>NC_083224.1:55892617-58777058 GCF_032191835.1 Heteronotia binoei
CCTGTATTTTCCAGGTTAGTTGTTTCTTCCTCCACAGAGCCATTTGCATGTCTAAACAGAGTTTTAGAGATTAGATAGGACAGAGGAGTACATGCAGCGAAGTGTTCTGGGCATAAGAAGAATAAGCAAGACAAAGTATGAGTGTGATAAATTCTGCAGACTTCTTATATCACTCGCTACCTACACTCCACTATGAACTCACTCCAGTGCCCTTTCAGGAATAGATGTAAAAGCGGCTTTTGCATCTATTCCCTCCTAAATGGTTCCCTGCTGTGTTAATCAACAAACATAAAATGTAGCATTTATTCCAGAATAAGCTTTGAGTCAGAATAAACTTTCTTAGTCTTTATAGTGCCACTGAACTTCTGTTTAATTTTGCTACAAAAAACTAACATGGCTTCTATGCTAGAATTAAAAACTATGCCAGGCACTCTGTCTGGTTCTTCAAACTGCTTGTTATCTTTACATACTCACTCAAAGATATCTGTCTTTCCACTCACTCCTGGAGGTAACATATCAGAGGTCTCTACATCAGCTTAGTAAAGATACAGCCATATCTATATATAGCTCTCAATCCATTTACAGCTTCCATGGAGATTATACAGAACAGATAAAGGATGTTTCTTTGTACAGAGGCACATTCTAGGGCCAAAGTGAAATTTCTCCCAACAAAATCAACAAGATTTGTAGGCAGCATAGCCAAAAACTGAATGGATGACATAAACTAAAAATCTTTGCTCTTAACTCCATGGGCATTCTGACCAGAAAAATGTTTTATATGTGCTGAAAAGAGTAAAGTCCCAGAACAGGTTTTCTTCAGGGTGTTTTCACAAATGATGCTAAAATAGCTATGTCATCAATGTTGTTAATAAAATACAGAAAGTGGAAACAAAAGATAGGGAAAGGGAAACATTTTCTTCAGCTTTGAATTACAAACACAAAAATTTCAAATTCAGTTCTTGTGAAAACAGCATACTACCCAGCAGGCAAATACATATAAGCAAGGCATGGAAATTGGTTGTCTGAATCCATCTCATTAGAACTGGAATGGAGGCAGCATTCTGGAGATGATTACTAACTGTGTAATATGTGTAAGTACTGTTAAACTGTAGAGGCATCAGTCCATCAACATAATTTTATATTCTAATATCACATATTGAGAAGTGAAAACTTAATGTCCTTACTCCTTTGCTGACACATACCTCCTCCTGCAGTATGGCCAGCAAGGAAATCTCAGTGATTACTACACCTGATGAGACAATTCCATTATAATCAGGTAACTGTCATATGAATAAGATCAAATGCTAGTACTTTAGTTAGTAACTCTTGGGCATGACTGAGGAAAAGAGGGGGGGATTCAGATATAAATATGTTTTATTTGAACTTTTAAACCTAAACTCCAAACAATTACACTGAATCCAAATTAAAATGTTATCAAGGCCAATTCATTGCAGCGCGCTTATATAAAAATTTCTGCTGTTTTCAGGGAAACTATTGCCTACTGTTACTTCTGTCCCTGATGTTGGCCTCATAGCTATATTCAGAAAAACAATCACTTTTACTCAAGGGCCATCTTCACAAGTAAATCTGGATATTCTCCTCTTTGTAATTTGTCTGCAGATGGACTAGAGACTAAACAAAAAGCTAAGCCCCATTGGAGCACCGAGCTTGTAGGCAATCCTCAATGAACCAAGATACCACTCAGCTGCTTATCACTACTTGACCTTCCAGCCTGCCTCTTTCAGGACTATTAAAGGCTAAATTATAACTTCAGTGCTGGGAAAGAATGCAGAGATTCAGGCAGTGGGATTCCCTTAAAGTGGCAGTAGCTGAATGCACTACTGCCATCAGCATAACAGACAATGGCTGAGGTCAGACACACATAAACTGACGAGATGGGCATGGATGAAAGCCAGATGTATGTCGGATTTTATGCAGTTGTCCAAACATCAGCATCTGGCAATAGTCGTTGGCTTGTTCGTGTCCTAAACTGCCACGACTGAGACGCGGACTTTTTTGATAGTACAGTAAATCCGGAATAAGAATGCTTCCGATGACTCCCGCACGTACTTTCTATGTTTGAACGCTCCATTGTAGCCGACTCGTCGCAAGCGCACATTCGCTTCCCTGCGAGAGCCCACTCCAAATGATATCATTGCACTAGCAATTGTTGACTCAGCCTTCCATCCTTCCGAGGTCGGTAAAATGAGTACCCAGCTTGCTGGGGGGAAAGTGTAGATGACTGGGGAAGGCAATGGCAAACCACCCCATAAAAGGTCTGCCATGAAAACTTTGTGAAAGCAGCATCACCCCAGAGTCGAAAACGACTGGTGCTTGCATAGGGGACCTTTCCTAAATGGGGGGGAGGCAGATCACCCACCTTTGCTGTCTCCCTGCCAGGGGAGAAAGTTGACCCACCTTTGCCATCTCCCCGCCAGGCGGAGAGACAGCAAAGAGAGTTGCCGTGCTCCCCCCCCCATTTAAACACCACGGCGGGGTGTTTAAATGGGGGGGAGGAAGATCCCCCACCTTTTCTGGCACTTTTTTTTTTTTTTAAAGCCAAGCACAATATCCCACGTACTGCGCTTGCGCGATTGTGGAATGCCATCTCAAAAAATGAGGTCCGATTGAGACCTCTGATCAACCAGCGACGGGACCAACG
Organism: Heteronotia binoei; assembly: GCF_032191835.1. NCBI lineage: Eukaryota > Metazoa > Chordata > Lepidosauria > Squamata > Gekkonidae > Heteronotia > Heteronotia binoei. The sequence goes on from NC_083224.1 coordinate 55,895,280, forward strand.
CTGCTTAGAACTGAAGGATGGAGGGATGTCTGATCAGGAAATTTGTTGTAAAAAAGCTGCGGGGTATAGTAGCGACGGGTTAGGGATGGATTTAATGGTGAGTGTGACCATGGCCAATGAGTGTTTTTACATTCAGTTTTATCCAGAGTTTTAGAGTCTTCAAATCGCCTGTCACCGTTCCGCTTTAATTATTTTCCTTTTACATTTGTGAATTTACTCTGCTCATTTGGGGGGGGGGGGTCTGATCACAAGGCAGCCGGAATACTAGTGCTTAGTTAAATGTATACGATTGCTTGGAAATCGTGTCAACACTGCAAAAACAATACAAATTTAAATTACAAGATAAGGCAAGCAATGATATGTAAAAATTTCAAGTGCTGTCAGTTCTCATGCAAATTACTGCACCTTGTGGCTTTTGGAGGAGTCTTTTAAAATGCATGAAAACTTCTACAATACAAGTTTGAAACGCCTGTAGAGAAATGACCAGATCAAAACTAGTTTCAAGGAAAACGTAGCAGCAGCGCCAGAACCCATGTCACAAAAACAAATGTAGATGCTTCAGGCAGCAATGATGCAAAACAGTTGTGAGAACATTAGGTAATGTAAAAGGTGAGTTTCCAATGCGGTGATAGAGAGTCACAAACTGTCAGTGTAAAAACACCCAATGTTTTCTGGCCCACAGTAATGCTCATCAAACTGAGAAAATCACTCAGTACAATGGACACCTGAAGGTATTTTTTAAAATATTTCCTAATCAGGGTGGACTAGCTATTTAACTTTCAGGGCTATTTTCCAATTAATTGGTGGCCAGCAGAGTCAAGACTCCAAAGCTCTGACCTCTTGGCCCAGACTCCTCATCAGTTCACCAGCTGTCTCCTCATGAGATGCTTCCAGTTCGGGGGATGATGCAGTGGGTCAGCAGGCCACTGTTTGCTCCACAGAGCTGAGTGCCTCTGCAGTTCTGGCTTGTAGCACAACAGGAGCCAGTCAGCTTGACTTGCTCCAGGGCCATTTTCAATTCCCAGTCCACTCCTGACAAATGAAATACCATCAATAAGAGGACTAATAGTGCAGTCCTAGGCCTATCAGAACTAAGTTTTTGTGTGGTGTGAAACTTGCTCCCAGGTAAGCTGCATAGGACTGCAGTCTAAGAAAACAACCAGACCTAGAAAATATTCTGGACTCCAGTTGAAAGAATACTGGAAGAATGAGTTATCTTCCAAAGTGTTTTCAAATACAAGTGGTAGATCACATTAATGATCATGTGAACAAAAGTCTGGGACTATTCATCCAAAACAAAAGACACAGATGAAGGGTAACCATCTAAGAGCTCACCTGATACCACCAAATATTTAAAATGTTAAAAGTTTGTTTCTGAGCCTTGGGAGTACAATACATTTTTGTTGTTTGGCTTTGATTCACATTCTACCCTTTTGAATTACTTCACATTCTTCTATGCCAGTAGTTCTGAAATTTTAGCAACCTGTGAACCCTTTGATTTTAAAAATTTGACCCCTACCAGACCCCCCCTCCTCCCTCACTGGTGCACACCTTACACTGGACATTCCCCCTTCAAAGTGCATGGCAAACCAAGCATGCCCCTATGGAGTCCTCTGCCCTCTACTATCCTCAAAATAATACAGTAAGAACCACATCAACCAAACTAAGGTTAAGTAAAATGTTTGCATTATCTGTACACAACCCACATGGTCAGATATTAGACGATAGCTGACTCTACAGGGCCACAATTCAAAAGGTCCTAACCCAAATTCCAATCAATCTCACATCTTGGGTGGAAGGTGTTTTGTGCTAGAGACAGCAGTAAACTTTCTTACTGGTCAATAATTTCTAGAAGTATAGGGATGTCAAGGGGCCTTAAAAAACTCTCTGACTTGCTCACAGTAACAAAAACCTGAATTTCTGATATTCAACTGAAAACTGCTATTGGCTATATCTAAGAATATACTGGCATCTCTATGGGGAAAACCTTTGTCTTAGAAAATAGAGTGAATGGAACAATTATTATAATAATAGGATTGTGCCTTTTGGGTGCCACTCAGTCAATTAGTGTTGCTAGGACTGAGCTATAGAATCTGGTGACTATTTTTGCACCAAGGTGAACTGAAAGTTGTGGGTGACAGTAACTTTACAAACTCTCAGCCTCCAAAAGAGAGAGAAAAATATGTTTTCCTTCCTCTGAGGCAGAGAGTTTTCCTCTCATTCAGCTGGACAGATATGAAAGGGACTCCCTTTGTGTTCTTACAAAGGATTTGCAGATTGAGGTCCCTGGATCCCAGTTGCAGAAACACTGTTATGTATCACTAATTATTTTAAAAGATTATATTCAGCAACAGAGTGCTGAATAGCATTCAACAGCAGCCAACCCTGATAAATCATATTTATCTCAGAAAATATAAAGAGAACCATAGTGAAGAATTTCAAAACGGTTAGCTGCAATTTCTGCCAGTTATATATTTCATCTTCATTTCACTCACACTGAATCCTAGACAAATTATCCACAAGGCAATACATGAGCATGCCCAGCAGCTGTGGATAGCATGATCCAGAGTGAACAGTTTAGCCTGCATTGCTCTACAAATAATGATGGTAATGATACTACTACTACTACTAATAATAATAATAATAATAATAATAATGACTGTATGTAGTGCAGGATCCCCACAGAATTAGACCAAGAACAGCAGCTATGGTATAGGGCCCACTGGCCCAGTATATAGACAGCAACAGTTCAGAAATTCAAACAGAAACTGAAACTTTTGTGAGAAAAAGCCATATTCTATATAGTGAAGAATGATCCCATCAGAGAGGTGAAAGGATTCTGCCTTCATATACTGCCACCATGTGGATGCTGAAAGCCAGTGTACATGAACACACTCCAAACTTGATTCTAGATTTAACAGAAACTGAGGGTTGTAGGCAGAGATTGGCAGCGCACAAGAGTTTGGCACCAGTGGAAGAGAGATGACACCCAACCTGTTTTATCTTGACAAATTCCACTGGTGAATCTCTGTGATAAAAATGCTTTGGTCCATTAGTCTCATTTTAGTGAGAATAGGAAATCAATATAAAATTAGTACAATCTGATCTAAGAATACGTCTCCTCTCTCACATCTAATGCAAAGGAGACTATTATGTTTATAACAAGCATTATGAAACTTTACTCACATAAGGAACAGTTCCAAGCAAGCTACCTCAGCAGTAAGCCCCATAATTCACTGGGGTTACTCCCAGGAGTGTTCTTAGGATTGCAGCCTCAGGCTCTGTGGTGGACAGTTTCAAATTTCACACTTCAGGAGCTTCAGCCAATCACTTTCAAAATGATCTTCTCTGTTTTATAAAGGTTTGGGTACTGTTCTTGTCAAAAACAGTTAAAAGTCTACGTTTCACATTAATAGTTTGAATCAGTCAAACAAGAAATCTGCTTTGTAAGCATTATATGTTCTCAGGCCTCAGGCTCTCCAATAATTTTATTAGTTAGCACTGCATGGCAGGAGAAAAGGAAAACAAAGAAATAACCAAGCCATACATACCATTAAAATAAACCCGTTTCTTAAGTTGTTTTCATCAAACCTATTCTGTGGTTCCTTCAAGCCTTTTTGGTTTTTGGCCATCAAGTTTGCAGTCAAGCATGCGGTTTCAATGATGAGTCGAAGTTGATACAAAACCACGTTTATTGATAAACCGATACTTTCAGTGTAACAGATTCTTGAGAGTGATGCTGCAAATACATTGATACAATACTTTTAAGGCTTACTTCAAAAGCATTCCAAAAGGTGGGGGCGAGGATAGCTCTCACATATAAACTATCATAAATGTCTACATTCTCACAGCGTTATCAGGACTCTGTCCTTGCTTTCCCCAGATGTGTCGCACTCCCTACCAGGAATGTATGGGAAGGTACTGATTACTACTTCTCAATTTAGTTTCGTTTCTCTCTACTTCTACTTTGCAAGCAATAAAGCAGGAAGGGGAGAAGGGAAAGAATAACAGAGCTAACAGACCTTGGTTCTCCAAGATACTTCACAGACCAGTGTTATGGAGGACCCTAAAACAATCAATTATCAATGGAATTTTACCATGCTTGACATACTGCCCCCCTTAACATTAGCGTCGGGTTTTTTGAAGGAATGCTTTATAAAACTTGTTTATCAAATCAGGGGCTAAAACATCTTGTTCTGCTACCCATCCATTTTCACTGGCCGGGAAATGTTTCCACTTAATCAAATAATACAACACTCCACGTTTTACTTTAGTATCTAAAATTTCTTGTACTTCATGATGACTCTGATTCCCAATCTGGATAGGTTGTGGAGCTGGCAGTTGAGGGTGCCAAGGAGTACCACCCAGGTCTCTTCGCAAAAGACTGCAATGAAAGACGGGGTGTATTTTACTAAACATCTTGGGCAACTCCAGTTCTACCGTCACTTTATTGATTACCCTCTTGATCTTAAAAGGACCCAGAAATCTATAAGCCAGCTTCTTTGAAGGCTGATTCAGTGGAAGGTTTTTTGTTGACACAAACACAGAATCCCCCACTTGAAAATCCCAAACAGGCACATGGGATTTATCATACTGCTTTTTATAAGCTTCCTTGGCCAATTCCAAGTTCTCTTGGATCCCCTTCCAGCTGCTCTCCAATTTGGCCCACCATTGCTTGAAAGAGGTGGGGTCTCGGGTTCGCTCTCTTCCTGGCAACAATGGAACAGGCTTGCCTTCATACCCATTTACAATCTGAAACGGGGAAGCTTTGGTTGAGCTATGCACACAGTTGTTGTAGCCATACTCGGCAAACGGCAAGAGGTCCTCCCAATTAGACTGTTGGTGGTTCACATAACACCGTAAATACTGTTCTAAAAGTGCGTTCATCCGTTCCATCTGTCCGTCCATCTGTGGATGGTAAGCTGAGCTCAACCCCTGTTCTATACCCATCAGTTTGCAAAACTCCCGCCAGAAGTTGGCAACGAACTGTGGGCCTCTGTCACTAATGATCTTATCGGGGAAGGAGTGGAGTTTCACAATATGGTGGAAAAACAAATAAGCTAGTCTCTTAGCGGTTGGCAGTTGCGCACAAGGAATGAAGTGTGCCTGTTTGGAAAAGATGTCCACTACTACCAGAATTACGGTCTTCCCTTGCGAGGCTGGTAGTTCACCTATGAAATCCATTGACACTGTAGACCAAGGACATGTGGCTGTTTCTAAAGGTTTCAATAACCCGGGGGAGGCTTTCCTCCCCTTCTCTTAGCCATTAGCAAATAGGGCAAGAAGCCACGAATTCAGAAATGTCCTTTTTCATGGATGGCCACCAGAATGGCCTATTAATCAGATGCAGTGTCTTCACATACCCAAAGTGCCCGGCTAGCTTATTGGAATGGCAAAATTGCAGGATCTCTGAGCGGAGGCTCTTAGGAACATAAAGTTTGCCATCTTTATACCAAAACTCATCTTCGCCCTTTTGCACTTCACCCGGTCGGTCTTCCCCTTCCTTTTCGGTCTCGGTGGCCAGTCGTTCCCCCCCCCCCTTCTCCGTTTGCAGATTCCGCCTTGTTTTGGATCAGGTGATTACCATGGCGGCTACTTGAGAGGGGGAGATCAAGGAGTCTACTACCACCTCTTTTTCGCTATTGTGCTGAGGGAGGCACGAAAGGGTGTCTGCCAAGAAATTTTTTGTCCTCGGGATGTGCCTTAGTACAAAATTGAATTTGGAAAAGAACCCCGCCCACCTAATTTGCATTTCATTGAGTTTACGACGGCTGGTGAGCGCCTCTAAATTTTTGTGGTCGGTCCAAATTTCAAATGAAAGTTTGGCGCCTTCCAGCCATGACCTCCATGTTTTTAAGGCATAAGTCACAGCAAAAGCCTCTTTATCCCACACCGACCAATTTCTCTGCTCCTGGGAAAACTTTTTAGAAATATAGGCACAGGGCTTTAGCCTTTCCCCCTCATCTCTTTGCATGAGGATGGCTCCGACAGCGACGTCGGAAGCGTCACATTGCACAATGAAAGGCTTCGATTCATTGGGGTGGCTTAAGACTGGCTCACTTGTGAACAGCCTTTTGAGCCTATTGAACGCTTCCTGACGTTTCGGCGTCCAATTCAGCTTCGCTCCCGGTTTTTTTGAGTCTGGACCCTTCCCCTTTGTTTTCAGTAACTCTGTGAGGGGCAACATTATTTGAGTTAACCCCGGTATGAAGGTTCGGTAAAAATTTGCAAACCTGAGGAACGATTGGAGCTGTCTACGTGTCCTCGGGGGAGCCCAATCTAGTACCGCTTGAACCTTACTTGGGTCCATAGCTAACCCCTGCCCTGATACTCTGAAACCCAAATAGTCGAGTTCGGTCTTGTGGAACTCACATTTTGACAACTTAGCATACAACTTATGCTTCAACAGTATACTGAGGACCTCCCTCACTAATTTCACATGCGATTGGAGATCTTGTGAGTAAATAACTATGTCATCCAGGTACACCACCACCCCCTTAAACAAATATTCTCACATCACTTCATTGATAAAGTTCATGAACACTCCCGGCGCTCCTTGTAACCCAAATGGCATCACTAGGTACTCAAATTGTCCCATTGGTGTATTGAACGCCGTTTTCCATTCATCCCCCTCTTTGATGCACACCCTGAAGTACGCATCCCTCAAGTCCAGCTTAGTAAAGATCTTCCCCTCCGACACAGTACTGAGTAAGTCCTTGATGTGGGGTATTGGATAAGCATTGGAGGTGGAAATCCCATTAATCCCCCGAAAATCAGTACAAAGTCTGAGCGCGCTGTCCTTCTTTTTCCTAAAGAGAATGGGGGCTGCGTGGGGGGCTGTGGTGGGTTGGATAAAGCCTCTCTTCAGGTTCTTATCTAGGAACTTCCTCAGTTCCACCTTTTCAACCCACCCCATTGAATACAGCTTGGCCTTAGGCAGGGTCTGCTCCGGGATCAGTTCAATGGCACAGTCTGTGTCCCTATGGGGCGGAAGTTTGTCGGCTCCCTGTTCACCAAACACCCCCCTTAAGTCTCGATAAGCTTTAGGGATCGTCTGGACTTTCTCCATTGTCAAGCAAACCTTTTCATTTCGGGGTGGCAGACTGGGGCCCCACTCCTTATTCCAATGATGGGCTCAACACCTCGTATCATTGAATTCTATCGTCTGGTCTCCCCATCGAATGTCTGGCTCGTGCTTGGCTAGCCACCCTACTCCCAAAACCACATTGTAGGAGGATGATGGTGCTATTACAAAAGCCTCCTGGTCCCAGTGGTCTTTAATGCCCACTGGCACTAATTGAGTCTCTAATATGCATGGCTCCCCCCTCATTACTGACACATCCATCTGCTCAAACTGGATGGGATGCGGCAAAGCCATCGTGGGAAGCCCCAATGCATCCACCAGCTTTGGGGTGATTACGTCTCTCGTACACCCCGAGTCAATCAAAGCTTTCACCTGCACGAACCTCTTGAGTCTGCTGTTTAGCAGAATTACTGGCACAAACCACCACACCCTGAGTGGTGCCGGTTCATCGGCAACCTGCTGACTGGCACTGCTTAGAGCAGGTCGTTCTCGTTTCCCACCAACTCATCCTCCCAGGACATCTCACTCAACTCATCAATGACGATGGTGTCCTCATCAGGCATCGAGCTCGCGGATGCGCTGCTCTTCGCCGCATCCTTCAGGCGGCCGGTCTGCTTCTTTGGAGTCGGAGTGCTTGTCTTGGAGGTGCTGCATGGTGGTCTAGGGGGGTTCGGGCAGCTACTGGCCAGGTGGTTTGGGTCCCTGCACCAAAAGCATTTGTGGGTTACCGGGGGCTTCCCGGCTCTTCCCCCCACCTGGGTCTTCTTCGCCTCCATCTTCACCCCTGGTTTTGGGTCACAGCCTGACTTGCCGCTCTGCTGCTGGTGTTGCATATCCACTCTCTTCATGTTGGTTTCCACTTCCCCCGCCAGCTGTATCCACCCCACCAGGGTGGTTGGCCTTGCTTGCTGCAGGGCTCGATCCAGGACACTAGCGTTCAGCCTGCGTGTTGGTGCAGAACTCGGCCGCATACTCACAGATCGACTTAGAGCCTTGTTGTATGTCCCTCAGGGTGGCCAACGTGCGGGTCTCCTGTAGGGGGTCCTCATACTGGGCCAGTAAGGCTTGTAGGAAAGTGGCCACATCATCCAGTTCTGGGCTCATGGTCTCATACAGACTCACGTACCATCTTTTGGCGGCCCCCTTCAGCTTCGATCCCAGATAGTCCACATGACTAAATTCATCAGGGAAGGTGTTCCCCCAATAATGCATGTAGCTATTAGCCTGGATCGTGAAATACTCCACCTCCTCAGGGTCCCTGTCAAAGGTGGCTTCCAACTCCCTTCCTCGGCCCCCTTCCCGAGGGACCGGGGGTGCCGCCAGCTGCGCCCATGGCGGTATTGTCGAGGGTCTAGCCACAGGCAGTTGTGGGGCTCTTTTCGGGTCAGTTGTCCTCAGAATCCAGTCGACTTGCCTGTTGAACTCTCCGGCCACCATGGTGGTCATCACTTGCATCTCATCCCCCAACCCCTTGGTGACCTCTTCGACTTCCTTTCGTACCACTGATTGGAATTCTCGAGCAATCTCGTCTTCCTCCTCCCACGGGCCCATTATCTCGTGGGTCCCAACTGCTTCCACCTCGGCCAGAGGTGGGTCAGCTTCCACACCAGTCACTGCTGCGCTCCCCTCCTCTCCAGGCTCAGCCACCTTGCCCTCTTCGTTGGCCATCTTCACCTGGCACATGTGCCTGGTTAGGATGGCATCTCTGCGTACCGGGGCCACATCCATCATGGGGGTGGAGGTACGTGGTTGCCACTAGCACAGGGTGACCAAGAGTTGTTGAATATGGAGAGGGGAGCCCTTTCCAGCGACTCTCTGGGCGTCCAGCACGTGCCACGGCGGTGTTGGTGCTCTCGCCCCTTCCTCAGGTTCTGGAAGTTCACTGCTCACTGGAATCTTTTCAGCCATTCGGTTATAAAGTTGCCAGGGCAGTTAAACTTCTTATAGGATCACTTTCAAAATGTCAAGCATGCGGCTTCAATGATGAGTCAAAGTTGATACAAAACTACGTTTATTGATAAACCAATACTTTCAGTGTAACAGATTCTTGAGAGTGATGCTGCAAATACATTGATACAATACTTTTAAGGCTTACTTCAAAAGGATTCCAAAAGGTGGGGGCGAGGGATAGCTCTCACATATAAACTATCATAAATGTCTACATTCTCACAGCGTTATCAGGACTCTGTCCTTGCTTTCCCCAGATGTGTCGCACTCCTTATCAGGAATGTATGGGAAGGTGCTGATTACTAATTCTCAATTTAGTTTCGTTTCTCTCTACTTCTACTTTGCAAGCAATAAAGCAGGAAGGGGGGAAGGGAAAGAATAACAGAGCTAACAGATGGTCCTCCAAGATACTTCACAGACCAGTGTTATGGAGGACCCTAAAACAATCAATTATCAATGGAATTTTACCATGCTTGACACTTACAGCAACCACATGGGGTTTTCAAGACAAGAGATGTTCATAGTTTGTTTGCCATTGTCTGGTATTCCTTGTTGGTCTCCCATCCAAATATCAGCAACCAGGGCTGACCCTGCGTAGCATCCAAGATCTGATGAGATCAAGCCAGCCTGGGCTATCCGGTCAGGGGTTCAAGCCAATAATCCCCAAGTAAATTCTGGGTGGCACCCTGAGTCCAGGCATTGGCCTCAGAGAGCATTCAAAGATGAGTTAGTGGTCCCAAAAGATGCTATTATAAAAATTAAAGTATAAGGGGGGGGAAACCTGTGGGGTGTAAAATTGAGTTCCTAGTGTCTAAGTGCTGGAAATGGGGTGTCATAGCAGCCTTCTATTTCTCTGGCATACAGACAAATAAGTTATTCTTCATTGGTTCATAGGGAAACTTGACATTCAGCATCAGCAATTTATCATTAGGTATAATATCAATAATCCATTCTTTTTGTAATATTTCATTTTCCCTCATTATGAGGAATGCATGTCACAACAGCCCATAATTACTGCGCTTTGTGTTACTTTATTGAGATTATGAAATAGACATTCTGACATACATGGATATTTCCTTTATTTTTTAACACTGCCTTTCTCATTGTAGATGGCTGTACTGAACTTTGTCTCGGCAGCACTGATGACTTTTATCATTTCTTTTCCAGCTGTGATGAATCTGCAGAGAATCCTAATTAACAAAACAAACAAATGATGAAAAAATATCTTTCAGAAGATACAAGCTACTTTTTTATTACTGCTTACAACAAGCAATGCTTTATGGTTATTTTGTGAGTGGCATGTCCAAAGGAATCTCAATTGACAGACAACGGTCAACCATGATTTGCTATTATGGGAACAAGACTTGTTTAACCCACAAACTTGTGTTTCAATCCTTGCATCTCCCCCCTTCTGTCAAACTACAGTTCACTGTTCTGTCTCAGGTATACAGTCAAGTATACAGTCTGCAAGCCACATCCCTCCCCCATAGGGCCCCAATCCAGCCCGCTGACAAATTGCCTCTCTGCTGCTTCCTCCTTCCTGTTCCTTGCATTACAGTTTTTGCCCAGTCTCTCCTATTTCCTGCTTCGCAGAGGAGAGAAAGAAAGTCTTCCCTCAACTGGCTGAGGACGGGAGGAGAAGGGAAAGAGCCAGAGAAAGACTTCTCTCAATTGGCTGAGGGCTCTGCCCCCGCCTCTGTGGAAGAAAGGAGTGGAAAAGGGCCGGGGGGGGGGGGATGGCATCCAGTGGCAGTAGACCAACAATGTTTTATTCCAGTTACAAGCTTTTGTATACCTGTACACTTCTTCTTTGGGGGGGGGGGAGCCAGAGAAAGAGGGAAAAAATGGAGTCCTGTGTTTAAGACCAACAACGTTTTATTCCAGATATAGGTTTTGTGGGCCTGAAAACTTCTTCACAGAGAGAGAGAAAAGAAGGGGGGGGAGGGAAAGAGCCAGAGAGAGCAAGCCAGAGAGAAATTGAGATCCCCCTTTCCATTTTTTACAGATTGTGGGGGTGGGGGTTAGAAATCTAACAGCACAGCCTGCATTCTTTATTAAGGGAAGGGAACAAGAGTCCAGCAGTGCCTTAACAACTTAAAATTTGTGGCACGGCATGAGTCACTGCTCACTTCTTCAGATCCAGCTAGATTACAATGTCAGTCCATCTGTGCTTATAACTTGGACGGTGAAGTGATTTCAGATGCCAAATGACAATAGCAGTCATTGGTAATAAGAGAAAAAACCTAGGTGTCAGTTCGTCCAAGAGAGTACATTGTCTAGAGCTTCATTATCAGTTACAATTCAGCAGTCTCTCTTTCTGATTTACCCTTGAAATTCCTTTGTAAGAGAATTGCTAATCTTAGGTCAGCAACTGAAGGTCCTGGAAGGTTAAAATCTTCCCCCACTGGTTTGGGGGAAGTTTGGTGAGTGGTTAAGTGTGCGGACTTTTATCTGGGAGAACTGGGTTTGATTCCCCACTCCTCCATTTGCAGCTGCTGGAATGGCCTTGGGTTAGCCATAGCTCTGGCAGAGGTTGTCCTTGAAAGGGCAGCTGCTGTGAGAGCCCTCTCAGCCCCATCCGCCTCACAGGGTGTCTGTTATGGGGGAGAAGATATAGGAGATTGTAAGCTGCTCTGAGTCTCTGATTCAGAGAGAAGGGCGGGGTATAAATCTGCAATTCTTCTTTTTCAATGTTGTGGTTTCTAATAGCAGTAGAAAAGAGCACAAGTCTAATAGCACCTAAAAGACTAACAAAATTTGTGGTACGGTATGTGCTTTTGTGAGTCACTCCTAACTTCTTCAGACTTATTTCCATTTATTCTTTGCATCCTATTGGACTGAATCCTCCTATACCAAATTGAGACCTAGATTTCCTATCTCATTACCAATACTGATATCTCCATGCCTTCTACCCCTCTACACATCACAGCTAATTCAATCAAGCCTGCTATTGCCATTCAGCATCTGAAATCATCTTCATAAAGTTTGTATCTCTGGTACCTTGTGTTACATTTTATGGCATGCGTGGCCCGACCCAACAAAGTGACATTTATGACAGATCTGGCCCTCATAACAAATGAATTCAACACTTCTGTTATGGTTTTCTTTGGTATCCTAGCTTGGAGAACACTGATTGTGGTTCTGGGGAGAAAAACAAACTGATTTTCTGTAAATGCAGATGTAATTAATCAGCCCAGACAAAGGGAGGAGGAAGAGGAGTGAGCCCACAAGGCCAAAGGTAAACTAGGCCTGTTCCCATTACATTATGCATTAATCAAACCAGTATTCCAAAAATAGCTTACTTTTACTGATAAGTCCCCTCTACATCTCTAACACAGCTTTATCTTTGTTCTGTTATTAGGCCACATGTCTATGGATTTTAATGAGATTGTTGCATTTCATTGTATTAATTTTATGGGAAATTATTAATTGTAATAATGATTACATGACTCTGTAGAAGTCTTTCTTTTAACAGTGCATAGGTCTGCAGGCAAGCAATAGTAAAGCAAAAACTTGGTCCTTTTTTGCTCTATTGCTATACAAAATAACCAGTGATAACAGATTTATTTCAAAACTCTCTGCATGGTTCATGCCTGATCAAAGTACAGGGCAGCATCAAAGCAGCAAAGTCCTAAGCAAATTTATGCATAACCTACACTGCTGTGCTTTAATTCTTATAATTGTGCCTTTACTGGCTAGCCTGGGGAGAACACAACAAAGTCTTAATTGTATGATTAAACTACATAATTTTAAAATGCTATCTCTGTTTAGTTTAGTATGTGGAACAGTGGCATATAGCAATTATGGAATTCCCTTTCAGTGAAGATTTGTTCAAAGCCAGTTGGGGGGGGGGGGCTGGCTTAAAACAGGTAAGATTAAACTTGATTCTGAACTCTATGGCTAGGTTGGGAAGCTCAAATTAAGTCTAGCAGAAGGGCCACTAAGTTCCATGAAGGCTTCAAACTATACTGTGCAGAATCATAGGATGGCAGATTCTGCATAGGTTCTCATTCAAGCAAGGTTCTTCCTCATATGTGCTCCCTTACTGACACAGTCATAAAATATTTGCTATAACTCTCACTGTGATGGTAAACCTTACAGGGTAGATTGCAAGTAGAGGCTCAGTCTACCAGTGGAAGATACAAAAGTAAAATAATCTCCCTACATAAAAATGTGTGAAAGCCAGAGCTAGGTTAGAACCCTCCTACCTGACAAACAGTTTTCTATGGAGAGGGAACTCTTTTTCTGTAGAGAACAAACTTTTAGTCCAGTGGCACCTTTAAGACCAAGAAAGTTTAATTCTGAGTTTAAGTTTGCACACAGAAGCTTGTACACAGAATTAAACTTTGTTGGTCTTAAAGGTGCCACCAGACTCAAACTTTGTTCTGTTGCTTCAGACCAACACGCTTACCCATCTAACTCTATCTTTTTCTGTATGTACTTGAATAAACTTGTGATTTTTCCAATGGTCATTTCAAAATATTACAGTTCAAACCAGGTTTGTTATTTTGATGAGAAGTAGGCCGCACAGGTGGAAAAGATACAGAGACATTTCAGGACTCCTTCCTAAAGCACCACTCTACGAAGTAGGTAGAAAGTGGTAGATGAACACCTGAATCCATTCCCCTAAAGTGTTCTGTTGGCAAAAGTGTTCTATACCTGAATCCATTCCTTTAAAATGTTCTGTTGGCTAAAGTGTTCTATTCCCCAGTAAATAATTTACCAGCTAATATTTTTCATAACAAATTAGTCTGATTAAATTCTAGGCTCCATAAAGATATTTTATATATTAAATAATAAACTGAAAATCTTTAATATCTATTTAAATAAATAAAATCATACTCCTAATATTCTTAAATGAGAGTCCTAAACGAAGACCAATTCCCCACAATCCTTGTCCCAGTCTCATGCTCCTCTTCTCCTGGGGCTTCCATCTGATTTCGCACAAGCTGCCCTGGGGCTGCAACTCACTCCACTTCTTTCGTGTGGCAAGCAGAAACAAGTTTTTAGAGGATCTTGCTTGCCGTGCAAAAGAGGTGGAGTGAGTTGCAGCCCCGGGGTAGCTTGTGCGAAATTGGAGTGTGAGACCGTGACAAAGCTAGTGGGGAATGGGTCTCAATCCAAGCCTTGCTTATTCTTGGCTATTAATTGCTTGCCTTGCATAATAGTTTTACATGACTACAGCAATTTGCTTAAACATTAACAAATCTTCAAAGAATTCTGGGACTGGGGAACAACCACCAAGAAATCTTCTGTGCCCTTGAATGAACCCAGCCTTTACAGTACTGCTGAAAACATTCTATGTTAATTTAGAGTAAATAGGTTTGGTAAACATAAGCAGACTTGAAAATAAGAAAACACCTATAATATAGGAAACTTGCATGAGGGTAAACTCCCTTCCATGCATGCGTTTTGCTACCTAGGTAAAAGCTGGGTAATCCAGCTTATGCGTGTTGGTGAACAAAGGAAAAACTTGTAAGCAGGATCCAAGCCTGTGTTTTATAAAAACTATGATGATTTTCATCCTAAAAATGTACACCACAAAATCACCCCTAGTTCAAAAGAATTATTTCCTCTGCTAAAAAATATACATGAGCAAGCCTTCTGCTTTCTTTGTATATTATAACCAGACTATACTTATATGGGAAAGATTTTTCCTATATGACTGTAAAACTTTTTAGGCACAACAGTGAGATCTGTGTTTTGAAGAATTATGGTGACACTGTTATCCATAGGGAAAACAGAATGCTCTATCATAACATCCTCTTTCTAAATTAAAAATCACAAATTGACAACAGTTGTGAAATAATCACTAAACAAATTCAGGCAATGCACTACAGCAATAAATGCAGCAGTCAAGATGTATTGAATTTTGCACATCCTTTGCAAAATATGCACATAATTGGAGTGTTACTCGACTCCCATACTGAAATATGTGCAATCTAATCGAATAAATGTTTTTTTCAGAAGTAAGATCACTTGAACTCTCTCTCAAGCAACAAATGTGTATATGATCACAGCTTTAACATTATTCCAATGCTAGTACAAACCTGCGTATTTCCAGAATCCATTCTCTTGGGAAGTACAGCTCTGTTTCTCTCATATATATTAGTTTGGTCCACACAGAAAAGAGGGATTTCTTGAGAACATGTGCACCGAGTTCTAGTCTCCTTGCAAGGTTCTAATAGAAAAGCTTGTTTGTTCAGACAATTCTCTAGCAGTTTATGTTTTGAGCTGAAACTGGTAGGTGCTTCCCTTGATGTGCCATGAAGTTGTTTAACAACAGTTGGACAGTGTGAGCAGCATTTAGGTTCATACACAGCATAATTCAGCCCACTGTAGCCATCCCTAGAAGGTGACAGTGGGCCAGTTTGTTGGGAAGTGCCTGGCCTTGCATGAATCCTGACATTTTTTCTTTCAACTGTTTTTGCTTCTTTAGTTTTCTGCACAATGTCTTTTTTCAGGTTCTTCATGGGAAATCCATACTCAAAGTAGGACTGTGCTTTAGCAAACTGGCTTCTTAAAGTTTCTTGTCTGCATATGCTGTGCATAGAATGGGATGGGAATAGATGATGGCATTTAGAACAGCAGGTTTCCATGGTGTTAAAAGTTCCTCTAGGGTAGTCTGTGGCATCTGATTTGATCAGGCTTGTTTTCTGTGTAGTATCAGGACTTTTTTTAGCTTTTGTACTGACTGGCTGAGAGATATCTCCATTAGGGAACAAGCCATATTGTGGCATATTTCCACATGGGCAAACCAAAAGCTTCTTCAGGGCTAAGTCTCCACAAACCACCTGGGCAGCATCAGAATCCACTTCTTCCATGTTAAACACATTCCTTTCCTTCCATGGCTGCACTACATTAACATTATTTGCACAAGGAGAACAAGAGTCATGGCACTTTCCATCAGGATAATGCCAGTTCTCTTTCTTAGTTTGCAAACAAGGAGCAGGTGAATACTTTCTCTCATTCGGAAGAGAATACAATGCCACAGGATAAGTATCTCTTTCAGTTTGTAAACAAGGAGGTGATTGCCACCTCTTGTTTTGAAGAGAACACAATGCAGCAGGACTTCCAGTTGGTCTTTGCATACACGGAATAGGTGAATGTCTCCTCTCATTTGGAACAGGCCCTGCATGGGGAAGTAGAGCTGGACTATTCCACGAGCTTGCAAAAAGTGGGGCAGTTGAATGTACATCAGTTGAGAGATGTGGGGTGAAAAGCCCATGGCCTCTTGTATCTGAACTATCTACAATGGGACAAATCTTCTCCTTGCAGCTCTCATTTCTGTTCTGTCCTCCGCTACATCCCAAACAATGACCCAGTATAGTTTTCATCTTCAAATGATTTTTCTTTCTTGTTGGTGAGATGTAGTAAAGCCTCTCAAAACTACTTCTGGGATTTAGGAGGTATTGGGAGGAAAATCTAGGCATTACTTTGGCACCTCTAGTTCTTTTGTAAAGTTTTCTGTTAATACCTAATTGCTTCTCAGTGGCAGAATATCGCCTTTCAGAGTTCAAATTAACACTCAGATCAAGCAATGGACTGCATTGACATGTACTGATCTGTGTCTGGGGCACATAATACAGTTCATTTATTTCTAGTTCTTCTATTGGTTTATAATTATGAATACTGTGGTTTATAGATTCAATATCCCAAGTTGTGCACCAATGAAATTTGGAGGATTGGTTTTTAATTCTTTGGTCTTCACGCACTTCTTTGTTTTTGGGAAACACAATCGATTTCATGGGCCTGAGGACCTTGACATGAGTTTGCTTAGAAGATAAAAAAGACAAATTGGAGGCCTGAGGTTTCAGTGTAAATGGCACTTGATAAGGATAAAAGTCAGAGCTACTGGATTCTGATGAATCTGTCTGAGTTGACAGAGGCTGGCTGGCTTCATGAACTTGGATTTGTGGAAGTCCTGTTTGCTTTGTACAATGTGTGGTCTGCTTTAGACTTTCTGTGTTTAAGTGCACAGAGTTTGGAATGACAGAAATATACAGTTTCTGAAAGAGCTGATTTTGTTCAGGGCCCTTAAATTTAAAAGCTAAAGCATGCCTTCTTGAATCTTTTGTGCCCAACTTAGCTTCTGTAGTAGTAATACTGCCTGCTAATGGATCAGTTGGATAAGCTGCTTCCAATGTTAGAGAGATAATGAGACCTCCTGAACTGGCACAAGAGCAGATACATTCAGGTGTCTGTGGACTATTAGTTTTGTCCAGTGTTTCTGAAGAATAATCTAAAGACTCTGTTATCAGTTGACTAGAAGTTCTGTTTTTATTGCAAATACTTCCATGATACCATGGTTCCTTGACTGGTGTTTTATTTATTTCATCAGGTACTAATGATCGTTTGAAACATTTACATTCAATATTTTCCAAAACTTCTCTTTCTGTACAAGAAACCTGCACACTTTTCTTGTGGCTAGAAGTTACAAGGCAGTCAGCTAGTGTCTGCTTCTGATATAGTTCCTTAACTGTATAGAAGGTTGGCTGCTTTACTGACTTCTCAGTAATGGTAATATGAGGGATTCCACTACTTAAACACAAAATATCTTGACAAGATCTGTCACATGAATAAGCTCTAGATGGATAATCACTTGTCTGATGGCCTTCAAATGTGAATTGCAGTATGCACTCTGAAGATAATTCCACTTGAAAGTCTTTGGTGTTCTCTAATTTTCGTGCTTGTAAAAGTGGGCAGTTTTTGCAACAATTTGTAAAGTTGGTTTGGTTTTTTTCTGAGATCAGTACAATTTCACTTAATTTCCTTTTTCCATTCTCTCTTTCAAATGAACTGCATGAAAAAGTTTGATGACAGCAGAGATAGAGATCACTTTCATCATTAGAGTCATCCACGTCTACAAAGAAGGAGGGGAAAAACATCAACTCAAGAAAATTCTTTTGCCAGATACAATTCATTGTTTTCTAAAAGTTATTTCATAATTCATCATTCTAACACAAACAACAAGCATAATTAAAACAAACATAATGAAAATGCTGAAGTATTCTGCCATTTTTAAGCAGCCCCGATGGTTTACCTTGCGGCTTACCTTTGTAACTACTTTCTTCCCAGCACTCAGAATAATAATCACATTCACTTTCTGAATCACAGCCTGCTGAGTTCTTGTTGGACATATCACCTAAAACACAAATATAAGAAGTCTTTATAAGCCAAGTTAGTTTTAAAAGGAAATGTATAAATGGTACCTACTGCTGTATACTGCATAGAAAAAAGACACTCACCTTGTTATTGGGTGGCTGGTGACAGACCTGATTTCAGAGACATTGGTTCCAAACACAATTTTTGCCCATAGCTGCCCAATGAAGTCAACTGGTCATTGAACAATGACATTTAATTCACACTGTAAAGAAGAGAATTAGTTTTTTAAAAATGTTATCTGCATTTCTAATTTAACATATTCTGTAGATTCAGGCAGTCAACAACAAAAATGAAGTATATACTAAAGCAGGGGTGTCAAGCATGCAGCCAGGGGCCCGAATTAGGCCCCCGGAGGGCTCATATCAGGCCCCCGAGCAACTGGCTGTCATCTGCTTCCTTCTCCCTCTCTCTTGCTTCCTTCTGCATCTCAACTTGCTTTGCAAGGCTTGCTCAATTGCACAGGAGCTACAGAGCAAAACCTTGATTTTCTCCATTAGTTGAGGCTCCTCCACCTCCTGGTCCCCTGGGGAGGATGGGAAAGAGCCAGAGCTTTCTTTGCCCAGTTCCCTGGATCCCATGGGAGAAATAAAAAGAAAGCACCTTGAAGACCAACAAATGCTAATGTTTTGAGTGTGTTTTATTTTAAGCTTTAAAAAATTCTTTAGTCATGTTTGCCTGTGTCTTTTAAAAAGCTTATATCTCTGCTACCTAATCTTAAATAGGTAGACACATGGCCCAGCCTGACATGGCCTGGCCCAGCCCGACAAGGCCTCATTCATAACAAGTAAGTTTGACACCCCTGTTAAAGCATACTAATTAACTTTTATACTCCTATGCTCACATGAATAGGAAAATAAATTTAAATAAAGCAATAAATACAATAATTTAATTTTAATAAAATAAATTTGCATAACACTGCATATATTATCTCCTATATTAATTTACCTATAGGAAATAGTAACTTTAAATTCAAAAGAAAGTCATGATATAGGTAGGAACTGAAAAAGACATGTTGCTTTTCCCTCCTTTTCCCTTTAAACCTAGACTTGTTTGTTCCATCTCTCACAATTAGCCATAGAATTAGTCCAAAGAGTTATTTTAGCTATGCTCATAGTGGAAATGTCGACTTCTTTGTTCAGAGAATCTGACATATACCAAGTTGCTTTTGAAAGACCTTGTTTATTTTAAAAAACTGTATTACACTACAGCAACAACAAAAGAGAAAAGGAACAGAAACATACCAACTAAGTACATTATCAAAAAATTTCCCCTCACATACTATCTACTTAAGTATAAAAACAGAAATGCCAGCACTGGATGATCATGCTTCTCCTTCTAGTTGTTCTTTGCCAGATTCATCCTCTGTACAATTCCTGACCATAATGAATGCTGTCTACTAGATACATCACTATTTTTTGGTTCACTAATCATTTCACCAAGACATGGATCTCTTTTACTTTCATCAGGCAATCTTGAATCTTGGGCATATTTATTTGCTTCCATTTCCTGGCAAAGACCAGTCTGGCAGTAGTAATAAGATGTAATTATTATGTAAATAGCAAAAATAATTTGCTAAGGGATTGCACATAAAGCTAGTCATGTAACTTAATCAGGCCCATGTCTCTTTAGTGTATATCAAGGCTGATTTGCAAGAAGGTGAGACTTTGAAAGGTAGGTACTCAGCTTGTTCTAAGGCACCACAAGTTCTATCATGAAAACAGCATGGCCCATCTCACTGGCATTACTTTAATTTTTCTATTACCTGCAATGCACAGATAGGGAAAAGGAGGAAATTGGTATAGGATGAAGACACTTCCAAAGGATGAATGGGCAGTGTAAGCACATACATTTCCCTTCAGATCTGTGCCTTATGGAGGCTTGAATTTAAAGCTGCACAGTATTTGTCTGGTACAAAGCCCCCTATGTGGGGAATAAGCGGCTTTATCATTCCTTTTTAAAAAAATTGTCCTTTTTTCTAAACTGTCTGACTACAAAGGGAGGTTTGCACCCAACATATGCAAGATTTAAGTGTTGTAATGGGATGAACAAGTGATCCATAATGCTAAACCACTTTAGTTGGGCAAGTGAAAACAAGTCAGAGAAAAATACACCCTCTCACAATAGGAGGATATCTGTCAATCGAATGCAATAACTGATAAAATTCCTACAAATAAAATCTAGCAGGTGTTTTTTGTATGACAAACCAAAATGACAGACAAGAGTAAGAGTCCAGCAGACTTAAAGACTAGTCTTTAAGGTGCTACTGGACTCTTACTCTTTTCTGCTGCTACAGACTGGCATGGCTGGGCTATCCATCTAGACCAGGGGTGGCCAAACTTGCTTAACATAAGAGCCACACAGAATAAACATCAGATGTTTGAGAGGCACAAGACATGAACATCAGATGTTTGAGAGCTGGAAGACAGGAAAGGAGGGAAGCATAGGTGGGGAGGGGAGAGGTGGAAAGAAAGCAACTTTAAATGCATTTTCCAAGCCGCCAGCTGGCTTGTCTTGGAGATGTTATTTTAAAAAGAGAAATGCCTTCTTCAAGCCAGCCAATAGGATGGTGTGGGCTTCAAGAGCCATACAATATAAGGGAGGGACAGTGGCTCAGTGGTAAAGCATCTGCTTGGTAAGCAGAAGGTCCCAGATTCAATCCCCAGCATCTCCACCTAAAAAGGGTCTAGGCAGGTAGGCGTGAAAAACCTCAGCTTGAGACCCTGGAGAGCCGCTGCCAGTCTGAGTAGACAATACTGGCTTTGATGGACCCAGGGTCTGATTCAATATAAGGCAGCTTCATATGTCCGTATGTTCAATAAGTATGAAAGAGTCACATGTGGCTCCTGAGCCACAGTTTGGCCACCCCAATCTAGACCAAAATGATTACTTTGGAAAGTACCAAGAAAACCAGCACTATTTTGATTTCACAACTGTTCAGAAATATTTAATTAACAGTTCCACCCTAAGGAGATTTACACCTACTAACTACATTGAATAAGTCCCGTGGTGCAGAGTGGTAAAGCTGCAGTACTGCAATCCTAAGCTCTGCTCATGACCTGAGTTCGATCCTGGCGGAAGCTGGGTTCAGATAGCCAGCTCAAGGTTGACTCAGCCTTCCATCCTTCCGAGGTCGGTAAAATAAGTAGCCAGCTTGCTGAGGGGAAAGTGTAGATGACTGGGGAACGCAATGGCAAATCACCCTGTAAAATGTCTGCCGTGAAAACATTGTGAAAGCAATGTAACCCCACAGTTGGAAATGACTGGTGCTTGCACAGAAGACTACCTTTACCTTTTTAAGTCCATTGAAGTTAGTGGTTTTAGAAGGATGTAATAGTGCTTAAGGTTGTACTATAAAGATTTCTAGAATAAATGTGATGAATAAACATTTACGTACGTATCAAAATATACCAGATGCTCTCATTTACCACTTATTTTAATGATAATAGGTAGCGGCGTTAGTCTGTAACCATAAAACAAAACAGAATCCAGTAGCACCTAAAAGCAGAAACTGACAGCTAGGCTATCACATACATTTTCTGTGAAAGCATCTGATCAAATGAACTCTATGATGGGATAAAATCTGTTAGCCTTTATGGTTTCATTGGATATCTGTTTTGTTTAATTCGCCCTATCTCATCATTGGGTAATTCTGACCTGGATGGCCCAAGCTAATGATATATCAGACCTTCCTTGTTAGTTTTTGCACAAGAGACCACCAAGGAAGTCTAGGGTTCCTACACAAAAACAGGCAATGGCAAACCATCTGTTAGTCTCTTTCCATGAAAACACTATGCAGTTGCGATTTGACAATACTTTCCACCACCAATCATCAAGCAATTGCTTCAGCAGGTTTTTGAGCCAACATAGGGCTGCTGTCTTCCAGTTGGAACCTGGAGATCTCCTGGAATTATAACTGATTCTTCACACTAGAGAGAAGTTCTCCTGGAGAAAAGGACGGCTTTGGAGAAGGAACTCTACTATTACATTTTGTTGAGACCCCTCCCTTCCCCAAACCTTGCCCTCAACAAATTCCCAAGAACTTCCCAAGAATCCCAACCTGTAAGGAAATCTACCCTTCAAAAAGATTGAGGCTTGGTGTGAGCCTACCTCAAACTAGAAAGGAAAGCAGTTTATCGTCAACCCCCCTCACCTGCAGATGTTGTCCCTCCTGGTTCTTAGTTCTCTTAGCCGGCCCTCATTCCCCTGACCGGGATTTCATTAGGCACTCAGGGAGTGACGTCAGATACCCTCACAACCCACGAAGTGACGTCACTACACCTCTGTGACGAGATATATTACATCCTCTACCGCCTTTTGGAAAGTTGACCCAAATTACCCCCTCCTTTCCAGGGTGCTCCAGTAACAGATGGTGGACTGAATTCAAACCAGCCAATGGGAAGGAGTGTGTGGGCAAACAACAGCTCTATGATCTCCAAAATCATACGTATTAAATCCATGATCAGTCACAAAAGCCGTCTCTTTTCCCTTCAGCCATACAATCTAAACCCGCTCTCGAATATGGCACCTAACCCCGGGCACGCGGGAAAACCGCAGCATCGAAATAATCGCGACCGATAGCTAGTCTCCTTCTTTTCTTGCATTGGTTCCGCTCTCTCCTGGCTTACGGCATCTCTCTACACCTACTGTCCAAAACTCCTGCCACTCAGCCGAGGAAGACGCCTCTGTTCATTGATAGGCTGATAGCATAGCCAATCCAGGAAGGAGGCGTCTGGTTCTCCGATCCCGGAGAGTTAAGCGGTCGCGGTCGGGAGACTTTCACGAGAGTGGTTCAGGTACCCGGATATAAGTATGAAGGGGAGGGAGGCGGCCGAAGTCTGGTGCCAGTCAGTTTTCAGCGGTCGCGTAGCCGGTTTTCAGTGGTTGGGAAGGGGTTAGCGCTCTGAGGGGAGGCTGGGGGTTCTAATAGTAGTCTGCTCTTCACGGTGAGTAGGAGGGATCTCAGGGCAGACCGGTGCCCTCAGTCCCGTCCGCTCCCGTAATGACGGGGGCCGGTGGGGCTCAACAAGAGCTGAGTTGCCTTTGCTCCCTTAGCTTGGTTGGGGGTGTGAGTGAAGTTCTGAGGAGTGGGCGGCTGGTAAGGAAACCAGTGACTAAGATAGAGATCAGTACTGACATGTAAGCACGGAGCCACAGGTTCCCTGAAAGGCTGTGAGAACGAAGCTGTCAAAACGCTTTTAAAAGTTTATTTAAAAAACGTTACTGTTGTTAAACTGTTGGGGAGCGACTGAGGGCTATCGCTTAGAAAGTAGTTTTATTGATGAAGAGAGAAGGAAGGAACGAGGTCCCTCGACACAATTTCTGTCCCAGATGGAACAAAAATGACTCAGCATTTGACAGAGGTTTTCTTTTGAAACTCCCCCCCCCCCGCGCCCGTTTCCCGGCTTTCTTTACGAAACTGGCCTGAAGCCTTTGGTAGTTTTTGAAAAGTAGCAAAACAACATTCTGGCCAGGCTTTCGCCCAAGGAGGTGATGTTTCTCCCACTGCAACGATATTCTCGATTATCTTTCATTGTTTACCTGTACTGATACTGTGAGGAAAGATACATTATGGAGATGTGTACTGAAATCAGATTTACCACACAGGAGATTGTGTGCATACTTAGGAAAAAGGAGTACCTCCCTAGTTTATTTAACTTAGAAGGAAAAGGTCCAGGAGGCTGGGATTGGCAAATACCTGTGTCATTGAAGCAGAATATGTATTCCCCCCCCCCCTTTTTTTGCAGTTTTTGTTTTAACTTTCCTGATTAAATGGCTGGAACCCTTTTGAATGCTTATATAGGTAAATGGCCTCAGTGAGCTGTTATCCTAAACAAGCTTTTCTTGTTTAATATGATCACAGTTTTAACATGACAAATGAAGAACCACATCCTTGGGGCTTAATTATTCTACTTGTTGGCACATGAATAATGGTAATACATTCATACTTCATTGCTAATGCATCTTAGTTCTGCCCAAGAGATACAAATGTTAGATATGCCTTGGAACTACATTTAAAAATAAACAAGAATTGACAGATTCCATTGACATAATTGGGATATTGCACCAATGCAATCTTTCTTTCAGCCCAGCATGACAATATTAACTTGTCCAATATGAACAAACACAGGAATCTCACTGTGTTCTGGGAGCTCGTACTAACAATGTCAACAGCTGGATGCAGGCAGGTTATGCAGACACAGCCTAACAGTTGTCACAAAAGAACAGCATGATAAATTGATGACAGTGTGACATTTGCATTGTAGCTCTGTTCATACAAAATAGAGGTGTTACTGGTGGGCAGAAGGCTTGACCCAGGAATGGGAATATCTCCTGTTCTGGATGGGCTTGCACTCACCCAAAAGGAGTGCTGCTCAACCTGGGCCTCCTGTTGAATAGTGGAATAATCACTCATTATAGCTGGTGAGCTAGCTGTGGCCTTTCTTGTGTGGAAAATACCCTATCTGTATTATTTAAAACATTTTTATTTGACCTTTTCACCCATTTAAAACAGCATTTAAAAGAATGTATAAAATTCAGTAAAACACAGAAATACACATTGTGCATGCCCTACTGACATCTACATTAGATTACTTCAGTGCACTGTACATGGGACTGCCCTTGAAGACTGTCTATAAGCTCCAGTGGGTACAGAATGCTGCATCCAGAATGTTGACTGGAGTGTTTCACAGGGACCACATCACTCTAGTCTTATTCCATGTACACTGGCTCCTAATTTGCTTCCAGACCCATTCAAGGTGCTGGTATTGACTTTCAAAGTCCTGTATTGCTTGGGGCCAGTATACTTTAAGGACCCCTTTCTCCCTACGCATCCACTCTGGTCATCTCTGGAAGCCTTGTTTCAGGCATCCCTGCCATCTGAGAAAGATTTATATGAACATATGAAGCTGCCTTATACTGAATCAGACCCTCAGTCCATCGAAGTCAGTATTGTCTACTCAGACTGGCAGTGGCTCTCCAGGGTCTCAAGCTAAGGTTTTTCACACCTATTTGCCTGGACCCTTTTAGTTGGAGATGCCAGGGATTGAACCTGGGACCTTCTGCTTACCAAGCAGATGCTCTACCACGGAGCCACCATCCCTCCCCATCTGTCTCCCCCTGTCATCTGCCAGCAAATGAAGACTTACTTTGTTGTGGATCCTGGTTGTTGTAGTGTGTTCATATGTGTATATGTTTTTATTGTAAAATATTTTACATACAGATTTTAAAATGTGGTTTTAATGCCTTCATTTTCACAGCTTAAGTGCCCTATTTGGATGGGAAAGTCACATAGAACTGCTCTAAATAAATAAATGAAAAAGAACAGCAGAATGAATGTATCTTATATACATTATAAGCATGTGAGGGAAAATTGAACTCCCTTCGATAGCTCAGCTGGTAGAGCGGAGGACTGTAGGAGTGTTTCTGGTTGGTAATCCTTAGGTCGCTGGTTCGATTCTGGCTCGAAGGAGATGGTTTTGGGAACGGAGGATGAGCATCTGCTTGGTATCCCCGGCATCTCCACTGAGCATCCCCGGCATCTACCACTGAGCATCTGCTTGGTATCCCCAGCATCTCCAACTAAAAAGGGTCCAGGCAAGTAGGCGTGAAAAACCTCAGCTTGAGACCCTGGAGAGCCGCTGCCAGTCTGAGTAGACAATATTGACTTTGATGGACCGAGGGTCTGATTCAGTATAAGGCAGCTTCATATGTTCAATATTTTTTCCATTATTTGAACAAAAAGTAAAGCGTGTATACAGAAACGCCTGATTTAGGTCAGAAGGGGAAAGCTAGCAGTATGAGTAACTGTTTCTTCAATTTCCCACCCCTGCCTACAGGATACAAAATCAATGTGTTGTTTATTGTATATATTATCGAGTTCTTACTGCATTATTTTCTACTTCTGTGAGTTGGAGAGGATGGAGGGTTGTCTTTGGATGTGTGGTAGCCAGGTTGATCTCTTACTTAGCTATGAAGCTCATTTGGTCAATTCAGTATCACTTAGCCTAACCTGTTTTAAAGGATTATTTAGAATATAAGCTTCTAAGTATCAAGTGTATGATACAAGTGTATCAAATATATAGTTACAAAGTTCAAAAACAGAGTTGGTGTGAATTCCATTTTTTCATCATTTATCTGCTAAAATAGCTCAACAGACCACAATAGTTGGGAAAGGGCATATTTAGAGTACAGCATAGCTAGAATATCTCCACTGCCAATATTGTTAAGATCTGATAATGAGAAAATAAAATCCAGTTTCCAATGGCTATGTTTTCTGCTCGAAAATCCATTTCCCTGATATAAAGAAAGCTTTTTAAAAATCCCTTACAAGCTAAAGCAGAATGGTTCTCATGCTTTGTGATTTTTGTTCATTGTTTTCAGTCCTGTAGAGACTTCATTAGCCTTTGTAATGACTGCTCTTTGGGAAGATATTTTACATAATGATCAGCTCATTCAGTATGTGGCCCCAATTGCCATGGATGCAGCACTACTTGAAGGTGTTCTAATGAGGACCAAAGATGACCCCAATGCATCTGACGTAAGCTAAAAATAGATTTCATGCAAAGACAGGTCTAGCCTTGTCTATCGTGGGATGAAAAATAAGGAAAATGAGGAAAGGGAGGATGGATGTTCTAGTGCAGTTACATCACACTTCCTTGGCTTTGTCTCAGACTACCACATGCTGCCATCCAGATAGAGTTATGGAAATGCTATGTATCTCACCACCTATAAAACTGACCTGTTTTGTCGTTTGGTGTAGTATGATGTATGTGCATGGCTCACTTGATAATATGGATCAAAGTTCATTTTTGCAGACCTGTCTACACTCAATAGCAAATCTGATTTCTACTGTGTGATGCTATGAAACAGACATGGATAACTTTTTCTCCATGTGGCTAAGTAATGTGAACTGGGCAGTATGTGAGGGGATATGGCTGCTAACTCACTACATGTACATTCAGGTTGCACAAATCATTTCCAAAATGAACATGATGGTGGGTAAACTGAAGACCACAGTAGGTGTGATGCAGGAAGATCAATGACTGGATCTTCATAGCATTGTTTAAAGGGAAGTAACAGGCTTTGGTGCCTAAAGTGGTGGGAGTGGGGAGGTGTTGCCAACCAAATATTGTCTAATCATTCCACCCCCACCCCTTCCAGGGCTCCCTGTGCCTAGCAGGCAGCAGGATTAGACCCTATAGGTTGCTGTTTCCCTTTCTAAATTAAAAAAAACCTGGAAAGATATTATAATGATCAGTTTATGTAAACCAACATTTTAGTTTCTTGGGTTCCTCTCTCATGTTAATCCTACTAGTAAAACTGGTTACTGTTGCTATGGTGTTATCTTCCTCAGGATTTGCAACACCATTGCATGTGTTAAGCAGATTCCCTGTGCAAAGGGAATGAGAGATAATAGTTGATACATCCTTCCTGTCCCTTTAACAGGTTGTGAATTATGCTCCCTTTACACTGCTCCCATCTGTAGTACCAAGCAGCCTCCTTGAGCAAGCCTATTCAGTACAGCAAGATTTTAATCTGCTTGTGGATGAAGTCAGCAAAAATACGGAATTCCTGGAGTCCACTCTTGCCAGGTATATATATAATAATATATTTAAATAATATCTTGAGTGGAAAAAAGGTAAAGTCCTCTGTGCAAGCACTAGTCGTTTCCGACTTTGGGGTGATGTCACATCACAACATTTTCATAGCAGACTTTTATGGGGTGGTTT
The DNA here is from genome assembly GCF_032191835.1 of Heteronotia binoei. NCBI lineage: Eukaryota > Metazoa > Chordata > Lepidosauria > Squamata > Gekkonidae > Heteronotia > Heteronotia binoei. The sequence goes on from NC_083224.1 coordinate 55,923,204, forward strand.
GCCATTGCCTTCCCCAGTCATCTACACATCCCCCCCGCCCCCAGCAAGCTGGGTACTCATTTTACCGACCTCAGAAGGATGGAAGGCTGAATCAATCTTGAACTGACTGCCTGAACCAGCTTCTGCCAGGATCAAACTCAGGTTGTGAGCAGATCGCTTGGACTGCAGTGTTGCAACTTTACCACTCTGCTCCACAGGGTTCATTCTTGAATGGAAATCTTACATTAATCATTGATATTTCTTACACTAATATGTTTTATTTGTATCTCTCAACCCTACATTTCTCAGTGTCTTCCAGTCATTCACATCCTTGCTCTCTTGAAGGGTATTTAACTTCTCGAACATAAATGGCAGGAAAACAACAGTCTCTATTTTGGCATTTCTCAGAGCTACATCATATGTAGTACATTGTTTTAACGTCTTTGCTGAGCTTCTGCATCTATGCAGAAGGTACTTTGGTTACCTCCTTAGGAAAATTTTGTCTGAAGAAATTCAGCCTGTCATGTAGCTATTAAAATTATAAATTCATCCTAGAAGTTTTGATACTTTGAATTCTATAGAGCAAGGCATGGTTCAGATAATGATGAACTATGGGGTCCTGGGACTTTTTTATTTGTCAATTTAAGGAGACTTTCGTGGTTCACCATAATTTGTCATTGCACTTGAACCACAAACTATGGTTTGTTTTCTGCCTTACAAACTAAGATTCCAACCCAGAATTTAGAACTTTGATTTGTAAAGTACAGAGCAAACCATAGAGTATAGTTTGGACTGTGATGGGGGATAAGTGTCATTGCACCTGAACCATGCTTAAGGTTCTCTTTTCCTAGCACTGTGATCCCATCATTTATGTCAAATTAATCCATTAGCTTTCTTGGTACTTGCTGTTCCTTCTCCCAGGGTCATAGCATAGAATCAGGGGGGTCAAACTCATTTGTTATGAGGGCCGAATTTGACATAAATGAGACCTTGTCGGGCCATGTGTGTCATAAAATGTAATGCCAGGTAGCAATGATATAAACTTTATAAAGCATACAGACGAACACGATTAATTTTTTTAAAAAACTTAAAATAAAACATGCTTAAAACATTAGCATTCATTGGTCTTAAAGGTGCTTGCTTTGTATCTCTCCTGTGTGATCCAGAGAACCAGGCAAAGGACGCTCTGGTTCTTTTCTTCCTTCCCCAGGAAGAGAAGGAGCCTCAACCAATAGAAGGGAGAGAGGCTTGACTCATTAGCTCTGCTGTGCAATTAAGAGAGCCTGGCAAAGCAAGCTATCCCTCCCCCCTCTTCCTCAAGGGAGGCGCCTCAGCCAATGGAGAAATAGAGGCTTTGCTCTGTAGCTTGTGTGTGATTGAGCAAGCCTGGCAAAGCAAGCTGTGATGCAGAAGGAAGCAAGAGAGAGGAAGAAGGAAGCAGATGAAACCCTGTTGCTCAGGGGCCTGATAGGAGCCCTTTGGGGGGCTTCATTTGGCCCCCAGGACACACATTTGACACCCCTGGCACAATATGTTGTTGAACGCTTTCACTTCCAGAGTCCGTTGGCTGTTATAGAATTTCCCAGCTGTGTGGCCGTGATTTTGGCATTATGAGACCTGACATTTTGCCAGCAACTGTGACTGGCATCCTCAGAGGTGTAACCCAGAAAACTGGAGTTCTTTCTGGGTTAGAGAACTCCAGTTTTCTGGGTTACATCTCTGAGGATGCCAGTCACAGTTTCTGGCAAAACGTTTGCATTTTTGAGCAAAAAATGTTATCCTTTTGTCAGGTTGCTTTGATAAGAGATCCTTTAGATAACTTTCTTGTTTTGTCATAGCAGTCTTAAATTCTGCATATGCTCTTTCTCTTCTTTCTTCCTAGTACTATCAAAGTGGATGACTTCACAGCTCAGCTTTTTAAAATCTACAGGCAAGTGCTGAAAGAAGGAGTTACTCAGGTATGCCATATAAAAGTCCTTGTTGCTAAATATTCTCCTTAACATCTTGCGATTCTATAATCTGTAAAACTGGTTGTGTATATCTGAATTGTTTCGTTGACATAGGTACATTTATACTTAGGGCATAAACCAAGGCAGAAGTCACTCACATAGGAGGCATTTATCTACTTCTAGCTCCTTTAACTATTTCTGATGGGCATTGATGGAAGAAGTCTCAAAACTATGTGGCACTTACGCAGCCTTCCAAAACAGTAATCTTCTTTGTTGTCAGAATAAAATATATTTTACTTAGCACTTGACACATGACATTGCCAGTGTAATATTCAGCTGAATGCAGAAGCATTATGTTATGGCTTTTAGAAGGGCTATACTAAGAACACGTGAATCATCTCATTGAAGTGGCAGATGCTAGTTAACAAATAAGTTGCCTGATAGAGTGCTTTGTGATACCTGGTGGTGATGGCTACTGCTACATGTCTTTCTGTCTTATTCAGTCGGTGGTTTTAGGAATCAATCGCTCTGACTACATGTTTGATCATGGCATAAAGAGCACTCCAACTTTAAAGCAAGTAGAAATCAATACCATTGCTGCCAGTTTTGGAGGACTTGCATCACGGACTGCTGCAGTACATCGGTATGTTACTCGCAAACTGTTCCTAAGCAGAGTTAGATCCCTCAGACTTCATTGATTTTAGAATCTCCTTAGGATTGCACTGTGTTGCATATTCCCAGCACTGCAGTTTATTGTTACTGTACAGAAAATCCTGTCCCATGTCATATGTCCACCCACTTTATTTAGTCAGGGCTGTATATTATTCTGCTATTATAGGTGGGGCAATGAGGTGGATGGAAGATTCTGAAGCCCCTACCTTCATCCACTGGAAATCCTACTCAGTCACTTTTCAGTATGCTGAATTGTGTCCTTGATGCCAGTTTCTTTGGTGCAATTGTAGAAGATTTATGTAAAACCAGTCCAGAATATAGGAACCCTAATCTTCTTGGATCACTTTATCTATTACATTTTTCATAAATTACTGTTAATCTACACACACATGCATAAATAGTAGTTGGAACCCTCTGTGGATTTATTATAAACATACACTAATGATGTTTATAAAGAGTATTTATGTACCCTGGATCAGAGTAATGTCATCCCAATGGGCTGATAACAAATAGTCGATCACATCTTGCACTGTAGAAAGTGGGTTTTGCTTAACTACAAGGTTATATACATTAATTGTACTCTGAATTGTTGTATTGTATACATTTGCCTCACTATCACAGTCACGTGTTGAATGTTTTGGGGAAGTCCAAGGAAGCTTCTAAACTACTGACAAATAATCCATCCAAAGGGATCTCCATGGGCATTGCAAAAGCTTGGGAACTCTATGGTTCAGACAGGTAAGAAAGATCCTGCATTTTCCTTGTGTACCTGTTTGGCACATACTTAGGCATATATTCTCACACAGTGGTCCAGTGTAACTCTAGGGTTAATGTAAAAGAGACTTCTGCAACATTGATTTTTACTCAAAGATTTCAGGTTTTCACGGCTGGTAACATCATTACCTGAGCCATTTTATGGGAAGGGCGGGATATAAGTCATAGATAAGTAAATAAATAAATTAGGGTTTGTAGAATCTTTCGGGCTCAAGTGCCGTGTTCTACTGGAGAAAGTTTTCCTTCCAGACGTTTCGTTCTCAGCTGCGGAGAACATCCTCAGTGGCGTTGCAGCCGGAGCAGGCGCTCTGACCTTCTTGGCTGCTGTGCATTGAGTGTGCATCCCCCACTCAATGCACAGCAGCCAAGAAGGTCAGAGCGCCTGCTCCGGCTGCAACGCCACTGAGGATGTTCTCCGCAGCTGAGAACGAAACGTCTGGAAGGAAAACTTTCTCCAGTAGAACACGGCACTTGAGCCTGAAAGATTCTACAAACCCTATTGATTTTTACTGTCTCTTGTGTTTTTCTCCCCCCCCCCCCCCACCATTAGCTTTGATTGCTTATGTACATTGGTTGTGCTTCTTTCCTGTTTTTCACAAACAAAGTGCTGCATGTGTGTTTCAGGGCAGTGGTAATGTTCTTGGTTGAAGAAACTCAGAGGAATATTTTTGACCAACGCTGTGTAGAAAATGAGCTTTGGAAGAGGTAATTGTCTAATATCAGAAGATGTGGTATTTTAGGCAAAACGATTTAATTAGTCCTGTAAAGTGGATCTATGTATTTCTGTGTAACAACACTCTTAAGAGCAGCCCTTGACTTTCCCACTGAAATTAATAGATTTTAAAAGTGTTTAACTCTGCCTGAATTGTTCTCAGTGTGATGCTAATACATATTTAAAGTCACCTTGCAGTGGAGAAACTTGCTTTTAAATTTTCTGGATAAAAATGCATAGCATTTCATATACAGCAGCTTTTATCTTACTGTACCTATGCTGTAGGCACCTTTGGAATTCTGACATAGGGTGATGGGTACAACTACAAAATGGCTGCCATAAGTGGCAGAATCAGCCACAAAATATCAAGTGAGACGTGGTGCATAACTCTGATAGTAGGTCTTCAACACTTCAAGCAGAAACTCTGCTTAACAGGATGCCTTTCAAAATTAATACATTGTTTAAAAATATTTTCTTGTATACACACATGTTTAGTATACATACTGAACTAGCTAAAAAATCCTGGCAGTATCATTCATCATTCTGCAAGCATCTAACGCAGTTATGCAAAATTGAAAATAAATGCTTTTCTCCTGCCACTCCCTTCTCTCACGTGCCCAACCATTTTCAGCCTTCATTATTATAAGTGACAGTTGATGCTGAATTGCTGGTGAGAGTGGCTCACCCATGTGCTTAATAAGAGAGCAATTCTGGCCAGATTTTGATAGAGAGAGCAAAGGAAACCAGGGGACAAAATAGAAGATTTAATTAGCTCTTGTGGATCCCAATGCATTTTGCTGTTAGCTTCATTAGGGTATTTGGTATAAAATAAAATACATTATACCTGGTTATAAATACAGCCAGGTTTGCCTTGCTCATTTTACTGTTTGAGGCGGGAACTGGAAAACCTCTGAAGAAGGTATGCCACAATGTTTATTTGTATCCTGCTGTTATGAACATTGTATAGAAAGGATCTTTTGAGTTCCTTTTTATAGAAGAGATTTTTGCTGTAAATATGAATGCTATTGTAGAAATTATATAAGGCCAATTTATATCATGTTCAAATTGTATACTATTGTTATATTTTAATTATTGTTTTATAGAGTAATGCATTTTTATTTGTGTGCTACATTTTACACCAGATTCTCTAATGAAGCTTACAATGAAACACATTGGGATCTGTAAGAGCTAAATAAATATCCTAGTCTGCACCTTGCTCTCCTTTGTCCTCTCTGCTTACTGGCATGGTCACCACTTTTCCAGATTTTGATAGAACATAAATTTTAAGTGACCGAAATTTGATGTAGTGATGCTATTATCAACTTCCACCTAAATGATCAAAATACATTAAAACTATCTGATGACCTCAATAGAAGTTCAAGTAAAGTGCATTAAGCAGCTGCGCAGCCCAAGTCCCACTGTTTTTTAGAACATCAGTCTGCTGTTTGCACAGAAAGCCACTCTTTGCTTCATACCATTGTGAAGGTTGGGGTCTTAAAAGATGTTTAAACAGAGGTAGCAAGATATAAAACTTGACCAAAGTGGTCTCTCTACCCCAACCCTCGACTGACACATTTGCTTTAGGGCCCATTCATTTATAAGGTTACAAATTATAATTTAGGAATGCTGAGAGCAATTAGCAGCCAAGTTCTCTAAGAAACTAGATGCTAAGATACCACGGATTCCTGGCAAAAGATTTTCTTTCATTCCACTCCTCTACAAGGAAAATCCTACCTCTCTTACTGTTTTCTCCTGTCCTCACTCAGAAGGCAGATTCTGGGACTTCAGAAGTTTCCTGATGAAGAACTTCTCCAACCTAACTTTCTGGAGACATAAACCCTAACTGAAATCGAGAGAGTCTTCTTTTAATACTGTCACTTCCCATTCCCACTAGGCTCCTTGAGCCCTTCCATGGATCTTGATTGGCTGCTAGCTGCTCTGCTTATACACCCAACAGGACTAAAGAGGATTGGTGTTTTTCAGAAAAGGGCCATGACCCTTGCCCATCTTTCACAACCTTAAATGTCAAAAATTTAAAAAGACCCATCTGGCCTTGCCCACTTTCTAAAAACCTTTACAAGTGCCAGAGGGCCCCAAGAAGCCCCAGGGTGCCATGTTGGGGATCTCAGCTCTAAAATATATTGCAGTTAAAACAAATTGTGCATCACTTGGCCATTGGTATTCGGTTTTAATGTGATCCTTTTTGCTGTCGTATTAGGATAGTACTGTTGTTTATGGTACTAATGTTTCTTTTTTTGCCAATTGTTTTGATTCCACACACCTTTCCCAAAGTCATTTATGAGCTCTGACAGTTATAACTTAACTTGAAGATATCCATCTTTTATTGCAAATTTCAGTGCCTTTGTCACTTGTTTCCTAAAGGAACATCCGGGTAATCCGGCGGAGGTTTAAAGATGTGTTTGAAGAGGCTTCTTTGGATAATGACAAGAGGTTACATATGTAAGTATTTCTCACAGATCTGCCACTGAGTTGGGCAAGCACATCATGCCCCTTGTGAGCTGCCATTTATAGTGTTGCCTGTTGTGCCAAAAATAACATTGATTAACTTTAGTGCTAGATGTTTGCAGGTGTTCACATGTTCCCCTTTAATGTGAGGTATAATATGTTCCATTGGTTAGATAAATAATCTGTGTTTCTTCCCATGCTTCTTGCTAAACTCTCATGCATGGAACAGAAATCATATGTGGATTTTCACAAATTCATCAATAAAGGTATTAATACCTGCACCTATGAACAAAACAGGAATTTTGCAAAACCTATGTTAATTCAATATGTGATTACTTTCTTACAAGTGTGTGAAATTTTACTTTGTGTTTACTATCTCCCTCTACTTCATACAGTTGTTGTGGTAATAAAATAGGAAGGGGACCATCTGTGTCTCCCTGAGCCTTTTTGGAAAAGATCAGGATAAAAATCAAATACCGTTGCAAGATATTTCTCAGTGATAACCAGAAATGTCTGTAGAATGTATTGCAATCAATCCTTTGTGGGATTTACATTGGAATCTTGACTGCTTAGAAACAGGAGTCCTTTGGCACCTTAAAGACTAACAGCATTCCCTGCTCCCCGCCCCCTCAACATAAGCTGCCATGATGGGATAGAGTCCACTTCACAGAAGTTTATGCTAGAATAAAATTTTGTTAATCTTTAAGGTGCTGTAAGACTCTTGCTTATTTTTGTAACAGTATATTGAAACAGTGACTCCTATGGGAGCAGTGGCATGGACCTTCTCCTATCCTTCCACTCCACTGAGCAAAGTTTGTTTATTTATTGTTTCTTTTTGGATCAAGTCTGAAGACTTCTTCCAATGTAAGAGCCCTTCCACAAACTTAAGTCACTCTTCTGTGGGAGGAAGACTTCATAGGCTGGGGGAAAGCTTCTTGGAGGGTAGTTGGATTCATCCTTTGACTGCTGAGAGTTGCTGATCAGCTATTCATATAATAGCCCTTGTTGATAGGTTAGTGGGAAGGTGAGATTGATTTTGTTTTTAATTGTCTTTAATTCCAGAGATGGAGAAGAAGTTGCAGTGGTATACTATAGAGAAGGTTACGTGCCAAAGAGCTATAATAAACAGGTTAGTACTATTGTTTTGAATATTTAATTTCATTAAATGTGAACCAGTCATAAGTTTCCAGTGTAAATATAAAACACTGAAAACTCATCAGTTAAATAATACTCTATTAAGTAGTAGCATGCTGACAGGATTTCTTTTCCTGAACTAATTTTATTGGAACACCAAAATTTCAGTTAATAGAAGCAGCAACTTACCCTATTTGACATTGCAAAGCTGGAAGAAGTATAGAGGAGGGCAACCAAGATGATTAGGGGGTTGGAGCACCTTCCCTATGAGGAAAGGCTGAAGAGTTTGGGACTTTTCCATTTAGAAAAGAGACAACTAAGGGAGACGTGATAGAGTTTTATAAAATTATACATGGGGTAGAAAGAATGGACAAAGGGGAATAAAAATTCCTCTCCCAAAATTCTAGAACTCTAGAGAATCCCATGAAGCTGATGGGCAGTGGATTCAGGCCAGGCAGAAGGAAATACATCTTTACACAAAGCATGATTAAAATATGGAATCTGCTGCCACAGGAATACACAGGTTTAAAAGGGGATTAGATAGATTCTTAGAGGATGTGTCTATCAGTGACTGAGGAGAACATCTGGACTAGATGGACCACTGGCCTGATCCAGGAAGGCCCTTTGTATGTCCTTATGAGATTCTGGCTTTTGGACTGCATTGATAAATATATGGTCTGAAGCTAAAATGGAGGTTTTCAGTTGTGAGTGGGTTATGCATTTACTTCAAGAGTGTTGACTCTCACATCCTTTTGGTAGCCTACCACAGGTTACCAGAAGTGGAGCCTTTTTAGCTGCTTCCCCGGTCTATGCTCTGGGAAACGCTCAGAGTTTTTTGCTTTGCTTCTTTCTGCCATACATTAAACAGTAGTGTCATGTATTGTTCTGCTTTTTTAAACCCTATATATCAATTCCACTTCTCTAAGAGATGTTGGAAAGAGGTGCCCACCAGCACATGTAACCAGTTTTGGTCCCCCTCTGGGCACTTAGAGGAATATATTATATTATTTATTTATTTCTGTCAATTTTTTGAAGCGGATCCAGTACTCGATTGGTAGCCAGTGCAAACTGCACAGCATCAGCCGACTGCTCTCCCGTACAGGCGATTCAGTCAGTAGTCGTGCTGCCGCATTCTGCACCAGCTGGAGTTTCTGGGTCAGCCTCAATGGCAAGCCTGCATAGAGCGAGTTACAGTAGTCCAGCCTGGAAGTGACTGTTGCATGGATCACTGTAACTAAGTCCCGAGGAGCCAGATAGGGTGCTAGTTGCCTGGCCTGCCGAAAATGGTAAAAGGCAGATCGTGCAACAGCTGTGATCTGGGACTCCACAGAAAGGGAGGCATCCAGTATCACACCCAGACTCCTCACCTTCTGAGCTACACCATCCAGGGTGGGGAGCTGGATGCCTGATCTTAGCCCCCCACGGCTCATGTACAGGACCTCCATCTTGGCTGGATTGAGCTTCAGCCAGCTCAGTTGCAACCAGCCACTGCTTCCAACGCCCTGGTTAGATGGTCTGGGGTAGAGACTCCTCTGAGAATTCCCTTGTGAACAAAAGCATCCTCTGACAAAAATGCTGCCCTCTTCTCAATGACGCTTTATTAAAAAATGCATCAACAGGATACTAATATGAATGTATGAAACTGCTATATGAATGGTCTGATTCAGTCTATCTTGTTCAATATTGCTGCTTCTGACTGGCAGCAGCTCTTCAGCATTTTAGACAGAGTAAAACCTGCTGCCTGAGAGCCTTTAACTTGAAGTGCTAGGGATTAAACCTGGAACCTTCTGCATAAACAGCAGGTGCTCTACCACTGAACCTTAGCCCCTATCAGATTATTCTGGATGGTTCTCCTTTCTCTTAGAACAGTTTGTATTTCTGAAAGTTCCACAGTATGTAATTAAAGAACTTAGTACTGTGTAGAATAAAGTTAGAATCCAGTAAAACCTTTAAGACCAACAAAGTTTTTTTTCAAGGTATGAGCTTTCATGTGCGCACACACTTCCTCAGATACATTGAAATGGAAGAAAACCCTTCAAAGTTATAGACAGGGTTGAAAAGCAGATTAGTATATAATATGATTATGACATTTTGAGGCAAAACAGGAATAACAAGCCAAGTGTACCGGGTCAACAGCTGTATGGATCCAATTAAGGGGAATAAGGATTAAAGCAATAACTATGTCAAAATAGGAGATAAGTGTGTAAGAGAATCTTTTCTAATTGTGGGAAATTAACTGAGGTTCCTTTATATACATTGTTCTATTAGGATTATTTTACTATTAAGCTGAGTTAGTGTGAGCAAGATCACAGATTTCTAGCCTCCAGCTCACACATTTTTGTCTTAGGTCATGAAAAATGGCCCCAGAGCAAACTAATTTATGCAGTAGCTCACAACTTTTAGTGCTAATAGCTCTCAACTTTAATGCTAGTATCTCACAAAGTAGAATTTCTGCTCACGAGACTTCACAGTTTAGAGGGAACATTGGCTGTAACATCTCAGTATAAGTCTGTAATGGAAAAGTGGTTGCCTTTTTTAAGATTTCATTTTGCATTATTTAACTTAGATTTAATTTTTTGTGTTATTATCTATGTGTGGGATTTAAATCGTATCATATTTTGAAGCTTTATGATTTTATGTAAGCTGTTTGAATTTTCAGTAAAGAAAATTTTGAGATTAAAAAAAGAGAGAGTGTGTGTGTTCCAAGAGTTGTAAAGGTAAAGGTGCAAGCACCAAGTCATTACTGACCCAGGGGGTGACGTCCCATCATGACATTTTCTTTTATTGTTTGTTGTTATGGGGTGGTTTGCCATTTCCTTCCGCAGTCATCTACACTTTACCCTCAGCAAGCTGGGTACTCATTTTACCAACCTTGGAAGGATGGAAGGCTGAGTCAACCCTGAGCCAGCTACCTGAACCCTGCTTCTGCCAGGATCGAACTCCAAGAGTTGTAATAAGTTGTAATTCACAGTTTCCCTTTCCATTCTGCTCCTGAAGTTCCTTTGCAATAAAACAGCTACTTTGAAGTCACCCATTGAATGTTCTGGGAGGTTAAAGTGTTCTGCAGGTTTTTCAGCCTTGTGATTCCTGATGTCAGATTTGTGCCCATTTATCTTTTGGTATAGGGTTTGTCCTGTTTGCCCTATGTAGAGAACTGAAGGGCATTGTTGGCATTTAATGGCATATATAATGTTAGAAGATGAGCAAGTGAATGAGCCTGAGATGATGTGGTCGATGTTTTTAGGTCCAGTGATTGTGTTGTCTGGGTGTATATGGCAGCAAAATTGTCATCTGGGCTTATTGCAAGCTCTGTTATCAGTGTCCATGTTCAAATTAGATGTTTAAAATGATTCAAAACTCCTAAATAAAGAACAAATTGCTACACTGGAAATTAGTCTAAACTTAATTACTTTTGTTTGCCCAAAGAACTGGGAAGCACGGTTGTTGCTGGAAAGGTCCAGAGCAGTGAAGTGCCCTGATATTGCCACACAGCTTGCTGGGACCAAAAAAGTTCAGCAGGAGCTGAGCCGACCAGGAACACTAGAAAGGCTATTGCCCAATAAACCTGAAGCAGTAGCTCAAATAAGAGCAACATTCACTGGCCTGTACTCTCTGGAAATGGTAAGGAATTATGTTTTGTCCTGTCCTTGGTTTGTATGCATTCTGCTGCCATTGTGCATTTACAAAGATTTATTTATTTAGATTTCTATCCCGCCCTCTCCACAAGCAGACTCAGGGCAGTTAACAGTTCAAATATATAATTACAATTTAAAACCAGTAAAATATAATTACATTTAAAACATTTTATGGTGCTGTACAACTACAGTATAGGTGGGATCTTTCATTTCTGATTGCGATCCTATAATGATCGTAACTCCTCAGCGGTGTAGGGTGGCAGTCCTCTCCTGGATAGATGTTGAAGGCCTGTCGAAATAATTCAGTTTTGCAGGTCCTGCGGAATTGAGAGAGATTCTGTAGGGCCCTTATGGCCTCCAGGAAGGCATTCCACATCTCTGGTGCTGCCACCAAGAAGGCCCTAGCCCATGTGGAACACAGCCTGGCCTCCTTTGATCCAGGGATGGACAGTAGGTTTTGGGTCCCTGAACACAATGCTCTCTGGGGAACATGTGGAGAAAGTAGGGTTGCCAAGTCCAATTCAAGAAATATCTGGGGACTTTGGGGGTAGAGCCAGGAGACATTGGAGGCGGAGCCAGGAGCAAGGGTGTGACAAGCATAACTGAACTTCAAGGGAGTTCTGCCCATCACATTTAAAGGGACAGCACACCTTTTTAAATGCCTTCCCTCCATAGGAGATTAAGGATAGGGGCACCTTCTTTTGGGGCTCATGGAATTGGACCCCCTGGTCCAGTCTTTTTGAAACTTAGGAGGTGTTTTGGGGAGAGGCACTAGATGCTTTACTGAAAATTTGGTGCCTCTACCTCAAAAAACAGCCCCCCCCCGAGCCCCCGATACCTGTGGATCAATTCCCCATCATTCCCTATGGGAATCGTTCATGGAGGTGCATGGGGGAGGGGGGGAAGCCTATAAAACCGGGGGATCCCCCACTGGGAACTGGGAAGCCTAGGAGAAAGGCGGTCCTGTAGATAGGCAGGCCCCCAGCCATAAAGGGCTTTAAAGGTCAATACCAACACCCTGAAACAGACTCAGAACACAATAGGTAGCCAGTGCAGCTCTTTCAGCACTGGCCAAATGTGCTCCCATCAAGGCAGCCCCATTAACAGCCATGCTGCAGTGTTCTGCACTAGTTGTAGTTTCCGAGTCAGGATCAAGGGTAGCCCCATGTACACTGATCTATTCTCTTTTTTTGTTGTTGTTTATTAAGGGGCTGTGTTTATTTATGCCCAAGCTGGCTCTCTGTTTATTCCCCCCCCCCCCAAAATGAGTACTTTATTGTTACTTTTCATAGCATTACATGTCATACAAAATAAGCAGTGAACAATCATTACAAACTTGTACAGTGTCAGGTTTACCTTGTAATATTGTTAGACTAACAGCAATATCTATTGAAAACATTATCTAGTAAACATGCCAAGAAAGAATGTTAGAAATTCAAAAATACATTAACTTTCTGTATATTGGATTCTTAGGAATAATCCCATTTTCAGAAAAGTATGTAATCAGCTGGTATCAGACTACTACAATGTGATTTTTGTACTGGGTATATGTGATGTCATATGAGTTGTATGCAGTCTTGCTCATAATGAAGGTATCCCATCGCTTCTGACAGTGATCTGTTCTCGAGGTGACCGTAGCGTAGATCACCGTTGCTAAGTTGTCATGCTCCAGGAAAGGGGCCAACTGCCATACCTACCAAAGATGAAAAAAGGCGGATTTGGCAATGGTGGCTACCTGGGCCTCCAGAGATGGAGCATAGTAGGAAAGCAGTGTAAATTATTTCAGTAAAATCATCTGTGTATTGTTTTGTCTAGAAAATTGTCTTTATCAAGCAATAGAATTCTCTTGTCGGAAGCCAGTACTGAGAACTTGTTATACCATAATAAAATATTAGAGGCCCTTTTTTTTTGTTCTTCAGGATGAAGAAGGTGATAAGATGGTTGCCATGGCCATAGCTGATCCAGAGCGGTTTGTTTTAAAACCTCAGCGGGAGGGAGGAGGTAAGAATAGAATAGAAGTAACATATTATAGTCAGAAATAATCTTCTCAGTTGTGGAAGCAATTGAACAGCATACAAAAATTATGACATCATTGAATATTAAATTTGGTATGAACAGGGACACCTACAGCTTTTGTGGGTGCTTTGGGCCTTTCATTGCACCCCACGAAATGTGGGTTCTATCAGGCATACACACAGCCTTCTGAAGGAGGTAATACAGCTCCTTTCATGATCCAAGTAGGGGTCTGAGTTTTGGAGCTTCCTGGTTTGTTATACATTACCCAGAGCCCTGCAGTTGCAGGGACTGAGTGATTTGTAAATACAACAATAACGTAACATTTTATATCTACTGTGCTTGCATCTACTGGCATTGAAGGGAAGAGAGGCAGTTTTCAAGGCAGATGTTCTATCCCACTTCAGTTTGGAGTAGTGGTTAAGTGTGCGGACTCTTACCTGGGAGAACTGGGTTTGATTCCCACTCCTCCACTTACAGCTGCTGGAATGGCCTTGGGTGTTGTGGGGTGTTTCTTAACCTTCCTTCAGGGAGGCAGGAAAATTTGAATATTTGAACTTCCTGTTCCTGTTAGGCAGCACCCACCTTCAGTTCTTTTCCTGCCTCATTAGGGAAAGCAGCAACTGTCAGGCTTCGCCTGATGTTTTTGTAGCTGTGTGAGGAAAAGAAAAGTTGTTCCTTATTATTTATTATTCTTTGTTTGTTCCTGATCATTGGTCTTTGTCTGTTAAGTCCCTCTGTTTGTCCGAGCCTCATTTTCCCAGTGTCTGAAGCCTTTTCTTGTCTCCTCGTTCTCCCGGTGGCCATTTTCTGCCACTACTGAGGCAGATTTCTGAGGGAACTTTACTTATGCCCAGAAGGGAGGAGGACGGCTTTCCATCGGCTGGGGAGCAGGAGCCCTTAAGACCGACAAGAGGCTTGAACGGAGCCAGCAAGACCCATAGTTGGCTTGCTCGGAACTCCCCAACAAGATCGCCGCTTCATGGTTGCTGCACAGCCGAAGCCGCAGCTGTGTGCGCAGGACAGAGGGAAGGCATGGAGAACGCAATGGCGTCACAGGCCGAGGACAGTGAGCAATGCGAGCTGGCAAGGCATTTCATGGGATCCAGTAACGCCGCTGGTGCAGGCTTAATGGCGCAGGGCAGTTTTTCTACCTCCAGAGCCTCCTTACGAGGAGCCCAGATAGTGGATGGGCAAGGCGCTATACAGGAAGTGGTTGGCCCAGTTTTGCTGTCCCAGGAGTTTATAGCCTCCCTTTCCAGCCAACTTCTGGAGGGACTAAAGGGCTGCTGCCCTAAGAGGGGCAGAAGGAGAAATAGGTCTTCCTCATCCTCCTCTTCCTCACATTCTCCCCTTCCCAAAAGACCTACGGGGTCGGGAGAATCTCATTGGCCCACTAAAGCAGCTGAATGCCTAGGATGGCGCAAGGGGCTCAATGCAAGGAAGGGAGGAAGATCAGAATAGGGAGAGGGAGGAGGGGGAGTTTTCTTCGGATGAGGAAGAGTCAGCAATAGAAGTGCCTGAGCCTTCTGCAAGATTTGTTAAAGTTGAGGATTTCAGCTACTTATTGTCTAAAACCCTCACTGCATTAGACCTAAATGATGATCCAGATGTTAGTGAGGAGGAAGGAGATAGACCCAAAAAGAGACACAAGGAAGATGATGTGGAATTTTTTCCAAAACAAGTGGGTTCAGGAAAGGCTTTTCCCTTTCTGGCATATTTTGAGCGTCAAGTGAAAGCAGAATGGAAAAAGCCATTTACTAACAAGCAATACCTGGGGTTCTTAAAGAAATTGTACCATCTTTACTCTTTCACAAATGAGTTCCTCCAGGATCCCTTAGTTGACGCATCCATCATTGCACTACAGTCTTATGATCTGGTATTTGAAGATGGGCAGGGAACTCTAAAGGACCCGCTAGACAAAAAGACGGAATTTGCATTACACAGGTCACATGAGGGGGCAGCTATAATCCTTAAGGCATCAGCAGTAGGATCCATGGTTGCTAGAGCTAGCATTGTGCGGGTGCAAAAGTTTATTCAAATGATACCTGCGGAAAATGCCAGGGCCATTGATGGGGCAAATAGAGTTCTAAAGGCGGTTTCCTTTTTAACTGATTCCACCTTGGATTCCTTAGTATTTGCCTCAAGAGTAATGTCTTCATCAGCAGCAGCACGTAGGACCCTATGGCTGAGGGCCTGGTCAGCGGACACACACTCTAAGAATATCGTCATGTCATACCCATTCATGGGCGGACGTCTGTTCGGAGAGGCGTAAGATAAGATTTTGGTGGAGACAAAGGACAAAAAGAAGGCGATGCCAAAATTTCTCCAAAGACAGGATTGAAGACAGACATATTCATCGTCCTTTCCTTCACAACATGCCCTGCCCAGGTTCAGACAAGAGAACAGAAGATCCCCATGGGGCTCAAGGCAGCCCTTTCATAGACAGAACTTCGGAAACAGATTCAATAAGTCTGGCAACAAACACACAGACAAGCCAGACAGAGATTCCAAGCCAAAGGCATGACTACCCAGAGATTCCGGTTGGCGGGCACCTCCAACATTTCGCTCAACAGTGGATGGCCTCTCCAGCAGACACTTGGTGCAAAGAAATAGTTGTGGACAGATACAAACTGGAATTTCAGTCCTTTCCACCTCAAAGGTTTCTGCAATCTCCAAGCCACAGAAACGTAAAGAAAATCAAAATTACACTACAGGCTATTCAGCACCTGCTAGATATAAAAGCAATTGAGCCAGTTCCACCAAACGAATTACAAACCGGTGTATATTTGATTTTCTTTACTGTTCCAAAAAGATTTGGAGTCTGGAGAGCAGTGCTAGATCTGAAATATGTCAACAAGTTCATAGTGACAAAACACTTCAGGATGGAAACAATGAGAGCTATAACAGAGTCACTACAGCCAAACGAATTTCTCACGTCAATAGATCTAACGGAAGCGTATCTGCATATTCCTATTTTCAGAGGTCATCGGAAATTTCTACGTTTTTGTTACTGGAATCGTCACTTCCAATTCAGAGCACTTCCGTTCGGTCTGGCATCGCCGCCATGAGTCTTCACGAAGATGCTCACAGCCCCCATTGTTATGCTACGGTAACAAGGCATTCAGGTACATCCGTACTTGGACAACATTCTCATCAAGGTGTCTTCGGAGACTGCAGCACATTACGTCATGACACAAACAATCACTTGTCTTCAATCATTAGGGTTTTTAGTGAATCTTCAAAAGAGTGCTCTAGACCCATTGAGAAGGTTAGAACACTTGGGAGTTATAATAGATACGCAAGAAACGTGACTATTTCTCCTGGAAGCCAAGATCCGGAAGATCAGAGAGGCAGCGATTTCAGTCATAAAGAGCACCTATTCTCCACTGATGTCTCTTGCAAAGCTGCAGAGGCTGTTGATCTCCACGATAGACGTGATTCAGTGGGAGAGATTACATACAAGACAGCTCCAAAGCTTTCTATTGCCCTTTCAGTTCAGAGTCAAATTTCGAGGAAAGTAGACACCTGTGTCAGGGTTCCTTTATCAGTCAAGCAGAGCCTTCAGTGGTCAACAAAGAAAGGGAACTTGGCACAAGGGAAGGTTTTTTGGGTACCATCCTGGGAACAGATCTTCACAGATGCCAGCTTGATGGGCTGGGGGGCTACTCCCCGGAGACCATGGTTTGCAGATCTGCGCGACCTCTCAATCCAACCACTGATGTGTCTACTGGTCTCATACAACATGTTACACCAAGGCCCAATACTTCATCTGCGTCTGGAGTGGTTCCACTTGACCATCTAGAGTTTGAGCGGAAGAGTTTCAAAAAATTAGGTTATTTTTCGTTAGTGACATTGCTAGCATCCAGAAAACCATCGACACAGAGGATTTACGGCGTCACTTGGAAGGCGTTTGTCCGCTGGTGTAACAGGAAAAATTTAGATCCTATGTCACCAAAAGTCAAGTCCATTCTAGACTTTCTGCAAGAGGGCATGAGTCAGGGCCTTCGGGTTGCTACCTTACGAAGGCAGGTTGCAGCCTTGTCATCAATTTTCCCAAAATTACAGGGAGTGAATCTGTCTAGACATCCTCATATATCTTGCTTTTTAAGAGGGGTTTCTCTATCTCAACCCCCTCAAGTCCATAGATTCCCG
This sequence comes from Heteronotia binoei, assembly GCF_032191835.1. Classification (NCBI taxonomy): domain Eukaryota; kingdom Metazoa; phylum Chordata; class Lepidosauria; order Squamata; family Gekkonidae; genus Heteronotia; species Heteronotia binoei. The sequence goes on from NC_083224.1 coordinate 55,940,693, forward strand.
ACATGGAGGTTAAATACTGTTTTATTGATGTTGACCAGGTCACTGGTTGAACCAATTTTGGACATTTCTCTAGGTTTTCTCAGAATGAAAGCTTTGTTCTTGATAGCAATCACATCAGCACAAAGGGTGTCAGAGCTGGGTGCTCTCTTGGCTAAGTAGGAGTTATGCGTGTTCCATAAGGACAAAGTGGTCTTGCGCACAGATCCTACCTTTTTACCCAAAGTTTCATCTCATTTTCATAGAGCTCAGGAAATTTATCTTCCGTCATTCTGCCCTAACCCGGTACATCCGAAAGAAAGGACTTGGCATACATTGGATGTCAGAAGGGCATTAAAATGCTACCTGCACAGAACGGCACAGATACGCAGGACAGATTTTCTTTTCATTAATGTTTCACTGCCCCATTTGGGAGGAAGGACGTCCAAGGCTGCTGTTAGCAAAAATATAAGGCAGTGCATTGTGGAGGCGTACATGGCACAAAAGATACCAGTACCGCTAGGCATAACAGCTCATTTGGTGAGGAGTGCAGCAACTAATGCAGCATTTAACAAATAAGCATCTGTAGAAGAAGTATGTAGGGTGGCCATCTGATCCTCACTGTCAACATTCATAAAACATTACAAGTGTAATGTTTACGATTCGGCTGATGCGGCTTTTTGCAGAAAGGTGCTTCAACATATTCTGAATGACGGGAACGGTATTAATCCGTCCTAAATGGGACACTGCTTTAGAATATCCCACAAGATGTCCTCCTGCCTCAGAGGGAGAAATACCATTGGATACTCACCGTGAAGTATCCTTTGAGGACAGGAGGACAACTTGGCCTGCCCAAGGGGCCATTGCCGTCATCATCATCATCAATCATCACCATCATATCAATTCAAAGAAATTTTCTGTAGTCAAGTAGTTATGCTTAAGAGTCATATTCAGAGAACGCAAAAGTAAGTTCTGAGGGAGCGGTTGTATTGAACCACCCAGTTACCCTTGCAAAGGATGACGTTATAAGTCATGCAATGATATAAGCTCAAGCACAAGTTAGAATAAGTTAGATATTCTCCTGTTTCTGTGTTTTTCATTGTAACTGTTTATTAATAGTTGTGTTCTTCAGTTATGTTGTTTTTTATGTACTGTTGTACTGCTAAGGGAGTCGCCGAACTGAAGGCGGGTGCTTCTTAACAGGAAGTTCAAGTATTTAAATTTTCCTGCCTCTCTGAAAGTAGGTTAGGAAACATCCCACAAGATGTCCTCCTGTCCTCAGAGGAGAAGGACCTTTCACGGTGGGTATCCAATGGTCGCTCTCATAGGAGGTGGCCTTGATAGGGCTACTATTGTGAGAGCCCTCTCAGTCCCACCTACCTCACAGGGTGTCTGTTGTGGGGGAGAGAAGATATAGGAGATTGTAAGCTGCTCTGAGTCTCTGATTCAGAAAGAAGGATGGGGTATAAATCTGCAGTCTTTTTCTTCATAACAAGTACTTTCTGTTGATAAAGCGGAAAAGGAAAGGTTGTATGACCTTTAGTTTTTTCAGTTTATTTTTACCAATTTTGCTTCCATAGATTCTTATGTTAATGCAATTATTTGCAAGCTCCTGGAAAGGCACTCAGGGAGAAGGCTCTGAGATCTCAGTACAGGCACAGTGGTGGAGTGCTTGGCTGCTGCTTGTGGCCTCACTTATGGGATCAGAACTGAGCAAATTGCAGTCGGGGCTCATAGCTAGTCCATGTGAGCTTTCCCCAAGCGTTCAAGCTGCTTAACAGTTCATTAAAAACATTGGCTTGCTGGACCAAAGCATAGACTAATCAATCAGTGCTTCAGAAAATGATCTTGTTAAGCAGTTTGAGGACTGAGTGCCCTTAAACAGAATGGGAAAGAGGGCTACATCTGGGACTTTGCCAGCAGCAGCCTTTAGTTCTGATGGCTCATGCAAATGTAAGCATGGACAAAAAGGAAGTGATTCAGAACTACCATCTCTTCCTGTTTGCTAGTGACTTAGAACCTTCAATAGTGGACGGAGACCTTCAGGCTGAAAAAACTTCCCCACTTCTTAATTAAATGTTCCTTATTAAGTGTAGAAAGACTTATTGTAAATATATATTCCAGGGATAGTCTGTGCTACAGATTATCCCTATTACCTAAAGGCCTGATTTAGTCATCTGTTTACTTACTGTCAGGGCTTTTTTTGAGCAGGAATTCACAGGAACCCATTTCCAGTTGGTTTGGTGTCGGGTGCAGCCTATATGCAAATGAGTCCCTGGCTGGGCTATTTCTACAAAAAAGCCTTGCTTGATTTCATCTATTCAACTGTAATACGGCAATGCTTGTTTTTAATACAATCATTGTGCAGCCCTGTTTCTTTAATAATAATAATAATAAATTTTTATTTATACCCCGCCCTCCCCGCCGAGGCAGGCTCAGGGCGGCTTATAAGACATGCTATAGACCATGTTATAACAATAAAAACAAGATAATACAATTAAATAACATGGTATAGACCATGTTATAACAATAAAACAAGATAGTACAGTTAAATACAATTCATAAATTAAGCATTAAATAAATATTAAATATTAAATACCATTAGTATTTACCATTAGTATTGATTACTGTTGAGCTCAGTGAGCCACCATAGGGAACATACCTTATTTCCTTCCATGTAATAATATGGCTGGAGACCTCTTCTCAGTCTCTGAATATTTAGTATCAGGCATGGATTTCTTGGCTTCAGAAGCCTCTTAATAATGGGAATGTTGCCTAGCTTTGCTTTCCAAGACTGTCACAAAAACAAAACAAACGGTGAAGAATTGTAGTGTTAAAACAGCTTCAGATATCTCTGTTCTGCAGTTGCATTTTACCCATTCAACATATGTGCTGTGCGGTCCATGCAGAAGTGCAAACTGTCTTGCGCAGCACCTTGTTACACTGTATTGTGCCCCATCACAGGGTAAACATAGTAAGTTCACTGTGATAGAAGGCTTTTCTGTAGTGCAGCATGTGCCCTTCTTTGCCTTAATGTCTCATGTGCATATTATGTGTGTGTGTGTGTGTGTAGAGAGAGAGAGAGAGAGAGAGAGATCGGGCCAAGTCAGGGGAATGACCCTCTAAATCAGGGTCAAACATGCAGCCCGGGGCCGAATTAGGCCCTTGGAGGGTTCCTATCAGGCACCCAAGCAACTGGCTGTTGTTTGCTTCCTGTTCCCTCTATCTTGCTTCCTTCTGCATCACAGCTTGTTTTGCCAGGCTTGCTCAATTGTACAGGAGCTACAGAGCAAAACCTCTATTTTCCCCATTGGCTGAGGTTCCTCCCTTGGGGAGGAACAGCTTACTTTGCCAGCTTTCTCAATCATATAGCAGAGCTACTGAGCCTGGTCTGCTGGGAAAGGAAGGAAAGATCCAGAGCTTCCTTTGCCCAGTTTCCTGGATCACATAGAAGGGGTACCAAGAAAGCACCATTAAGATCAACAAGTGCTCACGTTTTAAGTATGTTTTATTTAAATTTTTTAAAAAATCTTTAATTGTATTTTTGTCCTTTAAAGCTTATATCTATGCTATCTGGCACTATATTTTTTTACACACATGGCCTGGCCTGAGAAGGTCTCATTTATGTCAGATCCGGCCCTCATAACAAATACGTTTGACACTCCTGCTCTAAATCATGAGAACATTACCAACCCTATTGGGACAAAAGGATCCTCAGGCTCCTAATGTTGCTGTGAGATGCTCCTGGTGCCTAAATTTGGGTGTAGAAATGGCTCTCTGGACTTGGCACCACTCCTCATAATAAAATGATAGGCTGTCTGCTGGCTACTTACAATGCAGCCAGGGTTTGTGTGACTTCAAGAACAGTTGCATCTACAAATTACTCCATTTGTATTAATCTGTCTGCTGTTACATTGTCAGGGAACAACCTGTATGGTGCTGAGCTCAAGCAAGTCCTAGAGAAGATTAAAGACAGTCCTGAGAGGACCTCTTACATTCTCATGGACAAGATAAAGCCTCTTCCTGCACTGAATTATTTGCTGAGAGCTCACAGTCCACTGAAAATATCAGAATGTGTGTCTGAACTGGGCATATTTGGTGTCTACGTCCGGTAAGAAAGTACATTTGTTAAGTGAACCAAAGGCAGTCACTTTGATTTTTTAAAAATTTGTATCTGTTTGAAAATAATTATGATTATTTTCACTGCACTGCAATGTGCAGTTATTTCCACCTGCATGCTAGTTAAGTTCTATACATGATCCCTGAATGCAGAACATAGTACTAGTTAGTTGTACCTTGAATCTGTAAATGGACAGTGTATTGTTGAATGGATGCTTTTTACGGCACTTTAGCTAGAAGGTGCTGTTATGCTACATTTATCATGTAAGTATACTTCATATCACTTGGCCTTCATTGTACATCATTAAAGTAACACACACATTGTACCATGTACTCTATGTATTACCCAAATAGGCAGTCTCCTGATTAATTGGGGGAAATTAGCTTTGACGGAGACAAAGGGAGAGGTGGTAACTGGAATTCTCCACCCATGTTTACAGGGATTTTTCCCTTAAGAAAACTCTCAAAATAAACCAAGCCGATATTCAGCAGGAAAGGTTTTTGTTAAAAGAAAAATAAAAGGATAAACCATGCATGCAAATACACTGAAAACACGAACAAGAGCTAACTAAGAGGAAATCAGGGAGGAAAGAGGGAAAGTTCTTTGTGCATGTGGGGGGGGGTTGTTTGTTGTTTGTTGCATCCCGCCCTCCCCACCGAAGCAGGCTCAGCACATCTCACAATAGTAATATTTACCAATCTTGCAGAGGTCTGAGAAGCAGCAGCAAAACGGCCAGTGTTTCATAAAGAGAAGGGAACTCACAGAGTGGGAGTATGGTCAAGAATGCACACACACAGCCATGGTATAGCAGGCTGCAGTTATAGGGCAAAATGCTCCCTGAGGCTATGCTGATGTGTTTGCCCTCAAAACAATAATGTGATGGATTTTTCAGAGATGAGCAATGATTTGGGAGAAGCTTAATGAACTTCCCTTTACTAGACTATAGGTGTTAATGTTTCTTGATGACCCTTTGAACACCAGACAGGAAAACTACCAGATTTTGTGAATAGGGTTAAGTGTTGCTTAACTTTGGAAAACCGATGAGGGGGAAGTAAGATTGTGTGTTTGACAAGATTACTCCAAAGTGATGCCATCTGAATTGAGAATCCGTCCTTTAATTATACATCCCTCTAGAGTAGGGAGAGGGTTGTCAGTGGGTTAGCTGATCTGGCTCACTGTCCAAAATACTTTCCCAGGCACTTACCTGGATGGCCTTCATTTTGCTTCCATTTAGTTATATTTTAGCCCAGGCAGTGTCCTGAACATATGATTTTGGGATGACATAAAAGAGAGGAGTGTTTATCTCTAAGTGCTAAATTGTCCATCTGCGGAAAGAGGAGTCTGATTGCTAAGTATTTTTTAAAAAAAATCTGTAGTGTTTAATAGTTCTAATAGTCTGTCTCATATCACCAGGTTAAAGTGTATGTGAGAGAGATACAGAGATTAGCAGTATTCATCCTAAAGCACATAATCTGGTAGGTTAAAAAAATATCCAATATTTGGATGGAAGATCACCAAGCAAGATTCTACAGAAGAAGTCAGTGGCAAACCATGTCTGCTTCTCTCTTGCCTTGAAAGCTCTTTGCTGGGGGTTGCTGTAAGTTAGCTGCAACTTGATAGTACTTTACACATTCTTACACACACACACACACACACACACACATATTACTGTGGTTGAAATGGTTATAGCTCATCTTTGAGTACTAATGCCACAGCAGTCTGTATAAGATACTAATGCCACAATAGTTAGTAACTTAAAAATAGCCCCCAGGGATCTGTTCTTTGTCAGTTGTTTGAGAGCACCTGCAGTTTTGGGGTTAGATATCATTAATTTGCTAAGCTATGCATATAATTAACAAAACTTTCAGCCACAGCTGTCTGTTTTAACAGTGTCCAAAGTAGATCCTGAGGTTAAGTGGAGGTGAGACCTGAAATTGAATCAGACATGAGGGGTGAGAATGGCACAAAAAGCCAATGTTCTTTAAAGGGTTTTAGTTAACAGTAGATGGCACAATTGAGGCTAAGAATTTTTTTTTTGTAAGAGCCCCGTGGCACAGAGTGGTAAAGCTGCAGTACTGCAGTCCTAAGCACTGCTCATGACCTGAGTTCGATCCCAGTGGAAGCTGGGTTCAGGTAGCCAGCTTGAGGTTGACTCAGCCTTCTATCCTTCCGAGGTCGGTAAAATGAGTACCCAGCTTGCTGGGGGGGAAAGTGTAGATGACTGGGGAAGGCAATGGTAAACCACCCTGTAAAAAAGTCTGCTGTGAAAACGTCACCCCAGAGTTGGAAACAACTGGTGCTTGCACAGGGGGACTATCTTTACCTTTTTTTAAAAAAAAGATTTTTTTTAGCAGACCATTTTAGGTGAAGGCTTACTTGCCATTCAAGAATTAATTTTTTCAGTGTTTCACAATGTTTAATTGTATTTAATAGTTTTACAGCCTTGCCAAATGGTTAGGGGCCCCTCTGACATCTTTCAGAAGACTGGTCTGAAAAAGTCCAAGCCTGCATTCTGGCAGAATGTTCCTTAAATAATGGGGATAACTAATAATGGACTTTGCTGGGGGGGGAAATGAAGCTACAGCATGGAAACACGCTGGGGAAAGCAGTCTCCAAGTACATCCGCATCAGCTTGTTTAGGTCTTTAAAAGTGAGCACCAACACCTTATTGAATTGGACTCAGAAGCTAATCAGCAGCCAGTGAAGGGGCCTGGAAATATGAGTGCTATGGTCCTGTTGGCTAGCCCCCAATAACAGATGGGTTCCTGCATTTTGAGGTTACTGAAACATGCATCAGCACAACCAGATCAGGCATCTGAAAACAGGGGACCTGTTTCCTAACTAGATGTTGTGAGGAGGGGGGGCATTTTTGTTTATCCAACAAGACTCCCAGACTTTTAAGAGTCTTTTATCGAGAGTTGCACACTCTTGATAGTAGAATTCATTTTAAAGCACTGGGCTTTCGAGCTAGCATCACTGACACTTCATCTGGATTCAACTTCATTTTGTACTCTCAGCCATTTGACCATCATATTCACTTTGTACTTCTGATGCTCTCTGGAAAGATGAGGTGTGAACAAGTGCCGTCTTACTGCATAATTTTAATAGAGATTTTCACTTAAAAACTTTATAATGTTCTTATTCTGTTCTTTTTTCCCTCCCTTATAGGAAAGATCAGGATCTCATAATGAACAAACATGTTGGGCATCTCTTGCGAACAAAAGCTGTAGAACATGCAGATGGTGGAGTAGCAGCTGGAGTAGCTGTTCTAGATACTCCCTATGTGGTATGAAAGTGCAGTACCTCCTCATCAGCCATCTTCACTGTGCTTGAATTGAGACCGGTTTCTTTTGAGGACATGATTGCCAAATGGTGAATAATCAGATCTAAACTTAGAAGCTTTTCCTCTCTGTCTTAATCCTAAGGCAAAAAGGTACCACAGATGAACTGATTTTTGAGTAACTGTTTCTTCTATATTCAACAGTTCTGACATCCATTTGACCTTTGGTGATAACTGCTTCCCACTTGGTGTACCTCATGGGCATCTAATAATTGTTTTGGTTCTGTGACGGACAAGCTGATGTTCTGATTAGATATTACTTGGATAAGACTGCACGAGTTGTTAACTACAAATGCCCTCTTCATCAAGTACCTGCTAACAGGAGCGTACATTTGATTTGATAACTAACTTTCTATATTTACATCCTATGTGGAGGCAGTGGAGATTTTCATGGATGAAATAGATTGCTTCATGTTGTACTACTACTTGTTCTCACAGGTTGGTCTCTCCTGTTGAAGACCAACATGTCACTACAGTGTAACTTAACAATACATTTTCCAGTCAGCTCCCCTTAGTCCTCTGCAGATTAAAGAAATAGTATATACCTGGGTCTTAGTCATCATAAAGAACATGGAAAACCTGGGCAGTTTTGCTTTTAATATTTTGGTATTATTTTGCAATAAAACATTGTGAACTTTAGAGAAAGAAGGTTTAAAATTGAAAATGACTCTTTAAGGCAGCCCTCATAGATAATGGGAACAACCAGTGTCTTTAGCTGAACAAGGCTCCAAGACTCTTAGTTGTAGTTCACATTGAAAGTAGTAGCTGAAAATTCATGTCTGTCATTTTCCTGTGCCATTTTGATGAGTGAATAATTAGTAACCAAAGATATCTTTACTGCTTTGTTTTCAAATAATCATGAAAAATAGACGTGTACTCAAGTCCAGATTTATATAACATATATAAAGCATTCAGTCTTGTTTTGAAAGAATCCATTTTTTAAATTAAATTTCCAGAAACTTTAAAAAGATGGAACTTGATTTTTGAAAATTGGGAGAACCTACATTGTGTACCTGTAAATCAGCTCCTAAATCAAGAGGACATGCTATAAGACCTTTCTTCTGAAGGCAGCCTCCATGAAGGTTAATTGTCTGTCCAGTAATGTCTTGTGGAGTCTCTGGGTGGCAGCCTAATCAGTGACTTATAACGAAGAGTTGGTTCTGATGCAGTCTATCCCACAAGCATTGGAGAACCTCTAATATACTTGCAGAAGGTATGCTGGCTTTCTTCTCCCAACTCTACCAGTGGAAAACTGCCCTAGTAGCTGCGTAGATTTCATGTCTCAAAGGCTTTCAAAAAGCTAAAACCACTTGGAGACCTTTTCTGGCTAGCCATGTCATGCCTAGGAGCACCCATCCCAGAGCAGGATGGAACAGGAGATATACAGAGGGTTGTAGAAGAGACCCTTGGGCCCTGAAGGCTGAGAGCACATCCTTGGCTTCCACCTCACCTTCCACCTGTGCTGGAATTTTGGTGTGTTGTTGTTGGTTGGGGATGCAAGGAAGACCAGGCAGAGGATACTCTGCTTCCTGGTCACTGCAGAGAAGACTTTGAGCCCCTCACTTAGATCCAGGTCCTGCTGACTGAGCTAGTCTCCCTTCAGTTTATTAATCCTTGAAGATGATGAGCTTGGTGACAGGTAGATGGTACTCTGCCCACTGCAGTAGTAGTGACGGGGGGCAGGGGGGGAGTGAGACCTCACAGCTCTCTGATGGCTGGCATGGTGTTTACTCTCTGGCGGGGATAGGAGGAAAGGTTGGAAGAAGAGGCATTTTTCTTATTCTTTTGCACCTTTGTCCCCCTCAAATTGCATTAATGAGGATGAGGGAGGGAGGGAAAAAGGAGAGCCCCTCCCACTGGTACAAAATCTTATCTGCTATCCCCTGCTTACCTTGGGAATCCCTTCCTGCAGCTAAGGAATATGGGGGTGAGCACCTTTCAGTGCTAGTTGGGCCATGTGTAGCTGATGGGGGTGACAGACGCTGGCTCAGAACAGCTGTACATGGCTCCATTGATAGGCCAGTCCACCGCCAGTACTTGGAATGAGAAAGAGCTGGATGTCCACTCCCCATCCCTGCTGGCGCCTCAGTAGGGAAGAGGAGAGCAGCAGCTGAAGAACAGGTGCAGTTGTTGTAGTCAGAAGAGCTGTATACAGTTTTGCCATTGGGCCCATCCTCATCTGGGACCTGGGAGAGAACCAGCTTTCCATTCCCTGCCCCATCAGTGACTCAGCATGGGAGAGGTGAGCAGCAGCTGAAGAACAGGCGCCAATGTTGCAGAGGGAAGGCCAACCCAGCTTTTCTCTTCTGGTGGTTCAACTCCAGTTGCTGCCTTGGGCATTGTTCTATCTGGGATGACTTCATATACTTCACTCTACTGCTGCTGCTCATGAGCAAGAGGCAGAGACCAGCAATTTAAGGTATTTTGCCTGTATTTTAATAAGTGCGGTGGGAGATCTGTGGAACTCATCCATCCATGGAACAGGCAGAGCATGGACTGGGAATGTGAGGATAGTAAAAACCTGTGCGAAAAATTTGCATATTTTTGCTGTTAAGCTCCACTGCAAGTATGCAACAAACAGTTCAAATGTGTCTAAATGTAGGTGATATTGGATGTGAAATACTTATTATATTGTTTTAAGTCCAGTACTTTAACATCTTTAGGCCATCTCACAACCTTGTTTGATACATTAAACTCATGCTCTTTTAAATATGCACATATAATATGTATGACCAAATGACTTCAGTATCCTGAATGAAATAGAAGTAGAATTGTTTCAAAACCTCAATTGATTTCACAGTATGAATAAGAAAACACAGAAATCTGAAACCTTAAAAGTTGAGACATAGCCCAGATCCAGGAATGTTTCCATGTCTCAACTTTCCTCCATTTAGGCATGGAAACAGCATCATTAGAATACATGAATCTAATTCTACTGAGCATTTTTAAATTGACTGATATAGGTTAGGGTCAAATTCCAAATAATAATGCACTGGGAAGCAAACTAATGCTGCTTATGACCAGTCCCAAATCTAAGCAAGGGCTTCTTACAAAAGGGCATTATCATCAGGAGATCTGTGATTCCCCACCTGTTACATTCACACATGTTCATCAAAAAGCACTGACACAGGTACCAAAAACAGCGTAAATTAGGACACACCCTAAGGAGTCTGCAAATCCTGGTCTAAATTTTACAACAACCTGATTTTGTTTTACAAAACAAAAACCTGATAGGGTTCGCATTTAAAAACAGAAAACAAAACATACACACAACACACCTTCAAGGATTTATATAGGTTTATTCTTTGATTTTTATTTCAATTAAAAACAGAACTCTAGCCATTTCCCACCCGAAATATCAGACTCAGATTAAAAGTAAAGGACTTGTTTCCTATTAACAGCACATAGCAGCCACTGGCCTAGCTTTAATGCTGTAGGATATGGGGGTTAAATATACTTTGATGTTGCAGACCACAGATAAGTGCATTTAGAATATTAAACAGCATGGAAGAAATAACATGAGCCAAGATTGGGGCAACATTAATCAGCAAGGACATTGTTTATGGGATGTATTGTTTTAGGCAGTTCCAATTTCCAAACTATTGCATGGGCAAAGCAGACATTTTTGGATGGCACAACACTGATCACAGCCAACATTTAACACCTAGCTTTTGCAGACATTCACATGCATGGCTTTTCCAATACAAATACAGAGGAAAAACATCCCCATACCAGTTACTGATGTCTGTTATTGCAATTACATATTTTTATTAGTTTATTGAAACATTAAGATTATCCTTGTCATCTATATACTAAAAGGGCTTATTTCATGTTCTCCCATGGTTACATAAACCTGTATCATACCTCTGCCTACAACTGATTTGATCATTTTTCCTATGCCTCCACAATGAGGAACTGAACATCTGAGAAGGAACAAATCTTATTGACCTTTATGATGCCTATGGCTATATTCATCTAACGTACGAGAAAGGGCACCCCCTGCATGGGCTAGTACCCAGTGTTGTTGGTTCCCTCCCCCCCTTCCCCAAGCAGCTTGTTTTTGGACCCAGACACACACCCATGATCATATGGAGAAATGGAAGCATAAATGGGCTATGTAGTTGAAAGTGATTTCCACAATTCTCGTAGTTCGTTCTAGCTGTCATAATCACTACTGGAAAACAATGGCATAGTTCACACTTTTTTCCAAGTAACTGTGGGCCTCATATGGAGAAAAAAGTTGAATTGATGCTGCTTTTAAAGTTCCTTAGGTATCTATAACATCCAACCTTTTATCAAGGAAAATGAAGAGCCCTCTTACCATCCAGATCCAACTGGTTCCGGCATTACACCAATTACCACAACAAATCTGAGAGCCATCCTTGGTATGGAACAGCTTTGTATGAACACAGCATTCCATGACTATAGCCTCCTGCCGTAATATCCCCCACCAGTAAAGAGCAACTGCTCTGGGAAAATTCAGCTATGCACTTAAGTACAACTCCTCATGCCACAAACCCATCAAATACCTAGACAGCACTGCCCCCTCTAGGGAGGAAGATTACTTCCATTAACTGTCAATTCCAGACCAACATCAAGTAGAGTTAACAACATTATTTTTCCAGTTTTATCGTTTATAATTCTCTAGAAGTTCCCATAGTCTATGACATGCAGCCAGAGTTCTATTAGTATTTTTCAAGTGAATGCCAGATTGCTAACGTTTTGTTCCAATAAGTATGCCTCAGCATGAAGGTTCCTGACCAGTCCAAGCCCTTTTAAAGGCCTGTAAGTACAGCTCAGGAGCAACTTTCCTTAACAATATTTCCACCTTCTGAGCTCTGCCCATTGCAACAGGTTAGAAATTAAAAAAAAAAAAACCCAAAATATATGAAACAGGTATGACAGTTAAAATATAATTGTTCTGTACAATATGAATGAGGCTGGAATTTCATATATGCAGTATTGGTCTACAACATAATGCACACAGTTCTGCAGGGTCACAGACAGCTAGCTCTACAACACAAAATGAGGACTGGATCTTGGAGCACCAGTTTCTTGTCTTCATTTACAGCATCTTGCATTCTGCTCAGCATGAGGCAGCATCTCTGCCTGGAGGAATACACAGTCATTGTCTGGATGGTGCCCATCTCACCAAGTTTCCTGCGCTACTGCTGTTTTCTCTAGGATGGTCCTGCTACAGTACTGTTTCACACCTATTACTGAAAAGGTGATTTATAACTGCTGGATCTGCCACTGTTGAGGTATCTCCCAGCTCCCGGTCATTTTTGGCAATCTTCCTAAGTACCCGCCGCATAATTTTGCCTGCAAAGAAATGGCATCTGAGCATCAATTGTACTTCCATTATGAGAAAGAGTAATTATGATATCTGCGCAATTAGTTAAGCACGATTTTAGGACACAGGCGCTTTAGCACAATTTACAACTGACACACACTGATTCTGAACACTAAAGAAATGCAAGATCTGAGAGAATAACTAGAATTCAGGACAGAACTGGAATTATTAGCTCATTCTCCCTGGCCCAGCAGCTGCAGAAACTTGTACCAGCTACTCAAGGTACAATTCTAAAATTTAGTTTATTTTTTTATTTTAGTTGGCTTTTATTCTGCCCTTTCCTGCAAGCAGGCTCAGGGCAGAGAACACCGTAAGTTAAATAACAGTTAAAACTTACCGATTAAAACTATACATAATATAATAAAACCATAAAAGCAATAATATACACTATGGGCAACAGTTTCAGTTGGGCACACTAAATGCATATTAAAGGAGGAATCACACACTTTTAGAAGAACGAAATTGACCACAAAGGAAGTTCTACTTTGTCCTGAAGTGCACACATGCAAATTCCAGCATGTTAATCGATCTGGGTATCTAGCCTTCTCCCTCATAGCCTGCTTGCAGTTATTCCTGCCACACAAAGCCAACCCACATGCAACGGAGAAATCAAAATCATACCTGAACGGGTTTTAGGCAGGCCGGGAGCATGCTGAATATAATCTGGAGTTGCAATAGGTCCAATCTTTTCTCTAACTGCAATGGAGACACTGATGTTAGCTGCAACAACTTAATCAGCTCAGCACATTTCAGAGGACAAGAAACTCGAGGAAATCAAAACCCCATCTGAACAGGAAGCCTGGTAGAGGCTTGCATCCTTGACTTGGCTGGAAACAGAGTCTCCACACAAATACTTGCATCCCACCTAGTGAAACTTTGTTGGCTGCATTCCCCCCCCACCCCCCCACCCCCAAGCACATTACACATGACTGGGAGATGAAGAATTTGGACTAGCTTTTTGAAGGAAGAAATGAACATTGCACCTTAGGCATTGGATATCCCATTATTATACACAAGAAGCAGGCTTCAAAAGCTTATCTGCAACACTGAAATTTAAAATGTTATATTTCCCTTGAGGTTTGAAATTAAGGTTATCTACTTTATTTATACCCCATCATTCTCCCCAGTGGGGACCCAGAGTGCCTTACAGTTTTCCTCTCCTCCATTTTATCCACATAACAACCCTGTGAAGTAAGCTAGGCTGAGAATGTGTGACTAGCGCAAGGTCACTCAGGCAAGCTCCCATGGCAGAGTGGAGAACAACCTCATTCCCTTAGGTCCTAGTCTGTCAGTCCAGCCACTACACCATACGTGTACTTTCCTCAGAGTTTGTTTCCAGTTAGCAATACTTCATTTCCTAAAAGCTTTAAATAGTAGTTCTCAACCTTTCAATGAACTGCTGTGTACTAGAGAGAAATCAGGTGAGTTTTAAGGTTCCTGTTCAATACCATGTGTGGCACTGGCTAGGCTTCTCCCTACAAGAGTAGCCCTAGGACACACCCCACATTTCCTAGCTTTGCACAGTGCACATTTTCTTCCACATGTAATAAGAACTTGCCTATTGAGTCCCTCACTGAGATAGCCCAAGATCTTCCAGAACTCTGAAAATGTCTTATCTCAACATGCACATTATTCACAAAGCTTGAAATGGCATACCCTTAAGCGCAAGCTCCTATAGCAACTGGATATACTGTAACCTGTTTGGAACCCTAAAAGTGCTTAGTGTCTTTAGCAGCACTTAAAAATTCCACCTTTCAAAATCTTAGCCAATGATGAAAGGCTGTTGTAGCAAAACAAGAAACATACCACTACACAGGAATCGGGCAGGGAGTAACTACCACTTTGAGGCACATTCTTACCCCACACCTATTATAAAGCTCTGCAGAAGCCTTCCTCTGATTATTGGAAGATAGTTCATTTAGTTATTGCTGTTGTCATAACAGTACAACCAGGCAAATGCCTGAAATATCAAAGGCCAAGCTTGGAGAGTGGCCAAACTCTGCAATCCACCTTCTACTCAGCAAGAATTCTGGCAATGAGAGCAGGAAGGCTGCTGGGCACATGCCCCCTTTGCAGAACCCAAGCCCTGTTCATGGGGCAATCAGCATGCCCTTGTGTATTCTGATTGGCTGCCAGCTGGCACAGAAGGCACCACATGGGAAATAACAAGGACAGCAAAGCTAATTTTAGCTTCTGGAAGAGCCAACAGGACCCTTTTATTTGAAAAATGCCTTGTCAGCAAGGATAAGGGGGAAAGTATGTTGCCTTAGGGAAGGGATGCGGTTGTAGAGAAAGACCACAGCAGAGCTGAAAGATGGTTTCTTCCTAAGGAAATGCTCTTTTGCTGATCAGGGTAACAACATCCCAAGAACACTGTGCTGCACCTGTGATCCCCTGCCCAATGCCTTTTCAAACCCACAAAACTTCACACCATTCTGCCTTGTACATGCCTTTCAGTCAAGTAATCCTTTACTCAAGTGACATGGGAAAGTCTACTATGATCACCTTGCTTCTTCAGTTCTTCCGTCAAATTCTTTGTGAATTCGTGACCATCTCTTAGAGTCACAAAACAGTAGAGGCACTCTCCCTTCACTGGATGTGGATGGCTTACTACAGCTGCCTCTGCAACAGCAGAGTGTCCTACCAGAGCTGATTCAACTTCTGCAGTGCTCAGCAAGTGTCCTGCAAGCAGGAAGAAATGAGTTGGCCTAAGTGACAGGCATCACTATCATTTATGTAACATTTTTCTACCCTCCTTCAACCAAGGAGCTCATACTGGCAAGCCGTGTTCTTCTCTCCTCCATTTTATCCTCACAACCTGATAGGATAGGCTGAGAAAGAGTGGACTCTCCAACATCACCCAGCAATCTTCCAGATTGAGCAAGGATTTGAGCCCAGGCTTCCCTAATCCTAATCCAACACTACATGCAAACACATCAAGGTGCCTTATACCAAGCCAACATATTGGTCAATCAATATGGCAGCACCTTTAAAGGATGTTTTTCATATCCTTTCCTACCTGTTCCTTTTATTGGAGATGCTGGGGACTGAACCTAGGACCTTCTGCATGCAAAACAGATACTCTACCATGGAGCCGCAGCCAACCACCACACCACATTGGTTCATAGATATTAGAAGATAATGCAGAATGGGAGGGTAGCTGGGCCCCAGCTTAAAGGGTGGAGCTCAAGGACCCCTATTTGCTATAGTAATATTGGCTGGTGTTAACATGTTCCTCGCATACCTAAAAGGTCATGTAAATATCACAACCAAAAACAAAGAATAATCCTTTGACTGAATATTTAGATATTGGAATTTCACAGGAGAACATTCTATAAGACTGTAGAGGGGAAATAACTGATTTAAGTGCATGTTATGAAGATTAATGCACCTGGTGTTTGGGGGGGGGGGGTTGCCACTGGATGGGCCACTGGCCTGATCCAACATAGCTTCTCTTATGTTTTTATGAATGGCATTTACTTTTAGGTATTGGGATAGCTATTCTAATAGGAATATTACTTTCTTATATCTCTGTATGCATAAGGGATGTATTCAGAAACACAGGGTTTGTCTGACTGATCAAAGCTCATCCTGCAGAAGGTATTTCTAATATGAGGCAATCTCTCCACTAGGCAACTAAAATGCATTATAAGAATTGTATCAATCACTTTACAAAATAAAATGTATTTCTAAACTAGATCTGTTTGATATAGAGGTGGGTATATACATATGAAGCTATCCTCTCAACTTCTCACCTCTTTCCTACTACTAGAAGCACAATTTTCAGGGACTTCAGTCTTCTCAGAATCGTATCATTTCTAAGACACAAAGTCTATGTTTACTCTCCTTCAAAATCAGCAAGATTTAAAATGGCTCAACTTTGGCATCATTGGTGTGCCAGATGATGTTCCTCAATCCTTTCTACCAGTCTCCTGTAAGTAGTACTTCTCAACCATTTTTTTTAAACTACTAAAGGAGGATCTATTTTATATCCTACAAAGACTCCAAGATATTATGAACTTTGCAGACTGATTTTTTCAGACAGCCCCAACCTTCCACTAATATAGAAGGACTTTGCTCTTACCTGAAACATTCAGCATGTCATCAATTCGACCAGTGATCCAATAATAACCATCTTTATCTCTTTTGCAGCCTGGAAAAAAAGGACCAATAAACTGGACATTGTAAGGAAGCTAACTAGGAAAAGGCACATAGGTTGGACTGAGGGGTTATTTTGGCATAGTGGAATTTGGTCACATTACACCAAGCCAACAGAGAAGAAAACACAGCAGTAATAAAAACTGATTTAAAAAAAAAAAAAAGCATTAAAGATAATGGAATTGTGCAAAGGAATTTTAAAAGGAATTGTGCAAAAAATAAATAAGTAAAGAGGAAATGCCAGGATCTAGAAGCTTCCTAGGGAAGTCCAGCTCCCTAAACTCAGCTACATGGGAGTACAGGCAAATATTGATGGCAGGGGAGGGAAGGCAACAAAAGGTCTATTTTGAGGCCCTGGCCTTAACATTGCATGTTCAACCTAAACTCTTAACATTCAAAACCAATTTAAGCCTTCCCAAAGCAAAATGCATTAGTTCACCAAGACACACACAAAAATAGTTTTGCATCCATGTTAGAAAGAAGATGCCTGCATTGGAAAGGGGATGAGCCACTTGCAGGGAAGCATGCAAAGCACCTTGTGGCTGCCAATGTACATTAGTGGTGAGCCAGCTTGCTAAGCCATTAGTACCCCCGGATCCAAGATGTTGTGTTAGAGCCTTACCATCTCCAGTCACATAGTAACCAGGAAACTTCTTAAAGTAAGTGGACTCAAACCGCTGGTGATTTTTGTACACTGTGCGCATTATTCCAGGCCAAGGTTGCTTAAAAACCTAGAGAAGACAGAGAAGTGATTTTACTAGATGAAAATATAGAGCATACATAGAGATGCAATTTTTAAAATTATGCCCAATTGGAAATCACTTCCAAGCTATTTTTCTACACAGCAATATACGACATTTGCTTCTGGACCTTCACACTAACCACTGGCAGTATGAACTAGTGGATAGAGGGGTGGATGTGGGATGGGAAGAGTAAATTCAAATCCTCACCCAGCCCTACAAGTGCATCTGGATTAGGCGCTATTTCTCAGACTAACCTACCTCACCAGATAATCCTCAGTTTCTTGATGGGAGTAAGAACAAGCATGTTACCCACTGCCATGATGTCAGGTACTGCACAACACAGTTCCAAGCATGCATTTCAAACATTTCAATGTTCAGGGTTTGGAAAGCAGCACATCACTATGTTTGCACCCCCATCAATGATTCCCCAGTGCTCTTGGCTTTGATCCCTGTAAAGCAACCATTAACCATAACATGCAGACTGAATGTTTTCAGTTTTCATAAGCCAAACTGCTGCAGCCAGTTTCAGAAAGTGGACAATTTTCAAGCAACAACTCCTCCCCTCCATCCCCAATTGTCTTTTAGTCACTATAACACTGCTCTGCGCCATAGTCTATTCTAGTAACATGTTCTACAACATGTTTGCTCCTGAGGGAAACTAACTGCACACCCCCTTGTGACATCACAGCTCCAATATTCCAACCTTCTTTACTCCTGCAAGGAAACTGACCCAATCTTAGGCCAACCCAATACCCTGAGAATGCTGAAATGCTGTCACACTCAAAAAGCAAGATCTCCACACCAGGCAGATAAAAGCCACCACAGCAAAAACAAAACAAAAGCCAAGGGACAGAAAGTACACGAACAGGCTTTTGCAAAATAGGAATCTTACTCCAAGGTTGGTAACACACTTTGAACACTGACTGGATTCAGCTAGTAGCAATAAGAACTTCTCACCAGATAGCCTTCTGCTTCTCCTTCCAGCTCTTCCCCAGCTTCATCCAGCACAGCAGGAACCACCCCAAAGAAAGGGAATGTCTGCCAAAGAATAGCCAAAGCAGAATTTTAGAGAATTGGGGTGGGGGGATTACAGACTTAACCCCAGAAAAAGGAGACAGCAGCTGGACTTGGGAAGTTAGCTCAGAAATGAGTAAGATCTCATACGTGTATATGCCAATCTTATTCTCCACAGAAGGGTACATAACCTTCAGATGACAGGAAATGTTGCTGGTCATCATTCAAGCTGCCTTCCAGGAAGGGAAAGTCTATTAACATGCAATCACTCCATACGGGGTTTGCCTTAGATTGTACTTTATATATGGACATCCCCCCCCCCCCCACACACACATTAATGTCTACTTTTCTCTGCATGTTCTTGAGAGTAGTACTGTGTAGACATAATGCCTCTTGTCCAGGAGCGATCCCAAAATAACCAATTCAATGGAGGAAAGCGCACTGCCATGCAAACAGAAAAGCATAAGCAAGAGCCATACTCACTGCAGATCCTGGCTTCATTGGTATGGCAGCAGGGAGAGGAGTCAACACATGGCCACCCTGGAGGAGGAAACCAAGAATGGTCATGAAAGCATCATTTTCTTCAGACTGGAAGTTCCCACCTAAATGTTTTTACAGCCTGAACAGAGCAGAAGGTTAGTTCTTAATATAATGGTTCACGTACCTAAATGGAGGCCATGAAGTGGAAGAAGTAATTATACAGGGGAGCATGGTTTGGAAACAGGGAAGAACAAGAAACTGAAGAAGAAATTAGAAAAGCTGCAGGTAATAAGGTATGCAGAGTGCCCTTACTAACAGCATATTGGGAATAGTGCAGACAAAAGAGGTGGGAGATGTCACTTTGGGGCACAATAGGATGTGCCCATGCACTTCCAAGCAACAGTTCTTATGCTACAGATGGACACTAGCAAATTTGCAAATGAAATCCCAACACCCAATGCTTGGAGAGAGTAGGGGATCCCAGTAATCACACTGACATACAAGCAAAACAACTCACCGTCTCTGTCTGCCAGAAGGTATCCACTATAGGGCATCTCTTTTCTCCCACAACCCTGTAGTACCACAGCCATGCTTCTGGGTTTATGGGCTCCCCAACTGTTCCTAAGACCTTCAGAGACTTCCTGCTGTACCTGCCGTAAGAAGCACATGTGTTTTTATAAGGGAGGGACCTTCCATATGAAAAACAGAACTAGGAAGGTACCATGCAGCACTGGGACCACTCACTAGACTTATACAACAGTTCTAGAAATCTAGAAACTCCCATGTGTATTAAAGGATATTTAGAGAGGCATGCCAAGAGATAGTAAATGCAAGCACAGTAATCTGGAGGAGATTCAGGCAGGCATTTCCTAACCCTTGCAGTAGTAGGGCTCAAACTAAGTTCCAGCCAAGTGTTACTATTGCCCCCCTTTCTTTGGTTTGTTACATAATACCAAAGAGAAGATTAAGAATGAATATTCACTAGATATGGGCATGAACCGAGTCATGAATTGGGCTGATTCATGGTTTGTTCCAAACTGATTCTGACCTTGGTGCTTCGTTTGGTTCACTTTCCCAGAATGCCTGGCGCTGATTCAATCAATTCCTAGACAATGCTGGGGTGGGTTTCTGAGAGCCCTAGAAACACCCATAGCAGTTGTCCATAGCTTGATTGGCAGTTCTAGGAGCCAATCATGGAGAAGAAGATGAGCTTTCCTGGGGGCAGCTGCTTTGGGGTGGAGGAAAGACTGAAGACTCCCAGTAGTTTTACACCTCCTGAACAATGAACCACAAACTGGGTCAGAAATCAAATGAATCATGAAATGAAATGAACAATCGTTTCCCCTGGTTCATGCCCATCCCTAATATTCACCCGAAACCTAGGTGTCTGGGTAAAGGCTGAGGCAGTTTGCTTTGGCCCAATTCTAAATGGATGTTGGGGAATCTGTGGTTAAGTGACAGAGTGGAGGCCACCAACCTTTTCTTTAATAAGTACTACTGAGCCATGACACGTTTCCTGAAGTACTTCCTCCCTGACCTCTCTACTAGAATGCTACCAAGTTTTATACTGTTATACATAGACTAGGAAAACCAACAAACTAAAACTGTCAGCTAAAAACAGAAAAATCTTGTGAAACAAAAAGCTTTTTTAAAAGCCTACAGCAATCTTTTCCTGGGTCTTCTAGGGGATGCACGAAGTACTCTGCAAGCTACCTCATGCAGCATCTACTTCTGTATACAGAAGATCCCAGGCTGAGTCCCTGGCATCTCCTGATAGAGGACCTTACGCAGTAGGTGTTGTTGAAGAGCTCTTTCTATACAACACCCTAGGAGAGCTGCTCCAGTTAGAGTAGACAGTATTGAGCAATAGTCTGACAGTATGAGGCAACTTCAAATGTTTATACAGGAGACATCATCCGCTTTCCTGTTCTCCTGAAGTCATGCTTACTTCCTAACAGGTTCATCTCCATACTTCATAAGGAGGCGGATGGCAGTGGGTGCTGTGTAGAACTTGGTCACCTTGTACTTGTCAATGATACTCCACATGCGGCCAACATCTGGGTAAATGGGAAGTCCTTCAAACTGAACAGGAGACACAGCTGTTAGCAAGAACTAATTCCACTGCTGCTTCCAGTACATAGTGCAAAATGCAGCCCTTTAGCCCAAACAGTGATCAGCCTAAATGGTATCTGTGACCAGTCTCACCATTTGACTCAAGATGATTGCTCAAGAGAATGCACCCAATAGAAGAATGGCAGAAAGAAAAGAGACTATGACACTCAGTTTTAACGCCATCACAGAACACGGAGCCCAGATCCTCTGCTCTGTACAATATGTATCTCTGTGAAGACCTGGCTGTGGCAGTCACACTAATCTTTAGATATATCCACATTGCTAAACTATTTTCTTTGGCTCAAGTCACTGATAACAATGTTTCCAAACACTGATATAAGCACATCGCCCTGGGATGACACAAAAATTCAATTTCTGCCAAGGAATTCAGACTTAATGGTTCCAGTTCTGAAAGTATCCCCAGGCATACCCTTCCCATACATCCATATCTTACACCACAGAACTTACTAAGACACTAGTTGCCCCATTTGCCAAAGGCCCATATGTGAGGTAGGAATGGCCAGTTATCCATCCAATATCAGCTGTGCACCAGTAAATGTCCTCAGGATGGTAATCAAATACGTATTTAAATGTAGCAGCAGTGAAAATCATATATCCACCTATAGTATGTACAACACCCTGAAACAAAAAACACATGATATTCATAAAAAGCTGGTACAACACAATTGCTTTGTCAGCTACAACAACATTGGCAATCAAATATATTAATATCAATAATACTTCAGAACAAGTCCAGAAGATGCCTACTTTTAATATAACAGCTCACTTAAGAGGTGAGTTTGTATGACTGGTTTTTACAGGGAAACCACCACCACAGTGTGTGTCATCACTTTGTAATTATTCCATCTTTACTTGCTGCCTCCTAACTAAGTTGAGTATAGGGGTGCCGCCCTTTTTTTGCTGTCAAGTCACAGCTGATTTATGGTGACCATGTAGGTTTTTCAAGGCAAGACATATTCAGAGGTGGTTTGTCATTGCCTATCTCTGCAACTCTGGTCTCCCTTCCAAGTATTAACTAGGGCTGACCCAGCTTGGCTTCTGAGATCTGATGTGATCAGGCTAGCCTGGGCCATCAGAATCCTACCACAATTCTGATGGGAACTTGAAACTGATTTCTGAAGGTCATGTAACATATGTACAGTTATTAAATAATGGTAACATTATAAAGGGTTCTCTTTCTAGTTTAGAATAATTAAAGATGACATTAAGATGACAGAACAAAACCCAGATATCAGCTTGTTGGAAGGTCAAGACAAGCAACAGTCTTAGTCATGGCAGCCATGCTAGCAGCTTGACACAGCACAATTCAATAATGCTAACTAGGGTGCAGAGAACTAATGACATATGTTGCTGGCACCTGTCACTGACTGGAGAGCAGACAATGTATATTTGGAGCTTTCCATACAACAGTTCCTGAGCTGATTCATTTCAAAAGCCACAAGGAACAGGATCAACAGCGAGGATTTCAATACTGTTTTTAAAGACCCCTGTTCTCAACACAGTCAAATTTCACACAAGTGTTCTTCTCCATAGGGCTAACTGTGTTATAATTATGTACTCATACAGACCTCCTACACAAATGAACCTGTCCTTTTGAATGCATATGGTGCTGGAGCTCTGTAGCAATGTAAATGTTGAAACAATTTTTTACAGCATGAGCTACTTTCTCAATGTATACCCCAGGAAATGAAACCAAGATACTGCACCAAAGTTTTCAATGGTCACACCTTTAAACATTTTTCTCTCAACAGCAACCATGTCAGAGTTACATTTTTAAAGAATAAAGTACAAGGACATATGGCATGATCTCATTTTGTGACAATTCTGTTAAACTGAATTTATCACATCAGTTATTTTCACAGGAGAGTGATAGCACGCAGCAAAGGCTTAAGAATAGTTCAACATTATCAACAAGGCCTGCACAAAACCACCCCAGAACAAATCTGTGGGTTGAATTTCAGCCAATCTGCAACACTCAATACACATCACATTAGAGCACAGCCTTTGTGCACATCTGCTCCTCTCTGGTTCCATTGCTACCCCCAGCCCAGCATGAGTCTGAATCCAAGTGGATACACATCAAGCAGGGGAGTGGTGATGAGAGTGGTGTGATAAAAACATGCTACATCCCCATTGGGGTAAGAAGAGGGCAATAAATATTTCAAACCCCGTTTGGGCGGCGAGCTTATTTTAGCTCGCCCGCGGAGCCTGATGGACCCGGAACGGTTCCTGACGGCTCTGCGGGATCCCTGCCCCCCTGGCGATTCCCTCGATGACCTGGTGGAGTCCTGGAATAATAGGCTCACCGGAGCCATCGACGAGATCGCGCCTAGGCGTCCTCTGCGCCCTCGCGCAAGGCCGACACCCTGGTATAACCAGGGGCTGCGTCGGCTGAAACGGGGACTCAGACGACTAGAGAGGCAATGGCGGCGTACTCGAGACGAAGCGACTCGAACATCTTATAGAGAGGTTATGAAGTCCTATGAGATGGCAGTCAAGGCCGCAAAGAAAACTTACTTTGCGGCGGAGATTGCGTCCGCAATTTCGCGCCCGGCACAACTGTTCAATACAATCCGGACCCTTACAACGCTGCCACAGGGCAGACCAAATTTTAATGAATTGGAAATTGGCTGTGAGGCTTTTGCGGATTTTTTTGCGGATAAAATCGCATCGCTCCGTTCCGACTTTCCTGCCATATTAGATACAGTTAGCGAACCTGAGGCTCCGTGCCTGTCTTCGGATCGCGTCCTGGACGGCTTCGGCGCGCTCAGCCTGGAAGAAGTTGACAGGATCCTCCTATCTGCACGCCCAACAACTTGTAAATTGGATCCATGCCCCTCCTGGCTTATTAAGACCTGCCGGAGGGAGCTAAGATATCCTATACGGGATATCATAAATAGATCCCTACTGGAGGGGCATTTTCCATCAGCGCTCAGAGAGGCGGTGGTCCGTCCCCTCTTGAAGAAAACATCGTTAGATCCGACCGAATTGGCACACTATCGGCCGGTATCGAATTTGCCCTTTTTGGGCAAACTTATCGAGAGGGCAGTGGCGTTGCAGCTACAGAGCTTCCTGGAGGACGCTTCTATCCTTGACCCCTACCAGTCTGGTTTTCGCCCGGGCCACGGGACGGAGACGGTGCTGGTCGCCCTGGTGGATGACCTTCAGCGGCATCTGGATCAAGGCGGCTCGGCAGTGCTGATGTTGTTGGACCTATCGGCAGCGTTCGATATGGTCGACCATCGGCTTCTGGCGCGCCGCCTTGCCGACGCAGGGATTCAGGGGTTGGCCTTGCAATGGTTTTCCTCTTTCCTTGACGGTCGGGGACAAAGGGTGGCGATTGGGGAGGAACTGTCCCGGAGACACACGCTTGATTGCGGGGTGCCTCAAGGGGCGGTGCTCTCCCCGATGTTATTTAACATCTACATGCGCCCCCTTGCCCAGATTGCCCGAAGGTACGGGCTCGGGTGTCACCAATATGCTGATGACACCCAGCTCTATCTGCTTATGGATGGCCGGCCCGCCTGCGCCCCAGAAAATTTGGACCGAGCGTTACAGGCAGTGGCTAGGTGGTTTAGGCTGAGCGGGCTGAAGCTGAATCCGGCGAAGACAGAGGTCCTGTGCCTTGGTCGCTGCGGCCCGGGAAGGGAAATCCCCCTGCCAGTTTTTGACGGCGCGCCACTAACAGCGTCGGGCAGGGTTAAGAGCCTGGGGGTGCTGTTGGAGCCTTCACTGACAATGGAGGCCCAGATAGCAGCCACTGCCAAGTCCGCGTTTTTTCACCTTCGGCGGGCGAAGCAGTTGGCCCCCTTCCTGGAACGTGACGACCTGGCAACAGTGATTCATGCTACGGTCACCTCGAGGTTAGACTACTGTAATGCCCTCTACATGGGGCTACCCTTGTGCCGGACCCGGAAACTGCAGTTGGTGCAGAACGCTGCTGCCCGGCTGTTATTAGGGCTCCCAAGACGGGAGCACATTCGGCCGGGGCTCCGGGATCTGCACTGGCTGCCAGTAATATTCCGAGTCCGGTACAAGGTGTTGGTTATTACCTTTAAAGCCCTATATGGCCTAGGACCTGTCTACCTTAGGGACCGTCTTTCCCCACACGTTCCCCAGAGAGTACTACGCTCGGGTTCACAAAACCTGCTGATAGTCCCCGGGCCAAAGGAGGCCCGTCTAAAATCCACCAGGGATCGGGCCTTCTCAGTAACGGCACCTTATTGGTGGAACCAGCTGCCGGAGGAGGTGCGGGCCCTGCGGGACCTAGGGCAGTTCCGCAGGGCCTGTAAGACAGCCCTCTTCCGGCAGGCCTATAATACTGACTGACAAGGAAATCTTTTGGATGGAACAAAATGCATCTGTAGACCGCCGGTTTTTATCTATCTTGCTTTTATTAATTTATGGTTTTAATTTTACTTGTAAGTGTTTTAAATTGTAGTATTTGTATTATCATGTTGTAAGCCGCCCTGAGACACTTCGGTGCGAAGGGCGGGGTATAAATCCCAATATAAATAAATAAATAAATAAATAAATAAATAAATAAATAAATAAATAAATAAATAAAATAAATACCCCTGGTAAGTCTCCCCCCTGCACATACTGGCAGTAGCCCAGAATAAAATAATGTACCTTTGGTTTCCCTGTTGATCCAGAAGTGTAGAGAATAAACAATTCATCTTCTGCATCACACCAAACAGGCTCACACTCCTTGCTAGCATTTTTCATAACATCATGCCACCAAACATCTACTTCTGAATCCCAAGGAATCTGAAGAAAACCACATAGTAAGAGGTATGATATTTAAAGACAAAGAGAATGGGGGAAAATCACAATGGGACTCTTGTACATCAAATGAAGGTACTCTGAAGTCACAGAATCTGTAACTTAGTTTACCTTCTGAGTCATAGCTCTGCTTCACAGTTCCTGTTCTTAAAAGTAGCTTTCTCCTTTATTGGATACAAAATCATTACACCCTAGTAGTATACAGTGCTTGTCTCCACGTTGTTTTTAATATCCTAACCCAAGCTGTGTTGTCATTAAGTGACTTTTATTATTGAATGTAGTTCTTTCCCTCCCCTCCCTGATGTAACTAAGACTGGTTTAGAATGTTCTACTGTCCAAGCCTTGCTTGTAAGGAACTTTATTCAGGAGAAAACATGCTTCTTGCTATTTCTACTACTGTTTATAATTTATACACTCACTTAACTTACCAAATTCCTTAAAATCATAGAGGTGGAAGGAACCATACAATCCATCTAGTCCAACCCCCTGCTTAATGCATTCCTGATAGGGCTGACCCTAGACTTTCTGGCACCCTAGGCAATGCTAACTTCTGGCACACACACACCCTGCACTGATAACATCACCATCACAATTCAGAAGGCCAGTGCGCTAGGCCAGTGCACTAGTTTGCCTAGTGACAGAGCCGGCCCTGATTCCTGAGAAGTAAAGCTTTAAACAGGGTTCCCCCATGATGTTCTGAAAACTGCAAACTGGATATTTAGGTGAATAGGGAGCTGGTTGAAGAATTGCACCCAAAGTGTAGTTGTCAATGGCAGTTCATCTGGCTGGAAAGAGGTATCCAGTGGGGTGCCACAAGGCTCGGTTCTGGGCCCAGTACTTTTCAATATTTTTCTAAATGATCTGGATGAATGGGTGGAGGGACTATTTATTAAATTTTGCAGACAACACCAACTTGAGAGAAGTAGCAACTACATCGGAAGATAGCAGGAGAGCCAGTTTGGTGTAGTGGTTAAGTGCGTGGACTCTTATCTGGGAGAACTGGGTTTGATTCCCCACTCCTCCACTTACAGCTGCTGGAATGGCCTCGGGTTAGCCATAGCTATCGCAGGAGTTGTCCTTGAAAGGGCAGCTGCTGTGAGAGCCCTCTCAGCCCCACCCACCTCACAGGGTGTCTGTTGTGGGGGGAGAAGATATAGGAGATTGTAAGCCGCTCTGAGTCTGATTGAGAGAGAAAGGTGGGGTATAAATCTGCAGTCTTCTTCTTCAATGAGATCTGAACACACTAGAAAGGGGGAGAGATGTTAAGATGCAATTCAACAAGGATTAAGTGCAGATTTCAAAAAGGACATGGACAAAATGGAGCAGATGCAGAAGGAAGTGTCAAGGATGATCAGGGGCCTGGAGAGCAAGCTCTATGAGGGACATGGGAATGTTCAGTTTGGAGAACAGGAGGCGGGAGCGGGGACAATTGCTATTATTAAGTATTTGAAAGGCTATCACAATGCTTTAACAAAAGCTCTTAAACTACATTCTTGGTTATGGTGAACATAAAGGGATGTCAATATGAGAGCCTCTTGAGAATATATAATCTAGTATTGCAGAAGTCATATGTCTGTATTTGGTACTCATGTGTGACTACAATAATATCCATCTCCAATCTGCTAAACTGGTATCATTTTAAAGACTCTTAAGTTTGCATTTCACTTTTATTTACATCTTAAGAAATTCAAACATACAAATAAACCTAAAAAAGAGATCAAAACCATCAGTGAATTTTAGTAAATGGCCTCTGTGCCTTTGAGATGTTACTATTAATTTAGGCAAGGCAACTCAGCCTCTCCTACTGAGGGCAGCATCATCCACACTGCTTCATTTTGAATGTACTGTGCATGCACTGAAGCCATGTACAAGAATCAAATGCTTCTGAAATATGCAAGCGAAACTTAACATGCATTTCTGGCAACATGCACTTTGGGAGCAACTTATCCACAAAGCATAAAACGTATCAGCTGAAATTGCAACTCCATTATTATTGTCTTTATAAATTGCATTTCTAACATTTAGCACACATATAGCTCTTCTTAGTGTTCCAAAGCATTTCTCATACACAACCATATTATAATCCATGCAACAACTCTGTAAGGTAGGCTGCTATTGTCACCCTTGTACAACGGTGGGGGGGTGCTGAGTATAAGAGCAACTGGCTTGTGTAAGGCCACTTAGTAAACTCATTTGTAGAAGTAAAGAGTCAAAGCAGATGTTCTTCTATTGGTAGCTCACTTTTTTAGCCCCTGCTCTATACCAGCTTTCTACTACAAGCATCTTCCAAGCATGCTCCATCATCCAAGTTTAAAACACTCCAAACACAAAGGCCACAAAGGCATGCAATTAGTAGTTTGGATACTGATCTTTCACACATAAATAACTGAATATACTAAATATGCAAGTTTTAAAAATGTTCCAATTGGGGCTAAAAGTGCTTAGTAAGTTTAATAAGTTGTCAGCCCCCATGTAAATCTATCCCATCACCATGGCACAGAGAGTATATTGCAGCAAAACACCTCTCCAAAAGCCCAGTGACACTCTGGAAGAGATATTAGAAAAGGGCTCCTTCCCCAACTGGCCCATCACAAACTTTGGCCCAGTTGCCCAAGGACAGCAACTCCCCTGTCCCAGATGGACACACACACACACATATTTTGTATGCAGCTTGTGCTGGACTAAATTCACTACTATGAACATCAA
Source organism: Heteronotia binoei (assembly GCF_032191835.1). Taxonomy (NCBI): domain Eukaryota; kingdom Metazoa; phylum Chordata; class Lepidosauria; order Squamata; family Gekkonidae; genus Heteronotia; species Heteronotia binoei. The sequence continues at coordinate 55,969,501 of NC_083224.1, forward strand.
CTTCCTAATTCTGAACATATTACTGAAAATTAAGGGACATTTATTTAATACGGCTTACCACCAAGTAATGTACTTCAGTTAAAGACACCAGGAGGGCAGATTGAATAGCTAAGCAAAAAACACACAGCCACGGAAACTTCTGCCTGACTGCTTAGCAGCCACATAACCACAAAGCAAGACACATTCTGTTCAGTTTCACCCAGCAGAGTGTGAGGGCAGATGCTTCTGTCTCATCAGAACCTTTACTTTAAAAATATACTGCCTCCCTGCCACAATGGTGGCAATCAGGCCCATAGCTACAGGGGAGCCCTGGAAGGCTGGCCACTCCACCCAAAGCCCCCTTCCACCTGTATGGCCTCTCCTCTTACTGCCCTGCTCTCACTGCCCCACTCTCCCTGCTGCCATAGCTGCTCTCCCCACCAGTCTCGCCACCCCCGCTCTCACCACCCTGCTCTCCCCACCCTGCTCTCCCCACCACTCTTGCCACCCCACTCTCACCACCGCTACTGCTCTCACCACCACACTCTCTCCACCACTCTTGCTGCCCCGCTCTTGCCACCGCTGCTGCTCTCGCCGCCCCTGCCACCCCCACTCTGGCTGCCCCATTCTTCCCACCACTCTTGCTGCCCCACTCTCACCAGCACCGCTCTTGCTGCTCTCATGGTCATGCTCTTGCAGCCACCCTCGTTGCCACTCTCCTTTTTTATTTATCTTTTTTTAAAGTGTATGATGTCATTTTGGGCCCCAGGGCCCCTCCACCTAAAATTTTATTCCCTGGGCATCCACACCTAAAATATTCTGGCTATGGGCCAGGTGGCAATCATTATCGCTTATAGTACACAACACCAACAAAAAAAAACATTAAAACCAAACAGATACAGAAATAGCAATTAAACTAAAACGTAACAACAATGCCTGGAGGAGGATCCCTCAGAAGTGAATTTCAAAGGTGGGGGGGAGGCACAGAAAACATCTTAATTCTCAAAAACTGGGGATGGGTGAAGTATCTCTCCATTAACTAGCCCTGCTCTAGCTCACCTATGCTTCGGACTAAACCAACTTATAGGTGTTTACCTGGACCCACCTGTTTGATATTCCAGTTTACTGCATACATTTACACTACACTCACAGGATACTGTTGACTTTGTTAAATTGTAGTTAGCCATTGTTTGTTAAATTGGCTCTGTTTTTTAACTCAAGAGTATATGGATCGTTCTTATCTGTTTGACTAGTCTGCTGTAACCCGCCCTGAGCCCACATACAGGGGAGGGTGGGACAGAAATCCCATTAAATAAACTACCACAGTTGATGGGCAGGCTAATACAAGTGAAGAAGCTTCTTCAGATTCCCTGTTTTCAAACTGTGTATGGCTTCACAGGTTAAAATTTTGTGCCTGGAAACAATCTGAAAACTAATGATGAACACCAATAAAAGATGGTCTTTGTATCAAGTTCCTGTTAATAACTTTGCCATCATATTCTAAACAAATCCCGAAGACTTTCCAAAAGCAGCTCTGCATAGAAAGCATTGCATTAGGCTGGCCTGCATACCACTAAAGCATGGACAGTTGTGAGTGACACGATCGTCCTTTTCTAAAGAGGGCCAGACTGATGTGTCAGCTCTAAAGGAGATGCTCTGAGTTAGACAACACTGATGTATCCATAAGCAATTTATTTCTTACATAACCCTCATGGCATAGTGGACACATAATAGTATGCCCAGCATGCCTTAATCTATACACCACGCTTGATGGAACAGTCCCTCTAGATTCATGAAAACCAAGAAACTCCTGGTTAAGACTAGTTCAACACAGATTATTCAAAACTACTCTTGTATGACACTTTTCCATGATGACGGCTAGATATGCAGTCTGATCTGCTCCCTTGCATTCTCTCAATTTTACATGCAATGCTGTAACTATGACTGCCCTGTCCCAGATTACATTAATTTCAACTTTGCTGTGCATATTTAGCTTGAAATTATTCATCCTCCAATTATTTGTACTCTTGCTTCTCCTTATACTTCAGTAATTTCAGGCTTTTAGTAAATAACTATTGCTTTAAATTTATTACACTGACCTCCAAACCATACCACTAAGACAAGCAAATTCTTAGGTCTGTTCTGCAGACAGAGGTACAGCTGTGTGCATGAAAACAAAGCATAAGAGCCACTAAGAGCCAGGGCAGGCACAAAGTAAGTCTAGTCAGGCAAGTAGGTAAGAAAATGTGTTTTGCCAACCCAGCATGGGAGAAACAAGCACCACTTCCTTGAACAAATTAGCAACTCCATGCAGCTGCTTTGAAGTTTTATATTATATATATGTTCTAAATACTTAGCAAACAAAAGTGTGCAAAGTTACAGGCTATAGTAGCATTATAGCCTGTGTTGTAAAGCGGTCATCTGATAATTTAAGCCTCATGCTCAGGCTTTTGGCCAGCATGCAATGAACCATGGGTATTTCCTTCCTACCACTCAGCTGAACTGAGTGTAGATGCATATTAAAATGACAGTTCCGAGTTTGATTTGAGTCCAGCAGCACCTTAAAGACCAACAAGATTTCAGGTGTATAAGTTTTTGAGAGCCAAAACTCCCTTGTATCTGACAAAAAGAGCTTTGACTCTCGAAATCTCATACCCTGTAAATCATGTTGGTCTTTAAGATGCTACTGGACTTGAATCTAGCTACCTACCCAAAACTAGTTTAGAGCATGTTCTTTAGACACACTGGGTGTTTTCGCACTTAGCGTTTGCTCCCCTTATTCCACGGCGCAATTATGTCCGGCTCATTTTCCTCGTTTTCGCACATGGACTCATTTGCGGAGTCGCTTTCCATGAAGCCCCAGCTCAAATCATTTTCCCACTGGCATCGACTTGAGTTCGATGCCCTGTCAATCATTTTTTTTTAAGCGCAAGTCTGGTTGCGTAAGGACGTAATAACGTAACATCGAGCAGTCAGAGCTGTTCCTTCCCCTTCTTTTCATGCACAAACCGCATCACATGTGCTGCTTCTGCTCATGGATTGGCTGTAGCTGTAGGATCCTCCACAGCCCTTTATGTATTAACAGAAGCATTCACAGTGGAGAATCCTAGCACTAGATTCCCCCCCCAAATTCCAAAGTTGCGAAATATCGCAATAACGAAGAGAGAGAAATCGAGGGGTGTGTGTGTGTGTGTGGCAGCTTCTTCCTTTCCCAGCCTCGCTCCCTCCCGGGTGGCGAAGCTGGGATTTCCTCTGCGCTCTTTCCCCTCCCTGGCTGGCGCTTGCAACGGGGACCTGACTGATTCCTGCCGCCAGAGCTCCCCCCCCCCCCGCCCCATTCTCTCCTTCCCCTTCTGTGGCGCGTGTGAAGAGTGAGCTCGTGTCTATTTTCTAACCGAGCGGAATGTAGCCAGGGAGAAGAATGCAGGACTCCAACTTCCCATTTTATACATGGCGATTTTGTGCAGGTCGAGAAATCCTGGTGGCACAGCTGAGGGAGGCATTGCCTTTTTAAAACACACACACATGAACGCTTTGGCCCGCGCCGGCACTAGATTTCTCCCCCCCCCCCAACAATGTATAATGTAGTTGCGAGATAACGCAACAGCGAAATAACGCAGGAGGGGGTTTTTTTTTGTTATTTTCGAAATATTGCTATTACGCAAGAAATATGAAGTTTAAAAAAAAATGGCCGTGCGGGCACTTTTGGGAAGCGCCGCGAACGGCTGATGATTGGCCAAGGGGGTGGATGGGGTGGGAGGACGGAAAGGGAGAGGGTGACGCCCACAAAGCAATCGATCCGGCGTGGATGGATTTCCCACAGCAAACTCCGAGGAGTGGATCCGGTGTGGATCCGGAGGTTTTCAAAAACTCTGGAAGGATGTTGAAAAACATACTCCGGCGTGAAACCCCTGAAGCGCTGGAGCAAACCGCAGCGCTGGAGCAACAGGTGGGAAAACCAGGAAAAGATCCGGAGGTAAATGGGGTGCTACGCCAGAGTAAACGCTAGTGCGAAAACGCTCACTGTGATCCCTTCTTCAGACCAGAACTTGTCAGACAAACCAGCAGGAAATCAAGCAAATACTGCAGCTCTTCACTTGCCCTCCCTAGTGGCTCCATCATTCATAACAGCTGTATCTCCCCCAGCCCTCCCATCTGGTGAAAAGCTTTCTCCAAGTGGAGACAGAGGCAGTAGTGTGGATGGATGGAAAACAATAACAAGAGATGGAGCGTGCCATCAGATTCTGGCACAAGGCAAGGCAACCTCCAGCAGCAACATACAGCCACCTAACTAACATTTTGTTATGTGTTCATTAAGTCACAAAAAATGGAAACCTGAGGCTGACCAAAACCAATCACAAACACACTAAAAGTCGGCTTATCTTATGGAAAAACAAAGTTGCCTCTCCATGATCTTGCTCTCAACTTGGAGAAGTGATCATTATATTATTTGTGATCTGCAATAACTTCTGGAAACTAACACCACAAAGTTTACTTTGTTCCCTTTTGACAAGTGCAGAACTACCTGCTCCCATTTCTCACTGGATTTAAGGAACCTTCTTTGAAAATCCCAGCCCAAGGAGTCAAATTTAAAACGTCATCATTTCCAAAGGAATGGCATGGAATGTTTGTACAAGAACAGAGGCAGTACTCATGCAACCAGGAACAGGATATCCGCAGGCAGGTTTCCAAGGGATTCCCCCACCCTTTCTGTGGGCCAGCCTGCATTACCAATACCTGTAAACTTTTAGAAAGAAGTCACATAATCACCTTCCTGAAAATATACAGGTATGACACTCTCTCTTTTTACTTTCATAGCTATAAACCTTATGGGTTATGAAGCCCTGTTTCCACCTCCAGATAACCTACTCCCTAAGGCTGAACAATAATAAAACTCAAAACCGCATAGCACCATTCTTAAGGTCTGTAAACTGACATTTGACCAACATTTCAACACTCTTTTCTCCAGTGTGCCACATAAGGCGGAAGACTGTTCCTCAGCAAAGCAGGGAGGGACGGGAGGCAGAGAGCAGATTCTCAGTATTTGTGCCCAGACTGATATCCACTTGGTGCAGAGGCAGCTGACATGGCATAGATGATTATGTGGCACAAGTACAATGGGATGTGCATGTGCAAAGAGCTTGGGCTGAGAGGGGAACATGCAGCTGGGCAACAGAAACCTGCATTAACGGTGCCCACACTGGTGGTTGACCCAGGCCCAAAGTCCAAGACAGGGAATTAGTAACAGCCGACATTCTTATCACCATTATCTCTCCTCTTCCATTATAAGTCCTCTTTCTCCCTTATTCACATTTTTCAGGAGTAGTTGTTTTCTTTTTTTTCTTTTTTTTTGGGGGGGGGGGATAGAGGTGGATGCATTAATGCACCAATAAAACAATCATTTAAATACTTACAGGTGAGTAGCAGTATTAGTCTGTAGTAGCAGAACAAAATTCAAGTCCAGTAATACTTTAAAGGCCAACAAAAAATTTCAAGGTGTAAGGTCACTTAGTCAGATACAAATAAGAGGCATTTAAATACTTTAAAAAGAAACCATCTTTCAAGGTAAATTGTTCCAAGGTTTGGCTGAAGCCAGTTCACAAGATCTCAGTGCTTGTTTCTAAAAACTGTTGGTCTTTGCATGGTGTAGCAAGGTTAAAAGCATTCTCTGTACCATGCATAACTATGTTGACAAGATACCTTGTGCATTCCCACTGAGTCAGCTGGGTTGCTTTGCAAGGAGCCCTCCAATCATACGGAGAGTCCCACCACCCACACTTGAGGGCTACAAAAAGATCATCCTCTCCCTCTCTTTCTCCAAACAAGAGGCACAGAACTAAACTTCCAGAAAAAACGCTGAACAAAAGAATATATGCAAATGGTTTAACATGGATTAGTAACAGAACTCTTTGTATTGAAAAACCAACAGGAAAAGTCAGCATTGTGTGTTGAAAGATGATTCAGTCTAACTTAACTTCAGAGAAGTTTAGCACAGGCAATCACTTTGATAGGATTAAAGCTTTGCCAGCTAAGCACTGGAAAGAATATAAGCCTAGAGCCACATTCTACCCTGTTGCCAACAAGACTCTGCCACTTTTGCATGATACCAGTACAAGCAAAGCTGGTCAACTGCCTGAGGGAAGCACCAGCATATCTTGTTCACACGCTCACAAGAGCTGTTTTGGCTGAAGAAATGGATCCAAGTGCAGGAGTCAAAAGAGGTTCAGCATGAGCATGCTGTGCATCATGCATCCCCATTTCAAGCAGCTCCAGCTGTAGTTAAGAGACATTGCCACTTACACTTCAGTGCCCCCATAGGCACACCTTATACACCTGCGGTTCATATCTGATTTACATTTTTAGGTAACAAGGTATTCTAAAAACCAGAAGTGTTAGCACTACAACAAAGTCACTGTCCCTCCACAATCCCAGAGCAGTGACATGTATCTTGCCATGCTCTTCTATTATCCTTTGGGACAGTGATGTCTACAACTAGCATGCAACTGCTGGAAATGTGGTTAGAAGGCCACACGTTGCCGTGCAGAGGGTGAAAGAGTGAGTGTGGTTAAGAAAGGAGTGCTGAAAGGGGCAAGCAAAGGAGAGGAATGTTGAGATAAAGCTTCTGCTACACAGTAAATACCTTGGGATGGACTTTCTTTGAGCTCTCAGCCTTTTTTTCCTGTTAAAAATCCACAAAGAGGATATGAGATTTGAGAAGTGAAAAAGTTGCATTGGATGCCTATTCAACTTTATGCTAAACTGGCATGGGATTGGACTATGCTGCTACAAGGGCCCAACGAGGAATGCATTATATGGTTGCAAAAGCTCTTATTCTAGGAAGTCAGGGAACAGCAAAGCAGGGTATGGGCCAGAAGCAGTCTCTAATGAATGCCTTGCTCTTCTTCTTCGCTGGTTCAATGTCAGCATTTTCTTCCTGCATACAAAGCCAAAGCCAGCTGAATGAGTGAAAGCACAGGTTGGGCCACTAGCCTGGAGATTAAGTAAGAACACAGAAATATTTCCTAATTAACCAATTAGTCTCCAAATAGAGATGACTGTGCAAAATCAAAAAGCATAATCAACGGGAAACTAAAGGCTAAGGAAAGTAACATGTGAAGTGATGCTTATGAGTAATCAATAGCTCTCATTGGCACAGATATTAGCCATGTATTTTGCACATAACTGCATCCTTCTGTTATGTAACTTCCCACTAATTGCTTAATCAAAGCTCTGTCTTAAGTCAGAAATGCAAACCCATTGGTTACTTCCGCTAGACTCTCTTCTGGTATATATCCCTCTTTGCTATCAGATCTTGACTGAATCTGGAAGCCACTGAGACAATAATAACTGGCAGGCTGTGCTGCCTAAAGGAATGAGGGATACTTGTCAACTGGTTCCTGTTACCCCCTGACCACTGGGCTTCACAGCCCTGGGTTTCCCCTGGATGCATCACTAGACCAGGACAGTCATCCTGCCATGAGAGTTAGGAAAGCTTCTCCCAAACTCCTGCTGGCAAGGAAGGTACAAATATTTTTAAGTCTCACTTCCTTTATTTGTGTGCTTTGCAACCAGAAGAATCAATGCCATAACAAACTCTACAAAAAGCAGAGGCTTGCTTCTGGAGCAGGGCACCCTGCTGGATGAACATACATAACCTTTAACACCTTACAAACCACATAAAAGCCTTTTAGTGGCAGCATATGCACGTCACAACAATATTCTGTAGTACTGCACACTGGGGAGATATTCTTTCTAGGTGCTTCTGTTCACCATACCTCACCCTAACAAATTAAAGGCTTCTGGAAACGCTGAAGCCAGTTATGCAAATGAGACTGAAAAGAGAAACAAGCCATCCTCACCTAATTGTTTCTCAAGAAAAATTCATGCATCATAAGCTGTAAGAAACTTATACTGGATCAAGAATTACCACTTAAAATACTTTCAGCATCTTCAATTCCACACACTACTAACATGCCAAATGAGGGAAAAGAATATTGGTGGTAGGGATGGGGGTTTGTAGGTGAAAAGGGGATGGGACCAATGTTCATTCTAAGCTGAGTTAACATGAACTAGCTCACAGTTTTGAAGCCTCTGCCTCACAAATTTTTGTCTTAGCTCAGAAAGGATGGCCTCAGAACAAACTAATTTATGCAGTAGCCAAATAGCTTGCTTGCAACTTTAATGCCAGTAGCTTACAAAGTAGTATTTTTGCTCACAAGACTCCGCAGCTTAGAGGGCGTATTGAATGGGACCAACAGGACTTCAAAAAGGCAACTGATTTACTTACTACAATATATTCACCCCACCACTTTTGACTTGCTGGGCAAGAAGCCAGTAAGGGATTGATGACAAATTAAATTGACAGCTTCAACTGAAGAAGTAAGTATCAGAGAATGACTACAACTGTGGAGGCCTTTGTATGTTACAAAATTGACAGGGGCTTATTTCCCTGTGACTCCATCCAACAGCATGACATTTAGAAGCTCAGCATTATATTTAGGGGGCATCACACAGGTGTTCACACCTGAACACTGCCAGTCTCACATGGTTCATGATTGCACAGGGAAGACTTGTATAACCAGCCTTCAACTGTACCTGTTACAGGAGCACTATGGGATGAAGCCAAGGAAAAAGTGGTTCCCACGTTCTTTCTGGAACCTACAAAGGGAACTGCTATGAGGCTTGTAAAGGGATATTTCTATGTAATGGACGTAATACCTCTTTACTTGACAAGTAAGCAAAGGTCATAAGCATGAGGGCTTTAAAAAGGGGGTTAAGACTACTTCATGGAGGAAAGGTCCATCAATGGCTATTTAGTCATGGCGAGTAAAGGGAACCTCCACATTCAGAAGCATTAAAGAAAAGCCTCAGCTTCTGTACCCTGATTGTTGGCCCTCCAATGGAACTATGTGAAACATGTCGCTAGCCTAGATGGAGCACTGGTGTGATCCAGCAGGGCTCTTCTTATGTTCTGATGAGCCTGGCCAACACCAAAACTCTAGGACTTACAAAGATAGTACACGTATGTACCATTTCAGAGGCTTGCCTGACACATTGCTTCTTCACGAAGTAACTTTCCAATACATGAAAAGTTTAAGTATCAAGGAAGAGACTGATACTTTTGGAATGGAAAAGCATTCAGTCACATAAACCCTCCACCTGCAGTCTGAGGCAACAGAGTCCAGGTTTACCTCTTCAGTGAGAGAGAGGCCATGTTTATAAACACAACATTGCTGATCAACTCTTGCCCCAGGAATCACTGACAGTGGACACTAAAGTACACAACCATGTGGAAGACTCTCTAGAAGAAGGCTACTTGGGTGTGACAGGATTGCAAGCATGCCCTCATACAGAACAGTCTCTAACACAGAAGCCTGGCTCTGGAGACCTCTGCGCTCATGGAAACTTGCCAAAGCATAACAGTCCCTCCGTTATTCCCCTGGAGCTGTGACAGGAGAGACTAGTTAGCACTGGGCATCAACAAAGCAGCACTGAGACTAGAAGGGTGGAAGACAGATAAATTGATTAGTTTGTAGGAGGCAATGTTGACATAAATTATGACACATTTATACGATAAAATGAATGGGCATAAGCAACAGGGAGCAATCTAGAAAGCTGCTACCAAGAATAATTCACACCTAACGCTCCACCAATAAAAGAAGCAATTTATCAGAGCTACCATTATTAGAGTTCCCAGTTCTGCAATGGTAGCAGAAGATCTGCACAAACATAATGGGGGGGGAGCATTGCCGTGTTGGAAATGCCTGTTCTTTTCTAATATAAATCCTTGTTATTCTTTTGTGTAAGGGAGAGAATACCTTCTGGAAGGAAAAAGTAAATAAATACACCCAAGTAAATAGCTTGCATTCTGCAAGCACTGACACACCCCCAGCCTCTACTTAAAATGAACCCAGCTGATTGGTATAGAAATTCCCATATAGAAATTCCATGTTATCATGCAGCTGTCTTGGCTTGCTGTCTGCCTGAGTGCGGTCTGCTTTCATGACATAAGGCTTCAGCTCCCAAGCACCAAGCAAGAAATGTGAAAAGTGACCTTTCTAGTAACTATATATTGTCTACACGTCACTATAATATCTTGCCCTTGTGGTGTATGCCCTGCTAGCCTCTTGATTAGATTACTGCAATGTACTATATGTGGGGCTGCCCTTGAAGACTGTCTGGAAGCTAAAGTGGGTACAGAAGGCTGCAGCCAGAGTGTTAATTGGAATGAGTCACAGGAACCACATCACTTCAGTCTTGTTCCATCTATACTGGCTCCCAATTTGCTTTTGGGATCAATTCAATTGGCCTTATATGGCTTGGGGCCAACATTCCTGAAGCAACGACTTCTCTTATATGAATCTACCCATCTACTCCAATAATCTTTGGAGGCCCTGATTAGGTGTCTCTGCTATCTGAGGCTAGATGGATGACAACTCAAGAAAATGCATTCTCATTCATGGTGCTGAAACTTTTAAACTCTCTCCCCAGAAAGGGCTGTCTGTCTCCCTGTCTTGTTAACTTCCACCAGGTGGTAAAGATTTTTTTGTTGTTTGCCATACCGCCCTATTCACTAGTTGTGTTATGTGTGTATGTCTATATTTTTTAACTGTCTACATATTGTATATATACACCTTATTTTTAAAATTGCTCGAACATTTAAAGCATTTTAGTGTTTTGATGTTTGTTGCCTTGGGGACCCTATTTGGGTAGAAAGGTGGCAAAGAAATGTTTTAAAGAAATAGTGTGCCAACTTTTAACTTTCTATCAGTTTTGTTAAGTAACTCAGTTCTGAAATTGAAACAAGTGATGCTTAAATCCTGTAGACACACAATTAAAACTTGAAATAAATTATTTGGATATAAGAAAATTGTAGGGGAGAGGCAGAAGGAAGATACGCTTGTTTATGTTTGCTGCTTTACTTCCTTTTTAAAGGGCCATATGAGCACTCTTGACACAGTAAGGAGGTGCTCACCCTAGGAAGAAAGTGAAAACTAAGCTAAAGCAAAATTAACTAGACAATTCCTGTCACTGGTAATGTTGCAGGCACTAACCAAAAGTTGCTTCAGTGAGTTACATAACCACATTACACACAGCGATCAGATGCAACACAAGGGCTATCTGAGAAACAGTTGCATTTCAAAAGCAACACCAACTTGTTACTTGACATTCAAGTTCTTTAAAATGAAGAAATTGTATCTGTTATGTTGAAGAAATAATTATCAGAATTCACCACAGTAAGAAGAGTTAGAAGTGTGCAGCTGCCTCTCTCAGAAGCAGAATACTTAAATCCTACAAAGTCACTTACCTGTACACTTTGACAGAGCCTCTTAAGAGGTGGAGATTTGCTGCTGGGCCCATCTGATAACAGCTCTTCCCTCCCTAAATGCTTGACCACAATGCACCTTCGTAGAGGAGCATCCCTACAAGGGGGAAAAAAAATAATTTAATTGGCCTAAACCATAGGTATAAAAATCAGTAATGAAAATGCGGGAATTGAAAAGGATATTCTTGAAGAAAATCCCTTGTAGCCCTTCTGCAAGTTGACTACATATACAAGCAGCCTGATATTTTCATCCAATCCTTTTTTCAGTTGGGGAAAAAAGGGGTCCCAAATCAGGAAGAGGAGGGTAAGTTCCATTCCAAGTATTACCAAGATAAGGTAAGGCTGTAGAAAACACTTCGGTGGGGTAGGGCGGGATATAAATCGAATGAAATAAAATAAAAATAAAACTGCCAAGAATTGGACAAAGTGGATCACTGGCCTGCCTCTGTCTAACCTTCTACCTAAATCATTGGGAAATCATTCTCTAGAGTAAAGACATGACAAGCCCTGACCTGAATAGCCCAGGCAAGCCTGATCTCAGAAGCTAAGCATGGTCGACTCTGGCAAGCAAATGGATGGGAGATCTCTTTGGAATACCATAGCTAGAAGGGCAGAGGCAGGCTTTATTCAGTCACCCCTCTGAATATCCTCCATGCCCCCAGTAAGGGTCACCAGAGGTCACCATGACTTCCAGGTGCACATATACACATGTACATAAAAATACAAAACAGAGTGGAGAAATGACTATTTGCAGGACAAAACATTTAATCAACATGATAACAAATGAAAGTCTAGGTAGTCAAGTTGTTGTTTTGTTTTTTACCAGTTGTATTGCAGTATATTTATCCAAGGCATCAGTAGGTCATTTCAACATCACATCAAACCTTCACTCTTCCACACAGTTGAGACTCCTGAGGTTTAGAATGAGCCTGTTTCTTTTTCCATATCCATTCAACATGCCTATCTCTAGGTACAGCGGTCCCCAGGTGGTAGCTGTAACTCTGGTTTGTCAAGTAAGCCATGGCAGCAAACAATAATCCATTAAAATCATGGCTCACAGTCTCATCCACCCCAATGCCATAGTTTCTGACTCTGGTCTGATAGCCAAATATGGTTGGTAAATTCATACATTACACTAAGTAAAAACTTCCTTAACCATGGTTTGTGGTAGGTTTGCCAAGTGCCTGCTGAAGGTGGACAATCTCCCAAGGAAACCCCCCTTCCACTTGCCCTTTTCTTCTAGCCCAGTAGAACAACTTGGGGGGTGGTGGTGGAAATTACCGGTACATCAATCTACATGCTGACATCACATCCACGCAAAAACCTGGAAGTCATGTTGGCAATCTGCCCCTTGCCTCACCCTCAAAGCTCCTGGAGGTGATGGGCTGCCACCTAACACTCCTAGTTTGGGGTGATGACTGAACTGAGCCACTCTAACTCAAATTTTACCTTTCTACAGTTTTCATTGATAGGACATGTTTACTCTTCTGTTCTCATTAACAGTTAACAATATTTTGTGTTAGAATGCCACCTCCTTTTGTTTTACAAGCAGCTAATTAAATACATGAAATCGCATGCAGACAGTCAAGCAGTTATAGGTGCTTTAGAAAAAGCCTCTCACATGATTGCACCAGTTTTTCTGTATATCCAACACCACTGAGCTATAGCATTTCAAAGATCATTAACTGCAGGCATTTACATCCACACAAAAGCAAAAGTTTCCAACAGGAATCGCTTCATTCCAAAGGACTTACTTGTCTTTACATTTCTGCAAGGCTTCATCTGCTATCTGCTTCAGGTTAATCAGCTTATCACCTCTATAAAAGGCATCTACAAACAGTAAGTAAATAATTAAACTGGCTTGTCAGAATAGCCCACAGGCACTTGAAGGTTGTTTGAAGAAAGGAACTGGTTTAGGGGTGTGTGAAGGGGAAGACTGAAAACACTGAAATTAAGTTAAGGGAAAGTTTGCTAAATAAAGATCAATGAAAATAACAACAGAAGCCTCTAACGAAGAGAGTGAAATCTCATCCTTGGGAGAGGCTCAATTTAAGAGTGAGCCAATACTTGGAATATTCTTTAGGGAGCAAGCAGAAAACTGCCATGACCCAAACAGCCCTTTGCCATGTATTGGTTCTCTGAGACAGTAATCATTGGGACATAAAAATATGGCGCAACTGTCAAGGGACTGATATGTAAGCTGTAGAAAAACATTTTCTTAGAAAACTAAGAAGGTACAATTGTAACTGCCAAGTTACTAGACATTAAAATGCTGCATTTTTTTTGTTATGGCAGCCAAAATGGAATATCAACCACCACCACCACTTCCATAGCAACAATAATAGCATTTTAAGGAAAGCTGATATGCAATCAATTTCAAATACATGTTGGTAATAAACATCTGACAGGAGTCATCGAATGAAGTGGTAGGATGCTATTTTAATACAACATCACCAATGACTACCAGGAGCGTCTATATAATATTTAATACAGCTTAATACTTAATAGTGTAGCATTGTTCAAAAGTCATCACAAAGTTACTTGGATAAATTATTGGAGACTGTGGTCTGTACAACTGTGTATAGCTGGCTGTCAGATGGATTGTATGATGTAATTTTAATCATTTAATGTGTCATATTAGCACTTATGCTTTGCTTCAGTTCTGTTTTTAGACTTCTGGTTGGTTCTACAACCCAAATCCTATTTAATTGTTTACTGAATGCCCCATCTTGCTGATTGTATTGACACACTTTGCGTAATCTGCCTTGGATCTATGTGAGAAAGGTGGTCTATAAATAATGTAGATAGATTAATTAATACATTAATAGAAGTTGGATCAGTAGAAGGTTTGGGGAGAAAAGTGCAACATAGTACTTCAGGTTTCGAATGACGGCAAAGCTGCCAACTTTTAATTATCTATTTCCTCTTTTCCAATACATGAATACATAAATGGTTTAATGGTTTCAGATGTATTTAAATGGTTTATGAATATGTGTGTTTGATGTGTTGGTATGTTTGTGGAAGAGCACCTCATTTCGTTGCTCTCTTTTTGTTGAGAACAATGACAATAAATTCATCTATCTATCTATCTATCTATCTATCTATCTATCTATCTATCTATCTATCTATCTATCTATCTATCTATCTATCTCTGAAGAATATAATTTCTCTAGCACTGGCTAGGATTCACTTCTCCCCAAAAGCAAAACTTTGCATCTTCATCAGAGTTCCACATGCTGCATCAATGGATTCCAGTGTCTGAATTGCATATTGTTATGGACTCAAACTGCAACCTGCTTTGGGAGCCAATCTGGGTGACAAGCAGGGTTTAAACCTTCTACCCAGCAGCAACTCCTTCCTCTTCCCCTGAAGGAAATAAACTGTTAATCCGACTGCTTGAAGTATTCTGATAACTAGATTTAGAAGGGTTTTTTTACCTGCAGTAATGAGAAGAGAACAATGAGAATCAAGGATTCTTTCACAAAGGGATTCTGCTGAAAAACCTGCAAACTGACAAGACAACACAATTTCTCAGTTCAGCCACGGAAATGAAGCCAGTTTTAATTACAGTTGCAAACAGGGACATCTCAAAGAATACGAGTTTTCAAAATTGAGTAGTGGTTTTCAAACTATGTTAAGGTTTCTTGAAAGTTTATCAGGCATTTCTTTATTCCAAGTTCAGTAAAGAAGGACAAGATTCCCTGAAGGATTGCTAGGACTCACATTTACCTGCCCAGAGTGAGAAAGTACCAGCCCCCAGCCCTACTCTCCCACTCCTGAGGAACTAGAAAAAATGGCTCTAGGAATTTCCTCTAGTCTCTATGGTAAAGGAACTAGGGAGGCAGCCTAGAGCATCACCCAGAAATGACATCACATCCTCCCCAAACTCCACTTTCCCAGGAGCCACCCCCAAAATCTTCCAGTATCTGTTGTGGCAGTTTGGGGAATGTTACTGCTTGCCCATATGTGTCAATCATCTCTTGCAACATGTAGCCTGGCCAGCATCCTTTATGTATCAGACTGTGCAGCTTAAATTACTCTCAAAAAACTTCTGCAGTGCTCAGGGGCTTTTTGACAGTCAGACACGGATTCAGATAAGGCAACATGGGAAAAGTTCCCTAATGGTATCAAATCTGAAAACTAACAAACTACCCTGAGGTTTGTCTCTGGACATGTAAAATGGTGACTCTAGCATCTGCTTAGCCAAAAGGAAGATTCCATGCAATAAACAAATTAAAATCCCAAACAAATCAAAGACGTATCAGATGGAGAAACCAGCTTTATTCCAATAGTTATCTATGGCAACTGCTGTTGATTTCAATAGGCAATTCATAACAGAATTGACATCAAAAGTTCTTACCACAATGGAATGAAGTGCTCCAATTCTGGCACATGCCAGCATAGCTATCACCAGTTCAATAATCATTGGCATATAGATAGAAACTCTGTCTCCTTTCTTCACACCTGTGTAAGAGAAGAGATGGTGTTTCTCAGGCAAATCAATGGACACCATTCTACCAATTGACTATGCTGTTATGAGCCCCAGTTTTCTACATAATGAATAAAACCAAATCAGAAAAGCATCAAGGACAAGTTCAAAATCACAAGCTACCCATTTAGACAACAGCCTGGGAGGAGGAAAGCAGGCCATCACACTCACTGGGATGTTCATGCAAGTATGACAGTTTGTGTTCTCCTGTTTTACCTTGCTCCTGAAGAACATTGGCAAACTGGCAAACTTTACACAGCAGCTCACTGTATGTGATCTTCATGTTATCCCCTGGTTCATTTCCTTCCCTAAAGCAATTTACAAGAGATTAAATTATAAACTCAAAGTGCTTAAGGACAAACTTGTGATTTTAGTCTAGATGGTAGATACCATCCATACTTTCCTAAAGGTTACAAGTGACCAAAACCCACGCACCACAAACAAGGAAGTTTCTTTAAAGATAACCTTTTCAGAAGGTGAAATGGCTGACACTACCTTAAACACAAGCAAACATTTTCTCAAAGGAGAAGAGAAAATGGCATTTAATTTATGGATATGCATTGGGAAATTCATCCTAGATTTTCAGAAGCATATATGCCATGAGGATTGCAGCACGGTAGATTGCTATTTACTAATGAAATACTTTCTTGGGATTTTGAAAAGACAAGACTGCAGGACCCTTTTCACCTATGGTTTACCAGAAGTTGCTTGGCTGGTTTGGCAAGGATTTTCTACCACCACCTCAGCTCCCCCAATGCAAACACTTTCTGCTGCAATTCACACAAGCTAGCAGACCAATTGGCCACCTATAGCTTGCCTATAACCAAGAGAGAACGAACTATTAACACTGAGGAAGAAAATGATAAATTGGCCACATAAATCATGCAAAAGGTACATAATGTACAAGACAACATATGTTAGGTCAAGCTTATAAATGGCTTCCTATTTGGTCTTTTTAAACATATGAAGCTGCTTTGTACTGAATCAGACCATTAATCCATCAAGGTCAATATTGTCTAGGCAGACTACCAGCAGCTCTCCACAGGCACAGGTCTTTCATATCACATCTACTACCAGATTCCGGTAGAGGCTTGCTAGCTTTTGTATTTGCAGTGTTCCCCTTAGTCTTCTGTTGAGCCATAGTTTAGAAACAGATACCACTGCCTCTCAAAAATGGCACTGGCACTGTAGCGCTGGAAAAGTTAGAAAGAGGAGCATCCTTCCTGCAACAGTTAACAAGTTTGAGCTTTTCAGTTACAGAACAGCATAGAAGGGGCATGGCTACAGGCTGCTCAACTACCCAGCATGCAATTATCAATGGCTGCTTAGCAAGCTTCCTCCTGAAATGCTTCTGTGTGTCTATCTGCCATAAAGGATGACATTGTGGCTCCTGTACGAAATAATCTGAACTGAAAAGAAGAAAGCAACCATGAGACACGGCACATTAAAAATAAGAGGACAGCTGAATTCCAGCACACTGCCTATGGTAAGAACTAGCAAACAACAGCAGAACTGAGAAAATTTAAACTTTCATTTGGAAAGCTTGTGTCAAGACCAGTGTTCCCTCTAAGCTGAGTTAGCATGAGCTAGCTCACAGATTTTTAGCCTCCAGTTCACACATTTTTGTCTTAGCTTAGGAAGGAAGACCCCAGAGCACATTAATTTATGCAGTAGCTCAAAACTTTAATGCCAGTAGCTCACAAAGTAGAATTTTTGCTCACAAGACGCAGCAGCTTAGAGGGAACACTGGTCAAGACTAAAAATTCACGGCTGCTAGCCTAAGAGAACACTGGAGGGTTTGCTAAGCAAACCCGGGCTACAATTAGTTCATTAACAGTGTCACATCTTTTGCCTTCCCCCACCCAGTAGAATACCAATTTAGAATTATTGCTGAGGGCCACAAGACAAAGCAAACATGAAAATCTGCATTGATAACAGTGCCATATTTTAAAAGGAAGATTAAAAATGCAAATGTAACATTAAAATGGCAAAATTCTGAAAAGCTGATAGATTTCCTACAGTTCTAAGAAAATAACTGCAAAAACACACAGGCAGACAAGTACCGGTATTTGTTTAAGTTAGTTACCCATTTCAGCCTACAGGAAAATATTACATATAAAATGCATTCTAATTTTGGAAGTGGCATGAACAAGGCTGACTGTCTGCTGTGTATAGGGTTGCCAGCTCTGGGTGCGGAAATATATGGAGATTTTGGGGGGTGAAGCTTGAGAAAGGCGGGGAGGAGAGCAGGGTATAATGCCACAGGGTATAACACCACAGCAGGGTATAATGCCACAGTGTCCACTTTTCAAAGTGGTCATTCTCTCCAGTTGAACTGATCTTTGTCACCTAGAGATCAGCTGTAATCCCAGGAGATCTCCAGCTACCACCTGGAGGTTGGCAACACTAGTGCTGTAGCATTTGGCGTTGGGGAGGTTTCATTTAAAAGGTGAAATTTTAATGCATCAGAAGTTATCTACTGCCTCTACTTTCTGTTCAGAAATCATTTTTAGTCTTCAGGGCACAAAACAGCAGTTTTCTGCTTGTTTTTTCAACAAAATATGTAAATATGTAAATAACATAATGAGAAATATCCTCACCACTTCCTTATGCCACAAGTAAAGGTAAAAACAGAAAAAACAATTTTTCAGTTTCTGCTCTTAACGTAAACCTAAACAGCAAGGGAAATTTTTTGAGCAATGGCCAAGTAAGACTGACATTTTCATTATGGTGGGCATGTTACCCCATCCAAGATAATCTAACGTTCTGCAAAAATTCACAAGTTATCACAAGCCAAGAATCTTTCACTGGTGTGTTTATAACAAGCTGTTGCAGGCCATGGCACAATAAATGAACAAAACAAGATTCAACATGTCTTACTCTTATGATAAGCAAGTATAATTCAATTATCCCTTGCCAAGAGGACTGTTAGAAATAACATGATAAAATCCTCAAAATTTTCAATTATTAGTTAAGTGGCAATATTCCATAACAGTCTGGCACCCAATCTAAGCTCTAAGATGTCTTCATTTTTAATTCATATTCCGCTACACAATACAATAGCAGCAAATGCCTTGCCCAGTCCCTCACACTCCAAAACAATATTTGTTTCAAGCTAGTGCAGGGGTGGTCAAACTGTGGCTTGCGAGCCACATGTGTTTTTTTCACACATACTGTGTGGCTCTTGAAGCCCTCACTGTCCCAGCAGCCAGCTTGAAAAAGGCATTTCTCTCTTTAAATCACTTCTCCAAGCTAGCCAGTGGCCTGGAGAATGCATTTAAAGTTAAAGTTGTTTTCTTTCCCTCTCCCTTTCTCCCCCCTCATCTTCCTTCCTTCCTTCCTTCCTCTCAGCTCTCAAACATCTGATGTTTATTCTACGTGGCTCTGATGTTAAGCAAGTTTGGCCACTCCTGAACTAGGGTAAGGGCTGATGATGTGCTGAGAATAGCATAGCAAGACAGCCAATGAGAAATGAGTCCCATACAACTCTTTGGAGAAAGTCCAGCTTATATACACCAAGAAACAGAATTGG
Organism: Heteronotia binoei; assembly: GCF_032191835.1. Taxonomy (NCBI): domain Eukaryota; kingdom Metazoa; phylum Chordata; class Lepidosauria; order Squamata; family Gekkonidae; genus Heteronotia; species Heteronotia binoei. The sequence goes on from NC_083224.1 coordinate 55,988,827, forward strand.
CACAAGTAGGTTTTACTCTAGTATTAACTGCCTTCAACTAAACTTGGATGACTTTCATGTACGGTACTTTCTTTTTTGTTCTCGTATACCCCAGAACTGCCTATAGCAACTCTTAGAACTTTTTAAGTAACTATGCACCGTTATTACTCATAACTAATAAGAACTGGAAGCTGACCCAGAGGAGGGCATGCCCTTCCACACTCTAGCCTTTGAGGACAGAGTATATTTGTAAACACAGAAAAGGAGTTTTTAAATTAACTGCAAAGATATTTGCATTAAGAACCTTAAACATGATATTTATATTTCAATGTGTGGCTAATATTAAACAACTGGTTTCAATCAGAGCTATACAATACATTCCCTCTCAAACCATCCATAAATCCTTTTGCTGGTATGTTTTTTTCCTTTTGAAAATACTAAAATGGTATACAAAGAAATGGGATTAGAGATGTGAAGGCCTGGGTAGAACACACATAAGAGAAAAAATGGGGAGGTCAAATTTTTTCTTGAGGGCAATTTTTCAATTTTTCCAATGCAAAAACAGGAAAATTTGGGGGAGAACTGAAAACAAATCCTATAAAATACAGGTTGGTTTATTTTTTCATACTCAAAAGGTATAGCATGAAAAAATCCTGAGATGTTTTAACTTTTTCCAATGGAAAAACTGGGAAATTTTGGCAAGCGCTGGAAAATACCTTCTAAGAAATATTTCCTTTCTGAGTGAGGAAAAATCTTGTTCTGAAAAGCATTTCAGTCATTCCAAATGTATCACAGGAAAAAGACTGAAGACTTCCTCAATTATCCCAATGGAAACACTGGGATATTGGAAACAATAGGACAAAACCCTTTTATTTTCTTTCTTTTTAGAATGAATAAAATGGAAGAAAAGGTTTGCTCAAAAGATGTAGTACATTTTTAAAAAAAATTAAGACAGTCTAGAATACTTCAGATTCTTGCTCCAGGATTCTTAAAAACTCCAGGTTTCTTAAAAACCTCAGGTCATGATATAGGATAAGCCACCTAGACAGATTGCATTTCAAGATCAATTTGTCAAAGATATCTAAACTTGGGGGGGGGGGCAATGTTCACCCTCCCCTGCCTCAACTGAAAGCAAAATGTAATTTCACAGAGAGCAGGAATATAATTTGTAATGCCTATACCTAGTACTTCAACATATTTCAGTTTTTCAAACTAGAGTTGTAAATGAAAATTTAATCATTTAAAATGCCAATTTGTAAGGAACAAACAAAATTAAAATTTATTGAACTATCCAGCTGATATCACACCAAATGACGACGACAGGTTTGATGACTTCCTAACTAAAAGGCCTTACACCTCGGTGCAACACAAGGGAGAAAGAAAGAAAGAAAGAAAGAAAGAAAGAAAGAAAGAAAGAAAGAAAGAAAGAAAGAAAGAAAGAAAGAAAGAAAGAAAGAAAGAAAGAAAGAAAGAAAGAAAGAAAGAAAGAAAGAAAGAAAGAAAGAAAGAAAGAAAGAAAGAAAGAAAGAAAGAAAGAAAGAAAGAACAGAGGAAGGACATGAGCCTGAGGGTTTCTGTCTCAGTCCTCTTACTAAGAAACAGAGGCTTGTACAGTATATCTGAATGTAGCCACATAACACACCTACTTTTATCTAGCACTGCATTTTGTAATATCAGAAGGTGTCTAGAAACCAAGAGCTTGATGAAAGAAAGTGTTGCAATTTTTATAAATACCTACAGGGCTGGACTATATCAAACTACAAGTGGTAACTGATTCTAAACAGCTTATGATTGAGAAGTCCTGACCTGGATAACTCAGGCTAACCTGCTCTCGCCAGATCTCGGAAGCTAAGCAAGGTCAGCCCTAGCTAGGATTTGGATGGGAGACCTCCATGGAATACCAGGGTCATGATGCGGTGGTTACCTCTGAAACGTCTCTTCTTTAAAATCCTATGGGGTCACCATAAGTCAGCTGTAACTTGATGGGAGGGAAACTGAAGAGCACTTGAACCCATCTCACATCATGGATGGAAAAGACTGTAGACAAGGACTTTAAAGAACTGGTAGGCTAGCATGGGGAGAAGTGCTCAATCAGATAGGTGACAATAAAGCTTTTAAGAATTTTGTAAGTTAATATCAACATCTTGAATTGGAACAGGAAGCTAACAGTTTTTAAAAAGTTGTTTGAAATCTTATCTTCTGGCCCTTTTAAAGATTGCTATATTCTGCACTAACTGAAATGGCCATCATTTTCAAGGGCATCCCCACATGTACCACATTCCAGAAATCAGTCATTGAGGTAACATAGATGTGGATGACAGTTGACAAGATGCAAGAAACATTTGATCATATTTCCACCTAAGCAGTCATAAGTACAACTAGGTACATGATATTCCAAGAGTACAGACTCACTATATCAAGAAAGGGTGAAAACCCAGGTGTTCTCCCTCCCACCCGCATCTTCAAGAATTTCCAGTCACTGTTGCCTGTATCCAGCTCATCTGGATTCAGTTATAATGTATTAGTCTTCCTCTACCTCATCATGTGGCGCAGAGTGATAAGCTGCAGTATTGCAGTCCAAGCTCTGCTCACAATCTGAGTTCAAACCTGGCAGAAACTGGGCTCAGGTAGCCAGCTCAAGGTCGACTCAACCTTCCATCCTTCCGAGGTTGGTAAAATGAGTACCCAGCTTGCTGGGGGTAAAGTGTAGATGACTGGGGAAGGCAATAGCAAGCCACCCAGTAAAAAGTCTGCCATGAAAATGCTGTGAGGCGACGTCACCCCAGAGTCACTACCTTTACCTTTTTTACCTTATCATGGCCACCATACTATTACAGAATGGAGACCGCTGTTCTTTAATAGATGCAGAATGAAAAACAGAGGCGTGTGTCAGCAAACTGATGGCACCTCACACTGAAATTCTGAAATTCTGAAGAAGTCTCCAAACATCTTTATGCAGACATTAGAAGTGGAAAGAAACCACACTGATAAATGCTATGGGCTAGCTTCCAGGGATGTGAAACATGCTTCCCCCCCACAACCTTTTATACCCATGCCAAAAGGTAAAATTAATGCACGCCAATGTATGTCAGCAAATTTGGAAAACACAACAGTGGCCACAAGGCCAGTTTATATTCCAATCCCAAATGCCAAGGAATGTTCAAACTATTGTGCCATTGCACTCACTTCACATGCCAGCAAGGTCATGTTAAAGATCCTACAAGCTAGGCTTCAGCAGTATGTAGATCGGGAACTACCAGAAGTTCAAGCTGAGTTTCGGAGAGGTAGAGGAACTAGAGATCAAATTGCCAACATTCACTGGATTATGGAGAAAGCACGGAAGTATCAGAAAAATGTCTATTTCTGCTTCATTGACTACGCTAAAGCCTTTGATTGTGTGGATCACAACAAACTGTGGCAAGTCCTTAAAGAGATGGGAGTACCAGACCACCTTACCTGTCTCCTGAGAAACCTGTATAAGGATCAAGAAGCAACCGTCAGAATAGGATATGGAACAACTGATTGGTTTTGAATAGGAAAAGGAGTTCAACAAGGATGTATATTGTCACCCTGCTTATTTAATTTATATGCAGAGTACATTATGTGGAATGCCGGCCTGGATGAAGCACAAGCCGGAGTTAAGATTGCCAGGGCAAACATCAACAACCTCAGATATGCAGATGGTACCACTTTAATGGCAGAAAGTGAAGAGGATCTAAAGAATCTCTTGTTTAGGGTGAAAGAGGAAAACACAAAAGTAGGCTTGAAACTCAACATCAAAAAAGCTAAGATCATGGCATCTGGCCCCATCACCCCTTGGCAAATAGAAGGGGAAGACGTGGAAGTAGTGACAGACTTCACATTTCTGGGATCCAAGATTACTGCAGATGGTGACTGTAGCCATGAAATTCAAAGACATTTGCTCCTTGGGAGAACAGCTATGGTGAACCTAGGCAGTATAATAAAAAGTAGAGACATCACCCTGCCCACAAAAGTCTGTATAGTCAAAGCGATGGTATTCCCAGTAGTAATGTATGGCTGTGAGAGTTGGAACATAAGGAAGGCCAAGCACAGGAGAATAGATGCTTTTGAGATGTGGTGCTGGAGAAGACTATTGAGAGTCCCTTGGACTGCAAGAAGATCAAATCAGTCAGTCCTAAGGGAAATCAACCCTGACTGTTCCCTGGAAGGTCAGATGCTGAAGCTCAAATACTTTGGTCACCAAATGAGAAGGGAGCACTCACTGGAGAAGATCCTGATGCTGGGAAAGACAGAAGGCAAAAGAAGAAGGGGACGGCAAAAGATGAGATGGCTGGACAGTGTTACTGATGTAACTAATACTAATTTGAGCAGACTTCGGAGGATGGTGGAAGACAGGATGGCCTGGCATGACTTTGTCCATGGGGTCACAAAGAGCCGAACTTGACTGTGTGACTGAACAACAACGTTGTCTCCACACACCCATCAAACTGTAATGTTCTACCACATCATAAAATTCACAGAGGTTTAATAATAATATCAGGGAAGGATCTCCCTTGTTGATTATTCAAGAAAAAGTAATTTAAAACTCTTTGTCACTGAAAACCAAGTCACAGTCTAGGTCAGGGTAGCTGAACTGTGGCTTGGGAGCCACATGTGGCTCTTTCACACATATTGTATGGCTCTCAAAGCCCCCATCACCCCATTGCTGGATTCCTTTTATATATAGCTGAAATATTTATGTGTATTAATAACTAGGGTTTTATCTGTTTTATCTGTTTTATCTGTTTTAAATATGGATCCCTTTATATGTGTAATTTTGATGGATCTACTATTGGAAGCCGCCCTGAGCCACTTGTGGGAAGGGCGGGGTATAAATCTTAAATAAATAAAATAAATAAAATAAAAATTGGACAAATTGGAAAATGCATTTGTCTTTAAATCACTTCTCCAAGCCAAGCCAGCCAGCAGCTTGGAGAATGCATTTAAAGTTTAAGTTGCTTTCTTTCCACCTCTATTTGCCTGCTTTCCTTCCTTCCATCTTGTGGCTTTCAAACATTTGACATTTATGTCTTGCGTCTCTCAAACATCTAATGTTTATTCTATGTGGCTCTTATGATAAGCAAGTTTGACCACCCTTAGTCTAGGCAGTACCTGCCCTTGGACTGACTTAAGCAGGAGAAAGCACAGTGCAAACCTAAGCAGAATTACATCATTCTAAAGCTTGTGATTTCAGTGGACTTAGAAGGTCCTATTCTGCACACAGCTGTGCTGTTAAGGGATAAAAGACTGCCTATCGCACCATTGCACAACTTCTCACAGTTGCTTAACAGCCAACAGTGGAATAACCAGTAAGTGAGCGTAAAATTGGAATGTATCTTACAGCACTGGCATACCATTCTCATTAGCCTCAAAATGGTAAGTTATATGGACAGGGTTCTTCCCCTCTCATTAGCACCTTGGTCAATTTCTTCTCGTAATACACATCAGTTTCTTTGAGAGGCTGGAGCAAGTCTCCTGGAGAACAGCAGACATACACAAGCAGTACGTTTAGCCTGGAACAAGCTGGATGATCCTACTGCTTGGTATTCTCTGGTCTTTTAAGCAAGCTCTCTGTGGAAATCAACTTAATATGGACTCTGCTTGGCTTGGCCTGCCCACCCCTAAACCAGTATGCTTTCTGATACATTACCAAAGGACTGGCAAAGAAAACATGAGAAATTAAATCTCAATACTTAGAGAAGATTAACATGTATAGAGAGAGGTACAGTAGCCACTTGGAAAGAACCACATGCAGTTGGCCTACTTTTGGGATTTTTGCCACTGAACAAACCTAGATTGCGGCTTTTCCAATGGCATGGTGAAGAATTTCCACATTTCGGAGGCAAGCCACTTTGCAGCCTCCCATGATTACATTTCAAGCATGTCTGACACCACTGTTATAAAAAGGTGGTGGTGAAGGTCCAATTCACATCAAGGCTTTGCTCATCACAAAGTGTTCAGGACAATTTGTTTAATTAAAAGCACTTCAGTAAATTCTGGGCCACTGTAACAGTTTGAAGCTTAAATAGCTGCCCAAAGCTTTTAAGCAAATTGAACTTTTCCCCCAACTCTCATTAATCTGCAGTTCATCACCTTTTATAACATAGGACTGAACTTGATCTTTCATGTAGGACAAACAGATTTCTCAAGAACATTGCAGATTCTCCCAGTATATTTCTCCCAACAAAATCTCAAGAGAGCAATCCAACAATTCAATTGTATATCTGCACTGTTGTCTTGTAAATTTATATTTGTAAATGCCTCCAGCGAAATTAAAACATTTAAATAAGTGAAAAATAGAGAGAGCACAATTCAACAATTGAGAGATGTCTCCTGATACAGAGAGAGAGACTTGAGAGAAATATGACAGTAAGATTTATGTACGACTCAGCATAAGCTCACTATGTCCACACGCTACTACCCTACCAGTTGTGTGCAAAGTTTGGCTCAGATAATACCAAAATATTTCATTTCTTGTTACCAGCTGCACTGGAAGTTTTCAAACAAGATTCTCTCACTGATACTTTCCAAAATTACTCTGGATGTGAATTCCTGCCATTCTGAAAGCCATACAAAATTAATTATTCAAAACAGCTTTTCTGTAAAGGCAACAGGGCTACACTACAACAGAACAGGGAGCTGCCTAATAAATGGAAAGGGACTGAATTATACCACTATGTTTAGGAAGTCTGCTGCATGTATTACTCTGCTGTTGTTTCCTTGCTGTCTACTGATATAATACCACTTTTCTTCATGATATCCACACTCTGTTATCATGCCTAACATGCTATGCCCATTCAGATTTTGGTAATCCTAGGCCTAGTACATACCACTAAAAGTCTCCTCATAATGAATGCATTGGCCATTACTGAACTTAGACACCTCTTCACAGCAACTGTTATTAACATAACCTGTGTAATCTGCAAAGAAGAAGACGCAGATGCAGCAACAGAAGGAGAAGACTGGATTTATATCCCGCCCTTCACTCAGTCTCAGATTCCCTTCCTCTTCCCACAACAGACACTCTGAGGCTGAGAGAGCTCTTTCAAGAACTGCTTTTGAGAGAGCAGCTCTTTCAAGAACTGTGACTTACCCAAGGTCACTCAGCAGGTATATGTAGAAGAGTGGGGAATCAAACCCAGTTTAACTGAGTCTAAGTGAGAAAGGTGCACTATAAGTACAGTAAATACGTAAGATTAATTTTTCGTATTTGGTTTACCAGAAGTCATAATGACAAGGGGTAAAAAATGCTTTAAAGTGACATACTCCTTATCTTTATGGAGTGGCTATCTGTCTTTTTCATCTCTTTCACCATAAAAACATCAAATATGCCCTTCATATGGTCTTTACCATTTGGGGCAATGTCCCATATGCTCCATCTGGCTAAGAAAGAGTACCACCACCATCTCCCCCCCCAGTGAGCTGGAAACTTCCATAAACAAATATGCAGATGGTAGTTGGAAGTTAAATTTATCTGCGTTAGAAAACGAGGAGCAGAAAACTGTCCCCAAGAGATACACATTGAAACATGCACCTCATTAGCCAGACATCTATTGGGATGGTTTTATTCACTCTAGCAATGTAAACAATGAGCACACAGTACACTTCTCATTTCCGCAATCTGAGAAAATGATAGCATTTTGCCAGCATTTCAACAACTTTATCATGATGATTTAGCAATGATAGTAAGTTGTTGAAATAAGCTTAACTTCTCCAAAACTACCTGTTAATATGGTTCAGGTTTCTCAACCACAAACAGCACACACAATGGCTGCCAATCATGATGGCATTTTCAGTCAGGCTTTGCAAAAAGTAACAAAATCCTAATGTAAGACCAAACTGTGCAACATGATCCGCTTGGAAATCACCACAAACTGCACAAAAGCAATATAATTGCTGTCAACTCCAACCAGCATTATCTAAACTTACCTGAAGGCTCCCAGCATCCGGAATACATTAACAATCTAGTAAATCAAAAAACACCTGAAAGAGCACTGATCTCATAGCCCATTATAACACAAACATCTTTATTCAAGGAATATTTTATTGGCTTTTTACACTATGTCATAGGAAGCAAAAAATAACCCCTCAAATCTTACTATATCTATAGACATGTCCACAGACTCAGGCTTTTTTAACACTCACTGATGACTGAGAATTTATCCTATGTAAGGCTACCAGAGAGTGAAAGCTACTTGACAGCAAATTGCATTCTAGTGCAATACCCACTCATTTTCCCAAATATAACACAAATTATATTTTTTTTTAAATTCAAATATAACATGTAGAACTTAACAAAGACGTTTCCACAACACAGAATGTTGTATATACATGAAGCAAAGTGAATTTGGACCAGATAAACTTCAATGTTCCTTGTACATATAGATTCAGTTATATATCGTACCCGCTTCATTTCAACACAGATTGAGAAAAAATAATATTCACTGTGGAACAATCCTCCCATGAGTAAGAAAGATATTTTACACAGACATTCTGTGTAAATTGTGATCAGGTACAGCAGCCCTGTTTAGGAGACTGATCGACAGCCACATGCATGGAAGACGGAACTCTTCCTGGAAGTTCTTTTGCAACAGAAAATTCAAATTAAAGTCTAAATCCCCTTACAACAGCCACGAATGACTAAAAATACTGTGATGAAAGTTTTGTGAACACCGTACATAGTCCAAAGCACATTCAATGTAGTTGCCATTATTCAGTTCTGAACTACTAAAGCAAAAGCTAGTGTAGTAAAGGGCACTCAGAATAATCTAAAAATATAAACCCTCTGAAACTTTTAAAGTGCCACTGGCATAAACATTGTGCTTATGCATCCTCCTATCCTCCACAGACTATTAACCAAGACAGCATTTATGTAACCACTAGAAATCAATAACAATGATCCTGCAATGTTGCTAGTTCTTATAACTATTCTACTGCGTACCACAAAACTGGCTTCATGTCAAATGCAGTTTATTCAGGCTTATTTTACAAAATGTATGTGTAGAACAACAGGATAACCACATGCTAGGATGGAACAATATATCCAGTTCCTAGAAATCGTCCTCAGTTCTGCACCCAAAGAGTGCTTGTGAATGGTTCCTCATCCTCTTGGAGAAGAGTGACAAGTGTGCCTCAAGGATTTGTCCTGGGGACTGTTTTGTTCAACATCTTTATAAATTATTTGGATGAAAGAATAGAGGGAATGCTTATTAAATTTGCAGATGATACTAATTTGGAAGGGGTTGCTAACACAGTAGAAGACAGAAACAAGATACATGATGATCTTGACAGGCTGGAAAACTGGGCTGAAACCAATAAAATGAATTTTTAACAGGGATAAATGTAAAGTTCTGCATTTAGGTAGGAAAAATCCAATGCATAGTTATAGGATGGAGGAGACTTATCTTGGTAGTACATATGGACATATGAAGCTGCCTTATACTGAATCAGACTCTCGGTCCATCAAAGTCAGCATTGTCTACTCAGACTGGCAGTGGCTCTCCAGGGTCTCAAGCTGAGGTTTTTCACACCTATTTGCCTGGACCCTTTTTTGGAGATGCCAGGGATTGAACCTGGGAACCTAGTAGAATGTGTGAAAAGGATCAAGGGGTCTTAATGGACCATACCCTGAACATGAGTCAACAGTGTGATGTGGTGGCAAATGCAATTTTGGGTTGTATCAACAGAAGTATAGGGTCCAGATTACATGAAGTGATGGTATCATTTTGCTCTGGTAAGACCTCACCTGGAGTATTGTGTTCAGTTTTGGGCACCACATTTTAAGAAGGATAAAGACAAGCTGGAATTAGTCCAGAAGAGGACGATAAAGATGGTAATAGGGCTGGAGACCAAGTCTGATGAGGAAGATTGAAGGAGCTGGGCATGTTTAGCCTAGAGAGGAGGCAGCTGAGAGGTGATATTATCACCATCTTCAAGTACTTGAAGGGCTGTCATATATTGTTTTCTGTGGACCCAGAAGGTAGGATTACATCAAAAGAGTTTCCAGCTCAACATTAGGAAGAACGTCCTGACAGTCAGAGCAGTTCCTCGGTGGAACAGGCTTCCTCGGGAGGTGGTAGGCTCTCCTTCCCTGGAGGTTTTTAAACAGAGTCTAGATGGCCATCTGACAGCAATGAAGATCCTGTGAATTTAGAGGGAGGTATTTGTGAATTTCCTGCAATGTGCAGGGAGTTGGACTAGATGACCCAGGGCGTCCCCCTTCCAACTGTATGATTCTTTGATATACTCAAGTGATCTGAGAAGATTAATTCCAGTCCTCACCATGAAATATGCAGAGGTATTTCTTTTTCTTTATTTATATCCTGCCTTTCTCCACTATAGGGACCCAAAGCAGCCAACATCATTCTCCTCTCCTTTTTATCCTCACAACAACCCTGTAAAGTAGGGTAGATTGAGAGTGTGTGACTGGTCCAAGGTCACCCTGAAAACGTCAATGGCAGAGTGCAGATTCAAACCTACATTTCCAAGATTCCAGTCCAACACTTTAACCACTACACCATGTTGGCTTACTGCTGTACTTCCCACTGCCCTGCCTAACTGTCATATTTCCCAGATTCATAGGACATCAACAAGAACCATAAAGATGCCTTTTCAAACACCTGGGCAGGGGAAATCATTTAAGGGAGCCATGACACAAAAAAGAGCAGTATACAATCAGATGGGACAGGGTACCAGAAAGTACATAAAAAGATTTAATCTGAAGTTGCGAGTGAAACAAGCTAGAAAGCTGATCAACCCTGCTAAGAAGTTAACTCATCAAATTTAAATTATCTGTTTGATTTCAGGTAAGACTAAAGTGCATCAGAGCTCACAAGTTCTTAACATGCTGACCACACAAATATGATCTTGGCATTAAGATAAAGATTTTATTGATGACATAGAAGTTAGTCTTCCCTAGAATTTATATCCATGCATAATGCTACTTCTCAATCACAGCAGTGATTTCACAAGAGTGATTTCATGTTCAATTAACAATATGGCCTTAAGAAAAGCTTTGGGGGGGGGGGGGAGGGCGGGGGTTTAAAATATAAAAGACTCTACACAAACATCCAATGTATATCAGTAACTGAATTGGTCCTCCAATTTAATCAGTGTTTCAGCAATGAACATTCCTGGGCTTATTACGTTATTCAGTCTGGCTTCTTACTCAATTACTGTCTTGGCAGATGTCACTGTTGATGAAACATAATTTATGGAATAACTCTTGCAAGAACTATGAATCTAACTGTGCTACCAACCAGGGGGAGAAACCTATAGAAAGTAGATGCCAAACATGGTCATTAGAAAGGTGCAAGTTGTACTTTAAAATTGTGTCATTCTGGCCCCAAACATTGGTGTTATCCTCTCATTGCCCATTTGCACACTGATAAAAATCAGTTATTTTGGAGACCTCCATTAAAGGCACCTTTATGAAAACAAGTCCAAAATTAGCCAAATCTCCATATCACTTTTGCCAAGTATCTGGAAACAGTCATGGTTTGCACATGTATTCATTACATTTTGTGGCAAGAAAGAAAAACACTGCTAATTATTTGTTTCAGAAATCAGGTGAAGAAACATAGCTGAAGATGAGGGGCAAATAAAAAGGTAGGCTTGGTGGATGGGAATGATGGAAAGAAGGAAGCAGGCAAAGGTGAGGATATTGGGGCTGCCAGGAGAAAGGAAAGAAGAAATAATGTTAGGAGGGGATAGAAGGGAAAGTGAGGTAGCACCAGCAAGTCCTTACAGGTCTCCACTGCACAATTCGGCCAGTTTCCTTGGGAGAGCATGCCAGGTAGAGAGGAGAAAAAGCTGAAGATGGGTGTGTGTGTGCGGCAGATAAAGGTAGGTTGACTGGTAGATGGAAAGGAGAGAAGGAAGCAGGAAAAAGGAAGAGTCTGGGAAGCTGTCAGAGAATAGAAACCAAAAACAGTGGGAGAGGAGAACATGAGATGCCCGTTTAAATCCTTGTGGGGTCCAGACTTGTTAATCTCCATTTACAAAGCTCTTAAATGATTGGTGATGAGATCAGTCTCAATTAAAAAAGAGTTGTCAAAATCCATTCTTACCCTCTCACATTCTACATGGTGTGCTACTTAATATGAACAGACAAAATCCTTTAAAGTGAACAGCAAGCAATGAATCAATATTTCAACAAATCTATTTGCCATTCAGATTGCTATACTTAGGTCTGTAACACTGTATCAGGCTAAGCAACTTCCTATTATATAACCTCAGTTAAAGTTCAAGTTATTGTTAGACCTCGAGCCACGTGCTTTGAAAAAGTTAAGAACTGAATTAATGCAAGTAGTACAAACAGCACTAGAATTCCTGACTGCTTAAATGATAACCTTGTAGCACCTATACAGCAGATAGCATTTCATTTTCAGGCTGAGTCAAGAGTTAACACATCTGCAAATAAGGAAGACTTACATTTGCCTTTATACACTGTTTAGAGGCCAAAGCCAATACTGAGTGAGCCAGCTGTTTCACATGTTACTATACCGATAACACGTGATGGCCTTACCAGCCAGTTACTAACACATAAGGTAATTTAGATTTTTCAGCATGTATGCACACAAAAACGTAATTTCTACATTCAGAATCTCCACCGTTATCTACAGATGGGATTAATGCTAATTCCTAAATAACAGAGTCTTGATATAAAGTTTGAGTCCAGTGGCACCTTTAAGATCAACAAAGTTTCAGTCTACAAGGGAGATATAACTCTGAAAAAGCCATGTCTCTGAATTCAGGAGTATAAGGAGCAGGGCTCATGAGATGGATCGTGACAGGCAAACTGAACACTGAAAAGCAATATTGCAGGCAGAAATTAGAAGCAGGCAAAAATTAGAAGCCAGAGACAAAGAAAAAGAAGGATTAATCCTTCTCCCTCCATTATTTAAATTCCACACTCACACAAGCACAGCATACCTTTAATTCTAAAGGTGAGGTGGAAAAACATCTTGGAAAGGGAAATTTTTAGGAAACAGCAAGAAGATAAATAGTTACACAGCCCCTCTTCCCCAGCAGCTTGCCTGGTCCCCCTGCATCCTCTAATACATCTTTTCAGCTTAAAAATAAGCCATTGAGAAACTGTTCAAATATTTATGTATTTTCTGGTTTTGGTCCTAAGAAATTCCCCAAGAGCTTGCAATGTTCTTCAGGTATTTGGAAATGATAAAGTTTGCTATTTGCATGTAATTTTGTTGAACTAGAATACAGTAATTTAGTGTAGTTACAAACACAGGAGCTATGATCAGGTCTCTCTTTGGTAAAATAACAGAATTTATTCTATCTGAACACCAATCACATGTTCTGAAGTAGTGCAACAGCATCTCTTTCTAAGTGCAGTTTTCCACCAAAAAAAATCTCTTTATCTCCTTCAAGCTACAAGAGTACCACATTTTGGCAAACTGATATGTCACAGCAGCATATGCTTAGGTCATGTAACTCCTGTATGTACGCAACTTCATCAGATTCAACTACCAATACTTGACTAGAGAAAGAGGACAGGCTCATATGAAAACATTTCTGTTGAACAAGTGAGCCATTTTTAAAGATCAAAAACAAACTAGTAGGTTTTAACAAACATTTTCAGAATAAAAAAAGCACTCAGAAGCCTCTTGATTAGCATGACAAATTAACCTTGTTACCAGAGAAGAGGCATCTTGAATGATCCAAAAACATGAAGAATTTCTTTTTCTGGCTCTTTAGTTAGCATTTACTCACCAGCTTCTTACCCATTAGGAAGCTACTGGACAGCAGCAGAGAAAGAAGCCAGTCTCTGATTGAACAGACAATAGCGCAGTCCCGTACAAAGTCATTCCGGACTAAGCACACTAATTTCAACTGGTTTAGCCTGGAATAACTCTGTACAGAAGAGATCTATCTTGGTCAAACAATTTTTCTCAAACTCTGCTAAAGGCATTAAACTCAGCAATCTGATCAAAGGAAGCAAAGAGCACTAAACAACAACTAAGCATACTTAACACAGACCAATGTTCTCAAGGCCCAATGCACAAATACAACACTAACTCAGAAGCCTGTTCAGCAGACAATACCACATCAATTCAAAACTGTATTTCATGGCAAAGCCTTCTCTAGTTTGATGCTTTACATAGGACTAGAAGTGCTTAACGAAGTTTATTCCCTACAGCCAATAAAAATTAAAATAAGTTCAAGCTCTTACTGACTTCCCTGCTTGCGCTCTAACAAGAAAGCAGCTACCTGTAGCTGCAGAATATGTCCAATAAAAGGACTAAGAGAGCAATCCAAAGTAGGTTTGCTCAGGATCACACTATTCCATGAGTTCAATCAGCCTATTCAATGGAATAGGAAAACATTCTTAGGATTGCTATTTTACAATCTATTGTAAAAGGTACACAAACGTTTGACCACTGAAAAGAACGCCTAATACAGAGAGAGAGAGAACAGCATTTCATAGCTCATATTTTACAAGTCCCCCCTCAGCCATTAAAACACTCACAAAGATGATAAAAACTTGAATAGAAAGTTTACTTTAAAACACTTGTCTGTTTCCTCCACTCATTTGAACTGGAAATTATTTTTGTGTTCTACTTTCCCTAAGATGCAATCTGTAAGCCTGGAGTACTTTCAAAATACTGCCATTCCATTTTAGAGCTGATTAAAAGACCAGGAAGGGAACTGAAACCTGTATTCTTCCAAATGATCAAAAAGTTAAAGAATCTTCCCTCAGGAGGCTAAGACATTTGGAGTTCTTTGTTGAGAAAGAAAAAATACTAAAAGAAAGGTTGGTGTCTCACTCTCATATAACACTATAACCCAATTAAATTGATTGACAGTCAGTTCAGGACAACCAAAACCAAACAAGAGGGGTTTTTTTTAGGGCTTTACACATTTCCAAAGAGGTGAGTATGGCACCTTTTGGGTTACATAGTGTGATGGACAGCAAGCAGAGGCATGCTCATAGGCAGTGCTGCTTGGAAGAGAATGAGTGGATGACCTGATTGACAGTTCATGGAACTTGCTCTTATTGGAGAACTGCAGCTAACTGTAGAGAAAAGTATGACACTTCGGCAGTTGTAAATTAGTTGGAGGTTGGTCGAAGAAGAGAGTGGTGGCTTGTTGAAGAGAAAGTGGTGGCTTACACTGAAGTGTCTAAAAAGTAGAATCTGTTTCAGAGCCAGTATGATATGGCTTTTGGAAAAAGAGAGGCTCTGGAGGCAAGTCTGATAGTATAAACAGTCTCTGTGTGTGGAAACAAAGAAACACAACTTAAGAGAGAAATTAGTTTTCCAGTTTTAAGCTTAATATCTAGTGTGAAAAGACTGTCCATCTGGAAGATAAGGATTTGGCAAACAGTTTGAAGTGGCACTGAAAGGCCCTAAACATGTCAAAAACCAAGATTATTGATAAACAGAAGATAATAATGATCTTATAGAGAAAACGGTCTAGTAGTCTTAAACAAAGGGATAAAGCTGAGTACATTCTCAAGACTGTGTGACTAACAAGTATGAACTTCAAAAGAAAATCTAGAGCAAGTGATTTCTAAGAAAAAACACTATAACATCTGTAAAACCTTCAGTGAAAGCCAAACAGTCCTAAGTCTAAAAATGGCTCTAGTGTATACAGCACCATAAGTTGCAGTTATGTAAATATATTTTACTTTCTGTCTACCAATTATATCCCAAACTCTATTGCTTCCCTTCCCTAACAGTTTGTTCAAATAAATCAAAATACTGTTTAAATCTTTAAGTGTACCTAAAGTGTCATTTCTTAAGGGGAATTTTTGTAAACTGATACAACAGCAAAGTGATCGTTTTATAGAAGGGTGACTAATAAAGCGGTCACCTTGTCACACATGGTTTTAAGGGACATCAGAAGTTCCATGTACTGGAAGACAAACAGGCTCCTCCAGGCTTCTCAGAAGTATCCAGTGTTAAAAGGATGATGCTGACAGATGGACCCTTGGAATATTCCAGAAGCATTATATTACCATGCAGTTAGAACATTATTTAAATTTAAAAATTCAGAGGCAAACAGCTATGAGTTTTGTACGTTTCTGTTTCTTTAGTCAAGCCAGAATCTTGACAGAAATAATTTTTCATATTGAAACATGTATCTATCTGCTGTTATGGGATCTTGCTTTCCACAGCTCATCTGCAGTCCCCTGCCATTAGAAAGCCAAAGTCTATATATGTATTTTATTAGCCTCATTAATTTGTAACAAGGTTTGTTTTCTTGCCTTGAACGACAACTCACTCTAGCAACTGAAAATTCTTTTGAAGTGGACACTAATCAATACTTGGTTTACAAGACCAGGCTAGAGGAAAAGATAAAAGCCAGACCCTCCAAAATTGGAATATTTATTTTAGTTTTAATCCAATATCTGGCACCTAGAGCAATACCACAGAGCTCTACAAGGAAAAATGGTGGGTGGGGGAAAAAAATCTTCCCTTACATTAACTTAAGAAAAAACACATAAATGCATATTCCTAATTGTTTAAAAGTAAACTATGTTTCATCTTTCCATACTGCCTTTATACACAAGGCTGGTGCAGAATTAATGCTTTATCAGGGATAGAAAATCCAAAGTGGGCTAAATAGTGCACTGTCTTCCCTACACCCTTCTTTATGTCCTTTCTTAGAAAATACAAATTCCTGCTACCAGGCCTAGTCATTATTAATGTTATGTCCCCAGACATTATGATGTTTGAGCTACACAAGCTTCCCATTTAAGCCAGAATCTAAAAACACTCTGAAGCTGGTTTCAGATCCCAGGTTAAGCTCAAGATGGGAAGCTGTTAGTCTGTCTGTAGCAGCAGATAAGAACAAGAGTTCAGTAGCACCTTAAAGACTAACAAAATTTGGAGCAGAACTGAGCAGTAACAGAAGTCATCATGAAAGCTCATATCCTGTCACAAATTTTGCTAATCTTTAATGTACTACTGGACTCTTGTTCTTCTCTATTGCTATGGATGTAACACATAAGACATTGCAGCTTGAACATGTATTTCAGGAAAGACGGAAGTGAGTGAGCGATCCTGTGGCCACTTCCTAACTGTTTCATTATGGTTATGAAATACACTTTTTTCTTTTTTCTGTTGCCCTTCTTTCTTTCAAAGGAGCTTATGGTGGCATATAACCCACAACAACCTTGACAAAACAGAATTACCAGTATTATTATTTTTTAAAAATGCATCCCACCTTTTTGTAGATAGCTCAAAATAGTTAACAATCTTCTTATTATGTCTGCACCAGCAAAGTTACATCAAAATTTTCAATGCAATGCCTATCAAAATAACATCCCATCACAATAATTAATTGATACCACTCAGGATGATACAAAATTTTCTACAGAAGCCCAAAGAAAGCTTGACTACACTTGATGCCATAATACAGCCATGCAACACAGCCTGAAAAATGCAGGGTGGCAAAGTCAAATTGAGAACCAGTGTGGTGTAGTGGTTAAGACTGCTGAATTAGTAACAGGGACATTTGGGCTCGAATCCCCACTTCATTGAGTGACTCCAGTCATTCTCTCTCAGCTTAACCTACCTCACAGAGTTGTGAGGATAAAATGGAGGACACAAGAAAAATGTTAAGCTATTTTGGGTCCCCACTGGGAAGAAAAACAGGGTACAAATGAATTAAATAAATAAGTTACCTAATATTAGAACAGCTCAGAAACTTGAAGTCTGAAGTTCCACCTGGTTCTTTAACAGAAGATCTGAGGCCTGTTTTCATCCCAATAACAGTTTAAAGAAAAACAAACACTATGACTAAGCCAAAACTAAAACACTGAGTAACTACATAATACTTTTACAAGGTAAAGGCCTACATTTGAGACACACAGCTACAACGCACACACCCACATTTACTTGCTAGTTAAGTCCTAAAGAAATCAGTGGGGCTTGCTTCCAAGTAAATATAGATTGGATTGACCTGCATACCACATTCCTCATTCTCTGGTTGTTCTGTAAAGTACACAAGTACTAATCAAAGAAAAAGGAACTAGAACTGTCAGGGAAAAGAAATAAACTACATGACTGTTTCTGGGCACAAGAAATGAAAGCACAATAATTTTCATATGAAAAAGAATTAACTCTTCTTGCAAAAGCTCCCTTAAATACTAAAGAAGATGATCACATTCTTGCTCATGGTACAATATTTCCTATACTCACAGGCACCTTAAACTTCTGGTATCGATCAGATATCTCCACTTAACATTATTTTGCAGGAAAGTGAGGGGGGTTGGGTGAGGATGATTAGAATTTTTAAAAGCACAATGGTGAAAAGTTATCCCTGCCCTTGCAATGAACTTCAGTGTTTGTGTTCTACTGAGGCACCTATTATTTAGGAAACCAAGGATTGTTTGTAGCAAGTTTTCTAGAGGACTTTTGGAAGTACACAACAAGCCACTGATAAGGCCACTGTAAGAGAAGCATTACAGAGGTATTAAGCAGCACTAAAGAATTTTATCTGGGAATCTGTCAAAACGTAAGGACTCAGAAGCAATTGAAGGCAGATTTCCCTTTTTAAAAAACTGTATGCCTTCTTTAATTACAGATGGTTCTCAAGCACATTCAACTGAAAATCAAATGACACAGTGTTCATTAGTTCTCAAGTCTCCAAACTTTGGGTCAGCACAAAATAAACCAATGGCAAAATATATTTTTTTCACTTCCAAAGTTTTATATGAGAGCATAATAAAAAACAGAATATTACCAGTAGAAAGCTATTTTGTCCCCAAGTTTATTCTCATAGACATTCCTGTCCAACAGATTGTAGCAAATGTTAGTTGTAGCCCCTTTCATCCATTCAATGGAGATTTTTCCTTTAGTGACATCAAAGTTGTACTGCAGAAATGGTCCAGTGTACTGGCTTCTCCAGTAAAATTCTTTGGCAATATCACCCCAAAATTCTGCAAAAGAATAAATTAAAACTTTCAGACAACAGTTAATTGTATGAGGCATCTAAATTAGACAAAACTGAATGGGTCTTATCTAAAGAAGAGAATGTATAAAGAGATTTAAGGATACAAATGGCTACAGCAGAACTAACAGTATGGAAGGATATTGGACATGTGCTTATGAATCGCTTTCAGTTTATTGCTAACACAATTAAGTACCTAATGTCTCATGTACTAAATATCTGGGGACAAATCACATAATTTCAATGGTAACTTCAATGGGAATTAAATAAGCATACTTTAAGAATGCATAATCCAATTAAAATATGTGACTTTTTCCATTCTAAAGACTATAAAATTGCAATTAAAATGCATCTTTTTTGCATTAAAAGGATCCATTTCTTCACAAAAAATCAGATACAGATCAACATGCGCCAACATTATAAATTTTCTGCTTTACCCTTACTACAAAAATATTTTGAAACAACTGTTCTGAATGGTACCTTAAGATCAACAATTCACCCTAAAACTTCATACCTCTCTTCGGTCCCTGGCAAGACACCCTCATGGCTATATGTGACAGCTTGAGAAATATGGCCATTTATACAATAGCAGCATTGACATCAAGCAGAATCCTGAAACCAAACACTACAGCTACTGTACTAGACTGCAAAATACAAAGGACCCATTGGTATTTTGTAAAGTTGAAGAATAGAGTAGTGTCACACAAAGAAATCTACCAAATATTCATTCTCAAAATATACCTACATAGCTGCGGCAGGAATATACTGACAGCATCTCCATGTAGTTAATTTGGGATCAAATGGGATGCAACCATCAGATGCATGCAAAAATGCTTGTCTATGACAAATATACTGGTTAAAACCTAGCAAATCTCACATCTTACTGGTATCTCCTCAAGGAAAACATTACCGTTGCATTTGCACACGTCACAGAAAAGAAATCCTAGGGGACTTCTAATTAGATCTTCCAGGTACAATTAATTACATGTTCCCAAGACATACAAATTACTGCCAACAGTATACTTTACAACAATAACTTTTACTATATAATCTATCCACCGGCTCACCTGTTCAGTATATCAATACTGTAGTAGTGACTCTCTTCCAGAGTAATGTAAAACTTGAGTCTCCTTGACAATCAAATCTATGTCTTTTTGCATGTTGCCAAATAATACACCAGACAAATTACTGCAGTTTTCCATTCAGAAAAAGGCCATTTCTCACTATGCCTTTAAAATCCAGTGGCAACTTTGACC
Organism: Heteronotia binoei; assembly: GCF_032191835.1. Taxonomy (NCBI): domain Eukaryota; kingdom Metazoa; phylum Chordata; class Lepidosauria; order Squamata; family Gekkonidae; genus Heteronotia; species Heteronotia binoei. The sequence continues at coordinate 56,009,001 of NC_083224.1, forward strand.
TGTAAGATTGAGCTGGCACCTTATTTGCTCATTCCCTCTCCCCTAAGCTCCCTCCTCCATACAACTCCAGCAGTCTGGAATAGAAGGAAATTAGTAGGTCACCACCAGAGTTTGTAAAATGTTTTTCGCTTAAATTTTTAAAATGATTTTAAAATTATGTATTTTTTACATTATTGATGTACATTGCTCAGAGCTGAGATGGGGTGATTAATTAAATCAAATAAATAAATAATTGCAAAGGAACACCAAGAACTTCTCTATCCTAATAGAAAGTCAGAACACCTCATCCATGCATTTTGCTTAAAGGCAAATTTTAATCTAGCATCTTTAATTCACCTGTAAGAAGACACCAGGTAGTTGTCTCAACCAGAACCAACCTACCCAAAGTTTTGTAGCTGACACAAATCTGAGTAGACATTTTCACCAGTATGAATCCTCTTGAAATGGCCTCAGAGCTGTCCTACAGACTGGCCCTTAGACACCCTACAGAATAGCCCTGCTGTTCTCAAATGGCAGCAGGTTATTCCAATAGTAATTTCAGTGATAAATTATCTCACCTCTATATTGTCTGCAGTGTCAGCACAGGTGTAGGCATTGTAGATACTATAGAACTGAAATTATGCCAACATTACTCAATTACTCAACATTACTGCTAGAGTAAATGAAAGTATGAAGGTATCACGTATACTAATTGCAATGTGGAACATCACTTCTTTCCCAAGGATTTGCCTCTGAACACAAAACCTTATTGTGAAGCAAAGCTCCATCCTTGCCTCCCCTAAAGGGTTAATGTGCATAGAAACCAGTCTGATCTTCCCTGTAGGTGTTTGCTAATTGGATTCTTGGCCTGCCTGGTACCTTATCTCTTTCAAGGCCAGAATGGAATGGGGCAATTAGCTTCCCATGAGAATACATGTTTCATGATGGCAGGGGGAAGATCAGGCGTGATGATGTAATCTTCTAGCGGTTTCTCCAGGGGAGGCATTCAGACTGGGTGTCATCATAACTTGACTTGAGGGATCAAAAACTCTAATTATTATATGGTTCAAAAGAGTGGTAGCTAGCTGAGATTTTCATGGACTATAGGCCTGAGACTATGCTTTACAATTGCTGGATACATAGAATACACTGACTAGACACCTTTACCTTGGATTTAAGCTTTGTGCACCTAACGAAGTTCTTGAGAGTGTTAGGAAGTAAAAGCTAGCTTTTTTGTTTTATGTACTGTATGATCTAGAAAATATCTGATGGCTATTTCTTTTGACAATTCTTGAAATAAACTTTATAAATATTTTAAATAAAATCGGTCTGGTTACTTGTGCACATTTACCCTGGAAACCCACAGGGTCATTTTATTGACTCTTTGACACTTGCCTACCAAAGTCTTGGACCCAAATGAAACCATCTCCTAGACAATATTTAAGAGGGTGCCTATGGTAACTCTCTGGCAGTCCCAAAACTAGCACAATATGATACAGGCACTGTTGCTGGCCTACCTGCCTCATAGTTGATGTAGAAGAAAGCCATGCTGGACCCGAGCAACCATTCTAGTCTCCAAGAGATTAACACAGAAACAACACAAGCTATACTGGCCTTCTAAATGTTTCCCCATGCTGGTACAACACTACAAGAGCATTGCCAGGGAAATTACTGCCATATGCAAAGACACTGATATATTAGACCTGGAAGAAGAAAAAACATACACAGAGATGTATATTTGGATAACTAAATAAATGCACAAAGGAAGCCGTGTTAGGTGGTTACTGCATATTACCACAATAAGTCTTAGCACAAGTTCAGAGCAATTTCTCCTGAACTTAGAATGCCTGGTAGAACAGCAGCAAAGATCTAGGAATTTATAAACTTTTGCAGACAGTGTAGCAACATCCAAACGGGGAGAAAGGTGCAGTATAAATGAAGGAAATAAACAAACAGATAAATCTGTCATAACTGAGTACCAGGGATGCTTCTTAAAATGCAGGCCTGCCCAGCCCTCAGCAATAATTCAGACACATCACTTGTTTCAGTATGCTTCATCTGCAAGTCAAAAGCAGACTGGTACCTACCCTATACGAATTAAGTCTATATCTACCTATAACTAGCATGTTGCTAAATTTCTGTGCACACAACTCTGTATACAAGGATGCATCAGAATGTGACATTGCCAAGGCAGCCTCAGTGCCTCTTCTGCACAAGTTCTCTAAAACAACCCAGCAAAATAACCTTGGAGTAGGTATATCCATTCCAGGCTGGCAACCTCAATGTTCTGGGATGGCACACAGAAGCAAGGATCTTCCGTGTGGCCAGAGGGAATGTAGTATGGCTAGTGTGAACGGAGTATCAAGTCTTGCGCAGTTAGGAGGGCGGCTGCGGCTTATCTTCAGGCACTTCGTACTAGAGGAGGAACTGGCACTGAGCATGACTACAGAGAGGCAGAGGAGGAAGTCATGCAAAGCACATGGCAAGACACAGAGAAGGATGGGGAGCAACCCCAAACCTCATGTGCTGCGCGCTCTCCGCATGCCCAACGGCTAGCAAAACCTCGTTGGCAGCAGGCGCAACTGTTACCCGCGCCTTGCTTCTCTTCAGCCAGGAAGCCCAGCCTGTAGGCCTGCTCGCGGCTGGCTATCAAGCCGCCTGGCAAAAGCGCGCCGCCCTGCCTGCGTGCCCGCCAGCCGCGGCCGAACCGGGCCTGGCCTGGCACTCACCCTGCGGCTCCTCCACCGAGCGGCGGTAAAGCTCCCTGTACTTTTCCAATGAGGGCACATGCGCCTCCCGCACCAGTTCCGGGGGCGCCCGGTACACCCCGGGGGCGCGCTCTTCCTCAGGCAGCACCATCCTCCGGGCTCCGGACGGGCGAGCAGGACGAGAGGCTGCAGCCGGCAACGAGTGAGCGAGCGACGGGCACTGAGCGGGGAAAGACCGCGGCGGGGCCGCCTCTGCCAGGCTCCGGCTGAGGGGTGGAACTAGCGGGAAGGGGAGGGTGGAAGCCAGGCCCCGCCCAGGCCTGGCCCGGGGACAGGGGAGAAGCCGAGCTGAGCGCTGGGCTGGACTTTGCAGTTGCCGCCGCCGCCGAGGTGTCGCTCCATTCTCGTCCCTCGGCAGGCGCGACAAGTCTCGGCAGATCCGTCCCCTCCCTCAGCGTTTCTCACGGGCGTCGCTGTAGAAGGAGAGAAGGCGGCAGAAACCAGTTTGCTTCACTTTAGTTGTCATCCACGCCCGTGGACTGAAGAGCCACCACCCTAGTGAACTTCAGGTTACCCATGAATATAGCTCGTTCACACATGCGGGAGAATGAAGTGGCAGAGGCCCGAGGCGCTAGAATAGACGGTGCTAATTCAGACTGTAGGAATCGGATCCTAGCGTCTTTCGTATTCGGGGGAAAGAATTGCAAATGAATATTAATGAAGAAAGATCCAAGTGGTCAGCCGCGTTGGTCTGAAGCAGTAGAACAAAGTAGGAGTCAAGTAGCACCTGAATGTGGCTGCACGTAGCTTGCGGTACTGATTTTCTATTTGCGTGGACAAGGAAGTATGTCCAAGTAGGATCCTCCGCCTGCGCTTTGAAGTAGTTCATTTCGTTCTGCGTGTATGGATCTAACCTACATTACAGGAGGGTACCAGTTTTTATGCCTACACCTCTACCTAGTAAAGTAGATTGGTCTAACCATGTCACATGCATAACCACGTGCTAGTATGGATACTAATGTATGAAGGAATTCTGGATGCATTAATGAGAGAAGGAAGTACTTCTTAACCCAAAGGGTGATTAACGTGTGGAATTCACTGCCACAGGAGGTGGCGGCGTCTACAAGCATAGCCAGCTTCAAGAGGGGGTTAGATAAAAATATGGAGCAGAGGTCCATCAGTAGCTATTATCCACAGTGTGTGTGTATATATATATATTGGCCACTGTGTGACACACAGTGTTGGACTGGATCGGCCATTGGACTGATCCAACATGGCTTCTCTTATGTTCTTATGAGAGACCAATAACTAGCTTTAGGCCCACGATGAGAAGAAAGGGGGGTATAAATGTTGTTAAATCAGTAATATGGTAACATTCAAAGTTTCTCTGCTGCATGGGATGATGTACAGTTCAGATGAGTACTGATTTAAGTACCTCAGAACAGTATTGTGCCTGCCAATCTATGCATAATGCTCCCATTTGTCCAGTTGTAGAATCTCTCATTTGCTCACAGACTTTCAAGTGGATTCAGCAAAAAAAAAAAAAAGCGGTATCTTTAAAGTTAACAAATGGATTGGGGCATGAACTTCTATATATGAAAATATTTGGGATTCTTTATTTCCACACACCTCTGCACTGTTGTTCATTGTACTGGGCAGAACTTTCTAACCATTTTGACATATGAAAATGTAACAAAAACCACAGAGAGCAAGCAATGAGATCAGTTATTCAGCAACCACCTTGCAAGGTTATTGTGAAGATAAAATCCCCTCTTTTTACACCATTCTGAGCTCCTGGGAGGAAAGGAAGGATATAATCATATAAATGTGACCGCTGAAGTTTTAGACACTTTTAAAGTCTGGAGTGTATTGTGACTGTAGATTAGAAAGCAAGGGGTTTTAAACCATTTTTGTATGTAACATTAAAAAGTGCCTTTGAGTATTTGTGCTGTGTGTTTTGTTAATGCACAATAGAATATGGCAGGGATTCATTTGATATTAAGTGTACCTTTTAGCCACTATAGACCAATTTAAGCAAACAAAGGCAACAATTATTTAAACCTCATGTGTGAACATACCCTTATAGACAAGATAAATGCTGAAATCAGGGTCTGTGACACTTGTGAAAATGAGTGCATATGCAGATGCATTTGGCAATTTATATTTGGAACTCATGCCTTCTCCCAGGTAATGCCAAAATCAATCTCCCTTACCTCAAAAGACTAGACTTCTTCAGACTTAAAACTCTGGTTCAGGCATGAGGCCTGTAGAACATGGGAAATTCCTGCTCTCTGAGGACCAAGGCCAAACTGACAGTGAGTTAGAGATAAGGGAGGGTGGGAGGCAGTTCACAGGTGCAAAAGTATCTCATCAACCCCATAACTTCCAAGGCCACCCTAAGTGGGATTACACATTCTGTCTAGTTAAAGCAAGGGTTTATGGATGATTGTTAATTGGGTCTGCTGTAACTGCAGAACACCAGATACTAACTGGCAACCTCCCCTCATCGGTTATTTCACCTGGTCAGCAACACCAGTGATCAGTTGGGTTACAGCATGATTTTCTTGTGGGAGGGATTTCCAAATCATGCCATGGGTGATATGATCTGGAAATTTCCTTCCACAATGAAGCTTTTGGCAGCAGTTTCCTAGCAGTCAGGGGTCAGATTGATGTTGGACAGCAATGAGTTTGGGGAACAAGGTTCAATAACCTCCCCTTCCTTAACAAACACATCTACATAGCAAAATGCTTACTGTGATTAAAGAAACTTTATTTTAGCTCCCTTTGATTCTGTCTCTTCTTGCTCTTACATCACAGTACCTATCAATTACACTATCTATTGGAACTATTAGGCAATGTTCATAACTTCCCTGAAAATGCCCTAGATTTACCCACAGAGCATGGCAAACCATATCTGTAAATGTAATAATGTAACAGCAAAGGTAGATGAGGAAGAATGGTAGAATTAGGGATGAGATGGGAGCCGTTCTGAAATGTTTGTTCAACGTGGATAATGTTATGTGAACATACCACAGCTAAGACACATGCTGTAGTAACCGGGGTCACTTTATCTGAAAATTTTAGTTTGCAACTTTTAGACCCTGGGGTTAGTGCTTGCAGCAGCCTAACCCTCAGCTGGAATCACCTGTAGGCTGTTAGTAGATCAGTTGGATTCTGTTTAATTCTCTCTGTCAAACCAGATCATTTCCATCTAGACAAGTTTGATTGGATGTGTCAAACTTGTGATTAGTTAGGAGAATCAGGTGAACTGAATTATGGCTTATGGTTCCCATAGAAGTTAAAAGAAGGGAAGTTTTCCTCCCCATTATGCTTAGGCTAAGACTTACCTTTGGAAATTACTTATTTTGTTGGGAACCTTGGATTTATGCTAACCTACCTTCTGGATTTTATTCTAAGAATTTGTATTAACAATTGGTGGAACCACCAAGATAATTTAATCTTGCATCTTAATAAATTCTAAGGAAAGACCTTTGGACTGGTCTATTTGTTGGGGCTCTGTAGAAATTTTCAGTTGCCTTGGACCTTACCTGAAGAGAGTTAATTCTGGGACTTTAAACCTGGGCAAAGAAGCCTGCATACGGATATAACATCTTAGGAGATGCAAAGTGGGCTGGTGGTCTGCTTCTGATAAAAAGAACCAGCCTGCAGGCAGTATATCAATCAAGTGTGCTTCTTCTGTCAGGACTCCAGGCCAGCCTCCCGCCAGGAAGCCAGAGGAGAGCTGGAAGTTAACAGCAGGCAGGGCACTGCACATGCGCACATCACTTGGTTTCCCTGAGCTTAATTACTTTGTGCTTGATATTTGGAAACTGAATGTATGAACTGACTCAACTGAAGTCATTGCATCCAAGATTATATAAAAGTGCTAAGAATAAGGCCTGTTGTGGAGAAAAATACAACAGGCTCTAGAAAGAGGCTCTGGGTGAGTGCTAGGGATGCCAAGTCCAATTCAAGAAATATCTGGGGACTTTGGGGGTGGAGTCAGGAGACATTAGGGGTGGAGCCAAGATCAAGGTTGTGACAAGCATAATTGAACTCCAAAGGGAGTTCTGGTGATCGCATTTAAAGGGACGGCACACCTTTTCAATTCCTTCCTTCCATAGGAAATAATGAAGAATAGGAGCACCTTCTTTTGGGGCTCATAGAATTGGACCCCCTGGTTCAATCCTTTTAAAACTTGGGGGGTATTTTGGGGAGAGGCACTAGATGCTATACTGAAAATTTGGTGCCTCTACCCCAAAAAAACAGCCCCCCCAGAGCCCCAGATACCCGCGGATGAATTATCCATGATTTTCTATGGGAATAAATCTCCATAGGGAATAATAGAGTTCCCAGCAGACATTTCCCTCCCCTCCCCCCGCTTTCTGATGACCCTGAAGCAGGGGGAGGGCCTCCATACGGGGGGATCCCCTGCCCCCACCTGGGGATTGGCAACCCTAGTGAGTGCCCCCCCACCCTTGCTGTCTTCCCATCCATTCAAGTGAAGGCATTCACTCCCCCCCCCACACACACACACACACCTCAGGAAGAACTGATCTCTGCCATCTGGAGAGCAGTTGTAATTCTGAGTGATCTCCAGCCCTAACTTGGAGATTGGCAACAGTGATTCCCCATGAGGAAATGGCTGGTTTGAAGTATGGTGCACATGGCATTGTAGCTACCTGAGGTCCCAGCCCTCCTCAAACCCCACTCTCTCCAGGCCCCGCCCCTTAAATCTCCAGGAATTTCCTAATCTGGTGTTGGCAACTCCATCTACTTCCCTTCGACTTCAGCTTCCCGTTGCCTCCCCCCTCTCTGCAGCTGCTACATAGGAAAAGGACAGCCTTTCTCCACATGGGGAGGGGACCAAAGAAGCTTACATCATTCTCCTCTTCTCCCTTTGGCCTGCACCACAACCCTGCAAAGTAGGTTAGGCTGTGTGTGACTGGTCTGAAATCACCCAGTCAGCTTCCACAGTAAAAATCTGTGTCTGGCAGACCCCACTCTGAAGCCCTAATTTCTATGCCCTCCTCAGACTCCACCACAGAATCTCCAGGAATTTCCCACCAACCTGGAACTGGCAGCCATAGTCAGGACTGGCCCCAGTGAGTTCTGTCTTAGAGGCCTTTAGTGATACCTTTCAGACCAACACACTCTCTCTGATAACATTGTTGGTCTTATGCACAGGACTTCAATCTTTCTCTGTCTTTGGCTTTACCTTCCTATCTCTCGCCTATCTGGCCTGGTGGTACTATAGGACACCATTTCCCTTCCTGTCTCTGTCTGTTTCCCTTCCAGAGGAGGATAGGGAGGAGTCCTCAGCCAATCAAGAGTCAGCCTTCCCTCCTCCTCCCTCCCTCAGCCAATTGTGAGAAGGCTTTCTCTATGGCTCTTTCCCTCCTCCTCCATCCCTCAGCCAGTCAGGGGAAGTCTTTCTTTCTCTCCTCTGCAAAGCAGTGTGGCAGGCAGCCTGGCCAATGGGAAAGTAGGAAGAGCCATAAACTGCCAGAACCAAGGTTAGTTGCCTTTGACTGACAGAAGCTGCTTGGCTGGCTAGCAACAGCCACTTGGGCAGGAGAGAGGAGTGGAGTCAACCAACAAATTCTCCCTCAAAGGCCACAGTAGGAGTTGAAGGGCCTCCCCCACCGCCTTTTACTGGGAGAACAAGCTTGGTTGCTTTTTACCGAGAGAAGCAAGGTTAATTGCCTAGTAGCAGCCACTGCCTAGCAATTTCCCCAGAGGGTCAATTGTCTGTCCTGGGGCCAGCAGTGGGTGAGAGAGAGCAGAGTCAGCCAGCGCAATGCAAGAGCAGTTGATTGATAGTTTGATGGGCCAAAGGTTGATGCATAGTCCCAACCAATCAGAGCGCTCCATTTTGTCACCACGAAAGGGCTTTTATTATATTAATAGAATGTAATTATTATATCAGATGACATGAAAATACCTGTCAGTGCAATCCTAAAAACAGTTACCCCTTCCCTTCCAAGCTCATTGAGTTCAATGGACTCAAAGGGGTATAACTCTTCTTAGGATTGCACTGTCTATACACAATGACCAATTTACGCATGCAAGTCATCACTGAATGTTGTAGTCCACAAGTGATCAAATTACAGGTTTGAAATTTAAACTAGCACAAAGGTATGAATGTAGGATTTTAGCAGATATACTCCATTGGTGATAGAACATCACACAAAAATCTGTGGGATTTCCCCTCAAGTAATTATATTTAGCTATTCTTCTTTTGTTGGGAATGTTCAGCATTCACCTGAAAAAAAAAAGTGAATATCAGGCCATGTACAGTTACTTAGTCCCTGCTTAATGTCACACCTTGATATTGTTGCTTTCTGCAAAATAGTCAAGAGGGAATCATCCTGGGATTTGAAATAAATGATTTGTGACACTTTTTTTTTCTTTTTTTAGATTTTTTTCCTCCCTAAATGAACCAACAGAACTAGTGTTTCATCTAGAAAATATATTTTTAGCATCTGTATGGTTTCCTGAGTCTTTGCTTGATGATTACATATTAAATGGTTGCATATTAAATACTCATCAGAACTATAAACTATATGGATCAAAAATCTTCCAGACTTTGACATTAACGAACTTCTCAGAAGCTAAAATAAAGTATCAGGCTGCTTCTCCTTTGTTTGCTTACTGCCAGTGATATGGCAGATCCACCCATCCCAATCCATTAATTAATTAGAACCACATTGTACACATGACACTTTATAAAGCAACAAGTGTATCCCTGCAATTGCTTCCTTTTTTAGGCAGGGCACATCAGCCTCTTAGAGATAGCAGCAGCAGCTTGATCAACTCTGGATCAGCTGTCATGATCCAAACACTGCCAGGAATACTCTGGCAGGCAGAAGAAGAATTCTGTCTCTCATGTATTTGCATCTCTTGTCAGTCACTCTCTGTATCTGAAACAGAACAATGAACTGGACTGTTTTCCTTCAGCTTTTCCCATAACTCTTTCAAAATGCTATGGCCACCTACACTGATTGATCCTACCTTGTGACAAGGGCAGTTGCTGCAGTTCTCACAAGACGTCTCTAAACAGGGCCAGCTATTGGACCAAGCCAAAGATAAAACCTTGACATGTCAACATATGCCTTGCTGCCAAGCAGCTGCCATCAGATGGGGGAAAAAATAGTGCTCATAGTGAAACCATGTATTTATGGAGTTTCAAGGGATGAAAGGTATACTATACACAATGCACATGAAATACTATAATCTGAGATCAGAAATAAGGAGGATGGGCGAGCTCCTCTTATGCAGTCAGAGCTGGATTTATGTGCAAGCTAGAGTTTAGAACCTCAATTTATGAATGCCCTCCAAACGCAAAAAAACAAAATTACTACAAATTACTAAATTGCCATTTTTGGCAATGCTATGGGGCCTCTTAAATTTGATATAGCTTAGGGCCTCAGCATATCTTGATCCACCCTTGTATGCAGTAGTTAGTACTTAATTAATGCAAAGTACCTGGCAATTTGCCTTTGTAATTCCAAGCAACTTTATTGTTATTGGAAAAAGCATTCTCTAACTCTAATGGATTCAGACTTCTTCAGAGGACAATTTCTTACCGTGTGTTATATATTCAATAAATGTAGTACCTAAACACAAGTCAATAAGGCAATTAAGTGAAAGATGCTGAGCAGATCTAGGGGGTGGAGTTACTGCAATCAGTAACATTGCCCAGTGTGTTTCCATTTAGCTTCCTGCAAAATTTGTCCCAGAATCATTCTTTTTGTAATCTTCTGTTAGAGAGATCTTTTTTTCCTAATGGATCTTCTTTCTACTATGAATGGGTAACAATTTATTTTAATATATAGATGTCTAAAATGACCAAATGAATATTTCCTTCTTGTTCCTAGCTGTCATGATTCTGATTGGAAATTAGAATAAGTGTCTCCTAAACTAAAACATATCTTGATAGGAGTTCCTCATTATCAGAGTATGGAACTTTGGTGCTTTACTCCATTTAGTAGTCTGAAAACATCCATTCATATATGCACAATGTGCATACTTTCTTCTGATTAATTTATTTAATGTTTACATTTATTGGGCTTAAATGCTGGTCAGCCCCAAGGAGTTCTTACTTATAGAGATTAATTTATACTTTTTATATCCATTGTTCTTATTCTGTTTATATGCATTGCAAAGCTTTTAGAATGATATCTGGCTTTGTTGACTCAAGTGATCTAGAAAGAAATGCAGCTCAGAATAATGCTGGCAAGGAATAACAGCAAATAAAATTATGAGAGCTGGCAACAAGTTGTAAGAATATCAGAGAAAGAATATTTCCTGAACTTCAGTTATATGAACATAGATTAAAGCATTGTTCCTCTCAGTGCTCAATGTACTTTGAGTTCACTAATACAGTATGTTGTACATAAAGAGGAAGAAGAAGCAATAAATGAATGGCAAAGAATGATTGGTCACTGGCAATGAGGCAATATGACAAGAGGGGAGATGTGCTATAAATATTCTTGAAAGTGTGACATACTTCTCCCTTCCTTGCAGCACCAAATTCTGAAAACTTAAATATGATTCTCGTTTTCTGTGAATTTGTCAAAACTACAAAAGTATCTGTTTCCTTCATTTATAACACACCTTTCTCCTCGGTGGGGACAAAAATCACCTTGAATAATTTTCCATTGTTCCATTTTATGCTCAAAGCAACCTTCTAAAGTAAGTTAGGCTGAGAGCACATGACTGGCCTAAGATTACTCAGCAAACTTCCATAGCACAGAAAGGATTCAAACTTCCCAAATCCTAATCTTACTCTCTAAACCAGAGATGTCAAACTCATTGGTTACAAGAACCAAATCTGATATAAATGTCACTTTATCAGCTGGGCCATGTGTGACATAAAATCTAACACCAGGTATACATCCTTTATAAAAGACATAGACAAACCCAGTTAACAATATTGTTATTCAAAATACAAACATGTTTAAAATATTAACACTCTTACAGTATCTCCTTGATTTAACACTCTTTGAAAATTGACAGTTCATGCTCTGAATTAGTGCATCAAAATCTGAAGTCAACATCTGTGCTGTAGTAATCTTGGGTATGCTGTTTAAATGTATTATCTGTAAACTGAGAATGTACTTTTGATTTATTGACCTTTATTACAGAAAAGAGCTGTTTACAGACACAAGTAGTCCCAAACATTGACAGAATCTTAGAAGCTGGTAAAATTTGCTAGTGCCAACTTCAGAAAGCTTATCCTTCAGTACAGCATCACCCTGCTCCCCCACCTACCTCTGATTTGTGGCATCCTTTCATTGGTACGTGGGGAGCAGTGTGCATGTCCCATTTTATTGACTATGTATAATCTGCCTTGAGTATACCTCTCACTTTAGATAAACTTTTTCTGTCCATCTCCCTGTCTGTCCCCAGCACAAGTAATCCCAGGGGTCCTCTTCCTGCTCTGAAAATATATTCCTCTATGCCGTGGAGTTTTGTGAGCAAAAATTCTACTTTGTGAGCTACTGGCATTAAAGTTGTGAGCTACTGCATAAATTAGTTTGCTCTGGGGCCATTTTTCCTGAGCTAAGACAAAAATATGCAAGTCAGAGGCTAAAAAACTGTAAGCCAACTCACGCTAACTCAGCTTAAACACTGTTCCCCATTACAGTAGATCAGCAACTTTCTTCCTCTGCAACCCTTGATGCATTTTTGTGTGTGAAGCAGGGTTTTTTCTCTCACTTAGAGAGGTTTACCCCAGAACATACACATATAATACTCTCAAGGAACTGGAGCCACTGCCCTCAACACTTAATCCTTTAAAAATAAAATCATGAATCTTCCACAGATTCACCAGCCACCTGCCAATGACAAGAACTCTTAAGTCAGCCCTTTTCTCCTACCACCTCTGTGTGATTCATCCACACCAATTCACTCTCTTCCAGATCTCAACTCTGCTCCCACTGAACGCTTCTTTCCTTGCACTTCAGTCCCATGTAGAGAACAGATCTGCCACAAAAGACACATACCGATTTCGCACTAGGTTTCTTCCGGGTGGAGAGCCCTTTTGCTCCCAGCACTTCTCTCAATTTTTGCACAAGCTGCCACGGAGTTGTGAGTTGGTGTGCCACTTTCCTGCAGCAAGCAAGATCCTCTTACAAGCAGTTTCTACTTGCCGTGGAAAAGCAGCATGCCAAATTGTAGCTCTGCGGCCGCTTGTGTGAAAATGGGGAGAAGCGCCAGGAGCAAAAGGGCTCTCCACCCGGAACAAGCCTAGTGTGAAATCAGTCACACATAAATGCATGGGGACTAACAACTAGGACACCCAGGTTCATAAGCTCCACTCTGCCATGGAAGTTGCTAGGTGACTTTCGGCCAGTTACTCTTAATCTAATGTACGCTGCACAGGCTTTGTGTAAGAACAAAAGCATAGACAGGAAGAACAATACTTGTAAATTGCTTTGAATCCCCATTTGGATTCTTAGAAAATAAAAATGATGGAATAAAATGTCATTAAGTCTAAGGTGGCTCAAGACTCATGCTTTATCCAACTACACCCCTGCTCTTGAACGTCACTCCCACAAAACACAAACACTCAGCACCTTTCCTCACCTCAACAGCTATATTTCTCCTCCTCTCCCATGGCTTTCCAAGTGTAGTTTCCACTATGTACCACATTGCATGCACTTCAGCCCTTCCCTTTCATGCCCCTCCCCCCAGATACATTCTGGCATTCCCATTCCTACACCCATTTTTCTTAGCAGCTCCTCATTACCACACCACCTTCACACATAATGACTTTATCTCTCCCTTCTTTCTTCCCTCCTCCCAAAGGGCTGCTTCTCTGCCATCATGGTAGACAAAGAGAGGGGTGGGCAGAGGAGGAGAAGATGGCAGTGACAGTGGTGGAGGCAGCTTCTGCTGCTGAAGTGAAGGGGGAGGCCCAGTATGCATGTGCACTGACAGGGAGGTGGTGACCTGCCAATCTCTGACAGGAGGGGGAGAGGGGGCAGTGGCCACACATACACAGCCTGGCCCAGCTGAGAGAGAGAGGAGTGGGGGGGACCCTCCAGGCAGCAGACCTGATGTAGGTATTTTCATTGCACTTGCTACCACCCTTCCTCAATAACAGACCTGGACAGGCCAGTTCTGGGCTGTGGGCTGCATGTTTGATACACCTCCATTAACCACTACATCCCACTGGCATTTGGGAAGGGGGGTTAGATTTAGACTCAGAGGCGAATCTTAAAACTTAGACACTGACTAGGTAGTCTTGGGAAAATCAATATTCCTTTGCCTAACCTTCCTCTAAAGGTTGCTGGAAGAAAAAATGAGATAAAATAATAATAATGGGCACCGTGTTTGTGATATGAAACAAGTGTTGTTGTTCATGGTGTTCATCTCAATAATTTCTAATAAATATGTTTTGCAGGGTTTTACCATGCTTCAGAAATCTGGAACACTTCTTCAACTAAAATGAATAGGACAAAAGGAATGACTGACCTACTTCCCAGGCCAGGGTGCCTGTGCCATACCTCTTAAAAACTGTTGCCCATGTTCAATCTGAGACCCTAACCAAGGACGTTCTGATATGTCCCCACAACAGTCTTGACCACACAGACTCAGGGGATTGAAAAGCATGGCCTCTCCCAAAAATCTTAAAAGGTGGATGCTGGCATCCATACATATTTCTTGCTATTGAAATATGCTGTATTTTTGCTTTGCAAGTAACAATATGGAAGTCTCTTTAGCATCTTCCTGTTAACTTTTGATGCTCTTACATCAGCAAAAGTTGTATCTCACATACTATGTTGTTTCCCCTTTTTTATCTGTCACATCTGTGTTACACAATGCTGCTATATGTGTTTGCCCTCCACACCTGGATGTCAACAATAATTTTAACTGATACAGGACTGGCCACACATTTTTCCTTCTAAATGATTGAAAGACTTCCTCAAGGCCTCAACACTTAATATAACTATTGGATGCTAGCAGACAGGTTTACAATAGGGCACCACTCACTGGCCTTGCGAGTCCTAAGAGAAGCAAAACAGCTTCCCCAGGGGGCTGAAATAACCTATGTGAAGCAGCTGAAGACTTCTGCAAACCAAATAATAAAATGGAGATATGTTTTCTTTGAAACAGAGACTAGAAGAGAAGGTACAGCCTAAATTGAAGGGAGTTGAAGAAGAAAAGATCAAGGCAGATGGGAGGAATTTGAACTGACATTGACAAATACTTGTCGTGACTCTGCAGCTGGGAAGTATGGAAAGACCAGGCTGAGTCTCCCTGAGATGGTATCAATTTACTGCTTGGACCATGAAGATAAAAGGACACTGTCAAGGAGAGTTAAACTAAATTGGACTTGTCTGCTCTGGTAAGTTTCCACTATCAGACTTTTGTGTCAGGAAGCATACAAGAGCATGTGAAGAAGACTTTTATGAGCCCAGCTGGAAAAGCTGGGAAAAAAACTGAAAATAAAGCATCATGTTTTAAATTCTATATAGTGATTATGTCAGTGTTCCCTGTAGTCTCTTCCTAGAATATGGTTGCCAATCTTCAGGTGGTGGCTGGAGATCTCCTGAGATTATAACTGTTCTCCAGGCGATACAGATCAGTTCATCTGAAGAAAATGGCTGATTTGGAAGGTGAACTCTATGGCATTATACCATATTGAAGCCCTTACTCAAACCCTGCCCTCCTCAGGCTCCACCCAAAAAATCTCCAGGTATTTCCCAAGCCAGAGCCAGTTTGGTGTAGTGGTTAAGTGTGCGGACTCTTATCTGGGAGAACCGGGTTTGATTCCCCACTGCTCCACTTGCACCTGCTGGAATGGCCTTGGGTCAGCCATAGCTCTGGCAGAGGTTGTCCTTGAAAGGGCAGCTGCTGTGAGAGCCCTCTCCAGCCCCACCCACCTCACAGGGTGTCTGTTGTGGGGGAGGAAGGTAAAGGGGATTGTGAGCCACTCTAAGACTCTTCGGAGTGGAGGGCCGGATATAAATCCAATATCTTCTTCTTCATCTTCAACTGTATTTTAGGATCATTAAAATGTTCCTTCTTCCTTAGCAACTACCAGTGCAATCCTAAACAGAGTTATGCCCTTCTGAGTCTATTGATAGAATTCTGTTTAGGTTCTGAAACTCACCAAGGTCAAAAAGAACTTCTAAATGAATGAAGAGAGACAAGCTCTGGAATAACCAAGTGTCTGTCAAACTGGCTTGTCTTCTTTTTGCGTAAGTGCTCTATTTACCAAATTGGATAGCTAGGTTTTAAGTCCAGTAGTACCTTAAAGACCTGCAAGATTTTCAGGGTATAAGCTATTGAGTGTCAAAGTTTGCTTTGTCAGATTGGATAGAATCCTAAACTGGGTACAGATGGGCAGCTTCGAATGCACTGGAGACGTCCCAATCAGACACTCCCATATGCTGCACTCATATATTGTGCAAGGAGCGCTTTGTTGCATTCACACAGTTGTTGCAGACCACCCACTTAGTGCAGTTTGGATTTCTTTTTTTCTCTTACATTTTTAGTGGCCATGTGCTCATGTATTCATGCATGCATGCATGTACTCTGAGCATTAAAAAAAATACTGATGAGTGCCTAGAGCAGATTGGCAGGTTCATACCACCAATCCACCTCACTTGCTTACTCCCACAGTCAGATGCCTGGAAAGACGGAGTGTGGCCAAAGAATTTGCTACCACTTCCCAAGTGGTAGCTATTTGGTCCATCTCAGATACTTTGGAGGCTCTCACAGAGGTCTGAGAGGAGCAGAACAGAACAGAGCAGCTCTGATAGCTGAGATAGCTGGAGAAGTTGCTGAGAATTTCTGAGTTTTGAAAGACTTCATTCTGAGGTTTGTGTGGCTGCCTAAAATTCTGAGTTGTGATAGCTGGGGAACTGCTCTTTGTTTGCTCTTTGTTTGGTTGAGTGGGCTAAAGGTGAAAGAGATTGAGAGTGATTGAGAGTGATTGCTGCTGATTGCTTAGGAGTGCCTCTGCTCCACCCTCTTTGCATTTTAAGCTGCGCCTTGCCAGAGAGCTAAAGGGCTCTTGGCCTGTGGTTCTTCGCCTAGGGGCTCCCTAAGGAACAGGAACCCAGATCCCTGATTTCCTTGTTCTCCCAATAAGGTAAGTTGACCCTCCAGAAGGGGAGCCACTTAAACAAACAGCTTTTAAAGAGGACTGTATATTTAAAATATATATATATATATATATCATGAAGATAGAATGCCAGCAGGGGGTTGGGGGCTTTCCAGTGTCACATGTACGACTATCTGCCCAAAGGACAGAAGTCTTGGGTGTGTCCTCGATGCAAGGAGCTCCTGGTCCTCAGGGAACGAGTTCGTACCCTTGAGGCCGAGGTGACTGCCCTGGAGAAGCAGAGATGGTCAGTTAGGCACTTGGGGAAGACTCTCGGGGATGTATTAGATGAGCCCCGCTCTGAACGTAGCAGCCCCGTTGCTGCCAGAGAGCGTGAGGGTTGAGAGGGAACAGGGCACCGTGCTGAGGATAAGGGGAATGCGCCCTCAGAAGGGACCTCTTCTTCGGTTGGTGAGCGGGAATCCTTTCGCACCAAGGAACCATCCCTGGGCAGGGGGAGAGGGGGGGGGTGGTAGTTGGTGATTCAATCCTTAGGCAAGTAGACAGCTGGGTGGTGAAACCGCATACTGACCGTATGGTGACTTGCCTGCCTGGTGCGAAGGTAGCAGACATTACATGTGTAGTAGATAGGCTGATAGACAGTGCTGGGGAGGAGCCTGTGGTCGTGGTGCATGTTGGCACCAACGATGTGGGAAAATGCAGTCGTGAGGTCCTGGAGGAAAAATTTAGGCTGCTAGGCGGGAGACTTAAGGTCAGGACCTTCAAGGTAGCCTTCTCAGAAGTGCTACCTGTTCCACGTGCAGGGCAGGAGAGACAGGCACAAATTAGAAGTCTCAATGTGTGGATGAGACGATGATGTAAGGAGGAAGGATTTAAGTTTTTTAGGCACTGGGATGCTTTCTGGAACAAGCGGGAGCTGTACAAAAGAGACGGTCTCCACTTGTCCCCGGATGGAACCAGGCTGTTGGCGCTTAAAATCAAAAAGGTGGCAGAGCAGTTTTTAAACTAAATCTTGGGGGAAAGCCGACAGGAGATGAAATGTCTCTGGTTCGGGAGGACTCATCTCAAAGAGATGAAGGGTTGGCTGCTATTTTTCTACCAGGTAACGGATCAGAGTTGTCCACTGTGATGGTGACAAACAGTATGGACTGTCTGCCAGAGTCTCGAGGCGGCAGGAGGAAGGTGGCGGGCCTAGCTTGCCTGGGAAATTATAGATGTTTGTATGCAAATGCTAGAAGTGTTCGAAGTAAAATTGGTGAATTGGAATGTTTAGTGTTGGAAGAAAACATAGACATTGTGGGAATTTCAGAAACTTGGTGGGATGAGGAGAATTAGTGGGACACGGTGATTCCTGGATATAAGCTATATCGGAAGGATAGGGAGGGAAGGGTTGGAGGTGGGGTGGCTCTGTATGTCAGAGAGGATATACGGTCCAGTAAGACTGAGGTCAGAGAATTAGATTCACTTTTAGAAATGCTTTGGGTTGAAATAGAGGGCCCAAAAGGAAATTTAACTATGGGAGTTTGTTATCGCCCACCAAATCAAAAGAGAGAGGACGATTATAATATGATGGAAGGCTTAAAGATAGCGGCTAAACATAAAAACTGTGTTGTAATAGGTGATTTTAACTACCCGCAGATTGATTGGGTCAATATGTGTTCTGGTCGAGAGAAAGAGATTGAGTTTCTTGATGCTCTCAATGACTGTGCTATGGAGCAGATGGTCTCAGAACCTACCAGGGGTGGGGCGATCCTGGATTTGGTCCTAAGTAATGCCCAAGACTTGGTGAGAGATGTAAAAGTGATTGCGCCGCTTGGGAGCAGTGACCATAATGTTATTGATTTCACCGTTTGTATAAATAGGGAGTTGCCCAAAAAGACCGCCACAACCACATTTAACTTTAAAAGGGGTAAATTCACTGAGATGAGGAGTCATATGAGGAGGAAACTGAAAGGAAAGGTAAATACGGTCAAAACCCTTGGGGAAGCTTGGAGACTATTTAAAACTATAATCCTAGAAGCTCAGATAAAATACATACCACAAGTTAGGAAAGGTACAAACAGGCATAAGAAAAGGCCTGCATGGTTAACAAACAAAGTAATGGAAGCTGTAAAAGGTAAGAAAGCGGTGGAAAACCAGTCCAAGTGAGATTAGTAAAAGGGAACACAGGCTGTGGCAAATCAAATGCAAGACTGTGATCAGGCAGGCAAAAAGGGACTATGAGGAGCATATTGCAAAAAACATAAAGACCAACAATAAAAATTTCTTCAAATATATTAGAAGTAGGAAATCAGCCAGGGAGGCAGTGGGGCCCTAGGATGACCATGGGGTAAAAGGATTACTGAAGGAGGATGGGGAAATGGCTGAGAAGCTGAATGCATTTTTTGCCTCCATCTTCACTGTGGAAGATGAGAACTTTTTGCCCGCCCTAGAACCACTAATTTTGGAACGGATGTTGAAAGACCTGAGTCAGATTGAGGTGACAAAAGAGGAGGTCCTACATCTGATAGACAAATTATAAACTAATAAGTCTCCGGGTCCGGATGGCATACATCGGAGAGTTCTGAAAGAACTCCAAGTTGAACTTGTGGATCTTCTAACAAAAATCTGTAATCTTTCATTGAAATCTGCCTCTGTTCCTGAGGACTGGAAGGTAGCAAATGTCACCCCCATCTTTTAAAAGGGTTCCAAAGGAGATCCGGGAAATTACAGGCCAGTCGGTCTGACTTCAATACCGGGAAAGTTGGTCGAAACCATTATCAAGGACAGAATGAGTAGGCACATTGATGGACACGGGTTATTGAGGAAGACTCAGCATGGGTTCTGTAAGGGAAGATCTTGCCTCACTACCCTGTTACATTTCTTTGAGGGGATTAACAAATGTGGACAAAGGAGACCCGATAGATGTTGTTTACCTTGACTTCCAGAAAGCTTTTGATGAAGTTCCTCATCAAAGGCTCCTTAGAAAGCTTGAGAGTCATGGAGTAAAAGGACAGGTCCTCTTGTGGATCAAAAACTGGCTGAGTAATAGGAAGCAGAGAGTGAGTATAAATGGGCAGTCTTCGCAGTGGAGGACGGTAAGCAGTGGGGTGCCGCAGGGCTCGGTACTGGGTTCCATGCTCTTTAACTTGTTCATAAATGATTTAGAGTTGAGAGTGAGCAGTGAAGTGTCCAGGTTTGCGGATGACACTAAATTGTTCAGGGTGGTGAGAACCAGAGAGGATTGTGAGGAACTCCAAAGGGATCTGTTGAGGCTGGGTGAGTGGGCGTCAACGTGGCAGATGTGGTTCAATGTGGCCAAGTGCAAAGTAATGCACATTGGGGCCAAGAATCCCAGCTACAAATACAAGTTGATGGGGTGTGAACTGGCAGTGACTGACCAAGAGAGAGATCTTGGGGTCGTGGTAGATAACTCACTGAAAATGTCAAGACAGTGTGCTTTTGCAATAAAAAAGGCCAATGCCATGCTGGGAATTATTAGGAAGGGAATTGAAAACAAATCAGCCAGTATCATAATACCCCTGTATAAATGGATGGTGCAGTCTCATTTGGAGTACTGTGTGCAGTTCTGGTCGCCACACCTCAAAAAGGATATTATAGCATTGGAGAAAGTCCAGAAAAGGGCAACTAGAATGATTAAAGGGCTGGAACACTTTCCCTATGAAGAAAGGTTGAAACGCTTGGGACTCTTTAGCTTGGAGAAACGTCGACTGCGGGGTGACATGATAGAGGTTTACAAGGTAATGCATGGGATGGAGAAAGTAGAGAAAGAAGTACTTTTCTCCCTTTCTCACAATACAAGAACTCGCGGGCATTCGATGAAATTGCTGAGCAGACAGGTTAAAACGGATAAAAGGAAGTACTTCTTCACCCAAAGGGTGATTAACATGTGGAATTCACTGCCACAGGAGGTGGTGGCGGCCACAAGCATAGCCACCTTCAAGAGGGGTTTAGATAAAAATATGGAGCAGAGGTCCATCAGTGGCTATTAGCCACAGTGTGTGTGTGTGTGTGTATAAAAATTTTGCCTCTGTATGACACAGAGTGTTGGACTGGATGGGCCATTGGCCTGATCTAACATGGCTTCTCTTATGTTCCTATGATGGGGTGGGACCAGCAGTAGCTATGCCCGTCTGACCTTGTTTTTTAATCCACCTGGGGGCCATCCCTATGTTGACTCAGTGTGAATTCAGCCCCAGACTCACTTCCAGATAGCTTCCCTTTGGCATTCTGGGTCAAATTGATGGATCTACCATAATGTCTTACATGACTTCTTGTTCCTTTCCAGTTTTTGAAGATAAGAAGCTTAGCAGGGCTATCCTCAGTTTGAAATTGGTTTTGATGACAAAGCATCAATAAAAGAGAACTGATGTTGCCTGATTTTTAAAAAATCCCTGGTTCGAATGTCACCTTTTGCATTAATTCACAAGGGAGCCTTAGGCAGTTTATTCTCTCGGTCTCAGCCTCCCTCTTGCGGTATAGGTAAGGCAGCCAGTGCTGGGTTGGGAAATTCCTAGAGATTTTGGGGGTGGAGCCTGGGAGGGCAGGTAGGGTTTGGGGAAGGGAGGGACTTCATCAGGCTATAATGCCATAGAGAACTGCTTTGCCAAATTGAAATTGAATAGACAATTGTTCTGCTCGAAATGAAGCATCTTTTGACTGTTATGCTTAAATAATGAAGGCTTTCAGTTCTGTCTGTTCAAAGATCATGGAAGCTCACTGACACTCCAGAATAGTACGCTGACCACCTGAAATCTCTTTGGAACCCTAATTCAGGGACTTGTGTATTTTGTGTATTGACCCAGTAGGGACTCTTGTTATATATGCTATTGTGCTTTGGGGCTCCTTGGGGCTTTTTTCAAATGTGTATTTGATGCATAGACATGTTGTAAAGAATATAAATAGTATAAATTGAATGCTGAATATAGAAACTGTATAATATACTTTCTGTATAAAATAATTACCATAACATAGAGATTTTACTAGCAATGTTGCACCATGCTTATTTTGTTATAATATAATGGAGACCAACTCTGCAAGCATCCATTTTCTTCAGGGGAAGTTATCTCTGTTGGCTGGAGATCAGTTGTAATTCTGGGAGATTTCCAGCCACCAGCTAGAGGCTGGCAACCCTAAGTATAGGAACAATACTATTGACTGAATTTACAGGGCTGTTGTGCAGATTATAATCAAGTAATGTATGGAAAAAGCTTTAAGCAAACTGAAAGTGCTGTGAAATCCTTTGTTATCAATGTCAGAAATTCTTCCCGGATTTGTTTATTCCAGTTATTCTTCTGATCGGCATACAAAATGGTAGGAATGAGCTTATTCTGCCTTTCCTTCGAGGAGCCCAGGGTGGCATACGCTGTTCTCTCTTCCTCCAACAACAATCCTGTGAGGTAGGTTAGCTTGAGAGCACATGGCTGGCCCCAAATCACTCAAGCAAGTTTCTTGTAGAAGGGGGTCTGGATGTAGAATTCCCAGGTTCTAGTCCAGCACTTTCTCTGCTATACCACACTGGCTTTCAGCACAGTCATGGGTTGTGTGTAACCCACTTGTGATGTTTCCCCCAGAGGCTTATTTGCTCACAAAGCTTTTCCTCCTTCATAGATGCAATTAATCAGTGACTTAATTACTTAAATGGGAGATTCCTGAGTTACATTTCTCTGCTAACTTCCCTCTCCAAGCTGAAAATAATTCCCCATCAGTACAAGGAAATAAGGGAAACACACTCTGCACATGTACAGATTGTTTACAGTCTTGGCATTCAGAGCAGAGAGCAGTCAGTTTTTTAGATCTTCCCCAAGACCTGATTTTTCTGCAGAGATATGATGGCTGTTGACTGCCTGGACTTTATGCTCCTTCAGCCCTTTTGCCTTCTGCAGTGAAGTATTTCCTTCTCTGTACTGTGAGGTTCTGGAACTTAATCTTGCCTGAGCATTATGTCTCTTCAGTCTATTAGCCCTAATCTCAGGAGAAGTGGGGACAGGAATCAGACAGTAGTTATTCATTGGTGAGTAAAGGCAGTTTTGTACGCAGTTAGCAATTCATTGTTCTTTGATTCTAAAACAAGAAGTGAACCTAACTGGAAGGAAAATATACCCAAGGAGGAGGCGTTCCTGTCTATCAAGAGTCTATGGCCATGAGGGGTTACTCTCCCTCCCTTTGCTTGCCATTTGTCCCCCTGTAAGTATCCTGCACCCATGCATTCCCACTGCCTTTGCAATCAGATGACAAATGTGCAAGGATAACATGCCTTTCTTCTCCAAGAGGTTATATGCACGCATCACTATAGCAAGATAGTTATGGCCCTTTCAGGAGTGCACTGTTTCTTCCATGCCATGCTTTGCACAAACCAGTTTCTTGCAGGGAGTGGGGACAGTCTTCTTTAACTTGAAGCAGCACTGGCCAGGTTTGGGAAACCCTTAGACAAGATGCCCCCAGAGAGGCCCCTGCTTTGAGTGGACTCACACACTGCTCTTCACTCCTTTCCTTTTCCCCTCTGGTCCTAATCCACACTGCTACCTGGAGGGAGAGGGAGAGGTGACTGACAAGAGCTGTGCCTTTTCCTTCCTTCTTTCAAAATGATAGACAAGCAGACCGCAAAAGTGCAGAAGAGAAACAGCAGGGCCAGGTGGGGCGGGGTCATAAGAACATAAGAAGAGTTCTGCTGGATCAAATCACTGGTCTATCTAGTCCAGCATCCTGTTTCACACAGTGGCCAACCAGTTACCTCAGAAGGCCAACAACAGGGCATAGAGGCCAAGGCCTTCCCCTGATGTTGCCCCTGGCTCTGGCATTCAGAGGTTTAGTGCAGGGAGTAGAGGGTGGAGCCCCTTTTAGTCCATGTGTCTCGCTGGCTCTGATTTAGAGTAGGAGTTGCCCTGCTAGGGAACAAGATGTTTGATTAGTGATGCTATTGTTACTTTTGTAAAGTTTGGGGGAGGTGCCATCTCATGTAATGCAAGTCTTCCAAGTGCCACAAGAATGCTGGTTGCTTCTGCAATGTCATTATGGTGGACAATCTGTATAGAGCACAGTAGCACTTGTTTTAATCTGTTCTTGAAGTAGCCACCAAAGTGTGTGACATCTGACATAAAAGGTTGAGTATACTACCCTCTGCTGAACAAGTATGGATTTGTTTGAAGTCACTTGTTCCTCTTTTGTTAACCAGTTGGCCAAATGCACACTCTGGAGTGTGTTCAGCAAGAAGTGTAAATGTAAATCACTTTTCAGTCTTTCTCATATTATTTATATTACCTCTGATCAGTGTTTAGGCGGAGGAGAATGCAGAGGAGCGGAGTTCTGGCCAATATAGATTTTACAAACTGGATTTAAATGAAAGTCAAAAATAGCCCAAGGGCCCCTTTTTGCTTTATGTAGCAGCACTCCCTATTTACTATGTCCTACAGCCACACAGAAGACCAGTGTTGAGAAACGGAGTCATATTTTCAAACAGCTCACAAGGATTGAGCTGCATCACAGTGCAATTTATATGCTCTCCCAACACTTCCTGCCCAGAGGAAGCAAGAGGTCAGGTTCCTAGCATACCATTCTCCCTGACATGCTTTCTTTCTACATGCAGGGAGTTATTGTTTCATAGCCTAGAGAAGTCTTCAAACATAGAATCCCCTTGCACCCCAAGAGGGCTAAAACATATTGATTTTTTTCTTGATCATTTGAATCTGCTCACATGTAAGCCATACAAAAAAGATGCATATATTACACACACACCTCACCATACTTCTCTCATTTTGTCCATCAAAATGTTTGGGTTTCAGGACTGATGGTGCAACCCTAAACAGTTAAGTTGTCTAAAACCATCAACTGCAATTTACTTAGAAGGCTGTAACTCTCTATTTAGGATTGACCATGAGGTAGCTATTTCAAATGCCATGACTCTACACACAGTCTGCTTCCAGCATGAGAAGTGTTTTATGGGACTTCTTGTAAAATGCAGTATGTTTTAAGGCTGGGCTTTTAATTGTTTTATCAATTGTTATATCTTTGCAGTGTTTTAGGTTCTTCATCTGTTTTAGCTACTTTAAACAGACTGTATGGAGAGGCATTGTCTAAGTAAGTAAAATGTCCTCTTTCTATCCATGGCACTCCGTTTCCTGATTCCCTTCCCCTTTGTTGAAATGCTTGCCTTGTGGAAATGTTGCTTGATTTGTCATTCTTCAGGTTTCATCTTCTCTGTTTCATTCCCACTCTAGAAGTGCAATCTCTGAAATGGCTCTTGGTGTTTACTGTGTATGTGTCCATACACAGGTGGACTGCCTATGTAGGAAATTTTATAGCACCATTTTTAAGTTTAAATTTGAAATTGTTTACATGTGTTTTGATTTTATAATTATAATATATTGTTATTGTTGCATTATGACTGTGAGCCGCCCAGAGTCCGCATGGAGTAGGCGGCATATAAATTTAAAATAAATAAATAAATAAAATATACATGGACCATAAGATACCAAGGCCTGCAACTTCACACACTGTAGCTGCAGAGCTATATTGAATACACATGAAGCTGTCTTATACCAAATCAGACTCTTGGTCCACCAAGGTTAGTATTGTCTACTCAGAATGGCAGAAGCTCTCCAGGGTCTTAGGTGGAGGTCTTTCACATCACCTCCTTCGTGGTACTTTTTGCTGGAGATGCAAGGGATTGAACCTGCAACCTTCTGCATCCCAAGCAGATATTCTACCACTGAGCTACAGCCCCTCCCCAAACTTTTAGGACAACAGTAAGACAATTATCTTTTTCTAATTTATCTTTAACAACTAGGCTTCCCAATCCCTATATCCCAGCGGGGGACCCCCCCCCCCGGTTTTACAGGCTCTACTCTGCCCCCAGCCAGCTGGCCACGAAGGCGAAGCCCCACCCCCACAGCCAGGTTTAGAAATCTTCAAACAGGTCCCGTTTTAATGTGTGTGTGTGTGCCTTTAAATTTGAGCATGAAGCAGGAAGTTCTTCATGGGGAAGAGTCAGCAGCAGAGCGTCCTGAGAGCACAGTCCCTCAGTTTGTTTTGCTTTCATTTCAGAGCAAGTAAGTGTGTTTGTGTGAGTGTGTGTGTGAGAAAGAGAGCAGTGTAGCCCCTGTACTTTTCAGATGTCCTTGTGGAGGAGCCACAGCCAGTAAGTGTGTGTGAGAGA
Organism: Heteronotia binoei; assembly: GCF_032191835.1. NCBI lineage: Eukaryota > Metazoa > Chordata > Lepidosauria > Squamata > Gekkonidae > Heteronotia > Heteronotia binoei. The sequence goes on from NC_083224.1 coordinate 56,034,925, forward strand.
GTGAGAGAGAGAGAGCACGCACAGCCCCTGTACTTTTCAGAAGTCTTTGTCGAGCCAGTAAAAGTGTGTGTTTTTCCGTGCTTGTTTTGCATTGTTTTCAGAGTGCCTTACCATGAGTTTACAGACAACTAATTTTAAAGTAAGATTCAGACCATGAATGCATTTTAAAGCAAGAGGAGGTTAGGGCACCACTGTAACTTAGATTTTCTTCATATACATTTTTCAAAAATCTGTACGTTAAAACAAAGTCTCCTGGCTCCACCCCCAAAGTCCCCAGATATTTTCTGAATTAGACTTGGCAGCCCTAACAACACATACCACTGTCTTTGGCTTTTCAGTTAGTGACACTCTCCCCTCAGGTATTGTGCCACCTGAGGGTGTTGAACATATGAACATTTGAAGCTGCCTTATACTGAATCAGACCCTCGGTGTTGCTGAATAATGTTGCACCATGGTGAGGCCAGCTCTGCTCAGCGTATGAAGGGACACTGCAGGTGACTCCACCACCACCCCCAACTGCAGGTGCCTCACCATGAGTTTACAGACAACTAATTTTAAAGTAAGATTCAGACCATGAATGCATTTTAAAGCAAGAGGAGATTAGGGCACCATTATAACTTAGATTTTCTTCATATACATTTTTCAAAAATCTGTACGTTAAAGCAGTCACACTGCCTTTCTGTTTCTCATGCATGCCCTGGAACAGTGGGGGCAAGGCTGAAAGTTGTTTAAATGGAACATGTGAAGCTGGCCCACTGAGAGCACAGAAAGTTGGTTCCTAGCAGCCCCAATTGCTATACAAGCAGCAAAATCTGTTTGGCAGGTTGCTTATTGCTAGCTGTCCACCAGAGGGCAGTATATAATTATAGGTCTCTTTCCATGAGGAGTTTTGCAGGCCAAGATGTAACAAACAGGGCAAACAGACAGCATATGTAATTGTAATTTTCCAGTTCTTGGTTTATCCCAGCCTCGTGTTTGACATGAGATGTTATCAGATCCACTGGGTTACCAGAAGTCTTATTTTCTTGGTGTCTCTTTTTTTGGGCTCTTTTTTTTAAAAAAATGGTGAAAATCTTCTCTATTGGGGTTGAAAGATTAGAAATATTCTTAGTTAAGTAGCAATTATTATCACAGCTTAAATAGTAGAGGTACTTAAAATGAGATTTGTCATAATGATCGCTTGTTTGAAGTACTCAGTCGAGAAATATGTCCTCTTTTTTGCTTTTCAAAACATGACAACCTTAGATCTGTTCAGCAACCTGGAGCTAAGTGTGAGAACGATAACACTACAGTAAAGAGCAACTTAGATACATAGTAGTCTAGTGTGTGCCAAGATTTGTGTACAATATTGTGGGTGGCTAGGGTTGCCAGTTCCTAGTTGGAAAATACCTGGAGATTTTGAGGTTGGAGCCTGAAGAGGGCAGAGTTTGGGGAGGGGAGGGACTTCAATGGAGTATAATGCCATCAGGTCCACCTTCCAAAGAGGCTGTTTTATCCAACTGAACTACACTCTGTTGCCTGGAGATCAGTCACAATCCCAGGAGATCTCCAGCCACCACCTGGAGATTGGCAACTATGTGTGGCAGCCTGTCCTGCTTCTTTCCCATGGCAAAGCAACCTCTTTTTTCTCCAGTAGAACTCATTACTTGGATGCCTCTTGAATGCACAGTGAGAAGGCTTGTGACATGACGCACAATGACAACCTGCTTGTTCAAACTGTTCACATAAGCAGCAGCAAGTGCCACAAACAAAGTGGCCCGTCCACCATGAGCACTGGCACAGAGCAACAAAGCCCGAGTTTTCTGGCATGTTTGGCCAGTTGCTTGGTGTGTTATTTCTGCCAATTTGCTAATCTTATGTGTTTGTAAAATGCCATCAAGTTGCAGCTGAGTTGTGGCAACTCTGGAGAGTTTTCAAGGCCAGAGATGCTTAGAGGTAGTTTGCCGTTGCCTTCCTCTGCATCCTGTGGACAAAGGGGACCCAGTAGATGTTGTTTACCTTGACTTCCAGAAAGCTTTTGATAAAGTTCCTCATCAAAGGCTCCTTAGTAAGCTCGAGTAAAAGGACAGGTCTTCTTGTGGATCAAAAACTGGCTAATTAATCGGAAACAGAGAGTGAGTATAAATGGGCAGTCTTCGCAGTGGAAGAGGGTAAGCAGTGGAGTGCCGCAGGGCTCAGTACTGGGTCCCATGCTCTTTAACTTGTTCATAAATGATTTGGAGTTGAGAGTAAGCAGTGAAGTGGCCAAGTTTGCGAATGACACTAAATTGTTCAGTGTGGTGAGAACCAGAGAGGATTGTGAGGAACTCCAAAGGGATCTGTTGAGGCTGGGTGAGTGGGCGTCAACGTGGTTCAATGTGGCCAAGTGCAAAGTAATGCACATTGGGGCCAAGAATCCCAGCTACAAATACAAGTTGATGGGGTGTGAATTGGCAGAGATTGGCCAAGAGAGAGAACTTGGGGTCGTGGTAGATAACTCACTGAAAATGTCAAGACAGTGTGCTTTTGCAATAAAAAAGGCCAACGCCATGCTGGGAATTATTAGGAAGGGAATTGAAAACAAATCAGCCAGTATCATAATGCCCCTGTATAAATCGATGGTGCGGTCTCATTTGGAATACTGTGTGCAATTCTGGTCACCGCACCTCAAAAAGGATATTGTAGCATTGGAAAAAGTGCAGAAAAGGGCAACTAGAATGATTAAAGGGCTGGAACACTTTCCCTATGAAGAAAGGTTAAAACGTTTGGGGCTCTTTAGCTTGGAGAAACGTCGACTGCAGGGTGACAAGATAATGCATGGGATGGAGAAGGTAGAGAAAGAAGTACTTTTCTCCCTTTCTCACAATACAAGAACTCGTGGGCATTCAATGAAATTGCTGAGCAGTCGGGTTAGAATGGATAGAAGGAGGTACTTCTTCACCCAAACGGTGATTAACATGTGGAATTCACTGCTACAGGAGGTGGTGGTGGCTACAAGCATAGACAGCTTCAAGAGGGGGTTAGATAAAAATATGGAGCAGAGGTCCATCAGTGGCTATTAGCCACAGTGTGTGTGTGTGTGTGTGTATAATTTTTTTGGCCACTGTATGACACAGAGTGTTGGATTGGATGGGCTGTTGCCTGATCCAACATAGCTTTTCTTATGTTCATTAACTGATCAGGAGTTGCCTGGTATACAGTTTTCTTATTTTTGTGTTACTATCATCCTAAAATGGACTCCATTCTATGCTAGATTCCTGGGCATCAGCAGAACTCTAGATTAGAATTCCTATAGTTGCACCCCACTGAGCTGCCCTGTTGGCTTCTATGGCTGGTCCAGAATTGCTGGAATGTGAATCTCCAGACAGCACTGAAAGTCTGAAAAAGCAGATTCCCGCCTAGTCTGACAGATTCCAAAGGTCCTGGTCTGGATGCAAAGTGGCCCTGGGTGCTGAATACCTGGTGGAGCCCTATAAAGAAGAGCTTTTCCCTGAGGTGTATCATTGAGGGAGGCAGTCACAGGAGATCAGTGTTCAGAAGAGCCAGTCTGAGGAAGTGTCATATCAGAGCAAAATACATAAGGGAGTGCAGGTAGAAGGGGAGACGGTTAGGAGGATTTAACTTCCCCACACAAATGGGGCAGGCTTCACAGACAACCAGTAGCATGTGGGGAAGCAACACCCCCCATCAGTTCATTCAGAGTGCTGCCTACACAGCGGGAAGGAGCAATTGTAAAAGCTACAGCTCTGCAGGGATTCCAGCTCTCTCCCCACCCCTTTCCATTTCTCCTCCATTCCTGTTTCCATAGAAGCCACCAAATCTGTTTCCATGGAGATGATAGTGATTGTTTTGAGTTCAGTGCAATGAAAACAAATGTGGGGGCTTGACAGAGCTGCAGAGGCTCTGGAGGGTAAGCAGTAGAGGAGAAATCATCCAAAGAGGGGCATGGGGTCAGCCAGCCTGAGGATCAGGAACCAAAATAAGAAGAGCAAGGGGGTGTGCAGTGTACTAAAGGGGGTCTTTCTACATGCCACCACTGCTGTCTTTTGATTACATCCCCAGTGTCCCAAGGGGACAAAGTGGCTTTGAATACCAGATGCTAAGAAGAAAGGCATACAGTTGCCATCCTCCAGGTGGGACCTAGAGATCAGCCAGAATTACAACGGATATCCAGATGACAGAGATTGGTTCCCCTGGAGAAGATGGCTATTTTGGTAGGGGGGATTCCATGGCATTATACTGTCCTCCCCTCCTCCAACCCTGCCCTCCCCAGGTTCCACCTCCAAATCTCCAGGAATTTCCCAACCTGAACTTGGCAACCCTATGACCAGGCATGATGTGGTTATTTCCCCTCATCTCCCTTTTAGCATGGCAGCTGCGTCTGACCCTGCTTATGGTAAAGGGGTCATCTGATTTGATCACCATGAACAGAGGCTGAAGTTTCCTGCGCTAGCATCACAAACTGCCTTGGCAGGGATGAGTCAATAACATGCAGGGCTCAGGTTCAGCTGGGGGAATAGACCTCAAAACAGGTCGAGCATGGGGAGCAAAAGGGAGGGGTATCCTTACAAAGCAGGACAGTCATCATGTGCCCTCATATGTATCATTGTGGTTTCTACAATCGCACAAACGAGAACAAAATCCATGTGGTACCTTTTACCAGACCAACCAAATTAGCTCATCACCTGGAATTTACCAAGCATGTGCTGGTAAATTTACCAAGCACGTGCTCTTTAGCATGTGCTGTCCACACATTAGGAGCCTGACAGAGATAAAATCTCATCATTATAGCAGAAGGGATTATTGTCGTGGAAGATAGGGGTGAAACATATAACAAGGAAAAATCAGCACAGGTTTTATAAGGATGAGCTGCGGGCAGGATAGGAAGGGCTCCTGCTTTCAAGTCTTTCCTGCAAAACACATGCAAGATTTTAATTCAGATATAATGCTGGCAAAGTGTCTTCTCTACAGTTACCAATGCACTCCTATGGAAGATAAAGAGTTCCAGCGCTAAAGCATAAATTAACTAACTTTATGTAGCAGCATGCTTCCTTTGGGATATGGTGTGCACTGTCTTTTAATTAGACTCTAACACAAAAGATTTCACCATCAGGACTGAGTGCAAAATTGAAGCATAAGACTAGAATACTTTTATTAAAATTGCCATTACTGAATTGCAGTAACAACACATAATGTTGCATGCAGGGCTAGCTTGACAGCCAGATCACTCCAAGAGGAGGAGGAGGAGGAGATTGGGCTTTATACCCCACCCTTGCTCGGAGTCTCAGACTGGCTCACAATCTCCTTTCATGTCCTCTCCCCACAACAGACACCCTGTGAGGTAGGTGGGGCTGGGAGAGCTCTGAGAGAACTGCTTTTGGGAGATCAGCTGAGAGAACTGTGACTAACCCAAAGTAACCGAGCAGCTGCATGTGGAGGAGTGGGGAATCAAACCCATTTCTCCCGATGAGTCTGCCACTCTTAAACACCAAACTGGCAGTGGTCCTCCTGTGGTTAGCAGATCCAGCATCTGCTCTGCCTTTCCACACCTTACCCAGTACAATTATTGGTTCTGAGACCCCAGCAGGTCAGACACCCCATCACACACACAAAGCAAGCAGTTCATGGGAATCTCACTGCTCTCAGCTACTAGCCATGGTGACTGAGGGGAACCTCCACATTCAGAGGCACTAATCCTCGGAATCTCAAAGCCTGGAGGCAACATCAGGGGAAGGCCTTGGCCTCTATGGCCTGTTGTTGGCTCTCCAGAGGAAATGGTTGGTCACTGTGTGAGACAGAATGCTGGACGAGATGGACCACTGGTCTGTTTCAGCAGGGCTTTTTTATGTTCTTAGGATTACAATGTACTCTGTTGTAATTTGTTGTAATTCTGTTGTAACCCAGCATGGCTGGATCATGGGAGAGGTCAGGAAGTTGACAAGTAGCTGAAGTGCACCGGACAGGAGGCATGGAAAAAATGTGGAGGCAAATCTGACTTGAAACTTTAACAGCAGTGGTCACCATTTGAGGAGAAGTGCAAAGTGTAAAAAGAAGTCCAGTCCTTTCTGCAAGCAGAGTCCCAGGGTGGTGTGCAGTCAGCCCTGTTCTGTGCAGAATGGCAGCTCAGCATGCTTTGCTACTGAGTCTCTCATTTTATCCTTGCTTCTCCTACAAGGTGCAGACTGCACTGACAGCACTGAAAGCGTTGGGAGAAAAAGACAGATATCAATGAGCTTGCGGGAAAGGGGAGGGAGCTGGTTTCAGTTGCCATTTGGAGAGATTTGCTTGCGCATGGCTGCATATGATGGGATTAAATGGTAGAAATATGTTTAGGACACGTTCTTCTACAGCCAGTGGCTCTGCAAGAACTGCATATTGTGTCCAGTGCTATTAGTTTGGGCAGCAACGTCTTCAAAGAGGGCAAGCAGCCAGAGCTCCCCTGAATCAAGGCTACTGCAGTACATAATTCATTGCATAACATTCTCCACTGCAAATGGAGAATGCAAACACAACTGCTCTTGCCTTTGCCTTCTACTGCCATTACCTTGTGTGTTAAATGCAAATCTCTCAGTACTTGTTTTTCAGAATGTGTTTGCATTGTCTCTCTTTCGTACAATTTGGACAGGAAGCAGGTACAGCCCATAAAAGATCTCATGTTCTATACAACTTCCTCTTTTTTGGTGTGTGTGGGGGAGTCACATGAAAGAATCTCACGGAACAGACACTTACCTTAGTGAGCACATTTCAGCATACTCTGTGAGCCGGCCCCTCTCCTGCTGCTCCTCCTATTCTACAAAGGGCTTTTGTTTTAAACTTGCCCATGCAACTCCTATGGAATAGACAAATTGTTTCTGTTTAAACTGTCTCACCAGAGAACGATCTCTGAGGATAGATGGAAGAAAGTGGGAGAAAATACACTGAAATTCTGCAAATGATCAGACAATGGAAGAGACAGGCCAGGGTAGGTAAGGAAGTTCCTTCCCTCAAGCCAGTTTCAAGGGCAAATAAACGCAACTGTTTTGTCATTCCTCTGATCCCTACCACCAACCTTCATCATGAAATAAAAAACAAACAAGAAGGGTCCAATGGCATCAGGCTAAGGGTGCAGTACCCTAGTACTCTGCTTCCAGTAATGGCCAGTCAGCTGCCTTCAGGAAGCCCCAAAACAGGGATTGAAGTCAACAATCCTCCACCATGGTTTGTTCCCAGGTTGTTTCCATGTATATTGCAAGGTGGAGGGCAGCATTTCAACACATGCATCTTTCATGGCCAGTAGATACATACATGTATTAAAAAAATCTAAACTCATGATCTTTCACCCAAATGTAAACATTTAAGAGTGAATCAGCTCTTTGTGTACTAATGCATGACACCCTTTCGCTTTGCTTTAACAGGCTGAATTGGATCATGCTTTGTGCTTGTGATCCACTGTAGATATGACCACTGTGCACAAGCAATTAAAATCAGGGCTGTTGGTGTATTACATATGAAAAAGTTACGTGAACCATCTCTAGGAGAATGGAATTCAGCCACTGCATGGTTGCCCTTGCTCTCTCTTCTATCGCTATGGTTCATCATCTTCTCAGTACTACTCCAGCCATGAGCATGGCCCACTACAGCTGCATCTACACATCACTGGGTATTGCAATCTTGTTGCACCTATAGCCTTCATTCACCTCTGGGATAGTCTTGTCCACACAGGAAAATCCAGCTATGAACAACTGCTCTGGGGCAAGGGTAGCACAACATCAAATGATATGTGGATTTTTTATTTTGCTGTCAAATCACAGCTTACTCGAGGCAAGAGATGTTCAAAAGTCTAGCACCCCTAGACTTCTAGTGGTCTTCCATCCAAATAGTGACCAGGGTTGACCCTGCTTAGCTTCTGAAATCTGACAAAATCAGGCTACCCTGGGCTGTCCAACATCCAGGCTATGAGGATGCAGCTTATGTTTTTGATGTATTTCATCTTCTCAGGATGAAAGCACCATGGCGCCGCGTCTCCTCCCTCCCCTCCATGCCGCCCCCCATGTCAGTTTCAACGCTGGGGAACCTGTGGTCAAATGCTGCTCTCCCCGGCTATCTAAAGGTATCCCCCCCACCGGTCAGCTGATTGGCAGCAAAACTGCAGGGCATTCACTGTCCATGCCCAGGGCAGGCCAGCAGCAGCAAGAGGAGCGAAGTCTGAAAGTGCACCACCTCCTTCCCACTTCCTGGATGGGAAGGAAGTGGAAAGGAGGCAGTGGCGTGCTTTCAGACTTTGCCCTTCCTGCTGCTGGCCTGCCCTCGGTGTGGACAGTGAACGCTCCATGGTATTACTCGCCAATCAGCTGATTGGGGAGGGGGACACGCCTTTAGATAGCCAAGGATAGTAACATGTAACTGCGGGTTCCCCAGTGTTGAAATTGACATGGTGGGGGAGAAGGAGGAGGTTGGGGAGCAGGCAAACTAGGTGTTTGTCTAGGGGGGAGGGGGGAAAGACCGAATTCAGTGCACCTGCCCTGCCAGCACCCTAGGCAACCGCATAGTTTGTCAAGTGGGTGAGCCGACCCTGGGTCCATTGCCACTGATGAAAGCCAATCTCACTTTGCATGTCCATTCTGAGGTGGGGAAAATCCATGACCTTCACAGGGTTTCTGTTAACAGCTAGTTTGAGGCACGTATTCCCAGTATGTTGCATGGCAAAAATAACTCTGGGTGTTAACAGGGACTGCCAGGAGATGGACTGGCCAAGTTGCTACTTTTCCTACTAAGAAATTAGGGGGAAATGGCTGAATACATCTATTTCCTTAAACATGCTTGACAGAAGAAAAACCTGGATCTAGATTCAGTATAAACATAGGCCTGGTCCACTCATGGTGTAAGAGAAGCAGCAAGAGTGCTGAGGGGATGGAACCACTTCAGATGGTGCAAGAGGGATTACTTTCTTAATCCCCCCTACATGAATAAAGGTGCAATGCAATCCAGTGCACACTTACCTGTAAGAGAGCATCCTGTCCCACTGTGGTCAGAATAGACATGCACAGGTTTGGACAGTAATCCTCCTCAAGTGCAAACTGGCACATGTGAAGAACTAGGCCAGAACTTCCCTCCATGTTGAACTAATATTTTGCAGAGAGCTTTTACACAGAAGAGGAGTCAATTGACCCTTTCCATACCTATAGTCAAAAGCAGTGCACCCATTTCTACCACCCCCAGAATTTTACCATCTCATTCTGCTACATTAGCTTTAAACATTTGTTTCCTGCTTTTTCTCCCCCAAGAGGCTTCCAATGGTGAGAAATGCAATACAAATGAAACAACACACAAGAAAACTGTCTAGGGCTACTGCTGGATTCAGTAATAGGCTGATACAAGGGGCACAAGTCAAGAGCCAAAGGAACAAGAGCCCTTTGATTCTTACATCTTGAGACATCCCTGAGCTTTATATGTGCGACATGAAGGGAAAAGCAAATGCTCAACACAAGGTCAAGACTAGTAAAGAGGTTTCCTCCGATCTCTCCATCCCTGTGTGTATGGACCAGGCTTCAGTCTATCCAAAAGTGCCGAAGCACATGGTGTCCTCATAACCATTTGATTCCTTACAGTAGACAGCAGCATCTCATTCCCTCCTTCTCTGAAGGACTCACCTATTCAGACAAATGAGATTATTTGGCTTCTTAAACTGTAATCTTTCATGTGTTTGAGGATAAAGATACATCCTGGAAGGAAATCCCACAGGACTAATAATAAAAGGAGGTAAAGTGAATTTTGTTTGCTTCTTGCTATAGCAAAAGCAAATTATTTCACCCTTCTATTATTTGAGATCTCAGAGAAGGCACAAAAAGCCCCTTACCCCATTCCAATTTGTTTCACTAGGCCAGTGGTGACGAACCTATGCCACGGGTACCAGAGCTGGCACTCAGAGCAGGCTGTGGAGTCATATATTATTGAAACTCCTCCACTCCCCAAGCTCAGGCTCCTTCCCCCAAATCTCCAGGTATTCCCCAACCCAAACCTGGCAACCCTAACTGGGCCTCCTTCAGAGAGAGAGCAGGGCACGCCAACCTTTTTGAGCTCATGGGCACCTTTGGAATTCTGATTGCGGGGGGGGGGGGGTGTGCAACCACAATGCAGCCCCCAAGCACAATACACAGAGGAAAATTCCTTGCAGTTCCTGCAGTTTTAGAGAGTGGGTTAGATGGGACCCACCTGGGCAGGGATGGCCAAACTTGCTTAACGTAAGAGCCACATAGAATAAATGTCAGCTGTGTGAGAGCCACCAGACACGAATGTCAGCTGTCTGAGGGAAGGAAGGAAGGAAGGAAGGAAGGAAGGAAGGAAGGAAGGAAGGAAGGAAGGAAGGAAGGAAGGAAGGAAGGAAGGAAGGAAGGAAGGAAGGAAGGAAGGAAAGAAAATAGAGGGAGGGAACAGGGAGAGGTGGAAAGAAAGCAACTTGAACTTTAAATGCATTCTCCAAGCTACTGGCTGGCTTGGCTTGAAGAAGTGGTTTAAAGAGACAAATGCCTTCTCTGGTGGGGGCTTCAAGAGCCACATGATGTGTGTGAAAGTTTGGCCACCCTTGCACTAGAGAGATGGGTATAAGACAGCTTCACGTTTTCATGTGGCCAAGACCTGGTTGCGTTTCATATTTCAAAACTCTTGTGGCACAGTCCAAGCCAAAGGGAAGAAGAGAGCATGGGTGTGTGGGGATGGGTGGAGAGAGATCAGGACCTTAAATCAAGCACATTTTTTGAAGGGATGTCGGTTTATTACAGGAAATGTTGGATTCCACTAATCTGGCAGAAACAGCGGACAGGATCACCTCTGGTTTAGGAGTGGAAAGGGAGGAACTGCAGGCTTCCTTGCTTTCAAATACGATGCTTCTGATAGCAGTATCCTTGTTTTCAAATACAATGCTTCTGATAGCAATATCTGAGCAGAGCTCTTTCAAGCTACAGGGACCATAAGGCAAATTGTTGATAAGCTATTTTTGAACTGTTACACTGCTGTTCTGGTCTTCCAGGGCATCCCTGACAAGTGTTTGTCCAGCTGCTGCTTAAAGACTGCCAGTGAGAGGGTCGATTGCACTGTTGAACAACTTTTACAGTTAAAAAGTTTTTCCTATGCCAGTCCTCCCCTCTGCTGTCAGCAGGAACAGCTCCCTGCCCTCCTCTAAGTGGCAGCCCTTCTAATACTTTAAAAGAGCAATCATGTCTCCCCCCTCAACCTCCTCTTCTCCAGACTGAATATCCCCAAGTCCCTTAGCCTTTCCTCATTGGGCTTGCTCTCCATGGTTACTCGGAAGTAATCTACAGTGAGCACTGTGGCACCTACTTTCTACACATGCACAGGACTGCAGTTTTATTTTAAAGAAAGAAGATATTGGATTTATATCCCGCCCTTCACTCTGAATCTCAGGGTCTCAGAGCAGCTCGCAATCTCTTTTATCTTCCTCCCCCACAACAGACACCCTGTGAGGTAGGTGGGGCCGAGAGAAGCTCTCCCAGAAGCTGCAAGTGGAGGAGTGGGGAATCAAACCTGGTTCTCCCAGATACGAGTCCATGAACTTAACCTCTACACCAAACTGGCCCTCCTTTCTCACATCAGACTTTCTAATTAATACAATTCAGACTATCCCTGAAGGGTAGCTGTGCTGGTCAATAGTAGAACAACTAGATTCAAGCCCAGGAGCACCTTAGAAACCAACAAGATTTGGGGGGAGGGGGCACAAGCTTTCCAGCATTAGAGCTCCCTCGATTAGATAAAAGGAGCTTTGACTGTCAAAAATCTTGTTCTCGAAGGTGCTGCTGGACTCAGATTTAGCTGTATAAATCAGTGGACTCCTTTCATCAACTTAATTTATTAACTAACATCATGTATCCCCTGCCTTCCTCCCCCAAAAGGACACTGAAGTGGTTTGACACACTCTCCCCTTCTCTTTTATCCTCACAATGAACCTATGAGGTGGGTTAACTCAGAGTATATTACTGGTCCAAGGTTTCCCAGAAAGCTGCCAGGGCAGAGTGGGCATATGAATCAGGACCTCCCAGATCTGATTTGGACACCCTAACCACCAGCTCCTACTAAACACACTATATTTTAATGTATTCTTTTTTCCTAATGGCAAACTAGAATGTTGTTTATAATGTATGTTCTATGTTCAAAAGTAAATTAAGTGGACAGGAACACCTCTGGGAAAGGCATGTTCTCAGTTTAACCCAGACCTGCAAGGAACAGAGCAATGAACAGCCTCCGTTTATCGCCTTATGACACTCTCACCATCATTCTCCCATTCTGACATGTTACTATTTTGTTGGTTTCCTAAGCAAATGCTATCCAGACCAAATGTTCTTTCAGTTTGTTAATTCCACTATGAGTTGTTTTTTCTAAACTAAAACCTCCGTATTCAGGTTAAATTGCTGTGTTGGCACTTTGCGATAAATAAGTGGGTTTTGGGTTGCAGTTTGGGCACTCAGTCTCTAAAAGGTTTGCCATCACTGAACTAGTGAAATTTTATTGCCACGAAGCACCTCTTTGTTTAAAAGATGTTATCAGCTGAATCCAACAACTGCAGAGCTGTCACCAAGAACTTTCCTCTAAATGTTTGTGTTGTCAAGATGCAACATAGTGGTAGCACTGTTAAGATGGGGATAAGGGTCACCATGAGACACAGGAGAGAAAACAATCTCCTTGGAATGTCAGATCGAAACAGATTTGTTATGTCTTTTCATGGAGACAACCACAGCTGAATGTACACAAGTGTACAAAGTATAATAACAACCAACCACCACCACCACCACAATAATTGCAATTGTGCTGTTTTCTTTTCACATCTTCTGTGATTGAATATGAACAATAATGCAAAATATTATGAAAAGGGCAGCGGGGGGGGGGGGTGGAGAGTGACAATAGCCCTGACATCTTTGTGCAGTGCAGAGCCCCCCCCCCCAAGTCCCTCACACCTTGCAGCACAGCAACACAACTCCACACTATGACTATGCTAGTTGCTATATGTTATGCTGAGGCACACAGTGGATACATATTTACAGTGCTCCTCTGGTAATTCAGAGGCACATTACAGATTCCACAGTAAATAAATGGGTACTTAACTAGTAACACCAATGTAATTGAGAGTCATGAAACCATTTAGACATAAAGTGTAGCTCTTTACTGCATCTGTGTCCAAAGCCACACACTAAAACAAATGGCCATTGATTCCATGAGTGCTATATAAAATCTTACTTTCATATATAATCTGTAGTTTCAGAAAATACCTTGAAGAACTGAAATTCTCCAATGCAGTACAGGATCTCAGGTTTAAAACATCAACCAGTGACAGCTTAAACAATGACAACAGAGACAGGTTTTTAATAGAGTTTTTTTTATTGGCTCTTAACAGACTTTTATATTCTCATATTCTACAACAATTCTGTGTAAAAAGCCCCAGGACCATATACAAGAGTTTCAGAATGTGGAGTAAAAAAAAAAAAATCCAGCTTAAGGGCATTGTGCAGCTCCTATGATTAGTTCCACTTGCTTTTTAATACAGGTAGTTACCCCAAGGAAATGGACCAGACAGAACATTTCAACTTAAACACTTGAAAAAATAAAACATCAGATAAAATCAAAACCCTTTTGTTATAACACTAGGAAGACATGCCCAAATCCAGAATGAGTATTTACAATCCTTTTAGCAAGGAAAGGCATTGACTGGGAACAAGGCTGCCTGGTGGCAAACTTGCAACTCCACATGAGAAGAGTTCACTTCTCTGGAATACAGCAGGATGGATCTCAAGAATATAACAGTGAAGATAGTGGGTGTTCCCCACCACCACCCCTTGAAAGGGCAGCTGGAATATTGTAGGTGGCACCCAGAACCTGGGCTCTTATCCCCATGTGCTAGCCAGAAAATCTGAGCCAACCTGGGATGAAGCTAGCAAGGCACGAGGCAATGTCTTTCCTCAGAGTAAAATAGCTGTCCCTACAGAGTCCTAAGAACTGCCAAGAGGTGTGTGGCCTGTTCTTATGTCACAAACAACCCCACTGTTTCCAAAACTTTTAAGAGTTAAGAGTTTTAGTAAAAACCTATATTTGAAATATTCAGAAATTACATCCAAGAAAGACTTGAGACACCATTTTGTTTTGCACAAGCATACCCTTTCACATTAGATGTGCCATGCATACAGACAAAAAGAGAATCAGCCCTAATTGGCACTGCTGCTTTAGGAATGTGGTCTTCTAAAGAGAAAAGGATGCCTCCTCCTACATGTAACAATTTGTACACAGATGCAAAGCATAACACTGCATTCTGTGTGAGGGAGATGCTCGAAGAATGCCTTTCCCTTGCACAGACTGCACAGAGTAAGGTCCTCATGCAAATACACCCATTTTGAAGTATACTGTTTTTGCAATCTGGAATCAAGAGATGAAGAAAGGTAGGCAAGTGGAGGAAGGAAAGCACAATCACTACTGGAAGGTAATCTGAAAGGAATGTAGAAAATGTATACTCATACACCAAAAATGAAATTCAGAGATGCAACCACATAACAGCATTGTCTGAGATCTCACAAATGGGAAAATCAGGATGGTGTATGTATCTCTGCACAAGATAGAAGCCTTCTTTGTGTGTATGTCGTCTTCAATGAAACAACTGGAACCAGCATCACAAGTGAAGCAGCAATAAAGTAATGACGGAGGAACAAGAAAAGGAGGCCGCAGCAGTATTCTTGTGAACAAGGCCAAAAAGGCTTATGCAGCCATGCTGAACACTAGCAAATTGGAAAGACACCAAGATGGCAAAGCACGAGAGAAGCAATAAGAGTTAACAGAAATACAGGAATTGCGTGCACTGAAGAAGATGCTACAGTGGGAAGTAAGGCGCATTTGATGATGATAGGAAATGGTGGAAGAAGCACACTGTGACTTGGTGAGCCTAGGGGAAAAGCTAGAGATGTGAAAAAACAACAGTGAATTAGCAACAGAATCATGTAGGAAGCACATGCTGGAGAATGACTTAGGAGTGAAGTCATAAGAAAACATGGTGATACATGATAAGGCTGGAGATGTACAGTGCAATCCCAAGCAGTTACAATGTTGCCAAGCTCACAAATTTAATGGACTTAGAAGTCTGCAACTCTGTTTAGGATTGCACTGTCAGTCAGAAATGAGCAGACAGAAGAGTCAAAAAATAGAGAAAGGCAATGAGACAATAACAGCACTCTGGACTGAAATGAAAAGAGGAGTAGGATACTGTGCAATTGGCAGAGGCAGGCAAAGATCAGAATAGGAAGACACAAAGTCGGTGATGGATGGAAATGAGAAAACAAGCCGGTGTCAGATGTGCCAAATATGCAAACAGACCTGGCTGGCAATTATGCATCTTCATTATAGGCTCTCCTCATGGTGCTTCCACTTTAGAATTTTTGCTCACAAGACTCTACAGCTTAGAGGGAATATTTCTAGAGAGGGTCTTTTTTGCAGTGATGTTGATGCAGAACTTCCTCCTAACTCATATATGCTTGATGTACATGCTTAGCATCATTTAGGTCACAGGTTCCATTCTTTTTACCCATGTTCTTAATTCTATAAGAAATATACCGTTTTGTAGCTGATTTTATTATTTCTGTTTTAATTGGGTTGAATCCTAGAGGTGCTACTGGACTCAAACTTTATTACTTCAGACCAACATGGCCATCCATCTGAAGCTAATGAACTGAAATTAAATCAAAAGGGTTTTCAGCTAAACATTAGGAAGAACTTCCTGACAGAGCAGTTCCTTAGTGGAACAGGCTTTCTCTAGAGGTGGTGGGCTTTCCTTTTTTTAAGTTTTCAAGCAGAGGCTAGATGGCCATCTGATAGCAATGCTCTGTGGATTGAGGTGGATCATGAGGGAGGGCAGGAAGACATGGTCAGTGCTTGGCGCTCGTGTCCTTTTCTTACATGCCGAGGGTAATGCTGATTGCCACTTTGGGAACTTATCTCCAGACAAGACAGGCCAGGGATCCTGGCGGTTTTTTGTCTTCCTCTGGGCATAAAGCAGAGGTCAGTGGGGGAGCGGTGGGAAGGTACTTGTGAATTTCCTGCATTGTGCAAGCAGTTGAACTAGATGACCCTTGAGGTCCCTTCCAGCTCTGTTTTTAATTCCTTTCTGCTAAGTGTGGAGCTCCCTCCACTGAAGCCAGCCTCCTTGCCTAGCAGAAGGGAGTTGTTGAACCCAGCCTCCTGGCTTGCCAGCTGTTTTGAGTACCCTTTAAAAAGAAAAACAGGATAAAAATCTCTTCAATAAATAAAACACACTGGAGACAAGTTATTATGTGTATGACAGGAACCAAGGAATGACAGAAGGAGATAAGGAGTGTGCTCTCTGAGTATGCAAAGCCGTAAGAGAAGCAGGAAAGCCCAAAAAGTGGAAATAGAAAAATTATGACAAGCCATGCAAGTACACAAGAAGGTACTAAAGTGGCAGACCTGAGGTAGAATTATATCAGCTCATGGGAATTCGAAAGCACACAGATGGGGGAAAGGGGGAACTTAGATGAAGAAATGCTCATGCTCCCAAGCAGAAGGGGCAGCACTGCAAGAAGAACCAAGAAGCATAAAAGCAGGTTAGGAAATGACAGGTGGAGGAGATTAAAAAGTAAATATGGACAGAAATGATGCAGTGTGGAGGATGGAGGATGAGAGCAGGAGGACAGTGCAGCAATTTAAAAAGGAAAAATAGAAAAAAGCAAAGGGAAGACAAGGAAAGCCTAGTGATGACTAGAGGGAGGAAGTCGGAGAGAGCTAACTCAACCAAGGGTAGGATGGAGGGGAAACCTTTTACATGTTTTTTACAGCCCCCTCAAATGAACAGCATGTGAAAAGAAATGCTTTTGATGAGGGCAGGGGGTGGGTGAATTCTTGCAACTTTAAAATACTACAGCCTTTGCATGCTTTAGGCAACCTCCATGGAGAGGGCTTGGGTGTCAGAGAATGAGGGGAGTTTGCAGAAGCAGAACAAGAAACCCAGATGAATCAAAATAACAGAGAGGGGAACCAGTTCACACGGCTGAATTTCCCCTTGGAATTATATCCAAAAGGCTAGTATGAACCAGTCAGCTAGCAGCCAACTAGCTGACTCCAGCTGGAAAAAGTGCAGCCACAATTTTAAAAAGATGGTTCACAAGCCTAGTTCACATGGCCACATGCAATATGTGATTAGTGAACATGGTGATTTACAACTGAAAGAATGAGTTGCCCCCACCAAAAAGTTCCTTGAGTGAGTGAAAGGCACTTTTGCTTGAACACGGGAGGGAATTTCATTCCCACTCCCAATTCTAAGCAACCATCTTCCAAGCCTCATCCCCATCTTTCTAGGGCTTTCTTTGCTGGCAAAAGTAGGTGGAAGTGAAGTGCAAGGGCAGAAAAGAGGGGACAGGAAAATCCTGTTGCAGAACTGGATCTCTACTTATGGCTGGTCCTTTGTGTTACAAAAATTCTCAGTGGTGCTGAACCTGTGAGGGCTTACAGAGGGGACAGCACTGCGCAAGCTGCCACGAGCTACTCAGAGGAATGAAACAAACTGATACCCCTACATGAAAGCCCCAAGTTGATGGCGTGATTACCAAGGTATGAATACTGGTGTGATGACCCAGCCCAAACAGTTCTCCCCACAACTGCTTATGACCATTCCTATCCACACGGAGACATTCAACTGCAAGTACAAGCTGAAAGATAGCAGTAGAGCTAATGGGAAGGAGAAACACAAAGCATGAAGGAAATGGAAAACAGAACTACACTGGAAAGAGACAAATGAAGATTAAGGAACCAGAGGAAAAAGGGACGCAGTAATAGTGGGAAAGCTCCCTAGAAAGTAACACACCAGGAGCAAAACAACTGCAGAAGCATGGAAGCAGCCATGATTGGAAAACTGGAGGGAGGCATGTGATACCTTCCTTACCACTTCACAGGATGATTCCAGCAATCATCAAACTATACAGAGGAGGTAGAGTTGTCCTTGGGTCACTCTGTCTAGTGTGACATCAGAATCAGTTTGGTGTTTTATCTTTCTTCCAGATTTGATCTCATCATTGCTACCTAAACCAGAGATCCAAAAGGTGAAGGCTGAAAGAGAAGTTCTCATCAGGTTTTAGGGCCCATTTCTTTAGAATGCATTAAGAGAGTCTGAAAAATCAATTTACTAAAAGCATAATAAAGCTACTTCTGATGTAAAGCAGCTAAGAAAAAATGAAACAGGGAGTTGTTTGTAAAACATGAGCAAAACAGGGAGTGGGTTCAAGCAAGATCTTTTCAGAGACCTGAAGAGGGTATGAAGTCATTGTCACTTTCAATTTTTAATTTTTAAAAATTAATTGCAGTATTTCTTCAAACAGGCTTTTCGAGCGCTTCAAAGATTTGCAAAGTTGATTTGCAAAGGAAACCACAATAGGATAGAAAACACAGATGTTTGTTCCACAGCTCCATCACCCTATCTTCAAGTCTGTGAAAAAAATTATATGCATTGACCCTGATTATTATTTTCAGAGGTGCCACACACTGAATTCAGTATTTCAGTTTCATTTTGGAAACTATGTGATAAAAATTCCATGAGAAAGAAAATGGCAATTTACTGCAACAGAAAAAATACTTGAAAACTAGCATTCTTCATGACAGAGGTTTTCATTTTCACATGGGAACTGCCTTTTTCAAATGAGCTCAATGCATGAAAAAAGAAAGAATTCTACTGCCTGAGAAGCACAGACCAGCCTTCTGGGAAGGACAGGAGACCACGGTAAGCCTTTGTCAGAGGAAATCTCCCGATCTCCTTCCTTTGCTACAAGAAAGCCAGTGTCATGGACAAACTAGAAGTTGCAAGCAATTACCTGCAATAAAGCTCCAATATTTTTTTTTCTTAAAAACGGAATGAAAAGCAGCCTGAGAAGTCTGCAATTTTAAGTGGGGAAGCAGTGAGTGAGGGGATACTTCAGCCTTCCCTCTTGATTATTTTTCTGTCCCAAATTACCCAAGCTGTTTTTCCTCATAGTGTCCCAGCTGTGTTCATGTAAACATTAGACCTGTAAAAATAATGAGACAAGAAAGGGCTAGAATTCTCCACAAGGTCTGAAAACTGCAGCCTCCTTAAGTTCCTTTTCACTCAGAACAGAACATTTGCTGTGGCTACATTACCTACAACAATCTCGAAGAACTGGACTGGACACACAATACGAGTCACTGCGCTGACATAAGAAGACATAAGGAGGAGGAAGAACAGACACTGACTGAACTGAACTAGTCATCTAGTTGTATATGAGACCTCCTGGTTTCTGCAGTGCCCTTTTGGGCATGCCAGACTAAGAGCCAAATGCAATTTATGGGATGCACACAGCCTTCCTTGGAGACAAAGGGAAATGGAAAATGGGACAAGATTGTCTCAGCCCGTTGTGCGGGGGGGAAGCTTAAGCAATTGTTAAGCTCATGTTCAAATCTGAGCAAACCATTTTTAGATTGGCCTGTCCTCTAGGGATGCTTGTGAACATAGCCCAGTTTTTTTGTTTAAACTCCATTCTATCAAAATTCAGAGCAGAGAGATTATAAAGAATCCATTTTGGAGATTAATAGTTTGTGCGCTGCCCACGTCTCAGGCTGTGTTGTCAAGAAAAAGCCCAATTTGTGGCATATGAGATATGCTGCTAAGTGGGGCACTACAGGCAAAGGAGATGCCACAAGCAGGCACTGCAGGACATCTTGCCTGAGGAACAAGGCTGCAATTTGCTGATGACAAACTGTCCTGGAATCTACTAATGCCATACTCAAAACAAAACAAAATCCATCACTGCTATTTACAGAGTAAGACAAAATTTAAGAATATACAAATAATTAAAATACATTTATTTTAAAAATGATCCCAAAATCACAATCCAAAAAGTAGAAGATTCTTTTTTAAAAAAAGTATGCTAATAACCATCTAAAAAGGAAGTATTTACATCAGGAGTTAGCAAGCACGTTGAAGCTCATACCCTGCCCACCCACCTCTTTATACAAGTTCATGCAAAGAGTAGAACGGGGCTGCCCTAGAAAAGCCAGTCCAGCCCTGAGCCGAGGGAGCTGGTCAGCTGCTGGTGCCTGCTTTGCATTCTACTCTCCTTCCTGTGAGAACAGGCCTGCCTCTGTAAGTGGGAAAAAGACAGTAACAGCCAGGCAGACAATAGTTCTGTTTCCCCAGCACAGTAAGGCGCTTGGTGGTGAGAGCTCAACTCAGTTGCTGCCAGCCCCTCACTTGCTAGCAAGAACTGAAGCACTCTTATGGTGGGATATAGACTGAAAACAAGGCCACAGATGTGATATTTGAATGCATCTCACCAGTATGCCAAGGACAACAGCTCAGCTATGTAGGCCTGGGATAAAACAGTTTACTGAGCTGTAATGCCAAGTAAGGCTGTGCTTAGCAGGTTCACTCAGGAGTTCACAGTCCTGAATGCAGAGACCCAGTACCTTGAGTCCCACACTGAGCATCTATTTAAGGGCACGGGGCTTGCTGCACCTTCCAACTGATTTCATTCCAACACTTTTAGCCCTATCTTCCACATCCTCTGTGCATTATTGCCATTTTGATTTGTGGTACATATGACAAATGGTTTCCAATGTTACTTTAACGGTGCTCACCTGAGGGAGCAAAAACATGCTACAAGCGCCTGCTGATTCCCTGCAGTTAAAATAACATATGATGGGGCATTTCTGCTTCTGAAACTGAAGTACCATTAGAATGGGCTCTAAGAAAATCCTACTACTAGTAACAGGAGGCTTGTTCCCTTTCCCTTCCTCTGTTGAACTTCTTTATATCCAAGCAATTACTAGTATCCAAGCAATTACTAGTAGCTGTTCCAAGAAATGCTCATTTTTAGCTGAAGGTTTTAAGTAATGTTCCTTGTAGAAGAGTTAAAGCCTCTCCAGTCTCAGATTTTTACTAGTTATTTATTGGGTCATTTGCTTTCCCTCTTAACTTGTCTACTAAACAAAGGGAACACAGGATGTAGCACAAAGACGATCCCAGTAGCTGCTGCATACCTGCAGTCCCATTACCTGAGAGGTATTCTTATTTCAACTCATTTTCTATCTAGCTCACCTTCTCCAAGTCCTCACAGTTAGAGAACATCCATTACTTAAAGTGATTCCTTTGTAGCAAATGTGCTGGTTTCTCTATCCCTTAATCTGTGCTCAGTGTAGCCTATTAATGCATCAACAGAAGAAGATGCAGGGGGGGTTGGCAGGATTGGGCCACCTCTTTAACTAATTTTGTGCATGTGTGTCTATTTGTAAACAATCAAAAAGACAACCTGGATAGAAAAGCACTAGAGTACAAATCCATTTAAATTTTCCATGTCCATTTTGTTTTCTTTAGCTGGCAATCCTATGCACACTTACTTGGGCCAAAGTGCCACTGAATTCAATGGGAGTAAGGAAATACGAAAAGGATAAGTCCTCTCTATTAGAAATGGCAATCTAGACCATTCATCCCAACATGCCTGTAATGGGCAGGCACTTCAACTCCAGAGCAAGGACGGCTGAGATCAGAGCAAGTGCCTGTCAGTCAATGTGGAAACAAATCATCCAAAGGGCAAGCACTAGAGCACACACAGATATCTCCATGGGAATCTCAGAGGAACCATCCATCCCTCAGCCACAACAACATGAATGGCTTTGATCAGGGATTAAAAACCAAGTGGTTTTTTTCATTCCTAGCCAATATAGATTTGCAAAAAAATGGCAGAGCTGGACAGTGCAGAAAATGCAGGGGGAAAGCCAAGGGAGACTTGCTCAAGTGTTGCTTGCAAGTGGAGTGCAGGAGTCCCACAGCAGAAATATCGCTACTGGGATACCCATGCAGACTCTGGTTTGGAGCCACCAGAGCATCTTAGTAGATGGCTCTCTGCCCATAGAGCACAACTTTCCCCTCTTCCCATCAAGTTAGTGGGCTTGGAGGAAGAAAGATGCACTTCATGGGGGTGTTTCTGTGGATCCAAGCCATTCTATTCTCTCTCACAGATATGATGCTTAACAGAAACCATGTTCTGGGCATAACAGGGCAGTCACCTGCTGGTACAGCTTCCCAGAGTAGAATTGTAGGTTCAGTGTAGTTGTGCATTTCTCCCTGAGGGCTTTCTTTCATCAGGTAAAGCAGATGCTAGAAGCGGAATTCATAGGGCAAGGATAGACCCTTTTTTTCCTGCTCACAACCGCTGCTTCCACAGCTGCTTTTCTCCCTGAGAAAGCAAGGGATCCATATCTTTGATCTGTCAGGGAGAAAAGCAGCTGGGGGCGTGCCAACCCACCACTTAACACAAAGCCATCCACTGCTGCTTTGCCAGATAAAAGAAAGCCCTCAGGGCAGAAAAAGAACAGCAGGGAATGTGTGTGTAAAGTGCCACTAAGTTGCAGCTGACTTATGGTGACCCCAGCAAGGGGATTTCAAGGCAAGAGAGAGGAGAGGAGGTTTGCCATGGCCTTCCTCTGCAGTCCTCCTTGGAGATTTCCCTTCCAACTACCAAACCTGCTTAGTTTCTGAGATCTGATGAGACCCATTATCTGACATGGTCTATTTATATCATTTCAGAACTGGATATTTTTCTTTCATGACTCATTAGAATGTATGTTTGGGATAAGATTGTGTGTGTGTATTAGTTACTAGTTCATACCAGGGTCAGAACATTTTAACTACAAAGTCTTGGATCCAACGATGCTCAAGCAGAAACATGAACAGACTTGGTACAGTTCTACTTGTTCAAGATCTTGTGAAGTACCTAGTGCTATCCTCCCTATATATCACAGTGCCCAGAAATCTACTGCAGAAGATCTTGCAAAACTGGAAACTCAAGTGGGGATACAATAAATTTGACTTAAGTGCTACCGTGGTCTTTTTCTTGCATTTCCAGTTGACACAACCCTATCTCTTCAACTGTAAACATTTCTTTAAAAATCAGAAATGTTCTTGTTTGTAAATTCTATTCCACAGACAATTATATTGCTATGTAACTAATGGATATAATTAATGAACTAAACTAGGGACTCCTGAATTATATCACTCAAACGATGAAGAATAAAACTCATATTAATGGGAAATGCAAATAAAAATAATTGTGAGATATAAATTTAGCAGTGTGTTCAAGATCAGTGAAAATTCACTGAAGCTTAGAAAGTCTACTGAAAGAAAGTTATTGTTCACAGTGATCTAATAATCTGAGATGCTTCATATTCATTTTGGGTTTCTGATCTAAGTGAATGAGGGAGGATAATTTCAATCTTCCCCACTGAATAATGTGATAACCAGTCATTCCATGGCAACAATGTGATCTGCCTTTCATGGGTCCGTCAAGTTCTAGTACGTCTGTCCTGAAGACCATTTCTCCTTGATGATCTATATACATTTCTTAAAAGGATGTTGCCTTCCTGAAGCTTTCCCACTTTATTTTATTTATTTTATTCGATTTATATCCCGCCCTACCCCACCGAGTAGAACATACTCTCTTGAAAGCTTTTGCCTGTAGAAGTTAGTGCATCAGAGAAAAGTGTACTAGGTTAGCCTTCTCCAAGACTTGTTAATTTTCTATATGCAGGGAGCCCTGTTTGTTTTTCTAACATGGAGAAGCTTTCAAAGTTGTGACACCTCGGCTGGATTCTGAAACGGTACAGCTTCCGGAAGAGGCCATTCTTTTACTCTTTAGAAATATTATTCCCAGGAAACTGGAGAGCCAGTTTGGTGTAGTGGTTAAGTGTGCGGACTCTTATCTGGGAGAACCGGGTTTGATTCCCCACTCCTCCACTTGCACCTGCTAGCATGGCCTTGGGTCAGCCATAGCCCTGGCAGAGGTTGTCCTTGAAAGGGCAGCTGCTGTGAGAGCCCTCTCCAGCCCCACCCACCTCACAGGGTGTCTGTTGTGGGGGAGGAAGGTAAAGGAGATTGTGAGCCGCTCTGAGACTCTTCGGAATGGAGGGCGGGATATAAATCCAATATCTTCTTCTTCTTCTATGCCTTAGTCCATCTTGCACTTTGGACTGTACACAGTGGCATGTATCCAACCAGCTGGAAACTTCAAGGAGTGGGACTTTCTCATGTCATATGCCCAATGCAGCCCACTAAGCCCCACCTGAAATTTTGTTTCTGGACATCAGCAGACTCTCAGGAATGGTACAGGGGCAAAGTGAGGACCTGCAGCAGAAGGGGGAATGGTGGAAATCACAGTCTCCTTTTTTACAATTACAATTCTACTAGAGGAACTGCACAGTTGGATAGATGCCAACACAACTGGTAGCCTATGACATCTGAGTCATGAGATGACACCTGTAGATTTTTATATATGTTTGTATATAAAAATCTACCTTTTCAGATCATAATCCCTTACAAGTATGGCACTCAGGGAGGTGAATCATAAACCAACTCTACAGTACATATTCATTAGTGGTGTCAGCAAAACTTCCCCCAATCATTCCTCAGTAAACCAGGGAGGAACTGTCAGTCAGTAGAGAGAGGGGCTTCTGCAGCTGTGAAAACTACCTACAAGAACAGTTAATGATGGGCTGGGGACTGAAGGGGCATTGACAAAGAAGACACAGCTCTTCATTTCTTTGTCCTGGCTTAAAGTTAGCTCACATTAACTACAAAGCATCAAACAGACTGTAAACGAAGTGCTGTCTATAACAGACTAAGAAGGTGATACAAAAGAAACCCTGCTTTGAGATGTGAAGTTCCCAGAGATTTGGAATGTTGGGAACTCTTCATCTCTGGAAATGTGATACCTCCTCTACCTATTCTCTTCTCCCAGCCATGTGAATTTTCACTCTGTTGGATTTGTCCTTGCCATTTCTCCCTTAAAGTAACTTATTCTTAGGAGGCCAGCTTATCACAAAGATTTGAAGCCTCCATTTTCAAAAAAAGATGCACCTGAGTTTCTTTAGGAACGGCAACATCTTCCCTTTGTGCAAGGCAGGTACAGGTAGAAATGAGATTGGTTTTGGAGACATAGAGATATTTCTGCATTTCCCTTTTCATGATCTCTCTGGACTCAACCACACCCAGACTAGCCAAGAATGAAAACAGATGCTGATCACACAAAGGAGAGATTGTTCTGATCTATAGAAATCATTTGCCTAAAGAGGAAAGGCAGGCTCTGCTAACACATTTCACTAACCATAGGGAGTCAGATGCACAGGGACAAGGAAGGCAACGCAAGCCATTACTTGCAGATCAGATGCAAAAGTGATCCTCGTTTTATCAAGAACAGACATTGGTGCTGATATCAGCCCTACAGGCCCATACTATGCCAATACCCAACTGCAGCACCCACTGGGTGGCTGGCACATACAGACACTACCGTCTCAGTATACTTGAGGAAAACTATCCATGCACAGATGGCCATAGAGAAGAACCAGCCATTTCCAGCCTACTTGTACACACCCCAATACCCAAGAGCAGTGACCTTATTCAGATTCCCCCCCCCCCCCAGCAAAGATTAGATCAAAACAGATTCTCCCCACCCCACACTTCCCTCTATATAACACAAGAACCTCATTTTTGGGGAGGAGGGGGGATTCTTTATCATACAGCTTTTCTAGCAGATAATGGCCCTCAAAACCAGCTCTGCACTGTTTCTGAAGGACTGTGGTTTCCGCTCCCTTTAGACCAAGGCAGCCTCTTTGATGCTTCCCCAAATTCCCTGTCCCTTCTCACCATGACGCCCTTTGCATGGGAAAGGGGATCCATCTCCTCAAACTGGTGACCATTGGGGAAAACCTGCCACACTCCACACTGCATACACACACCATGTGCCATGGAAACAGCACAAACTGCTTCATTACACTCCAGCAATGCTCCTCTGTTATGGAGTGTGGCTGAAGGGTTTCCAGGGACAAGAAGCCACCCCACCCCGGCAAGGCTCCCACTCTGTCCCCTAGCTCTATAGCACAGCTTCTGTGTTTGCCAGCACCCCTGCTAAGGAGAGACAGGAGATGCATGTTACTGCTCTGAGTGTCTAAGAGTGGAGCCCCTCAGGATCTCTGCTGTGTCTGGCTTTCTCAGAGGCAGCCAGTCCTTGAGTTGCCAAAGGGACCAGCAGGTTCAGGGAGGAGCCGCTCTTCCATCAGCACAGCAGCCAGCACAGCAGCCCCTTTCACTCACTCAGTGGCCCCACCCTCTCCTCTGCCCGGCTGCCATCAGTGGGGTGCAACTTGCACTTGGAAGGGGAGTGGCGGACAGATGAGCGTGAGGGCCGAGCAAAACAGGAGGTCAGCGATTGGGAGCTGCAGTCACAAGCAACATCCTGCAAAGAGAAGGAGAAAGTGGAACAGTGAAAAAGGATGGGCAATAAAAGGAATGTCACTAACTGAGATCTGGTGATGAGTAGGGACTAGAGAGTTCCTTGTTCAAAATCCATCTCCATCGCTAGGCAACCTTAAGACAAGCTTTCAAACCTCACCCTCCTCTAGGTAATAGGGAGATTATCACAGAGGTCAACCTCACAGGGGTGTTACACTGATAATGTCACTATGAACAATGGAAGTGCATGGAATAAATTAAACATTAATAACAACTACTTGCACAGTTACTGTGCAGAGGCAAGTGATGGCAAACCACCTCTGAGAGTCTCTTGCCTTGAAAACCCCATGGGGTTGTCGTCAGTCAGCTGTGACTAAACAGCACTTTCCACCAGCACCACTGTTTGTACAGGTGCATTGCAAGTATGGCTTCTACATTAAGGTTTAATATCCAGTTTGCTCTGTTTTTAATCTATTTCATTTATACTCCACCTTTCACCCCAATGGGGACCAAAAACCATTTTCATCATTCTCCTCTCCTTCAGTTTCTCCTAACAAGAACCCAGTAAGGTAGGTTTGGTTGAGAAAGTCTGGCTGGTCCAAGATCACTCAGCAAGCTTTCTTGGCAGAGTGGGGGCTCAAACCTGAGTCTCCCACATCCCAGTCAGACACTCTAACCACTACAACACACTGGCTCTGCTGCTGTTGCACTTTGGATTTACAACTTATCAAGGCCACTGTGTAATTTGTCTGCAGCTATTGCCAGAAAAATGCATATAATTTATCAGCTGCCTTACCCAAAGCAGACAGGACACACACTTGACCACTAGATATGACAATGTAGGTTTAGAGGCTAGTGGAGGTTTTGTTGAAGTCTTCAAACTCTATGTTAGGGATTATTAGGAAAAGGAAGGAGAATAAAATGGCTAATATTGCAATGCCCCAATATAGATCTATGGTGTGGCCACATTTGGAATACTGCACACAGTTCCTGTCACTGTATTTCCAAAAGACACTGCAGAGCTGGAAAAAGTACAGAGGAGGGCAGCAGAGATGTTCAGGGTATTGGAGCACCTTCCCTTTGAGGAAAGGGTGAAGAATCTGGGACTTTTCAGTTTAGAAAAGAGGAAACATTATAGAGATGTATAAAATTGTGCAGGTGCAGAGAGTTGGCAAAATTTGTCTCCCTCTCCCAAAATTCTAAAACTCGAGGGCATCAATGAAACTGATGAGCAGTAAGTTCAGGGCAGACAAAAGGAAATACTACTTTACACAACAAGTGGTTAAAATGTGGAATTTGCTGCCATAGGATGTAGTGATGGCCACAGGAATAAACAGTGTTAAAATGGGATTAAGTGGATTCGTGGAGGATAAGTCTATCAATGGCTACTAGCCATGGTGACTGAGGAGAACCTCCGAACTCAGAGGTGCTAAGCTTCTGAATTCCCATGGCCAGGAGGCAACATTAGGGGAAGGCCTCAGCCTCTATGTCCTGTTATTGGCCCTCCAGAGGAACTGGTTGGCTGCTGTGTGAGATGGGATGCTGGACTGGATGGACTTTTCTTATGTTTTTATATTCTTTGCTCTGTGGCCCCTTCAAGTTTTCAGAAGATAGAAGACATCCTATGCTACATTTTACCCCACAGAAGAGCCTTCAGGACACATCAGACCAAGGCAGTTTGTCTGCTAGTATGTTATTTCTTGGGATAGAAAAATGTTACCTCATTGGCAATAGTAGCAGAAATGATGTCCGGCTCCCTTAAGGCTCTGTCCTTGCCTCCTTGGCTCAAAGTGGACAGCTTTGGTTCCTCAATGCAACCCTGCTTCAAGGGTTTTTTGTCCAGGGTCTTGGAGGTACTTTCAGACTGGTGAGGCACAGTTAAAGATGGATGGTCTGCCTTCTTGCTGCTGCTTTCTACTGCTATGGGGTCCTTCTTCTCAGGAGGTAAAGTGGGGCTCTGAGTTCTGCCACACACATTCCGGAAAAACTCCTGCACTATCCCGTACTTGGGTGCTTCTGGCTTGGCTTTGCTTTCCTGGCACCCTGGCTTCCAGATGGATTCAGTACTCCCAGAATGCTCCACAACATTGAACAAGCTAGATAGGCCATCATTAATATTGCTAAGGACTGGACTGTCTCTGGTGGTTGTAGAACGAGCCCAAGCGGACCCATTTTGCTTACTCTGATGGAGGTTCCACAGGCTTCGATCTTTAGAATTGTCCAGCTTAGAAGATGATCTTCTCTGGAGTTTGGGGGAGCCATACTTTGGTGAGCAACAGGGCCGTTCAATTCTGGAGTGGACTTTGTCCAGAGATGAGGAAATCTGCTTGCTGCGCACAGATATGAGGGAGGAGCTCCGGGGGGACCAGCTTTTGCTGCTGTGAATGCTGCCTCTGGGCATGTCCGTCTGTAGGCCAACGCTGACAGTCTGGATGGTCTGAGTACTGATGCTGGTCAACCCCACTGTCTGGCTGGAAGCGCTCTTCACCTTTCTCTCAAGAGAGCTGGAGCGAATAGCCTGCCGGACACAGTTGGTGATCTCCTTCATGTCGTCGCTCATGTTGCCAGAGATCTCCAGGTCATGCAGGGAGGATGGAAATCTGGGGACGGAAGTCACAGCTTTTTCGCTAACAGTACTTCCATCAAGCAGCTCACGGTGCTGCTTGGAGAAGTTGCACAGCCACCTGCTGTACATGTTTTCTGAGTGGTCCGACTCCTCCTTGGGCTTGGCCATTGTGAACAAGAAGCCAGGCTCAACCATAATCTTCCCCTCTCTGTTCTGCACTAGAGGCGCTTCCAACCTTCGTACCACCGGAGGGCTATAGTATATGCGGATCCCAGTCTTGTCTGGGGCTGTGTGGCTCCTCTGCATTTGTTTCTGGGACTGATCCTGCACAGACAAGCTGCTTGTCTTGGTACAGTCACACGATGAGACAGGGAGGTCCTCTGTGGCCTGGTTCTCAGATCTGGGTTGCTCATTATGAGCACAGTTATTGTGGGTGACCCCTACTGTTTCCTTTAATGTGTCAGGTAAGATCTGAGTAGCTGGGGATCCCTTTTTCATGTTGGCATTATCTGTGATCACTGGGCTGGTCTTGCCAGGAAGGTAAGGAGAACAGTCGAGCAAGCTTTCAAATTCAGACATTGAGGAAACCGACTTTGTCCTGGCCGGAACAAGAAGGGAATAGGTACAGCATACATTAGTGACAATTTTGAGAAGCGGATTATTTTTGGCTCCTGACTCAGAACTTCCTAAGAAGCACTTTTCCATGGCTAAGCTATATACCTAGCTGTGTGCCTCCATATCTCTCACCAATAAGGGCCAATTTTGCTAGTTTTCTTACTCTATCTTAAATGTATGGGGAAGGCAGCAGAAGGTAGCGGAACATTTTGTGTTATCCAGCCAGCTGCACAGCTAAGCTGAGCCTGACACAGTGTCCACAACAGCAACTTCTAGTACACTCAAAGGAAACCAGTGTTGCTGCTTCCTATGGATGGATGTGCTTCTCTTTCTAATCATCAAGTGGGGGTGCTGGCAGAGGAGCATGCTACCTACTTTTGGACAGCTAAGAATGGAGAGAAATAAGCCGATCCCTGGTGCTTTGCAAGACACACTGCATGCTTCTTACCTTTTTAGATTACTTTCTTTGATGTCCGTTTCAGAAATGGTTTCTTTGTCAGTGATCTTCTCGTTGAGAGTCTGAAAGAACATTGAGAGAGTTTTATCATCATCTGTGCTTTGTTTGATTTCTGTACACTTAAAGGTCTCGGTTGAGACATAGCAGTAGTTACAGGTATCTTGGTAACTTCCAGAATGGACTACTGTAATTTGATGTACATGGGATTGTACTGGAAAAGGGATAACTTTGGTTCAATTTTCACTAATTTCCAGTTTGTTTCAGGGTCCAAAACGCCACATATGTCTTCCAAAAGCAGCCTACTCAGAGAGACCTTGTTCTGCATTCCATCACTACAAGAGACTCAATAGGAGGCCATGTGCAACAGGAACTTTTTGGTAGTGGCGCCAAGACTTTGTAACTCCCTTCCCTGGGCAGTGCGTTTGGCTCATGCTCTTTAATTTTTAGAAGGTAGATAAAGACTATCCTTTTTTGGTAGGCTTTTAATTTGAATACATGGTGGTCATGGTGAAACCTTATAGATATTTAATTTGAGTTCCTGCTGACATCAGAATATGGTGATCACTACTACTGGATAACTCTTTGATTTCTTTACATGCCTTCCTGACAGTCTTAAGCAGTTATATGGCAAAGAGAAATTCAATGGGTGCAGCTTTTTTCTAGATTTTTGGCTATAACACAGCTGTTACCTTCTCAGAGCTCCTGTCACAAAAACACATTTGTTTATTTAGATTTCTGTGTCCCAGAAAGGTATTTTTCAAATACCCGTGGTGCTCCCAAGCATAGCCTGAAGAGGGATGGTCACCTCTAAGATTTGTCTCCAGAACAATTACACAGCTTCCCTCCCCTTCTGCGATACAATTTTACTTCAGAAGTCTAACTGCAAAAGCCAAGCTTATTCTCTCCTGGATCTTGCAGCAGAGAATAAATCCATTCCTCTTACCTCTTTCCAGCTACTGCCATGCTTCTCCATCTCTGAATTTTTCAAAGCCCAGCGGTCAGCTCCCTTCTGCAGCTGGAAGAGGATGCACACAAAGCAATTTGCAAGCTTGGCTTGTACATAAGAAGCCTACTGTCCTTGACATGTCATTAATTTGGAAGCCAATTTTGCTTCAGTTTCCATTGGGCATATTGCAAATTCGAACTGCATGCAGGGACTTCCCACTAACACAACAATACCAGGAGATTACCAAGTGTCCCCTACAGGACCCCACATATCATTCATTGGCTTGCTTACTGTTCTAAAAGGAAATCAATCTCTTAATACAAAAACTGGAGCTTAGAGGCAAATTTCCAGCTTGGCATCCAAGCTGACACAGGGTCATGCTGAGGTTGCATCTGTGAAGCATTAACTGCTAGTAAAGATAAAAGTTCGGTAGGTCACTAGGAGGGAGGCAGATCAATTTGACTGTGTCCATTGAAAAAACTGAGGAAACTCCCGGAAGATATTTTTGCTACAAAGGAGCGTCCTTCAAGGAGGGTCCCATCATACCTCTCCTATGTTCACAACAGAGACTCTTTAATCAGAGAATAATGAACCATCATTATAGACAAAATAATTGTTTAGCAAGTATCCACAGCTTATTATGATTTTCCTTGGAAAGAGTCAAGGTATTCAGGGCCTGAGTAATCACCATATTTGGGATCAAAAATGAATTTTCCCCAGGCCATATGAGCCAGTGACCTGTCTAGAGCTGGGGGTAACTTGTATGCATGTCTTGTTTCATAAGATTTACCTGGAGCAATTTACTATGCAAGTGAGATCTACTATAGTTTACTTTGTTTGCCTAGGCTCTTTGCTTGGAGAAGCAGTGAGGTCTATGGTGTATACATGTGAGGTCATGCCTGACTCATACCTGCACATGTACACGCATACTAACATTCTTGCTGGACATGGTGACACATATTAGGAACTCAATATATGTATATTCATAGCAAGAAACAGACATCAGTTCTGGAACAAAATGCACACACATATGGGATATATTCACACTTGTCCAAGTACAGAGAGATGCACTTAAAGGAACAGTGATTATTTAGGCACATGTGCTTAGCTCCTACCTGGTTCAGCTTGTTCTGCAGCTCCCGCACTTGCTGCTCTGCTGCCTGCTGCTCAACCTTGAAGTGGCCCAAGAGCTCCAGTTTCTCCTGGTCCCAGTTCTTCTCGCTGATTTGCAGCTGTTTGGTCAGGTCCATGACAGCACTGTAGGACTCAGCCAAGAGGTGCTGGTGTTCTTCCCGCTCCCTCTTCAGAGCTGCTTTCCAGTCAGAGAGTGCTCGCTCCGTCAGGCCTTTCCCACCCTTGGATTCCAGCTGCAAGGATCAAACCAGCAACTGTGTCAGGGAACCTGATCAAATCAAAAGGCTCTGGACAGAACATCTGTATCTGGTGACAGGAAACTGCTCAGCACTTTTTCACCTGTCATCTGCTCTGTTAAAGGATGAGCAGGTCCCTTTCCCTTCCGAAGGGAATGCTGGGAGCAGAATGGGAATAGATTCTTACCGAATTCACTATGACCGAACTTCTCCTCTCAGTATGATCTGTTCACTCACTGGCACATCTGTGATGCCTTTTTTGTCTACAGAATCACCTAATAAATTATTAATAAATACATTCATTAACCTGTTTATGTACCTGTTTGTCTACATACTTAATGCTTTCCAACTGGGATCCAACATGCCTCACATCATTATTCTTCCCTTCTCCATTTTGTCCTCACAACAACTAATTGAGGTTAAGTTAGGCCGACAGTTTTTACTGGCCCAAGATCATCCAGTGAGCCTCCATGGCAGAGTGAGAATTCAAACTTAGGCCTCTCAGATTGTAAACCAACATGCTAACCAGTACACAACACTGGCTCTCTTGCACTGAGATATATTTCTCAATGCAATGCCAGAACTAAGCCTATGCAGCCAGAGGAGGACCAGCTGATCTCAGAGGGCAGCCTTTCACACCTCTTATCTCCCTCATCCAAAACCTGCAAAACACAGAACAGTGTATATCTGAAGTGTTCACTCATTCAAATGCATATGAAATGTCATACTGAATAGCAAAGTAAAATACATATTCAGATATGTACTTTCAGGTGCAATGCAAAAGAGAGAGAGAATTCTCAAGAGAGGAGTGGAAGGCTAGAGGAATGGAATGTCTGTGTGCATGGGGGATTTGCTCTTTCCCACGCAGGCGTTGTCAAGCTAAAACAACAGTCCACAACGGAAGCAGAAAATATGCCTGCAGCTTTCAAGCACAATGTAGTGACATCTTTCCTAACGTGCCAGTGGGGGGGAGTAGAAAGAGGGAAAACTCTGGCTGCATGGAGATCCCCAGACAGATTAGACATTTTCACCCTTTTCCTCCAAAGAAGCTAACCAGTGGATTTACTTACAGCCTTAACTTGCAGATGGGTTCTTTTTGTTGTTTGTACACAGACTACCCAGACTGCTGCCGCTCTGTACGCTTAAGATACTTTTGCCAGGAATTATCAAAGGCTTGGTTATGCTTCATGCCTTTTTAAACACAGCAGCAATCAACATGTGACAGAAGCCCACATTAGAGTTTCAAGAGATGTCCCTTTAATGGTAATGGTAAGTACTTGCATTGGTGAAAAACAGAAGGAAACTATATGAAAAATGAAATTATACAAGCTACCACTGCATCAGCTGCATTATCAGAATGATTTGAGGCACTCTGGGACTGAATACAATATTCTGAGACTGAATTCTACTTTTGGAACTAAAACAGTCTTAGTTGCCTTAACTGATTATCTCTGCCTTGAGAATGGCAGGGGAAAGCAACCTTATTGATTCTTCTGAACCTTCTGATAGCTTGTGATACTACTGACCATGGTTTCCTTTCCATTAGACTGGCTGAGTTTGAAGTTTGGGGTGTGCAAAAAAAAAATCATTTTTAGATCCAAAAAATATTGGTATTCCTGAATACCAGTATCAGCATTGTTTTGGTATTTGAGTACATATTTGGGAAACTTGAATTTATCAGATTTCATTCACCAAGTCATATACGTGCTGGCACAACATGGTGAGTGAACTGAAGGCATTTAAAGTTTAAACTTTAAATGCCTTCAGTATGTTTGCTAAATTAAGCTGCCGCTGAGGCTGAACTCAGCGAGAGAACTGAAGGCATTTAGCCATGTCCAATAAAAGCTGAATAGTACCAACTTTTATTCAGGTGTGGCTATCTCTGATCCGTATTCAACTGAATAAATACCCAGAAAATACAAATAAGGTATTTTGGGGTATTTATTTGGCTCAGTATATACCAATCATACACCCCTACATCACACTCCTGTGATTCCATTCATACTTGACCAGCCATCTCCAAAAAGAGGTACTCTGGAACAGCTGCTCATGGCATTTACACTAGAGAGTTCTATTCCATCTCTTACTTTATTTCACATCTAGCTAAAACCACTGGGTGAGACTGTTTGGGGATTTCAAGTGAGGGACCATAAATATGAGGATGACACCCAGTTCTACTTCTCTTTAACAACTGAGACTGGTGTGTCTGCCAAAGTTCTGAACAAGCATTTAGAGAGCATAATGAAATGGTTGAAAGCCAGTAAACTTCAGCCTAGACAAGCCTGAGGCGCGGCTGGTAAATAATTCTTTATTGGGGAATAAGCAGGCAGCCTGTTTCGGATGGAATTGCATCCCCCACAAAAGCAAGTTCAGAGCTTTGCTCTGAAGTGCTCCTTGAACAACCTACAGCTGAAAGCTCAGGCTGCCTCAGTGGAATGTACTGCCTTTTAGTATGGCTTCAGCCATTCCTTGTAATGGCTTCAGCCATTCCTTGGGAAGTGAGGTCTGTAATCTATGTCCACTAAATCCAGGTTAGATTACTGTAATGTAGGGCTTTTTTTGAGCATGAACACACTGAATGCCATTCTGGCTGGCTTGGCACCAGGGGGTGTGGCCTAATATGCAAATGAATTCCTGCTAGGCTTTTCTACAAAAAAGTCCTGTGTGAAACAATGGTGATGTCAGGAGGTATGGCCTAATATGCAGATGGATTCCTGCTAGGCTTGTTCTAAAATAAATAAATATATATCCCCGCTGTAATGTGCTATACATGGGGTTGCCTTTTAAGATACCCTGGGTGCTTCAATTAGTACTAAATGTTGTTGAGGTTTGGATACAGAGAACATATCAGCCCTGCCTTGGAATATCTACCCCAGCATCCTGTCTGTTTCTAAGCACAATTTAAAAGTCTGGTTCTTACTTTTAAAACCAAAATGGCTTAGGACCTAGGTACCTGAATGGCTACCTCCTCCCATATTGTCTGGCCATTCAGTTGAGATCTTCATCCCAAACTCTGCTCTATGTGCCACTTTTCATGATGTGAGAAAGCTGAGGGCTAGAGATAAAGGCTTTTTCAGTGGAATGTTCTCTCCCCAGAGCTGCATGGTGCCTACTTATTTGGTCTTCAGGCACTAGGTCAAGACTTTTTTACTTGCAGGCTTTTAACTGAGCTTTCTATATTTACCATCTTTTTTCTTATTAGGTTGGTCATTTTTATATCTAATTTATGGCCATCCTATTTTATTCTTCATTTTATTTATAAAGTGTGCATGCTGCCTCTCCAGACTGCTTGAGGCAACAATACCACAAAACCAAAAGGAAAAATTATGTCAATAAAAATATGTATCAATAAAACTAAACTAAAAATTTAAAAGGGCAAAAACTGCCAATAAACCAAGCCTAGGAACAGTCCAAAATGATACTGATAAAACGTCTCTCAACCTTAGGTGACCATAAGACATTGAAATAAGACAAAATTCCTTCAATAAAAAGCCTGGGTAAAGAAAAAATTTGAACTGCCGCCTAAAAGAAAGTAAAGTATGTGCCGACAAGCCTCCTTGTGGAGGGCATTCCAAAGGCAAGCTGTCGTGCAAACCCCCTACCCCTGCATCTGGTTGCCACCTGCCATAACTCTGGAGGCCATAGGAAAGGCAGCAGAGCTTGAGTACAGGATCTCAGACGGCTGATGCAATCCCACACCCTACCCCTGACAATAACCTGGCTGCTAACACTCTGGATCAACTGAAGTTTTCAAAGATGGATTCATGCCCAGCATATTACTGTAATCTATCAGGGATGTGATCACATAATGGGTCACTATGGCCAGATCATGTTTTCTGAAAGAAGGTCATAGGTAGAGGAGATCTGAGCCTCCAAGAGTAGTCCAGGATCCAGCAGCACCCACAAGTTACAAACCTGCTCCTTCATTTTGTTATCCGACAGGTTGCTTATCAGTTTTCTGTGGGGTTTGGATATATTTTAGTTTTTGATAATGTTGCATGTTATTGTTTTACACTATACTGAGTTAATAAAATGTCCCTTTGCTGGCCTTGGTTGTGTGCTTGTATAGAACTGCAATGCAGAGGCCCAAATCAGTCATCTTCAGTAATCAAGTTCTGTAATCAGTTCACAAAGAGGACAATTAAGGTATGGTCATCCAGAAGTTTGGATGTGGAATGTTATAGCATTCATCAGATCTCAGGAGTTAAAGCAGATCTCAGGAGTTAAAGCAGAGTCCATATTTGGATGGGAGATCACCAAGATAGACTTTGCAGAGGAAGGCAATGGCAAATCACCTCTGCTTAATCATTGCCTTGAAAACCCTATGGAGTCACCCTAATTTGGCTGTGACTTGATGACAACTTCTCACACACACACACACCATAGAGGTCAGAACAGCTCCAACAATTCTGCCATGCATATTATGGAGTGAAGGTCAAACTGCAGCATCTGTCAAAATGCTTAGGGGATTCCAGTAATGTACTGATGCCAAGGAAGTCAGTTGCATAGTCTCTTGTCTAGGAATATATATGGGGCAGGGAATATCCTTGTGGTTAACATTCTGAAAACTCTCCTTTGCTTTAAGGATGCAAACAGATTAACATAATTGTTACCAATGCCTATTGTGGGCATGCATAATATTGTATCCTTCAGATAAACTCAGTACAAACCTATTCACAGCAAGAGATGGATTTGTACAGAGCTGAGAGTTGACTCCTCATGGTCACGCATACATACCCACCCATACCCCAGCCTCTTTAATGTACACCTGAACATAATGTGGATTGGTTGACCCTTGGACCAGTCATGAAGACACCTCCAGTCCTTCTTGGAGCAGTTTTTTTTTTAAGTGTCAGAGAATTTTTAAGGCATCTCCAACAAATATCTGAACAGATAAACATCGGGGGGGGGGGGAGTGGAGACCAGGAGGGGAGCCAGAGACTGTGTGTCAATTCAGCCATAAGGAGGTTAAACTGCTCCCTGCAGCAGAAAAGGTCACATCAATTCCTGTATGAGGATATATCTGTATACTTCATAAGAATGGGATAAGACAAGCATGACAAGAGATAATGGCAGGCAAATTTTAAGTGAAAAGCAATACAGAATATCTTTACTTTTGTACACTTGCACAACCATATGGACAGGAGATAAATAACAAGGCAAATCAATCTATCGAGAGGAACAAAACAAGATGCATTTTTGGACACAAGTTAACCACATGGACCAATTAGGGGAAAAAAGCTGAAGCTCTAAACTCCTACAGTGCTCCAGAGAATGGTAAGCTAATTTTAAAAGCCCCATTTCCCATGCTCGCTGGCACCTGACAGTTCAGATAGCTGAAGAGGAAATGATTATTCTAATCAGATAATAATTGGGCATGTTTACTGCATTTATGCATAACTGCCGTTCAGCACAGATGCCATTCTGGGTGATAATGGGCATCTGGGGGTGGGGTGGGGATCCACAAAACATCTCATAATGGCATCTCTGGAGTACAGTATCAGCAAGTGGGTTATTACTCAAAACTTCTTTATTATAATCCTAATGAATTTTCTCAGAGATGCTGAAATTAAGGTGCAATCAAACCAAAGTGGCATCAATTCACAAGGATTTCCTCATGAGTTATAACTTGATAAAATAACTAATCTAAGAGATTACGATGGCTGGCTTCTAATGCTTTCTGCTTGTCAAACCCCCACAACGTATGTTCATCAGTAGGAGGCTGGGGGTGGCAGGAAACTCATACTGTTACAGTAGGACAATGAACTGATAGATAGATCAGAGCACCCTGCAAAGTTTAGCACTGTCGTAATCTCTAAGGACTCATCCAACAGCTTCTGAAATTCCTGAGGAACAATGGGCTCTTATTTGCCCTGAGACAGCATCATACTTAGCATGGGATGACAGCTGTATA
Organism: Heteronotia binoei; assembly: GCF_032191835.1. Classification (NCBI taxonomy): domain Eukaryota; kingdom Metazoa; phylum Chordata; class Lepidosauria; order Squamata; family Gekkonidae; genus Heteronotia; species Heteronotia binoei. Next base: position 56,073,038 of record NC_083224.1, read on the forward strand.
CACTGCACAGCCAAAGTCCCTCTCCACACTGTGTACATGCTATCAACCACCAGCGTGGGATGAAGCATGCCATAAAGTTATATTGCAAGAGGATCACAGATGCTAACACAGTGCTCCGTTCTCTAAATTAGGGCCATTTGCACATGTCGTAACTATTCAAAATAAATGAAGTATCCGATTTCTCACTGCGTGTTACCAATGGCTTGAGTGCACTGAATTTGTAGCTGGTAACTGTAGTTTAACACCAGTCTATAGCCCATTAGGGACCCCAGACATCTGTGCAGAGTGCAGGATGATAATCAAGGGGGCTGGTCAGTTCAGCTCAGATGTTCTTGGCTTCCACAAAAAAAAATGCTTGCTCACTCACTGCCCTCAAAATTAATCAGACTGCCCAATTTATTGACATCTAAACAGCAGGTAACTCTCAGCTGCTAACAATGATGTGAAAGCACTGCATGTAGAGATGCCTTTGGAGAAAATAAGTCAGATGCATTAGGCTTCTCTCATGACTAAAAATCTATTAAAAATCATACTTCCTATGTTGCCTTCTCTTCAAAGGAAGTTGTTACAGGTCCTTATTGATGCTCCCTCTAAGCTGTGGAGCATTGTGAGCAAAAATTCTACTTTGTGGGCTACTGGCATTAAAGTTGTGAGTGAGCAATTAGCATAAATTAGTTTGCTCTGGGGCCATCCTTCGTGAGCGAAAACAAAACTGTGTGAGCCAACGAAGGCTAAAAAACTGAGCTAGCTCACACTAACTCAGCTTAGAGGGAACACTGGTCCCTACGTGTTATATATGCTTGGCTGCTACAACAGAAAGATCATTCACATGTTATGAATATTCTGTGATATGTGAATATCTGTTCACACAAGCCATCTACTCATCTGTGCAATGTAACATTCAAGACGTTTCTTAACAGAAGACTCAGAAGCAATTAGTGGTGAATGCTGAGGATAAGGGAACCCCTTGTACATAGAAATGGATACTTCTATACAGGGGTTGTTTTGTAGAAAAATAGGTGGTGGAGCTCATCCAGGAATTGTTATGCAGCTGCAATACTATTCAATGGACAAGAAGGTGGAACTCTCAGGAGGAGGTGGAACTCTCAGAAAGATTCAGGAGCGGTGCTCCTGTGAGCTCCCACTGAATCTGAGGCCTGCTTCTATATAATATGTGAGTTTCTCCAATGTTCATGTGTATCAGAGGTAATTTATGAAGTGGCACATAATCAACTTCAAGTTGGAAAACATATCTCAGGATTGCTAAACTTCTGCAAATGTCAGTGTCTAGAGCACAGAGTCTATGACAATGGAAATCTTATACGCGTTTATAACATGATAAAAGTGATTTCTAAGTGAGAGGTGTTCATTGGTTCTAGTTTGGCAAAACCACCAGAACCCCTCAACGCAGTTTGCTCATCTCACTGTCCACCTTAGAGTGTCTTTTTTTTGGGGGGGGGGGGAGCTGAGAAGCAAGACATAACTCTTTAAAATAAATATAACCATGAGCTTCTCATTGACAATACACAACTAAAGTGCCTACTATCTTCTTTTGGAAGGTAGGCGCCATAACACCTCACCCACATACACAAACATACACTATCGTGTCTGATTCAAAACAGATTCAGCATTATTCTCATGCTGCAAACCATAGGATGGACAGTAGGGCTTCCAGCAGTCCAGCTAGATCAGAATGAAAAATATTGATCCACATAACTCTGGACAAGGACCAAGTGTCTATTAATTGCCTCCTAACAAACATACTTCCTCTGAGGCCCAAGGTGCGGCACACATAACGCTGAGTATCTTCCATTCATCTTGGCCAAACGTTGGGGAGAGAAATCAATAACATTCATGAATAGAGCTTGCTTCAATAGTAGCCATTAAGATTCTGATGATGTCAGGCTGAAATAGCAACTGCTTAACCACACCCAAATGCTTTGTGTGGTGCCAAACACAGAGCTGGCTATAAGATGGCAACAGCAACTGATGCACACAGCAGGGCCAAGTTTGTTTGTTTGTGCTTTTGTTTTGGAAAAAGCCCGTGGAACTGACATTACACACCTTAATAGGACAGATCATTAATACTGAGTTGAAGAGGTGTTAGGAAAGCTTATGGAATCAATCATCTTGATGAAAGCAAAATGAGAACCAAACAGATGGGGAGGTTTTAGGGGAGCCTGAAAACCCCATCCTCTCACAGATAAGAAATCCTGTCACACAGATATCAGATGATGTCTGCTTTGGCTTGCTGCCTCTGGAGTTGACAGCCACTTTCAGTAGGTAAAACACATACTTCCGCAAGCCTCTGCTGAGGTTTCAGAGTTGTAATATGTAAGGAACTAATGCATTCCTTCCTTTGTACTAGCAACCAAGTCAATTTTCAGTGCTTCTGAATGGGAAGAGAGAGATAGAAACTGTCACACTCACACAGCATGTTATCCAGCTGATTTTTCCAGGTCTTGTAATTAACAAAAAAGACTAACAGTCATTCAACTGTAGGATAAGCCAAACACGATAGAATATCTAAGACAGTCATACATCTTCAGTGCGTGAAAGTGCTGCAGTGAGGAAGAAGTCCAATGCAATGCTAAACAGAGTTACACCCTTCTAAATGGGCCCAGAAAGGTGTTACTGTGCTTAGGATTGCACTGGTACGAGTTTCTCTTCTTCCTTTGTACAAGTTATGTTACACTCTTAACTTCTACTGCCTGTCTACACAGGTTGTTCATCTCCTTTTATACTTCTCTTTTCGGTCTCTGACCTCACCTGGCTACTTAGCTTCAGAGTTTCAAAATATATCATTTATTGCTCTGAATCACCACACAAACAAAAACACAGCATTTCCCCCTTCCTTCTTTTGAAGTTCAAACCAGTGTATAAAAGCAAAACAAGGCATTCAGGATTGGAGCCAGGACCAACAGTGTGGGGATGCCGCAAAACCAGCAAACTGTCCAATATAGGCACAATCCACAACCAGCAAAACTCAAGCAATCTGTTTGTTATCCATTTCCTTTAATGTTCAGAGGAAAGCTGAAGCACCACTGGGCTGGGTCTGACAGAAGAGGGGCAGGAGTTCACTGGGGTTACAAAGACCCTGAAAAAACTGGTATAGCATCCAGAGATACACCTTTGTTCCACAGGGTTGCTGATACTTAACATGGCTTATCACAGGTTGTTCAGACATGTTCAAGATAATTTTGGAAACCATTTTCATTCAATCGCAGCTGCAGGGCACAAGGCAAAACCAAACAAAGATTTCAGCCAAAATGAGATTAAGAGAGAACAGGGTGTAAGGTCACACTTAGGTTTTAATGGGAGACTTCAGGAAATTACTAAGATCCATTTCCAAAGACAAGGTGTTTTTGTTTTTTTAATTCACATTGTTTCTTACTGTACTGGAAAGGAGCTGCAATAATGCAATGTGAAAGGCTACACTGTTTTTATGATGAAATAGTCCATGATGACAGTGCTGAGCAGATCTGAGTACAAAAATGAAAGCGGCATTTTAACAAATGATGGGGGAGGGACAGGATATGAACCTGCTTCTTCATGAGTTATTTTCATGGCAGGGGAAATCAAGGAGGTGACTCAGCAAGTCACAAAGGGTGAGGATGTTACTCTTCATTTTAGCCACAAACCAGCCAGCTCATTTCCCTCTTCCTACACACTAACCTAACATATGCTCTTTAGGAAAATTGTGCACAAGCAGCCTGAAGGATTAGTGCTGTGCAGTCACCTACATGCACACAAACACAGGAGTCAAAAGTGTGACTAAGTCTTCTGTGATGTCAGGTTGCCAGACTTTCAGAAATCACTGCCAGTGGACATTATGGAGGAGTAGTTGAGATGTTATCAAAACATGAATACTTCTCTTGACGTTTTCCAACTGCTGATGGAGCCTCAGGAACCCACAAAGCATAAGAAAACCCACAAAGCACAGAACAGAATGGGATATATTGTTTCTTTCCTCCACTATTACGGACAGAGAATTGGACATCTGACTTCAAGGAAGGACACAAGAAATAATTCTAAGGGGTCTGTAGGCAATGGCCTGGAGTACTCTTCTATTCCTGGAAATTGGCAACCCCAAATGTTCTCAGAGTAGATATGTGGCCCACAGCACAGCTGGAGAGTCAAAAACAGGAATAGACTTGACATGGCTGTTATTAATGATTGGTTGGCGTAAAATGTCCCTTCCCATGGAGGATGTAACATATGAAATGGTGAATGCCTGTATACAACTGCAGCTTCCAGTTTCTGCAGTCATGAAAATTTGTGCTGGTGGTGGGGAGTCAGCCACCCAAATCATCAACACTGCTGTCTGTAAACTGTATCTGCTCATGTATCCTTCATGCAATCATAGGAGTGCATTTGAATGAGGGTAACTCAGGGTGAACTGGATGGACAAGCTTCACACCACATGGACTAGATGACTGCATTTACAAAAGAAACAGAAGGAGGATGCCCACAGGGCTGTCATGGGAATGCAGTAATGTTTTGACTTTGCAGAAGCAGAGCACAGGAAATGAATAATTTACTCATAAGGTTTTAACACATGTGTATATAAAAAACACTTCTGCTGTGCTTTGAGTGGCTGCTTTGAGTTTTTCTGTTTTTGTAGATTTTCTTAAAATAATAATTATTGGATTGTAATTGTTAGGTCAGCCTAAGGACTGATTGGTTGGGGTACTGTATGTTAAAACATATAAATGTTTTAAAGAAATATGTGTGTCTGCACCCTGAACTTGAATTTATAAAGGCATCATACTGATGGCAACATTTACAGCCATTTCTTTGTATATATCTGGGGATTTTGTTGCAAGCATCCACACAGCCAGAGTGTTTTAAAACACGCGGAGAGGAAGCTTGTGAGCTGCATGCAGCCTGGTCTGAAGGGAGCCCTTTGTTGGTCAGAACCAGTGGTGTGCAGCTATTTCCACAGCAGGCTGCTGCAGAGCTACAGTAAGAAGACTCCAGTTTTATTATATTCTTCCAAAGCCACAGTCCAGGGCTGAGTGCCAGATTACATTAGTCCTAACGGTATGCTGAGTGACAAGAGGCTTTTTTACCGTGTATGCCATACGGAGTGGGAGGGAAATAAACACAAAAAAGAGATATGCACTGGGTTCCATATCTGCACAATCTCATGCATGTACCACCTGAATGCAAAGGTCAGAGACTAGACACTAAAAACTGCAGATGCTCTGTCTTTTACTCTCTCTTCCTCATCTCATCTAACACAAACAACAAATGGTGATTCATCATTGTGCTGCTGCAAATCTTCCAACTCCCATCTCACAGGAAAGATTATGCAGGCAGGGCGGGGAGAGGCAGAGTGTGATGACAGCACACTACACATTGTTTGTATTAGACAAGGAGAGTAAGGAAACACAATGCCAGCTTCATGTCTCTTACAAAATCTAGTTAAAAAGATCTGTAGCATGCTGGTTATTTTTCCTCTTAGAATAGCAGCAGTTCAGGGTTGCCTATGTTTTTCTAGCAGCCTTTGCAACTTGCAACTCCATGCATGAAAAAGATCCATCATGTGCAGCCATCAAAATTACATAAGGTCTGTCACAAAAAAGAAAAAGCTTTTACTCCTATACTAATTCTATCTAGACCATACTTTTGTAAGAGTGGCAGTTTATGCTCTTATCCAATCTCATTTTTTCAGTGCCACTTATACACTGAGGACATGAAGCTCTGTCCTTGAACTTTCCCTTTCTATACAATTGCATATCTCCAACTGCCTGTCTGAGGCAACAATGAGAAATCCAAGCAGATAAGTCAAACCAAATCCTTTCCAAGCATCTCCTCTTTCCATATTCATTATCTCTTCATATTGTTTTTGTACCCACTGACAACATCAATATCCACCTTGCTGATCAGATTACAATCTTGCTTTTATCTTGCAATCCCCGTCTCATTTGCTCCCCATATTCAGTCATGTTGTGTTACTTCTGCCAGTACAACACTGCGAAATGTACAGCTCTCCTTCCCTTTCCCGGAGCAAATGTCTGACTCGTGCTCTGATCATGCCTTGACTACTGCAACCTTCTCTTTCCTGGTATCTGTCATCTCTAAAGAATCTCACCAGTATCCACCCTGTATTCCTCACCTGTTGATCAGACATGCAATGTCCCCCCAACGAGAGCTCCACACTGACAACATGTGTAGTCTCAAGTCATCATATATTCCTCATCCTCACATTTAAAGCCCCCCATGTTTTTGCTCACCTCATCTTTGTTCCCTTCCCTCTTAAGATTTCTCTCTCCTTGACCACTGCTTCTCCAGTCTTATCTCCTTCTCTCACCCAAATTCTCCTGTTCCCTTAAACTAAACTTCACTTTTTCCCTTGCTGCCTCTTATGCCTGGAAGGCCAACCATGAGTTACAGAATGCCACTCCACAGTCTTCCTATAATGCTATCTTACCAGTTGATGAAGCTACAAATATCCTAGAGTTCTGTGGATTTGATGCTCCACTGCTAAAAAGCATCACCTTTGATTTCAGAGGCCTCCTGCCTCCCCATCATGGAGCATAACTGAAGATCTCAACAGGAAGCACAACCCCTACTTGGTGTAGGGTTGCCAAGCATAGCAACTCTACATAGCAACTAGCAGGAGACAGGCAGGAACATAGGAGCCGCCAGCAACAGCATGATGTCACTTCCGGGGGAATCCAGAAGCAAAGTCCCTCTAGGAATCATTGAGAAGTCTATAGTAAAATCAGAGGTTCTAGTGATTCCTAGAGAGGACAGACACCACTTCCAGGTTTTTCTTGGAAGAGAGTTCATGTTGTTGCCAACAGGAGGGGTTTTTTTTTGTTTTATTTTTCTCCCACTGGCTGCAAAAGTGGCAGTGGGAAACTGAAGCAAGAGGCAGGGGAAAATGGTACCCCTAGCCTTGAAGAAGGCTCACACAGGGAGTTAAGAGAATAAATGTGATTCTTGAAAGTCTGACCTGAGTGATGAGACACTTGAGCTCCGTCCTCTCCATCTCCCAGGTCGCTTTGGCCTTGACAAACTGTTGCTGCAGTTCATTCATGCCTCTCCTCTCTTCATGCAGCTCTGTGCACAGCTCCTTTAAGATCACCTTAATGTCTGACAGGGTCTTAATGTACTCACTGGGCTGCTAAAATGACAAAAAAAATGTACCTAGTGAGTTCTGATGTATTTTGGACAGTGTAGCCACTGGTTACCATCTCCTATAACCTTTCTTAGTTTTCAGAAACACAGCTTCAGAAATTCCTTTCCATTACATTTTTACTACTCTTCCTCCAGAGAGGTCAGGGACATAAGCACAGTTCTTCTTTCTCCTATTTTATCCGTTCAACATAATGGTCTGCAGTCACATAGTGAGTTTGATGGATTTGAACCTGGTCACTCAAGTCCTAGGTCTGACACTCTTAACCACAATATACACTCTGCCAACTTTGACAAAGCAGCACGTACTGAAAACTAAGAGCTATACCACTTCTCACAAAGTATGAATTCTTGCGGGGGTGGAATTTGCCTAGTTTGATAACTAGTTTGGGAAAGCCCTGCCCAGCCTCAGAAATTATATGTCTGTGTTTCATAAAGTGCAGGCAAAAAGGTAGAAGAATATGCTACCTAAGTGAAAGTGACTGGTGGCCACAGAACAGAACCTGAAGACCAGCTCAGAGGAGATGCTGAATGCAGCTGCCAGCAGGTTTTAAAAAAAAGTTCAATGCTGTGGGGCCCAGTTCTGGTAATGACTGTGGCATCTGGGGAGTGGGGTCATGCCTTCCACTTCACACCATTTCCTGAATGGTATAAGAACCCTGAAGCCTGGTTGCTGAATTTGTAAACCCACTGGGGACTTTGTTGATGAAATCCCTGGAATCTCCTTGTATACATGAATGAGTCATCTCAGATCAAAGTCTGCAAACAAAACTTTCACATCATAACAGGCAGAATTAAGTCAGCTCATATATTCAGATGCATGCAAATAATCAAGTGGAGCTATTAAGGAATGCAAATGAATGTAGGGCGTGTGTGAGAATCAGTCCTAAAATACTGCAAAGAATCTCCAGAAGTCCAGGCTGCATAGATGTTGGTCCTCCCATTGCTCCCAGGTCTCATCTCACCATGTTTTGAAACCAGCCGTCTCCAATACACGTCTTGTTATCTGCTGGCTGCTGGGGGTTCAGTTCCTCTTCTTCTATCAGCAGGTACAGTTCTTTCATGCTATTCACCTGCAAAAGCAGAGAATGAAGCAAAACATGAGCAGGAGAGTCTGCAATGGCTGCACTACATGTTTTGTGTACAGAAAAACAATATGTGACCCACTGAAAGTCCAGCTGGTGGTAAAGGGCTGAGGACTATCTGTAGCAAGGTAAATGGAAGAGATTAGAGCACAAGATGAGGCTCTCTGAAGCGTGTACAAAGTTGCTCCATTGTCACATCATCCTTGTTGCTTTTTCCGTACCAGACACTCTACAGTACACTTCTGTATGAAGAGAGAGTCATCATTTGAATTCTTCCCTAGCCTGCTCTATAAAGAGGCTGTTGTTCTGAAGCCTACAGTCACTCAACTGCCCACAGACCATGCATTCTGCTTTCATCAGGAATTAATCTGTTGCAATAGCAAGAAGCCATTTTATTTCTCTGTTTGACTATGGTTCCCCTTCTCATATTCAGATGAGGGACTTCTTGAGAGGAACCTACTAGGCAATCTTGGACTTGGTCCTAAGAAATGCCCAAGACCTGGTGAGAGATGTAAAAGTGACTGCATTGCATGGGAACAGTACCATAATGTTATTGAATTCAACATTTGTATAAATAGGGAGTTGCCCAAAAAGACCAACACAACCACTTTTAACTTTAAAAGGGACAACTTCTGTGAGAAGAGGGGGCATGTGAAGAGGAAACTGAAAGAAAAGGTAAAAAAAGAAAGAAAAGGTAAAAAGGGGAAGCTTGGAGACTGTATGGAAGCTGTAAAAGGTAAGAAAGATTTCTCTAAATGGTGGAAAGCTAGTCCCAGTGAGGTTAACAAAAGGGAACACAAGCTGTGGCAAATAAAACGCAAGTCTGTGATGAAGCAGGCAAAAAGGGACTATGAGAAGCATATTGCTAAAAACATAAAAGACAATAAACATTTCTTCAAATACATTAGAATCAAGAAACCAGCTGGGGAGGCAATGGGGCCCTTGGATGATCAAGGGATAAAAGGATTACTGAAGGATGACAGGGAAATGGCTGAGAAGCTGAATGTATTTTTTGTCTCTGTCTTTACTGTGGAAGATGAGAAGTGCTTGCCCACTCCAGAACTGCTGATTTTGGGAGGTGTGTTGAAAAGACCTGAGTCAGATTGAGGTGACAAGAGAGGAGATCCTATAACTGATAGACAATTTAAAAACTGATAAATCACCAGGCCGGGATGGCATACATCTAAGATTTCTGAAAGAACCTGTAGATCTCCTGACAAAAATATGTAATCTTTCATTTAAATCTACTTCCATTCCTGAGGACTGGAAGACAGCTAATATCACTCCCACCTTTAAAAAGGGTTCCAGAGCAGATCCAGGAAATAACAGATCGGTCAGTCTGACTTCCATACCAGGTAGATTGTTAAAAAGAGAATTAGTAGACACATTGATGAACAAAAGTTATTGAGGAAGACTCAGCATGGGTTCTGTAAGCAGTGAAGTGGCTAAGTCTGTGAATGATGCTAAATTGTTCAGGATGGTGAGAACCAGGGAGAATTGTGAGGCACTTCAAAGGGATCTGTAGAGGATGGGAGGGTGGGCATCAACGTGGCAAATGAGATTCCATGTGGACAAGTGTAAAGTGATGCACATTGAGGTAAAAAATCCTAACTATAAATGCAAGTTGATAGGGTCCAAACTGGTGGAGACTGACCAAGAGAGAGATCTTGGGGTCGTGGTAGATAACTCACTGAAAATGTCAAGACAGTGTGGACTGCAATAAAAAAGGCCAACACTATGCTGGGAATTATTAGGAAGGGAATTGAAAACAAATCATCCAGTATCATAGTGCCCCTGTATACATTTCATGGTGTGGCCTCATTTGGAATGTTGTGTACAATGCTGGCCACCACACTTCTAAAAAGATACTATAGCACTGGAAAAAGTGCAGAAAAGGGCAACCAGAATTACTGAAGGGTTGGAAGACTTTCCCTATGAAGAAAGGTTAAAGCGCTTGGGGCTCTTAACTTGGAGAAACGACGACTGAGGGGTGACATGATAGGGGTTTACAAGATTATGCTTGGGACAGAGAAGGTAGAGAAAGAAGTACTTTTTTCCCTTTCTCACAATATAAGAACTCGTGAGTACTCAATGAAACTGCTGAGCAGTTAGAACGGATGAAAGGAAGTACTTCATCACCCAAAGAATGATTAACACATGGAATCCACTGCCACAGGTGGTGGCAGCAGCTATAAGCATAGATGGTTTCAAGAGGGGATTGGATAAACATATGGAGCAGAAGCCCATCAGTCACTATTAGCTACAAGGTATAGATAGAATGGAAACAATCGGTGCTTGCACAAGGGACTACTTTTACCTTTTTATAGCTAGAACTTTCTGTCTGGGGCAAGTGATGCTCTGTATTTTTGGTGCTTGAGGGGGAGGCAACAGTGGGAGGGCATCTAGTGTCCTGGCCCCACTGATGGATCTCCTGATGGCATCTGGTTTTGTGGCCCCTGTGTGACAGAGTGTTGGACTGGATGGGCCATTAGCCTGATCCAACATGACTTCTCTTATGTTCTTATGGGACTTATCAGACAAGTAAAAAAACCCAAACAAAATGATGCTTCTCTAAACAAAAGCAGGGTTAAAGTGGATGCATGCTACAATGGAACTTATAGGCTGCCACATGGAGTCAAGATCTCATCTTCAGGCAATAGTAGATTCTACAGCTCTCTGCATTTATGCAGAGGCCAATTGTCTTAGCACATTTTCACCTTTGATAATAAAGAACACCTTTACACTTTTTGTGTTCCCCCCACTCCTCAACCACTTGTGAATTTTATTCATGCAGGAGAGAATTCAGAAGAGACACCAAATGCACACTGCAGCCATGGTAGATTTTCATTTACATTAGGAACAGATCAAAACTTATCTACGCTCTTCTTGATACGCACTGTTTGAAAGAATATGGCATCATGTGCTCTCTTCTTGGATAAATAGTACCATGAAATCCATCCATCCTATTATCTTAATTTTATATTTCTCCCCTCCCTTCCTTATTTCTTTGCTACAATAAAAATTCATGGGTTATAGGAACTGGAAAAGAAGTTGTGATGGACTCAGGCAAGTTAGCCTGGAAACTGGGGAACAGTCTTGCAACGATTGGCTGGGCCGCAGCTATAGCAACAAAAATGTAGCAAATTGAGAGACGCTTGGAGGGAAGTAAAATGCCTGAGAGTTGAGCTTTAGGACAGGAACAGTTCAGTTCAGTCTGAGAACTGTGGAGTTCAGTCAGAGAACTGAAGCTGATCAGTTGTGAAAGCAACTGGAAAGGAGCTGAGACAGCCTGTGGGCTGAGTTCCTTGGGAAACAGAACAGTTTCTGTCTGTGAGAGAGTTATTGGTCAGAAGGAGGCAAAACCAGGCACCTTCTGTGAGGAGAAACTCTCTGAGGAGATCTGTCAGCACATTAGGACAGTCTCCTGGTCTAAATAAGAACACTCTAACACTTAAATACTGGGAGTAGATTCTTGTGGTCAGGAAGGATTCCCAAGAGTCAGACAAGGAATCTAGCTGGGTGGGACACACAGGATTGAGGGGCTAGAAGAGAACTCAAAAAGGTGTGAATCCTGAATGCTAATGTGTGAATCTGAGGGAATATTGATCTGGCACAAGTCAGAAGTCTCCAGTGTGTATGGAAAAACAGTATGATCGTTTATTATTTTTATGACTCAAAGGAGCCTGAGCATAGGGCTATTCCATCTCTGCCTAGAGTTCTTAGTACCAAGTAGGCATTGCCTGCCTGTCAAAAGATTTTATTACTAAAGCCTGCCCGATGTTAGTTCATAGTTATTACTAAAGCCTGCCTGTTTATATATTCTTAAAACTATCTCAGCCTGACAAATCTCTGGAGTTTAGAGATTGTTTATTTTGAATTCCTGCCTGCCAACTGATTTGCCTTCAAATAACTAATTAATATTATTTTACCCCTCTCCCTTACCTTTTGTGAACTAATAAACATTTTTTGTGGCTTTTGAAATTCAAAAACTGACCCTGACCAATTCCTCACAGATGTAAACTCAGCAAAAACTATTAACAAAAAAAATGTGTGTGAATGCCATAACTGCCTATTCTAAAATCAAATGCATTTTGCATTTATTTTGTATTTATTTATTTACATCTCACTTTTCTCCCCAATGGGGACCTAAAGCAGCTAGGAACATATTTCTCCTCTCTTCCATTTTGTTCTCAAAACAACCCTGTGAAGTAGGTTAGACTAAGAGTGTGTTACTTGCCCAAGGTCACCCAACAAGTTTCCACACAAGAGTGCTGATTCAAAGCCAAGCCCTCCCAGTATTCTAGTCTGATACTCTACCCACTATGCCACACCAACTTTCAATGATAGTACAGAAGTTCCCCAGGGACTTGTTTGCCCTAGAGAGGACCAGCATGCTTGTACTTGCAGCTCACCGTACCTCCAAGAAGTCATTGCCTTCATTCTGCAGAATCTTGCCCTGCCTCCAACGTTTCAGGAACCACTTGAGCTTCATGAAAAGGAGCAAAAAATTTTGCTTGAACTGCTGGGATTCCTGCACCAGAAGATTTTTTTCTTGGCTCCAGAATTTCTGCTCCAGCCTCCTCTGAAGGTTCAGGCTCTGCAGCTCAAATTCCCGCCTCAGGAGGGCCTTCTGGTGATCATCCTTCAGCTGAAATAAAATATACATAAAATATACATAGAAGCCTCACTAAAAGCACCAGGAAACTGTCTTATTTCACCTACATATATCATTACAGGATTTCAACAGAAAGGGCCAGGAAACAGTTTTTGGATTCTCAGGCTTGCAAGACAGCATCCTATGCAACTCTGGTTCTTTAGCTAGTGGTGGTGCAAAAACAGCATATTAGAGATGCAGTGAAAGGCTATAACCACCCTTATTTGGTGTCATTCACAGCACAGTAGGCCTTGGATAAAGCCATGGTGACAGGATGGCCATTTTTATTTGTGAACAGATGCATCCAGCTGCTCCAGAAACTTGCTCCCAGATCTCCAGCAGTCTTTTATGGCTTTGAAAAACCACCCAAGTTGCCCAGCTTGGTTATGACATCACAGTACGCATGGTACAGAACCATCTCAAGCAGCATACACTCAACATATAGGGAGATTATTTATTTATTTCAATTTGTACCTTGCCTTCCCCGCAAGAAGGCTCAGGGCGAGTTCCATCATAAAAATCCACAATATTAAAATCAGAATAACAAGTTAAAATACACCTAAAATAAGCAGAACATTAACAACTAACTGGTGCCTCAACAGATAAACAACCGGTTGGGTCTCAGGTGGTCACTTGGATTTGAGGTTACTGGAGGGAAAGATGGATAAAAAGTGGGTGCCTACTGCCTCAACTGAAGGCCTGGTGGAAGCTCTCTGTCTTGCAGGCCCTGTGGAACTATGGTAGCCCTGATCTCTAATGGAAGCTCATTCTACCAGGTAGGGGCCTGGCCTGAAAAGATCCAAAGACTCAGCCAGATGCATTTGTCTTTTTAGCTAAAGAAGGCAAGGGGCTACTTTGTACTTCCACACATTGCTGCACTTGGATGTGCCTGAAGCAGTAAGGCCTGTACTAAAAACCTCTGTGCCTTTGTGACATGTATGCCTCACGGCCTGAAGAGTAGCTCCAAGCAAATCTCTCTGACCTGGCAGATTTTCTGGGTAAAGTTCTCTGCTTCCTCCTTCCTCAGTTGCCTCTCCTGGGAGAGCTGTTCCTGAAGGCCCCGCAAACTCTCATTGGCCTCTGACAGAACCAACTGCAACTCCTTGATCTGCAAAGAACAATAACAAAGACAACAATCACAGGGGACATCTTAGGGGGAATACTTTATCTCTCTTTTTCATATAAGATTTGCTAACCATAAGGGAACAGTGCCTGTCTCCATCAGAAGTGTCTTAGGCCTAAGTTTGTGATTCTGTAATTTCAGGTCACTTGTACCATTGCAAACGTCACTGATTTCCTATATTTGTTCTTTACATTTTTAACTGATCTGTTGAATAATGTGACGTTAGAAGAAAACAAGAAATCAAGTAGCTTAGAAATATTTGTTTAATTAGTGGGTTTATTTGTAGCCACCAAACAAACTTCCTTGCCTGGCAAACTTCCAATACAAGCTGAGTCACAGAGTTGCTCAGAAATAGTCACAGAGCTGGTCTGAGTCTTGATGATCAGTAGAAAAGAGGGATATATTTTAAATAAAATAAACTTAGTGCTGATGCAAAAACAGCACTACTTCCTTTTTTGATTATTTGTACTGAAAAGCTGTTAAATCAGTAAGCATGCTGTCATTCTTAAACACTAGCTTTAAAAAATAATTGCCCATGTCTCTGGGAATTATATGTTAGTGTTGTGTAGGAACACAGGAAAGTAAGAGAAGAAGAAGGAAGAGGAGAAGAAGAATTTATACCCCGCCCTTCTCTCTGAATCAGAGTCTCAGAGCAGCTTACAATCTCCTTTATCTTCTTCCCCCACAACAGATGGTTGAGGCTGAGAGAGCTCTCCCAGAAGCTGCCCTTTCAAGGACAGCTCCTGTGAGAGCTATGGCTGACCCAAGGCCATTCCAGAAGCAGCAAGTGGAGGAGTGGGGAATCAAACCCAGTTCTCCCAGATAAGAGTCTGCACACTTAACCATAAACCAAACTGGCTCCTCTGGATCAGCACTGAATACGAGGAACTGTAAACTTTCAATTGGAAGCTTTCTGACTGCTACATCTGTCTTCATGCCCATTCCTTTCCCAAGTTTATTTTGCTCCTCACTAAAGGCGTATATCTCTTGAACTGCCATTTCTCCAGCCAGGACATTCTCCCCAGCATCTCTCTCCTCCCTTCCCTGGGGTCAGTGAGTACATACCTCAGATGCATAGGAGTCTTTTTCCTCTGGTTGGTATGACTTGTAACTCCGGTCAAGTTCCACATTGGCATCCACATCAGTGGTGTTGGTGTTGCTACTGCTGTGGTAGAGGTCAGAGGGCCTGCTCTCCCCGATGTCCCAGTCTGGGGCCTCCCTAAAGTCAGACTGCTGCATGCATGGGCAAGTTAATGAGAACAAACCAAAAGAGTAGAAAAAAAGAAAAGAAAAAACAAACAAAACAATGGGTCTCAGGAACAATAAGAGAGCTACAAGACAACAAAAAGGATGAAGAGGAGAAGGAGCTTCGCTACTGTGGCAGAAGACAAAGTGGAAAACAAAAGGAGACACAAAATGAGCAGACACGTGGGCTGGATTGTTTGGGGGAGGGGAAAGAGAGAGAGAGGGAAAAAATGCGCAAACACCAGTTATGGTGCCATGCAGTGCCAGGGGTGGGATTGGAGCTAGTTGGGTTGGAAGGGGATGGCCAGCAGCATGCGCAAAAATAGAACTCTGAAAAATTGGAGTGTGCTTTAGGAGGTTGTCAACCCAAATACAGCTCCCCAAAACTCCTTCCCCTCCTTTTAACCTTTTCTTGGATTGTGGTCTAATCATGACACCAGTTCATGATGAGCAAAGAAGGTCTTGACTACTCTACCACTTGGTGTTCAGCAGTATTCATAATATTGCCAATATTGTTTTTGTAGAGACATCATTTCCAGCACCTACTTTTAAGTCCAGTCTATAAAGGGCAAATGCAGTAGAGCCTGCTGACACATGAATAACACCTTACTCCCATAGCCCCCATGAACCTCGAGATAAGTGCCTGCATCAACTGAACCAAGCATTTGGGCCAATGGTTGCCTTCTGATGCTACAAGGCACTGCAGTGCAACTCCCTTCAGCTCTCTGAACTAGAAAAGATGAGACAACACTCAAAATCAGGAAATAGTTTGATCTTTCCTCTCTCTTCAAAGTTTGTCAAACAAGCCTTGGGCAATACTTTGAAGCATAATTCCTAGAGTTAAGAAGAAATCTAATCTCCTTCTTCAGTAAACACTTTCCACCTTTTACACCCATAAATTATCATTGTCCAAAATAAAGATGGCCTCATGCTCTTGAATTCATGTGGAACAGCCAATACCAGGTGTACAACATAAGAACATAAGAGAAGCCATGTTGGATCAGGCCAACGGCCCATCAAGTCCAACACTCTGTGTCACACAGTGGCAAAAAATTTTATATACACACATACACTGTGGCTAATAGCCACTAATGGACCTGTGCTCCATATTTTTATCTAAACCCCTCTTGAAGGTGGCTATACTTGTGGCCGCCACCACCTCCTGTGGCAGTGAATTCCACATGTTAATCACCCTTTGGGTGAAGAAGTACTTCCTTTTATCCATTTTAACCTTTCTGCTCAGCAATTTCATCGAATGCCCACAAGTTCTTGTATTGTGAGAAAGGCAGAAAAGTACTTCTTTCTCTACTTTCTCCATCCCATGCATTATCTTGTAAACCTCTATCATGTCACCCCGCAGTCGACGTTTCTCCAAGCTAAAGAGTCCCAAGCGTTTCAACCTTTCTTCATAGGGAAAGTGCTCCAGCCCTTTAATCATTCTAGTTGCCCTTCTCTGGACTTTCTCCAATGCTATAATATCCTTTTTGAGGTGCGGCGACCAGAACTGCACACAGTACTCCAAATGAGACCGCACCATCAATTTATACAGGGGCATTATGATACTGGCTGATTTGTTTTCAATTCCCTTCCTAATAATTCCCAGCATGGCGTTGGCCTTTTTTATTGCAATCACACACTGTCTTGACATTTTCAGTGAGTTATCTACCACGACCCCAAGATCTCTCTCTTGGTCAGTCTCTGCCAGTTCACACCCCATCAACTTGTATTTGTAGCTGGGATTCTTGGCCCCAATGTGCATTACTTTGCACTTGGCCACATTGAACCGCATCTGCCACGTTGACGCCCACTCACCCAGCCTCAACAGATCCCTTTGGAGTTCCTCACAATCCTCTCTGGTTCTCACCACCCTGAACAATTTAGTGTCATCCGCAAACTTGGCCACTTCACTGCTCACTCCCAACTCTAAATCATTTATGAACAAGTTAAAGAGCATGGGACCCAGTACCGAGCCCTGCGGCACCCCACTGCTTACCGTCCTCCACTGCGAAGACTGCCCATTTATACTGACTCTCTGCTTCCTATTACTAAGCCCGTTTTTGATCCACAAGAGGACCTGTCCTTTTACTCCATGACTCTCAAGTTTTCTAAGGAGCCTTTGATGAGGAACTTTATCAAACACATTCCTGTGTTATAAATTTTGAGTCCAATGGCACCTTTAAGACCAACAAAAGTTTATTCAAGGTACACACTTTTGTGTGAAAGCACATTTCTTGAGATACTCTGTGTATCTGAAGAAGTGCGCTTGCACATGAAAGGTCATACCTTGAATAAACCTTTGTTGGTGTTAGGATGCCACTGGACTCAAAAAATTTTCTACTGCTTCAGACAAACACAGTTGCCCACCTGGAACTAATTTCTGTGTTATGTTCAAGATCTCCTGTGAAGCCCAACACTTGATACTCTGAGTTCTAGTACACTGTAGACTTTAAAGCCATACTCCACTTGAAATACTCCACTTTAAAGCCATACTCCACTTGAAATAAAATTTTAGTGGCCATGTTGATCTGTGTAAGTAACAGTAAAATATTAAGTCTTCTAAGTCCACTGAAATCAATGGGCTACTTAAGCTTGCACAACTAGGCACAGTGTTGGGATCTCCCGCTAAGTTTTTTTAAAATTGTAAACTGCAACAGTAGAGACTGTAGAGACTCGAATCCAGATCAGGATTGTGATATGTTCGAAAGGGATTCATCCTTTACCCCCCCCCCCCGCCCCCCCACTGGCTATATCCCTGATCTCAATCTATATCCCTCAAATGCCCTGTGACATAACATATACAAAACCTTTGTGTATTCCACAAAACACAAACAGTAACCTCAGGGGGCCAAGAGCAATTGAAACTGGAAAAAAAATGTCAGAGGGGGGTTCCTGCTAAATCCAAAATCTGTGGCTTTGATCCAGATTTTTTTTTCAACTTATTTATTTGTTTGTGAACCTCCCAACAACACATCTATTTGCGGCTTTAAAAGCTGGGGTCTGAAATATCAGCTGGTGGCATAAGCAAAGTGCTATATTAACAGAATATTAAGCTGTTGATAGCTCATGAATTGTTAACCTTATCACTTTCTACCTCCAGAACAATTCTTAAATGAACATTTGAGCTGGTTAAACCAATACTTTACCAGTGTAATTCTCAAGGGAAGCTATTTCTCTGAAATAATCTCCAGTGTGAAAAATCTCCCAAGTTATCTCATCATAGTTCAATTCTACCCCTACCCCACCCCGCAACCTAGTTAACACTACAGTTTCACAGTGGCACTATTTCAGGAACTCTCTCCATATGTGAAATTGGGTTGTTAAAACTGAATGTTGGCTTTTCCCACCTCAAAACCTAAATATGTTAGGCTATCCATGACATGGAAGCCCTCTGGGCAAGGGCTATGGCATTTCTCTGTTCTGCACAACACCTGCACTCCATCTGACACTAAATAAAATAAAAGTCAGCAGCAGCCACAGCACAGTATATGAGTCTCTCCACCTCCTGCCCAACGCACACTCTGCTAAACCAGAGTCCTATCTCATTGGCCTCAGTTCCATGCAGTGAGCCAGTTGTTAGTGTGTCATTTCACTCTTAAGAGGCAGAAAGGGGGAGCTACATTAATAGGTTCTAATTTGTTAAAGCAGGAGAAAACAGCATGGCAAATAAAGCAATAATCACTGGAAAGGAATCATTGTCAACAAACCTGGGGGAAACCCTCACCTGGAATTCAGAGTTATGCTCTTTTCGCAAAGCCTCTTTTGTGGCATCCTGGGAGCTGGAACTTGGCAATGAGTCTTTCTGGCCTTTCAGGCAGTCACCAATGTGATCCACCTTCTTCATGAAGCTGTTCAGCTCCTGCTGAAGGACCCCAAGTCGCATCAAAATGGCACTTATTAGTTTAGAGTCCGTGGTGCTCTCATTATCCATGGCCTCACTCAGCACAAGTTCTGCACAGTCATTATCCATGCAGAGCTTTAGGCTGGAAGTGAAGCCATTGGCATCCGAGATCAAGACATCGATGGCTTTGCTGACCAGCGCAGCCTGGTCCCTGATGTCAAGGAGGGTCTCAAAGTCCTTGGATCTGAGAGGCCAGCTAGGGCTGGTTTCATGGGATTTGCTAATATTGCTAAGACTATTTCCAGGTGATCTCTCCTTAGCATCATTCTCTCCCCCAACTGGCTCCTCTCTCCAAAGGGACGTTGGAATGCATTGGGCAGAGTCTCCAGCCTCAGCATCTGTCTCCAGCATGGGCCGGGTGGTCTGGCATGAGGCAAGGTCACAGCGCTGCAGATTAGAAAGCAGCACTCGGTTCTCGTACTGCAGCTTCTTGACCTTGCCGCTCAGCTCACTGATTTGGACCTTGGCAGTGGCCAGCTCTTCTTGGGAGGTCTCACTGATCACCGAGCAGCTGTCCTCAGAGAGGGTGATGTCCAGATCATGATCTGACTTGTACTTATTGAGCTCATTCATGAGGAGCTTGTTTTGCTCCTCCAGTTCCATCAGTGATCGCCTCAGCAGTTCCGCCTCCTCCTCCACAAACTGCAAATGTCTTCTGAGTTCCACTATACTCTCCCCTGAGTCCCCACAGTTTGTCATGGAGAAGGAAAAGCGGATGTCTTGCCCCAAGAGTTCTTTGTCTCCTTGCACCTTCATGTCATCCATTTCCGCCCTCAGCCCTCGGTTTTCAACCTCAAGCTCCACTATCCTCCGGCTCAAGATGTTAGCTTCTTCCTCAACAAGTTTCAAGTGGACCTTCAGCTCTGCCTCTCTGGAATGAGGGGAGTCAGCCAGCTCCTCTATGGAGAGGGAACTCTCCAGGTCCCCATACAAGGACCGATATTTCATCAGTTCCTCCTTCATACTGTCATTCTCTTTGGCTACCTTTGTCAGTTTTTTGCACATCAGAGCAGACTCCTCCTTAGCAAAATGCAATTGACATTTGAGGTCCGCACTGTCCTCCTAGGATTAAGAAAGGAAATGGTACAAGAATGTTTTAAAACCCTGAAATTTGTCAGGTGCTAAAAAGATATTCATTGAGAAAAAGGTAGGACCCCAAAATTATTCATCTTCCAAATTCTACCCTCATGCTGGCAAAAGATCTTAGGGGATTTCCCTCCATATCGGAAAGATAGCAGGAGTCAAGACTATACATAGCTATTTTAAAAACTTGCTAGAAGAAAAATAATTGGCAGAACAAGTTGCCTGGGGTAATTCCAGGATTCGGGGATGGGAGGGTGGGTTAATAGGAGACCAGTTCAGCAACTGTTATGGATGGTATAACCTCTACAAGTCCAAAGGCTAAGGAATGGTCTAACAGAGCTTCAGAGAATGCCATCCAGACAAAAAAAAATCTAAAGGCCAGATGATTGATGGCAGTATGCCTACAGTTTTCAAACTCTACAGTTTGGAACACGTGGGAAAGTATAACGTCTGTGAAAAGGGTAAGTTTAAAAATGCCAAAAAGCTCATGAAGGATAATCAACCATCCTAGAATGATGTGGCAAACTGCTATCACATCTGCTTCATAATTCTCTGGGAACTTCATCTCAGGAGAGTCCAATTCTCATGGCCAGATTACCCATGCACAGAATTTGCTGATTTTTCAAAATAAAGCAAAATAAAATCGTTTAACATGTAAACATTCAGTACTTTTTACATGCTTGCTCCCACAGTGGCTTTCTACCACAGGTCTGCTAACAACTACTAACAATAAAACAAACTTTTTAAAGTATCAATAGAGTATCAAAATGTTCATGAACAGTAAAAATAATAATGAGAGAATAAAAACCAATTAATAAATAAAACAGCATCATTTGATCACAGCATCACATGAAAACAATAATAACCAGAGTGGAGCAAGGGAAGAATGGTCAAGGGAAAAGAGCAACAGAATTTTTTTCAACAGGAAAACTGCCAGAACAGAAGAGATTTAGAAAAGACTCACTTTGCCCTGGCCCAGATAGCCCCGGCAAGCTCGATCTCATCAGATTTTGGAAACTAAGGAGGGACAACTGTGGGTAGTACTTGGGATAGGAGACCTCCTTGGAATACCAGAAGTCAGGAGGTAGGGGCAGGCTTTATTCAGCCACGTGAATATCCTCCAGGTCCCCAGAGGTTACCACAACTACCAGGTGCACACATGTACTCACACATGCACACACACATTTTTTTTAAATAATACCCAAACAGAGAAAGGGGAGGGAGGCTCACTGTCTAGGATAAAAACTGCTGGAAGTATAATTTCAGGGGGTTGTGTGTGTGTGTGTGTGTGTGTGTGTGTGAGAGAGAGAGAGAGAGAGAGAGAGAGAATCTCCACAACTGTAGTGAAAATCGTTGTCTTTCCCTAAATAGATTACTACTTGCCTTGTATCTGACTCACATTACTATTCATTAAAAATACGACACTAGATCCTTACAAGAACTTCCCAGTAGGAGGGTGTGGGGCTCTCCCAGAATTTTTAAAAACTTGGACTTAACATCACCAATTGTTCTTATCTTAGCCCTAAAGGAAGGAATTGGTGTCTTAGGATTCAATAGAGAGAAATCTTTCTCTGAATCATATGCTTTATTAGCTTTCCAAAAAATAAGAAATAAACAAGCCTTGTGCCAAATACATACTAAAAACGAGAAAATGAGCAGTAATTTTTAACTATGATAATACAAAAATTGTAATGAAGGCCAATCTATTCCTCCTCATAGGCTAAATTCATACGGTTTTCTGTACAATACAAATCTTCCACATTATTTTCAGAATCCAGAAAGATTTTACCTTCCTTTCTTCAAGAGCATGCATGGATAAACAAGTCCACTATGTTTTCAACTCCATGCACTCATTTTTTAAAATATATTCTAACAAGGGTTTGAGGCTACCACTACTCCCAATCTAAGCAAATATATCTTTTTCTGAATACTACATTCTGCCACAAACTCCTAGGTCACCTATTCTAGTCCAATCTCAATGCATGCTTTACTTCTTCCAGTCCCCCTTTTAATGTTTCTTTTCCTTGGATTTCAATTATGTATTTTAAAAACATTCCCTTAGTTTCCCAATCCATCCAATATATATAAGGAAAGCCTTCCAATAAGTGGTACAGCCCAGGCAGAAACATTTCATACATTTTCCTGTGCATCTGAATTGCTTGTAAGGTTGATTTACTTTGTGTGAGGAGTGGGGGTAGAATTCAACCAACAGGAAACAAGATGTGAGTTGATGGCCTAATCCTGCCAAATCTTACAATTCTATCACTTGTTCCTAAATAAGCCCTAAAGAAGAAAACAAGGCTACAGTTAGGACTGTGTTTCTAGCTGTTTCCAAACATAGCCAGGGAAATGTGACTAAGCCACTGTTTATACATTTCCTAGTGCTAGATCTGTTCCCTTTCCTGAAAGTAATGGAAGAGGGGGACTCAGCTCTGTTCTTTCAGACTTCTGAAAGCAAGAAAACCGTTAGGAAATGCTACACAGTTTAGAGAGTTCTTGGATTCCCTGTGGCAATTTGAGGATTTGAAATTTCCCCCCTCAATAAATATTACCTCATAAAAAGTGACCGTTGGTTTTAAATCTCAGTGCTCATTTCCTGTTTCCATGGCTCACTGAGGGGGGAAAAACCCAGACAAATCTTTCCCCCTGTAAATACACTAGGCACTCAAGAGCTCCTTTCCAGATGGCCAGTACTGTATGAACATTCAATTGCAGCCGTCATGCCTGAGATTGCATCAGCCCAGAGCTGAAAAGAGGCTATTATTAACTCTTAGACTGTTGTGTTACATTTACAAAAACTTCATTGCACTGGATTCTGGCACAGCATGAAGAAACACCAAAAACATCACTGTAGAATAAACCACCCGTGAAGAGCTGGAGACATGGTAACCTTAACCTCTGATGCAAGCAGGTATTTATGTTCTCTCAAAAACCAAATGTAGTTCCAGCTCTGGAGTTCAATAGAATCCCTTTAAGAGGAAAACAGCATACAATGTAACATGCTTCTAACTACTAGGGGCTGATTTTAAAATGCTCACTGTCCCTCAAAAAGCTTACATGTCAAATTCCAAAAGCAACAGTAATATAATAGACTTTTTTTTTGCCATCAAGACTCACCACAGACTTATGGCAACTCCATAGGGTTTCAAGGGGAGAGACATTCACAAGTGGTTTCCCACTGCCTGCCTCTGTCCAGCCACTCTGGTATTCCTTGGTGGTCTCCCATCCAAATACTAACCAGAGCTGACCCCGCTTAACTTCCCAGATCTGATGAGATCAGGCTAACCTGGGCTAAATGGATCAGGACCTTTTCCATTAGAATCAATCAAAATATCACAAAACAGTGAGCAAACCCATTTCCCAGTCTTCATCAGGCTGGATGTTCAGTTTTTAAAAGTGTGTGTGGGGGGGGGGAGGGTGTTTCATGGGGATTACAGAGAAGTAGCCATTTCTGTAGATGTTAGTGTGTGAAATGATATGCCCTTCCTGCCCTCCACTTTGTACCAAAGATCCAGTCTGATGAAAAGTTCCACTGTTTTGATCACTGTTTGTGATACTCTGGTTGGGGAGAAGTTCCTGCCAAAACTAAGTGCAATGTAAAGGGGGAGAAACCTGAATGGCATACAAACCACACTAGTGCAACTCAAGCTGTGTTTGTGGCACTTTTCTTCTGCTGTACTGGCAGGATAGAACAAAGAAGCGGTGGATCAGCTCAAGTCAAGTGTACACTTGCATACTTTTTCAATATATGCAGCCCAACACTATGCATATTTACTCAGAAGGAAGTCTCACCATGCTCATTGGGACTTGCTCCTAAGTTAGTGTGTACAGGATTGCAGAATTTGATGTTTTGAGCACAGATCGCTCAAAGCCTTCTAAAGAGAAGCCAATTACCTAAGAGGCTCTAGTAATTTGTGTATAAGAATGGCTAAAACCACTAACCCAGTATTACCAACTGCACAAATGGCAGTCATGGACCTACACAGAGAAAATAGATGGGTCTTTTAATTTCCTGCTAAGGTTATTTTCCTTTCAAATAAATCATGTACTGGAGTATGTTTGGCAGATATATGTGGACAGGAACTCTCAAGAGGAATGAGTAGCTTGGGAATCCAAACTGACAGGGAGTATGGCATGTAACCTTTCTCCCACGCAGCTGTATACTCTCTACATGCATCTGGTCTCTTCCCCAGACACTGGCAGTGATGGGGGGAGGGGGATAATTGGTGCAACCACTGTCTTTTCCAGGTGTCCATAGAGCACAGATAAAATTTTACTCTAAAAATTCCTGTATGGAAAGCACTTCCGTCTACTGCCTAGTATTAGGGCTTTATCAAGGAATACATATTCTGCCATTTGCCCATCTCAGCAACCCTTTCCAAGGCAATAGAAGGAGAGGATGCTGATGCCTGTTATGCTGCCCTTTTGACACCTGAGGAATCTGAAGTACAAAGAAAGATGCCATATCTGGCCTTGGTGTTCAAGGGCACAAAAGAATCCTAGTTTTTAAGAACCATAACCCCCCTGATTATTTCTGTTAGTAAGATAAAGCTGCTCTTCCAATATATTATATGTTCTAAACAGTTTGAAGGTCCCTGAATAAATTATGAATACACTGGCACGCTACACGGACAACCAAAATCAGGAATGCACCACTTATTTCAGTAGAAATAGGAACAATTCCCCTAGCTATTCATATAACAAATGTTCCTGCACATCTACAGTATCAATTTTTGTCTCGGTGAGGGGCATAAACTCCATTTTAAAAGCAACAATACATTGCAAGTTGCTGAAACTCATCCCAGTTCTCATTCTGCTCTGCAACTGATCTGTTTCATTTTGCATCATTTCTTTCTAATGGCACCCCTTGGCATCATTGTGGGGGATTTGGTCTCTTGACATTCTACGGCTATTTGGGGGTCGGCCAATGAACTACAGAGTATTTAACTACTAAAACCCTGCACACAAAATTAAGTGAGAGGGTTTGCCAGTTTGTTCTGCGACTTGTTTAAAATGTGTTCATTGACATTCCAAAACGTTCAACAAAAGCAACTGAGTGAACAACCACCTCAAAAGTCCTACTGCTGTACTCTTACACCTTCAGCTTTGATCCTTTGCATCATGGTACCATTGAATTTAACTGCATTTGGTAGATTAAACCCCCCTCAGCTTATTAGCTGACCGAAAGTACTTATTTATTAGAATGTGTTGCAACTTTTAAGTATGCAGCAGCAGGGGAGAGGTGGGCAAGCTAAGACATTTTGGAAAATTTACAGCTCTGCTGCCCATTCCTAACTAGGGCTTTAATTACTGTGATACTGCTGCAACCATAAAAGCTAAAGTGGCGTCCAATGAAAGAGGAGCAAAGCAGAGCTCACCACCCGGCTTGCCTAAAAAAACTCACTCCTCACCCAGTCACCCTATTTATTTGCAGGATTGGGCCACTCCTTACGCTTTTTAAAATGCCACACAAGGGTGTATGGCTAAGTTTGAGCCTTAAAGCTCACTGCACAGCTTTCTTGACACAGGAAACAGCAATAGCTCCCCATGTTAGGTCACGGCCACACTAAGCTTAACACACCTGGCTCAGAAAGCCATATGCTAGAACTTCCTTTCATAACCAGCATAAATATTCCACACAACCAGTCCTCAGGAATCAACTGTGACTGATGGTATAAAAAGCAGGAATACTGTCCTTGTATGCTAGGTTAAGCAGTGATTTATAATCTCGCATCGCCTGTTGAATGTATTATATTGTTTTGTCTTCCACAGTCTGCCTTGAGTCTCTTTGAAAAAGTTGGATGATAAATAAATATTCCCACAGCTAGTACGGCCTTTATGTTAGCACGCACTGCAGGCTGCATTTGCAAAAGACAGCAGAAATGTATGTACAATATGACTTTAGAAAGATACCTGGACAGATGATTTTTTGTCTGTCTTTCCAAGAGAGCATGATCCTCTTTTCTTCAAAGAATTCTGAAATAAAAGACAAAATGGATTAATGATTGGCTAAACACTGATGCTTATTTCTCAGCATGAGTAGACTTAATACCAATTCCAAGTCCTCCTATTTTTGTATTGTTCAGGTATCTCCACCTACCTGGATATAAATACATGGTAAGAAGGATGACAACTACTCTGGATTAAGTGCCAACATGAAACTTGAGTGATTTACTCCCTCTTGAGTGTTAGATTTAATTCTAGGTCTGAATCTGAGTAAAAGAAATGTGTTATTATTTGGCATCCATAGTTACAGTTAGAACTAGAAATATAAAATTTTCAAAAATGCTGAAGCCATGGAAAATGGTTTTTAAAAACTTAATATATGTAATACTTATTTTCATATCAACTGAACTTATTTTACTGATTTAACAACACAAACATGCATAATTTTAACAGTTCCCATATAAAATTGTATTATTTGGTAGATTTATGAATTTTTAGCTATAAATGCCTGTTTTCTATAATATCAAAAACATTCAACCATTCAATAGTGCATCATCATCATACCTCTTATAACTTATTAACTGTGGAAAACATTAACCACATAAATAAGCATATGTTTCAAACAATTTCATTAGTAACATATGGTAATAAATTTCAATTTCTTACATAATTAATAACTACTTTTTAAATCTATCCCATATATTACTTTCTACCCACCCCTCCCCCCATTACTTGACCCCCGCTGGTGTTATATACTTAAAATATTAATATTAAAGGTACCCTTAATTAATAAGAACCAAAATTAATATCCTCCTCCCTCTTGTACTTAATCATTAGCAAAAATTGTCCAATGCTCTTTTATTTTCCACTCTTTTTCTATGTATCTTCTGAACTTTTTCCACTCCATCTTAAATACTTCTATATCATAGTCTCTTAAGGTTCTTGTTAACTTGTCCATTTCACTCCATGTCATAACTTTTACAATCCAATCCCATTTCTCTGGTATTTTTTCTTGCTTCCACAACTGCGCATACAGTGTCCTAGCAGCTGAGAGCAAGTACCAGATTAAATTTCTATCTTCTTTTGGAAATTTTCCATTTGTAATCCGAACAGAAAAGTCTCTGCAACTTTGTTAAATTCGTATCCCAAGATCTTAGAAATCTCTTGTTGAATCATCTGCCAATACTTTTTCGCTCTTTCACAAGTCCACCGCATATGGTAGAAAGAACCTTCATGTTTTTTACATTTCCAACATCTGTCCGGCATCTTAATGTTCATCTTTGCCAACTTTTTAGGAGTCATATACCATCTATACATCATCTTAAAACAATTTTCTTTGATACTCTGACATGTTGAGAGTTTCATAGAGTTCTTCAACAAATATTCCCATGTATCCATCTGTATTTCTTTATTTACATTGATTGCCCACTTAATCATTTGAGATTTCACTACTTCATCTTCCGTAGACCATTTTAAAAGTAATTTATATAATTTTGAAATTTTTCATTGTCTCCAAGCAGAACTTTTTCCATTTCTGTTTGCTCTTTTCTTATTCCTTCAGTTTTAATGTCATTCTCCACCAAACTCTTTATTTGTTGCATTTGAAACCAATCATATTTATAATTCAGCTCCTCAGCAGTTTTCAACTCTATTTTACCGCTTTGTATTTTTAATAGTTGATTGTATGACATCCATTTTCTCTCTCCTGACTAAGCTGTTATTTTTATTACTTCTGCTGGCACTATCCATAGTGGTTTTCTCTCATCGCCATATTTCTTATACTTCATCCAAATATTTAGCAAATTATTTCTTATGTAATTGTGAGAGAAAAAACCATCCATCTTTTTCTTCCCATAGTACATATAAGCGTGCCAGCTGAATTTATTTCCATGACCTTCCAACGTTAAAAGTTTTTTATTCAAAAGCATCACCCAATCTTTTATCTACACTAAACAAACTGCTTCATGATATAATCTTAAATATGGTAACTGGAATCCTCCTCTTTCTTTAGCGTCTATTAAAACTTTAAGTTTAATCCTTGGTTTCTTTCCAGCCCATATAAATTCTGAAATCTTTCCTTGCCATTTATTAAATTGTATACTGTCTTTCACAATTGGAATAGTTTGGAATAAATACATTATTCTCGGCAAAATGTTCATCTTAATTGCAGCTATTCTACCAAGCAATGACAAATTAAGCTTGTTCCACTTTATCTTATCTTCATCCATTTTACGCCATAACTTTTCATAATTATTTTTGAACAAATCAATGTTCTTCATTGTTATTTCCACACCCAAATATTTTACTTTAGAGGTAACTTCACATCCCGTTAACCTCTGCAATTCCTTTTGTTTATTTACTTGCATACTTTTACATAAAAGTTTTGATTTTTCTTTATTAACATAAAGTCCCACCAATTCTCCAAAATCTTGTATTTTAGCTAACAACAAAGGTGTTACTTGTATAGGATTTTCATTTATAAACATTATATCATCTGCAAATGCTCTATATTTATAGGTAAATCCTTTAATTCTCAATCCTTCTATTTCTTCATCATCTTGTATTTGCATCAATAAGATTTCAAGAGTCATTATAAACAACAATGGTGAAAGTGGACAACCTTGTCTTGTACCTTTGCTGATTATCATTTCATCTGTAAGATCTGCATTTATACATAGCCTTGCACATTGTTCAATATATATTACCTTTATCATTCTTATAAAGTTTTCCCCCAACTTTATTTTTTCCATTACTGCAAACATAAAGTCCCAGTTTAAATTATCAAAAGCTTTCTCTGCATCCACAAAAAATAATGCAACTTCCTTCTCTGGATGTCTTTCATAATATTCTACAATATTTACAACAGTTCTAATATTGTCTCTTATTTGCCTTTTAGGGAGAAAACCCACTTGATCTTCCTTTATAAAATTTATGAAATATTGTTTAAGGTGTTCTGCCAAGATTCTTGTGTATATCTTATTATCATTATTTAATAATGAAATTGGTCTATAATTCTTTACATTCGTGACATCTCTTTCTTCCTTTGGAATCAACGAAATTACAGCTTCTTTCCATGTATTTGGTATTTTCCCATTTAATCTTATCGCATTCATCAATTTTTGAAGTTTCGGTACTAATTCTTCTTTAAGCTTTTTATAAAATTTTGCTGTATATCCATCTGGTCCAGGTGCCTTTTCAATTTTCATTACATTAATCGCTACTTCAATTTCTATTTTTTCAATTGGATCATTCAAAATTTTTTCCATATATTCAGTTAAGGGTGCTATTTTGATTTTTTACAAATACGCTTCGATCCTTTCTTTCTTTACTTTAACACCCTTAAATAATTTAGCATAATACTTAAAAAATTCTCTCTTTATTCCTTCTTGATCTACCATCTTTTTTCCATCAGCCACAATTTTATTAATAATTTCACTTTCTCTCTTTTTCTTCCATTGCCAGGCCAAGTACTTTCCAGGTTTGTTTGCTCCCTCAAAAGATTTCTGTTGTAATTTTTTCAAATTCCATTCCATTTCCTTATTTAACAAATGTCTCATTTGTGTTTGCAATATTATAATCTCCCTTATAATTTTCTTTTTTCCTGGCCTTCTTCTTAATTCACCTTTTTTTCCCTTAATTTCATTTTGAATGTCCAACATCTGTTTATCTTTTGCTCTCTTATCTTTATTATTCAATGTTATTAATATTCCTCTCATTACTGCCTTGCAGGCATCCCATACCGTCTGAAATTCTATATCTTCTCTATCATTGACTTGGAAGTAAGCTTTAGTTTCATTTTCTAAAGATGTCACTATTTCTTTATTTTGTAGTACATCTTCATTTAATCTCCATCTTCTCGACTTTTTAGACAATTTTGTAATCCACATTATTGGGTTATGGTCAGCTACTATTTTGGGTAAAATCTCTATCTTCTTTGTTATAAGTCCCAAATCTTTGGTATCCCACAACATGTCAATTCTAGAAAAAGAATTATGTTTGGCTGAAAAAAAGGTATAGTCCCGTACTTCAGGATTGAAGTTTCTCCATATATCCTCCAAATTCTCTTGTTTAACCAGCTCAAAAAAAGACTTTGGCAATTTCCCTTCTTTATCAATGTTTTTTCTTCCCAGATCTATCTACTGTGTTCTGAATTGTTCCATTAAAGTCTCCCATCAACAAAATTTGCCCACAGGTCACTTCATCAAGATGTGGCGTAATATTTTTAAAGAAAATGTCCTTTGCACCATTTGGAGCATAAAGTCCCAACAATAAAGTTTTTTTAGCATTCAATGTAATTTCCACTGCTATATATCTTCCATCTTTATCTTTAAAAACCAATTTTGGGTCTAATTCTTTTTTAATATAAAAAATTACTCCTCTCTTCTTCTGTTCAGCCAATGTATAAAATTCTAGTCCCCACTGCTTATTCCATATAAATTTATAAACCTTTTGTCTAATGTGCACTTCCTCTAAACAAACTATGTTACAATTTTGGTTTTTTTATCCAATGAAATGTTGCCCTTCTTTTTTGTGGTGAGTTTAGTCCATTTACATTCCAAGATATCAATTTGTAATCCATCATGGTGCAAATTCTTTATTTTCTCCATAGAATCTACGCAATTCCTGTGTGTTTGTAATTATAATCCTTTTCCCTTGAAGTTCAAAGCTCAACCCTTCAGGTATTATCCATCTGTATCTCATTCCATTGTCGCATAATTTTTCTGTCAGTTTTTTATATGCATTCCTGTCAGTTAACACTTGTCTTGGCAACTCTTTCATAATGCTTATTCTACTACCTCCCACTATCAATGTCTTTTCAAAAATTTTGTTCATGATTTTTCCCACCATTTCTTTTGTCATAAATCTTATGACCATATCTCTTGGCAGATTATTCTTTTTTGCATAGAGTGAATTCACTCTATACATATAGTCATACATATTTCTATTCCCTTCAGGATCTTCCTCCAAAAATTCTGCAATTATTTTTATTATGTATTCTTTCAGATCTGATTCTTCATCTTCTGGTACACCTCTCAGACGGATCTGTGCCTCCATCAACTTGCAGTCATGTACTATCACTTCTTGTAATTTTAACAAGGTGGAATCATGTGTTTTCACTCTCTCTTCCACCTCTTGTACTTTTTTTGTTATTACTACAGTTTCATTTCTGAGATTCTCTATTTCTTTTTTTAATTCTTTTTTTGAATCCTCAATATCCTTTCTTATTTCTTTTTTAGAGGCAGTTATCATTTCTTTCACCCCCTTCCTTATCCTGGCTTCCTTTCCATCTAATTGGGCTTGCATTTTCTCCATTGAAGCAGACCTAGCATAAGTTTGCTTTGGGTCTGACATGTAAAAAAAGATCGAAAATTTTTATCTCACCAAATTAAATTTGGACCATCAGGTTTACTAGAGTGAAGCTTGCCCTTTCCAATGAACCCAATTTCGCCGTCCTCTGAGCCTCCCAGGCTCAGATATTAATGTTTAAAGTTTTTATTTTTCCAAAAATGGCGGTCGCGACTTTTGCTTCACTTTAAAAAAAAAAATCTTCTTTTCTCTTTAACCAATTCAAATCTTCTTCACCACTATCCAATAGTCCTTATTTTATAATTGCCAACTCAGTTAACTCCACCAATTTTTATTGTCCCAGTCACTTTAAAAACGTTGTTAAAACTCTGTCCTCCCAGCAATGGCCGCCGATGTTTCTCTCTGATATTATAATCCTAGAGTAGGCTGTTTACTTCTCTGACTTCCTTCTTCTTCCTCTGGTACTTCCTGCTTTTCCTGCCACCAAGTCTCGTTTAGCTGGTAGAGAAATCTCACGATATCTGACGTACTTCCTGTGTTGACTATGAGTGCTGTAGAGCTATGACGATGGGGCTACCTCCTCAACCGCAGAGGGACTAAACAATACATTCCTTTCTCCTTTTAGCACTGTCTTTTAATATTACAAAGTTCAAATTTAGCCCCTTTTCTTCTCCTCCTTTCAGGCTTCCATTGTTTCCAGCTCCCACTTTTTAATTTTGTTTTGTTTATCTTTAGTTAGTCTTGGAGTGAAAAGATAGCAATCAGTACCTTTATTTTTTTTTGTAGTTTATCCAGATCAACACCAGTCTTTTGTAAATTAGATGTTTAAAGTTGTAAAAGAAGATTCGGATCCTGTCGAGCTTATGTCAAATAAATGACTCTGGAAACTTCTGCAGATGATGAATATGCAACTTCTCTCCGGAGATCCCTCAAAGCCTCAAAGGAGCACCACCACCCCGGACTCCCTTTCAGCCAAGGTAAGTCTCCTCAAAGTATCTGTGCATATCTTGGACAATTCTCTAGCTGAGAAAAGTAGGCAGTAGGCATTAATTTGCCTTTTACTACCCCGAACAGAAGTGCCAGCCTGCCCCTGTTAAGGAAAGCAGCTCAGCTCGCCATTTTCCGATCCCGGAAGCCTCCACATAAATAAACATATGAAAATACGTTGCACAAGTGTGGGGCTCTCTATAACTCCTGTGAGGAGGGAATTTCATCTACACACACTGCCTTTCTCTTCCTCTTTGCCACACCCTGGCAGCACATGTCTTCCCCTTACCCACTTACCTCCCTCTTTCTGTATCCTGCCTCCATCTTCAGCTTTCCCTCCCCCTAGCATTCCATCCCCTTTTCAGCTTACCTTATCTCCATCTTCAGCTTTCCATCATTCTAGCAGCCCTTCCCCTTTCCTTTACTACTACCTACCTACCCTTTTCCCCAATTCTCCCCCTGGCAGCCTCTGCCCTCCTACTCATCTAACTTTCTCAATTTCTCTCCCCCATCTTCAGCTTTCCCTTTTTTTTAACCTTTTATCTTGCATTAAAAATCTAGTCGATGGGCAATAGTGACCAGCATCCAAAGTAGGAGACCAAAAGAATAGCACAGGGAACTATCTCCAACTCTCATCAAAAGCAGAGAGTAGACTTAGAACAGGAACAAACACAGCTCAGTAAAAAGCAACAGAAACATGTCCTACACACCATAAAATAAAGGACAGTGCTGCATAGAAAATATGGTGCCAGAGCTTTGATACCAGAGGCCACAATTTCTTTATAAAAGGCTGAAATACATAGCACCTTGATCATAAAAGGCAGAGTGTGACTAACTATTCATGCTCTGCTTCAAGAAAATCATTATTCATTGCAAGGTCCTATAAGAGATTACCTCTTAATCATCTTGGCTGCAGCTTTATGGATGAACCTCCTTTTCAAGGCTCCAACAACAAAAAACCTTAGTGCTTTCAAGTAAGCAAGCAGTTGGTCCTTCGAAGTCAGTGGCCTTGCCACAGACTAGGGTCTTCTCCTCCTTCATCTTCCATATGCAAATTAAAATGATGCTTTGAAAGTTCCAAGAACTAAAGATAGGTACCAATTTATAACTCATTTAACTAGAAATATGCCACTCTTTTCTCACACAGTATTCATCACCAAAGGATAGCTATCCTATGACATCCTGTGCTCTCTGAGTACTGTTAGGAGTGCAAGTCCCTGGTTTTTGGGGCTCTCCCCAGATGCTGGCCAGTGGGGGGAAGCCCTACTCCAACAGTCACTCATGGCCCCTCTTGAAAAGAGCAGGAACTTTGCACACCTGCCCCACAAGCTACAAATCTGCAGCTTGCAAGGCAGGTGCACATAGCGCCTGCTTTCCCCCCAACCATTGGATTGGGGATGACCCCTCTCAGAATGCCTCCCAAATCCCCCAGTGGGAAGAAATGGGACCTGGCAACCTTCCTTATGCTCTTATAATTTTTTTTAAAAATCAGAGGCTAGTTAACTATAACCATTTTTAGGATATGAAGAGAGAAGACCCTGGGAACTCACTTCAGCTAAAACAGCAGATTTAAAATATTCCTGCATTTTGGTCATCTAATAAAACTGTACTGACAGTAAGCAGTATGCTGACAGTTGCTTTGCTCTCCTTGTGGAGTGTAGAACTGGCCCAGAGGGAAAGGAAGTATTGAAAGCATCCAAATTTAACAAAATAGTTTCTTTGCAATACTCCGCAGAGCCAAGCTAGTGGAGAAAGCTATCCTTATCCTCAACCAAGTACCGTATTTTTGCACTATAAGGCGCTCCGGACAATAGGACGCACCTTCCTCCTGGGGGGCAATCTGCTGCCTCTGCCTTCGATCCGGCGCTTCCCCCGCGCCTCCCTGCCTGGCTCCATCTTCTTGCAGCAAGCGCTGGGATCGCTCCACGTGGCCCCACCGCAAACCCAGCGCTTCGCGAGCGCCGGCTGCGGAGGGGGCAGCGTGCTTCCTCCTTGCCTGTGTGCCTGGCTCCACCTCTGATGCTTAAAGCAAGCGCTGGGATCGCTCCTTCCACCCTCCGATCCCAGCGCTTGCTTTAAGCATCACAGATGAAGCCAGGCACACAGGCAAGGAGGAAGCACCCGCCCCCTCCGCAAACCCAGCGCTTCACGAGCACCAGCTGTGGAGAGGGCAGCGTGCTTCCTCCTTGTCTGTCTGCCTGGCTCCACCTCTGATGCTTAAAGCAAGTGCTGGGATCGGAGGGCGGAGGGAGCGTATCGCCCCCCCCCCAGGAAGGTACGTACCTTCGCTCCATAAGATGCACACACTTTCCCCCCCACTTTTTTTTGGGGGGGGAGTGCGTCTTATGGTCCGAAAAATACGGTAAGTATAATAAAACCTAATGATACTTTGAAGACCAAAATAATTTATTCCAGCACAAGTCTTTGTGAGTCAGGCTTCACTTCTTCAGATGCATATGGAATCATGTTATAGGCTTCTACATTTAAAAAAAAAAACTTCAGGGGGAGAGGTAGAGCTGTAGCTGAAGATATGTTGTAAATCATTTAAGTGTGAGTCCCTGTGAAAAGGATTGCAGTGTATGTGGTTGCTGCTCATAATGAGTGGTAAAAGAAATCAAAGATTCCAGGTTCTCATGGGGTGCAGATAGGAAAAGATCCAATCAATACATTAATTAATCAATTCAGAGTTAAGTATAGAAATGGGAAGTCATCATAATTCTCAACCAGGACAGCATCAGGAAACATGCTGAGTTTTTCAGTGCTCAGAATTAGCCTTGTATAGTATATGAGAATTAGAGAAAGCATGTCTTATGCCAATGTACCTTAAATTTCTCAGGCAGCCTGTTCTGGGAGCTTCTATCCAAGTGGCACCTGGAGATCTCTCACTATTACAGCTGATCTCCAAATGACAAAGATCACTTCCCCTGGAGAAAAGGACAGCTTTGGAGAGTTGACTCTATTGGCATTACACCCTGCTGAGGTCCCTGCCCTCCTCAAGCTCTACTCCTCCCAAATCTCCAGAGTTTCCCAATCTAGAACTGGCAACCCTATTCTATCCCCTTCTCTTCCTTAGATGTAATGGTTAGAGTGCCAGACTAAGATCTGAGAGTCCCAGGTCTGAATCTCCACTCTGCCATGGAAGCTTTCTGAGTGACCTCAGGCCAGCCACATACTCTCAGCTTGAACTGCCTCACAGATTCTTGAGGAGGATAAAATGGAGAGGAGAATAATGTAAGACACTCTGGGGGATACAGATAAAGCAAATAAATACAGTCAAAATGCTGCTCTGTACTGTCTTTTAGACAGACAACTTCCTATATCTCTATATTCTAAATTCCAATCTCTTCTTTTCAGGTGTCTTCTTAAGGGTCACTAAAAACACCTATAAATCTGGAATGGATCACTTGAGAATGTTATTAATCCACTACATCAAATGGAAGTGCCATATATTCTGCTAATTGTGTTCTTTTTGTTACATTTGCAGAGAGAAGAGTTGAAAAATAACATAGACGTCATTTGTGGAAACAGCTTGTCAATACTGATGAAAGACAGAGTATGTTTAATAAATAGCCAGTATTTTAGGACTGGTTTACACATGCAGACCTGCAGTGCAAATGAGGCAGCAGAGCGTCAAATGGACGGTAGCATTCTAGACTGAAGATGGGGGATTACAGCATTTCAGAGTTCTCCTACATTATTTATTCCTTAGAAGCACAAAACAAGCACAGCACATCAGAAAATCAGGTTAGAGATTTCCTCCCTGATGTACTGGAATTGTTTGTTTTGGGAGGGTTTTGTATGGAGACCATTAAAGATGAGCCTCTGCAATCTGAAGTCTGAAGTAGTTCAGCCCATTCAGCCCATTTGTTTTGGGAAAGTTTTATATGGAGAGCATTAAAGACGAGTTTCCGCAACCTGCAGTCTGAAGTGGTTCAGTCCATTCCAAGCTATCAGAGGCATCAGGCTTGCTGCTGTTGGAAAGAGAATACTGGACCTTGGTCAGACTAGGATAGCACGTATACATCCATATTTATCCTGATTAGCAGTGCCATCCTAAGCAGGACAACTCAGAATACTACTGATGTCTATCCAATGGAGAACTGTTCTGAGGACTGCACTGTTGGCATGAGCTCAGATTCCAAAGGAGCAAGAAGAACAGAATACATTAAAGTGACTCCAGCTATCTACCAAGCTCACAGCTTCTCTTTCTTCTTCCTCAATAGCTTAGCGTATCATCTTATTGCCAACTTTTTCATCAAATACCCCGCTAACTAATGTGGGGACACCACAGCTGTAATTGGGCTATGAAGACTTGGACTGTGATCCCAGTTCAGCCAAGAGTTTGCTGGGCAGACATAGTAACATTGCTCTCATCAAGTCTTATTCCCTGCTTGTAAATCTGGAATAAGAAATTTTAAAGATGCTTTAACATTGACTAACATTATAAGGCATTTGATGCACTTAAATTACTCAATTCTCCGGTTAAGCATATAGTTTTTATTGGGCCTCTTTTTGAAGCTCAAAAAGCTAGTGAATACTCAGCAATAAAAGGTTTCTCCTTACTTAATTTATGTTGCTCTTCCTTTTCCTACCAAGCATCCCTCACCCCCCTCCACATCTCTGCTGGAGAAGCTTTGGAATAAAGCCAGTGCTTTTAAAGAGATCCACCTGATGAAGAAATTACAAGCCAAACTGCTGCCTGTTGAAACCTCCCCCCTCCCCCTCCAAACAAAAAGTGTTTCACAAACTATGGAAGGAGATGCACATCAATAACTTATACCATGGGGATCCTTCTTAACAATACCCCCTTGGATGCCATTCTGTTCACATACCCTGAGACAAAAATATTCACAAATTAGTGTTAGAGTTCTGTAGCCAAGAAATGTAGCTGTGAAATGTGAGTGGATGCCACTGCCAAGCTCTGAGACCCAAACCACTCCTATTAAGGATAAACCTTTTCTTCAAAAGCCGCAGCTTCTTTCTGTGGCTTGGCACACCCTGCATAACAAGCACTAGGGAGGGGTATGGAGGCAGCTACGCAAATAGCACACTACTTGATCACAGCTCCTGTGGAAATCTAACACATTTCTATTGCACAGTATGTGATATTTAAAACAGTAACTAAGCCAGCCATTCCTTTTCCCATCCTCTCCTGAAGTTTAAAGAGAAAAAGAGAGAGAGAGAGAGAGAGAGAGAGAGAGAGAGAGAGAGAGAGAGAGAGAGCGCAAGCTAATTATTTAAGTTTCATCAATGCCAGTGAACACAACAACACAACAATCAGCCTGGGAACAGAGGGTGTGGAGGCTACTCACTATGCTGGACCCAATGCTTCTGCAAGCATCCTCTGCAACCTATACACAGCCACATCTGAGGATACTTAAATCTAGTGACTGGGACAGTGAATGGTCAAGAAAGATCTTTTTACAAGCTTGAAAAATACCCCAAGTTTGCAGAAAAATGTGAAATTTTAAAAAAGAATTGGGGGTTTCCAAAA
The DNA here is from genome assembly GCF_032191835.1 of Heteronotia binoei. NCBI lineage: Eukaryota > Metazoa > Chordata > Lepidosauria > Squamata > Gekkonidae > Heteronotia > Heteronotia binoei. Next base: position 56,111,006 of record NC_083224.1, read on the forward strand.
GCCTAAAATGATAAACATAGCACCTATGGCTTAAAGCAATGGATTCCCTCAGTAGCCAGGCAACCACAGATTCCATGCTTGGGTCTGTCAGTAAATGGCAGGGGGAGGAGCAGGGCTATTTCCAGACCTATTTTAGTCTTTGAGGGAAGATTCAATGGGCCAGGCCTATCTAGAGTTACCAGCTCCAGGTTGGGAAATTCCTGGAGATTTTGTAATAAAGAGGGCAGAGTTTGGGGAGAAGAAAGCCCTCAGCTGGATATAATGCCACAGAGTCCACCCTTCAGAGCAGCCATCTTCTCTAGGGGGACAGAACTCTGATGTCTGGAGCTCAGTTGTAATTTCACAAGATCTCTAGGTCCTACCTGGAGACTGGCAACTCAAGGCTTGGAAGCAACCTCTGGATGACTTGATACCACTCGACTTGCATGACTCAACTACACCTGCCTGCTTGCTACTGTACAAGCAGCCACCCTATGAAAACCAGTGTATTCTAGTGGTTAGAGCTTCAATGTAAGATATGGAAGACCCAAATTCGAAACCCCAACTTCCTATGGAAGCTCACTGGGTTATTTTGGACCAGTCACATACTTTAACTTACCTCACAGGGCTATTGCATGGATAAAAAGGAGAGCAGAATAATATAAGCAGCTTTGGCCCCCACTGTGGAGAAAAGTGGGCTATAAATGAGGTAAATAAATAATAAATATAACTGAAGATGGAAAGTAGATTAAAAGCAGCCTGGTGAATGGCTGAGGAGGAGAAAATGAGGAAGGGGAGAGGATATGGAGGTTGCCGGGGGAAGGGAAAGAGGAAACGGTGCGGGGGGGAAAGTGAAGTGCCACCTCACAAGTCCTTGAGAGTTCCCTACCATTCAAGTGGGCTTGGCCCAGAGACTGGCACCACACAACTGGACCACAGTTTCCCTAGGCAGAGGCTGCTAGCGTGAGGAGCAGAGGGAAAACTCAAGACAGATTAATAGATAAAGGTAGGTTGACTGTTGAGTGGGAAGGTGTAGGGTTACCAACTCCAGGTTAGGAAACACCTGGTGATTTGGGACAGCAGCCTCGGTTAGGTGGGATTTGAAGGGGAGAAGGACCTTAGGAACATATAATGCCACCCTCCACAGCAGCCATTTTCTCCAGGGGAACTAGGGTTGCCAACCTCCAAGTGGGGGGTTGAGATCACCTGGAATTACAACTGATCTCCATATGGCAAAGATCAGTTCTCCTGGAGAAAATGGCTGTTTTGGAGGGTGGGCTCTATATCATTGTACCCTGCTGAGGTTGCTTCCCTCCCAAAACCTCACCTCCCAAGCTTTCATCCCCAAATCTCCAAGAATTTCCCAACCTAAAGCTGGCAACTCTAGGGAGAAGGAAGCAGAAAAATGGTAAAGGCTATGGGGCTTGCAGGAAAGGGAAATAGCAGATAAGGGACAATGAGATGCTTTCTGCAGGACCTTGTGGGTTCTCACTTGTAAGGCTATAATATGGAATGGTTTGTAATGTTTTAGAAACATCTATCCATAAGATACTGCCATTTATACCAGCACTCATATTTCAGAGCTAAGGGTGTTCTGTGATTGCATAGATGCTGCAGTTGTGCTAACTTGAGCATTGCAAATTCTAGGTTTCATAGGCTAAAGAATGTCTGAGCCATACAAATGACATATAATCAGAAGTCTCAAAGATTTACCATGGTCGGCATCCAGGACTTTCAGGTACTTATTGGTCACTTTCCAGGACTAGCAGCTTTAAACAAATAAAGCAAACATGGCACATTTGCAGAACGCAAAATGGGTTGTAGAATTCTGCTTCTTCTAAGGCAAAATAAGGGTTGCCTTGGCTGGCACAGAATTCCAGTACATTTATTTTATCACGGAGTGTACTAACATTGCTGCACTGTCGCATAAACTGACAAAATCTAGACAAGATAAAGCAGATCAAATCTTGGCTTTTACAATGAAAGTCATGCTGTCACAAGAGAAATTTGCCTTTTTTCAGGGAAAGTTCCACTGAACAGGGGGGAACCCTGTCTCAGAACACATCTCTTCAGCAGAGCAAAACACAATAACTGTGGCCATTCTATCATCACAACTAGGAGGCACTGTGACCAGGACTGTTTGCCTAGCATACTGCCACCTCTCATGGCTGCTAGCCATATTTGACTGGGCTTATTTTCTTACCGCTTTGCCTCTGGCTTTTTTCAATGCATTTTTTATGGTATGGTTTGTGTCTAAGTTCATTGGACAGCCAAAGCTGACAAATGTGATTAGATTTGACTGCTACCATACTGATGCCACCAGACATACGTATAAGATCCCTTTCACCCCCTTCCTGGGTGATGCCCCAGGCTCAAGAGAAAACAAGTCCTTCCGAAACCCTCCCAGCAAGACAAATGAAGCCACAGGTGCAAACAGGCACAAGTGTGACAATTAATTGGCCTTTCCAAGACTTATCCAATTATCGGAGATGCTCCCTCCAGCTGGAGAATAATCAGCACATAATCCCCTTAGGAGCAAATGTGCCCCCCTGCGCAGAGCCTGCTACAGGCAGAGGCGGCCGGGGGGGGGGGGGAGGAGACTGTTAGCCAGGCAATAGCAAAGGCCTGATAACCTGCTTATTGAACACTGATTACGCAAACAACAGAGTACTTGAAGCTGCACTGCAGGCAGCAGAGCTGAGCCTGAAAGGCCTCTTGAGGGTTCCACTTTATGATAATGTATAAGAGGCATAACCATTCCAAGATCCCTCCCAGGGATCCCATAAATATGCCAGCTCTTCCTTTCACAGAGCAGCCTAAGACAGTAACACAGTTTGGGGTCACTGCCAAAGAGGGTAATATAAATAAATTTACTGAAAGGTGTGGATTCCCCAATGGGTGCCAGCTGGATTTCATGGGCTGTCATCAGCCAAATAGTTGTACTGCCTGCACACAAAAAAATGCTCACTATTTGATGCAGCGTTCCTGGGAAGAGGGAGTTTCCACCCGTCACTCAGCATCTGAAGTAAGATATTTTCTTGCCTGGTCATCACAAACCACAAAGTAGGAGTCAAAATAACAACAACATCAAAACAGAAAGGCCTTCATGGCCTAGGCCCTAGGGAGACCCACATATCTATAGGATCACTCCCTCAGTATGTCCCACTACAACAGCTGTGCTCATCTGAGCAAAGCCTGCTAAAGGTACCACCCTGCAAAGTCAAGATCAACGTCTGCATTCTCTGGGTTGTAGTTTATAACACAGGTTGTTACACGAACTGCATTGTTTTTCTAATTTTGTAATCCACCTCAGGAGGTCATTTAGCCTTTTGTGCCCTCACATTCCCTTGGCAAGTATGACCCTAATCTATATCTGTTGGTCCCTTCATGTTTTTTGCAAAATTCACAAAATTCACTTGGTCCAAATAGCTTTAAGGATTGCTAACAAGAATTCAGGAGAAGTTACATTTCATAGCAGGATACATTTCTGTGCCCTATATGTAGAAGACCTTTATGCCAACTACCACACAGCTTGGAAGAAAATAGAAAGGGAGTGGGGAGGGCTGAGGTGGCAGATTGAGGGCTCCGTCGCTTTCCCCCTCCATGGATAGAAATAGCTGCTGAATAATTAAAAAATATATATGGGTCTTCTCCACCTAGCTCCAAATTTATGACTGATTAACCCCACCTATTCATGAGTAGGACAGAGGGCCAAACCAAATATAATGCTGGGGACCTCTAGAGATGTATTTTAGTGGCAAAAAACAACTGTGAGGATGGAATAATATGAATCAGGTTTACAGAACTGGACAAGAGAGGGCTAACACACACACACAATTTCCCTAATCAGATATGCTCACTAGGTTGGAAGTTGACAGGATTCTCGCATCTGCTCGCCCTACAACTTGCAATCTGGACCCTTGCCCCTCCTGGCTTATTAAAGCTTGCCAGAGGGAGCTCAGATATCCTGTACGGGATATCATAAACAAATCCCTGATGGAAGGGCATTTTCCAGCGCCTCTGAAAGAGGCTGTGGTCCGCCCTCTACTGAAGAAACCAACCTTAGACCCGGCCGAATTGACACACTATCGGCCGGTTTCGAATTTACCCTTTTTGGGTAAACTCATTGAGAGGGCAGTGGCGTTGCAATTGCAGTTTTCTGGAGGATGCTTCCGTTCTCGACCCCCATCAGTCCGGCTTCCTTCCGGGTCATGGGACGGAGACGGTGCTGGTCGCTCTGATGGATGACCTCCAGCGGCACCTGGATCGAGGCGGCTCGGCGGTGCTGGTGGACCTATCAGCGGCGTTCAATATGGTCGACCACCGGCTGCTGACTTGCCGTCTCACCAACGTGGGGATTCAGGGGTTGGCCTTACAGTGGCTCTCCTCGTTCCTTGATGGTCGGGGACAAAGGGTGGCAGTTGGGGGTGAGCTGTCCCAGAGGCGCACGCTGGATTGTGGGGTGCCTCAGGGGGCAGTTCTTTCTCCAATGTTATTTAATATTTACATGCGCCCCCTTGCCCAGATTGCCCGGAGGCATGGGCTGGGTTGTCACCAGTATGCTGATGACACCCAGCTCTATCTGCTCATGGATGGCCGGCCTGACTCTGTCCCAGAAAACCTGGACCGGGCATTACAAGCCGTGGCCAGATGGCTCAGGCTGAGTAGGCTGAAACTCAATCCAGTGAAGACAGAGGTCCTTTGCTTGGGTCGCCATGGTCTGGGGGGGGGGGGGAAATTCCCCTTCCAGCCCTTGACGGTGTGCCACTGACAATGGCGCACAGGGTCAAGAGCTTGGGGGTACTACTTGAGCCTGCCTTATCTACGGAGGCCCAGGTAGCAGCCACTGCTAAGTCCGCATTCTTTCATCTTAGGCGGGCAAGGCAGTTGGCTCCCTTCCTGGAGCGGGATGACCTAGCAACAGTGATCCATGCAACGGTCACCTCAAGGTTGGATTACTGTAATGCCCTCTACATGGGGCTGCCCCTGTGCCGAACCCGGAAGTTGCAGCTAGTGCAGAACGCCGCCACCCGGCTGCTATTAGGGCTCCCTAGACGGGAGCACATTCAGCCGGGCCTTCGGGGACTGCACTGGCTGCCAATAATATACTGAGTCCGGTACAAGGTGCTGGTTATTACCTTTAAAGCCCTATATGGTCTAGGACCTGCCTACCTTAGGGACCGTCTCTTCCCATATGTTCCCCAGAGAGTACTGCGATCTGGCTCCCAAAATCTGCTCGTAATCCCTGGGCCAAAGGAGACCCGGTTGAAGTCAACCAGGGACAGGGCCTTCTCAATAACAGCCCCTTGCTGGTGGAACCAGTTACCGGAAGAGGTCAGGGCCCTGCGGGATATTGGACAATTCCGCAGGGCCTGTAAGACAGTCCTCTTCCGGTTGGCCTATAACTGACCAGCACCAAACCACCAAACTACCAAAATACCTAAGGAAGTGTATAGATTGTACGTTGTTGGACTGATGCACTGTTTTTAATGTTTTTAATGTTTTAATTTCTTAACTATGTAAATTGCTATTATATTTAAAATTTGAATTCTATGTTAGAATCTCTGTATTGTAAGCCGCCCTGAGCCCGCTTTGGTGGGGTAGGGCGGGATATAAATCAAATAAATAAATAAATAAATAAGGTGCTTTAAGCCTTGGAGGGGTAAAAAGACAGGCACCTCTATTGTGCCTGCCTCTCCCCCCTCAAAAGGTTTTAAAGGAGCTGGAAGGACAATATTTCAAAATGGGGAAACTATTCAGGAGAAAAGCATATCCCTTCTCAAGCACCATGACCCTAATCTATATCTGTTGGTCCCTTCATCTGTTTTTTGCAATTAAGTTACATGTCTGGAAGAATCACAGATCTGAAGCGTTTGTGTAGAGTTGGAGTACATGAATGAATGTATGAAAATTCTGAGTAGCTTGCCAACTGCCTGGAGATAAAATGTTCCATCTAGTTAAATAGAGGCTTAATTTGTGGAAATGGATATTTAAGGTTCCTCTCTATTAAAGGGACAGGACATTTTCCCCCAACCATAGTTGCACAGCAATAACTGCACAGCTGCAATCACCTTTTTTTGGGTGGGGGGTGTCAACCTTTGTCACGCAGACTCTCTGTTTCAGAATGGTATTCTGTGAGTGGGGAATAGCATCCCCCGGAAATCTTAACCTTTTCCCAGCGAGTGCAGGATCTTCTTCCTTCCCCAGTTCTGAGAAGTCAGATAGGGTGGGTGTGAGGGATGTTCAGGGTCAACGGGTAAAGAAGGAACCACTTTGAATGAGAACAGCACAGCTTGTTTGTTTAGGATTTGGTAAAAGATTAAGATTTGCTTAAGAGGTTTGGTTAAAAGTTTGTTACCATGTTTGTTACTAGGCATCTCTTCTTGCCACAGTACACCATAATGGCTTGCTGCATTCATTGTTTTTCTCTCTCATTTTGACTCAACAAGAAGTATGAATCAGAATATAGAGACACTAGGTGATCTTTGGGTCCCTTTCCTGTCCCCTGTCCCACAGTATTATTATTCTAAATCAGGGTTCCATACCTCTTTATCAATGTGAAGTAATTTTAGATACAGGCTGAAGGGGGCTGCTCTAGAGCTGAACAGAAGGCCTGCAGAGATAGCATCACAGCACCTAGCTTTCAGTTTTGTGTGCAAAGACCTAGTCTGGGGGCTTTAAAAGGACAAAGTACAAGAACATAAGAGAAGCCATGTTGGATCAGGCCAATGGCCCATCCAGTCCAACACTCTGTGTCACACAGTGGCCAAAAAAACCAGGCGCCATCAGGAGGTCCATCAGTGGGGCCAGGACAACTCTTCGGGCCAGGAATCACTACTAGGTTATAATTGGAGTGTAATGCTCTTTGGTGGATGTACCAGGAGAGGCAGTCCCTGAGGTATGCTTGTCCCAGACGGTTTAGGGCCATAAAGGTTAACCCAGAACCTTGAACCTGATCTGGTATTCAACCTGGAGCCAGTGCAGCTTGTGGAGCACTGGCTGGATATAAGCTAAAAGAAGATAATGTAAGAACACCCCCAACTGCATTCTGGAGCAGCTGTAGTTTCCAGGTCTATCACAAGGGTAGCCCTGCATAGAGCGCATTACAGTATTCTAACCTGGAGATGACCATTGCATGGAACACTGTGGCTAGGCAAGGGGGACAGGAAGGGGACTAATTGCCTAACCTGATGCAGATGGTAGAATGCCCATTTAGCTAGATTTGTGACCTGGGCCTGACAAAGAGGCATCCAGGATCACACCCAGATTCTTAACAGACTGCACTGGTGTTAACATGCTATCAAGAGCCATGAGTTAACATTCCAACCCTGCATCCCCCTGGTCCAGCCACAGAACTTTCATCTTAGCTGGATTTAGTTTCTGCCACCTCTGTTTTAGTCAACCAATCACAGCCTGCAATCCTCAGGCCAAAATATCAGGGGCAGTATTTGGCCAGCTGCTCCTCAACAGATACAGCTGGGTATCATCAGCATACTGGTTACACCCTAGCCCAAAGCTCTGCACCAGCTGTGCAAGGGGATGCATAAAGACACAAAATAACATTGGGGAGAGGACTGCCACTATACCAAAGGGTATAGTGGTGAAACCCTCTCCCCTAGCGCTACCCTCTGTTTTCAGTCTTGGAGAAACGAGACAAGCCACAAAAGCTGTCCCTCAAATCCCCACATCAGCGAGGCAGTGGATCACCAGGCTGTAATAGACCATGTCAAACACTGCTGACAAGTCAAGTAACATCAGCAGTGCTGACCCACCTTGATCCAGCTGTCTGAAAAGGTAATCTGTAAGAGTCCAGCACTGTTTCCATCCCATAGCCAGGGCAGAAGCTGGGTTGGATGGGGTCTGGGGTCAAAGTGTCATCTAGAAACCCCTGCAGCTGTTCCACTGTCGCTCTCTCAACCGCTTTGCCCAGGAACAGTAAATTCGAAACTGGGCAGTAGTTGGATGGATTTGTGAGATTCAAAGATGGTTTTTCTAAGAGTGCCCCCCACTGTGTCTTTTAACTTCCCCAGGATGACCCTTGAACTCAGGAACAGGTTTATAATGACCTCCAGAGGAGCCCGTTTTACAACACCATTGGCTTTTACTAATCATGATGGACATTGGTCCAAGAGGCATGTGGTAGGCTTCACAGCATCCAGGATCCTGTCAACATTGGCCTGTTGGTCCATATAACAGATTCAGTCAAGGGGACACTAGTTCCTGTACTGTATCTATATTGGCAGGCAAGTTCTGGTGAAGCAATAAGACTTAGTCCACAGAAAAGCTTGCAAAAGTCCCACAGCTAATTTCCAGATTACTAACATTTTGGATTCCCGTTGAGAGGGAAGTCAGTGACCTAATAACCCTAAATAATTTTGCCAGGCAAGAGCTAGAAGATGCAATGGAGGTTGCATAGAAATCCTTCTTTGCAGTCTTCACTACCATTTCATAGGATTTCATAAACATCCTATAAGATGCTCTTGTAGCTTCCTCACAAGTCCATCACCAAACTAGCCATCTAAGCTTGAATATAACTGATTCAATTGGTGTGAGATATCCAACTCTCCTTAGAAGACCACAAGAATAAGTCTCTTAAAGGGCCTGATTAAGTTGCTAAGAGGTTTGCAAACACTCCTCATAAAGCCCAGAATCAATTTTCTCCATCTGACTCCATCTCCTTTCCAGGTCACGCATCTGCAGAAATTTATTTATTTATTTTTATTTATTTGAGATTTATATCCCGCCCTTCCCACAAGTGGCTCAGGGCGGCTTCCAAAATTGATCAAACATGAAAATTAAACAATTTTAAGTTTGCCTCCAAAATTGAGTACCATTCTACAGCATAGCAGCACTGTTGTATATGCATTCAAGAACACTGTGCCAAAGCATGGAAATCCTAAATCATTTCTGTAGGTTTCCTTTCTCATTGTTTTAATTGGTTAAGAGAAGAGATATTCCTCAAACCAGTCAACCATGGTAGGAGGAGGGAAACAGTGCATGATAGGCTGGCACAGTATGCTAACATACTGAGCAAAAATAAATTTTATATACTGCATTCATCTATATGCAACACTTCTCCCTTGTATGCACGTCATGTGATTTCAGTCTAGCATGCAGCACACAGAACAACCCTCTCTTTCTTTCCACTTCCCAGTCCTTCAGTAGCAGCCGTTCCTTTTCTATTCATTTGCTATTCGACTCGTGTTTTCAGGCTGCTCAGAAACCAATCTCATGCCCATTAGTGTTCCTGCTGTGGGGATAAGCAGTACCATTGCCTCGACAGCAATAGCAAAAGAAAAAAGTGATCAGTCCTATCAGCCAAGGACAGGAAGAGCTGAGGCTCCCAAGTTGCCTGTGTGGCCATTTTGTACTGAAATCTGACCTAGACAAAAGGTTACACATCCCAATCTCAACAGCGAAAGTTTCTCTGTATTATTGTGTAGGTAATATAGCTGCATGGGGAAAGACTACTGTGAAAACTAAGAACAAGCCATTAACACACAAGCCTTTCTTAACAAGATGATATGTTGCATATGACTGCATGGTGGAATTCAATGGCATGAGCCAGCCCTAATTCTTAGCCACCTGTGATTAGGAATAAAAGAACTTTCCATATGTAATGAGAGCTGAGATCCTTTTGACATGTATCAAGAATACCCAGGTGTCCTACACAGCACCACACCCAGTACTGCTACTTGTCAGGCAAAAGATTAAACGGCATTATGCAGAAGAGCTGGCTAGGCAAGCAGCCTCACCAGAACAGCATAGCAGACTCTGCCAGGTGTTAATCCTCTTTGTTGCATGAACCAATACAGAATTGGTGCTGCAACAGAGTGGTAATGAAGTAATGTTCTGTAAAGGTCTAGTTTCTTAGAGCAGTGATAGCTAGCAGAACCTGTCAACTGTGAGCTGGAAAAGCTGACAGAGACTTTGGAAGAATCAGGTCAGTAAAGAAGGCTGCCAGGCGTCACTCCAGTGACAGTACTTCCATGCTGCCAACACTGTATTCCTGCTGTGATGGCAACTGGACACCAGATTTCTTTTGGCCTACTGCCCTGGCCTCTCACACAGTCCTGAGCCTCACTATTTTGGCAACCCTGTAAGCACCATGAGCCAGTTCCTTTCTCTAAAGATAATATGATGCCCTGCTGAACACACCTGCCTTGCCAGCTTTGCTTTACTTTGGCTTGCCAACCTCCAAGGTTTATATTATTATATTACTTTAATTGTAAGCCACCTTCAAGCATGACTGAAGAGGCAGCACAGAAATATTTTAAGTCTAATATTCTTATTGCTTTATTTGTATGTTTATTAAGCTCAGTAAAAAGTTTTTTTGGGGGGGAAAAGTCTAATATTCTTTAAAAAAATAGCAAATGGTTCATAAGTTTTCTTCAGTTTCCAGTTGCTGTTTGATGAAATATTTGTGTGGATTAAGATATCTATGGATACGTGAAATGCCTAAACTAGGCAATATGGCAATGGCATCTCTAAGTCCACCCCAGAGAAACACCAATATCTGAGAGAAGTGAGTGCCCACCAGGGAACTTATTTTAATAGTGTTGAATGGGCCTGATTCTGGATAGGATCACCATGCCATGGGGAAGGAGGGATTCCTGTCTTTCCCCCTGAGTCATTTTTCTGACTCAAAATGACACCAGAGGGGGAAAAGCTGGCAAATAACAGGCCTAAACTATCCCTACTAGTTGCTTGAAGAGGCAAGCAAGGCTATGGAGAATTCTATCTGCTGCAAACAAATAAGATCCAAGAAGACAGGCATAAAAGACTCTATAATGGGCTTCTAAAGGCAAAACAGCTACTCAAGAGCTCTCCCCCACATCCAATATCCCTCCACAGCAACTGGCTCCAATGTGATCCCTTCTTCCTACAATCTGTAGGACTTAGCTACACCCAGTTCTCTTGAACAAACAGTGCTCTTCATAAAAAACACTGCTGCAGCAATCTCTTCAGTAAACTACAAGGACACAAAATATACTGTCTCAGGAAACTTACACTCTATCCCCAGGAAACTTCAATGCTCTCTGCAGGCTTTGTATTTGGCAATTCCATTTAACAGCATCAAATGTTGGTCACGTTCAAGGGCATGCTCCTTTCCATAGCTACGTTCTTTAAACATATGGTGCATAGTATTGCGAACAGTATGAGAATAGCAAAGAAATAGCCAAAGATGAACATTTGCATATCATGCATGTAGATGGATGCCAATATAAGACACACAAAAAACAGAACAGCCTTGAGAACACTGCCAGACATGCATTTCAGCCTGTCATCTAAATATCTGCACATGATGAAGAAGAATATCTCTGATCATTTTTCAGTGCCTCTCTACACACATATGAAAAACATGTGCTAGAAGCAAAGTGTAAAGCAAAAGGTCCCAGTGTAATGTCATGAATTCACAAACATGCAAAGCTGGATGATTCCTAAATGGAGAACTGATTTACACACATACTAGCTTTGTATGAAAAACACAGCATTGTTTGAGAAACAAAAAATTGTTGTATACAAAAAACCCCCCCGATCTGTCTTCGGCATTAATGTAGAGGAACAGTTTAGAGATGCAGACATCTACTACAACTTCTCAACACCTCTACTTTGAAATAATCACTTGCATTCTTTGAGGTCTCAGTTTGAAGGGAAGGCATGTTCCAGATGTTTGGGCAGAACAGAGAGCCCACTAGCAGTGGCTGAAAAGTTGGGACTACATACGGAAAAAAACTAAGTGCATATATTCTCCAGCATCACCCACAAAGCTAGTTCAGTGGGGAGCTAGTTCACAAGTCAATCCCACCCAGTCTATCCACTGCCTTGTTGTGTGTCAGAACATAACTCTAAGCTCCTTGAAAGAAAACCAGAATGCAAGCATAACAAACAAGTACCCTAAGAGATGCGCTTACCTCCCGCAGTTTGTCCATCTCATTCCGCAGCACCTGCTTAGCCAACTCACTCTCAACAAGCCGCTGACGCAAATCCTCATTCTCCTCCTCCAGCTTAATCCGCTTTTTCTCCACTGCCTCCAACTCATTATGTAGCCGGACAGAAACATCTTTGGCTACCTGAAGATGCAGCCAGGAAAAAAAACCAGCATTAAATTAAGCCATGAGGATTAATGCACAGGGCTCAAATCAACTATCATTTACCAGAAGTACCAACACTGGGCATTAGATTCTGTATTTTAGATTCAGGGTCATTTCCTGTTTCTACTCCAACATGCCAAGACTCAGGCACTAGCACTGGGCCAAAAACAGCATCCTTAATCCGCTTTAAAAGATTTTCTTCCAAAAATGTCTTTAAAAAAAAGACTGGATTTCTCTGACTTATTTTCTTTAAAGGAGATCTTGATTAGGAATTAGAACACTTGGATTGGTCTTTGTATCTTGGATAGTGGAGTGATTTCAGATGCCAAAATGATAATAGTACACACTGGTAATGAGATAGGAAAAACTAACTCTCAATTCAGTCCGGGAGGATGCATTGTCTTGAGCTTCATTATCAACTGCAATTCAGCGCTCTCTTTCTAATCTCCCTTTGCAACTCCTTTGTAAGAGCACTGCTACTCTTAGGGCAGCAACTGAATGTTGTGGTTTCTGACGTCAGACTTATGTTCATTGATTCTTTGCATCCTCCTGGATGGGATTGAGACCTAGGTTTCCTGTCTCATTACCAATGCTGGTATCTCCATGCCTACTACCCCTCTGCGTATCACATCTAATCCAATCAAACCTGCTATTGTCATTCACCTGCTATTGACATTTGAAATCACCTTTATAAAATTTATATCTCTGGTACCTTGTGTTACATTTTATGGCATGCATGGCCTGGCCCAACAAAATGGTATTTATGTTAGATCCAGCCCTCATAACAAACCTCATATCTAAAGATTTCAGCAGCACTTGCCAAAGATTATATGGGTATAAAAAAACCAAAATGCCCAAACATGGATAGAACAGAATCCAAGAGGCCTTGGCACTAACACTCAGACAGCTGGAGTCCGGTTTCATAGCTGAAACATAAGCAGAGGAGTCAGACCACATTGGAAAGAAAGAATTAGCACAGTGACAACCTCAACCTCCCCATTAACATGAAGCTGAAAGCCTGAATTGCATCTCCTGCTACTCAGCTCTCAGGACTCTGTTTAGATTATGACTGTGTAAGGGTCAGCTGCTACTGATTCCAATTAGACCAGCTTCCTGAAACAGCCATAGGCAAGAAACAGTCAGAAGGGTTGTGACCAAAAAGCAAACAGTGAGGCAGGGGGCTTGGTCAAGGCAGGCAGAAGATCAGTCTAATAAACAGGCAGTGTACAGCTAGCCCCTTTCACATTGGTTGCTAGGACCAAGGAGTACTTGAAGGGCTGTCATATAGAGGATGGTGTGGAATTGTTTTCTGTGGCCCCGGAAGGTAGGACCAGAACCAATGGGTTGAAAATAAATCAAAAGAGTTTCCGCCTCAACATTAGGAAGAACTTCCTGACCGTTAGAGCGATTCCTCAGTGGAACAGGCTTCCTCGGGAGGTAGTGGGCTCTCCTTCCTTGGAGGTTTTTAAACAGAGGTTAGATGGCCATCTGACAGCAATGAAGATCCTATGAATTTAGGGGGAGGTGTTTGTGAGTTTCCTGCATTGTGCAAGGGTTGGACTACATGGCCCTAGAGGTCCCTTCCACCTCTATGATTCTATGAGTCAGAACAACAGCTTATGCAGCCCATGCCCTGCCCTGATTGGCTCTCTCAAGACCGAACTACACATTACCTGTACAGGAACATCAAACATGAAGCCTGTTCTAGAGTTCTTATCTGGCTCAAAAGCAACTAGTGCGAGCAAAAGGAACAGGAGGCTGCTCAGGGGGGTGAGCGAGCATAATCAGACCAACTGTGGCTTCACCACAGCAAAATAACCTCGTCTGCAGCAGTCAAGCAGAACCCATTAACTTCAGTTTATCTCATTAACTTCAGTTTATCTCATGGTCAGCTTCCATGGTAGCCCAGGAGTTGGGGGGGGGGGCGCAACACCTAGCTTCTTCACGTTTTCCCCTTGAGGCCTGGGATCACAGCACTGGTGGTGGGAACAGGGTGGGGAAGGGTTTGCTCCCCCCAGGCAGCATGGGGGCATCTGTCCAGCACTGTACCACCGGCTCTTCAGTCTGCCCATGCTGGCACACCAATTTGGAGCTTACCAGCTACTGTACTTTATAAAGTTTATAACTCCAGTACTTGCCATTACATTTTATGGCACACATTGCCCAGTAAACAGTGAGGGGGAGGAAGGAGCCCCTCCTCCCCAATGCTGCAGTCCTGTTCCAAAGTTGCCAATGAAATAAGGACACCCATACATAAGCAATGTGGGATGTCTCATAATCACTACTCAACCTGAAGCAGCTTTGTACCAGAACTTCCCCTATTTTTATTTATTTATATAATGTGATTTATATCCCGCCCTCCCCCACAAGTGGGCTCAGGGCAGGTCACAACAAAATGATAAAACAATCAAACAGACAAACAATTCCCATAAAATCTGAGCCAATTAGTATCCATGAAATGAGCTACTTTCATATTAAAGTTCTTTCTACAAAGTACAGTGAATTACACCTCCATCCCTTTTGGGAGTTTGTTTCACATGATGGTGGCACAGCTGCATATGTCCAAGATGGCTGCTACTCCTAACATCTAAGCCTGGTGTAGGGTCTTGAGCTATAAAGTAAAGAATAAGACTGTTCCCCTGCTAGGGCATTACATTGACAAGGATTTTACAACACAACAGATGTGAAGGTCAAAGGGCAGCAATACAGTACTTTAAAGTAATAATGATGGACAGGGCAGGTTGGAGAAGAAGGGGTGCTGCACTGGGTTATGGGGGGGACATGCAATAACCCCCTAGGCAGCTGATGGTAGGGTACGGGTTGCCCTGTGCATTACCTTTTGCAATTTTTTATGCAAATCCCCAGTCGCATCCTGGTTATGGGAACTGACAACAGAGAGAAGCAAGCGGCCGCCACATAATTAGTGCAGCTTGGAGATAAAGAATGAACACCAAACTGGAAAAAAGCTCCAGTTATTTCCTGTTTCTGCAAGCAAAATACTTGATCATAGTACATGGTAAGACAACCAGCAGACAGCTGTTAGGGGCTTTAGGGAAACAGAAGAATAGAGAAATGTAGTCTGACAAGCATATGGGAGCTATCACATCTTATCCAGCTTAGAAGAGAACCAGCCCATGTGGTGACCTGTATAAATTAAAACAGAAGGGTGAGGGAGTGAAATAAAATGCTGCATTTCTGACTCCTGAACATTTTCTCTAATCAACCCCATAACCATATCCTTCATAAAATTGTAGCTTCTGTGTTCATGTTTAAGATGTTAGTTACTCAGCAACTGACTGTGCTGACATCATGAAGAAGCTAATAAAAATATTTCATATACAGAAAGCCCTAACTGCACAAGAGTATCTAAAGTGTGGGATGCATAAATGCAAAGTGTACCAAACCAAGCTACAGTTGCTGGAATCATGTCAGAATGGCAGAGCTCAAAGCAGAACTAGAATGAAATGCCTAGTTCCTAGGGCCAGATTTTTGCAGGGAGTCATCAAAAAGAAAAATATTAATATGGCTGTCCTGACCTCCAAAATATTTCAAGCAGTACACCTTGAAAAAATCTGATGAAACAACTTCAGAGAACTAAAAAGCTTATCTATAAGCAAAAGAAAAAAGAAAAAAGCTGGAAACAACCTGCCAGTCAGTAGAAAGCAAGAAGATTATGCCTCCTGAAAAGGCAAAAGGACTAGTCATAAAAGGTGGGGGAAATACATGGAAGGCTGTGTGCCAGGCAAAGGAAAATCAGGAACAATCACTTCATTCTTGGTTTTTTTCATTAAAAATATCCTCTGTCTCAAAGTAAAGGCCATGAAGCACAGGTGCATGTGAATGTGAAGCACAGGTGCATGTGGATGTGCTAGGTGTGGAGGGTGCATGTGGCTAGGGTGCAGGTGCATGTGGCTAGGACAGAAGTGTGGATTTTGGAAACTTGTATAAAAATGAGTAAGAAAACTTGCAACCTGTCCCAGAAGGCTTTAGGTCAGGCAGAAACACCTGTCCTACCCAGGTCTATTTGTGTAAAGAGCCATGCTTACCAATTCAGCTGATTTCTCTGCAGTTTCTTCTTTTGGCCAAGGTTGAGTAGCACACAGGCTGAAACCCCAACTGGCATCCTTCAGGCTGCCACTTCCTGACATACAGGATTGCAACATGGACATATGGACATATGAAGCTGCCTTATACTGAATCAGACCCTTGGTCTATCAAAGCCAGTATTGTCTACTCAGTATTGAACATCCCCCCACCCCAAGGCTAGATCCAGAATTCTCACATATCAACAGTTCTGAACAACAACACCAAAAAGGGCAGCATTATGCCCCTGGAAGAGGCAGCACAGGATGCCGATCAAAGAGTTCTGCCACCACTGCAGCGCATCTCACTTTGCATTTTTTAAATCCTCAAAGATAGGGAAGGTGGCAGCTACCCCTGTTTTTAAGCAGCCATGCAAGCATATCCTGCCTGTTAATTATAAAGCAGTTAACGCTGGATGCTAGGGCGGAGACCATCAATCACTTGTGACAGCCTTCCTTTCCACATTCTGGTGCCTGGGGCACTTGGCAGCAGACCCTCTCCTTTGTGTAAGGCCTCGGCTTGGCACAGCCTCAGGCTTTGCTCCCATTTGCCACAATGCAAAAGCACTCTGTGGCAACATAAACAATGGTGGGTCACTTGTGGTAAGGGGAGAGGCTGCTTGTGCCTACTGTTGATGAGGGAAGACAAATGCAAGCAGAGGGGCTGACTGCAAAAAGTTACAAGGGAAGGCTGCAAACAACAGTAGAGGGCATCAGTTCTTCACCCTCCTCCAAATACATGTATTGGAAAACATAGCAATAACATGTCAAAACAAGCCCAATCAGCATTGAATATGATTAGTAAATTATACATGAGGATTGGCTAGGTCCTGAAAATATTTAAAGGAGGAACAAGCTGGTTTCAGAGTAGGCTATTCAACAGTAGATCAAGGTCTTATTCTTCACCAAGAGGCAGAGTACTTTATGTGGCTTTTTCTGATTTTTAAGTCAGCATTTGATCTTATGCCTTGTGCTAGGTTGTGGGGTAAATCTGAGAAGTCAAATATAGATAGATGGCTACTAATTCTTATCTGTTACCTATACGAAAACCCATGGCTTCAGGTTAATTATAACTTTGTTGGACATCAGTCAGCTTCTGTTCCTACTTAAAATGGTGTTACAGGCCTGTATTTTGGCACCCACTTTATTCAATGTCTATATTAACTCAATGGTTAACAATTTCTGAGACCAGCTTTCATCTTCCTGAATTGGCTCTAGACCACTCTCAATTTTACTTTATGCAGATCATGCAGTCCTCTGTCTTGCACCAGTATAGGTTTAAGGCATATGCTGCATCTTGCATTGTACTGTGACAATGATCTTCTCACTATTAACTACAGTGAGTCCAAAACAATGGTGTTCTCCAGAAGAAGACCTAAGCCCAGATGGATGATTAACAGGAATGTTAAGGAGCAGGTGGCATGCTTTAAGTACTGAGGTGCAGTTTTTCATTCTTCTAGGTTTTGGAACACTCAAATAAATAGTGTGGTTGGGAATGTCCACAGAAATGTTTCTGCTCTGGAAAAAAAATTACACTAGAGGCAGCCAATATGTTCCTTCAGCTTTGCATATCTGTTGGTCAAGGTGACTACACAGTTGCTACATGACTCTCAGTTATGCACACATACTACTTAAAGGTCTTTCAAAATCATGAAGATTAAATTTCTGAAAGCCATACCTGCAGTTTCCTGCTGTGTTCCCAATGCAATTTTGCATTTAGAAGCTGACTTCCTGTCTCTGGAAGCCAGGGCATGAATACACAGGATTAATTATTCGATGAAGCTTATTTTCTCCCTTCTGGGTCATGCACCTCTGACACTAACAGACGCCTTCCAATCAAAATGGAAAAGGTCCCTTTTAGCGAAATTACACGCCACTAGACACTCTCCTAGCAGGTTGAGAACCATGGGTTATTTAAAAGCTAAATCAGTAATTAAACAGAAGATCTGGGACATTGAACTTCAGCACCATCTATGTTCTACTGCAAAATACCACCAACTCAGGAACAAGAAATTGATGTTGTCAAATTACTTAGCTAGTTTAATGATTCCCAAGTATTTGCTATGTGTATTACTAGAAGGGAGATACCATGGTGTCCTGTTCCATGAGCATCCATGGCCCTGCACCTCTGAAGAAATCAAAACAGCAGGACATGGATATATATTTTTGCATTGTCCTTTGTATGACGACCTCAGATACATATTTATCCAGCCTATCCTCCAAAGGATTCCAAGAACATTGGAGAAATGGTATACCTCCTTTCTGTTAGCCTACCTTGAGTCTGGAATCTTAGATACAATTGGGGGATTCTGTGCTGCTGCCAGAAAGACTGCCGAGCTACTGTGCTGACATAGTGATTTTTAATGTAAATATTCTAAGAAGATATTGAATTTATATCCTGCCCTCCACTCCAAATCTTAGAGTCTCAGAGTGGCTCACAATCTCCTTTATCTTCCTTTCCCACAACAGACACCCTGTGAGGTGGGTGGGGCTGAGAGGGCTCTCACAGCAGCTGCCCTTTCAAGGACAACCTCTGCAAGAGCTATGGCTGTCCCAAGGCCATTCGAGCAGGTGCAAGTGGAAGAGTGGGGAATCAAACCTGGTTCTCCCAGATAAGAGTCCACATACTTAACCACTACACCAAACTGGCTCTCACAAAAAGAAATATTCTCTTTTTTTATTGTGCTTTTTATATACATCTTCTTGGAATTACTTTATTAATGTATGTCTGTTTCGCTTGTCTTTGACTATAATAAATGTCAAATATGTCAAAAAAACCATTGATAAGGGAGTGGCATACTTCTCTTGCACTGTTCAACTATGTACATCACAAAGCACCTCTCAGTTCACTGTTTCTTTTCCACTCTCAGATACCCAGAAAGATCCTGTGAAAGGTCTGTTCAGTTACAAAGCTTGTTCAGAAAGAATGAGAGTTCTATATTTCCCCATCCTGGAGCAGCATGGAACTGAGAGCATGACAAGGCCTTACACAGCCTGCAAATGAATTAGTCTTCTTTCTCCAACTGTGAGTTGCTCAGAGCAAATACAAAACACAAGAGTGACAGAAGGTACCAGAGCAAAGTGTGGTAACTATGCCACTAGAATAATGGCTGAACTATACATTATACTGGGACGGTTACTGAATTTCACAATGCAGTTTAAATGCAAAAAGAAGCAGGCATTGGAGAGGTGTAATGCCCAAACCAATGTTCTATTAAAAGAAAATAAAAGAACTACTCAAAAAAGGATTTAAGCTACCAAACTGGTGCTGAAGTATGGGCATTTACATTTTAAAAAGGTTCAATGTTCACAATAAACTTTTCTTTCAGGGTAAATTTAATTAAAATGATAAATGACATATGTCAGCAAGTAAATTAGCTAAGATACCTTGTAATAGTTGGCTATGTGGAATAGGCAACACTTCTTTTTTTCACCTTTGGTGCTAATGACCTCAGACAAAGAACTACTGGAATATGATGTTTTCAAGTGGCATGGGATTCAGAGTCCCTAACTCCAGAATCTGCAGTGTCAAATTTTATGCTTTTATATACCATCAAGGCTGCTCTTTGCAAAATACTGGAAGACAACTAACCCTCCAAACAAAGGGGAATGGATTAATAAACTAAAAATATTTATTTTGTATAAGATTAACTTCCTATATACAAAAATAAAATCTGTGACATTTGGTATCAGATCAATGGGCATTTGATAGAAAATAGAGGTTGATTTTAGTTTTTGTTGATATATTTTAGTATATAAATGGACATAGAGCATAAAACTATGTATATTGTTGCTTACTTCAATAAAAAGTTTGACAAAAAATGCATGTTGAACATCTCACAGCTGTTTTTTCAGTTCAAATTACACATTGCCCAGATTCAATCACAGATCACCAACATGACATGTAATTCAGCCTGAATTACACCTGCTCTCAAGGAGATCCAGTCCACAAGCAAAGCTCCTGTTGAGTACTTAATGGCATCACCAAGAGTTCTGATGAATTCGCAGATTCATCATTATCCAGAAAGTGGAGAACAAGGATCTGGAAGGAATCTAAATCCACTGTTTTAACTATCCTAGGCAGTATTATTTGTGCAGGATGTTTATGCAAGTCACTGCCAGAGAAAGTTCAAATGGCTAAAGCTCTGGAAGTAAATATTCCCACATTTGTAATCATGTCAAAAGGACTCCCTGGTAATGCATATGCAGTGTAGCACCTAAGTCTGCCTCATCAAGCAGCATAATCTGTCTTTATTTTCCCCTTGTGCCCAATCACACTAGTCAGGTTTTCATCATTTTTCTGACACACTGTTCCTGCCCTTTCCCACCCCAGCTGTTTGCATTTCTATCCCTTGTTGAATACCTAAACCATTAGCTAAAGAAGCTACAGCCAAGAGACCAAAGCTACAGGCCTGGGAGGCAGCAAGAGAGGATGCATTCCTCTAACAGACTGTGTTGCCTTGCAGTGCCAAGAAAGTGCCACGCTGGAACAACATATGCACCACCCAGCTGCCCTGTACAATCAACATGTAAAGGCCCCTCAGGCAGTTCAAGGGAGGGAATCAGGCTCTCTGGTCAGCTGCTTAGCTGCAGGACTGTAAAATGAACTGACAAGAAAGCATATCCCTTCTAACTAGCCCTTCCCCATGAAGCCTAAAGGCCATGCAATGGAAAAAGGCTACAGACTGGAAAAGGGAGAAGAAGAAGACCAGCTGCTGTCGAAAGGATGCCATCTCTAACCAGAGCAAGAACAAAAGGATTGACATAGTACTTAGAGGAAAGTATAACAGTTGTGATCCAAGCTCCAACCATCCCAATATGATGCAGTGATCAGAGAGGGTATTCCCCAGGCTGAAACCTCCATAAGCAAGATGATGACACTGTTTTTAAGCCTGACCAACACTAACAAGAGTAGGGAGAGTAAACTACCACTCTAAGGTTCATTAGAAATAAAAATGCAAGGTTCTTAAGAGGAAATCAAGTCTCTTTTCCTAGGAAAAGGGAGAGGCCAAGAATCTGCAACTTGAGACAGGAGCCTGCAATGTGAGACCAGCTTACACACAGCCCCTCCCCAGAAACCCCAGGATTGGCCAGCTCAAAATTATACCATAAACTAGCCAGGAATTAAGAGTTGAAGGAAGTCTACTCCCTAACAGCATTTCAAACAGGCTAAATTCTAGCCGTCTGACCACAGAAAAGGCTTGAACCAGAAAGAAGTTTTATTGGATTGTGGATACTCCATACCCATAAAGGAAAAACAGATAATTAAGTTAAGGGGACTCAAGCTCTTCACCAACAAAAGATCTAATCTTGGACTTGGTAAGCATTATCAGTCACATCTGCATACATTTGACATGTTTTATTCCAGGGGTGGCCAGCAGTAGCTCTCCAGATGTTTGACCATGCTGGCTGGGGCTGATGGGAGTTGTAGGCAAAAAACATCTGGAGAGCTACCCTTGGCCACCCCTGCTTCTGTTTGTGTTAATTATGGGGATACATGGCTCCTATGTCCTGCTCCTCTCTCCCCCGCCCCAGTCTTCTGAGATTTCACTGAGTAGTTTTTCCATAAATTTTCCTCAAAAGTGACTTATGAGAAAATCGACAGAAACACTAAAAATATTTAAAGCAGTAAAACAACAAATTAAAATGCAGCATAATACACCATAAGGCAAAACAGCATTTTTCCTACAAACTTCACAGCCTTTAAGAGCTAGGATGCTGAATTTTTTATCTCATAACAAATGCTTTGACTGTGAAGATAACCAAATTGTGAAACATACAGGAGCCATGGCTCAGCTCAATAACAGCACATGATTTACCTGTAGATAATCTCAAAACAAATCCCTGGTTATCAGAACTGGGAAAAGTCACTGATTAGAGAGATGCAGTTAGCATCACTGATCAGTGGACCAATCAAATGCTACAAAACAAAGCAGCTCATGATACTCAACCCATTCAAGTGACCTCTCTCTTGTGAAATAAGACAACTTGCAACTGCAGGCTTACTTTGACATCTTGTTCAAGGCTGTGGATGAGCTCTCCATCCACTTGGCCAGTCTGTGCCACACGGAGACTGCGTCGTTCTGCCTTACGCAGGCGGTACTGCAAGATGCGGCAGGTCTTACTGGCTTGGTCCAGCTGCTGCCGGAGCTCTTGTAGCTGGTAGACATCTTCCTCCATGTAGACATCTCTCATCTCCAGCATTTCAGCACGTAGCTCCTCAATCTCATCCTGAGACAAACAGGCACAATGGTCAAAAGATGGACAGAGCAGATGTCAGAAAACCACAGCTTCTAAACTAGTACATTTACTGGGGACACCCTGCACAGGCATGAGCTCTCAAGAGATAACCTCATCAAAATGGGTCCTTTGTAATTACTTTTAAATTCCTTGCACCCGTCTCTCACTCCCCCCGCCTTTTCCTTCACAAAATCTTCTGCCACAATGCAAAGCAACCAAGAAAGGTATAACAGCAGGATAAAAACAGTAAGACTCTATGAAGGCATTAAAGACACTGGAAATTTTGGTGTATATTAGATGTGGGGTGAGATATGCTTTATGTTTCAGATACTTGCATATAAACACACTCCTTATCCCACCTACAGGTAGGAGGCTGTTCCTTTTTTGCCAACCCTACATGTGAAAGACATCAAAAGAAATGATAGCAGGGAAAGAGGGATGGTTAACAGGGATTTATTGTTCAGTACAGCCTCCTATTATTGGCAGTAGAGAAATACACAAATATCTGTTTTTCAAAACAGGGCATCATCAGAAATACAAGTGGAACATGGGGTGGAAGCTCAGTGGCAAACAAAATTACAAATACTTGTCCTTTCCACTGTCCAGGATGTGACCCAGGCCAGATCTATTATACACCCCTAAAGGAGTAAAATGCACTAGTGATATTTCATTAGTAAACTACCTTTATGTATAAGAGTATTCAGCTTGAAAAGAAAAGTCAGAATTTCCCAAATTCTGCTTTCAATACCTGTATGTTATTAATGCAATCCTGAGCCTACCAGCACCCCAGAAATATTTCAAGGGCAATGCTAATCCTTAACTAGTTTTCAAGACTACACTTAAGAGAGCAACAAACAACAGATGAGATTAACAGCTACAAATCCAACATTTACAGAGAAAAGATCAGAAAAAACTCCCATACACAAGGCTCTGAATCCACACAGCACCACAGCACAGGCTGCCAGTGCCAATACAGCTAATTGGTCCTAGGAGATTAGAAGCACTGGATGTGCCACACATGCAAAACGACAGCCCAAGTTATAGCACACAGCAAGGAAAAAAGGCAAGATAGTGCCATTCAGGACTGTTATCTGAAGAACTATACAGTAAGGAACACACTGTGAGACCGTAAAAAAATGACAATGCATGTGTGAAGAAGCCACTCCTGTCCCTGGGTGAATAACCATGCTCTCTCCAACAGACATGCTTCCAGAGTTGCAGCCTAATTGCCACTAAGTTATATTTCCTTCATTCTGGAAAAGAATCCCAAAGAATTATATACATGAACACAGCAAGGGAGAGAAAGCAAGGCCTCAAAGAAACTAAAAAGGCCCTTCCATATGCCTCCAGTAATGCCCTGTACTGATGGGCTCTGGTATGGTTTACTATGAACACACTCTTCCCACAATGGACTGGCTCCACTCTACATTTAGTGTTAGAGCATGCACTGAAAAGTAATATGATCCTGAGCTCTGGTTTGCCAAGCTACCCTTTCCCTGATACCAAAAGAGCAGCAAGCCTCCCCAAGGCTTCCCAAAGGGTGATTAACACATGGAATTCACTGCCACAGGAGGTGGTGGCGGCTGCAAGCAACAGACAGCTTCAAGAGGGGATTGGATAAACATATGGAGCAGAGGTCCATCAATGGCTATTAGCCACGAGGTATAGATGGAAAGCTCTGTATTCTTTGTGCTTGGGGGGAGGGCACAGTGGGAAGGCTTCTAGTGTCCTGGCTCCACTGATGAACCTCCTGATGGTGCCTGGTTTTTATGGCCACTGTGTGACACAGAGGGTTGGGCTGGATGGGCCATTAGCTTGATCCAACATGGCTTCTCTTATGTTCTTATGTATGCCTTTCAGCTCAGGCCTATTTACAGTGAATGTGCATGCACACACTTTAAAACAGCTCATTAACCACCACTCCAGAGCAGCCACTAACTAGAACATCATCTGTATGTCTTTAAATCAAGCACCCTGCCGTTGGCATCATGAAATTCTGCCTAGGTTTCCAGAGTTTTGTTCATGTTGCCACATCTATGAACTACTGCCTACTGCTTATTAAAGCATGCTGAATTAAAGGGTTCTGTAATGCACTTCACCACCACCTCCTTCAGTCACTTGCAAATCATCACTGTGTCCTTTTCCATAGAAAATGAAAGGAAATAAAAGTACCTTTGCTTGTTCAATTAGATTTTATTTATTTTATTTAATTCCATTTATATCCTTCCCTCTCCACCGAAGCAGGCTCAGGACAGCTTACATGCTCATGCGTATGCATGAATATAAAACATATAAAAGACAAAAACCATTAAGCAGTTTAAAACATTAAAAAGTTAACATTTTGATGCTATGGTCTTAAATTCTTTATGTTCTCTGTAGGCAGATCTTGGATGTTCCTTTCCACTGCTGCTTCAGGGCAGCTTGCAAGAGGTGATCCAGATGTTTCTTGAGGACTGTAGTGGCCAGCAATCTAGTTTGCAAATGCCTGGTGGAAGAGTGCCATCTTACAGGGCCCTAACTGCTTCTGGCAACTCGTTCCACCAGCATGGGGCCACTACAGAGAAGGCCCTGGCTCTAGTTGTCATGAGCCTGGCCTCCTTAGGGCCGGGGATTGAAAGCAGATTTTGTGATCCAGACCGAAGTGCTCTCCGGGGAACATGTGGGGAAAGACAGACCCTAAGGTATGCAGGTCCCTAGCCATATAGGGCCTTAAAGGTAAGGACCAGGACCTTGAAACGAACCCAGTATGCAATAGGCAACCAGTGCAGTGCTTTCAGCCCAGGTTGAATGTGCTCCCGTAAGGAAAGACCCAATAGCAACCTGGCTGCCGCATTCTGCACTAGTTGAAGCTTCCAGGTTTGAGACAAGGGCAGCCCCATGTAGAGGGCATTGCATTAATCCAATCTTGAGGTGACCATAGCGTGGATCACTGTCGCTAAGTCGTTGCGTCTGAGGTAAGGGACCAACTGTCTTATCAGCTGAAGGTAATAGAAGGCTGATCTGGCGATGGCCGCCACCTGGGTCTCCATATTTTAGGAGGGATTCAGGAGCACCCCTAAGCTTTTAACCTTGGGCACCTATGTAAGTAACGCCCTGTCAAAGGTCGGTAATGAGACCTCAGTTCCTAGACCGTGACGACTTAGGTACAGGACCTCCATCTTCGTAGATGAAGTATCCAGAAGATAGCATATCCTGTTGCCATATAAGTGGTATTGGTATGGGGTTGGTTCATTTACAATTTTGGTTAGTCAACTGTTTAATGGCAATTTATTGGTTATGTCAATGGTTCAACTCCATAGCATTAGGATAACAGTTTATCTATCAGACTGATAACAAGTCTGGCAGCTGAGGAACTTGGGCATTATTCTTTTCTTTACGTTGCCCCAACTTGAACAGCTTTTATTTATTTAGAAAAATAATATGTCGCCTCTTCAGAGGCAGACTTTATAGCTAATCCACAAGCAATACCTCATCAGTGCAACTTGGTATTAGGGAGGGATGCTAGCTCTAGTGCATGGCTGGCCAAACTGTGGCTCAGGAGCCACATGTGGCTCTTTCACACAAAATGCGTGGCTCTCGAAGCCCCCACCACCCTGCTGGCCAACTCAGAGAAGGCATTTTTCTTTTTAAATTATTTCACCAAGCCAAGCCAGCTGAGGGCTTGGAGAGTGCATTTAAAGTTAAAGTTGCTTTCTTTCCACCTCTCCCTCCCCCAACTACCCTGCCTGCCTGCCTCCCTGCCCGCCCTCCTAACATCTGATGTTCATGTCTTGTGGCTCTCAAACATTTGATTTTGATTCTATGTGGCTCTTTTGTTAAGCAAGTTTGGCCATCCCTCCTTTAGTCAAATCAGACATTCAGGTCTAACCATCTACCCACACATCACTTTGCCTCACCAGCCTCAACCCTCTGAAACATTAAAAAGCCTGACAGTCTATAACTCCAATATCAGAAGGGAACTCACTAAACACAGAGCTTAGAGTGAGGGTGGCTCAAGAGAGAGATGCTTGTTGCTATAAATATTTTACAGGGAGATAAAGAGGAAACTGTGGGTGGAGATGGGATTCTCCTCACTGTGAAACTTAAAACAGGAGGAATAACTAAACTCAAAAATGTAGGTCAACTTGAAGGAAAAAACTACTTCCCTAGTGGATAAAAATATCAGCAGGCTGTGAAGTGACAGCAGCATTTCTTACAGAAGAATACAAAGTTGCTCCAGTTACAACTGCTACCCCTGGAGAACAATCAAGAGAAATGCATGCACCTGCTTTTATAGGTCAAGCCTGATGGAAGGCCCTACAGAGGTACTCAACGTAGGCTGCTTCTCTGTAGGGGCATGAAAACAACATCACCACAGCAGCTGCTGTAAGTGGGGCAGAAATGGGCATAAGTAGTGCCACATGCTCTGATTCTTGCCATGCTTTATATAATGCTACAGTACAGCTTGGCACAGAAAGAAAAGGTAGGGGCAGATGTGGAACTTACCTCCATCTCCTCTCCACTGTGGCTGTGGGTGGAGCATCCACCCCACCATTTCCCCTTTGAGCTGGAGAAAATTAGATTTAAGAACATAACAAGAGCCCTGCTGGATCAGATCAGTAGTCCATCTAGCCCAGGATTCTGTCTCACACAGTGGCCAACCAGTTCCTCTGAAGGGCCAACAACATGGCATAGAGGCCAAGACCTTCCTCTGACATTGCCTCCTGGTTCACAGATTCACAGGTTGCCTAGCTCTGAATGTGGTGGTTCTCTTTAGCCATTGACAGATCTATCTTCCATGAATCTAATCCCCTTTGAAAGCGGTCTATGCCTGTGGCTATCTCTACATCCTCTGGCAGCAAATTTCACATTTATATTTTCTTCAGCTGGGAGGAGGGGGACATAGGATCCAAATTGGGTGCAACATCATCTGGATGTTCTCATTTGTTGTGGGGGCTTCCTGCTGACCAAGCAGGGGTAGCAGTCACAGGCTGGCCTTTGATTCAGCGGGAGCTCACAGGAGCATAGCTCCTGAACCTTTCAGACAGTTCTACCTCCTTCTTTCCACCTTGTCTGCTGAATAGAAGGTGCAGCTGCATAACAATCTCTGGATGAGCTCCACCACCTTTTTTTCTACAAAACGACCCCTGCACAGGTAATCCAAACATAATATAAACTGAAAATCTTGCAATTTATAGGTGTTCCAAGCCCTTTTCCTAGAATATTCAATATCTGGATTCAGAAACAAAACCAAATCTGACCCCATTTATGGAAAGACAAGTTCCATTCTAGTGTTCATGGTTTACAATTTATGTGAATATAGTACCCTTATATCTGAAATTTTTGCTCAAATTGACATAAATTTATCAAAGATTTTAGGTTTTCACGGCTGGTAACATCATTAGGGTTTGTAGAATCTTTCGGGATCAAGTGCCGTGTTCTACTGGAGAAAGTTTTCCTTCCAGACGTTTCGTTCTCAGCTGCGGAGAACATCCTCAGTGGCGTTGCAGCCGGAGCAGGCGCTCAGACATTCTTGGCTGCTGTGCATTGAGTGGGGCCAGGGCTGCTGGAGAGCTGCTATTTCTAGGCTGGAGGGGGTGTGATGAAAGGGCAATTGGTTTGTGGATGTGCCCATTGTTTGGTGGGGCTTCCTGGAAGGGTAGTGATAAGGAAACTGACTGTTGAATGTGACCATTGTTCCATGTTAATTGCTGGGAGGCAATGACATAAATTTGCACTTCAGGAAGTGGTGATATCTTTCTATTGACTAGGAGGATCAATGAGAGTCCCTACTACCACCAAATTAAAAACGTGTCAAAAGCTACTCCAGTAAATACATCATACTGGTTACGAATATCTTTCTTTGTATACAAAAATCAGAACTATTACAAAGCCATATTTAAATGCAACTAGACTATGTTACACTATAACCTAAGAGAAAAGAAGAAATCCCTCTTGTTTGGATCTCTCCAGCCCACTTCTCTCTTACAATATGGGATGCAACTAGAATCCCAGCATCTGACCATCTGTTGTTTCCTGTTTCACTAGCAGTAGTTCCCCTGAAAGAGAACCAAGCTCTCTCAGCCACATCCTCTGGCCCTGGTCAAATTCTCTGCTCCCTTTGGGAGATCGTTCTGGCTTTTGCTCATTTGAATCTGGAGGGTGGGAGCAGATATGTAAAATCCCTTTTACTCCTTTATGAGCCTAATTAATCGTCAGTGAAGGAAAGGAAAGCCAATCATAGAATGGCATCCATTAGGAAGTTCTTCTATTGAGCAAGTGAGCAGAGAGGGAACACAAACAATGGCTTCACAGCCGGCCTCCCAGACAGCATGTCAAATCTGATGATGAGGTGAGGAATCATTTCCAAGGGCACCAGAGGATTCAGTTCTCTGTACTAACAGCATCCCAGCAAACTGCAACCACAAAGCAGTCTTCTTCGGCTAACCCTCTTTTAAACTAAATTACACTTTGGAAAACCTCATAAACTTCCCAAGTTGCAGCAGTCATACAATTTATAGAATGAGCTTGTGCAAGGGAAATTCATTCATTTTAATGAAACTGCAAAAGAAGACCTGCCTTAATCATATACTTCAGTGTGCTACAGGAAAAGCACTACCACCAGTGTGCTTAACAATGTACCATGCACAGAATAAGACTGCGGAGGGATGTCAAAAACTAAATCCTGTACAAAGCAGCTCATGTACAGGACCAGCTCTACCAGGCAAAACTGGCTGGAAGGCAAACACTAGGAAGGCTTTTCCAGTGGCTTCCATGGGATGGAAGAGAGCATGAGTCACCTTAGTAAGCTCTCAGATTGCAACTTGAATTAGATAACCTCTTAAAAGGTTATCTAATAGACAATCAGTTTTATAAACAGGCTAATTGAAGTTTGACTAACTTTATTAGCTAATGCAACAGGGAAAAGAAACTGCTCTATTTCTTCTGATGCCGTGCTCTTGTTTGACAAATTTCTTACTACAATGTAGTACTAAAATTGTAATGGGAGAGTATTTAAATCCACATAATTACTGATAATTTTAGTGACACACATTACTCATTATGGAAGTATCAGCATAGCGCTGATCCCCATTTATGTGCTTAGTGACACTGTTCAAGAATGAGTAGAAGAAAGCAAGTACACTGTATGCACCATATGTAAGAACTGTGACTGTATATGGGAGGGGAGGCACACATAGCATATTTGCATCAGGCTTACAGAAATACTGCTTGAATCTTGCATGGCAGTTCATATCACTTTTTTTGTATTTTTTTGTGTATGTGCGTGTCCGTGTCTGCAACTGGAAGTCATGTCAACCTCTGGTGACTGACCCCTACTGGAGGATATTCTGGGAGGTAGCTGAATAAGCCTGCCCCCACTTCCCAACTGGCTATTTCAAGGACAGTCACCCATCAAAGTACAGTTGACCCTCCTTAGCTTCCAAGATCTGACAAGAACAGGCTTGCCTGGGCTATCCAGGTCAGGACCACATCAGATTTAAAAATCATCACAGTTATATGTGGTACCACACTCCTATAAAAACTGGTCGTTTTCTCAGACATGAAATAAGAAGATCTTTGTACAAGACGTGGAACGAAATTAAAGTACACTATACTTATACCCCCAAGTGGCTATCCCCGATAGAAGCTTTGACTCATCCAAATCTATACAATTGGGATAACCCACAGGATTATGTCTATCTATTAAACGACCAAAACGATTTGATTGAGGAAGAACTCTCTAAATTAAGTTGATGGCTTCAATGTCAACTCAAATCAAGATTTCGAAAAGACAAGGAAAACGGCTTCACTAAAACACCAATTGAACTAGATCTTATCTTAGAGTCTAAACAGAAGTTAATCTCTAAAGTGTACGATTGGTTACTGCAAATCAAGATGCAGGAGGAAGTCGTAAAAGAAGCATGGATCCGTTGGTTGAAGGACTTTGGCTATAACATAGACTTGGAAGAGTGGGAAAAAATATGGAAACAGAATTTAAAATTAACAAAACCAGCAGATTTTAAAGAAATATAAAATGGTATACAGATGGTATCTTACACCAGACAGGTTGGCCAAAATTTATCCTACATACTCCAACAAGTGTTGGAAGTGTCGAGAAACTAAAGGGTCCTTGTTTCATATATGGTGGCAATGTAAAGATGCCAAAAAATACTGGACACAAGTTAATATTTGGACCCAAAAGATCCTAAAAATACAAATCAACCATGTGCCGGAGCTGTACCTTTTAAACATTTGTAGACAAAGCCTTCCTATGACCAAATTGAAACTGTTATTGTACATAGTTACTTCTGCTAGAATACTATATGCTAAATATTGGAAAAATGACAGAATCCCTAATAGAGATGAACTTATTAGTAAGCTGTTGGATGCCGCAGAGTCTGATTTAATGTCCACAAGATTAAGAAATGGTAACTTGCAAAAATGTCAGGAGGAATGGGATCCCATTTATAAATGGGTCAAAAGTAAAGGTTTTGGTTTGGAGTAATTATAATTTTTTTTTTGCTCTTTAATCCTCTCCGCCTCCCAGTGTATGATTGGGTATTTGTTTTTAGATGTTTGATTAGGAATGTATAGTGTGGTGTATTGAGATGTGTAGTTTGTAGTTTGTTAGTGGTATTGTTTGTATGATTGTATTTGTATGTGTATTGTTTTATGTTTTTCTTTGTTATGTGCTAACCTTCTTTCAATAAATACTATTTCTCTAAAAAAAAAAGATTTAAAAATCATGCTGGCTGCATAACCAGCTTTAAGTTTCAAAATATGTCTTCTTGGAGACACTTTCCATGTTTCAGGTTTAACCTGAGGACATACAAGTGGAGTACTCTAAGTTCCTGGCACATGTACCAGCACAATGCATACATTTTCAAATATGCACGGCATGTTCACATTTCACACATATTAAATTTATATCCAAAATGTTTATGTACACACCAACAAAAACAAGATGAGAGAAGCAGCTTTCAGAAAACATTCCTCAGATCTGCACTTCTTACCACAACTTCAAGAATTTGAAATACCTAAAGATTTAGATGAGGAACTGAACTGCCTTGTAAGAAAGCAAATAATAAGCCCTTGTGTTCTTTACTAATAAGATAGTAAGAATTAACACTTGGGTCTGTTTCCTACAACTTCTCAGCTAGATCTGCAGAGATTCTGAGTTAACATTAAAGAACAAAGGGCCATTCACAAGAGTTACCTAAAGACACTGCTCATAGGTACTGAACACTAGATTTCAGCCCCAGTCACTGTGGAGAGCGAAGGTTATGACTCAGTAGTAGAGCACATGTCTGGCATCCAGAAGACTCTGGGTTCTATCCCTGACATCTTCAAGAACCTTAAATAAAAGGTACTGAGAAAGACTTTTCTGTCTCTGACAGAGTAGAGAAGACTGAGCTAGGTGGACCAATGGGCTGACTCGGTACAAGGGAGTTTAATTTGTTTGGAAAAGCAGCCTCTGGAGCCCTTCCATAACCAGCTGAAGTTGCCATTGAAAATGACATCTCTGCAATAGCATTTAGGTCACATAACCAGCTTTTTGCAGGTATTCACAAAGGAAATCTTGATTTAAGTATGTGAGCAGAAATGCCAGTGTGAAATGAATGAATGCATAAAACTATTTGTTGTTTGGAACAGAGAATCCTGCAGCAGATAGTTCTCATGTGTAATGTTTTCTGATGGGTTAATTCAGTGTTGCAAGGGACTAGAGAAAGAGGGATGCTTTTGAAAAGAAATCTACATTGTTCAGAACTGAATGGCAGCATTATTGCATCAACCCTATCTTATTAAACAGGCATTACTTGAACCATGATCAAGTTTCAATGAGAGTATGTAATTAAAGGCCATATCATAACGATGCTTTTCCTCCTTTGGAAGGCAATATTATAACAATATTTAAAACTAGAGGCTGTAACAGTAGAAAACAAAGGAACAGAGCAATTAAATCCACAATTCCACTGGCCCTAACATCAAAGCACTGCCCACAGGTATTTATTGGAGGGGGGGGGGACTTTTCTTTGACAGCTGCAATAATAAAAAAAAGGAGAGCTCAAACTGAACAGGCAAACTGAACAGCTTCAAAAGCCAGACCAATCTTGGAAGACTTGGAACAACAGCAAAGTCACCAAATGATTACCTAAAGAAGGGGTGGCCAAAATGTGGCTCAGCAGCCACATGCGGCTCTTTCACACACATACTGTGCAGCTCTCAAAGCCCTCACCACCCTGCTGGCCAGCTTGGAGAATGCATTTAAAGTTAAAGTTGCTCTCTTTTCACCCCTCCCCATCCATCCATCCATCTTCCTTCCTGCTCTCAAACATCTGACGTTTATTCTGTGTGGGTCTCATGTTAAGCAAGTTTGGCCACCCTGACCTAAAGGATGTTCATCCATAGGGTTGTTCTGACAATATAGACTGCCTCCCATACCAACAGTAATGAGTGCACAAAAGAAGGGCTCCCTTGATTATACATACAAAACATTCAATTCCTGCAACAAGGGTGCATACAGGCAGTCTTGACATCTTTCCTCACATTCTCCCTCCTCCATCCAGACAGCCAGTGTGGCTTTGAAGGATCATCTGATTCTGTATGTCCCTGTGCACCAACTACAGTCATCAGGCAGCAATCTGTTGGCTCTCTCACCACTTAGGGTGGCCTGTCTGCCATCAGTCAGAACCTGGGCCTTTTTCAACATGGCCCCAGCACTGTAGAATGGGCTTCCCTGAAGAGGTGAGGGGGGACCTCTCCCTGGAGATTTTCAGGAGGTGCTGCAAAGCCTGTCTGCTTGCCAGGTAGAGATGTTTTCAGCAGCAGAGAAGGGGAGAGATTTGGGGCTTGATATTTTATTTTGGTTTTAACTGAAAATGGTTTTCACTATTATTGTAAACTGCCTTAAACTACAAGGAAAGGCGGGATATAAATGTTTTAATACAAATAAAGAGGTTCAAATGTTGAACTAGGACAGGGAAGAATCTAGTTCAAAATCCCACTTGACAGATAAGTTATTGTGTGACCTGGCTAGGACCAGTCAGAGTCTCTCTCTCCTTCTCTCTCAATAACTTACCTCACATTGTTGTTATGAGAATAAAACAGAGGGAAGAATCATATGCACTGGCTTGAGGTCTTTGGAGGCAAGAAAAGGTAAAAATGAAATTGAATAAATAAATAAATTCTCACCAAGAGATTCCCCAGAGCCCAAGCATTCAGAAGTAATGCCAGGTGTTCTCTTTACCTGACCTGTTTTTCAACAACAGATAGAGTAAAGCTGTAAAGGAATTTACAATCCAGCTCAGGTTTTATATGTTAATGAAAATGTAACTAAAACTTTAAATTTAGATTTTATTTTTAAGGACAGTCTTATCTATTCTTTCACAAGACATTATTATCTATTCTTTCACAGATAATTAAGCCATAAATCCTTTCTCATGCTACCTAATTCGTTTTCCATTTCTCTGAATAAAACAGAACTGTCAATAAACCTGAGAAATCTTCAGGAGATAAATCATTCAACAAGTGATGCTGCCCTACTTTTACTGAGGTTTTCACAAAATCAGCCCAACAATATCCAATATTGAGGCAATCTGATGACATAAAAAAGCCATTTCCCAGGAGATACCAGGTCATACCATGATGCTTGATACGTTTGTTCCTATTGATATGTAGAAGTATCACTTTGCTATTCCAATCAAGGTCAGGTAGAATACATAGAATATTTCCACTAACCCTTACCTGGATAACCCAGGCAAGCCTGATTTCATCAGATCTTGGAAGCTAAGCAGGGTTGACTCTGGCAAGTACTTGGATGGGAGACCTCATTGGAGTACCAGAGCTGAAGGCAGGGGCAAGCTTTATTCAGCCACCTCCCAGAATTCACCCATGCCCCCAGTAGGGGTCAGTCACCAGAGGTTACCATAACTTCCAGGTGCATACACACACATTTAAAACAATACCAAATTAAAAAAACAGTTTCCACTAAGCAGCTCACTGCGAAGGAGGCCAATACCTTTTGCCTAGGTTTGCAATCCTCTCAGTATCTTCATTTAAACCAGAGCCCAGTGTTCAAAACAATTCAACCAGTTTTTTCATTCTCTTTTTTTAATTCAGGTGGGTATCTGTGTTGGTCTGATGTAGCGGAACAAAGTTTCGGTCCAGTGGTACCTTTAAGACCAACAAAGTTTTATTCTTTATTATTATTATTATTATTGTGGTGGTCGTGGTTGTTTGCATCTGTGAGCTTATATTCGTATTCCTACTTCTTAGGTAAGGCTCACAGAAAATACCTTGCCCAAGGGTACAAAATAAATCTGAACTCAGGTCTTCAGAACGAAAGCCAAGCTCTTTAGTAAAGTACACACTCTCTCATTTGATCCAGTTTGTATATTACACAGTCTAAACTCTCTAAAGAAGAGCTGCAGCCACATAGGATAAACCTCAGAATGCAATACGGCTGCATTTTCCAGGATCAATATTTCATATTGAGGTACAGAGTTCCTATTAATTCATACTGTGGAACAGAAGATCTAAATGTTCTTAATAAAAGTAAAGTAGGACTCTTTACTACAGAGAACAACAAGTAATACAACTAAGGTATCTTTTGACCCCCTTTCTTAATATAGACCCCAGTCACAAAAAGTATACAGAATGACACATCCAAATAATAAAAAGACAGAAGTTAAACTCTCCAATTGCCTAACTATGGGTATATTGCACTGCACTCTTTCAGGAATACATCTCTGAGGTTTCCATGTGACACACCACTCGAACTATTTCTGCCAGACTGAAATAGGATGCGTAACAATCTTTTGAAGACGACTGAAGACTGCAGATTTATACACCACCCTTCTCTCTGAATCAGAGACTCAGAGTGGCTTAAAGTCTCCTATAATATCTTCTCCCCCCACAACAGACACCCTGTGAGGTGGGTGGGGCTGAGAGGGCTCTCACAGCAGCTGCCCTTTCAAGGACAACTCCTGCCAATAGCTATGGCTAACTCAAGGCCATTCCAGCAGTGGCAAGTGGAGGAGTGGAGAATCAAACCTGGTTCTCCAAGATAAGAGTCTGCACACTTAACCACTACACCAAACTGGCTCTCACTTGATCATGTTAAGTCTAAAGGCAACTCGCCTGACAGCAGAATGCAGAACGACAACAATTTACAAAGTCTCATTTAATCTAATTCAATCTTCACCAGATCTCATCTATTAAAACCAATTACCCCACCAAATTTCGGTAGTTAATATTTCTGGCACAATTTTGCAAATTATAACTTTTTTTTATTCAAAAGGAGAGAGAATTGTAACAGTGTGCAGTAACACATGCAAACAGCCAGAAAGGGTAATGAAGATTACATCTGGCAGCCATAAAACAAAAGCAATGAAATATTTGGAGAATAAGGAAGACAGAATACTTTGATCTGGATTTTACATTAGTTAAATCACTGTCTCACAAAGACCATAAAACCAGTTAATACAAACTGGGCTGAGCATACAGATTCCACAATAAAACAAAACCACTCAGGATACACAGTAGCATAACATCGTGGAAAGCCAAGTCCAGGACAGCAACTAACCCATAAACCTACACTTGTCCCATTAAGTACAAGACCAGTGTAAAAAAGAGTGCCAAGGATAAATAATAATTTTGAAGATCCAGGTTAGAAAGATTTTATTTGTCAACAGAAGTAAAAGCATTCAGGTTTCCAGCACTGTATCGTGCATTTGCAAGGAACATATGGCATAAATGCACAGGCAACCATTATCCCTCCTGCTAACAGTAAAGCAGCTGGCCCCCATTAAGGCTTCTGTCCATCACATCTACATATGTGAAGGACTCCCTGAGCATTTGCTTTGTTTCTTTTACTGGAATGCGGTGGGTTGGATCCAAAGTACCATCAGCAGATCTAACATAATGAGACTTTTCTACATTTTTGTCCCACACCACAACACTGCCATGTGATGCTACCTTCAGGATTTAGGGGACCAGTGCTAGTACAATGTGGATGGGGGCCTGGGGAACAGGATTCAGCTAATGCCCTTTCTGCCAGATGAAATGAGGGCCTTGCGGAACCTTGTGCAGTTCCACAGGGCCTGCAAGACTGTCCTCTTCTGGCTGACATTCAATTGACTTGGCACCGGTATTTAAGAGAAGTGGAAGAAGGCTGTCGCCACCAGAATAGCACCAACTCAGTACTCTGTTCTAACTGTTTTAATTATTGTATATTTATTTTATTATTGAATGTGTAATTTTAATACTCATTAATTTAATTGTTTGTGGGATTTTATGTTGTGAGCCACCCTGAGCCTGCTTCAGCGGGGAGGGCGGCATATAAATAAAATAAAATAAATAAATTCCTGTACTGGAATACAAGTATCAAATTCAACTGAGTTATGATTTGCAAAGTTATATTACTGAACTGTGTTCTAATTCTTGCATTTATGTCCCCCCCAGCTGCTCTCAAGAGCCCCGTGACGCAGAGTGTTAAAGCTGTAGTACTGCAGTCCTAAGCTCTGCTCACGACCTGAGTTCGATCCCAGGCGATAGCTGGATTTTCAGGTAGGTGGCTCGAGGTTAACTTTGCCTTCCATCCTTCCGAGGTCGGTAAAATGAGTACCCAGCTTGCGGGGGGGTGGGGGGAGTGTAGATGACTGGAGAAAGCAATGGCAAACCACCCCGTAAAAAGTCTGCTGTGAAAATGTTGTGAAAGCAACGTCACCCCAGAGTTGGAAATGACTGGTGCTTGCACAAGGGACCTTTCCTTTCCTTTCCAGTTGCTCTCAGTTTTTGTTTAAAACAAATGGCTGACTATCATATTTTAGATAGAACTGGAATATGTGAAACTACTGTTTACAAGTCAGATCATGGGCCAACTGTTTCCAACTGGCAGGGGATCTCCAAAGACAGAGACAAGCCTTACCTAGTCTTGCTATCTGACATCCTTAACTGGAACCTCCAGGGGTCTATCATGGGACCTTATCCACACAAAGCAGCAAGCTATGGCTCCTAGCTGCAAAGACCTCCTCCCTGTACCGAATTTTCAAAAATAACTCAATTCTGTCTCTGCTTATCATTTGAGCACACAGTATTTATATTCTAATGGAATGTATCACACCTCCATTGCGTGCATGCACATGCACACACACAAGCAGCTATTTATTTATTTTTTTGCCATCAGGTAATAGCCAATTCATGGCAAACCTGTAGTGTTTTCAAGGCAAAATGCATTCAGAGGTGGTTTGCCATTGCCTGCCTCTGCATACTGACCCTGGTATTCCTTCATGGTCTTCTGTTCAAATACTAACCAAAACCAACCCTCCTTAGTTTATGAGATCAGACAAAATCAAACTAGCCTGGGCTATCCAGGGCACAAATAAATTTTAGGAGAAGTGTAAATAAAAATTGACACAAGGTTGTCGAAAATATTTTAGGCATGCATGTCCCAGAGGCATTTAATATGCTATACTAGGGCAACAGTTGCTTAAAATTCTAAAACAGGTGTCTGTCGAAGACACACTCCTTTACCTGACAAGGATTGCCTTGTCCCAACACGTACTTCAAGGGGTCAATAGAAGGACACACTAGGAAGGCTTAGCATAGCAGCATCACATTGACTATGGCATCAGTGTGTGTTCCAAAATTTAAGTAATAAATCTGTCAACCTATCTGCACAGCCCCATAATTGCAAGCTGTAGGTTTCCATACTACACATGACTGGCTCATTAACTTTTTGGCAAACTGCTGCTCCAAGCCATATAAAATGGGATTTACACTAGAGCACGGTGGCCAAACTGGCTCGGGAGCCACATGTGGCTCTTTCACATATTCTGTGGCTCTTGAAGCCTCCACCACCCCATTAGCTGTCTTGGAGAAGGCATTTCTTTAATCACTTCTCCAAGGCAACCCAGCTAGCGGCTTGGAGAATGCATTTAAAGTTAAAGTTGTTTTCTTTCCACCTCTCCTTCCCCCATCTATTTGCCTGTCTTCCTGTCTTGCAGCTCTCAAGCAGCTGATGTTCATGTCTTACAGCTCTCAAATATCTGGCATTTACTCTATTTGGCTCTTACATTAAGCAAGTTTGGCCACACCTGCACTAGGGGGAAAGAGTGGAGAGTAATGGGGGGGCCAGTATAATTATCTGGTAATTAAAAACACCAAATATGTATGCCAGTGTTAAGCAACAAAAGACAAACAATGCAACGGTCTTTCAGAAAGCTATCTACTTCCAAGAGCGAATTACTATTTGTGGTTAGTTGAGTGCGACCTTGTGTTCTACAGGCAAATAAACCACTAATTAATATCCCTAATTACATGATGAAAATATCTCCTCTTATTACATTGACACCCAACCGTTCCTCCAAGATATTCATTCCAGCACTCATGTTTTCCTCCCACCCCCATTTTATCCTAACATCCCTGTGAGGTAGTTTAGGCTGAGACCAAGGTGGCCCAGTAAGTTTGTGGCAAAACCACAATTTGAACACAGGACTCCCCAGTCCTCTTCCAGCACTATATCCAGAGTTGTGTATAAGTCAAGCGCATCAGATCTGGGAGATTCATGTTCAAACCTCCATTCTGTTATGGACACTTGCTGGGTGACCTTGGGGCAGTTATATACCCTCAGTCCAGCCTATCTCACAGGATAAAATGGAGAAGAGGAGAGCAAAACATTGGAACTTACCTCAAAGTTTCTTCTCTTCAGTGCGGTGAAATCATCCAAGCTGGTTAGGCCACGTCTCTGTTTGTTCAGGTAGGGCTATGCAAATTTTGCATGGACCCTTACTGGAGAGATCACTAGAGACCTAACCAGCTTGGAGGACTTCTCCCACTGAAGAACAATGTAAGCAGTTTTGGGCCCCCACTGGGGAGAAAGGTGGGATACAGCAAAGCAAATTAACAAATATCCACTATACTGTGCTGGCTCACCTCTTGTTCAACAGTACGCTTTCACTTTCTACTTGGTCCTAAGCTAGTTACTATTTTGAGAGGGAGCTTGAACAACATGAAAATTTAAATTCTGTCCAGAACTGACCCCATACTGCATGAGCTGCACTTGTATTCTTACAATCTCCCACTATAACATGGAAATCAGCATCAAGGAATAACAAGGAAACATTTCCTTGAAGATTAAAGAGAACAAAAGCAGCAGCTTTCAATTAACTCCAAGCCACAGACTGACAGAAGGAACAGCACTATGACAGAGCAGGGAAAAATAAGATAAAATTTCCACAGGGAACTCTAGGGTCTCCAGCATGCTGTGGGGTCAAGGCCTCTGGCCTAGCAGGTTCATGTGACCCAGAAAACCAGACTGCTCCCAATAGAATCTATTACAAGAACTTTGTGACTGAAGCAGCAGAGCCTCGGAACACATGGATCATCATAAAGCCTCATATGCGATAAGTCTAGCAATACTCAGCATTTAGAAGAGAGGATTTATATCCTGCCCTTCACTCAGAGTCTCAGAGCAGTTTACAATTTCCTTTCCCTTCCTCTCCCTACAACTGACACCCTGTGAGGTAGGTGGGGCTGAAAGAGCTCTCTGAGAACTGCTCTTGTGAGAACAGCTCTACAAGAACTGTGGTTGACCCAAAGTCACTCAGCAGCTGCATGTGGAGGAGTGGTGAATCAAACCTGGTTCTCCCAGATTAGAGTCTGCACACTTAACCACTATACCAAATTGATAACACCATAACTGGCTTTATACAGCACTTTTAGCGCTCCCAGGCTAGCCTGATCTTGAAAGCTAAGCCTGATTCTTAGATGGCAGACTACCAAGGAAGTCTAGGGTTGCTATGCAAAGGCAAGCAAACCTAGACTAAAATCACCTCTGAACTTCTTTTGCCTTGAAAACCCTACTAGGTCACATATTGGTAAAGTTGCCAGCTCTATTAGAAAATCATATGCGGGGCCAATATAGAATAAGTTCCTTGAAGACAGTGTGGCAAACGGTCCCCTAATCACCCATATGTTCACCTTCTAAGAATTTAATGTTAAGAACAGAGATAACCCCCCCATGCCAATAAGCTTCCTAATTCATGTAGCATGATACATAAACTTCATTTAACCTTCCCAACCTTTGTTTTCCCCACATGACTTTTTGTATTTCAGATTGGGAAGTACCTGGATATTTTGGGGGTGGAGCCTGAGGACAGCAGGATACAGGAAGGACTTCAGCTGGGTATAATGCCATTAAATTCATCTTCTAAAGTGGCCATTTACTCCAAGTGGGCTGATCTCTGTCATCTGAAAATCAGTAATAATCCTAAAAGATCCCCAGCCACCACCTAGAAGGTGGCAACCCTATCTACAGGGTTGCCGTAAACTGGCTGCAACATGATGTCACTGTTTTATTGCAATCCTTAGTTTTAATCTCTGTAGAGCATCCCAACATTATTACGCCCCACACTACAGATGAGAAGGGCAAGAGAATTCCTGACTGAAAACCACCTAATGAATTTGTGGTAAAGGAGAGATTTGAACCTAAGCCCTCCTGGATCACAACTCTTTCTCTTTATCATTACACTACCACTAGCACTCCTTCTACAAGCTATGTGTCTTGTTAAATAATTATCAGGACCACCACTTAAGATTCCCAATCACTGAAAAGCTAAATATGTTGTAAAAGCTTTCTCAGGTAGTGTTCTCAGGTGTCAACTTTAGGTATGTCTACATCACAACATGTATTTTGAAATTAACATCTGATTGATCAGTAAAAAAAAAACCCTACAAAAATGTAATCACCTACATTACAGCTTTATCCTACTGGAGAAACTGAAGGAAAGTGTTTAACACTGGTTGTGTGTTTGAGGATTCATAAAAAAGAATACAAAAGGATAAAGGGGTAAGGAAATCTTATTTCTACCTCATGGGGATTTTCAGTAATTTCTTTGATAGCATGAAAGGAAAAGAGACAGTCATGTCAGCAACAGGGCAAAGGCCAGCCACACTGAAACCCTCTGCCAGCACAACTAAGGATGCCAATCTCCAGGTGAGACCTGGAAACCCCATGGAATTACAGCTCCTCTCCAGACTTACAGAGGTTAGTTCTCCTGGAGAAAATGGATGCTTTGGAGGGTGAACTCTATGGCACTGTATCCCACTGAGGTCTCTGTCCTCCCAGGCTCCACCCTCCAATCTCCCTGAGTTTCCTAACCTGGAGCTGGCAACCCTACACCCCCACCTTCCACCAGTGACTAGGGGGACTGGCAACCTAAGAACAACAAATTGGGCTGCCAGAGGGGAGAGGGCAGACGGGGAGAGAGAGAATGAGAATAAATAGGTAAAACACTGTTGCAACTTGACCCCAGTCTGTACAAATTAACAGCCTCCAAACTGGGAACTTGTGAAGCAAGGCTAACACAAAACACATTACAGCTCAAAATGTAAAAGGTTTGCAAAGTGTTGTTTTTATTGCATGTTACACTGGAAAAAACATATTGTTTGCATGCTAGTTATTATGTAAAATTTATATTGCATAATGCCTACTATTCTACAAGTCAGTGTTGATCTCAGTTATTTGCACTGAGGAATGAAACAAATGGTAAATTCTAAAATGTAATTTTTCCAGCCTCATTATAAATGCAGTGGCCACATTTTCTGTATTATCTATCATATCCTGCTAGGAATGCTGTTAAAAATTAGTAAAAATAACAAATTGCTGCTTCCCACAAATGTACATTTGGAGCTAAGCATTTATGGTGTTTCACACAGGCAAAGTTTAGACCTTCCATTAAAATTACAAAGAATAAAGTATTTGCTATTGGGGCACTATTTGAAGGTGGAGATTTCCTCCTATATGGCTCCTTTTTCACTTTAGGAAGAAAGAAAATGCCCTATCAATTAATTCATAGACAAGTTTCACTTTTTAGCAAGAAGGGAGAGAGGTCTGAGATTAACACAGGAATGAAAGGGAGGACAGAGCAAACAAGCGAACAAGACCTGAATCTGAATATGAGGAGAAGGCCAGTTAGAAACCCTGAGCTCACATCTGTCTGAATCCCATATGTCAGTTCTCTATGGTGCATGTCTATTATTTTGACATGTGACTGACTGAAGAGTTCTCTTGCCCTTGTTGCAAAAGGGTTCCCCAGTGCCCATTCTTTGTCTTCCTCTCCTTCTGCAGCTGCTGCCAGTATCACATCTCACATTTTCCATTCTGCCGAGCAGAGCTCTTGTTTCCCCACACACAGATGACAAGCCAGTGACCTGCGAGTCCTCTTAAAGGCACAGCATCCTAGCATGGCCACTGTCGTTAACAGGTCTTTGACATCTGGTGAGAGGTCAGGCAGAGAAGGTCAGCACAAACACTCTCAATACCACCCTCACAGGTTCACCACAGGAGATAAACAGCCTGGTATGGTCCTCCAGCCCTGTGCTGTCCGACTGAATCTGAAACTTCAACAGCACAGCCTAGCTAAAAAACAGCACTGAGATCAGTAACAGAGAACAAAGAATGCACAAAGAAATTTCAGAAGATGGTCATTCCTAGCATCAGCTGTTTGAACATGGGCTATTTGTCCTTGGTTGGATGCTGTTGAGAAGCATTTGCTCCCCCTGCTTCCCTGCAGCATCACGGTGCATTCACAGTCCTCCCAGGACAATTGGGGAACAATTGCAGCAAAACCTGGATTGGTTGCCATCTGGGTGAAAATGTTTCCTAGTTCTGCCCACATAGCAGCTATTTTCCGTGCCCCTGCACCCATGGAGACAATTTCATTCCCCTACCATATCTGCAATGAATTTACTCCTAGCATTACAACACTACAACAATTTCTGTGTGTATCAGGTTCCTTAAATTCCCATCTTTTTAAAAAAAGTTTCTAATTTAATTTAATTTAATTTTTCAATTTATACCCCACCCTATCCCGCAAGCGGGCTCTGTCTATTCTAGCTCTGTCTATTGTGGAGAAGTAAGGAGAAAGGAGTATCTCCACAGCAAAAGAAACACCTTTTTTCTTTTTAATGAAAGCTGAAAATTCAGAGACGTTAATCCTGAGATTGCTATAAAATGACGATATTCAACTGGAGATTTTTTAAAAATTGAAAAGGCCCTGGTGGCACTTGGGGGGGGGGATGTCCCAGCTGGTGAACCAGGGCAGGGAAACTGCCACATTGAAGCCCTGTTGCCACTGCACTGTATCAGTAGCTGCTACAACAATGGGAAAGCTATACAATCCTTTCACTGTGCAGAAAACACAATCTTCACATATATTTCTAGAGAAGATACAGCAGGCAAAAAGCCAGCAACAGCAATGAAAACGAAAAGAAACAATAAATCTTAACTCTTCATCCTTATAATTTGAATGGAGGAGAAAAATGAAACGATCAGATGTCGGCCTATTCTTCCAACAGGCCAACATCATTCTTCCAACAGGCCAACAAAGCTAAGCAGTGAACTAGTACAGAATCCACATGTTGAACCTGTGAATGCCACTGCCATTTTAAAATGATTTTAAAATGCTGCAAGGGCCCAATTCTGATCAGGGCCATAGCGCAGTCAGCTGAAGCATTCTTGTCCCAACCCCACACATTTTCAAATGCCAAAATAGCTGCAGAGGGGGCTGGGTTTGGTCCTAAGAAAAAGCAGAACGCAAAACTAATTTATTTAGAATATTTCTATGTCACCTCTTTGGAGTCCTTCTCAAGGTGGATAGGAATTAAAAACATAGTTTAAACAAGAACACAAAAAAGTCACTGAAAACAAGCTTTTAAATAACAAGCCATTAGACTAGGCTTCCCAACCCCCCCGCCCTGGCGGGGGACCCCCAAAATTGCATCCTCCTCCCCCACTCTCAAAAAATCTGGGGGCGGGGGGGGGGAGAGAACATACCTTCAGGCATCATGTTGTACAGCTTCTGATCCGTTT
This sequence comes from Heteronotia binoei, assembly GCF_032191835.1. NCBI lineage: Eukaryota > Metazoa > Chordata > Lepidosauria > Squamata > Gekkonidae > Heteronotia > Heteronotia binoei. The sequence continues at coordinate 56,155,255 of NC_083224.1, forward strand.
TAAAATGTGTCCCTTTAAGGCTGAACAGGAAACAGGAAGGGCTTCATGGGAAAGTAACAGTTTCCATGGAGAACGGCCCCTCCCTTTCTTTTCCTGTGGAACCTTGCTTTCGTTTTCCCAGCAAGCACATTCTGCTGGAAGAAGACCAAGTACGGTAAGTGTTTGTGTGTGTGTGAGAGAGGGAGGGGGGATTCCCTGGTATGGAGGCCCTTCCCCCCCTTTAGAAAGCGTGGGGGGGAGGGAAATGTCTACTAGGCACTCTATTATTCCCTATGGAGAATGATTCCCATAGGGAATAATAGGGAATTGATCTGTGGGAATTAGGGGCTCTGGGGGGCTATTTTTTGAGGTAGAGGCACCAGATTTTTAGTAGAGCATCTAGTGCCTCTCCCCAAAATACCCCCCAAGTTTCAAAACGATTGGACCAGAGGGTCCAATTCTATGAGCCCCAAAAGATGGTGCCCCTATCCTTAATTATTTCCTATGGAAGAAAGGCATTTAAAAAGGCGTGCTGTCCCTTTATATGTGATGGCCAGAACTCCCTTGGAGTTCAATTATGCTTGTCACATCCTTGTTCCTGGCTCCACCCCCAATGTCTCCTGGCTCCACCCCCAAAATCCCCAGATTTTTCTTTAATTGGACTTGGCAACCCTACATTAGACATACAGTAAGCAGCATAAAAACTATCCACAAAACAACAGAACAGAACCATTAAAAAGCTGATAAGATAAAAACCCTAATTAACTAACAATGTCACCAAAGTTTATAGATTATCTTGTTTGTAATGCTTGGCTGCATTATAAATCAAAAGCCACATTCTGAAGGTATTTCTCAGTAATACATCTAAAATTTTCAAAGGCCTGTTGTGCTCCTGATGTTTACTGGGAACCATAATAGGGCCAAGTGTTTTCCCTCATATGAGCCTGCTAAATTCCACTCTAAGTCCCTCAAATCTTCCACCAGAACCCACATGCACACCACTACTCTTCATATACTAAGAATCATGGATCTTTCTGCATTCCCTCTTCACAGAAGCTCTGATACCAGAAAAGTTTATTCCCAGGGTCACAGGGATCGGGAGGCTGCAGTGGAAAACAAGAAAAGACCAAAATCATGGTCTGTTCCCTCTTTTTGCTGACAAACGTTTCCTGGAGTCAGAAAGGACTATAGTGAGAGGGGGGGGGGAATGCAGGGGGGCACCATTCTCTTCAGCTGATTGATCATGCTGATCCAAACACTTGTGTTCACACAGAAATTTCAAGTCTTTAGTTCTCATATACACATTCTAGGTGCCATCAAGTAGCAACCAATTTATAGTGACCCCAAGCATGGGGTTTTCAAAGCAAGTGAGAAGCAGAGGTGGTTTGCTGCTTCCTTTCTCTACAAAGAATTCCTTGGTGGTCTCCCATCGCATCCAACTACCAACCCTGCTTATCTTCCAAGATCTGATAAGATCTGGCTATAGGTCCAGGTGGGTGGCCTTGTTGGTCTGAAGTAGCAGAACAAAATTAAGAGTCCAAGGACACCTTTAAGACCAACAAAGTTTTATTCAGGGTGTGAGCTCTCATGTGTATGCACACTTTCTCAGACAGATGCTGCCTTCCTTCCCCTAGACCTCACAGATTGTGACAAAAAAAACTTTCCCACTATGGATAATAAAATAAAATAGCATTGATCTAAACAAAAAGTACAGCTTTGTAAAACAAGGTCATATTGGGCAACAACAGATTCTAGAACATCCTCAAGGAGGGAATACCAAGAAATACTTCCTGGTTTTTCACTGCTTCCCTTTTGGTATCATTTCTCTTCCGGTCTCCACCCTCCCTAAGTGGCAACAGATTCCAGAACAGTTTTAAGTTAGGTGGTTTTCTTTCTTACAACCACAAAACTGTAAGACTCTGGGGAGAGGGTCTGGCACCCCTCACTCTCATTGGCCCACCTGCCCTTTTTGTGTGTCTGTGTTTACATCTGCTTAACTTTTAAAAATATTTTATGTATAGTTGTTTGTATTTTAACATTGTTGTGACTGTTGGCTGCCCTGGGGACCCAAAGCTAGGTTGAAAAGCAGCATACAGTGTTTTAAATAAAGATCTTTTTCAAGATCTGGACTTGTATCCTACTACTTCCATCAGCCAAGTCTGAGACCTGCCTTAAGCATATCAATCACAAAAAAGTAGCCATGTTAGTCTTTAGCAGCAAAATAAAACAAAAGTCCATTGTTACCTTAAAGACTAACAACATTTGTTTGTATTTTGTGTGTGTGTGTGCATGCATGAACCTGGAAGTCATGGTTACCTCTAGTGACTGACCCCTACTGGGGGCATGGAGGATATTGAGACGTGGCTGAATAAAGCCTGCCCCTGCCTCCAAGCTCTGGTATTTCAAAGAGGTCTCCTATCCAAGTCTTGCCAGAGTCAACCCTGCTTAGCTTCCGAGATCGTATGAGACTGGGTTCGCCAGGACTATCCAGGTCAGGGCAACAACATTATTTTAATAAGAGCTTTTGTGAGTCACACCTCACTTCTTCACATCTGAAGAAGTAAGCTGTGGCTTGTGAAAGCTCCTATTGCAATAAATGTTGCTAGATTTTAAGGTGACACTGGACTTTTTATCTAGCCTAAGAAGCCTTGAATGGCCCAGCCTAGCCCAATGTTATCATATCTGGGAAGCTAAGCAGCGTTGGGCCTGGTTAGTATTTGGACAAGAGACCACAAAGGAATTCCAGGATTACTATGCAGAGGAAAACAATGGCAAACCTCCTCTGTTAGTCTCCTGCCTTGGAAACCCTTATGGGGTCATCATAAGTCAGCAGTGATTTCATGGCACTACACACACAAACACACACAAAGCCTTCCTCTGATGACCTAGGCTCTTTAGTCAAAGAAAGGCTCCTTAGACTGGAGGTAGACTTCAAACAGCAGAGCCAAATGATAGGAATTCAAGCCTTCCTTAGTATTTCCTGTAGTAGTACCAGATGGGAGAACTACACCGTGGCACCCTATCTGATTACATTTAAGATGCATAAGTTCTTTAAAGATCTATGCGCTTCCTTACATTTACTGTGATATCTGTTTTGTGCAAGAAGTGTTTAATAACATATACAGCTGAACAATCTAAACAAAAAGTGAGGCTAGTATATTCCAGAATTTAATGGTTTAACTCCAGTATTCTTATCTACTTGGAGGGAGGGGGAGACACTCTATAGCTGCTTCCCCCATTGTCCTGAATAATCACAGATCAAGGATATTTCTTCCCATTTCAGACCCACAAAGCACCATTCCCAAAAGGTGTACCAGGTAGCCAAGTCACCAGACTAGAAAACAGCTTCAAGGGATACACAGCAGGGATATCCAGAACAAATATCAAATTACTTGGAAATATGTTCCTTTATATAAAGACAGCCATGATAGTGAGCATAAATATGGCTAAATATGTGGGTGGAGACTATTCTCTATGTTCTGTTCTTGACAGTGAGTTTTTGTATCTGTATACGAAGCCAGAGCAAGTTAGAGGTTATGATTCAACTTGCACAGAATGCAAAAGGTCAACTTCCAATGCCAAGTTGGAGCATATATTTAGAAATCTCAGCCTTCCTGTCTAACATCTGCATTCAGATCCCCTTGAGATAAAGACATTACAATATGTTCTACTATCACATACCTGTTGTTGTACCCGCTCCATTATCTGCTCTGGTATACTTGCATTTGAGAGGTTTAACTTGGTCACAGCAGCTGAGTCTTTTGCAAGCAGTTCTGCTTTGACACAGCATGCTATTTCTTGCAAAGTTTAGCTTACCTATACTAATTGCCAGTGAATTATCTAAGAAACTTCTATGGAAAAACAAACCCTTTAGCTAAAACTGACCAAAGGAAAACCAAACTAAAAGATGACAAAATTCTATAGTGGGGTGGCCAAACTTGCTTAACGTAAGAGCCACATAGAATAAACCTCAGATATTTAAGAGCCACAAGACATGAACATCAGATGTTTGAGAGTTGTAACACTGGCCAACCAGCCAGCAAGCAGGCAGGCAGGCAGGAAGGTGGAGAGAGAGGTGTAAAGAAAGCAACTTTACCTTTAAAAACATTCTCCAAGCTGCCAGCTGGCTTGGCAAAGTGATTCAAAGAGAGAAACACCTTCTCCAAGCTGGCATGGCTCAGAGAAGTGATAGAAAGAAAGAAACGACAGGGTGGTGGGGGCTTCCAGAGCCACACAATATGTATGAAAGAGCCACCTGTGGCTCCTGAGCCGCCATTTGGCCATCCCTGTTCTATAAATACAAATTCAATACAAATATATATTAGCCCTTCAAAAATTAGACTACCACCCAAAAACTTTGATGTTTGGAAAAATTAAGCAACATTTCTACAACTAAGTTCTTGTGTGAGATGAGTCAAAGCTCTTTTAAGATCCATTGATTTCAGAGGAAGATTTATAAAATCAATAGAACAACCACTTTCAACTTTGCCTCAACTGTGCCTCACACCTTTAACGAAAGTATACTTGTTTATTTCTAATTAATATGAAACGTAACATTGCCGTGACAACATTAAATCTCTGCAGCTGTTTTCTATCAGAATACTGAGAAGTCTTGACTTTATGCCAATTTTCCTTTAGTTAGAAGGGGGGAGATAAATAATCAACTACTTTATTTGGTTTTGTACTGAATGGTCTCTGCATATGCAGCCCTATGCTTCAGCCCAAAAGCTCCACCAGATTCTGAAATCCAAATACACTGCACCAGCCCTATACATGCAAGCACAAGAAGTTCACACCATAAGCCTATAATCTCAGCATGAACAGTAATGGAATCCTAAACCACATGATAATAGATGGGGGACAAAGAACAATTATGTTGGTTTCCATGCAGGACAAAGGCATCAGAACATGAACTCAGAGTGCCACTTTTGCAAGGGGCCACTATGACACTCTAGATCCATGGCATTCAGGGATTTCCCTTAATATATGTTACTCTGACTCTAGCTACAGAGAGGAATTCTAATCAGCTCTATTCAAATTCCTATTCACGTCTACAAAGGTGCTTGCTCCTAGGAAAGTGTTTGTAGGGCGGCACTGTAAAATGTTTACCACAAGCCAAAGAAGTTGGAGTATGCCAAACTACATACCCCAAAAAAGTACTCCATTGAGGATCAGGGCCAAAGTTTCACCCTGATTGTTTCCCCAACTAGGTGGCTTTAAATCCCAGGAAGCAAAAAAAAAAAAAAATGCAATATATATTTGGGGGAAATAACTGGCTAATTAATAGTAAGCAGAGAGTGAGTATAAATGGGCTGTCATCGCAGTGGAGGACGGTAAGCAGTGGGGTGCTGCAGGGTTCAGTACTGGGTCCCAAGCTCTTTAACTTGTTCATTAATGATCTGGAGTTGAGAGTAAGCAGTGAAGTGGCCAAGTTTGCAGATGACACTAAATTGTTCAGGGTGGTGAGAACCAGAGAGGATTGTGAGGCACTCCAAAGGGATCTGTTGAGGTCGGTGAGTGGGCGTCAACGTGGCAGATGAGGTTCAATGTGGCCAAGTGCAAAGTAATGCACATTAGTGCCAAGAATCCCATCTACAAATACAAGTTGATGGGGTGTGAACTGGCAGAGACTGACCAAGAGAGAGATCTTGGGGTTGTGGTAGATAACTCACTGAAAATGTCAAGACAGTGTGCGATTGCAATAAAAAAGGCCAACGCCATGCTGGGAATTATTAGGAAGGGAACTGAAAACAAATCAGCCAGTATCGTAATGCTCCTGTATAAATCAATGGTGCTGTCTTATTTGGAATACTGTGTACAATTCTGGTCACCACACCTCAAAAAGGATATTATAGCATTGGAAAAAGTCCAGAAAAAGGGCAACTAGAATGATTAAAGGTTTGGAACACTTTCCCTATGAAGAAAGGTTAAAATGCTTGGGGCTTTTTAACTTGGAGAAACATCGACTGCAGGGTGACATGATAGAGGTTTACAAGATTATGCATGGGATGGAGAAAGTAGAGAAAGAAGTACTTTTCTCCCTTTCTCACAATACAAGAACTCATGGGCATTCAATGAAATTGCTGAGCAGTCACGTTAAAACGGATAGAAGGAAGTACTTCTTCACCCAAAGGGTGATTAACATGTGGAATTCACTGCCACAGGAGGTGGTGGCGGCCACAAGCATAGCCAGCTTCAAGAGGGGGTTAGATAAAAATATGGAGCAGAGGTCCATCAGTGGCTATTAGCCACAGTGTGGATGGATGGATGGATGGATGGATGGATGGATGGATGGATAGATGGAGATGGACAGACAGACAGACAGACAGACAGACAGACAGACAGACAGACAGACAGACAGACAGATAGATAGATAGATAGATAGATAGATAGATAGATAGATAGATAGATAGATAGAACATGGCTTCTCTTATGTTCTTATTGGGATTTTTTTTAATGCACTGTACCCTCAAGCCACATCCACTCTCCCCAGTAGCTGTTTTCAAGAGTTAAGGAACTCCTCAACTGTTGTGTGTAGTTTGGCCTTACATAGCAAGAAGTGCTATGCCACTCAATTTTAAGCCATCGAAATCACAATCTCGCCACACACCACTAAATAGGTATGTTTGGTTTTGGTGGGCCCCAAATTTGTCAAACATTGCAGAATGCCTGCAAGTATAAACCAGCAGAGCATAAACCAACAGCTGATGTGCATATGAGGACCGCATTTTCCATTAGTACTCATTTCACAATTTGGCACACAGTGAAGGTATATGGGAGCCAACAGTGATGAAAGAGAAAGGTTTGGAACACCACGCAAAGGCTTCTAGCAATGGATCTGGCAGTGAGTGACTTTCTCAGGCACAGGATGCCCACAGATGTATCTCTAAACAAAGACAGAATTCCAGTGCTGGGTCATTTGTGTTACAAAGGTGGAGAAGAACTACTCTGCAGAACAGGAAGGATAAAGTATCCCTACAAAAAGCAATACACAATCATATTCTATTTCTAGTTGCATTTTCCAAACTTCTTTCATACAGAAAGTCAGATGAGACCATTGTTTTGGCTTTTTGCAATAAGCATGCATATATGGCTTTATATTTCTAGGACTCATGTTCCTCCCTCTTGCTAGATACTCCTGCTTCATCCGGCAACCTTATCCACCCTCACAGCAAGTTCTTATAGACAGCCATTCAATGAATTCCTTAGAAGCGTTGCCATGCCAACACCAACCTTGCAAAATAAACCCATCACTACAAGAAAAACAGGGCAGGAACTGAACCAAGAAACAACCCAACTACTACTTCCATTCTAGAAACCTCAAGGCAAACTTGTCAAGGAATATTCTTACATTATCCAAATAGTTGCTCTAGCAGTCCCTCCACACCACTCTGAGAGCAAGAGAACGTGCCAGGCTATTAATTTAGCTAAACCACATAGCAAAAACATTCTTCAAGAAAGAAGGTACATTTTCCACTTGTTGAAGATGAAAAGTAATTGTAGAGACAGTATAACCATGGATTGGCAGCTAGGAACAGAAGAGAACCCAGTGCATTTCCAGAAATGGACAATACATAGACTCTGGGAAACCCACCACCAAATGCTTTCAAAATCTCCACATGGATGGTCTCTGAGAGCATGTGCAAGGGCTATCTTAAAACTACCTTGTAATTATGTATGTGCAGAGGAAAGCACACCCAACATAACCAAATGTATCCGAGTTTTCCAAGACCACACCAATGCTTTCAAAAATGCAACTAACTCCAAAATAACAAACTCTCAGGGCCAGGGATAAATGTTAACTATACTTCTTTTCAAGAATGCTGAATCTTATATTCTACAAAGCTGAACTCTGACAAATGTGGAACTTGGAGGTGTCCACCCTGTGGAGTTATGCAGGCCACACTTCACAGAATATGCAATCCTCATTAACTGAAAACAGGGGAGCATTTACAGGGGAGAGTAAGCAAGTGGGAGGAGTTTCCATTCACTAAGTGTCCCTGCAACTGTCACCCCAGATTGTTTTTAATAATTTCCCCCCATTAAGCTCTAAAATAAGAAACAAGACCAGCTGGAGGGGGAAGTAGCTCTCCCTTCTACTCCTCTCTCCCTTCTATTTCATTTCAATCCAGATTAAGGGTCTGTGTTCAGGACAGAAAGGGCCTGTTTGACCTTAGAATTTTCACTAGGAGGGTGATGAGGGAAAATATCCCAGATGGTTCTCCTGCCCCCCTAGTGACTTTTGATCATGGTATCCTTCTGGAGAGGATGACTAGGTTAGGAGTGGCGGACAATGTGTTTTGGTAGTTTGGTTATTACTCGGTGGGCTGTTTCTGGAAAGTGATGCTGGGGAACTGGTGTTCAAGCCTGTGACATTTGAACACATGAAGTTGCCTCACAGTGAATCAGATTATTGACCCGTCAAGGTCTGCTCTGTCTACCCAGATGGCACTCAGCTCTACTTCTCTGTAACAACTGAGTCAGGTAGAAGTCCTAAACAAATGACTGGGGAAAGTAAAGGGGTGGAAAGGAGCCAACAAACTGAAGCTCAGTTCAGACAAGACTGAAGTGGTATTGGTCAATGACAAAGCTGTTTGAGGGTTGAGGAGTCAACCAGTCCTGAAGAAGAATTTCATAGCCTGGGGATACTGACCTATGTTGAAGGCTCAGGTCTCCTTCATGACATATAACATTTTTTATCTGCTTTGGCTGGTACACCTGCTAAAGAAAGAGTGACTGCCCCAAGGTCACCCAATGCGTTTAATGGCAGAATGGGGATTTGAACCTGGGTCTTCTAAACTCTAGTCTCATACTATGATCACTAACCATGATGGCTTTATGTGAGGCTGCCTCTGAAAATGGTATGGAAACTTTAGTTAATCCAAAATGCAGCAGTCAGCATATTAGGCGACACACAGGAATCTATTCAGCATATTATTAGGGCCTGATATAGGAATCTATATCTAGAGATGTTAAGGCCCTGGGGAAAAAACACAACATATGTTTAATGATAATACATTATTAAAGATAGATTCAGGTAGGTAGACATGTTGGTCTGAAGCAGCAGAACAAAGTTTGAGTCCAGTGGTACCTTTAAGACCAACAAAATTTTATTAACAGCATAAGCTTTCATGTGCAAGCACACTTCTTCAGATCCAGTAAAAGAGAATTTCCTTAACCACTACATATGGGGTTGCTGGGGGTTTTGTCAGAAAAGGACAGTTATAGTCAAGATAAATAAAAACTGGGTGATTATAGCTAAGATTGGATTAAGATGGTTGGTAAGATCTGTGAACTGCAATAAATTAGCACACAAATACAAGAGTTAACAGGTGAGAACAAGGTTTGAGTTCAGTGGCACCTTCAAGACAAAGTTCAATTCTGGGTATAAGCAGTCATCTCCCATTCCAGTCTGTTTCTGAAGTTCCTTTGCAATAAAACAGCTACATGCCAGGCACACCTCCCTAGGGATGTGGTTCCAGAATTGTGGTGCTGCCACTGAAAAGGCCCTCTCTCATGTACCCAGCAAACAAGCATCTTTGATTGATGGGACAGTCAGAAGGGTCTCTCCCTGTTATCTTAATTATGATATTTAAAATCTATTTATCTTTAAGGCACTCTTTTTGGTATTGATATGATAGACACTGATGGAAGCAATAATTATTCTTTTCCCATGAGTTGATGTGACACTGTAAAATATCTTATGTGGGACTGAGTCATCAGTTCCATCCTAGCTTTCTGTGGTACCAAAAACAAGGGATTTTATCATGTCACTGCATCTGGTTCCATTTGCTGGCTTTAATACTGGAAAGAAAGTATATTCTCTTGAGATACAAGATCTCATTTAAATGTGGCTGCGGAAAATCTTTTCCCTCTGGTTCTAGAAAAGGAAAGTCATCAATATTATAGATTGTCCATCCCAGTGAATCCATAATGCGGGGTGTTCTTTAAGGATTCATGAGTGCCCCATGAGGCAGAGGAATATCTCTCAGAAGGAGCTTTATAATACCAGCAAGTGACCATCAGATGCTAGGGGAGGGGAATTATTCATCTATGCCAAGGGGAAATTCTGGCCAGCAACAGGTCTAGTCTGAGGATCAGGCCCATAGGGTCTGACCGGCATTTGTGTGATGGAGCACTAGAAGACATGTGGTGGGAGGATTGCCTGCTGGAGAGGCTTTAGAATTCTGTAGCAGGTTTGCCCTGTATATATGAAGTCTGTGTTGCATGATGCTGAGAGGCACCTGTTTCGTTTGGTTTTATGATCTGAATGAGCAGGGGAGAATGCGATCACCGCTTTCCTTTGGGGGCAGTCCTCCTGTTCCAAGGGGCTAGGAAGGTGCACGGCGGGCTCACCCAGGCCCCTTAGTCTGGCCAGTGCTTGCAGGAGGGAGATCTGTTGCACGAAACTGAAAGGCGAAGCCCCAGAGAGCCCCGCGCCCCCCTCAGGCCTCACCTTGAGATAGTCGTTCTCGGAGCGCAGCTCCTCCAGCTCCCTGGCGACGCCGGCGTCCAGCAGCTCCTCGGTGAGGTCGGAGAAGGCGAGGGAGGTGCTGAGCGGCAGGCGGCTGCTGGCGAGGGAGGCGGCGGTGGAGGGGTCGTCGGGCAGCGGGGACAGGCCGTCGGCGGAGGCGCTGTGGGGCTGAGCCGGGGCGCTGCTGCTGGGGGGCGACTCGGTGTCGCTGCTGCCGCTCAGGCCGCCCAGCTCCAGCAGCGAGAGCAGCTTGGCCTCCTCCGAGGCGCTGCAGTCCGACACCTCCGAGCTGCTGTCCGTCAGGCTCAGGCCGGCAGGCCCCTGAGGGCGCCCCGAAGCGCCACAGGCTGCCCCCTCGGCGGCCAGGCGGCTCCGCCCCTTCCCTCTGGCCCCTGCGCGCCCGCCCGCGCCTTTGCCGGCGCCCCTGGCCCCCGCCGCCGCCTGCCCGCCCTTGGCCTTCCTCTCGCCGCGGCCCTCCTTGGGGGCCCCCAGCCGCCGCGAGTGGCCCAGCCCGGCGCCCGCCTTGCCGGAGAAGGAGGCGGGCGAGCCCGGGTGGCTGCCGCGCCGGCTCTTGGCCAGCGACCAGCCGGGCACATCCTTGGGTCTGGCCGGGGACGGCGCCCGCTGCAGCTTCTTCTTCTCGGGCGGAGGCGGCGGCGCGGGGGCCGGAGCGAGCGGCTGGCTGGACTCTGCCTCGGCGGGCGCTGCCATCCCCGGCGGCTGGGTCCTCACTGGAGCCGTCTGGGGCTGCCCGAGTCGCTCATCGTCACGCCCGGGGAAGCCTCGCGCCCTCGCCACGCCACGCGCGCGCACGCCCCGCTCGCGGACTCCCTGGGAAGGCGAGGGCTGCGCTCCGGCGAAATGGGAGTCGCTCGGCCGTTAAGCTGCTTCTGCCACGCCGCGCTGATGGCTCCTCCACCAGCAGCAGCAACAGCTCCTCCTCGCCTCTCTCCGCCCAGCCGCTAAGCCGGTGACGCGCACGGTCAGGGAACAAAAGGCGGAGAGAGGCGCTCGGATCCTCAAGGCAACAGCGACCCCCTTCTCCGGACGGCTGCGCCGGGGAGGGAATTGGCTCCTCCGGCCGGGTGCTTTCGAAAACGACGAAATGCCGTGCCTTTTCGACCGCTCTCTCCCGCGCTCGCGCCTTTCTCCAGCAGCAAAACTTATTTCAAGGAAGGCTAGCGTCGGAACCGATTTTGAAGCCAGGCAAGGTTCATCTTTGGAGTGCATCAAGTGCTTCTGAACATGTGCAAAGAGCAGTACTAATTTATACCTTTTCCCACATACACTCCCATAGGCCCCTCTGGAAAACGACCCCGGCTCACCCATCACGTCTCACATATATGTGCGCGCAACAGCGGCAGGGGTGGAGGTGGGGGCAAAGTCGTGATGTTAATCTCCACGCATGATGTGCCCCGGTATATGTGAATACAGTAACACTGCACAGGAACTTTTGCTCTTGAGTCATTTAACACTGAGTTTGCTTTGTTTATCATTCTGGTTTATCTTCATTATGTTAATCTTTCCTAAGCCCAAAGCTTGCATCAAGGTGAGCATCAAGAACATGTTATTATGTTACAAATCCAAAGATGGCTTTTCAAATCTCTGCTTGCAGCAGCAAGCGCTCAGAGATGAGCCGCTTGCAGCTTTCTTCCTCCTCAAGCTCCGACTGACCTTTCTTTGCAGAGGGATATTAGCAACAACATCTCAGTAATCCATGCATCCTCCCTGTAAAGTAGGTCATTATGATTATCCCCCCAATTATAATGCACATGGGGAAACTGCCTTGCAAAGATAATGGATTTCCTAAGGCCACCCAGTGAGTTAATGGCTGAGCTGAGATCTGAACCAGGGATTCCAACCTATAAATTCATTTGTTTGCACAAATCTACAATGCAGTGCGCTGCTAGGGCACATATCATATGCCACCAATCAAATAACTTCCAAACAGCTGTTAGTCGTTTGCACCAAAATCAAAGCAAGAGCCCAGTGGTATTTTAAAGAGTAACCAAATTATTTCCAGCATAAACAGTTCATGACTCTTGTATCAAATTAAATATTATTTCTAGAAAAAAAAATAACATTGAAGGCACCATGGGACTTCTGTTTTGTATGCCTACACCATTTTAACACTGACACCAAGTCCTTCTAAATAGCCTTTACCTTGAATTATCTTCATCATGAGGCTCTTGTTCAAACTGAACTCTTGCCAGCTACGCTGCTACTCTCTTGTACATAGGCTGATTCTATTTATCAACAATTGTTAGCTCAGCTCTGCCAGAGTTTATTTAAAAGGACACTATTTATAGAACAAGATTGTTTGAGTTATTTGCCAAAGGTACTTTTCTTCAGCTTGGTTTATAGCAGCCTTCTGATTCTCTTCCAATCCAACAACATCATTTTTTCCTACAGAGTTTCCATCCTTTACCTTCTTTGTCAAATCAGCTGTGAGTCTGAATATTGTTCTTTCCCTGGCCTGCTGCCTTCTTTTTTTTAATATGATTTTTGGAATCTGGCTATTTCATTCATCGATATTTCTTCCTTCCTTCTTTTCTTCCTTCCTCCCTTGAGAGCATGCTGGTGTTTATGGTCATAAGAAGAGATGTCATGATATGTCTATAATAGCAGGAGCAGACTGGAAAGTGAAAATGACCCTGGAGCAGTCTGGAAATGCTCAGCAGATGTTCTACACACGTGATGGAACCATCTTAAATTTACAGGTCAGTGCTAAGCTGAGTTACACCCTTATATGTCCACTGAAATCAGTGGGCTTAGTGGTGGTGAAAAGTGCCATCAAGTCACAGCCAATGTATGGCTACCCCATAGGGTTATCAAGGCAAGATACTAACAGAGGTGCTTGCCCACTGCCTGACTCTGTAGAGCACACTGAGACAAGAAATCCCAATTTCTAGGCTAACGGGGTCTGAACCTGGTGTAATTGAGAGGAAAAAAGATCTCAGAGTAATAGGGGATAGCTCAATGAAAGTGTCCACCCATTGTGTTGGAGCAGTAAAAAAGACAAACTCTGTGTTAGGGATTATTAGGAAAGGGATTGAGAATAAAATCACCAATATTGTAATTAACCTGTTTAGATATGGCCTCATTTGGAATACTGTGTACAGTTCTGGTGACCATATCTCAAAACAGACATTGCAGAGCTGAAAAAAGTACAGAGGAAAGCAACTGAGATGGTTAGGGAGTTGGAGCACCTTCCCTATGAGAAAATGTCGAAGAGCCTAGGACTTTTCAGTTTAGAAAAGAGACAACTAAGGAGGGACATGATAGAGGTTTATAATATTAGGCATAATGTGAAGACAGTTGACAAAAAAAATTTCTCCCTCTCCTAAAATACTAGAACTCAAGGGCATCCAATGAAGCTGATGAGCAGTAGATTCAGGACAGACAAAAGGAAATATTTCTTTACACAGAAAATTACTAAAATATGGAATTCTCTGCCAGAGGATGTAGTGATGGCCACAGGAATAAATCACTTTAAAAGAGGATTAGATTCATGGGGGACAGGTCTATCAGTAGCTATTATCCATGGTGACTTAGGGGAACCTTCACATTCAGAGGCACCAAACCTCTGAATCCTGGAACCAGGAGGCAATATCAGGGAAAGGCCTTGTCCTCTATGCCTGTTGTTGGCCCTCCAGAGGAGCTGGTTGACCACTGTGTGAGACAAGATGCTGGACTAGATGGACCACTGATCTGATCCAGGAGGGCTCTTCTTATGTTCTAACTTGGTCTTCCTTGGCAATCTCCCATCCAACTCCTAACCATGGTAGATACTGCTGGACTTCCAAGATCTGACAAGACTGGGTTAGCCTGAGCTATCCAGGTTAGGGCAGTGGGCTTAGAAGAAGGGTGTAACTCTGTTTAGGACTGCACTATCCAACAAAACAGAGATTTAGCTCTTTTGATTATATTTTATTTATTTATTTATCTCTTATCTATTTATTTATTTCCTTTTTTACCCGATGGGGACCCAAAGCAGCTTACATTATTCTCTTCTCCATTATATCCACATGTGTGATTGGCTGGGTTGAGTATGTGTGACTGGCCCAAGGTCTCCCAGCAAGCTTAGGGCTTTTCTGCATTTGTTGTTGTTCTGGACCCACACTGTTTTATTTATTTATTTATTTGGTTCACTTATATTCCGCCCTTTCCCAGACGGGCACAGGGTGGATCACATACAGATAAAAACCAGTCACATATAATAAAATCAATAAAAAATAATAAATACAATTTAAAACAGCAGCATTACATCAACATTAAGTAACAGAGGTGGGTGGCACACAGTGCAACTTTAGGTGTAATCATTCAGTGGCCCGAATATAAAAGTTCAGATGATAGATCACTGTGGTATAGGCAACAGATGGTATAGGCAACAGAGTAGAGGACGCCCGACTGCCTCAACTAAACGCCTGGCGGAACAGCTCTGTCTTGCAGGTCTTGTGGAAGGGTAACAAATCCGACAGAGCCTGCACCTCCACCGGGAGCTGATTCCACCAGGTTGGGCCGAAATGGCCCTGACCCTAATCGAAGCAAGTCAGACGTCCTTGGGGCCAGGGATGACCAGAAGGTGTTGGTTGGCCGATCGCAACGCCCTTTGGGGCTCATATGGGGAGAGGCGGTCCTGCAGGTATGTTGGTCTCAGGCTGTGTAAGGCTTTGAACGTCAATACTAAAACCCTGAAACGGATCCAGTAGTCAACCGGTAACCAGTGCAATGCGTACAGCATCAGTCGACTGCCTGTATAGGCAATCCAGTTAGGAGCCACGCTGCTGCATTTTGCACCAGTTGAAGTTTCCAGATCAGCCTCAAGGGCAAGCCTGTGTAGAGCGATTTACAGTAGTCCAACCTGGAAGTGACCATTGCATGAATCACTGTAGCTAGGTCTTGGGATGTCAGATAGGGCATCAGCTGTTTGGCCTGCCGCAAATGGTGAAAGGCAGATTGCGCAACTGTTGTGACCTGGGCCTCTATAAAAAGGGAGGCATCCAGTGTCACCCCCAGACTCCTCACCTGAGCTGGCACTAAAGGGGTGCCATCTAGGGTGGGTAGTCAGAAGCCCGATCTTGGTCCCCACCGACCCAGGTACAGGACCTCCGTCTTAGTTGGATTTAGCTTCAGCCAGCTTAACTGCAACCAACCTGCCACGGCTTCTAATGCCCTGGTTAGATGGTCTGGGGCGGCATCCGAATGGCCGTCCATCAGCAGATAGAGCTGGGTGTCATCTACATATTGGTGACAACCCAGCCCAAAACCTCGGCACTCTGGGTAAGGGAGCGCATGTAGATGTTAAACATCATTGGTGAAAGAATAGCTCCCTGCCACATTCAAGTGGGTGTCACTGAGAGGTCTGCTCACCAATCGCCACCCTTTGTCCTCGACCATGGAGAAAGGAGGAAAGCCACTGTAAGGCCACTCCTTGAACTCCAACGTTGGCAAGGCGGTGGGTTTTAATACCTGATTTCCATTTTGTGCCTTTAGTTTCACTTCAGGTTTTTTCCCACTTCTTTTGAGACCACTTTTACCCTGATCTTTTTCTGAAAGCTAATTTGAGTCGCCTTTTTCCTTATGCTTAATATTTCTATGGATTTTTTGTGTCCTGTCCGCCTCCTGCCCTCTTTTTTTATTATTGGACTGTCATCACCATCAACCCATTCCTTCTCCTTACCCCTGCCCTGAAGATCAGTTGGGGAGGTATTATGTTTTAAACAGCACTAATATATTAGTATACTGTTGTAACGATAGGTCAATCAGGTTCTCTAAATTCCAACCTTTCTTTTAAAAAAAAAGTCTCTAGCATTTTACCTTGTCAAAATGTAAGGAAAAAGGCCTATCTCCATGAGGAAAGGAGATAGAGACTTAAAAAAATGAAATCTGGGAATTCAAAGAACCTGCTTGAACTATCAATACAACTGTATATAGATATTTTCATGACATTAAAAAAAAATCAGCCATAATATCGATATATCAATTTTTCTCCCCCCCCTGCAAATTACAGCTAACTTATGGCAACCCCCAAGAGTTTTCAAAGCAAGAGATGTTCAGAGGTGGTTTGCCATTGCCTGACTCTGCATCATAACCCTGGTATTCCTTGGTGTTCTCCCTTCCAAGTACTAAACAGGGCCAACCCTGCTTGCCTTCCAAGATCTGATGGGATTGGGCTATCCAGGTCAGGGCTTTATCAATATAAGCATGTGCAAAAAATAAAAAGGGGGTTGTGACATCACCAGTTACACCACCAATGATGATATAGCAACCTCCCTTCAAAATCCTGATTATTTGTGGAACAAGAAAAACTCACTCCACAGCTCTGAAAATTCAGAAAGAGGAGAGAGATGCAGGAGAAGAACCATGCCTAAACCAATTTCAATGCATGTGGTTTGACTGCAAAGAAAATCAGAGGTCGAGCATGTGGAAAAGCCTGTAGAATAGGGATTTGATGCTGGGTTTCTCAGATCCTGATCTGAAACTCTACCCACTACACCACACTGGCCTTATGGACAATTCAGTAAGAAGAGAATAGCATAAACTGACCTGTTCACTACTAACCACACCAAAAACTGGTTACTTCCAAATGACATTCCCCAGCATCACTGTATATTGAAGAATGGCTACACAGAGGCTTGAGATATCATATTCACAGCAACCTGTCATTCAGCAGCAGTCAGGCATGGACACAGCTTGTTGCCATGCCCACATGCTCCCTTTTCTCTTCCACCTGCCTCCTCTCATTTGCAGAATTTGTTTGCAAACTTTCTGGCTCAAGCAGGCTCACCCTGCCATGACATCCAAATGCAGGCATCTCAGCAAGTGGAGTTTGTTTCCACTCATGCAATGAAGTTATAACTTTTAGTTAAATCCCAGGTTAGAAATATGGAAAATAAACAAATACCAATTTGTCAAGGTGCCAGCACTCACGTATCATGCTAAATTAGAACTTGATCCAGTTGGGAGGTTTTCAATCAAGCTTCATCCAAAAGAGGAAGGCAAGAGCAAGGCCAGGTCTCCTACTCCAATTACAAAAGCTGTTAGATGGGGTGCCATAATAAGGCGGGGAGCACAGCTGTTGACAGAAAGGCTTTCTGTTTAGAAGTCTTCCCTGCACTGCCATTTCTGAAACTGCCCAAGTACTTCAAGGAGCAGCTGAACAGGTACAATCCAAAAAAATCTTTCTATTCAGAAAGCCTTCCTCATCCCTGCTCATCAATTCCTGGAGAGACCTGAATCTCTAGGAAGGGCTGAGCTGGAAGAACCCAACAACTGGCCTGTACCTGTGCTTTTGGCACTGTGGCGCCCATCTTGTGGAATGTCCTGCCCAGGTCAGGAAAGTTCTAACTCTCCTGGCTTTGTTGTGTTTACTGCAAGAGACTAAAAAAGCTTGTCTTTTTTGAGAAACTGCCTGAATTGCAACCCTTCAGATATTTCTTATTACACCTCAGTTATTTAACATCTACAGAGATCTAGAGAAAGCACCTCTTGAATTTTGCTTGTGAGCCTACATGCAGGAACATATGGAGTAGGTTTCAGTTTCATTTACATCCCACCTTAATTGATTACAGCCTTGGGGCTGGGGACCACAAAGAGGTCTGTGAATCCATATGTGCACCAAGCATTGTCATTTTGAACTTTTTGTCATTATACAGTTTCTAAATCAGATATGAATAGTACAATTGCTATCATGTGGGGAGGGGGTTATGTGAATTTTTTGATGTTAAAAAGGGGGCCTCATACTCAAAAGGTTGGAAACAACTGCCCCACCTTATCAAACAATAGCATAGAGTCTCTGCCACAGTTAAATTCTCTGGGCAGTTCATGAAGAGATATGTGTTTCTTCAGCTGGGCTCTGCTGAATAGCTAACTATAATCCTAAACCTGCTGGCTTTCCTCTCTTCAAGAAAGAGATGAGGGAAAACAGAGGAATGGTAGCCAGGGTTCCTATATGTGGACACATTTTAAATGCTAATAGTGAAAGCAAACCTTATTAGCAGTCATCACTTATTAGCAGTCTCCAGATATTAAAGGTCTCCAGAAATTCCCAATTAATCCTCTTATTAAATAGAACAAAATAATCCCTATATTGTCTTGTTTAAGCATGACAAGGCATGAAATATCCCCAAAAAAACCCTAACTATAATTGAAAAGTGACGGAAAATATTGTAAAGGAAATAAGAATTTACATGGCATTGTATGTAGAATACTTCTTAAGAATAAAACATTTTTTCAACTGCAAGTTTGCCCAACCTTACATGGGTTGTGGCCAGTGTTCTCACTAAACTGAGAGTGAGCTAGCTCACAGATTTCTAGACTCCAGCTCACAAATTTTGTCTTAGCTCAAGAAGGATGACCCCAGGGCACACTAACTTATGCAGTAGCTCACAACTTTAATGAAAGTAGCTCACAAAGTAGAATTTTTGCTCATAAGACTCTGCAGCTTAGAGGGAACATTGGTTGTGGCATCTGTATCTTGGTTACTATCCAAGATGGAGGGAATCATAATAGGAAGTTCACCTCCTACTTATTCAGAAAGCCTTCCTCATCAAGCAAGCATCATTGGGTAGAAGGTAAAAGCTTTTTGGATAATAGAACTACCACTTCTTTAAGCCTTTCCATGGAAGAAAAAAACAGGCATTCATAAACGGCAGCCAGACTTTTTGGCCAGTAAGATAAAAGGACTGTAAAACTGGCCAACAAGCCAATCAGAGAAAAGTATATAACAAGACACTGAAATCATATAAGAAGGTGAGTTCATCCCTTACTAGATTCCCTGCAATACACATCCGACTGCTTGAGCAGACAGGAAATGGAGCATGCACACACATTCCTTAGAGATACTCTGCTATCAAGGAATAAGATGCCTGGGCTTCAGAGAAAGCTGGTCAAGATAGCTGACCAAACTTTAAAAATACATCCACGGCAGATTGGTTTCATCACACCTGCGAAGAATCACACAGAACAGGGCTGGCTTTGGCCTTTTCTTTTTGTTATTCATCACATAAAAGCTGAGCTTGCCCCTACCCCAGGTGCTGTAGGCCCCCCACCTCCACCAACCTGGCAGGCTTCCTTCAGCAGCAGGAAAACATAAGTATGTACTATCATACTTATCAATATATGAATATTGTATGAAGATTATCAGTATATGAAGATTGTGTTACTTCTACCTGTTTGGTTCTTAGACTGTAGGTTGGGGCATATGGGGCACCTTGGTGGCAAATTTGACAGTGAGAGACAGAATACCATTCTCCACCACCACAAGCCAAGAGCTGTGTAGATTATCATAGAGTTACACCATTTTCAGCCAGCAGCCTTTAAATGACCCACATTGGTGGACCTTCATTAAACCACATTGGTGGTGACTGAACCCTTCCTGCCTCATCATTCCTAGGTGGGTTTTGGGAAGAGGGAATTCAGAAAGAGCTTTGTTCTTACATTTCTATGTGTGGCTTTAGGAGGCCTTGGAAATATTCTGTGAGATTACTACCATGGATCCTCTGCCCAGAGCTATATAACTATGCAAAAATCTCTGCACATTGACCTGCAGAACAGACAATTTAGAAGAGAAGCAAACGTTCAAAAAGCTTGAGGAAGATTAACTGGAGATACCATATGCTGAGAGACTTAGTGTACACATGTGCTGTCATAATGAACTACAGCCCTTCTCTGAACACCCTAGGAAGCCTGCACATTATGCACACACCAAGCAGCATCTTGTACTTTCCCCTGCTTTTTCAAGGACTGTTGTGTGTGTGTCTGTGGCTTTTTTTTTTTTTAAGGACAAATTTTACCATCCTTATAGTATCCCAAAATCTGCAGGCTTGTCTTAAGTTATCTTTGAATATGTGAGATGAGAAACAGAATGCGTGCTCATGTGTATTTGCATGTGTGAAGGGTTGTTGGCACAAATATATATCTGTGACTTGACATTCCAGTTCACCAAAGAGTGTTCATGTCTTTTAACCTGGTCCTGATAAAACTGCTGGTTCCCATGCATTTTCTCTCCCTTTTGGTTACTGTTTCTGTGAGATTCAGCTCTAGACACCAACTCAATGCAGTGACCAGAAGGATACAATCTAGACACAAATTCAGAATAGATTCTGTTTTGAATATTCATTTGGGAGGGGAATCTGCTGCGGTTTTGTTTTGTTTTGTTTAATATATTCTACTTGGTCTTCCCTGAGTCTGTAGATCTGTAATTCGGTATCTCAGAAAATGTTCCATTATCAGGGTATAAATCAAAGCTGGCATTCAGAGCATCTCAGGAAGTCATGTGACTTGCATACAGCAGCTGCAGGCAGAGCATATGAAGGCAATCAATGGAGCTTCTACTCTACGATTGTGACTGCATCTGAAGACCTGGCAGCGAGACAGGTGTCTCTCAATAAAGTTGCAAATTAGCTCAAAATCACTGTTTGGTCTGTGATTCAACCACAAAGCTAAAATAACGGTGTACTCAAAGTTTTCAGCTGTTTATGAAGATGCAACCAGGTGCCCTTTTTTTCCTGTTGTGCAGATATACACAACCCGCAAGATCCCTTCTGGTAGCAAATGTGATTTACTCAATCAATGCCAACACATCTTTGATCAAAGATTAAAATGTACAGCAAATATTCCTTAACAAACATGTTAAGCATATCTAGATCTAACTTTGGAGGATGGATTGTTGTCACAGGTGCCATTAGAGAGCTACTTTAGACTATATTGATCCATGACGGCAAGGCCCAGAATAAGCAGGGCCAGTGCTTTTTTTGTAGAAAAAGCCCAGCAGGAGCTCATTTGCATATTAGGCCACACCGCCTGGCCAGGGAACACATGGCTGCTGCATAGTGGGTTGGAGCTCTCCTCCTGTGGGCTCCAGCAGAAAAAAAAACCCTGAGTAGGCCTGTCCATATACCAGTTTTCCTAAGCATGGAATATGTCTACAGTACATATCTAGGGCCCACATAAACAGGGCCAGTGGTAGGGGTTCTGCTGCTGGAGGCAGCCCCCTGTGCAGCGCTCAGCTTCTTTAAGAAAACAAATTGTGTGTGCGTGCTTTGCACAAGCACGGCACAATGATGTCACATAAGTTACATCATCAAGCAGGCAGGGGGAGCCGATGCTCGCATCCAGCACGCCTTGCACGGCACGCAGGACGCAAGCCCTGGGCCCAATCTGGCTTCCTGCAAGGGGGAGTCAATGCTCACGTCTAGCATACCTTGCAAGGTGCGCGGGATGCAAGCCCCAGGCCTGATCCAGCTTCCTGCCTTGCAGGAAGCCTGATCAGGGACTCGGGTGGGGATCGGATGCTCGCATCTTCCCTCTCCAGTGCCACCACAGCCTTCTGGCCACAGGGCCACCACCCCGGCTGCACACTGCCTTCCAAGCAGAGCTGCCATCGCCAAGGAGCTCCTCTCTGCCCCCGGCACCTTCACGCTTTCTGGGCCCCGCCCCAGCTTCCTCACTACTGCAGCTGAGCAGCGAAGGCTGGAGGAAGGCGGGCAGGCAGCTGTGGCCCAGCTGCTGCGGCCCGGCTGCTGCACAGGGCTTCATCTCCGTCAACATTCTGTCGACTCCGGGGAAATCCCCTGACAGTGCCCACCTTCGCTCCTCCACCAAAGACAAGGCCTGAGCGAAGAAGGCCGTGAGTAGGGCAGGAGGCAGAACCTGATGGAAGGGTTGCTGTCCTGGGACGCTTTCTGAACTCGGAGAGCGCTCAGGACTGAAAGGTGACACGTTGTTTCTGGGCACCCAGGGGCAGGAAGAGTTCTTCCAGGCTCTGCACACCCAGAAACAATGCACCCCCCCTAGAGCCGTCGCCCGAGGCAACCGCCAAATATTGCCTTATGGACATGCTGGCTCTGCACATAAATACCATTGCTTAAGGTCAGAGATGCTAATCAGTCGAAAAAGACTGATTGAAAAATTAGAGAAAAACTAATCAACTGTGTATGATATACAAAATGTTGCCCCAGTCGTGCACATGTTCATCAAGCTGCATACCACAACATCATCTTAATAGATGCCTGAAGCTTTGAGATGGAAGCACAAGGCCAGAAGGGGCAGTGATGTGCTGTCCAGCACAAGAGAAGCCATGTTTACATCAAGGTAGTAAAAGTAATCATTTTACCATTTGCCTTTTTTTAATGGGCTGTATTGGTGGTGTAGCTCTAATAAATAGTATAACAAGTAATAATTTAATAAATGGCAGGATGTTTTGGAAAAATAAGTAGCCATGATATTTTTAGAGTGTTATAGTTTGTAATAGTGCTGCTCCCATGTTAGATTTGCATAGCAGGGAAATGTGCAGACAACAAGGGCATTCTCAAAATGGTGTGGGCACAGTAGAGGCATGAGGGAAAATTATACTTATTGAACTCTTAGTTAGGTTATTTACATGTTACCACTTCACAGGCCTGTTCATCTTACCAGGGCTTTTTTTTGTAGAAAAAGCCCAGCAGGAACTCATTTGTGTATTAGGCCACACACCCCGATGCCAAACCAGCCAGAACTGTGTTCCTGTACATTCCTGCTCAAAAAAAAGCCCTGCATCTTACAATTAGACAATATCAAAATATTAAAAAGAAGCCATTAAAAGCAAGCCACTGAACATAAGCAGCATAAAAGCTATCCATAAACCAGAAGCAGACAATTAAAAAACTGGTAGGATAAAATCACTGTTTAAAAAGCCTGAGTAAAAAAGGTGTGTTTTGGTCTGCCACCTAAAAGAAAGTAAGGGGAGCCTCAAGAGGGAGGGCATTCCTGAGGCAAGGGGCCACCACAGAAAATGCCCTGTCTCCAGTTGCCACCTGCCTCACTTTTGAAGGCAGAGGCACAGGTCAAAGGGCTTGAAAACAGATCTCAACTGGGAGCCTAGATGGTATGGGAGGAGACCAGGACCAGCCCTAGACTGTCTGGCACCTTAGGCAAGGCTAACTTATGGTGTCCCCCTCCCCCTGCACTGATAATGTTGCTGAGTCACATGGGGATGCCCAATTCAGCACCCCCAGAAGGCTGGTGCCCTAGGCAATTGCCTAGTTTGCCTAGTGGCAGAGCTGGCCCTGGAGAAGACAATTCTTTAACTATCCTAGCCCCAACTATCCTTTTTTTGAGCAGGAACTCACAGGAACACAATTCTGGCTGGCTTGGTGGCAGGGGGTGTGGCCTAATATTCTAATGAGTTCCTACTGAGCTTTTTCTTGAGAAAAAGCCCTGCCCAAGCCATTTAGGAACTTAATGCACTTTGAATTGTTCAGTTTAAGGAAATGAAAAAGTGTACATTGTGTTCCCAATGCAGCAGTGTTCTTGTGCAATCCTATGATGATGACATCACAAACAATATCCAATAGGAACCCATGATATTACTGCATTCCAAATGGCAGTAACAGTAGCAATGAATACCCTATTCTGAACACTCACAAATGCAGTATCACTTCAAAACAAGTGACACTTGAAACAATCTTATATAAATTGTGCATTTATAATACAGACAAATTAATAATGCAAAACAATTCTAATGGTCTCCAATCTATAGATTAAGTAAACATTCCCAAAGCTGCACATCACAAAATGTCAAGAAAAGCCTGTGGAAGGCATCACACAATTACTAATGCATAATATAAAAGCTACAGGTATTGTTTCAAAGGCTAATGAACAGAAGGCAGCTGTATTTCTCACTTTCACAAACCTCAAAACACCTGAAAAACAGGGTGCTTACCCAGAGGAAGATTAACAGTTGAATCCTAAACAGGTAGATCCTTTACTTCTGTTAACTTGGAATAACTTGGTTTAGAACTACACTGAAAGAGAACCAGGGACCAGTAAATGATTTATTGTGAAAGACCTATGCATCTGGCATTAAAGGTACACACACCCCACACACATGCACAAACATGGAAGGATGAAAGAGGTAAACTGGGTGGTGCAACTTGGTGATAATTTTAGCAAATTACATAGCTACAAATTAGCAATTTTTACAATTTGGAAGTAAATGAGACACATTTAATAGAAACTGGACAACAATGCAGTAAACTGCACAATCAACACCAGAATAACTTGGTTAATCTAAACACCCACCTGGTCATAATAACTCTACTTCCTTCATTGTCAGTGGAGTGCAGGGCAGAATCAGACTATCTGTCACAGGATATTAGGACTTGAAAGTAACATAAGCTAAATCACAAGCAGACTAAGGAGGTCCAAGCATGTGAGTAGGCTTGCCAGCCACCAGCTGGGGCCTGGCAATCTCCTGGAATTACAACTGATCTCCAGACAACAGAGATCAGTTCCCCTGGAGAAAATGGCTGCTTTGGAGGGTGGACTCTACTGCTGAGGTTCCTCTCTTTTCCAAACCCTGCCCTCTCCAAGTTCCACTCCCGAATCTCCAGGAATTTCCCAACCTGGCGTTGGCAGCCATACCTATGGGCAAGGGATGTTACGTCTCAAAAGAGTCTGCAGCAGGGACAATAGTCAGCTGTAGAACTCACCAGGGAGCAAAATCTATGCAAAACCTGGTTGCAACATAGAAGAATTCGAATCAACCTTATGAAGGCACTTTTTGGTACACAAGGCCAGAAGGAGCAGTGTTTTGATTCTGCCGATTTCCAGTAGAGTTCTCTAGAGTAGGATTTCCCATTGTGGTGCCCAGGAAACCTTTCTTGGCACCTGCCAAGTGTTTTTAGATAGTAGGCAGGGCTAATTAGGGCTTCTGCCCAGCAGGGCTTCTGATCGACCGTTGGAGATCTGATTCTCCGTGCAGATTTTTCAGCAGCCCAACAGAAGGTTCTTCTCTGTATGACTGAAGATAAACTGTGGGTATACAATTTTTTTTTTAAACAATATGTTCATTTTAAAAGCCAGACAGAGCTTCTGTCTGAAATATTGAAGAGTGACTGTTAAACTTCAGTCCTGGAGATTTTGTGTTTGGTTCCATCTCTTGTGGAAACCATATTGTGGTTGGCTCTACCTCTTGAGGCAGCCATATTGTGTTTGCACCCACCATCCAGTGTCAGAATTCCCAAGGTGCCCACAGGGTCAAAAATGGCATAATCTCTTTTTTGGAATATCTGTAATCTCTAGAGGCATAATCTCTTTTTTGGAATATCTGTAATGCTGTTTTATATTATAAGGGGTCAGCAGTCAGGATATGAACTCAGTGCCCTCCATCTCAGGAGGATGAGCTGGTATAATCATCAACACCATTTATGGGTTCATGCATATGAAGATATTTCAATGCTACCAAGAATCTAACATGCTCCATCATGAAACAATAGCACAGTGAAAACCAGGCTGCAATAGTAGCAGTAACACAGAGAGGAAAACCCATAGCTTGAGAAAAGCTCAGTGTTGTAGAATTTGCCAGTCTCTATTCCCTCTGCAACTTGCCCATATGTCCCTGAGACTCCATTCAAACATGAAGAAATTAGTAAAAGAAAAAGAGGCTATTGGCTTCCCAAATGGTTTCATCATCAGTCCTCCAGCACAATTACTTGTCTGTTCAGTGAATTTGAACAACCAATTAATGCCACAATTAATTTTGTCTCCAAATGCAGCTACTGAGGCAGAAGGAAAACAGTGGGCAGGGAGACCAATGCATGATCATTTGCAAGTGCTCTCTCTGCCAGCCTGTGAAACTGACAGAAGAGAGCTCTGCTCACAGAGGGGTTTGGAAGCTCAGTAGGGAAAACATGGTTCCCAGATGTCTCCGTATTGCAAGGACTGTCCAGTATTATTAGAGTGCAATCCTAAGGCGGGGTGCTGAGAGTGCTTTTAGAGCAAACTAATTGCCACATCGGTGGAAGTTGGAGTTACAACGGCGCAAATCCACTTACATTCAAGCAGAGGTGACTTACACGAGTGTGGGCCCGCTTGAGTGAGCCCCTGCTCCAAGGCAGCGGTGCCTCAGCTCTGCACCCAAGCGCAGATGTGAGCTGGAGAGGCCTATGCCAGCTCGAGGGGGACTGAGTCAGGGCGTGCCTCAGCTTAGTGCCCTAAGAACTTGGGGCCTTACACACACCCCTGCCTAGAGGCGCAAAGTTACGACAACGAAAATGCTGGCATATCCCATAGACACCCATTGAAACAGAAACCAAAGTCCACCGCCACACAACCTTGCAAATCCCTTAGGGAGCCGTGTAATTGCTTCACCAATCCCCTCATGCCCCGGGTTGGGGGAGCCCCCTCAACACCCAGTAGCTGCTTGCCATTTCCTAGAAAAGCTTCCGCCCCGGTCTCACACAATTCTTCAGGTAGAGTAGGGTATGCGGCATGGGATTCTGCTACGGAGCTCCCTGATATGCAAACTTAGCGAGGGCGAGGCACTGGTGGTACGCACGGCACAAAGATGGCACTGAGACAGTACAGAGCAGGCTCTTTAACACAGAAGGAGGAGAGTGAAGTCTCTGCTCCATGGCTAACCTCTCCTGTTTCATTTATATATATTTATTGAATTTTGAAAATATACAAGTTAATATCAATATTAATACTCATATACAATTAATTAATCTTATGGGATCAAGTTATAAACAAGCATAAATACTTACATACATACAATAAAATATCTAGTAAGAATTTTAAGTTATACAGATGTGTCTAGATATGTAGACCATTCTCTATCCAAGGAGAGAGATCAAGATGAAAACAAGATTAAAGTTAAGGCAATAATTCCTGCATCAAAATACAATCAAGTCCCCACAGATATCTGACCTCCAGAGGCTCACCGCTCAAGGGTGGTTGCAAATGGACAGATAAGTGCGACTGCGCTCCCCAAACGTGCCTCCCCCCTCCCCTTGCTCAAAGCCGGGCAGAGTGACAGCATCTTTGGCACTTGAACTGGGCAACGAGCTCAGGCAGGGGGCAGTTGCCACAGCCCCCACATGCCACTGGCTGCCCCCCCCCTTGGTCTGTCCTCTATCTGTGGGCTCCCCAGAGAATGTCTAAGAGGGCAAGCTCACTCACTCTGGGGGGGGCGGGGGGGTGAGGGAGGGAAACCTATGAGCCACCTCTGCAAGAGGCTGGACAGGGAAGCCCGCGGGTCTTTCCCCCCCTCATCCCATAACACAGAGCAGAGGGGAGTGGGAGGGCAATGTAATGGGCACCTGGCTGGTGCCTTGCACTCTGTGTCCTGCTGCCACCAGGGGAGAGGTTGCCCACAAGTAGCAGGGGGCGTCCAGGTGAGACTCCATGTCCATGCCAGGGAGAGCTTCCCTGTGGGACTTGGTGGCATGCAGGGACTCTGTCTGCTTGTTCCAATAACACATTTTGTCTGGTTTCTCTGACTGCACTGTGTTTTCCCTGTTTGTTTATGGATCGCAGGGAGGGCATATGACTCTGCTCGTCTGCTTGCCATTGGCACAAGTCTCTGACGGTGGGCGCAGCCACAGGAATGGCCAATCCTGCAGCCCCGTATTTCCCCTTCCCACCTCCCGCCCCACCTTGGTAGTGAGACAGGCTTCTCTCACACATGTGCACACACCCAGCCTCGCTCCTTTCCCCTCCCCATGTCGCCAAGTCTTCTCTCCTTTGACTTGGGGAAGGACAGGCAATCAGCCTCTCCGGTGCTGCCTCCCCAACTGTTATGTGCCACATATCTGTGCTGGGACTGGCCAATCCAGCGGCCCTATGAGGCCCCTCCCTTCCTGCCACCACCAATGGAGTTGCCATGGGGATGGTCTCGCATGCGGAGAGCTACACTTCTTCTCTCCCCCACCCCCAGCCTGGGCATGCCAAAGCCCTTATGAAGTAGACTAGCAGTGCCTTAGTTTACGCCCATGTTCCAGCAGCCAGCCTCCGTGTAAGTCAGGATTGGGCTGCCCGAACAGTAAGCCCTCATAGTCCGTCATGTGCAGCTTTGTCTTAACAATGCAGCTCTGCACCAGTGTTCCCTCTAAAGTGAGCTAGCTCATAGTTTTTTAGCCTCCAGCTCACATATTTTTGTCTTAGCACATGAAAGATGGCACCAGAGCAAACTAATGTATGCAGTAGCCAAATCACTCTCTCACAACTTTGATGCCAGTAGCTCACAAAGTAGAATTTTTGCTCACAAGACTCCACAGCTCAGAGGGAGCATTGAAATTTCTAAAGTTGAAAGCTGCAAAAAGCATTTTTAAAACTTGCAGCTGACAAAACTCAAAACTAACTGATCAAGTGTTTAAAGGAGACAGCAGAGAAGTCCAACTGACAGCTGATCCAGACTTCAGCTCGCTGAAATGTAAGTCCTCCAATATAATTTGCAATGCCAGGCTCCCTCTGTAAGGGAATAAACCTGCTGTGACTGTTCTTAAAATCTTGTGTGTCCTCATTCTTAGGCTTCAGCAGCATAGCAGGCAGTCAGCACCTCACAAACTAGCAGGTGCTCCGAAGTGCTTCTCAAAGTCAGCATAATAGTTAAATGTCCCACATACTCAGCACCACCTCATGTGCATGGCTGTGGGGGGTGTTGCAGAGAAGTTTTGTGCTCTTGACTTAAGCACCTCCTTTAAAAGATCCAAGCTTTTTAAAATTGATTTGCTTCCCTCACAGACTGTCCATTCTACTGTGGCCATCCTTTCTTTTTCTTACATGTGAAATGCCTCTCTCCCCCACAATAACATCTTTCTCTTCTCCATAGTGACATACTATGACATCATGACATGGCTGGTGGACTCTAACTTTGTTCTGTTGCTTCAGACCAACATGGCTGCCCATCTGGATCTACCATCATGACATACTGGAGACTCCCAATGCCTCAGGCAATCTCATTATTATGCTAACTTAAATCCTCCCTGCTCATTACTCTCTTGCAAATAAATACAAACAAAAATCCACAGAATATAGACTCTCTATTCACATGGCGCAGAGTGGTAAAGCTGCAGTACTGCAGTCTGAACTCTCTGCTCATGACATGAGTTCAATCCCGGCGGAAGCTGGTTTCAGGTAGCTGGCTCAGGTTGACTCAGCCTGCCATCCTTCCAAGGTCGGTAAAATGAGTACCCAGCTTGCTAGGGAGAAAGTGTAGATGACTGGGGAAGGCAATGGCAAACTATGCCATAAAAAGTCTGCTGTGAAAACGTTGTGAAAGCAACGTCACCCCAGAGTTGGAAACGACTGGTGCTTGCATCTTTACCTTTTTATTCACATCTAAGCAATAGATGCAAAGCAGAGAACAGTAGACATATCAGGTCATTTTCAGTTTGTGACTGATAGAGGCTTACAGTCTATGGTTAGAGGCTATATGAAATTAGGAAGAAAAACAATACAGAAGACTCCAGGTATTTATTTATATGCCACTTTTCTCCTCTTTGAGAACTAACTGCTTACAACATTATTCTCCCACTGTCATTTTATCCTCACAACAACATACCTGGGAGGTAAGACTGAGAGAAAGCTACTGGCCCAAGATCACCCAATGAGCCTCTATGGTAGAGTGGGGGATTCAAACCTAAATTGTATTGTGGCTTTGTTTTAGATATGTTTCAATTTGTAGTACAGCTATATCTAAGAATCAAAACAACCCATATTGCTCTTCTGCATCAACCCTGCTGTAGATGTCAGCAGTGCATGGACAAAGAGTAACCTAAATCATGTCTAAAGACTTGTGACAATCCTATTGGATGCTAAACCACATAGCACACCATCATGTAGACTTATGTAGTCTTTAGTCTGCTCCCAATGGCTCGTGTCTCCATTTTATTCTTAACGCCAGGACATTTGGAAAGCTCTGAGAGATAGAAAGGACTTATGCTTCAATCTTTCCTAAGCAGTGGCAGAGCCTTTGCATAGCTTGCAGATCAATAGGAGTAGCCCATACCTTGCATATTATTCCCTTCCTGTGCCCACAGATAGGAATTCACTTCAAAGACAGAGAGGTTAGGCAAAAAAGAAAAAAGGCACTGCCTTCAGCAGAGGTCATCTTGCCTCCGGGGCTTTGGGAGAGTACAGCTGTGCATTGCTCATCACAGCCCTCTGTCAGCGTTAATCATCTACAAGCCAGCCAAGAAGGGGAGTTAGCTAATAATACAGCCCTGTTATTAAAGTTGCTTCAGCCCCGCTGCAAAACGCTATTCAAGCTCTATTTCATCTGCTTTTTCATTCTGTGTACAGAGCAGCCAGCAATGAACAATGTTTTCTATGCACCGGCAGGGGAAGGAACACTTGCCTGGACCTTCTTGCAAATATATCCTTAAATAACCAGTAATTAGATGGTCAACTACAGTGAGAAATTAAGAACCTTTGCACTATCAAAAAAGGAAAGGTTTGATTTAATGAAGTAAGCCTGTTTCTCCCAGTCAGATTAGGCCAGAAATGCAGAATGGTGTAAACCCTCTTAGGTGCTCCTCAGATCAGGAGTTCATTGTTGTCACCCGGCAGTTTAATATTAAAGGTTGCCAAAAATGTCTGTTCAATACTTTCATTTTTAAAAGTAACACACACGCGCACACACCTAATATTAAGAGAGAATCTGGCAGTTTTAACCAAAGCATAGCACAGGTAAAGAGAGGTAGAGGACACAGTCTGATATTCAGAGCTGTATCTGAAGAAATGAGCAGTGACAAAAGGTTACTCTGCCACAAATTTTGTTAGTCTTTAATGTGCAACTGGACTCTTGCTCTTCTCTACTGATATTCAAAAAGGAATAGATATAAAAAGCAAACCAGACATGGCTTTTTTAAAAGGTAGAAAATAGAACACACTGTCTGCTGTGAACTTATCTCCATTCAAATGTCCGAGTTTATTTCCAAATACTTATTTGTCCTATTAAACTATGTAACTTCTCCAACCTGGAAAAGGAGTTCAACCATGTTGGTTATCTTCCTAGGGAGCTTCAAGCATTTCCATTGTAACAAACATGATTCCTAGCAACAAATCCCAGCAATTCCTGTCTTCTGCTTCTAATAAGTCTCCCTGATATTAAAGTGACTACACTCCACAGATTCCTGAATGCAAAATACACACATGTAGTTTCTAAGGATTCACATAAATTGCAGTTTTCACATTCAAAATATATGAATATAGTAACTCAAAGAGACATTAGTGTCTGGGTCCCTGCTTACATTCTTTTAATGGAATGTTGAACAATGTTTTTAGATGAATTCTCTTTGTTGATGCAGCATGCATAAATTTTGTAGTTGCAAATTGGTTCCTGATTATCAGTGAAGCAGATCTCTCTATTTAAAACTGAGATCCCAAAAAAGCATTTTGCTGGGCACAGCATATTACCTATAATGTAAAGCTGGGCTTTCTGTCTTTGCACATGATATGTCATAGGTTTCCAAAATCCAAGGGTAAGTTTGGCAATGGATTCATACAGAAGCAGATTTGTGTCAATGCATCATTCAATACAATATCAGACAATAATTCACTGAGACAGTCAGAAGATTTCAATTTGTGTTGTTTCCAATCCTTGAACACACAAGGCTCCCAGATGAACTGGCATTAACAGTGAAGGTATCGGACACCTCTGGAAAAGGGAAGCTCATTTTCAGTTCCATATGGCTGGCATATCCCCACCACTCACAGAACCTCTCTTGACAGGCAATAATTGTCTATTTGAATCTCATTTAAGCATTGACTGGGACCTCTGCTGGGAAGTGTCAGTGATGGGGTGATGCTGATGGTAAGATTTGTAGATGCTTGAGCAGCCAAGGGAGAAAGTCAGCATCCAGGTGAAAGAAGGAAGAGGGACTAACTGGCACAGATCATTTAACAGACATAAAAATCTATACCTGTCCTAGAGAAAATCCCATTGTGCACTGATTAGCATTTGGACAGGCTTGAAGGCTCCCTGGACTGGGAGGGGGCAAGAAAACTGGGGGCACTTGGTGCTCATTCTCCTTCCAGTTGTCACTAGCTCTGCAAGAAGACATTAGAGACAACCAAGCAAGAGCCAAGAAAAGGAGGCTGTTGCAGCTAGAAGCATCTGTTTTAAGTGCATTTTTCAATCCTGCCCTTCTTCCAGGGAGCTGAGGGCAGCATACAGTGTTCCCTTTCCCTCCATGTTATGCTCACAAACAATCCTGTGAAGTAAATTAGGTCAGGCTGAGAGAAAAAGATTCCAGGTTCACCCAATCAGTTTAATGGTAAGTGAGGATTTGAATCTGGGTCATTCCAGGCCAAGTCCAACACTCCACTACACCACACCAAACTTATTTCTTTGATTCTAGTGAGCCAGTTGATCCATGGTGTGTTGTTCAGTAAATGTGAATTAAACACATGTGAGTAGCTTTTAGAGAGTCTAATGAAAACCACTGAGTGTTTGGAAGACACCCAGACCAAACTCTGCGGTAGAATTCTTTAGGTTTGCCAGCAGCTGCTGGAACTACTCTCTGCAGAGGAAAAGGCTCCATTCTTTGCTAGAGATGTCCAGTCTTAACCATCTTTCATTCAGTGAGCCTCCAGTAGAATTTCCAAAAAACCCAGGCTGATAGTTTGACAACATTCCTAAGCTGCATTCAGATGTAGTTTGTTTAAACCACAGCGTGTTGCATAAACACTAACAAGATTACCCTTCTTGGAAGTGGGAACAGAGGAAAACTTTGGTCTGTTATGAACATAAGAGAAGCTATGATGAAGCCATGCAGGCTGATGACGCATCCATTTGGTACAGCCCTGTAGCCAGGATTTTAAAGGTCAGGGGGCCTTTTTTGGGGGGAAGGGGAGCATTCAGCGGCCCCAACCCATAGCCTCTCTCATGCTGGCTGGCACCCTCATGGCCTTCCCTTCTCTTCCTGCCACTCCTCAGTCACAGCCCTCCCTCCCCCACCACTCACATAGTGCAGGAGAGCGAGAAGGGCAGCAAGAACACAAAAAGGGTAGTGGGAGAGCAAGAAGGGTGGCAGGAGCACGAGAAGAGTAGCAGAGGTCCTGGGGGCACCCAGAAGTCAGGTGCTGTGCCCCCACAGGCCCCCTCATAGTTATGGACCTGATTTGGTAGATTAATTGGAATTTGTGCAACTACTTTAAGCAAACCTTGGTTTATTGCAGCATCTGAATGCAACTCTTGTGTTTGCATACAAATAATTATCTATTTGAATCTCATTTAAGCATTGACTGAGACCTCTGCTAAGAAGTGTCAGTGATGGGATGATGCTGATGGTAAGATTTGCAGATGCTTGAGCAGCCAAGAGAGAAAGTCAACATGGTGTTGGAGCTCTATGACTGGATTTCTTGATATGTAACCTGAATGTACAAAGCAGAAGGGCAGTGATATGGGAGTTTACTTGTTGCTGCACATGCTTGTATGTGTGCACGCACACACTGTTTCCTTGACTAAAAATATCCCCCTGGGGGGGGGGAGGGACAAAGCAGGACCTCATGGCATGTCTTTTCCTCCAGGCATAAAGCACAAAGCAACTAGGGAGGGGGATTTTCAGCTGAGAAAATGGCACAGGAAGAGGACTCAAACTTCCCCCTTCCCTAGTGACATGGCCCTGTTCCACATTGCCCCTTTATGACAGTTTTCTAGCATCATTTGATGTACTAGCTGTGGCCCTTCAGTGGCCGTAAGGATTTGGTTACTGTGTAATCTGCCCCAGTAACTTCAAGACTGCATTCTATGTGGGGATGTCTTTGAGGGTATTTCAAAATCAGTTAGTCATGAATGCTACAGCTAAGGCTTTTGATTGGGACCTTTTGTAGCTAAATGCAACATAAATCCCTACAGTGGTTACTGGTTAGTTTCTAACTCCAGTTCAAAGTACTGTATTTGATCATTAAAGTCTTAAATGGTGTTGGGCTAGAACATTTGAAGATTTGCATTCTCCCACATGTTTCCCCATGCATTAGTTATTTAGGGAAACCATGTCTGAGCACCTCTGCCATCTAAAGCATGGTGACAGATAGATCTGGGATTTCTCAGTGACAGCACAGCACCTTTACTAAAGCGCTCCAATATTTATGGAGCTCCATCAGGCTAGCTTCCTTTTATCCTTCATAAAGCCTTGGGGGTTTTTTTAACTTGGGGAAGCCTACGACTGCTGAATTTTAGCCACTTTTTGCTGACTGCTAGTTAGTCTGTAGTTCAGTGCTTTACACATATTTGCATTCTGTTTTCTGTTCTGAAATGCATGCATGTTTGTATTTTATTTGCATTTGTAAACAACTGAAAGAATTCTTTTGGTTTAGTCAGCAGGGTGTTAACATTCAGAATAAGCTTCTGTTTCCCATCCCTTCCCCCTTACACATTTGTTTATTATGACTAGTGGAGAGCAGAATTGGAAGCTCCATCTTCCAATCCTGTTATTGCTCCACAGTGACATAATAATTCTAACTGGAGTACACTAAATCCCTTTTCTCCTACCCAGGATGCTTATTACTAGGCTGGCCTGCTTCTTCACAAAAGAGACATTGCCATGGAAACCACCAGAAGCTCAAAAGTGCCTGGCTGAGGCAATGAATGATTTAACTATTGTACTGTGTGGAAGTGGGACAGAGAATATTCTCTGTATATGAAGGGGACTCAAGAGCCTTCCCTTGATCCTATATGCCCCCTTGCATCTTCCTTTTAAGATTTCCTGGATGGTGACATAATATAGTGATTCTGTTCAGTATCTACACATGGGCCTTTCAGCAGCCTGTCTTGTATTGGCATATGCAGGGCTTTTTCGGTACAAATAGCCCAGCAGGAACTCATTTGCAAATTAGGCCACACCCCCGATACCAAGCCAGCCGGAACTGTGTTCCTGATAAAAAAAAAAGGTCCTGGGCATAGGGATCAACTCTCCCTCACACATAGGCCACTATCAATACCAGAAGTCTACCAGCACCATGGGGACTCCATGGGATGGGCTTTGTGTGGTCCACATAGCAAATTGGCAGCAATGGGAGGGCAACAATGGCAACAATACTGCGACCTCCCTCTTCTGAAAGTCTCGGACTACGAAGGGGGATGGGCTCAACTGGCCTTCCCTCCCCAGGCACAGTTCTCTGAATGTCCGTGCCAATATTATCATCTGGCCCGCCCCTGAATCAACTTCCATCTGGCAGGGCCTGCCCGCTATGAGCACAGTCACCTTGTACTTGCCCAGGGAGGGCATGGGGAGCTGGCATACCTGGTCCCTTGCCTCGGTGAGCACCTGAATGTCCTCCATGAATGTGACCTCGTGGCAGCGGCCATCTTTCAGTTGCGGTTTTCCGCCAGGGTGTAGCAACTTCGACCGACACACCTGTGTGAGGTGCCCTGTTTTTCCACACATGTGGCAGACAGTGTTCTGGAACCTGCAGGCACGATGCTCGTGGGCTTCCCCGCAGCTGGCGCATCCTCCCATCGAGGTGAGGTCAATGGCATGTGGCTGTTGGCGCTTGAGGGTCTGGCGTGTCTGAAGTGTGTCTTCCTCACGAGAGTCTTCCGAGTTGGACCCACTGACGACCTGGTTCGTTGCAGTGTTACGCCGCTCCTTATGCAACGCCTCGTCCAGGGCATCCGCCAGCGTGAGCTTCTTGTGTCTTGTCAGTTTGGCCTGTAGCTTCTCGTCGCAGACGCCTACCACAAAACGGCACAGCAGCCCTTTGTCGAGGCTCACAAATTCACAATCTCGGGCTAGGTGGTGCAGCTCAGCTAAGAAGTTCGAAGTGGTCTCGCTGGCTTTCTGTACCCGCTTGTGGTACTCTAGTTGCTGGGCCGTGAGCATCGGCCTGGGTGAGAAATGCTCGGTGAGCCTCTGCATGATGACCTTGTATGTGGCGGTGTCATCAGTCAGCAGCACTGGTGACATCAGGTTCTCTGCCAGCGCCAGCGTGTCTTCTCCACAGAGGCTGAGCAAAAGCTGTTTCTGCTTCCGCTCGTTTTTGACGTTGTGGTAGAGGAGGTAGAAGTTGAGTCACTTCACCCATCGGTCCCACCTTTTGGGTTGATTGGGGTTGAACTCCGGCAGTTGCCTATGGGGCTCTGGCGCCATGGACTGATCGGGTGTGGCCCTCAGAGAAGCTATTTCCCCAGTGCTGGAGGAGCTGGAAGCTTGGCTCTAACTCATTTCCTGTCCTGGCGTGGCGACCCTTGTTAGCAATGGCGGTGTGATGCGTGGAGCTGGAGCTTGCTGCGTAGCGTGGTGCGTTGCCGGTTGCTGCATCGCCTACCAGCATCCCATCCTCGTCACCACTATAATATAGTGGGGTCAAAGCATTGCAGAGACGAGATCATAGTGAGGACAGCTCTTTATTAAGGTAAGCATGGTGAAGGCTGCTCCCAACAAAAGACTGACTAAGGGCCTGTGGGCCAAACCTATATACAACTCTAATCTCCCGCGCTGGCTTGTCGTTGGTTCATTCAAACAGTCAGGGGTCTGTGATTGTGCAGGGCGGCAGGTATTTGGATCCCACTACCCATTGTTATACAGCCCCCAAGCTCTCCTTTCCTGGCTCCGATGAGCAGGCAGGAAGTACATACTTTAAGGCACATACATAACAATATGTATCAAAGTCATTTTCCATTGGAGGAAGTTCTTCCCCTTTTAAGAGAGTCATAGGAAGCAACTCAGCAGAACAGCAACAAGATTTTCAGGGCACAAGCTTTTGAGAGTCAAAGCTCCCTTCATCTGACAAAGGGAGCACTGACTCTCAAAAGTTCATACCTCAAACATTTTGTTGGCCTCAAAGATGCTGCAGGACTCAAATCAAGCTGTTCTACTGCAGACCAACATGGCTACCCTCTGAATCTTATCAGAAGGAAATTATAGAGTCCAATTTAGGGTTACCAATCCCAGTTGGAGACAGGGGATCCCCCAGTTTGGAGGCCCTCCCCCCACTTCAGGGTCATCAGAAAGTGGGGGGGTCCCTGCTGGGTACTCCATTATATCCTATGGAGATCAATTCCCACAGGGAATAATGGATAATTGACCTGTGGGTATCTGAGGCTCTAGAGGGCCTGTTTTTAGATAGAGGCACCAAAATCTTAGCATAGCATTTAGTGCCTCTTCTAAAAACACCCCCCAAGTTTCAAAAAGATTGGACTAGGGGATCCAATGCTATGAGCCCCCAAAGAAGGTGTCCCCATCCTCCATTATTTCCTATGGAAGGAAGGCATTTAAAAGGAGCACGGTCCCTTTAAATGTTATTGCCAGAACTCCCTTTGGAGTTCAATCATGCTCATTACACCCTTGCTCCTGGCTCCACCCCCAAAGCCCACAGATATATCTTGAGTAGGACTTGGCAACCCTAGTCCAACTCCATATCCTTTCCTGTTGCTACTAATCTCTGCCTCTGCTCCTACAGACCATCCATGCTCCACAGCACTTTCATTCTCCTGGCCCACTAAAAGAAGGTCCAACCCCAACGTTATAATACAATAGCCTCAAAACATGTTAGGTACAGGATTTACCTACAGTTACCAATCCTCTATTCCTCTTATCTAACAAAGGACATGCATATGGGCTGTGTCCACAAGGCTTATGGCATCTGTACTTGAAAGATAAGCTTTCACATCAGAAGCCCTTTGTTCTACCTGCCTGTCCCATGCAAATGTGTCGGCTATGAACAGCTATTGGGAGACTTCCTATTAATTCATGTTTTCCAAACCAAAGTATTAACGTGTTTGCATATTTCTTCCCTGGCACCGAATGTGTGCTGTTTGTTTAATAAGCAACTTTTGCTCCCTAGTACAATGATTCTTCATGTGAGCCATATACCCTTCTTGGAAGCAACTGAAACATCTGTGGGGCATTCAACATTTTAGGAAGCCCTTTCTCTTCACTTGGGATAGCTTCTGACAAGCAAGGAGATGGCTGTTTTACATCACTCAGCTCACACTGCTAAAATTCCCAGACACTGGATTTTCCTCAGAGTCCCTTTAAAAATTAGCACACTGAAAATTAAAAGTCTAGAAAAGTCCAGAAAAGGGCAACTAGAATGATTAAAGGGTTCGAACACTTTCCCTATGAAGAAAGGTTAAAACGCTTGGGGCTCTTTAGTTTGGAGAAATGTCGACTGCAGTGTGACATGATAGAGGTTTACGAGATTATATACGAGATAGAGAAGGTAGAGAAAGAAGTACTTTTCTCCCTTTCTCACAATATGAGAACTCGTGGACATTCAATGAAATTGCTCAGCAGTCGGGTTAGAACGGATAAAAGGAGGTACTTCTTCACCCAAAGGGTGATTAACACAAGGGATTCACTGCCACAGGAGGTGGCGGCAGCTACAAGCATAGCTCCAAAAGGGGATTGGTTAAACATGGAGCAGAGATCCATCAGTGGTTATTAGACAGAGGGGCAAGTGATGCTCTGTATTCTTACTGCTTGGGAGGGGCAACAGTGTGAGCACTTCTAGTGTCCTGGCCTCAACTGATGGAACTCCTGATGGCAGCTGGATTTTTTGGCCACTGTGTGACACAGAGTGTTGGAATGGATGGGCCATTGGCCTGATCCAACATGGCTTCTCTTATGTTCAAGCATCAATGCCCTACCCCCACTGGGGGACACACACACAAAAAAAAACCCCACAGAACAAGAAGAGCTTATTTGTAAAGCCACTCTCTGCACAAACTTGCATCTCATTCCACCAATGGAAACCCAATTGGAGCAAAGAAGGATTAAGAGTCCTAAGGTTGCCAACTCCAAGTTGTGAAATTCCTGGAGATTTTGGGGTACAGCCTGGGGAGGGTGAGTTTTAGAAGAGACTTCTGCAGGGTATAATGTTTTGGAGGACTGACTCTAAAAGCAGCCATTTTTTCTCCAAGGGAACTGATCTCAGTCATCTGGAGAGCAGTTGAAATTCCAGATCTCCAGGCCCCACCTGGAGGCTGGCAACCCATGCCAGGCAGTGCATTCAGTGCTGGGAGTATGGCTTCTGCAGGTATTTGACCCCTGGGTGTTCCACATGAATTCAGGGTCCTATGGGAGAACAGCACAACATTCTCAAAACCTACTATTCACCTTCTTGAATTGTACAGCTAGCTTACTGGAGGGTCCATGCTCGGATGCCTATTGTACAAAAGCTAATAAAATGCCAAGATAAAAGAGAGCACAGACATATATCAACATTGTTGGAGGGTGGGGGGAACAATAAGCAAAGCCCAAAGCTTGGGGAAACATTTAAAGGAACAATACATCACAGAGATCAGAGATAATCTGTTTGGTCCATCCCTTCAAATCTCTGAGACCATCAGGGACTTGTCATCGAATGGCTCTATCCAGTAAATGGGATTATATGGATAACCAGATTAGCTCCTGCTGTGGGGGGAACATGAAGCAAGCAAAAACAAGCAAGTGCAAAATGAGGGACAGGTAGGAGATAAGCCAGCTCTTGCTGATCATAGCAATTTGCTGACATATGGGGAGAAGGCTATAGTTCTGATACGAGGAAAGTGTAACCACCCTCAGTCTGCCTCTATGTCAGGCTCGCTTAAGATATCCTAAATTGTCCCAAGCAAGGTGGGAAGGTACTTGTTGCCACAGCCTTCCTGAAGTGAAGACAGTCTGGGTCCAGTCTCTGTTTAGAGAGGAGATTTTGCCCCGCTGAGAGGTGTTTTATAAGAAAAGCACAGTGGTATAGTGCTTAGAGTGCTGCACTAGGATTTGGGAACCCTAGATTCAAATTCCCACTCTGCTGTGGAAGCTTGCTGGATGACCTTAAGACAGTCTCTCAGCCTAACCCACTTGTTGTGAGGATCAAATGGAAGAAGAAAGAATCATGTCACAAGCCACTCCCCACTGGGGAGAAAAGTGGGGCATAAATACCTAAATAAATAAATAAATATAATAAATAGGATGGGATCTCTAGACAGGTAAGATAAGGTCATCAGAAACCCTGTCCTGCTAGGTAAGCTGAAGGCAGACCCACATATCTTAAAGAAAACACAAAGTTCCCAATCACAAACTGGATGGTAAATCCAGGGTCACTTACTCATAGGGGGAAATTGGCAAATGGGAGGGCAAAGCTTAGTGCTGTCCACCAAACATCTCTTTGAGCACCTGCATTTTCCTTCTGAGAAAGAGAGGATGTGCACAGGTTAAAGATTACTTATTTTACCCTGCCCTACTACACAGAGCTTAAAATTTTAGTATGTTTTAACTTGTCATGGTCAATGGCCACATACAGTAAACTTGACTACTACACAGAGCACATCTTATTTCTGGTCTCACTGAACCCTGAGGTCATTCACAACACATTTCTAATCATCCCTTGCCAGTAGGTTTGATGTGGAATTAACTGAAAAAGCAGTTGCTAACAAAGAGGAATATGGCAGATGCTGCTGTGATCTCAAACAGTCAAGAACTGACCTCCAACAGACTAGGAAATATACTTTATTTTTGGTCCATTAATAGAGTTGCCAAGTCCAATTCAAGAAATATCTGGGGACTTTGGGGGTGGAGCCAGGAGACATTACGGGTGGAGCCAAGATCAAGGCTGTGACAAGCATAATTGAACTCCAAAGGGAGTTCTGGCCATCACATTTAAAGGGACGGCACACCTTTTCAATTCCTTCCTTCCATAGGAAATAATGAAGGATAGGGGCACCTTCTTTTGGAGCTCATAGAATTGGACCCCCTTGTCCAAACTTTTTGAAACTTGGGGGGGTATTTTGGGGAGAGGCATCAGAAGCTATACTGAAATTTTGGTGCCTCTACCCCAAAACACAGCCCCCCCAGAGCCCAAGATACCCACAAATCAATTCTCCATGATTTTCTATGGGAATAAATCTCCATAGGGAATAACAGAGTTCCCAGCAGACATTTCCCTCCCCTCCCCCCGCTTTCTGACAACCCTGAAGCGGGGGGAGGGCCTCCAAACCGGCGGATCCCCTGCCCCCACCTGGGGATTGGCAACCCTATCCATTAAGTGTCTGAGCCCTCACCCAAGTTGCCCCCATTGTGCAAAGACAGAAAGGTCTGGGTCTTACCGTACTTTAATGGGCTCTTCCTATACAGCCCTGGCACAGGTCCTGGCCCACCATGGCAAACACATATTCAGTGCTTTATCTATCTATGATGATTTGCCAATATAATGGCCTTATATAGCCAATGTTGACCCTATCACTCAAAATCCTTGGCTCTCGTGACATGTTACAGGAGGCGGCAATTTGACCACAAAAGCTTATGGGAAATGTTTTATTTTCCCAGTGCACTTTGGTACACTCTCCTGTCTTATAACAATGATGGCAAAGTGGCTGATAATGGAAAAGAGTAGATGTGAATCCAGTAGACCTCTTGCTTAGGCCCATAAACAGCCTGAACTTGGATCAGAGGCAGATTATGTACCCAGGATTTTTGAACTGGCCTATTTGTCAGACAGATAATTCAGTCAACTTGCACTCCCACACTTTTTATCAGATTGGATCCAGCTCTGCATTTCTGCCGGTACTAGGACTTCCACCCATAGAACACAATGTTCTTGGTTCCACCTTCCTTTGTCACTCCAAAATACTCCCTGAGATCCTGTTTCTGGGGGTTCCCGTCTCCCAAAGGAACAGGATTTCCAGGGACATTTCATGCTGGAAAGGAACCCAGGCTTTTGCATTGTACTATGTAAATTAGAATTATTCTCTAAAGGACTGCCAGGGTGGTGTAGTGTTTTGAGTGTGGAAGTGGAACCTGGGACATCCAGGTTTGAATCCCAATTCTCCCACAGAAGCTTGCTGGGTGACCTCAAGTTATTCACTCACACATATTCAGGCCACCCTACTTCACAGGATTGTTGTGAATATACAATGGAAGAGAGGAGAACAATGTAAAATGCTTTGTGTCTCCACTGGGGAAAATGATTGGTAGGGCAATAACAAAACAAAACAAACAAATAAATCAAAAGAGGCACTGCAATAGCACTTGGAGCTATTTTGTCTTTTCATTTGATATTGTACACATTACTGGTATGAAACGAGGTTTTTTACTTCTGGTACCAAAAGCAGGGTCCAGTTGAGTATCATAGCTCCAAAATACTGAACCTCCCCACCAATCCTCAGACTGTCTTTTTAAGCACAAAGCAAGCTTAAAAGGCAAGCTCACAAGTTTATCTGATTAGAACATAAGAACATAAGAACATAAGAGAAGCCATGTTAGATCAGGCCAATGGCCCATCCAGTCCAACATTCTGTGTCACACAGCGGCCAAATATATATATATATATATATATATATATATATATATATATATATATATATATATACATACACACACACACACACACACACACACACACACTGTGGCTAATAGCCACTGATGGACCTCTGCTCCATATTTTTATCTAACCCCTTCTTGAAGGTGGCTATGCTTGTGGACGCCACCACCTCCTGTGGCAGTGAATTCCACATGTTAATCACCCTTTGGGTGAAAAAGTACTTCCTTTTATCCGTTTTAACCTGTCTGCTTAGCAATTTCATCGAATGCCCACGAGTTCTTGTATTGTGAGAAAGGGAGAAAAGTACTTCTTTCTCTACTTTCTCCATCCCATGCATTATCTTGTAAACTTCTATCATGTCACCCCTCAGTCAACGTTTCTCCAAGCTAAAGAGCCCTAAGCGTTTCAACCTTTCTTCATAGGGAAGGTGTTCCAGCCCTTTAATCATTTTAGTTGCCCTTTTCTGAACTTTCTCCAATGCTATAATATCCTTTTTGAGGTGCGGCGACCAGAACTGCACACAGTACTCCAAATGAGACCGCACCATCGATTTATACAGAGGCATTATGATACTGGCTGATTTGTTTTCAATTCCCTTCCTAATAATTCCCAGCATGGCGTTGGCCTTTTTTATTGCAAACGCACACTGTCTTGACATTTTCAGTGAATTATCTACCATGACCCCAAGATCTCTCTCTTGGTCTGTCTCTGCCAGTTCACACCCCATCAACTTGTATTTGTAGCTGGGATTCTTGGCCCCAATGTGCATTACTTTGCACTTGGCCACATTGAACCGCATCTGCCACGTTGACGCCCACTCACCCAGCCTCAACAGATCCCTTTGGAGTTCCTCACAATCCTCTCTGGTTCTCACCACCCTGAACAATTTAGTGTCATCCGCAAATTTGGCCACTTCACTGCTCACTCCCAACTCTAAATCATTTATGAACAAGTTAAAGAGGATGGGACCCAGTACCGAGCCCTGCGGCACCCCACTGCTTACCGTCCTCCACTGCGAAGACTGCCCATTTATACTCACTCTCTGCTTCCTATTACTCAGCCAGTTTTTGATCCACAAGAGGACCTGTCCTTTTACTCCATGACTCTCAAGCTTTCTAAGGAGCCTTTGATGAGGAACTTTATCAAAAGCTTTCTGGAAGTCAAGGTAAACAACATCTATCGGGTCTCCTTTGTCCACATGTTTGTTCACCCCCTCAAAGAAATGTAACAGGTTAGTGAGGCAAGATCTTCCCTTGCAGAACCCATGCTGAGTCTTCCTCAATAACCCGTGTTCATCAATGTGCCTACTCATTCTGTCCTTGATAATGGTTTCTACCAACTTTCCCGGTATTGAAGTCAGACTGACTGGCCTGTAATTTCCCGGATCTCCTCTGGAACCCTTTTTAAAGATGGGGGTGACATTTGCTACCTTCCAGTCCTCAGGAACGGAGGCAGATTTCAATGAAAGATTACAGATTTCTGTTAGAAGATCCACAAGTTCAACTTTGAGTTCTTTCAGAACTCTCGGATGTATGCCATCCGGACCCGGTGACTTATTAGTTTTTAATTTGTCTATCAGTTGTAGGACCTCCTCTTTTGTCACCTCAATCTGACTCAGGTCTTTCAACACCCCTTCCAATATTAGTGGTTCTGGGGCGGGCAAACACTTCTCATCTTCCACGGTGAAGACGGAGGCAAAAAATGCATTCAGCTTCTCAGCCATTTCCCCATCCTCCTTCAGTAATCCTTTTACCCCATGGTCATCCAAGGGCCCCACTGCTTCCCTGGCTGATTCAACATTCCCTGATTCAACATTCCCCACTCCCTTGCAACTCCTTCTAGTACTTTTCCATTCCTCCTGTCTGCTTCCTTTATCAGCTTCAGCAAGAAGCTTCTCAATGAGGCCTCTTTGTCTTATCCTAATACACATCTGTGAGCTCACACCCACTGAAGGCTGTCTGTGCTTCTAACGAACATTGCATGACACCCTATTTTTGAAGGCAGAAGCATGCTTTCATTCATTATTATAGGGA
The DNA here is from genome assembly GCF_032191835.1 of Heteronotia binoei. NCBI lineage: Eukaryota > Metazoa > Chordata > Lepidosauria > Squamata > Gekkonidae > Heteronotia > Heteronotia binoei. The sequence goes on from NC_083224.1 coordinate 56,199,751, forward strand.
TGTTCATTAATTATTCAGGGGTCCCCCTTCAATATAGTAGCACTTGTTATTTTGAAGCTCAGAACATATACTTCAAGCTGTACAAACTTGCTGTGACCTAGATAACAGCACTTAAAAAAAGTGAGGTGTGGATTTCTGAAGGACAAATCTCTGTCCTACCTAACAGTGACAATTTGCATTCCTGAAAATTACAATTGACAAGTTGGAACTTACAAGAAATTGGGAAGGGGAAAGTATTCCTTTGCTTCCCCATTTTCTTCCCCTTGAAATGACATGTTCATGGTGAGGAGACAGCCTCAGACAAAAACGTGCCTTCAAACACATCCACTCCCCTTACTATATCCTTTTTCTAGAAAGGGAAAGCCTAAATTCATTGCCCTATTGACATAAAGTGTGATGAGGTTAGGCTAAAGAGAGCTGTCAGTGGAAGATAACCTCTCTCAGACTTCTATTGCCTACATTTTAAAATGTTTTAGAACATCTGAGTCATTTGGCTAGTTTATATGAATGTTAGTGTTACTACAGTTACTCTATGCTTCCTTTATCTTACCATAGCAACATTTATGCCTAGCAACAGGGCTGCATGTGTTACTATACATTCTACACACACACCCTCCTCTCTCTATCATGGCAACAGCTGTGCCTAGCAACAAGGGTCCTCATTCTCTACTAGTAAATAATATTTCTGAGGCAATCTGATGTTTTGGAATTCTGGAATTTTCGTAGTGATGCTAATCTTTCACATCCCACAGTTCAGTACTAGCAATTTTTTCATCTATCATGTTTGGGTTTTTTCCCCCTTAAAACCATTTAAGGAATAGAGCCATCACTTATTTAGTAAAATATTTCTATCCTACATTTCCCCATGGCTCAAGACAGCTTACAAACTCAAAATTTAAAATGCAGAGTAATATATAAAATGAGATTGTTCAGGATAGCATCTTCATGATAGGGATTAATGCTGAAGTTAAAACCTACGAAATTTTAGGCAGTTTGCCTTACTTTCCATGTATATATTATATTGTTTTTACTGCATTATTCTGCAGTTTTGAAACTCACCTCTGTTGCCCTGTTTGTATGCATCAGTTTTTTGTGCATTGTTCTTTAATTTTTATGCTCAGTTGGGTTCATGATTGGTTATATGTTTCCTACAGATCTTATTGCACTTTTAAAATTGTGTAATCCACTTTAATTTCAGGAAAATAAGAAATGAATTAAATAAATCACACACGAAAAATGCCTACAGCCTAAAATGGATCACTTCAGGAATTTGCATGTTATCCTTGCCCTGGAGTCATGATAATATTTTTGGTATTGTTCTACTTTTATTGTAATTGCTTCCGTAAGGTGATTTTTAAATTGCAGATATTTATGCCAGATATAAATCTGTGTGATACTGAGTCAACCACTAGGAAGAGCAAACAGTGTTGCCAGGTGCAACTCAGGAAATATCTGGGGATTCTGGGGGTGGAGATAGGAGCAAGGTTGTGATAAGTTCAATTGAACTCTGAAGGGAGTTCTGGCCATCACATTTAAAAAGACTGCACTCCTTTTAAATGCTTTTCTTCCTCTGGAAGTAACAGAAGATAGGGACACCCTTTGGGGGCTCATAGAATTGAACCTCTGGGTCCAATCTTTTTAAACTGGGAGGGGCGGTGAGGAGAGGCACTAGATGCTATGCTAAAACTTTGGTGCCTCTACCTCAAGCAAAACAGCCCCTCCAGAGCCCCAGAAATTGATTCTCCATTACACCCTATTGAGACTGGTGCCTGGAATGCCTGGCAAATATCCCCCCCTTCTGATAACTTTGAAGTTAGGGAGGGCCTCCAAACTGGGGGATCCTCTGCCCCCAACTGGGGATTAAGCAAATCACAATCAATAGGTTATAGTGACATAAAATTACTAAGAAACTTATACAAATCTAACAATAATTTTTATAATTTATGTACAATGCACTTGCAATAATTCCATAAAAGTAAATACAAATATCCATTAATTTCCAGGAAGATTCCTGGAAATTTGTATTTACTTTGATGAAATTATTGCAAGTGTATTGTACATAAGTTATAAAATTTGTGGTTAGATTTGTATATGTTTCTTAGTTATTTTATGTCACTATAACCTGTTGGTTGTTGGTTGTTCATTCTCTAGTGACAGGCCTCCTATTGCCCAACTGGGGATTGGCAACTCTAGAAGCAAAACACATTTGGAACAGAAACTTACCAGTAAGTAAAATGAGAAAGTAGAAAAGCCCATAGTGAAGTTATCATGGGCTGCTCTATCCCACCATACTGGAAAGTAAAGAAAGAAGGAGGCACCTAAATGGTGAGTCAGGTCCTATTATTGCATGGGACCATTGGTGGCCTCTTCCAGGAACTGCTGCCATGACAAAAGTAAATTCTTTAAATAATTAGCACTCAACATTTGGAGGCATTTATAGGGCAATCCTGAGCAGTGTTCCACCCTTCAAAGTCCATTGAACACTTGTATGCTGAAGATGCGAGGGGCAAGGAAGACTTGCAGAGCTGGGAGTCAAGCACGAACTAAAATCATAGCAACAAGCTCTGGCATAGTTTCACTCACTCAGTGTACCATAAGTATGTCACACCAAATGGGCATAGCACATTTAGACGTAGCAGAGTCATCTCTCTCTGCAGCATGAGTGGAGACATTAATGGAAAAAGCATTGAAGTAGTCATTATAGGGAAAAGTCAGATCTTAGGTGGACTTCTTTACACTCCACTCCACATTCTTCCTCCATTTTTAAATTCTCTTTTCATTACTTGTTCTCCACCTAAACCAGAGGGGTGTCTTGCTAACATAGACTAAAATAATGCAGGGAAATCAGATCCTGTCATATGTTGACCTCTGTCAGCCATTTGCAGATTTATTTATTTATTATGTTATATTTATATCCCGCCCATTCCATACAGACTCAAGGCGGCTAACAGCATAAAATAGACAGTAGACAAAACAATATTAAAACAATAAAACAATCAGATAAATAACAATGGTGCTACTTCAGGCAGATCATATAATATTTTCTTTCTCATGCGCATAGATCCTGGGCAGTTAGTAATAAAAGTGCTATGGATCCAGATGTGGTGGCAGCCCTCTCCCATTCGATGTTATATGCCATCTGAAACAGTTCAGTCTTGCAGGCCCTGCAGAACTGTGATAAATACCGCAGGGCCCTGATGGCTTCTGGAAGGGTGTTCCAAAGTATTGGGGCTGCAACCGAGAAGGCTCTTGCTCTGGTGGAGTTGAGCCTAGCCTCCTTTAGCCCAGGGACAGCCAAAAGATTTTGAGAACTTAATCGCAGTGCTCTGTGGGGAACAGTGCTCTGGGAAAGATGACCACTTTGAGAGAGGATTTTGAAAGATTTGAAAACATATCAAAATATGCCTTGCCTGTACTGACTACAAAGAAGCCCAGCCCCACAGCAAATAAAGGGAAAAAACAAGTATGGCAGGGCACCAGAAACAGCACTGAATCTTAGAGACAAATTTTGCAGTTACTATGCCATGATCACGATTGATACATCTGAAGATCATATGATGAAGATAAATGAAATGTACAAAGTAGTATCAAGTATCATTTCTAAATGATATGAACTTATCTGACAAACAATAAGATTCCCAAAAGCTAGTTGACTCATACCTTCTTGCAGGGGTAGAATTCTAGCAGGAGCTCCTTTGCATATTAGGCCACACACCTAGGCTTCCCAACCCTCCCGCCCTGGCGGGGGACCCCAGGATTTCCACCCTCTTCCCCCGCTCCCCAAAAAAACGGAAGCGGGGGAAGGGGGGAAACGGCGCCGGGGAGCATGGCGAGCCGCCCCATCCCGGAGCGGGTGAGGCCGCCGCTGCCGCCCCCTCCCCGCCCACCGCAGCTGCTCCTCCGAGATGGGCCCAGGCTGAGCCCATCTCGGAGGAGCAGCCAAGAGGCGGCAGCAGTGCAGGGGAGGGCGAGGCAGGCCTGGAGCATGGCGAGCCGCGAATCCGGGCCCTTCTAGGACCCGGACTCGTGGCTCACCACGCCCCCGGCCCACCTCCACCCCCCCCTCTGATTCTACCCCAAAGGCGGAGCGGGTGAGGCCGCCACGCCACTGCCGCCTCTTCTCCACTCGCCGTGGCTGCTCCTCCGAGATGGGCTCAGGCTGAGTCCATCTCGGAGGAGCAGCCACGGCAAGCGGAGAAGAGGTGGCAGCTGCGCAGCGCCGTCACCCGCTCCGAGACGGCGTCACCCTGCCCTGCTACAGCTTTGCTCTTGATGAGATTTGAAAGCACACACACATTCAGAAACACAAACAGTTGTGAGCCGCTTCTAAACCTGGTAAGGTTTGAAGGCACATTCAGGGTCAGCCCTGCCGCTAGACAAAGTAGGCAATTGCCTAGGGCACCAGGCTTCTGGGGGTGCCAAACTGGATGCTTCCATGTGACTCGGTGACATTATCAGTGTGTGGGGGGGAGCCTTGCCTAGGGTACCAGACAGTCTAGGGCCAGCCCTGGGCACATGGTGGCTGTTGGGGGAGCCTTGCCTAGGGTGCCAGACAGTCTAGGGCCAGCCCCGGGCACATGGTGGCTGTTGGGGCAGGGCTTCCAAAAACTGAAGAGCCTGAAAAACTGAGGGATCCCCCACCCAGACCTGGGAACTGGCAAGCCTGAAATATGGATGGCCCAGGCTAGCCTGATCTCATGAGATCTTTGAAGCTTAGGGTCAGACCTGGTTAGTACTTAGATGGGAGTCTACCAAGAAAGTCCAAGGCTGCTATGCAGAGCTAGGGAATGGCAATCCACTTCTGTTCATCTCTTGCCTTCACAGGGTTGTTATAAGTCAGCTCCAAGTTCGAAGCACTTTCCACAGTATAAAAACAAGAAGTCTGTATTTGTCAGAACTTCTTAGTATCTCAGGACAAGATAAGTAATTGAAAACAAATAAAAAGGCCTATTTAGGGAAAATAGAAGGAACCAAAAATCAGGCATATAAAAACAAAACATGGTACACTGAGGCCAATCCTTTGCCTTTTTAAATTAAAAAGTTGGGTTTGCCAGCTCTGGCTTGGAAAATTGTTGGGGAAATCAGGAGTTCTAGAACCTTTTCCTAGACTCCCATCCACACCATGTTCCCAAGGGAAGGGGAGAAATGCAGGGACCCCAACTGCACCAGCGAGAGAAGTAGTTGTTTCAGAGAACCTCTTGTTTATTGAACTTTAAGACCAAAGAATAAAACCTTCCAAACATCTTAAGAATTTAGTATACAGCATGCAACATTAATCCAAAAAAACTTAATTCAACAATTTAAATATTGTGAACAGTAGTTCCATAAAGGATATTCTTGGTTGGCAGAACAAGGAACAAGAGTAAGTCCAGATACTAAGTACCTTTTTCCATCCATAGGAGCTAATGTAACTGTCAGTCAGATCTGTGATAAGCATCTGATATATTCAACAAAGCCCAGCCCCATAAGTGAGACATGTACTTTGCCTGTAGTTAAAACAATTTCTGTTAGGGCAAGAAACCCCAACTATCCTGGCATCTCTTCAAGTGACAATCTATATGTTATTGGTGGTTCAGGCTTACTTTGGATAACCTCTCTGTGTCAAGGAGGAACCATGGAGATACATGCTCCATATCTAGATGTTTAGACTGTTACCCTGGTCTCTGGAAATGTAAACCATTCTTTCTAGGACAGAGGGCAGTCTCTGACAGTGCTTGCTTGGGAGCAGCTAACCACAAAGCTTTATGGGAAAGAACCAACGATTCATGGGAACCAAAGAACCAAAGCTTTATGGGAAAGAACCATAGAATTTAATACAGGGTTTGCAAGGGACTGAGATTCAGTTGAGGCTCTAATTCCACAACAGAAATACCTGGAGATTTTGGGGGTGGAATCTTAGGAAGGCAGGGTTTGGGGAAGGGAGAGACTTCAATGGGATATAATGCCAGAGAGTCCGCCTTCAAAAGCAGCCATTTTCTGCAGGTGAACTGATCTCTATCACCTGCAAGGCAGTTATAATCCCAAGAGATTTCCAGCTACCACCTGAAGATTGACAACTGTAATTATTAGTTGGCCAGCAAGCTGGGCAGGGTTCTACTTTAACATGTCAAAAGAAAGCTTTGTAGCATATAAACGTTGAGGCAAATAAATAAATTTTCTTACCTTGTATTACTGAAGTGCTTTTAATATATTTTAGCTCTGTTTCAATGCCCTCATCCATTTGGGGCTTCAAGGGAGGGAATGTAGTTTCCAGGCAGACGTGGGTGCTGGTGTATCCATTTTTAAGCTTGAATTCTTCCTTATATGATTATACAAGATGACAACTACTTTATTAATTCATAGCGCCACACACAGTTTTGGATGCTGCTGAACAAGAATTCAAAACAGCAGGGCTGGTTGGCTATTTCACCCTCTCAAATTTCTTATATCCCAAATTACCTCAATGTACACAGTGAGATTTCCTTTCAAATAGGCTTTTGTGCAAATGCAACAAGATATTGCGGTAACAGAGATCCTGGGGTCATGTTAGCTGCATGGGTTAAATTCTTTATCAGGCCACTGTTCTCTCTGCTGAGCGTGAAGTGCTGCTCATCCAAAGCAATGCAGATTACAGCACTATCAATATTCTCCTGGGATGTTAGTGCCTTAGACATTCCAAACAAGCCTACTGCATAGGTTGAGTACTCCCAGTAAATTACACAGAGTGGGGCACACACCCTTCCCCTGGCTTGCAGCCCTGCAACTCACTCAGGCAAGCCAGGAAGAGATGCTAATTGGTGTTTTGCTTTGTTGGAAACCTTCTGCTTCCCTACAAGTAAAGAGAAACTGCCATCAAGTGGCTGGACAGGGCCACATTTTAGTGCCAGTTCAGAAGGGCAGTGGCATCCTGTCCGCTTTCTCTTTTTCAAATCTGTCTGGGATTGCATGTTTGCATTCCAGGCATAATTGAAGGTCAGTCACAGAGATTCTGGGTCAAACTGTATTTTGGGGCAAACATCTCTCACCTGTTATGTTTTTTCAACAATAAATTACATTCTTCCATAACTTTAGGATGCGGTCGCTGCTGCCCAAAAATTTGACAAGTGAAGGGAGAGGAGAAGGGCAAGGTACAGGAAACAGCACAGACACACTTTTGAACTTTGCCAGGTAGTTCTCCCATACAAGGCAGAATAAGAAGAGTTGGGGTTTTATGCCCTGCTTTTCACTACCTGAAGGAGTCCCAGAGTGGTTTACAATCACTTTCCCTTCTTCTCCCTGCAACAAACACCCTGTGAGGTAGGTGGGGCTGAGCAACCTCTGAGAGAACTGTGACTGCCCCAAAGTCACCCAGTTCATGTGGGGAATCAAACCCAGTTCTCCAGATCAGAGTCCATCACTCTTAACCACTATACCACACTGGCTCCATCACACTGGTAGCCATCTCTGGAATTAGAAGTTGGAAATGTTATGTCTCTCTGAAAATGGAAATTTCCTTCTATCTAGGCTATAGCAGAAATAATTATTAGACCTTAGGCATTGCCTAAGCATTTCTGTGGAAGAATTATACAATGGATTGGATCCGATCAGCTCTTTCACTCAAACCTTGACCAGTTCTCTTTATTACAGTCCATATAGTTTTTGCCCATGCAGGTCCCATGATCCCCAGCATAGCTTTTTTCATACTAAAAAAAACACTCCTCCCTTTTTCACTATCAGAAAAGGTGGGTGGCCCTGACCTGGATCGCCCAGGCAAGCTTGATCTCATCAGATCTTGGAAGTTAAGCAGGGTTGGCTCTGGCAAGTACTTGGATAGGAAACCTCCTTGAAATACCAGCAGCTGGGAGGACAGGAGCAGGCTTTATTCAGCCACCTCTCTGAATATCCTCCAGGCCCCCAGTAGGGGTCAGTCAGCAGATGTCACCATGACACACAAAATACAGAAATATCAGGAAGGAAGGAAGGAAGGAAGGAAGGAAGGAAGGAAGGAAGGAAGGAAGGAAGGAAGGAAGGAAGGAAGGAAGGACACAACTGTGAAGAACTTACATTTGCTGTCTTGAATTACCTAGGGTTGCCATCTCTGGATTGGGAAACTGCTGCAGAATCTGAGGGTAGAGACTGGAGAAGGCAGGGTTTGGGGAGAGGAGGGACCTCAGAATAATGCCATTAGAATCCACCTTCCAAAGTGGCCATTTTCTCCAGGGGAACTGGTCTCTATAGCCTGAATATCAGTTATAATTCTAGGATACCTTCAGACTCCCTTCTGGAGCCCAACTTGAATTCCCTGCCTATTGATTTCAGGGGACAATACCTAACTGTTGGTATTCTAAGCATTAACCTTTTGCTTTAGCTATTTACTGATCACACCATGCATGAATTTATAAACAATAATCATGTCACACATAAAAATGCTTCATCTTAATTCCATTACCTGATGAACCTGCTTAAATCTGCTTTTTTGTTGTAATATGTGCCCTGATTAAAAGTTCTGGGGAACTCAAAAGTACACATACTTTTAATTGTCATTGGGCTGGCCCTAATAAGGGTATTACATGTATACAGTAATATACATCACCATGAAGAGATGGTGAGTTTTTGACTTTAAAGCTTGGTCAGACATGGCTGTAAGCAATTTGTCTACTTTCATGATTGCTAGTCTCAGAATGTGATCATATATCTGCCTACACTGCCATCTAGTGACAATTTAAGATATAGGCCCAATTCACATGTTCTGCAAATGGAGTCTGTAATTATTCATGGGCAGTATAATAAAAAGTCGAGACATCACCCTGCCAACAAAAGTCCGCATAGTCAAAGCAATGGTACTCCCAGTAGTAATGTGAGAGCTGGACCATAAGGAAGACCAAGCGCAGAAGAATAGATGCTTTTGAGATGTGGTGCTGGAGAAGAATCTTGAGAGCTCCTTGGACAGCAAGAAGATCAAATCAGTCAGTCCTAAGGGAAATCAACCCTGACTGTTCCCTGGAAGGTCAGATGCTGAAGCTGAAGCTCAAATACTTTGGGCACCAAATGAGAAGGGAGCACTCCCTAGAGAAGATCCTGATGCTAGGAAAGACAGAAGGCAAAAGAAGAAGGGGACAGCAAAAGATGAGATGGCTAGACAGTGTTACTGATGTAACAAACATGAATTTGAGCAGACTTCGGAGGCCTGGCGTGACTTTGTCCATGGGGTCACAAAGAGTCAGACTCGACTGAGCGACTGAACAACAAACAACAATTATTCATGGTAGAGCCCTGAGGAGGTAGAATGGACTGTCCCTATGGCATGTGGCAGATGTGGCTCCATTAAGTTTTTTTTAATCCCTAAAGCAGAAAGCTGATGGAGAAGGGAACTGACAAGAACGGACATTTCTTCGTGATTTCTTAATGTTTTTAGTCATAGTGTTTTGAAATGGGGAACATTTGGAAAGAAATAACACTGTAATGACTTGAAAAATTGGAAAGCCTCGCCAGGTGGTTCATCAGGTCCTCTGGAAATAGATTTATATATCTGACTCTGTCCCTCAGTAAAGGAGTTCTACCAAGACAAGGCTTCAGTGGTCAATCTCCCCAGCAAAATAAAAAGGCCAAATTTCCCTACTCCTCCCACCCAGCTGGTATTTTATAGGAAAAGGAGTTCGACAAGGATGTATATTGTCACCCTGCTTATTTAATTTATATGCAGAGTACATCATGCAGAATGCTGGCCTGGATGAAGCAGAAACTGGAATTAAGATTGCCAGGAAAAACATCAACAGCCTCAGATATGCAGATGATACCACTCTAACGGCAGAAAGTAAAGAGGATCTAAAGAACCTCTTGTTGAAGGTGAAAGAGGAGAGCACAAAAGTAGGTTTGAAACTCAACATCAAAAAAACTAAGATCATGGCATCCAGCCCCATCACACCTTGGCAAATAGAAGGGGAAGACATGGAAGTAGTGACAGACTTCACATTTTTGGGATCCAAGATCACTGCAGATGGTGACTGCATGAAATTAAAAGACGTTTGCTCCTTGGAAGGACAGCGATGGTGAACCTGGGCAGTATAATAAAAAGTAGAGACATCAGCCTGCCAACAAAAGTCTGTATAGACAAAGCGATGGTATTCCCAGTAGTAATGTATGGCTGTGAGAGCTGGACCATAAGGAAAGCCAGCGCAGAAGAATAGATGCTTTTGAGATGTGGTGCTGGAGAAGACTCTTGAGAGTCCCTTGGACTGCAAAATCAAATCAGTCAGTCCTAAGGGAAATCAACCCAGACTGTTCCCTGGAAGGTCAGATGCTGAAGCTGAAGCTCAAATACTTTGGGCACCAAATGAGAAGGGAGCACTCACTGGAGAAGATCCTGATGCTAGGAAGGACAAAAGGCAAAAGAAGGGGACAGCAAAAGATGAGATGGTTGGACAGTGTTACTGATGTAACAAACACAAATTTGGGCAGACTTTGGAGGATGGTGGAGGACAGGAGGGCCTGGCATGGCTTTGTCCATGGGGTCGCAAAGAGTCAGACTCGACTGTGCGACTGAACAACAACAACAAAATAGATGACGTCTTGTTTGGCCTGGCAGCTTCCTGTTGATGCTGGTAGAGGACTGCCTCAGACAGCTTCGCAGTTTTCCCTCTGATCCTGCCGAGGATATCTTCCCACCTGTCAGAGACCTAAGCCTGGGTCCCCCTAGGTCACTTGAGCAATACCCAGCCCTGTGGATCCCCAAGGTTAAATGCACACAGATAAAGCAAACCTGTTAAAATATATAAAGGCTTATTTAAAGATTGCACTATGCAGTATAGTCTCTATAGTTTAGCAAAAGAGAAAACAAGAAATACATTGGATACCTAGTATGAGATGGCATATCTTCTTGCAGCATAAAAATCCAAGCTGTAGCCTAAAAGCATTCTATATGTTTAAGTTCATGATGATGAAGCATAACATATCAAAGCATACTACCATAACATGAGCATAAAGTCAGCATGACTTCCCTCTGGCCTAGACTCTTATTATAGTCTTTTGTTCTCTGGCATCAGATGGTCTTTTGGATACAATCAGGAATCTCTCTTGATGGAACTTTCCAGAGGACTTGGCCATCTGCTCCTAATTCCCCCCTCCTATTTGATTATACAGCAGAGCACAGGTTCTCATGATTAATCAATTATCTCATTCCTAAATCCAGCCTTCAAAAGAGATAAGAATGGTAGCTGGAGAAAGGCTCAAATCATGAACACCTGCAAGCCAGACTAGCTCCTGTAATAATCACATTAACCCCCCTGCTTTGCCTCACACCATCTCTTCAAACAGATGCATGCAGCCATGGATCTCATAGTCTCTTCTAAGGCTATCTGTGCTCTTTCTCCTCCCTCCTCTTTGATGATGAATCCTCCTTGCTTTCAGCCTCTCTCACATATATACAGTTCTTGGAATCCTACTCCTTCACATGACAACCTTTCACCTGCTTCTCTGCAGCCTTTCATGAATGCCTTTCTCAACTGCCCCTTATATACCATCTCAGGAAGGTTCCATCCAATCAACTGAAAGGCTTGAACCTTGCTGATCAGCTCTGGAATACTGGACTTCAGGAGCCCCTCCTGGGCTGCCTCCATACAAGGGTGTTTGTCCTTGATGGTCAAGTTGCTGACGTGAGCCTGTGTTGACTTATCTTTGTAATGGAGATTCTAGACAGCTGAGGATAATCTGTTTGCTCTCCATACTTATTGGTGGTTCACTTTTCACACCTGATGTGCATTGAAGCTCTCCTCTTGCTGTGCACTCACATGACAATCAGGATTCTCCATTCCACCCTATTATTTTTCATTTTCAGGAGCTTGAGTAATGCTGCATAGAAATAATGTGATACATTTAAAAAGAAACTTCCACATATTTGCACAGGCACGTCCCCCATTTCAAAAGCAGGTTCAGTGACAAGCATCTCTTCTGGTTTTGTTTTTTAAACCATCATGTGTAATACTTCATGGGAATGATGCGATCGTTTTTACCAACTTCTAAAAATCCTAGTATTTGCAGAGCGCTGTTTGCCATATGATTATTTTTTGAGATATGTACTCCTATTCATTTGAAACAGTAATGCTTCACCCAAGTCTATGTCTATGTGGCAATGAGAACATAGTACACTCTGGGGAAGGCTATAGTTTTGGTGGGCACCTGTCCATGGCCAGCAGAAGCAAAATAAATGTATGGAGGCAAATTTGCTCTCTTGGTACACGTTAAAAGTTGCATGATTAAATATTTATTGAAAAAGAAGTTGCTATTGTGTTTTGCTTGTTTTATTTATTTTTTTGTTAATCTATTTGGTTTTGGCCATAGTACATGCATAATCCACACTGGTATCCAAAGGTGTGACTAAGTTTCATATTTGCATGCTTGAAATGACCTCTCTGGCTAGAGGCAGCAGCTTTATTTTGCACAGACAAACAGCCACTGTCTCTATAGAGACTGACTGTCTCTCCTCTCCCAGTTGAGCTCCCTACACACCTGCATCCAAGAAAGAGTCAGCAGTAATCAAGGCTGCAGCTGAGGCACAGGAAATACCAACCTCTGTGGCTAATAGTAGGCAGATAAGAGCAACCCTCAGGGCATCTGTAGAGGAACAGGACAGTCTGTAACCCAAGTGACTTGTTGAAAGTCAAGGTGAGGTTCTGGTAGACCAGCAATGCTGTCTTAAGCAGAGTTACATTCCTGTAAATTCATAGGCTCAGAAGGGCATGACTCTACTTAGGAGGGTATAATCTGTCATGATGATTTTTCCTTCTCTGATGATATGCCCTTCTCTGAGGGGGCTGAGTGGTCTCTTAACACCTAATTCTCACCACACTCACAATATTACAGTTCCCAGGGTCCCTGCAGGAAGTGATGAAAGTGAATAGGCTTTTGAATGACATCTTGTAGAACAACAGAGCCTCTTGCCAGAAAGAGACAGGCAGCTCTTGCGGCTTATAAAATGGGATGCTAACAACAGCAGAGATTGTATTATCAGTATACCATCATCTGCAGCATGCTTTATGAGCATTATTATCTTTATGACAATATTTTCAGGTAGGTCATGCTTATGTATATATCCTTAGTCGTTTAGAAAGGGAGGGATGCACCATATTTAAAACCAAAACACAATTTTTGTTTGGCCATCAAATTGTAGTGAATTTATGGCAACCCCATAGGGTTGTCAAGGCAAGGGACATTCAGAAGTGGTTTGCCATTGCTTGCCTCTGCATAGTGACCTTGCACTTCTGTGGCAGCCTCTCATCCAAATACTGACCAAGACCAGCCCTTCTTAGATTGCACTAGTCTGGGTTATGCAGGTCATGGTAAAAACACATAATAATAAACTGCATCCACCACCACCACAACCCCCCCAAAAAGCTGCTATATTTTTTTTCACACTAATCCCAGATTAAAAATCTTTGTACTGGGAAATTTGACCACACAATGCAGTTGTACTGTGGTACAGTTCCTTCTTTGGTCAGCAGAAAAGCCTCTTGCATCAGCCAAAGGTTCCTTGTGCTGTAAGGATGTGCTGCCATTGATGGAACGATTCCATGATGGGATCTAATCCAATACTTTGGTGACAGATGGTTATGTTTCTCCTACAGAAGAAGTTGTTAGGAAGTGACTCTGATCTTGAATTGGAGTTTGCAGAAGGCAACTCTTCCTAGCTGAGGGGAAGAAGTATATTGTAAAAAAAGGCAGGTTTGGTGTTTGGAAGAGAGAGGGGGGAAGAACAGCAAACTATCAGTAGGAAAATGAAGTGCAGTCTCTCTCCCTCCCCCCCGCCCCACATGCTCTACTTTCCACATTGTTCCCCATTTTGTTGAAAGGCTGCCTTTTAAATCAGGTTCTTCTATAGTTAGTTGAAAGGTAGGATTGTTTTGGAGAAACAACCACCACCACCGCCATTTTAATGCTTCAGTTTGGTACCTACAGGCCAGAGATTTTTGCAAGGTGCCGTGGTTTTGGGTGAGATGTGATTACATCAAGGTTTACACAAATAGATAAATAAACCCATTTACTGCCTGTGCCTGGCTTACTCAGCAAATAGCTGCATTATCATCTGGGGACAGGTGACAACTGACTGTAACAAGCAGAAAAAGAAGGGCCCCTGCAATTGAAGCAAAGAGACAAAGACAAAACAATGGTGCAATTGGAAGATGATTTTATTCCATCATACTGATAACTACTACCTGTTTTGCATTAAGCTTTCTCAGAGGGATCTGTGAAATGTAAAAGCAGCAGCATGCTTTTACATTTCCCCCTGAGGAAGCTTAATGCAAAACATGTAGGGGCTATTACTATATTGGAATAACATCGTATTCCCACTGCACCATTGTTTTGTCTTTGACATCTGACTATAGCCAGGGGAAGGGGAGGAGGAGGAAAAATGGTGTCAGTCTTTGACCTTTCCACAGCAGAAGTTTTGCTAGCAATACATACATTGCAACATCATTGCTATAAATGACAACACTTATAACAACCTGTCTATTGATCCCAAAATAATGCCATACAGCTGAGATACATTTATTGTGCCCATTGAGTGGTTGGCAGGAAACTGGCACAGGTGAGTAGGATGACAGAATAGACCAGCCAGAACTAGCCAGGGCACAAATGATTTCTGTAACTATCCAGTGATGGTTGTTTCAGCAGTAATGAAATCTGATAGTTAGTGAGGGACTTATGAGGTACTCATTAAACAACCAAAAGAAACTCACTGTTGCTATGTACCTAAATTTACCTAGGTGTATTGTGGAGCACTCACTAGAGAAGATCCTGATGCCGGGTGAGGCAGGATTTACTTTTGTACACCTCAGTACTTTTGTACCCTCAGTAACCTAAACCACCTGCAGTTTTCAGAAGGCTAATACAGACAAACTAATACGTTTCAAGACCATACAGATAAACTTTATTAGACTCCAAGCTTCTCCTCCAGACAGAAGGCTTAAAATATATGGATAGAAAGGCAAAACAATTAGATAACATTAGTACAATTTCAAAATACAGTTAGAAAGCATTAATTCTATGAAAAGTCTAAGTC
The DNA here is from genome assembly GCF_032191835.1 of Heteronotia binoei. NCBI lineage: Eukaryota > Metazoa > Chordata > Lepidosauria > Squamata > Gekkonidae > Heteronotia > Heteronotia binoei. The sequence goes on from NC_083224.1 coordinate 56,214,764, forward strand.
CCTGTTCCAGGGACTACACCCTGTCCCAAGTCCCATTTTATTGGCAAGACCAGCATAGAGACAGTCTCCTGTCTCCAGTGCAGATCAGCAACGTCTGCTCAAAATTTCAGGGTTTATACCCCGGAAACTGGTATCAATCTTTATTTTATCTGATTATATGCATCATCTACATTCCAGAACCACCAGCTGCATTTGCAGATGGCCATTCACCCTCTGCCAATGGACCAGTTATCTTTACACTATCTGGTTCCTCTCATACCATATATGGATAAGATTGCCCTCAAATAATTTTTACATTTAACCTACTTTCTACTGACCTACACTTCTAGCAGCTAACTCTCAGCCTAAGCTATTAGCAATATGGATACTTGAACCCTTGGTGGCCATTTTCATAAGAGAACCAACCCCAAAAGAAATTCTGCCACACTGGGAAAGACAGAAGGCAAAAGAAGAAGGGGATGGCAAAAGATGAGATGGCTGGACAGTGTTACTGATGTAACTAACACGAATTTGAGCAGACTTTGGAGGATGGTGGAAGACAAGAGGGCCTGGCGTGACTTTGTCCATGGGGTCGCAAAGAGTTGGACTCGATTCTGCAACTGAACTACAAAAGCCTGTGGAAAAAGCCTCCCTGGGATCCCTATTCCAGTGAATGTATCTTGTAAACAAGCAATTGTGTTTGAGCTGTTGTGGGTTGTACCAGAGTTCTTATAATTGCTGTAATATGGGTCTGTCATCATTTAGGTTTGGGTTCTGTTTGGTGGGAGGGAGAATTTTAAAAGTGAGAGTGAAGGTACAATGAGATTTCAGGATGGGAACAATATAGAAAACAGCTGAGGGCAATAGCAGCCTTTTATAGAAGCAGAAGACGAAACAAGTTCCTAATTTAATGCCAGTTTGGAACCTATCTAGTTTAATTTAATTGTTTTAATGTGTACTGTACTTCAGTAGAACCAGACTAGAAGAGTAACAGAAGTCCCTTGGGAGGGGGATCACCATAGTAATCCAAGGTGTCAATCTACCGTGATGTTGTGTTTTGGGTTTTGGAAACAACACAACCTTCTGCTGTCCATACAAGAGGGCAGGGGATCTGCACAAACTGAAGATTTGCATGGGAAAAGACTAGTGCAAGAACAGAACCTATGGATTAGTGTACGTAATCCCTGGGGAAATTGTTGAGCAGATCTAGACTAAAGCTACATGAATTGTGTACTTAGCAGAGACAGGTGCCAGTTTTAAAGGAATGTATCAGCCACTGTTCCACTAAAATGAAATATCAAGACTACTTACAACATAGAGTTTAAATTCTTATGAAAACAATATAAAATACAGTAAAATTGTGCAAATTTTTATGTTGTGTTTCCTAGCAAAAAAATACTTTGTCACATTAAATGACTTCTTAGCCATTTGAGCTGAATGGAACATAAACAATTGTCAGCTCACATGAAAAGGGATACCATATACAGAAACCCTTCCTTTCAAGGTAACGGTGGGTCAAAGATGCCATCCACATTCTGGGCATAGCTTCATAAATTATTATCTCATAGGATCTATTGGCTTGAATGTTTCCTAGAAAATATTTGCTCTTTTTGCTGTTCTCCCAAAGTTAGTGCAGTTGTACCCAAAGGCCAATGGTTACACTTTTGTTCATAGGAAAGGAGAGTGGTGATTGGTAGTCGTCACATCTTCAGAGGAGTCCACAAAGGTTTCCGGTTCCGGCAAGCCCAGCTTAAGGATGGCGGCAACTTCGTCTCTGATTAAAAAGCTAAGCTTTCAAAGTTTTTAAAACTTTCTACTGATGTTTTAAATTCATCTACTTCTGCTTCAACTTTGTTCTTCCTTCTTGGCAAGGGTGGACAAGTTTTATCTTATCTTGTTTTACTAACGAGGAGACAATTACCAGCTGCCCATATACTGCCGGGAGTGGACTTTAAGAAATTCCGGCCAGAGGATTTTATGTCTTTCCCTCAAGTCTGGATTTGGAAGTTTATTCTTGGGCAGAGGAATCGCTCCAAGTTGTGAATTCTGAGAGATTATTTAGCTCCTCCTTTGAGAAAAGACTGTTTGAAGTTTCAGAGTCATTATTATCTCCACTTGCGCTATTCCAAGCATTTTCCTTCTATCTCTGGATTGAATTTTTCTGCTCCAACATAGTTTTTTGTGGTTTGTGCTTTTGCTGTTTGCTAACAATGGGATTGAAAACGACATATCCTTTTGAAGATGAGGTCTTCCAACCGTCACTCAAACAATCCAAATTGGATCATTTCTTTTCTGCAATACCTTTGCAAAACAGGTTTGAGTGTTTGGAGGCTGTTGCTGAGGAGGGTGAATTCCCCACCCATCAAATCACCCCAGAGACTGAGCAAGGTATGCCTGGATTCTTGTCTCCTAAAGATAGACAAGCTACCAGACCATAGGAGGGGTTGGAGCTGGAGCTGCTAGCTCAACAAAGTTTTAGTTGCTGAATCCTTAAACAAAATATTCCAAACCCAAGAGAGGATGTTGACCCTGCTTCATGAACTGAATAACACCATGTCTGTCAATAAGGCTAGCAGCCCACCAACCATTAAAGGGAACCCAAGTGTGCGATCCCAGCCTGACAATCATGATGGTGACTAGAAGGCTAATGTAAAAGTCTCCTCTACACTAGTTTTTAATCCTTATGCGGTAGTTGTTAATGTGTTTCCATGAAGAGGGAGACACATTGATTGGAGTCAGAGAAGCAGAGCAATAGGTCATCTGGCTGATATTTTTAAGCTCCACCATAAATATATTGATCTTATTCGGATCGAGAGACTAAGCAGCCCAATCAGGTTTGAACGTTTTCTTTTGTATTTCCGTTCTAAGACAATACCATCTCGTCTGTTTGCCCAATCTACCAAATTAACTGCTCTGGGCATTCGGGTACAGAGACATTTCAAAACCACCTCTATCCAGGAGCTAGCTCCTGAATTTGCTACAATAAAATTATAAAAAAAACGTTCAAGTCTTAAATGCAAGGGCACCAGGGACCCAAAATGCGTTTATCAACCCTTGGGATCTGCTGATGATCCTAGACCTGCCTATTCCCTCAAACTTACAATAGCCATCGAGGGGGTTGTCATGGGTGCTGGGGACCCTGCAGAAGAAACCGAGCCTGCAGAGCCTGCAGAAGGAACTGTGCCCCTGCCACCTGCACCAGTGCCCCTGCCTCCTGCTGAAGAAGATCCAAGCCCCCCTGCCTCGCCCTCTCGGGTGGCTCGTGTGCGTGACCGCCTTCGTCAGGACCTCAGGGATCGGAGGAGGGCGGCACGCTCACAAGCAAGACGCTCCCTGAGCCCTGAGTGGTGAAAGGATTCTGGCCCTTCTAAGTGTGAGGATGCTTAAGTTTCGGCAGGATCCTGGCTGCTGCTCTGAGACAGCAATTAGCCCAAATGAGCAACAGGCAGCAGAGGGCTATATAGCTGTGGACTTTGGGAGGAGGCTTTGTGGAAGCAACTAGTCACATACCTGACATCCTAGCATCCACTCCGGCTCTTGACTTTGGCTTTTGGATTCCTGACTTTGGCTTGGACCTCTGGACCCCCTGACTTCGGCTTCTGAACCTCTGACCTGTGATACCTGGATTACGATTCTGTTTTGGCGCCTTGGACCCTCCTTGCTCACGAGTTGCTGACCTTGGACTGCCCCTGGACTTTGCCTGACTCAGCCCCAGCTCGTGACAGGGGCCAGGACAGGAGCCCCCTATTGATATCTCTGTCCCCAAGATCCCAGAAACTTTAAATTCAAGGAGTCAGATCCCCATGGATCCCCCAGGTGCAGAGGATGTGATAGAGGAAAGGCTTCTCACCTCCTTTATGACACTACCAACTCAAGAACAAGACTGTATACTTGGTCGTATGGAGCTCTTGGTATCCACCCTGAAGGGCTTAAGACAGCCCCTGGCAGAAAATAAGAACCTAATGGACACCCCCCCCCCCTCTGCCTCAGACAGTTCTCTGGTGCCAGCGCCATTGAGTAGGAGTCCACAAAAGAAAACACTCCAGAAGACCTAGGTGTTCAGTTTCATTTATTTGCACTGCAACACTATGCAAAGTTATTCAATCTGTTTAGACCGCAGTAACTCTGCAGAGGACTGCACTGTTAGTCAGCCCACCCCCAAATATTCAGGGAAATATCTGGAATATATAGCAGCCACTTCATGGGCAGTGTCAGGAACTTGACTTTTACCTGGAAGGCTCAGGTGACAGGGAGCTGCTACAGCAGTCAAGAGCACATAATGTGCTCTCAAGTAACCTACCTTGGCAGGAGATGAAGAACTGCACCCTGCATTGGCTACTGTCTTCAGATATCTAGCGCAGGGGGCATATGGAATACACTACAAAAGTCAAGGTACACATGTCAGTTGCAGGATTGCAATGTGGAGGGAAAGGGCACCAATGCGTTTTAGACTCCTTTATACCGTTTTAGCACAGAACTTATGAAACTGCCTTATACTGACTGAGACCACTGATCTGTCTAATTTCATAGAAAGACAAGTTGTTGATTTGGGGAAGTTACGATGGATTTGTCCCCAACAGGTCCTGCCAGACCAACCTGGTTTTCTTATTTGATTGGGTGATGAGTTTACTGGATAGTGGGAATACCTTTGACATTCTTTACCTGGATTTAAGTAAAGCTTTTGACAGCATTCCCCATATGTTCTAATGGGTAAACTGGAAGACTGTAGACTGTACTTCAGGATAGTTAGGTGAATAGGGAACTGGTTGGAGAACCACACCCAAAGATTAGTGGTCAATGCCATTTCATCTGATTGGAGGGAGGTGATCAGTGGGGTGCCACAGGGTTTGACTCTGGGCCCAGTACTTTTCAATATTTTTATAAATGTTCTGGATTAAATTTGTAGATGACAACAAAATTGGGAGGAATATCAAGCACCCTGGAAGATATAGAATTCAATGAGATCTGAACACAGCAGAAAAGCAGGTGGATGTGAATAAGATGCAATTCAGCAAAGGTAAATGCAGAATTCTCCATCTGGGCAGCAAAATAAGAAGCACACGTATGGGATGGGGAGATACTTCTGGGTAGCAGTGTGTGTGAACAAGATTTTGGGATACAGATGGACTGTAAGCTAAATATGAGCAGTCAGTGTGATGCAGGGGCAAAAAAAGGCTAAGGCAATTTTGGTGTGTATCAGCAGAGGCATAACATCCAAATCACAAATGTCAAATTTCTACTGTACACCACATGCCTGGAGTTCTGGAGGCCTCACTTCAAAATGGATATGGACAGAATGGAACGAGTGCAGAGGACAGTGACAAAGATGATCAGGAGCCTGGAGAAAGAGCCCTATGAGGAAAGTCTGAGGGACTTGGGAATGTTCAGTCTGGAGAAGAGGAGGCTATGGGGGGGGGGGGGGAAGGGACGTGGTTGTTCTCTTCAAGTATTTGAAAGGCTGTCACTTAGAGGAGGGCAGGAAGCTGTTCCTGTGGGTAGGACTTGCAACATTGGGTTTAAATTACGAGTAGAAAGATAGCAGCTGAATATTAGGAAATGATTTTTTACTATAAGAATAACTCAGCAGTGGAATCAGCTGCCTGGGGAGGTGATGAACTCATCCACCTGGCAGTCTTCAAGCAGCAGCTGTTTGAACACTTGTCAAGGGTGCTTTAGGGTGATCTTGCATTTAGCAGGGAGTTGGACTAGAAGGCCTGTATGACCCCTCCTGAGTTTGTTATTCTGTGATTCTAAAGTGTATCTTGACGGGAAGCAGTAGTCCAGGATCTTCCCAATAGCAACTTTTGTGAGATCCTTTAACTGGAGATTTCAGGCATTGAATCTGGGATCTTATGCATCCAAAACATATGTTGTATAGCTGAAACACTAATTCTGTCCTGAAACCATAAGTATTGGGTGTGGATAACTGAAGTTCAAATCCAGAGTGAGCAATTGGTTTCCTGGATCTTGATGCCAGGCAACAGTAATGCCCATGACTCATAAAACATGGACATTTGCATGGTACCAATGGAGATGTCTGTGACAGAATGGTCCTGCTCTGACCTGCGGGCCCTCTTCCACTCTGCCCTCCAAGGTTTTCCCAACTCCAAGAGGGGCTTTACTCTCTCCTTGTTGAACCACTGCCACCACCTGACCTCTGTAGGAACTGCACATTGGGAGGATCAGGATTCCTAGCTTGCCTTCCCAGTCCTGAGGCCTTGCCTCTGCATCTGCTGCCACCCAGTACCTGGTTACCATGAAGGCAGCTTTCTACTTGGTGCACTACTTGCCAACTGACTGCTCTCGCCTTCCTTTTGGTGCTTCTTTTAAAACAGCATGTCCAAGACAGTCGAGGTCTATGTGGCATAGAGAACCACTACCAAAATAACAAGTTACAAGGGAAAAAGGAAAGGAAAGGTCCCCTGTGCAAGCACCAGTTGTTTCCAAGTTACAAAGCATGTATTAAAAAGAAAATGTTCACAAGCATACTTTTAGCACACCATCAGATTGAGCCAGGGATTCAAAAGAAAAGGGTAACATGCAATTCTCCTGTCTGTCCCTCTATACATGCCCTATCAGTTGTTAAACATAAGACTTAGAAAGTTACAGATTTTTACAGGAGAACCCTTACTTAGAAGCCTCCTTCAGGTGTGCAGGCCATCACATGACAATGGCTGCCTCCTCCAGACCTTAGTTAAGAGTTTTGTCCGCACCAAAGAGCTCTTCCTCCTTGCTCCCAGGGGTTTTATAATTTCTCTTTCCCCTCTCAATGAACAGGTTAGGGTTGCCAATCCCCAGGTGGGGGCAGGGGATCCCCCGGTTTGGAGGCCCTCCCCCCGCTTCAGGGTTGTCAGAAAACGGGGGGAGGGGAGGGAAATGTCTACTGGGAACTCTGTTATTCCCTAGGGAGATTTATTCCCCTAGAAAATCATGGAGAATTGATCCGCGGGTATCTGGGGCTCTGGGGGGCTCTGTTTTTTGAGGTAGAGGCACCACATTTTCAGTACAGCATCTAGTGCCTCCCCCCAAAATATCCCCCAAGTTTCAAAACGATTGGACCAGGGGGTCCAATTCTATGAGCCCCCAAAGAAGGTGCCCCTATCCTTCATTATTTCCTATGGAAGGAAGGCATTGAAAAGGTGTGCCGTCCCTTTAAATGTGACGGCCAGCATTCTCTTTGGAGTTCAATGATGCTTGTTACAGCCTTGATCTTGGCTCCACCCCTAATGTCTCCTGGCTCCACCCCCAAAGTCCCCAGATATTTCTTGAATTGGACTTGGCAACCCTAGACCAGGTCAAAGAAGCTTTTCCTGAAATTTCCAGAACTGTCCTCCTTAAGTCCCTCTAGTACTTAATGCCTCCAAATCTCTGTTACCTGCTGTGAGGGGGGGGGGCAAGCTTGATCATCCCACTGTCTCGTGCTAGACCTATTAGCATTTCTAAAAAGGTGGCTGAGGTAAGCCAGAAAGCAGTTGAACTGTCTTCCCTCATCCTGAATGTTCTCTGCCCAGAAAGGAAAACTTTTAAAAACACAAGGTGAAGGTTTTGCTGAGTTCAAATCTCCAAAGAAAATATGCATTTCTTCACAATGTCCAAACTCCTGCAGGTTTGGATTTCATCACAATCACCACTCATGAATATCCTTCCAAATGAGCAGTTATCAGATTGAGGGTTCACTGTGTCTGCTCGAGGCAGGATAGAAATATAATAAATAAATTACTTAATTGGAGTTTTCCAGGCAGCTGCAAGCATGCTTGGGAGCAACTGCTGTCATAGCACAAAGATCTTCACTGTGTGACTGTAGGTAGGCTGTGGCAGCCATTTTGCAGCTGCGCATATCATCCTGTGTCAGAATTCCATAGATGCCTGCATGCTCAAAAAGGTGTGGGACTTCTGCTTTATCTGATTATCTCCTAACACTGATGAACTGCCTCTGATCTGATTCTTACACCAATGCTTGGAACCAGCGGGTGAATAAGAAATTCACTGAAGTGGATTTTTCATTGACATATTGAATTTAAATAAAGCTTTTGTTTTACTGGCAGTAATACTTGAAGAATTAGATTGGCAGCTTCTTGTAGCTAATGCTGTTTGTTGACCTATGTATCTGGACTTTTTTCCTTCAGCCTCTATTTTCCTGAAACAAATATTTATTTTATCTTGCATTTCCTCATTATTGTAGGCTGTTCTTGCTAGCTTATATGAAAGCATTTCCTCTATTGGAGTTAATTGGCAGATTTAGGTGAATTCCTAGGGAGCAGCAGAGTAGACTCGCTGGAAAAGACAAATTAGGACAAGTTGAAGGTGGTATTAAAGGGGAAAGACCTATCATGAAATAGATTGATTCTGTAAAGGCAGCCATGGCCCTCAGTCTGCAAGATCTGAGCAAGTCTATTAATGATAGGAGGTAATTCATTCATAGGGTTGTCAAAAGGCAGAAATGACTTGATGACAGATAACAGACACCAACGTTATGTCCCTGTGGACTTTAGAATTAATTTCACAATTTTTCTCACTAATTTAAGAGCTGATTTGATCGTTCCTTTCCTCCTGCTATCGTCTCTTAAATTTTATTTCAGAAAATGGCAAAAAGACTACAGAAATAGCAGTAAAATTTGTCTTGTTGACATAACACCTTCATTACAATGTTCTGAAGCCACTCTAATATTTTATTTTTATTTATTTATTTACTTTAAATTTCTGTCCTGTCCTCTCCGCAAGCAGACTCAGGGTGGCTAACAACATTCATATTTACAAGTTAAAACTAATAAAACATAATTACAATTTAAAATAGACTTGTCTGGACTTTGATCTTAACCTTCATAATAGATATCTATCACTTATGGCTATTTTAAAGTATAATTGTGTCAACCGGTTTTTGGGGCAATGCCCCTTCTTCCAGATACCAATTACCAGGCTGGAGGCATGTTGTTCAGAGAAAAGCAGCTTTATTTTCACTTCTGCAGAAAGTGGAGAGAAAGACAAGCAAAGGAACACCTTTCTCTGCCAATTTGGCCAAGCCCCCGCCTTTTAACAGTTCCCGACATCACTTACTTCCTATCTTGCTCTGTGGCTGTTTGCCATTGGTCAGAGCTCACAGTCTACCTCGACCGGCCGTCAGGTGAGGGCTTTAGCCATATAAGGTAAAAGTTACAAATATCTCCGCCCAGCAACACTTCCTCTTGTCAGAACTTGTAACTTCTTTATCTATATGCTTAGCTAGAATGGTACTCAGTTAGCACAACCGACTCCATATTGTGAATTTTACTAACCCTGTGATTCTGCATTTCAAACATCCACTAACCACTGAAGGGTGATGGATAACCACTCACAAACATCTGCAGATGCCCTTTGAAGATCCCACTTCTAACACCTCTTATCTATGCAGTAACAGTGCGCATGACTCAACTGAGTATACAGCTCTAAAACTAATTTTGCCCTAGTGGCTAATTATTTGTACCATATTTTACCCTACTCTTCATGCTAAATATCAGATTTATAACAGTTTGGCTTGCTTAGTTCATGAAAAACATTTCCCCAGAAAAAAGGTTACTTATGCTGGCTAGAAAGGTATGAAGAGCAGGAAACAGCTAACTAAGCTTAGAATAAACTGCAGTAGGAAATAGCCTAACCACAAAGCCACATCAGGAAGCTGGCACATAACAGTTCGACTGTCAGCAGCTGGGGAAGGGTGGGGGCCTTCTGACTTTTATTTTCTATTGAATAAATGAATGTTATTTCTTCCTAACAATTGTACAGTTTTATTAGGTGAATTTTTGAGGCTGTTGTATTTCATTTTTTACATTCTGATTTAACTTACTAGGGTGAACAAATGGGAAAAGTCTATGTATGTTTTGTTAGATAGTGCGTGGAAGTTCCGCGGTTGAGTGTGCTGATAAGAGCAGCCTCGAGGAAAAAGTCTACAAAGACACAGTCTTAGTAAGCCAGTTGGAACAGTTGTATTGGGTTGAGCAAAAGAGTGGTTAAAGGCAGTTCCAAAGTAGTCAGTTCACAGTTAGACAGTCCAGCCAGTAGAGAAGTACAAAGTCACAAGTCCAAAAGATTAGTCTACACATACCAGGGTCATAGCCATCATCAATCAAACGGACAGAGTTTCAGTCTGTAATCAAAATAGCTCTCCACGTCTCCAACACTCCTTCCTCTCCATTCACCCAAGGGTGGCCGAGGCAAAGTCTAAGGGCTAGGCTGCTGGTTCTTATGGTAGAGCTGGCCTATCAAGTTACACCCCACTTAACTAGCTTCACATGCCTCTCATTAGCTAGTATAGTTGGAGTTACATAATGTTGCATCAGCAGTTTTCCTCTTAAAGTGCCTGATGCTGTCATTCTCCCCTTATGTAACGACATGTACTATACAGGTTAGCTCATCATAAAACATTTAGTTTCCTTATACATTCATTTATACATCATGATTTCACTGTATCATTTTCTAAGCCCCAAAGATACACAACTTTCTTTGTGCTTTATATGGGTTTGCAGTTTGGTAAATACATCAGCGATGTTGGCATTCGTTTCACAGTATTCCAGTGCTATCAGTTTGTCATCTAAACATTGCTTTACATTATGAAAGCGTACATCTGTATGTTTAGACCTGTTCTTAACTCCATGAGAGGTTGCTAACTGGATAGCTGCCTGATTGTCTTCCCTTACCACAATGGGATTCATGTGACATATGCCAAAATCCAACAATAGTTGTTTAAACCAGATGATTTCTGTACACACTGCGCTCAACGCGGCGTATTCTGCCTCGCAGGTGGACAGGGACACATGTTTTTGTTTCAGTGATCTCCACCCAATTAGGGCGCCACCCAGAAAGATAGCCATTCCTGTTGTGGACTGTCTAGTTTTAGGATCATTAGCGAAACTAGCATCCGCATAGGCGTACAAATTAAGATCACCAGTAGGTGTTAAGAATAAACTCCAGTCTATGGTCTGTTTCAAATATCTCAATATGTGTTTGGCTGCTAGCCAATGCATTTGCCTAGGATCTTTAACAGCTCTAGCCAAAACATTAGTGGCCATGGCTATATCTGGTCTGGACCAGTTTGCGAGATATGTCAGACTTCCAATCAGGGATTGATATATACCTTGATCAAACAGTGGACTCTGTTCACATTCAGATTCATTACATGGTAGCATAGGATTTTGTACCCCTTTACATTGTTCCATTTTGAACTGTTTTAATAATTGGGATATCTTAGCCCGCTGTGATATCTTGTACCCATCCTGCACTTTAGCAATTTCTAATCCCACATATTGCCTGATCTCACCTAGATCTCTTACAGTAAATTTTGCTTTCAGAGCATCTATGGTATCATTCATTATTTTGGCAGTTTTGCATATCAGTGCCAGATCATCAACAAAAATTAAGATGATGGAACGTTGTTCCCCTGTTCCCTTCATGAACACACAGGGATCTGCAACTCCTTGTTTATAACCCATCATTTTAAGGTTATCCACCAAATGTTGGTTCCATTCGAACCCGGATTGCTTTAAGCCATACAGGGATTTCTTAAGCATCCAGCAAGTGTTAGCATTATCACCATCATCTGAGACACCTAGGGGTTTTCTCATATATATATTGTGCCTCAGTGGTGCATGTAAGTATGCTGTTTTCACATCAAGGTGCCTAACTAAACATTTCTGTTTGGCAGCAATAGTGAGTGCACAAAACAGTGATGTGGCCTTCAAAGTAGGCGCAAAAGTTTCGTCATAGTCTTGCCCCCCCTGTAAAAAACCTTGGGCTACAAGCCTGGCCTTGTACTGAGTAGTACCATCTATGCCAGCCTTCAGCTTATACACCCATTTACACCCTATGAGTCTCTGACCGCTAGGTAGAGTCGTTTCCTCATAGACGTGCTGGCTTTGCAGGGATTCTAGTTCAGACTTCATTGCAGCGCGCCATCCAGCCTGCTCTGCTGCTGATAGGTGCTGTATGCTGTCGTAACTTGAAGGTTCAGCAATCACAGCGCATGTCTGTCCTGGACTATAGCGATCAGGTGGCCTCGTTTCTCGAGCAGACCGCCAAAGAATGGGCTCCTCAGCTGCATCAGACTCAGTCTGTTGTGCTGCCGTCTCAGGTTGCAGAGAAACGCTGGCTCCTGGCGATGTAGGAGTTAACGGTTCTTCCTTGATGTCTCCGTTGCTAAGCGACGGGCTCCTCCTCCCCCTCTCAGGAACGGGTAGCAGATCTTGTTTCACTCCGACCGGAATGATTAGAGTTGAGGACGTTCGCTGCCAGCCAACTGTTTTTTCAAGGAAGCTAGCCGATGCGCTAGTCGTTATTTTCTTCTCCCCATCGTGGCAGAACCTGAAAGCTCGGTGATTGTTAGTGTAGCCAACAAACAATAATCTTACAGCTTTATTTTTCCCTTTCCTTCTGAGCTCCTTAGGGATATGGACGTATGCTGGAATCCCAAAGATCCTTACATGCTCTAAGGAAGGTTTCTTGCCGTACCACGCCTCTGCAGGAATCATACCTGTGGCTGATGACCAAGATAAGTTTAGTATGTGAGAAGCACACATCATGCCTTCTCCCCAGTAACTCATGGGTAAATTACTGTCCTGTAACATGCAAAAGCACATATTGGTCAGGGTTTGATTTCTGCGTTCGCAGAAAGCATTATGCTGAGGTCGGTAGGGGGCGGTGCATTTCCTTTCAATGCCGTGCCTCCTGCACAGAGCAATCATTCGCTCATTACAGAATTCAGTACCGTTGTCACTTAAGATAGTCTTAGGGTACTTCCCTGTCTTGCGGTGCACAAACCGAAGCCAATTATGAAATGCTTGGAATGTTTCTGCCTTGGACCTAAGTAGGTAGCAGAATCCATACCTTGAGAAGTGGTCTTCGATGCATAATGCAAATTTGGCTCCGCCCAGACTCCTTGTAGGGAATGGACCTATCAGGTCGACGAACACCAGGTCGAGTATACCATCGGACTGAAATTTGCTTGGTGATTTTGCAGCTGCTGCCTTGGATTTCACAGCTTTGCACACCTCACATTCAATATAACACCCACACGGCTTGGTCTTAATTCCAGCTGCCTGAAGCGTCTTCTTCACTGCCTGGAAATTAAGGTGCCCCAGCCTGCGGTGCCAAAGATGAATGCAGTTATCATGCAGGGGTTCATTAGTACTCACATGTTGTACTATTTGCTCCTTCTCCAGGAAATAGAGGTCGCCTTTCCTCTTAGCTTTTGCAGTTATTTCTCCTGTACATATGTTACAGTCAGTAGCTGTAAAACAAACTTTATAATTGTGTTCAGTCAATGCAGAAACTGATAACAGATTATAATTCAAGCTTGGAACATTGAGCATTGGGAATTTCCTCCCCAGGCTCGGGATGTTTACAAGACCATTCCCAGCTACATTGGCAGTCAGCCCATTTGCAAGCTTCACGCTCTGACCTTGCGTAGGAGTAAAAGTCTCGAAGAGCTTTCTGTCCTTGGCTATGTGCTCCGTAGCACCACTGTCAATCATGAATTGCTGGCTGCTGCTGGAGGAATTATTAGTGATTACATTGCACCCACCTCCTTTGGTAACAGCTGGAGAATGTTTCTTCTTGTTCAAAGAACACTGGCGTTGCAGGTGTAGTGTGCTCCCACATAAGTAGCACTTACGCACAGCCTTTGTTTTCGCTACTACTGCCTTGCACTCTGCCCCTTTAAGAGCCTCCCGGGCAGGAACATTCATTGTTGAATGAAAGTGAGCGGCGTCCTTCCGTCTCATAGCCTCATTCAACAGGCGTTGGGTGATGCTGGACACGTTAATATCAGCTTGTGGAATAATATCTAAATTAGCCACAAATTGGTCATACGTACTGTCCAGAGAACATAGGATTATGTAGGCCTGCTGCAGGGGAGTAAAAATTACCTGCTTGTCCTGCAGCTGGTGTAACATACGAGTCATGTGCTCCAAATGAGTCATCATGTCACCACCGGCCTCCAGACGTGTGGAGAAGAGCTTTTTCATTAGGAAAACGCGTGACCCAACACTTTCTCTCTCATATATCGCCTTAAGTGCATTCCAGCACGACTTGGCTGTGTCAGACCCTTTGATATGGATGAGTTGTGAATCTTCCAAGGTCAAGCCTAGCAATGCAAGCGCCTTCTCGTCATTGCTCTTATGCTTTGCAATTACCTCGGCATCATCCTCCGCATGTAGTGTAGATATATCTGGGGGGTGTGCCACATACTCCCACAGCCCCTGGAACTTCAACAATAGGGTGACCTTCTCTGACCATGTCCCATAATTATCTCCATTAAGCCGCTGTATCAAGAAGCCAGAGATATGAACGCTGGACTCCATGGTTGCCTGTAACACAACAAAGTGCCACGCCCCAAACTGTTCGCTTACGCACGAGTAGACCTTCTGGCGAGTGCTGCAGCCGACAGTGCTTACTCTCACGCAGACCACGCTGGGCCCACAACCGATGACAGATAGTGCGTGGAAGTTCCGCGGTTGAGTGTGCTGATAAGAGCAGCCTCGAGGAAAAAGTCTACAAAGACACAGTCTTAGTAAGCCAGTTGGAACAGTTGTATTGGGTTGAGCAAAAGAGTGGTTAAAGGCAGTTCCAAAGTAGTCAGTTCACAGTTAGACAGTCCAGCCAGTAGAGAAGTACAAAGTCACAAGTCCAAAAGATTAGTCTACACATACCAGGGTCATAGCCATCATCAATCAAACGGACAGAGTTTCAGTCTGTAATCAAAATAGCTCTCCACGTCTCCAACACTCCTTCCTCTCCATTCACCCAAGGGTGGCCGAGGCAAAGTCTAAGGGCTAGGCTGCTGGTTCTTATGGTAGAGCTGGCCTATCAAGTTACACCCCACTTAACTAGCTTCACATGCCTCTCATTAGCTAGTATAGTTGGAGTTACATAATGTTGCATCAGCAGTTTTCCTCTTAAAGTGCCTGATGCTGTCATGTTTCTCATTATAAAATGGGATTTTTCATTATAAAGTGGGTTGGAGGAGGTGGCTTATGTATGTATGTTTGAGAGAAACGTGAAATTAGATCCTAAATTAGGATCAGATTCTAAGAAGAAATTTAACATGTGTATTGAGACAATCCTTTGTCCCCATTCAGCCCGGGGTGTGTGTGTTTCCATTGTTCTGAACTTGTGAAGGAAAGCACTTTCCACAATCTTGCATTATAATGTTCGCTTGAAGCTTCTCTGCTTAAGGGCTTCTGATTTAACTTACTAGAATGAACAAAAGGGAAAAGTCTATGCAGATATTCTGTAAAACACAATATCTTCTTAGACTTTTCCCATTTGTTTACCCAAGTAAGTTAAAGCTATAGATTCAGAGGAGTTAGCCACGTTAGTCTGTTGCTGCAAGAGTCCAGTAGCACCTTTAAGATTAACAAATTTTATTGAAGTGTAAACTTTCAAGAAACACATCTGACGAAGAGAGCTGTGTTTCTTGAAAGCTTATACTCCTAAACTAGTACCAGATCCTAAGCACAAAATTAGCATGTGTAGTGAGACAATAATCCTATGTCCCCATTCAGCCTTTTTTTTGGGGGGGGGGAGGGGAATCCATTGTTCTGAATCTGTGAATGAAATCACTTTCTACAGTCTCACATTATAATCTCCCCTTGCAGCTTCTCTGCTTGAGGACTGCCACTCTTAGGTCAGCTATGGAATGACCTGGAAGACTAATGTGTTCTCTCACTGGTTTTTGAGTATTGCAGTTTTAAATGTCAGATTTATGTCCATTTATTATTTTGTATAGGGACTGATCTAGTTGTTCAATGTAAAGACTGGAAGGTCATTGCTGACATTTGATGGTGTATACAACATTGGAAAATGAACAAGTGTATGAACCTGAGATGGAATGAGTGGTATTATTAAGTCTGATGATTGTGTTGGAGTGAATATTGGGACAGAGTTGGCATCTTGGCTTGTTGAAGGCCTGGTCTCAGTGTCCATGTTCATATTAGGAAGGATATTGTTGTGGGTGACAGCTTATTTAAGGATAGCAGACTGTCTCTGTGCAAGAAACAGCCTCAGAAACAATCTTGGGGGGGGGACCTGGGGGGGGATGAAGTCCTTGTCCAGGGGCATTTTTTCCCTTCATGTCTGTTCTTGCATCTCACCAAATTCAACATGTACAGGAGCCCAACATGGGTTTGCTACTGGATTATATATAATATACCTTTTGCAACCCTAGAATTGCCAGCTAAGGGATGGGAAATATCTGTAGACTTGGAAGGTGGAGACTGAGGATGGTGGGGTTTGGGGGAGGGACTTCAATGGGGACTAATCCCATAAAGTCCACCTTCCAAAGCGGTCATTTTCTCCAGGTGAACTGATCTGTCACCTGGGGATTGGTGACCCTATGCAACCCCCCACCTACACTTGGATCCCCACATTTCCACACACTCTTCTGCAAACTCCCTGAACTTGCTCATTTATTCTTCCTCCTCATTCCCCTACAAAAAAGGGCTCCCTACTGCAAACCAGGTCTGATTATTTAAAGCTTTTGTTGCCCTTTGCTACTGCAAGTTCTGGATTTGCCAAGGTTCTCTCTTTCCCCTCTGGTACTTGTGTTTCTGAAGCAGTAGATTGCAGGTATAGAAAAGCATATGAGAAGCGGAGGTTTCAAGGAATCTCAGGTGATAACAGAGAAGGGGTAAAGTACATTGTGTTTATAGGGAAGTGTGTTGCTTTCAACAGGTCATTGGCAGACACTTGCTCTCCACTCCCCTCTCTGCCTCCCTCCCAGGAAAGAGAGCCCTTTGCTGGTCTTACCTTGGACAAGCACAGACAGGATGAAAACACCAACCTGCCGCTACACACTCCTGGTAAGTTCTGGGGGGTCTGTGCATCTGGGGAGGGGGAAATGAACAGCAGGTAATGAAAATGAAAGCTAACTTGTATTATATCTCCTTTCTACCCACCCATCATTTCCGTCTTTCCGAAACCACCTGGCATCAGTGCTGGGAATTATTGATGCTACCCCACTGCGGTTTGGATGCTATTGTTCTCAATTGGGGTGGGGGGCCGTTCATGTGCTAACCTTAATTCAAGGCAGTCTCAAAATGTGAGGAAAACATCTAAGTGCAACAAGATCTGCACAAGATAAAGAGGAAACTGTGATTCACAGATAAAATTTGGCCTCATTCCAAACTAGAATTGCAATGAATTAATTATGGCTTCCTGAGTCCACTCATGGCTGCGAAGTGATATGTGGCCTGTCATGTAACAAGCTGCTGTATGTTAAACTGTGCTGACTCAAAACATCCCAGACCATAGACAGTGAGGCATGTGCTCCCTCAGCGATATAAGCAGGTGGAGGGAACCCTTCCTTCAGGCATGGTGTTGTGTGGAAAATAACTAACCCTTCAAGTTTAACTGTTAGCTTCACTCACAGTTTTGAAGTGAATGTCTATATCATGGCAAGTATCTGATCTTACCACAGGGGCTCCAGTTTTGTGCTGATAGTAACTAATGCCATCAGCACTTGACACCTTAACACCACTAGTAGTCAATAAGTATAGTTAACCAATAGGGATGGGTGTATCTATTCTGTATATGCGCAGTAGGGATGGGTGTATCTGTTTTGTACATGTACATGTTCCTAGAATTGTAGGTCTCTTCCTTTTTCTAAAGAAAAGGCAACTTTCTAGTCCTTCCAGCTGCAAAAATAGGTTTGGAAGTATATGCATAAGAACATGTGAAATCTAACAAGAAATAGGTGTGAGGTGGGGCCAGGCATTGTTTTAGTAGTATATCTATCTTGTTTTTTTTCCATGACTGACAAAGCAGAATAAATTATGTCAAGTATGCATGTATGTAAATACAAGTTATAAAATCCATTTCTTCTTAGTGTAGAATTCGTAGTAGTAGAAAAGCAAACACAAAATTTGGTGTTCCTTTGATTATAGATGGGGCATGGTTTGTGACGCAGCCTTTCCTTGCCCTGCAGAAAGTCCCATGTTCAGTCCCTGGCACCTCCAGTTGAAAGGATCAAGTAGTAGGTGATATGTAAGAATTAAATGTATAATTTGTATAATGTATTCATTATACGTTTTAAATCATCAGTCATTAACAGTGAGGTTTCTTGCTGACTCTGACTGGAAAACGTTTTGTTTTTTGTTTTCTTTCTCCTGCTTCTTTTTGGGACTAACCTCATGCAACAAATCATATTACTTTCAGTCTCTTATTTATGATGGGATTACAACAGTTCTTTCTTTGGGCTGCCAACAGGCCTGGAGGAAAATATTCTGTCCTTTTAGTAGAGGATTCAGTGGCGTAGGGAGGGGGGAGGGGGGGCGGCTCGCCCCAGGTCTGGGGGGTCTGGGGGGCCCCTCAGAAGCCGGCTGCACTCGCCGCCTTCCCCGCCCGTGCGCGGGGCCCGGCGGCGGTGGAGGCCGGGAAGCGGCGGAGAGGCCAAGCGGCCCCTCAGAAGCCGGCTGCACTTGCCGGCGCCGCCTTCCCCGCCCGCGCGCGGGGCCCGGCGGCGGCGGTGGAGGCCGGGAAGCGGCCCTATTGTCTTGCCCTGCGGGAAGCAAGAAGCCACCCTCCGTCCCTAGTAGACACACTGAGAAGTTTTGTGCTTTCTGCGTGCAAATTAAGTTGGCTGCTAAAAGTCGCAGAGAGGTGCATCTGTGTGTTTAGCAGGAGACACCAGCCGTTTTAGTTTTGCTTGCTCTGCTAGTCTCTTTACAACCCTGGCAGGTATATTTCTGCCACTTTCAAGCCTTGCTTGAAGCAAATCCTCCTCAGCAAGGGGCTAGGGCTGCAAGTGTGGACCTAGAGAGCTCTTCCTCTCGCCTTATCCCGGGGCAAGCAAGCACCCACCAGTAGACTTCTGTTTGTGCAGTTTCTCTGGTGATGGCATCTGGAGTGAGATGCCCCCTTAGTGTGGTTTCTGCTCTAACTTGGCTGGTGGGGGGGGGGGGGGAGAAGAAAGGGTGTGCGCGGTTTGCATTCTGAGTAATAGAAGAGAGCCCGTGCAATTGCCGCTGTGCCTCTCCCAGGCTCTTTTGCACACCCCCTCCAGTTTTCTTCGGCACTCGCTTCATGCTCACCTCCCCCTTCTACAATTTTAAGCAGCACATGCAAGGTTGGAAGTGATTTTTTTTCTTCATTGGGATGCAAAAAGGGGCATGTGTTTTGCTTTGCATAAAACAGAATCTGCCGTTAGGAGCTGTGGTGGTATGTGAGGCAGCCGGAGCGGGGTGTGTGTGTGTATGTAGCATCCCCTCCCTGCTGCCTAATAGACACGGAGGAAACTTGTGTTTTCTACATGCAAGTTAAGCTGGCTGCTAAAGTCATGGGGGAGGGGGTGTTTACTGGAAGGTACTGGCCCTTTTATTTCTGTTTGCTTGGGAAGCAAGCAGTCTGTCCGCTGCCTCTCCCCTTTGGTTTACAACCCTGCTGACAAGCCAGCAAAAAGGAGCCTGAGGTCGGAGTAAGACAGAGAATGAAGGGCACATTTCTGCCACTTTCAAGTCTCCCTTGGAACCAACAGTCTTCCCTCTCACCTAGGGTTAGAAATAGTTGCTTTCTGCAGCACCCGGAGAAGTGCACCCGCCCCCTTTGCCTGGGGTGAGGAGGTGCAGCGGGAGAGCTATCCAACAGCACAGCCCTTCCCCCCCTTCCTCTGTCACTTTTTATTGGGGAGGTGCTGGCTTGTCCCAAAGAGGACAATCAGCATTATGAGGAGGTAAATCCAATCCCAGATGAATGATACTTTTGCTTCAGAATATTTATTCCAAATCAGATAATCCAGATTCAAGATCTCTGTATGCATATGCAGACTAGTAACTGTTAATTCAAGAGAGAGTTGTAAACACACTTTAGTTACATGCCCATAAATTAGCCAAAGTTAAGCAGTTTGAAGATTTGGTTCATCAGAGTTGTAGCCGGGATTTCTTGTTTAGTGAGGTTCATCCTTCTGTAGTTTTTATTAAGGAAAAAGAGAGAAAGGGAAGTCGGATCTACACGGATCTGCATGAATTCATATGTTTTTTATATTGCAATGAAATAAAACCAGTATTATTCTGTAGATCCTCTCTTAGACTATAGGCAGGACCACAAAAATCATGCCTCCATGGATTCGTGGTGCCTCAGCAGTGCAAAAACAGGGTCCCAAAGTACAGATCCTCATGAATTCATATGATTTTTATGGTGAAATGAAATCAAACCATGATCATGCTGTAGATCCTCTCTTCGACTATAGGCAGCACCAGAAAAATCAAGCCTCCATCCTTCCTTTCTTCCTTCCCTCCTTCCCTCCCCCTTCCTTCCTTCCTTCCTTCCTTCCTTCCTTCCTTCCTTCCTTCCTTCCTTCCTTCCTTCCTTCCTTCCTTCCTTCCTTCCTTCCTTCCTTCCTTCCTTCCTTCCTTCCTTCCTTCCCTCCCTCCCTCCCTCCCTCCCTTCCTTCCTTCCTCCCTCCTTCCCTCCCTCCTCCCTTCCTTTCCTCCCTTCCATCCTTCCTTCCCTCCCTCCCTCCCTTCCTTCCTTCCTTCCTTCCGTGGCTCTCAAATATCCCATGTTCATGTCTTGCGGCTCTCGAACATCTGACCTTTATTCTGTGTTGCTCTTTTGTTAAGCAACTCTGGCCACCCCTAGACAATACTGACTTTGGTGGACCCAAGCACTGATTCAGTGTAAGGGAGCTTTGTGTTTGTGTCTTCTGGTGCAATTTTGTTCTCAGATCCTGTATTTACTTCATCAGTATATGGGATAAGGCACTTTCTCAACTGTGCTGCATAATGCAGCCTATTTATTTTGTCCTGTTGGCTCTGTCTGCGCCACCTTCATCACTTTCGGGGTGTGGATCCCCCAGTGGGGTGGTCTCCCGACTCCCTCCGCCGGCTGTTTCTGATAGCCCTGTGCCCCCTCTTTCATTTGATATGTGTCCCGTGCGGGTGCCACCCTCCCGCCGGGAGATGCCGCAAAATGAGCCCCCTTGAGGCTTATGGCTGCAGGGCTCGGGGGAAGCGAGCTAGACTGCTGTTCTTTTGAGGGGTTATAGAGTGTTTCGAGCCCGTCCCTGTGGCATCGGTCCCATCGTTGTGGGGCCCAGGGGGCCAGCGCAGCGGCCCGCTGAAGCAGCCTGTCGGTCACTTCCGGGTTCCTGTCCTGCATCTCGACCTGTGTTATTAGTGACAGGCTGCTTCGGTGGGCCGCTGCGCCGCCCCCCTGGGTCCCACAACGATGGGACTGATGCCACAGGGACGGGCTCGAAACACTCTATAACCCCTCAAAAGAACAGCAGTCTAGCTCGCTTCCCCCGAGCCCTGCCGCCATAAGCCTCAAGGGGGCTCATTTTGCGGCATCTCCCGGCGGGAGGGTGGCATCCGCACGGGACACATATCAAATGAAAGAGGGGGCGCAGGCCTATCAGAAACAGCCGGCGGAGGGAGTCGGGAGCCCACCCCACTGGGGGATCCACACCCCGAAAGTGATGAAGGTGGCGCAGATAGAGCCAACAGAGCAAACAGGACAAAATAAATAGGCTGCATTATGCAGCACAGTTGAGAAAGTGCCTTACCCCATATACTGATGAAGTATATACAGGATTTGAGAACAAAATTGTTTCCGGCGGTGATATTTGGGGGATTTTTGGGGACGTCACAGGAAGTGCTGTGAAGTCACTTCCTGTTTCCGGCAGTGGCATTTGGGGGAAATGATGTCATTTGGGGGAAGTGATGCCACAGGAAGTGATGTTACTTCCTGCTTCCGGCAGGTGGCGCGAGGGGGGGAAATGATGTCACAGGAAGTGATGTCACTTCCCATTTCCGGCAGGTTGCACGGGGGAAATGATGTCACAGGAAGTGATGTCACTTCCTGTTTCCGGCGGTGGCATGATGTCGCCGGAAGTGATGTCGCCGGAAGTGACGTCACTTCCTGTTTCCGGTGGCTTGCATGCACGTAGGGGGGCCCACATAAATCTTGGGCCCCGGGCCCCCAAAGCCCTAGCTACGCCCCTGAGAGGATTAATGTGTGGAAATGGGCAGTTGAAGCTTTTAGGTAGATATCACCAGGCAAAATAGAGAGCCTGGTAAAAATGAAAGCCAGCATGGCATAGTGGTTAAGAGTGGTGGATTTGGAGAACTAGATTTGATTCTCTACTCTTCCACATTAAGCCAGCTGGGTGACCTTGGACCAGTCTCAATTCTCTCAAAAGTCTCTCAGCCCGACCTACTTTACTTTACCTGTTGTGGGGAGAGGATGGGAAGAAGACTGTAAGCTGCTTTTAGACACCTTAAAGCAGAGAAGAGAGGGGTATAAAAATCTACTCTACTCTTCTTCTAAGCCGCCCTGAGCCACCTGGTGGGAAGGGCGGGATATAAATCTCAAATAAATAAATAAATAAATAATATCTCTATTTTTTCTCCAGGCAAGTGGCAGCTTTATTTGTAAGACAAGTCCCTTCAAACTTGTAATTCTGATTGTAAATGGTTGTGCCAAGTAAATGTTCAGTCCATCATTCTAACAAAGTGACCTCAGCTCGCAAAAGATTAAATAAAAATTTGTTAGTCTTTAAGATGCCACAAGAGTACTGGCATTGCATAGTGGTTAGAGAGTCAGACTAAGATCTGGGACAAACAGTTTTAAAATCCTGTCACCAGGTGACATCTTTACCTACCTCACAGGTTTCTGTTGTGGGGATAAGATAGAGGGGAGAATAATTATATAACAAGCTGCTTTCGGTCCTCACTAGAGAGTAAGTGGGTACAAATTAGAAACCCAATAAAATAAGAATCCTCTTTATTTTATAGACAATAATATGTTTTGAAGATACAAGTTGAAGGATATGTGTGGGGTTTGGGGTCATCAGAGTAATATTTTTCCTGGCAAGTTAACTGGTTAGTAACTTACATTTCTGGTAACTTACCTGGAGTAACAGTCAAAATAGCAAATGCTGATTCACTGAATGAATGCTCCTGAAATTAAAACTCTCCAGAACAAGCAATTTAAGATTAATGTCTGTATGTCAGTTTCTGTCTATTAGCCTTTATTTTTGTCTCTGAAAAGTATCCTTCTAACAAGCTAGAGTTCCATCTTTTTTTCCCAGAGGGAGATATTCTGTGGGCCAAGTGTGTGTGTGGGGGTGGGAGATGGGGACAGTTGTCACATTGTTCTTTTCACCTTTAACAATGTTTGACCTTTCACTAGCCCAGCCTAGGAGAGGAAAATTTTCCTCTTGAACCTGAGGTAGTTGCTGAACAGGAGAACCCAGCCTGTACAGCTACAGATGCTCCAGCCTTATGCACAGAAGACTTTCACGAATTGGTGCTGAATGAAAAGAGCAACATTGTGCGCTTAGAAGAAATACAGAAGGTGAGCACATTTCCAAACGTACGCTATAATTTTGTAGAGAACTGGGGGTTGGCTTCACTTTGAGATTCAGCATTTTTGCTGAAAAGTTACTGTTGCAGGACTCTCGTGGTAAACCCCTTACCTCCATATATCACTTCCAAGGTTTTCCCTCAGTTGATGTATGTTCAGTTGAGAATTCTGGGCCCCCGGTATCATAAATAGGGCAACAGAAGCATCATTTACAAGAGTTTTACACCCACTTGTTAACAGACAATATCAGGAGCTGGCCAGGGTTAAGGGGAACCAATGGCTGAGGTTAGCTTGGAGGTGAGGAACAGATTCTTGCAATGAGTAGCTCTAAGACAGTGGTTCCTCATTTATGGGCTGGTAGCTCCTGGGGTGCTGTGGAGTTATTGCAAGGGATCTATTAATCCATCCAGGTTGGGAATCCCCATCCCTAGGTTCTGTGTCATCCACCAGCTGGCTTGATGCAGTATGGCCACATCTCCTCAAATGGTTCTGCCTGCTTGGAGCCTCCAATCCAGGCAGGTGGCATCATCTGGAATTTCCAAGTGTGTACCTTCCTAGTCAAGGCTGCTTGCCTACTCATGAAGGGAACCACTCCTAGTGAGAGGTTTGATTGGAGCATACTGGCTTCCATCACCCACCCCCTCCCATCTCTAGTGCTGCAGGAAATGCCCATGCCTTGAATTGAGGCATGGGCTCTGCCCCTTTAAGAAGCCACTATTTTAGCAGTGGCTACCTTTTTGGTTCATCAGTTGGATTCCCTGATTCCTCCCTAATTTCTGCCAGCCCAGGAAGGGCTGCATGATTTCGAAGCCCTCAGGGGCCAAGAGCCTCATCAAGACACACCATTTCTCTTTCAGCCCCTCTCCCTCAGGTAACCCAGTAAGCTTAGGGGAGGAGTTCATGCATCTACAGTGAACTCTGATTAAAGAAACTGTATGCTGGAATAAATTTTGCTACTCATTAAGGTGCCACTGGACTTGTAATTTATTTTGCTACCTAGATTAGTAATCACTACACATTCAGTTGTGAAAAAGAAATGTGCCCAGAGATCTGACAGCACTTTCTGAAGCTGAGGTCCCCCTTCCTCCAACCTGACTGTCATCGCTAAGGACATGGTATGGGGGAGCAGCCAGGCATCCCTTGATCAGGCCTGGATCCATCACGACTGAGAATTCTCTCCATAAGGAACATTTTGTATTGCACTACAATCACTACTTGTATTAGATTTTGATACCTGTGAACTCCTTTGGGAGCCAACTTACCACTGAAAAGAAGGGTTAAAATCAGAATAAATAAGCATCCACCAATTGTTCTGTCAAGGACCAGAAGCTCATTGTGCGTCTAAGTAAATTCCCATGGTTACAGACTGCTGTGTTATAAAGGAGTTTTTCTGAGTAACTATGCCACTAACTCCAAAGTATACAAATATGTTAAGCTTTTGTATACTGTGTCAAATTCATTGGTTTGCATTGCTTATCTTTCAGCCAGATGCCTGAAAGCTGCAAATCAGCAGCAGTCATCTCATTCAAGAAGGAGTTTCAGGTTGTTCATCCTCATCCAGTCCATTACTGACTCCAAGTGCTGGCTGGTTTATTTTCTCAATCAAGGGATACCAATAGTACAACTACTATTGGGTGGGTGGGTGGGGGGTCTGTGAAACATTGTGATGTTAAAAAGGGTCCTCATAAGATTGGGAGCCACTGCTCTAAGGAGAAAAGAGACTGCATGAGGGGCAATAAGAGGACTGAGTTTGTATATCTAATACTTCCTCAGCTTGCTGCACACTTCCCCCTGAGAGTAACTGAACATCCATGGAACCTCATCTACTTTACAACAAGGGATGGATTTAGCCTAAAGACCTTGTATCGAAGCATGACTGACTTGGTCTCTCCTATATTGCTGGTCATTAGAGACACTGATGGTCAGGTAAGCAGGGGTTGAAATGTCCAAAGAGTAGCAGAATAAACCTAATTAATGTTGGAGGTCCTTAGAATTTCTTCCTTATTATGAATGCCTGAGTCGGGCAATATGACTGCTGAAATTCTCTCTCCACAGGCATTTATTTAAAACATTTCTACCTTGCCCTTGATATATGGCTCTCAGCATGATTGCTAGGGCTAATGACGACGTATAAAATGAATAAATAATAAAACAAGCATTTCTGGGAAAACTCGATGGTTTTCCTGGACACTCTAGCAAGTTGGGAGGAAAAAACTCCATGGTACCTATTGTACCATAAAGTTTTCCTTCCCAAATTGCTAGAGCATCCAGGAAAACCATAGAGTTTTCTCGGAAACACCTAGAGCGTCTGGCACATGACGTCGTTGGTGTGATGGCATCACTTATGGGTGATGTCATCATGCTGGCAATGTCGGGGGAGGTTCCCCCCACCGGCCCAACGTGGGTCAGGGGGTTGGGAACCTCCAGGGCAGGAGAACCCCTGCCTGGCCCGGGGGCTTGGCAACTCTACAATGCATATGGATCTCTGAAGTGCATAAGTAGCATTTCAACAGCAATACATACACTCAAATAGGCTTGCATACTGTTACAGAATAAGAGCCTGGATTGAGTCTCAGTCCCTTGCTAAACCTGCTACTTTAATTTCTGTAGTAAATTAGCCTCTATAGTTGAATCTTTGGTTTTGTTTCCCAGGAGGCTGCAGAATTCTACTGGTGTTGTGGCCTTCTGGAACCTGGAACCCTGTATGCAATTGTTGCCTTAGACTGAGTATGTTTGTACATTTTGGGAGTTAGTGGTGCTTAGGGGTTGCCAGGTCCAACTCATAACATATCTGGGGACTTTGGGGGTGGAGCCAGGATATTTTCCCATTCACTAAAATAAATAAGAATACAGCAGTGCAGTTCTCCTGAATACAGTCTTCAATTCCTCAACCCCCAGCAGCTAAACTCCCACTAAATGAAAGTGAACATGCACACTCTCACAAAGCAGCCAAAAGCATGCACACACTTTTGTGATCTCACTAGGGCTGTTGACTCACTGGAGCTGCTAAATATAACAATCTGCTGCATTTCAACCCGCAATCGGGCCTTCTTCTCTATAGCTCCGAGCCTATGGAACCAACTTCCAGAGGAAATGCGGGCCCTGCGGGACCTTGAACAGTTCCGCAGGGCCTGCAAGACCTTCCTCTTCCGACTGGCTTTCGCTGATGAAAATGGAAATTGCCAAGGAAACCGGCATCATAAAAGCAAACATAAAGTAAACATAGCATTAGCACTTTTATTAATTTAATTTAATTTTAAAACTTAAGCAGATTTTTAATTAAATGTTCATGTTGTTTAACTGTAATTTTATCTATCTGTATAGCTAAACTTGAATTGTGTTGTTAGCCGCCCTGAGCCTGCCCCGGCGGGGAGGGCGGGATATAAATAAAATTTTGTTGTTGTTGTTGTGTTGTTGCCTCAACAGACTAACAGGAAAACAAAAGCAGAGCAGCCTAGGGGGTGGAGTTTTCCTCCAAACAAACATAGGGACTTTGCAGGTTTATCTACCTTTCTCACATGCTTCATAGAATCACCATGAAGACCCAGGTGGCTCTGCCTACTCACCCTGCCCATTCAGCTTTTCTCTTGCTCAGATTTAAAGGCACACACACAGTCCAAAACACAGGTAGTTTGCAGGCTTATTTTAGGCCTGCACAGATTTAAAGGCACATGGTGGATGTTGGGGCAAGGCTTGTCCCCGCTGGCCAGCTGGCTGGCGCTGGGGAGGACCCTGCAAGACCAGGGATCCCCCACTGGGACCTGAGGACTGGCAAGCCTTGTGGTGCCACTATTAAACTTTAAATCAGGGGTGTCAAACTCATTTGTTATGAGGAACGGATCTGACATAAATGAGAGCTTGTTGGACCGGGCCATGTTTGTCATAAAATGTAATGCCAGGCAGTGAAGATGTAAACTTTATAAAGGGCACAAACACACATAAAATTTTTTAAACTTAAAATAAAATATGCTTGAAACATTAGCACACTTGCAGTATTTTGTTTAACAGTCTCTGATAACTGACACCTCTTGCTCTGAATTATTGCATCAAATACTGGAGACAATCTCTGTGCTATAGCAATCAAATACACTGGGTTTCTGCATTCTACTTGATATCTGCTTGGAACATAAACTGAACTTAGAATGAAGCTTCAGTCTGTGCCTCTCTCTCTCTGGCAAGGAAGTGCCTACCAAATTGGAACCTGGGGAAGGCGACTTGGGGCTCCAGGTTTCCCAGCCTCTTAATGTTTTCCCCAACAATACCATATGCAAATTTTAAATATCTCTACTGAATTAATCTAAACTGTATCAAGAATAGCAGAAACATGCACTCTGTATAAAGTATGAGCATTAATGTATGTATTTCGTCATTTATCCTGTTTCCGCTAGGCAGAGTGAGGTGTATTGAGCTATGTATATTGAAATCCTGTCCAGTGGAAAACGTTTTTGGCTACTGTTATTGACTTGGACATCTATCTTTGTTGCCCTGCATAACATCTGAGATTATTAGGATGCTGATACATAGCATTTGAGAGAACGAGGTTGCTCAGTTCTGCACTCATTGAAATGTCATTTTTAATTGTGGCAGAGAATGTCAAGTACTTAGCCCTTCTTGAAATGTGATGCCCTTTATATCTTAGCTTTAATTCCTGGATATATGTTTGACAGATTATTTTCAGTTTACCTGTTCATGGACAGCAGAAGAATTTCTCTTGCACAGCCTATGAATGTAAAGCAACTTACACTTAAAAACAGGGTAGAGCATGACCTACAATTCCACTTAGAAAAAGTAATATACTTTAAGATAGGGGTGTTGAACTCATTTGTTATGAGAGCCTGATCTGACACAAATTAGACCTTGTTGGGCCGGGCCATGTGTGTCATAAAATATAGTGCCAGGTAGTAGATATATATAAACTTCATAAAGGACACATACAAACACAATTAAAGATTTTAAAAACATTTTTAAAAAATATATCCTTAAAAGATTAGCATTCCTGCAATATTTTGTTTATTTAACAGTTTCTGATAACTGACACCTCTTGCTCTGAATTATTACATCAAAATCTGGAGACAATGTCTGTGCTGTAGCAATCTTGAGTATGCTGTTCAGGTGTATGTCTCTAAATTGCAAACCTACTTTTGATGTATTGACCTTCGTTACAGAAATCTCATTGTCAATGCTTTGAGCCTAAGACCTAGGGAGAAATATGAAATGGCTGGGCATTGTGAGCTTTTGTACATAAGTTGCTTCATGTGCTGGTCAGTCAATGGAGAAAATAGCTCCTGTGCAATTGACCAAGCCTGGCAAAGCAAGCTATGATGCAGAAGGAAGCAAGAGAGAGAAGGAAGCAGATGAGACTGAGTTGCTTACGGGCCTGATAGGAGCTCTCCAGAAACCTGATCCGGCCCTCAGGCCGCACATTTGACACCCCTGCTTTAAGAAATCTGAAACTACACATTTTGAATGCAGGTATGGACATCCAAGTTCAGAATACTGTTGAATTTTGTGCCTGTATTTTGAGCTGCTTTGGGTATTTTGCAAACACAAAACCCCTACTTGTATAAATAAATCTCCCTCTTCTGCATCCCTTTTTTTAGATATTTGGGGCCTTTTCTTCTACAGCCATCCATCTCAGCAGCTGCTTTTATGGAAATGGAGAAATGTTTTTATTCTCCTTGACTCCAGAACTGAAGGTGATTGAAACCATACTTTTTTCTAAGTAGAGGCATTGCTGCAGGAGTGCATGACTGTGTTTGTGCTACTTCAAAACTTTAGAGATATTAATGGTTAAACATCTGACACAGCTGAAAATCAGTCTGTGCACAACTGAAAGACTAAATGGGTTGGACTAAATTTTCCAGTTACAGAATGGAAATTTTCTGGAACTACGCCCACTCCTATAGCAGCCCAAACATACTCCTGGGAAGCAGTGGACCCTAAGGAATGACATGAGTGGGTAGGGTCAGCAGCAGAAAGGGGAACTGGTGGAAACTGCCAAAATATAGTCTGGATCCAACATGCTGTTGCTATCCATTCCACCACTGTACAGCCATTGTTCTACTATAATCTTACCCATTCCATTTTGTTAGCCAAAGTCTACAAGATTTTAATAAAGGATGCTGGTACAGTGCTAAATAAATTTCAGATCAGTGTGCAATTTAAAGAGCTTCAGGCAAGTTCTGAAACACAAAGTGCTTGTTGCTTTATCAAACTTTACAGTAGCAGCTGTGCTTATTCCCAAGATGCCTATTTGCTAGTTGCAAATATGTTTTTTTTCCCATCTCCAGGTATTTAAATGGACTGGCAAAAACACCTTCTTTATGAAAGGAGATGCTGATTCACTGGCAATTGGAGGAGGCAGGTCTGTAGCTGTGAAAAGAGTGGGTATGGGAGGCTGAGTATTTTTGGTGCACAATGTACGGTAAATCTGTTTCTTTGAAAACATGCAGCTAAGGGACTCAGCAAACTAACAGATATTTGTTGGCACTGCCTTGGCTTTATTTGGAGCCAATTTTCTCAGCACTTCCTGAGCTAATCAAGCGTTTCAGCAGCCAAACTTTTGAATGCAAAGGAAATCACCACCATAGCAACACTGTTTCCTTGTCTCCATGTTTGTTGGACTTTCAGGGGCCACAAGTGACTATCCAAATCAGAGCTCCAGTTTATATCTATATGTTTGTGGATGGCTATTGGGTAACAAACAAGAAAGGTTTTTTACCCAATAGGTAAGTTGGAGCCTGGTGAGATTGCTTGGCAATCATGAGCCATGAGTAAACAATTTATTACATTATTTATTTATTTAAATTTATAGCCCACCCTTCCCATAGAACAGGCTCAGGGCAGGTTACATCATAGAAGATGATCAACAGTTAAAACCAAATTAAAATATACAAAATCTAAAATTACAGACTAAACATTGGAAGCTAAAAATGACAAATTCTGCCTCGCAGGCATGGCCTATTGTCCCAGTCCAGCAGGTCCTACAGCACTGAGGTAGAATGGAAGGGGGGAGGCCAATAACGAGGTCTGCTGCCTCAGCTGAAAACCTGGCGAAAGAGCTGTTTTACAGAATTGAAGTAGGTATTGCAGGGCCCAGATCACCAGGGGGAGCGCATTCCACCAGGCAGGGTCCAGGGCTGAAAAGACTGGCCTTGAGGCCAGTCGGACATCTCTGAGGCCAGGTACCACAAAAGTTATTGGGTCCCTGATCACAAAGACTTATGGGGCTTGTACAAGGAGAGGCAGTCGCAAAGGTATGCTGGCCCCTGGTCGTATAGGGCTTTAAAGGTAAGTACCAGCACCTTGAACCAGATCTGGTACTCAATAGGTAGCCAGTGCTGTTAGAATCGACAGAGTCCTTCCTTGAGTACCTCTTTCCCTTCCTCACTCAACAAGCTTGAAATCTTAACTGCATTATCCCAGAATCAGATTATGCTTTTTTGGCATTCTTTGACTGGGTACTGAAATAGTCCAGTTTGGGTGAAAAATCATAACCTACGGTTGGGTCAGGCTTGTAACTTTGTTTCTTCAGTAATACTTTTCAGCTACTATGAACTGTTGGTTACATGAGCAGTTGAAGACTGCTAACAGCAGCAGATAAGCCAGAGAAGCATTGGGCTCAGTTACATGATACACATGACACTCTTTGTCAATAAATGTGGATCCCCACAGCGGAACAAACAAGGACCCCACGGCCATTCCATGGCTCTGAAAATGATGAAGGCTGAAGACTTTCCTTCCTTATGCTGTTCCCACAAGTTGAATCCAGTTTTGTTGTACTTGGGAACATCAGTCCAGAGTGTCACATGTATTGTCTAGTTATACTCTTAGCCTACAGTTTCATACTCTTATCATAGTGGTACCAGACTCAAAGTAATTATATGGCTATTAACAGAGAAAGGAAGCAAAGAGTAAATATAATCTTACCTGCCCTACAAGATGGCATGATCTAGCCACAGGTCAGTTCAAGTGAATCGTGTGCCACGAGCAGAAAACAAGTCCATAGCAATGAGAGATCAATGTGTGTTACTCAAACTGGCCTAATTAATTAATTGGTTGATTAGGGAATTTAGCTTTTAGCAAGAAGAGGTAACTGAGATTGTTTCACCTGTGTCTACCAGTACTAATTCCCCCAGAGAACTCTCAAAATAAACAGTCTGATGGTAAACAAGATATTTTATCAGAATAAAACATGCATAAAAAAAGAAAAAATTCTGAAAACACACACAAGACTAACAAAAGGGAGCAAAGAGTAACAAGGATATAGAATTGGGAAGTGGGGTTATATCTACCAATCTTACATAATGAAGTCCATGGAAGAAGACAACAAGATGAACAGTGTCTTGGGTGTACAGTCTGGATCCGGAAGAACACACACAATGTGGGTAGCTTAGGTATTATTTAGTCCCAGAAATGAATGCTGATTTTATGCATCAAAGGGACAATGTTTATGTGTTTACTGAAAAGTTCCCAGAGACCTGGACAAAAGGTTAATGGCATCTCCTGAGGGAGATCAAAGTATTGAGTGAACCCTGACAGCCCTCTGTGGCTAAAATATATGGTTTTGGCACCTTGAAGTCAGATGCTTCTGTTGTTCTTAGCTATGTTGATAAGGATGGATGGTCAAAGGATCCCACAATTAAGATCAAAGACAGACTGTTTTCCTGTGAAATCCATTGTTGGGAGAACAATGTTTGGGTAAATCAGCCTCTTTGAATCACTTTCAAATATTTTCCCAAACTGGTTGATTTCCCGACCACCATACCTGTACTTCATTCCTCGTTTGAAGAAGTGTGCATGCACACGAAAGCTTACGTTCTGAATAAAACTAAGTTGGTCTTAAAGGTGAAATTGACTCCTATTTTGTTCTACTACTTCAGACCAACACGGCTGTTTATTTGGATCGATCATACCTGTTTGTTTACTGTTAAGTCAGGCAGTGTTCTATATAAATGATATCTGGAGTGATATTAAACCTGAAGGGTATCTGGGTGTAAACTGCTCCTGCTGGAGGCAGATCTCACTGGTAACATGTGGGCCAAAGCAAATGAACCAAGCAGCACTTTGTTCTTAACTACAAGCCTGTGCCTATGCTGTAGTACAACTTTCATGCCATAGACTGCCTCTTTTCTTATATTTGCAGTGGAAAATTTGGATTATGGCTAGATGGAGATCTGAACCATGGAGGAAGCCATCCCTGTGAGACATTCAATAATGAAGCATTATCCCCCAGAGAGGAATTCCTCATCCAAGACTTGGAAGTTTGGGCTCTGGCTTAACCAGAAAAATGAAGTTCCTCCCTGCAAGAACATTACAACATAAGAATAGAATGAGGTCAGTAGACCTCCATTAACAACCTCTCAAAATCTCTTCAAAAGAGCATACACCTCCTTGTGGATTCACTAATGTCTTGACAGATGAGCATGGAAGAAAAAGATGGATTAACCTAACCTTTTCTCACATTCCACTCCCTAACATTGCCCCTTCTTCATCTGCTCTGTTGCTTTCCACCTTTTTGCCCCTAGATAATTTTCTATTGTTTAAGTTGAACTTTACTGGTGTATGTGTACTGTACAAAGTTAGGTGATATTCTGCACAGAAGCAGTTAGCCAGGCTATTCTCCTCAGTCGTATGCATTATACCAAGTAGTGGCCACCCTTTTTAGAAGTGTAGTTTTCTTTAACACAGGAAAAGCATAAGATATTGTTTGCCACATGGTATGTCTTGGCAGCTGGAGTAGAGGTTCTAGCGATGACATTCAACTCTGCTTCACTATGGGTATTTAGTATGCTTAAACAAGTTAATCCAGAGCAGAGATAACCCAGTCAAAAATTTTCCAGATGACAGCTCTTCTATTCCACAATACGTGCAGGGGAGAAAAGCAGGGTATAAATAAAAATTAAAAAGTTAAGCCATTTAGCTGCCTAGGTCATCTTTTTGTACATTGCACATTAAAATATTAGGCACAAACTCATATAAGCTTAAGACAGACCTATGGGTCTTTCAAGCTTTGGGATCAGCTCTGCTGTGGCATGAAATAACACAGTAGAATGGGGGTAACAACCACCCCCACACAGGTGTGTACTAAAGTTTCACACACACCACTTTGGATCCTAGGCAGAAAATGCAGTGCTCCAATACTTCCATGGAAACTACAGTTTTAAAGAAGACTGTGCTGACTCTTGATTCAGAGCTCAAGTAACTGATTCAATCACCTACACAGGAGCCTTTCCTTAGTGGACAAATTTCTGAACAGACATCAAGGGCACATGTGACGGACTGTCAAGGCCTAACAATGTCTGAGAACCTTTGAGTGACAGGTTGTTCAAACAAAATTCTTTTGAGTCAGTCAGTTAAGGAATGACAGCTGAAGAAGAGACAGTACTGACTGTAGACTGGGAAGGAGGCTGAGATAAGTGGATCAAGGAGGATTCTAATTCAAAC
Organism: Heteronotia binoei; assembly: GCF_032191835.1. NCBI lineage: Eukaryota > Metazoa > Chordata > Lepidosauria > Squamata > Gekkonidae > Heteronotia > Heteronotia binoei. Next base: position 56,248,517 of record NC_083224.1, read on the forward strand.
AAAAAAAGTCAAAACAGCTTCTAGTGAAGAGAAGCAACCACTAGTTTGTGTATATAGAAGGATTTGGGGAACTTGGTTGTATGTTCCTACCTTCCACACTTTTTACTTTTCGGTGAAAATCAGAAACCTATCCTTAAGTATTTAAGTAGAAAGCCTCTCTCCTCATAGTTTTAACAGATGAATAGCAGAAACACAGGTTGGCAACAAATTATCAGGTGTTTGTGTGAATACAAAGTTACCTCAATTTTATTATTGTTCACCTCATACATCCTACGCCTGATTCCACTTGACCTTTTCTCCTCCAAGTTAAATAAAACATTTTATTTTGAACTTTCAAAAGCCTCTTGTGTGCATTTCAAAAACAGAATATAAGGTGATCTATCTTATCTATCAAAAATACATAAAGAGGCTTCTCAGCAAGACAGATGGGAAAATCCTGTGTGTGAGGGAAGGAAGAGGTAGAGAGTGTCAAAGCGTGATTTATTTGGTACTGTTATGTCATGCACCATCTACTGTTCTTGTTCTTTAGGAGGAGAGCAATGGAGAGACAATTCCATACAGTGGAGTCGGAAGAGAGGAAGAATTGGCAGGGCAGTGGATCATGTCCAGTGTTTAAATGTGTCCAGGATTAACAAATCCACACAACCACTTTTGAACACTTTTTAAAATTTATGCAATTCTTCTATAGGTTATCATTAAAAGGGGCTTAAAGAAGAATAGGAAAAAATCCAGAAATTAAACGAGTTAATTCTCAACAATGACAGCTGACTTCTTCAGGAAAAACAGCTCTTGTATATAAAAGCATATTTTTGGTAGCATAAAGTGCATGTCACAGAAATATTACCAAAAATAATACATCTTAAAAGGATGATACAATACCCTTATACATACAATCATTGTCTCTGGCAATGTGGAAGAGTTAAAAATACATTCAGACTTTTCAAAATAGAAAAGACAAAACCCTTAGCACAACATCTGCTTTTTAAATAGCCATTGGCCTCTCTATTGCAACTGATTATTTCCTCTATAGCATGTGTTGAAAGGACACCATGTCACTGGTTTGTTATTTGCTCTTCTGAGTATTGACTCTGGCCATTAAAAAACAACAAAAGTTAAAAAAAGAAAAAAGAAAGATCTAAAGCAGCATATACTGTGAGAAAGTTTGTCAGAATTACCACATGTAATGCAAACAGCATGTCTCCTCTTCCTGCCCTCAAAAGCCATGATTGGTTTACAGTGTTTTCCTTGGTAAATGAGCTATAATATTTTGTCAGACCTTGGATAATTGTGTTCATTTAAAAATACAGGCCTCTGGATTAGATTTTGATTTTTAAACATTAGTGATTTTACAAATGCCTCTGAAGCCTCCTTTAGCAGTCAGTTCTTACTTCACTAATACATGCTCAAGCCAGCATGTAAAGGGAGCACTCCTCATAAGCAATAATGTTCTCATTACCAGTGGTTAAATTTCCATATGATTGCCACAACACATGGAGAGTTTTTAAAGTTTCTACTGCTAAGCACGCAAGGCCTTTCCCATCAAACTTTCTCCTAACAACATAGTGCGTATTTTTTCTGTGCTTTTATGGAATATTTGAAGTAAACATGATAAAATCTGTCTATGCAACCTGATGTATCAAAAATGGTAGCATGAAAGTCTGGTGACTGGAAAGAAGTTTAAGCTGCTCAGTTAGAAAAGAGATTTTTTGAAACTCTGCTCTGCTTCTTTGTCACCATCCTGATTCCAGTCTTCTTTCATTGGAGTAAGTTCAGGGGCAACCACATCACCATCCTATCAAAGCATCAAATGAAAAAAGAAATTCAGCCTTTACTCAATATGATCTCAACCTAGAGTCAGTCACAAGCATGCTACTTCTCACTGCAAAGAAAACATGATGAATACACTACACTGTTCTATAATTAGAACAAAGTTTGAGTCCAGTGCATGCACACGATAATGTATACCCAGAATTAAACTTTGTTGATCTTAAAGGTGCCAGTGGACTCAAACTTTGCTCTACTGCTTCAGATCAAAACAGTTATCCAACTGAACCTGTTCCAAAATTCTTAATGGCTGTTCCACTTCCCACCCATCCCCATCTCAGTTACCAATTTTTTGTGTGTGGTGATGTTATATTTGTCCTATAATTCAGGACATCATCTTTGCTAAAACAATTTCTGGGATTTTAAAGAATTCTATCTATGTGGGAATACTTACAAGTTTCTTCATATGAAGCATTTAAGAGCTGTCAGTGTAGAACAACATACACATTTGGTGCAAGTGAGATGTTTACTACTGCCAAAGAAACCCCTACTCCCAGTGTGTGTTCCCATCATACTACCCAAAACAATGCATACAACAGTATCCAGGAGCATTTACATATAAGGGACAAAAGGGTGGTTTCAGCAAGATCCAAGTCTCTCTCTGTTGAGCCATGCACAGAACATCAATACATTTTATAAATTCAAGAGGTTCTAAGCCGTACTGCTTTTTGAGAGGTAATGGGTCACTTACAGAATGACATCCTCAGACAGAACTAAGGAAGTCATTACACTGCACTTGTTGGTGCCAAGTTACAACTTCATTTTACAAGTTTTAAGGAGTGATCTTGCAGCTATGGCATTTGCTTCTTCTGCCAGCAGGAAACACATTTTTATTCTTAAACTGCTTTGCAGATTTTATTGCAAAAGCAGACTACAATTGCTTAAATGAATGATGAAAAATAAATATTTGGTAAATACACATGCCAAATGCAAAATCTGTGGTCAACTAAAAATATCTTACCTGTGGTTTACTGAAATCCTTGTCCATGCACCATTTAACGAAATATTTTCTAGCAACATCAATACTCTCTTTATCCATTTTCTTACAGTAAACCCTGATCAACTGTTCAGCAAATTTCTCTGGCAGAAACTTTGAGACCTCAAATAGAAGACAGAGGGTCAGAATGTAAAAGAAGCAAAGCTGTCACTGAGAAAGCAAACTCTTCAGTGAATTTCCTGATTCTCCATTCATTTACACTTAAACAACGTATCACTGCAGTAACATGAGCAACAAGAATTTCACAGTTTGATACTGAGAAACATTAAATGAATATAAACAGGTTGCTTACCTGTAACTTATGATCTTCGAGTGGTCATCTGTGCAGTCACACACATGGGTCTTGCCGCAGGCAACGGATCCATACCTCGGAGCTCCAATAGCTCGCCTATAGCGTTTTTTCGCGCGCTTCCCTCCCGCTCTGGGGAGCAGGCACCGATCGCGCATGCCTGGAGTGGGGGTGGGGGAGCGCCCTTCCCACTCAGTTTCTTCCAGCCGCCACTGACACTCTATCGAGTTAAACAGGAGTCAACCAAAATCAGAGAAGGCCAGCAGCGGGGAAGGCTGGGTGGGCGTGTGTGACTGCACAGATGACCACTCGAAGATCATAAGTTACAGGTAAGCAACCTGTTTATCTTCTTCGTGGTCTCTGTGCAGTCCCACGCATGGGTGACTAGCCAGCTAAGTTGTCACGGTGGAGGGTGCTGGTGAAGAAAAAATTAGTCACAAAAACACATTGTGTAGATAACGGATGGAAACGGATACACTCACCCATAGCTTCAGTGGAAGATGGATCTGAGGACCGCTTGGCCGAAAGAGGCGTCTCGCCTTGCACGAACGTCCAAGGCATAATGAGAGATGAACGTGGAAGGAGAGGACCATGATGCAGCAGCGCAGATGTCCTCTAAGGAGACGCCCTGCAGGAAAGCCGAAAACGTCGAGACCGCTCTAGTAGAGTGAGCCTTAAGGCCTTCGGGCAAGGGCTGGTTAGTAAGTTCGTAACACAACTTGATGGCACTGGATACCCATTTGGATAGTCTCTGGGTAGAAATTTTGTGCCCCCTGTGTGGGTTGCCGTAGGCCACAAACAGGTTAGGGTCCTTACGGAATTGTTGTGTACGAGAAAGGTAAAAGGACAAAGCTCTTCTGACGTCCAAAGCATGCAGAGCTCTCTGTCCAGAGTCCTTAGGATCAGGAAAGAACATTGGTAACGACGATGTTGAGGTTGAGAGATGAAAGTGGGATACAACTTTGGGAAGGAAGGAGGGGTCCGGCCAGAGGACCACTTTGTCCTTATGGAAAACCGTGTAGGGTGCATCATGGCGGAACGCACACAAGTCACTGGCCCGTTTGCCTGAAGTGAGGGCAACTAATAGTGCGGTCTTCCAAGACAGTAAATGAAGATGTATTGTGGCCATAGGCTCAAATGGGGGTTTCATGAGGTGTGAGAGTACTAAAGATAAACTCCACGTTGGAACAAAAGGTTTAACCGGAGGGTGAAGGTGCAACATGCCCTTCAGGAAGGATTTGGATAACTTATGTGAAAAAACAGTCTGCCCATCCACTGGGTCATGAAAGGCAGAAATGGCCGAAAGATGAACTTTTAACGAGGAATAGCAAAGTCCTGATCTATGTAGAGACAAAAGATATTCAAGGATTAGATGCAAGGGCATAGATTCTGGTTGGATATCCTGCAATGACGCAAAAGAGCAGAAACGTTTCCATTTGAAATTATAGGAACGTCTGGTAGAAGGTTTCCTTGCATTGAGGATGACTTCAGCTACTCCTGCAGACAGGGAGGTGGACGGATTCTCCATGCTGTGAGGGCCATGACCTGCGGGTTGTGATGCAGAACTTGGCCGTTGGCTTGAGTCAAGAGATCGCCTACTAGAGGGAGACGACGATAGGTGTGGTGGGACATTTGGAGCAGTCTCGTGAACCATGGCTGCCGTGGCCACCATGGAGCAATGAGAATACAGTCCGTGCCCTCTCATGCGATCTTGAGTAACACTCTTGTTATGAGGGGAGTCGGAGGAAACAAGTAGTGTAGTGGGCCTCTCCAGGTGTGCAGGAAAGCATCGTTGCCCCTCCTCGTATAGAAGAGAGGAGGTGCAGTGGAGTGAACACTCTGGGTGCAGTGGAGAGTCCGAATGGCAGGGCAAGATATTGAAAGTGGTCGTGACCTATGGCGAATCGAAGATATTTCCGATGCTGAGGGCGGATGGTCACATGGAAGTAAGCGTCCTGAAGATCCAAGGAAGCCATCCAGGAACCCCTGGGGATCAGAGGAAGGATGGATTGCAGGGAGATCATTCTGAACTTCTTGTAAATTATGTGCTTGTTTAGCTTCCTTAGATCTAAGATAGGGCGCTTGCCGCCATCCCTCTTGGGCACCAGGAAATATCTTGAGTAGAACCCCGTCCCGCGGTGTTGAGGAGGAACCGGTTCTATGGCATTTTTCTGGAGCAAGTCCAGAATCTCCTGTTGGAGATGCGGGGAGGGAGGGGTAGTGGTGAAGTAGTGGTGGCGAGGTGGTGAAATGAACTCTAGGGCGTAGCCCAGATGGACTATGGTTAAGACCCAGGAGTCGGTGGTGATCGAATTCCAGGTGGGGAGAAAGGGAAGAAGCCGTGTCTGGTAAGCAGGCTGCAACTGGTGAGGGAAGTCAAAGAGACTGTTTGGTTGGGAGGGAGGCCTTCTTGTTCTGTTGGGATCTAGGCCTCTGTTGGAAGGGAGGCTTTTGTTGAGTTGGTTTTCTCTTCCAGTAGTCACCTTGCTTGGGCGACCGCGGGCATCGTTGGAAGGATGACCTCCAAGGCTTGCTTCGGTTAAATTGCTGGGTGGGTGGTTGGGAAACTCCCAGACGCTTTGCCCTCTTGCGGCCATCGTCCACGGAAGTCAAGACCTCATCAGTGGAAGCGTGGAAAAGGCCGAGGCCATCAAAGGGGAGGTCCTCTATTTTTTGTTTGATGTCCGGCTGCAGGTTGGTGGATCTCAACCAAGCGTGACGCCGTAAAGCCACCGAGGAGGCGAAGACTCTAGACAAACAGGAGACCGCATGCCGAATAGAATTGATTTGTTGCTTGGATACTTGGGATAGTTCCGCAACCAGACCAGACGCCGTTCTCTGGGAGGTCTCAGGCAGAGAGGGTATAAGGGGCGTAAATTGGTTTGCCAAGTTGTAAATATAAGCGGCAAAATAAGCCAGATAATTTTTATTTATTTATTTATTTAGAATTTATATCCCGCCCTTCCCACGAATGGCACGAATTGTTAAGCTTCGAGTTAGTAGAAGCCAAACTAAACATCTTGCGTGCTAGAGTGTCCAATTTGCGCCCTTCCCGGTCAGGAGGTGTGGGGTGCCTGGAAGGTTTAGCTTTAGTGGCAGAGTGTACGATGATGGAGTTGGGAGCCAGATGTGAAGCTAAAAATTTTGCCTCGGGGGCGTGCACCCTGTACAGGGAGTCAAACCGTTTCGAGGTGGGCGGAACAGAGGCAGGCTTTTCCCAGGCCTCTCGCAAGCCCTCTAAATGCACAGGTAGCATGGGAAGGAGGGACCCGGGCGGGAAATCCGCTTGCACTAAATCGTGAACCACGTCAGGTACCTTTGGTGAATCCGAAGGGAGTACAACTTTCAAGGTCTCAGCCATTGTGGTGATGAGATGTAGGTATGCTTTAGACGCATCCGATGGAGAGAGGCGAACCTGTGGAGTCGAACCCGAAGCTGGTGAGGCAGGGACTTCGTCGGAGTCGGGGGATTTTCGCTCCACAGCCCCTGCACTTTTTGAACGTAACTTTCCCTTCCATACGCTCCGGACGGGGGAGGGAAAGGGGGGGGAAGAAATAGGGAAAGAAAAGCGCAGAGGCGGTTCTATTGGAGCTCCGAGGTATGGATCCGTTGCCTGCGGCAAGACCCATGTGTGGGACTGCACAGAGACCACGAAGAAGATTTGCTTATATTCACAGTACAGTACCTCATATCAGAACAAAATCATCACCAGTGGAATGCCTTTTCTCAGCGACAATTAACCATTGAGCTTACACTTACCTGTTCTTTTGTAATTTTGACTGCCTTAGTGATATCAGACTTGCAGTAGAAACGAACATTATTGATAGGATTCTTCTCTTTCATTCCATAATCCATGTTGATAACCTTTACAGAGGCAAGAGAAATAAAGTGTAATTAAGCTATTTGTCTGAACATAAGGCAAACTTCTAAAACCAGCTGATAATCTATTTAGGAGAACGATTAAACTCTAAGCCAGGGTAACTCAGAATTATGCTAACATAGCAGCCCAACACTACACCAATGTAAACACAATGCTGGCATATCTGTGCTAACACAGAGGCCAGAAACAGCTTCAGGTGTGTACCTGGGGAGAAGTCGTGCTTATTTGCCATCCTAAACCCACTCAGGACATCTCTTGCCTCAAGTACAATGTCACAACTGCAAAATGCTAGTGTAAGTAAAAATACTCCCACTGAACACAGCTGAGTGAAAAAACAAAGCCCACCTACTATGCCTACATAGTCACTGCATCACTTAGGTTACCAACTTAAGTCTGCAGCCAATCACAGGACTCCTAAGTACTATATTAATTTCACACAGGTGACCCCTACATCACCTGAATGGGTGCATATTAACCATCTCCCAGGAACACTTAGTGCACACACAAGGACACTCTGGTTATGGGAATTCTAAATAAAGGACATTTTGTGGAGGCTGAAGGAAGCAGAATTTCTGCTTTAAGATCCTAATGAAGCAGTGTTGAAATAATTATACTTGCCAGCCAGACACTCTGCTGTCTCTCAGTCTCCAAAGAAACAGGTAAGAGTGCTAAATCTGGGACTATTGCTATAAAGCAGTACCTGCAGCCACACCAATGCATGAAAGGTGCCACCTTTTCTTCCTGTTATCAAATTGCTAGCTTGCTGAATGTAAACATCAACAGTATTGCTCTGCTTTTTGGTTTGTTTTTCAGCATCCCTTTAAAAAAGGCTGTGTTTATTCTGTACCTACACAGCGACTCTGAATTGTTGGTTTTTGACATACATTATTAGTTGATCAGTTTGGAAGAACTACATTTGCTGCTTATGTTATCCTACAGCTATAAACTTTGTCACACTACACTTTATCGAGCCATTAATCTACTGCTAGAATAATCATGCTGGGTCTGGACTCTTTTTTCTTTCTACATTGAAAAGTATGAAAAGAAACCTTGTTAAAAAAACTAGGTTACTATGAACAACATAAAGCAACATATTGTTTATATGTGGAAACATGGTATCTAATAATCTGCTGCTACATATTTTGTTTTAGAACTGTTAAAAAAGAGAAAAACTTTATTTCATGATAGTAACACCATTTGATTAATATTTTATGGACAGAGCTAAGAGAATTGTCCTCTCTATCCTCTCTGGTGATACAGACTACTTGATGGGGTTATATGTCTTAACAGCAGCAGAATAAAGAAACCTGCATGTATTTTCTACTTGAACACTAGACCGGTCAAAAAATCTGAACCTGATTTAGGAGAAAAATTTCCTTCTACTGATCAAATCCAAAATCTCTTCCAGTTTAGTTTAGTAAATTAGACTGTATTGTAAGAGAAAATAAATTTTTAAAATATGGATTAAATGATAATATCAGAAACATAGTAGAAGATGCTAAAGTATATTGCAGAAAACTCACAGATAAAAGAGCTGCCAAGATTTCAAATACATGAGAAAGATTTGGGTAAGAAGCACCATGGAAGAACTATATTATGGATAATATAGAACTGTTGGATAAAAAAATACTAAGACCAGAACCTAAAAGAAAGTTTGGAAGAGGATCGTTTAAACCATTATCAAGAACAACTATTCCACAATTTGTTCCATTTCAAAACACACTGTTAGGTGTGTGGTTGGTGGACAGCATAAGTGTGGGAGGTATGGATTCTAGTTCTTCCTACTCTGTTGTTGATTACCTTATTGCTGAGGAAAAGATGAGCTTTGCCTTACTGACAGCTCCCCATTGGGTGAGATTTAATCCACCCCCCTTCCAATTTCTCACAAGTGTTTTTCCCCCGCAGTGATCTGCTGGGTGGATGTCAGGAACATATTCTGTGAATGTTCTACTCTATTCTCCTGTTGCTGCCCTAGTGCCTATGTCCACCTAATTTCATTTAAAAAATTCCTGGGCTTCCTGTGGGAGTTTCTGCCAAGTGAGATGTCACCGAGTCTGGGTGAGACAGCTGAAGTGGCTATTCAACTGTGTCAAACAGGAATGTGTTTACAGAACAGGATTCCAATTCCCATTTGTAGTACTTACAGGGCAGCTACCAGGCACATCAGGGTTTTCTCTATAGCAGACAGTGCTGAGTTTCCTACGTAGTGGCACAGGATGCATTGCTTGGCTGCTTCTGTACATGGCTAACATGGAGACACTGTCAACATGCTACTTCATGACTATTGGGCATGGGCAGTAGGGGTGTGCAGGTCTATAGGACCCCTCCCATGCTGAGAGTTTGTCCAATAGACCCAAGATTTGGTGTGTGTGTGGGGGGGAAAGCAACCTAGGAGAAGCAAAGTTACAAAACACAGCTGAGCAGCAGCAGCTCCTGCTGCTCAGCTGTTTCCCCATTGTTTTCAGCCATCTCTTTAAACCAGTACAGCTGGGTTTAAATGGACTGCAGAAAAGGGGGAGGGAAGACAGCTGATAGGCGGGGAGCAGTTTCCCTACCTCTCAGCTGTTTCTCCAATCTTTTCTCAATCCCCTTAAACCAGCCTGGTTTAAAAGGACTGCAGAGGAAAAAAGCAGGGGGAAACAGCTGAGAGGTAGGGAACAGCCACCCCACCTATCAGCACTTTCCTTGATTTTCCTGTTTCTTGAAAATATCCAGGATACTTTTTTTTAAATTTCCAATAAGGTATTTTTCAGGTATATTTTTGGCTCAAGAAGATCCAAATACGCAACTCTAAAAGGGCAGTGTTGCTATGAATTCCAGTGCAGTTGCTATGCCCTCAGTTCACTGGTGTTAATTATTGTTTAAAGTATCAGAGGGCACAGGATACCAACAAGTTATGCCCATCACTGCCAGTGAACTGGCATCCAGGACTTGGGATGCTGCTGCTATGATTGTATTTAACAGAGATTTTACTGATGCAATAGGGAAGGCAAATGATCTTGACAAATTCCCTTTCTCACAGAAGCCCTTCAACCCACAGGGTTTGTCATGCCATCTGCAGGCCACAGGGAATGGCTGTAGGAATGGGAGGGCAGAAAAAGTTTAGTTTCTCCCAGTGGAATGTTTTCAGGAAAACCATATGTGCTTCAAAAGTAATCAGAGCAACATACTAAAAAGCGTGGTTTTTAAAAAGAAATTACATCAACTATGAAGTCTTCAGCCATCAATCCAACATCCTGACTTTCTGTCTCTGGCTTAGATGCAGCAATTTCAGCGGACAATTTATCGTACTGCTCCTGTGAATATAAAGCCTTTCACTTTTTGTATAATCAGATGTTTAGTAAGTTCACATTTTGAAATAAAAAGTAATTCAAACAGGTCTAGGGGTGTGCACTTGGTATAAACTGCGTCAAAACCAAAAACACATGGTATTTCCTCAGCTGGTTACTGAGTGGCCTAGTGACTGAGCTATCAAAAAAAAGCTGCCCTGAAAAATCCTGAAAATATCTGGGATTTTTCAGGACCACCAGATAGCTACAATTAAAGGGCATTTAAAGGGTTCTCAGTCTCTTTACATGCTTTTGGATTGAACTCTCAGCTTAGAGAAGGCATTTAAAAGGAATGCAAGCCCTTTAAATGCCTTCAGCATTCACTCACTGCAGAATCACATGGCTCAGAGAAGGCATTTAAAGGCAATTCTTTAAATGAATTTTCCCCACTCCATTGGAAATAATGGGGATGAGGCACCCCTTTTTTGTAACTTGTGTTTGAGGAAAGGCACCAAGAGCTATGCTGCATCGACTTACATGCAATATTGTAAGATATCAGGAGGAAATTGTGCCTCTTAGAAGGTTTTGTATTGGATGTTGTTACTATGTGGAATTTAATCTGCGTATAACATATATATTAAACCACCTATTTTGTTTGTTATGAGAATATAATAACTTGTTAACCATTTACTCTTGACATGAGAATTCTAATTGGTTTTGATATGAGAATATATATTTCTATGATTGTAAAATGTGAGAAAAACAGGTTTCTTACCTGTAACTGATGCTCTTCGAGTGGTCATCTGTGCAATCACACACATGGGTTATCCGCCAGGATTGATCCCGACCTCGGAGAATTCAAAGCAATCTTGGAGCGTTAATTTTGGTGCGCACTTCCTTTCGTCCCGGGGAGAAGGCATCCACTGCGCATGCCTAGACGAGAGGGAGGCGCTTCACCCACCCAGTTTCTTCCCGCCACCATATAGGAGGAAAATTTTGAATTAGGAACAAGGAACCAGCAGCGGGGAAGGTTGGGTGGGCGTGTGTGACTGCAGAGATGACCACTCGAAGATCATCAGTTACAGGTAAGAAACCTGTTTATCTTCATCGTGGTCTCTGTGCAGTCCCACACATGGGTGACTGGCAAGCTAATCTGTCCGGAGTTGGGTGCTGGATCTGTAACCAAAGGACAAAGTTAGTTATGCATATAAGAAGCAATATTGTACTTATGGTGTAGCCGACTGCAGACATCAGTCGAAAATGGATCATAGCACAGCCTGCCCGAAGGATGCCTCACGCCGAGCATGGATGTCTAAAGCGTAGTGTGAGGCAAACGTAGATGGAGACGACCAGACCGCAGCGGCACAGATGTCTTCCATCAGAACGCCCTTACAGAAGGCTAATGAAGTGGCAACGGCTCTGGTAGAATGAGCTCGTAAATGTTCAGGTATAGGCTGTTTAGCCAGTCAACAGCATAAAGTAATAGCAGCCACAATCCATTTTGAAAATCTCTGGGTTGAGATTTTAGTGCCTTGGTTGTGGGTTGCATATGCTACAAAGAGTCTAGTGTCTTTTTGAAATGGACGTGCCCTCTCAGTGTAAAAAGCAAGGGCCCTACGTACGTCCCGGTTGTGTAAAGTTCGTTGACCTGTGTTGGCAGGGCGTTGAAAAAAGGCAGGTAAAGTAGATGACTCTTCTAGATGAAACGGTGAGACTACCTTGGGTAAAAAGGAAGGGTCAGGCTGTAAAACAGCTCTGTCATGATGGAAAATAGTGTATGGCGGGTCTGCTCTGAAAGTGCAGATGTCGCTGGCTCTTCTGCCAGAAGTAAGCACTACCAGTAAAGCTGTCTTCCAGGACAGCAGATGCATAGGAATGGATGCCATGGGCTCAAAACGTGGCTTCATTAATTGGCTCAGCACAAGAGACAAGCTCCAGGTGGGTTGAAGCTGACGGATTGGAGGATGAAGGTGGAGGATCCCCTTCATGAAGGCTTTGGTAGCACAGTGGGAGAAAACAGTGCACCCTTCGATGGGTGGATGGAATGCAGAGATGGCCGCTAAGTGGACCTTCAGAGAAGAGTACGACAGTCCTGAGTTAGAAAGGGATAAGGTGTAGGTCAGGATCTGAGCTATAGTGGAGAGTTCAGGCTTGAAATTATGTAGAACAGCATATGCCGAAAAACGTTTCCACTATAAAGAATAAGATTTTCTGGTGGCAGGTTTTTTGGCATTGAGTAGGACATGACGAATGTCCAAAGGAAAATTCAGAAACTGATTTTCCAGGCAGTCAGTCATAGAAGTCCCGGATTGTGGTGTACAGCTTTGCCTTCTTGTTGGGAAATCAAGTCCTGAACTTGAGGAAGTCGGAGGAACGTGCTGTCCGAGAGGAGAAGAGTGGTGAACCAGGGTTGACAGGGCCACCATGATGCAATTGGTCCAATCTAGCTTTATCTTTTGCAATACTCTCGAGATGAGAGGGATTGGTGGAAATAGATAATGTAGTGTCCCGGACCATTGATGGAGGAAGGCATCCCCTGCAGAGAGTGGGGATGGAGGACGCCGGGTGTAAAAGTGCGGACACTGGGCGTTGTCTGGAGATACAAATACATCTATTTTCGGAACTCCGAAAGTCTCGAACACTGTGTGCAGGTAACGATGGTTGAGGGCCCATTCGTGGTCGTTGACTAGATGACGACTCAGTGTGTCTGCTTGGACGTTTTGGACTCCTGGTAGATGCACCGCTGTCAGGAAAATGCCGTGAACGATACTCCAGTGCCATAAGGATAGGGCTCGTTTGCACAAGTGAACAGAGGCTGTGCCTCCCTGCCAATTGATGTAGAAAACAGTGGCTACATTGTCGGAGGTGACCTGAATGTGGCGATTGTGAAGAGATGGTAGAAAAGATCTCAGAGCTCTGTGGACCGCCAGGAGCTCTAGGCAATTGATGGGAAGGGATCTCTTGTACTCGGTCCACTGTCCCTGAACTGTCAACGTTCCCAAGTGGGCTCCCCATCCCCACTTGGAGGCATCGGTCGTGACAATCACAGTGGGTGGTGTTCGTACGAATGGCATTCCTGCCAGGAGATGACATTTTAGAGATGGGATAATGTGAGATGGGACCGTAAGTAAGGTCATTTGGTGTTGCCGGTGTGGATGAAATGTCCGGACAAACCACAGTTGCAGACGGCGCATATGGAGTCTTGCAAAACAGAGGACGGTGGTGGTGGCCGCCATGAGACCTAACATCCGCTAGAAGATGAAGGTTGTTTGGGTACGGTATGTGATTATGGTATTGGCCAAGGACTGGATACGATGCACTCTGTCTGGTGGAAGGAAGGCCTTGTGTGATATCGTTGACAGACGTGCCCCTATAAATTGTATGTTCTGAGTGGGATTCAGGTTGGATTTTGCATGATTGACCTGAAGACCTAGTGCAGACAAGAGGGACAGAGTAGACGAGATGTCCTTCTGAAGTTGTTCTTTTGTTTGAGATACGACCAGCCAATCATCTATATAAGGGTAAATGGAGATCTGTTGTTGCCAGAGTACAGCTGCTACCTCTGCCATACATTTCGTGAAAACTCTCGGTGCGGTCGAAAGACCGAAGGGGAGAGCGTGGAATTGATAGTGTTGATCTCCGATAGCAAACCTGAGGAATCTTCTGTGATGATGATTAATGGTGAGATGGAAGTAAGCATCTTGTAGGTCTATCGACACCATCAAGGCCTGTTCTGGAATCATTGGTAGGATTGCAGAGTAATCATGCGGAATTTTTTGTAGCGAATATGGAGATTGAGTTTTCGAAGATCCAGTATAGGGCGCTGCCCCCCGTCCCTCTTTGGAACCAGAAAATAGCGGGAATAAAATCCCGTGTGATGGAACTGCGGTGGAACTGGTTCTATAGCTCCCTTGTCCAGCAAGGTGGCGATTTCTGTTTGAAGTGGAACAGATGGGGGTGTAGGTATGAATCTGTGGAGTTTTGGAGTCGAATCGAACTCTATGATGTAGCCCCTGTGGCTGATCGCCAGGACCCATGAATCCGATGTTATGGATTCCCACATAGGGTAGAATGGTCGTAGTCTGGTGGTGTCTGAATGGTGTTGTAGCTGATTGACAGGTAGAAGAGAGGAGTCAAAGAGACTGCTTTGGAGCTGGTGTTGTCTTCTTTGAGGTTTGTGAACGTGTTCTTTGCTGAAATGGTTGTTTTGCCGGAGGAGCCTTATGTCTCCAGAATTCAGCTTGTCGGGGGGATCGGGAACATTTGTAGTATGACGGTTTCCAGGTTCTCTGCCGAATAGGGTGGGATTACTGTTGAGAAACTCCCAATCTTTTGGCCCTTTTCCTACTGTCATCAACAGTGGTTAAAATATCATCTGTGGTGGCATTACCGTCGAAAGGTAAGTCCTCTATCTTGAATTTGATGTCAGGTTGCAGTGACGAGGACCTGAGCCAGGCATGACGGCGTAGAGCAATCGATGTAGCCATAGTCCTAAATGAGCATGCCACAGCATGACGTACTATATTAATTTGCTGCTTGCTGACACGAGAGAGTTCCTGAAAGATGTGCGAAGCCTGCTTCTGTGCTGCATCCGGAAGGGAGGGGATCAACGTGGTAAATTGGGAGGTCAGATTGAAAGTATATGCCGAAAAATAGGCCAAATAATTGTGAATTTTGGAAGTAGCAGTGGTAAGAGAATAGATCTTTCTTCCTAAAGTGTCCAATTTTTTCCCTTCCTTTTCAGGTGGAACCGTGTGTCGTGTTTGTTTGGATTTTGAGGACGAATGCACAATCATGGAATTTGGTGCCGGATGATTGAAGAGAAATTTTGATTCAGGAGCATGAATTTTGGAGAGGGATTCAACTCGTTTAGATGTCGGTGGCACTGAAGCGGGTTCGTCCCATGCCCCTTTCAAGGCTTCCAAGTGGACTGGAAGCATCGGGAGAAAAGAGCCTGCCGGTAGGTTTGCTAAATCGTGGACTACATCCGAAACTCTAGGTGCGTCAGTAGTCAGTTTAATATTAAGTGAATTTGCCATGTTGGACAGCAAATCTAGGTAAGATTTAGAACCCTCTGAGGGTGATAGGTCAGCAGGTTTGATGATGTCGGAGGCTGGTGAAGGAGGAGCTGAGGCTGTAGAATAGGAGGAACCTGATTGTTCCGCTTCAGATTCTTCCTGGGTTTCAATGGGTGTATCAATGGGCTTGGTAGGCATTGATATTTGTTTGGTCAGCAGGGGAGGCTGTTCCATCTGTTGTTTCAGGGAGACCGAGCACGCTGAAGTCGATCTAGCTGGAGACAATGGTTTTGATACCATAGTGTAATGCTTAGGGCATTGATAGGGACTCTCACGGGGTCGATAAGACACATCCTCACAGTACCGAGGACAATCCTCATGGTATATGTGCTCCCGATGTGGATGATAAAGCACCTCATGGTATCGAGAGTCCTCATGGTACCGAGGATCTTCACGGTACCGATACCAATGGGAATCTGAGGAAGGTGATCTGTAATATCGTCAGTACCTACGAGGAGATGGTGATCTGGACCGTGATGGGCTATAATAGTAATAGCGTTCCCTATGACGACTTGAGATCTCTCGGCTCGGACTCGAGTGGATGGCTCTCTTGGTGTTGAGGGTTCTCTTACGAGTAAAGATGCGGGTGTCACTATCTGTTGTTTGCTAGGCGTCTGTCTACTAGGCATCGAAACTTCCAAGGAAGGAGTGTGTGCCGAGAAGGTTAGCACACTGACTTCTGTGTGAATCTGGAGATTCGGTGTCGAGGATATTTTCTGGCAAAGACCCATGAAGTGATGGGGACCGAGAATGGATATGTACGACCTCGAGAGGTACAGTATTGATGGGTGCCGAGACCTCCGATAAAGTCGGTGCTATCTGTACCGAGGCCGCAGTGTCAGCAGTCGGGTGTGATGTAGAAGTCATGGTGGGAGACTTCGAATCCGAGGACCTATGGCCCATCTTAGATTTTGTTTTCGGTGATGTCGAAGCGAAGGATCTTTAGAAGTCGATTGCTGTGCGATGTTTCTTTTTAGAATCGTCAGACTTTTTTGAGTGCTTCCCGGACTTAAGTTTGCTGGGAACCGAAGCCATGGAAGCTGCCAGTCGAGCCACTCCCTTTTGAGTAGATAGGGAAGATGGTGAGGTTTGGGATCCCGAAGTATGGGACATAGTAGGGCGCAGTGACGACTCTAACAAATGACTTCTGAGTCTAGCCGCGTGGTTTTTTCTTGTTTGCTTTCCAACCTGATTACAACACAGGCAAGTGTTGGTACAATGGGCCTCACCCAGACAAAAAAGGCATAAAGAATGTCCGTCTGTGGATGGGATTTTTGAGGCGCACCGAACACACTTCTTGAAAGTGATTTTGTCTATCCCTTCCATCCGCCCTGGGGAGGGGGGGGGAGGGGGAAGGAAAGGGACGAAGGTAGAAAGAGAGTAGAAAGATAATAACAATTTTTTTATTTTTATTTTTTATATAACGAAACCGGTGAAGTTGAAGAAAGAGACGAAGACAAACGGTGAGGAGAAAGTGCAGGAAAACAGATGAAGATTGCAGTGAATAGAGGAGATTCAGCGAGGTAGGTGTATCCCGGGTGGCGATAAAGAAGAAACTGGGTGGGTGAAGCGCCTCCCTCTCATCTAGGCATGCACGGTGAATGCCTCCTCCCCGGGATGAGAGGAAGTGTGCGGCAAAATTAATGCTCCAAGATTGCTTTCAATTCTCCGAGGTCGGGATCGATCCTGGTGAATAACCCATGTGTGGGACTGCACAGAGACCACGATGAAGATTTATTTGTTATATAAACTTATGTATTTTTGAAAATAACTGATTGTTTAATGCAAGGTTACTGCTTAGTGAAAGGTGATTGCGACAGCCACAGACTTCTTGTTGCTTGGATCTCAGATCAAGCATACACCACTAGGGTGGTGTAGTTATAAAGTACTGGGATTGGATCCAACCAACTTTTTTGCTAGAGAAAAGAAATTGTGGGGTCACTTCCTCAACTCTGATCAAACAAACACAATACACGCAATCACTTCAGAGATTAAAGTCAGCTGAGCCGGGGAGGTCAATTCAGTTGCCTGAAGACAAGCAGCAGGCAAAACATTCCAATATATCATTAAAAATGCCTTTCCTGTAATAGTTGTTTTGAGTCTGAAAAATGCAAGCAACTTGGCTTTGATATTTATTGACAATGGAGGAGGGGGAGCTATTTGTGCATCACTCCATGATTACAACTGAAAAAAATTGGTAAAATACCTAACCAATGCAACTTTGATAACCATTTCTACCTCTTTAATTTCCTTGCCCTCTCGAGGTTTAGTCTCTCCCAGGTATTTGTAGAGATCACGACACTCTATTTTACGCAAAATTTCCTGTGCTTCATGTAGCTCTGGGAGATCAGAGCGCAGAATTGTCAAAAAGATGTCATCTGCCAGAAATCAAACATAAACAATGCTATGATAATCTAACCCAACCAAGAATTTTCTTTTGCACATCTGAAAAATGTAATCTACAGCCTAGCTGTCATCTTCAAGTCTTTGAAACACAGGTGAAAAAGTAAACCAGTGTTTTTATGCTTAAATGGGATCAGAACCTAGCCTAGACAAATAAAAATCCAATCTTTCCTGAAATCAATGAGATAAAACATAATCACACTGACTTTGTTGGAGTGTATCAGATATCATTAACAGCTGCCCATACCTGTTAGTTTAGTGTAAGCTTGCATATCCTCTATTGCTGTAGAGAGGTGGTATTCTTTTCCTTTAGAGCCCTTTATCTTGATGTACTTATCAGCTTTCAAGAAAGCATCTGTAATCCTGGGTTGAAATAAGTGACATGAATAAGAATTCTTAACTTCACTATTACTTATAATCAAAGATTTCAACTGATTTTAGAAACTTTCCTAAATTATGACCACTTAGAAGCAAAGCGAAGACAAGGGTGGCAAAAGCTCAGAGTAAGTTTAATTGGTCTTTTTATTTAAAGGATATTTAGCAAAATTATCTTCCAACAATAATTTAAGAAAGGTGGTCATTCACCTAAGTGGCTCCCCAAAACACCCCAAAAGGAGAGTTGTGACTTTTAACTGATTTCTTGGTGAGATTAATTAATTACAAATCTTGTGATCAACTGTAAATGTACCCCAATAAAATTGGGCAACGCATTCTAAAAATACAAGTACTTCTAAAACCTGGAGTTTGAATGTATTATTCTCCCTTCACCCACACACAAGATGGAATGCTTCTTCTAAGATGATGCCTGCTATGACATACATGTGTACCATCTAAAAACAAAAAAATTGATAGTCTAAATACATCTGCAAATTAAAGTTCATATGACTCCGTAACATCAAGCCCTATCTGATAACCCTTCAACTTTAACTTACATGGTTTCAATGATGTTGCCAACCTTGTGCTGATAGGCTCTGCGGTGCAGGCAGTTCCGAGTGTAGAACATGTCATATAAATTTCCAACCTCCTAGAGTCCAAGATAAAAACTGCCTTTTAACTAGCTTCTATATTTAGAACAAAGCACTAGACAATGGATTATTCATGGCAAATGCTAGGCATCTTGTTCACACAGCCTTAGAAATACAAGTCCACCAAGGAGGACCTTCTGGTTACATAAAGGAGAATGAGGAGGTTTTTCCCACAAATGTTTGTCTCTCAAGTGAATGCCTGGGAGTGGGTGGCATGGATCCAAAGACAATTTTTACAGATGTAAGAGGGGATCCAAAGAAACATTTTGTACAAGAACTGGTATTGGTACACTTGTTTAATCAACTACTCCTACTTGGTTCCTCAGCAGAGACTTATCTCTGAATAATATGCAGCATGATCCTAAGCATGTTTACTTAGAAGTAAATCCTAATGAGTTCAATGGACCTCACTCCTTAGTAAGCATGATGAAGATTGGAACTCAAGAACACAAAAGAAGACTGCTTTAATAAAGGGAACATGATCCCTTTAAATGCCTTTGCAAGCCTTAGAACTCCAAAGGTATTTAAAGGGCTTGCGATCTCTTTAAACACCATTTCCAAGACACAACATCACCCAGAAAATATTTAAAGGGACTGAATCCCTTTAAACACCCTTTAACTTCAGCTGTCTGATGGTAATGAAAAATCCCCAATATTTTCAGGATATTTCAAAATCAGCTGCTTTGGGCAGTGGAAAAAAAATTGAGATCTATATCTGGCTGAAAGAATAGCCAGAAAATACAAATAAGGTATTTCCCAGCTATTTTTTCAGCTTGGATATAGCTGGATGCCCACCCCTTTTTCACACTGTCATTAAGAAAGTAACCTAATGCAACTCTCTTTCATTTCTGAGCTTACCTTATCACGAGTACAAATATGCTTCTCATTATCTACTTTACAGACCCGAGCAAATTTAATGAAGCGTTCATAATCAAAGTTATTCTGGATTCCAAGATGATGACAATCCCTAAAAATATTTCAGAAACAGTCAATCACAAATTGTCCAAAGCCAAAGATCAGCATCATCAAGAAAACATGAGAAAGATCAGGATCTCATTAAATAATGGATGCTCCTGAAGTTAATTTGGGTGATTTTTTTATTTCCCATGAATATCTTACTAGAGAATGGTGATGAGGTGTTTTGTACTGTGGTTTATGTGCAAGTATATAATAATTGTTCTTTTCCTTCTAATAAATGGCTGTCACTCTCTGTCATTTACTTTAATTGGAAAATGCTAAGAAAATAGGATTTGTCTGCAGAGAAAAATATAACAAAAATCTTTTAAAATGTTGTTTGAACAAAAAAAAAGTCTATACCTGGCAAAGTAATCCCATTTATCTACATCAACACCATTTCTTTGGTTAGCCACAATCTCATAAAGAAAGCTCTTCTCTTTAGGTCGTCCCCTGTAAGGCCACTACAGAACAGGACAAAGGGACCAAGTAAAACCAAATTAGTATCCACAGTAAGCACCAAATTAGTAGCAAAATAGGATTTCTAAGCAGTTATACTCATCATTATAGCTTTGTACTTGGTGAAAACAGACCATTATTACTAGTACATCAATTATTTGGGCGGGGGGGGGGGGGGATTAGATCAACTTTTTTTGTACAACATGTCAAGCACATTTGGCTATTTGTTCAGCTACAAACAATATATTTTATACTTTGCCCACTAGGACATCTGAGTTCAAAATCCCTAAGATTATTTCCAGACTTCAGAAGTTATAACATTCATAGTAAACAACACTGATTTGGTCTATTTGGAGTTCAATTTAGACTGGAAGATGAACTGATTTGAACTTATATTTGACAAAGGGAAACTTTGACTTTTGAAAGCTTATATCCCAAAAATCTTGTTGTTCTCTCTCTGGTGCTAGTGGACTTGAATTTGGCTGTTCTACCGGACCAACATACCCTACCTCTGAAAATAAAAAAAACATTATTTCCTTAAATTGGTTTAGACAGTCCATCTCACCCATGACTATTTTCTACTCCTCAGCAGCAGTTCCCTTAAGTCCTAATTCAGATATATCTTATACCTCTGTTACCAAGAGATCTATTAACTGGATGTCTTCCCTTTGGCCATCAAGTCTGTTAGAAAGTGGATGGGGTGAAGTGGCAGTTTTGCCCAGCAAGGCATCTGATTGGCCACTGGAGATCTGACTGGCTGTGCAGATTTTTTAAAAAACACTGCTTTGATAGCAGCTGCTAACAACTCTATAGGGCTTTTCACAGTATGACTGAAGGAAAGCTGCATCAGCCATTTTTATCTCTGGCTCCACCTCCTATGCCAGCCATTTTGTGGCTGTGTGCACCTGTGTCAGAATTCCAAAGGTACCAAGGTGGCTCAAAAAGGCTGGGAACCCCTGCAGTAGGCTATATCCCCCCACCCCCAGCCCATGACATCCAAATAAAATGAAAATGTATCTGCTACATATGGCTCCTTCTTTTCCCTTTAGGTTCTTATCCCTTAGGAATAGCAAAGCCTAGTCCACTAAATATTGTAAATAATGTATATATTTTTGTGCTGTTCTATGAGCATACTAAATAATTCATTTGTTTAGTCACTAAGCTGAATAGTATTTAATTCTGATAACATCCAGAGGGGTGGAGAAAAAGACTCACTGAACAGTCATTAGTTTTTGTGGGTCCTCCTATTTGTTCTTTGATAAACTCTGTATCTTCTGGCAGTCTGAGACCATAATATTCCATGACTGGTCCCAGCTCATTGGAAACAATCAAGTAATCAAACATCTTCACAGAAGCCTGTTCATGCTACAAATAACAACAATAACATTATTTATCAGAACATGTTGTCAACAAACAACCATAATTAAAAGCAAAATGTACCACATTAACCATACAACCTCTGCAAATGTAACAATGGTACTCTAGGTTTAGGCTCCTTAAGTAAAAGAAGCCTTGTAGCATCTAAAAAATTAACTGATTTACCAGTAGTTATAGTATGCCTTTGCTTCACTTTAAATATGCATATGGGTTAACAAGATACTTTGCAAACACTGAAGAGCAAAGTGCATTTGAATGACTAAAAATTCAGAGTGGGGTGATGCAGGCATAGAGGCAGTAACTCTGCTCTTCTTTCTCTCTCCTTGTCAGTTGCTAGTCAAGTTTATAATAGCATTTGACTCTCCTGCCAAAGAACCAAACTGGTATTCAGTTTGTAAATAAATAAGTAAATAAAGAAGCAAAGTCAAAGAAAGAAAGCATACCCTACAAAAATACATTTGAGATGCAAATCCTGCGAAAGAAGAAGTTAAGAATTTCCTAAAGATACAGAAGTGTATCTATATATTATCAAGATATTAAAAAGGGAAAGGTAGTTCCCTGTGCAAGCACCAGTTGTTTCCAACTCTGGGGTGACGTCACATCATGATGTTTTCATGGCAGACTTTTTATGGGATGGTTTGCCATTGCCTTCCCCGGTCATCTACACTTCCCCCCTCCCCCAGCAAGCTGGGTACTCATTTGACCAACCTAGGAAGGATGGAAGGCTGAGTCAACCTTGAGCTAGCTATATGAACCCAGCTTCCGCCAGGATCGAACTCAGAAGAAGATGATGATATTGGATTTATATCCCGCCCTCCACTCCGAAGAGTCTCAGAGCGGCTCACAATCTCCTTTACCTTCCTTCCCCACAACAGACACCCTGTGAGGTGGGTGGGGCTGGAGAGGGCTCTCACAGCAGCTGCCCTTTCAAGGACGACCTCTGCCAGAGCTATGGCTGACCCAAGGCCATTCCAGCAGGTGCAAGTGGAGGAGTGGGGAATCAAACCCGGTTCTCCCAGATAAGAGTCCGCACACTTAACCACTACACCAAACTGGCTCTCCAGGTCGCGAGCAGAGCTTTGGACTGCAGTACTGTAGCTTACCACTCTGCGCCATCGGGCTCGTATCAAGATATTACTAAATCATTTTTCTCAAAGGAACAATTCAGAGATCTATGTACTTCTGATCTTATCCCACCACCTGAATCTAATATGAACATTCCATTTGTGTGTGTGTGTATGTAAAAGGTCACATCCTAAATGCAGCATACCCACCTTCCATTTGGATTTTGGATTCGCAAGTGGGATGAATCTTCCATCAAACATATGAGAGAATGGCCCATGACCTAGAAAGGAAGGAGTGTGCAATTCATTTGTGTATCAGAGGAAAGATGTACACTTGTTTAGCATACTAATTTAGATATTCCTCTTGACTATACCAAAGCCCTTTTTTAACAGTAAAATTGGCTTTTTCAAAGGTAAACCTTCCAGAGCTGAGACCTGGCTATCTTTTGATCTCCTCTAATCTCTGTTGCTGCTTCCCTGATAAATGTTATCAATCTCTTCTGGGCAACAGGCCTCCTCCTTTGCCCAACAACATCTCACCTCCAAGTTTTTACGTGCTTTACAATGCTAGCTAGGCCTCTCAATTGGCTGTAAACCATATAGTTCTCAATGACATTCAGATAATAAATGTTTTTCATGCATGTATGTATCACCAACTACTTTCTCCCTTTCAGTCTGGAGATCTGAAGGAGATTTTGGGATCCTGAATGTAGTGCTCTCTGGGGCACATATAAGGAGAGACAGTCCTGAAGGTAGACGGGTCCCAGGCCGTATAGGGCTTTAAAGGTTATGATCAGCACCCTGAAGCGAATCCAGAATGCCACAGGCAACCAGTGTAATGTTTCCAGTGCAGGTTGGATGTGCTCCCATACTGATAGCTCCAACAACAACCTGGCTGTTGCATTTTGCACCAGTTGCCGTCTCCGGAGTTGAGTCAAGGGCAGCCTCATGTAGAGGGTGTTACAATAGTCTATTCTTGAGGTGACCATCACATGGATCACTGTTGCCAAGTCGTTATGCTCCAGGTACGGAACCAACTTCCTTATCCGCCTAAGATGATAAAATGCAGATTTGGCTGTGGCTCCTACCTGGACCTTCATTGTTAACGAAGGCTCCAGGAGCACCCCTAAGCTCTTAACCCTCAATGCTGGCACCAGTGGCATCCCATCAAAGGCTGGCAAAGGGATCTCTCTACCCAGGCCGCCGCAACTAAGGCACAGGACCTCTGTCTTCGCTGAATTCAATTTCAGTCGACTCTGCCTGAACCTTTTCTCTACAGCTTGCAATGCCAGGTCCAGATCTTCCAGGGCGCAGCTGGACTAGCCTCCCATCAATAGATAGAGCTGGGTGTCATTTGCATACTGGTGACAACCCAGCCCATATCTGTGGGCAAGGGGGCGCATAAGTACTTGTTTTTTTTAACTTTTGCTTTTCTTTTCCCTCAGTCAACATTTTGCTTCCAAATTTGGCTTCAGGAATTCAGACCCAAGACTTAAATACATAACTTAGATCACATAGAAAACTGGCATTTCACTGAAAAGGGTAATTTCCCTGGCATGCCAGGACTGTAGCCAGCCCGGGGGGGGGGGGGCATTGGGGGTGGTGCCTCTTATAGAATCTGCACTCCACTGAAAGGGAAGATTGGGTGGGGGTGCTGCAGATTCTATAGGGGGCACCGCCCCCCCTGTGCCTGACCAGCTATGGCCATGTGGCACATTAATGTAGTCTGTGCAGGGAGCTCCTTCTCCTTGCCAGCATTCAAGCATGTGCACCCTCCACAACTTGAAGGGGTACAATATAGAAGAAACCTTGTCATGTGAGACTGCCATTTTGTGTAACTGGCCTTTTACAACCAAATGGGAAGCTACAGGGCTTTTTTTGAGCAAGTACGGACAGGAATGCAGCTCTGGCTGCCTTGGCGGCAGGGGGTGTGGCCTAATATGCAAATGAGTTCATGTTAGGCTTTTTCTTCAAAAAGCCCTGTGTGAAACAATGGTGATGTCAGGGGGTGTGGGCTAATGTGCAAATGAGTTCCTGCTGAGCTTTTTCTACAAAAAGAGTCCTGGGAAGCTAGATATGTTAAATCTCTTTTTCCTAACACCTGTTAATATAGCCTATTAAAAACTACTTTTATTAATTATTAAGGAAAGATAAAATCTGGAAATACTGATGAACAACTTCAAAGGAACAACATGGTATTGTGATTAGAACATCAGACTAGGATCTGGGAGATCCAGATTCAAATCCCCACTCTGCCATGGAAGCTCACTGGATGACCTTGGGCCAGCCCCACACAGTCAGCCTAATCTACATCATAGGGCTGTTGTGAGGCAGACAATGATGTCAGTCACTTTGGATCCCACTAGGGAGAAAGGTGGGGTGTAAACAAAGTAAAACAAACAAATGGTGCCGCCCTGAGCCTGCTCCGGCGGGATATAAATAAAATGTGACTGACTGACTGAAATGATTGTTTAACATAGCCTAGAAATATATAACATAGAAATTGCTAATATATTTCTTTATATGGTACACTGCACAGATGTTACATTTTATACAATCTATGAAAAATGGCTTACCCAGATCATGACAAAGACCAGCAATCTGGACACACAAAATATCCCTCTGATTAATATCCAGCTCTGGTTGTCGTTCCTGCAGTGCTCGGACCAAGCGGCCTGCTAGATGGCCAACCCTGTTACAAGAAGTACAGGTCTCTACTTGATGAATTTCTGACTTTAAAAAGTAACTTCAGATCATGGTTATAGCATATCTGTGAGATGTTACTAGGTTCACACATTCTGAGCTAAAATTCTGTTGTGAAAGTTGTCCTGGGTTTTCCCCTTCTCCCAAGCTCAGGGGAAGCGGAAAGACCCCTTTTAACAGAACTTTTACCAGAAAATCCTGCAGAGAGTCTATACCAGGGGTAGGGAACGTTGGCTCTCCAGATGTTTTTTGCCTACAACTCCCATCAGCCCCAGCCATTGGCCATGCTGGCTGGGGCTGATGGGAACTGTAGGCAAAAAACATCTGGAGAGCCAGCGTTCCCTACCCCTGGTCTATACCCTCTCTTCAGGCTACACTGTAACTAGGCTCTTAAATATTCCTAAGAACTCTAGAGGGAAGAGCCAGCCTCTAGCCTTTCAGGGAAATTGCTCTAGAATTGCAATGTGGGCTTGCAGCACCGAGTTTCCAAACTAAAACTTAATTGTAGGTGAGCAGGTCAAGGCTCCTGGACTTAGCTTTGGAGCTGTAGAGAAAAGATTCATGCAGATATATTTATAAAGACATGACCATAAAGGATTCAAATAAAAGAGCCCATTCTTCTCAAGTCTAACTAATACATAGCGAAGTTATATAGCTATTCAGGTTCCAAACAAGCATAAAGCTGTTCAGTATTCACAATACAAGACCTTCAGGAACAGACAAACTGCTTTTTGCCACTGTCAGTCAATGCTTCAAGCAACTGTCTTCTAGGCAAAGCATAGCTTAACTTACAGAAATAGGGTCTGGTTGTCTCTGGGCCCAGGAACCAATCAGAGTCTACAGGATGATGTAACTTCCACCTCGTTGCCAGGGCAACCACCAAGTCATGTGCTGGCAATGTCCTTGGGTTCCCAGGCTAGATGTTTATGCTCAGCTGTAAGGAATCTCTTAAGTGGAAGCAGTCAGGAATGGTACAGTACCAGCTTCCACAGGTGTTGATAACTGCACTTGAAGGCCACTAGCAATTATCTCTTGTGAGAAAATATTTTCAAGAAAGCTTTCTCAGTCAGGCAGCCTAGCTGGGATCTTAAAGCCAGGCTAGATTGACCAAAGTCTGCAAAGAACCAAAAAGCACTACAAAAGTTCACTAGCATAGCATAGTATTTGCAAACATATATCTTCTCCACCTATTCATACAAAGAGGAGCTGGTTCCGAGAAGTTCATAATATTGGGTGGGGCATGTTTTCTCTTTAAAAAAAACAAGGGGAGGGACATGTCTCCTGGGAATTCTATTATTCTCTATGGAGACTTATTCCCATAGGAAAAAATGGAAAATTGATCTGTGGGTATCAGGGGCTCTGTGGGGGCTTTTTTTTTAGGTAGATGCATCAAATTTTCAATATAGCATCCAGTGCCTCTCCCCGAAATAGTTCCCAAGTTTGAAAAAGATTGGAACAGGGGGTCCAATTCTATGAGCCTCCAAAGAAGGTGCCCCTGTCCTGCATTGTTTCATATGGAAGGAAGGCATTTAAAAGGTGTGTGGTTGGTCCCTTTCAATGTGATGGCCAGAACTCCCTTTGGAGTTCCATGATGCTTTTCACAGCCCTGCTCCTGGCTCCACCTCCAAAGTCTCCTGACTCCACCCCCAAAGTCCCCAGGTATTTCTTGAATTGGATTTGGCAACCTTAGTCTCAGTGAGAAAAGCAGACTATAGATTAATAAATTGTTCCTCTTTTAGTCTACTGCTTTTAGGGAAGAAACAAGGATCTATATTGTCTGCATTAGCAAGCTATAACTATCAATTCTTTATTGCTTCAGAGCAAAATATATCCATAAGTAATAAGCAAAATTTCAGTAGTAATTATTTTGTCGAAACAAAGTATACGGTTCTTGTGTTTTACAGGCAGGATAAGCGGTTCCTCAGTGGAACAGGCTTCCTCATGAGGTGGTGGGTTCTCCTTCCTCGGAGGTTTTTAAACAGAGGCTAGATGGCCACCTGACAGCAATACTGATTCTATGAATTAGGCAGATCATGAGAAGGAGGGCAGGACGTGTTGCATCAGTGCTTAGTTCCTGCAGCCTGTTCTTACATGCCCAGGGAAATGCTGATTGACACTTTAGGGTCAGTTGGCAATTTTTCTCCATGTCAGTTTGGCAAGGAATCCTGGAGGTTTTTGCCAGATTCTGGGTGTTGAGCAAGGGTCACAGGGGATGTGTGTGTGGGGGGCGGAGGTATTTGTGAAGTTTCTGCATTGTGCAGGGTACTGGACTAGACCAGGGGTGTCAAACATGCAGCCCAGAGGCCGAATCAGGCCCCCAAGCAACTGGCTCTTCTGCTTCCTTCTGCATCTCAGCTTACTTTACAAGGCTTGCTCAATTGCACAGGAGTTACAGATGTTCTCCATTGGTTGAGGCTTCTTCCCCTCCTGGTCCCTAGGGGAGGGAGGGAAAGAGCCAGAGCTTCCTTTGCCCAGTTCCCTGGATCTCATGGGAGAAATACAAAGAAAACACCTTTAAGACCAACAAGTACTAATGTTTTAAGCATATTTTATTTTAAGGGGAGGGGGTTTAATTGTGTTTGTCTGTGTCCTTTAAAAAGTTTATATCTCTGCTACCTAATCTTAAATAGGTACACACATGGCCCGGCCCAGGCCAACAAGGTCTCATTTATGTAAGATCTGGCCATCAAAACAAATGAGTACGACACCCCTGGACTAGATGAACCTTGGAGATACCTTCCAACTCTATGATTCTAAGCAGATGTGCAAGGGCACATCCTTGTCCTGTGTTTATGACGTGCTTAATATGCAAAGCCATACTCTTGAGTAGTACCGGTACTTATAATTCTACCAATAATATTAAACAACAAGGCAATTTATTTGTATCCTCATACAGTAGGTAGGAGCTGAGAGTGGGCTGCCAACCTCCAGGGGGTCCAATACTGTTGGGGAGAATCACGGGGAGGTTGAGAGCAGGAAAACACTGTGATACAGTAATGAATACAATAAATACCAAAATGTAACAAGTTTAACCAAATTTAAATAAAGTGATATTAACACAACATACATGTCCTATTTTCACAGGGTAAGATAATTCATAACAAAATATCCTATACAACTGAGCACGTATAAAGGTTTTGTTTGGGCTTGTATGAGTTTTTGTATACTTCTATGATGTAAAAGATTTGGAAGGACTTAAGGCACTCCTCTTTGACAAAGAGATTTGAAATGACACGGCAAACCAACAGCCAGCTCCAGGCTCTGTCAGAGGTGGATTTGGTGGAGTCTTCTGAAAATGGACTTAGGAATTCAAAAAATGACACTTCAGTATACAAGCACCTTTTTGCACCCGACTAAGCACTTTACTGACTGAATTAATTTTCATATAAGGATTTATACGTGCTCAGTTGTATAGGATATTTTGTTATGAATTATTTTACCCTGTGAAAATAGGACGTGTATGTTGTGTGTTAATATCACTTTATTTAAATTTGGTTAAACTTGTTAAATTTTGGTATTTATTGTATTTGTTATTGTATCACGGTGTTTTCTGGCTCTCAACCTCCAGGAGGTGGCTGGAGATCTGCTATTACAACTGATCTTCAGGTGAGAGAACAGACAATGAGAAAATGGTTGCTTTGGAAGGTGGGCTTTATGGCATTATACCTCATTGTAGCCCCTTCCAAAACCCTCCTCAGGCTCCATCCCCCAAATCTCCAGGTATTTCCTAACCTGGACCTGGCAACCCTAGCCTATAAGCACAAGAGAGAAGATTTGAGCATTAACCTTTCTAGATCACAGCTCATTCTCTTAGCCCGTACACAGTATAATGGTTAGTTCATCCTCACACTATTTTATACTTTTTTTAAAATGCCAGTTCTTTGGGGAATGGTCTTTGCTATGCTTTCCAAGTTCAGCAGGACAGAACTCAGTCAATATAATATGAGCCAGTGATGTTTAAAAAAAAAATGGCACACCTTCAATGCTAACCCTCTTTCCACTCTTCTGTTCTGTGAATCTGTAGTTAGTTTTATGATTTGGAAGCTGAACTTCATTCCACCTGCACACTTAGGGGCACATGTCTAGCCAGACTTTTTTTAAAAAGGGACACTCAACGGTACAGCTATATGACATGTATAAAGGTGTCGCTCCCACCTATTAAGTTAGATGGGGACTTTATAGGGATTTGTAGAAGTGTCATGTAAAACCAATCATGCTAAAGTGTGTCCTTTCTTTTACTATATATACTACAATGGACCTCTTGTTACTGAAGAATTGGCTGTGCCAGTAAACATCAGCAATATGAGTCAGGTGGCCAAGTACACCAATTCAGTAGAAACAAAGATACAGAATATCTACAGAGAATGAACAGGGTGGCTCCTTACCCAAGGGAATGTTCAAAGCGATTGTGTGATGCTCCTGGGAAAACATAGTAAGTGCCACCTAATTGTTTAATGTATCGTAGACGCTGGAATTGGGGTGTATCAATGATTCGAACAAGGAGAGGATGCATTTCAAAATGGCCATGAATTGGATCATTAAATACCTGAAAGGTGTAAAAAATATTTAAATGTACAGAAATGATCTATGAAAAAAGCAGAAGCAAACTTGTGTTATTTTCAAGTCAGTGGACAGAACCAAACATTCTTTTTCACATTTCATACAATAAAAGGTAAAGACACAGAATAACTGAAACATGAGGCTGTCGATCCATTAAGCTTTTTAACCAGTAAATGCGTACTTCAATTAGATGAACAGCACAAACCACGGAAGCTATACAGAGAATGTGAAACGTGATTTAAAAATCTGTCCTTAATGCATTTTGGTCTCATCCTACAATATAATTAAAATCAGTGGTCATTGCTCACAATCTAATTTTAGAGGAGCCCTGTATTCCAAATTTACCCAATTAAGAAAACATTTCAAATCAAATTTATCAAGGATTTCTTTACGGCATATCCAGTTGCTGTACAGAATGCTTTTTAAGCCTCGATAACATAAAAAGTAACGGAAATAACTTATGTCAGCTTTTTTAGAAAGACTGTTTGATCCCATCTATTTGTCTAGACTGCCATTCAAAACTCTACCAATACCAATGTAAGCATTTTATAATCAGTATTCAACAACAATATTGGCCAATAGGATGAGAACGGTCCCTTCCTGGCTTAAATAGATTTATCAAGTTTGCATCTTCCAAGGATTAAATGTCAACCCATCTAATAATATGTATAAAATATGTACAAATAAGTTCTCAATTGCCCCCACCCCATAAATTTGGTAAAACTACGGTAATTGGTCAGAACACCTGGGGCTGGACTCTTATTTTTCTTCAACTGGTTCTTCCTAACTAGTCTTGTGTTTGTTTGAAATACTAGGCAAAGAAAGACTGCAAAGAAAATTTCTCATATCATCCTCACTACCACATTCTTCAGCTTCCAAGTTATTTTTCTAAGTCACAAGAATCTTCCCATTTCACTTTTGTCTGCTCATAAATGGGCCAGCAATTTTCATGAAATTGTTTTCTCTAAACAAGGATTGCTTTGCATTCAATATTGTTTGCTGTTTAGGCATCATGGCGATGGGGGGGATGACCAAAAACTATCTTCAACATTACAGTCTAACTCTGCAATCCTAATCTCAGTTTTACCCTTTTCAGTCTAATGAATCAAGGGGTGTTGCTTTGTTTAGGATAACAAGAGTCCACTGCCACCTTAAAAACTAACAAAATTTGTAACTGAGCTAGCTCATGAAAGCTCATAGCTTTTTTGTTAGTCCTTAAGGTGCTACTGAACCCTTACTCTATTCTATTGCTACAGACAAACGCAGCTGTCCATCTTGATCTAGGATAACACTGTAAACTGTAAATTTTTATGTTTTGCTTCAGATTAATGTAGCAGCTTTTCTCACCTTCATTACGTCAGTACAAGTTTGTTCCAGCTTGCGCAAACAAAGCAGAAGTTTTGTTCTCACTGGCAGACATCTAAAAATAATTAAATCAACAGTTTATAGTTCTACTTTACAGTGTATTTTACATTTACATTACAGTCAAGTTAACTGTTAGGATTGTCAGTGTCCCTGTATCAATTTTAGGAAAGGATCTTCAACATATTTGGAAGTTACTGATTTTTTTTCAGTTGTAGCAACTCCAAGAAGAAACATTCAAGGCTTTTTTGTAGCAGGAACTCCTTTGCATATCAGGCCATACACCCCTGATGTAGCCAATCCTCCAAGAACTTACAGTAGGCCCTGTAAGAAGAGCCCTACAAGCTCTTGGAGGATTGGCTACATCAAGGGTGTGTGGCCTAATATGCAAAGGACTTCCTGCTACAAAAACAGTCCTGGGAAAAATTTATTCTTAAGTCATTATTCTCAAATACTAAAATCAACTTTTCTACTTATGCATTGCTTCCTTTTCTAGCCATAACCTGAATTAAATATCTGCTGCCATGAAAAGAGGAAACCTGAATATATAATACTATTCATGCACCAATAAAAGCCAGACTCCTCTCAATATTTCATTTAACAAATCTTGTAACATCTAATCCAAGAATGTAATAAAATTGAATGTGTTGCTATTACTATAGTGGAAGGAGGCTTGTTCTAATTAAAAATTGCAGCTTGGATCTAAATACTGCAGCATTTGTAAAACTGAACTGTAGCATGAATTTTTAATGGAACAAGCATACTTCAGCAGATTTTCAAAATGGACAAGAGTGTGTTGGAGAAAAACATACAGCACTGGATAAACCAATATATAAGGTGAGAGTCAAACCCTGGAAACTGGTTTCCACTCATGTGTGACTCATGTACACGTATATTTCATGCACCTGGTAACAAAAACATTTGCCTATGAAAGCTAACTCTAGAGAAATCACATTGTCACTGATGTGATTATTTGCTGCCAACTCTTCCACAGAACCATTGGAAAGAAGCGTTATTTGAAAATCACACAGTCCTTTGATTACTGAAATTTACAAAATGATGTAGTAGCCCTTTGTTAAATTTGATCCTACTCTTCAGGCAAACCTCTCCCTCTCTTTAAATTCTATTGTCACGGCAACACCTGTGTTACATTCTTCTGCACTGCATTTCAGTTGCAAATGTGCCAGCAATGGGCCTATTTTACAGTCAAACAAGGGAGCAGGGGTTATTATCTTGCCTGGCTATCCTCTTCACAGCAACTCCTCCCCACCTTTCTGTCTCCAAAGGTACACCTTCCCCTGGCCAGGCCTTTCCTGCAATCACAGTGGACTGCAGGGGGAAGACGACAAAAAGATTTACTTCTGGCAGTGGCAGCCAAATGTCTTCAGAACATAACATGCTAAGGAAGACAGGAGATTAAAGAACATGTATTTTTAATGGTGCTTGACAGCAAAGGCACTATTCAACAATTGCCGAATTAAAAAACATTAAGATTAAATGTAATTTTTATTATTCAGAAAGTGCTTTACCAAAAAACTGCCAATTTATCATTATATATATAAAATCTTTCCTAGGGTAGAGTTTTTATTCATAACTACAGTTCAAGTTAGCAATGACAAAAAAATCAAAATCCCTAATCTACTTTCATATAAAATGAATGAACCTAGCTGCTTAAATAAATACAGAAGGTGCTCGCTTAGGGAATTAAAACACACATACTCATAAGAAATTTGGTTAGATGAAAGTTTCCCTTACCTAACTCCCATCTTTTCAAGATAAGGTTCATCGATGAATGGCAGTACTGAACCAGTCATTTGATTTTCTAAGGCGTTAAGAAACAATTATTGCCATCTTTCGTTCATCTGAGAATACATTCCAAAAATAGCAATTTACGAAGCTCTTTCCAGAAAAATTATTTCAGTTTGTAACTTGTGCAACAGATCTTTGGTAGCAGCAATGCATTCTGGGACAAATGAGCAAACACTAAAACTCAACAATCTATATGGGTTCCTTTACAGTAGCAGAGCATTAAAAAAACATGGAAGTACTGGACCATATTAACCATGCATTGTACATCAGATAACTTTATTGCTTCAGCTCAGCCAAAGTAATCAACAAAACACCAAAAGAAAATACAATATTTAAAACCAAATTACAATGCCAATACAAACTATCACATAAATTTATAAATAAAAAATACAAATTAACATCAATGTCAATGTCAAAATCCATAGAATCCATCCAGTCATATACTATATAAAAAACCCTACAAAAAGAATCTTAATAAATAATTTATTAATATAGTTCACTTCAATCATCTTAACTGTATCTTGGTAACTGATGTTACAAAATTTGCCATCTATACTGTGATCTATCATCTGCCAGTAACACAACTAAAACAGCTGGATTAAAACAGCTGGTAAGATCTGTGAATAGCAGTAAATTAGCATACAAATACAACAATTAACAAACAGATGTGAGAATTAAGTTTGAGTCCAGTTTCACATCTGTTCGTTAACTCCTTTGAGGCTGTTGCAAAATAACTATTTGCAACTAGTTGCCTAAGGAATCACATGTTACAATTCTGCTTTATAAAGGGAATCAGGTATTGGATTAGTGCTGGAGAGAGATATGTGACAAAATGAAGGGACCAGCCATAGTTTGAAGAATGTCCTGTGCTGCTGTTAAGTGTTAAGCAATTTCAGAGGCTTTAATCTATGGGAGTGAGTTGCTGGAGTTCACAATGGGACTTTTCTTGCAATACTACAGACAGGTAATTCACCAGTTTTTAAATTCTGTATTCATCTGATGAAGAAAGTTGTCCAAACAGGTTCCTGTAATATCTTCAGGTGTATATCTCCAATACATATCTACATAGTTTCTGTTATAGCATGTGATAGCCTACTCCTACACGATTCTCTTGCCTTGGGATAGCCCAGGCTAACCCAGTCTCATCAGATCTCAGAAGCTAAGCAGGGATGACCCTGGCCAGTATCTGGATGGAAAGACCTCCAAGAAACACCAGGGTTGTGACATGGAGGCAGGCAACAGCAAAACCACTTCTGCATGTCTCCTGTCCAGAAAACCGTACAGGGTTGCCACAAGTCAGCTATGGCTTGATGGCATTTTTCAGCATGCACACCCACCCACAAATATAAACCTGTCATCACACATACATAATTTGGACTTCTCTTTGCTTACTTTTAATGGAATTAATTTATATATTAACTCTTTATTTGTGTGCTTTTTTTTACAGTGTGATGCTTTAATAGGATTCTGTATTTTGTCTGCTAGAATTTCTGAACATTACTCAAGCCTATTCTAAAATGTTTATTTGCAACTGGTTGTCTAAGAACTTGAAATTTTAAATTCTGCCTTATAAAGGTCCCATTTGTTTGGATTAGTACCCAAGAGACATCTGATTAACTGTGGAGTTTAACTGTTGTTTATGCATTGAAATCGCATCTTGTCTCCTGTGTCAACCCTTTCTGTGTGCTCTACGAACACAATGAAAATTCCTGGGGAAACTTCCCTGTTTTGCAATATATCTCAGTTGGTCCTTGAAAAGGTTTTCCTTGATTGTTCTGAATTTTTTCGATGAATGAATCACACGTTATTCAAATAATGAACTCTGAAAAAGGCCCAGCCAATGAAAACAGAAAGTTTGAAAACAACCTTTATCACTACTGCTGCTCTAAACTTCAGTTGCTGATTGGGGTTTTTTTTATCCATCCTCTGAAGAGCGGATTTGGTTCAGGAACAGCATACCTTCAGGATAGCCTACTCCTATATGAACCTCCCAACCATTATGGTCATTTTCAGAAGTCTTGCTTTAGGTACCCCACCATCTGAAGATAGATGGGTGTCAACCCATGAGAGGGCCTTCCTGGTTGTAGCACGGCACCCAAACTCTGGAACTCCCTCCCCAGAGAGATTCAGTTTCCTTCCTTGCAAATGCAATTTGGGGCTGTATCAACAGAAGTACAGTGTCCAGATCATGTGCAGTGATGGTATCGCTTTACTCTGCTCTGGTAAGACCTCACCTGGAGTACTGTGTTCAGTTTTGGGCACCACATTTTAAGAAGGATACAGACAAGCTGGAACGGGTCCAGAGCAGAGTGACGAAGATGGTAAGGGGTCTGGAGACCAAGTCCTATGAAGAAAGGGTGAAGGAGCTGGGGATGTTTAGCCTGGAGAAGAGGTGGCTAAGAGGTGATATGATCACCATCTTCAAGTACTTGAAGGGCTGCCATATAGAGGATGGTGTGGAATTGTTTTCTGTGGTGTGGAATTGTTTTCTGTGGCCCTGGAAGGTAGGACCAGAACCAATGGGTTGAAATTAAAGCAAAAGAGTTTCCGGCTCAACATTAGGAAAAACTTCCTGACCGTTTAGAGCAATTCCTCAGTGGAACAGGCTTCCTCGGGAGGTGGTGGGCTCTGCTTCCTTGGAGGTTTTTAAACAGAGGCTAGATGGCCATCTGACAGCAATGAAGATCCTGTGAATTTAGGGGGAAGTGTTTGTGAGTTTCCTGCATTGTGCAGGGGATTGGACTAGATGACCCTAGAAGTCCCTTCCAACTCTATGATTCTATGAATGCTAAGAAAACGGCTGCCTGACAAAATGTCTGTGGGATGGGCTCCTGGCACCAGTCTGCCTAAAAAAAAAGGAACACACCTGGTGTCAGGTGGAGGGTGCCCAATTTGGTGCCCCCTGAGGGCCAGCACCCTAGGCAATTACCTGTTTTGCCTAATGGCAGGGCTGGCCCTGACAGTGGGAGGATTTTTAGTGTCCTGGCCCCACTGGTGGACCTCCTGATGGCACCTGGTTTTTGGCCACTGTGTGACAGAGTGTTGGACTGAATGGGCAATTGGCCTGATCCAACATGGCTTCTCTTATGTTTTCATGCCTCTTGCCTTGAAAACCATATGGGGTTGTCATAAATCAGCTATGACTTGACAAGGGAAAAAAAGTTGTAAAGACAGGTGTCATGATCCTGGGCCTAGCGAGGCCTGCTGGCCCCAGGGAAGCCTGCTTAGGAGTTACTGGGAAGAGCCTACATTTCCCAGTATCCCTCCTGTCCCTCTGATTGGATGGCCAGTTTTGGAGGGAAACTGGCTCAGAGAGGAGTAGGGCCTGGGGAGGAGGACATAAAAGGGCCAAGCCCAGGAAGGGGGTGTTCTTTCCCTGGAAGGCTGAGCTGGAGGCAAGCTGTAGCCTGGAGAGGTTGAAGCAGGGGAAAGACCCTTACCCAAGGGGGTAAGTATTGGTATTACAGTAGGGACTGTATAGATGCCTTAGGGCATTTGGTTATTTTCCCCTTCACCCCTTTTACTGTTTTATGCACTTTGTTTGTTATATTGCACTGATCTTTTAAATAAACCTTTCCCCCCCGCTGTTGTTCACTCTGCCTTGTCCTCACGCCCATTATTTGGCTAAGCTCCGGTGGGGAAAGTGTAAATGACTGGGGAAGGCAATGGCAGACAACCCCTTAAAAAGTCTACCGTGAAAACGTCATGAAAGCAACGTCACCCCAGAGTTGAAAATGACTGCTGCTTGCACAGAGGACTTCCTTTGCCTTTTTTTTTTTTTAAGGGAGGGAGGGTACTCTGGGCCTTCTCAAGGGAGACTTTTAACCCAGAGTGGTGGCAGCAATTGGTAAGATCCCCCTGAGTCATGACAACAGGAAACAGAAACAGGCTCATGGCTTGAGTAGAAGAGAAAGCTGAAGCTATGACAGGCTGGAAAACAGCTTGATAAAGGCATACAAAGATTTCAGGTTTTCACGGCTGGTAACGTCATTAGACAATGCACAGACAGCCAAGAAGGTCAGAGCGCCTGCTCCGGCTGCAACGCCACTGAGGATGTTCTCCGCAGCTGAGAACGAAACGTCTGGAAGGAAAAATTTCTCCAGTAGAACACGGCACTTGAGCCCAAAAGATTCTACAAACCCTAAAGGCATACAACTTTAGGCAGCACAATTATGACAAGAGGTAGTGGCCTGGCAGACAACCAGAACTTTTTACAATGTGATTGGATTCCTAATCTGCATTATTACAGCTGCAATCATTTACCTGAGCCCTACTGAACAAAGCAGAACTGAATAAACATGCATAGAACTGCACTGTATGCGACCTTGGATCAGAGCCATGCAAACAGTAGCAGACATAAAGCTAAATAAAGCAGTTCATTAGCACATTTAAAGACTAACAAAACTTATTCCAGCATAAACATTCATGAATCAGAGCTCTCTTCATCATACAGATGAAGTATTTAACCACTAGGCATTTGCATTTATAGTTAAAACTATAGACAACATAAAGTTAGGGAAAAGAGAACAAACAAGATACAGAATCAAACTAATGCAACATCTACAACTATAATTTAACTAATTAACATTCATTGGTAGTGGGAATGTGCCATGAGATTAGCACCTCTGGGGACTAAGAAGTCCTTCAGATCTAGTGGGGAGATCATATTGATTTACTTGATGAATAGTAATATCCCATTGGATTCTCCCTCCGAAGTTCTTTGAAAGAGACAAGTGAATTTTAAATCAGTAAACGAATATTCTGGAAGACGACATCATTTACCCACTGGTTTCTGACTATTGTAATTTTTAGTATCAGATTTGTGTCCATCCGTCCTTTTGTAGAAAGCTAATTTTGAAATGTGATTCCAAATAAAGGCAAGGCCAAGAACAAAGCTTTGGACAAGAAAAGTTTGCTGGGGTTAAAAAAATGTATAATTGGGGGAGGGTCTTCATTTGTGGGGAATAGTTCAGAAGTGCTCAGCAAGTCTATCAATAAACCCCATAAATGTTTTTCAGACTGCAGCTGTATACTGGTAGCAGCCAAGAACGTGCCAAAAAACCCAAGTTCAACTCCTACTCCAGCGAGAATTCCCCTTATAACCCCAGGAATCCGACGGCGGAGAACGCAGTCACCGCTAATCTCCCACCATCACACACGTGGACACAACTGGCAACGACCCTCCCGCTCATTTCCAAGTTTCTTTCCGCTCACCTCGGAAGCACCCCTGCAGCTCCGGGTCGTCAAAGCCCTGGCGGCAGAGGAAGCAGCACAACTGCTCGGTTCCCCAGAACCGGGGATGGAGACGGTCGGGATCCGCATCCTGCCAGGCAGAGACACGTTTCTCTGGCGTGTGGAACCCATCCGCCGGGCTGTCGGGCCGGGCCCGTTTCGAGATTCCATCCTTGCCAGACTTCTGCATCACTTTCGCTTCTGCGAGGAAGAAGCCACGCGGCGCAGCCCCTCTCCTCTCTAGCTCAGCCGAACTGCCTCGTCGCCAGCCCAGAGAGGCGCGATTCCCCGGGAAAAGAGCCACGTGACCTGCGGCCGCCTCTCAGTGCCACGGTGGGCGGGCCATAAGGGAGCTTCTGGGAGAGACGCAGGCTGGGCTACTACGATGTAAATAAACTAGCGGCTTTCGCAATAGGGACGCGCGCTTAGACTTTCAGGGCCGCCGGGTTGAGAGTTTGCAGTAGATGCATAGAAAGACATAATGGGGGGAAAAATACGGTGGCCGTATTCAGATGAGCCTTCAAGGTGCCCCAGGGCTAAGTGTAGTAAAGTCCGCCCCCGCTTCTCCGATCTGACTTTAACTTGTTCTTATGGAGTAGAGTAAGGCAGTCGATCTATTGAGACCAGATTGGAGATATACCACACATTCATCTATAACAAGGTGGCACTTAGCCTTTGACCTCTGTGTTTCTGCTCTTTCCTGAGTGTTTGTGCAGTGGTGTTTGTGTCCTTTTGTTATTTATGGTTTGAAAACAGGGCCTGGAAGAGGTTGTTGAAGGGTGAAGAAATATTCCAGCATTACCCCTAATATTTCCTTTTTCTGGGTCTGGGTCTTTTCATTCCCAGGA
The DNA here is from genome assembly GCF_032191835.1 of Heteronotia binoei. Classification (NCBI taxonomy): domain Eukaryota; kingdom Metazoa; phylum Chordata; class Lepidosauria; order Squamata; family Gekkonidae; genus Heteronotia; species Heteronotia binoei. Next base: position 56,287,650 of record NC_083224.1, read on the forward strand.
TCAGAAAATGGATACCTCTTAGCCTTTCAACAAAGCCAAAATGTATGCCAAGCCTGATCAGCCAGACTTGGTAGAACAAAATAGGAGTCAAGTTGCACCTTTAAGACCAACTTAGTTTTATTCAGAACGTAAGCTTTCGTGTGCTCTAAGCACACTTCACCAGACGAGGAATCCGGTACAGTGAGCAGAGCCACACATACCTGATAGGCAGTGGCTCAGAATGCAAAAATGGTACAAATTGAAGATCCAGTGACAGAATAGTAAAATTATCTTGTAGGCATGCAAAATGATACAAATATACGATCCAATGACAGAATCTGTCATTGGATCGTATATTTGTACCAATTTGCATTCTAAGCCACTGCCTATCAGATAATTTTACTATTCTGTTATTGGATCTTAAATTTGTACCTTTTTGCATTCTGAGCCACTGCCTACCAGGTAATGTGTGGCTCTGCTCGCTGTACCGGATTCCTCGTCTGATGAAGTGTGCTTAGAGCACACAAAAGTTTACGTTCTAAATAAAACGAAGTTGGTCTTAAAGGTGCAACTTGACTCCTATTTTGTTCTACTACTTCAGACCAACACGGCTGCCCACTTGATCTAGCCAGACTTGGTGTTATGCTGGCCTGCCTGGGGGCCTAGAGATTTGATTGGGCTTGCCTCTCTTCTGTGGAAAAGAGACCATCCCAGTTCAGGTTGGCATATGCTGTATTATTTTCTAGGGGTGCATAACTATATCACATTCCAGGGCTGCACTGCTGGGTATCACTATTCGGCTGATTCTTCCATTTGTCTCAATATCTCTGGGTATAATATCCTAAGATCCTTCATACTGCTTCTCCATGTAGAGTTTATTCCCTCCATTCTCTCATGCAACAAGCGTAATTCCTATTGTTGCTTTAAGTATACAAGACGTGTTCTAAAAAAGTGAGGAAATACAGGTAGGGAGTGAGAGCGCGTGCACATTTATTGGTATTTAACAGACTATATTGAATCAAGGAAACAACCAAACCAACTCAGATTAAGTCAGAATTTTGTTTATTTTAAGATTTATATTTACAAGCATGTTTCCAAAGCATGAAGTTTTATAAAAACAATTTCTAGAAAGTACAGCAGTAAAAGTGTAATTAGTAGAAACCATAAAATAATGATTAATAAGAATTTAAATCTGAGCCTTTTAATACAAGATCTGAGAATAACAGATGCTTATATTATAGGCCAGATAAATTCACGTGAGAAATTAAGATCAACTGATTACAGAAAAACACATTTAGAACTACCAGATTTATGGCTGAAACGGCATTAAGTTTGGTGTATGTTTTGTTATATTGTACAATTTTACTTTAGGAAGCAAAATGCATATTTTTTCAAAGCCATCACCAAGGGCTATTGTATTCTACAGAAGCTGAATGTATTTAGATCCTGAAATATTAGCTATGAAAGGGAAATCTGTACATTAATGAAACACAAATGGACTGGTGCTTTATTGTGTAGCATCAACTGTTTTTTAGCTTCATTTTCCCTGGAAGCCACTCTCCTAATGACAGTGTAATATGTTTGACTATTATAACTTCTAGATTAAGTCAAATATTGCAATATTGATTAAAGATAAAAAGAAATTACAACTGAATGGATGCTTATGGAAAAAAGTCTGATAAATATGATTCCACCATTTTTTTCTTGTTGTGTGGTGATACAAGACCTTGTGGTGCCTTCTGGTGCCAGAAGAAGTCATAGCACCAGCAGGCAGCTTCTTAAACCAGAGGAATACTCCAGTGGCAGTGTAAAAAATGGTAGGATCCAGACCATGACCTACAACTACATGAACAAGTCAACAGAAAATACAGTATAATATTATGGCATTTACTTTGAATAGACCTAAGTAATGAACAAAATGAGAGACAGCAGTCCTGTGCACAAATGATTAAACATTCCAGATAAAATATTCCTAATCTTTACAAACAGTTCAAAAATAAGAGTTGAACACTGGCTTGATAACCACTGCCAATGACAGAATATAGGTCAAAACCCCTAATAGCGACATAATTTTACATACAAGCTTATCTAATTTGATAAGGCTTACATTTTGTGTAGATACTACACAAATGAATGGATGCTTTTCAGAAAAAAATCTATTTATAGGAATGTAAAAGTCTGGCTATCCATTACAGTATACATAGGGAAAGCAGCTTGCTCTTTTTAGACTCCCAAAGGATTCTTCCTGCAACTATCCCTGCGGGCAGAGAAGTGGTAGATCATCCCTCAGTCTCCTTTCCCAGGAATAAAAATGATAAATAGCCTTAGGATATTGAAGGACAAAGTCATTTCCTTATCCTTGTCCTTCAGAGAGCAGAAGTAGCAGTTAACTGACTCTTCACACCACTCCAATCTCCTCTGTCTGCTGGGATACTTGGGGAATATAAAACACCTAAAAGACTGACTAAATTTGTGGCAGGGTACAAGCTTTCCTGAGTCACTGCTCACTTTTTCAGATACAGAGCAATGACTCATGAAAGCTCATTCCATGCCACAAATTTTGTTAATATTTAAAGTGCTACGAGACTCTTGCTCTTTTCTGCTCTATAATCAGATTAGCATTCTACCTACATCTATATCCATGGGAAACTTGGGGGCATACATTTGAGATTCTAAAGAGAGCTGGCTTCTTCCTACAACAGCAGCTGCAGTATGCATCTAAGTTCCAAGTATCAGCAATCACACTAACCAAATTAGTAAAAGGTGAACAAGTTATGAGCTACATGCTTTTCATAATTTGTAATGCTGCAGCAGAATTAACTTGGGAGTTACAAGGAATGCTTCCATCCAAAAGCAGGACTACTTACTTGTAGAGGAAAGCAAACTCAAAATGAGGTAGCAAGAGAATACAAATTCTCCCAATATGGGCTATGACAGACCACTGCATACCACTTTTACCTCTACAATATTAATTTCTTCCAAACTGGAAAAAAACCCTGAACAATCCCAAAACTATAATCCCAAACCCTCATTTAGTTCATACCACAGAATTTGTTGCCATGCTACCAGTAGTTAAGAGCACAGCATTTTACAATTATATACATAGCTTAAATTAAAATGCTATGGAAACATCTGATTAAAAGTTTCTCTGTCCACAGAAAAGTAGGGAGTGAAAGGCATCTGACTTTACTATATTCATTACTAAATATACCAGATCTTCCAATCTCAGTTTACATTAAAATAATGTACCGAGGGAAACTGTTTTCTTTTAAAGAATAAAGCCCAGTATTTTGAAGTGAAACTTACACAAAGAGAACTGTACCAAGGTATAACCAATTAGTGCTTTCTTAACATTGCATTATTGCAACCTGATCATTTTCAGCCTTTTAGTAGGAATTGGCTCTTAAACTTTAAATACAAGCATCAAAAGCCACTAGCTTGTTTCCAAACGTATACCTTCTCACAGTTTAGGTTGAAACCAACTTCAAAACAATGCTGTAAACAATATCAGTTATATGGCATCAGTTCCGTAACTGTTGAAAGTTTAATAGTGGAATTAGAAACATTAAAAGTATTAAAACATTACTTTTAATATTGTTTACCTACCATGAGGGAAAGAAAGAAAAAAACTGAAAGGGATTTTGTTCTGCAAGAGACTGTCACTAAAAGCTTAGACCTCAACAGCTGACTTAATGATTTGCTCTTTCACTGACAACATCCTGAAGGCGTTTAAGTAAGACATCATCATTTTCCTGGCACAGTCTCTTAGCTGGTGACTCTGTATCACTGTCCATTGATATTGTTCTCTTCTTAGTTTTCTGTCCTCCTTCTTTTATCATATTGTTGATTTCTTGCAAACTCTGTCAAATTAAAAGTTACAGTCAGCTTAGATAATTACTAGATTTTTAAAGCATTATCATACAGGAGCCAAACACGTACTTTCTTAAGGTCTCAGACTCTCAGGTTTCAAAAGTGGTTATATTTTTACAGCAGCTTCAGCCACCTAAGATTCTCCAACATAAAGCACATCATGTTTACCATGTATACTATTTAAGTCTTTTGGAGAAAGCTGTTTTGAAATTAATAAGCATAGATGTGATTTTAGAAATGGCATGCCTCCTACCTTAGAAGGACTCCCATTGAATTTATACAATAGTCCAGTCTTAGGTGTCAAAGAAGCACCATTCTTATGTGGTGAGACATAAACAGAGTGTTGCTGGGATATCCGACGAGGAGACACTGGCTGCTGTTTAATGCTGGGAAAGGGAGAAAGAGGAGGTGCTTCCACCTTGGAAAGGGGGGGGAAAGTGCATTCAGTGCAAGGAGTATTAACTGTATGCAGGGTTTAACTGAAAACAAACTCAAAAATGGTAAATGTTGAAGTATAATTGATTTGGTACAATCCTCTAGCTGAGACATGTTATTCTACTTCCATCAACTTTGAATACAGTTTGGAATGTTTATATTTTATTTAAAATATTTTTATTCTTTCCACTGAAATAAGGTCCCCAAAGAGGCAAACATAAAAATATTTGAACTTTAAAACAGGATTTAAAACAATGTATAAAACAATAGAAATTAACACACAAGCCTATATATGCATTCCTGACAAACCGCAGTTTAGATACACATGCTACACACTATTCCAGTAACACTTTCCAGTTAGAAGGTACATATCTTCACTAAAGTGGTATGTGAAATGACTTTTTGTCTGAATAATATTTGATAGCCAAGTTCTTCATAATAATAGAATCCAGAAACTTCAGTGAAGTTTTTGATAGCCATTTAGACAGTACAGAAACTATCAAAATACCTAATATTCCCCTGAGATTCTTTCTTTCTCTTTCTCAGACACACACATTATTTTTCAGACCAATGGATATGAAAGAACATATAGAAAGTAAAATTATACAACAAACAAAAAATAAAAAATGTTTCTTCCCAACAGCCCTTTTAATACATTTTTTAAAAACACTGTCTGTAAAATACAATAAATATAATTTTTGTTGGGATACACTTATGTTCACTTAACTTTTAGAACTACATCTCATTCTGCTTCTTCATTGCAATACATTTATATACCAAATTTGAAACCACTTCTCATTCTAGACTTGGCTTATGCTTCCATACAAATATTGCACACTCCCTCTGTCCTTAAATTTTAACTGATCTATTTCTCAAATAAATGTTAGTTTTGCCATCATTGCATACTCAGTTTTTCGACTCTTCTAATCAACGGCAAATGTTGCTTTCCATTTCACTGCATAAATAATTCTAGCCACTGTCACCACATATCTGAATACATATTCCAAAATTTCTGGCAAATTGTTAGGGAGAATACCTAATAACATACTGTCAAAAAACCCTAGTCCAAGGGATTTTTGGTATGGGGAAACAGAACACAAAACTATCCAGAGTCAGCACTGGGCGGGCAGGGTGCCTGGCCAATAGCAAGCAAGTGTTCCAAATGGTTTTAGGGAGCCATTAGGATCACACCCAGTGAACAACATAACATTTTCCCCAAAACAGGCTGAAAAGACTAAATTTTTATGGCCAAAGATTCAACTAGGTTTGGGGCCCAATAGACCAATCAGCTCTCTGGCTGATAACTGTAAATTGACAGTGTGATCCTTTTACTAGGCTTAAGTCCTGAGGGGGATTGGAATCATGTGAAATGCTAGAGTTATCTGCAATATAACCATCCTATTTCTACCAGGTGTAAACCACGAGCACTAATTAAATGGAATGCAGTTAATTATGGTTACCATGGTGCCACAGTTCTGCCTTGGGAACAAGAAGAGAGTCACAATAATCACTAGTTTCCACTGCACCTGAGAACCACTAGCCCTTCTCTCTTTTTCTCGTGTTGTATTACTTTGAAACTTACTCTTGGTATTTTGCCTTTCATAAAAAATTTCTCTGTCTTTGCCATTCTTTCAGTGTTCTTTTTTCTATATGCATAGGTAACATTTGAAACAAAAGTTTAGTTTGGGCAATACATTCATCTTGATTGCAGAAATTCTGCCCAGCCAGGAGATTTTTAATTTTCCCCATCTGGATAAATCTGCTTGTATCAACATCCAGATCTTCTGGTAATTATTTTTCAAAAGATTGCCATTTTGCCCTGTCGCATTTCCCCCCCAAATATTTTATGGGATTGGTGGCAACTGTACAGTCTGCGTTCCTTATAATATCCTCTTCTTGTTGTGTTAGAAACTTTTGTATTATTTGGTCTTCTTTCTATCAACATTATAGCCAGAGGATCTGAATTCTTCAATATCTTCCAATACATACTGAAGTGATTTTGAGGATTCAGAACTGTCAAAATCACTTCATCTGCATAAGCTTTTCATTTTAAACTCTGTACTGTCCACTTTTATTCCTTGAACCTGGCCTCTTCTGATCTTTTCAGCCTGTATCTCCCTCGCAAGAATAAATAATAATGGTGACAAAGGACATCCCTGGCTGAGATTATTTCTTAAATCAATGGCCCAAGGTACACCACCCGGTTTACACGATACAATCTGTATTTTAGAAAAAGTTGCTTTAGACATAATTAATTTTGACTATATTAGCCAGGATTCAGGATGTTTAAGCCAAATTCGTTTTCTACCACTTCAAATTATGTTTAATCAAATACCTTTGGGGTGAATTCTAAGGTAAATTTGTCAGCACAACAGTATTTCCTTGCTTTCCCCTCCTGCTGCAGTTGAAAATGATTCCTGAAATATAGCTTCCTGGGGGACAGCATGAGGGGAGAACTAGATGAAGGCAATAGGAAGTAAACTGGCAAAAATCTCACAGCCCCTTTCATATAGCAGAAGTTCTCCATGGAATTCAAACCCTGCCCTACCATCTAGAGCAGTGGCCCCCAACCTTTTTGGCCCCAGGGACTGGCTCTAGGGCTGGCCCACCCACCACAGCCCCAGGGCCAGCAGGGTGGGGGCACCCAATTCGGTCGCCCCCCACGGTGCCTGCTCCTCCTCCCATTTTCCTCCCTCCGTTTCTTCCTCCGCCCACCTCCTGTGCAGCCTCAACCCTGCCCACCCCCGTTTTTACCATTTTAAGGCTGGAGAAGGGGCCATGAAGCGCCTCCCAGACTGACCCCCCCCCTGCTGATCAGCTGATTGGCAGGGAAAACCACAGCAGCAGTGGCCAGCGACCTGCTGAAAGAACGGCACTGCCCTTGCCTCCTCCTCACTTCCTTCCCACACCCAGGGGGTGGTGGGGTGGGGCTGCGCAGCCCGGTTGGAAACAAGCCATGGACTGATACTGGTCCGTGGCCCAGGGGTTGGGGACCCCTGATCTAAAGTCACTTCAACTGCTGACAGTTTTAAGCTTCATACAACCAATACACAAGGTTACACTATAAAATATACAGTAAAAGAAAATGTTGATCAGTACCTTATTTAATCTCTGATTTTCAAAATATACATGAACTTCTGTGTTGCTTATCCTTATCATCCTTTTAACCTTATATATACATTTATTTCTCAGATTGCTCTGGACTCCTTGGGTTTTCTTATGCCTATGTAGGCTTTTGGTTTGTGAATGGGTTTTTAACAGCAAGACATATGAACTCTCATCCTGGCCTCAACTCAGAGATTTCAGCTCACCATATTTATCTACACTCTGCTCCTTTCTCTAATTATGAGTGCTCAAGCCTTTTTGAAGGGATCATGACTATGCAATGTTTGCAAATCTGCTATGTTTTTAACATACCCCCCTTTTTGAAAAACTCATGAAGTTGTCCCTTGGGGTATGGAAAATTCAACGCTGTCTCATATTCAGGAACAGAAATCCTTGTTATTAAGCTACCATCGAATTCTAGGTCATTTTGCAAACTCTAAGAAGAAATCCACATACCACATTATCCTGATTTGAAATTCCATATTTTAGAGCAAATGTCTGTACTCTTCCTACATAGATGGTGTTGTAAAATTTTACCAGATGCCCTCTTTCCTCATTTTCCAAGTTTCTGGAATTTTCTGGTGTCCTTACAGGTGAGAAGCTCATCTTCTGAGGGGAATCTATTAAAAGGAAGACACAAAGAACACAATAGGCTTTTAACTAAAAAATAAGAGGGAAACTAAGCAGATTCCATGTGATTCAACATTCATATTATAGACCACTGTAGGGCTGCAGACAGCATCTAAGAGGTGTTGCAATAAATGTGGGTTGACTCAGAGAGCATTCACATAGTGAATCAATCACCAACCTGTTTACCATGTACTGCATTCAGTTCAAAAAACTCCACCCTTTCAACATGTGAATAAATTTTTATTTCAGTGAAAGATACAGCACACAAGAGGCAGCTTTACTGTAAAGTGTCTGTAACCCTTAAGTTTCATATATCATTTTGCCACTGCCTCCCCTCAGGTCATCTGTGGAATGTCACCAATTCCATAAAATAAATTTTCATTTGGTGTTATATCATCATAAATGAGAGAGGTTTGAATCCTAAGTCTTGTTCCCACATAACAGTGCCCTTTTTCTTTATGGAGGCAGTTGTCCTCTGTGGCATGCATTCCTCCAGTGTTTTGCACTTCTGCTCATGCAAGACAAGTCTCTTTTCAAGATGGGCACATGTGTTAAAAATCAGCTCCAAGCCTGATTTTTTCTTCTGTTGGGTCATCAAAGCCTAACTGATGTAAGGGTTATGACAGTTAACAGAACAAAGGTACTTTCCCGTGGTACCTACCATTCAATATCAGCAATCTTCTGGGGGGTTGGTATTAAAAAAGAACAGATCTGTTGAGGAGATTAGCAAAGGACAGAGTAGCAGTTTTTGGATGCTGGCTTATGACATAGAGAGGAATTTTTACAGAGGTTAGAAACAAAGCCGTTCCTGTGAAAATTGGCTATAGCAAGTACAGGACCTCTCTGTGGGAATCAGCTGTCCAGTCTTTTTGTCTCTACTCAGCCCTATGACTATATTTGTAAATAAAGTGAATACTACAAAGATGCCATAAATAGGGGTATGAAAAAACCCAACCCTTTTGTGAGTGTTTGGGTATATTGGACCCCAAAAATATCAAATTTGGGGGCATATTGGACCCCAAAAATACTCTCCTGAATTTGGTTTCGTCAGGTTTCTGAATTTTTGGGGTTCATTATTCCCTATAAGAAAACCTTCAGAGAGGCTGTAGGGGGGTTGTTTTTAAATGCACAAGCACCAAAACTATAGCAGAGCTGCTGGTGCCTGTCCTTTAAATAGACAGGACCAAGGGGTCCAGTTCTATGGGCCCCTGAACAGGGTGCCCCCAACCATCATCCATTATTTCCTATGAAGGGGAAAAGGGGGGAACCCTGCAAGTTGCTTCCAGGGCAAAAGCCAAGCTTGTAAGTAGCAATCTCCGAGAACCAACAAGAAGCCCAACGGAACCATTGCCAAGCCCTGCTGGCTCAGATTTTGTTCAGGAAGATCCTGAGACTCTAGTCTCATAGGCAGGTCTGCCAAGGCAGGGCTTGGGAAAAAGTTGGCCTCATCCTCCCATGCTAAGAGAGGGTTGTCCATGACAATGTAGGTCCCAGGTCATGGAATGCAGCCAATGCAGTTGTTTCAAAATGGGCAACATATGTTCCTAGCAGCTTGCCCCGACAACATATATATAAAAGCATGGATAAGAGACCAGAACTCTGAGGTATTCTGCAAGACAAAATCCACCCAACTGATTCCTCATCTCCAATGAAGACTCTTTATGTCTGGCCAAAGAGAAGAGTGAAACTACCAAATGTCTATGCCCTTAATACCAACTCCATATTCAAGCTGATGGATAAGAAAGGAGTGGTCAACTGTGTCAAACACTGCTGAGAACAGTAGGCAAGTGTCTCCTGCCCAACTTTAAATGAAGGAGAAGCAAGACAGCAACACAAAGCCACAGTGATGGAAAGGATTACTCCATGGTTCTAGCCCAGGAGTGGCCAAACTTGCTTAATGTAAGAGCCACACAGAATAAATGTCAGATGTTTGAGAGCTGCAAGACATGAACAAATATTACACACATTTTAATTAAAACTCTTAATACTGGACTTAGCGGTGCACCCAGCTGGACTCTGTAGCACAGCTGGCAGCTTCCATCCTCTATATACTCGTTTTTCTCCCTTGGCTCTTGCACTCTCTTTCCCTGCTCTAGGTGTCCAGGTGACGTCTGAGGTAGAGGAGAAGAGCTTGCAAGCCTGCCTATTTCCCTGTCCTTCCCCACTTCACACAGTGAAAATAGTTGCCTAATTAATGGTCAGCACTCAGAGGCTGACAGTTCCCAATGTTATGCACACTTACTCAAGAGTAAGTCTGCAGTAAGTTCTTCCTCAGCCTCCAGGAGCCGCACCATATGTGTGAAAGAGGCACATGTGGCTCCTGAACTGTGGTTTGGCCACCCCTGTTCTAGCCTGTTCCTCTCTATAGTACTTCTCCAAGTGTTAGGCTTGTGTTGACACTCATGAGGTTAAACCACTGCTCGCCCCCTTCTGTCACATTACTGTAATGTCACACACAATTCTATGATGTTGCCTAAGAGTTAATAGTGTGTTCTGGATCTTGCCACCGTACAAACTATTTAATTAGATGTACTCATTCTTTTCAATCAAATAAAAATCTGACTGGATGGAAACATACAACTCTGTAATTTATAGTGCAGTTTGCAGAACACACACTTCATTTCCTGAATGTCATATATTAAGGACACCCAAACCTCCAGTAAAGTTTTAAGATCAGAGCAACTGTTTACTTACCCTGTTCTGAAACCTCTTCTTGTTTTATATCTACCTCTATGGGTACTTTTTTCAACAAAACACTTCTGTAGACCTAAAGCAAGTGGGAAAATGTAAGTTTTTGTAATTACAGATATATTAGCATATAATCTGAGAATGTTCTCTTGGTGTATATGTGACAAATATCTGTCTATTGAAAGCCACAGCAAAATAGTTTATACTTATGTTGGTTTTTAAGCACACTTACATGGCTGTTTGCTTGTGGCTGGTTTCTATAGCTTTCAATTATATCCTGAAAAGTTCTTTCCTCTTTAGACACCTGAACAAAAAAGACAAATTGATCATACAGGAAAATAAAGTTGCCAGCTTCAGGCTGGGAAATTCCCGGATATTTGGGGTGCAGCCTGGAGAGGGTGGGGTTTGGGGAGGGGAGAGAGCTGAGCAGGGATGTGATGCCAGGGTCCACCCCCACCCTGCCCATGGCAGCCATTTTCTCCAGGGGAAATAATCTCTGTAAGGGAAGACCAGTTGTAATTCTGGAAATTTCTGGGCCCCACCTAGAAACTGGCAACCCTACAGGAAAAGTATGCCTCTTGTTATGCCTGTATCCAAGGGGCCCTTTTGTAAAGAGTTTCTGTATGACAAACTGGATTACTGTGCGCCACCAATTATAGCCCACTGTGTTGCCTTAAAAGCTTCTCCTCAAAACTTAGGAGACCTTCAGGAGCACACTCCAACACACTACAAAGAGCTTCACAAAGAAAGAGCAATTGTACAAGTACAATGCATTAATGATTCCATATGGTCTATGGGGCTATCTGCATCCCAGTAATAGTTTCCACAAAGCACCTTGGTGGGGTGTGTTTATAAAAAACAGAGCTGCCAAGAATGGGGTAGGAAAAGAATTAGAAGGGCAAAGGTGGGGTGGAGCTTTGACATTTTGGTTGCACAAGTCACATTTTATTTATTTATTAACTTTCTATTTATATCCCGCCCATTCCAAACGGACTCAGGGCAGCTAACAATCATAATAAAACCAACATCTCAATTTCAAGTGTAAAACAATAACACATAAACAGTTTACAATTTAAAACAAAGTATTGGTGCTATACAGAATGTTAAAGCATAGGCAGCTCAGATTGTATTAGACCTTCCATTTATCTGTTGGTGGTCCTTCTGGTGGAATTGCCCAGCAGCATAAAAGCGGCAGCCTTCTCCCCTAGTTGTGACTTTCCATACAGACATAAAGTTCACAGCATACAACAATGAATTAGTGGGTTTAATGAATTCACTGATTCATTGTTGTAAGCTGTGAACTTTGTGTCTGTATGAAGTCATTGAAATCGGATTCCATTTAACAGCCTGACAACTGAAGAAGAACAGAATTGAAACGTCTTGAATTATCTAGAAGGGGCGTCTGTATGAAGGCTGTAAAGATTTCCTGATCCCTCCTTTGGACAAGATTTTTGCACATGAACTGACTGTATTATGGACCTTAATTTTTTGGAGGGTTGTAAGAAAAAAAGGTTGATCCTGTGATTATATACACTGAGATGGAATGTTGAAATTGAATGTATTAACTCTATAAAAAACGTTTCTTAGTTTTTTTTAAATATCAGACTGTTTTCAATACTAAGACCCCTAGTTTGTGCTTTTGTATTAGTAACACCAAGTTTTTAAGCAGCTAATGTGAGGAAGGCTACTGTCTGAAATGAAAGAGAACTATGATGCCTTTCCCTTGATCATGCAGTTGGTAGTATATCTCTGAGAAGAAGGATTTTTTTGAGCCTAAAAGGTATAGAAGTTTCCAGAATGAGGCCCTCTATAGGTATAAAGACAGGTTGCTTACTTGTAACTGTAGATCTTCAAGTGGTCATATGTGCATTCAGACTCATGGGATAGAGCGCTTGCGCTGATCCCTGAATCGGTACCTAAAAAGCCCGGGATTTTTTCACGCTCGGCACCAACGGGCATGCGCAGGCGTCCCAATGCGCAAACTCGCTGGCGCCAGAGCAAGGATCCCGCCAGTTCCTTCCTGACCACTGGAAGCCCCTACTGGAGGAAGATCGTCAGTAGTGGGGAAGGAGGGCGGGTAGTGTGAATGCACAGATTACCACTCGAAGATCTACAATTACAGGTAAGCAACCTGTCTATCTTCTTCGTGGTCTCTGTGCTTCACACTCATGGGAGATTAGCAAGCAAGACATACCTGGAGGCGGGAAGACAGTCAACCGGAAGAAACAGCTTGCAGCACTGCAGCTCCCAAACGAGTCCTCTGCTGAGCATGCACGTCCAGCACGTAGTGCTTCATAAAGGCCTGTCCAACACTAAAGTCAAATCCCACAACTGTGGGGGTGATCTCGATGGAGGATAAAGCCTAAGCAAACCCTTCAAAAACCTCTTAGAATGAGGGTGTGCAAAAACTGAGTGCCCCTCAACTGGTTCATGGAACGCAGAAATTGCTGCCAAATAAACCTTGATGGAAGAAAAAACAAGGCCAGCATCCACCAGAGATAACAAAAACTCAAAAATTATCGACAATCCCACCCTTTGGGGTGAAACTGAGGGATCAACTAAGAACTGCAGAAACCTCCTCCACTTCCTATCATAGGAAGCGTGGGTAGAAAGTTTCCTGCTGTTCAAGAAAACATGTTGGACTCTGCTAGAGAACCCACAGGGTCAATGAACCACGCTGTCAGCTTCAGGTGGGGCACGTTGTGATGCAGTACACGACCGTCCTGAGCTGACAGAAGGTCTGGTTCCACCGGAAACTGGTAGAAGACCCCCTTTGCCAGTTGGAGCAGGATCGGGAACCAGTTCTGGCAAGGCCACCAGGGAGTCACCAGGATGCAGCATGGTCTCTCTCTTGCGATCTTGTTGACCACCCTTGTCAGTAATGGCAGAGGTGGGAACAGATAAAGGAACCGACCTTCCCACGGGAACAGCAGACTGTCTCCCAACGACTCTGGATCTGAGCCCCCTCTGGAGCAAAACAGAGGACACTTCCAGTTTTTGGCTGTGGCAAAGACATCCACCTGAGAATATCCCCAGAGCTGAAACACGGGTTGAAGGAAGCTCCACTGTAACTCCCACTTGTGCGAAGAAGCTGCACCCCTGCTGAGGGAGTCTGCTTGCAAGTTGAGGACCCCTGGGAGATGCGCTGCCTTCACAAAGATGTCATGGTCCAGGCACTCCGACCACAGATCCAGCGCCAGTGCACAAAGCCGTCGACAGACTGTCCCTCCCTGTCGGTTGATGTAACACAGGGCAGTGGTATTGTCTGTTAGAAGAGCAACAATCTTCCCCGCCACCAGCGGTTCCAAGTAATTTATGTGGCAGTGAGTCAATTTCAAAGGCCAAGGACCCGCCACACACAGATCGTCCATGTGGGCCCCCTAACCCCATAAAGACGCATCTGTTGTGATAGTCACAGTTGGTGCAGGTAGATGGAAGGGAGCTCCCTGACAAATGTTGTCCTTTGACTTCCACCATTGCAGTGTTTGAAGTATCACAGGTGGAATTACAAACCTCTTTCGAGGTGAGTCCCTTAACGGGCGAAACTGCTGCGCCGTGCCCCACTTTCGACTCTGCAGAAGTTCGACAAGGTTGATAATGTCCATCGCTCTCTGCTGAGGCAGAAACGCGCGATGAAGGTTCGTATTCAGCAAAGCCCCTATGAACTGAACTGTCCTTGATGGAGTAAGGTGTGATTTCTCCAAATTGACCTGCAGACCCAAGGTGTTAAGAAGACGAAGAGTGATGGCAATGTGGGATGACAAACTCTCTTTCAACTCCGCCACAAGGAGCCAGTCGTCGATGTATGGAAAGACAACTATCCCTTGAAGTCGGAGATGGGCAGCCACAACGCTCATCATCATCAGTGGACAGACCAAACGGAAGAGCCTTGAACTGGAAGTGCTGAGAACCTACTGTAAACCGAAGGAAACGTCTGAATGCAGGATGGATGCTGATGTGGAAATATGCATCCTTGAGGTCCAGCGTTGCCATCCAATCCCCTTGGTTGATGAGGGGCAGAATTGTTTGCAGAGTGGACATTCTGAACTTCTGGTACAAAATAAATTTATTCAGATTCCGAAGATCCATGATTGGTCTTAGACCCCCGTCCTGCTTGGGAACCGGGAAGTAATGAGAGTAGAAACCTACCGTCCTGGCCTCCATTGGGACTAGGGGTGTGCAAAAAAAAAAATTCGGAATCCCCGTATATTGCTGAATACCGCATTCGGAATAGCCGCATATACGGTAGATTCACGGCTATTTCCGAATATACGGCCCTATTATACCCTATGGGCCATTGAAATCAATGGCAAATAGGGTATATTTGAAGCCGCCTGGAGGGGAGGGGGTTTGAGGGAGAGCCCCCAAATTTGCAGGGGACCTGCAGGGGACTCTCCCTCCAACCCCCCCAAGTCCCAAAAAGATTGGGCCAGAGGATCCCATTCCAGGGGCACCCAAAGAGGGTGCCCCTATTCCATCATTATACCCTATGGGCCATTGACATCAATGGCAACATAGGGCATAATTAGAGGCTACTGGGGGGGGGGGCAGGGGTTTTGAGGCAGACCTGGCTGCAGCAAACCCAGATGCCAGCTCTCCAGCCCTGCCCCAAACAACACGGGGAGAGCTGGCCAACCACAACAAGCCTGCTGGTTCTGGGTCTCTCACCCAGGTGCCAGCTTCCCTGCCACAGAACGCACAATCTACAGATGCCAGCTCTCCAGCCCTGCCCCAAACAACACGGGGAGAGCTGGCCAACCACAACAAGCCTGCTGGTTCTGGGTCTCTCACCCAGGTGCCAGCTTCCCTGCCACAGAACACACAATCTACTCTATAAAAACAAGAAAGTGACCCAGCCCACACAGCCCACACACACCCTTGCCAACCCCCACACCAACCAGAGGTAATTTAAAAAAACCAAAACAAAACCAGCAGAATCACAAAAGGCCAAGTGTTAAAAAAGTGGCCTTTTCACCAACAAGAAAGCTCAGGCCAAATAAGTCAACAACACCCCCACCCCCAAACCAGGAAAAGGGACAACAGGAAAAAAGGCCAAGCAACTCAAGTGTTTAAAAAGTGGCCTTTCACCAATAAGAAAACTCAGGCCAAATCAGTCAACAACAACACCCCCACCCCTAAAACCAGAACCAGGAAAAGGGGGACAAAAGTGGCCTTTTAAACAATGAAAATTAGGCCAAACAGCACCCCCCCAATAACCTGAAGATAAAAGTAACAGCAGCAGCACAACACAACAGCAACAAATCAAACACTGAATACTTTTAAAACAGTAAAAAAACCCTCAACTTTTAACAATACAGGAACTTTGCCAACCCCCCCCCCCAAAAAAAACCTTCACCCTAACCCCAAGAAATTCAAGCCACCCACCCAAATCAGGAGAAGTAAAAGGACACTGCACTTTTAAAAGTCCTCTCGCTAAATTAAGATATGGGCAAATTAGCAATCCCCCCACCCCCAGCAGAACCCAACCCCAAATAGGCTACCCACCCAGTACTCACCCACCCAAATCTGGGCAAGTAAAGGGACTCTAGTCCTTTTACCAACAAAAACTAAAACAAGAACCCCAAAACTGTCTTACCTTGTCTTCTCTACTCCAGGGAAGTCTGGTAAGGCTGAGTGAGAGAGCAGCAGGCAGCAGCTGAAGCCAAGGGCCAGCCAGCAGCAGCACAATCTCTCTCACACCACCAACCCACATACACCAACACAGCAATGGAGGAGTCCAGCCAGGAAGACTCCTTAAAAAGGTTCTCTGGCCCTACACAGAGCAATTTCAAAAAATAGCACTGCTCTCTGATTGGCCAGACAACAGTGCTTACTTGGATACCCAAGTAAGCAAAAGATCAAAATAACAATGTAGCTGATGGCTGGGCCATCAGCTACACAACAGCCCTGCAAAGCATGCATTTGCAATGCATTTTGCAAATGCATGCTTTGGATTGGCTGCTGGG
Organism: Heteronotia binoei; assembly: GCF_032191835.1. Lineage (NCBI taxonomy): Eukaryota > Metazoa > Chordata > Lepidosauria > Squamata > Gekkonidae > Heteronotia > Heteronotia binoei. The sequence continues at coordinate 56,304,323 of NC_083224.1, forward strand.
GCTCCTCTTCCCCCTCCCTGATCCCAGGGAGGCTATGGGAGAGGCGGGAGGAGGCCACTAAAGGCGGGAAAGTAGGCAAGCAGCTCCACTGAGGCTGCAGAAGCCACTTTCCCGCCTTTTCCATTGACAGCTGTATACTTCCGAATAGCTATTTGGCAGTTTACGGCGAGCCGTATTCGGCTGCCGCATAATAGGCGGCAATGGGAATCGGCTACAGCCAATTCCATATACAGCTGAATCAGTGTTGATTCGGCTGTATATACGGTTCGGCCGAACCGAATGCACACCCCTAATCGGGACCCTCTCTATGGCTTGTTTCTGTAAGAGGTTGCTCACCTCCCCCAGCAGAGGTGGGGAAGGGGGAGTGGTAATTACCACAGATTGGTTCAGAATCGGAGCAAAATCTATTTTGTAGCCTTCCGCTACGATGGAAAGTGCCCACCTGTCCATAGTGATGGACTCCCAGGCCAACAGGAATGGGCGGAGGCGGATAGACGAAGAGGAAGAGGGGGCGGTGCCGCGTGCTGCCAGAAAGTCAAAGGCCCTGCTTTTGAGGGCGAGTGCCCTTGGACTTGCCGGTGGTCTGTGCTGAAGCGTAACGGTTTCTGTTGTTCCCCCTGTATGGGGACCTACTCTCAGGTTGAGCAGAGCGAGGTCTTCACTGCTGTTCCAGAGAGAACTTTTGGTATGGCTTCTTTGCCCAAGGCTTGTGCCACTGTTTCTGTTTTGCCGCTCTGGAAGATGCCGGTACGCCCAGGTTCCTGGAAGTTTTTATACTTTTATCCATTTCCTGGAGCACATTGTAGGTGGTAGAGCTGAACAGGCCTTCACCCTCGAAGGGCAGATCTTCAACGAAGGCCCTGGTGTCCTGCTGGAGGGCCGTGGATCTGAGCCAGGAGTGGCGACGGAGGCAGACGGCAGAAGTGATGGGCCTTGCTGAGATGTCGACCATGTGCTTTGCTGCAGCCAGTTGTTGTTTGGCTACAGCAAAGCCTTCCTTCTGCAAAATCTTTGCAGCCGATCTCTTCTCCTCACTCAGGGAAGCCTGGGGGGGGGGTAAGTTGTTCCCACACTGAGTATTGGTATCTAGCCATGCACGCGGCATAGTTACATACCTTTACTCCCAGCGCCCCAGCAGAGTAGAACTTCCTACCGACGTTATCCAGCGTCTTTCCCTCCTTGTCTGGTGGAGAGGAGTGCATCTTGCGGGCCTTCGACGAGGAGGAAACGACCACCAAATTGGACTTTGGGTGTGTAAAAAGGAACTCAGCCCCGGACTCTTGGACACGGTACATATGGTCCAGCCTTCTCGATGACACGGGTGTAGAAGCAGGCTTCGCCCAGGGCTCCTTCACCGCCTGTAGGATGACCTTCGTCACTGGCAGGGCAACCGCTGTAGATGTATTCTGCTGCATGATGTCGAACACGGTATCGTCTACAACAGGTTGTGGCTGTGTCACTGGAAGCAAGAGGGAGAGTGCCATCCTCTTCACCAGGTCCCCGTACGACTTCCTCCAATGGTGAGATGGGAAGATCCTCAGCCGTATGAGACACTGGCGAAGGTTCCAAAGCCCGGTCCGGATCGTCGGTACCGACCTCGGAGTCCGACGATGAAGACTCTCTGCGTAGAGAGTGCTCTGAGAGCACCGGCATTGACTCTCTGACAGGCGACCGGATTGACACCGACGACCGAGGTTGGACTTCCTCCACCACTACACCACGTCTGTCAGGCAGGACAGAGATTGATGCCGAAGGATGCCGTCTAGAGTGTTGAGACAGCCTGGACATATGGGATGCCTCAGACTGCTGGTCCCAATCTGCGAACTCGCAAGGAGGATACCATTGGTACGGTGGGTAGGGATAGGCGTAAGGAGGCCATTGGCGCTGGTCCCATGGTGGAAGCGGTGGGAAGTGACGAGCTACTGTAATTGGTTCCAGCTCTCTCCGATCTCTCGCCTGATACATCGGTGCCGAAGGCTCCATCGGTGCCGACACCTCCACCTCCGAGACCGAGTCGCTTTCACTGTGACGCCTGGACCCTGAAGAGTGGAAGCACTGAGTCAGGTCAATCTCTTGCTCCGATGCTGATAGGCGCAGCTGCGAAGCACTGCCTCTCGATGCTGAAGGGCTATGATGTGGGGACGCCAAGATCTTCCTCGGTGGAGCTGTCGATGTCAAAGCGTCATGCAAAGGTGAAGGGGTGCAGGATGGTCTCTTTTTCCGCTTCTCCTTCGATTTCACCTTCGACGCGGATGATCGGGTCCCTGAATCATCCCGATGCTTCTTAACCGGGGTGTCCACTGATCCTTCAGAAGGCCGTTTTGTGGAACGCCCGCACTCAATTGGCATCTCGGTCCTGATTGGCGAAACCTCAACCGATGTGATCGTAGGGGCCACGTCCTCTCCCATCTGTACCGACGGGCCCGATGCCATCGTTTGAGGACGAAGTGCTGACTCGACCAACGCCGCCGAAAGCCTCACCGCTCGATTCTTACAAGTTTGCTTGGAGAAACTCAGACAGTGTGATGCCATGTCCCTCGCCCAGACAGAGGAGACAGCGGGAATGGCCGTGGGGGGGGGGCAATCTTCTTCCCACAGGAGTGGCACCTCTTAAAAAAACCCCAACATCTTTCCATAGACGCCCAGGAAAAAACCCACCCAGGAAAGTCTCTGAGGGGAAAAACACGGGAGAAAAAATGAGCCCCGAAGGGCAAGTCCAACAAACTTTTTTTTTTAAACAACACTAACCATCTAACAACTAACTAACTAACTACACTAAGAAAATAACAAACGGGCTATATACAACAGGAAAAAAGCAATCTAAGATTACTTTACCGACCGGGGACACGAAAGGAGATCCTATAACAGCACCCGCCTCACGGTCCCACTGGATCGCTTCTGTGTGCTGTTTATGGCTACCCCAGCCCCTCTTTCTCCTCAGTTCTTCCTTTTAAAACTTTTCCCTCAGGACTATAGAACTCAAGAGGTGGGTATGATATGGATTTCACTCTTCTAGTCTCTTCGGGGTTTTTACTTTCAGATGGATGTATAGTTCAATTTGTAGCGGACCACAGCAACTTTAACAGTTTTCCCAAATTATAGGCACCAGAGAACTTTAACGTAAACCACAGATATTTATTTTAACACAAAGACTTAAACTGGGGATATGGGAGATATTTACATGGGCTATAAAGTATCTCAGGCAGTTAACAAGTTGCTCAGTTGTTTCAGGCTTTCTAATATAACTTTCTCTTCTTAGGTCTCTCAGGTTCACAGTTTATATATAATACTCTCCAACACTAGCAAAGGCTGGCCTCTTGGGTGTAATGTGCCAAGTCTCTCAAGTCGACTGGAGCCTCTACTCCCAGCCCTTCAGACTCTTAGACCCACATATATTCCCTCAACCACCTCTCTAGCTCTTAAGAGTCGTGTATATATGTGTGACCGCTCAGGTCTTCACAGTGACTCTCCTTCTTAGTCACACACACAGCCTCTTGGCTGTTTTTACAGAGCTAGCAGTCAGCTTTTCTTCTCACGAAGATTCTCCTTAGCTACTGTCTCAGCTCCCTCAAAGACCAACTCTCCCAGACTCTGTCAGGCACTAACTGTCTCTGACTCTGGCAGGCACTAACTGACTCTCCTCCGCCGTTAGCTGTCAATCTCACAAACTGAGAGTTCCGAGCACTCTGGCCCCCACCCTCAGGTCACCTGACGCAGGCTCTGTGCATCTTTGGTTTTCCTTGGTTTTCTGTTAACCCATACCTTACTGTCACAGATTCTCTCAGCACAGCGGTCAGAAAGGAACTGGCAGGATCCTCGCTCTGGCGCCGGCAAGCATGCGCATTGGGATGCCTACGCATGCCTGTTGGTGCCGAGCGCGAAAAAATCCTGGGCTTTTTAGGTACCGATTCGGAGATCGGTGCAGGCGCTCTATCCCATGAGTGTGAAGCACAGAGACCACGAAAAACAGGTAGAAAAATCAAGATTGGACTAATTATGCATCACCAAGACGGGCCTTACTTTTGCCATGATATAAAAAGCACATAGAAGGAGCTGGTCCAAGTGTCTGTCTTTCATTAGATCTGTGCAATTAACCAACGTGAATTCAAAACATGTCCACATTTTTCTCCGCAAATCATTGGAAACATCCAGTCTTAAGCACAAATCACGCAAGCGCACACTTGCCAGATGATATACCTAAGAGGAAACAAGGCAGAACTTTAACTGAAATTGATGTTTGTAAGTGTATTAATCTGAGGAGCAAGCAGAGTTGGTGGTTGGAAATGCAAAGCACTATCACTTTTTTGTGCTCAGTTCATTTCAACTGTTTTAAAATATTTATATACTTCTCTCTCCATTTTTAAGAACACAAAAAGAAATTTAGAAAATTTGTAAATAACAGAATCCTACATAAATGTATATTTCTGAGACAGTAGAATTTCAGAATAATACTCCAAAGTGGTTTGAATTTTATTGATACTTATCAATTTGTACTCGCTTGCACAAGTAGTTGTATTTCTGTTCATGCAAGGTAGGTTTGCAATTTTCAAATATATCCCACTCTACAACTGCTAGAGCAGTTGGTGGGGGAGGTAGAAGTACAGTGAGGGAGGGAATCAGTGCACTCCAGTTCACATGTGGTACTTTTGCTTAGCCAAACAAACCTTTGGACCCAAATCTGTATGTTACCATGTCAAATAAAGCTACTTTGTAATAGTATAAATTCAATGTAGACATCAAGACTGTGAGTTGAACAGGAATAATTTTTTTTTCTTTAGAGGAGGAGGGAGAACTTTTAGTATAAACACTCCCTACCTTTCTGAAAAACAGTGCCAAGGATCCAGTTTTCTTTGGCTTGCTTCCTGCTGCCTGATGTGCTTGTATCACATGAGGATGAGTTGGGGACACGCTGACTAAGGCTTGAGCAGTGAGAGGCACTTGTCCATGGCCATCCCCTTTAGATTCTTGAGGCAAGCTGACTGAAATGGGTATGAGAGTGATCCCTCCAGTATTATTTGCAATACCTAAGGTACATCCACAAGTTACGGAGGGGAAATCAATATGCAATGTATGGATAAACTGCAAATCTCAGATTGATATAAAACCTTTTATTTTTATAAGGGTGATTTAATATATATTATTTTCTCAACTAATCAGTATAATTCCTCCATATAGTGCATTTATAACAGAACACTCTAAAGTACATTTTCCTTAACAGTTAAGAGAAGGAACTTAATGAAGTGAAATTCCTTGTACCCCAAATGTTTATGATTATTATATCACTCTAGCTTATTATAAAGTTTTTAATGCTTATTAATAAGCTTAATCAACTTAGAGAAAAGAATAAAACTTACCATGCAGTGGGATTGTCATTGTCTGTCCTGCTGCCCCTGGTACTGCAGCTGTTGCCATAGTGAGAACTGTCTGTTCTGGCAAAACAGACACATTTTCATCAGCAAAGCTCGAAACTGGGGCTATTTTTAGTCTAGTTCCTTCACTCACATTCTTTTCCGTGGGTGCTTCTTTGGGGCCTTCATCTCCAAACAACCTTCTCTTAGCACTTCCTGCCACAGGAGAACTGTAGCGTTCATGAACAGAGATTGGAGACAATGGCTGCATATCTAGAGTCAAAAGGAACACAATGCATCACTACAAAGACCAGCAAGATAGAAAGATATTGCTTCAAATTTCAGGAATGAGTTTAGAGCAGTGCTATAATCATTTACAGATAAAGCAACAGAATATTTTTGTAGTCACTAAAATTCCATTATTGTTGTGTAAAAATTCTTTTCTAGTGTCAACATTTATTACTGAACTGAATGTTTCATTTAATAACTGCATCAGTTGTTTCTAGGAAAGTGAGCCCAGCAGTTTACAGAGAAGTGCAGAGTTGATAGAGAGAAAATTCACACTAGGTTGCTGACCCTTAAACATTGCTTGCAAGTTCTTTGAAAACCTAGTTTAGAAGAAAACACATTTGAATAACTGATATGAAATGAAAACTAGCCCCAGCCTTAAAACTTCTGTATGACCCACTAAAAAAGAAACACTTACCATGAAGGTTTCCTCTCATCAGTGGACTGGAAGGCAACCATACAAACGATAAAGCTTCCCCCTCCCCCCACTCCTTGGGTAGGGATTATGCAAATTAATTTACTGAGCCTCCTGGCTGCCCTCGATGTGAATCCTCCTGTACATGTCTGGCCAAGCTACTCAGTCTGGGTAGGCTAGACCAGAATATAGAGTGAAGGCTGCAGGAAGTCCCAAGGAAGGAGAGAAGACAGATGCAAAAAAATAATTCTTCCCTGGGAATTCACAAACCTCAACAGCCCTCCAACCTGAGGTAGTCTTTTTTCAAGAGCAGACACACCCCAACACCCTGAAAAAACTATGGGCCTTCACCGCAATGCCACCATTGCATCCAGGAGTGGTGTCAAAGGTAAGCCTGTAAGGAGCCATTGTTTGAACTTGAGAGATACAGCTGCCAAAGAAAGGGCTGGTTGCTTGCCATATTCCTCTGTGCAGTCCACCCCCCCTCCCCCACCTTCTCTCCTCCTTGATGGTACAATGGATAAGCAATTGCTATAATCCAAAGGTCCCAGTTTCCAATGTGCTCAGAGGCTGGCTATTGTCTGACAGCAAACATAGACAAAAAATCATGCCCCTAGCTCATCTCCGTAGGTATGAATGGATTATGACTGATACTATGTCTCCTACTGTCAACACTATCACATTCCAGGTTTTGCACAATCTCTTCCCTCCAGCTAATTACATCTTTCCTGAAAGCTATTCTTCTAGGTGATAGTCTTTATCTGCATTTTGTGTCCTCAGTTCCAAACTATCAAGAAAATAATTAACTTCACAGTTTTTACCAAATTGCCATCTCCTGGCCCCATTCCCTAAGCAAACATAGAACATTACACTTTTGTTTAGCACCTGGGAAGCATTCAACTCACCCTTACTACACAATGGGAATCACATCTTGCATTGTTCTAAGGAACACTCTGACCACCTATGCCTCAGGATACTTTTTTGCCTACTTAAGGTGGCACTCTGGACATACTCAGTGTTGTGTGTTCCTGGATCCAATCACACCCCCAAGATGCTAGTCATCTTGTCCCTCTCCTCCATGAACTTCTACTCCTCCATGGACTTCTACTCTTCAGACAGGTAGCTATGAATCTTCCAAACCCCCCCGCTAAAAATCTTACCCCCTATTTGCTTTGCTAAAACCTATTTTTCTGGTGTTCTTGTACATGTGTTAGTTCAATTCAGTGTGTGTGTGTATTTTTGTATTTTAATTTTAAATAAAATTCCTTTCTTAATTACAATTGGTTTGGTCATATATATATATAATTTTGTAGCAGGAGCTCCTTTGCATATTAGGCCACACACCCCTGATGTAGCCAATCCTCCAAAAGCTTACAGGGCTCTTAGTACAGGGCCTACTGTAAACTCTTGGAGGATTGGCTACATCAAGGATGTGTGGCCCAATATGCAATAAATATATATATTTTAGTACTGGTATACACCTGATGGGAATCGTGCTCCTAAAGAGCTCTACCTGGGTCTGCCTATGCTATTCCCCCCATAAAAAGAGGAGACTCCCCCCGCCCCAGCATTTCTGGTAACAGTGGAGAAAGGTATTCTTATGATGGGATGTTGGAAAGCTGAATCATTTTGGGTGGAAGATGCTGAGGAATCATTTGGCAACAACCTGTTGGAGAGCCCTTTTGCCAAAAGTTGCTTCAGCCAAGGGATAGAGATCCAACTTATAATGTCTCAAAAATGAGGAGACAGAAGATCAAGTGGCTGCTTTACAAATCTATTCAACAGGACCACTGGAAAAGAAGGCTGCTGAAAGTCTTTGCTCCGCTTGAGGAATGCACTCTTGATGCCAGAGAGGTTAGGAAATACAAGCTTCTGGTGAATCCCTAATCCTTCTGAATACTTTTGTCCAATTTTCCTGGGCATTGAGAGACATACAGGAAATCTGAGCAACAGGAATAGAGAGCTTAATTTATACCTTGTATGCCTACTTTATATCCAACTTGTGTCAATTCCTAGGATGTTTTGGATGTGGGCAGCAGAAAGTAGGAGAACTTACTGATTCCTGTGAGATGTGAAGTGTGGAGAAAGAGGTGTCAATTATTATGGCCATTTGGCATGGAATCAAGAAGCTCTTCCAGTCTTTGCTAAGAAGCCCATGTTGTCTCAGGGTCTGGAGTGTTAGCTGGGCATGGAGTTTATCCTGACTCCTGGACATGGATTGGATCAGGAGGTCATTCAGACGGGGTAGACGTGCACTCCCTGAAGTCCAAGATGTGCCACAATGGTTTTTTTTTTTTTTTTTTTTTTTTTTTTAAAAACAGGTTTTATTAGACATTTCATAGTTCCATTTACAGATAATTCACACAGCAAATTCTTAACCTGCCATTTCTTCCCCCTATCCCCCCATCCCCACCCCCAAGGAGCGTCTAGGTAATGTCTAACATAATTTTTATTCCTTATCTTTCTAATATATTTATCCATTGGTATAACTTATTCCAAGTCTTTCTTAATTCTTGCAGATTGCCTCCTCTTAATCTAACCGTAAGGTTATCCATTTCTGCAGCCTCTAACATCCTCTGTACGAATTCATCCCTGGTTGGTATTTGGGAATTTTTCCAGTACTTAGCGTAAAGAATTCTGGCGGTAGTGATTATATGTAGTAGAAGTTTTTTATCATGTTTGGTTAAATTTCCTTTACATACATTTAGTAGGTACAACTCTGGTGTATGGCAAATGTTAATTTTTAATATTTTCTGTGCCCATGTGTTTACTAAAGCCCAGTATTTTTTTGCTGTTTCACAGTTCCACCATATGTGGTATAACGATCCCTTGACCTTTTTACATTTCCAACAAGCGTTAGAGTAATTGGGATATATCTTACTTAGTCTTTCTGGTGTTAAATACCACCTATGTGCCATCTTATAGATGTTTTCTTTAAAGAGGGCCGATCTTGTCAACTTTAAGTTTTGAGACCAAATTTTCTCCCAATGTTCCAATTCAACACTATATCCAAAGTCTCGTAGCCACTTAATCCAACTTTCCTTTACCACTTCTCCCATTAGTTTAATTTCTAATAGCCACTTATATAGTCTGGAGATGAGCTTTTGTCTGTCCTCTATTATGTTATCGAATTCTGTGTTTGTTTTACTAAAACCCTTTTCTTTGTCTCGCCCATATTTCGATTTAGTTTGGTTTTCGAGCCACCAGTCCAGTTTGACATTTTCATTCAATATCAAATTACAGTCCACATCTAGTAAGTTTCTGTAGTTGGAACTGGCACCCCAGTCATATAAGTTTGGATGAGAAGAGGCCTCTACTGGGGATAGCCATAAAGGCGTCTTAGGATAGATCATGTTTTTATACTCTATCCAGACTTTATATAATGATTTTCTGATTTCATGTCTATGGAATATATTCTCTCTATTGGGAGGAGTATACCACAAATAATGATGCCAGCCTCTGCTTAGTCCGGTGCTCTCTAATATTAATAATCTCTTGTTTTCTAATGTAAACCAATCTACTATCCATGTCAGGCAACATGCCTTGTAATATAAATTCCAATCGGGCAGGCCGAAGCCTCCCCTGGAGACGCTATCTTGCAGTATTTTTAATTTTATTCTGGGCTTTTTATTTTGCCATATATATGCAGTAATGAGCTTGTTCAATTGGACGAAAAAGGATTGCGATAGTATAATCGGTATTGTTTGGAAGAGGTATAGAACTTTTGGTAAGATGGTCATTTTAATCGTAGCTATTCTCCCAAGCAATGAAATCTGTAGGTCTTTCCATCTATTTAAATCCGTTTTGATTTCTGTAAGGATTTTATCGTAGTTATCCCTTTGTAGGGTTTTTAAGTCATTAGAAAAGTGGACTCCCAAATATTTAATTTTCTTCTCATAACAAAATCCTGACTTCTTTTCCAGCAGTTCAATCTCTTCCTTGGTCATGTTCTGTACCAAGAATTTCGATTTATGAAAATTAACTTTAAATCCGGAGATTTTCCCATACTCTTCCAAAACTTTCATCAGATATTCAATTGAGGTCATTGGGTCTTCAAGTGTAAGGAGTAAATCATCTGCGTAAGCCCGAACCTTGTACCTTTCTCCCTTGATGTTGGCCCCTTGGAGTGCATCTTCCTCTCTTATTCTTATTAGTAATGGTTCCAGGGTGAGTATAAATAGTAAGGGGGATAGTGGGCATCCCTGCCTTGTCCCCCGTTCTATTTTGATCGAGTCTGACAGATTTCCATTAATATTAACTCTCGCACTTTGATTAGAATAGATAGCTCGAATTAATTTGGTAAAGTTCGGACCACAACCGATAGTCTGGGCAGACTTTACGATGAAGTTCCAGTTTACATTATCGAACGCTTTTTCAGCGTCAAGTGCAATTCCGGCAAACTGCTTTCCTGGGTGTAATCGATAGTATTCTAATATGTCTATAAAAAATCTTGTATTTTGCCGTATTGCTCTGCCGGGGACAAATCCCGTTTGGTCGTCATTAATTACTGTGTGAACAATCTTCTTCATCCTGTTAGCCAGGATTGTTGCGAAAATCTTGTAATCTGAGTTCAAAAGTGAAATAGGTCTATAATTACGTATATCCATCGGGTCCAAATCTCTCTTATAAATTAATGATATCACAGCCTCATTCCATGAGGGGGGAAGTTTGGCAGATTCCTGGATCTCCTCTATCAAGTATTTATAGGGGACGAGTAAGTTCTCTTCAAAAGTTTTGAAAGCTTCAATGGGTATACCATCTGGCCCAGGGGCTTTGTTCGGTTTCTGCATTTTCAATGCCTCAGTTATTTCATGCATTGTGATATTACTTTCCAAGTCCTTACGATGTTCTTCTGATATACTCTTGGTCCGGAGCTTGCTAATAAATTCTTCCTGGGTCTGAGGTGCGATTTCTTGTCTTTTATATAGGTTTTGATAGAATCTTTGAACAATTCCATTTATTTGATCTTTTTCGGTTACTTCTTCGTTGTCTTCATTTCTAAGCACTCTTATGGCCTTCTTCTCCCTTTCTTTTCTTAATTTGTATGCCAACCATCTGCTCGGTTTGTTGGCGTTCTCAAAATAGTTTTGTCTGGCCCATGTTATTTTCTTCTCAAGTTCCTCCATTAATAGCAAGTTTATTTCATGTTGAGTCTTATATATTTTAACTAATACTTCTTTAGAACTTTTATTTTTGTGTTGTTTTTCCAGATTTCCCAGCTCAGCCACTAAATCCTTATACGCTTTCATCCGTTCTTTTTTCCTTTTAATTGTGTAGCTGATCGCGATCCCTCTGAAGAAGGCCTTGAACGTATCCCAAACTATTTGTATTGAGGTGTCCTCTTTTAAGTTGCAATCAAAAAACATCTTGATGTCCTTTTTTGCTTTCTCTAAGAATGCTTCTTCCTTTAAGATTTGTGTATTAAGAGTCCAGCGAGGTTTATTTACTGAGTCTTTCAGGATAATCTGTATAGGGTTATGGTCGGCATAAGATCTGGGATTGATGTTCGCTGCAATAACCGACCATCCTAATGAAGCTGATAGCCAACACATATCCAGCCTAGACCAACTGTTATGTACATGGGAGAAGTAAGTAAAGTCAGTTGTTTGGGGATTTTTCATCCTCCATACATCAATCAGGTTATATTCATCAGCAAGCTTAAAGAAAGATTTCGGGAGTTGAGTTCGAGTTTTCCTCCCCTTGGTGTTCACATATTTCTTATCTTTATCAATGTCTAATATGGCATTGTAGTCGCCCACAATACACAAGTTCTGTAAATTGCAGTTTATTAATCTTTCATGGAGCTTTGCAAAGAATTGTTCTTGATTATTGTTCGGGGCATAAATGTTAACCAAAGTTATTTTTTTCCCGTTTAGTTCCAATTCGATCATTATAATTCTTCCGATTTCGTCTTTAAATAACAATTTAGCTGGTATTGATTCTTTGACGTAAATGGCTACTCCTCTTTTCTTCTTTGAGTCACATGAATAATAGAGTTGGCCTAGTTTTTTGTTCTGAAGATATTTTGTATCGCCCTCTTTTATATGAGTCTCTTGTAGGCATATTATTTGAGCTCCAGTCTTCTGTAGTTGTAGGAACAGTCTTTTCCTCTTCTTGGGTTCGTTAAGGCCATTTATATTCACTGAGAAAATCTGAATTCCAGGTTTTGTCATCATTTCACCGTTGAATAGTCATCTACCGGTTTTTTGTGTCTTTTTTGGGTTTGTGATCTTGTCTTTATTCTTTCTTTTTCCCTCTCCCGCTGAACTCTTCCTTCCTGTCCTTTATGCTCCTCTTCTTCTTCTTCTCTATCTTCTGTTGAGTCAGAGTCTTGGGATTGTCCTTCTATCTGTTTCCTCCAGAAGTCTTCCGCTTTTTCGACTGATGATATGTTATATCTATTGGATTGATACATGAAGAAGAGTCCTTCTGGAATTAACCATTTGTATTGTATTGACTGTTTCATGAGCCAGCTGGTCAGTTTTTTATATCCAAATCTTCTTTTTCTTATGGACCAGGGGATGTCTCTTAAGACTTTAATTTCTTTTCCCTCCCAAATCAAGGGTTTTCTTTTAATTGTACTCAAAATGTTTTCACATGTCACAGTACGAATGAATTTAACTTGAATTTCTCTGGGAATGTTTAATTTTCTAGTGTATGCCGAAGAGACTCTTCTGGCCCACTCGATTTCTGATCTGCCTTGCTTCAAAAATTCTTGTTCCTCTTCTGAGTTTAACAAATCAACAATCTTGTTCTCTACATTCTCATCTTTTTCTTCAGGAAGGTTTAGGAATCTTAGAATATACGCAGATTTTTCCATTTCGAGTCTGGCGACTCTGTTTTCTAACTCGGATACACTGGCCTTATTTTCTTGTATGTCTGCAGAGGTGATTTCTTCTTGATCTTGGAGATCCCTGACTTTAGCTGAAAGTTCATGCATTTGTTGGGTGTTAACTAGTAACTGTTTCTGAAATTCCACAACCTGCTCATTAGTTTTCTTGATCTCGGTTAACAATTGTGTCCTAACTTCTTCCAACGCTTCTTGATTCTGTTTGAATCCAGCCGTCATTATATTTTGGAGCTTTTCTATTGGATCTTGATTACCTATAAATGTTCCAACTTTACTCCCCCCAGGGGGGGTGGCTTGACCGAGTTTTTAATTTTGGCTTCCATTTCTAGTCTTCTTTCTTAATATCTCTCCCAGTGAGCTACTTTAGAGATAAGTCTAAACAAAGCACCTGAGACCTCTAGGATGGTATGGACACTATCTTCTGCACACTTATTCTGAATCTATTAGGTTTTAAACGCCTGAGTCTGCTCTGACACCAGTAATTACCAGTAGTTACTCCTCAAGCTTCAATTTCAAGCAACTCAGACAGAGCAAATTAATATCACTAATACCAGTCTCAGCAGCAATAATCAGTAGTCAATAATCAATAATCAGTAGATATTGGTCATAAATCACTAAATCAGTAAATCAATCAATTAATTAATCAATCAACTTATCCAATTATTAATTAGTCGGTAAATTGATTTAGTCTAATTTAGCCCAATTAATCAACTACAGAACCCTAATTATTCAGCCCAAACAGTTCCCACAACCTTATTGCTCAGTATACACTTAATATAAAATGTGCAATCCCCCTCTTAACTTATATTCTTAATTACCTTAAATAAACAAATTATATATATTCTACAATATGTATCCTAATAGAATGCCCAATAGCCAATAATCACCAATAGTCTAATTTTACAATCCCTTTTCTTCTTTCTTCTTCCTTCTTCCTACAAATCTTCTTTCCCTCTGATCTTCTTAAATCTTTCTTTTGTGTCTTTAACCACTCTTCAGGGAAGGTACAGCCGCTGGATACAGCTAAAAACTGTCCCTTCCCCCTTTACACCATCTAAACTCTCCAGCCGACCTTTTCCAGTCAGTTCTCTTACTTATACAGCCTTAGTCCAGATAGTCACCAATAGTCTAATTTTACAATCCCTTTTCTTCTTCCTTCTTCCTACAAATCTTCTTTTCTTCTGATCTTCTTAAATCTTCCTTTTGTGTAAACCGTCTTTAACCACTCTTCAGGGAAGGTACAGCCGCTGAATACAGCTAAAAACTGTCCCTTCCCCCTTTACAGCATCTAAACTCTCCAGCCGACCTTCTCCAGTCAGTTCTCTTACTTATACAGCCTCGGTCCAGTTTTTCGTATTCCGCTGTCTGCTATGCCCTTCTAAGTGCCTTCTTACATAGTTCTCTCTCTGCCGACCGTCGCCATCTTAGCTCTGAGAAGGTGCCAGGGGGGGGGTTCTCTACCGTTCCAATCTGTCGTGCCAAAAGTCCGTTTGTCAGCTCAGTTGTCGGCTAACAGTCTCCTATACTTTTGTTTTAAAGTTTCTGACAAACTTGGCAATATTATAGACAAAGTTCTGTTCTTGGCTTTATTTACTAGCCCCCCTTCTTTTCTTAAAGTCCCTGCTAAGCCGCGCGGCTTCCCACGAAATGGCGCATCAAGAAGTTTTCTCCGGAACTTTCTGTTTCGCTTCTCAAGCGACCTCACAGTCACTAAAGCTACCACCTTCGTTTCCAACCCCTTCTTATCTGTTCAAGCTTCTCTGTCAAAATTATTAGAAATTATAGAACAAATAAGGGGAGCCGCCAGATCTCTCCCTTCTGTATCAAACGTACCAAGTCTCACTGTCTCCGCCTCGGCAGCCGTCCGCTGGTGACACCCGGCTTTTTTTCGCCCGCCGCGTCTCGGCTCTTCGCCTCCATTCAGACTGGCTGCAAGACTTGAAAGTTTTAAACTCCAATTCAACGAAAAGGTTTAAATTCTTACTTCTTCAATATCTGTTTCGTTATCCAATTGGGCAAAAAGAGAAGTTGGAATTCCGAGTCCTGTCTGCTCCTTCCCGGCGGCCCAGTTAGTCGCACCGGCGTTGGAAGGCTCCTGTCAGCGGGAAAGGCTGAGCTCTCGAGGGAAACCTCCGCTTCCCTCCAGATTCTCTGCCAGCTCCTCAGACTGAGAAGCGTCCCCAGACGCTTCTATTAGGGGGTATACAACAAGGTATCCCCCAGGGAGCCTGCCAAAACAGGGTGTTCAACGGAGCTCCGTGAACAAACCCTGCTTCACAGCGCCATCTTGCCGAGTCCAAGATGTGCCACAATGGTGAGTGTGAGTTTGGTGAAGACTTGTAGGGAGAAAAAAAGATTAAATGGGAACACCCAGTGCTGAAAGCGGCTGCAGGCACAGGTGAAGTGGAGGACTTTCCTTGAGGAAGAGTGTATTGTACATGAGGGTAGGCATCCTTGAGGTCTATATGAGTGCCAGGAAATCTCCTGCCTAGAAAGTTTCTAATATGGAGTAGAATCACCTCTTTCTCTCAGGTCTGTTGAACTGCTTCAGATCTAGAATTTCCTTCTAGTTTCCATTCCCCTTGTTCACAACAAACATGCTAGAGTAGTTTCCTTTAAAAATTTCATTCTCCGGCACTGGCTCCATAGCCTGAACCTGGGTAAAGTGCTAGATAACGTTGCATGAGTCAGTGACATGCCTCCTTTATCTGGGAGACAGGACAAACCTGTTCCAGGGTGGCTGGGAGAGGTCTATCTTGTAATCCTTAGCTTTACAAGGGAGTCAACCCTCTAAAACATGAGAAAGAATAAAGATACAACGAAGTATCTTTTATAAGGAAATATCTTTTATCATTTATAAAAAAAATTTATTGTATTTTATTGTTTTATTATATGTTGTACACCCTGAGCCTTATGGGGAGTGGGCGGAATAGAAATATACTTACTAAATAAATACTATTTATAGAGACACTAATAAGCATGACTGGGACACTCTTCAGAAGGATACTAAATGAAAATGCTCCCCAATTTGCATAAACCCTACCCAAGGAGCAAGATGTATATCAGAGGAGCAGCAGGGGCCATAACCCATTGTGAGGATACCATCCTCCACTGACAGGGAAGAGGAACTTTCAAATGTTGTCTTCTTGACCAAAAACAAAGAACAAAATTCACGTTAATACCTTTTTGTTGGCCAACCAAGTTAGCACAATAAAGCCCTAGTTACTGACTGCAATCAATCATCACAACTAAAGAGAAACATTTAATATCAATACTTTCAGACACAGAATATAATCAAATACAAGGCAAACACTTCAACATACCCCGCCTAAGATTTCCCCCAAGATCTGTCCGAACTTCTTTTACTCGAGGATGCACTATAGGAGACACTGGCATCATAGGCAGATGTCCTAGTCCTCTTCCCCCATTTCCTATTTCAAAATTACATGGGAATATTACCTGTAAAAGAGGAGGTAACAATATTTCAAGAATCAGGAACAATACTTCTATTTACATAGGATTTAAAAACAAGAGTATTGCACTAGGTGTTCTAATTTAAGAGCCAATGTGGTGCAGTAGTACTGAATGTCTGATTAGGACTGGATTTAAATTCCCTGCTTACTATAAAACTTACTAGGTTCTTTGAGCCAATAACCCTTCTCAGCATAACCTACCTCACTGGTTCATCCTGAGGATAAAACTGAATAAGAGGAGAGCCATCTATGCCACTGTGCATTGCTTAAAAGAAGGGCAGGATTAAAAACATATTAAAAATAAACTTTTAGCTGAGATATTTTTCCTGTTTCTCAGGAAAAAATATTTTTCAATTTAACTATTTGCCTGCTGACATACTTCTTCACAGGTGGGAACCTTGTTTTCTGATGCTTGGAGTGCCTCCCAAAGTGCAGAATCTTTTGTCCAGGCTAAGCTTTCAAGAATCTTTTCCTCAATGCTGTTGAGATGTTTCACCATATCTCTAGAGAGACCTTCTTCTGACCGAATGAAGACTTCAATCACCTTGAACAAAAGAAGGCAGTTTGCTCACTAATCCACAATGCAACTTGAGATTTTTCCCCTTACTTCTGTCTGAGTTTCCACAACCCAAACATTCATTTCTCTTGTCCACCAACTTTTCATTTTGGACATTATATATAACCTCAATATTTGAATGACAGTATCCAAGAAAATACCTTTTTACAGGACATAAATTTTGATTTTATAATATGAATTCAAGAATGATATATAGGAGAAGGATTTTTAACCTTTCCAGACAATGTGACTGTGACAACCATAAAACTTTCATTTGTATAAGCAGGAAGAAGGAAGGTCTTCCAAATGTAAACCATTTGTAAATCCAATTATTCCCTTTTTAACTAGTCTTCTTCCTACCTTATGCTATTTTAACACAAACTAAGCAATTATAATAATGTGTTGCTAGTCTGAAGATAAAACATGAAGTTTAAGTTAGCTTCATGAACTTTACACCAAGTTTTTTAGGGTTATCTCTCCAGTATGAAAGGAAAATCTGGGTCACCTGGACATTAGATTTATGTAGGTATACACCCAACATGATTTAAGATGTACTCCACTCATATTTACCTTATAAAAATAGAACGGTCTGAGGTTAAGAACTTCAATGATCCATGGGAACGTTCGTGGTGAACTATATGCAAACAGCACAATCTCCAAACAACATGCCAGCAGGGAACGATGGAAAATGTCCTGTTCTAAAAGAGCCTACAGTGAAAGATCAGAGAGAACAATTACAACCGATAACCATAAGAGATATGGGTAATCAGTGTGCCTTTCAGGGTCTACTACTAGTGAGAATGAGATGTATAAGTGGTTCTGAAAGAAGCAGCTAACACTTATGTGGAAACTGTTTTGCTGTCTTACAGCTCAATGACAACAGAACACACAGCTATGGATTAATAGCCCTGCTCCATTTCTGCTTGCAATTAAGTTCTCCTTTTTTGAAAAAGGTCTTTCAATTATTCTATTACAAACAATAACCATGTAGTAAAACCCAGTGCAATTTTAATAGACAATTTTTAAACAGACAAGCATTTATCTCTTTACAATATTAGCCCATTAATCCTTGATTAACACTGATTACAACAGCAGACTCTCAGTGCAACTCTACAAACACTTTCCTGGGAGTAAGACCTGCTGAAAAGATCTGAATAGAATTCTAACTTGACATGTTTAGGATTGCTCCCTCTGTAGATTATTAGGCATATGAACTATTAATACAAGGAACAAAAACAATTTGTTCTAGAAATGATATACAAGGACTAATACAAACAGAAGAAAATATTAATTAAAAAGACTAATAGTGTTATTCAAGATACTTCCACACTAGAATATTAATGCTGATGGTCCCACAGGAAAGACCAACCCCACCCCAATCCCCAGGGGAAGAAATTAGGTCTGCAGATTCTTTTATTCCTGGCTAATTAGCTGAGAAAGCTGTAATGAAGATTACATAATTAATATATATAGTTGGCTTGCACTGTTAGGTCATAGTCTACCTAGCCAAGTACTAACTCCCTTGATTGGTAGCAGCTCTTCAGGCTTTCTGGCAAATTCAAGGCCCTTTTAATGGGAGATATTGGAAGTTGCATTGGATCTTCAAAATATATCTACCACACAACTACAGTATCTCCTACAATTAAAGCAGCATGGTGTCAAATGCTGTCTTATGAACAAGAAAACAGTATGAATATTGTGGGCTTTCTAAAATATTAAATTTACAAAGGAAAGCTTTCCATATTTTTCCTCCTGTCATCTACTTACGGTCATGTCTTTCCCATGCAACCTTCGCATTTCCTGTATCATTATGGTCTCCAAAATTTTATAATACAGAATTTCTGCCAATTTAAATCGGTTTACAGCAAAATCTGCAATTTAAACCAAATGTTCATGATGTCGTGATTTAAGAGTTTTATATAGTTTATCTATCATATCACATTTTCTCCCAAAAGCTAAGAAGTCTGTGACTTTATACTGAAAAAGAGAACATCAAAAGGTGCAAATGTAAAGAGCGAAATTCTGGAAATAGTGCTCATTGAGTACACCAGGACTTACTTCTGAGAAAATGTGCATAGGACTGGGTTGTAAATATTACCTAGATACTGTGTGCTATTGAGACAATGCAACATTTGGGCAAATACAAAAATACTTACATAACAACTTACGTTTACAGAAATGGTTGAACAAATGGTAGTCCTCACATGAGTGAGAGAGAAATACAGAAAACTGTGTTGATTAGTGTTGGACTAGGACCAAGGAAACCCAGGAGCCTATTTGTCTATGAAGCTCACTGAGTAACTTTTGGACCAGTCACTCTTTCAACCTAAACTACTTTACAGGATTGCTGTGACAATAAAATGGAGAAGAGAACCATGAGCTGCTTGCATGACAAACACAGGTATATGGGACATCTTTCTCCAACTTCCTTTCTACAGTAATTTCAAGGTAAGAGCCTGATGCTATTCCTGGAAAGATACCAGAGCTAGTTGCAAATTATCAGGTTCTACTTCATATCTGATTTAGTGATATACTTTTTTTGTCCTTTAATTGACATTAAGAATTAATGGTAGTGTTTCAGAAGAATAAAACACTAACAACCTTACAAAAATCTTCTTCACCCAATTAAAAAGGGATGTAGAGAAATAAAATATACTTTTTAATATCCATTTTCTACACAAAAATTCCATTATTAAAATCACAGTAGGTTGGATCCTAGAGACCTGTTCTGCTAATGATTATTTTCTACCAAGGCAAGGAACCTTCCAACTGTGAAAAAGCTTGCTGCATCTGGCAAAGGCTTCTTTCCACTAGAAGAACACATGGCCAACAGCAGAGCTCATCACTAGGATCAAATCATTTATGCATCATGCATCAGCCACTTTTTGCAAATCATGCATTTTGACAACTGGCTTTGAAATTTGTCATGTTTTCTATTTCCCTCCCCCCCTTCCAGTCTTACCTATGTGTGATCCGGGCTGGTCATCAGTCGACCGAGTGTAGCACTGGCAGAAAGCTTCGCCAATCTCTCTTACTCTGTTTGTGATGGTTTCAACTGGGTTGCGTACACAAGATCTGTAGTAGTGCACACAAACACACACACACACAAACAATAGAAAGGTTCTTACATTTGAATAATACATTTTAATGTATCATCTTCTGTGTACCATAATTTTGGTAATAATTAATATTCTCCTTTTTGCATTTTAACATTCTTAAAGGTTTACAGACCAACAAGAATCCCTAAACATTTTTGTCTGTTGGGTTGGGGTTTTGGGGGGGGGGGGGCGGGGTGGTTTGCCCTTCATACTTCCCATTTTGAATTGTAATCCTGCCTTATTCTAATCTTTCACAATCATCTAAGCATAAACATAGTTTAAATGAATAAATTCATACATAAGTACTTGTATGTTCTAATGGTAACAAAGTACGGAAGTCTACTGTTCCGATCCTACCATTCCCTCCTTTATGCCACTGTGGAGAACTAAACCTCAACTAACTACTAAGTGTAACTTGGGTCTGAAGCCTGTACAGCCAAGATCCTGTGCAACCAATCACCAATTCCTTACCAACCAGTTCTGGACAACTGCATGACCATGACCTGAATACTGGTTTGAGAATAAAGAGTTTATTAATATTATTAACACTTATCCCACAGTTTTTGCCACTGTACCAGCAGTTTAGAATTGAAAATGAGAATAAAAATAACTATGCAAGATCCCTATATGACTAATAGTGTTGGCTTGCCATCTTGGCTTCCTGGTAAGTTAGTTCATTGGCTTTAACTCCAACATGTCCTAGAATAAAAACAAACCTAAAGAAAACCTTTTAACTATGAAAATACAATAGGAAACAAAGGATGCAAGTTGAAGATGATCACTGAAGTTAATAAAGAACTGCAACCATCCATACACAAATTTTCTGAAGCACATGGATGTCTTGTAATTGAAGACTAGTGAATTTTCAGATTTTTTTTTTTGCAGGATTGGTACTCATTACATGGCTTGCAAAGAACCACATTCACAATTAAAGACTTAAATGACTACTGAATGCCTTATGCGTGCCACCTAGAACAGACATATGTATTAAGACCATAGGAGAAGTCGTTGGATCAGACCAGTGACCCATCCAGTCCAACACTCTGTCACATAGTGGCCAAAAAACCAGGTGCCATCAGGAGGTCCACCAGTGGGGCCAGGACACTAGAAGTCCTCCCGCTGTTGCTCCCCCTCCAAGCACCAAGAATACAGAGCATTACTTGCCCCAGAGAGTTCCATCTATACCTTGTAGCTAATAGCTACTGATGGACCTCTGCTCCATGTTTATCCAATCCCCTCTTGAAGCTGTCTATGCTTGTAGCTGCCACCACCTCCTGTGGCAGTGAATTCCATGTGTTAATCATTCTTTGGATGAAGAACTACTTCCTTTTATCTGTTCTAACCCGACTGCTCAGCAATTTCATTGAGTGCCCATGAGTTCTTGTATTGTGAGAAGGGGAGAAAAGTACTTCTTTCTCTGCCTTCTCTATCCCATGCATAATCTTTTAAACTCCTGTCACGTCACCCCTCAGTCGACATTTCTCCAAGCTAAAAAGCCCCAAGTGCTTTAACCTTTCTTCATAGGGAAAGTGTTCCAACCCTTTAATCATTCTAGTTGCCCTTTTGTGCACTTTTCCCAATGCTATAATATCTTTTTTGAGGTGTGGTGACCAAAATTGTATGCAGTATTCCAAATAAGGCTGCACCATCAATTTATACAGGGGCATTATGATACTGGCTGATTTGTTTTCAATTCCCTTCCTAATAATCCGCAATGTAGCACTGGCCTTTTTTATTGCAGTTGCACATCGTCTCAACATTTTCAGTGAGTTATCTACTATGACTCCAAGATTTCTCTCTTGGTCAGTCTCCACCAGTTCAGACCCCATCACCCAGTATTTATAGTTAGGATTTTTGGCCTCAATGTGCATTAATTTGAACTTGGCCACTTTGAACCTCATTTGCCACATTGACAGATCCCTTTAGAGTGCCTCACAATCCTCTCTGGTTGTCACCACCCTGAACAATTTAGTGTCATCTGCAAACTTAGCCACTTCACTGCTTACTCCCAACTTCAAATCATTAATGAACAAGTTAAAAAGCATTGGACCCAGTACTGAGCCCTGCGGTACCCCACTGCTTATCACCCTCAACTGTGAAAACTGCCCATTTATACCCACTCTATTTCCTATTAATTAGCCAGTTTTTGATCCATGATAGGACTTGTCCTTTTACTTTGGAATGCTCTTCCAGAAGCCATACGGGCCCTGCGGGATCTGTCTGCGTTCCGCAGGGCCTGTAAGACCGAGTTGTTCAAGCAGGCCTTTGATGCTTGACAAAAATATGGCTGCCACCAGACATCACACAGAAAGCCGGTGATCACTGCTTGGAATTTAATGCCGCTTATAATATATGGATTCAGCACTATATAATGGTTTTTAAAAAAAATTGTAATTGTAATATGCTTTTAAACTGGAAAATGTAAATTATGGTTTTATATATTTTATTGGTTTAATTGTGTAGATGATACTGTGAGCCGCCCTGAGTCTGCTTGCGGAGAGGGCGGGATATAAGTCAAATGTAATAAATAAATAAATAAATTACCCCTTGACTATTGAGCTTACCTGGAAGCCTTTGATGAGAAACTTTATCAAAAGCTTTCTGGAAGTCAAAGTAAACAATATCTATTGGGTCCCCTTTGTCCATGTGTTTGTTCACTCCCTCAAAGGACACTAACAGGTCAGTGAGACAAGATCTTCCCTTACAGAACCCATGCTGTCTCTTTCAATAGCTTTTGTTCATCAGTGGGCCTACTAATTCTCCCGACCCTTTAATAATGGTCTCCATCAGCTTACTCAGTATTAACATCAGACTGACTGGCCTGTGATTTCCTGGATCACCTCTAGAACCCTTTTTAAAGAAGGAGGTGACATTAGCTACCTTCCAGTCCTCAGGAAGGGAGGCAGATTTTAATGAAAGATTACATATATTTGTTAGGAGAACTCTTGGATGTATGCCACCTGGACCTGGTGATTTATCAGTTTTTAAATTAAAATTGTCAGTTTAACCTCTGTCCCAGAAAAATTTTAAAAACACTGATTTGTAAACATCTAGAGAATAACTTGGTGTAAGAAACAGTCAGCATTGATTTGTCCCTAATAGGTCTTCTCTGGCTAATCTCATTTCTGTTTTTCATCAGGTGACAGGAACGGTAGATCATGGGGGATGCCAGGAATATTGTATATTTGGATTTTAGTAAAGCATTTGATAATGTTTTCCATGATGTTCAGTTGGCAAGTTGGACTGCTGTGGGTTTGATTTTAGGATGCTTACGTGGATGAGGAACTGGCTGAATAATCACACCCAAACAGCGGTAGTTAATGGCTCCTTGTCTGATGGAAGAGTAGTATCTAGTGGGGTGCCACAGGGTTCAAGTTTTGGGCTCAGTCCTTTTTAATATTTTTATCAATGCTCAAGATAAGGGTGTGAAGGGACTACTCATTAAATTTGCAGATGACACCAAATTAGGTGGGATAGTGAACACTCCAGGATATAAAGATAAAATGCAATTATAATTGGATACATTGGACAGATGTGAGCACGATGTGATTTAATAAGAGATAAGTGCGAAGTTTTGCACATGGCCAATAAAAATGCTATGTACACACACTGCATGGAGAATACTCTTCTGGGTAGTAGTGTATGTGACCAGGATCTTTGGGTTTTGATGGATTGCAAATTGAGTATGAATAGCCAGTGCGATGTGGCAGCAAACAAGGCAAACTTGATTG
Source organism: Heteronotia binoei (assembly GCF_032191835.1). Lineage (NCBI taxonomy): Eukaryota > Metazoa > Chordata > Lepidosauria > Squamata > Gekkonidae > Heteronotia > Heteronotia binoei. The sequence goes on from NC_083224.1 coordinate 56,328,082, forward strand.
TAGGATGTAGCAGCAAATGGATAGCATCTAGAATGTACAATGTGATAGTAGCACTGTATACTGCACTAGTAAGACCTCATTTGGAGTACTGTGTCCAGTTCTAAAGGCTTTTCTGTAGGAAGGACACAGAACTCTAGATTAGGTGTAGAGGAGCACAACGAGGATGATTAGGGGGTTTGAAGACTAAGACTGTGGGAATTGGGAATGTTCAGGCTGGAGGTTGAGGGGCATATGATTACTTTTTTTAAGTATTTGAAGGGCTGTCATTTAGAGCAGGGGTCCCCAACCCCCGGAACGTGGACTGGTACCAGTCCGTGGCCTGTTAGCAACCGGGCCATGAGTTGTATAATTATTTCATTATATATCACAATGTAGTAATAATAAGACGAATGGATTTTTATCCTGTCCTCCACTCCGAATTTCAGACACCCTCTGAGGTGGATGGGGCTGAGAGAAGGACAACTCTGCAAGAGCTATGGCTTACCCAAGACCATTCCAGCAGCTGTATCATCTCGAAATCATCCCCCCCGTTTGTGGAAAAATTGTCTTCCACAAAACTGGTTCCTGGTGCCAAAAAGGTTGGGAACCGCTGATTTAAAGGAGGGTAGGATGCTATTTCAGCTCGTAGGGGAAGATGAGACTTGTAATAATGGGTTCAAATTACAGGTGGGGAGATATTGATGGGACAGTAGGAAAACCTTTTAACAATAAGGGCAGATCAAAAGTAGAATTGGTTGTCCAAGGCTGTTGTGTGTTCTCCCTCTGTAAAGTGTTTAAGCAGACATTAGACAGTTATTTGTCAGGGATGCTTTAGGTCATTCTGCATGGTGCAGGGGGTGTGAATGGTCTTTAGGCACCTTCCAACTTTTTGATTCTATGCCATATCATAATTTACAAAGCTCATTTTCAAATGCATTTTACCTTCTGGTATATTAGGAAGGCTACTGTTGGGGTTTTTTTATTATTATTGTTCCCCAAGTTTAAAGCAATGAACTACTTGACAACAATTAGAAAGAAGACATAAAGTATACATCAGCAGGTCCTAACAGAGCCCTGACCTGGATAGCCCAGGCAAGCCTGATCTTGTCAGATCTCAGAAGGTAAGTAGGGTCCACTCTGGCAAGTACTTGGATGGGAGACCTCCTTGGAATACCAGAAGTCAGGAGGTGGTGCCAGGATTTATTCAGCCACCTCCCTGAATATCCTCCAAGCCCCCAGTAGGGGTCAGTCACCAGAGGTCACCATGACTTTCAGGCGCACACACACACACACACACACACACACAAGGTCTTAACAGAGAAAGCCCACTTACTCAAAAGTAGCTAGAAGCTGTTCACTTGGTGCATTTTTTAGCCCTGCTACAATGCTTTGTAGCCGGCTTACACTTTGTGTTGCAGAAGCAACTGGAGTAATTACTGCTTCCTTCTCTCTCAGGTATCTTCTGCCAGTCAAGGGAGTGGAAGGTGCAAAAGATCTTTCCTAGCAGGTCAAAAGGAAACTTCTGTAAATGCTTTGGTTCACTGTTATGTGTACAAATCCTATTGAAACTCAGATGAACAACTACAGACTGTAATACCACAACTACATCATCTCCAATTTATAAACCACTAGTTATTGAAAGCGGAAGCAACCAGAGTAAGGCAATGTCAAATGAAACATAAAAATCCTCACTCCTTGATGGAAGATGACAACAGAAGGGGACAGACAAGAGTTCCAGAGCTTTGGTGCCATGACCAAGAAGACTCTCTCCTGGGCTGCCACCCACACAATCCCAGAAGACAGCAGCACCCAAAGTAGGGCCTCTGAAGATGATAGTAGTGGTCAGGCAAGTTTATAAAGGAGTAGGTGGTTCTTCAGGTATGTTGGTCACAAACAATATAGGACTCTGAAGGTCAAGACCTTGAATTGTGCCCAGAGGCAAACTGGGAGCCAGAGTAGATGGGTCAACACTGGAGAGATATGGTCCAGTTAACATCCTGACTGCAGCGTTCTGTACCAACTGAAGTTTCTGAACACTTCTCAAAGGCAGCCCCATATAGAGCAGATTATAGTAATCTAATGCTGAGGCATTAAATAACGTGTAAATTCTTAGTGCTGCAACATCTTAGTGAGCACATTCAAGAACACATAAGAAATATGTACACATTATAATTTGAACTGAAAAAATATAGACCGATTTCCCACTTACCTTACGCCGCTCTCATGTTTGTCTTCTTAGCGCAGCTTCCTTCCGATTTCGCACTATCTGCCCCGGGGCTGCAGCAAATGTCAGTGTTTTTGCACAGCAAACAGAAACTGCTAAAACCCAGTTTCTGTTTGCTGCATGAAAACACTGACGCTTGCTGCAGCCCTGGGGAAAATAGTGTGAAATCAGAAGGAAGCCACGCTGAGAAGACAAACCTGAGAGTGGCGTAAGGTGTGTGGGAAATCAGTCAAAGTTTCTTTTATAGACAGGGCCCTCTGTCAAAATGTAGGAATTACTAGACCTATCAATATTTCAAAGAATTATTACTCTCTTCTTTTGTCACTCTCCCTTTTTTTTTTTGTCAGAGGTTTGCACCTTCCAACAAACCATTATTTTATATTTTCTACCACCTAGGATAGTTTCTTCAAAGGTGATAACATCAAATTTCCATAAATATGTATAGAAATGACGCATACAGCAATGGGATACAATAGATTTTTGTTCATGCATACTGAAAGTTTAATTTTAGGTTGAAAGTAAAATTAAACAAATAAAACCAAGAACAAAATCAGGGCCAGATAAAATGTATGGGTGATCTTTCATACTAAGCAAGAAAAACTTCAGAATGTGAAACACTTTATCAAAACAGAAAGTGCACAGTCTGTCAGATTTGCATTTAAACAGATCTGCATCAATGCTATCTTTTTCCAATACAGTAAATGAAACATTTTAAATTAACAAGTCAATTGACTTATTGGTCTTGTCTCCCAACATGCAGATAAGATCTCTTAAAATTTACGTTTTTTAAAAAACAAAATTATGGCAATGCTTAATACAAAGTATAACCCCCCCCCCCATTTTATGTTGCTTGTTTACCTCTGACTAGCAGTATGACCAGGTAGACTACTCTTTGAGGTTTTTATTCCATAAAGAAAATTCCTTTAAAGAGATTTCAAAATATCTCTGCTCATCCCCCAGAAGTAATATATAAAAGCTATGTCAGTTGATGAAGATTTTACATGACCAAGAGCCAGTGGCTACTGGTAAAGTTTTGAGTTGGTGGGGCCAATTTCTTTTGCTTATGTATAATATGCATCACTGCAATAGTTGTAGTGTTGCATGTGTTCAACATGCGTGTACAGTTTTCTTGTTTGTGTGCATGTACACATTTGGATAACCACGGTATGCCAAACAAAAGCCCTTCAGTGGCACTTCCCCCAGTTTTTTTTCAAAAGCATTATCTGCCACTCTAGCAAATTACAACTGAGTCACTTCATGCATTATCACACTAGATCTGATATTTGTGTATTTAAATTTTTGTAAATTACATTAGGCATACTTTGAGGCCAGGCAAAATCTTTTTTATTTGGGCACAGAAGCACATTTGCAAAAATTAGGTCCAAGCAGCTGAGAAGCAAATGGTAGGAATTCACTAAATCATCTCCAATCATGCTGAAATTACCTTTTAAAGATACCAAAAGAGGATAATCAGATCTACAGTTAGGTAATTCATCTTTTTCAGTTTTACAACTACAAACTCCACACCAACTGGTTCTGTCAGACTAGGACCTAGGACTCTCGTAAAAAAGGCAGGGGTAATCTGTTTATAATTGTGCCTTGTCTTTCTAATATGGCAGCTCACTCCTATCTATGGTCCTGCCCTAATAGGAAAAGTCAGCCAGTTGCAAGGAAGCAGTATCTAAGAGGTATCCAAAGGCCTGCCCTACCAAAAGCTTACTGTATTTACGTGACTGGCTAAAACTTGCCTCACAATGCTGGTAGCCTCAGCAGCCACTGGATGAAGAGTGATAATTCTCTAAGAAGAGCTGAGAAACAAAACAAGAAAATGGGCCCGCCCTACATTAAGAACTGTTGCAAGGGAGTCTTGCCACATGAGTCTGTAGTCTGCAGGCTCCATCCGCTTGCCCAACAGCCTCAGAGAGGAATGAATGAATCAACTTACAACCAGAGACTCAGACATGAAAGAGAAGCCGTGGGATTGGACAACGGGATGAAAAACAGAATTGACTTAGCCTAGGTCACACAGAAGCTTTGAAAAATTTAAAACAATAAAGTCTTCAAATGCATCTTTTCTTTTTTCTTAGAGAAGCTAAATCCCATTTACCACTATGGTTGAGCCTCCACTGCTAACAGCTGTACTAAAAGCAATCCAGAGTTATTTGTAGAAAGTGAAATTACTTGCAGGAGCTCAGAATAGAACAGAAATATAAGACACCTTAAAGTATATGCAAGACATATTCTTCTAACAGTAAAGAGTGCAACACACATTATGATAGTTCATCCCATAAGATACTTAAGAAATTTTGTTAAGAAATTATACTCACTGCTGTTTCCTAGGCACTAAATCAAAACATGCAGGCAATGACTAGAATGAAAATACCTGATTATTCTTGCTCTCACAAATAACTGCAGCAAGAACACTATTCCTAAACACATTGTACCTTCTCAAAATGCTGTTGAAGATGGCACTCCACATGAATTCTTGTTATCTTCCCCCCTGATACTTCAGTATGAAACTTTTGAGGAGTTCCAATTTCCTCTTCTGCATCTGCTCCCAAGAAAACTCTCTCATCAAAATCACCTACTGTCAGAACATATTCTTCATATTCCTTATTCAGTGCTTTGCTGAAAGATAAGGCACACTGTTAGAAAGAAGTTGACTAAGATACCAAGTTGACTTATCTTTATATTTTATCTGTTATATACAATCTCTCTCTCACACACACTATATATATCTTGAAACCTGTAAAAGTACAAATTACTTTTGATAGGAATGGAAATGGAGAAAAGCATAATCAAACAACAAAAACAGCCCTGTTAAATGTGTTTCATTTTACAAAATGTAATTAATTTAGCAGGGCCAGCAGGATCTGAATGAAGTTGCGAAGACAGGAGGTAAGGCACTGCACACATGCTGATCAACTGCCCATCTCTGCTTTGTACAATTTGAGTCTTAAGAGTAGCTAGCACTAAATGATCTCTTTACTTGAAGGCCAAATCACTGTGGTATTGGAGAGCCTTCATAAATGGCTTGTCCCAGGGATACTTGCTCAATGGCCCAGGAGCCATATGTCTCGTGTGGCTCTTTTGAGCACTGCCATCTATTCCATGTTTCACAAAAGTAGCAAGGCCTTGGACCCAGTGCAGCGTGTGGTTTGCAGCTAGTTCTCACCTTGAAACAGCCACTGCTAGAAGAACAGGTAAGCTGTGAACTTACCTGGATTGCAGCCCTCATGCCAAACATGAAAGTAAATGTGGCTATTTGGGGTGATGATTATTGCAAATGTGGCTCTTTGCAGACTATGAAGTGAGTACTATGGAGGTATTACCTAACTTCTTAAATCCACATGCCTGGGCTGTTCATAATTAAGGTGTTACTACTTTACATAACAAATGGTAATGTAATTTTGAAATACTGATGAACATTTTTCCAGTTATTGTCCTTATACAGTTAGTGTACTAGAATCCCATGACGGAATTCAGTAGTCCCAAAACAGTTTACCTCAAGATACTAAAGTGAACAATGTGATAAATAAGCAGAGTACCCTTAGATCAAACACAGCACTTACTTGTTATCTACAAAGTTGTTAAGATCCAACAGACAATCACCTTTTAAAATCTGAAAGAAAAAAAGTTACACCATGAAATAGGTTTCTGCCATCCCATCCCCATTTACAGACCCATCAGCTGACAGTATAGCTTTGGGATAGCTTCCATGCAAGTTTTTAGAATAAGTGTGTCACATCAAAAATGAATGTTCTCTATTTGTTTCAAAAATATTCTGCCGTTTGTAAGACTTTTCTAGTGTTTGCCAACTGAAAATAAAAAATAGGTTAAACTGTGTTATATTGCGCTTCCTTGATGAACACAAAGCAAACTTACCTTCTTTCAATGAAGGAGGAGGAAGAGAAGAAGAGATTGGATTTATATCCTGCTCTTTACTCAGAGTCTCAGAGCAATTTATAATCTTTCCCTTCCTCTCCCCACAACAGACACTCTGGGAAGTAGGTGAGGCTGAGAGAGCTCTGACAGAAACTGCTCTTGAGAGAGCAGGTCTTTCAAGAACTGTGGCTGGCACAAGGTCACTCAGCAGGGGCATGTGGAGAAGTGGGGAATCAAACCACTTAATCACTACACCAAACTCACTCTCACACCAACTGGGAGGAGACAGCAGTGTTAGCATGTTGCAAGCCAAAATAACAGTCACAAAGCGCTTCAAGACTTTTATGAGTCAAAGCACACTTCATAAGATGCATTAGACAAAGCGGACTTTAGCTCATGAAAGCTTCTGCTATAATAAAGTGTGCTGTCACATTGCAACCAACTCATGGTGACTCCAACATGTTCTACCTCATGCTGTTTTTAAAGCAAGAGATGAACAGCAGTGGGGCTTGCTATTGCCTTCCTCTGCATATCAGCCCCATTTTCCTTGGTGGTCCCCCACCCAAGAACCAACCCTGCTTAGATTCTGAGCTCTGATGAGATTTGGCTAATCTGGGCTATTATAGTTGACACAAGGTATTTATTAATCTTTAAGGTACAACAGTTTTTCTTCTAATAGTTACTTTAGAAATCCCACTGTCAAGTTCCTAATGACTTCTCTTTTTCTACTTCAGCTGTAAAAATAGATGAAGAAGTATACTCTTCAGGCATACAAAAATAACAAGACTATTCAGTTTGGTAGTAAGCACAAAACAGCAGATACAAGTGATTTATATTTACACATCACATATGACAGAAGGGACATCACACTGCAGGTGAAATAATAGAATTTGATCCTGTGAGATTGTCCCGGTTACTAAGCCATGGTTTTGCAATCATGCAGCCTTTCATCTGCACCAGGTTAAAGAATGAAAAGGTGGTATGAAAACAGTAAAATCTGAACTGCCATTTCTTCATTCTATACTGTAATGTACTAAGAAACTGTGTGCTAGAGACAAGCATTCTGGCAGTGACTAGCTGAACTGCCAAAATGTCCCAGAGGTAGGGCAGGCAAAGAATCTCTAACCACCATTACCTGAGGCATTCTAAAAAAGGCAAAGAAGGCTGGCAGAAAGATGAGGAATCTAGGACACAGAATGGGCAATGTCAAGAGTTACACATGGCCAAGAACTGTAAATGAGAGAAACACACTTACTGATTTGAAATAGCCAGTCAAATTTTTGGATGCTGAGCTTGTTTTCCCTTATACATGAAGAGGTGCCAACAAAACCAATGATTACAAAATAAAAGTAATGTAATCTTAAACTCCATACTTTTGTCCATTTACCATATGCTACAGTCCTTCAAAGCAACCTTATTTTAATTGGCCTTCTATGTCACAACTTGCAACAACCTCTCCCCCTCAGGAATCCTTTGAACACTACTACTGTACAATCAGTTAATTATTTGTGAATACATACCTTTCTATCATAGAGTTTTGAGATATATGGTTTAAAATAATGTTCCTTTATGCCCTTGGCTTCAACTAAAAGGCCATCATGTAATTCACAGAGTGTAGCAATAATGCATGGAGGTTCTTCAGAGGCATGGAAGTCAGCAGCATGGAAGTTTGCTGGCAAACCTTGAGAGAAGGAGAAAGAGAATTGTTAAATAACCCATTTCAAAAAGTCATATGACAAATGTATTTTAGAAAAACAAGTCAGAAACATACCTTTAAAAGATGAATTCAATAAATCTTTTTTATTTGGGCACAGAAGCACATTTGCAAAAATTAGGTCCAAGCAGCTGAGAAGCAAATGGTAGGAATTTACTAAATCATCTCCAATCATGCTGAAATTACCTTTTAAAGAGACCAAATCAGGATAATCAGATCTACAGTTAGGTAATTCAAAACTAACATAAGGAATAAAATTCAACCACCACATACCCTTTGTGTAAACAAACAGTGTCCAGCAGAAGTTGAATAAATCTTTAATGCCGCAAGGTACTCGCCTATGGGATGAAAGGAAAGGCCAACTTTCAATACTTTAGCACTCTTCTTCAGAAAACCATTCACAGCCATTTTCAAAATGATGCATACAGCTGGAAGATTAATTTCACTTGAACTAAATGCCACAAGCTACTACTGGGTAGGATCCACACCAAATTTTTCATCAGTTTCATCAGAACACCCCCCCCTTTTCAATGCAGACCACTGATCTTCACAAAATGCTGTTCTGGGAGACGGGTAACTCCAAGGAATTACATGGAGAGATGTCTGCCACAGAGAGAGGGAATGGGTAGAAACTGCCAATTTATTTTGGATACAATCAGAAGGACCTTGATAGTCTGATCTCATCAGATCTTGGATTTAAGCAAGGTCAGCCCAATATTTGGATGAGAGACCTCCAAGGGATATCAGGGTTGTGATGCAGAGGCAAGCAATGGCAAACCATCTCTGAACATCTCTTGCCATGAAAAACCTTGGGCGGTGTTTCCCAAAAACAGGGTCGCAACCCGGCACCGGACCATGGAGGCCTCAATGCCGGGCCATGGGGCCTCCCATTCCCTGTCCCCCCCCCCCCCCGCACGCGGCGTCATGCCCCTCCATGCCTCCTTCTCCCTCCCTTCCCCACCTCAGGCAGGTCAGTTTCATGCTACGTAAAGCCCCATCAATTGCCGGGAAATCCATGCTGAGCTCACTCTGCACTGGGACAAGCCGGCAGCTCGAACACACCGCCAGCACTTTCTGAAATTGACCTGCCTGAGGTGGGGAAGGGAGGGAGAAGGAGGCACAGAGGGGCACGATGCCACGCGGGGGGGAGGTGCAAGGGGGGAGGGGGGCGGCCAGGGGACAGGACCTGGTGTTGAGCCCTCCATGACTCAATTTCCCACCGATGGGGGGGGAGGCTTTACAGCCTGAAATTGACCTGAGGTGGGGAAGGGAGGGAGGCGGCGGCAGGAGAGTCAGCTGCGCAGCAAGAGTGAGCGGTTTAAAGGTGAGTTGCTCCCATCCTGTTTCTTTCTGTTTTTCCTTTCCTTTCTTTTCTCTTTCTTCCTTTTGTCCCTCCTTCCTTTCACTCCTTCCCTCCCTTTACCTTCCTTCCTATTTCCTTTCTCTTTCTTTTAGTCTATATTTGTTTCCAACTCCCCCCCTCTTTCTTTCTCAGTCTTTTCCCCTGTCTTCTCCTTCCTTCCTTCTCTCTCTTTCTGTCAGTCTTTTTCCCTGTCTCCCTCCTTCCTTGCTTGTCATTGCTAATCTGAGTAGACTGGGGGTGGGGGTGGGGAAGAAGCTTGAAATGCCCTGCCATTTCATGTTTTCCCAGGCTGAGAACATTTTATATTTTTAGTTTTCTGCTGTGTGGTCCTTGTGCTTTTTCTTAATGTTTTATTTTTAAAATTGCATTGCAACATCCCACTATTCTCCTACATTTCCTAAACAAAAGATTGCAAGAGTTTTAGGCTTGTTTGTACATCATTTCCTGTCTCCATCCCCAAAGTCTCCTGGCTCCACTCCCAAATTTTAGTGGGCCACAAAGGAGAAGTGTAAAAATAACCAAGCCATGGGGGGGGGGGGGGAGTTTGGGAAACCCTGCCCTAGGGGGTTGCCATAAATTAGCTGTGACTTGATGGCATTTTCCAACACTACTACAATCAGTAGGAGTTTTTATAAATCCATTAATGCACTTTATTCCACCATTAATTATACTTCAGTTTGCTAAAGTGAAGGAACGTCACTATTACCACCAGTTCTTTTACATTATATAACTTTCTCATTAGATGGTGCTACTATGGTCTTTACATTAGGGATAGTCATGAACCTAAAAAAAATCCAGTTCGGGCCAGTCCCTCCAAACTGAACCGAGCCCAAAGGCCCTGAACTGAGTTTGGTTTCCCCTTTCTCCTGGCTGCGGATCACTGCAGCTGGGAGAAGGCAGAGAACACCCAGGAACAGTTAAATGTCTGGCAGCCATTTAACCCATTCATTTTGCTTCCGTTTGCTTTGAAGCGGGGTGTGGAGTGAGAGCAAAACTGATGGGTTTAATCACTGGCAGCCATTTCAACCTAACAGCTGATGGGTGGACCTGCCTCACTGTTAGGTTGAAATGGCTACCAACAATGAGGCTTCAAAGCGGTGAAGAAGCTTCAAAGGTGAAATGGCTTGCAGTCATTTAAATCTAACAGGTCAGCTGTGGACTTGAGCCTCTCAACTGTTAGGTTTAAATGGCCTGAACAGCTGAACCAAACCAAACAAAAATCTGGTGAATGTTCAGGGAAAGCAGCTTCCCCTAACATTGGTTTGCGTGCTCCAAACTGTCCTATATTCATGCTGAATTTTGGCTTGTATGTCGGTTTGTGCCCACCCCTATTCTATACAACACTGTTTAGCAAAATGTTCTAAACAAAAAAGGTATATATAAACATGGTAAATAATTACACAAGCTACTTTTCTATATATTATTTATGCACATTTTCATACAGCATAGAATCCAAAATACACGAGGACCACTGAACACTCCAGTAATACCTTTGTTTCCTGCTTCTCTGAAGCTTTGGTTGTTCTTCATAAGGATTTTGAAATATATCCAAAAAAATTGGTTTGAATTTCTTGAAAATCACTGTGGACACTTCAAAGTTTCTCTCCAGCCTCTCCACTCTCACTCTAAACTCCTGGGATAGGTTTGACATGTCCATCCATTTTTTCATTTTACTAAAAAACTGAATTAAACTTTAAAAAAAAGTCAACATTATATTGCAGTTTATAAATTCTGAAACACTTATAAGGATTATTTCACCAATTTACACATGCATATATATATGCATATATATAACTGAAATACATAGTACTTGATGACTAGTACTGGAATATTTGAACTAACTTTGCTGAAAAGGGCTTGTGCATCCTTCACATCCAATATACTACCCACTGGCACATTCTTTGGCCAGAAAACTACCTGTAAACAACGAAAGAATGGAATGGTATTTGTTAGTTTCGCTGTTGGCAGAATGGACACATTGCTGCAGTCTCCATAAATTCCTGTAAGCAAGGCTTTAGCACTTCCAACCATGAACGTGGGTAAGGAAACAAGGAAAGTATTATCCTTAAACTAGGCTTAAAGGTTGTTCAATAATCCATTGTGAAGAATTTCAAACTGATCCAAGATTTTGAAAACTATCTTAGATACGTAACTGGGGTTAAGTTTAACTAAATTCATTAGGATATTTTGAAGTAAGAATGTGCATGTTCTGAAAAGCCAATTATCCAATTTTTATAATGGTAAAAATTTAGTCTGTAGATTATTCTGAATGTTTGGAGATGGAAACACACATACAAAATAAGATGAAATGATAAGAACAGGTATAAGCACACACTCAGTACTCAAAAGGAGAAATATTGATACCTTAGCTTTGCTGAACGCAGTATTCTTGTCAAGGAGACACAATTTCCTTCCATTAGTCCACTTCCTACAGTGGGGATTATACTCTTACGGCAAGCAACATAAAGAGCACAAGCCAGCCAATGTATAGTTTCTCCCTGTCAAAAGAAAATAGTTAATGAAGATACTGGATTTATATCCCACCCTTCACTCCAAAGAGTCTCAGAGTGGCTCTCAATCTCCTTTACCTTCCTCCCCCACAACAAACACCCTGTGAGGTGGGTGGGGCTGGTGAGGGCTCTCACAGCAGCTGCCCTTTCAAGGACAACCTCTGCCAGAGCTATGGCTGACCCAAGGCCATGCTAGCAGGTGCAAGTGGAGAAGTGGGGAATCAAACCCGACTCTCCCAGATAAGAGTCTGGACACTTAACCACTACATCAAACTGGCTCTCCAGTTTGGAATCTTCAGGAGCAACAATGCTCAGGTTGTAGTCTCAACAAGTCTTTATGTAAGCATTTGCAAGAAACTTGGGAGAGGAATATTCAGTTCCAAAAGTCAATATTAAAATGTTGCCAAATTTCATAGATGTGCAAAATTTATGTTCTAAACGGCAGACTGCCAATTTCCTGTTCTTTGTGGCAAGAATATGGGAAGCTAAACGTAACTAACGACATCTTGTTATAACAACACTGAGGCTGAGGTGACTGATCTGGAGAAACAGACAGTCAGTTAGGCACTCACAGAAGACTCTTGGGGACGTGTTAGATGAGCCCCGCTCTGAACGTGCGGTCTCATTTGGAATACTGTGTGCAATTCTGGTCACCGCACCTCAAAAAGGATATAGCATTGGGAAAAGTGCAGAAAAGGGCAACTAGAATGATTAAAGGTTTGGAACACTTTCCCTATGAAGAAAGGTTAAAACACTTGAGGCTCTTTAGCTTGGAGAAACGTCGACTGCGGAGTGACATGATAGAGGTTTACAAGATTATGCATGGGATGGAGAAGGTAGAGAAAGAAGTACTTTTCTCCCTTTCTCACAATATAAGAACTCGTGGGCATTCAATTAAATTGCTGAGCAGTCGGGTTAGAACGGATAAAAGGAGGTACTTCTTCACCCAAAGGGTGATTAACATGTGGAATTCACTGCCACAGGAGGTGGTGGAGGCTACAAGCATAGCCAGCTTCAAGAGGGGGTTAGATAAAAATATGGAGCAGAGGTCCATCAGTGGCTATTAGCCACAGTGTGTGTGTGTGTGTGTATATATATATATATATATATAAATTTTTTGGCCACTGTGTGATACAGAGTGTTGGACTGGATGGGCCATTGGCCTGATCCAACATGGCTTCTCTTATGTTCTTATGTTCTTAACACTGCTTTCACATGAAATTGATCCATGATTTTGGGTATTCCTAAAATTCCAATAACAGCAAGGTCTGCAGTCAAAAGAGAATTAGCTTACGTGTTTAAAACTGCAAAGAAAGACTTGACATTTTGACTGGGTGCTTATGGTACTTAATTCCTTATGTTAACATTAACATAAAAGTGCTAAGGAGTACTCTAATTTTTTCCTATACTTGGAGTCAAAACTTGCACAAAGTGGGCTTTATTGTACAATCCTAAGGAGGCCTACTCAGAATGCTATTCAAGTCTACTCAACAGGGCTTACTTCAAGACAAATATTCATATGATTGCACTGTCAGTTTCATATACCAAGCTGCAGAGATAGCATGATCACTAAGGTGTAAATTCTATAATTCAGTTATTGACATATTGCATCATAATAGAGGTTCTCAAAGTGGTGTACAAAAACTAATAAACAGATCACAGTAAATAAGAACTACAATAAAATCAGCAGAAACAATTTTTAATTTAACAGCAGATAATTATATAATGATATTTAGCAATCAATAACACCCTAGTTACTAAAGGATGAAGAGAATAGAATTTTTAAATTGTCACTTGGTGTTTAAGACCTTAAAGACCAAGGACAGCAACAAGGAGTGTAAGGTGGAAAACCAGGAAAGTCTCTTCTCCTTCCATCATCTCAGTTCAAGCAGCTGTAAACTCAGTGGAAATCTCCTCTGAATAAATATGCTTAGGATAATATACCTCCATATATTATTGGCAAGATTACTATATAAGACTCAAGAAGCTCATTCACAGCCTAGGAACTTTAGGACAAACATCCTTGATATTTCCGTATTTATAAATCACAGTAACATAGCTCTTATTAGGATCAACCAAACTGTAATAAATTAGGGTAACCCGATGCCCTCTTTTTACAGGACATATCCTCTTTTTTGTGTATCTGTCCTCTTATAGGCTCTTTTTAAAAAAACTGATGAAAATGTCCTCTTATGGATTGGAAGGTTGGAATATTGCTAATTAGTATCAATGATCACAGCTTAAATAGTAGGGATATTTAAAATGAGATTTGTCATAGTGATCACTTGTGTGAAGTAGTCAGTCGGGAAATACCTCCTCTTTTTTACTTTTCAAAATCTGATAACCCTTGATACATTCAAAATTCCATTGGCTCCTCCTCGGAATCTCCATTAAGCAAAACATCCAGCCAGATCAAGAGCTCTGGAAAACTTGATCGCTAATCAGTGATCTTTTGCCTGCTTCTGCTAAGCAGTACTACTCTCACTATGTGGGCGGGTGGTGGATTCGTTGTAAAAATCCAACATGCCACCTTCCAGTTTTAAGTCGATAGTTATTTTGCCAGCACTCTTGACAATCGTGGGGAGGGGGGTTCACTTATAAGTCCCCATTAAAAGTCGCGGACATATGTCAAAGTGACTTGTTTTATGCTAGGGCCAAGTCCTAAGTAGAGCATCAAGTTCAATAAGAGACCCCACTCTGAGCAGATAAGGGCAGTTCCCAGACGCGCAAGGGCATGTGGCTTATGTGACTCCTAGAAGTTATATACTCAGAAATAAGTCTGATGTTATTCAATTGGGGCTTACTCCCAGGAAAGCATGCTCTCTAGACTGTAGCCCGACTCACTTTATAAGACTAAAAGCTCTATGAGAGATATCTATGAAGCCTACTGAAAGCTTTACAGAAGTGCCTCGCCGCCTCCCCTCAGAGGTGCGACTACCAGGCGAAAACCACACTTTCGCTTGACAATTTAAGAATCGCAGCGCCCGAAACCTTCACTCCCCGGGGAATGACCCCCCCCCACACCTCACGCCCCGCCCGCCTCTTTGACAGACCGACGCTCACCTCTAGGCTGTAGGTGCCTCGCAACGCCGTGAAGTCCCGCAGGGCCTCAGCGGCGCTGTTGGCGTCCAAGTTGAGGTCCTGACAGAGACGGTCGATGGCAGCCCTCACCGGGCACTCGAGGGCTCCAGGTTCCCCGGCGGGATCTTCTTCTCCCGACATTATGGATCCCTACCCGCAACCCCCTCCCCCACAACCACTCCAGACACAGCCCACAATCCTTTGCGCCGAAGCGCGCCAAAACTGCTTCTGTGGGCAGGGAGAGAACGCTCTGCGTCCCGCCTTCCGCCGCTTCGTTGAGAGGCGGGCTGCTCTACGGTGACCCCAGCGAGGAGATTGCAAAGAGCCTTTTGTACAGCTAGTGCCTTTCAGATACCCACAGATAAAGTAACTGGCGCCAGGGCCGTAGAGCCGGGCGTTAGGAGAAGATACGTTTCTTTTCCGCTAAATCCCAAACACACTCCGACGCTGTAGCCGTAAGTTTTGTGGCCCTTAGCCCGTTCACATTTAGCGTGCTGAAGCCTTCGTCACAGTTATGTCACTTCGTTCGGCCGGTTTTAATTTCATGCATATGTAATGCAACATTTCTCTGTATTGTGTTCTGTCTGTACTCAGAGCATCGTTTGATCTTTTGCTGTGATTTATTATTTGGAAGCTACCCCAGGCCCATTTTGTGGCGAAAGGCGGTGTAAATATTTTAAATAAAAATGGTCCATACATGTTTAAATCAAAAGTTATAGCTACAAGTTGAAGCAATACAAGGGTGTCTTTTGATTTACTTTTTATTTCACTTTTAAAATGTACCTACCCACACATCACTGCTTCATGTACTTTTATGTGCTCTGGCCCTGGAAAAAAAACCTTACCCCACCATCTCTTTGATCCCACAGTAGACTGATTCTGTCACCCCCAGGGTCAGTTTTGAAGATAAGAGCTGTACTTTCCACATATTTTTCACAGCCAGGCACTTTCCTGGGCACAGGCTTTTTCAAGAAAATGTTGCATTATCTTAACTTTTGTTCTGCTAATACAGGCTGTCACAGCTACCCACTCGAAACTTTCTCAGTGATAGTCAGCCAGGACCAAGCTTCTACAGCCTTTGAAAGCAAAAGATGTACTTGACAACATCTAAGTGCATCTATAAAACATGACTAGGCACTAGTCAAGACTGATACAAACATGCAGACTTGTTTGTAAGACATTGATGCACCACACAGATAAGGTTAGGACTGGTGCTGAGCAAAATTCTAGGAGCTAATTGGAAGAATCTGTGTCTTCCGTGGAAAACTGGTGTAGCTGTTTCCCACACTTACAATTATACCTGCAATACAAAACATGACAACTGAAAACCAATTACTACCATATAGATAGATCCAAGAGGGCAGCCGTGTTGGTCTGAAACAGTTGAACAAAGCAGGAGTCAACTTGCACCTTTAAGACCAACCAAGTTTTCTTGAGAATGTAAGCTTTTGTGTGCTCTCTTAAGCACACTTCATCAGACAAGGGGATCAGGTATTGTACTTGATCCCCTCGTCTGATGAAGTGTGCTTAGAGAGCACACGAAAGCTTATGTTCTCAAGAAAACTTGGTTGGTCTTAAAGATGCAACTTGACTCATGCTTTGTTCAATTACTACCATGTCAGTAACCTTGGTTTTATTCAATTATTGTTTGGCAGCCCTCAAAAACCAATTGGGACATCACATTTAGGATGCAGTATCAGTCTTCCTAAATTAGTCCTTTCACTGTTTGGTCATAGAGCTCCCTCAGCATGCTATCATCCTACCTCTGGTTTTCTGTACATTCCTTGCCATATGTTTGACTGAGATCACTAGTTATCCAGAGAGTGCTACAACTTTAGTGCCATGGTGCAGTGCTAAACAAAGGTAGAAATAAGGAGTAGGGTTCATGATCAGGAACACTCCTTTTCAAGAACAGCACTGCTTTTTCATATCTCAAAGGTAACTATCAAATCAAGTTGGAAAAAGAAATACACTTTTTTCTAATAAAGCATGCTGGATAGTGATAAAGAATCCCAAGTAGGCTAACTCGGGACCAAAGTACACATTTTTTGTTCCTATTTTTAACTAACTGAGTCTATTGCTACCCCACATGGAGTAGTAAAAAACATAACTCCCTTCCCCTGCTCTTTCCACAAGGGAAAATGTTGGAGGGGGAGGCAAAAGCCCCTTTCTCCCAGCAATGGCTTTCTGTGGACTCTCCTTTATTTTTTAAGAACCCCTCCCCACAGCTATGGTTTGGCTGAGAGGAGCCCAGTATGTTAAAAACCCAAACATGTTGTTTAGTCCTCATAATCCTACTCAGATCTTTTTGATGTGGGAAGTGTTCTTAGGATTACACTAATGACTCCTTATGTATGATAATATTTTTCAGAGGCTAGGTATGGTCTCAGCTAGTTTCCCACATCCAGATCAAACAATTCAATATGCTGATAACTTCTCTATTGACTTTTGATTCAAATTTAAGGCAGTTTGTGCAATCTCCAGGATGGTTACTCCCCATGCTGCTTGCCTTCTAGACTGTTCTGTACATTTGCATAATGAAAAGTTGGAACAAAAATCATTTACGTATAAGAACAACAAAACAGTGTCCTCCTAAACAGAAAGGTTATCTTACTGGAAATATGATTATCCATATTTATAAATATCACAATGAGGAATTAATATAATGACTGTGGATTCTGGATAATAAAACATTTGACAGTGTATAAACACCTCTGGCCCTGACCTTGATAGTTCTGGCTAGTCTAATCTTTTCAAATCTCAGAAGTTAAGCAGGGAACACCCTGGATAGTATTTGGATGGGAGACTTCCAATAATGCCAGGGTCGTGTGAAAGCAATGTCACCCCAGAGTCGGAAACGACTGGTGCTTGCACAGGGGACCTTTCCTTTCCTGGCATGGAGGCAAGCAATGGCAAACCACCTCTGAATGTTTCTTGCCTTAAAAACCCTGTGGGGTCACCATAAGTCAGCTGTAACTTGATGGCAAAAATGAACCAGAACACCAAAAACCACAATTGTGATGAATCTGAATCCCCCGGAAGGTCTCTGCAGAAGCAGAATGCTCTGCATAAGGAAACATCCCTTGGTTTGGGACTTTAGAGTTCATTACAATCAAAGGTGCAAGGTTTTGAAACCTTATGACTTGGTCAGTCTGCTGCATGCCACAATGAGTAAAACAGCATGAAAATGATCTTGAAGTACACCATTTCTTTTTTGTAGAGGAAAAGACCAGATTACTGAATAATATAGGCTGTTATAACCAAAATATTTCTGTTCAGTTTTCTAACAGCAGGTGATGATTTTCACCTAAGAGAATCATTTTCTGGAAGAGTGTTATTAGGAATCAGGTAGTGAAGCATTTATTGGCACTGACCACCACAGCACAATTTTTGAATGGAAATGCTCAGAATCTTAACACGTAAAACCACTACATGCTTTATTCATACTAATGCAATGTGCTATGCAAATGCAAAAGAATTATCACCGTTACTCGGGGATTTGTGCAATTGCCTGGTTATCACTGTGGTGAGTCTTTGCAGAATCTGTCTACCTTTCAAGAGAGCATCTCTATTGTATAGACAGGGCTCCCTTATATTGCTACTTAAGTGGCATGAAACATTGTGTAACACTTAATCTGATATAAAAGGATAATATTGTAGATCAGTTTCTTGAAAAATAAGTAAATATTCTGGAATTAATGAGATCTCCAACTAAGTCCATACTTTACATAGGATTGGCTTCTTGGGTCATGGATAATGAAATGAAAGGAAGGTAAGCTATAGGCTAACAGTGATCATGCAGAGAAAAAGGCAAATCATGTTTAGTTCCAAGTCAAGCAAAATAAGTAGAAATGGATTTCCTAGAAAAGGTATACACATCTTTAGCAAAGCTGCACCAAGGATCGTCGTCTTCTTTTTAAAAAGGAAGTCACTAAATCAAAAAATAAAAATCTGACTTTTAAATCTATTTGTTCATTTTTACAAGCACAGACAGTTTATTTTAACAGCACAATTGATGAATCATTTATGTTTGTGTGAGTGTTATGAAATAAGTGAAAAACCTGGCAATCATTCTTGAAGATGATTATGGTAAAAAATAAGAACCCATATATGCCTTTCAATGTAAATAAGCCAGAACAGCTCAATCAGTGCAAAAGGATCAACATTAAAGTCAAAGAGAAGCCTATACACTCAGACACACACGTTCAATAAGAAAGGACAAGGTATATAGAACATGCTGACAAACTAAATAAAGTTCACACTCAACCCTGTTCCTTACGAGTGTAACCCTGGCCTAGCATATAATATATATTACAGCTAGACTCCACAGAGAAATCTGCATCCATTCATAGTAAGGCTTTCAAGATATATGAAGTTTTATAGCTTTTGTATTTTAAGTATTTAGGGCAAGTACATGTTTTCCTACTAAATAAAAAGTTAGTACTTAAAAGGTTCAAAAATATATCAAGTGATTTTTTTACATAAATAAATTATATTGATTTTGGATTTAACAGCTGAAAAAAACCCTCTCTGCTTCCACTGGAGGCAAAACTGAACAAAATGTTAGTTAAACAGTGATAGCAGCATTTCTAAGAAATCTGTCAACAGTGATACAGTATCTGTGCTACAGGGTGTTATTAAATAGGGTAAATTCATTATCTATTTTTGCAATAACATAACCAGTTATTCAACTGATTCCAACTGGAAAAACAGATAAATTCATTGCAACATACAGACTTAATTTTAGTTCATGGGTAACAGACTTCTTTGAGATGCTAATTTTAACATGTACATACTTTATATTCCCAAATGTATAAAAGACAATGAAAAAAGCATCATAAATAAATAATGCAAACTGAAATAGTTATGTCAAAACATTTGGACCATCTGATAAATTAGCAAAACTGTAACAGAAAAAAGTAAAAAATACAGTAAATTGTGACAAACCAAATATGAAACTGAATACTAGCAAATACTTCCAAGCCCCTTCTAATGGTTTGCCATTTAAACATCGCACCACGAAGTGTTTTTTTTTCAAGTCTCGAAACATGAGCTGTAAATCAGAACAAGCCCAAGTGAAAGAAAAGTGACAGAGTGGGAAGAAAAACCATCTGTGTAAGAATTGCCTTTGGAGGGTGTTTCAGCATACCAAGCTTTGGAAAACTGTTTATGTTTTAAAAGGGTTAATTTAAACCACTAACACAAAATGGATATATGTGCAGAGATACTGGGAATACCATTCAGCAGTGCAAGAGATGAAGATAAATGGAAATAAAGAGCAAAAATGTTTTCTTCACAGTCTAACACTAGAAACAGAGGATCAACCCAACCTTTGAAACTGTCAACAGTCTTTCTCAAAGGCCATCTAAAATGTAAAAGCCCAGCATACAGGTTTTTAGAATTCTGTTTTCAAAAATAACATCATTTATCAGGGAAGGAGAAGAATTGCTAAACCTCAGTCCCAGTTTCTTTACAAGAAAATTAAAAGCAATGGTCTATTCTTCATTGGAAAAAATACTCTTCAGAGGCCTCTGTGAGAAATGAACAATATAGTAAAATGGAAAAAGCAACTGGTAATTATATACTCAATTTCATAACCCTCATTCCCACCCTGGCCACTGCAAAAATCAATTTTTAAAAAAACCCATACAAGATGTGCGTAACTTTCTCAGCAGGAGTTGGAAATGGCCTGCAAAGAATCAAAAAGGGGACAACTGAAATGTACCTTAACATAAAACAAAATTTGGTTTTAGAAATATAAAAGTTCAGGTAATCTTTTCACTTACAGCAGTTTGTTTCCAAAACGTTGTAGTGTGAACAGGAGTAAATTATATATCTACCATTAATGCCTTTTTCTTAAAAAAAAGAAATGAATATATGCATTTTCAATCATTAGTTATATACTTCTGTCTATACTACTATTCTAGTAACCATGATAAAATAGGGAAATACTTTAAATCAAAAAATACACATTAGCACTTACTATAACTGTGCTTTTTACCCCAAAATACAAGATTTTTTTTAAATTCAGTGTCATTGTAAAAACATCTACCTTTTCCTGTGGTTTTTTTTTCAGTTTACATCAGGAGAGAAGCACTTTTTCTCTGATTCCCCCCCTCAAATGAGCAAGCAGTTTTGGGGAGTGATCAAGTACTTATTATTGGGGAGGGGGAGATGAACAGCTGGACAACTGAACAAAAATTCTGTGCCTCTCATACTAATTATAAACACTGCTTATCTATATGGCAAGACCTTGCAACTATTAACATGTCACCATAGTTTTCTTACCAGGAATTCGGTAGATAATACTACTTATAGAAACACAGGTTTTTATGAAGGTGAAGTGGGGACAGAGGGCCATAACAAATATTTATGGGATGAGAAACTTACAAGCCACAATATTTTTTTTTCAAGAAATAAACAAAAGTTCTAATTGGTATCTTTAATTTCTTTTAACTTTTCTTCCTCTTCCTCCTCATCTGCTGGTACATCATGTTCATTCTCTGTTGACACAGATGGTATTTGTTCTGTACAGTTTTGATTATTTGTGTATTCCTTTTCAGATAACAAGAGAGTTTCTGGTTCTGGATTTGCTAATTCCCCTTTAGTTTTCTTTCTTTTTCGCTTCTGGGTTTCTAGATTTGCTGCATCTGAGTGTCTGGTTTGCTGAAGGCCTGGCAATGCCATGCCAATGCCAGGAGAAAGAAACATTGAGGGATAGATCAGTCCAGAGGACATTCCTGGAATAAGAAATGGGTTAAAAGCTACAGGGCTACTGGTAGTTATTGCAGGTTCTGATTGATCAGAAAATGAGCTAGGACCAGACTTGTCTTCAGAAAGAGTTTCCGTTTTTGCACCCTGGCCATTCTGTTTGTCTTCTGTATCCTTTTCTGTATGTGAAGTACCACTTTTAGTTGTGCTTGCTAATGAAGTTGGAGAAGTTGAAGTACTTGTCAGTGATGGACTGAGAAGTCCTCCAACACCAAACATTTGTGGTACAGCAGCCATGCCAGGTAGCATCATCGGCAACATATTCAAAGTACTTTTAACATCCTCACTAGCAGGCAGTGCTGCAAATCCAGCAGGAAACCCAACTAGCCCCGTTAAAGGAATGCCTTGCATGTTTCTCATATTCTGAAGTCCTACTAAATCCATTCCAGCAATAAGTCCATTCATGAATAATGGTCCCATTCCAGAAGAAGCATCTGCCACTATGCCAGGAGCTTTGAAAAGTTCACTTCTTGGCCTTCTGCCTCTCCGCCGAGGCCCAGCATCTCGGAGTACAGGCTCAGTAAGAATACGATTAAACTTGTGTTCAGGTAAAAATCCCTGAAAAAGAAACAGAATACACATTTCAAATACAGATAGCATCCTAAATAGTTCAGCAATGTGCCTATAACCAATTTCCCCATGGAATAAATCCCTAAGTACTGTACTGTATGATCCATTATGAAAATTAAGAGGAATACTGAGAATACAGAGAAGCTTACAACATGATTGCTGAATTTGAGTTCATTCACAGATTCAAAACAACAGATCCCACAGGGCTGAACAGGAACGCAGGATTCTTATTTAACTACAGAAGCTAATTTTCTGCCCAAAACATTTCCCTTCTGCTCTAGTGTAGCAACTTGCATTGTACTTCTGCATCCTGAGTTCCTTCTTAGTAACACCCCTCCCAGTTTCTGCCTGGAATATAGGCACTCAGATCTCATTTCCAACTCATATCTAGTGAAGGGAGCTTTGACTCTCCAAAGCTCACACCTCAGAAATCTTGTAGGTCTCTAAGGTGCTATTGGACTTGAATTTAGTTCTATGGCTACCCTCTAAAACTAAGAGGAAAACAGAGAGTCCCATAAATAGAATATCACTAGTGTAAACATGAAGAAGACGACTGCAGATTTATACCCTGCCCTTGTCTCTGAATCAGAGACTCAGAGTGGCTTACAATCCCCTATATCTTTTCTCCCTACAACAAACACCCTGCAGCAAGGTAGGTGGGGCTGAGAGAGTTCTCCCAGAAGCTGCCCTTTCAAGGACAAGTTCTGTGATAGTTATGGTTGATCCAAGGCCATTCCAGCAGGTGCAAGTGGAGGAGTGGGGAATCAAACCCGGTTCTCCCAGATAAGAGTCCACACACTTAACCACTACACCAAACTGGCTCTCATAAAACAAGCAAATGAACAACAAAATGTTGTGTGTAAACGTCTCCCCAGAATAGTAGGTAAAATTATAAAGGTAAAGGTAATCCCCTGTGCAAGCACCAGTCGTTCCAACTCTGGGGCGATGTCACTTTCACGATATTTTCATGGCAGACTTTTTACGGCGTGGTTTGCCATTGCCTTCCCCGGTCATCTATACTTTACCCCTAGCAAGCTAGGTACTCATTTTACTGACCTCGGAAGGATGGGTCAACCATGAGCCAGCTACCTGAACCCAGCTTCCACCAGGATCAAACTCAGGTCGTGAGCAGAGCTTGGACTGCAGTACTGCAGCTTACCACTCTGCACCACAGGGCTCTTCAAGTAAAATTATCAATCCACATTAAACTGTGTTATGGTCCCCTTTAACAGATGCATATTGTAACCTCTTGTGCCTTACTTAACATTCCTATGCTATAAGTACTTTCTGGTATTCCCATAGATAAAAGTATATTATTATTAATTCTCAAGGTTCTGAGACCTAAAGGAATAAGTTTTACTCTCCATTTGATTGCAAGAAATGCTTAACTTCTTGACAAGCCACCTTAAAAACAAAACGAAACCTAGGTCTAGCATATCTGTTATCAGATAGTCTAGCCATGCCAGTCAGTGTTCCTGATTTTTCTGCTTCTTTGTAATAAGCCAGGGTATCCCAAAAGGAAAAGTTGCTTTTTGCCTCATTAGAATGTGGTCATAATCAGTGAGGGCACATACTGCTGGTATGATACCTGCAAATACACATACCTGGTTAGATACTAGCACATGGACAAGCTCTTCTTGCTGAAGATGCAGCATAATGAGCATTCAGAAAAGGTGGTTGTGGATTATTTATAGAAAGGTGTGCCCACAGCTAAACACAAGTGCAAGTGTAGGCATTAGGGAAGAGTGCCTATTTAGAATGTATATGTTGTAAGTTCTAATCAGCTAAGATTGCTCTAGATGTTTACTTCTTGTATTACCTCTTCCCTTCTCATTCATGCAGGGCACCACATAAAATACCACAAAAAGTTGAGTAGGCATATAGATAATCAAAGGAGAAGCATGAGAACAAGAGAAAGGTTTTACCGAAATATTAGATCAAATCTTCTTATTATCTTCAAGACAGTTAACACCTTTCATTTCCTATCAGCCACCAAATTTGCAATTCTATAATCAAATACCCACATGCCACCAAAAAAAACCCCACTCCAAACAAGCAATTTTATTTATATACTTATGATATATACAAAGAAGGGAGAAACATTTATCCAAGATCTGCCAATCAAACTTGAGCCTGGTTGGCATATTTCTCCCTTATCTTTGGTGTTTTTACAAAGTCGCTCAACCTGCGCCCCCACCCCACACCCCCCGGTTTGTGTGAGCTTCCAGAAAGAAAACAGATGTAATGTCATGAATGGATAGTACTTTTGTAATTGTTTTCATCCCAAGTGGGGAGGGCACATTCCTGTTTGATTTCTATTGATAAGATTTCTGTAATATGTACATATCTCATTCTTAAATACCTTATAGAGTTTAATTATTGGCAATACTAAAAGTCACAGTCCTGTGGGTGTAAGCAGTAGAGTTTTTGTCAAGCATTTAATCTTCACTTTTCAGAGCTCCTATGATCATATGAACTCGAGCAATGACTAAAAGAATAATATGTTATTTACTAAAGGAAAATATGCTAGACAGAAATTTGTATCATACAGAAATAATATATCATATAGTTAGCAACCAAGTGGGTTGTGTCTGGGTCACTGACTAGCATAAAATAGGGAATATTTTATTACTGAAAATGGTAAAAGAAATCCAACATTTCAATATCTGAATATGGAATATAATGGAATCTGCCATGTAGTACCTCAGAAGGGATAGAATTAAGGTGAACTAAAGCACCATTAGGTGTCTCATGTATAATGGCAGAGTCCAAGGAGGTAAGATACTAAAGAATTGACTTGAGTAAACTCAAACGAATCAGGAATGTCTGCTACCTGGGGACTGTTTTTTCTTCAAACATCTCCTGGTCCCACCAGTGTAACTTTACTTCTGGAGCAATATTTCACTTCTTCTTTACAAGGGGAAGAAGATATATCCCTGGTGCAATTCAGGTGTTCAGCTCTAAAATAAATACCCTAGCTACTTTATGATGTCACTATCTGGATATCAGTGATCCCAGAATCTTTGATCATTCCCTATGCCAGTTTATACGTAAAATAATGTGAGTCCCTCGTTGCATCTCAGATGTATCTCTCAGAGCTGAACTTGACCAAAAGTCACTGGAAGCCAGATCATGCATTTAATAAAAGCTCACAGGAAATGGGAAACAGAAAAGGGTAAGAGAAAGAAAAATGTGACACAATTGACATTTATCCAGAGTGGTAACTTACTGAAAGCTTAACAATGTCAGACCAGTCAGCTGCAACAGCATACTCCATGTTAGCATCAAGCCATCTTGGCAGTTCCTTCAGTGCTGGTGCCATGGCTCCTCCTAACTATAAACATAGTAAAAAGGATGATTTATTTTGCAGAAAATATTAAACATAACCAGTATGATTAAACAACCAGAGAAAGTGAAGATATGTTTAACCAAATCCCCTACTCTTCAAAATTACTGCTGTTCTAGAATACTTCATCTTAAAACAATAGTCCAAATATATACTTGCATCTAGTTTTCTTTCTTTGGATTAAAACAATGTTTCTAATCTTTTGTATGAAGGAGAAAACTCAAAAACATGAAAATCTGTGTATGCAAGAATATTTCTCAATTCCACCATCATGGCTGCACATGATCACCCAATATGCAAGGCAGTGCCACTGTACCCAGTGAAACAACTATAAGGCTAGTTTAGCCTATGTCAACCCATGACGAGAGTATGATCCATGACTAGAGTATGTGGTGGTTGTTCAGAAGCCCTAGAAGATTTACATTTTCCTCTTGTAACAAAAAAAGTATGTTTGTTCGCAAATTCCTATTTGAGAACAGAGTGCAGGAAGAACAGATTAGGTTGTGCAATAGGGAGCACAGAGGGAATTTAGGCATTCTATTGAACTTGGAGGTTTTGGCCTTTAGGACTTCTGCAGCTGAGAAACCAGTTAGGGCTATTTGATACAAAGCAGAAAGAACCTGTATGTTCTTCTCTTGAAGGTACAGCAATACAACTGACAAGTAGCAATTCCAGTTACCATTGCTGTATAAAAAGAGGTAATGGCTAAAACCCATTTAGACTTGACCTTACTTGAAACTGGTTTACAAGCATTTGTCTGCCAACTAGGAGATGGGAATCTAGAGATGCATAATAGATATAAACATACCACATTAGCCCACTCCTTTTTCTAAATGCCAATGTGTACTATAATGTATCATATAGTTAGGCCCTGATTCACAGAGTTCTTTGTCAATCAGGGCCTAACTATATGATACATTATCCTTGCATTCTTCCCAGGTCTGCCACAATAGAATTTGGAGGCGCTTTATGAGTTCTGTGTTTGGAACTAAATTTTCAGGTCCCAGGGACCTGATTCAGATTGGGACTGTGGCATGTGGGAACAAGGTGCTTAAGCCTCCCCAACCCTACCCCAGTGTTGTTTTCCTTATGTGAAACAATCTAAGGGAGACCTACATGTAGCCATCAGTACACTTCAATTTCCCCAACTGGGCAAACAGTGGTTTCCCAGAGCTGTTTAGGTAAGAAAAACAACGTGGTAGGGGGAAGAGACTTAAGCTTCCTCTCCTTGCAGTCTCAGTAAAAATTCATCTAGCTCATTTTCACATCAGGGTATTGGTTCAGCCTGGCTGTCAATACAAAGCATTTTTTCCCTGCTTCCACACATGCATTCATGCACCATCTACTTTTCCCTGGCTTTGCTATTATCATTTCGAATCTTTCTTTACTATGATGTCTTTGGAAAGATTGTAGGCAAAGCAGAGCTAGATGCAATATGAGTAGGACAGTGTGGACCCACCCACATTGGATCCATTTTTCCTTCTTCTGGATAAGGATGCCAGACATCTGAGGCTTCTTCAGCTTCAGCACCAGGCTTTTATCTATGAATATATCCTGAAAATTAGCTGGTACAACCTGCAATTCATCCCAATGTCATGCATTAGGACTTTGCTTATTGTAACAGAAACTCCCCCCACAATGTTTCTGATGATGTTCAGAAAATGTGGCAAGGATTACTGCCTCTTTCCCAGCCAGCAGATCTGTTTGAAAGGAAAGATGGCAGCTTATTTACCATGGGAAGCAGCAAGCTGTAGTCTTCTTTGATGACTGTGCATTTTATCAAAGATTTCAGGTTTTCACGGCTGGTAACATCATTAGGGTTTGTAGAATCTTTCGGGCTCAAGTCCCGTGTTCTACTGGAGAAAGTTTTTCTTCCAGACGTTTCATTCTGGGCTGCGGAGAACATCCTCAGTGGCGTTGCAGCCGGAGCAGGCGCTCTGACCTTCTTGGCTGCTGTGCATTGAGTGAGGCCAGGGCTGCTGGAGAGCTGCTATTTCTAGGCTGGAGGGGGTGTGGTGAAAGGGCAATAGGTTTGTGGATGTGCCCTTTGTTTGGTGGGGCTTCCTGGAAGGGTAGTGATAAGGAAACTGGCTGTTGAATGTGACCATTGTTCTGTGTTAATTGCTGGGAGGGTTGGAAGGGGTGTGAAGATAAGGAAGATGGTTGTTGACTGTGCTGATTGTTCTGTAGAATATGCTGGTTGTTCTGTGAATTTCTGCAATTTGTAGTCTGCTGGTGTTTGTAAATCTCAATAGCTTCTCTGTTCAGGCGGGTATGATGTGAGGCCGTAGAAAGGACTTCAGTTCTTTCAAAGTGGATGACGTGGTCTCCTTCTTGAAGTGCATGTTCAGCTACAGCTGATTTTTCTGGCTGAAACAAGCGACAGTGTCTCTTGTGTTCGGTGAGGCGGGTGTTGATACTGCGTTGGGTAGTGCCAATGTAGACTGCACCACAGGAGCAGGGTATTTTGTAGACTCCAGGGGTTGAAGGTGGATCTCTCATATCTTTGGCTGAGCGCAGCATGTGGCGGATCTGTTGTGTGGGTTTGAAGATCCGCCACATGCTGCGCTCGGCCAAAGATATGAGAGATCCACTAGCAGCCTCACATTATCATACCCGCCTGAACAGAGAAGCTGTTGAGATTTACAAACACCAGCACAACTTTAACAGAAAGGAAGAAGGCATTTCCATCCACCAATCTTGGTATCCAGCTCTGCAAAACACCCTACAGACTACAAACTGCAGAAATTCACAGAACAACCAGCATATTCCACAGAACAATCAGCACAGTCAACAACCATCTTCCTTATCTTCACACCCCTTCCAACCCTCCCAGCAATTAACACAGAACAATGGTCATATTCAACAGCCAGTTTCCTTATCACTACCCTTCCAGGAAGCCCTACCAAACAATGGGCACATCCACAAACCTATTGCCCTTTCACCACACCCCCTCCAGCCTAGAAATAGCAGCTCTCCAGCAGCCCTGGCCTCACTCAATCCATAGCAGCCAAGAAGGTCAGAGCGCCTGCTCCGGCTGCAACGCCACTGAGGATGTTCTCCGCAGCCGAGAATGAAACGTCTGGACAAAAAACTTTCTCCAGTAGAACACGGCACTTGAGCCCGAAAGATTCTACAAACCTTAATGACTGTGCATTTGTTGACAGGAAAGAGCTGCAGCTCATGGCAGCCATTAAATATTTGGGTGCTGTTCCCTGTGCATATGTACTCCAAAGGAATGTATTAGGGCAAGGAAGGACAAACTTAAGATTATATTTCCTTCACCCACCACATTTCCATTTTGTGTGAACACACACCATACTAAATCCCTTAAAAGACAAAGTGCAGAACATGCTTTTGCTTACCCTCCGTCCTGTACCCTTATGGACCACAGGCACTCGCTCCTCCCCTGTCAGAGAATTTATGTCCAGTTTGCTGGGGTCCTTACAACGCTGCCTCCTCTGTTTAGGCTTCTCTGAAAAATTCTGAAAGTAACAGGAAGAATATAAATGGAGCTTATTTCTGAGTAAACATGCACAGTGTAGGGATGCAAGACCTGTACTTACTGTGCCAAAGCCAGGAATTTCAAGAGTGTAATCAGACTGCTGTCTCAGCCAATCCAGAAGAGTCTTGTTTGGCACAATCTTCTCTGCCTGGACATTAGCGCCTGGAACTGTCTGCTGAGTTGAGGTAGAGATGGCTGGCCCATCAGGATTCTGGTTACTTGGTACAGTCTGGGCTTGATCTTCCTGAAAAATGTCATTGGAAGAGAGAAGTAAAAGGTTATTGTTGAGATACTGAAAGAATACATTTTTTTCCAACTGGAACTGGAGAAGGAACATCATCTGTCCTGTCATGGCAGGGTTCCTGAGCAAACTCAGGCTATTATTTACAGGGATAAGAAAACTTCTACAATGATGCAGAAAGCCTAGGACAAGTTTCCTATTATGAAGTGACTCAGAATTTAATTGCTTGCCTATGGAAAAGCAAGCCAATCCTCCTTGGCTTGGTTCACACACACACACACAACACATTCTGATACACTGTGTTGTTTGTTACATGGAGCAATTCTTCAACACCCCAGCATTTCTACTGCCTAACCTGTGCAGACTCTGCAAATCTGCCATGCTGCATTTGTATCAGGAGGGATCAGCACAGATAAAAAACAAAGTTCCTGACCAATGTGTGCTATCAGTGTTTTTATCCTTCCCTTTTTCCTAGGCATTCAATGAACTGCCTCATGGAGTCTGCCCCCTCTCTTGTTTTCAGTCTCCCAGAGTGATGCTTTCTTTAAAATAAATTATCTTGTGACAAGACATACACAGTTTAAACATTGCTGCTTTTTGTGGATTACACAGAGAATAATTAAATACAAAAACGACTATATGGGGACAGTAGACAACTAGTAACTGTGGTTGCCTTTCAGTTGTTGGAAAAGCAGCTGACAGCAGAAACATGGATGTTAGAGTGAAGGATACAGAATGGTACCACTTCCTAGGCAGCCTATTTTTCATAGCAAAACTTTCTGACATCATTAACTAACTGACAGATCTACATCAACTCTTAGAGCTGCTGCAGACATTACAGCTGCTGGCTCGCCCCTTTGACTAATGACTCTTGCAAGCAGAGTAATTGAGAGAGTGTTGTAACACTCATGGAAAACTGCAGTGGCTATTTTGATGCTTAAAAAAATCTCAATAAGCAGTTTTTCTAATGATGAAGGTAGTTGCTGCGATCTTTGACAAGTGTCATGTTGAACATTAATACACACACAGAAAAATAGAAAACTGTTCAAAATGAAATGTTTGTATAAACTTGTAGACCTTGTAATTAGTCTTAGAATTGCAGTTTGTCTGCTGTACCTCTTACAGATGCAAATATAACTGCTCCCTTTATATAGGTTGACATTTGATCTTGTTAAGGCATGATCTAGGATAGGAAGCATGATCCTCATTATTTCTCTCTTACATTCCTTTTCAAACATTGTTCCCCTACTTTGAACCTTAAGATGGGGTAAATAGGAAATCCAAAATCTCAGTCAGTTGTGACATGACATTCTTCTAAGAGGGGCAGGTGTGGAGAGAAAGGAACAAGGTGGAGAGTATTACTCACCAGCAGACCTGTCTGGAGGCTCCTCTCCTTCAAAAATATCAGATCTATCCCTTCCACATTTTTTCTCCTGCCCCGCCTTCTCCTCATGGCAGCATCATCCCTTCGCAGACTCCCATTGACAATCTGTCCTGTGACAGGATGAATTAATCCTGCCTGAAGGATACCAGACAAGTCCATGCCCAGAGAGCCTTGCAGGGCATTCACTGTTCCTAATTTAGGTATACTTGTGCTCAGAGAGAAAGGAGAGCTGCTTCCTGGAGATCCATCAGGTACTCTTGAAAAATCCACTGCAGCATCCCGCCAGCCATTCAACACAATAGGAGGATGGGGATGAGATGCAACTAGCTGTTCAAGGCTCCGCTGCTTGGCATCTCTTTCCATCTCAAATTCAAATGGTCGCCGGTGCTTCTGTTCATCTTTGACAAATGTGGGAGCCAAGAAACCTTCCTGTATTTGAAACCAAGAGCAGAAAAAAGTAACTCTTACAGATATTTGTTATGACTGAGATCATAAGACCTCTTCAAACTAAATCCAGGGGACAGCTTTGTGCTAGAACATTTGGCCTCTGGCCCAACATCACTATCCTCTACTGAAGGTACTGAGAGTCTTGTTGGAAAGTAACCAGGCCCAAAGTAGAAGCATCTCACTTTAAGTTCCCAACAAATCTTTCTCAAAGGGAGAAGCACCAGCAAGGCTCTCTGTATTTATAACTTATAAGTGGATCCTCCTGCCCAATTACTTAAAATAAATCAGTTAAGGGATGATTCTGAAAACTGCTTGTCTGCAAAGGATTTAGCAGTCACAAATGGACAAGCCAGTATTCACTGTTTAGAATCCTCCAGCATATACCAGAAGGGTATAATAGTACCTATAAGGAGGATATGGCCTGCAATTGAAGAACAGAAGACTGCAGATTATAGAAGCAGTTTGAAATGTGATGTAAGTGAGCTTTACAGCAGGTAAAGCAGCTACCAAGACAGCTCTCTCATCAGCTCACCTTTTGGACTTGTGCAGCTATCATTCCATTGCTAAAACTGGGCTCTGTGGCTTCTGGTTCAGAGTAGTTGTTCCTATTGCCTGTACTACTGGTTAACACAGCAGCAGGCATTACATTGTGTATTTCAAATGGCTGGCTGGAAGAAGGCCACTTGCCCTTTAAGATGGCATGACAGATGTTGTCAATTCGATTGATGATCACACGATCCTGCCAAAAGAATGAGATATATTTCACTAGGGTGCACACACTGGTAATCACTCACATTATAACCCCATTGCCTGGCATCTCTTTCCATCTCAAATTCAAGTGAACTAATTTTAGTAAACTAGTTTAGCTTCAAGAATCCTGTGTTTGGTTATTTGGCAGCTGACCCTTGGCCAGGCTATATGTTTACCAGTTTATACATCAGAACATCTCTCCTGGACCTTATGTAAGCAAGATAAAAGCATTTGGTCACCTTGTGCAGAGTGCTCATGTCAACAAGGCTTTAATTTACATGTCTGGGATCTGACACGGACCCACTCGCTTGATGTTATACTTTGAAAATGTGATTGCATAATGAAAGAAGAAATCAGAAGAATCTACACAGCTAATCCTCCCATCACAAAGCACAGTCCTCTCTTCTCACCATAACTTAAAACTGCTGTTCTAAAGTGGATCCTATTAATGCTGCATTAGACTGCATATACACAAGCACAATGGAAATAGCTAATATTACAAGCATTCCAGCTGAGTTATTATCTCCTGATAGCAATTTTTCTACAAGTGATGATAACTGCAGTGTTCTGCAGTCTGGAATATAGAAATAAGGGAACTGCAGAGCCTCAGGAACTCTGCATCACCAGTAAGAGAAAAGACAGCAGTGGCCACGCCTGCAAGAGACCCATCAGGTCTTCTGAACTCTTATTTGACCTGAAGCTCAGCAGAGCTGCCCAAAAACTAAAAGGGAACTAAAGCCCACTGAAATGTGCACTCAAAACTGCTTTTCACATTACCTGTTAAAGACACAGAATACTGGTGGTGATGGTAAACATTCATGTCAAATGAAATATGAAACTATAATGAAAAAGGAGAACACAGGAAATCTGGACAAATTCTATAAAGGTGCTACACACACACACATACACATATCACACAGACAGATCTATCATCTCCTCTTCTCACACTATATTTTCACAGGCATCCAGAAACTTGTCAGAGTATACCTCTTTAAAAAAATAATGTGATAAGTGGATCTTAGTCCAGGCTGAGCATTAACCTACAGCCCTTATTCATGCATACTTAAGCTACCAAGCCACCTTAGGCCATTCTGAGAAAGAGTAGAGTGTCTTCTCCTGCAAAAGCTGAGCTATGGTAGGTTGCCGAACATCTTGAAGATCATCACTCTCTTCAGGTACAGCAAACGTAGAACTCTTGCTTTCATCTTCAGAAAACTTCTCATAACAATCTAGACAAGAGTGGCAAACAGTAGATGCTACCATGTTAAGACCTCAAATCACTCTTTTCAATCACTTCTAGGTCATGGAATAATACACAATTGAATAGAGTTAAAAAATCACTAGTGCCCATATTAATGGAGTCAGCACTGTCACCAAATTCTTACAAAATTCAGCTATGGTTAAAGGATTCAATTAAAAGATTCCAGTAGGTACTGGAATCTCAATAGCGGGAAGTATGGCTGACAGTTCATACACACTCTGGCAACCCATACTGAAGAGTATAACTGTAATACACACAATTAGCCAAGATCTTGCAGAGTCATAATCTGTTAAAATAAGCAGTCAAACTGTTTTCTGGCCCTGCTTAAAAAACAGGACATTATGAAGACTTAGCGTCTTTATTCTGTTATTTTTATATGGATTTGTGGCTAGATTTTTACCTAGCAAGTTTCACTTTAGGTAAGCTTGTTGTATGGTAAACCATGAGCAGCAAAAAAATACAAAAGAATGCTAACAGAAATATATCCTTGTAGTACCTTGATTTTGATTTACTCCATCCCTTTTCTCTAGATCTTGGTTCTCACACTCTTCCTCCTCTATCTTTATTTCATTCCTACAGAAGGGCTGAGCAGCAGGACTACCTCTCTTCCCCTCAGTGTCATCTCCCCAGGGGTCCACCTCCATGCACACAGAATGTGACTTAAGTAGCTCCATTTGAACTGCTGAAGCCTGACTTTGTGCAGAGTGATGGTGATGGTGGTGGCAGGCCTGGATCTCCTGCAAGGCTGGAATGTGTTCCTCGAGGCTCTCACATTCAGCCTGGTCATCCTCTCCAGCCCCTGGCTCACTATCACATTTAGATGCTGCTTGCTCACTTGAGACTGATTCAACCAGCTCCTTATTCCTTTCCTCTATGAATGCATCCAGAGTGGTCAGAATGCAGGAACTCTGCTTCTGCCCCTCTTGAGGAACAGTTCCGGCTTCCCCACCATCAGAGGTATCGAGACAGCTTCTAAAACCTCCCGCAGAGTCAGTTGCTGTCTCCAAATGATCTTCCTCTTCCTCCTCCTCCTCTTCCTCCTCCTCCTCTTCACTGTGGCTCTGACTCTGCACTGATTTCTCCTCCAAGCCCTTCTCATGCAACAAGCTCATAAACCTCTTCTCAGGGTGGACTTTGATATCAAAACTGTGAAGACTAGGGCTGTACACTCCTATACTCAGTACCCCTTCCATGCCATCTCTTTCAAATGGTACTGGTCCTGAGCTCCCCATGTGCTGGAGAGCTTCGGAGGGTTCTGCAGAAAAGTTCTCAGATGACTTTGCTTCCTTGGCTAAAGGCTCTTGTGCTGCATTTTGACACTCCATTTGGTCACTGCTGAGTTGCAAATGATCAAGATAGGAGGGGTCTCTTGTAGTATCAGCATCACAGCTAGATAGGTCTTCATCTCCATCTATTTTGCCCTCTGCTATTTTGGTAGTATTGCTACTGACATCTGTGCAGCTGGGGCTGTCACGGGCAAGGGAACTGTGTTCACTGTTGCAGGCCTTCTCATCATACAACATGCACATGAGAGAGTCAGGCAAAGAATTCTCATCATAGTTAACAGGCATCATACCACGGACTTTAGACATAAAGGTTTCACAGCTCCCATCCTGAGAGATGCTTTCTGTCCGTAAGAGGCCATCGCCTGTGCCCACCAGCTTGACACAGCTCTCAGTTCCCATCTCTACAGATTCATGCTTTCGTTCCACCTGACTGTACGAAGGGGAACAATACAGTTTAGAGTTTGCCTGATGATGGCAGCACAAGTTTTCTGCTCCAATAATCCCAGTCCTTTTGTGTTGAGCATAATTTCTGTAGGCATCTAAAAATGACAGCTGAGGGTCGTTCATGATGAAATAGTCTGTGCGGTTCAGTCCATGTTTAGCTGTACCTATCAGCAGATCCCGGTCATGTTTACCACATTCCCACCACACAGGAAGATACAAGCTTGGACGGCAAAGCTTGAGCCGTTCATGCAACTGCGGACACCTTAACACTTGCTCTCGGACCTTCCGCAAGAGCTCAATTCGGTACAATGTCCTTGCAGCACGCTCTTCTGTGATGGGTTCCACATAAATACTAGGATCTGCTGGGCCTACAGGTAAGGAAAAAGAAAGAGAGGTTGATAAAACCATGAAGGATAATAACTAAAATCAAAGTATTAAAATAATGTCAGAATGTATGTATTGCAGATACTTGGCAGCACCTCAATCTCCTGGTTTAGTGTAATACACAGAAGAAACTGAAGAAATGCCTCTGGAAAAGGCAGACTATCTTTCACCATGGAATCCCCTTGTCCAACAGAGGGACATCAGTGTGTATACTGCTTCCCCAGTAGCCCCTGCCTGCCAATAGGTGCACACTTCCTCTCTATGTGGGAACACCTGCTTCTAGATCTAAATGAAGACTTTAGAGAAAACAGTACCTAATTAGATTTCACAATTTTCACACTGTAGGAAAACAAGACTCACAAATCCTCATTTCAACCCACATGGAAATGATAAAACCACTTAGTCATTCACTTACTCTGTTCTTCAAAGGCGTTTCTCAATTTAAAGCAGAAAGGTGAGATATAAGTATTCTAAGTAAATATTCTTCTTGACTTTAACATTTTTTCTAAACTTGGGAATGTGGTTAAATACAGTATTTGTACAATTAACAGCTATTTTTATTCAATTAATATCCTTTGAAATCTGGCTACTTAATTTGAATTATCTAGCAGATATGCATTTCACTGTACTAGTAAACAGACAGTTGTAAACATGCACTTTATCAGTGACTGGCCACTTTTTTGCCACAGAGAAACAAGATATTCAGATTCAATCTCCCAGATCCTGAAAACTGGCTTTCAGGTGAGGCAGTGGATGTCACTTGTTAACAGCCTCCGCCCCTTCATTCCATCCCAGTGCTATAAGATCTGCTGGACCTGGACAATAGGCCATGTCTGTGAGGCAGAACCTGCCTTTTTAGTCTCTATTGTCACTCTGTAGTTTTAGATTTTATATATTTTAAATTGGTCTTTTATTGTTTTTTTACTGTTGATTGCTTTTATGATGTAACCCGCCCTGAGCCTGTTCTATTTATTTATTTAGTGGACTTATATCCCGCCCTTCTCACCGAAGTGTCTCAGGGCTTCTATGGGAAGGGTGGGCTAAAAATCGAATTAAATAAATTAACTAACTAACTAACTCTGCTCATGGTATTTTTATTGTGTGAAACTTCAAAATGCATAATCTGGGGCAATGGGAAGTTATAGCATAAGTGTGGCAAAACAAAATGGTCTGGGAATCATTTTAAGTTAGTAGTTTACATGCCCTTAATTGTTCTCACTCACCATCATCCTTCCAGTGGGGCAAACGACAAACATTCTTACACATGGCAACAAAGCTGTAGAAATATTTTTCTAGGCTCTCATCAGTTTTCTTCTCCAAACGTGAAATAGATCGGAACTGAGTCCAGTCAAAGATTTTCTTCTCTGGATCATAGATTATTCCAAATGAGGAGACAGTGCGGTAGAAATCTGCTTGCTCCCTTCTGGTCCATCTGCAGATGCAAGAGGAACATGCACAAAACCGCATGAAGACTGTTTCCCCCCTCCCCACAACATTTAGTCTGTCTGGACTTATGTATTCTGAGAACTTTAGTATGTTTTTCTGTTATTTTAAAATTCACATATAATACATAAAAACATGCAATTTTGTGCTGAAAGTAGCTCCATACTGATGGTTAACAAGAAATTGGAGGACAGCTCCTCAGAACTTATCTATGTTTCTCTATCCTAATTCAGTCAGCCACTTGGTGTTGGCTTGCTCAGATATTAATAAGAGGACTACCTAGTGTTCCTTCATAAGTATACAAATGGAAGTAATTTCTCATATCTGAGTTTCTCCTCCATGCACAAGGAGCTGGCACACTACAGGAGGAGGACAGAAATTAAATGTTTTCTGTACTAAGCTGCCTAGGTGAGAAATTGTTTAGATGTTTCTCAAATTTGATTAACTGAGTAGTTTTCTGTTTCCCACTCAGTCTATTATCTGTGAAAGGAGAGCATTCCTTGCCTTGTTGGGCCATAAGTTTTTTGGGGAGGAGCGTATTGTGTTAAGTCAGAACATCAATGTGGTTTTTGAGGAATGTGAGTACCATCTTCAGATTTTGTGATGGCTGGAGCTAGCTAAACTATTCAGGGTTAAAGCGTTCAGCAGATTCTGCCATTGCTTTACACAAAAGGGGGCCTGGGACTTAACAATTCCTCAAACGAGTCTCTGGCTAAATGGCATATCAATTTTATAAACAAACAAACAAATGAGCTCAGGCCTACTGTCTCCCTTACCTTTTCTGCAATTCTTTGTTCACTGGATCCCCTTCACTGGCTCTCCTGAACATTTCCTCTTGCAGCCAATAGCCATGGTTGCAAGGCCCCATGATTTCAGGTCTGGATGGCAACTCTTTACGATTGCAACGTTGATAGACAGTAACAAGACGCCGCAGTCTGGCTGTCAGGGCAGATGACACAGGCCAGCTGGATTTGTCTGAGTCGGAGCCATCCTGGGCTTCAAACATCAGCAAGGTCATTAGTATTACAATAAACCCTGAAGAGACCTTGAACACACACAAAAACACAGCTACTAATTCATTAAGTACTTTATCCTACCTATAAATATATATAGAGACCCATAAATCTGTCCACCACTCTGTGGTGGGTGGACAAGTAGCCAGCTTTCTGGGTTCTTGTGGTTCAAAGTTCAACAAGTCCTCTTATTTGATTTGTTTTCCTTTGCTTTCTTTCATATTGAGCAGTGTGCATTGTACCAGTGTGGAAATTACAATCACAGAAGTGGATGCATTAGCAGCACCATTAGAAGCACATACATACTCATGCATACCCAAAGGAGAAAAGAAACTTTGGCCTTTATGATAAACGAGATACCTGTCATGAAGGTGGCCAGCTGAAATTGCTTGCACATAGACCTGCCCACCATATGAATGACTGAATTTAATTTATAAAATCACTCAATGGTTTCTGGTCTGTGGCAGCAGATGATAGTCACTTCATCCGAATATACCAAAGCTAGCAGTAGATGAACTGCTGTGCATTTGATATTAAAGGCTTTCTTGGAAGACATGCTTTTTTCAAGAGTTCACATCCCACTTATGTTAGTACATGCATGCTGACGGTGCTGCATGCATTGTGTACATATGCATTATGTACATGCTAATGGTGCTGGATGCATTATATATGCATTTTTCTCTAGAAGCTATAGCGAAGAAAATTTGTTTCTTCTGGATAAATGTCTATTTTTTCTGTTTGTTTTTAGTAATGTGTGTTTATTTTTTATCTGCAGTTGTGCTGGTGCAGAAGGATGAAAAAAACCTGCATCGGAAGGAAATGTATTTCTTTTGGAGAAGTTTTTTTCATTTTTCTAAAAAACTGGTGACTTTTTGGCCATGAAATAAAATTGCACTAGACCACAATAAGCCCTTTTTGGAATACTACTGTGCTTTAGGGCAAATAATTTTGTTTAAATTAAAAACTATAATTTTAAACACCCATAAACCACTCTCCTACCTGGAAGTAACAAATTTTCTTCCTATGTATATTTGCACACTCCTGCATCAATGCAATAGTACTGTAGTAAAGAAAAAAATAATTACAGAATCTTGCTTCCCCAAATACAGTTAACATTAAAGGAGTTATGGACATGCACACACAGTAGTGTCCCAACACCTGTTTTCCGAATAAGGAGTTAAATCAAGATGGGTAGCTGTGTTAGTCTGTCTGTAGCAGTAGAAAAGAGCAAGAGTCCAGTAGCACCTTAAAGTCTAAATACTGAAGAAGTGAGCAGTGACTTACAAAAGCTTATGCCCTGCCACAAATGTTGTTCGTCTTTAAGGTGCTACAGGAGTATTTCTTGGGGAAATGATCCTACTTGAAATACACACAACCATTACAAGAACTAGACAAATACATATTCCAGACCACATGGAGAATTTCCACAACTGGAAGGTGAAGATTCTTGCCAACTTGCACCTTTCACTGCAGACTTTACACTCTCCCCCCCTTTCCAAACTATTCCTGAGGGTCCCCTGTCCTCCAGGAGCAACACTGAGAGGGCATTTGCTGCTTCAGCAAGAGAGAGAGGTCACTCTTTGCAGATACAAATCCCTTCACTTGGTGAAATTCTCTGGTGGATCCAAGTCTATGTAATCATAAACTTCAGTACCATGGCTATTTTACATTTGTATGTCCCTTGGATACTCAAGTTTCTATAGCATGCAAACAAATCTTAAGGCAATGGCCCAATTTTTTTTGCCTTTGATTAGGACTGACATACTGGCCACTTATCCAGGAATTAACATGTATTGCTATTCCAGCCAATAACTCTGATAAAACATCACATTCCTTAAAACTTCCATATATGCAGCCTCACCTGCCACACTATCATCCTTCTTCTCAGTGGTTTCACCACAACACTCTGAAGTCTCCTGTGGATAAAAAAAGAAACAAACTCATGTCAACCCATAATTTAGGCCCAAAAGCCAAAAACATGAAGTGCAAAGTCAAACAGAGCCTAACATATTAGTTTATTTATACACACTCTTAAAGTATACATTAAGGGGGGAAAGCTATATCTCCTTCATTTTTGTTTCAGTAACAGCCTAGCAAGGAATCATTACAAACCCATCTGCAAAACTTTATGCTAAACCTGCACTGAAACCCAAACTTGAAGTGGGGGGGGGGGCATATTTGTTATTTCTGACAGCTGAAGGTACCCAATTTAAGTATCAACATACTACCTCCAACAATGATACTTACATCCTCTTTCTGCAGACCATCCAGCTTTTCTGCACTGCCCCCGTCTTTGTTTATGTTGCCTCTAAATAAAACAAATCAACAATGGAGTGAATCTCTACAAGCTGCATCAAATAATCAAATTTTGTGAGAGCTCTCCAATCATTCACTCAACTGATTCAGAGCGTACACAGGCTTTTGTTCTAATACACATACACACTGATTTTATTTACTTAAAATATTTATGTCCTGCCTTTTCACAATGCCCACAGGCTACAGGCTAAATGACCTGGCTTGTGTGAAGCATCACCAACAACAGGAGTATTTCTTCCTTATCTTCTCCAGATTTAACACTCTATGATTATTCAAAGTACAACCAATTCTTCAAGTGGCACAAACATGTCTTCTCATAGCTATATGAGATAGTATGTTCAAAGCCTATGGAAGAAATTTGTTCCAGAAAGTATCACTGGAGTTTCATATAGACCACAGTCTTCCTCATCAACCACTCTGCAGCATCACTCTGAACAGCTTATGCCTTTCTAATAAAGTCTTTAATTTAGTATGCTAACACAGTGAGACCAGCACCTAGGCCAGGCCCATAGCCAAAAAATTTTAGGTGGGGGGGCCCACAGAATTAAATTTCAGGTGCAGGGGCTCACCACTCTTGTGGCCCCTGCTTCCTCTGCGGCCGCTGCTCTGGCGGCCCCT
Source organism: Heteronotia binoei (assembly GCF_032191835.1). NCBI lineage: Eukaryota > Metazoa > Chordata > Lepidosauria > Squamata > Gekkonidae > Heteronotia > Heteronotia binoei. The sequence continues at coordinate 56,368,617 of NC_083224.1, forward strand.
GGGGGAGGCGGCCTTGAAAGAGTCTCAGGAGCCAGCACTTCGTTCGGCCAGTGGGTGAGAGGGAGGGAGGAGGTGCCGCGGAGGGGGGCAGGGGCCGCCAGAGCAGAGGGGAGATTGGGGGCTGCCAGAGCAGTGGCCGCGGAGAGAGTGTGGGCAGTGAAAGCGGCAGGGAGAGCGGGATCGCCAGGAGGGGCCATACAGGTGGAGGGGGGGGTTGGGTGGAGTGGCTGGGCCCCCCCAGGGCCCCCATAGCTACGGGCCTGACCTAGACAGTCCCTAACACTGTAACTGATGTATGTATGACACATGCCTCACAAGAAATCCTGACCCTGTGGCAAATTGATGATCCCACAAATTGATGAGAGGGGTTTATGACTGGTGCTTGCACAGGTGACCTTTCCTTACCTTTCTGGAGCATCCAGCACTCCATCAATGACACTCTGTTCTGCAGACAGCAGTTTCTCATCCGGCATGCCTGCTTTCTCAAGAAAGCACAGGGCTGGATCAGCTCGCATGGCACTGTACCGCTCATAACCTGACAAAAGCCACAAGAAAATTTTGTAGATATTCATCCAGTCACCTCCAGCCTTAAACACTATTATCACCTCCTTAATGTCTATGTAAACAGCCAGAAACAGTATGGTAAAACAAACAGCCTCTCAACTTTGTGTGCGAACAATTGCTATCAGCACAATCCTGAACAAAATTACACCATTCTAAGCCTCCTGACTTCAATGGACTTAGAAGGGTATAACTTTCCTTAAGATTGCATAGTATCCCACAGATTGCATAGGCAATGCAGGAAGAAATCTTCAAATGCAGAGGAAGGCTCAGCAGCACATTAAGTATTAAATGTTCTGCATAGTTTACTGCCTCTCCCCATAACAACAAAAGCACAATTATGAAAATTAAGGAAGTGTACACAAAATACATTTGTTTTGAATATTCATATATCACTGAAATAATTTAGATTTTTACAGCATACAGCATTGTCTGTGTTTTTCATATACAGAAAAAATAAGAAAAAGAATCCTGAGAAACAAGAAACTTGGAAATGAAGTTGACTGACTGACTGACTGAAACCTTTATTAGGCATTTGTGAAATGAAGTTGCATCTTTGAAAAGTAATTTTAAACCACCCAAGAGCCGCCCTGAGCCACTTGTTGGGAAGGGCGGGATATAAATCATAAAATAAATAAAAAATAAATAAAATTCTGTCTTAATTTCCCTCTCCCAAGTAGAGCCTCACACAGTGGGAAATGCCTATTAACACTCCAACCCACATACAAGGAAATACCATGTTTGAAAACTCCAATGAGCAGGGATTTATCTGCCTCAGCATTCCACCAATCCACAGGGATCTCCACATAGTCGATGTCTGGTAGCACAACATCCAGATCTCTGTGAAGAATACAGAGGTTGTATTTCTTGGGAGTGTCTTGCATGGGTTTACGCATTACACTAATGCATAAGATTCAGGTATGAAACCATCTTTTAAACTAGTACATCCAAGGTACACCAGGGGCCGACCAGCTTCCTTTCAGTTAGCATTCTCCCTACATAGAGACCAACAGTACCATCCTAAGAAAAGCTCCATCCTTCTAAGACCTGGAGAGCCAGTTTGGTGTAGTGGTTAAGTGTGCGGTCTCTTATCTGGGAGAACCAGGTTTGATTCCCCACTCCTCCACTTGCACCTGCTGGCATGGCCTTGGGTCAGCCATAGCTCTGGCAGAGGTTGTCCTTGAAAGGGCAGCTGCTGTGAGAGCCCTCTCCAGCCCCACCCACCTCACAGGGTGTTTGTTGTGGGGGAGGAAGGTAAAGGAGATTGTGAGCCGCTCTGAGACTCTTCGGAGTGGAGGGCGGGATATAAATCCAATATCTTCTTCTTCTTCTTCTTCATTGCAAGCGTGCTTACCTAATATGTCCCTGTGATGGTCTCTTTTCACAAAGTAAAATTTAATTATGTGTGAAACAGTTCCATTAGCTTTATTCAAGGACTTGGGATATTTTGATAGCAAATATGGTCACACACTGCTCACTGCATTGGCATTTTCAGAAATTTAAAAGAGAGACATCAAAAAGGAAACTTCAGCTGCCCTTTTATTCAGTCCACTGGCTTGGCTGTGAAGGACTTTGAAGGACAAATCCCAGACTGCAACATTTAAGACCAGTTGGCCTAGCCTGGGTTTCAAAGTCAGAACAGCAAGCTGTAAATTCAGTGCCAGGGGCTGTGGAGATGGTTACTACTTTATATGGTTTTAAAATAAATTAGACAAATTCATGGCAGAATGATCCACTAATGACTATTAGCTAGGGTAAGATTAACCACCCAGACTATAGTGTGAAATCTCAGTTTTATTTATGTGCTGCCTTTTTACTAATAGCTAGAAGGAAAGCTAAAGGAGCTCAAACATCTACAACTACATGCATGTACCTGTCCATATATTTAAAGAATCTACACAGCAGCAATCTTGGTAAGCAGCACAGAATATAGGACCAAAGTCATATTTGTTTTCTCCTGACATATGACCTTTTTAAGCTGCACAAATTGCCAGTGCCACACCTGGCACACAGAATGCTGGTTCTATAGCTTAGACTTGCACTTCTGAGCTCCAACTAGGCAAAGTTCCTCTGATTTGTCTTCTGAATAGGTTAAGCTGTACAGCAAAACCTCCATGCCAGTTTGGTGTAATGGTGAAGAGCATGGACTCTAATCTGGGAGAACCAGGTTTGATTCCCCATTCCTCCATATGCAGCTGCTGGGTGACCTTGGGTCAGTCACAGTTCTCTCAGAGCTGTTTTCTAAAGAACAGATCTCTGAAAGCTCTCTCTGCCCCACCTACTTCACAGGGTGTCTGTTGTGAGGAGAGGAAGGGAAGGAGATTGTAAGCCACTCTGAGTGTAGGGCAGGGTATAAATCCATCTCTTCTCCTCATCTTCTTAATTTCTCCTGTCTGGCTTCCTATTCTCATCCAATCAGCAATACTCTAAGCTCAGAATGCATTTTTCAGCTTTGTGCATATTATGTGCTCCACTAAAGATCTCAGGATAGAAGTTCATGTAAATTATTATTAACATATTTTGCCTTTCACAAGTGCTGTGATTTAATGTGGAAGTTTAAGAACCATATATGCTGGGGAGATTTGAACTTCTGAGAATTCAATCATGCTGATATGGAAATACAATCAACAACTGACTAAATAATTACTAGTGAATACTCTATAGCCCTAATGAATTAGACTTTGTTTAGACTTGCAATGTAGAAATCTACCGTTTCAAATATTAAGAATAATAAAGTTCTTATTTTCTTTTATCTGAAATGACTGATAATTTTCTGTTTAACTAAGGCTACCATCTTGGTCTCGATGAGATAAAAGCTCACTGTGAAGGACTCCAAATTTGATAGTAGCAGAAGTCTATGAAGGGTGATGGCATTTTAATCATTCCAACTTTCAGTCACCTAAATGCTGCTGTTAGTAAAGCCACTGAGTAAAAATTGCGGGTACTTTCCTTCCCTTGTAGGATCAAGGTACTTCCCCCATCACTCCTGCTGACAAAAGAAAAATAGCCTTGGGGAGAAGTATTAAATGCCTCCTCCCCCAGTGCAGATGTTCTGAACAAATCTGCAGTCAGTGAAGACAATGGCAGTGCAATCCTAAGGGGGGCGCTGAAAGTGCTTTGGGAGCAAACTAACTGCTACATTGTCGTAAGTGTGAGTTGAGCCATTTTAACTCCCTCCCCACCAGTGCAAACAGGACAGGCGCCCATTGTCTGGCGCTTCAGTGTACGCCCACCCATGGCTGCTGGCGGAGCAGTACTCTGCCCTGCCTGTGGCGCAACTGGGGCAGAGGAAGCCACGCCGGCACAGAGGGGGGCAGTCCCAGGGGCATGGCCTTCTTTAGTCGGCTTCCAAAGATCTTCCAGCTTGGGAACATCCCCCACAAGAGGCACAACAACGACGACAAGTTACGACAACGAAAATGCTGGCGTATTCCATAGACACTCATTGCAACAGAAAACAAAGGCCACTGCACAAGCTTGCAAACTCTTTAGGGAGCTGTGTAATTGCCTCACCAATCCCCTCATGCCCTGGGCTGGGCGAGCCCCCTCCCCAACACCCAATCGCTGCTCCTCGCCTCCTAGAAAAGCTTCTGCCCCAGCCTTGCAAAACTCTTCAGGTAGGGTAGGGTACGCAGCATGGAATTCTGCCATGTGGACTTAGCATGAGGGCGGGAGCACTTCGGTGGAGGGAGCTGCACAGAGAAGGCATGTAGGCAGTACAGTGTGAGGTATTTGACTTGTGAGGAGGAGAGCAAAGTCTCTACTCTGTGGCTAACATCTCCTGTTTTCAAGCCCCCCCTCCGGAGTGTTCGCACATGGACAGGTAAGAGCAACTGCACACCCTTGCCCCCCCCTCGCTCGAGGCTGGGCAGATTGCCAGTATCTCCAGCACTGGAACCTGGCAGCGCGCTTGGGTGTGTGGCGGTCACCCCAGCCCCTGCATACCACTGGAGGACACCCCCCTTGGTGTGCCCCTTGCCTTTGTTGCCAAGGGGGAAGGGGGGCAAAGGGGGGGGGGGTCTGGAAGCTGCTCTGTTGCCTGTAGGGAGGCAGGTCAGCGACCATTCCTTTAAGAGAGTCCCTGGCTTTGACACAGCCCCATGCTGCAGCTGCTGTTGAATTACAAGTGAGCCAAGAATGCTTTAACCCAGGACAGGTGGGTCTGCGCTGGCTGGTTCCATCATGTGCTGCAGGGTTGTTTGTTTTCTCCCCACCACACACACACCTCTGCTGCCCCTGTCAGGACAGGACCTCCCTGGCTGCCAGTAGCATGGCACTCCATCCCGAGTGCAATGTGTCTCTTTCTCTGTTTTGCAGGTGTGGATTCAACAGAGCAGCTTCCATGTGTGGCGATGCAAACCCTGCCCTCCCCCTCCACTCAGTCAGCTATTCCTACCCCCCTCCAAGTGCAACCTGCCCTGCAAGACTTTCCAACTTCCACCTGGGACACTGTTCTACTTGACTGCACCACAATAAAACCTAAGACATGCAACTACTTTGTCTCTCCTGCTTGACTTATGCTTCGCTCTGTCCCTTTCCTCTCCCCTCTCCCCGGCCACTCTGTCAGTGAGTTCCCCAAGGGAATGTCTCCATGGATGGGCTCGCTTGTTTCTTGGGGAGCGGTGTTGGGGGAACTATGAGCCACCGTGAGACTGGACAGGGGAGGGGGGGGTCTTTGCCCCTCGCATCCCAGGGGTGGGGGGGTTAGGCCAGGTGCCGCACCTCCGTCTGGCCGGCCCAACAGTCTGTCCAACCCCACAGGGCTAAAAGAGTGGATGCATGCCTGATGTCTCACACTCTGAGTTCTGCGGCCCCCCGTGGGGGGAGTTCCATGCACGCAGCAGGGGGGGTCAGGGCAACACGGAGGGTCATTGAGTCTGTGTTGGGGAGAGGCTGTCTGTGGGACTTGGTGACAGGCTGTGACTCTGTCTGCTCATTCCCATACACACATTCCAGCTGGTGTCTTTGGAAATCGACTCCTGCACTTTGTGCTTCCTGTTTATTTGTGGCTGGCTGGGGGGCACATGCCTCTGCCCGTCTGCTTGCCATTGGCACGGGTCTCTGACAGTGGGAGAGTGCAAGGGGGTTGACAGCCTCTCAGGAGCAGGCTTTCCACCTCTCCTCCCGATCATATGCAACTGACTGGTCAATTCTGTGGTCCTGCACTGCCCCATCCCTCCCTCCACCCCGCCTCAGCAGTGGGCCAGTAACGCACGTACGGGCAAGATCAACATGGTGACGGCTTCTATCTCGCTCGTCAGCCTGTGCTCCCCCTCCCTGCTTGGCGTTTCTCCCCTTTGGAAGCCACAGAGAGCTGTCCACCTTAGTCCTATGCTCGGGCAGGGCTACACGGCGGTACTCAGGACTGGGCTGTGGAAGACCCAAATCACAGATCTCCAACATAATATAACTTTGTCCTATATCTCTGTGATGTCTAGCATAATTACTTTTATTTTGATGTTAATATTAACTCTTCTTTATTCATTAAAAAAACCCTGCTGTTTAGTGCTGTTGACTTTTGTTGGTAATTTATTACTATTTAAATTTGTTATGTTGTTTACATGTTGCTCTTTCATTTTTTGGGGAGGGGGATCTCATGGGCAGCTCCAAATACTGAATTTGTTACAAACAACTCTGGACTGGTCTTTAAGTAATACTTTTTGATCGTATATCTATGACCAGTTTACAAGGCTGGCTGGCAGTGCATTCCTATGCAATAGTACTCCAGTCTATAACTGTGAAAATAATTAACAGTAGAGTAACTTTGCATAGCATTGAACAGAAAATGACTTCAGAAGGAATGGTTGGATTAAAATATTTTCAGTCTGCTACTGGAGTTTTGCTATTCACTGACCTTTCTAATGCAGATGTTTTTATTATCACTCTCATTTGGATTTATTCCCAGAACCAGGAATAATTTACAAGACCAGACTTACGTCTTTAAAGTATAATTTGCAAATTAACCTATAAATAACAATCCACTATAAAATGCATACACAGGACTAGTGTACTCCACTCATAAGCAGGGCTACATTTTCAATACAGTAGATGAAAAACATTTTCAGGGGATTCTACAGTAAATTCCAGAGGGCTAGCATAACATACTTGGCAGGAGTTCCTTCAAAGGCTTTGTCAGCTGCCTCCCCCAGCACTTCAGCTTTCAAATAGTACAGCATTCGCACTCGCAACAGCACCCTGCCAAAAGAAAAAGCTGTAGGTGATACAGAAAACAAACCTCCATTTTCAGCATTCTTAGTTCCAGATCAGCAGCACAATGTGCGGAACCAAACAACAGGCTGGTTTGAAAACTAGCAGCAGATTAGAAGTTCCTATCACTACCTTCCAAAATCGGCATTACAGAAGGCAAAACCAAATTCTAGAATAAAATGTGACAGAATACATGCTAGTGAATGAGAAGCAGTGACTAAGAGAGACCTCACTCTCTTATCTTGATTAGCATATTGAGCAGCCAGCTCTAAGGCCCCTGAGAAAGCACTGAATAAGAAGCAGGAAAGCAAGCCCCAGTCACTGTAAAAAACAAATTGGGTACTGCCCAACCTATGTGCATAAAAAGATAAATGTTGCACATGTGATCATGGAGGAGCAGATTATGTGCTGCGAGCAAAATATAACCATGGTATCCAAGATAAATCCCAGACTGGCTAAAATCAGATTGCTAACAGAGAAACATGCTCTCTTGCTATCTTCATAATGGCTGTCTCCATACTGACCACCCATCTGAGACATGAAAATAAAAGCATCAGGCCATGGTTCTGCTGTGTATCCAAAATCTCTCAAGCACAAAGCCTCTCCTGGAAATTATGAAAAAATCCACATATTTGTCAAATATATTTCCCACTCAGGTCAGTTCAGGTCAATGGAATGTATTTGTCCCATTAACTTAAAGGGAAAGGGTCACAACCTATAAATCCCAGTGAAAAGAAGCACAAGTTCTAGAATTTAAGGGGATAGATGTGTTTAAAGGGTGTGTTTTCCTTTGAGGGGATTTTCAGCATCTTTTATTTCCACACAATCTGGAAAATGGCGAGGGGTCCCCACTCTTGAACCTCATGCATCTGTGACAGCAGCTAGTGGGGAAAGACGTTCCTCCTACAAGCAATCTCCATTTTTTGAGAAACATATTGCCAATGTCACTGTTGGCTCAGAATTTTATAGAGGAAATCTAACTCTGGGATCCAAAGAGATGAAAGCAGGAATGAACTTTTCTAGGCAGGATCTGAAGCATCTCAATAACATACATACACAGCAGTTCAAAGGCCAAACAGTACTGAGCAAATGCATTCAGGAGTCCCCTGGTCATTTCCCATTCTCTCACTTGTTGCAATGCTGCTTTAGGTGCTTTTTGTAGCTGTCATCATGCAAGACAATCTCAGGATTGCAGGTTGTGAGCCAGTCTGCATTCTTGAACTCAGGAAGTAGCATCTGGTTCTTCGGTTTCTTTCCTTTCCTTCCTCTTGGCACTGGTGCTGACAAGCCTGAAACATGCAAAGGTAAGCATGTGAGTAGCATCAAAGGCTCCAAATAGCTCTAGTTACTTTTAAATCCAACTTTAAAAGGTCAGGCAGAAGTTCAAGGAACTGGTATGCCTTGGAGAGATTTCTCTCCATCAAATTCAAAGAATAGCTCAGTTATCCATCCCAAGTTTTATATTCCACATTAAGTAGCCTGAACACAAGAAAATAAACAACAATCAGGTTCCTGGGCGCTTTACAGCACAATCCAGAGGGGGGGGGCAGAAAGTCTTTTGGGAGCAGACAAGCCGCTACATGGGTGCAGGAAGGGTTTGCACCAACATATGACCGGCACCACCACAGTGGAGGGGAGTTACGTGGGTGGGGGGCCACCTGAGCGCTGCTCTACCTGAGGGCAGCGGCACCTGAGCGTGGGCGGACGTGAGGCGAAGCACGGCATTCAGGCGGAGGAGGGGGTGGAGTTGGGGCGCGGCCAGGCTTAGGTGGCTTCCTGAGTAGTTTGGCCTGTGACCCCCCCCCCCCCCCAGAGGTGCGTTATGCCAACAAAAATAGCGGCGTGTCCCTTAGGCACTAATTGAAACCAAAAACAAAGGTCGCCTCCACCACTGCAGAAGCTCGCAAACCCCTCAGGGAGCAGTGTGATTGCCTCACCAATCCCCTCGCCCCTTGGCCTGGATAGCCTCCTCCCCAGCGCCCAATCGCACCCCCCCTCCCCAGAAATACTTCCGTTCTGCTTCACACAACTCAGTTGTTAGGGACAGGTTCTCATGGCGGGAAGCTCTGCCAGCAAGCTCCTGGCCCTACAGACTTAGAGTGAGGAACAGGCAGATACGTTGGTGACGGGTTTTGCACTGCGCAGTTGCTTTGACAGTATCTTTGACTTGCGAGGGGGAGAGAGAGATCTCTCCCCTGGGGCTAACTGCTCTTGTTTCCAGGTCTCCACAGGTTCCGGGCTCCCGGAGGCTCTGCATGCAAGCGAGGACTGTCGCCCATGGCTGGGTAAGTTCCACTGTCCCCCCCCCCCCCCGTCCTCCCCTCGCTCTCGACCGCTCGGTGTGTGAGCATCTCTGGCACTTGAACCTGGCAGTGGGCTCCAGCAGGGGGCATTTGTTGACCCCGCTCCCCTGTGCTGTCGCCTGCTCCCTTCCCTTGGTCTGCCCTCTGCCGCGTTCCCAACCCCTGGCAGGGCACGGGGTGTGTGTGTGTGTGGCAGCTGCTCCGTTGCGGGGAGGTGGGTCAGAGACTGTCCCATTAAGAGCGCGCCTGGCTGAAACGCAGCCTGCTCTTCCAGCCACCATCCCTGCAGGTGCTCTTGATCTCTATCTCCATTTTGCAGGTGGGACTCCCAACACAGAGGCTTCCGCGTGTGTCGCTCCACCGCCCCCCCACTCCTTCAACTGTTTCTGCCAACGGCGAGACTGCCCAGCGTGCACCAGGGAGACTGTTGCACTCTGTTCTGGAAAAATAAAGTCTGAGCTGGTATCTGCTGCACATTCCCTGGGCACCCCCCCTTCTGCCAGTGGCCTCTCCGAGGGAATGCCTGGGAGGGTGGACAGACTTGGTTTTGGAGGGGGGCATAGTCTACGAGCTGCCACACTGCCCCCCGCGTGGTCAGGGAGGGGAGTGCCGCTCCTCAGCCTGCCCAGGCTGATAGCCTACTCGACCCCACAGGGCTGTTGTGCACAGGGCACTAAGCGGGGGCTGATGATGTGGACTCAGAGATCTGCGGCTGATGTACTCGCACTCTGAGTTCTGTAGCCCCCGGGAAAGGTGTTTCGTGCACATGGCAGGGGGCGTCAAGGCAACGCAGGGAGTCACTCCCAGACACACATTCCAGCCGCTGTCTATGACAGCCAACTCTTGCACTTGGTACATCCTGCTTGTCTGCCTGCCATTGGCAGAGTCTCTGACAGCAGGAGGGTGTGAGGGTAATGATGGTTTCTCCATGGTCCCATGTGGGCCTGTCTCACCCCCACCCCCACCTCGCCACCAAGCCAGGGTTCTCATGCGCACATGCCCAACCTCACTTCTGTTCCCTCCCCATGTTGGTGGGACGTCTCTCCTTTGCCTTTGATGGTCTGCCCATCATTGCCTCCGTTCTCTGTTTGGGGGCGGGTTGGGGATGGCTATCAGCCTCTCTGGGGCCGCCTCTCCCCATCCCTGACTGTTATGAGCTGCGGCGCATGCGCCAGGACTGGCCAATGGGGGGGTGGGCTGGCCCTCCCCTCCGGCTGCCTCCGCCTCCCTTGCATGCCTATGCCAGCGGCATTGCCATGGCGACCGTCTCCCTCATGGCAAGCTATGCCTCTCCCCTCCCCACGCTCCAGCATGCTGAAGTCCTCAGGAAGTCTACTAGCGGCGCAGCAGCTATGCCACAGCCAGCCGCCACTTATGTCTGGATTGGGCTGTAAGAAAGCTAGCCATGCAACACAATAACCTGATTCAAACACATCAAACTAAGGAGTAATATTCCTTTTGCAAAGGGCAAGAATAGAGGAGGAGGACATAAAATCCCTTCCCCTCTCCTATTCTGAAGCCCCTGGATCCTGCAGAGAGAAACAACGGAGGGCATGCTTGACCAAGGGAGCCTCCTTTAATGCATCTCACCCTCACAAGCACTTTTCTAACAAGGCATCAGTTTACAGTTTGAGAAGAAAAATCAACTAACAGTAGAACAGATCACAAGCCATTGGCTGTCTCTCAAAACATGATCATATAAATTGCTTGGCCTGGGTATCTTTTCTTTTCCCCTCAGTGCACACAGGTCTTGAACTAGCCTTAGGGAAAATACAGAGAACTGCCTCAGCTACTGTCTCTCAGGTCCTTGGTGATTTCCTTTCCCTTAGGATAAATAAACTCTTTCCCTCTGATTGACACACCTACCTGTCCTATCAACATACATTGAGAAATGAAGAATATCCTAGTCACAATTCTGAGATGCAACAATACTGACTGTATCACATATCTAAAGATCTAGGTTACTGTGGTGGGGAGCAAATTTCCCTTTCACACAAAACTGCTCATCTTCAAGTCCCAGAAACTACCACAGTTTAACTCCAATAACCAATATTTGTTATTTCTTCCAATTAAAAATACAGCCCATCAAGACCACCACTCAACCCATGGATTACACTAGTCATGCCTTTTAATCTTTTATATTGGCTACCACCAGACATGAGTAGCATTCTGTGATTCTTCACAATCTTGGAATAAACACAGAATTTTTATACTGAATTTAGCATACTGAATTCAGCTTTTTTTCCCCCCCTAGTCTTTAACTCTGACTGTAAACTTGATTGAGTACTGGTGATGCCAGATAACCTCCCTTCTAGTTTATGAAATATTGATTACTATTTCCACAGAACAGGACTTCAGTGTCCGATACAATATTTCTCCCTCCCCATTACCAGTAGTATCAATGACAAAAAAATAAGCAAATATTTGCAAATGTGTATAATTTATATGGTTTTCTTCAGGTTTTCGTCACAATTTTTAAAAAGAACACAGACTATCGTCAATTTAAAATGAAGAACATCTGTGCAGTCCTATACAGATTTACTCCTGCTGATTTCAGGATTATATTGCATATCAAGCCATCAGTCTGGGATCTCAATGTCTAACAACCACACAGAATGAAATCAGAACTCATGGAACCTATTTGCCTGAAGAAATCCTTGTGTGTGATTTTCCTGTTTATGCCTCCTGGGATGTATACATTACTCATCCTCCTCTGGGCTATCCCTTTTTTGAAGGTCCTGTCCCTTTCACAGTGCTTCCCAACAGCCTCATTTATCTATGACTGTCTGATTCTTTTTGGTTCAACTATTACTTTAACTGTGAGCACAACAAAGCTGAATTTTATGAAAGCTGATTAAAATGGCAATAGCCAAAGGCCTGGCGTGACTTTATCCATGAGGTCACAAAGAGTCGGACTCGACTGTGCGATTGAACAACAACAAAAAGCCAAAGATGTCTGTGATACCTGAATGATTCTGCAGGGCCTGATTCTGTCCATCCTTTGTGGGGGTAATCAAATCCCAGATAAAACTTTTAATCTTCTCATCCCCCTTATAATGTTTGACACAATAAACTAGGAGTGCTCGACAAATCATTTCCATGTCTTTCTCATTGAGATGCCATTTAAACCGGCCATGAGTCAAGATGTCTTTCCAGCGTCCCCAGCTTGAAAAAAACAAAAAAGATGTATCATAAATACAAGGTAGGACTCTTACATCTCTTTAGCTCTTTCATATTCTAACTTTTACCAGAATTTATCAATTAAGTCTGGCCAGATCTAAGGAACAGATGATACACAAACAGGGAAACTATGAAAGCAGAATCAACAAGGCACTGATGAAAGAGGCAGGAACACTCCCACAGAGATCTCAATTGTCAGTCCTATTCCAGCCACAGAAATGACTATTCCATCCATGAATTTTCCTCTAGAAATTTGGGCGGGGAGAGATAATATAGGTAGTGGAATTTGAGAAAGACAGAAAAGCTGTTTCAATATGAACACTGCAGAGATTGCTGAACAAGGTCTCTTCCTGACAGATTCCTAAACCTAAAGAAAGTACAACTATTCCAAGGTAAGTTTAACAACAAAACACACCCAAATATAAGCAGGTTCTTCTCCACACGGAAACATTCTGCCCGTAAGTAGCGCCGCGTTTTCTCATTGAGACGCCGTGAGCGTGTGGGCCGCTCATCAGAGTCACTGTCTAGCTCAGAAAACTCCATAAGCTCATCCTCCTCAAATGAATTGTAGTGTTTGGTCTGCTTACGGACACGGGGCCTGTCAATTACTAGGCTCTCCTGCAAATTAAAAGAAAGAGAGAGAGAATTATTCATATCTGCTCACCAAACTCCTGGGGGGTAAATGTTTCTAAATGTAAAATACTGAGTCCTGTATTCCATCAAAAGGATATACACACACACACACACACACACACGACAAAAATTGAATCTGAGACTGTCTCTCCAGATTCTTGTGTTAAGGATTCTCTACCTCATCAATGAACAGAGCTCCCACTTGCCCTATTACACCAGGAGAGGCTATTAACTTTTTTCTTTCTGTGTTCATAATTAGAACCATGTTGCGGGTAGGGTATTTGAAGAACCATCTCCACCTTTACACTACGGAACCCATCCATAAATATTCTTTTCTGAAGTCCTGTCATCTATGCCCAGCCTGCACAGGTGAGCTGGGTCACGACCAGAGGCAGGGCTTTTTCAGGGTGGCACCCTACCTTTGGAACATCCTTAACTTTTAGTAGGTTACCATTCCTTTTCACCCAGATTTTAAACTAAGATGTTGTATCTTTTAAAGCAATTTTATCATCTACTTCTGGCCTTAGAACAATTTTTGGCAAGATCATTTTTGGTTGCTCCATTTTGGTTTTATGCTCTTTTGATGCCATGGCTTATTTTTCAATGGCTTTATTTTGATTTTAATGACTATATTTCAATTTGGTTTAACTGTTTTAGTTGTTAAGCTACCTCAAGGAGGTGTCTGGAGAGATGTCATACACATTTCCCAAATAAACAGGATCTGGGATTTCAGGAATCAGCTATGAGATTATGCTCTAGAGATCTGATTGATTTGATGATCAATTTTGCGATAATTATAAGGTATTCAAATTTTACAGAGTGCTCACATTTTTTGACAAGCTATTTTTACAAAGTAGGCGTTTTCCTGCTCTAATATTACATGAAAAGTGATTTCTGAACTGCATATTGTCTATGAGTTAGATCCCACAAATTGTTCCATTAGCAGTGGAGCACTCCTCTGGAGCAGCCTTTCCTTCATGCAAAAGATTCTTCTGTGGTGGAATACATCTGTTAGATACACCCCGCTAGTATGATATGTATGCATTTAGGATTTTTTAAAAATGTATTAATTATAAGAATTCAGATTTGACCTGATTTTGAAATAATGCATTTAACTTTTCACAAAGCTAGTGTTTTTTTCTTTAAAAAGCAACCTGTCAATTTAAATTTTAAAAAGATTGCACGGACTTGAATCTATTCACAATTTATACCCACATCAAAATCTTCTGTATTTAAAAGTGTTAATTCTACATTCAGAGGGACCATCATCTGGTAATTCTATTTAAAGGTTTTTCCTGCACAAAAAATGGAGACTCTCCACATTCCTGCTTGCTTGCCACACTGATTTTTTATTCTCTCGACACACATACATAATTGTGCATGTGAACCTCAGTGTTAAAACAGGAAAACAAGAAGAAAAACTCTTTGTGGTTTGTTGCCTAGCAATTTGCCCCTCCGCTGCTATCTAAGCCTCCTTCTGCCATGGCTCCAGATTCCCTGGCTAGAATTTTAGAAAGCTGGACCCCCTAGTGTATATGCTGAGGCAAAAACTGCAAACAGAGGACCACTCCTGCCAGAAGAGGCTTGACACCAGCAAACCAAGCAAGTGGGCACAACGGATCAGCTTTGGAAGAGGAAGTCACATATGTCTGCGTTTCTTCCAGAAAGACAAGCAGCTTCACTGCTCTCCCGTTCTTGACAATGAGCAGCAACCACGTGCTTTGTTTTCAGTGATGCTGCTAACTACAAAGATTGGCCGCAATGGCTACAGCAGGTCAAGACACCTACTGCTGCTGGCTATTAGACTCTTGTATGTCAGCTTGGGGGGGGGGGAGTACAGGGGCGGGGGAAGGAACAGCTTCTTTTGCCTATTATGCCAGCAACTGCCTTATAAACAAGCACAAAAGGATCAGGCAAGACTGACTGCATCCTCCTGGGGACTCCACAGTCCTGCCTCCAGCACAGTAGAGTGCACAGGGGTGGGAGTAACTGCTGTTGATGTATGCCAATATCAGAGGAGGACAAAATCTGCAGGCTGCATTTTTCACTAGCTTTATACATAGCAAAGGATTCCCAATCTGATGAAAAGTCACAGCTCTTCCGTTTGAGATTAAAGGCACAAATTCACAACAAATTTGCTAAAAATACACAGAATAGTTTATTAATATTAAAACTATTTCTATATTATAAATAAAAACTGTAAACGCCACTATTTTTACCCCAAAGGAACGGTCAGTCAATTGTCAATGTACTAACTACTGAAAGAAATATAATATCACAAGATTCTCATAACGAAGTTTCACTCTAAAGCATGCTGTCTGCACTGGCCTCAGCTGATTTTTCACTTTGAAGCAGTGTTAGAGAAATCAGCAAATGTTTAAAAAAAAAAAGCAGATCAGTTTTTAAAGAAAAAAACCTTAATTATATATGCTTGAATTTTACATTCCCACAATGTCAGCTGATTTGATTTTACAGCACAGAGAATCTAAATTGCTAAGTGTGGGAGCTGAGGACAAATTGCATCTGGTGCTTAATTTAGAGACTGTTTTAAAATTGAAACAAGTACTGAATGATCAGCTGTTATAAAAATTCTACTAGCTTCATTCAGAATGTTAATACTAACTTCAATCACTGTGTTTGTCTTTCTATGTATCTTTTGGAAGCAGCTACATTTACTTCATTAAAAGGTTTTCTCTTGTCTTGCTGATTTTTATCAGCATTCTATACAACACTGGCCACTATTATGCAAATGTACTTAATGTGTACAAAGCATGTGTGCATTTGCCTGGTGAATGATCTTATCCTGCTGACTTATGGCCATTCTGCTGACTTACTGTGTTATTATGTTTCATTTCTATATAGTGTTTTATATTTTGCTGCAAACTATCTGGAGGATTCTATAGTGCAGGAGTCCCCAACCCCTGGGCCATGGACCAATACCAGTTCATGGCCTGTTAGTAACCAGGTTGTGAGTTGTGTAATTATTTCATCATATATTACAATGTAATAATAGAAATAAAATGCAGAATTGTATCATCCCGAAACATTCCCCTCCCCTGGTCCGTGGAAAAATTCTCTTCCATGAAACTGGTCCCTGGTGCCAAAAAGGTTGGGGGACCACTGCTATAGTAGATAGAAGGGGATATAAATGTTTTAATAAAGAAAGAAGGGAAGGAAGAAAGAGAAAGAGAAAGTTTTGAAAGACAGGATGCAACCTGCTGAATTTAAAAGAATCTTTTTAATCACAGCTCACCACCTCCTCAGTTAAGGACAGGAACAAGAATCTACAAGTTATAACTACATATTTGCGTAAATTAGTTATTCTTTTCTAGGATTTTTTAAACGCAGCACAGGAACTGGTGATATGATGTAAATGAAAGAGTGACTTAAAGATGAAAAGACATCTTAGTCCTTTCCCTCTCACTCCATTTTCTTGTTATAAGCTGCCACCCCAAAGATGCTTGTATCACTTCTGGGGGAGGGGGCGGGTTTTGACAATGGCTTACTGGCAGAGCATCTGCTTTGCATCCAGAAGGTCCCAGGTTCAATCTCTGGCATTTCTCCTCAAAAGGATCAGGTGGGTAGGTGATCTGAAAGACCTCCAACCTGATATTCTGGAGAGCCACTGCCAGCCAGAAAGTAGACAATGCTGTCCTTGACAGACCAATGATTTGAGTCACCATAAGGCGGTCATGTGGATAGACAGCACAAGGTTTTATACTACGTTCTCACTCAACTTCAGTCTCCAAGGTTGTGAACAATTAAAAATATTAAAACAGATACACATACACACACTCCACATCAAAGAAGAAGAAGAATTGCAGATTTATACCTTGCCCTTCTCTCGGAATCAGAGACTCAGAGCGGCTTACAATCTCCTATATCTTCTCCCCACACAACAGACAGCCTGTGAGGTGGGTGGGGCTGAGAGGGCTCTCACAGCAGCTGCCCTCTCAAGGACAACCTCTGCCAGAGCTATGGCTAACCCAAGGCCATTCCAGCAGGTGCAAGTGGAGGAGTGGAGAATCAAACCCAGTTCTCCCAGATAAGAGTCCACGCACTTAACCACTACACCAAACTGGCTCTCAGAAGCTAACAGAGTTTGCTGCAAACAGCTGTTTGGTGTGATAGAAGCATCAGCAGCAGCAAGACTGATGCCCACTCCACCCCCCTCCAGAGTACAGAGCAAGAAAGTAACATTACCTTTTCATTTTTTGCATCGGTATCTAGCTCTGCTATTTTTGCCCATTTCTGCCAGAAGTTGGGATCATCCAATGAAATGTCAGTTCTGTTCCCCGAAGCAACAAAGCTGGCCTGGAAGTGAAATGAAAGTTAGCAAAAGCAGGCCTCACCCAACAGTAGTAGCTGTACATTCCTTATGCAGAGCCACAGGGGCATGTCTGCACTGACATGAGAGAAATAACACCAGAATGCAGCTGTAAAACTGTTAATTAAAACTACATCTTGACCTGCAGTGACTTTCTGCTCTATAAGGTACGGTACCACATACATGAAGCCCTAGGATAACAACAGCCAATTTAGAGCCTAGCAGACATTAGGAGGAGTTCAAGGTAGGTTTTCTTGAGCAATTATACTATGCTGGGCATTACATTTAGCTGTCCTGACACACAGTTTAAAAAGGATTTGCTGACAAGCTGTTTGTTTTTTTCAAATATAGAACACATTAAAATCAAGAATAATGGAGACAAATGATTTAAAAGGTAACAAAGGTAGATAAGACCAGAACCTTCATTCCTGCTCCTTGGAAATTCTATTGGAGTGTTTCCCAGTGCTTGCAAAGTGGTTAATTGAAAAGGAAGGATCCTTGCACAGAGATTTCACTTGAATAAGAAAGGCAAGGAGCATGGCTGGAGCTTGAAGAAGTGGACATCCTTACTGGATAGAAACAATCTGAAAGAGTGCTCTGTCTAGCCAAGCAGCTCTAGTAGAAGAAAGGATAATAGTCCTCTCCTTCTTCATAACAGGTCCTCATCCCACAATCACAATTATGATTTATAACAATGTTATTCTCCTAATTCCACCATACTTCTTCAGCAGCCATCAATGGTATCGCAAAAAGAAGATGGGATTGTAGCTGCTTGAGGGATTCTGACTGAGGATGCAATGGGGCATGAAGGTAGAAGAAGCTTCATTTTTTACAAAAAGGAATCCTTCCGGGGGGGGGGGGACTGTGGAAAACTACAGCTGGAAACTTACAGGAACATATTCTGCTCATCATCCATCATCCCACACACTACTGATTAATAAACAATATTTCTCACTTTGTGGGCCTAACTGGTTTCCACCCCAGTGAGAGCAAACTAACCTTGGAGAATGTAGAGCCCTTCCCCTCAGTCTGAATAGTGATTGTCTGGGTTCTCCGTTGCAGGATTTGATCAATATCTTCCTCACAGAATTTGGAACCTTCATCTTCCTCATCCATTAGTGCCCCATAAGCTCCCTTTCGCAACAAATCTTCAACCTCCATCTTAGAGAGCTGCTGAACCTACCAGAGACAAAAGAGTGAGCCCTGAAATTCATTTTAGGACAGGAAAAAAAGCAGGAACTCTGGCAATTTCTACAAGCCAGCAACCAAAGAAATTTTAGAGAGGAACAAAAGAAAGCCACAGGGCCTGAGCTCCTGGGCACTATGAGGCTCCCTTACCCCATTGTTGCCACCTTTACGGTTGATGTCCTGTAGCACTGCTTTGTCCAAACCCAGTTTCAAGCTGGCCTTGTCAAACATCTCTCGCTCATAAGAATTCCTAGTGATGAGGCGATAAACCTTCACTGCCTTGCTTTGCCCTATCCGGTGGCAGCGAGCCTGAGCCTGTAAGAGAAAATACAAATACCACTTGAAGCAGAGCTGGCAGAAGAAGGGGAGACCATGCTTCCACCAAGGAGAGCACTCCCCATCTCACACCACTGCCAAACCCTAAAAGCCCCCGACCCCGGATTCATTATAGCTGAAATCAGCTAATGAAGGGCTTCTGATTTAGAAGAGATTGATATAAAAGATGTCAACATGAAAATACTTTAGAGTTTCTTTTTGCCAAAGAACATAATAAAAGCAAGTGAATTTACAGATAAAGCTAGAATAGATAATTATGGTGAAAGTGTTTGCTGCTGTAGATGCAGTGCAGGAACATTGTTGCCTTGAGAACCTGGATTCAAACCTTCCAATTATACTTCATATAACCTGCACTCCCCAGAACAGCACTATGTGTCGGCACTGGCTAGCCCTTTCACCCACATGGTCTCATTCCAGGGCTTTCTGGTGGTCTATACCTGCAGGTCGTTCTGGGGATTCCAATCTGAGTCAAAGATGATGCAAGTGTCAGCAGCAGTGAGATTGATGCCCAGCCCCCCTGCCCGAGTACAGAGCAGGAAGACAAAGCGGTCTGAATCTGGCTTGCAGAAGCGGTCAATGGCAGCTTGGCGTAAATTCCCACGCACTCGTCCATCAATGCGCTCATATGTGTATCTGTATAAAGAGATGGACATGGGTTGCTTTGGGAACAACAGAAAGGAAATCACAACCAGAGATCATGGATTTTCAGCTTCCAATTGCATATGAAGAAAAAGCATGTATGTTAGGATAATACATCCGATAATACATTACGATAATACATCAGATAATACTACAGTCACTGTACACTAGGATAGAATTGGGCATAAGGTAACTATCCCCGTTTTAAATCTCAAACCCACAATGAACCCACTGTTTAATGAGATTGCATGCTCGTGTGGAAGCCTCATTAATAGGGTGGTTCAAAAGATTGAGAGGGGAAGGCAATGGCAAACCACTCTGTAAAAAGTCTGCCGTGAAAACATTGTGAAAGCAACGTCACCCCAGAGTCGGAAACGACTGGTGCTTGCACAGGGGACCTTTCCTTTTTTAAGGATTGAGATAATGTACATGACATCTTTTGAGCATGTGCAAAAAGTATAATAGTTCAAAGATATGCACAAGAACCAGGAGACGTCCTCATACCAACAAATGTTTCTGGTATCCCAAGAAAGCACTCCTTGATGGTCTAATAAGAGTTTGGTAACAGTGGCTCCACTCAAGTCAGTTCCCTACAGGTCTCTTCTGTCCCCAGCTCCCCACTTTTCTTAGCGGTATAAACTTTGGAAAATCGCCAAGCATTGGCACCATTTCCAACAACACATTCCAGAAGAATTAGCACAGAACAGCAATCCTGCTTTGTTTTGTTTTTCTAACAAACAGAAAGAGCGCTTGCACAGTGGATGAGGAGGAAACATCATAGATGGCGCAGAAGAAACTGTGTTTGTGTATGATGCACTCACACACACACAAACCCAGACGACAAGAAAACAGACTGTCAGCTAAGCATGCTCTTGAAAGATGACATTGATTTGGGTGATGCTTTCTGTGGGGAAAATTTCTTGGGCTGTACTGACCGTCTTTGGATGAGATAATCCTCCAGGATATCAAGACAGCGCACCATCTGGGAGAAGATCAGCACCTTGTGCCCGCCTGCAATCAGCTTTGGTAACAGCTTATCAATCAGGACCAGCTTGCCTGCTGCCTGGATCATTGCCTGCAACTGGAAGTCAGGAGCATCTGGGCTGTGTGTTTTACGAAAATCCTCTAGAATCTTCTCTTCTGCCCCTAGAGCACAGTAGAGAAAAGCACGGGAGTGAAATCACCAGAAGCCCAATTTGTATAACAAACCGGAAGAAGAGCTAGAGACCATTCCAAAATTCTTTGGTGCACACATACCCATATCCATTCCACCCCTCAGTCATATACAGTTGGCCCTACTGGCAATCATAATTCTGGAAAGGAAAGCCATGTTAGTCTTTTGCAGTAAAAGCAAACAGGAATCTTTTGGCATCTTGACAACTAACAAAACCTAATCCACAAAAGCTTATATCAGAATTTTTTAAAAAATTAGGCATTAAAGGTACCATAAGACACCCATTTATTTTTTTCTGTGCCAACCTTGTCCTTAACTATGTGTTGGATCACCAGTTATAAACACTAAAGAGGGCACCTCATTTGTGCAAAGGGAGCAGCTGCACATTCAAAGGAAGACCCCACTCCTCTACTAAAAGGAAGATAAAGAAATCCCTCCACTGAGGAAAGCCCCACCTCCCTAAATGATTGATAAAGAAGGAACTGCAGTGGCTCTCACTTTCCCCATCATAAGACTCCAGCCCTACTCCTTACCATTGATGAGGTAGGGGTGGTTGCAGCACTTGCGCAGCTCCATCATGGTGTTGATGAGGTTGGGCATGTTGTGCTGGTTAGCACCCTTGGATAAGAAGGTGAAATTCTTCTCTAGGATAGCCCGATAATATTTCTTCTGGATGTTGGTCAGCTCTACCTCAATGATAGTCTCTTGTTTGGGTGCCAAATTCTTTTCCACATCATCTTTCAACCGTCGCAGCATCATAGGTTTCAGGAGGGACTGGAGTTTCTTAACCTGTTAGGATGAAAAGAAAGACTGCCCATAACATTGCTTATGATCTCAGCCCAGATAAGCAGAGACTGGGACGTCACGCAGAAAAGTTCTCAGTAATGCCAAGTGCATGTTGTTGACATTTGGAATTTATCTGTGCCCCAGGCCTGCAAATTGTAAGGACAAAATCATTTTACTGATCTCCCCTGCCCCATTCTGCCAGTGTCAGGCAGGAAAAGCCATGTGCATGTGAATGTAGCTTAAACATGCAAAGATACCTGTGGCTAGAAGTGTAATCTGTGTGTGCAGAAGGTAAGCAGAGACTATGTACTTACATAAGACGTATTATATATATTTCCAAACACAGATGAGATGCAATAAAATAGCATAAGATATACCTCAGAATTATGTACCCAAGATATGCTGGATGCTCATAAGGTGCATCATGTTAACTTATGTGTTCTGAGGCAGGCTGCAGCTCTTTTACACTAACGATGAAAAGGAGCACTCTCTGGGTGTGCAAAGTACACAGATGTACTTTGATGGGGCATGCTCTATTTAAAACTCTATTTATGGGGCGTGCTCTATTTATAGGAAGCAGAGAGTGAGTATAAATGGACAGTCTTCGTAGCGGAGGACGGTAAGCAGTGGGGTGCCGCAGGGCTCGGTACTGGGTCCCATGCTCTTTTAACTTGTTCATAAATGATTTAGAGTTGGGAGTGAGCAGTGAAGTGGCCAAGTTTGTGGATGACACTAAATTGTTCAGGGTGGTGAGAACCAGAGAGGATTGTGAGGAACTCCAAAGGGATCTGTTGAGGCTGGGTGAGTGGGCGTCAATGTGGCAGATGCGGTTCAATGTGGCCAAGTGCAAAGTAATGCACATTGGGGTCAAGAATCCCAGCTACAAATACAAGTTGATGGGGTGTGAACTGGCAGAGACTGACCAAGAGAAAGATCTTGGGGTCGTGGTAGATAACTCACTGAAAATGTCAAGACAGTGTGCGTTTGCAATAAAAAAGGCCAACACCATGCTGGGAATTATTAGGAAGGGAATTGAAAACAAATCAGCCAGTATCATAATGCCCCTGTATAAATCGATGGTGCAGTCTCATTTGGAGTACTGTGTGCAGTTCTGGTTGCCGCACCTCAAAAAGGATATTATAGCATTGGAGAAAGTTCAGTAAAGGGCAACTAGAATGATTAAAGGGCTGGAACACTTTCCCTATGAAGAAAGGTTGAAATGCTTGGGACTCTTTAGCTTGGAGAAACGTCGACTGCGGGATGACATGATAGAGGTTTACAAGATAATGCATGGGATGGAGAAAGTAGAGAAAGAGGTACTTTTCTCCCTTTCTCACAATACAAGAACTCGTGGGCATTCGATGAAATTACTGAGCAGACAGGTTAAAACGGATAAAAGGAAGTACTTCTTCACCCAAAGGGTGATTAAACATGTGGAATTCACTGCCACAGGAAGTGGTGGCAGCCGCAAGCATAGACACCTTCAAGAGGGGGTTAGATAAAAATATGGAGCAGAGGTCCATCAGTGCCTATTAGTCACAGTGTGTATGTGTGTGTATATATAATTATATATATATAATTTTTTTTTTGGCCACTGTGTGACACAGAGTGTTGGACTGGATGGGCCATTGGCCTGATCTAACATGGCTTCTCTTATGTTCTTATATTCTTAAAACCATGTTATGTATTATTTACTTCATTTATAGCCTGTCTTCCTTGCAGATCACAGTGTAAAACAGTGCAATCAAATAGCACGAGACACTGAATAAACAGGGCAACAGGACTAGAATCACAAAAATTAGAAACAATGCAAAAAAATAACTTGTTCACAGTTTTGCTTGTTCATAGAATACCTACTTCGTACAGGGACCTAACTGCTCAAGCACTTATCAGCTCCACTCAGCTAGCACAGGAGGTGATTCCTAGTATTGAACACAGTCCCCATCCTTGTCATTAGCAGAGAATTAACTCTGCAAAATCATTTTGTTTACCTGCTCCTCTGTCTTGAGGTCTCCAAACTCCTCCAGGAAGGCAGTCTCAGATGGGAACTGCTGTGGCTCCAGGAAGTTGAGTAGGCTGAAGAGTTCCTCCACAGAGTTCTGCAAAGGTGTCCCAGTCAGCAGCACTTTGTGTTCCTGTTCACCATACAAAGAAAAATCAGGGCAGTTGCTCAAGTGATATAATGGAATGGGTGCTACTCCCGCATTGTACGCTGGAAATGATTTCACTTCTGAGACTGAGGCAGCTGACTCAAGACAGTCTGCAAGGCAGATCATCCACCATTATATCTCAGAGAAAAGAGCTTTTAACAGGTTCTCACATCATCTCAGTGCAGCACCTGTTCTGTCCAAGCCACTGCCATTTAAGGAACAGTCAAACATGCTTTACCAAGCCAAATGTCTGTGAGCCATTCTCCTACTGGAAATCTCTTTCAAGAAATGGAACCATGTAAATGGAACCATGAGTAGCCACAGGAATTGACCTATAGGAGTTGACTGATAGAAATGCTGCAGTGCCACATTTCAAAACCAGCGTAGAGAAAAGCTGTGCTGTGTTTGCCTCTAGCATGCATGAAAAGAAAGCACTACACAACTAGCAGGCATCTGTAAGATCATCTGCCCTCCGGTGTCCTCTCAGAGCTACACAATGATGAAGAACAGCTCTTTATGGAACATCACAAATCTCAGGGCATGTGCTGCACTACACCAGCCCATGGCAGTGTATGGGTACAGGCCACACCACAGCACCAGCTATACATGTATGTAGTACCTCTCAGGTACATGCCAACTGCCATCCTTCATACATCCCTGCCATCCACACAGATGTGAATCCTACAGCAATCAGAAGAGCAGCATGATCAGAACTTTCTCACCAAAGACATCAGCTTCAGTCCTTCCAGCAACTTGCAGTTCCTGTTTTTAAGCCGATGGGCCTCATCGATGACCACACAGCGCCACTGGATTTTCTTCAGCTCAGGGCAGTCAGCAAGGATCATCTCAAAGGTAGTGATGACCACATGGAACTTAAAGAGCCCATGAAGAGGGCTGCCCTAAAGACAAGCAAAACAAGAGGCAGGTGTTTACTCTCTAGAGCAACAGTGAGGATTAGCCTATGAAGTTCTTAGTCAAACATCAGAGCAAAGTGCCTGGAGTTCACAAGCACCACTCTCAGCACAGCAAAAGGAGATTGCAGCAATTTCTGCCTCAAGCAGGGAATGCACTGCTGTATTACTAACTAGCTGTTGCCTGTTGTCCTACTGACAGGGTCACATGAAGATAGACAGCAGTTGCTTACACCTAGAATTCCATCATTTACATGAAAGCCACTAGGTATATCAATAAATGCAGAACAAAGGTGAGGTGGGAGAACTAAATGTAAACCAGCAGCTGGTGACTGGAGGAGGGGATCATCAATCTTCACCAGGTAAGTTTCTCCTCATTCTCAGCTTTCTAGGATACAGTAAAATAGTAAATTAAAGCCTGATGTGAAGATTACTAAGCTAGCTACAGCATTCACAGAGGCACCAAGGTCTCTGTTTCATGCAAACCAGTGTTCCATCCTAGCCATAGGGACTAGATTCTCAAAGCTTTGGGCAAATGACAATCTCCACCCACACACCCTGAAACATTCTGCAAACCACATTTCCGCTGAAAGTAAGCAGTCAGAAGCAAGGACTCTGTTACCTATGATTTGGAAGAATTACATACCTGTGCATCACGGTACACCATCTCATATTGCTGGATCATCTGGCGGCTAATTTGGCTGCCATGGTACACAATGGCATTCATCTCAGTCCATGTGCGGAACTCCCGCTCCCAATTTGTGATGGTTGAAAGTGGAGCAATGATGAGGAATGGACCCTGAAGACCCATCAGGAAAATCTCATGAAGAAATGTAATTGACTGAATTGTCTTCCCAAGACCCATTTCATCAGCTAGGATGCAGTTCTTCCTATAGAATGAACACAAGCAGTCATTACAAACCCGAGGAAGTCCACCTCTAGACAAGAACTCCCACACACTATTCCTGGCTCTAACACTGACACAACACATCCCCCGGACAAGTCTTTTTTCTTATTGGCTCCCCTCCCATCTCCTTTGAAACTCATATTCTAAGGGTTCAACTACAATACATCTGGAATCTACCTCACTGCCTCAAGATTAGGTGTTCGTACTACTGATGACATCCACTCAGACTGACTCACTGCCATCCACAACCTACCTGTTGTACCAATTAAACAGCAGCCAGTTCATTCCCTCCAGCTGATACTCCCGTAACTGGTTGTTGTTTTTATAATCTCGAGACTTCCCCAACTTTTGCCAGGACTCAGAGGCAGGACGTTCCTACAAAAAGATAACCAAAAAGTAGAGTGACCAGTGCAAGGACCAAACTTCTCTCTATCAAAAGGACTAAAGTATATGTGAAAGAAAAACCCATCCACCAATTCTCCCAGCTGGGATATGTGTATTGCTCCTCTGGCATAAACACATCCCCATACAAGTTCTCAGCCTGCATTATTTTGTATATCAACTTTTTGAGAAAAAGGAAAAAAAACAGAAAGGGGCAAAACCAGAAGCAGGCTGATAGGACAGCAAAGGTCTGGAATTCAGACTCTCATTCAAAGAGGGTATAGTTCTACTCATCAAAGCAGTCCTGTGGTTTGTGCTGTAGAAGATACTCAGAAGCACCCTAACCAGAGCCTGCAGCACAACAAATATGAAAAGGCCACCATAAATCCAACTACACAATGTCTGTGACTAGCTAATAGTAACACCACATGAATAGCCAAGGCCAGACAGCAGGTACTATATGAAAGATCTGGATAAAAACAGGAAAAACCTTAGTAACTGAGAAAGTTATTGATCAGAGCTGAGTAGCTTCAGCAAAGATTAACAAGAGAAAGAACACAGCAGGAGCACCACCATGAGAAAGACTGCCAATTATTAGCAGCACCAAATACTATTACCTTTAATTGCACCTGTTCAGCACTACCAGCATTTTTCCTAAATGAATGATCAGTTCATTCACAAATAATTTCTTACCAAAGGTTTGATCTCTGGTGGGATTTGTAGAGATTCAAACTCTTTTATCTTCCCTGGATCAACATCTTCTTCCAGCTCCCAAGTGCTTTCCTCATAAGGCAATGAGCACCACTTTACCAGGTAGTGAGTCACCTCCTGCAACCAAGGGGGGGAAAAGATGCACTGAGTATTCAGAAATAAAGTAACAAACAGCAAGTGACTAAACTCCTTGGAAAATCCTACTGTACGTAAGCCAAGAAACACTGTAAAGCTACACAAGTTCATTTATTGACGTCTCAAAAGAAAAAATTAGGATCCCTAACAGGAAAGGATTGGGCGAGCAGCCTTGCCTCAAAATTAACAGAAGCTGTGTGCAACAGCGTAAATACTAACCAACACAACATAAAGCTTGCTGTCACAAAAAGCTACTGGAGCAGAGGAGGGGATTTGCTTAAGCAAACACAAACCTTAACTCAGAGGGGAAGAAAGTAGAGCTATCCAGTGCCTGCTGGCTATGGGATTAACGCAAAGAATACCAGACTTGAAGGAATTTGCTTTATTGCAGCAAGCTGCATCTTAGCTTCATAAGGAGAAATGTATGCATGGGATCATGGTATGCACTCTTGATTAAAATATGTAATACACACCAGTGAACTATGGGGGCTGTAGAAGAAAACAAAGCAGGCCATGCACGATTAAAGTGTGCCACCCCAGCCAGTTGAAAAATAGATATCTCTGGGCATGTGTGTACCTTCTCCTGGTAGCACTTCAACAGGGAGAAGAGGCAGGGAGGTAATTTTCACTGTAAAAGGAATAACGAGGACCTTACACTGACACCATAGTGACCCTTTTGCAGCAGCACATTCACACTTTTAATTGTATGGAACTGCCACTCAGATCCCTCACACTGGTTCCAACGTGGGGCTACAATGCTATGTAGATCTCCTAGAATACCATGAATCTGCTTTAAAAGAAATCTGTATTTATTTGCTGATTTTGAGGGTAAGTGAAAATGTGCATAATTGTTGCACTGAAAATATATATGGGTGTATTTCTGATGTGTATAAACAAATTAAAGAAATTTCCTGAGCTCTGAGCACATAAGAGGCCATGCACAACGTATAGCTCTCAAGCTTCTTTTTATTTAATCCTGCACTTTATATATCCCCCTGTAGGACTTGATATCTCAATCAGAGTACATGCAAACATCATGCATAAACCACAAGGCAACCAGTACTTCTATGTTAATAGGAGAATAAATGTGCCCTGCAAGAACTTGGAGCGTGTCTCAGACAAACCTTGCATTTTACTTTTTATTTCTGGGACTGAACTTGCTGAGTCACCTGGGTAAAACTACTCAAACTTCTGCAAATAATGATGCTGTAACAACCTTGGATACTCTCAAATAGATGGTGGCAAAGCCTTCTACTACGGCATGTTGCTAAGAAGCTCCTTCTGCATCCTATCTTACAGTCAGACACAAAACTAAAGAGACCCAGAAGCTGTAAGCTGCAAACAGTAATCATGCTGACAGTAGCATCTACCTCCCCAGTATCGGTGTCTTTTGTGTGAGCCACCTCCAAGATTCTATCGACCTCCACATAGTCTGGGTTAAACAGGTCTTCATCAGGCTAAAAGAACAGGGAATAAAATAACAGAGATACAGAGATAAAACTAGACCAGACATTGGAAGGATAAAAAGAGCCCCTTTGTCTGCCATTATGCAGAACCCTGTCAAATGATCACAGCACAAGAAATCAAATGAAGAAAGCCACTGCAGCATCCCTTTTATGTATACAGGAAACAGCTGAAACTGAGCAAGGGCTGACGGTTCAGCAACACTTGGGCTGTCCACTAACTTGTTTGCATAATTACCTATGCCACAAGAAAAATCTTTCTAGCAACCTCTCCCACAGTAGGAACAAAGGCTCTGGCAGGGCTTTCTCCTTACACATCTCAGCAACTGACTCAGGGGCCTACTCATGCAGCAGAATGAAGTGGAAATGAGTCAGCAAAGTTTCGAGGTGGAAAAATGAGTGCTGCCAGTTCAGACTGAAGATGGTGAATAAATTTTTCAATGCTCCCCTATGTGAAAAACTCCCTGCAAATAGAAGAGTATAAAACAAGGAAGAAAGCTTAGAACATCTGTGACTGATAAGGGTTTTTTCCTTTGTTTTGACTTGCAGTTTTTCAAAATTAAAAAATGACACCTGCCCCCCAAAGTGGTACAGTTCACTCTACCACCTCAGATAACCATCACCTCATTTTCTGCTTCATGAATGAATGACCTCAGAAGCACACCAAGAAGTGTACTGTATAGAAGGATAAAGGCAGAGTTATGACTAAGTTCTTTTGCTAGCAATTAACAGTCTTTTGATTGCTGAATGAACAGACGAAATATGTAAACTAAAAAAGTTCCTTGGATTCAGGGTTATGCTTGGTGTCAAAGGGAAACCATCAGAGGCCAGACTGAAGCACCAGGCTACCAGTTTCCTATCTCTACAATTACATGCCCAATACCACCATGTAAAGCTGTGGTATCCATCTAAGAAAACAGTATTTTCTCACACAAAGGATCACATTCACAAATCAATGCCACAGATTTGGGAATGTGCAAGATGCCATCAAGCAAAACTCATATCCCTACTATGATAGAGATGTCTCTATCACCTTGGCCTCCCCTGCCCACAGCAAGCTATCCCACTGATCTCCAAAAGGAGGTATATTGGACTGTTCTGAGCAATGTATGTTTTTTGCTATCATCTTGTATTATTTAATTGATTTTAATTATCTACTTATTGTATTTTATTTATGTTGTTAGCTGCCCTCAGCCCACCATTTGAAGGGCAAAATATATGCAATAAATAAATATGTATTTTTCATCAAAATGGGCAACCATTACACCATATCCTTCCCAGGCTATGAATAAACTGACAGTTTTATAAATGATGCTGGGGAAGCAACTCCAAAGCTCTAGGCTGTCAGCAGCCATCCGTCCTTTCTTGCGTTTTCTCTCACTCTCTGCTTCAGGTCCTAATAGTACGGAAGTAAGAAGGAAAAATGCAGAAGTATGTTTGCCTAACACAGCAGAGTCCCTCTAAAACTGCACATGTTCTGGCATGGAATGCCACAGATACTAGAGGGAACTGGCTCTCTTGCTAAAAATGAGGTCCTATCCTCCAAGCATCCTAGCAAGAAAGCCAATCTTTTTCTGGCAGCCATAGCCTTCCATTCCAGAATATGGGAGATTTGAAGAGACTATGCTGTGTTAAGCAATCATATCTCCACAGTCTTCCCTGCATTACTAACAGAGAAGCAGCTGCTCATCGTAGACATTGGGGAATAATGTGCCACTTTCCACCAGAAACATTTCACACTTGCACCAAGAACCTTTTTAGACAAAGCGATGAAAATTCCCAGGATTTACAACCACAGTTAGAAAGCAATTTCAGTTTCATAGTACCCTGATTTACACCCACCAGGGATGCATGAGGAAAGCCACAAGTAACAAGCCTAGCAGCAGAATAATAAATTCTGTCAAATGTCTTTCATATTGAGTGGGACCAATAGATGAAGCTCCTGCACAACTATGCATGCAGGTATGTAGCTGAACAAATCCGATCATACCCAAAGCCATCTGTATGGCAGCTGGCCACATTTCTACTTCAGGGAACCTTGGTATTCTCTCTCCCTCCCTCCCATACCTGCACGCTGCTTGGAAATCTGACACTTGAAAAGGCCTTGCCAGGTACTGCAGCCCTGACAAAGTGATGCATCACATATTCTGAGAAGGGAAAATGTCAAGACAAGCCTGTCAGCTCCACTGCTCACCTCAGTAAAAATGTGCTTCATCTGTGCCTGCTTGTTGCGGAAACGCTTTATCTTCTGGGAGATACGTGGATCCTTCTCCAGTTCCTCCATTGTGGCCCATTTACAATGCAAGTAAGAACTGCAAACAGAGAACACAATTTAAGACATTAAGAAACCGTACAACAACCCCCAGCAACAAACAGGGCATCCTTAACATTAGGATCTTAAAAGACATAACCAGAAACCAAGTGAACAAGTAGAAGAGCACCCAGTGGCTGGCAGGCAGAACCCGCAGGCAGCTGTCTACTGTCATATCTAAAAAAGATGACTTAGGAGGGTGGACCTGCTAATAAAGAAGGGGGCTGCAAGCACCAGACTTTCCACACAAGGGGATGACAAAGCAGGGATAAAAAGCCAATTTCTGAAGCAAAAAACAATTTGTTCCCTATCAAGAGAAGGTGCATGAGATTGGGACATTGCATGCAATTGTCAGGGTGTTCTTTGCAGTCAGTGTACAATGAATGGTAGCATGTCGGAGAGAAAATTCACACACTATACGTACAAATTACGGTATTTTACGTAGAACTCCTCCTGTTCATAAGTTGGTCCTCCAGGGTGAGTCTGGAACAATATAAAATGTTCAGTAAGCATCATTTAAAGGAGGACAGGACAGATGCAAGGACCTCATTGCACAGCTAATGCAATTTCACATGGAGTGAGAACTAATCTCACTTAGCAGAATGAGAGAAGCACAAGACAGCAGATTCCTCAAGCACCTTCCTGAATAGAAAGAGGCAGGAACAATTCTGGGAGCTAGTTGCGCAAAACAGCAGAAGTGCCTAAGTAAGAAACCTATACAGGGATGACAGCAAATGACATACTCATCTCCAGCAGGCAGTGCAGTTTCAAGATTTTCAGTAATCCTGCACAGCAGGAAGGGGCATGGGTTCCCCACCCCCCCGCCATCAACTGCTGCAGGAGGAAAGTACATAGCTCATGAGCGTTCTGCTGCTGACAGAGTTTACATGGTACAGTCAATAGACAAAACTCAACCAAGAACAAAGAGAGAGAAAGCCTTAGACTGGGGCCAATTAGGGTCTCTAGGACAAAATGCCACTTGCCTCTTTCTGCACCATTCTGGAGACAAGAATTTTCTCGATGATGTTGGCATCATCCTCAGGAGGCTCCTATGGGTCCAAACAGGTGGAAGAGAATTTAGCAATATCAGCATCCAGAGTTACCAAGCAGAAATATTAAAAGGGGCAAAGTTAACATCTCAAACCCTGAGATCCCATCTGAGACTTCCCCTGGAGTTGTCAGAGTGGGGAAAGCCCTAGATCAATCCTAGCCTGTGACTTTACTGAACCTTGTTGGGAAAAGAACACAGGACTGCCAACATTCTAGTCCTACTGCCTTGAAGGCAGGGCCAAAAAACTAGGGCCAAGAGGGAGAAACCCCTCCCCTTGCAGGAATTGGACAACAGTTTTGGTGACCCTGACAGCCCAGAGGGAGAAGTTTTTCCCACTGGTCAAGACTGACCCACCCCAGGACCACTGAAGAACTATAAACCATGCATGATTTCATATACCAGTTCCAACCACACTGTTTCAAACACCATGTTTGTCAGTCATGCATTACCTTTTTTTTTTACACTTAAAAATGTAATATGTTAGCTCCAATTGACCACATTACTGGAAACCCAGTGAACTGATGGACTGAACCACCAACCCAAACCCAGACCTAAATCCAGATTGAATTAGGTTGAGATAATCTGTCTTCTCCAAGACTTCATAAAGCTGCATAGCCACCATCCCATTTAAGCACCTTGACCAAGAATGGAATGTTGGCCACCATGTGATAATTTACCTAAGTTATTCTAGTCCAGGGATTCATTCTTCAAAGGGTGTCTAATATACCTCTTTCAAAACCAGACAATACCCTTCCTTGGAGGAAAAGCTAAGCAGTTGTGTAAGGGAATATTTTTTTCTCACACACTAACAGCAGAACATGCTTTATGCATCTCACAACATGAACTCTGACTCACAACATTTATGCTGGTATGAATGTTGTTAGTCTTTAAAGTGTCACTGGACTTTCACTTAATTTTGCTGCAATAGTCCAACAAATCGACCAGTATTGACTTCAATACATTTAGACTAGAATAAGCCTAACATTGTGATGTAATTCATTCTAATACTCTCTTAAACAAATATATACACACTTAGGGTGGCTGAAAAATAAAAGGGAAAGTTATCCCTGCATCTCCATGACATACTGACCACAACCCAGGAAAATCTTTCCTTCGAAACTACAGTGGGATAAGGTCACTTACTTATGTTCAGCTAACAAACCTCTATTCAATGCTTCAACCACAGGTCCAGCAATATACACAACTCTTCCTCAAACCTAGTACAAATACTGAAACACACACACACACATCACATCACATCGCTACTGCGTTAGTCCTTCATTTCAGTAAATGATCTCTCACAACAGAAACACGATAAGGCAAACCTTGTTCTCCCAAGGGACCATCCCTACCTCTGCTTGCCAGGCCAAGGTAGAAGCAGAGAGTGCAGAAGCCCGGCCAGCTCCCAGCACAGCTATTGTTTCTCCATCATCATCCACCACCTTGAAATCCAGGTCTTCATTGTACTTCCTGCGCTTCACTTGGCGTCCAGAGCGGCGCTTCTGCACATACCACAAATAAACTCAGATTATATCCTAGACGTAAAGCCAACCAGGCAATGACCAGGACAGGTCACAGGGCAGCGAATGCAAGTAACTCTAGGGGCACATCCCAGTGAATACTAAATATGTAATTCCTTCCCATTCTTCCATTTACCGCAAGTAGTATCACTGTGATTTTATACTCTACCTGTTCTAGCATTCCTTTTCATCTGGCTCTCCCTAAGAGGTTGGAGGTGAAAAGAAACAAATAGCTATCTAAAAATTGTGTCCCCACTCTGTCTGAATTAGAAATGTAGAATGGAAATCAGAGCCGGATTAACAATTAGGCCAAGTAGGCACTGGCCTATGGGCCCCCACACCTTTAGGGGCTGAAGGCCGACTTTTCCTCCTGGTTTCCCCCCTGCTTGCAGCCCTAGGAAGCCTGCACGTGCAGCCAGCACCTGAGCCGCTCTTTGTCTGATTTGCATGGTGAGGCTGCTGCTAGCATTGTTGCCAAGTTTGCCTCTCTCTGCCTCTCCCCTGCAGCTCTTGAGAAAGTGCCTGCAGGCTGCAGCAGGGGCCACAGGCGGTAGGACGGGCGCTCCAACTCTGAGATAATTTGCAAGGGCCTCCCAAGATTTTGACTGCCTAGGGGCTTCCACAGGGTTTAATCCGGGACTGATGAAAATGTATATAAACATATATTTAAGGAGACTGCTGTATGTACAGCACTGCTCACCCAGAAGATAATTTCCCACCTTTTTTGGAACTGCCTCTGAGAAACCCACCAATCTCTTCACTCTACAGACATTCTCTAAACATACTCTTTGCTTCCTTGTTCTCCTTGCACATTTCTTTTATCTTGCAGTCCCAGAACCCTCCCTTCAGCATTCCTCATCTCCCCTCTCCAATGCCAGTGCCGCTGAAAATGCTTTTAGTTACTGAATTCTACTGAAGACCTAATGTTTATAGCACCATATTGTTAACGTTAATTTTAATAATCTGTAATTGTTTTAACCATGATTTTATAAGTATAACTGATGTATAATGTATGTTATGTTGTGAGCCGCCCTGAGCCTGCCTCGGCGGGGAGGGCGGGATAGAAATAAAAAATTATTATTATTATTATTATTATTATTATTATTATTATTATTATTATTATTATTATTATTATTATTATTATTATTATTATTATTATTATTATTATTATTGCCCTGGAATCTGCCCAGGTAATGAGTGCATTTGGGAGCTGATTCATATACACATGTCCGGAATTTGCCTCCTTGTTACATCATTATTCAGCATTTGACAATTTGAAGCTGAATTTGTGAATTGGCATAAGGCCATTTTGGAGTTTCTGTTATGTTTTTTAATCCACAATGGCTCTAACACAGGGGTGCCAAACTCATTTGTTAGAAGACCTAGATCTGACACAAATGGGACTTTGTGGGGCCAGGCCATGTATGTCATAAAATGTAATGTGAGGTAACGGAGATATGAACTTTATATAAGGATACAGACAAACACAATTAAAGATATTATTTTTTAACTTAAAATACAAATATGCTTAAAATTCGGACAATATTTTATTTAAAATGGAAAGATGGGAGAATAGTGGGATTTGGCAATGCAATTTTTAATAATAATAATAAATTTTTATTTATACCCCGCCCTCCCCGCCGAAGCAATTTTTAAAATAAAACATCAAGAAAAAGCACAAGGATCACAGAAGAAACTAAAAATATAAAATGCTCCGAGCCTGGGGAAACAATGAAATGGCATTGCAAGCTTCTCTCCCCCCACCCCCAGGTATACTCAGACTGGCAATTGCTCTCCAGTGTAATATCCCTCAAGTTAGAGTATTCACTAGGTCAGGTCAATTCAGGAGAGAAAAGCTGGCTCAAAGCATCAACCCTTCAATTTGCAAGGACACAACTTCAGGAAGCATAAGTTTCAGCTGGCCATAAGAATGCTGAAAACTGAAACTGAGCTCCACTCCATTGAAATGCGTTGCAACGAAAAATATGGAATGGATTTTCCATTAAGGTCCCTGGGTCCTACCTATCTGGGCACAGAGACTTAATGGAAAATCCATTCCATGTTTTCCTTGCAGCTTTGCTTCCTGTTGCAGAAAGAGCAGGGAACTTCATCAGCCTCTGAGCTTTAAAGGGTGAAAACAGGAAGGGGACAAAAAAGAGCCCCACAGACTTGATTATGACCCTCTGCTCTAACACAGTTCTGGCCCACAGGCTGGACATTTGACACCTCTGCTCTAACACATACCAGTCCCCACTTGCTACCACAGTTACCACATTATGACCATGCATGTGTGGAACTCCCTACCATCGTCTTGATAATTTCTGTACAGAAGCCCTGCCCCCAAACACACTCACACTCACCAGTCTGTTCTCCAATTCTTTTTTTCCCTAGTATGTGCATCCGCTGCCAATTTATACACTGGGAAAATTCTTGGAAACAGAAAGAACTTTCTCCTTGTGCTAGTTATGCCTCTGAGGGTATATCCAGACAACTGTACGCAAGAGGCTGTGTATGTTACACGTGCACCTCTAGATGTCAACAATCCTGTATTGCACTGATCACTCACCTGTCTATACCACAGGCAATAGCAAAATTTCTTCACAGGCCTTGCTGTCCATATGGAAGAGTAGTACATAAAAAATAAGGTCCTTCCATATGTAACGTAAAACCCAGTCTAGCAGCTTTCCACACTTCTGCCAGTCATTCGCATCCTTAGGGGCTCCCAACATGAAATTCATTATAAAGAAGAAAATGTTCAAATAAAAAACAGGAGCACTAATGGCTATATAATAGGACAATTTACACACAGACTCAAAGTAGGAGTATCTGTCATTCTTCAAGAGAGATCCATCTATGGCCATGAAGATGAGAGGGCCTAGCTTACCTGGCTGTCAGTCGATTCAGCAGACTCCTCAGGGCTTTGCCCAGACAAGGAAAGGAGGCTTTGATCCAGCTCTAGGCTTTCCACTGAAGTGTCATGTTTCCTCTTCCCTTTTTTCTTCTTCTCAACAGGAGTTGGTCCTTGCTCCGTGCTGCAGACACAAATTGGTACATAAAATATTAGAGTGCATATCTCAGGAAGCGGGCTCAGCATGCAACTTCATTTTAGCATTTCTGCACAAAATACCACCCTAATAAGTTTCCCTTTATGCCACCATGATTTTGACAACTGTACCATGTCTTTTTGAGTCAACAGTTTAGAATCCAAAGGATCATGCAAGGCATCAGTCAGGCAGGGCCGGATCTAGGGTGGGGGCAGAGGAGGGTGCTTGCCCCGGGCACCGACAGAGGAGGGGGCGCCAAATTGGGTATGGAGTCCATTGTATTCTATGGAACCATAAGACAGAATGGCCCATAAGGGGATGCCATTTTTTAATTTTGCCCCCCCTCAAAAAACATGTAGATCTGGTCCTGAAGCCAGGTCTTTTAAATGCTCTGTTACCAACAAAGCCATTTAAAAAAAAACTCCTTACGGTCAAGAGATAACTCACAGTGTACCTCAAAGCAATATCCAGTGCAGTGTAAAAAGGTGTTGCCATTAGGGAAAACAGGCAAATAGTTGTGTGTGTACAGAATAATTTTAGGCATGCAAACTTTGGATCCCAGCCCACATTCTTCTGAGAGGACTATCACTGCAGAACTATTATTTCAGGCTTTCTGTGGACTCATGCAGTTGTGCTCAACTGACATCTTCAAGTTTCACTTCAAGGGATGTTTTTCATGTATTCTTGTCGGTTGATAGCACTTTTGTAGTGCCTTTGTTCCATTCAGTGAGATAACTTTAATTAATGCTGACTCCAATCATTATCATGAGTCTCATATACATTTGGGAAAGATTTTGTTAAAAGGATAATTGCATATTGCAATGGGTACCACATATTCCTGATTTTATTTGCCAATCCAGGTGACAGTTGATTACTTTTTAAAAAGTAGACTTGGAACTGTTAGAAGCTCTTGTTTTTAAAAGAACACCAAAATAGGAAAATTATTCTTTTTTCAAAAAGATGAACAAAAGCCAAGACACAAAGAGAGAGACATGCCAACTCCTCTACCAGAAAACTGAGCCAGAATAAAGGGGCAGGAGGGAATACTGGCTGGTATCAGCAGTTTAATTAATTCCAGTATCAGCAACACAACCCAGCTACTTTTGCCTAAACCTTAACCAGACACACAGCACTAGGAAGCACTCGGCTGGTAAATACAATGACATTGTTACAGTCTGGATTCACCTTTTTATCCAAAGTCAAATCTGGGCCAATATTTTAATCAGAGAGAACCAGCTGGCAGCCTGAAGCACTTTTCACTCCCAGAACCCCAATAAAGCATTAGTCTAGGTGTCATAAACATTTCTGCCTACAGAACACAGCACAATGAACGATAATACTCCAAAAAGGAAGCAAGACACTGTGTACATTTCAGATACATTTTATTTTATTGGTCTCTTACACAAGGGTCCATAGCTCAACTACCTTTTGAGGGGATCTTTGGAAAGCAGATTTGTTCTTTGGTTCATTCCACATATGCACACATGTTCCTTTGGTACAAAGGTGAAGAATGAGGTTGTACTGTGAGCAAAATATATGCCCACCCTCCATCTGACTGGGGGAAAAGACTTCAAGGGCACATTCCTGGTCCATGTGGTGTTGGAGATGAAGCTCCTCCAACACCACATGGAAGCAAAATCACTCATTATGCTTGGTGATCAAATATTCATTTCACAATGCATGAAAGTTAGACAAAGATGATTTGCTTGGGCTTACCCAAGGCTCACCTAAAACAGACTTTCCAGGAATACAGTACCTAAGCAGTACCCTGAGAACATCAGTCCTCTGCATCAATAGATGTTCTATGCATATTAACCAGTTTGCCAATAGATAAATAAATCCATTCATTGTTCCCAAGTGTTTATTCTTACTTATTTAACACATTTAATAGCTGCCTTTCTACTCTGTGGAACTAAGGCAGCTTACAATGTAACTAAAGCAACAATTATTAAAAAAAACAAAACATAAAAGACCACAATTCAAAAATTCAGTTAGATCTGCCAATAAATAAAAACTAAATTAGTTAAATGCAGTCCTAAATAAAACTGTCTTCCGCTACCTTTTGAAGATCAAAAGTGAAGGGGTCAAGTGCACCTTCAGTCAATCCGATACCCAGGATCTGAAGAGCAAGATTTGAGTACAGCAGCACCTGGTGGAGAGCCAGTTTGGTGTAGTGGTTAAGTGTGCGGACTCTTATCTGGGAGAACCGGGTTTGATTCCCCACTCCTCCACTTGCACCTGCTAGCATGGCCTTGGGTCAGCCATAGCCCTGGCAGAGGTTGCCCTTGCCCTCTCCAGCCCCACCCACCTCACAGGGTGTCTGTTGTGGGGGAGGAAGGTAAAGGAGATTGTGAGCCGCTCTGAGACTCTTCGGAGTGGAGGGCGGGATATAAATCCAATATCATCTTCTTCTCCTTTTTCCATAATGGGGACCCAAAATAATGTACAGCACTCTCTCTCCCCTCCTTTTTAGCCTCACAACAACCCTTTGAAGCTGTTAGGCTGAGAATGTATGACTGGTCCAAGTTCACTCAGTGAGCTTCCAGGGCAGAAAGCCAAACTATGTTTTTTTTCCACTTGTATATATCAGGGTGGCCAATGGTAGCTCTCCAGATGTTTTTTGCCTACAACTCCCATCAGCCCCAGCCATCAGCCATGCTGGCTGAGGCTAATGGGAGTTGTAGGCAAAAAACATCTGGAGAGCTACCGTTGGCCACCCCTGGTATATATCATTTCCCCTTGTTTCCAGCAGCCACACCGAAGGCCAAGGAATTGTTTCTTAAATTAAAAAAAGAGAGCCAAAATGGGTTCAGAACAGTGATGCCTCACCACCACCACCAACACCCAGCAGTTTTCTCATGCTGGGAGGAGTCAGTTTATTGATATGTGAAGTATCTGTGCATGTGGAGCAGCAAAATTGGGGTACAACTTCCCCAAAACAGTTTTTGTGTTAGAAAATAGCTTGAGGGAAGGCAGGACCGCTTTTTCCTCTTGTGAGACTGTTCCAAGCCTATTTGAGCTCTCCTCCCCTCCCCCGCCCCCCCACCATGACATGGTTCCCAGAGCTGCTGTGTGGCTGCAAGGGACCACCAGGAAAGGTGTAAACAAGTAGGGGGAGAAACATAACATATAGCTTGGCTTGGAGGGGGAGGGGGTGTCTCCTAGATTCTGGTCTGAAGCTGATTTGGGAGGTGGCTGCTATTGAACAGTAGCAAGCAACCAGTCCTGGGTGAGTGATGCAAGTCACATGGTATCAATTTGCCTAGTAGTTGCTGCCAGGCCTGGCCCCAATGAGTCCTGTCTTTTACTGGCAAAAAACTAAGGCTGGAGGGCTGTCAATACTATTCTGGTTGCCTAATAACAGCCACTGAGGGCATTCATTACCTAAAGCTATAGGCACTGTCTTGTTTTGGAGAGATAACCCCCCCATGCTTTTGTTTTTTAAGATTTCAAATTTTTCTGCAAACCTGATGCTGTTCTCAGATTTGCAGAAATATTTGTCTTGCCTTTGTTTTCAGTGGTCTTTTGCTACTTTGCTCCTGGTGAAAGATCCCCCTCAGCAAAACCGGATCCCCCCAGCAAAACCGGATAGTTTGTATTCCAGTTAGCATAGTCCCTGTTCAGGGTTCTTGTTCAATTCTGGTTTCTGTTTGCTTGAAGAACACTCAACTGTGCCAAGACACCCACTTGCAATGTAATATCCCAAACTAACTCCGCCATGCAATGGTTTGGTTTTTATTCCTTTGAATATTGAAGGCTGATGAAGAGCTCTTTGTGACTTTAGGGCATGTGCTTTTAGCATTTATAATGTTAATTGCTTAAGCAAAAATGTCTCTGTATTATGGTTAGTAGGGTTGCACTGTTTTGTTACTGCTTGCCATGGTTTGCTGCCTTAGTTCTAATTAAGATACTAAATGTACAAAAATCTGCAGACAAAAATATTTCAGCACAAAAATGCAAAGAAACTGTACTACATAGCACTTTCCCAGATTGTTTCTAAGAAAAATGACCTTGCAGGTGTTTCTGAGAAAAAAAGAAAGACCAGAACAGGTCAAGTTTACCGAATGAACCATATAACTTCCAGTAACTAACGCATACTCCTTATTTATCACTCTGCCAATGTGCTGCCAGCAAAGCTGATCAGCAATTATTTTGTGATTACCCCTCAGCTGACTGATAAAAATAAAAATGAGGAGTCTTGTTCCTAATTTATCTTTCTTCTAGACTCCAGTCTTAATTGAAGAACCCTCAGTTCTTCAAATAAGAGTTTTCTAACTTGGGCTTGATTTTGCTTATTACAATGCTTTATTCAGAATGTCTACAAGCTAAAGAATCTAGCCACCTCTCCTTTATGGAATTTTACACAAACCTTTAAGAAATTTTACACAAAGTTCTTCAACTATTAGAGATTCACGATTTAAAAACAAGGTGCATATTGTTTGTGCCTCATTCTCCTTCACAGAGTCTCAACCTACCGCCTTCCTAGTCAGCTTCAGCATCTGTTGAAACTAGGAATCTGTGCTTGGATAGATCTGGTCTAAATATATACCAGAAAAACAGTATTTTCCAGGTATATTCAGTCATCTGCATATCTAAAATT
Organism: Heteronotia binoei; assembly: GCF_032191835.1. NCBI lineage: Eukaryota > Metazoa > Chordata > Lepidosauria > Squamata > Gekkonidae > Heteronotia > Heteronotia binoei. The sequence goes on from NC_083224.1 coordinate 56,409,135, forward strand.
CTCAGTAAGACCAGCGTTTTAAGGATCCCAGACCTGGTTTCCCCCCCTCCTCATTTAACGGACTTACCAGGCAATGAGAATGACGAGGAAGGGAGGCACCTCTCACAAGGCAAATGGTGTCACAAATCAGGGAAGTTCTATATGCCCAAATCGTTACAATTCTCTTATGGCCCATAGCTTTCTGACTATGGGCAAAGAGACTAAAAACCAGGCCTGGCTGTAGCCAGAGCCAGCCCTGCCACTAGGCAAACAAGGCAGTTGCCTAGGGCGCCAGGAGGTGGGGGTGCTGAATTGAGCTCTCCCCCTTCTCCCTAGGCAAACACCTTGTTTGCCTCCCCTGGCCTTCCCTAGCAGGTCAATTTCAGTGCCGGGGAACCTGCGCTCAAGTGCTGCACTCCCCAGCGGACCATCTAAAGCCACCCGCCCCCCACTTCCTGGATGGAAAGGAAGTGGAAGGAGGGAGCAGCGGCACGTGCCCTTTTCTTCCCTTTGCGGTCGGCTGGCCCAGCACTGACTTTGAGCGAGTCTTTACCCACCGATCAGGCGATCGGCAGGGGGGCAGCTTTAGATGGCCTGCTGGGAAGTGCAGCGCTCGATCACCGGTTCCCTGGCACTGAAATTGTTCGGATGCGGAAGGGAAGCTTGCCTCCCTCTCACCCCACCCCCGCTGCCAGCTCCCACCGTCACACTCAACTTGCCCCCCTGCCGCTGCTCCACTCTGCAGGGGGAGGAGCAGGCTTTGTTTTCTTTGTTTTGTTTTTTTAAAATAGTTTTCTTTGATCTTGTTTTCTGCTATTTTAAGGTTTGTGCTGTTTTGTTGGGGTCTCTTGAACTGTTTTAGAATTTTTAATTTTAACTGCTTTGCACTTTAATTTTTAAAAAAACTTGTTTATGAGGGAGAGGGGCTTCCAAGGTTATTGCTGTTTTTAAAAGTTTATATTTTGGCACTTTTCAGCTGATAACAGAAAGCCGGCTCAACATCAAGCTGCAACATCAAACTGCCCCAGAAGTGAGCTGGCCAGAAACGGGAGCCTCTGGATGGCACATGGCCTGCCCCTGGAACAGGGACGGGCTGCATGCACCCTGAAGGAGCTTTCAGAGCACTCATGCGCCTGCCGGTCACTCCTCGGGTGCTTCCCAGTTGTCCAGGTGGGCAGGGAAGAGCCTCAGAGCCACCTCAGAATTTAGGCACCACGTTGAAAGTGGTACCTTTCTGAGGCAGTTTCAACCTGGCCCAGGACAGGCTGCATGCGGGATGGGGACGGCAGGCAGATGTGCATGTGTGTATGCGCTGTTTTGATCTACCTGCCTGCCATCCCCAGGATGGCTTAAACCGCCCGTCTGTTATCAGTCTTCTGGTTTGTTCTACAGTTGTTTTAAAGATCTGTTTATGTTTTGGGGGAATGGTTAAATGGGGTTTTGGGGAGTTCCTGCTGGTTTTGAAAAACACAACTGTTATGAAGGAAATTTCTAGTTAGGTTTTAATAACAGTTTGCCATGGGTAGGGCTCAGGTATTTAAAAAATACAAACAAAATAAGTTTCAGCCTAGTAAGTGTTCACAAAAAAAAGGCTTTTGTCAGAATTCCAAAATACTGCTGGGTGGGCTGGAATAGCCTTGCAGTTCCTTTGCAGTGATAGCAGTCTTCTGTATAATAAGCGAGGTGTCTTTTTTTTAAAAAATGGAGAGTTTAGGTATACTTTAAAAATTATTAGACAGACTTCACCTAAACTTCAGTTCAAGACAAGTGTTTTGTTTTGTTTTTAAAGGGTTTAAACTGGCCTTTAAGTCTTCAAAAAATCTGCAGTCAAGTTCTCAGAAAGACTAGGGATTAGCTTGCTTTTTAAAAAGACTTTGCTTGTAGGATAGGAAAAATAAAATAAATTGAAGTTTTGAAAGAGTTCCACACAGTAGGATGGGGAGGCAGTGGGGCCTTGGTGGAAAAGTTCAGCAGAAGAGTAGCAGGATGGAGGGAAGGAGAGCCATGGCTTTCCCCCCACCTATGTGGAGGCCTGCCTCACAGTAGCCTTCCATCACCCCATTTTCTGACTCAGCTGGTGCAATAATGGGGACTTCATTGAGGTTGCCATGGAAGTCACATCTGCAGAGGTGATTGATATAGGTGCAGGCACTGGGCAGAGGTCTGCTGCTCAAGATGCCCCTCCTCCAGCTAACAGAACTCAGCAGCAAGAGAAGGAGTCGTCTGAGCTGTCATCTGGGCTGAACCTGGGAGACAAGAGTCTTCCAGCTCTTGAGTGCACCCCACTGACCCAGAGGCTGCTGGAGAAATTGCAGAAGATACTGAGCACCCCTTCTCCAGTTCCTACAAAGTTCAACAGGTAAGCTGGAAGTGGCACAAGAGGAAGAGATGCTACAAGAGACCCCAGAGTGCTACCATCTCAGCCCCTTCTCCCTTGGGTATCTCTGCACAAATTTAGTGTCATTTGGTGGGAAAACAGCCACTCCACTTCATCCCCTTCCCAAAGCCTCCACAGGGAATTATGGACCTCCTAAATTTTGAAATTCCCCTTCAAAAAAACCCCAAAGCCAAATCCTGAAATGGTATTAGCGGAGCTGAATACTCCAAAACACCAGTATTTTTTTCCCTTCCCAAAATCCAAACGTTAAAAATCTCCCCCCCCCCCCCATGTTAAAATACTTAACTAACAAATGCTCATGCCATAAACAACAATCTTTGAGAGATGCCACAGGATTCTTTGCCTTTCTCCTACAACTGACTAACATCACCACTTCTGGTAAACCAAAGTTGGTATTTCATGTTAAAAACCCTTAATTTTGACTGACGGAGCCAAGCCTGTAATTATATTTCCATTTCAGCTCCTTCTTGTCCTGAGATCAGCCATAGGTGAGTAATCTTTCATGTGATTACAATGCTCTATTTGCAAGACAGATTTAAATACTTTTTTAAAATGGGAATTTGCTGAAAGTCCCAGAGTCCCTATGCAAAGAAAGAGAGCTGCAAAGAGCAGAGCCTTCTGCATATGCACTTTCAGCATTTTGTCCTCATCAAACAGCAAACCAGGCAACAAGAAGTCCAAGTACAGAATTTGGCAGAGTGCAAACCCAAATTTCCTAGTGTTTCCCACATGTTCAAAAACTCCCACCTTGAAACATAAGCAAACTTTATGTAAAACAACGTAAGGATAATGAAGGGGTTTCATGTTCTTTCACTAAAAGCAATCCTTATTTGGAATACATCTGTTTCAGCAGGCACACAGAAATGCCAGACATTTCATTTCACATGCCTGGTGCCAGCATACACTATACCATTTGGTCAACTAGTAGCAAATAATTGCTTTAAACAACATATTCACTAGATCTCATGCTCCAGTTTTCTGTGAAGGTGCCTGGCAACTGTGTAAAATATAACTTGCCAAGCAGTTTCTAGGGCAGATGTGACCCAGCCACACATATTTTAACTGAATCAGAAACTCTAGAAATGCATGGAAGCTAAAGCTTCTGCTTTAGTGGTAGGTCCCCAGACACTGATTTTGTAGTCACAATTAACTGATCCATTCATGAATGCTGAATCTAGCTGTGATTAGAAATAATTTAGAGGAGATTATGCCACTATTAGCAGCTGCTTAGTGTCTGCAGCAATTACCCCATTTGCATGAATGCTTTTACCCTGCCTGTTTGGAAGGAACTTTCATTACCTATCTGCTTCTACAAATGCACTGTGGAGTAACACACTGGATGTGAATCAAGGGTTCTGAATGCTTGAAGCACCAAGCATGACCAGTTTTTCACTGGCTTGGCTAAACAACACCCAATACAACACAATATGTGACAAGGGTTTGATTGACTAGCAAGGAGCAAAAGCCCTGATGCACAACCAGCATGGTTTCATATAAACTGTTTCTTTCCCTCTCACTGAAGGGGAATATTTGCACATTCCATGGTGAAATGGACTTGTAATATTCCTACAGAAGTATCTAACATGCTGGTCACAATGGAGTGGCACAGCCAAATTTCTTTTTGACCCAAGTTAAATACTTTCATAAGAAAGAGCTCTGTATGGATCTTATTACAGGGGAGGGATGCAAAAATCAACACATGCTAGGATAATTGATTGAATCCTATATATGGTACAGGCTTGGTCATTGTTTACTGTTGCAATGCACAGCTTGAAGAACAAGTGTTAATCCCATGGTTTCCCAGTCAGTGTTGTCTTTGTGCGTGAATTCTGAAATCAATCCAGCCAGGGCCATACTAAAGTTTACACATCTCTGCCAAAGCCAAGAGACAGAGCTGCAAAGTCTTGAAATACCACCACCACCTATTATCAACTGTCCAAACCTGGGTAGCCCAGAGTAGCCCTTTCTCATTATATCTCAGAATCTAAGCAAGGTCAGCCTTGATTAGAATTTGGATGGGAGACCACCAAAGAATGCAGAGGCAGGTAATGGCAAGCCACATGTCTTGCTCTGAACTCCTATGAGATTGTCGTTAGTCGGCTGCAATTTGATGGCATGATCACACACACACATATAGGGACTCACTCAAAGGGTACCAGCTTGTTAATACACTATCTTGGGCAACAACACAAAAAACTTCAAATATCTCATTTGTCATGGTCAAACACCAATGTAGACATGCAGAGGAAACATCCTTTGGCAGTTTGAGGAAAGGAATGTTAACTTCCCTCCTCCCAACCATTCATTGCATTGCATACCAGCTTTAAGCACACAGCTTATACAACCTCGCTTGGATAAACTGAGTTAGTGCCTACGCTGCCATCTAATTTTATCTGACTATTACTATGTTAAATTGTTTTAATTCCTAATTGTGATATGGTTTTAATTTGTTGTTAGCCACTTTGAGCCCTGAAGTGCAGGGGAAGGCGGGTCAGAAGTCTAACAATTACTACTACAACAACGATAATTCTAGAAAAGCCACATTGTCAAGTGACTTAAACCTAGGGGTGGATTCACCTCCCAGTTTTGCTATGGCTTCACTTCAAATTTTGGATACCTGTTTTTCTATATATTTCCATTGTTTGCATTTGAAGGACAGATAATCACCAGAAGACCAACATAAAAAGGCCTTACACAACAGGCACTTACAGTTTTCAGCTGTTATTCATCATAATCATTTATTTATTCATTCTTTCCAAATCATGGCATGTAACATTTGAGACAAAAACATGCACTACTGCAAGATGCAATCAAACTTCAAGACTTAGGCTCCCCTCCATATATATGTATGGTACTTGCAAGTTACAGGTGAATTATGCACCCATGTTAGAGAGGGACACCCCTGTGGATCCTACCTATAAGTCAGTCACTTGGAATCATACCATGTGGATGTGGCTCTCATACCAACTGGCTACAAATGAAGAGGACTTTCAGCTGAATCCCAACTGGGAACATTTATTTTCATTCCCTTCAACAGAAAAGAACAATTAAGGCCCTTCTGGTCTTTACTCTGTAATAGGAAAATGGGAACTCCTGCAGCTTTGACAGACAAGCTGAAAGGGCAGCAATATGATTCTAAATGAAATGCTATAAATAAGGCAAATAATCCAATACTTAACAACTGATTCTATGAGCAAACTCACTTGTAGGTTTCAGTATACTAGTGTCCAAAGAGGAGGATAATGGGAGGGTTCTCCATACTCTATATATGTCTTCCACTCTAGATCATCATCCTCATGTTAAATCATTAGCTTACCTTTATTCTGCAACAGTACTAAGCCACTTCTTTACCATCCAGAATTTCCTTTGTTCAGCAGGCCAACTAACATACAGTGCAATTTAGCAAAACTGTCTGAAAAGCTGCAGGTTGGAGATACAATTGGCTGCATCTGGCACATGCAAGCAGTAATTTGCCCAATAAGCACACTACAGGCTCCGCTCAGAGAAATTTCACATAATGTTCCACTGGGATGGGTTCTGCTTTGCATTAAAAAGAAATGGAATCACAAAAATCAGTTCCTAGTAAATGACCAAAACATGTAGGACAAAGCTAAGCAGTTCCGCAAGAGAAAAAAACAGCTGTCCTGCACGGATGCAAATAAATAAAGTAATTAATACCAACCTAGACTTCTTGGGCCTTGCTTTGGGGGGAGATTCTGAGTTGCTCTTCTTTTCTTTAGGCTCCTTTGGGACTTTGGGCTCCCGTGGCTTCCGTGGCTTCTTGGTACCCTCCTGTTTAGGTTCCTTAGACTTCTTGGGCTCCTTGGGCTTTTTGGGTTCTTTTGGTTCCTTAGGCTCTCTCTTCCTCTTTGGTTTTGCTTCTCTTTCACCACTCAGCTCCTGCTGCCCCGCCTCTTTTTTCTTCCGTTTCTTCTTCACTCCAATGCCCCCACCTCCATCATCCTCCACCCCATTATGGGAGGTCACCATGTTCTGCACAATCTCATCAGGCACCACACCAGGTACCACATTCTGCTGGTCCTTCTGGGCCAGGCTCACACTGGCCAAATTGGAGATTGTCACAAGGTCATGTAGATCTTCCTGATCTGTGCTATTGTCAAAAGGGGACTGTGGCTTGCATTCGAAGGTGATGGAGGCATCAGACATTGGGGAGTGAGTCAGCACTTTAAAATGCACCAGCTACAAAGAAAGAACAGAAAGAACTATCATCACATATGCATATGAAGTGTTTAGGTGTTGCATGTAATACCTAGTGCATTAAATAATAGGGCCTGTTCAGCTTCCATTACTTTGAATGGGAACTGATGCACAATTACTGTTTAACAATGGCTGTTTTACTGTTTAACAAAACTGTCAATAAATCCACATTGATTCCAGAACTTGCATCCATATCACAGGCTGCTTGGCATGTCACCTGTTCCAATTCTACATCAGCTTTCCATACCAGAATAAATGCAGGCACTCTCCAAAACTATAGGGGTTTAATGCCTTTTTATTATAAGGAAACAGATAAAGGGGTTTGCTTCCTGTTATGAGTAAATGCCAAACAAAAGAGAAACCAGACTAATAAAAGACACCTGAATGTTGCAGTACACAAACCAATCTACATAAGAACTAGCCCTCTGAATGCTTTACACAAAGTTGGAGGAATAAGGCCTGGGATAATGTGAAAAACAGAGACTCTCTCATACACAGCAGTTGCCAACCTGTCAGTCCAGACCCTTCAGGCTCCTGCAGTGCAAGCTAGCGGATGAGAATGACAGCTGCAGCAGTGTGTCAGCAATGACATGTGTAAGAGATGTAAACAAGTATGGCCTACAAGGAAAAAAATGTGTTGCACTGCACATCCTGATAGATGATGCAATTTAACTCCCATAAGAAAATAAGGACACTAGAAGAGCCCTGCCGATCAGACCAGTGGTCCATCTAGTCCTGGATTCTGTCTCACACAGTGGTCAACTAGTTCCTCTGAAGTTCCAACAACAGGGCACAGAGGCCTAAGCCTTCCTCTGATGTTGCCTCCTGGCTAGGGGTGTGCCCCCCCCAAAAAAAACCCCCAGTATTTTTCAGGTTTGGGTATACTAAAACCCAAAAATATTGGTATATGCTGATATTCCTAAATCCCAGTGTCAGTATGTTATTGGAATTTGGGAAATAATTGGTATTGTCAAATTTATTCAGCAAATCCCCTCCTTCCCTGAGTCGCACCCCAATGGCCACACACCTCAGCAAGTGAAGCGAAGGCGACTCAAGGAGGGAAGATGTGCCAAGTTAGGCTGCAACACACCTCAGTGAGTGAAGGGAAGGCATTGAAAGATATTGAGGCTCTATATTTACACCAGCTCCATATTTGCTTTTGAAAATGAATTTTCTGGATCAAAATAGGAAGCTACACAATTGAAATACCATTTTGATTATATGAATCTGACTTGGACACAAGACGATACCACATGAGACATGTATATAACATCTTCGCCTTGCGTCACTGTTATTTATCAGAACACAATTTTCACTTGGTCCTATTTGGGTTAATATTAGTATTGAATTGGTTGAGCCTATGTGTAACATTTATGCTTGACCACTGAAAAAGACCAGTAGGCTGAAATACACCTGTTTAAGGGTCACATAAGGTCCCTATTGTGCACAATGTATGATTTGTAATTTTAACTGAGCCCAGAATTGGGTCTAGAATTCTTTTTAAACTAATTTGTAATAAATACATGTATTTTTGATAATTTGTAATATTTATGTTATACATTTATTGATTTTAACACTGAGGCCCCCTAATTTGTATCCATTTAACTTTTCAGGTTCTTAATTCAATTTTTTTGCTTCCTCTTTCTCCCCCTATTATTACATGTTGAAGTTGAGCCACCCTCAAAAGCTAAGAAGCAGATATCTACAGACTATGATTAATTACAGACTGATCACTGCTCGTTATTTTACACAAAGCATATGTAACTGCATGAGAATCCAGCTATAGATTTGTAGAGCTGACTAAGTTTGTATATCCACTGGATAACAAGGAAGGTTAGGATTCATTTTTTTTTTAAAAACCCACTTTCATTATGAGTGTACATACACTCTAGAATAAGATAACTAGCAGAAGCAAGAGTGTAAACTGGTGGCCATCCCAAGTTAAACAAGGGTGTGCTTAGGATCTAAACAGATCTGTGGAAAGGAAGAGAGACTAGTAAATAGACACTCAAAACTGATGACCAACCATGCATTCCTACCAGACAGGAGAGATGTAAGAGGACAAGGAACACTATTGAAATTATTCCTGCGAATACAAGCGAAAAATGATGCACTGAGCAACCACATAAACTTAATAAGAAAGACGTAGAAATAAGAAGCTAAATTTCAGCCAACTCCTGCCTTTAAAAAAAAACCTAACTTTCTGGAAAGTCCATGTGTATTTTCAAATACAGTGTAACATTTTCCAAGTGTTGTATTCCTCCATGGGCATCATTCCAAAAGTACTTCCACAGAGGGAAATATTACATTGAAGGAGCTCAGAGAGTGTTTAGTTGCAGCAAGACACACCTGCCAGTTTCAGGAAGGAGAAAGACTCATTGCTCCTGGCATGGATTAGCATAGCTATCTTCAGCCATATAGTAAAATCCTAGGAAACAGAACATATGCTGCTGCATCTGGCTGTTCTCAGACTTGTAAAAATAACCAAAAATATTTCCAAAGAAACTGACTGACTTGAAACAGGGGTGAAGTCTATAATGTTTTTGTATTTATTTGAGACTTCTACCAGACATCACACTGATCATGATTCTCTATATCTGCAAAATTAGATTGGAAAAACCATGTTGTGTGAGATGCATGTGCCACAGTCAATGGTCTTAAATGTACAATTTCAGAGTAGTGCAATACACTGCAAAATGCATCTCATATTAACTGTGAAAGGAAGAAGACTAGGATTTGCTATCTTTTTAAAATCAACATTTTAAGCCAGTGCTCTTGAATTTTTACACAGTTTGATAAATTTCTGTGTTGTATAGAGGAATGACCGTAAGACTATAATTTTTGTTTTTTGCTGTTGCTATCGTCTCATCCTATAAATTTGTTATTTTTCTTAGGCTGGCTGACTTCATGTATGGTTTTTATTGTAAACTGCCTTAAGAGACAGAATAGTGTAACATAATGTTGTTATGCCAGTCTCTGAACATTAGCAATCAGTAGTTTATCTGTCCTGGGATAAACCTAATCTGAATTACCTTTTTTTCTTTTCTCCCTTTCCCTCTTCTAGAAGTCTGGTCTAACAAGCAGAAAAATGAGCTAATAATGTGCTGAGGTGGTAGAATGGGCCATACGACTTCAGTCTTAGGTGGGTTATAACAGAATTCCTTCCAAATAGGAGGGAAAATGCACAGTAGTAAAAAAAATCTAGGACAGTCTCCCCCCCCCCCCCCCACTCCCCCAGTCCAGCTATTTTTTCCATTTTCAGGACGGCTTTTTCAAGTAAAGGAGCATTCAAAACTGGAATCCACTAGTTTCCACCTAAAATTCATTCTGCCACTACATTCTTACCTTACCTTCCTGTATACAGAGACCAGGCCAAGAAATCTTATAAAAATACAACCCACACCCACCCCTCCAAACCAGCACAATTTTTTTCTTTCCTGCATGCTTGCATTTTGAACATGATACTGTCCTTCCATAGCAAAAAGAACAAGCGGAATCATTTTTGTTGAAATTACTTTAGCATGAAGGCTTTTATTTACTTATACACATTCAAAAAACAAAACGGAAGAACATAACACACTATCCTAACACATGTGACACTGTCACTGTAATGATCATTTGCTACTCTGATGCTCCACATAGCTGCCTTATAACCTGAATACCTCAGGCCCCCTGCTGGAAAGAAAAAGCAAAGATGTTGGGGCAGAATTACTGTTTAAGATTATATTTCCCAGCACCAACTTTGGCTTCTAATTACATTAACATCTGAAGTTCTCTTCAAACATAAGTTCTCCCCGTGGCTAGTTCTGGCATTTGAAATTATAATATATTTAAAGGACTAGCACAGCACAAACCACTCCCTTCACTAACGCATACCCTCCATTTTTCCTTCTTCCGGGGGTGGGGGGGGGGGTGAGGATTTGACATCTGCTCCAAATATGCCACCTTTGGCTTGACATAAGCATGATGCTGGTGAAGCAAAGGAACTCACCCATACCAACATGCCCACACCCAACATCTCACTTAAACTGAGTGCAAAGCAACTACACAGGCTTTATTAGCACACCAGCATAACACTCATTTGCTTTGCACTGGTAGTGACCATTTAAACTAGCTGCTGCAAGAGTGCAAAGTCCCACAGGTAAGTGCTTTTGGCTATCATGATAAGTGCTTTTGGCTATCCCTGTTGCCCAATCAAAGCCACTGATCTATCATGTTTAGATCAGACATCAGCTACAAGTACAAGTGTGTGTACCATAACCTTGTTTTAATTTTCACATATGAATCTAACAATTGTAAGATTTAACAATTTAAGAACTTTAAGATTTATCAATCCTTCTCTTTAGCTCCACAATTTAAAAAATGGTCTCATGAAATATGTCATTTCAAACTATGATGCATCTCACAGAACAACACACCAACAATCATCTGAACACAAGAAAGTCAGTTCTTGAACACAATATGAAGCCAGACATATTACTGGACTGCTAGCAGAACCTTGGTGAGTGCTGAGAGCTTAAAGTGTTGGCCAAGTTCAAATCCCCACATAGTCACGGAAGTCCACTGGGTGACCTTAAGACTGTCACATACTCTCTCTCTTTGGTCCCATTAAAGCAGAGATCCAGGATCTGAAGTTTGTTCAGCTTCATGTAATTTGTTCTTGTTCAGGCACTGTGCAATGCACAAAATGGTGGGAATTCAAGTACATCCACAGCTGCATGGAGGAGGAGAATGTATCCCTGCTGCCCAATCAAAGCCACTTGGAACACAGTATGAGAGATGCAGTTAAAATGCTAACTGTTAAGGTTAGTAGGTCTCAAAAGTATGACCTACTTTTTTGCTGTTTGCACACGTATTTGCAGATTTACAGTGCTTCTTAAGCAAGTTCACAATACACTTCAGAGGGCCACAAAAATTTCATTAACCTAACACCACCCCAATTAACTCCTTAGCTTCAGACCTGCAAACTATCAGCCCTGAAAGACCTTAAAATATGTCCACAGCCCTTGTCTATCGCCATGAAACCCTAGAATAAACAACAAAGAGATGTTATTTCTTCAAACCTAGAGGCTAATCTAGTACACACAGTGGTGATTTGGCTGTGCATACCATGGAAGCAAAAGGCACCCAGTCTTCCATTCATATTACAAATTGCATGTGTTTTCCCCAACACAGAAGTTAATTTCTGTGGACAGAAGAGCATTTGCAAAGAGACAAATTGTTGTTTAGTTTGAAAAGCAGCTTGCGTTTTCTACCACAGAAAAGTCTGCAGCAAAAAAGAAAAGATATGCTCCCCCTAAAGTCATGGGGTTGGATCCAAACAGCCATCAATAAAAGTACAGTAATATTTAGAAAGAGTTACACTATGGTCTGTTTCTTAAGCAGAAAAATGTGAGGGATGTTGTTACTTTGGGCACCAGGACTGTGAAGCTTTCCCACCTTCACATCCCCTGAATAATCTGTCCAACCCCAGGAAGCCAATTCCTGGAGGTGATAGTACCAGCATACACCAGTAGCCTCCTGTGCTGCACTGAGCTGAGAAGGGAGAAGAGAACCAAAGCATCCTTCAAGTCTCCTCCATAAGCTAACTGAAGATGGAGAAGAGGGTTATTTCTTTCCCTTTCCCCTCCTTAATGCAGCGGTGACAGCGGCAAGATTGCCCAGCCCAGCTTGGAAAAATCCTACAGAATTGGGGGGGGGGGGTTGCATCTGGGAAGGCTAAGGATGTGATGCCATAGAGTCCCCCCTCTGATGCTGCCATTTCTTCTGTGAATACTGATCTCTGTAGTCTCGAGAGCAGTTGTGATTCCAAAAGATCTCCAAGCCCCATCCTAAAGTTTGGTAACCCTAATTTATAAGAGGCCAGCAGTATATGTTAATACCACAGCCTCAGGAATCAGCTTTCTTGGTTCAGGTGGGAACATGGGAAACAAGGGCACCATAGGTCCCTAGATAAAACAGGAAGTTTCAGTTAAGGTGGCCAAGAGAATAACAGCCGCAACACTGTGATTGCTGAGTGCTAACAGAAAGTTATGCAGGCTACTAAGAACCTGGGCAAGCACCAGTCATTTCTGATTCTGGGGTGACATCACATCATGTTTTCACAACAGACTTTTTTACAGGGTGGTTTGCCATTGTCTTCCCCAGTCATCTACACTTTACCCTCAGCAAGCTGGGTACTCATTTTACCTACCTCAGAAGGATGGATGGCTGAGTCAACCTGGAGCCAGCTACCTGAATCCAGCTTCCACCGGGATCAAACTCAGGCCATGACCAGAGCTTGAACTGAAATATTGCACCTTGCCACTCTGCGCCACGGTGCTCTGAACCTATCTCAGTGTAAATGTTAACTGCTCACAGCAATGTCCTCTTCCACTAGTAGTAGATTACTCACACCCAGGGCTTTTTTTGTAGAAAAAGCCCAGCAGGAACTCATTTGCTTATTCGGACACACCCCCTGATGTCACCAATGTTTCACACAGGGCTTTTTTTTTTTAGAAAAAGCCCAGCATGAACTCATTTGCATATTAGGCCACACACCCCTACCTATCCAGAACCCAGCCAACCCAGTCAGAACTGCGTTCCTGTGCCTTCCTCCTAAAAAAACCCAAAAAACCCTGCTCACATCAACAAAAAGGCAACACTGGATCCAACCCATGGTTCTACCTGTTGGCACAAATCCCTCTTTTAGAACATAGCCTGGGTCAGGAAAAGTACACGTTTGAAGTGCTCCCTTCTGCAAAGTATACAGAAGTGTATAATATTTAGTAACTGAAATATAAGATACAAAATAAAGATGAAATCAAGACAAGGCTGTATTCAAAGACTAACTTACACTTTAAATATAAAACAAAAGAGGAAAAGCTGAAAACATCAGTACACGGAAGTCAAAGAAATCATCTTTAGGCTTTCTTCAAAATTAAAAACAAGAAGACTATTCCAATATCAAGGTGTAATCAGTGACAAGAGCCAGAGATGAGAGCTAGAAAATGCTGGGTTCAAAGAGATTGCTTCTGGAGGAATGAACAGTATAAATAAATAAGATAGGATGAAAGAATGATGGGACAACAAAACACAGAGAAGCTACAGTGATTTCTACAAGGTCCAGGGAGAGACAGAAGAAGGACAGAAGATCAAGTGGGCAGCAAATTTAGGAATGGCGATAAGAGGGGCAAGGTGAGAAAGAGGTTACATTCTTCATTGTCAGGTCAGCCCCAAGCATCATCCATTCTGTTTATGACCCATGAGGCCAAGCCTTTCTAGAGATTCCAGGCTATTAACTACCCAGCCTGTTTCTCCCAAAACCCTTTCACTTTTTCAAGAAAAGATTTGCTGTGACCAGCTCTTGTAACAACAGCCATGCACTTAAGACAGCCATAAGAAATGAAACGCAGCTGACCTAGATGCCACTCTCTGGCCTTCAGCCAACTGGGTTACATCAAACTGCCCAGGCTCCTCCCGAAAATCCCTGCAATTCTCAGAATAATATTACAGGTACCGTATCCAATTTCATGGACCTCTGACTGCTATACATTTTCCTTCTATTTGCACAATAGATGTGCAGTGTTTTACAGCTGCAGAAATGCAATAGTTCCCTAAACAGAAAATTCCTTATTATTGTACCAAACTTTCTTGCACAACTGTTAACTATGGGATGTATCACTGAATGCGATGGGTGATAATCACACAAATTCTCACAAATAAGCATACCATTCTGTGACTATTTGTTCAGCATGATGGTGCAGAAGTGTTCATCCAGTAACTTTTTAAAAAATTACTGAAGCAAAATTAACCACTCACATCAACATCTTGAAATTATGAAAACACAAATGGGAATCCACAATACTCACAGGGGGGGGGGGGAATCTCTTCCCCCTCTTAGCCTTCTTCTACCCCTGCTGCTGCCAGGTGCAGCTCCTGGTCACCCCCCTCACCATCACCACCACTGCAGGACCCAGTGCAGCTTCTTTCACCCTCCCCATCCCCACTCTCAGCAGTGAGCCCAGCACAACTCTCAGAGGGCCAGCTGAGGCTTCCCTCCCCGCTATCACTGCTCTCAGCAGACAGCCCAGTGCAATTCTTGCCAGGCCTGCTGGAGGCCCCCTATGACTACTGCTGGGCACAGCTAGGCTTCCTCTCATTACTCCCCAGGCCCACTTACAGAGGAAGAGGAGGTAAGAGCACTGTCTGCACTTCCTCCCCCTACCCCCCAGGCCCACTTACAGAGGAAGAGGAAGAGGAGGTAAGAGCACTGTCTGCACTTCCTCCCCCTACCCCCAGGCCCACTTTCAGAGGAAGAGGAGGTAAGAGCATTGTCTGCACTTCCTCTTCTGCAAATCTGAGGAGTCCCCCATGTTTGCAAAAATATTTGTTTTCTTTCTGTGTAGTCCTGATCTGCGGATTTAGATATCAACAGATTTGGGTGGGGGGGGGACTTCACTATTAGAATAGATTATTTGACTGGTTTATCTTTGAAACTCTTTCTTCATCTTTTGCCAGCATGGGGAGGGGGAGAGGAGCCTGATTCATCCTGCTGCTTACAACTACAGGCAATCAAATATACTTACCACTCCATAATGAACCCATCCCAAGTTTATCAGATGCTGCAAACTATCCTCAAGCCTTGCTTTATATACTAGATCAGAGATAGCAGCAGGGCCCAACCCAAGCATCAAGAGCTGAACAACCTGAATGAGGGTTTTCAGACTATCTAAGGATGTCAGTACATGCACTTCAAGAAGGAGACCACGTCATCCACTTTGAAAGAACTGAAGTCCTTTCTATGGTCTCACATTATCATACCCACCTGAACAGAGAAGCTATTGAGATTTACAAACACCAGCATAATTTTAACAGAAAGGAAGAAGGTATTTTCATCCACCAATCTTGGTACCCTGCTCTGCAAAACACCCTACAGACTATAAATTGCAGAAAGTCTCAGAACAACCAGCAAATTCCACAGAACAATCAGCACAGTCAACAACCATCTTCCTTATCTTCAAACCCCTTCCAACCCTCCCAGCAATTAACACAGAACAATGGTCACATTCAACAGCCAGTTTCCTTATCACTACCCTTCCAGGAAGCCCCACCAAACAATGGGCACATCCACAAACCAATTGCCCTTTCATCACACCCCCTCCAGCCTAGAAATAGCAGCTCTCCAGCAGCCCTGGCCCCACTCAATGCATAGCAGCCAAGAAGGTCTGAGCGCCTGATCCGGCTGCAACGCCACTGAGGATGTTCTCCGCAGCTGAGAACGAAACGTCTGGAAGGAAAACTTTCTCCAGTAGAACACGGCACTTGATCCCCTAATACCATCCAAATACCATAGAAGTACCACCCTTGACACTTAAGGGTAAACCACAGACCAGGGACTAACAGTCTTTTATAACTGAAGAGCCACAGTTTGGCCACACCTGGGTTAGCATATGCAGTGAGACAAGAAACCAATACTTGGGTTTTAAAACTTCAAAATATAGTTAGAGTGTGGTGCTGAGTGTATATTGCAGCTCTGCCACTCCTGGGTAAGCCCCCCCCCCCAATTTTTTCCATCTCGAATCTACTGGACTTGGGAAAAATTGGGATTTCCAATAAATCCTGGATCCAAATACTTTGCCAGTATTAGGATTCTGGATTTTTCAGAAATCCTGAAAAAATTGGGGGTCCAATAGGCCCAAAATGGAAAAATACCCCACATATCCCTAGTCCCCTTTTCTCACACATTTGCAAGCTCAATTCCCTCTATTCCTTATGTGTTCCATCAGCAGCTTAGCCACACCCTTCAAAAGGTACATATTAATTATAGTTTAAGCCTCTTTCCTCCAATCAATACTAGTAATGACTGACCAACTTTCTTAAAGTGTGAGTGACAGCAGGTAAGGAAAAATTCTGCATTAAAAAAAGCTGAATTCTATGATCTGCTTGGACTGTGCAAATGTGCATATATGCATTTCTTTTGAGTAACTTATTCTCGAAGTGCATACAGCCTGGATTGCAAGAAGTATGGCAGCATATAAAAAACAAACACAAAGAGATTAGAAAGGTAAACTAAGTTCTCAGTTCCATCTTCTCTTCTGCAAACTGTTGCCATTTAGAAGGGGGGTTTTTTTTGGCAGCCCAGTTCCCACCACATTTATTCAGAGATACCTTCTATTGATTTCAATTAAATTCGCTGATGTTTGCAATCTGAGTTTCCTGGCTGAAATTTGGCCTTGCTCTGGCTACAGACTGAGTTCACTTCCACACAATGCCCTTTGATCTGCCAAAGCTGTAGTATCATCTCTCAGATTCAAATGCACCATGCCAAAATGAACATGGGCATCCCTCTTTTCCTTCTCAGCTAGAGCCAAGCTCATTATTGTATAGTGCCTAGCACCCTGCTGATATTATATAAATATTTAATAGCAGAGCTACACAATAAGGAAACCTGAATTATTTCCCTTCTTTTCGTTTCTGAAAGAATTGTGGATTTATAAGTGAACAATTGGAAAGAATACAAAGGTCACACACAACGGAGAGGCTACTAGCATCTCTCAAATCATTCTGATGAACTACCCAAAGCAAGGGATGGGCACAAAATGAACCATGAAGCAAAATTTGTCGCATGTTTTTCTCTGTTTGTGGTTTGCAAACCAAAGTTTATGATGGTTCTACTGTCACGAACTTCCACAAACTTTTTAAGCAGTCTATGGAGGTTCCTGGATAGAGCAGAAAGCAGGTAAAGACACAGGTATATGATGAGAGAAAGAGCCCTGTGGCACAGAGTGGTAAAGTTGCAGTACTGCAGACGGAGCCCTCTCCTCACGACCTGAGTTTGATCCCAGCGGAAGCTGGTTCAGGTAGCTGGCTCCAGATTGACTCAGCCTTCCATCCTGCCGAGGTCAGTAAAATGAATATTCAGCTTGCTGGGGGCAAAGTGTAGATGACTGGGGAAGTCAATGGCAAACCACCCCATAAAAAGTCTGCCATGAAAACGTTGTAAAAACAACGTCACCTTAGAGTTGAAAACGACTGGTGCTTGCACAGGAGACTACCTTTACCTTTATATGATGAGCAAATGAGCTGAGAAAGGAAACTGAATCCTAGACTCATCCCACCATTTGGCTAAGCTCTCAAGAGATGGACATTCCTGATTTCTTCCTTGGCACCTTATAACTCCTTTTGAATCGAATGGTCAAGAGTTAGGATTAGAGGGAGAAATTTAATTGGCACCCTAATGAATGGTTTAGAAAGGGAACTCCTAGACTGCAGAAACATCTATAAACTATAAGCTCCAAGATCTCTGGCTGCTTTCAAACCTCTATAAAGCTCAGCACAAAATCAGAGATGGATCTCGCCCCTACCTTAATTTCTACCCTTTTGGGGGGGAGGGGTAAACCTCATCTCTGACCACATTCAGTATAAGAAGCACTCAAGAACAGTGAGACTTCTCACTGCTTCTAAGTACCTCTGAAGATTAGCACAAGGTCAGAAATAAGACCCTTCTAGAGTCCTCTAAGCATATCAGAGTCTCCTGAGCAAGCCACAAACCTGGGGGCAGGGCAGGTGAAGCAGGGTTTGTCTCCCTCTCTCTCTCCTCCTGCTCAATACAAAATGGAAAGCCACCTTCCAAGTTTTCTGTGGTATGGAAAGAACTCTGAGAAGGGGCGGTATCTCTAACTTCATGCTGGGTTAGAGGCAAGCTGTCACCAAAAATCAAAGATACCGTTGCTATTGGCAACTATGCTTGTGGAGTCCTATATGCAAATACATAATTTTTTCTGGCAGCAAAATTTCAGAATCCTTAGCAGAAAAATCAAGATTTATTGATATAGCCATCATACTAGTACAACCAAATTGTACTACAGGCTGAGTTTGTGCAAGATATTGGACTCAGGAGAAAAATAAATGTTATTGTTTATTTTAGGAGATGTTGTAGTCTTCTATTACCACATAAACAGCAAGCAGAACCTGCACATGGATTTCGTCAGTCTCTACTGGATTCCAGAGCTCAAAGCCAGAGACAGACTTAGGATGCCCTAATATTAGTGAACACAGGGCACTGCCCAAATCATAGAATCATAGAGTTGGAAAAGACCTCCAGGGTTATCTAGTCCAACCTCCTACACAATGCAGGAAATTAACAAATACCTCCTCCCCACCACCACATACATCCCCAGTGACCCCTGCTCCATGCTTAGAAGATGGCAAAAACCTCCAGGATCCCTTGCCAAACTGGCCTGGAAAAAAATTGATGACTGACACCAAAGTGTCAATCAGCATTTCCCTGGGCGTGTAAGAAAGGGTCACAAGAACTAAGCATCCCCACCTTCCTTCTCATGGTCTGCCTAATTCACAGAATCAGCATTGCTGTCAAATAGCTACCTAGGCTCTGTTTAAAAACCTCCAAGGAAGGACAGCCCACCACCTCCCAAGGAAGCCTGTTCCACTGAGGAACTGCTCTGTCAGGAATTCCTTCCTAATGTTGAGCCAGAAACTCTTCTGATTTAATTTCAACCCACTGGTGCTGGTTCTACCTTCTAGGGCAACAGAAAACAATTCTGCACCATCCTCTATGGCCTGTTAGCAACCAGGTCGTGAGTTGTATAATTATTTCATTATATATAGCCAGGTACCTGCATACCTTAGGGACCGCCTTTCCCCGAATGTACCCCAGAGAGCACTTTGGTCAGGGTTACAAAATCGACTCTCAATCCCCAGCATCAAAGAGGCCAGGTTTAAAAACAACTAGAGCCAGGGCCTTTTCTGTTGCGGCTCCTGCCTGGTAGAAAGAGCTTCCGGAGGAGGTTAGGGCCCTGCAAGAGCTCTGCAGGGCCTGCAAAACAGTGCTCTTCCACCAGGCATTTCCGAATTAAAATCTATGGCAACAGAAAATAGATATTACACCATCCGGCCCAAAAGAAATAGACCTCGAATACTCCATTGCGACCTGGGATTTTTAGTTTAATACACTAAACTACAACGACTAAATTGGAAATTACCCGCCATTATTAATACAATCTACTGAAAGATCAAATAGCACTTACCATTGTTTATGATACTGTTTTATATGTTTTTACTTATGATGTATTTTATATTCTTATGTTACAGCTTATGAATACTGTTTTTTATGACCTTTTAGGGTGAGCCTCCCTGAGCCTGCTTCGGCAGGGAGGGCAGGATATAAGTTGAATAAATAAATAAATAAATATATTACAATGTAGTAATGATGATGATGATGATGATGATGATGATGATGATGATGATGATGATGATGATGATGATGATGATAAACTGGATTTATATCCTGCCCTCCACTCCGAATCTCAGAGTCTCAGATCAGCTTACAATCTCTTTTATCTTTCTCCCCCACAGCAAGACACCCTGTGAGGTAAGTGGGGCTGAGAGAGCTCTCACAGAAGCTACGCTTTCAAGGACAACTCTGCAAAAACTATGCCTGACTTAAGGCCATTTCAGCAGGTGCAAGACAAAGATGCAAGACAAAGATGGCGAGGGGTCTGGAGACCAAGTCCTATGAGGAAAGGTTGAAGGAGCTGGGGATGTTTAGCCTGGAGAGGAGGTGGCTGAGAGATGATATGGTCACCATCTTCAGGTACTTGAAGGGCTGTCATATAGAGGATGGTGTGGAATTGTTTTCTGTGGCCCCGGAAGATAGGACCAGAACCAGTGGGTTGAAATTAAATCAAAAGAGTTTCTGGCTCAACATTAGGAAGAACTTTCTGACCGTTAGAATGGTTCCTCAGTGGAACAGACTTCCTTGTGAGGTGGTGGGCTCTCCTTCCTTGGAGGTTTTTAAACAGAGGCTAGATGGCCATCTGACAGCAATGAAGATCCTGTGAATTTAGGGGGAGGTGTTTATGAGTTTCCTGCATTGTGCAGGGGGTTGGACTAGATGACCCTGGAGGTCCCTTCCAACTCTATGATTCTAAGTGGAGGAGTGGGGAATCAAACCTGGTTCTCCCAAATAAGAGTCCACACACTTAACCACTATACCAAACTAATAAAGTGCACAATTGTATCATCCTGAAACTATCACACACACACACACACACGGCCCATGGAAAAATTTTCTTCCACCAAACTGGTCCCTGGTGCCAGAAAGGTTGGGGACCACTGCTCTATATGTCAGCCCTTCAAGTACTTGAAGATGGCGATCATATCGCCTCTCAGTCATCTCCTCTCCAGACAAAACATACCCAGTTCCCTTCAGCCTTTCCTCATAGGACCTGGTCTCCAGATCCCTCACCATCTTCACTGCCCTCCTCTGGACATGTTCCTTCTTAAATTGTGGTGCTCAAAACTGAATAAAATGCTCTAGGTGAGGTCTAACCAGAGCAGAGCAAAGTGATACCATCTGTTTGTGTGATCTGGACACTATACAGCCCAACATCACATTTCCCTTTTTAGCTACTGTGTTACACTGCTAACTCATGTTCAGTGTATGATCCACCAAGACCCATAGATCCTTTTCACACATACTATATAACATACCTTCTTTCTGTCCTGTCTACTCAATTTATTGCATTAAAAGATATGGTACTAAGATATCATCTGACCCTAAATATTTTTTACTAAACCTCCACTACCCTATACTTTCCTCGTAACTAACGCAGCTTCCAAACCTGCATGAGCACAAGGAATTTCAGAATAAGCATGTAAAAAAAAAACAGGAAAGGAGCATGGAAAGGTAGCCTTCCCAGGAGAACAAAAAAGAAGGTGGCTAACAAGGAAATGGTTAAGCGTACTCCAATCTCCAAAAGAGAAGGGATTGGATTTATATCCTACCCTTCATTCAGTCTCAGAGCAGCTTATTTTCCCTTCCCCTTCTCACAACAGACACCTTGTGAGACAGGTGGGTCTGAAAGAGCCCTCCAATAGATGCTCTTGAGCAGAACAGCTCTGAGAAAGTTATGACTGACCCAAGATCACTCCAGCAGGTTCATGTGGAGGAGTGGGGAATCAAACGCAGTTATCTCAGATAACAGTCTATGAACTTAACCTAGCTGATATAGAAGAGAGCTACATGAAAAAGAGCCTCCAGAAGAAGGTGGTTAGATCCAGATTACATTTTCCCCTAACAGAAGGGGAGGTATAATTTCTGACCACTCCTCCTCCCTACTACAGCCCCTCCACCTTGTCTCTCATGTTACTCCTGGCAGCATTTGGGAGAGGAGATCAATGAGCTGCTGTAGGAGGGAAGGAGGCATGTAAGTTCTGTTCTGCTGAAAGGATGCCTTCCACTAGTGAAAATTTAGTTTGGATGCAACCTAGGATCACCAGATAAGACAGCCTGAACTAAACTCCTTTCCTTTAGTTCCATGAATGTTAAAGCCAAAGTTAGCTAATGTTGCTTTAAGACTTTGTTTCAGCACACGCTTAGAAGGGCAGATTTATTCCTTTTATAAGAAGTTCAGTTTTTAAAAATCCCATTAATAGCAGTCAGGGCACAAATCAACGTGCAGCAGATTGGTTTGTTCCATGCCGCCTAACATACTTCACCCATGAAGTGAAGTTTTCATAAATTAAAACAAACTCTTTCCCTTTATCACACAGGCCACAGTCAGGCTGCCCCATGTACACAGGAAATACAACAGTCACTGATTCATCAGTCTTGCAGGCATACTCATTTAGTGAACTGCACCAGCATATCAAAAGTGGCAACATATCGTACACAGAGGAAGGGAAAGAAGCTCATTCTAGCTTGCCTTTATTTTCAGCCCCAACTGTTAGAATTTTTCCCTCACTAATTAACTCATTAACTCTTACAATCCAGTTTTTTCTTTTCCTTTAATGGTCAACTCATTTGACTAAAGGTCTCAAGTTAGGCCAGGCTAAATTATTCCTATATTATATCATTATTCTTATATTTATATGTATTTTACTCAACTCTATTTTTACATTTAAAATTAGCTCTGTTTTATTATTACTCTTAAGTTTTTTCTTAGCCCCATCATTAAAAAGACACCTTCAATGTAATCAGCACCGATAAGAATTTTTCCAAGGCTAAACTAATCCTTGGATCCTCATTAATAGCCCAGTTTTTTTCCTCATTGACTGGCTGTTTTGAGCTTGAAGTAGCTCTCTATAATCTGCCATTTATGCTTCAATAATTATTTATTTAGAACTAACTCTACTATTATTCAAATAGTGCTCTGGGAAACTATGGTGAGATTACAGCTAAGGGTAGCATATATACAAAGAGCCTTGAGAATTCTGCTTCTCACGGAAACAAACACTGTTAAGGAAGTTCTCCTTTCTCTCATGGAAAAATAGAGCCAAATCTCTTCAGATCCAAGTGGAGACACCAGAACTGGACTATTCAACCACGCAGGTAATGTTTTACTCACTGATGCAGTGGGAGAAGAAAAAGATCACCAACCTGTTTTTCTTTCTTCTGTATTTTCATTATCATCAATTTCAGGATGTATATTTCTGCAAAACACAAAACAAAAGGCTCATACAAGATCTGCTTGAGGAAAATGTTTATATAATGCCCTCCTTTAAAATCTAGGCCTCAGTCACATACAAGATCAGTTTAAAAATATTATTCCAAAAGCAAGAGCTTCCACCAGCCAAGAGTTCTGCAGTAACATACCAATATAATAAATAGTGGTTAGAAAATCACACTAGGATCTGGGAAAATCAGGTTCAAATCCCCATTCTGCCATAAAAGCTTGCTGGAGTCACCTTGGACGAGACACTCACTCTCTGCCTAATGTACCTTATAGGGTGGCTGTCATGAAGATAAAATGGAGGAGCAGAGAGCAATTTTGTAAGCCACTTAGTGTCCCGATTGGGGAGGAAAAGTAAGGTAAATAAATAGAATGTAAATAAAATATGCAAAATTAAAAATACACCATAATATGTTTGTTAGTTCTGGAATGACCATATGATTATTTGCTGGTTTTGCTGAAAGAGACTAACGTGACTATTCTTTTGAGACTGTGGCCTAAATGGGCCCACAAATCTGAGAAGATACCACTACAGTTACAAGCAATAACTCTTCTTTATACACAGTAAAGACAAGAATGGTGTTTTATTCTCAGATTACAAGAAATGCTTAAAAACTTATCCCATGGGACTGTAAGGTATATGGAAAGGTATTCATCAGTACCTCGAAACTACACAGTTAAATATCTAGCACACCAGTCTTCCTGAAATTTCAGAAAACCTGAATCCGTTTTTCATTGTCCAGCAAAATGTATCTTATTTTCAAGAACCCTGATGAACAATAGGGGTACACAAAAAAATCTATGGTATTTTTTGGGTTCAGGTACATTGAACCAAAAAAAATCAGTATTTCCCAATATTCCCAAATCCCAATACTGGTATGGTATTTGGATTTGGTAAATATTCAAGATTCCCAATTTTTTTCTTGGCTCCATTATATCCTATGGGGGCCATTATAGTCAATGGTCTTCATAGGGTATAATGGAGAATTGATCCAGAGATGCCTGCGGGCCCCATGTTTTTTAGGCAGAAGCATCATGTTTGCAGTATAGATGCTGGTGCTTCTCCTAAAAAAAAGAGAGAGCCAAGTTTCAAAAAGATTGGACCAGGGGGTCCAATTCTATGGGCCCCCAAAGAAGGTGCCCTCATCCCCAATTGAAACCAATGGAGGGGGGATGAGTGTTTAAAAGGGTCACAGTCCCTTTAAATGCCTTCTGCCAGCCACGTGAGCAGCACATTTCTGAATCCCTTTAAACACTCTCTCCAAACCTTGGACTTCTGGGGGAGGAAAATGCCAAGCTGAGCTGTCTCTCATAACAGGAGCAGGCTGGAACTTCTGTTCGGGGTAGTGGAAGGCAAATTAATGCCTACTGCCTACTTCTCAGTTAGAGAATAGTCCAAGACATGCACGGAAAACTTTAAGGAGATTTACCTTGGCTTAAAGGGAGCCCCGGAGGGGGACTTCTGTGAGGCTTTGAGGGGTCTCAGGGGAAGTTGCATAGTCATCATCTGCAGAAGTGCCCAGAGTCATTTATTTGACATAAGCTCATCAGGATCCTAACCTTCTTGGACATTGCTAAACATCTAAAGCTTTGAAAGACCAGTGGAAACTTGGATAATTGGAAGAAAAGGTACAGAAGATTATTTTTTCATTCCGGAGCTATTTATAGCTTAAAGGGACAAAATTAAAAGGTGGGAAAAGAAAGTATAGAAAGCTTGGAAGAAGAGGGAAGGAAGAGGTGAAATTTGGATTTTATAAATATAAAGGACAGTGTTAAAACTGCTAAAAAGTGAGAAGGAGTTTATTGTTTTGTCTACTTGCAGTTTGGAAGTAAAAGCAACATCGTCATACTGGAACAGACCTGCAGCACATCTGAGCAAGACAGGAAATACGTCAAGTATCGTGAGAGCTCCTTGTGAGTTGGTGGCAACAAAAACAGGAAGCAGTAGAAAGAAAACCTACTCTAGGAATATATACCGTTGAGAAACATTGGCAGCCATTGCTGAGAGGCTAAATTAAAAACATTGTTTTTAAAAGAATTTGGGACATTAAAAATTGTTGGAATCAACTGAAAAGAGGGTAAGAAGATAAGTACTATTGGTCATATTATTTGTGGGCTCCTCGGAATTTTTTAAAAGGAAAAAGAAATTATAAGAAATAATAAAAAGTTGCGGCAGCCATTTTGGAAAATTTAAAGACTTTAAAAATAAATATCTGGACTTTGGGGGCTCAGAGGATGGCGAAATTGGGCTTGCCATAAAGGGCAAGTCCTAATCTATTGAACCTGATAGTTAAATTGAAAATCGGTGAGGTCAAAAATTTTGTTATTTTTTGAAGGGTTTAAAAGTTTTAAAAATTCATATCTTGGCCTAGGAAGCTCCGAGGAAGATAAAATAAAGTTTATTATAAAAAGTAAGCCCAAATCTCTTGAATCTGATAGCTGAATACGAAATTTGTGAGATTAAAATTTTGGGGCTTTTTTTTTTAAATATCTGAAGACAAGCAGCCCCGAACAAGGGCTCTTTTAATGGAGAAAATGCAGGAACAATTGGATGCAATGGAATGATGAGAGGGGTCAGGAAGATGATAGATGAATCGAAAGAAGAAATTATTGCAGAGATTAAAAAAGACATGGAAGATCTCAGAAAGGAAACTTCGGGAAACAGTTAAGAAAGTGCAAGAAGTAGATTCCACCTTGTTGAAAATTCAAGAAAAAGTGACAATTCATGACTGCAAATTGATGGAAACTCAGATACGTCTGAGAGGAGTACCTGAAGTGGAGGATGGTGATCTGAAAGGATATATAATAAAAATAATTGCAGAATTCCTAGAAGAAGATCCTGATGAGACCAAAAATATGTATGACTATATGTACAGAGTGAATTCACTTTTTGCCAAGAAAAATAATCTACCAAGAGATGTTGTTATAAGATATATGACAAAGGAATTGGTGGGAAGGATCGTGAATAAAAATTTTGAAAAGGCATTGATAGTGGGAGGCAGTAAAGTGAGAATCATGAAGGAGTTGCCAAGGCAAGTGATAAATGATAGGAGAACATACAAAAAGTTGACAGAAAAACTGAGAGACAATGGCACGAGGTTTAGATGGATAATACCTGAAGGTCTGAGCTTTGAACTCCAGGGGGAAAGAGTCACAATTACAAATGCTCAGGAGTTGCGCAGATTTTTTGAAGAAAATAAAGAATTTGCACCATGATGGATTACAAATTATTGTCTTGGAATGTTAATGGACTAAATTCACTACAAAAAAGAAGGGCAACATTTCATTGGATTAAGAAACAAAATTGTAATATAATTTGTTTGCAAGAAGTACACATTAAACAAAAGGATTATAAATTTTTATGGAACAAACAATTGGGAGTAGAGTTTTTTTCACTAGCTGAACAGAAGAAAAGGAGAGTGGTTCTATATATTAAACAAGAATTGGAGCCAAAATTAGTATTTAAAGATAAGGATGGAAGATTTGTAGCAGTGGAGATAATATTAAATGGGGAAAAAACGTTATCGGGACTGTATGCACCTAATGGTGCAAAGGATGCCTTTTTTAAAGACATTACACAACAGTTGGATGAGCTGACTTATGATCAAGTATTGTTAATGGGAGACTTTAATGGAACAGTTAAGAACTCACTGGATAGATCTGGAGGGGAAAAAATGATGGGAAAGAAGGGAAATTGCCAAAGTCTTTCTTTGAATTGGCTAAACAAGAAAATTTAGAAGATATATGGAGGAAATTTAATCCAGAAGTACGGGATTACACTTTTTTTTCAGCAAGACATAAAACTTTTTCTAGAATCGACATGCTGTGGGAAACTAAAGATTTAAGTCTTATAACAAGGAAGACAGAGATTTTACCTATAATTGGGGCCAACCATAACCCAATAATGTGGATTACAAAATTGTCCAAGAAATTGAGACGATGGAGATTGAATGAAGATTTGCTACAGAATAAAGAAACAGTGATATTTCTGGAAAAGGAAACTAAAGTTTTTTTCCAAGTGAATGATAAAGAAGATATTGATTTTCAGACGGTTTGGGATGCTTATAAAGCAGTAATGAGAGGGGTGTTGATTACTTTGAATAATAAAGACAAAAGAAAAACAGTTGTTGGACATTCAAAATGAAATAAAGAAAAAAGAGGGGGAGCTGAGAAAAAGACCAGGGAAAAAGAAAATTCTAAGGGAAATTTCAATATTACAAACTCAATTGAGACATTTGTTAAATAAAGAAGTGGAATGAAATTTGAAAAGACTTCAGCAGAAATCGTTTGAAGGGGCAAATAAAGTGGGAAAGTATTTGGCTTGGCAAATGAAGAAAAAGAGAGAAAATAAAATTATTAATAGAATTGTGATAGATGGAAGAGAAGTGGTTACTCAAGAGGGAATAAAAAGAGAATTTTTTAAGTACTATGCCAAACTGTTTAAAGGTGTTAAAGTAAAGAAAGAGAAGATGGATGAATATTTACAAAAGTTAAAAATAGAGCCCCTAATTGAAAATATGCGAAAAAGTTTTGAATGATCCAATTGAAAAGAAAGAAATTGAAGTAGCAATCGACGCAATGAAAAATGGGAAAGCTCCCGGGCCAGATGGATATACAGCTAAATATTTTAAAACTTTTAAGTACGAATTAATACCAAAATTGCAGAACTTGATGAATATAATAAGAATAAAAGGGAATGTACCAAATACATGGAAAGAAGCTGTTATTTCCTTGATACCTAAAGAAGATAGAGATGCCACGAATGTAAAAAATTACAGACCAATTTCGTTATTAAATAATGACTATAAAATATTTACAAGAATCTTGGCAGAATGGCTTAAACAACATTTGATAAACTTTATAAAGGAAGATCAAGCAGGGTTTCTTCCCAAAAGACAAATAAGAGACAATATTAGGACTGTTGTAAATATTGTAGAATATTATGAAAGACATCCAGAAAAAGAAGTAGCATTATTCTTTGCAGATGCAGAGAAAGCATTTGACAATTTAAGCTGGGACTTTATGTTTGCGGTAATGGATAAGATGGAGCTGGGAGAAAGTTTTATAAGAATGATAAAAGCAATATACTCTGAACAAAGGGCAAGGCTGTGTGTTAATGCAGATCTCAAAGAAGAAATGAAAATTAGCAAAGGTACTACACAAGGTTGTCCACTCTCACCATTGTTGTTTATAATGACTCTTGAAATTTTATTGATGCAGATTCAAGAAGAAAAAGATACAGAAGGCTTACAAATAAAAGGATGTACTTACAAATATAGAGCATTTGCTGATGATATAATGTTCATAAATGAAAACCCCATACAAGTTACACCTTTGTTGTTAACGGAAATACAAGAATATGGGGAGTTGTCGGGACTTTCTATTAATAGAGAAAAATCTAAAATTCTGTGTAAGAATATGCAGATGAACAGACAACAAGAATTACAAAAACTAATGGGCTGTGAAGTTATCTCCAAGGTAAAGTACCTAGGGGTGGCGATAACAATGAAAAACATTGATCTGTTTAAAAATAATTATGAGAAGTTATGGCATAAAATGAATGAAGATATGTTAAAATGGAACAAGCTTAATTTGTCATTGCTGAGCAGAATAGCTGCAATAAAAATGAATATTTTACCAAGGATAATGCATTTGTTTCAAACTATTCCTATTGTGAAGGATGCCAAACAATTTGATAAATGGCGTAGGAAAATTTCAGAATTTGTGTGGGCTGGGAAGAAGCCAAGGATTAAAATGAAAATTCTGTCAGATGCAAAAGAGAGAGGCGGATTTCAACTACCAGATTTAAAATTGTATCATGAAGCAGTTTGTTTAGTATGAATGAAATAATGGATAACATTGTTAAACAAAAAACTTTTAGTGTTGGAAGGTCACGGAAATAAATTTGGCTGGCCCGCATATTTATATTATGGAAAAAAGAGGATGGATGGTCTTTTCTCCCTCAGATGCCAAGATCGACAAGGAGATTGACAACAGGCTGGCAAAGGCAAACCGTGCATTTGGCCGACTGCACAAAAGAGTGTGGAGCAACAAGCATCTGAAAAAAGGCACAAAGATCAATGTTTACAAAGCGGTTGTGATGACAACCCTCATCTATGGCTCCGAATCGTGGGTTTTATACCGTCATCACCTGCGACTCCTTGAGCGCTTTCATCAGCGCTGCCTTCGCACCATCCTCAACATCCACTGGAGTGACTTTGTGACCAACACTGAAGTCCTCAAGCGGGCAGAGGTTACCAGCATCGAGGCACTGCTGTTGAAGACGCAGCTGCGCTGGGCAGGGCATATTTCTAGGATGGAAAACCACCGCCTTCCCAAGATTGCCCTGTATGGCGAACTCTCCACCGGCCATCGAAATAGAGGGGCACCAAAGAAGAGGTACAAGGACTCCTTGAAGAAATCCCTTAGCACCTGTCACATCAGCCATCACCAGTGGTCTGACCTAGCCTCAGATCGCAAAGCATGGAGGCACACCATCCACCAGGCTGTCTCTTCCTTTGAGAACACACGCATAGCTGGTCTTGAGGACAAAAGGAGATTGAGGAAGAATCGCACTGCTACAGTACCAACCCTAAATCAGACTTTTCCCTGCAGCCGCTGTGGCCGGACCTGCCTGTCCCACATTGGTCTTGTCAGCCACCAGCGAGCCTGCAGCAAACGTGGACTATTGCACCCTTCTTAAATCTTCGTTCGCGAAGCCAAGCCGAGAGAGAGAGAGAGAGATATAAGAAGCAACCTATTAAATACATGGATAAAATATAAGAAATATGGAGATGAGAGAAGACCTTTATGGATAGTGCCAGCTGAAGTGATAAAGATAACGGCTAAGACAGGCGAAGAAAAGTGGCTGTCATATAATCAATTATTAAAAATACAAAGTGGGAAAATAGAACTGAAAACTGCTGAAGAATTGAGTCATAAATATGATTGGTTTCAAATGCAACAAATAAAAAGCTTGGTGGAGAATGATATCAAAACTGAAGGAATAAGGAAGGAACAAACAGAAATGGAAAAAGTTCTGCTTGGAGACAATGAGAAACTAATTTCAAAAGTATACAAATTACTTTTACAATGGTCTACAGAAGATGAAGTAGTGAAATCTCAAATGATAAAATGGGCAATTAATGTAAATAAAGAAATAAAGATGGAATCTTGGGAATATTTGTGGAAGAACTCTATGAAACTCGCAACATGTCCAAGTATTAAAGAAAACTGTTTTAAGATGACGTATAGATGGTATATGACTCCTAAAAAATTAACAAAGATGAATAACAAGATGCCAGACAGGTGTTGGAAATGTAAAAAGCATAAAGGTTCTTTCTACCATATGTGAAAGAGGTAAAATGTTTTGGCAGATGATCCAGCAAGAGATGTCTAATATCTTGGGATATGAGTTTAACAAAATTGCAGAGACTTTTCTGTTGGGATTACAAATGGAAAAATTTCCAAAAGAAGATAGAACTTTAATCTGGTACTTGCTCTCAGCTGCTAGGACATTGTATGTGCAGTTGTGGAAGCAAGAAAAAATACCAGAGAAATGGGACTGGATTATAAAAGTTATGTCATGGAGTGAAATGGACAAATTAACAAGAATATTAAGAGACTATGATTTAGAAGTTTTTAAGATGGAGTGGAAGAAGTTCAGAAGATACGTAGAAAAGGAGTGGAAAATAAAAGGACATTGGACAAACTTTGATAATGATTAAGTTTTTTAAAAACAAGAATATAACTTTTGGTTTTTTAATAGTTAAGGGTACCTTTAATATTTGTTTTTCTTTAAGTAAATAACACTGGCGGGGGTCAAGTAACGGGGGGGAGGGGTGGGGGAAAAGTAAGATAAGGGGTAGATAAATCTTTCCTTTTTTAAGTTGTAAGATATAGATATAGATTTGCTACCATATGTTATCAATAAAATTGTTTATTGAAGAAAAAAAACCCACTCTCTCCAAACCTTTTAACTTCAGCTATCCAGAGGTCCCAAAAAATCTCAAATATTTTTGGGATTTTCAAGGACCAATCATTTTGGATAGCTAGAAAATGGCCAAATCTCTATCTAGTTGAAGGAGCATCTGGAAAATACTGATAAGGTATTTTGGAGGTATTTCTTCAGTTACGATCTAGCTGAACGCACACCCTTAATGAACACAGGACAAAAAGAGAGGAACATTACTTGCTGCTACTTTAACTGGAAAAAACCTTGCACAGTCAGGCACGGCCTGTATCATTGTACTTATGTTTATACACTGCTCTTCCTTTCAGAAAACATGAAGCAGCATAATGCTTTACCATACAAGTAATGATAAGGTCTCTATTTATTTAGTTTCAACACTACTGCATCATGAGCTCCCAGATCATTCAGTATACCATTCCTTATGTTTTGCCATAGTTGAGAAGAAAGAAGAAGAAGAAGAAGAAGAAGTAGAAGAAGAAGAAGAAGAAGAAGAAGAAGAAGAAGAAGAAGAAGAAGAAGAAGAAGATGATGATGATGATGATGATGATGATGATATTGGATTTATATCCCGCCCTCCACTCCGAAGAGTCTCAGAGCGGCTCACAATCTCCTTTACCTTCCTCCCCCACAACAGACACCCTGTGAGGTGGGCGGGGCTGGAGAGGGCTCTCACAGCAGCTGCCCTTTCAAGGACAACCTCTGCCAGAGCTATGGCTGACCCAAGGCCATGCTAGCAGGTGCAAGTGGAGGAGTGGGGAATCAAACCCGGTTCTCCCAGATAAGAGTCCGTGCACTTAACCACTACACTTAACCACTACACCAAATAAGTATCTTTTAAAAAAGAAAAGAAGAGAAAAACTAACAACTGACCTGAGAAACACGAAGACATGAGAAAGCTGGCGAGCAAAAGAGATTTCCCAAGGAAACACCACATCAATTAGGTTTAAGAATCAATTCAAAAACTGCCATCACTAATAATAACCACTGAAAGCATCCCAAGTGTAATTCTTTTGTTTGCTTGTGACAATATCTGCACCTTTTATTATTTCAAAGTGTTATTGCTGTTTTTAGGATTGCTTTTATTCTGCTTCAAGCTGCTCGTGTGGGATTCTTTTTATTTTATTTTTAAACTTGTGTTACAATTGCATAATGTTTTAAACATGCTGTGGGCAACTGTGTGTGCCATTTTAACAGCAGAAATGCCGGATATAAATCTTCTAAATAAACAATGCCTCATCTTTTAAAAACATTTCCTGACTGAAAACACCTCCTGCCTGTACCAATAAATGTACTCACCACCATTTGACTACCAAAGGACCAATAACACCAAGAAGCTCAGAAGCATTATCTATGCGCAATGCAACTAACAACCTATATGTCTAGCCTGTCCACTCTCCATTGTTGCCATGATCTCTCTGCCTTCTATGTTGGCATTTACTTCTATTCCTTGGCCTGTGAGGAACCTGGCTTTTTCTGCCAAATTCAGAAAGTTATGGCCATTCCTCATCAGGGTGTATTCTGCAGGGCATTTACAGAACAAAAGGCAACAGCAGGCTGCTTACATGATCAAATTATAGTCATGAAAGAACAAGGGCTTGTAAACTTGGACAAAGCCAGAAAGATGAAGCCAGGTTCAATGGAAAACCCAGAAAGAAAGAGATCCAGACAGGTACAATACTCTAAAAGAAACCAGCTTGCCACTTAGTAAGTTTTACTCCTGAAGCTGACATCTTTCTCACTTCCACTATGGAAGCCCCTTCTGGACATACTTGGGGTTAGACATAACCATGGGGGATAAGCATCAATGGCAACCATCCTTGGTAGCTAAAGGGAACCTCCATAGTCAGAGGCAGCAAATCTCTGAATATCAATGCCAGAAGAGGAAGACCTTGGCCTCTATGCCATGCCCAGTAACTGATTGGGTGGCTGCTGTGTGAAGCAGGTTTTGGGATTAGATGAACCATCAATTTGATCTAGAAAGGCTCTTCTTTTGTTCTCCTTCCAGATCAAATCTCCTCTTAATTTTTTTTATTTATTTGTACATGTGTGCATCTGTGTGTGAGCATGTGTGAGTGTGCGCACCTGGAAGTCACGGCAGCCTCTAGTGACTAACCCCCTACTGGGGGCCTGGAGGATATTCAGGGAGGTGGCCAAATAAAGCCTGCCCCCGCCTCCTGATATTCCAAGGAGGTCTCCCATCCAAGTACTTGCCAGTGTTGACTGTGCTTAGTTTCTAAGATCTGGCAAGATCAGGCTTGCCTGGGCTATCCAGGCCAGGGCATCAAATCTCCTTACCTCTGACTTCCCCTAAGGCTTACCTCTGACTTCCCCTAAATTTACCTTCCTCCCTCTAAGCTCACAACATCAAAATGTTTTGCTTTCTTTATCATCTGGCCCCAAACTTATGAGCTATTATTATTCAAAATCGTACTCTAGGTGTACCCTGGGTTTTAACTCACTTGTCACACTCAGATCTGCTCCATGTGCTCTCCATTTTGGATCACTTTAGATGACTTCCTGGAACCACTATCTAGATTCTCACTTGCCTCTCTTAACAAGTTCCTCTCCTAGAATTTCAGATCTACTTGGTTTTGTGTAAGGTCAAGGTTCACAAGGATCACTGGATATCTGTACACCTGCCTTCCCAGAAGACTCCTCTGTACAGAACTGGATAGGTAAAATTCTTAAGAAAGGCAGACTTTAAGCTGGAGAACTGGGTTTGAATTCCCACTCCTCCACATAAAGCCAGCTGGGTGAACTTGAGTCAGTCACAGTTCTCTCAGAACTCTCTCAGCCCCACCTACCTCACAGAGGGTCTGATGCAGGGAGAAGAAGGGAGGGTGATTGTAAGCTGCTCCAAAACTTCTTCATGTAGTGAAGAGTGGGGTATAAAACCAGCTCTTCTTCTTCTTCTCCTTGTTCTCTTCTCCCTCCTACCCTAAGTTACATGCTATGTAAGATATATTTTGTAGGCACTGGAAATAGTTACATGTTCTTGTGGGCATGTACAATACTGACTGCATGCACATATTATATTTATGCTTGATATCTATTCTTGGTT
Organism: Heteronotia binoei; assembly: GCF_032191835.1. Taxonomy (NCBI): domain Eukaryota; kingdom Metazoa; phylum Chordata; class Lepidosauria; order Squamata; family Gekkonidae; genus Heteronotia; species Heteronotia binoei. The sequence goes on from NC_083224.1 coordinate 56,443,217, forward strand.
ATTCTGCTAAATGTCAGCCTGTTTTCATTTCCAAGACTGCCTCAAAGTTTCATTCCTTTATTTTAAACATCTCTTGGTGCGTGTGTGTATGTGTGTAAGAGAGAGAGAAATTCCCCTCAAGCAAGCATGTTAAAACCAAAACCAGCAGCTCCACACCTGAATGTAGCATCCCCCAGAATGAATTTGGAGCCAAGTAAGAAGCAGATGTGTACCATTCATTCCAACATATTTCCAGTGGACATGTGGGCTTCTCAAGATACACAGTAACTCCATCTTGCACCTTCCCTCTCAAGTACAGTAGGTAAAAAATGGTAAAGGTAGTCCCCTGTGCAAGCACCAGTCATTTCTGACTCTGTGGTGACGTTGCTTTCACAACTTCACCGCAGACTTTTTACAGGGTGGTTTGTCATTGCCTTCCCCAGTCATCTGCACTTTCCCCCCAGCAAGCTGGGTACTCATTTTGTCTCTTGAAAAATAACAGACCCAGACAAACATAGAGAAGAGCTATAGGCACAAGCATATTAAAACACATACATTTTCACCAGTTTGCAAGACCCTGCTGGATCAGACCCACAGACCAGCATACTGTCTCAAATAGCGGCCAACTGGCAACTCCAAACGGTCAACAACAGGGCATAGAGGCCAAAGCCTTCCTTTATGTTGCCTTCTGGAACTAGTATTCAGAGGTTTACTGACTTCATATGTGGACCCTTTTAGTTCATGGCTAGTAGACACCAGTAGGTCTATCCTCACGAATGCATAAAATACTTTTTAAAGCCATTTATGCCTGCTGCCATCACTACATCCTCTGGCAGCAAATTTGTACATCTTGATCACTCGATATGTAAAGTAGTGGGTTCAGGATGGACAAAAAGAAATACTGTCCATCCATTGTGGTTAATGTTTCGAACCAGCAGCATAAGCAGGCAATAAGTTGCTTTACATCAGATCAACAGTCAATCTAACACAATACTGTCAAATTCAATGAGGAACAACTCTCCAGTGAGTCAAGCAGAACTCTTCCAAACCTTACAAATGGAGATCCTTTGAGGATCACTTCATACACAATGCATGATAGGTGCACTTAAAAAATGAAGTATGGATACAGTAAAAATATATATAATATGTGTTCACTCATCAAGACACACATGGCAGACTGCAGCTCCATTGTTGAGTGTTTAGCTGCTGGCAAACCTGAGTATGCTTTCATAAAACACACAAAATGCCCCTAAGATGCAAGGCACAGAACCTGGACCTTTATCTCAAACAAAACATTTGCCCTGCCACTTAAGTGGTATCTTTACCAACTTCATTGGGATGTAAAAAGTTGAACTGGGGTGGGGGGGCGGGTGGGGGCGGTTAATGGGCTACCGTTGGACCTTGCCACATGCATATACCCACATACGCACAAAGAAGGAAAATGTGCTTGCCTTCTCCAGAAGCAATACATTGCCAGGAACCCCAAGAGGCTTGTAGAAAGCAGAGGAATGAGGCAACTTGTTCAGTTAGAAAAAATGACTGAGAAGAATGTGGAGTCTCTTAAGCCAGCGCCTGGATGTTCTTATTTCAGCATCCTAGAAGGAAATGAGGACACAGAAGAGACTGATGGTTAACAAAACTGCACATAAAGTAAAGAAAGAGAATCCATGTCAATTATTACTGTTATTGTTGTTATTCATAAATAACCAATGCTGTACAAAACATTAAAGAAAACATGCACAACATATTACTATGGAGTTTTACAGTCTTTTCAGTAGCTTAGCTGGCCACCATACTGTGGCACCTACAGCAATGCAATGCCTATATAACCATACAGCAGGGGTGGCCAAACTGGCTCAGAAACCAAATTTGGCTCTTTCACACATATTGTATAGCTCTTGAAGCTCTCATCAGCCAGCTTGAAGAAGGCTTTTCTCTCTTTAAATCACTTTGCCAAGTCAAGTCAGCTGGCGGCTTGGAGAATGCATTTAAAGTTGCTTTCTTTCCAACTCCATCTCCTCCATCTATTTGCCTGCCTACCTGCCTTCCTTCCTTCCTTGCAGCTCTCAAATATCTGACATTTATGTCTTGCAGCTCTCAAACATCTGATGTTTATTCTATGTGGTTCTAATGTTAAGCAAGTTTGGCCACCCCTGCTATACAGGTTTCTTCTCACTGTATTACACATGGCACAGTGAATTTAAATCTCTGAAGGGGATTGCCCAGGGATGCTGTGTAATGTTTTGCTGTGAGCCCTGAAGCTTCATCTCCAAGCCATATTTCAAATGGTTAATAGCAAAAATATCAAGGAAATACCTTCAAAGGACATTAACAAATCCTACACAGAGCAAGTAACAGTATGTTCACTAAATGGTGATCAGTCTTACTATATGTAGTAAGAAACAAGGGTGGTCTGAGCTGCTTAAGGTAAAACAAATATTTGTTTTTGCAGTCCCCAAGAGGTTTTCATGCCCATTTCATCGGGTGTTATAACACAATGAACTCCAAACTTACCCATGGGGATTGCATCAATGTGATTCTTGAACCACATGCTCTAGAGAAGGGCCAAAGACAAATTCTCTCAAACGTCAAGCTTCAGCTCACTCAGTTTCTCAGAAGTGCAATCGGTCCAGTCCCACAGTGCTAACAGAAGAACGGGGCTCCTCAGAAAGCTCAGAGTGCAGCTACACAGCCAATGGCAAGTGCACCAAAAAGCAAAGGGAAAAAAGTGCTTTGTCAACTAGACTTGCCAAAAGCCCACAGAAAGAGCATCCCTTTCTTAATAAAGTCTTAAAGAGATGGTATTTATCAGGTGATGCTACTTACCCCATGCCATGAAAAGCTTCACCTGTCCATTTCTACACATTAAGCCTCTACTAAAGGGAGTTTTTTCCCAGGTTGTTGGCAACCCCATGGGCAACCCACTTTCAGTAGGCAGCAGTCTACAGAGGGTACTTCTTGCAAACAACACCCAAAGAAACCCAAACCATGGTTTTATTTAAGATGTTTTTACCCCTCCTTTCAATTTTTAAAAAGTGACTTACAACATAAATCACTACATCACAAAAAAGCTAATGAATAGCAACAACAACAAAATAAAACAGAAATAGAGTCAAACAGCCGCAAGACTTCTAGCAATATATTCAGACATCAAGTTAAAACTTTATAACACTGAACTTTTCAATAGTGCGTTATCATCCATGTTACAGCAAATCAACTGTGGGCAAAATTAGTCATATTGATACAATATATGTATCTTTGAAAACATGATATAAATGCCGATAGTATATACTATACCTTCTACGGTAATATATTTATTACCTTATATGGAAGATTGTCTTAAAATATTTTTAATATAATTCAAGTAAAATACTGTCTTAAAGTATCTCAAAGGAGAAAACATTTCACAAGAGGTTTTTTTCAGTGCTCTCCAATGGAAAAAAGCCCTCAGAAAACAACTTTTACCTAATGAAGGCTTTTTGGCTTTCGCATCTTTAGTCTGAAAGCCACAGAAATAGTACGTCAAACAGACATGAGGAGAGATTTTAACATCTAGGTTAGAATACTGCAATGAGATCTGCATTGGGCTGACCCTGAAGAGAATTCTGAAATTATAGTTGTTACAGATGCTGTTGACTGGAGTAGGTTGTGAGGAAAATATTGCTCAGTTCTTATTCTACCTACATTGGCTCCTAATCAGCTTTTGGGCTCAATTCAGCCTGTTGATATTGACCATTAAAGACCTATATGGCTTGGGTTCAACATACCTTAAGGAACAGTCCTGGAACATTTAGAAAGGATGGCTGTGATTACTAAGAGCCAGCACGGGTTTCTCAAGAACAAGTCATATCAGACTAACCTGATCTCTCTTTTTTTGAGAAAGTGACTACCTTGCTGGATTCAGGGGAATGCTGTAGACATAGTTCTCGATTTCCGTAAGGCTTTTTATAAGGTTCTGCATACTATCCTTGTTGACAAGTTGGTAAAATGTGGTTTGGATCCTGTTACCGTTAGGTGGATCTGTAACTGGTTGACAGATTGCACCCAAAGAGTGCTTGTGAATGGTTTCTCATCCTCTTGGAGAGGAGTGACAAGTGGAGTGCCTCAAGGATCTGTCCTAGGACCTATTTTGTTCAACATCTTTACAAACGATTTGGATGAAGGAACAGAGGGAATGCTCATTAAATTTTCAGATACAACAGGGTCCTCTTTGGAACACCTAATAATGACCAACTTGCCATCTATAATCACTGAAATTCTAATTGTCTGTATGAATTATTGCACTAGTACCTATTGATATTGATGTTTTAATAATTGTTTTATTTCTTATTTTATTGCTGTTTTATCTTGTTTGGACATTGTTTGACCCTAATCTGTGAGCCGCCCTGAGCCTGCCTTCACGGGGAGGGCCGGATATAAATTAAATTAAATTAAAAGAAACAGAGTACAGGATGATCTTGACAGGCTGGAAAACTGGGCTAAAATCAATAAAATGAATTTTAACAGGGATAAATATAAAGTTCTACATTTAGGTAGGAAAAATCCAAAGCATGGTTATAGGATGGAGCAGACTTGACTTGGCAGTACTATGTGCGAAAAGGTTCTAGGGTCTTAGGGAACCATACGCTGAACGTGAGTCAACAGTGTGATGTGGTGGCTAAAAAGGCAAATGCAAGTTTGGGTTGCATCAACAGAAGTATAGTGTCCAGATCACGTGAAGTGATGGTATCGCTTTACTCTGCTCTGGTAAGACCTCACCCGGAGTATTGTGTTCAGTTTTGGGCACCACATTTTAAGAAGGACGTAGACAAGCTGGAATGAGTCCAAAGGAGGGCAACAAAGATGATGAAGGGTCTGGAGACCAAGTCCTATGAAGAAAGGCTAAAGGAGATGGGTATGTTTAGCCTGGAGAGGAGGCGGCTGAGAGGTGATATGATCACCATCTTCAAGTACTTGAAGGGCTGTCATATAGAGGATGGTGCAGGATTGTTTTCTGTTGCCCCAGAAGGTTGGACCAGAACCAACGGGTTGAAATTAAATCAGAAGAGTTTCTGATTCAACATTAGGAAGAACTTCCTGACAGATCGGTGGAACAGGCTTCCTTGGGAGGTGGTGGGCTCTCCTTCCTTGGAGGTTTTTAAACAAAGTCTAGATGGCCATCTGATAGCAATGCTGATCCTGTGAACTTAGAAGGAGGTATTTGTGAATTTCCTGCATTGTGCGGGTTGGACTAGATGACCCTGGTGGTCCATTCCAACTCTATGATCGCCTACTCCCATAGGAACCTGCCTGACCACTGCAGTCATCTTGAGTAACTTTCCTTTGGGTGCCCTTGCCATCTTAGGCTAGATGGGTAGCAACCTGAGAAAGCTGCGACACCAAAATTATGTAATTCGTTCCCCAGATAGTCTGTTCTGTTCTATCATTGTCTTTCACTAGTAGGTGAATACTTGCCTGTGTTACTGGCACTCCTTTGTTCCTTTTTTATTTTGTTAAATTCGTTAAGATTTTTTTACTGATTTATATATTTATGTGTTTTAAAAAAACTTCTTGCAATGGTTTTGATAGTTCACTGCCTCGCAGATCTTAAGTTGAGTGGAAAGGCAGCATTAAAATGTATAAAAGAAAAATTAAAAAGAATGCTCACTTCCGCCTGGTAGCCACTCATGTCATCTCCAAAGGCAGGGAACACTCAAAGACGGGCCACTCATGAAGACCTTAATAACTGCACAGGTTCATATGGGAGCAGGTGGCCTTTAAAATATACCAGTCCCAGATACTAAGAGCTTCATAGGTCAATATCTGCATTTTAAATTGTGCCTAGAAACAAGCTCACAGTCAAGGAGTTCTTTAAATAATGCCATGTTACATACATCCCTGCTTGTATTATCTGACCAATTAATATTATTGCAAAAATTGTTTTAATATTTAATTTTATTGGTATTGTTTTATTAATGTTGTTACCCTTTCTGAGCACTGTTGTACAGGGAAGGATGAGGTATAAATCTTGTTTTTCCTGTTGTTAATAGCCTTGAGGTTATATTCTAAATCAGCTGAATTAACACCAAGCAGAACCTATCACAATATTCTAACTAGATACCCTTCATTTGCAGATGATCTCTCAAAACAAGCTTGACCCAGGCAGAAATACTACGGCGGTGCTATTCCCATGAGCTCTTCAGCATCTTCCGCTTTCTTGAGCCAAACTCATTACTGTCGCACAGCAGCTCCTTAGCTAAGAGGCAAAAACCATGTGACAAAAGAACACCACAAGCAACCACCCAGCAGAGACAACAAGCTGCCTAGCAAACGCCAGACTAGTTGGACACAGCATGTTGGAATTTTCTGCAGGTCAAATTTCCTCCATGCATACATAAAATGGGATTCATTACTGTCATCCTAGTTTGGGGGGGGGGGTGATTTGTCATGGAAATAATTCCTAAGCAAAGGCAGAGAAAGGTGGCGTCAGGAAACCCAGAGGGATACAACAGAAGATGGCAAATGATTCCTGGAATCAGTTCACCAGGCAACCTCTCAGCCTTTTTAAAATCAAGCTTATGCCAGGGCTATAAGGCCATTCAACCTTTACAGGATGGCATCAGCCCAGAAACGGTGTTAAGGCCCAATGAAGTCCATTTAGCTTCATTCAGAAGACTTATTTTTTTCAATGTTTCAGAGACTCCCTATTTGCTGCCTCAAATGGGTTTAAAAAAAAGAGACATGGGATAGAGTCAAGACATCACAACAAACTGCAATTAAGCTCAAGTTTTGCACAAATGCAAGGTATTGCTACACTCAAAGGCAGCCCTCTCACCGCCGCCACCCCTGTCTTGTACACAGAACTGGATAGAAAACTTCCAAATTAGATCAAGTTCTAACACACAGTGATGTCTAAGCACTGGAGCATCAGTGAATCAGTCTGTTTACTCAACACAAGCCAGGATTCTAAACTTGGAGGTTTAATCCTTCCCATTACCAAAAGGCAGATAAAAATATGATAAAATTGTTCCATTACAAAGAAGATATAAATGCATTAATTTAAACACACACACACACGTCATGCCACTTCTAAAAGCTCAAGAAGTCTTGGATGTTTAAAAGTACAAAACGTATCATGTATACAAAATATATGTTGCATGCCAAAAGCCTCCAACCTATTTGCCCACAGTTAACATCTATTGTGGAGGTTGTCCACTGTAAGACTCAGTGCTTCGGCTTTTTCTTCTTCCAACCTTCTTCTGCTGTTAACAGCTAACTCTGCTGTGTCAGGTGTGATTGGCTAATTATTCCCCAATACAGAGATGCTGCAAAGGCACATCTGGAACTGTGGCTTATGCAGAAAGAGAATGATTCCTTGTCAAGTAATTTTTGCTCTTATATATGCTAAAAGTAATTCTTAAGGACGTAAGAAGAAAATGTTCCTCTAATTTCAATTTAGAAACACAGCATGCCTCAAGTATGATAGGTAATTTCCTTTGTAAAAGCAGAAAGGAACACAGACTGCATACATGACACATGTACATTTACAGAATGAAAAGTTCATTGATCACCTTATTTATACATTTTATTTAGAAAATAAATTCCTGAAAAGTTGCAAAGTGCTCTAGTGTCTTCATGATGTCACACAGGCATTGACCAATCAGCAGGCATACCCCATCAAACTCTGCTGCAAACTTGCAGAACTGGTTTTCCCTGAGTTTGATCCTGGTGAAAAACCATTTATTTGCACAGACTGGGTAAACACCCATCAAGAACAGTCCCAGCATCTGAGTAGTGTTTCCTTTGTAGCAAAATATCTTCTGACAAGCCAGGCTCCTAAATCCTGATACCATATTCATTTTGCTTAATTTGTGTTTCTCTCTTCATATCCACACCTCCTTGTACTTAGCTTCTTTTCTGCCTCAGTGTTGTTGCAGCTACAAGTGGTGGCTCTCACCATAGCAGAGGAGTGTCCAAGTCAACTGTTTTCTCTTTCATGTCTGAAGGTATCTCTTTAGTGTGTCCCAAAAGCTTGTTTTCGCACCTAAGAACTCACTGTGCACCTCCACAAGAGTACACAGTACTACATCTCATTAAAGACCATTCACCTAATGCACACACATCTGCATAACTCAAAATTGAACAAAAAACCTTTGTATTCATCCTCACTCTTTAAAAACATTTTTAATGGCATCACTGGCAATAGCTGGATGGTTATGAGCTGCCCAGAGTAACTCACAAGAGGCCAGTTTTCAAGCTAAAGTTACCATGTGTAAGCAACTTGAAAACAACTCTGTGCCACAGGAACTAAAATGTTAAGAGAAGCTCATCAATCCTTAACAGAAACATCGGCATATGTACCATCCCTGCCTAAAGAACATCCCACATTTCTCCAGTTTCACAACTGTACCATCTGTTGAGATGAGAGCATTTACCTGCTGCTGTATCAGCATTCCCACATTATGTCCAGCAGTTCCCCTCTGCACTTTAACAAGTAAATCTCTGCTTCTATGTTTACTAAATATTCACAGATTTTAAATCTCTGTTTAATCTCAATCAAAGCTGCCCAATTTTCTAAGAGCTCATGGATTTCTTATGGAAGAGAAGCAAGTTTCTTCTGGTGCATCATTTAAGCATTCTGACAGTTTACTACCATAATTAGAAATGCGTTAAGTTTTATACTACAATCAAAGATCATTGTTTTGTTTTTAAAAAATCTGTTTACTCAAAATAAGGTATAGGTATTTCTAACAACCCAACACTAACATGGAAAATCATCCTACAAGCTACAGAGAAATATAAACATTTCCTGCCAGGTGGGGTTATCAATATCTATGTATCCATCAGTACTGGTACTAGGAAGCATTTGCCTGCTGTCATGCACTCTTTGATTTATTTTCATTTGCCTCAGCACGACACATTTGTCCAACAAGGCTGAAGCAAAAATCAAGTTCCAATTATGCATCCTTTCCATCCGGATGCTCTTGGGAATTTTCAGAGACACATAACACATACAGGGGGAAATCTCTTACTGAATCCACAATGCCCCATTCAATCTACGTATGAACCGTTACTATCCATGCTGGCCCCAAGCAAACAGAGATGGAGTAAGAAACACAATAAGAACATAAGAACATAAGAGAAGCCATGTTGGATCAGGCCAACGGCCCATCAAGTCCAACACTCTGTGTCACACAGTGGCAAAAAAATTTATATACACACATACACTGTGGCTAATAGCCACTGATGGACCTGTGCTCCATATATTTATCTAAACCCTTCTTGAATCAATCACAACAAAAGCACTATTTACAGAAATGGCTTGAGTTTTGCTCAGAAGTGAACAAATTTCCCTTGGAGGTGTACAACATCTTTTGCCATAACATATATTTCAGCAACGAAGAACGAATACTCACACAGACTCCAGATTTGCAAAAGCAAACAGCAAAAAAATTACACACTTAATTTTGCACTGCAGCTGAAATCACTATCATGTTAATAATACATATTGGTACTATCAGCTTTTTGCATGTGATTATTGATACTAACATCACGATGAACATTGGGGAATTTGGGTGGTTGGAATGGTAGCCTCATGGTCCAAACCTACAATCTAGTGTGGTAAATTGGAAGGGGGTGGGGTTTCCATGCCTCAAAGAAGGGAAGACAGGTATGCAACACATCCTCCATGACTGGGAAGTAATACTTATTTGTTTACTTATTTATTTACATCCCACTTTTCTCCCCAGCAGGGACCCAAAGCAGCTTACATCATTCTCTAGGGATATGCATTCAGCATAAACCAAACCGAATAAAAAACTGAAAAATACCTTATCAGTATTCTGGGGGTATTAATTCAGCCAAATATAGATCAAAAGATCTGATTCAGCTACCAATGTAGCTGAGCCCAAATAAAAACCAGGTTTTTCCAGCTTTTATTCAGGTTAGCTATGCCAAGGAGCCCCATGGTGCAGAGTGGTAAGCTGCAGTCCTAAGAGCTCTGCTCATGACCTGAGTTTGATCCAGGCAGAAGCTGGATTCAGGTAGCCAGCTCAAGGTTGACTAAGCCTTCCATCCTTCTGAGGTTGGTAAAATAAGTACCCAGCTTGCTGGAGGTGAAGTGCAGATTACTGGGGAATGCAATGGCAAATCACCCCATAACAAAAAGTCTGCCAAGAAAATGTCAAGATGTGACTCCTCCCCATGGGTAATGACTCGGTTGCTTGCACAGGGGGACTACCTTTACCTTTATATCAAGGAAAGGATCAGCTGGGGCAATGAGAGCTGAGAGTTCTGTGCCACCTCAGTTGGTAGGCTCCTCAAGCCACGTCTGCATCCAGTGGGGAGAGACCCGCCTTCCACACACAGATCCTGGGGCCATCTTCTCCTGGTCCACAGTTTAAGGCACATGGCAGGAGAAGCCTCCCAGCCAGGTCTGCATCTGGCAGGGAGACACTTCCCCACCACATGCAGATCCTGAGGCCAGCTTTTCCTGACCTGTGGTTTAAAGCACTGGGCAGTAGAAGCCTCCCAGCCAGGTCTGCATGTGGCGGTAAGAAATCTCCTCCATTGGAAACATGGCCCCCTTCTTCTGGGGCCCACAGAATTAGACCCCCAATATAGTGGCCCACATAGAGTATAATGGAGCTGGGGCGGAGTGGAAATTCAGCAATCCCCAATATTTCCCAAATCCCAATAACATACTAATATTGGGAAATACTAATATTTTTCATGTTCAGTATACCCGAAGTGTAAAAAATACCAATATTTTGTGCACATCTCTATTGTTCTCCTCTTCTCCCTTTTATTCTCACAACCATGTGAGGCAGGTTAGGCTGCGAATGTGTGACTGGCCCAAGGTCATCCAGTGAGTTTCCATGGCAGCGTGGGGATTCAAACCTTGATTTCTCAGATCTTAGTCCAACACTTTAAGCACTACACCACACTGGCTCTCTAGAGGTATGAAACCTCTAGACCAACAGTTCTCAACTTTTTTTTTTTTTTATCATGACCCACAAACCCAAATTTACTTGTTGTGGTGACCCAGCCAGTGCTGGTCCAAGGTTTTTCTGGTACCCTAGGCAAACTAGGAACTTGGCACCCATCTATTCCAGCATTCCATTTTCTATAGTACCCAACAAATACACATCACAGAAAGGGTGCAGCTGCCCCCACTAAGAATCCCAAGCAAGTCAAAGTTCACCTCTGGGCAAGAGACTTGCCATTTGGGAGGGCTGGCCTGCACTCTACTTTCAGAGGCTTTGTGACCCACTTTTGGGTCCCTATCCACAGCCTGGGAAACACTGCTCTAGACTGACTAGGCCAGATACTAACATCTGGCTTTATGTCTTGGCTCAATCAACGAAACCATAAATTCTGCTTGCTGCACTTTGAAGTCCAGTTCCTCCCTTCAACCTTTGATTGACCAGTCACGAGCCCCAGAGCATCCACTAACATGCTGTGCAAATTTGTTAATAAAATATGCAGCAGTGCAAATCCCACCAGACTCCCAGTTTGCTTCTACAGCAGTCCTAAACACCACACTGAACAACAGACTAAATAACTCACCTCCTGCTGAGTCACAAGTGAAGAGAATGGCTTGTTTACAGCAGGACACACAAACATACAAATCTTCTAAAAAGTAAACAACTGTATCAGGCTTCTGCTTGAGGCAAACTGGTTCTACAAAGAAAACTTTTTGCTCCCAACATAAGAAAAGTCAGTTCTGTTAATGTGAAACTGGAGGCAGAGTTCTGACCATCCAGGTTTAATCTACTTGCCTACTGCCCAAGAGCCAATTTAAAAAACAATTCATTGTGCCCTTCCTTGCTGCCTGCTCAGAAGCCACCGCCTATCACTCTACACAGGCTGAAGGACTCACAGCGCAGTTTCCATACAGAAGATCCTAGTTTCAATCCCTGGCACCCCCAGATAAAGGAGCTCAGTTTGTAAGTTTGGGAAAGACCTGAGACTCTGGAAAGCCTTCGATCAAAATACTGAACAAAGTTAATGAAGGTTGTTTCACATTTTACATTGCCTTGGCCTGGACAGCCCAGGCTAGCCTAATCTCATCAGCTCCTGGAAACTAAGCAAGGTTGGTCCTGGTTAGTATGTGGGTGGGAGGCCACCAAGGAAGTCCAAGGAGGCTACACAGAGGCAGCCAACAGCAAACCACCTCTGAACATTTCTTGTCTTAAAAACCCTATTGTAGTATTTCCCACCTTGTGTCATGGGACCCAAAAGTGAGTTGTGAAGCTTCTGAAAGAGGGTTGCATGCCAGCCCTCCCTAATGGCCACCCCTGCTCTTTCCATTGCGCTCTTCTTGGCAATTATGGTATGACTTTGAACACAATCTTGTATGTCATATATGAATTGTTATTTCTACTTCACTGTTTCTTAGAGACTGCAGGACGAGGGGAAGGGTTGTTAAAGGGAGTACTGGAGAAGGAGAGAGTGGTCAAAGGTTGGCATGTAACCTCCGTACTCAAAGGCTATGTATGTCAGAATGCCACTTGCTTGGGGTTTATAGTTAGGGAAGTTTTGCCCTTTGTGCAATGTTAGTTGGTTTCTCAAAAAAGACAGGTTGCTTACCTGTAACTGTAGATCTTCGAGTGGTCATCTGTGCATTCACACTCATGGGATAGTGCGCCTGCGCCGATCCCCGAATCGGTATCTGAAAAAGCCCGGGATTTTTCCGCGCTCGGCGCCAACGAGCATGCGCAGGCGACCCACTGCGCATGCCCACCAGCGCCCGCGCGGCAATCCCGCCAGTTCCTCCCTGACCGCTGAAAGCCCCTTACTGAAGAGAGACCGTCAGCAGCGGGGAAGGAGGGCGGGTAGTGTGAATGCACAGATGACCACTCGAAGATCTACAGTTACAGGTAAGCAACCTGTCTATCTTCTTCGTGGTCTCTGTGCCTCACACTCATGGGAGATTAGCAAGCAAAGCATACCTGGAGGCGGGAAGACGGTCAGCCTGAAGAAACAGCTTGCAACACCGCAGCTCCCAACCGAGTCCTCTGCTGAGCATGCACGTCCAGCGCGTAGTGCTTCATGAAGGCATGCGGAGAAGACCAGGTAGCCGCCTTGCAGACATCGGAAAGGGACACCCCCTTCAGGAATGCCACCGACGTGGCCATCGCCCTTGTGGAGTGTCCACGAACAGGTCCAGGCAAAGGCTTCTTAGCCAACAAATAACAAAGTTTGATCGTCTCAGTAAGCCATTTGGACAGTCTCTGAGAGGAAATTTTGGACCCTAACTTTGGGGCAGAGTAGGAAACAAAAAGTTGATTGTCCTTACGAAAACCCCGTGAACGATTCAAATAAAACAGGAGGGCACGCTTAACATCTAACGCGTGCAGTCTGCGTTCCTCATCCGAGGAAGGACTAGGGTAAAAGGTGGGTAACCAAACTTCTAAGTTAAGGTGAAACTGGGAAACCACCTTCGGGAGAAAAGTAATGTCTGGAGCCAGAGAGACCCCAGCCTCCCTAAAGGCAAGGTATGGGTAGTCACAACGCATCGCTGTGAGCTCCCCCGCACGACGTGCCGAAGTTATGGCAACTAAAAATGCAGTCTTCCAAGACAAAAGTTGCAGGGAACATGTCGCCATAGGCTCAAAGGGACGACGAGTCAACTTGTCCAGAACCAAAGTCAAGTCCCACAGCTGTGGAGGGGATCTAGACGGGGGATGAAGGCGGAACAACCCCTTCATAAATCTCTTGGACTGCGGGTGAGCAAAGACGGAGTAACCCTCAACTGAACCATGAAAAGCAGAAATAGCTGCTAAATAGACCTTAATGGATGAGAATACCAGCCCCTCATCCACCAAGGACAAAAGAAACTCAAAAACTGTGGGCAGCCCCACAGTGTCAGGTGACATTGGAGAGTCAGCCACAAAGTCACTAAACCTTTTCCACTTCCTCTCGTAAGAGGCACGGGTGGAAGGTTTCCTGCTACTCTGGAGCACTTGCTGAACCCTGGTGGAAAAGTCTAGTGGTCGATGAACCACGCTGTCAGCTTCAGGTGCGGCACGTTGTGATGGAACACGTGCCCTCCCTGGGCCGACAACAGGTCCGGTTCTGCCGGGAACTGGTAAAAGGTCCCCTTCGACTGCTGGAGCAGGATCGAAAACCAGCTCTGACGGGGCCACCACGGGGTCACCAGGATGCAACGTGGCTTCTCCTGCACTAATTTGTGGACCACCCTCGTTAGCAGAGGTAAGGGCGGGAACATGTACAGGAACCAGCCCTCCCACTGAAGTAGAAGTCCGTCTCCCAAGGAAGCCGGATCCGCACCTCCCCTGGCACAGAACAATGGGCACTTCTTGTTCTGCGCTGTGGCGAAAGCGTCCAACTGTGGGTAGCCCCAAAGTTGGAACACCGGCTCTAGGAACCTCCAATGCAGTTCCCATTCGTGAGGGGAGGCTCCACCCCTGCTGAGCGAGTCCGCCTGTATGTTGAGGACCCCCGGCAGATGTGTAGCTTTTACAAAAATGTCCCACTGGAGGCACTCCTCCCAGAGGTCCATCGCCAGCGAGCATAGCCTGCGAGACACTGTCCCCCCCTGTCGGTTTATATAACACAGGGCAGTGGTGTTGTCCGTAAGCAATGCCACAGTCTGTCCCACCAGCAGCGGGCGGAACGATCGAAGGGCAAAGTGAACTGCTAGCAGTTCCAGATAGTTTATGTGGCACCGGCTCAGTTTCGGTGGCCACTTGCCCCCCACACATAGCTCTTCCAGGTGGGCTCCCCACCCCCACATGGAGGCATCGGTAGCGATGGTTACTGTAGGGGTCGGCAGATGAAAAGGGGCCCCTTGACGGATATTGCTCTCTGTTCCCCACCATTGCAGGGAGCGGAGAGTCCCGGGTGGAATGGTGAACCTCTTCCGAGGTGAGTCCCTGAGAGGTCGAAAATGGCGCAAGAACCATATCTGTAGGCCTCTCATGTGCAGTCTTGCGAAACGTAGCACGCTTGTCGTCGCGGCCATCAGCCCCAGCATCCGCTGAAGCTGCTGAGCCGTGCCCCACTGCCGCCTTTGAAGTAGCTGTACCAGAGTGATAATGTCCTTCGCTCTCTGCGAAGGGAGGAATGCTCGATGTTGTTGAGTGTCCAACAGAGCCCCTATGAATTGAACTGTCTTTGAAGGAGTGAGATGGGACTTTTCCAGGTTGACTTGCAGGCCCAGGGTGCCAAGAAGACGCAGAGTGATAGCGATGTGGGTTGCTAGACTCTCCCTCGACTTCGCCACAAGAAGCCAATCGTCGATGTATGGAAAGACAACGACTCCCTGCAGACGAAGATGGGCAGCCACCACACTCATCAGCTTCGTGAACACCCGAGGAGCAGTAGACAGTCCAAACGGCAGGGCCCTGAATTGGAAGTGACGAGCACCCACTGCAAACCGTAGAAAACGCCTGAACGCTGGATGGATGCTGACATGAAAATAAGCATCCTTGAGGTCCAGAGTCGCCATCCAGTCTCCCTGATTGATGAGGGGCAGGATTGTTTGCAGCGTAGCCATTCTGAACTTCTGGTACAGAATAAATTTGTTCAGACTCCGAAGGTCCATGATAGGCCTTAGGCCTCCGTCCCTTTTGGGGACCAGAAAATACCGGGAGTAGAAGCCTCCCGTCCTGGCCTCCGGTGGAACTACCTCTATGGCTTGTTTCTGTAGGAGGTTGTTCACCTCCGCCAGCAGAGGTGGGGAAGGGGGAGTGGTGACTACCACGGACTGGTTCGGGGTCTGAACAAACTCTATTTTGTAGCCCTCTTCTATGATGGACAGAGCCCACCTGTCTGTGGAGATCAACTCCCAGGCCGGTAGGAAAGGGCGTAGGCGGATGGATGAATTCCCAATGGGGGCGATGACGCGTGCTTGGAAGAAGTCAAACCCCCTGCTTCTGGGAGCGAGCCCCCTTCGACTTGCTGGGCGGTTGTGACCCGTAACGGTTCCTGCCGTTGCCTGAGTAGGGTGATCGTTCGGATTGGGCAGGGCGAGGACGCCACTGCTCTGGGGAGAACTTCTGGTAAGGCTTTTTGGTCCAGGGTTTGGACCATTGCTTGGATTTGGAAGCCTTAGCAGCAGATTGGACACCCAAGTTCTTAGATGTCTTAACGCTCTTGTCGAACTCCTGGAGGGCCGAGTCAGTCGTTGTACTGAAAAGCCCGTCACCCTCGAATGGCAGATCCTCAATGAAGGTCTTAGTGTCCTGGTGGAGCGTGGTAGACCTGAGCCAGGAGTGCCGTCGGATACAGACTGCAGACGTGATCTGTTTGGCTGAAGCTTCCACCATATGTTTTGCTGCGGCCAGTTGTTGTCTGGCCACAGCGAGACCTTCTTTCTGTAGCCTGGTTGCAGCAGCTCTCTTGTCCTCGGTTAACGAGGAAAGGAAGGGGGAAAGTTGTTCCCACATGGCATACTGATATCTAGCCATGCAGGCGGCATAGTTAGACACCTTTATGCCGAGTGCCCCCGCGGAGTAGACCTTGCGGCCCATTCCATCGATCTTCCGCCCTTCTTTGTCCGGTGGGGAGGAGTGGACCTTCCTTGCCTTTGAAGAGGAGGAAACTACCACCGAGTTCGGGCGCGGATGGGTGAACAAAAATTCAGCCCCGGGCTCCTGGACCCTATACATATGGTCCAGTCGTTTGGATGAGACTGGCGTCGAGGAGGGTCGTGCCCAAGGCTCCTTGACCACTTGAAGGATCACCTTGGTCACTGGCAGAGCCACCGCAGTGGATGTGTTCCGTTGCATTATATCGAACACGTTGTCGTCCACTACAGGCTCTGGTTGCGTTACAGGCAGCTTGAGGGTGGCAGCAATCCGCTTCACAAGGTCCCCATAGGACTTCAGATCCTCCGACGGTGAGATCGGAAGATCCTCGGCCGTCTGGGAACCCGGTGAAGGCTCCAGTCCCTGGACTTCACTCTCCGATTCCGACGACGAGGAGTCTCTGTGTGTAGAGTGCTCCGAGAGCATCGGGGTCGACTCTCGCGGTGGAAGGATTGGTGTTCTTCGATCCGCATCTACCGGAACCAGCTGTCGATCCGGGGGAACCGATGCCGACGCAGAAGCCTTTCGGGACCGATGGGAAACCCTCGAGACCGATGAAAATTGGGATGCCTGCTCCCAATCGGGGTAGTCGTCCGGGTACCAACGACAGGTCTCGAACCGGGAGTAGGGAGGCTGCCACCTGCGTTGCTCCCACGATGGTATCGGGAAGCGTTGAGGAGGGTAGAAAGTTTCTCGCCTGACTCGGGGCTTGAATGGTGGATCGATCATCGGTGCCGACGCGTCAACCTCCGAGGTCGATCCGCTTTCGGAGCGACGACGGGAGCCCGAAGACGAAGACCGCTGGGTCAAGTCGATTTCCGGCTCTTGTTCCGACGCCGACAGGCGCTGCTGGTCAGCTGGGCTACGGCGCGGAGGCGTCCGAGGTTTTTTCGGGGGTTTTGTCGACGTCGATGCCGACGTACCGCCCGATGGGGAAGGAGTGCGGGGTCGCTTTCGCTTCTCCTTCAACTTCGCCTTTTTCGGAGGTCGGGTCCCCGAATCCTCCTGGCGCTTTTTAGCAGGCATATCCACCGTGCCCTCGAGGGGACGTTTAGTGGAGCCCCGCTCTTCCGGCAAGTCCAGAGTCAGTATCGGAGCCGCATCGGCCGATGCGAGCTCCAGTGCCGGGGTTTCGGACGACTTCGGTGCCGATGCCTCCATCGGTCGATGGGGTCTAAGCGCCGATTCGATCAGTGCCGCCGATAAACGAGCCGCCCGGTTCTTTCTCGTCTGCTTCGAAAAGCGGAGACAATGCGGGCACGCGTCTACTCGGTGGGCCTCTCCCAGGCACAGTAGGCAGAGGGAATGACCGTCTGGAGGGGCGATCTTCTTCCCACACGCACGGCAGCGTTTGAAAAACCCCCAGCGACTTTCCATAGAAAGTAGCCGCAAAAAAACTCCCCAGAACAATCTGAGCGAGAAAAAGAAGAGCGGGGGAAAAGCGCGGGCGAAGTGCCCCGAAGGGCCGTAGCCTGACGAACACAAAACGCTTTTTTTTTTTTTTTTTTTTTAACTAACTAACTAACAACTATAAACTACAACTAACTACTAAACAACAATATTAAACGGGCTAACAAGAAGAAAAGGCGAAGCCAAAAACTTCTCACCGACCGGGGAAAACGGAAAGGTAAACCTCTCAGCGCAGCGGTCAGAAAGGAACTGGCGGGATTGCCGCGCGGGCGCTGGTGGGCATGCGCAGTGGGTCGCCTGCGCATGCTCGTTGGCGCCGAGCGCGGAAAAATCCCGGGCTTTTTCAGATACCGATTCGGGGATCGGCGCAGGCGCACTATCCCATGAGTGTGAGGCACAGAGACCACGAAGAAGATCATCTGGTCAGTCGCTTAAAAAAAAATGGAATGCTGAATTAGATAAGTGCCAAGGTCACAGTTTATTTACTTTGGACCAGTCCTGGATGGGTCACCATATAAAGAAAATTTGGGCTTGTGGGTCACCATATGTCAGCTGTTTTTTGCCAGCAAAAAAAGAAAGTTTCACATTTGCAGCAATTTAATGATGACCTGTGGGGAACTTGGTCATCATCCAGCTCATCAAGAGTCTGACTGCCCTAACACCAAGCAACAAGCAAGCTCAACTGCTTTATTTTTGCTCATTCCTTACAGAAAGGACTAATACAGATGCAATAAATCCATTCACTGATTGGGGTTCCTTGCACATCTTTACCACAAGATGGTGGAGAAGATGCTGAGGAACATCTGGATTTCCCTTCCTAAAGCTATTCAAAGAAGTAAACCCTTGGAATGAAACTACTGACAGAACAGTGCCACCTTCTTCTAGTCTAGGATTGCCATTACTCTATTGTTCTCCCTCCAAAAACTAGAGTATGATGCACAGCTTCCACCCAGCACAGTTTCAAACAAGTTCAGCAGAAGTGTGCTTCTTAATCTAGTGTGGGAGGGGGGTCTTTTAAATTATGCAATAAGAATCTGCTGTTTGACAAAATATCAGATACACATTCTTGCTCCTGGAAGAAAGGATTCTCAAAAGCAAGAAGTGTAAATTTCAGGGACAATCAGATTCTAGCTAATGGGCACAAGCAGGCTCATGCCAGCCAATAAAGTGCTCAGTTCTCCAGTTTTAGAATTGCATTATGCAGAGGTGCAGAGAGAAGGAGAGAGGGAAGAAGTCAATGCAAAATGAAGCAGAACCTTGAAGACAACAGCTTCTAAGCAGGTAACAGCAGCTTTAGTTGTTCTGGGACCCTGGTAAACCCCAAGGATGATGCCATAGAATCACTCATCTATGGAAAGGGGGTGATCATTGGCAAGTCCTTGATCACCCTATAGTTGATTGCCCTCCACCTGTACTGCCTGTATCTGAAGCAGCACAGAGGAACAATTGTAGGGCAGTAGCTGGAGAAGCTGGCTTAAAGGCACTGAGGGTTCTGAGCCCCCCACAGCACAGCACAGCTGCTGCCCTGGATACCTCATGGTTAGGACTGCCCCTGGGGCAAAAGGGGAAAAAATGCAAAACTATGCAGTATCCCTGCAAAGAAACCAAAGCTGGTTGTAAATTAAAATTAATTCTCTCAGATGTCTGACCAGTGGGAAACTCCTGCCTGGGGTAAAATGGAAAGTAAGGATGACACTTGCATACATACAAAGCGTATTTTACCTGTGATATCCCATCCTGCTTTGACTATCAAAAACTTACACCCCCAAAATCTTGTGGGTTTCTAAGATGCTACTGGAGTCAAATCTAGCTCTGCTACTGTAAACCACGGCTACCCTCCTGAAACCATTCTATGCTGTGACTCCCACTTTGTGGAATGGCCTGCGTGAAATCAAACTGTAAAAACAAAATAGTTCAGAAGGGCATTTCCATAGAGGGAATAAGGTTGTAGTATAATGGAATGACGGGCATGTTTATGTAACAGAATTGTAGGGTATTCCTCTGTTTACTGTATTATATATCATATGTCAGATGCATTTTTGTTGCATTCTTTCGAATTTTTCTACTCCTTTTCCTAGATATCTCACGCTATTTGACTGCATTGTCTTATACTATGTAATCTGCCTTGATGCTAAGAAGGAAAGATGGGACTTTAAATGAAATGCATAACATAAAAAACAGTGGGACAGGAGTATAGGAGACCATCTGAAAAGAGCCGCCATCCATAATACGATTATGGAACCATTTAAACTGGCAGAACCAGCGCCAAAATAATTTTATTGCTGCCAGATACATTTAATGCAATTTGAATTATGTATTTAATTTAATTGACTGGTTCTTATGTTTAAAAATTTTAATTGTTAAATTTAAAGTTTTATCTATCTATGTTAATTGTTTTAAATGTTGTTAGCCGCCCTGAGCCGCCTAGGCGGGGAGGGCGGGATAGAAATAAAATTTATTATTATTATTATTATTATTATTATTATTATTATCATCTGGCCATGTCATCAACAGTGCACTTGTGTATTCTACTAGAAGGTAACTGTTGTGAGGGCTCACCAAAAATTTTTGTCACTTCCCATAAGAGGATCTGAGAAACAGACCATTCCCCCTGATCTAGGCGACTCCATCTGAACCAACTGGTTTATAAATTGGAAATCCCATTGCTAAGTACTCCTCTGAGAGACTCCAGATGTCATTTTACCCAGGACATGAATTATGCTGTTTCCCATTACAGGCTCCAGGACCTGGTACCTGCCGATGATTTATGTGAGCCTTGGCTGTCATATTAATCAGTCAGACACAGATGTGCAGGTGACAAGGTCCAATTATGAAATGCTTCAGAGTGAGGAAAATGGCTCTGAGGTTATTCTCCTGGCTAGCTAGGTGAGACCAGACTCCCTGAACCTGACACAAGGGGCAATGTGGTCCCATAGCCCACCAGACTCACTTTGTGAACAACCAATCCATCGATGATTATGAACACATCAACACATGAAGTTGCCTTACAGTGAATCAGACCATTGGTCCATCAAAGTCAATATCATCTACTCAGGTTGGCAGTGGCTCTCGAGGCCCTTGACATTATCAACCACCTGATCATTACTGGAGATTCTGAGGATTGAACCTGAAACCTTCTGCATGCTAAGTATATGCTCTACTACTGAGCCATAATCCCTCCCTGAGTCCCAAGGTTTTGCTTCAATTACCAATCCACCCTTAATCATGGGTGTTGCTTGATTGCAAGTGGGTGTTGGGAGCAGAAACACTGTGAACAAGCCTATGTTCATGGCACTGTCTCTGTGTGAGTCAAAAGTTTTTTGTTCGTGGCCAAAGACCATCACAATTGAGCAGATAAAACATACAAATAAAGCATGGACAAGAACAGCAAACAAGGCTATAATGTTAAAAACATAAAGGTTTGTTAAAATGAATTCTTTGAGTACTGGTGAAGGAATCATTAAGCACAGCTCAAGCATGCATTTTCTTTGCTGCCAGGGCAAACTGTGCTCCTTTATAAGAGCCATAAGAGTCCAAATTGGAAAGAAGAAACTAGGCATTTCAAAATTTCTCCAATGAATGTTTCTGGGTTCTGTATACAAAGGGCAGAACAGAGTGTAGCATGGAAAGTTTTGGGGGATTAGGGATCCCCAAATACAAAAATGAGCAGCAACTGATATTTGTGTATATCAGCCATCTAGAAAGGCTGATGGCATGGTTTGAAACCTCCAAGAAGTTAAAGTCATTCTAAGACTAGGAAAGGTTATTGGGTCAAATAAGGTCTACTGTGGTCCCTTTTGTGTAACTTGAACCAAGGAGAAAATTTGGAATGGAGAACTGTACTTCTGTCTAGTACAGCATTGATCTTAAAGATCCAGTCTTGTATAGAAACCAGGCAAGGGGACAGCCTGAAAGTCATCCACCAGAGAGTAACAATGGAGGGTACTGTTGAAGCCAACTATGCAAATAGTATCTGAATATCTGACAGGATCCTCCTATCTGCACGCCCAACAACCTGTAAATTGGACCCATGCCCCTCTTGGCTTATTAAGACCTGCCAGAGGGAGCTAAGATATCCTATACGGGATATCATAAATAGATCCCTACTGGAGGGGCATTTTCCATCAGCGCTCAAGGAGGCGGTGGTCCGTCCCCTCTTGAAGAAAACAACGTTAGATCTGGCCGAATTGGCACACTATCGGCCGGTCTCGAATTTGCCCTTTTTGGGCAAACTTATTGAGAGGGCAGTGGCGTTGCAGCTACAGAGTTTCCTGGAGGATGCTTCTGTCCTTGACCCCTACCAGTCTGGTTTCCGCCCGGGCCATGGGATGGAGACGGTGCTGGTCGCCCTGGTGGATGACCTTCAGCGGCATCTGGATCAAGGTGGCTCGGCGGTGCTGATGTTGTTGGACCTATCGGCAGCGTTCGATACGGTCGACCATCGGCTTCTGGCGTGCCGCCTTGCCGACGCAGGGATTCAGGGGCTGGCCTTGCAATGGCTTTCCTCTTTCCTTGACGGTCGGGGACAAAGGGTGGCGATTGGGGAGGAACTGTCCCAGAGACACACGCTTGATTGCGGGGTGCCTCAAGGGGCGGTACTTTCCCCGATGTTATTCAACATCTATATGCGCCCCCTTGCCCAGATTGCCCGAAGGTATGGACTGGGTTGTCATCAATATGCTGATGACACCCAGCTCTATCTGCTTATGGACGGCCGGCCCGCCTGCACCCCAGAAAATCTGGACTGGGCGTTACAGGCAGTGGCTAGGTGGCTTAGGCTGAGCAGGCTGAAGCTGAATCCGGCGAAGACAGAGGTCCTTTGCTTGGGTCGCTGCGGCCCGGGAAGGGAAATCCCCCTGCCAGTTTTTGACGGCGCGCCGCTGACAGCGTCGGGCAGGGTCAAGAGCCTGGGGGTGCTATTGGAGCCTTCTCTGACGATGGAGGCTCAGATAGCAGCCACTGCCAAGTCTGCTTTTTTTCACCTTAGGCGGGCGAGGCAATTGGCCCCCTTCCTGGAATGCGACGACCTAGCAACAGTGATTCATGCTACGGTCACCTCGAGGTTGGACTACTGTAATGCCCTCTACATGGGGCTACCCTTGTGCCGGACCCGGAAACTGCAGTTAGTGCAGAACGCTGCTGCCCGGCTGCTATTAGGGCTCCCAAAATAGGAGCACATTCGGCCGGGGCTCCGGGATCTGCACTGGCTGCCAGTAATATTCCGAGTCCAGTACAAGGTGTTGGTCATTACCTTTAAAGCCCTATATGGCCTAGGACCTGCCTACCTTAGGGACCGTCTCTCCCCACACGTTCCCCAGAGAGTACTACGTTCGGGTTCACAAAACCTGCTGGTAGGCCCCGGGCCAAAGGAGGCCCGTCTAAAATCCACCAGGGATCGGGCCTTCTCAATAGCGGCACCTTATTGGTGGAACCAGCTGCTGGAGGAGGTGCGGGCCCTGCGGGACCTAGGGCAGTTCCGCAGGGCCTGTAGACAGCCCTCTTCCGGCAGGCCTATAACACCTAACTGATGAGAACATCTCTGGATGGAACAAAATGCTCTTATAGACCACTGGTTTTATTTTATCTTGTTTTATTAATTATGGTTTTAATTGTACTTGTAAATGTTTTAAATTGAATTATATGAATTACTATGTTGTGAGCCGCCCTGAGACACTTCGGTGAGAAGGGCGGGATATAAGTCCATTAAATAAATAAATAAATAAATAAATAAATATATTGAATATATATTGAATATATGAAGCTGCCTTATACTGAATCAGACCCTCAGTCCATCAAAGTCAGTATTGTCTACTCAGACTGGCAGCGGCTCTCCAGGGTCTCAAACTGAGGTTTTTCATGCCAATTTGCCTGGGCCCTTTTTAGTTGGAGATGCCAAGGATTGAAGCTGGGACCTTCTGCTTATCACGCAGATGCTCTACCACTGAGCCACCATCCCTCCCTGAATGCAGCAGTGCATTGCTCTCACTCAGAAGAGGATTAGTGGAGAGAAGGTAACCCAAATTCAGACCTCACTAGAATTGCCACAAGGCAAAGCTATGATTCTCTTTAAAAATAGATTCTGAATTGGTCCTAGGGTTGAAATCCAATGTTCATTCCAACCTCTGATCTTTGTACCACATAAAAACTGAGGGATGGCCTTGCTCTGGAACAGTTTCAAGGCCAGTTCAAGTAGAAATTCTCCTTTTGAGGTAAAGAATTTAAAGATGGCCCCAGTGGTTCTTGACACTGAGGCTTTTGTTATTGCCAGGTGAGCTTTCCATTAAAGCGGTTCACTAAACATCATCCCAAAATACTTAAAGGTTCTGCATTGTTTGATGGGATTGCCATGTACTGACCATTTGGATCTTTGAGGTCTTCCCAAAGACCATTACTTTGGTCTTAGCAAAGTTTAAGGTCTCATCCTTACAGAAATCCTTACAGAAATAATCCAGTTTCTATAAAATCCTCCTTAATCCAATGCAAATTAAAGGCACCAGCACCATGTCATCTGAAAACAGGACGGCCAATACTTTCTGTGCCCCAAAGGATGGTGGAAAGAATTTAAGGCCAAACAGACTTGGAAGTGTATCATTTAAATAGACTGAAAAGCAAAGAGGCCAGAACACAACCGTTTGACCCTCTGAGTAATCAGACTCTCCTCTGTTAAAGTGCCTATGGGGCCTTCCTTAACTCTAGCAGTTACATGAAAATGAAGTCCCTTAATCAGGAACAGTCATTTATCAATAACAGTGCCTGCTACGTTTGCCCATAGGTGATTCCGATCCACTGAGTAAAAGGCAGCAGTTAGGACCACAAATGCTGCATACATAGCCTTGGTTGGGCCCTTAATGTTCTGATAACCCAGCTGGTAAAGAGTTAGGCAATTATTTATAGTGTCTACCCCTTCCTGACCCTGCTTGTTCAGGATAGAAAATGTTATTGGAGGTCTCCCAGTCCTCCAGTTTGTGCAGCAAAAATGTCTGTACAACTTGGAGGCTATATTCAGCAGACTAACAGGTTGATAGTTCTGGGGCACTGATTTACAGCCTTTTTAAAATACTGGGACAACTATGCTTAGTTTCCACCCTGCAGGAAATTTGCCAGTTAGATTGATCTTGGAGAACAGTTTGGCTAAGATGGGCACTCACCAATCAGGAAAAGATTTAAACACTTCCGGAAGGATCAAGTCCTTGCCAGGGGACTTATCAGAGGAATGAGAGGACATGAGGCCTCTTATTTCAGAGACTGTAACGGGAGCCCATTGTGAACAATGGTGTCTGCCTCATTCTCTCAAATGGGGGGGGGGCTGAATACTTGGTCGCAATGAGGTTTTGCCAGTCTTCTGCTGAAATCTGAACCTGCAATAAAAGAGAAGGGGGACTGCCAAAGAATTCCCAGAATAGGGACCCCCCCCCCTTCTTTTCTTGAAATGTCAGACTGAATTTAGCAAAGTCAAGCCTCTTCTGCCTAATGAACTTCTTATAAGCTGATCTTAGGGAGATCAGATGACTGATAGATGTTCCTTTCTTATGGTGGCAAATCTTTCAAGTATAGTATACTAGGTCTTTCCCAGCAGTTCTATATTCCTGATCAAAACACCCTCTGCTAAGATGAGGTATAATTTTAGGAGGTCTGTTATTAGAAACCAGAGATTTGAAGAGTCGAGTTGTGGCTTCAAAGCACTTCACAACATCAGAGCTGTCCTGCATTAGTTCTTGATGCAGAAACCAAAGCTTGTCCTTCACCAGAGACTGAGCTAACTGCAGTGTAACTGTGAGGACCACTGGATTCTCCTTACACAGAGTTGAGCTCCCTCAAGGGGATCCTGGGTAGGACTCAGCAAAATGTTGCCCCCGAACTGAAGCAGAAGCCTTAAAGGGCAGTAGTCAATCATGGTTCTGCTACCTCAAAACAGAGGGCCAGGAACAAGAATGAGGGGGATATGGCAATGTAATCTATTGTGCTGACACCTTGTGTAGATCAGAATGTGAACACGCCACTCAGACCTTGTGCCATAGAGAATATGCAGCTGATAGAGTGACAGCAGTTCTAATAATCTTAAACCTGGGTTATTTATAACTGCGTCTTGTGAAGACTGGTCCAAAAAGCAGGCTTGTTCAACAGCCTGGTTACAAATACAGGTAGAGAAATGGAAAAAGCCAGATGTCTGCCTCATTCTCTCTAATGTTCTAGCACTGAAATGTCCACATAGCGTGAGATGAGAGATGAAATCTCTGGATGAAGTCATGGACTTTAGCAGTTAGGACAGAACACCAGGTCCACTGACTTGGCAGAGCATACCAAACTGACCATACTTGTCAACTTTTTGGCCCTCTGAGTTGGCTTTTGCCATAGTCAATCAGGACACTGTGATCTGACAGGAACCTTCTGGTGATCTGGATGTCCGAAGTGCTTAGTTCTCTAATGAGTGATATCAGCAGATAGTCCAAACATGGATGCAAGTGGATACCCTACATCCTGCAGCTTGACACAAGAGCAACAATCAGCTTTGTGTATAGTTCAGAGGCTGAAATCAGAACATATGACAAGACTTTAAACTGGAAGTGTCTCTCGCCTGAGATGAAATGAAGAAACCTTCTGAACAGAAGGAGTATTGGAACATGAAGATATGCTTCTGTTAGATCTATGGATGCCACAAAACCCTTTGCTTTGGTCTTGAGCATTTCTATCTTGAACTTCCAATATTTCACAAATTTATTCAGGGATTTCAGATTGAGTATGCCTCCCCCTGCCCTGTGTCAGTCACACTGTTGGTGAGGATTGGTTCCCTTGTTTCTGGAGAACTGATTAAAGTTGGACTGAGAATCAGGCATAAAGAAAGATCTTCCCTTCACCTGTGAAGACCTCTTTTAAACTCCACTGATATCTGGAAAGTACTCTGGAGCCATTGCTTTTATGGCATTTGTCATCATGCTTGGAAAAAAAGAGGACATGGCCTTTTTCCTTGTTGCAAAGAAAATGTGGAATAGATTTTCCATTCTCAGAGTAGTCTATATGGGCCAAGAGACCTTAATGGAAAATCCATTCCACATTTCCTTTGCAATGTTTTTTGTGCTGCAATGTATTTCAATGGAGCTCATGCAAATCAACTGGTATTCTTGGCTCCCATTATCTCCAATGGGCCTTTAAGCCTCGCCCATCTCAAACCACCCTGTAAGAAAAATTGAGACCCTATAGTGTGGTATATTTATTGTATATATGTAATGGAACAGTCTGCTCCCCAACTGATATGGGCATCAAGCTCCCAGCTTTGGATGGTGCCACACTGGAGCCAGCCCAACCTTGGATGCCTTCCTTTCCACGGAGGCCCAGATCACGATGGTTGCCAGGTCTGCCTTTTGTTATCTTCGGCAGATCAGGCAGCTAGCACCATATCTATCCCCCCATGACCTGGCTACAGTGATCCATGCAATGGTCACTTCCAGACTAGACTACTATAACTCACTCTATGCTGGCTTACCCTTGAGACTGATCCGGAAACTGCAGCGGGTGCAGAATGCGGCAGCTGGTCTGCTGACTGCACCACCTTTACAGGTGCCAATCAACCGGCCCTCTGCAGTCTGCACTGGCTGCCCATCGAGTACCGGATCCACTTCAAGGTTCTAGTGCTAACATTTAAAGCCTTATGCAGCCTGGGACCAACATACCTGCGGGACCGTCTATTCCATATATGCCCAGGAGGTTGTTACGTTCGGCCTCCCAACATCTGTTGGCCATCCCCAGCCCAAGAGACACCTGCCTCGCCTCGACTAGGGCCAGGGCTTTTTCAGTCCTGGCCCCAACTTGGTGAAATCAGCTCCCTATTGAGATCCGGACCCTACCTGGCTTATTAGCCGTCCTTAGGGCCTGTAAAACGGAGCTGTTCCGCCAGGCTTTTAGCTGAGGCTGTGGGCGCCTATTCTTGATCAGGTTGGCCTCCCCAGCCAGCACTGTCATCTGTGCTAGGAAATGGAATAAAAACTGCCATCCCTATGAGATATCATAATGTGTGATGTCATGATAATCTGAATGCTGTTGAGTTGTCTGTTTATAAATATTTTTATTGTATTTGATTGTTTTATTATATGTTGCACTCCGCCCTGAGCCCTACGGGGAATGGACAGAATAGAAATATACTAAAATAAAAAAATAAATAAAATATCTGTGTGATTTAGTATGGTCCTATTGGGTGGAGCTCTTGCTTCAGTTTTGTATGTTAGCTGTAGTTGCTGGTTGTGGTTGTTTATTGTGGGAGTCGTCCTCTTGCAAATAAATGGCTGATGTTTTGAGCCAGTTTGCCTCTACTGAATGGACCTGAGAATGGGTGTGAGTACCCTAACCTGGGAACCCACAGCCAAAGGGGGATATTACAATGGAGGGCCATTGCCAATCTGAGTAGAGTGGGAGGGGGGGGGGGAGAGAAGCTTGCAATATCCAGTCATTTCATATTTTCCTAGGCTCACCAGATATCATATTTTTAGCTATATTCTCAGTTTCTGCTGTGATCCTTGTGCTTTTCCATGATGCTTCATTTTAAAAATTGCATTGCCAAATCCACTATTCCCCCATCTTTCCATTTTAGGCAGGCATCTTTTAAAAGCTGGGGGAAAGTTTGGAAAGTGTCAGATATCAAAGATGGTTAAATAAACAAAATACTGCAAGAATGTTACTGCTTTAAGCATGTTTGTATTTTAAGTTAAAAATATCTTTGTATTTGTGTGTGTCTTCTATAACATTTGTATTTCCACGACCTGGCATTACACACAGGGCCCAGCCCCACAAAGTCCCATTTATGTCAGATCCATCCATCGCAACAAATGAGTTCAACACCCCTGCTCTAAACTTTCATTCACTCAGGGAAACAAACAAGAGTCTTTTGGCACCTTAACAGCTAACAAGTTTTTATACCATCATAAGCCCTTCAAGTACCTGAAGGGCTGTCATCTAGAGAATAGTGTGGAATTGTTTTCTGTGGCCCCACAAGGTAGGACCAGAACCAATGGGTTGAAATTAAATCAAAAGAGTTTCCGGCTCAATATTAGGAAGAACTTCCTGACCATTAGAGTGGTTCCTCAGTGGAACAGGCTTCCTCGAGAGGTAGTGGGCTCTCCTTCCTTGAAGGTTTTTTAACAGGCTAAATGGTCATCTGACAGCAATGAAGATCCTGTAAATTTAGGGGGAGGTATTTGTGAGTTTCCTGCATTGTGCATGGGGTTGGACTAGATGACCCTGGAGGTCCCTTCCAACTCTATGATTCTATATGCAGACAAGAACCCACTTCATCAGATGTATGAGATGGATTTTTGAAGTTGGCAGGGATTATACATTTTTACACAGATGTATAACCTCACAAGGAGAGAAAAACTGTAGACCACAGGATCAAAAAATCATGTGGGGGTTCAACTAATAGTTGTAACTCTTCCAATTCCTGTAGCACTTTCCTATGCCAAGACAAATGGCCAGACACATGCTTGCTCAAATGCTCTCTTTCACTCACATGCACTCACATTTACATGTTCAGTGTTTTAATGTTATCCACACTTTAATGTTTAAAGCTGTTATCCACATATGCTGACAGTTCTAATATTATTACTGTATGAAAATGTTTGTGTCCAAATGATACAATTTCTTTAACTCACTAAAGCATTCATTTTCTACCTTTCGTTTTTATTTTTTCTTACCTCTCAGCTGGAAAAAATTAAGATACACGTGCTAAGGCAGCATAGGATAAAACAGGTTGCTTCTCTCTCTCTCTCATTGGGTATATTTGCAGGCCCTCCTGCATAAAATTTTAATACTTTTAAAATCCATGGGTACTTTTAATACCCATGTTATAAACATAGGTTTTAAATTATGCATTTTATGCTCTGAAATCGGCAAAATAATTTTATGTTTGATAGGAAAGTAAGTATTGCACACATTTCAATTGTTTCCAAAATTTCAGGAGGCTTTTTTCCAAAAAAAAAAAAAAATTAGGAAATCTGTTTTTTTATGGCCTAAACTTCCATGAGTTTTACATTCCTATTCAAGACCACAACTGTTATGAACTTCCTTGAACCCAGCCCAAGAAGCAAAGAGTACAGTAGTCCAGGGTACATATATATGAAGCTGCCATATATTCAGTGAGAGCTCTGGTCTGTTAATCCACACTGCTTGGCAACTCACCAGAGTTTCAGGCAAAGTTCTTTCCTAGCCCAGTTAACTAGCAGAGACTTTGTTTTAAATAGGATATGCTGAGGACTGAACCTGTGGCCTTCTGCATGCAAACTATGTGTTTTGCCACGGAGCATTGGCCCTTCTTCCCATGCAGCTACAAGGCTGAACAATTTACACAAACATTATCACTTTCCACACATTCCAGGTCATCTCCAAAGCGTGATGGGGTTGAACAGTTCCAAATGATGCCCTGTTCAGAAAAACAACAGAGCATGTATCAAGCAGTAACAAAGACTGAAATAAAATCAACAGCTGCACTGATTGCTTTTGCCTTTAGACCATTCCATGTAGAATCCTTCTCTTGCCATAGATCCAGGTGGGCAGCCATGTTGGTCTGAAGCAATAGAAAAATTTGGAGTCTAGTAGTACCTTTAAGACCAACAAAGTTTTATTCCGAATGTAAACTTTCATGTGCATGTACACTTCATCAGACAATGAAAGGGGGTGCACTGAGCAGTTACATATAGCTGGTGGACAGTGGTTAAGCATGTATGTTATTTTGCAGGCTTAACCTCTGCCCATCAGCTATATCTAACTCTGCTCACTGTACACCATTTCATTGTCTGATGAAGTGTGCATGCCCATTAAAGTTAACATTCGGAATAAAACTTTCTTGGTCTTAAAGGTGCCACTGGACTCCAACTTCCCTCTCTTCCCATGTCACCTTAAAGCACTCACAAGAGTTTTAACGTTTATTTTACAGGCTTTTTAGTTTTTGAAATTTTAGGATAGGTTTGGCATTTAATCACCAAAACCGTGGTTTCTAAACCCTGTATAAGAAACCCAAAAGACTATGGCAATCTCTTGCGGGGGGAGGGCACAGTCATGAGACAAGACGTAGAAAAGGAGTGTAAGAGGAGGCTCTGAGTGGCCTGATGACCTTTGGTTTTCCTCTGCACAATATGTGTGAAGGCCATAAAATAAGTCTGTTGTTCAATAATGCTATACATATATTTATAAATACTAAAAATAAAAAATACAACATAAACGTGTTAACTAATTATTGAGTTTTAGGTTGACAAAAAGAACAGTAACCTGGAGTTTCTATACAAAAGGGTCCTGAAAAGTAAATTCTCAAACGGGACCCACTTCAAAAAGTGCACAAAAACAAGAAGGGATGAGCTGTACACAAAACAATACCAGACAGGGGAGTGTTTCCAGTGCAGGCTGATGACAAGGTAGACTAAGGTCTATAAAGCCCATATGAAGCTTTCTATCTATTTTATTCCTTTATTTTCATTCATTTCATAATTTTCTCTGCTACTGTTGCCCCCCCCCCTTTTTTCATTCCTTGTCCTAATCCTTATACAAAAGGATGCTGAGTGAGCCTCTCCAAACTTCCCAAAATGTACCTTCCTTCCATCGGGCAGTTTCCCAAATACCTATTTCCTTCTACTGCCATGACATTTTATATTATTGCACAATGGTGCAGAAAAGCTGCAGTTGCTAACAGTACTGAGACCCACAGCAGTGTTACAATTTGTGTAACAAAATGCAGTTGACAATTGCTTTCGTAACAAAAATCATGACAGAGATTTACTCTCACAAGCCAAACAAGAAAACATAAAAGAATCTGAAAGCAATTCAAAATATTCATGCACAGATTACCACAATTCTGAAAGCAGAATTTTTGCAATACTTATAACTATTTTGCAAAAGTTATGCAATTTTTGCACCTGTTATAATACTGGATGTATTTATTCTTCATTACCATTCTTACATTCAACAAATACTACATCTGGTCAGTCAATGGCACCCATTTTACATCAAAACACCTCAAATAATCTTATTTCAAATCCTGTTTGAATTCACCATTCCAGAATAAGACCAACCACTGAGGCTCCACATTCATTTAAAGAACAGGAAAATCTGTTCATTACAGGCAAACAGATTACTCGACTAACCATAGTATTTCCAATGCTGTCCTCAGTGCTGCAAAGGTTGCCCAACCATACTCTACATACAAAACAGGAACTGGGTCAGGTTAGTAGTAGAAGAGGAGCTTGCTGGTGTATCTGGGACCAAAGATTCTGGTGGGCTACAGGAGCCTTTAATTAGCAATTAGCATGTATGGCTAGAAGCACGGCTACCTGCTTTACTGCTTTTATCAAACACCCTTCTCAGATTCCCTGAAGTTAGCAGAGATGCATACAGCATCTCTAGTCTGCAAGGAAAGACTGACTTATCCTCTTTTGTTTGCAGCAAGGGCTGCTCAGCTGGACCCGTCTTGGCCAGTGAAACAGCTGCAGCTTGAAAGTATGGTGTCTGTGGTGCAATCCAGTGGGAACCCCAACAACAACATTCCTGTGGTTTGAAGGGCAGTGGGTGGGAGGGCTTCTCTAGGAAAGATTCAGCCAGCCATGCCATGACAGTCCACCAAGGAATGTTTCCTCCCCCTCCCGGGAATTTGCCAAGATGCTTGAAAGGAGATAGGGACAGGTGCGTTTCACAGTATGGAGAGAGAAAAAGAGAGAGAGAGAGAGAGAGATAATACAGTGCTTTCCAAACCTTTTCTCCATGGCATTCTGCAGCAAGTGCTGTTTACAGCTACGCTGCAGCTGCTGAGCTCTTGCATGGGGGAGTGCGCATTTGCTGTGGGAATCCAAGCTGAAACTCCAATGTAGCAGAGCAAGAAAGCAGCTCTTCTGTGTTCTCACTTCACTGCCTCGGGAAGCAGAGAGCCATAAAGCCTAGCAGACAGTCTCAGGATGTGGCATGGGCCTCCTAGGAAGCAAAGAAGCCTTGTTTTTTTATCTGCAGTCCTTTCCCCCACACCAACTTTCCTTCTATGTTGGGGTACTAGACACCAGCTCAGTGACAAGAATGGTAAAGAGACCAGAGCACAGGGCTCAAAGCCAGCATATAGAGAAAAACACCCGCCCCAGGAACGGGGACTGGCTGGGACCACTCTGTGTCTACAGTCCACATTAAAAATAAACAGTTCAGTACTGAGACCATCTATATTCTATACAAAAGAAAGCTAAATGCTGCAAACTCACATTAATTACACAAATTTAATTTATTACCATTATGTAAATAGCACAACTTTGCATATTTTATCATTTTGCCATTCAAGGGATTTTACCATGCAATGCCTACATTTTATTTGAGCTCATCTTCACAGCTACATAAGGGCTGGATAATTGCTGGTAAACCTGAATTCTGTGCTCTCATTCTGCATATCTTCTGTGCCTGTCTGCAACACATAGATCTGGCCTAAAGCTAGGGGATAAAAGAAAACAGGCTTCCTGTAACTTTTGTTCAAAAAAAACATACTGAGAAACAGTAATCTGAAAAGTAGTGTAAATGCTTAAGTAGGGATAGGGTGACACATCGCTATGTATACTGTCAATTCATATTTCGCATAGTTCATGCTGAGGTCAAGGGACACAGTGGGCTGCATGTATCAATCAATGAAGCCAGGGCAGGTTCCAGATTTTGGGGGGTGGGGGGCATGGACAGAGAGTGCCCAGACCCTCCCAGGCCCACAACTAGGCTCTCCTTTCTGTCCACTCATCTGCATGCCCCCACCTATCTATGTATCTTTTCTCTACCCACTTGCAAGATCTCCCACCACCTGCAGTCACAGCTGCCCAGACGCCCTTTCTCCAATGATGCTGGGGTGGTGGCTGCAGCTAGGAGTGCTACTACCATGGTCACCAGGAATGTTGATGCTTTGTGCACCACCCACCTGACCTTCTCCAACAGCACTAGGTAGCATATGCATCTGGACAGGTAGCAAAACACCCACAAGCAGGCAGTGGAAGGCTTATGAATGCAGATATCAGAGGAGATACGTGAGCAGGGAGTCAGCAAACATGGGCCCTTCCAAAAGCCATGGGACCTGGCAATTGCTCCACTTCAATGTATGCTGATGCCAGTCCTGAATGAAGCAAATAAATAATGCACATATTTACAGGGCTGTGGGTATAGCAAAGTATGGTTTGGGAACAGATCCTGACTCTCCCCTATACATGCAGATAGCAAGAGCTAAAGGACAGAATCACAGAGATCACTCAATACATCTGCTGATAATACTTCCATAAAACCTCATGCATTACTTTTTAGTTACCATTCCATGCTTATTTTTCTTCTGTGCTACAATTGCATTGAAGGATAAACCACAGCATTCTTTCCTGGCCAGGTGGGATTTGACAAAACAACTAAGAAAAGAGAGGCAGGGCTGACTCATACTGTGCATATACACAAACCCACCTCTTAGTTAGCTAAGCTGTATGTAAATGCCATGATCCATTGGTACCTCTCAACCAACAATAAAATCAAAATACTCTGTAAATCATGCATGTCGAACTGCAAGAACTTGTGACTGACTCAAGATCACATCAGCAGGTGCATGTGGAGGAGTGGGGAATCAAACTGAGTTCTCCCAGATAAGAGTCCATGCACTTAACCGCTACACCAAACTGGTTCTCTAGCACAAGCTTGTATGGACTAGATACCACATCATCAGATGCATCAGGGTTCTAAGGCCACAAAAGCTTGTGGCATAACACAAGCAGGTTAGTCCTTACAATGTTTAAGGAATAAACATGTTTAAGGAGTTTATTTTAGCAATTCTTGTAGAATTCAGACAAACACAGGCAACCTTAGACAGCTAAGGATTTATATAGAAGAGGTCCTACCACATGTTTTACTTTTCCAGAATCCTTATGATTAGGGATGTGCACTAAGATATAACCCAGTCAAATATGTATCTGACATACATTTTTGGCATTTTTAAAATATAATCAGGACAGGTGTCCAAAATATATCTGGGATTTTTTCAGAATAGTTTCAGATTCTTGCATTTTACATAGTTTTAGATTCTCAGGTTTTATATTGCACTTTAAAAATAGTTTGCAATAGCCTTCCTATGGGAGAAGATTTTGGGTATTACATTTTTCCACAGGTATTACACTTTTCCAATTTGGGTATTACATTTTTCCAATTTCTGTTGATTCTTAAAATAATCTCTAACTGCCAGTTACATCCAACTTTTTCCTCCATAGGAAACAATGAAGGATGGCTGAAGGCACCTTGTTCAGAAGCCCACAAAATTGGATCCCTTAGTTCAATTGATTTGAAATTTGGGGGTTATTTAAGGGACACACCCCAGCAGTTCCCCTGCAATTTTGATTCCACTGCCTTTAACAATACCCCACAGCACCCTGGAAAGATTCCCCATAGGAAATTACAGAGCTGAAAAAAAACTGATAAAATTTGGAGGGGAGCGGTGGGGGACCAGGATAAAAATACCTTACCAGTATTTGGAAAGTAGGAATACCAATATTTTGGGGGTTCAATATATCTGGATCCAAAAAGTTTTTTCTTTTCTTTCTTTTTTGGCTGCACATCCCTACTTGCCATGCCTTTCCTCTTAGTTTAATAGACTTATCAGGCCATTCAGTAGCTTGCTTGCTCTCTCATATTCTTTTTTACAATAAATTTAGCAGAACAACATCCACTATGCAAGTCACCTAGTTTTCTTAAAGCACCAGAAGTAACAGGATTACTCCACACATACCTAACTTTTTGCCACTTTTTTTCACTGCTACAAATGAAGAACAACACTTTCTGGAAGAAACTGTACTAGCCAGGATGGGCCAGTCATATAGGTGAACTATGAAATCACTAAAGTGGCAGGCTTTAAGAAGTGCCAAATTAGACAGAAGTTAATTTTTTTATATATATTAATATAATATAAACAAGTTTTAAATACTGTATTTTTCTTTTTTTCTGAACTAAATGGGAGGAGTAGCCAAGTAAAAGTTTGCATACGGTGCCAAAAACTCTTGAGTTGGACTATGCAATACTTTTCAATACAATACATCACTGTTCCAAGTGCTGTTCATTTATTCCTGAGCCAATTCTATTCGACTGGGATCTTAATATCATCAAATGATCTAGCAAATCAGAACCACACACGCATCCAAGGTCACTAAGACCAAAAGATGCACACAAAACTAAGAGGCAAAACTTTCATCAAAAGGAGGATACCAAACCAAATAACAGGTTCATGCTGGGAACCATATCTACACAGCTATGTTTATTTTCCCCAAGGACATTCCTCAGAAAGTCTCAAGTGTATGCGGTGCTCTGTGCACAGGCCTTGGCATTACAGCCCATGTGAACTGCAGGGGAACAGGAAGATTCCTTGCACATTTTGATTTGCTTTGAGCATCCGAAAGAACATGAAAACTGCAGTGTAAATTCATAACTGGGGCTTATAAATCTTCCACAAGCAGTTTTAAGCATGTAGAAGTAAGGATTTTAAATTATATTCTCCTGGATCACAGAATGCATAATACTTTGGTTACAATTATAGTCCCTGATACATTATTATATTATTTACACAGAGTGTACACTGTTCTTTGTATGAGAACTGACTTGTATAAACCAATTTCCTGTTGATTCTTAATTCTATCCTCCATTTACACAAATTCAGGATCATTTTAGATGATTCACAAAACCATGGTTCAGAGGACTGCCTGAACTAAACCTTTTTTCTTTAGGAATTCTGGTGACATTCAAACATCAAGTTAAGTTTGCAACTTAAACAGATAATATGGACAAATGGAGGTTGCTTGCTGTGCCCCTTGTTCTTCCCCTCATTTTTAGTGCAGAGACCAAAAATAATCTCTAACTGCCAGTTACATCCAACTGCAGACACCTTAACAAATTGGGATATTTTTTGTACTCCACAAACAGGGATTCTAAGCTGTGATTCAACCATTGTATAGAATTCTAGGAACCTTGGATGCTCACTGTGAGGGTTCCCTCTGCTCTGAGATTAGGAGGGCATCTTGCAATGGGTGATTCTCACCAATTAC
This sequence comes from Heteronotia binoei, assembly GCF_032191835.1. Taxonomy (NCBI): domain Eukaryota; kingdom Metazoa; phylum Chordata; class Lepidosauria; order Squamata; family Gekkonidae; genus Heteronotia; species Heteronotia binoei. The sequence continues at coordinate 56,480,187 of NC_083224.1, forward strand.
ACAGGGAGGCAGGACTAAACTCTCCAACTTCCAGTCTCTTGGGTGGGAGTTGCCCCAGCGCAGTCTAGTTACTTTGCAAGCTAACGAACCCAGGAATAGGAAGGAACACAAGAGAGAAAAAAGTGACAACCAGAACAGGTAAGTCACTGTTAGAAGCATAACAATTGATGACCAGAGAAGAGAGATGAGCGGGTTTAAGGAAGGATTAGAGCCAGTAGGCATTTTCCCCTACAACTTGATCACGTAGGTTTTATCAGACTCAGGACCCTGCTTTTGTAGACATTCCTGTTCTTTCTGGGAGTTTTGTCTGGGACAAGATGCCCTCCTAACCTCAGAGCAGAAGGAACCCTCACAATGAGTATCCAAGGTTGTGTTCTCACTCTGAGGAAGAGGGCATTTTGGAATGGGACTTCCAACAGGAGTGTCCCAGTGACAGGTTGAATGACAATCTTCCATCATATCCTGCAGTACCCTACACCAAAAGGCGGTGGTAGCTGTGGAGGAAAAGTATGCAATATCTGAAGAAGGTTGAGATTAAATACCATGACCTTGCACATTTCTTCCACAGAGGCTTGATGATCAAAGGCTGAAGTGGTTGCTGCACTTCTCACTGAGTGGATTGTGATCCCTGATAGAACTGGAATGTTACTTGCCTTGTAGGCATGGGAGATGCATTGTCAAATGGTGTAGCTGATGCCTGATCTGGACTTCTTCCCTTATTTGGGGCTGTTAATGAAATGAAAAGAGCCTGTCTTCCTGATGAATTCTATATGTCAGAGGTAGATTCTGAGGGCCCTCTGGAGGTTTGAGGAGTGCCATTCTCTCTCCTTGGGGTAGCTAGGATACAGGTAAAAGGAAGGGGAGGTGAACTTCTTCACTCTTGTGAAAAGTTGAATTCACCTTAGTGATGAAGACGGGATCTGGCCTGAGAACCACCTTGTCCTTGGGGAAGACACAAAGCTCCATGTTTTCACCCCCTTCTAGCTGAAGTTACTGACAGAAGAAAGAAGGCTTTCAGGCACAGCCATTTAAGAGGAATCTCCCTTAAGGGTTCAAGAGCTGAAAGAACTATATGCAGTTTCCATGAAGGGAATTTTGATCTGTGCAACCACCCAGAAAGAAGTGGAAGATATAAGGATGTCTGGATAAAGGGATGCCAGCTACATAAGGAAGGATTGTGGTAACAGCTGCTACCTGGCAACAAAGAGTAGATGTTTTCAGCTTTTGATGAATGCTGTCCTGAAGGAAGGCCAACAGATGGCCCAGGCCAAGGTCGAGGGGGATGACATGATTACATTGGCACCAACTCAAGAAAGGTTTCTATGTAGCATTGTAGATGCATCTTATGCAGGCCCTCCTGGAAGCCATGATGGTTTCTGTGACCTCTGAAGATTGGTTGAGGTTCAGGAGCCCATTCCTTTCAAGACCTACATGGTCAGATGGAGTCACTCTGGAGCAGGGTGCCTAACAGGCCTCTGCTGCAACATGTCTGGGCTCAAAAGAATCTCCCAGGAATCTTAACTAAGAGTTTCAACCAAGGATGGAAACTATGTCTGCAAGGCCAATCTGGATCCACTAAGATCACCTCCTCCTGACGGATCTTCCATAGAGCTTTTGGGGTCACTGGAAGGGGCAGGAGAACATACAATAGGCCCTTGGGTCACAGAGAGGTTAAAGTATCTGCTCTTTCTTGCAGAGGGAGATAGTATCTGGTGAAAAATCTTAGTACCTGATGACTGGATGCCAAGGCAAAGAGATCCACTTCCAGCATTCCAAATCTCACTGCAATTAGTAGGAAGATTTCCCATTTGATGGACTATTTATTTTTATCAATGGTCTCCCTGTTCAGCCAATCAGCCTGGACATTCAGGGATTCCTGGATGTGTTCCACTGCTGTGGACTGTAGGTGTTTCTGTGCACAGAAAAGGGATGAGTTGGGTCTCTGTGTGTAGGGAATGACCCCACCCCCTCACTTGATATGGGCCTTGATGAAATACTGTCTGTCCTGATGAGTAAATGCCAGTCCCTGATGTCTGCCCAGGAAATGGTGAGTGCTTTCTTGATGGTTCTATGAAGGGACTGATGTTCATTGCCTTTTCCTCTAATGTCCATATGCCTAGGGCTGGACAGCTGAGAAGAGACACTCCCCAACCAGACAGACTCAAGTCTATTAAAAGTTGCAGAATGTGTTCCAAGACATAGGATTGGTCCCAACTCAGTTGCTGTGGTTCGCCCACCAGGCCATGCATTGTCTCAGAATCAGTTTTAGGTTCAGATTTAAGTTGCTCCTCTGCAATATCTCTATTTGATAAGGCCAAAGGAACCACTGAAGTGGTCTGACATGTGAAAAAGAGAGGGAAAAGGCTGGCACAAGTTAGAAAAACTTCTCCCTCAAGATCACTCTAAGGAAAAAAAGACCAGGAAAAAGGTGAGGCGCCCACTCAGAAGCTGCACTCCCTGTGAAGGCAGGAAACAAACCAAGTCGGGGTGACTCCAACTTGGGAGACAGGAAGCTGAAGAGTTTAGTTTTGCCTCTCTGACCAATCAATGGGAATTACCCATTTTAAGATGTTCACCTCCTCAATCCAAAAGACTTCCCCCTCATCAGAGCAAGAACTCCAGTTTTCCCAACTCCTATTGGCTGTGATGTAGTCAGACATCACAGCCAATAGGAATTAGCTTTCACCAGGATTTTGTTTTCATGCTCTGCACAAGATACCGCAGGTAGAGGAGGAAAGCACAATGAACAATCCACATTCATGTCCATCACAGAAATTAGTTTAATTGTGGCTTAGTGTGACATCTGAATGAAGCCATTAATCTCTTCTACAGTGCTCAGACAGCTTTCTTTCTGGAATTAAGGCTATGTTTTTCCTTTTTGTGCACAACTATGACATTTTCTATTGAAAAGGATTATGTATGTCCACATTTTCAAAAAGGTAAAGAAACCTGCCCTCACCCACATGGTTAACTTCACTGAGATGAAAACTAATAGTCCTCCAGGAAACTAGTATACGGGGCATGGTAAAAATGAACCAAACAAAAGTACTGGACACAGAATTGCAGAATTACAGCACAGAACTTTCTGTACCTACTGCTATTATAGTTACCATTAAAATATGAAGGTTGTGTGTGTGTGTGTATATATATATATATTACTCTATATCATGAAGACACCGAAGTTTAAATTTCTGCTTATATTCATAAAGCACTACAGACTTTTCTAAAAACAAAAACAAAACAACAAACAACTAATGGATTCTTTCTATTATTTTCTAGCATCCTTTTATTTCTAGGGGAAGGGGAGGGAATTCTATTTCATGTTCTCAACGTTACAACAGAGGTTATAAAAGCCCAGAAAGAAGCTACTCTTTTGGCAAGCTGGCAGTCAAGCCAACTAGATTACATAAAGCAACTTCAAGCATGCTGGAAACTGATGCACTGCTGGGCAGCAGCTTTGAAAGTCTGTTCATGGCCAAGCATCTTTGCATGTCATAGACAGGACTGAGATCAAGAGGATACCAACTGAGGTTGCAGTTCCAAGGAGCCCACAGACACATGAAGAGGAATGAACCAGAGCAGTTCTTCCTGTTGCCAGGATTGAGCTACTAAGTTTAAGAACTGGCACTGAGTACACTGACAAACTTTCTACAAAAACACTGGAAACCCTCACAGCAAGAACAGACCCACAGGATGATTTCACAGCCTCCAAAGAGAAATGAGAACTGGAATATAAGCCTTTGTTTTCATACTGTGTGTTTTTTGATGGTCATAATTGACCTTGGTTTTCATTTACCATCTATCCGGTTAATTATTTTATTAAATCAAGTCTGTTTTAACATTATTTACTAGTCTATGTCTGTGAGGGCATTGACACCTCAAGGCCTAAGCTGACTAAGGCCTCATCATACCATGTCTTCAGTATGAGTCAGCATCCAGCCCAACAACCAAGATAAACTGCAACTGAAACTGTTCAGTAAATAATGCTGCAGTCTTTTCATGGCAACAAGTTTGGAAATCATAACTTTCTTTCAAATACATATTTGACTAATAACCCATTCTTAGAGTGGAAACCAATTCTTCAAGCAACTCTGTAAAGAAGGTGCACTGAGAATAGGATTGAGCACAAACTTAATTATATATAGAGTTCTTAAACTCACATATCTACATGCAAGCCTGATTTTCTCCCATATTAAGTAAGCTTTCTCATCCCCAAATCCCTCTGTTCCCACTTCCAAAATTTTCCTGTGGCTGTTCAGAAGAAGAAGAAGAAGAGATTGGATTTATATCCCACTCTTCACTACCCAAAGCAGTTTCAGAGTGGCTTACAATCTCCTTCCCCTTCTCATAAAAGACAGTTTGTGAGGTAAGTGGAGCTGAGAGAGTTCTAACAGAAACTGCTCTTGAGAGGAACAGCTATGCAAGAATTTGTGACTAACTCCAGCAGGTGCATGTGGAGGAGTGGGGAATCAAACCCAGTTCTCCCAGATAAGAGTCTGTGCACTTAACCACTACATCAAACTGGCTCTCAGCATCTTTCAACATCCTGTAATATTCATTTTGCTCAGCAACTCTAGCAAAAGGGACTAGTCAGGCATAAGCAATTTTCCTCATAGCTGAATTTGGTTCTACTGACTTTTCATCAGCTAACCAGTCTTCATGCTCCAGACAACGGTCCATGGGCCCCAAGCAGCTTAATTCAGCAAAATTAAACTGGAAAATGTACTTCCCACATTCCAGCAACCAGGTAATAAGTGTGGAATAGGGTCTGATGGATAAAAACAATTTTATTATGTATAGCATACTGTAGATCACAACCACAGTACAGGCACATCAGCAGAAGAACATGAAGACCATACTAGGTGATCAATGTATTATGATACCAACTTTCTTTTCCAGTAATGCTGCCTTGTACCTCACTTGCAACCAACAAAAGGTTTGGTTTGTCCTAAGAGCAGCTACTTGTGCTGTAACACAGATCATCAACTTTTCCAGCAATTTTTAAAATTCTGAATGTACAATGTTTGGTACTGGGGGGAGTAGAGAAGTTTCCTTAATCCTACTCATGAGTCATATATTATAACCCACTCCCGGCCCCTCATCAAAGAAAGCACCCAAGGTTCTGTATTTGAAAATCCAACAATGCATCTTTGCACTGCAAGGTAGGAAGATTGTTTTTACCTAGAAGGCTTCAACATTATATGACCGCCTTAGGACTGCAGCCAACATCAATCTGGTTAAGCGGAGAAAAACAGTATGCATCAGCAGCTCCATGGGGTACAACACTCCTCATATTTAAAGCTCCTCATATTTAAACCTCATACACAGCACTGACTACTTTATTCATTGTAAAGCCCTTGAGCTGAATTTGGTACATCTCATAAAAGTATGAAAAATATCAACCATGTGATTAAGCTTTAGCTTTAAAGCCACAATCCTTCAATATGTGACAACCTGATCTATATTTATAAAGATTGACCTTGAAATCTAGTTAAAGATGTTCCTCTACCACTTGAGAACCGTATGAAAAAGAGGGGGCAAGAACAGCCTGCATATAAAAGGTCTTTAAAGTTTGATGAGGACTTATTGAGTCAGCATATTTTTTAAAAACTTTATTCAAGTGATGTAATAAATTACAATGAGTTTTAAGGCTTAACATAGGTTGGCGTGTTTTTAATTTCAAATAGATTTCTATTTCTAAAGGCATTATCATTTTTCTTTGTTAAAGTAAACCCATTCAAATTTTGAAGAGAATTATTCAATATTTTATTCAGCCCTCTAGGTATACTGTAAAAAATATCTATGGCTCAGCCCAGCAGTTCAGAGCATCTTCGAAGAGCACCATGATTCTTGCATGGCTCCCATTAACTTCTAAGGGCATCATGCAGGAGATAGTCCTGCTAAATTGCAACTACATTTTAGAAAGCTGATATATTACAGTGCTAGACACCAAACCATTTTGGTGTACTGGTTAGAACATCAGGCTTGGATATGAGAGACCCCAGTTTAGAATTCCCTCTGCCATGAACTTACTAGGTAAAAATAAATCAAACAAAGAGTGTAGTGGTTAAATCAGGGGCATCAAACTAATTGGTTATGAGGTCCGGATATGACACAAATGAGATAAATGTGTCATAAAATGTAATACCAGGTAAAAAAAGGTAAACGTAGTTCCCTGTGCAAGCACCAGACGTTTTCGACTCTGGGGTGACGTTGCTTTCACAATGTTTTCACGGCAGACTTTTTACGAGGTGGTTTGCCATTGCCTTCCCCAGTCATCTACACTTTCCCCCCAGTAAGCTGGGTACTCATTTTACCAACCTTGGAAGGATGGAAGGCTGAGTCAACCTGGAGCTGGCAACCTGAAACGACCACTGGATACTTACCGTGAAGGGTCCTTCTCCTCTGAGGACAGGAGGACATCGTGTGGGTGTTTTCCCATTCTACTTGTAGGGAGGCAGGAACAAACTTTCAACTTCCTGTTACTGCTGGGAGTCACCCATTTTCTTCAGTTCGGCGACTCCACAAGGAGTGGGAATGTAATATAACTATAGAAAAAACTTAATAGAAGGAAACAACATTCAGAAGGTTACACATGGGGCAACAACCTAACGAAGTGTAGTGTTAGGACACAGGCTAGAACATATATATACTGGTGAGTATGTCTGACTTCTGAACCTAACACTGGAACTGCTGATGTTCTAATTATATATATACTGATGTAAACCGATACATACTGCAGAGAATCCCTGAGTCACCGACCTTAGTTTGGGTGGGGCCAAGATGTCCTCCTGTCCTCAGAGAAGGACCCTTCACGGTGAGTATCCAATGGTTGTTCTCCCTCTGAGGCAGTTGGACATCTTGTGGGACATCCTAAAGCAGTGTCCCACAATCAGGGAGGGTAACCTAGTCGGTGAGCCCCAGAATGCTCTGCAGTACTTTGCAGCCAAAGGCTGCCTCTGCAGATCCATATGTATTAATTTTGTAGTGTCTGATTAATGTGGATACTGACAACCACGCTGCTGCCTTGCAGATTTCTTCAACTGATGCTCTATTTGCTAGAGCTGTGCTGGTAGCTGCGCTCCTTACAGAGTGTGCTGTTCTGCCTACTGGAACTGGCAATTTTTGCACCTTATATGCTTCCGCTATGCATAGTCGGATCGCCTTGCTGATTGCCGCTTTGGACATTCTTTTCTCTGCATATTGGGGAGAAAGATTTATGAAGAGGGCATCCATCTTCCTTATGGATTCAGTCCTAAGAACGTACACTTTCAGCGCTCTGTGAACGTCCAGGTTGTGCCACATTTTCTCCTTCTGGTGTTTTGGGTTGGGGCAGAACGACGGTAAGGAAATTTCCTGTGAAGAATGAAACTTGGGTACTATTTTCGGTTGAAATGTAGGATCTGTGTACAGGACGACCTTGTCTTTATGGAAGATACAAAGGTTGGATTTAATTGAGAGCACTCCCAGTACTGATAACGGAATGTTTTGATTGGCTCAAATGGGGCTTTGGTCAATGCAGCTAAGACTGTGTTAAGCTTCCATGTGGGACACCTGTGGGACTGTGGAGGCTGGGACAGGGTTGCCCCTCTTAGGAAGCATTGTATATGGTGATGCCGTGTGATTGACACTCCCAGACACTTGGGTAGGACCAAAGACAGTGCTGCCACCTGTCTGCGTAGAGTGGCCGCCTTTAATCCTGAGGATAAGCCGTCTTGTAGGAAGGATAAAATGTCCTTGATTTTGGGATGTAGCGCGTCTCGGTGTTTTCTGAGGCACCACCTAACAAACGCCTTCCATGTTGTGTTGTAGATCGTAACTGTAGAGGCCTTCCTTGAAGCCAGCATGGTACCTGTTCGGAATAGCCTGAGCAGAACAGTTTTTCCCTTTCAACTGCCACATGGTCAAATGGAACCATTCTGGTCGCGAGTGAAAAATGGGGCCTTGATGGAGCATGTCCGGATGAGGCGTCAGTGTTAATGGATGAGAGATAGTTCCTGGAGATCCGCAAACCACAGTCTCCTTGGTCAATATGGTGCTACCAGGATTACGTCTGCTTCCTGCGTCCCAATCCTTCTGATCAGTCTGGGAAGTAGTGGAAATGATGGAAATGCGTATAGTAGCTCCTCTGGCCACTGTGTTGTCAATGTGTCTGTTGCTTCTGCTCCTCGCTGGTGATAACGGGAGTAAAAGCGTTTGAGCTTGTTGTTCAGTGATGATGCAAACAGGTCGATGGTCAGTTCTCCGACGTGTGCTATGATCACCCAGAAGGATTTCCAGCTGAGTGCCCATTCTCCCTGATCAATTGTCTGGCAGCTTAGCCAATCCGCTTGTATACTGGCTGTCCCTTTGATGTGTTCCGCTTTGATAGACAATATGTGATCCTGGGCCCAGGAAAACAGTTTGCATGCTTTCCTGTGCAATGCCCTGGATCTGGATCCCCCTTGTTTGTTTACGTACACCTTTGCTGAGATGTTGTCAGTGCAAATGAGGACATGGGCTTTGTGGAACGTGGTGCAAAGTGTATAAGAGCTAGCCTGCTCGCTCTTAGCTCCAGAATGTTTATAGGGCGTTTCCTCTTTTCCTTCGACCATTGGCCCTGCACTGAGGCTTCTTGAAGTGTTGCTCCCCATCACGTCAGGCTGGCGTCCATAAACAGTTGGATCGTTTCCTTGAACCAGAAGTATTTCCCTTGTATCAAGTTTTGAGGCCTTGTCCACCAACGAAGACTCATCTTTACCTGTAATGGTACCTTCAAAGATATGTTCATTTTTCTGGAAATTTTGCTCTGGTATGACCGCAGAAATTCCTGGAGAGGTCTGATGTGGAATCTTCCCCATTGCATCGTGTCCATGTCAGTGACCATCATGCCTTGCAGTGCTGCTAGTGACATGAGAGCTAATTGTCTGGCCTTCATTATCGACTTGGCCGTTTCCTGTATCTTTGAAGCTTTCTGACGTGGTAGATATAGCTTAAGAATATAAGACAAGCCATGTTGGATCAGGTCAGTGGCCCATCCAGCACAACGCTCTGTGTCACACAGTGGCGCATATACACACACCACCTCCTGTGGCAGTGAATTCCACATGTTAATCACCCTTTGGGTGAAGATCTTGGGGTCGTGGTAGATAACTCACTGAAAATGTCAAGACAGTGTGCGATTACAATAAAAAAGGCCAACGCCATGCTGTGAGTTATTAGGAAGGGAATTGAAAATAAATCAGCCAGTATCATAATGCCCTTGTATAAATCGATGGTGCGGTCTCATTTGGAATACTGTGTACAATTCTTGTCACCGCAAGGTAAAATCTATTGGGTCTCCTTTGTCCGCATGTTTGTTCACCCCCTCAAAGAACTGTAACAGGTTAGTGAGGGAAGATCTTCCCTTACAGAACCCATGCTGAGTCCTCCTCAATAACTTATGTTCATCAATGTGCCTGCTCATTCTGTCCTTGATAATGGTTGTTCTTCTTGGTATCTATGAGCACTCCCAGATGCTCCATTTGATGAGATGGCTGGAGGGAGCTCTTTTGGCAGTTCACTATGAACCCAAAGTCCTGAAGGCATATGATTGTTGTGGCCATGTCCTGATGTGCTCTTGCAGTGTTGGATGCCCTTATCAAAATGTCATCGAGGTATGGGTGGATGTGAATACCTCTCTCCCTGAGGCATGTGACTGGGCTTGCTAGGAGTTTGGTGAACACTCGGGGTGCTGATGACAGACCAAAGGGTAGTGCTCTGAATTGGTAATGTTTGTCCGCATAACAGAATCTTAGAAACTTTCTGTGGCCCACAAAGATGGGGACATGAAGGTATGCTTCCGACAGGTCGATTGATGTCATCATCTCCTGGTGTTGCAGGGACTCCGCTATGGTCTTCATCATTTCCACCCTGAAATGTTTTGTCTGTACAAATTTGTTCAGGTATTTTAGGTCCAGTACTGACCTCCAGTCTCCTGACCTTTTGGGAACCGTAAAAAAGATTGAGTACACTCCAGCAGTCTTCTCTTCTGATGGAACGTGTTCTATCGCTCTAATGGACAGTAGGTGGTGGATTGCCTGGAGTGTTCTCGTCTTCTTGACGGCGTTCCTGTGGTCCGTTGAGTGTATGAATCTGTGAGGAGGGAATGACTGGAATTCTATTTTGTATCCGTCTGAAGCTTTTTCTTTGCACCAGTTGTCCGCTGACATCATTTGCCAATGATGTTGAAAGCGTAGAAGTCTTGCTCCGACGGGAATCTCTGGATAGTCATGCTTTGAATTTAGAGTCTTTGTCGGGTCTGTCCTGTTACTTGGACAGCTTGTTGAATCAGCTGATAAATCCGGGTCTTCTGAAGCGTTGGTTGGATGTGTTCTAGGATCCCTTCCTTGTATCTTGGCGAAAATGTGGTAGGCTGTGCTGGGATCGAAAGGAAGAGGGATTAGATGCCCTTCTGTCCCCCCGACGTATGAACTTGGGCATAGCTTTTTCCTTATTTTTTGTCTCGACTAAGATTTTCTCTAGGGCATCTCCGAATAATAGGCCACCTTTAAAGAGGTAGGCCATAACTATATTTTTGGATCTGTGGTCTGCCGACCATGCTGAGCCATAATGATCTCCTTACTGCAGAAGAGGATGTGATGGCCCTAGAAGCAAAGACCATTGAGTCAAGGGTAGAATCAGTTGTTAAGAATGATATTGCGTTCAGAACCCTTTGTGCCCCATCCAGGGTACGTGAGTCTTCCTGGGGAATTTTTGATATTAATTTTCGCATCCATACTATAGATGCCCTGGCCACCATAGAGCCGATTGCTGAGGCTTTTAGGGACATCGAGCAGCTTCATGAACTCTTTTTAAAGCAAACTCAGATTTTTTATCTAAGTTTTTCTCTAAGCATGCCTTGCCCATCCTCTGAAACCAACCCAGCACTTTGAAGGGCTGTAATGGGGGCATCTACCAGAGGGATCTGCAGAAAATCGTTAGTGAATGCGTAAAGATTGTATAATTTCCTTAGGTAGCCTGGGTATTGTTTGTTAGCACAGGGTCTTTTCCATTCAGCCCTCATCTGTCTCTCGAAGTATGCCGGGAATGGAAATGCCCTTTCTGATGAAATAGATCTGGGGGGAAATTCGCTGTCCCCCTCTTTACGCTTATTTTTTGTGGGTTCTCCCTCATTGTCTGCCGTATCTGGGTCATCTTTTAGATCTAATGCTGCTAATGTCTTAGATAGTAAATATTGGAAGTCATCTGCATTGAAAAACCTGCGGGCAGGGTTTGGAACTTCAATGTCTCCCTCATCATCATCTGTAGAAAACTCTCCTTCTTCCCCTATCACTTCTCCTGTCATCAGACTCATCACCTCTAAGTGGGGATTTTGGTCTAGTAGCACTGCCTTGCTTTTGGGCTGCCTTGGTGGGCCATGTAAGCTTTGAGCACACAGCTCACCCTCTGCATGATGACACTGAAGGAGAGGTAGAGAAGGAAGAAGGGGGAGAGCGGTGACACTTTCTTCCCCTAGACTTACATAATTCCAAGATTTCCCTTTTTAACTGTTCTCTAAAAGTAACAAAGAAATCATTAATTCCCCTTCATTCGAGTCTGTTTGGCTTCCTCCCACGTCTACTCATGAGCTGCGTGTAAATGGCATGCTTCGGGAATGGATTCGCGCCTGCAGTCCCCTTCTGTGAGCCCTGGTCCATGGCAACGCTACCCTCACCGCCTCCTGAAGAGGCCATGGAGTTCAGGCATTGTTTCTTCCCACCACTGCAAATTTTCTCTCCGTTTTTAGCGGCCGTGTTTTTGGCGCACTTTTTAGTGATGACGCAGCTATCTGATTCCTTCTGCGATCGGGAGGCCTTGGCAAGATGCGAGTGGGTCTTGCCAGTCTCTGCATCAGCGGTGCTGCCCAAGAGTCCTTTCTTGCACTCGGACACAAAGTTCCCTTCCGAGCTGGGCTTAGGTAGGGCTGCTTTAGTCGGGTGCCTCAACTTCAGGAAAGGGTCTCTTGGAGGCGCCCGAAAATGGTGGGCGGAGCTTGTCGGGTTGTTTGAGGAGCACAGGGGGAAGACAGACAAAATAAAGTAGAGAGGGTAGGAAAGGACAAGGAGGGTTTTTTTTTTAATTAGAGTAGAATAATGAAGATGATATAAGAATAAAGGAAAGAGGCTAGATAAAGCCTATTGAGGTACTCTCCCTACTGAGGCAGGAAACAAACTGAAGAAAATGGGTGACTCCCAGCAGGAACAGGAAGTTGAAAGTTTGTTCCTGCCTCCCTACAAGTAGGATGGGAAAACACAAGATGTCCGACTGCCTCAGAGGGAGAACAGCTTCCGCTGGGATCGAACTCAGGTTGTGAGCAGAGGGCTCCAACTGCAGTACTGCAGTTTTACCATTCTGCGCCTTGTTAAATCTTTAATAGTGTTTGTGTCCTTTATAAAGTTTATATATCCAATACCAGGTAGTGGATATATAAACTTTATAAAGGACACAAACACTATTAAAGATTTTTTAAAACTTAAAACATTAGCTTAAAACATTAGTACTCTTGCAATATTTTATTTAACAGCCTCTAATAACTGACACCTCTTGCTCTGAATTATTTCATCAGTGTCTGTGCTGTAGCAATCTTGAGTATGCTGTTCAGGAGTTATTCAGATGTGTATCTGTAAGTTGCAAATCTACTTTTGATTTACATTGACATTCATTATAGAAATCTCATGGTCAATTCTTTGAGCCTAAGACCCAGATGAAAACATGAAGATGTGAGCTTTTGTACATAAGTTGTTTCATATGTTGGTCAAGAACATGTGAAGGCAGCATGAAGCAGAGTGAGGGCTATGAGTTTGTTTACAAAACTATAGCTTTCCCAGAAAAATAACTGTAACTCCTATGAGGCAATGCAAGAATAGAGAGACAGCAATGGATAGTGGCCAGTATCAGCCTCCTATATAGGAAGTCTAGGTTCAAAATCCCCAGTCTACAAAGGAAATGCGCTTGGTGAACTTGGTCTAGAAACAGCCTCAGCCTAATCCACCTCACTGGCTTTTTGTTATTCCTTATCTAAGTCGAACACAGTTCTTTCCTACTGAGAAAGACTGGATGATGAGTGCATGAATACAATGAAAAAGACAAGGGGAACCCAGCTGCACCCAGGAGAGCCCTAGCATAACAAGACTGCCTCTCTCTCACTCACCCCCCACCACCTTGAATAAAACTTCGTTAGTCTTAAAGGTGCTTTCTTTGTACCTCTCCTATGTGACTGAGGGAACTGGACAAAGCAAGCTCTTATTCTTTCCCTTCCTCCCCAGGAAATGAGGAGGAGAAGCACAGAGAGGATTGGCTCAGTAACTCTGCTATGCAAATGAGAGAGCCCAGCAAAGCAAGCTCTCACTCTTTCCATCCCTCTCTCTTCCTCCCCAAGGAAGGAGCCCCAGTCATAAGAACATAACATAAGAGAAGCCATGTTGGATCAGGCCAATGGCCCCTCCAGTCCAACACTCTGTGTCACACAGTGGCCAATAAATAAATAAATAAATATATACACACACACACACATATATATATACACACTGTGGCTAATAGTCACTGATGGACCTCTGCTCCATATTTATATCTAACCCCCTCTTGAAGCTGTCTATACTTGTAGGCGCCACCACCTCCTGTGGCAGTGAATTCCACATGTTAATCACCCTTTGGGTGAAGAAGTACTTCCTTTTATCCGTTTTAACCCGACTGCTCAGCAATTTCATCAAATGCCCACGAGTTCTTGTATTGTGAGAAAGGGAGAAAAGGACTTCTTCCTCTACTTTCTCCATCCCATGCATTATCTTGTAAACCTTTATCATGTCAACGCTTCTCCAAGCTAAAGAGCCCCAAGCGTTTTAACCTTTCTTTACAGGGAAAGTGTTCCAAACCTTTAATCATTCTAGTTGCCTTTTTCTGGACTTTCTCCAATGCTATATCCTTTTTGAGGTACGGTGACCAGAATTGCGCACAGTATTCCAAATGAGACCGCACCATCGATTTATAAAGGGGCATTATGATACTGGCTGATTTGTTTTCAATTCCCTTCCTAATAATTCCCAGCATGGCGTTGGCCTTTTTTATTGCAATCACACACTGTCTTGACATTTTCAGTGAGTTATCTACCACGACCCCAAGCTCTCTCTCTTTGTCAGTCTCTGCCAGTTCACACCCCATCAACTTGTATTTGTAGCTGGGATTCTTGGCCCCAATGTGCATTATTTTGCACTTGGCCACAATGAACCTCATCTGCCATGTTGACGCCCACTCACCCAGCCTCAACAGTTCGCTTTGGAGTGCCTCACAATCCTCTCTGGTTCTCGCCACACTGAACAATTTAGTGTCATCTGCAAACTTGGCCACTTCACTGCTCACTCCCAACTCTAAATCATTTATGAACAAGTTAAAGAGCAAGGGACCCAATACCGAGCCCTGCGGCACCCCACTGCTTACCATCCTCCACTGCGAAGACTGCCCATTTATACTCACTCTCTGCTTCCTATTACTCAGCCAGTTTTTGATCCACGAGAGGACCTGTCCTTTTACTCCATGACTCTCGAGGTTTCTATGGAGCCTTTGATGAGGAACTTTATCAAAAGCTTTCTGGAAGTCAAGGTAAACAACATCTATCGGGTCTCCTTTGCCACATGTTTGTTCACCCCCTCAAAGAAATGCAACAGGTTAGTGAGCCAAGATCTTCCCTTACAGAACCCATGCTGTCTTTCTCAATAACCCGTGTTCATCAATGTGCCTACTCATTCTGTCCTTGATAATGGTTTCTACCAACTTTCCCGGTATTGAAGTCAGACTGACTGGCCTGTAATTTTCCAGCTCTCCTCTGGAACCCTTTTTAAAGATGGGGGTGCCATTTGTTACCTTCCAGTCCTCAGGAACGGAGGCAGATTTCAATGAAAGATTACATATTTTTGTCAGAAGATCCACAAGTTCACCTTTGAGTTCTTTCAGAACTCTCGGATATATGCCATCCGGACCTGGTGACTTATTAGTTTTTAATTCGTCTATCAGTTGTAGGACCTCCTCTCTTGTCACCTCAATTTGACTCAGGTCTTTCAACACCCCTTCCAAAATTAGTGGTTCTGGAGCGGGCAAACACTTCTCGTCTTCCACAGTGAAGACGGAGGCAAAAAATGCATTCATGGAAGGAAGAGAGGCTTTGCTCTGTAGCTCCTGTGTGACTGAAAGAGCCTGGGGGCAGGCTGTGATGCAGAAGGAAGCAGGAGAGAGGGAGAAGGAAGCAGATGACAGCCAATTGATTGCAGGATGCATACAAGCCCCATGGGGGCCAGATGCATCCCACAGACCGCATATTTCTCACCCCTGACTTAGAGTTTTAGACTAGGATCTGGGAGACCCAGGTTCAAATCCTCACTCTGGGAAACCTTAAGCCAGTCATACACTCTCAGTTTAACCTACTTTACAGGGTTGTTGTGTGGATAGAGTGGAGGACAGAGGTATATGTAAGCCACCTTGGGTCTCCACTGGAGAGAAAGGTGGGGTATACATTCAGTAAATAAAATAAAATAAATACATTTCTAGACATAGATACATGTCCAAGACCTGTAAAATACACCGTGGCCCAAACCACACATTAACTTCTAAAACTAAGTCACTGCAGTTTGCTCAGTTTTACATAGCATATGTTTTTTCCAACCTGGAAACAAAGAAATGACACACCCTTATTTGGAGTGAAATTTAAGGATTTATCTTACAAATGGAAGTGAATGGATCCCTCCCCCCCAAAAAAATATCTCTTTGGAACTAAGGCCTGATGTACACATATAAAATAATAAAATATCAATGAAGTGGCAGAGTGCTTAGGTAATAGATTGGACTGAACCACATCAAACTACAGGTGTGGGATTACATTTTCCAATATTCCCCTACATCAATAATTATTTATGAGAGGAAAACTAGCAAGAGATGTAAAGAGGCTAGAACAGAGGTGTCGAACCCATTTGTTAGGGCGCCAGATTTGACATAAATGAAGCCTAGTCAGGCTGGTCTGGGCTATGTCGGGTCAGGCCATGTGTGTACCTATTTAAGATTAGGTAGCAGAGATATAAACTTTTAAAAGGACACAGATGAATGCAATTAAATATACATACTTTAAAGAACTTAACAAAAAACACACTTAAAACATTAGCACTTGTTGGTCTTAAAGGCGCTTTCTTTATATTTTTCCCGTGGAATCCAGGGAACTGGGCAAAGGAAGCTCTGGCTCTTTCCCTCCCTCCCCAGGGGACAAGGAGGGGGAGGAGCCTCAACCAATGGAGAAAATTGAGGTTTTGCTCTGTAGCTCCTGTGCAATTGAGCAAGCCTTGCAAAGCAAGTTGAGATGTAGAAGGAAGAAAGAGAGGGAGAAGGAAGCAGCCAAGAGCCAGTTGCTCAGGGGCCTGATAGGAGGTCTCCGGGGGCCTGATTCGGCCCCCGGGCTGCATGTTTGACATCCTTGGGCTAGAATTTCTCCGTCTTATGTGCTTTTTATATTCAGGAAGTTGTTTACATAGGGGAGCAATAAACATGTGACCACCACACCCTAATTACATTCTGAAGTTTTAAAACCTAAGTATTCAATCACCTCATTCTACCACATATGTAGACAAGGTCTCAAAAACCACTAGATCACACCCAGAAGCGGTATTTGATGACCAGGAGGTTTATGTAGATTCCTGCCTGGAAGCAAATGACTTCTCCTTATCTCATTTGTAGATATAAACTGATGTCATAAACTCCCAGAAAGTTTGATATGCTCAGTGCAAACAGCTTCTGGTATAAGCAAACATTACTGATACAGTTATAAGTATAGATTTGAATCCTGACTAGCATTTCCATGGATGCAAGGAGTTTCACTTGAGGTGTGTGATTTCACCCCTCCCCTGGGACCCCAACATTTCTGGGGCATTTCAGGTTCGGGGGGGAGCTGGGAAGCAAGAAAATCATGCTCCACTATTAGAACTCCTGGTATCTATGGAAAGGCACAGCACACAACAACAGATTTCTGACACAAGGAACAGTGGACAATACCAAACATAAACCCCATGTGTAGTGTTGTAATAGAGATAAATGAAAGTAAATGAAATTATCTAATACCATCAAATGGAAATAAGCCTACTCAGACCTCTCTGGAGATCACCAGCATCATGCTTAGCCACAATAGAGTCTAACTCAAGTGTTCTTGAAACCAGGATCTGATACTGTAGATTGAAGTAAATTTTAATTTGTTTTTATTTTGTTATGCTTACAATATACTCCTCAGTTTTACCCTATACCTATTTGCATTTATTCAGCAACTTTTGTGACACTAAATTTGCCAGCTTTTAACAAATTTTACTTGAAAATGTTTACTTAAACTCTCACCTAACATTTACTAAAATGCAGAAAGTCCTAAGTCCAATACCTGGCACCACTTGTTAAAAAAAATCTCACAGAAAGGACCTCTTCCTGAGTCCATGGAAAGTTGCTGTCTTTTTAGCTGACTGTTACAATGAAACTAAATTTACCAGCTTTTAACAATAGTTTAACTACAATGAGCCCCATGATGCAGTACTGGGTCTGATCCATAAAAACATCATGATGCGACATCACCCCAGAGTTGAAAATGAGTGGTGCTAGCACAAGGGACTACCTTTTTACAATGAAACTACCACCAAGGCAGCAAGATTTTGTGCCCTGTCTAGCTCAATCAAACAGAAGATTACAACCTCTTTTAAGAAAATGTAAATAATTTAAATATATTCTAACAATTTGTTAACTTAGCACATATATTTATTTACTTAGCTCAATATATGCTCAGGTCTATACAGACATGTAAGTAATGTATTTGTCATATAGTGATGTAATTATTTTGTATTATTCATGTATATGCCATTTAAATTCTGATCTTGGATCATAATAATAAACTTGAACTTGAGAACCGCTGCCAGTCAGATTGTGCACACATGACACTGTCTTATACTGAGTCAGATCACTAGTCTACCAAACTCAATACTGCCCATTCTGACTAGAAGTAGGTCTCCAGGCTCTCGGCAATAGCAGAGCTCAACAAATCTCAGACATCAGGTTGCCAATGGTGCCTAGAAATTTAACTACCGTGCCTAGGTCTTTCAGAAATGATTTTATCACTGCATCTCTTCTGTAATTCTACGTGCATGAAGTTCTTTACACCTCATTGGTGAAGGATGAATTCACTTCTTAACCAATAGCTTCCGATAGTGGATCCAATATTTAATTTAAAACCTAGCATTTTAAAGCAATAATAAAATTATGAAAAAATGGGAAGAAGTTAGGTTAGGGTGGGAGGGCAGGTTTTTGTTGTGGTAAAGACAACCAAGATTATCCTTATGTTTATTAACAATATTTAATCACGACTTCTACAAAGGGAAGTCCTGCAATGTATTGGAGTTCTTTGGGAATGTGAACAAATATAGAGAGAGTAGATGTTATATACTTGGAGTTTCAAAAGACTTTTAGAGACATCTCTCCAAAGACTCCTGAGTAAACTTAGCAGTCATGGGGTAAGAGGATGGGTTCCCTTATGGATTAAAAACTGGAAGTGAAGAGTAGGAATGTAAAGGGACAGTTCTCACTATGGAGGGAAGCAAGCAGTGGGGTCCCACAAGGATCAGTATTGAGGCTGCTGCTATTTAATTTGTTCATAAATGAACTGGAACTAGGGATGAGTAGCGTAATGGACAAGTTTGCAGATGACATATAACTATTCAGGGTAAAGAAGTCTAGGCGGATCTCCACAAATTGGGTGAATGAGCAATAATGTGACAGATGAAATTCAATGTTGGAAAGTTTAAGGTGATGCACAATGGAACAAAAAAAACCAACTTCAAGTACAGGCTAACAGATTCTGAACCTGCTGAGAGAGGGTGGGGGGGTGGGGGAAGATCTTGGGAAAAGCTTAATGGAAGTGTCAACCCAGTGTGCTACATTGGGGAAAAAGGCAAACTCTGTGTTGGGGATTTTTAGGAAAAGGATCGAGAATTAAACGACCCATATTATAATGCCCCTGTATAGATCAATGGTGCAGCCTCATTTGGAATGTGGTTCTGGTAAGTGTATCTCAAAAAGGACATCACAGCCAGGGCAGAAAAACGTACAGAAGATGATTCTGTAGGTTGGAGCACCTTCCCTATGAGGAAAGGCTGAAGCATCTGGGACTTCTAACTTTAGAAAAGAGACGACCAAATGATAGAGGTTTATAAAATTATGCACGAGGAGAAGAAATCTGAAAAAGAGAAATTTTCCTGCCTCTCCCAAAAATACTAGTACCTGAGGGCATTCAATGAAGCTGATGGTACTAGATTCAGGACAGACAAAAGGAAATACTACTTTTCTCAGTAAGTCATTAAAGTGTGGAATTCACTACCAGAGGATGTAGGGATAGCTACAGGCATAGATGGGGAGACATATTTGCAGAGGACAGGTCTATCAGCGGCTATTAGCCATAGTGACTAAAGGAAACCTCCACATTCAGAATCCCAGTGCCAGGAGGCAACATCAAGGGCCTCAATGCCCTGTTGTTGGACCTCCAGAGGAACTGACTGCCCACTGTGTGAGACATGATGCCACACTAGATGATACGATCCAGCAGCATTCCAACAGGCATTTCTTATGGTTTTATGTTAAGAAAGAAAGTGCCTGGCAGCTGGCCATATGTTTCCTATCCAAGGCCTGTACTCCATAAAAGTAGTTCTTTAATTCTTTTGTGGATCTTCAGCTCAAAAAAAACTACACGCAACTGCTTTGGCAGGGAGGGCGGAATATAAGCCGAATGAATAAATAAATAAAATACTAGCAACACCATTAGGTGGCAAAAGCACAACCCTTAACTGTCCAATTTGGAAGAAGTGTATGTGCATACAAAATCTTACACCTTGAATAAAACTTTGTTGGTCTTAAAGGTGCCACTGGACTCTGTTATGCTTCTTCAGACCAACATGGCTACCCACCAGAATCAATTTGGGTCAAGACTATACATCCTACAAGAGACTCAGGATCTAGCTGAAACTGCTTCTCTTTTATAGCCAACTCTTTCTGTAGTCATCGCTTCAAGCTAACAGGCCCCTTGTACCTCCAATCTCCTTCCATGCTCTCCAATTGCTTCCCAAATGTTGCCATTTTGAAAGTAACAGCAAATATTGTGCTTTCCCTCCAAACCAGAACTGGAAACTGCTTCAAACCCTGGATTATAATTCTGGTTTGGCAAAAAAGTGCAGTAAACCATTCACTAAAATGGCATAACTGTTAAAAAGAGTCAGATCCTGGGAGAGCCAGGATCCAAACCTTCTTTTGCCACAAATTAAGCTTGGGCCTGTCAGCTTCTCTCATCTAACCTACCTCATTGAGAGAGTAAAATGGATAACTGAGAACCATGGACAGTGCTCTAAGTTTTTTGGAAGAAAGGAGGGCTAAACATGTGTTAGGGGTATTGAACTCATTTGCTATGATCTGACATAAATGAGACCTTGTCGGGCCAGGCCATGTGTGTGTCATAAAATGTAATGCCTGGTAGTGGAGATACAAATTTTATAAAGGACACAGACAAACACAACCTAATTTTTTAAAATGTAAAATAAAACATGCTTAAACAGTTAATGGTCTCTGATAACTGATGCCTCTTGCTCTGAACTATTGCATCAAAATCTAGAAACAATGTCTGTGCTGTAACAAACTTGAATATGCTGTTCTGGTGTGTGTCTGTAAGTTGCAAACCTACTTTTGATTTATTGCCATTCATTACAGAAATCTCATGGTCAATGCTTTGAGCCTAAAGCTCAGGGGAAGACATGAAATGGCTGGGCATTGCAAGTTTTTGTACATAAATTGCTTCATGTGCTGGTCAGCCAATGGAAAAAATAGAGGCTTTGCTCTGTAGCTTAATTGGGCAAACCTGGCAAAGCAATCCGCGATGCAGAAGGAAGCAAGAGAGGGAGAAGGAAGCAGATCAATGAGTTGCTCACAGGCCTGATAGGAGCACTTCAGGGGCCTGAACCAACCCACAGGCCGCATGCTTGACACCCCTGTGTTAGATGGATAGATTGAAAGGCCATTCCATCTGAATCAACAAACTACGGTTTGACTAAAATCAGAGATCAAAGCATACAAGGAGCATACAGAACCAAGCCTTGGAGCCAGCCTTCAAAGCCAGTTCTGAATTTAAACTGGCTAGTTGCCTTCCTTTTTTCATGCTTTTATGTTTGACCTAGGTGTTTCCACATGGGTATAGCTCTTGAGTTGAAAACGACTGGAGTGGACAGCTAAAGCTATCTCCTTATAAACAAAAATCTTTTATCCTGTGTTAATGGAACGGTAACAGAAGTCAGAGAACATAAAGTGAAATTCAAGAAAACAAACGCACAGCCCAACTGCTGCTATAGATGCCAAAACATTGGCTTGGGCTGCTGTAGCATATCCCAAACCCTACACATATTACTGGAAACATCTAATCAAGAGGAGTCCCATCTTACATAATCTGGAGGCACCCAATGCTACTGAGTTACCACCTGAGACACCTCCCCACTCCCTGCCATACCAATGCTGGCTTCAGAGTTGAATTTACCATGAGGAAAAATGGGCACTATATGTGCAATCCACCAAGAAGTTCTCTTGCACAGGTTTGTGAAAGAGTACTGTGCTCTTCTTGCACAGGAGTTGGTTTGTGCATGAGAATATCCTGTGGACTATGTCTTATGATATGTGGTGAGGGAGAGCTGTACATTTCTTACCACAGCAGCAAAATGACTTTGGTGGGCCCTGACTGAATCTGGTATCATCACTGGACAACAGGTTCCTTGTACTCACTGTTGGCACAAAAAGCTTTTTAAAAACGGCAGCTGCACATTTTACAGAAAAGTCTACGTTCTGAAGCAACCCACCTGATAAGATACAGGAAAGATTTTGTTTTGACTTAACCAACTTTAACATTTTATATTACTCTTCCTGAAGATATGAAAGCGATAACATTAGAGGCCAGAAATATTATCAGTATGATTTTGAGAAGATCAAAACATTATTAAAATAATACTGCAGTGGGAAATTCAGGTCTTGTAAAGGCAAAGTGTGTGGGGGGGAGAGAGAAAACATTTCTTTTCCTGAGGATCTTTTTCATTTTCCCAATGGGAAATTTGGAAATTTGGGGGAACACTGAAAACAAACCTCCTATAAAATATTTTATCTTTTAAATATTTTTAAACACAAAGAAAGGAATTGGCAAAAAATCACCTACAGACACCAGCACAAGTATTTTTCCACCAGCAGAAAATGACCATTAGATATAACCTTCTTTCCACCATAGCACACTGAATTCTCATCTACCTTTCCATTAAACCACCTGATCTGTTCAACTGCTACAAACAGTGACTGAAAGCAAGATGTCATTATTTCCATAAATGGCAAACGACTACCAACATTTCTCTGGTTTAATCAACTACAAGTACCATGGACTCCTGAGACAGGTAGGAAGAGATGTACCAAAAGAAAGGCAATGCTGATGAAGAAATACTGAAGAGAAAGATAGTTGTTTTAATGCTAACATTCAGTTATAAGGTCAATATTTCTCCAGCATGTATACTACTTCATATACTGAAATATGAGTCAGAGCACAGCAACAACCACAGAAAACATATACAGCTTAATTGTACACTGCAGAATAGGCAAAACACACACACATGAAATTGGTGATAGTATTTGCTAATTTTAGGAGCTCCCTAGTTAGTATCTGCCAAAAAGCCATTCACATTTTTCAGAACCAAGCCCTATGACAGACCAAGCCCTATGAGGAAAGGTTGAGGGGGAATGTTCAGTCTGGAGAAGAAGAGGTTGAGGGGGGACATGAGTGCTAAGTATTTGAAGGGCTGTCATGCAGAGGAGGGCAGGGAGTTGTTGCTGTTGGCAACAGAGGATAGGACTCACAATAATCGGTTTAACTTAAGGGTTAGACAGTCCTGGCTGGATACTAGGAAAAACTTGTTTACTATAAGAGCTGTTCCACAATGGAAGCAGCTACCAAGGGAGGTAGGAGCTCCCCCTCACTGGCAGTCTTTAAACAGCGGCTAGACAAACACTTGTGGGGATGCTCTAGTCTAGGCTGATCCTGCATTGAGCAGGGGGTTGGACAAGATGACCTGTATGGCCCCTTCCAACTCTGACTCTATTAACCACGTTCTTCTTAAAAGGAGAATACTTCAATGTAACATTCACTTCTATGGTAATCCATTTTTACTGTTGGCTTGAATATTTTTAGCTTAATGTTTACATTTGCATCATTTTATTTGTATACCGCCTAAAGTGTTTTGGCAGATGGATGGGATATAAATTACGGAAATAAATAAAGGAGGGTGGAGCATGCAAATGATGAGCACGTATCTATTTCACTGTGTGTGTATGCACAGGATTGCCAGAGGTTCCTCAACAAAAAGATACACTTACAATTGTTACATGCGACAATCTATTCATAATTTGCACACTTTTTCCTTCACAGTACTCCAATTAATGTGATTATGCACATAGAAGTACTAAATTACAGGGCAACATTATGTAATAACATCATTACTATTTCTAACAACCATGTAGAAAAAAATATCACATTTAGACTTTAGAAATCAACAATCAAAAAATAAACCATCAGGGGGGGGTTGTTTTGTTTTGCTGAATAGCGTTAAGAAAAGGAAGGGATATACCTTAATGGTAGAGCACAGACTTTGCAGATCTCAGGTATCATGTGCTGTAAACGACCTGTCGCTGCCTAAAATCGAAGACAGCTGATGCCAGTCAGAGCAGGCAATGTGGAGCTAGGTGGGCCAGTGAAGTAACTCGGTATGACACCTTCAGAAGAATCAATATTTCAAGTTGTCTGCTTACAGTTAGCAGTAGCAAATAATCAAACCAACCCCCTCAGTGAAGGTTTTCCAAAATAGTTTTCCTGCCAGCAATTCACTTGTACAAAATAACTGAATTTTAACCCTGAAGATAGATTCAGGTGGGTAGTCATGTTGGTCTAAAGCAACAGAACGAAGTTCGAGTCCAGCGACACCTTCAGATTAGCTATACAGCCATGGGCACTCGCAAGGCACCACAGTATGCTAACATCTTCATAGTCAAC
This sequence comes from Heteronotia binoei, assembly GCF_032191835.1. Lineage (NCBI taxonomy): Eukaryota > Metazoa > Chordata > Lepidosauria > Squamata > Gekkonidae > Heteronotia > Heteronotia binoei. The sequence goes on from NC_083224.1 coordinate 56,504,320, forward strand.
CTGGAACAATGCTTCCTAAATTCCTGCCCACTCGCACCTCTCTTATACCTGTATTACACTGATGACATCTTAATTGTCTGATCATATGGTAAAGAAGCCCTGGACAAATTACACCAGGCATTTAAAGGCTTTCACCTTACCACCACCACCACCACATTATTATTATTATTATTATTATTATTATTATTATTATTATTATTATTATTATTATTATTATTATTATTATTATTATTATTAAATTTATATGCTACCTCTCACTGTAAAGTGGCTTCAAAGCAGCTAACAACAGCTAAACTATTAACAAACATCAATTTAAAACATAATACAAATAAATGGACCCCCAGAAACAGGCCCAACTAATGGAAAGCTAAACAGAACAGCTCTGCTGTGCAGGCCCTGCAGAACTTAGGTAAGTCCCGCAAGGCCTGCATACCATCTGATAGCTGGTTCCCCCAGGACAGGGCCACCACAAGTAAGGCCCTCATCCTGGTAGATGCCAGGTGAACATCCCAGCAGCCAGGTACCACAAGCAGGTTGAGGGTTGAAGATGCAAACTTCAGGGGGAATATGTCAGAAGAGGTGGCCCACCAGGTATGAAGGTCCCAGACCATTTACACCTTTAAGAGTAATCACCAGTAACCTGACAATGAACCAATCTATGCAAGCAATAAATCTTCTGGACACTACTGTATAAATACATGATGGCTGTGCAGACTGTCAGACAACACCTTATACTGGAAACCAGATGACAGCACACATCCAGAGGCATGAGCTCCAGGGCTCCTTTCTCATGGCTTGCAGCCAATCCCTGGGACAAACCGTGCATCCAATCGCAGCAAACCCAAAACATATTTTTTGTCTATGTAGATGGATGGATGGATAGATAGATAGATAGATAGATAGATAGATAGATAGATAGATAGATAGATAGATAGATAGATAGATAGATAGATAGATATACACACGCACACATATATATATAATTAATTTCTCTTTTGTTTATTGTAAGTCACTATGGATTCCCTTTAGGAAGAAAAGATACAAACATTCTAAATAAATACTATGCCATACATTCGAAGAGTGATTGTGTCCTTTGAAAAAACTGAAAAAGCGTTTTTATTTATGAGGGATAAGCAGATAAATACATGGACTTGAATATTTTTGTTTATTTTTAAAGGTAGTTATAGTGTGTCTGACATGCTATCTTGCTGACTGCTGGGAATATTTTTTTTGTGGAAGAATGTTCAATGCAGTTAAAAACAGTATCAGCCAGGAGGGGGAAAAACTGATTCTGCAAATTAAGTAAATGAATCCTGAGGACTGAATTTTCAGCCTACTCTGTTGGAATCGACTGCTGCCTGTGAAAGTTCAAGCCTATTCCTTGACATGCCTTTATATGAAAGTATACTGCCCCAAACAGGCCATATCACCATATTTTCCTTATATTTATAGCCAAGTTTAAAAGCAACCCTGCTAGAGGTTCATATTTGTGAGCAAGTAATGATTAAACTGGGTCACAACAAAGACAAATTTCCAAAACAAAATATAAAATATTTTTGTTATTTTTAAAACTTTATTTATATCCCATCTTTCTCCCCAATAAGGACCCAACTTGGCTTACATATGCCTCCTGCCCTCCACTTCAGTGATCTTCCATGGCAGAGTAAGGATTTGAACATGGGTTCCCCAGATCCCAGTCCAACAATTAGATCCAAGATACAAATAAAGTATTCTGCTTTTTGTGGAAAATGTTTGAGTACTGGGATGACAGAAACATACAAATAAAAGTTTGCAGCCAAAACCAACACCTGTGATTTGCATTCCTCTGCCAAAAGTATCATAGGACCCCTAAAGATACTGGAGAAATAGCATCCCACAGAGATAAGCTAATATACCAGAGGTTCCACCAGGATTGTATAGAAAACATCTCACCAGGGACTACAGTGAACAGGTTGTTCAGTTCCTATGGAGTCTCAAGAGGTACAACTTCAATCTCCCCTGATATCAGGATATACCTACGAACAATATTACTGAAATCACCCACTAGCACTACCCAGTAAAAAGACAGCAGTAGCAAAGTTCAGCTTTGGGGACTTACTCGTCAAACTCTTAGCCAGTAATATAAAGATACAGGCAATCCCCCTGTGACAAAATTTGTCAGTCATTCAAACCAAAGACAGAATTCAAAATGAATAACAATCTAGAAGCATAGCCTACAAGCATATGCCACATATTCTAATTAAAGGAAAACTCCTTTCTACTGTTGTTGTTGCAAGAATTGTCGCAGGTACTCCCCCCCCCCCATTCACATAACTGACATGTTAAATCTGGAACACATATTTCAATATATATGCCTATATACCACCAAACTATCACCTCTAAAGAAAGCGGTTAACAATTTAATTGAATAGCGCCATCAAAATATCATAGCTCTCAATGATGTGCTAACCTATGCCTGTCTGTACCACTTGGCGAGAGGGACTCAAATTTTCCTCTGAACAAAAAGGTTCCTTCCATATATAAAACAGATGTCAGGATCATTTCTGTAACATATGGGCCTTCTACATGCAGGGATTTTTCTTTTTCAATATAAAGAATCATGTCAGTTCTGACTGCCCACCTGTGCTTACCACCTGTGTGAGAATTATGTCTAAGTCTAAACAGCAAATTATATGTAAGAGAAATAATCTTCAAGTGTTTGCATTTTTTTTCCAATGTTTATATCCCACTCAAAACAGAACAGAAGAGACAGATTAGGATTGATCCAAAGTCACCCAAGTAACTTCATAATTAAGCAAGAAATAGAACATTTTTTTTCTTGGCATTTGTCCAGCTCTTCACCCACTACACCACACTGTCTCTCAGAGTCTCACTAGAGGAGATATTGGGAGATCAGTGTTTTTAAAGTAGAAAAAGCACATGCATGGAGTCTATATCTGGATAAGCACAATGCAGGGAAGAGAAAGAGGGTTTAACTCTTCCACCCCCACAGGATTCTGCAAAATAAAACCACCCTTCCCATGTGATTATCAGCCTTGGAAAGAAAGAAGACAGCCAACCCCTTTCACCTGTCTTCTTTTTTTTATCCCAAGGTTCACAGCAGTGCTACTGGGGAGTTGCTTCTGACTGCCAATACAATGTAGGGTTATAAGCACCCTTATAAAGGGGAGGGATGGTGGCTCAGTGGTAGAGCATCTGCTTGGTAAGCAGAAGGTCCCAGGTTCTCAAACCCCGGCATCTCCAACTAAAAAGGGTCCAGGCAAGTAGGTGTGAAAAACCTCCATTTGAGACCCTGGAGAGCCACTCACTGCCAGTCTGAGTAGACAATGCTGACTTTGATGGACCAAGGGTCTGATTCAGTATAAGGCAGCTTCAAATGTTCATACATATGTTCATATGTTCAGGAAAAGTGGAAAACCCTCTCCTCCATCCACAAGGCCCTGATCCAAACTGCCCCCATACACACACAGAAATACAAAAATACAAAATATTGTGCACAAATACTCTTAACTGGTGTAAATAAAGTTCTATTATAATGAAATGAACAGCCTACAACAGTGGGCATACATTCATACAGTATAAATAGAAATAGAAAACAACAGTCTCAAAACAATATTCCAAGGAGGACCCCACACAGTCACAGAGTTTTCAAAATGAGTACAATGACTCAAAAATAAAGTTCCACAGGAGTCCCTCCGTTGTGGGACTATGGCTGTCCACAGCTGCTTACAAAGCGCAGAAAGCCTGGCTCATTAATTGCTTTCATTTGTGTCTTCTAATCAATTCAGGGTTGGAAGATGCCCTTGCTTGCCCTAGGTCAAGAAGCCCTGGGATATGACTTTAAGATAATGAGGTGTTTCACTGGCAGCCCGTGTTACTGTACCAGACCACATGAATGCACATTCTGGTAAATACTACAGAAGTACAAAATAGCAGCTTTTATGATACCTTTCTCACATTAGTGTCCTAATGGTACTACATAGTGGCATTTCCACTATGTTAAACATTATGTTACAGGATACTAGTACATCCCACCCTCATAACCCTTTTGTAGAACGCATAGGAGCTAGTTCATATTTCAGTCCTAAAGGGTTATTGAGGAGCACTTCAATGACTAGGGGCTCTGCTAAGATATATATCACCCTGCACTACATCCACACTTTGTAAGTTATTAGCCCTTGGAGTCAGTGTGTGCACTCTTCCAGGTTCACATTTGTCCTTATGATGCCATTCAGACACACAGCCTTGCATGTGTCATACTATGCAAATCAGTCTAGAATCATCACAGAACACAGTCACATAACCACAACATACTGCACTATGGAAGCTACAGGCTCCACACAAAGTGGGGACCTGCTTTTATCTCTTTGGAAATATCAGGAGAGTCAGAGCACCCTAACTAGGGGGAGGGGAGCAAATTTCCAAAAATTTACAAGCCCAACACAAAAATACCACCAGCTCCAGGCTGGTAACACTGAAGAAGATGGCAATGTTGTCGGCAAGCACACAAAACAATGAAAGGGAGGGGTGGAGAGATGGATTGAGTTTCCAACTCTCTCCATCGATGCTAATCTCTCTCCAACCCCCGAATTGCACCAAACTTGGTCATGGTTGCTGGAATGCACATGACTCATGGACGTATTGTGGATGGATCTGTAAAAGAGGCAGGTGGGCTGGACTGGATTTTTGTTCCTATGCGAGGGGAGGGCGGTTTGAGAAAGAGAGAAAGCCAACTGCAGTGCGTGGGACTCGACCCAGGGGAGTCGCAGCTGGGGTTGGACGGCACATCCTTCTCATAGCCACCCATGCGAAACAGTGGGCAGGCGCAGAGAACTTCTGGGGGTGAGAGGGTCAGCAGCAGCCGCCACATTCATACCCCCACGGCTTGCCCGCCCTCACAGAGGAGGGGAGGAGCTGCGGCTTATCTTCCCTCCCCCTCTCCAGAGCCTTGTGCTTGAAGGGGGAAGGTTGGTGCTGCAAGGGGAAACCTGCGGGGCATCCCTGCCTGCCTCCACATGGGCATCTGCATCCTCCCTCCCTTGTAACTCCGTGCAAGGGCATCGCATGCACCGTCCCCTCCCTATCCCTCCCCCCACAACGCCCAAATCCGTTCCCAAGGACAGAGCCTCTGTAACGCCATGACAGTGTCTGAGAGAGAAACTAAGCGCCTGGCGGACCCCCTCCCCCGCCGCCAACGAGCCCGGGCCGCCGGCTCCTTTGCCTCCGGTGCCTACCCTGCCCTGCGAGCTCAGAGTTCATTCATAGGCTGCCCCGGGGCTGGCTACAGCACCCCATGCGCCCCTCGCCTGCGCACGGCGCGCCAATAAAAAGTTCAGAGCCCAACTTACCTAAAATGGCTCCTGCAGCAGCCAAAATACAAACAGCTATTATTTGGTGAAGTTTAGCCCAGACACCCTGCAAGGACAGCCTAGCCTGGCCCTGGCACGCCCTCACACCGCAGCCACTGGCCACCCGCAGCCCCCCAGCGCCTGCCATTGGAGAGTCGGCCCGTCAACCAAGCGCAGCCCGCTCCAAGCTTAGCTGCAGCGCGCTTATTGCTAGCTCCATTGTGCTCCTATTTGCATTGATGTGATCGGTGCTGGGATTGGCTGTGGCAGGGACCGTGCAATATCCCCCTCCCCCGCGTAATTCCTTATACCTCCCGGATCCGCAGCCCCGGCCCTTCGCTAGCCCCCTTCTAAGGTTTCCAGCTCTGCTGTTCACGGCAGCTGTAGCTGTAACTTTCCAAGGTTTGCAGGGGTGAGAAAGACTCTTCCCCCCTGCATCCTCCAATCAAGGGGGGTTTTACTTACTTCAGCCAGCATTAAAAGCGAAGAAGAAGGGAGGAGAGAAAAAAAACCTCTCCCCTTTTTCATTCCACGTCTTTGCTCGCTTTTCATTTCCCGGATGTGAAATTTCCTGCATTTCAAGCACAGTGTCTGGAGGTGGGATGTGCAACCTCTGAGCAGGACGCTGCAGGTCTTTCTTTCGTATCTGGAAAAAAGACGAAATGGGCATAGGACTTTGGGGGGGGGGGGTCAAGTTTCCTTCATCTGCAAACTCTGGAGATGCAGGCTGTAATTTACTATAGTCTTTTTTCCCCTCCCAACAAATCTGCGAACAGATCACTGCAATGAGTGTTAACAAAACAGGTCCCGAAGCTCTGCATTTCGTTAACTGATTTTAGCGTCATTTAATTGGTGCCAGGGCAAGGCACGTGCCAGGGCGGTGTGTGCACTTCTAACACCGCTGGAACAGTGTTCCTATTAAGTATAACTGAGACTTTATATTTCATCAGTTATTTCTTTTTCCATACTGAGACTGTGGAGTAGGGTGTTAGCCTTTGGAAAATATGACCAGATTGATATGGCGAAGTAGAGCCATGCCAAACATCTGTATACAGTGAAAGAGATGTGGAATTGGTTCACCACATGCCTCACACCCCACATTTATAATAAAGCAGGAGTCAAGTAGCATCTGAAGAAGTATGCATGCACACGAAAGCTTACATTCTGAATAAAAGTTTGTTGGTCTTAAAAGTGCTACTTGACTTCTGCTTTGTTCTACTGCTTCAGACCAACACGGCTGCCCGCCTGGATCTATCCCACATTTATGACATAGATTGGTCAATTCAGCTTTGTTGTCAAACAGCAAATGTTGGTGGATTTACCAGTTGCCCAGCAGGAAACCAATCTCAATTGTTGAAACTGGCAAGAGGTTATATAGTAGGATGGTAAAATAGATGCTGTGCATATTGAAGGTCTCAGGTTCAGTTCCTAATGTCTAGCAGGACTGGGAAAGACCTAAGTTTTATAGGAAGACGCTGACAGATGAAGTAGACTGGGGTGAATGGGCAACTTCATACGATGTTTTCATCTGACTGTATGGCAGTCCCCCCATATACTAACTATCCTGTTTTATTGCATTGCTTCCTAATGTTTGTAATCTAGTTTGACTACATTGTTAAACATATTACGCTATTTTATTGCATTTTTATTGTAATCTGCCTTGAGTCTTAGCAAGAAAGGTGAACTACATATGAGGGGGGAAATATATTATTTTCATATCATTCATGGATGGGTCAGTTTGATCATCTTGGTCACTGCACCATACCATCAAGATTTTCTGATGTTACAAGGGATCTTAGCTTATACCTCTCAGATAACAAGACACTTCACTGACATTTTGCAACCTTCTCAACTGCCTACTTTGGAAGTCAAGCTGATCCTAATTTGAACAGAGCTTAATATCTGAACATGCCAATTTAGGAATGTTAATTTGTCCTCAGTCATATAATCAAATGACAGATGCACTAAAAAAAATCTGTAACTGTTTTCCAGAGTCACCATTCAGTCTTCACACAAATTCCACACAGGTAAGATTCCTTCTGTTAATATGCTTAGTACTAGGGAACACTCAAATCAGGGCATATCCAAGCCTGCAAAAAAATTATAGTTTGGTATTAGAACTTCAATATTATGTTTACATTACCAAAATTTTCTTTTTCTCTGCTACTTTCATTAACAGATAAATTAAGTATCACTGGTAGTTTGTTACAGTTATTCCAGAGTAGCCTCACAAGCTTCATAATCAAATAAACATGCTACCCCAGAGGTTCATGTTCTTGTTTCCATCTGTTCTTGTAGTTCTTCTCTCTTTACATTATCATTTCCTTTACCTTCTTCCCAATGGAATTCTCTCACATACACTCTTTATTATTTTTCCATCCCCTAATCTTTCTAGGTTAAATATTGTGCTCACATTTCTGAAGTAACTGATGAGCTATGTTTAACACAACTTCTGGACACATTTTTTCATACCAAACATCAGTTTCCTAGCAATCACATCCATTATATAAGATGGACTTCATTTTTTATATTCTTTGAATGTTTCACATCTGTTGCCATGCTCCATAGTCATTGGAAGTCATGCCACTCACAAGGAAAGTTTAAAACCATCTGCTTTTATATGAAAGAAGACCTATTTAACTTGTGCTCAGTTTCCATTCTGGAAGACCAACAATTGTATAGCCTGCATACTTCAATACTTCATTCAAGATCCCAGCAGAAATAGCCACTGTTGATTCAAGTCCTGGGAGAACATTGGGGGAGAAAACACCATTATCATAAAGTGAAGATATTGTTAAGAACTGGAAAATAAAGATTAGAGGAGACAGTTATTCAGACATTAAAATTTGCAGAAGGGAAGTACTCAAATAGAATGAACAGATGTGATCATCAGTGCATGACCCAAGCAGGTCTCTCTAAGAAGGCACAACTTGGTCCTTCTTCCATTTTCCTATTTCAGCATCGCCAGAAAGCACTGTGGAGTTCTCAGTGAGTGCAATTAGGGCTGTGTTATTGGGGTTGTGCACTCACCAGCTTATTTTGTCGATGGCTGGTCCTAATCCAGTGGATAACTAGCGTGGTGTTTCATGGGTAGGTCCCTCAATGTAGTGCATAAAATACACCATGTCATAAATATCTTCATTCCTACCTTTAACTTTAGTCCTTCCTGTGTTTGTGGGACTAGAACTGGCATGCTTTCTTTTTTTCTTAGTCTGGCTTGATTAATTATACTTTTTGGTGTAGTTGAAATATACCGTAACACAGTTGTAACATTTTTTTATTCAGGGGATAATCTTGCATTGACTGCCCATTTACTAGTCAAGAGGGTTTTCAAACTTTCTATTTTCATATAACCCTTTCCGTGGCAACTCACCTGCTGATAAAACTCTCTCTGTGTGCTAGGGTTGCCAATCTTTAGGTGAGGCCTGGAGATCTCCTGCTTTTACAACTGATTTCCAGCTGGCAGAGATCAGCTCCCCTGCAGAAAATGGCTGCTTTGAAGGGTTTACTTTAAGGCATTATACCATGCTGAGGTCCTGCCCCTCCCCAAACTTCACCCTCTCCCGAATCCAATCTCAAAGTCTCCAGGTATTTTCCAGCACAGGCCTGGCAACCCTAGCTTGTGCCATAGAATCTCAGCACAGTAGATTATGGGAATGATTGACAACTACAGATGGGTGATAGAATACCTCTGTGTTGATTATTTTGGACTGCTTAGTGTCTTTTGTCACAGTTGATCATACTGTTCCATTCTGACTGAGCCAGCTTTTCATGCCTTTTATGCACCCTGGTGAGATTCTGCTCTTCAAGGATTTGTGACTGTGATTTTTTTTACTCTATATAACATATTGTTAAGACTTTACTGTGTTGCCTATTATTTTGTGGATTGTCTTTTCCTGCCACCTAACATATAACTTTGGAAAAGCAGCATAGAAATTTTTGAAATAAAAACAAGTAGATTGTAAAATACAGTTTCATGTCACTTGGGGCAATAGCTGTTTGGGGTGTCATTCCTTCAGCTGAGTATGTGAGATGCACCAGAAGACATTCATTATTCCCCTATAGCTGTTTATCAAAGGGGACAATCGGTAATAGAAGACAAGATACCTTTTCCACCATTGCAGATCTTCTCATTGAAGAATGCCTAATAATCGTCGGGTATCCCCAAAAGTTCTCAGGAATGCAGTTTGAAAACCACTGCATTAGATAGTGAAGTATCTTTGTCCCAATATTATTAAGGATAATTGGACATTAGTTGCAGTAAAACAAACTGTAGCATTACTATCAAAGCACTAATGGTCCTGTGTGTACTTATTCATAAGAAACTCTCACTGAATCCAGTGGCAATTGCTCCCAGGTAAATGAATATTGGATTACATCCTTCAGTTTTCTCATCTCAGCAAAGCAAAAAAGGCTAGCTAGCAATTGTGGAGTTGTAGATAGCTAAAGAAACAGTAAAGAATGAAATAAATCTCCCTCAAATCTGACTCTACATTTAGTAACTTTCGTCATGGGGCAATTTTTTTTAACAGTTTTGCTATAAAAATCTTTAAAATATGGCTTTGCGATGGAAGCTCATCTACCACTCAGTCTGAGCTAGATCAGTGCTGCTGTTCTTGGCCAGACAGCAAAAGCAGCCGTAACTCCCAGCAAAAGAGTAGGCTGTGTGTGATAGTCTTCTATTATTAACGGCATTGCAGCATGCCTGCTACTCATGGAACATCTCGCTGTAGAAGACATTTTTTTTATGTAGCCAGATGCTACTATTTCTTGGTAGCTCACCCTGCAAATAAATACTGTATAACTGAAATCATTTTGAAGTGGAAATCTTATTGGCAAGAGCAGAAAAGGATAAGCTTGAAACAGCCCATCTCCTGCAGGGGAATATTGTTTAGAACACTTACAGCAATACTTTCATGGAATAATTCACTGTGCAATCTTAAACATAGTTACAACCTTCTATATTAATTGAAGTAAATGGGTTTTAAAACATGTCACCCTGCTTAGCATGGCATCGCTGTTATTTTTTTTATAAGAACCTCTGAATAGCTTTGGACCTATGTATCTCAGAGACCTCCATCCTTATGTTCCGTCACAAAGGCATATAAAGGTATTCTTAGTAGATACAATACAACAATGGAACTCCCTTCCTCTAGAAGCTTATAAAGGTTAGAACCTCAGTACGGTTCAGATTAGTTTTCATGCCATAATAATATACATAAGGAGGCTTACATCTAGGGTTGCCATGTCTGTGTTGGAAAATACCTAGAGACTTTGGGGGGTAGATCTGGGAGATGGTGGGGTTTAATGAGGGGAGGGGCCTCAGCATGGTACAATGCCATAGAGTCCATCCTTCAAAGCAGCCATTTTCTCCAGGGGGGCTTGCTAAGTGCAATAAATAAAAAACTAAAAATTGAATTTAGGAAGCTTGGGCTTGGCAGGAAGTTGGGGGGCCTTGGCAGGAAGCCAGGGGGCTGGGCCCTGAGGCCCCTCAATAGCTACAGGCCTGCCTTGGAGACTTGACTAATGTCAAAAAATCAGGCACTCAGTCTGAGGCTGTGGGCTACGGTTTACGCAATGAGTGATTAAAATTTTCAATTTGCTACCAGAGTATGTAGTGATGGCCTTAGGCATAGACCACTTTACAAGAAGACTAGAAAGATTCATGGAAGAGAAGTCCAATCTTTTTGAAACTTTGGGGGGGAGGTGTTTTGAGGAGAAGCACCAGATGATATGCTGAAAATTTGGTGCCTCTACCTAAAAAAACAAACCTCCCGGAGCCCCAGATACCCACAGATCACTTCTCAAATATACCTTATGGGAACTGGTCTCTATAGGGTATAATGGAGTGCCCAGCAGACATTCTCCCCCCAACACACACACACTTTCCGATAATCCTGAAGTGGGGGAAGGACCTCAACTGAGGGATCCACTGCCCCCAACTGGGGATTGGCAACCCTACTGCAAGACCACCAGGTTCACAGCAGAGGCATCAGGTGAAAGGCAGGCATTGAGCCATCTTTTTATCAACCAATCAGCATTCTTTTTTGTTTAGGAAAGCTATACTCTGCTGTTCTACTAAAGAAGCTCCTGGATTGGATGAAATCAGAAACCTTATTGGAATATGAACAGATAGTATTTAGGTGGGGTTCTTCAACATATAACCACTGCCTATTTTTTGTCACCTGGCTGAGAAATACTCATCCTTTAAGGGGGGGCATCTATATGCAGCTTTTATTGACCTTAAGGGGGCTTTTGATTCTATAAATTGCCCCAGATTGTGGAACAAACTTAATCTAACTGCTATGGACAATTATTATATTTAGGTTCAATGTGGGAATGATGGGGAATTTAACAAATCCATTTACAGTAATTTGGAAAATGGAATAAGACAGGTTGTTTGTTAATGTCTTTTTTTGTTTAATTTATATTTAAATTATGTAGCAAGAATCTTTATTGACTGCTGCCACCCATCAAAATTAGCAGAGATTGGGGTGCCTATTTTGCTTTATGCAGATGATGCCATGATCTTGTCCTGAACTAAGGTCAGGCTACAAAAGGCCTTGCAATCTTTTTCTAATTATTGCTCTCAAGAAAGCCGGGTGATTAACTATTCAAAATCTAAGGTCCTAGTTTTCACCAAGACCAGAAGATTGATCCTGTCTCAATGGTCTGTCAACGAGACCAATATTGAGCAAGTCAAGGCCTTCTCCTATTCGGCAGTGTTGTTTTTGGCAGATCTATCTTGGACCTCTCAACGTAGAACAATGCTTAATAAAGCTAAACCATGCGCAAGCCCCATAAATAGGTTCTTCCATAATAAGCGGGGGGGAGTATATTCCAGGAGTGGTGCAAGCTTTAGATTTGAAATGGTGCCCCTCATCCTTTATGATTCAGCTATTTGGATTAAAATTATCTCTGATAACATCGATCAACCCTTAGCCCAATTTTTAAGGAAAATTGTGAATATTCCCTGCTGTATATCAAACATTGTATTTATTTATTTATTTATTATTTATTTATTACGTTCGACTTATATCCCGCCCTCTCCGCAAGCGGACTCAGGGCGGTATTGTAGGCAGAATTTGGACAGATACCCTTGGAAGCCAGAGCATGGCTTTATGCCTTTAAACTTAGATTAAAATAGCTCTGTGCTGAAGATGGTTTGTTAGCTGCTCTAAATTGAGATACCCACAAACTGACTTGGATGAAAGCCCTGGATGAGAAATTTATGATAGCTGGAATGTCAATTAATGATATTTTTGAGATGAGTGAATCCAAAGCATTTTCTCCCATCAAAAAGCATGTCCTATAAATTAAGAACATAAGAGAAGCCATGTTGGATCAGGCCAATGGCCCATCCAGTCCAGCACTCTGTATCACACAGTGGCCAAAAATTTATATATATACATATATATACACACTGTGGCTAATAGCCACTGATGGATCTCTGCTCCATATTTTTATCTAACCCCCTCTTGAAGCTGGCTATGCTTGTAGCCGCCACCACCTCCTGTGGCAGTGAATTCCACATGTGTCATTGCAGTTTCCTAGTGATCACTGCCTTGTAGTAAACTGGCTGGCCTGCATATAGCTAACGAAAGCAGCAAAACTGGGCCACAGACAAAGGAGATGTCTCTACCTACTCAACCAAAAGAAATAATCCTTTTTAAAAACACCTCAGGATAACTGAAAATGCTTCCAAAGGGACAGAATGTTGAAACCAATTAAGTGTCAAAAATGTTTTTAAAAGGGGAGAAATCAGCCTGATGAAGCTCCAGAAAATCCTAGACAGGGAGATTTTGAGGCTGACATGGGATTTCCTCCATTTCTAACTATTCCTTGCAGACCTCCAGCTTGTTGTCTTTATTGTTAATGAATAAGTATGGCCAAGAATGTTTACATAAACAGGCAAACTTATCATTCATCAAGATCATTCTGTATGCTGGAAGAAGCACCTCAGTTCTCGCATTGAAATTAACAGAACTTTCAAGTGTTTTTTTTGTTGGCTGAGGGTAGGGAGACCAAACAGAAAGAAAAATAAAGGTTTTGTATCTTTAATAGTAGATAATTGTGCAGAACAGGGAACTGTGGGAGATGCAGCCAGCCATGTTATACTGAGAAATTACATTTGCAGCAATTTCCTCTTATACAAAACTTTTAAAGGTACAAGAAATATAATCTGTCAAACAACAGCTGAAAAGAGATGTAAGTAATTTGGGAGCTATCCCAGTGAGATTTCTCTACAATTAAGATACTTTGAAAATTGGTGACAAGTGTCATACAAACTATCACTGTATTAGAACACTTTAACACAATATCTCTAGCCTCTGAAATCAACAAGACACTTGTGATGAAAGCATGAGGAATTGTTACTGAAGTAAAATCAGTCATAGTTTACATGTGGCGGAACAAACCAGTACTCTAGCAGTTAATATTTTTACTATGGGACATTACTATTATGCATCATGAATCAAGTGAGCAGCTCAGTGAATATGGCCCTTTTCACACTTACCAGTGGAAACCGGAAGGGAGTCGGTATTGGGCCGCTTGCAGCAATCCGAGACAGGGATGGGAGTTTTCAGACACATGTTTTTTTTTCCGGTAGGGTTCCGTGATTGAAGCGAGCCATTTCACACTGTTCCGCTCTTATCTCGCTTCCACCAGCGCCAGCCATCTTTGCCTGCTGGCTCGCGATCTCCAGCTTATTTTTGGGGGGGGGAACGTCGGGCTAAGATCGCTATAGCGCTATAGCGCTATAGCAACGTATCACAACAGCAACACCATAGAGATGGCTAGGCTCTATTGAGATAAGTTACCAGGTTTCAGCGGTGGCGATATCTGGCATCTTAATGGAGCTCGGGCATCCCTATGGTGATGCTATTGTGATACGTCGCTATAGCGCTATAGCGATCTTAGCCGGACGTTCCCAAAAAAAAAAGCCGGAGATTGCGCGCGCCGGTGGGCGAAAAAGGGCGCGAAAACTGCTCCCGGGTTAGATACTGGACATTTCACACAGCACCCCATAGCGATTTCAACCCGGAAGGAGGGGTTGAAAAGTGGAAGAAGCTGCTCTTTGTTTGTAACGACTCAGGCACGCCTCACTACCGGGACAGCCACGGGAGTGTGTGAAAAGGTGAGAGTATTCCGGTAGCAGCCAGTTACTGAATCGGGTCTGTCTGAAATGCCAGCAGAAACCTGTTACTGTTCAGTAACTGACCAGCTTCCATACCGGAATACATAGACTGTGTGAAAAAGCCCTATGATAAAAGGCAGCAAATTTTCTAAATATCCTGGACACCTTTCTCAATTATTTGTAAGAAGGATGGGCATGACAATCAGACAGGCCCATAGCTAAAAAAGAATTATGGGGTGGGTGGGTGAATTCAGTAGTAGTCAGCTCATCATTCATTATTTGCTTTATATTTTGTTTGTTTATACTTTATTATTCATTTACCCAGGGCTTTTTTTGTAGCTGGAACTCCTTTGCATATTAGGGTTTCCTCTTCTTACAGGGCCTTACAGGAGGAGTGGCTACATCAGGGGGGTGCTGCCTAATATACAAAGGAGCTCCTGCTACAAAACCCTCCCTGCATTTACCAATTTTCTACTTGTGACAAGGTGATTACGTGGTATAGAAGAATATAATCATGACAGATCTAATAAATAATGTAATAGGATTAGGATTACACAAATTATAAAAATGCAAAAAAGTATCTGATATGTCAAGCAATGCAGAATATGGAATTACAAAAAATGAAAACAGTGCTGTAAGAGCAGGATAGCATCTACAACAAATAAATAATGTATAGTGCACAGTGTGGCATAGACTATAGCCCTATTCTTTATAAAAATGCCCTCCCAAACAACTGTTTTACATAGTTTGCAGAATTAAAGAAGTGTGGGAGCCTTTATTCCAGATACTGAAACTGTTAATACAACCTTCTTTTTGTTGTAAATCACTAGTTTAAGACTTCTAATAGTGCCACTCAACAAATGGATAAGATCAGCAACTGTCAATACACATTAAGGTTGCCAGGACCAACTCAGGGAAATACCTGGGGACTTTGGGGATGGAGCCAGGAGACTTTCCTATTCCCATAAATAAAATAAATACAGCAATCCAGTTCCCTTGAATACAGCCTTAATTTCCTCCTCCTCTTTTCTGCCTTCAAAGGGTTTCCCAAGCAGCTGCACTTCCACTAAATGAAAGTGAACACACACACTCACAAGACAGCCAAAATGGACAGTTTGCAAGCCCTTACTTTTGTGATCTCACTGGGGCAATTTACTAATGGGAGTTGCTGGATATAGCAGTCTGCTGTATTTCAACCAACTTCTTCAGAAGACACAAGAAAACAAAAATACTGAACAGAGCAGTCTAGGTGCTGGTTAACTCTTTACTATCCATACAAATTATTTCTGAAATGAATGCCAAACAAACAAAGGGACTGTGCTGACTTCCTTTCTCACACACTTACCAGGAAGAGCCAGGTGACTATGTTTGCTCACCCCACCCCCCTTGCAGCTTTGTCCTGCTGAAATCCAAAAGTACACACACACCTTCCAAAACACAAGAAGTTATTTGCAATCTTCTTCTAAGCCTGCTGAGATTTAAATGCACATGGTGGCTGTTGGGGAGGGGCTTCCCCCTGCTGGCCAGCTGGCGGCAGAGAGGAGCCTGCAAAACCAGGAGATCCCCCTTTGGGACCTGGGGACTGGCAAGCTACCCAGCACAAGCATTTTTCATTGTGGCTCTCATTTTGTGGAATGGCTTTTCTGAGGAAAATAAGGAAAGCTCCCACACTTTTGTAATTTTCTGCAAACTATATAAAACAGAATGGTTAAACAGGGAATTTTTATAAGGGTTAATAGGAGCTTTTATAAAAGAAACAGGGCTATTATCAAAGTATACTATGTATTATCTGTTTGCTACATGTATTTTCTTGCTTACTACCTTTGTGATACCATTTTCTGTATTGTTTGATATATCATGTTTGGCATATCGTGTAATTTTCTGTATTGTTTGACATATGTGTAATGATCTTTACTCTGTCTTAAAATTGCTGTAATTCTAGTCTTGTTGCATTGTTTATTAGATGTCTAACCTGACTGTATTTATTTACACTGTATAATCCATTTTGAGTCTCAGTGAGAAAGGCAGACTCTAAATAAATAAATAAAATGCATAGAATCAGGCTGTGAGAAGGATTCTTTTCTAAGTGAACATAGGGTCAAACTGCAATCACATTATCTACAGGTAAGAGATCCTTTCTCAGCAATTTTCCATCTTCAGAACAAACTCTACAACCCTCCCCTGTAAATAAGATCCCTTCCTTTATTAGCAAAAGAAGATTTGTGCTCATTTACCCCTTGAGCTAAATCCCTTATTTGTCTCCTCACAAAATTTCCCCAGCAATAAGATTTCAACAGTACTATTGTGGAACACTGTCCTGTTGTTCTTTTTTTTTTTGGCTTTTTACGAGTCTGTCTTTTTACTCCTTCATTCTTTAAACTCTCTATCCCTCTCTGCTTTACTCCAACATGATTTTATTCCTCCCTCCCTGCACACAGCTTTTTAAAATCAGAACTCTCCAAGCCCTGCTAATTCTGTTCTAGCCAATTGCATAGAGAATCCACCCTTGGAAGATTTATGACATGATTTACACCTTTTTACCTCAACCCCTTCCTTTTTAACACAGAGAATTTACACTCAAAAGACTTGTGACATATTTCACACCCCCTAGTGATGGGGACGCAGAGTGGTAAAGCTGCAGTACTGCAGTCCTAAGCTCTGCTCACGACCTGAATTTGATCCCAGCGGAAGCTGGGTTCAGGTAGCCGACTTGAGGTTGACTCAGCCTTCCAGCCTTCCGAGGTTGGTAAAATTAGTACCCAGCTTGCTGGAGGGAAAGTGTAAATGACTGGGGAAGGAAATGGCAAACCACCCTATAAAACGTCTGCTGTGAAAACTTTGTAAAAGCAACATCACCCCAGAGTCGGAAATGACTGGTGCTTGCACAGGGGACTACCTTTACCTTTAGTGAGGATTAGAGGGGCATGACAACTGCCTCTTTTGTACCACCACAGCTATAGGCCTACAGCCAGATATTATAAAATATTTGCATGTATTAGTCTAAAAGAAGATTAGTCACATTCTATATGGCTTGTTGTTTAAACTCTGAATCTAAATAGATGAAGTTGCCTTTTACTGAGTCAAACCAAGCTTACGCTGAATTAGTGTCTTGGCCAAGAAACCTGCTAAATATTAATTTAATATATTTTAAATCGTTGATGGTAGATTTTGTTTTTCTCTTTGTATGGTACTCTTTATTTAATCATATTCTTCCATTACCTAATATAAGAAGAGTCCTACTAAAACACACTAATGGTCCATCTAGTTTAGCACCCTGTTCATACAACAGCCAACCAGTTGCCCTGGAGGTCAACATATAGGGAACAGAGGCTAATGCCTTCTCCTGATGTTGCTTTCTAGCACTCGGTTTTGAGGTTTATTGCTTCTGAATACAGATATTCCTTTTATTATAACTAGTAGTCACTGATGTGCCTATACTCCCTTAATTTGTCTAAGCCCCTTTTAAAGTAATCTATGCTTGTGGCCAATGGCCGTCACTGTCTCCAATGACAGTGAATTCCACAATTTAATTACCCATTGATTAAACAAGTATTCCTTTTGTCTGTCCTGTGGCTATTATCCATCAACTTAACTAAGTTCTAATATTAATGGCGAAGAGTGGTAAAGCAGCAGTACTGAACTCTCTGCTCATGACACTGAACTCTCTGCTCATGACACTGAACTCTCTGCTCATGACACTGAGTTCGGTTCCGGCAAAAGCTGGATTCAGGTAGCCAGCTCAAGGTTGACTCAGCCTTCCATCCTTCCGAGGTCGGTAAAATGAATACTCAACTTGCTGGGTGGGGGGAAGACTGGGGAAGGCAATGGCAAACCACTCCGTAAAAAAAAAAAGTCTGCCGTGAAAACGTTGTGAAAGCAATGTCACCCCTGAGTCGAAAACGACTGGTGCTTGCACAGGGGACCTTTCCTTTCCTAATATTATCTAGTACAATATCTTTTCCCAAAGAATTTTTGTTGTTTTTGCTGTTTTTGTGCATGGTTATTGCTTCTTCTGTTGCTTCCATTTCTGTGGCTGTTCTGCAGTAATTCAATATGAATATATAAGACATTATTACAATGCACAGAACTACAACCTATTGCATTCTCCTCCTGCAAATCCCCTCTAAAATTGTGAGTTATCTTGATACACCTGCCCAGTTAAATGTGATGCAATGCACCACATTTATTAAATGCTGAAGGATCCACAGCCATGTGATACAATGCAGTTTAGGTCAGGCCAGGACGTAAATAACTTATTTCAGTACGCCTAAGGATTTGGGCAGGCCTATTGGGATGTTCTTTGAAAGACAGATCCCAATGCTTCTTTTAAAAACCCATGTCATTTCAAAAGAGGTCTGCTGTGATGCACAGGAAGCTGTTGTTCTAGAAACACAAGCCTTGAGTGTGTCCTTGTGTGCATGTGAAACTTATTGTGGGGGGTGGTCCCCCAAACCACACTACATAGGATAATTATAGCCTGAAGGGGCTTGAGTTAGAAGAATGCTTGGGTTTACTAGGCTGTGGTGTTTAAAAGCTGACACCTTCCAAGATGAAGAGGCAGCCTGTTCTCTGGCCCCACACACTCAGGGAATCCAGAATGCATCACTGCACATTTGGAATGTTTATTTTTTCCACAGCCAGGAACACTTTATAAGCTGGTCCTATTCTTTTCTTCCTCTTTTTTAGTGGAATGTTACATTTTGCAGAACATGTTGGTCATTCCTTCTAGATTATTTAGATTGGGTCAAGAAAGTTGTCAATGTACAGTTTCTGCAACCCTTTAGCCATTTTTGAAAAAATATTAAATGTTGACAATTACAAACATCTGGATAGACAAGCTTCCTTGAGAGTTATAAATGGTAAAAACATGAACACAGTGATATTGATCTTTGGTCTTCATGAATAAACTTCTAGTTTATCACCATTTGAGTGGCATATTTGTTATTTAAATATCTGATAATTAATGTTTCAGTTATATGGTAGGATAATAGGTCAGACAATTATTTCAGCATTTACAGCTATAGATTTTTGTTGGAACTACACTAAAACAAAACCTCAAATATTGAGGGCCATTGTTGAAAAGCAGCAGTATATACTTGGAACACTGGGAACCAGCTACTCTTACACATTAGCTGTAATTCTAGTTTGAGAGACAGTGCATGCACCAGTTCACTTGCAGCTTTCAGTCTCACCTCACCCCATCCTTGATGTGGATGGATTTGTTTCTAATCTACTGAGTTTGGAATAGGGTTGCCAAGTTGGTCACAGTTCTGGAATAGGGTTGCCAATCCCCAGGTGGGGGCAGGGGATCCCCCGGTTTGGAGACCCTCCCCCCGCTTCAGGGTTGTCAGAAAGCAGGGGGAGGGGAGGGAAATGTCTGCTGGGAACTCTATTATACCCTATGGAGATTTATTCCCATAGAAAACCATGGAGAATTGATCTCCGGGTATCTGGGGCTTTGGGGAGGTTGTTTTTTGGGGTACAGGCACCAAATTTTCCATATTGCATCTAGTGCCTCTCCCCAAAATACCCCCCAAGTTTCAAAAAGATTGGACCAGGGGGGCCAATTCTATGAGCCCCAAAAGAAGGTGCCCCTATCCTTTATTATTTCCTAAGGAAGGAAGGAATCGAAAAGGTGTGCCGTCCCTTTAAATGTGATGGCCAGAACTCCCTTTGGAGTTCAATTATGCTTGTCACAACCTTGATCTTGGCTCCACCCCTAATGTCTCCTGGCTCCACCCCCAAAGTCTCCTGGCTCCACCTTCAAAGTCCCCAGATATTTCTTGAATTGGACTTGGCAACCCTACTCTGAAAGCCCTCTGATGTGCATACAAAAACGCCAATGCAAGAGGAACTGGTTTCAGTCCTAATACCTTTTTAATCTAATGGTTGTTTTTTTTAGCTAGAGGCACCAAATTCTCAGCATTGCATCTGATGCCTCTCCTCAAAACACCCTCCAAGTTTCAAAAAGATTGGACCAGGGGGTCCAATTCTATGAGTCCCAAAAGAAGGTACACCTAACCTTCATTATTTCCAATGGAGGGAAGGCATTTAAAGGGTGTGCAGTCCCTTTAAATGTGATGGCCAGAAATCCCTTTGGAATTCAATTATGCATGTCACAACCTTGCTCCTGCCTCCACCCTCAAAGTCTTCTGGCTTCACCCCCAAAGTCTCCTAGCTCCACCCCAAAGTCCTCAGATATTTCTTGAATTGGACTTGGCAACCCTAGCTGCAATAGCCATTAGGAAAAACCCAAAAGTTCCATTGTTTTTACCATAGAGTTTTATAGGAATTCCTAGAGCTATCCTATATCACTTCTGGTTTTTCTCTGGAAATGACAATGCTCTAGGACTTTCCCAAATCTCTACGGTAAAAACTGGAAGTGAGGTTACAGCATTGTGTAATGTCACTTTCCTGAATCTCTGCCCCCTTCACAAAGCTCCTGGGAGCTGCCAGCTGAGGGCTGGCAATCCTACAACATGCCTGGGAATTTAGCAATCTGGAAAAAAATACACAGTATGCATCATGTAATGTAAGGAGCAAGAACATAACTCTTTCAGATCATAGAAGGCTTTGGGTGCTGTTGACTGTGTGCTAGAGGTTGTAAGGAATATGAAATAAGAGGAAGTTTGGTATTCTTGGTGTTCAGGAAAGCCCCAGCCAGCTGCCCACCCCCAGAATATGAGCTAATACAGCATTCAGTGCTCCACAGTAGACTACAGGGAAATAACAAATGAAGCACTCGTCTGGGGATTTGAGGTATCAAATTAATATTCAGTGTGCACATTTCTGAAGTCCATACAGATGTCTCAAGCTCTTCTCACAAATATACATCTCTGCCTGATTTTATAGCTTTATCTCTGTCCCAAATATGGCATGGCATGTATTTAGAAGCTGCAGCACCTCTCAAGGAGGGTGGGTCCTATCTCGTTCTATCACAAAAGTCAGTGTTTCAAACTTTGGCTGCTTCCACTCATCAATGGATATTATACTATATTTTTCTAGTATCTCAGTCATTCATAACTAGATTTTCCTGTTTTGACAAGACAGTCAAGGAGCTAAATGGTGACAATAACACAGTATCTAGTCATGTGAATGCAAACCTAAGTTGTGGTGGACTTCCAAGAAAGCAACTATCCAAATAGCTGTACATGCAGCCAGAGGGTTCAGTCTGCCACCATGTGGTACCAGAGAGGGGTAAAGGTAGGCAAATGGCCATCCAGAAAATTGCATTGTTCACCGTTCTTCCTTTCACCCACAAGGTGACAGAGGTGCATGACAGAGAGCAGTTCTCAACCATGCTGCTTGTTTTAAGTTCCTGTGTAGAACTCAGACAAAACGTACGGACAACTGGTTCACCCCATTACTGGTAAACGGTTCGTTCTACCTCAGTTCCACCAATATCAGTGAAAAGACAAAACCACTTCTTCCTAAAGTCTTGGTATGTGCTGCTTCAGGAAACGGAGAAAGAAAGTAGCATGTATTAGTTTGAGGTAAAAGGAAGAGAGGTGGGAGGAAATGCCTCAAATGCTGCCAAGGTAATATTGTAAGAGCAGTTTCTTCTATTACAGCTTTCATTTGGGAAGCTTTCTCTTTTCTTTAGTTGCATTATTCCTTTATAGAGTTATGGGGCTCATAAATCAAACTACAGCTCAGTTACATTTTTGAGGTTTCATGGTTTATTTCTAATTGTCCAGGGTAGATTCTAGGCTCCAAAGATCTGGATACAGAAGGGCTGAGAAATAAACATGCCTCACTAAATGGGTAATTAATTGTCTCCAGTTGCATACAGAATAAAAGAATCTGATCTTTAGGTAGTCGTCCCCCGCTCCCCATCTTTCAATACATTATTAACCCCAGTCTATTTTCTGCATTTCAGCTTTGCTGCCTTTTCTCTCACTGAACTGGATATCATGCTCAAGGTTCCCACATATCTCCACTTGCCCTGCTACCCAGAATGCAAAGATTGGCTCACTTGCTTGAGCTGTCTGAACTGTTTATTGAGGTACCATCTTTTTCTCAAGGCACCTGAAGTACAACTGCCTATCTGTAACTGCTACTTTTTTCTGCCCTGGTTCCTGCACCTTTAAATGTCATGTACCTAGCAGAAATGCAATAGGCAACCCTTTCAAGCACTTAATGTCCATGGTGAGGAAAACTTGTTGAATTTCTCTTTCAATTTAAAAAAGAATAGGTGACTTCCATGTGGCAATGATACTCCATGATTTTCTTGTTGCTGCTGCATCTGCTGATTCAGGACAGCAGCAACAGAGATTTCTGGGAATTTTCCCTGCCAACCTAGTATTTGATTTTGACTATTTAGGGCCCATATAAAACACCTAACATGGATGGTTCTAATCAAGCTGTAAAAGTGCTTAATTTTGATTTATTTACTAACTTTAGGATTTGTAATCTGCTTCCTGACCCTTCTATATATGTCCCTGTGCACAGCTACAGTCATTAATTAATTAGGTAGCCATCTCTTGGCTCTCCCACTACTTAGGGCAGCCCTTCTGGCATTGACCAGAGCCTGGGCCTTTTCCATCATGGCTTCAGAAGAAGAAGAAGAAGATATTGGATTTATATCCCGCCCTCCACTCCGAAGAGTCTCAGAGCGGCTCACAATCTCCTTTACCTTCCTCCCCCACAACAAACACCCTGTGAGGTGGGTGGGGCTGGAGAGGGCTCTCACAGCAGCTGCCCTTTCAAGGACAACTTCTGCCAGAGCTATGGCTGACCCAAGGCCATTCCAGCAGGTACAAGTGGAGGAGTGGGGAATCAAACCCAGTTCTCCCAGATAAGAGTTCACACACTTAACCACTACACCAAACTGGCTCTCTCAGCACTGTAGAATGGGGTCCCTGAAGAAGTGAGGGGGGGACCTCTCCCTGGAGATCTTCAAGAGGCCCTGCAAGGCCTGCCTGTTTGCCAGGGCTGGGAGCGGATTTCTAATGGCAAGCCCTGACCTGGGTGGCCCATTGTCAAATAGAAATTAAGCAGTGTTGGCCCTAGTTAGTATTTGGATAGGAGATCATCAAGGAAGTCCAGGGTTGTGACACAGAGAGAGGCAATGGCAACCCACCTCTGACGGTTTCTTGCCTTAAAAATCCTATGGGGTTGCCATAAATTGACTATGACATGATGGCACTTTCCACCACCATAATCTTTTAAAAGGGGGAGGGGGAAGGATTTGGAGCTTGCTATCTTACCTTTGGTTTTTACTGGAGGTGTTTTAATTATTATTATAAGCTACCTTAAACCGACAGAAAAGGGGGGGGGCGGACGGACAGACAGATAGATGATAGATAGATGATAGATGATAGATAGATAGATAGATAGATAGATAGATAGATAGATAGATAGATAGATAGATAGATAGATAGATAGATAGATAGATAGATAGATAGATAGATAGATAGATAGATAGATAGTGGGTTGTATCCAGTGACATGGTGGCACAATTATCATAAGTCTTTGTGAGATTTGCCTCCCCCTGCCAAACTCTTCTGGTCCAAGGGAGGTTGGTTCCTTGTCTGGTGGGACTCATGTGGACTAACAGCCACGCATGGTGAGACCACTGCACGGAGAAGGAATCTCTGCAACAGGCACAAACTCTTCTGACACCAGAAACAGGAGTGTGCTTCATGTTTTTGGTGGTTAAAAGACTAATGTAAAAACAAGTCTGAGCCCATCTGAAAATCTCAACCTCTCAGTCTGGTAAATCCCAAATGGTAATAAATTTCAGAAACCCAAGACAGTAATTCTTTATTATCTGTTGATAACTGTCTAGCCTTTGAAGGAGGTAACATCATCTACATCAAAGATTATTTACAGGATCTTTATGATCAGTAGATCTACATAGGCGTAGATGCTCCCTCAGGCATCCTGGGCTTTGGGCGTAAAGGAATTCAAGGGTAAGAACCAGCATCTTGATATTAACCCAGAAACAAACCTGTACTTGGTTGAGCACCTGCACTATTGGTGTTTTGTCTCCTGATAGACTTCATGCATCACCAGGTTGGCTATCACATTCCAGACTAACTAAGGTTTCCAAACTGCATTCACAGTAGCCCCATATAGAACACTATACCATTGTTCAGATAATAGGTACAAGGGCCCACATGATGCATATCAGTGGCCAATATCTTTCTTTTTGCATTTTCCACATCTGTAGTTCCCAGTTCACTGCCAGAGGATGTGGTGATGGCCACAGGAATAAACAACTTTAAAGTGGGATTAGATAAATTCATAGCAGGTAAGTCTATCAATGGCTACTAGCCATGGTGACTGAGCAGCACCTCCATATTAAGAGGTATTAAACCTATGGACCCCAGAGCCAAGAGGCAGCATCAGGGGAAGGCCTTGGCCTCTATGCCCTGTTGTTAGCCCTCCAGAGGAATTGGTTGGCCACTGTGTGAGACAGGGTGCTGGATTAGATGGACCACTGGTCTGATCCAGCAGGGCTCTTCTTATGTTTTTATGTAAACCCTACAGTGCAGTAGAATCACTGTATCTAACAGAAAATGACTAGTTCCAATGAGGATAGGAAACTTGGGCAATAGGACCAGTCACAACAACCAGGCCTCATTTTGGGCAGGAGCTCACAGGAGCAGAGCTCCAGAACCTCCAAATTTTATTGTGCTCTTTCTTTCTCCCCCCCCCCGCCCCCATTTGCTTCTGGGCTACATTGTTCAAACGGTCTGTGAGAATTTCTAATATTTTCCCCACAAAAAATGCAAAAAGAACCACAACATATAAAGCAGACAGATGAAAATCTTCATCATGTCACTGGGGTCACATAGGAGAAAGTAATTTACAAAGTATGATGGGAGTAAGGTTTTATTGTGACAATTATAACTCAATAAGCATTTCAAGGTAGATGATGAGCTAGGTATGTCAGGGGTGTGTGGCATATGCAAATAAGTTATACAAATGAGTTGTGCTAATGAGCTCCAGCACCTCTTTTTCTACAAAATGACCCCTGACAACAACCATTATGGGATCTGCAAACCTGTGGGGAGGGGCAGGTTTGCAGCAAAATGGAAAATCATCCAATGGTTTGGGGAAAACATTCTAAAGCATGACATCTGCACATGCATAGCCATGAACAAACAAACAAAAAAAACCCCGGTCAAACTTCAGCCAGCACAGCAGCCAGAATACATGCAGAAGCACACACTGGGAGATTGGTGACATGGCTGAGTGGAATGCATGAGGAAATGGCAATTGGGTGGTGACAACAGCAATAAGGAGAGTGGTGGCAGAACAATTTTTTCTTGTGCTTTCTCCTCCCGATGAAACTGACCCTTTAACAGCAAGTGTGAATTTACCACCATTAGAGGAAGCAAGACCAGAGCAATGTGTAATCATTTTAAAATCCTGAGTTGCACCCAGCAAATGTGTTATGCTAATAGTGGAGCTATCCTTCAACAGAAGCAGTGTCTTCCTCCACGGAAGGCTTGCTGGACTGAATTAGTATTCCTTCAACAGCAATAAGAAATCACTGGAAACAACCTGTCCCATATTCCTACCTGCTTTGTTGTTGCTCAGTCGCACATTCGAGTCTGACTCTTTGCGACCCCATGGACAAATTCATGCCA
Organism: Heteronotia binoei; assembly: GCF_032191835.1. Lineage (NCBI taxonomy): Eukaryota > Metazoa > Chordata > Lepidosauria > Squamata > Gekkonidae > Heteronotia > Heteronotia binoei. The sequence continues at coordinate 56,530,404 of NC_083224.1, forward strand.
GGCCCTCCTGTCTTCCACCATCCTCCAAAGTCTGCTCAAATTTGTTTTTGTTACATCAGTAACACTGTCCAGCCATCTCAATCTTTTGCCGTCCCCTTCTTCTTTTGCCTTCTGTCTTTCCTAGCATCAGGATCTTCTCAAGGGAGTGCTCCCTTCTCATTTGGTGCCCAAAGTATTTGAGCTTCAGCTTCAGCATCTGACCTTCCAGGGAACAGTCAGGGTTGATTTCCCTTAGGACTGACTGATTTGATCTTCTTGCAGTCCAAGGGACTCTCAAGAGTCTTCTCCAGCACCACATCTCAAAAGCATCTATTCTTCTGCGCTCAGCCTTCCTTATGGTCCAGGTCTCACAGCCATACATTACTACTGGGAATACCATCGCTTTAACTATACGGACTTTTGTTGGCAGGGTGATGTCTCTACTTTTTATTATACTGCCCAGATTCGCCATTGCTGTCCTCCCAAGGAGCAAACATCTTTTAATTTCATGGCTACAGCCACCATCTGCAGTGATCTTGGATCCCAGAAATGTGAAGTCTGTCACTACTTCCATGTCTTCCCCTTCTATTTGCCAAGGTGTGATGGGGCTGGATGCCATGATCTTAGTTTTTTTGATGTTGAGTTTCAAGCCTACTTTTGTGCTCTCCTCTTTCATCCTCAACAAGAGGTTCTTTAGGTCCTCCTCCCTTTCTGCCATTAGAGTGGTGTCATCTGCATATCTGAGGTTGTTGATGTTTTTCCCAGCAATCTTAATTCTGGCTTCTGCTTCATCCAGGCAAGCTGTTTGACCACATATAGTTTACCTTGATTCATAAATCTTGCATTCCACGTTCCAATGCAGTATTGTTCTTTGCAGCATCGGACTGTTCTTTCACCATCAGACACATCCACAGCTGAGCGTCCTTTCGGCTTTGGCCCAGCTGCTTCACTCTGTGGTTACTTGAATGCTCTTCCTCAGTAGCATATTGGGCACCTTCTGACCTGAGGGGCTCATCCTCCAGCGCCGTATCTTTTAGCCTTTTGTTTCTGTTAATGGGGTTTTCTTGGCAAGGATACTGGAGTGGTTTGCCATTTCCTTCTCCAGCGGATCACATTTAGTCTGGATTCTCAGCTGTGGCCTGTCCATCTTGGGTGGTCCTGCATGGCATAGCCCACAGCCTCATTGAACCATGCAAGCCCTCTCGCCACGACAAGGCAGCAATCCATGAGAGGGCCTACCTACTTAAACAGCCCCAAATATCTTGTGAATTATTTGCAAACTTATAACCTCTCTGTCTCTCAGGATATATGTCTATTTCTCATGGGAACTGAAATCTGTTATCTTGGCATGGACAACCCAGAGCATTTTAAGATTTACCATGTAGCTTTGCAATGCAAATATGGGGACCTCACCATGGGATTGGGCACATAGCCTCCCCTTTTCCTTATTTAATTTATATTTCACTTTTCTTCTTATCAATATCTGGTGGCTTATCACAGGATTCTAGTCTCCTCCACCTTATCCTCACAACAATGACTTTGTGAGGTTGGCTGAGAGACTGATAGACCCAGGGTCAACTAGCAAGTTTTCATGGCAGAGTAGGGATTCAAAACTGATTGTTTCCAGGTCCTAGTCTGAAACTCTAACCACTATGTGCATCACTGGCTATCTCCCTTGAATCCTCCACTTTCTTATAAAAAGCCTATCATATTTATAGAGACAAAAAATAAAAACATAGTATTCTATCCAATTGTTCAGCAAGAAATAAATTCAAAACTCCAGTGATTATAAAAACACTTAGATCAGAGGTGTCAAACATATGGCCTGCAGGCTGGAACCATCCCATTCAGGACTCTTATATGAAGAAGATGAAGAAGAAGATATTGGATTTATATCCCGCCCTCCACTCCGAAGAGTCTCAGAGCGGCTCACAATCTCCTTTACCTTCCTCCCCCACAACAGACACCCCGTGAGGTGGGTGGGGCTAAGAGAACTCTTACAGCAGCTGCCCTTTGAAGGACAAACTCTGCCAGGGCTATGGCTAACCCAAGGCCATTCCAGCAGGTGAAAGTGGAGGAGTGGGGAATCAAACCCGGTTCTCCCAGATAAGAGTCCACACATTTAACCACTACACCAAAGTGGCCTGTTGATATCCAGAAAGACACCCCTGTACTGATTCCCAAGCCATGCACCCCTGGAATGTGATATTGCAATGTAACCCTAGAATATTAATATGACACAGCAATGCCCATTTGAATTGGAATGGTCTTTCTTGCACATAAGGGAGAAAAATCCAATTCCTTCTCGGCCCCAGGCAGGCTGGAATGATGTCAAGTCTGATTCATAGGCTGGACATGGTGGCCAAATGCTGAACAGTTGAGAAGCATCAATCTTTCTGCTCCTGGAAATAAAGAATTCCAGGCCCAGAGAGGGACGTATGGTGGGCAGAGCTGTAAAAGTTCCTTCACTCTTTTGGCAACCTTTTAAGTCCTGATCAAAACATAAAGAAATAAGGGTTACCAGGAACCCCGCAACACAAATAAATGGCTTATATATATATGTTCTGTTATTCTTCAGGGCAAGACAGCAAAAACACAAAGGCTAAAGGTTAAGTGGTCATCTTGTTGTGAATGTGTGGTATATCTGTAAACTGGTCTCACATTTCTAAGGGAGGCAAGCAAGGTAGGAGGCTACTTGAGGAGGGGTGAACAAGTGAGTGGACATTTGCTACAATATCATATATAAAATATTATATATGTGCCCATATGTGTCGTGCCTGCCCCTGCTGACTCAGAGCAGGTGCCTGCTGCTGACCCCGCCCCTGCTGTGCAGATGCCTTCAGCAACAGAGGACGTAAGTCCTGAAGGAGCCAGCCAGCAGCAGGGGCCACCTGAAACCAATCTGGCCACACCAGGTACTAGCTCATCTCCCCCAGACTCACCAACACCTGGGGCCCGCCTGCGCGAGAGGAGACGCCTGGAATTCAGGAACAGGCGTAGAGAGGCGCGCATGCGGGCTAGAAGAGATCTGAGCCCGGAGTTCTAACGAGCCAATTAGCCAGCAGTATATCTGGGATCCTGGCCTCAGGCCAAACTGTGCTGGCAACAAGCGAACACCCTTGGATGTGTCTGCGTCTCGCACCCCTTGCTTCGGAAAGAACCTGTGCATTCCTGACCCGGCCTGACCCATAGACTGGTATTCTGGACTCTGGCTTTGCTTATCGGACTGGCTTAGGTATCGTTTGATCTCGGCTTTGCTTCCCGGCTTCTGACTCTCGGCTCTGTTTCCCGGCTTCTGACTTTCGGCTCGGCTCCCCGGCTCCTGACTCTCGGCTTCCCTGACCAAGCTTCCGTCTCACCCTCCAGCCTGCCTGTTTACGTTATCAATCAACTGGACTGTTTTACGACCACTCCCTGTGCTTCGCCTGGGCTGTCTGCGAGAGGTCCTGGCTCGTTGCCAGGACGATAGCAGCCGCAGCTTCGTGTCAGAGACTCGGGCCGTGACAGCTTGCCAGCACCCAAAACTCACCAGGCACGCTCATGACGGACCAAGCGGCAGGAGGCATGGACCCCTTGCCGGGGCTCCTAGACCAGGTGCAGCAATTAACCCAAGCGGTGATTACTCTGCAGCAGCAGACTGCGTCCAATGCCGTGGCCTTGGCTGCCGCCGCTGCTCCCCGCTCTCGCTGCCCGGTGAGCATTCCTGAGAAATTCGCAGGAAACTTGGAAGAGTTCCCTGCCTTCCTCGCCCAGTGTGAACTATACATGGAGATAAGGCAGGGCGACTTCCCTACAGACAAAACAAAAGTCTGTTTTATCCTGAGCCTGCTTAAAGGGCCAGCGGCCAAGTGGGCCACTCCTCTGCTGCTAGAGCCCTCGCCGCTGCTAGCAGACTACACACGGTTCAAGGCACACTTCCAGGCCGCCTATGCCAACCCTGTGCGTGCTGAGACAGCTAATCGCAAGATACGGGCTCTGCACCAAGGCCAGAACTCTGTGTCTCAGTATACCACAGAGTTCCAGCTGCTGGCTCAAGACCTGGCCTGGAATGAAGCTGCCTTGGTGGACCAGTACACTGAAGGCCTCTCCGATGCCGTCCTGGACGAACTGGCACGCACCGACCGCCCAGCCGCCCTCCAGGACCTGATCCTGCTGTGTCTACGCATTGATGGGCGACTGCAAGGTCGGCGCCAGAGGCAGAAGAGGGGCACTACTCCAACAAGGCCCCCCCCGGCGGCTCCCGTTCCAGGTACCCCAGCTTTACCGCCGGCTGTAGAACCCATGCAGCTGGGCGGCGCCCGCCCTCGCCTGACCCCTGAGGAGAAGAACCGACGGCGCACCCACAACCTGTGCCTGTATTGTGGAGGGGACGGGCATTTTGCAAGCTCCTGCCCGGCCAAATCAAAGCGCACCCCGAGCTCCGCTGCCTCGGTAAAAGGCCAGCCCCAGGTCTAGCCGGATCTCCTGGCCTGGGGCACTCCTTGAGGTCCTCTAGCTCCGTCCATCCACCACCCACCCCGTTCCTGGTCCCGATCCGCCTGCAGCTTCCCGACGACCGGTGGATCTTCGTCCATGCCATGTTGGACTCAGGGGCTGCCTGCTGCTACATGGACAGCCACTTTGCCAAGGAGCATGGCGTCCCCGTTCGGGAAAAGGGAACTCCTACACTGGTCGAGGCAGTGGATGGTCGTCTGCTGCGCTCGGGGCCGGTCCGCCACGAAACTCTACCACTCGTTTTGTGGGTCCAACAGCGCCAAGGGAAGCAGACCTTCGATTTGGCCCGCATGCCACGCTTCCCTGTTATCTTGGGCCTGTCCTGGCTGCAAGCCCACAACCCCCATGTGGACTGGGTGCAACGTGAACTGAGCTTTTCGAGTACCCTCGCACCCTGTTCCCCGCTACCACCCGACTCGACTCAGGTGCCGCCTGTCAACCAACCCGGTTCCCCACGCACCACCAGCCTCCTGGGGGCCGCCACCACACTCCCAACTCCCTACCAGGAGTTCGCGGACGTCTTCAATGAGAAGGAAGCAGACCAGCTTCCCCCACATCGGCCCTACGATTGCGCCATCGACCTGGTGCCCGGCGCTCCGCTACCCGCGGGCCGCCTGTACCCCATGGCAGACCCGGAACTGGCTGCCCTCCGGGAGTACTTGGACAAGAACTTGGCCCGAGGGTTCATTAGACCCTCCACCTCGCCCCTGTCTTCACCTGTCCTGTTCGTTAAGAAGAAGACCGGGGACCTGCGACTCTGCAACGACTACCGGGCCCTCAATAAGATTACCATTCGGAACCGCTACCCGCTCCCACTGATCCCTGAGCTCCTCGACCGCGTCAAAGGGGCCACGATCTACACCAAGCTCGACCTTCGCGGGGCCTACAACTTGGTTCGTATCAAAGCCGGGGATGAGTGGAAGACCGCTTTTGGCACCAGGTATGGCCAATACGAACATCTGGTCATGCCCTTTGGGCTCACCAATGCCCCCGCCGTCTTCCAACATTTTATGAATGACGTTTTCCGTGACCTGCTAGACCGGTTCCTGATCATTTATTTAGATGACATTTTGGTCTACTCTGCATCCGAACAGGAGCACATCCACCACGTCCGCCAGGTGCTACAGCGACTCCGAGCCAATCGCCTGTATGCCAAGCTGGAGAAATGTGCTTTCCACCTCCAGTCCGTTGAGTTCCTGGGGCACATCATTTCCCCCCAGGGAACCCAGATGGATCCGCGGAAGGTCGACGCCATCCTTCAATGGCAGGCCCCTCGAAGTCGGAAGGACATCCAGCGCCTCCTGGGCTTCGCCAATTATTACAGGCAATTCATCGCGGGCTACGCCGACCTCACCAAGCCCTTGACCAGACTCCTCCGACCGAAGGAGCCCTTTCAGTGGACCCCCGAAGCCGACCGGGCCTTCCGCCAGCTCAAGCAGAGTTTTTCCTCCAGTCCCCTTCTGCGGTACCCTGACCCGAGCTTGCCCTTCATGGTGGAAGCGGACGCCTCCAATGTGGCCCTCGGAGCCGTGCTCTCCCAGCGGGACGAGCCTAGCCAGCCATGGCAGCCCTGCGCCTACTACTCCCGGCAGCTCTCGGCTGCCGAACGCAATTACACCATTTGGGAGAGAGAGCTCCTGGCTATCAAGGTGGCCTTTGAGGTCTGGCGCCACCACCTTGAGGGGGCCAGGCATCCGGTCCAAGTCTTCACCGACCACCGTAACCTGGAACATTTGCAGACCACCCGCCGGCTGAACCAGCGGCAGATCCGGTGGTCCCTGTTCTTCTCACGATTTGACTTTACCATCACCTACGTCCCGCACTCCCAGAACCAGAGAGCCGACGCTCTGTCCCGCCGGCCGGACTATAACACCTCTAGTGCCACCGAAGCCCCCAGGGCTAGTATTCTGCCACCCTCGGTCTTTGCCGCCACTCTGACCGCACCCGCCCTGGTGGCCGAGATACAGGCCAGCCAAGACACCGACCCGTGGGCGCAGAAACACCTGCAGGAACCGCAGCAAGACCCTGCCGGAGAACTATCCACCCGGGATGGGCTGCTCTACCATCGGGAGCAGTTGTACGTCCCTCCCGGGCCTCTCCGATCCCGCATCCTCCGGCTGGCCCACGATGCCCCCCCGGCTGGGCACTTCGGGCAGCACAAGACCGCCCATCTGTTGACCCGGGACTTCTGGTGGCCTCGCGTCCGAGCGGACGTTAGTCGCTACGTGGCTTCTTGCGAGGTCTGCCGCCGAGCCAAGAACGTACCGGCCAAGCCCTCCGGTCTCCTGCAACCCCTGCCGACTCCCGCCGGTCCCTGGGACGTGGTGTCCATGGACTTTATCGTAGACCTGCCACGATCCCAGGGCCACACCTGCATTTTCGTTGTGGTGGACCTGTTCACCAAAATGGCCCACTTCGTCCCCTGTGCCAGAGTACCATCCGGGCCGGAGACTGCCCAGCTGTACCTAAACCACGTCTTCCGCCTGCACGGGTTACCCACGCAGGTCATCTCGGATCGGGGCCCACAATTCACATCCCGCTTTTGGCAGGCCTTCCAGCACGGTTTGGGGACAGAACTACACCTGTCTTCCGCCTACCATCCCCAGACCGACGGGCAGACCGAGCGGACCAACGCCACCTTGGAGCAGTACTTGCGCTGCTATACCAGCTATCAGCAAGACAACTGGGCCACTCTGCTACCCCTGGCAGAGTTCGCGTATAACAACGCAGTCCACAGCTCTACGCGGACCACGCCGTTTGCCGCCAACTATGGACTGCACCCCCGATTCTTCCCTCCGCTCGGCCCCTCCGCCAACGTTCCCGCAGCCACCGACCGACTTGAGGAACTCCACGCGCTCCACGCCCTCCTGCGCACTCAGCTCCAGCGCGCCAAGGACGCTTACAAACTGGCCGCGGACCGACATCGCCAGGACGGAGCCCCCCTCAAGGTCGGAGATTCTGTCTGGCTCTCGACCCGGTACCTCCGGACTCCTGGCCGGTCCTCCAAGCTAACCGATCGGTTCATCGGGCCCTTCCCCATAGAGGCGCAAGTCAACCCCGTGGCATTCCGCCTACGCCTTCCGGCCCACCTCCGGATACACCCCGTATTCCACCGCTCCCTCCTCCAACCAGCGGCAGCGCCGGACCCAAACAGGGACGTTCCACCACCGCCTCCGCCACCGGTGCTGGTGGACGATGAGGAAGAGTTTGAAGTCCACCAGATCCTAGACTCCCGGCTGCACCGAGGTCAACTCCAGTACCTGGTGGACTGGGAAGGCTACCCTCCCGAGGATCGCTCCTGGGAACCGGCTGCCCACCTGCATACCCCTGACCTGCTCCGGCAGTTTCATGAGGCCTACCCAGATAAGCCAGGCGGCTTGGATGAGGGGGGGCCTGAGGGGGGGGATAGTGTCGTGCCTGCCCCTGCTGACTCAGAGCAGGTGCCTGCTGCTGACCCCGCCCCTGCTGTGCAGATGCCTTCAGCAACAGAGGACGTAAGTCCTGAAGGAGCCAGCCAGCAGCAGGGGCCACCTGAAACCAATCTGGCCACACCAGGTACTAGCTCATCTCCCCCAGACTCACCAACACCTGGGGCCCGCCTGCGCGAGAGGAGACGCCTGGAATTCAGGAACAGGCGTAGAGAGGCGCGCATGCGGGCTAGAAGAGATCTGAGCCCGGAGTTCTAACGAGCCAATTAGCCAGCAGTATATCTGGGATCCTGGCCTCAGGCCAAACTGTGCTGGCAACAAGCGAACACCCTTGGATGTGTCTGCGTCTCGCACCCCTTGCTTCGGAAAGAACCTGTGCATTCCTGACCCGGCCTGACCCATAGACTGGTATTCTGGACTCTGGCTTTGCTTATCGGACTGGCTTAGGTATCGTTTGATCTCGGCTTTGCTTCCCGGCTTCTGACTCTCGGCTCTGTTTCCCGGCTTCTGACTTTCGGCTCGGCTCCCCGGCTCCTGACTCTCGGCTTCCCTGACCAAGCTTCCGTCTCACCCTCCAGCCTGCCTGTTTACGTTATCAATCAACTGGACTGTTTTACGACCACTCCCTGTGCTTCGCCTGGGCTGTCTGCGAGAGGTCCTGGCTCGTTGCCAGGACGATAGCAGCCGCAGCTTCGTGTCAGAGACTCGGGCCGTGACAATATGAGACATTATGCTATAGGGTTCGATCATGACCTTCCTGCCTACCTTATTCATTCATTCATTTATTTATATAATTTATATTTCAACCTTTCCTAAACGAGCTCAGGGCGGATAACAACATTTTAGAAACAGTATAAAACAACAGTTAAAACCAATAAAAGTGAACAATACAGTTTGGCGGCTCAGTTGGGCACATCATAATATACTGAGAATCTCAAACAGCAGATAGTATAAAAGTATTTCAGCAGAGGTGGTGGCACAGCATAGGGCCAGCCATTAGAATGGGATGCCAGCTGCCTCAACCAAAAGCCTGGAGGAATAGCTCCATCTTGCACGTCCTATGAAAAGGTAACAATTCAGTAAGGCTCCAGATCTCTAAAGGGAGCTGATTTCACCATGCTGGGGCCAAGGCCGAAAAAGCCCTGACCCTTGTTGAGGCTAGTTGGATGCCCCTTGGGCCAGGGACAGTTAGCAGATATTGTGTGCCGGATTATAGTGTTCTTCAGGGCATATATGGGGAAAGGCGGTCCCATAGATATGTCGGTCCCAGGCCATGTAAGGCTTTAAAAGTTAAAACTAAGACCTTGAAATGGATTCAGTACTCAATTGGTAGCCAGTGCAGTTTGCACAGCGTTGGCTAGATGTGTATCAAAATGTTTCCATGTGTGCATTTATTTCTCACATGTGATAAGAGAGTGATATTCTTAAAAGTGACATCAATAAGGACATTTATTACATGCCAAGCAAGGACATTTATTACATGCCAAGCAACTTCTACATACTAAGCTATTAGATTCCAGTTGCATTCAGGGGGGTTGCAGGTAGGATAGAATAATACACTCGTTCTTTACAAGGAATATTAGTTAAAATGACAATAATTTAATATAGTCCTAACTCACAACAACCATGCTGATTTCTATAGTTAGTTCTCCTATCTCTTTATAAGATATACTTTTAAGCTATGAAATTATATATATATATATATATATATATGCATCAATATTTCTGGAGAAAATAGCAGCTACATCTCAGCCTTCCTCACCAGAGAAATTTGGTGCACAAAAATTAAACTCCCCCTTTTTTAATTCACTACAGATCCTGGAGTCCAGATGTTCCTTTGTTAGAAACAAATAAGCACCTTTATATACCAAGAATTCATTAAGCAATTACTGCTAAAAAGGACAAAAAACAAAGTCACAAGGGTATCAATTAGCACCTGTTTGTAGCTGAACTCTGAGCTAAAACAAAGGAAGCACGTTGTACACCTTCTACCTGGCCTCACTTGCTTGTGGGGAAAAGGAACATTGTGTGAGAGAGACAGCAGCATAATTAGTTTTCTTACCTGTGGGATAGGATGGATCCCCAATGGAAGATTACGCAGGAACAGTAGCCTTAGGCACAGCACTAAGATTCAGTCCTAAGCAAATAAGGATTCTTGAGTCAAATGGGAACTTGAGAGAAGGCAGGGAGAGAATGTGGCAACCCAAAAGAATGTGTGCATGCTGTGGTTGCAAGAAAGAACCAACCATTAAATTACAAAACCAACAACACGTAGTGCTGGAAAATATGGCACTGTTTTACATTTTACTCTTATTTCTGCTGAATTATGGTGTATTTCAGAGAACAACCTATGCCTACCTGGTACTAGGTTTTTAGAGAACTTCAACCAAGGCTTTGCAGTCGCTTCCCTCTGCCATGCCCATTCCTTATGTCCCACCTAGCAACTACTGTGTGGTTTAATTCCCATTCTCTGAAACAAATCAAGGACCTGGGGGTATCCTCCTGTTGTTCCTGAAGGGACAGAAGCCCTGATTCTATGGAGAAGCTGAAGTCAGTGGCTGTTCTGCAGCTTATTGAAAGTACTTGGACCTTAGGTACCTGCACAGGTTTCCCGAATGTCGATACATACAGTTGTTTCCATTCCATGCTGTAACTGCCATCCTCCAATAGGAATCCCTTCCGGTTTGTATTTCTGATGTCCCCACCCTTCTCCGTTAAAGGAGCATAACACTCTTCAGAATATTAAATTTATTTCTTCATTTTTATTTTATTGTTATTGTGTAGCTGTTTTTCTATAATGAGTTTCCACAGATCTCCAACCTGTGAATCAGAAAGCCTACCTCCTAGCACTACTTGTGTAACTATCTTTTTTATATATAAATTGTGTCTACTTTCAGAGAAGACAAGTCCTATTAGTTTCTATAGACAAATGAAATTGTTATTATTTTTATCATAAAACATTGTCTAGTACAATCTATCCATGCTTGTTACTACTTGGCTTTGGAGCCAATATTTCAAATTAGAGCACAGCATAGAACCTTTCTGATTACAATAATTAATCAGATGTAATATTTTGGGACTGGAAAGAAAAAAGGGGAAACTATATGCATATCCACAAAAACTAAAAGAAGTGGGACTGCTTATATTTTCTCCAGCTTCTTCTGGAAGGTTTGCCATGTAATGCTTGTAATTTTGGCAGTTGTTTACTTTTATGTGATTTGTGGGTACAGCAGACATTTGCTCTCCTTCATGGGTTTTGTAGTCTTAAGACTATGGTTCTTGTACCTGTGTTCTTGGGCTCCAGTTTCAAGTGAAACAGTTAAAATAATGCAGACGGAATTCACTTACAAATATGAGCTTTGTTGGTATGGTAAAAAGGCACTATGCTCACATACACATGAATACAGATGGTTTTTAAATTAGAATACCAATGGATTGGCAAAGGTGGTTTTGATATGATAATTCAATATTATGAAAATATATAATAACGTTTGTTCATGCAAGCACAAATTTGTCAAAACATTGGAGATTTTATAAGAATTTCCTAATCAAGATTTAGGAGTGATAGAACTATGATATTTGATCCAAATTCTCTCCCAGCATATTGTTAACTGGGAAAGCTGTTGCTGTTGCACTTCTGTTACTCAAAAAAGCTCATTGCCCAGGACTGGCTGACAGACTGCTCTTCAGAATGGATTAGTACAACTGCATCAGCTTTCAAATATTGTGCCAATCCACAGTTTAAGCTCCAGTTTAATGTGATGTCTGAATAGTAGACACTCCATTAACTCTGATAAGTATGAGGGCCACAGAATTCATATCCACTGTTACATCTCTGGCTTGCAAATGCTGATTTTTATAACTCTGTTAAATCATTACATCAAAATGCAGGAATCCCTGCTTAATCCCAGTTTATTCAGTACCTCCATCCCAACAGAGCACAGAGTTATAGATGTGGACTGGCAAAAAGAAAAAAGCATTTGTCACTCCTGCTACAGTAACTTCTCATGGGCAGCAGATAAACAGGGATTTCCAAACAGGCTGGTTGGATTAGACCAGTTGCGGCGCTAACCAAGATTAGTTCAACAAACTGTGGTTTAAATTAGCCTTAGTTAAAAAATGATGCAGCCTGTGCTTTTATAAGCAGGTGGTCTGTACATCTCATAAATGCTAACACTGAACCAATGTGCAGCCTTCACTGCAGACAGGTGTTGTTGCAATGTATATGCCTTTACACTGTGATAAGAGCAGTACCAGTTCTGGATTGTCCCATCCCACTGCTTTTCCTGCTCAGAGATAAATATCAGACGAACCATGTTTATGCATGTTTCTTCTGTGCTGGGTCTGCAGGAATCAATGAAGCAGACTGTAATGTTATGGGTTTCAGATAAACCTTCAGCACTTGTGATGCAGTCAGTTGTTTGTTAGCTGCTGAACCATGTGTTTGCCTTTTTTCTGATACAAATGAGATATGTATTATTTATTGATAGCATTCATATCCCTTCTTTCATTCATCATGGAACCCAAGGTGATGTGCCAGATGGACACCCATTCAGATACCAAATTCTGCTTAGCTTCAGGAAGGTACTGGGTGCCCTCAGACCCAGGTATACATAGGTTTGGACACTAACTGTGGCACAATTTTATCCTTTGTGCGTACAATGAGGGCTGAATCTGGAGGAAAGGTCCAAGAAGATATTTAGGCAGAATAAAGAAATGACTGTTTCTTTCCCAGTCTCTAAATCCCAAACTTACCCTTTAATTCAGGGATGTCAAGCATGCAGCCCACACAGATGTGGCCCACACGGGGCTGAAATCCATCCCCCAAACAACTTCCTTCTCCTGCTTTCTTTTCCAGGCTACTGATGCAGCTGCACCATCACTTGCTTTTTTCCAAGCTCTCTCAGTGGCTCTTTGCTTCCTGTTTCCTCCCTCCCTCTCTCTCTCTCTCTCCCGCTCTCTCTGACAGAGCTTCTGCTTCTTTCTCTGTGGCTGCTCCACCTCTTTGGGGGAGGAAGGGGGAGGAGGAAAGAGAGAGAGAGAAACCAAAGTTGTTGGAGCCCCATGACAGTTTCAAGACCAAGAACATTTTATTACAGGTATAAGCTTTTGTGTGCAAGCACACTTCTTTGAAGGGAGGGAGGGTGAGTGGGTGGTGGATTCTTCTGACAAGCATCATGTACACTGAGGAAATTATTTTGGCTTTTTCTGAAAAGGTTAAAAAGAAAAGAAAAGAAGAAATATTGGATTTCTTTCCTCCTATCTGGATTTATTTTCTTTTAAAAAGACCCTAATTAGAAATTACAACACTTGGATTGATCCTTATATCTTGGAGAGTGGAGTAATTTCAGATGCCAAATGATAATACCAACATTGGTAATGTGACAGGAAAACTAGTTCCCAGTCCAGTCCAGGAAGGTGCATTGTCTTGAGCTTCATTATCAATTGCAATTCAGCACTCTCTTTCTAATCTCCCTTTGAAATTCCTTCGTAAGAGTACTGCTACTCTTAGGTCAGCAACTGAATGTTGTGGTTTCTAATGTAAGAAGAAGATATTGGATTTATATCCCGCCCTTCACTCTGAAGAGTCTCAGAGTGGCTCACAATCTCCTTTACCTTCCTCCCCCACAACAGGCACCCTGTGAGGTGGGTGGGGCTGGAGAGGGCTCTCACAGCAGCTGCCCTTTCAAGGACAACCTCTGCCAGAGCTATGGCTGACCCAAGACCATGCTAGCAGGTGCAAGTGGAGGAGTGGGGAATCAAACCCGGTTCTCCCGGATAAGAGTCCGCACACTTAGCCACTACACCAAACTGGCTCTCCAGACTTTTATCCATTAATTCTTTGCATCCTCCTGGATGGAACTGAGACCTAGGTTTCCTGTCTCATTACCAATGTTGGTATATCCACGCCTACTAACCTTCTGCATATCCAGGCCCAGTGCTAGGGCCTTGGGTGCCCCAGGCTGGTATCTGCCCCACACCACCCCCCATGCCTGCCCTACAGCAGCATCCCTGTCTGCGAGGAGGGCAGGTGACTGCACAGCAGGGGAAGAAGAAGAAGAAGATATTGGATTTATATCCCGCCCTCCACTCTGAAGAGTCTCAGAGCGGCTCACAATCTCCTTTACCTTCCCCCCCACAACAGACACCCTGTGAGGTGGGTGGGGCTGGAGAGGGCTCTCACAGCAGCTGCCCTTTCAAGGACAACCTCTGCCAGAGCTATGGCTGACCCAAGGCCATGCTAGCAGGTGCAAGTGGAGGAGTGGGAAATCAAACCCGGTTCTCCCAGATAAGAGTCCGCACACTTAACCACTACACCAAACTGGCTCTCCTGGGTGGGCTGGGTGGGCTCCCGGCCAGCCATGCCTGCACAGTGTGCTCTCGGAAGCACTCCAAGACTGCCCTTCAAGACTGCACCTCCAAGACTGTGCCTCCAAGAGTGGACTGTGTAGGTGCAGCTTGCTTGCAGCCTCCGTTCAGAATTCTCAGGCAGACCTGAGAAGGCTGAGCTGGGGCTGCAGGCGAGCTGCACTGAAGCCCTGCCCAGCTGCTCTCACTTTCGAGATGAGAGCAGCCAGGTGGGGAGCGTTCTCCTCTGAGCCTGGCTTCCCTTGCAAGGGAAGCTGGCCTTGGAGAAGCCACATGGTCCCCCACCCAGCTGCTTTTGGCTTCAGGGCAAGAGCAGCTGGGCGGGGTGAGTATGTTCTCCTCTGACCTTGGCTTCCCTTGCACCAGAAGCAGGGCTCACAGGAGAGCTGCCCTGCTGTTTCCAGCTTCCCAGGTCTGTGACCGGGGAAGCTGAGAGTGGCAGGGCAGGGGGAAGGGGGCACTCGGCAGCACTCCATAGGCAAAGTGGTGCCCTAGGCAGCCGCCTACCTCACCTACTCCCATGTGCCGGCCATCTGCATATCACACCTAATCCAATCAAGCCTACTATCTCTCTGAATATCACGCCTAATCCACTCAAGGCTGCTATTGTAATTCACCTGCTATTGCCATTCAGCATCTGTAATTGAATGTATAAAGTTTATATCTCCAGTACCTCATGTTATATTTCAAATTCAATTAAAAAAAAACCCTTTAATGGCATAAATGAGTTAAATGTGTTTACATTTTATGGCATGCATGGCCTGTCCCAACAAAGTGACAATTATGTCAGATCTGGCCCTCATAACAAATGAGTTCAACACCTCTGCTTTAAAGTATTGCCTCCTGGATTCCATCCATTTGAAATCCAGGGACACCCTAATGTTAGGCAATGCTAGAATCCTTGCTACTTCACAAGGTGGTTATGAGGGGAAATGGAAGAGGGGAAAACCAAGTAAACTGCTTTCAGTTCTTTAGAAACAGGTTAGAATAAAAATGTGATAGATAAAAACATTTCTTTTTCTAAAAATAGTGTTTTTCTTAATAAATAGCTTCCTGTTTATGATACGGGAGTTGAACCAGGCATTCAGCTTCAAGGAAGCCTGCCTAAGGAGGCAATCTTAAGCCAGTCTTCTCAGAGGTAAGTCCCATTTTATTTGCTGGGCCTTACTCCCAGGAAAATGTGTAAGGACTGCAGCCTCAGTGCTCTAGTAATGAGCTTTCCTTTGTGAACAGTATGATAATTCTGTAAGAAAATGAGTCTGGGTCTTAAGCCTGTATACCAGTAAACTGTTATATGTATTGCAGCTGTTCGCAACATTTGGTTACCACAAAAGGGTCTGATGATGTCAGTGATGCTAAAGTTCAACTTGAACCTGTCAAGATCAGTGGCAGGGTGTTGCTTGTGATGCAGGCACAATCTCACTGCTGCTGGAATATGCACTCGGCAACATAACTGTCTGAAGACACAGAATCTGAATAAGAGAAGCAGGTGCTGGCATGAGGAGGCCTGCTGTTTGGTCATTTGCATCTAATTGGCTGCCCAGATACTATATCAACCTGGTGATGAGCAGGCCTGGATACACCGCAAGCCTGGTTTAGAGCAGCAGGTGCTAAAGCAAAAGCCATATGGATTATAAAATTATCGCTGCATGTAGCATTCCCTGAAATTTTGGGTATAAAAAATGCTATTTAGGACATTACAGGGTTTCAGAGAGACTGTGGGGAATTTGCTTATGTTGGAATGCATAGTTTTTCCATGTTATTTTTGTCATTGGATAAAATGAAGACTAGGAAATCAAAGCATATTTCAAAGGCTGGGTTATTTTGTCTCCTTTCGAACATTTATTTCTATAGATGTATTTCGATAAGTTATAGACATTAAAACTATTTAGCCTGTATTGAATTCAGTGGTGTTCTCTCCAGCAAGATGACTAACAATTTTTAGAATAAATAAAACGATCACACTATATGAGAGATACAGTATGCTTGTCCATGTGTCTATCATAGTGCTTTTCAATTAACATATGCTGAATTAATTGGGCTGGATGAATTATATCAGAAAAGATTGGGACTCTCACATGAGATTGGGACTGTGATTCAGACCAAGCGATAATAAAGTGAAAGAATCCCATATGGCGGAATGTTATAAGAAACTGGTGGTGGCGAGGCAGACAATCAGGCCAGAGCTTCAAAGCAGCCAGGCTGAGTGCAGGATGATAATGATTGTAAAGAACAGATTCTCTCTTATCATCAAGAAAATGTCTATGACATTATATACGGAATATATATACGGAACAGAAGGCAAAGTTGTGTATAAATGCAGACCTTACAGATAATATGATGATTAGTAAAGATACAAGACAAGGCTGCCCGCTTTCATCACTGTTGTTTATTATGACTCTCGAAATTTTACTGATTCAAGTACAAGATGATAAAGAAATAGAAGGGCTAAAAATCAGAGGATCTATTTACAAATATAGAGCATTTGCTGATGACATAATGTTTATAACTGAAAATCCTGTACAAGTAACACCTTTGTTGTTAACTAAGATACAAGAATATGGTGAATTGGCAGGATTTTATGTTAATAAAGAAAAGTCAAAACTTTTATGTAAAAATATACAAGCAAGCAAACAAAAGGAATTGCAGCGATTAACGGGATGTGAAGTTGCTTCCAAAGTAAAATATTTGGACTTGGAGATAACAATGAAGAGTATTGATTTGTTTAAAAATAACTATGAAAAGCTATGGCATAAGATGGATGAAGATTTGATGAAATGGAATAAACTTAATTTGACATTGTTGGGTAGAATAGCTGCAATTAAGATGAACATTTTGCTGAGAATAATGTATTTGTTTCCAACTATTCAGATTGTGAAAGATAGTAAACAATTCAATAAATTTCAGAATTTGTCTGGGCTGGGGAGAAACCAAGGATTAAAATGAAAATTTTAACAGATGCTAAAGAGAGAGGAGGATTCCAGCTACCAGATTTAAGAATATATCATGATGCAGTTTTCTTAGTATGGGTAAAAGATTGGGTGATGCTGTCAAATAAAAAACTTTTAATGTTGGAAGGTCATGGAAATAAATTCGGTTGGCATGCTTACATGTACTATGGGAAGAAAAAAATTGATGGCTTTTTCTTTCACCATTATATAAGAAATAATCTGTTAAATACATGGATGAAGTATAAGAAGTATGGTGATGAGGGAAAGCCATTATGGATAGTGCCAGAAGACGTGATAAAAATAACAGCTAAGACTGATGAAGAAAGAGGGTTGTCATACAATCAACTATTAAAAATACAAAGTGGTAAAATAGAATTGAAATCCATGGAGGAGTTGAATAACAAATATGATTTATGGTTATGGATTTATGGATATGGTTTCAAATGCAACAACAACAACAACTTTTATTTGTATCCCGCCCTCCCCGCCGGAGCAGGCTCAGGGCGGCTAACAACATTTCATACATTAATTATACAATCAATAAAACTACTACATTAACAGTTTAATTAAAATTCTAGTTAAAATTCTAAAATTAATAAAATTAATAACATATATACTGGTGCTATGATTACATTTACGTTTATGATGGCAAGTTCTTTAGCAGTCTCCCTCTTATTCGGTGAAGGCCAACTGGAAGAGGGTAGTCTTGCAGGCCCTGCAGAACTGTTCAAGGTCCCGCAGGGCCTGCATTTCCTCTGGAAGTTGGTTCCACAGGCGTGGAGCCATAGTAGAGAAAGCTCGGCTGCAGGTGCTTTGCAACTTCACCTCTTTCGGCCCGGGGACGTTCAGCAGGTTTTTCCCAGCTGACCTCAGTGCTCTCTGGGGTTCATACGGGGAGAGACGGTCCCTAAGGTAGGCAGGTCCTCAACCATATAGGGCTTTAAAGGTGATAACCAGCACTTTGTAACGAATCCGGTATACAACTGGCAGCCAGTGCAGTTCGCGCAGCCCAGGCTGTATGTGACCCCACATTGGGAGCCCCAACAGCAATCTAGCCGCCGCGTTCTGCACTAGATGCAGCTTCCGGATTCGGTACAGAGGCAGCCCCATGTAGAGGGCATTACAGTAGTCAAGTCTTGAGGTGACCGTTGCATGAATCACCATTGCCAGATCTTGACGCTCTAGGAAGGGAACCAGCTGCTTTGCCCATCTCAGATGGAAAAAGGCTGACTTGGCAGTGGCTGCAATCTGCGCCTCCATTGATAGTGAAGGCTCCAGTAAAACTCCCAGGCTCCTGACCCGGCACGCCGCTTTCAGTGGCGCCCCGTCAAAGACTGGGAGAGGTATTTCTCTTCCCCGGGCGCCCCGATCTAGGCAAAGGACTTCTGTCTTCACTGGATTCAATTTCAGTCCACTCTGTCTTAACCAAGTTGCCATAGCCTGCAGAGCCCGGTCTAAATTCTCTGGGACGCAGTCAGGCCAGCCGTCCATTAGTAGATAGAGCTGGGTGTCATCTGTATATTGGTGGCACCCAAGCCCGTAACTCCTGGCAATCTGGGCAAGGGGGCGCATATAGATGTTAAATAACATCGGTGAGAGAACTGCTCCCTGAGGCACACCACAATCTAGTGTGCGTCTCTGGGACAGCTCGCCTCCGATTGCCACCCTTTGTCCCCGATCTTCAAGGAAGGAGGAGAGCCATTGTAGGGCTGACCCCCTAACCCCCACATCGGCGAGGCGGCGGGTCAGTAACCGATGGTCGACCGTATCATATGCAGCCGACAGGTCTAACAACATCAGCACCGCCACACCACCTCAATCCAGATGCCATTGGAGATCATCCACCAGGGCGAGCAGCACTGTCTCCGTCCCGTGGAATGAAGATGAAGTAGTAAAATCTCAAATGATTAAATGGGCAATCAATGTAAATAAAGAAATACAGATGGATACATGGGAATATCTTTGGAAGAACTCTATGACAACATGTCAGAGTATTAAAGAGAACTGTTTTAAAATAATGTACAGATGGTATATGACCCCTTAAAAGTTGGCAAAGATGAACAATAAGATGCCAGATAGATGTTGGAAATGAAAAAACATGAAGGTTCTTTCTACCATATGTGGTGGACTTGTGAAAGAGCAAAAAAGTATTGGCAGATGATTCAGCAAGAAATTTCTAAGATCTTGGGATATGAATTTAAGAAAGTAGCAGAAACATTTCTGTTGGGATTACAAATGGAAACATTTCCAAAAGAAGATAGAACTTTGATTTGGTACTTGCTTTCAGCGGCTAGGACATTGTACGCGCAGCTATGGAAGCAAGAAAAAATACCAGAAAAATGGGATTGGATTACAAAAGTAATAACATGGAGTGAGATGGATAAACTAACAAGAATCTTAAGAGACTATGATTTGGAAGTTTACAGAAAGGAGTGGGAAAAGTTTAGAGGTTATGTAGAAAAACAATGGAAAATGAAAGGACATTGGACAATTTTTTAATAATGATTAAGTATTAGAAAAAAGAAGAACATGAATCTAGGCTTATATGGTTCATATGGTTTAAGGGTACATTTAAGTGTTAACATTTAAAGTTTATAACATCGGCGGGAGTCAAGTAACAGGGGGAGGGGGATTTAGAAAACAGCATATGAGGAAAATAAAAAAAAGTTATTAATGAATAATGTTACCATATGTTATTAATAAAATTCTTTAAACATAAAGAAAATGTCTATGACTGGTATTTTTAAGCTCCAAACCTGAAGCCATGATGTCTTTAAAACTATATTAAAGTTTACCTTTGGGCATGTCTGGCACAGCATATTACCTATATTTCAAAATATTTCATTTGTGGATGTTAACATTCAGTAGATTTCATTTGTAGGCATTGCAGCAGTTAATTCATATGGGGAGATCAGAAGCAGGGGAAGATTGTTACGCCATGTAAAATGTTTCTGTTCTTGTCTGCTGAAGACTGTTTCTATTCATCACCACAAGGAAATTTTTACGTTTCTTATAAAGAAGATAGCATTCTGTGTTCTGAATAAGTCTAATTCAGACACACAGCTTGAATTAGAACTACTAATGACCTGGTTTGCCATCCACCAGTTATATTGCTGTCCTCCAATATGTCTGGAGTTGAACTCTGAGAATCAATAGCAGGAGACAGGGGACTTTTCCCCGATAGAGCAGTTTGAAACTTAATTTTCAAGGCCCCATTTTTCTCCCAAGTGTGGGGACCCAAAGCAACTTATGGTGTCATTCTCCCCTTTTCCATTTTATTCTCACAACAATAACCCTACGAAGTAGTTCACAGGGCAATTTATTCAGCAATCTGAGACTAGAGTGCCGCTTGTCAAAAGAATTAAAAAATTAAAACAAGGAGAAAATTGAGCTTGTACACCAATGAAGGTGGGAGGATGGCAGAAGATGCAGAGAGGGCAAAATGACCTTGATGTGGGCAGGGAGTAACTTTCAAGGGGGGAAATCCAAGGGAATCTGTACAGGGCTGTAGCCAGGATTTTAAAAGTCAGGGGACACCCTTTCCCAGCAGCTGCTGGGCTTGCTGTTTCTCAGAAGCTTTCTAGGGTAGGGGCAAAAGCTGGAGGCTCTAAATGTGGCCAAGTTGAGGCAGCCAACCCTGTAACTTTGGAGACAAGAAGGGACTGCACCTTGTGTACAAGCTAGGTGGATTCCTTCTACCTCCCTCTCTCCTACCCTGGTGCTTTGCAGCCAGCAGTCCCATCCGTCCGTCCCTCCCTGACCCATTCCAGATTCTTTTCTCTGCCTCTGGCTCCTCTGCCTCTCTTTTCTCTGCCTGCTGCTTTTGCTGCTGCAGTGCACTATGCCCTGCTCAGCTCTCCCTGTTCTGGCTGCCACTGATGACACCTTGTCAGCTCAGCCATGGCAAAAAAAAAAAAGGGCTGTGCCCCAGTAGGCCCCTTGGAAGTCATGGGGCAGTGCTCCCACAGGGCCCCCCATTGGCTACTGGCCTGAATCTGTATGCTTTTTAATTACCTTCAGCTTGGAAGTGAAACTAGGGGAAATCAGCACAAAAGCTCTCTCAGAAACCCTGGGGAAACAGCAACCAGAAAGCAAGCTGGGCACTGAAAGGAGGAAAATCAGCGCAGAACAACAAAGAAAACCCAACAGACACTTAAGGTGAAAGTGAGAAAAACACCTTTGCTGAAACAATTGTTTTATTATTCTTCCCCCACAAAAACAAAAACAAAAAAACCCCTGCTTGACCAAAGGGAGTGAGGAATAAAAGGAATGTGTGCATATAAGAAGGGAAAGGTCTCTCAGACTAACTACAACTGTCTAAACCATCCTGTCTGCCATAGGTTTAGTTCATATGTACTAACATATTGTGGTTACACATGGACACAAGAAGCTGCCTTCTTCTGAACCAGTCCATTGATCCATCAAGGTCACTATTGTCTACTCAGACTGTCAGTGCTCAGGCTCACACAGTCTCACCAACTCCTCCATTCTCCACTGTGATTCCCTCCCTTCTGCAGCAAATTATCATTTGCCATTACAATTTTTTTGTCTTAAAAGCCCAGCAAAAAGTCATTTGCATATTAGGCCACATCCCTGATGCCAAGCTGACAGAACTGTGTTTCTGCTCAAAAAAAGCCCCGCACTTGAAGTCACAAACTACGCTTTGGTCTTGCCCTTCAAACCCGCATTGGAAACCAGCAATGATTAGTATATCAGGATACAGCTGAGAAGACCTAGGTACAAATGCATTTCTACCATGTTTTGATTCCTATGAGCTACTTTGAAAACCAACTTTGGCTACAACATGGGATTAACTAACTACACATACAAACAATAAATAATAAAGCTTGCAGGGTGATCTTGGATCAGTCTCCATTTCTCATCCTAACCTACATCCCAGGTTTGTTGTAAAGATAAAATTGGGAAGGTGAGAACTATATATGCCACCATGAGTTCTATGGAAAATTGCCAGGATAAGAATAAAATAAATAATAAAATTGCCAAACTGCTGTTTTCAGTTTTGATTAGGAGGACAAATAGAAACCATGCAGGTTTTTTTTTTAAGATATTGGATTTATATCCTGCCCTATACTCTGAATCTCCTTTACCTTCCCCCCCCTTCCCACAACAGACACCCTGTGAGGTAGGTGGGGCTGAGAGAGCTCTTACAGCAGTTATCCTTTCAAGGACAACTCCTACCAGTTCTCCCAAATAAGAGTCCCTGCACTTAACCACTACACCAAACTGAAAGATCAAACTGTGGCTGATGATGAAGGGGAAAGAAAGAGAGAGAAGTGCAGTATGGGAGGGAAGGAGGGGCCCAGTGGCTCGTTACATAACCTTAAACCATGGTTTACCAGCCCACAGCTTTGCTGTCAATGGCTAAGTATTACATTCTACCACCTGTTTTCCTGTAATGAGGAACAAATCAGATGATGGAACTGCTGAAGCAGCATCTGAGCAAGGTTAAGCTTTCTTTCCTATTAGGTAATAGGTGATTTTAACTACCTGCAGATTGATTGGGTCAATATGTGTTCTGGTCGAGAGAAAGAGATTGAGTTTCTTGATGCTCTCAATGACTGTGCTATGGAGCAAATGGTCTCAGAACCTACCAGGGGTGGGGCGATCCTGGATTTGGTCCTAAGTAATGCCCAAGACTTGGTGAGAGATGTAAAAGTGATTGCGCCACTTGGGAGCAGTGACCATAATGTTATTGATTTCACTGTTTATATAAATAGGGAGTTGCACAAAAAGACCGCCACAACCACGTTTAACTTTAAAAGGGGTAAATTCACTGAGATGAGGAGGCATGTGAGGAGGAAACTGAAAGGAAAGGTAAATATGGTCAAAACCCTTGGGGAAGCTTGGAGACTATTTAAAACTATAATCCTAGAAGCTCAGATAAAATACATACCACAAGTTAGGAAAGGCACAAACAGGCATAAGAAAAGGCCTGCATGGTTAACAAACAAAGTAATGGAAGCTGTAAAAGGTAAGAAGGACTCCTTTAAGCGGTGGAAAACCAGTCCAAGTGAGACTAGTAAAAGGGAACACAGGCTGTGGCAAATCAAATGCAAGACTGTGATCAGGCAGGCAAAAAGGGACTATGAGGAGCATATTGTAAAAAACATAAAGACCAACAATAAAAAATTTCTTCAAATATATTCGAAGCAGGAAACCAGCCACGGAAGCAGTGGGGCCCTTGGATGACCATGGGGTAAAAGGATTACTGAAGGAGGATACGGAAATGGCTGAGAAGCTGAATGAATTTTTTGCCTCTGTCTTCACTGTGGAAGATGAGAACTTTTTGTCCGCCCCAGAACCACTAATTTTGGAAGGGGTGTTGAAAGACCTGAGTCAGACTGAGGTGACAAAAGAGGAGGTCCTACAACTGATGGACAAATTAAAAACTAATAAGTCACCGGGTCCGGATGGCATACATCCGAGAGTTCTGAAAGAACTCAAAGTTGAACTTGTGGATCTTCTAACAAAAATCTGTAATCTTTCATTGAAATCTGCCTCCATTCCTGAGGACTGGAACGTAGCAAATGTCACCCCCATCTTTAAAAAGGGTTCCAGAGGAGATCCGAGAAATTACAGGCCAGTCAGTCTGACTTCAATACCGGGAAAGTTGGTAGAAAGCATTATCAAGGACAGAATGAGTAGGCACATTGATGAACACGGGTTATTGAGGAAGACTCAGCATGGGTTCTGTAAGGGAAGATCTTGCCTCACTAACCTGTTACATTTCTTTGAGGGGGTGAACAAACATGTGGACAAAGGAGACCCGATAGATGTTGTTTACCTTGACTTCCAGAAAACTTTTGATAAAGTTCCTCATCAAAGGCTCCTTAGAAAGCTTGAGAGTCATGGAGTAAAAGGACAGGTCCTCTTGTGGATCAAAAACTGGCTGAGTAATAGGAAGCAGAGAGTGAGTATAAATGGGCAGTCTTCGCAGTGGAGGACAGTAAGCAGTGGGGTGCCGCAGGGCTCAGTACTGGGTCCCATGCTCTTTAACTTGTTCATAAATGATTTAGAGTTGGGAGTGAGCAGTGAAGTGGCCAAGTTTGCGGATGACACTAAATTGTTCAGTGTGATGAGAACCAGAGAGGATTGTGAGGAACTCCAAAGGGATCTGTTGAGGCTGGGTGAGTGGGCGTCAACGTGGCAGATGCGGTTCAATGTGGCCAAGTGCAAAGTAATGCACATTGGGGCCAAGAATCCCAGCTACAAATACAAGTTGATGGGGTGTGAACTGGCAGAGACTGACCAAGAGAGAGATCTTGGGGTCGTGGTAGATAACTCACTGAAAATGTCAAGACAGTGTGCGTTTACAATAAAAAAGGCTGAGCAGACAGGTTAAAATGGATAAAAGGAAGTACTTCTTCACTTCTTCACGGATAAAAGGAAGTACTTCTTCTATATATTTATATATATATAAAAAATTACCACTGTGTGACACAGAGTGTTGGACTGGATGGGCCGTTGGCCTGATCTAACATGGCTTCTCTTATGTTTCCTGGATTTCCTTGTTCAAAAGTCTTTCTCTAGGACAGTGTCGATAGAAACTATGGTGCTATCTGCTGGCAGTGCTCAATACTGCACAACAGGAGGAAGTTTTGAAATCAAATAGTGGTGGCCCCTACCATCTCTTAAACCAGCTGGAAAGTGAGACTATATAGACAGGCGCTCCCAATTATAGCTGCTGCTAACTGTAAAGATAAAGGATAGGATAATATTAACTTGCAGCTTTTAACTCCACAAATGTAAACACACACCTCAACAAGACATATCTAAAGATACCTGAGGTGACGCTTCCTCTGCATTTCAAAACATTGAAGTTACTGTAGCTGCCAGTACATATCAGGCCTCCCTTGACATCTATAAAAGGACAACAGGGGTGATAACAGATGGGTGGTTTGAGCCACCCCGGGGACAGGAGGCAGGCAGATTAAAAAAGTGCATACACACACGCACATCTGCCTGCCGTTCCCTATCCCACACACAGCCTGTCTGGGGCCAGATTGAAGCCATCTCAGAAAGGCACCACTTACAAAGTGGTGTCTAAATTTTGAGGTGGCTCTAAGGCGGTTCCCTGGCCTTCTGGATGACCAGGAACATATGAAGCTGCCTTATACTGAATCAGACCCTCAGTCCATCAAAGTCAGTGTCTACTCAGACTGGCAGCAGCTCTCCAGGGTCTCAGGATGAGGTTTTTCATGCCCATTTGCCTGGACCCTTTTTAGTTGGAGATGCCAGGGATTGAACCTGGGACCTTCTGCTTACCAAGCAAATGCTCTACCACTGAGCCACTGTCCCTCCCAGGGAGCTCCCAAGATGCACATGAGTGCTCTGGAAGCTCCTCCAGAGTGCACACAGACCTTCCCTGTTCTGCGGGTGGGTCGAGTGCTGTCTGGAGGCTTCCGGCCGCTTCTTTTCTTGCCGGCTTATTTCCAGGATGGTTTGATGCCATCCTGAGCCAGCTGTCTGTTGTTGGCCCAGAAGTCCCTTCTTTAGATGTGGTTTATTATCCAAATAATCGTGAAACAAGAGGATTTTAAAAAAACGAATAAGCCTATGTGATGATGGAATTGTCTCCAGTCACACACACATTTAAAGAGGAGGAAACTGGATTATTTTCTAAGAACCCACTGTGAAAATGAGAAAAGACCCCAAAATGCCTGATTAGTGGCATTTACTACCCAAAGAAAGGAGAATCAGTGATGATGGAGCCCCTGCAAAGGACTCCTCAAAATTACTATTATCTGCTAAGAGCATACAGCATGCTGCTGCTAATAGTCCCCTAAATATTACTTCAGAGTGGCTGAAAGCTCAGTCTTTTCTGGTATCTGCATTTGAGAGAGAGAGAGATGTGCAGCATTTTGTTGCTCTGCTTCTTCATGCTATTTATAGAAGCGCTCGTCACTATTGTAGACAAGTTGATTCATTCGAGGTCCAGCTATCTCAGCATATCTGCCTCCCAGCATGTATTCTGTGTTCATTCCTTGTATTTTGCTTCTACAGAAGGCCTGCCTGATAAAACCAGAACTATCTCTTGCCAAGTGAGTATCTTATCCACTCACCCTGCACAGGTTACACCTTTGTGTCACTCTGTTCATTGTCTAATTTCCTCTTTCTCAGGGCTTCCAAAAGTAAGAACAGCATATTTTTTTTTTCTGGGGTAGCATCTTGATACTTTGTTGCAGCTTCGAGGAAAGAATGTTTGCTGCCCTGGAGATAATGCTCCTGAATGGATGTTTCTGGGCCTTGTTTGTAAGCAAGGCTACCTATTTTGGATTCCAAATACTTGCCAAAGTCCATGTTTGAGTAATTACTCAGAATACATAGCAGTTCCAGTTTTGTCTAAATAGCTTCACCCTAGATCAGTGATTCACAACATTTTTGGCACCAGGGACCAGTTTTGTGGACAACAGTTTTTCCATGGACTGGGAAAGTGGGGGGAGGGGCGGATGATACAATTGTGCACTTTATTTCAATTATTACATTGTAATATATTATGAAATAATTATACAACTCACGGCCCAGTTGCTAACAGGCCACAGACCGGCACTGGTCCACAGCTTGGGGTTTGGGGACCACTGCCCTAGATAATAGATCCCTGGAATTTTCTCTCCTACTGTTCCACATAAGTGTAAAGTACACGGGGGCTGGGGGGCTGCAGCCCCCCCCCTGGGATTTTCCCACCCAGGGCTAAGCCCCCACAGGGCAATCATCACAGGACTTGGGGCTTCAAAGACATGAAAGCTGTGCATGATTTTCCCTTTGAGCTTCAAAGTCAGTGAATGACTTTATGAATGACGGGCAGCCCAATCCAGACATATGTGGCGGCCGGCCGCTCCAGCATGGTGGATCTATGGCGCCGCTCGTTGGCTTCCAAAGTAGTTTGGGGCGCTGGAGCGCAATGCGCCCAAGCCCAGGCCACCACCTGTAGATGTGTAAAATACGCTGAAGCGTGGGCTCCCCGAGCGGCGCGAGGGCGGGGACAGGAGAGGGCGCTTCCACAGGGACGCCAGGGATTGGCTGGCGGTGGCTGGGGAGCCGGCGCACGTGACACTTGGCGGTGGAGAGAGCGCATACCGCAACCCCCTCACACACACACCCAGCCCCATGGTGTGGCTGTGTAATCCGTGGGGAAGCATCCGTTTAGCACTTACCACTAGCTCCATGGAGCAGCCTACCCGCCAAAGGGGCAAAGCCGATCCCGTCAGTGTCCCTTCCATGGGCTGCAAGGCCGGATGGCATCCCAGATGCCACGGGGGCTTCCTGCCAGGACACAGTAGGTCACCCGCTGTGGGCACCCATGCACCAAAGGTGCCAGCGACAGTCGCCATGGTGGCTTGTGCTCGTGCCCGCTTGCAGAGAATTGGACACCCATGAGGGGTGCGAGGCGGTTTCGAAGTGGCCGTGTGCAGGACTCGCCTCCCCCCACCCCCAGATCCCCCTTGAATAAGGACTCAATGCAATGTGCAGGAATAAGATTTATTAAAGCACCGGGCTGCAGAGGGGCTGCCACCCGGCCCCCTCGCAGGAAGCCACCTCAAGCCACGATGGGCAGGGGCGGCCACCCAAGGGGTTCTGGACATCATCCCCAACAGCGCTCGCATGCAGTGTCTCCCTGTCCGCCTTGCCGGGGAGGGGGCCACCTCAGGAGCGGCAGGAGCAGTCCCTCCGCTGGCCACCAGAGACTGGTCAATATTGGCGAGCAGTCGCTCCACACTTGCGCCCCACTCCTGCGACTGCCTCACCATGGCCAGGAGACTGGACAGGTGGCCAGTGGCCGTGGACGCGGTCCCCTCCATCCCCGCCATCCAGCATTGGCCTGCAGCCGTCGCCTCCCACCATTTCCGGTGCCCCTTCAGCCGGTCCCGCTCTATGGCTGCCCATATACAGTGGCAGGGATTCTTTGAGCTGGCTGTGGTCCCTGAGCCCTGGGTCCCGGTTCCCAGCCACCTGCACAGCCTTCTGCATTGCTGCCACCTTCTGGATCCCCCAGCGGCTCCCCCTGGTTAGGGGCCAGGTCTGGGGGCAGCAGGGGCCACCCTGCACACAAGTCTGTCATGCCCAGCCCTCCCACATGCCCGGCCCCTGGGGCATGGGGAGAAGATGTGGGCAGATCCAGGGTCCACAGCATGAGGAAGGCAGCTAGAGCCGACCGTCTGCATGGGGATGCCCTCCGTTGGTTCTCCACCATGTCAGCCACCAGTGTCACGGTGTGGCTACCTGCAGAACGGGACAGGGGTCAGATGCTGGCACAAGTGGTGTCGCGGATGCCCCACGCCCCACGCTCAGTGTCGCACCTTGAGGGGACTCAGGCCGCTCATCATCTGTGGACAGACGGAGGTCACCCACCATGGCATCCATGACCTCCTCACTTGATGTGTCCTCCCCCTGATTCAGCGCCTGCTGATGGCTGTATGGATGTCCTGGGGCGGTGGGGGGTGCTGGACCTGCCAACCTCCCATTGTGCAGGTGCTGGGTGGATAGCTCCAGTCCTCGGCTGTCTCGCTAGAGTGGCCTCCCGCCTCTGAGTCCACAGTGGAGCTCGTGTCAGTCCGTGATGATTCCTGGGAGTCACCTAGGGGGGGGAAAGGGTGTTGCCATCAAAATCTGGCAGTCCCACAGTGGCAAGGACGCAGGGGGGGGGAGGTGCCAACCTACCACGGATCACCTTAATGCCATTGCCAGCTACAGCTACCAGGTGGATGAGGGGTCCCATGATTGCCTCAGAGCCGGTCAGGGCCCAGGCCACCGCCTCCTTATAGGTCGAGCCCTCAGCAATGAGACTCCAGACTTGCTTCTTGGCAGGGATGAAGAAGTCATTCCAATGCTTCAGGGTGGACTGCTGTGTACGGGGGACCTGGCTCACAGTGGACACTCACTCCGCCACCATACACCAGAAACCCCACCAACGGGAGTTCACCCCACTGGCTCTTATGGCAGCAAGCACCACTGCGGCGTTCTCAGCCACCAAGCCAAAGAGGAGCACCTTCTCTGCCTCAGTCCAGTTTGGTTGGCGGTGACTCTTAGTCGATGCTGATCTATCTGCTGCCATTCCTCCCACGGGCAGTGGAATGCGGGGGCTGCTGATCACATGGGATGGAGAACGTAGAGATAATGCATGGGATGGAGAAAGCAGAGAAAGAAGTACTTTTCTCCCTTTCTCACAATACAAGAACTTGTGGGCATTCAATGAAATTGCTGAGCAGACAGGTTAAAACGGATAAAAGGAAGTACTTCTTCACCCAAAGGGTGATTAACATGTGGAATTCACTGCTACAGGAGGTGGTAGCAGCCACAAGTATAGCCACCTTCAAGAGGGGTTTAGATAAAAATATGGAGCACAGGTCCATCAGTGGCTATTAGCCACAGTGTGTGTGTATATATAAAATTTTTTGCCACTGTGCGACACAGAGTGTTGGACTGGATGGGCCGTTGGCCTGATCCAATATGGCTTCTCTTATGTTCTTATGTTCAGCTGGCTGATAATGGTTGCTTTCACACCACCCCACCCAGCTTTCCCACCGGACACCAGCAGGGCATCTGTTGGCCTCGACCGCCCCATGCCGTCACTCGTTTAGGGACCCTCACAGCTCCAACAGTGTCTGGAAGCTGTGGTGGAGTGCCTCGGGGTGGTGGAGCGCCACAGTGCGCAAACCATGAGGGCCCGTGGTGGGTGGTGTCCCCTCACCCCGCCGCCAGAGCCTCCCCAGGTGCGGCCGTTGCACATCCTTCCCGCTCTCTATGTCTGGGTTGCGCAGTGGCGGCAGAGATGCCATCGGGTGCGCAGATACTGGGAGCACCTGAGCACTTTGCATCTTGAGGATGCCACCTGTCTGTACCACTTTCACCTGGACCACGCCACCATCCAGGACCTGTGTGAGCAGCTCGGGGCAAGCCTCTGCAGCCAGGTGACTGGCCCCCACCCCATCCCCGTCCTGCAGCGGGTCCTCAGCTCCCTGTGCTTCCTGGCGACCAGCTCCTTCCAGGGTGTGGTGGCCAAGGTTCTGGAGGTCTCCCAGTCTTCGGCCAGCTGCTGCCTCCACTAGTTCCTAGACGCCATGCTTCAGCGCCTCCAGCAGCATGTGCAGTTCCCAACAGGAGAGGAGGAGCTGTGGACTGCCAGATCTGGCTTCGCAGTGGTCGCGGGGTTCTCCAAAGTCATGGGGGCTGTGGACTGCACACGTCACTCTGGTGGACCCGCAGGAGGATCCCATGGTGTACCAGAACAGGCACTACTTCTACAGCATCAACATGCAGGTAATCTTTGGGGGCACTTGCATCAGGAGCATGTGCGAGCTCACATATAGGCCACTCGGCACGTCGGCAGGGCACCCAGGGACGAGAGCATGCTGTGAGTGCGGCCACTCACACACTTGGGGCCACCGGGGGGATACCGTGTGCTCCCATGTATGCTGATGCCTCTTGGGCACTTCATTTTATTATTAAACCAGAATTGTTGGGACCACTCTCAGGATCCCTTCAAAAATTCATGACACTAAATTGTTCAGGGTGGTGAGAACCAGAGAGGATTGTGAGGAACTCCAAAGGGAGCTGTTGAGGCTGGGTGAGTGGGCGTCAACGTGGCAGATGCGGTTCAATGTGGCCAAGTGCAAAGTAATGCACATTGGGGCCAAGAATCCCAGCTACAAATACAAGTTGATGGGGTGTGAACTGGCAGAGACTGACCAAGAGAGAGATCTTGGGGTCGTGGTAGATAACTCACTGAAAATGTCAAGGCAGTGTGCGTTTGCAATAAAAAAGGCCAACGCCATGCTGGGAATTATTAGGAAGGGAATTGAAAACAAATCAGCCAGTATCATAATGCCCCTGTATAAATCGATGGTGCGGTCTCATTTGGAGTACTGTGTGCAGTTCTGGTCGCCGCACCTCAAAAAGGATATTATAGCATTGGAGAAAGTTCAGAAAAGGGCAACTAGAATGATTAAAGGGCTGGAACACCTTCCCTATGAAGAAAGGTTGAAACGCTTAGGGCTCTTTAGCTTGGAGAAACGTCGACTGAGGGGTGACATGATAGAGGTTTACAAGATAATGCATGGGATGGAGAAAGTAGAGAAAGAAGTACTTTTCTCCCTTTCTCACAATACGAGAACTCGTGAGCATTCGATGAAATTGCTGAGCAGACAGGTTAAAACGGATAAAAGGAAGTACTTCTTCACCCAAAGGGTGATTAACATGTGGAATTCACTGCCACAGGAGGTGGTGGCGGCCACAACCATGGCCACCTTCAAGAGGGGGTTAGATAAAAATATGGAGCAGGCAGAGCTGAAGTCCTGGGGGGAGACACAAAAAAGAAAGACAAGGTAGAAAAACATAGGGAGGGGACCCGGAAACCCCTGTGCAATGCCGGACACGCCTCAGCAGGGTTTCCGCATGCCGAGGCCATGGGACTCTCAAGCAGGGCACCACGGCAGGCATTCTGTGAGGTGTGAGTGGCCACAGACTCAACTCCCAGCTAAAGCCGTCCCTCGGCAAACAGTGGCCAACGGGGATGATAGCCGCCACTCACACCTCCCCACATGCTCCCTGGGCTGAGCAGGCGCACCTTCAAATCCACAGGTTTATCTCATTTGCATATCGGAGTAGGAGGGACCGACCCAGGGGCCACTGCTGATCGGCTCCCAGAGAACTTTCGGTGTGGGAACGCTGTTGGTTTTATGATGTGAGCCATCCTGAGCCCATTTTGTGGGTAGGGCAGGATATGTTGAATACATGAAATGAAAGTTTGATTTCTAAGTGAAAACTGAATGATTTAGGTGTCAAGCCCCAGTATCAGCAGCAGCTGTAAACTGTAGCATTCTTATGCTTGCAGACTGCAGCGTAGCTGCTAGGCTGCATGAGCAGAGTTTGCTTCCCTGGATGGGAAGAGTCAGGGGGCGCCCGTTTTGGTGCGCGGAGAAAAAGCGGGATCTGACAGTCTGTCAGATCTGCGCTCCTTGTTGGCTCCTTCGTCTTGGCAGATGATCGGCTGAGGCTGAGGCTTTTCTTTTGTTTTTGGTTGGATGTCGGGGTTTGTTGGGGCAGTCGACTGCGCAGTGGAGGGTGAAGCGTTGGCTGGAGCGTCGGCTGCAGTGCTGCGGGCTGGTGGCGGCATCGGAGGCAGTGGAGGACGTGGCGTTGTCCTTCTTGTTGGCTGAATCTGCCTAGGGTTTGGGGTCTGCTGGGGCAGGGATTGTGGAGCCCAGGGGTAGTTCCCCTTTTAATTTTTGAGGGTGTGGGCCTGTGGGGCAATCTGGGTTTTTTTATTATTGCACTTGAGGTTGGCAGGTGACCATTTTGGAGAGCCTCCCCCTCCCCCTCATTTTTCTCCTACTGGAGACATTGGTGTGCAGCAGAGGCTTTTGTGGCCATTTTGAATTCCCTTTCTTCCTCCAGGGGGAAGCCATTTTAGAGTGGAGCTGCAGGAGGCCATTTTGTGGTCTTGTGCTTGCTATTTAGATGGCTGCTGGAAAAGGGTCGGGCAAGCCCAAAGGGAAAAAGCCAGCGCCTAAGGCATCCAAGGCTCCTGCGAAAAGGCCACCACCGCCGTTATCCTCTTCTGATGGGGAGGGCGATATGGTGGTTGATTCCAATATTGCTTGTAGATTGAGAGCATTGGAACAGGCAGCAGGCATCTTTTCTCCAGGTGGGGAGGATGGTGTGAGGCAATCTAAGAAGGGTAAGCAGGCGAGTATTCTCACCAGGCTGTCTATTCTTGAGGGCAGGTCTGGTGGAGTCGTGCCTGGCAGGGACGCTGGCCTTTGTGGTCTGGATGTGGGTTTGATGGTGGCTGGAGCATCAGGGGTCGGTTTGCCATTAGTTCCTGCTGGATTCGGAGGTAGGTCGGATGACAGGTGGGGCCTGGGCAGGTTTGGCCATGGGAAGCATAAGGGCCTGCTTCGGTGGCTGGGCAGGGCACTTCCGTGTCAAGCGCGAGGGTGCCTGCCTCCTCTGCGTTGGGTGCGTTTCAGAATTGGGCTTGGCCATGTGGGCAAGGCATTCCTAGTGTGTACCCAGGCGCAGGGCATCCTAGCATGGCTGGTTCCTTTATGGGGGCACCCTCAGCATATGGGATGGTGCTTTTTGCCGTTTGGGGAGGTTGCCTTGCCGCTGGGGGACCACTTGCTTCCCGCTACTAGGGAAAAATATTAAAAGGGGAGTACGTGGATATTTTTTCTCTTCTCTTTCAGGAGGTTGAGAAAAAAGACAAGGAAGAATTGGATGAGAAAGAAAAGGAAAAATTGAAAAAAATGGAAGGTGGACAGGACCTAGGCTAATTGGCTTCCTGGGTTCTGTATTTATGCCGGGGTGATTGTGAGGACGCAGCCGTGGCGGGCAGCATCCCTGTTCCAATATTTGGACATAATTTGTAAAGGCTATACGGCCTTTAGTGGGACCAGCCTGGTTACAATATGACCAGGAATTTAGGATGAGGGCTGCCCTGTATCTGTCCCTTCAGTGGGATCGGATCCATCAGCAGCTTTGGCTGCAGGTTATGTCCCCGGCTAGGCCTAATCTGGGTGATCGCTCCGATAGTGGTCACTTGGTGAGTAGGTCATCCACATCCGCTGCTGGTTCATCAGGCTCTCCCCGCGGTTCAACCCCGCATGATCTGCTGGGAATTTGGATCCCTTGGAGTATGTAATAGGAAGGTGTGCCAGTTCAAGCACAAGTGCCCCATGTGTGGTGGTTCCCACTCATTTGACAACTGCCCTAGAGCCCGTGGGCGTAAAAATATGAAGAAGCCTGGCGGGAGCGGATGTGCCTTTCCAGCTAAGAAAGGAGCCCAGCCCGATAAAGGTACCTCTTGAGCAGTGGCTGTTGAGGTACCTTCGAAGGGTTGATAGTTTGTATTTGTTAGAAGGTTTCAAAGTTGGGTTTAGGATCCCTTTTCAGGGTCCTCAAGTTCTGTTTATGTCAGGAAATCTTAAGTCAGTTCAGGGCTTGGAGCAGGTCGTTAGGGACAAGATTGCAAAAAGAGCTGGCTGAGGGAAGGATACTGGGTCCTTTTTCACATCCTCCAGTGAGTACTCTTAGAGTCTCACCTTTGGGTGTGGTGCCTAAAAAGGCGCCTGGTGAATTTCGTTTGATTCACCATTTGTCTTTTCCTAAGGGGAAGTCCGTGAATGATGGGATCCCGGAGCACTTATGCTCTGTTAGGTACACCAGCTTTGACCAGGCTATTGCCGTGGTGAGGCATTGCGGGGTGGGGGCAGAATTGGCAAAATGCGACAGTAAGTCTGCGTTTCGCCTTTTACCTGTCCATTCTGATGATTTTGAACTTCTAGGGTTTTCTTTTGAGGGTCAATTTTACACGGATAGAGCATTGCCAATGGGCTGCTCTGTGTCATGTTCGGCTTTCGAGCGTTTCAGCACATTTTTGGAATGGGCTGTGCGGGAGAAAGTGAGTTTGCAGGATGTCGTTCATTATTTAGATGACTAGCTTTTGGGAGTCCCGAGGGGACTGGGCGTTGTGGGCAGTTGCTGTCTGGCTTTGTTGAGCTGGCGGCGAAGCTTGCGGTTCCTTTAGCGCCTGAGAAAACTGAAGGTCCAACCCAGAGGTTGACCTTTTTGGGGATTAAGATTGACACTATTGCGCAGTTGTCTAGGGTGCCTCTTCAGAAAATAGTGGAGCTGAGGGCTAGAATTTCTACCTTTCTTCTTAAAAGGAAGGTTACTTTGTTGGAGTTGCAGCAGCTAGTTGGGCACCTCAACTTTGCTTGCAAAATGGTTGCTCCTGGGAGGGCTTTTCTTAGAAGGCTGTGCGATGCTATGGCGGGGTTACGCTTGCCTCAGCATAGAACTAGGGTCACCTGCAGCATGAGGGATGATTTGAGGGTTTGGCAGGAATTTTTGGAGTCCTTTAATGGAATCTCTTTTTGGAGGGATGACATGAGGCTTGAAGCTGAGCTTCAGGTCATGTCTGATGCTGCTGGTTCCTTGGGTTTTGGAGTCTCTTTCCGTGGACATTGGTGCGCGGATAGTTGGCCTGACTCCTGGGTAAAGGTTGGTATGAATCGGGATCTTACGTTTCTCGAGTTCTTTCCTATTTTAGTCACGGTTTGGCTGTGGGGGAAGGATATGGCCAATCACACTGTCCATTTTTGGTGTGATAATATGGCGGTAGTCCACGTCATTAATTCCCTTTCATCCAAATCTGGCCGGGTTATGAGATTGGTGAGGGCCTTCACTCTGTGCTGTTTGCGGCTTAACATTTTGTTTTTAGCCAAGCATGTTCCTGGGGTGAGTAACGGGGTGGCTGACGCTCTATCTCGTAAACCGATGGAGAGGTTTCGTCAGCTGGCCCCAGATGCCGACAGAGAGCCAGTGCCAATGCCCCAGGAGCTATGGCTGATTGGAGAGCCGAGGCCTGCAGAGCGATAGGTCTAGCCATTGCGCCCAGCACCAGGAAGTCTTACGAATGGGCTGTGTGAAAGTTTGAAGACTTTAGGGCTGAGGTAGGGTATTGCAGGGTTTGGCCCCTCCTGGTGGAGCATTTGCTCCATTACTGTGTTTCACTGTGAGGTAAGGGGTTGGCTGTGTGATCCATTAGGGGGCGCCTGTCTGCATTGGCTTTTGTCAGTAAGGCACTGGGTTATAGGGAAGAAACAGCTGACTTTTGTATTCGAAAGATGCTGGAGGGGTGGGCCAGAGAGGAATCCTGTGTCTCCTTTGATTCTGGGGGTTTAAAGAGGGTTTGGGACGTGGTGTGTGCTTCGTCATTTGAAACATGTTTGTTTCACGCTGCATCTTTGTTAGCTTTTTGGGGGGCTCTTAGAGTAAGTGAGCTGGTGGCACAGTCTAGAAATGATGTTTCTGGTAAGGCTCTGTTGTTAAGGGATTTGCAGCTATTTGCGGGTAAGGCAGTCATCACTGTCTGTCGCTCTAAGACGGATCAGTTGCAGAAGGGTACGGTGCTCGAGTTGGGTAGTTGTTCAGAGCTTGAGCTGTGTCCAGTTACTGCGTTGGCTGCTTATTTGGCAGTTAGGGGGCCCATGGAGGGGTTTTTGTTTATACATTTGAATGGTAGCCCGTTGACGAAGCATCAGTTTTGGGCAGTAACGTCACAGGCCTTGGGTGAGTTGGGGTTGTCTGGGGTGCGGTTTGGGACCCACTACTTTAGAATTGGGGCAGCCTCAACAGCGGCTGTCATGGGGTATCCTTCCACTTCCATTCAGAAATTGGGCAGGTGGTGTTCCTCAGCCTATAAGGCTTACGTGCGACCTTTTATTAGGCCGTGAGTGACTTGGTGTCTGTTTATTGTTGGTTCTGTTGTTGTTTAACTGTTTTTTCTCTTTAGATGCTGTTGTTCCTGGCCAGAGGAGCCGAGTTCTCGCATGTGGCCATAGCCACGTGTTTTGGGCCGCTCATCAGGCTTGGAGAACTGCGGTTGGCTCTCAGCTGGGACTCAGCCAGCAGGTATGTATCGAATGGCGGGGGCACCGGGGCCTTCAGTGGCCGTGCCTGCTGCCTTTGTTGTTTAAAGATTGTGTGGGTCCTCCTCCTCAGGTTTTAATTGTTCACCTGGGAGGTAACGATCTGGGACTCTTAAAGGGCAAGGCTTTAGTTTGGCAGGCCTGGGATGATTTCCAGCACATTTGGGAGTGATAGCCTGGGACCACCATAATTTGGTCAGCCATGCTGCCCCGCCTGGTGTGGCGTTGTGCTTGGGACCCTGTAGCTATAGAAAGGGCCCGGTATAAGGCTAATAAGGAGATCAGGAAGGTGCTGGGAAAGGGGCTGGGCCACTATTTGCCCCATCCGGACATTTTGTTGAAATTTCTTGACCTCTACAGAGGGGATGGGGTCCATCTCTCGGAAAAGGATAATATGCTTTTCCTGAGAGATTTGCACAAGGATTGCGGGTGGCTTTGGGCCTCCCGGTGGGCGCTAAGCCCTTAAGTAGAGACTTGGCCTTAGTAGTGGCAGGTTTTGGGGGTTTAGGGCACTATGCGGCTAGGGGAGGACTGTGAAGCCCGTTAATGGCAGGGGAGCGGTCGCGGTGACCCCTAGCCCTGGCCAGGCCGCTGGTGGGGTACCCTTGCTGTTTATTAGAATATTGAATAAAGTGGCCCAATTTTGTACCAATACTCTGTGTCTGACTCTTTATTCCGTCCTTGGGGAGCAATCTTATGCTTGCAGACTGCAGCGTAGCTGCTAGGCTGCATGAGCAGAGTTTGCTTCCCTGGATGGGAAGAGTCAGGGGGCACCCATTTCAGCGCAGAGAGAAAAAGGCAGGATCTGACAGTCTGTTGGATCTGCGCTCCTCGTTGGCTCCTTCGTCTTGGCAGACGATCAGCCCTCCCGCCCACCCTGCATGTTATGTGGGCAATTTGCTGGTTGCCTCCTTGGAGGAGCCAGGTAGGAATTTTTTACACCTTGGCTGATTGGCAGTGGCTGGGGTGCGTTTTTTGCCTACCCTACATAGCAATGCAGTGGATTGAGGATTTGACTATCGGGAGGTGTTAAATAGGCAGTCACTTTAGTGGCAGGTTTTTGGGGTTTAGGGCACTATGCGGTTAGGGGAGGACTGTGAAGCATCCCCCTCTTGGGGAATTTGGGGTCTGGCATGGTCAGCCTTCGAGTTTGAAAACTTGGGTTTGGAGAATGCAGACTGTCCGGGGGCTCGGCTAGAGGGTGCCTTTCTGGCGAGACGTGCATCTGGGTTTGGGCCCTCTGGTGCGTGCCTCCCTGCTGGGCCTGCCTGGAGGGAGCTGAGTAACACTCAGCTCCGGCTGGGGGGCTGTGTCTCTTGCCCGTTAATGGCAGGGGAGCGGTCGTGGTGACCCCTAGCCCTGGCCAGGCCGCTGGTGGGGTGCCCTTGCTGTTTTTTAGAATATTGAATAAAGTGGCCCAATTTTATACCAATATTCTGTGTCTGACTCTTTATTCCATCCTTGGGGAGCAAATACTGAACCCAACATATAGTTGGTGACAGCCAGTTTGGTGCAGTTAAGTGCGCGGACTCTTATCTGGGATAACCGGGTTTGATTCCCCACTCCTCCACTGCAGTTGCTGGAATGACCTTGGGTCAATCATCACTTTTGTAGGAGTTGTCCTTGAAAGGGCAGCTGCTGTAAGAGCTTTCTTAGCCCAATCTACCTCACAGGGTGTCTGTTGTGGGGCGGGGGGAGGTAAAGGAGATTGTGCTTCAGGGTCATCAGAAGACAGCGGGGGGGGAGGGAAATGTTCCCCTAAAGCTTTTCTGTATTGCCTTTTACTGTCAAATTTGTGACCATTAGTTTGTCCTATGCACGTGATATGTATATTTGCAGATCTTAAAGTGACTATTCTAAAAGTGAATTTCAAAAACAGGACACAGCAAGAGACCTCTGAGATACCACTACAATCCCTGGCCAACTCCCACCTTTTTCTGGGTTTGGCCTGGTCCATGGGCATTGTTGGGGGGGGGGGCGGTGCTCCCTAAATTTATGGGGAGGGAGCTTCTCCATAAATTCATAGGTAGTGATAATGGAGGCCCCTCCCTGTGATGTCACTGGCTCCTCCCTATGATGTCACTGAATCAAATGTCTCTGACTGGGCCCCAGCCACCCCCCGGGAAATTGAAAAGTCTACGCCCCTGCTGTTCCACATCTTCTGTTTATCCTATGTAAAAATCCTAGCCAGCCCATCTTGGTGATTACACTTTATGTTTTTACTGTTTTAAATTGTTTTAAATTACTTTGTGGTGAACTATGCGAGTTTGGCTCTTGAAAGCTGCCCTGAGCCTGCCTTGGCAGGAAGGGCGAGGTATGAATTGAATATATAAATATAGATCTAATATTTGGAAATATGGGACAAAAATTGGGCTGCCAACCCCCATGTGGGTTCTAGAGATCTCCTGGAATTACAACTGGTCTCTCTAGAATGCAGAGATCAGTTCCCCTGGAAAAAAAGGCTGGGTTTTTTTTTTGGGGGGGGGGCGGGGAGGTCTATGGCATTATACCCCACTGCGGTCCATCCCCTCCCCAAGCTCTTCACTCCAGAAATCTCCCAACCTGGAGTTGGCAACCCTAATGGGGGGAAGCAAATCTAGCTATGTTTCAATACCTGTCATCTTGGATTCTGTCTATAAAATGATAATATTGACATCCTTACAGAACTGTAGTGAGCAACAATTAAACATGGGCTAAAAATCTTACTTTAAGAGTTATAGCTAAGCATCATCATAATTATCTCAGTTCTTTCCTTTGGGCTAAATAATTGTGGATATGATGAACCTCCTCTTCATCATGTCTCCTTTGTATAATTCCATTCCACAATCAGATTCCATGTCTATCCAAAAGGTCCCCTTTCACACAAAATTGAACACGATAGGGGTAAGATTCCTGGTGTTTTGATTATCATATCATCTCAGGATTATTTTCTGATTATTTACACAATAAGGATACATTACTTCTGGGCTTTTTTTTTTTTTAGCAGGAGCACAGTTCCGGCTGGCTTGGTGTCAGAGGGCATGGCCTAATATGTAAATGAGTTCCTGCTGAGCTTTTTCTACAAAAAAAAGCCCTGCATTACCTCTTGTGGAACGTGAGGCCAAATCTGTAATCTGTGATGTTTACAGAACAAGGTGGGAACTAGATCACTCCAAGCTTTCTATGCCAGTCCTGCAGATTACACTGGAAATTTGCTACAATGCATATATAATTATTTGGTAAACTGAGTATCTTGGAGGCTACATCTTACTATTCACCACATTCCACATTGAATGCACAGTAAAATTAGCATTACCACTAGAAGATACAAATGACAAGCAAACTAACCTGGTGTGGGAGAATTCTCCCTGTGGTAGTTTGATAGTCTATAGGATTCAATGTAACATTCTGCCAAGCAGTCTGGAGATTAGTCAAGAGAAAGAAGAAAAAATTATCTGTTCACTTTCTCCAGGAGTCGATGCAGCAGAAGATTTCCAGATGTGCTAGAGCCCTTGCACAAGCAAAAAAACTACCAAAAGGACTGTGTGGTAGTTTGCACTAAGATACAATTATAGTGCTATGCAGGAGGCAATGGTTAACCATAGGGGTGTGCATTCGGTTCGGCCGAACCGTATATACAGCCGAATCAACACTGATTCGGCTGTATACGGAATTGTCCGTAGCCGATTCCCATTGCCGCCTATTATGCGGCAGCCGAATACGGCTCGCCGTATACTGCCGAACAGCTATTCGGAAGTATACGGCTGTCAATGGAAAAGGCGGGAAAGTAGCTTCTGCAGCCTCAATGGAGCTGCTTGCCTACTTTCCCACCTTTAGTGGCCTCTTCCCGCCTCTCCCATAGCCTCCCTGGGATCAGGGAGGGGGGGAGGGGGAAGAGGAGCCCCAGCAGCCAATCCAAAGCATGCATTTGCAAAATGCATTGCAAATGCATGCTTTGCAGGGCTGTTGTGTAGCTGATGGCCCAGCCATCAGCTACATTGTTGTTATTTTGATCTTTTGCTTACTTGGATATCCAAGTAAGCACTGTTGTCTGGCCAATCAGAGAGCAGTGCTATTTTTTGAAATTGCTTTCTGTAGGGCCAGAGAACCTTTTTAAGGAGTCTTCCTGGCTGGACTCCTCCATTGCTGTGTTGGTGTATGTGGGTTGGTGTGAGAGAGATTGTGCTGCTGCTGGCTGGCCCTTGGCTTCAGCTGCTGCCTGCTGCTCGCTCACTCAGCCTTACCAGACTTCCCTGGACTCAGAGAAGACAAGGTAAGACAGTTTTGGGGTTCTTGTTTTAGTTTTTGTTGGTAAAAGGACTAGAGTCCCTTTACTTGTCCAGATTTGGCTGGGTGAGTACTGGGTGGGTAGCCTATTTGGGGTTGGGGTTAGGTTCTGCTGGGGGTGGGGGCCTGGGGTGGGGGGGTTGCTAATTTGCCCATATCTTAATTTAGTGAGAGGACTTTTAAAAGTGCAGTGTCCTTTTACTTCTCCTGATTTGGGTGGCTTGGATTTCTTGGGGTTAGGGTGAAGGGTTTTTTTTTTGGGGGGGGGGAGTTCCTGTATTGTTAAAAGTTGAGTTCTTTACTGTTTCAGTGTTTGATTTGTTGCTGCTGTGTTGTGTTGCTGCTGTGTTACTTTTCTCTTCAGGTTATTGGGGGTGGTGGTGCTGTTTGGCCTAATTTTCATTGTTTAAAAGGCCACTTTTGCCCCCCTTTTCCTGGTTCTGGTTTTAGGGGTGGGGGTGTTGTTGTTGACTGATTTGGCCTGAGTTTTCTTATTGGTGAAAGGCCACTTTTTAAAAACTTGAGTTGCTTTGCTTGGCCTTTTTTTCTTGTTGTCACTTTTCCTGGTTTGGGGGTGGGGGGGTTGTTGACTGATTTGGCCTAAGTTTTCTTATTGGTAAAAGGCCACTTTTTAAACAATTGAGTTGCTTGGCCTTTTGTGATTCTGCTGGTTTTGTTTTGTTTTTTTTTAATTACCTTTGGTTGGTGTGGGGGTTAGTGAGGGTGTGTGTGGGCTGGGTCACTTTCTTGTTGTTATAGAGTGATTTTTGGAATCTCGGTTTGGCTAGGGCGCTCTCGGTTTGGCTAGGGCCACTAAATAGGCTGCCCCACTTATAAGGGTGTTTTTAGGGATTGTGTTTTTTTGAAATTTAAAACAAAATTAATCCATTAGGGTTTGTAGAGTCTTTTGGGATCAAGTGCCATGTTCTACTGGAGAAAGTTTTCCTTCCAGACGTTTCGTTCTCAGCTGCGGAGAACATCCTCAGTGGTGATGTAGCCGGAGCAGGCGCTCAGACCTTCTTGGCTGCTGTGCATTGAGTGGGGCCAGGGCTGCTGGAGAGCTGCTATTTCTAGGCTGGAGGGAGTGTGATGAAAGGGCAATTGGTTTGTGGATGTGCCCATTGTTTGGTGGGGCTTCCTGGAAGGGTAGTGATAAGGAAACTGGCTGTTTGGGCATCCGTTCACCTCTGAAGTATGGAAGCATTTCCAACTTATGGAGGATCCACGTTATGCACAGTGCAAGCTGTGCAGGGCCCGGATCAGTCGTGGGTGGGACCCTGCCCACCTGACTCCGGGGGGGATGTGGAATCACCTGCGGAAGCACCACCCGGGGGTGCTTCTTAAGGGGGAGAAGCAGGCTGGTGCTGTGTTGTCCAAGCGGACAACAACACCACCCAGCCAGGAGGTCCGTCCCATCGCGACAACCTCCGCTCTCCAGGAGCGTTCCGTGGGAGAACAGGGACGCCAGGCATCTCTGCCTGAGATGTTTGGTA
The DNA here is from genome assembly GCF_032191835.1 of Heteronotia binoei. NCBI lineage: Eukaryota > Metazoa > Chordata > Lepidosauria > Squamata > Gekkonidae > Heteronotia > Heteronotia binoei. The sequence continues at coordinate 56,572,838 of NC_083224.1, forward strand.
GGGGCACCTCTGTGGGGAATCAGGCACGGCAGGAGGGTGATCGCCTGGCACCTTGCCAGGTCGGTCGCCCATGGGCTTCCATTTTCAGTGGTCGAGAATCCTGGGGTGCGGGGGTTGCTGGAGTACCTGGCGCCCTGGTACAAAATTCCTGCTAGAACCACCCTTAGCAGGACCATTGTGCCAGCTCTTTTCAGGGCGACCAGATCTGTGGTGAAGGAGCATTTGTCCCGTGCTGCCGGGGGGACTGTTCATTTCACCTCAGATATCTGGACCTCCAAACATGCGTTCGAGGGGTATCTCTCCCTGCCTGCGCATTGGTGGCAACCCACAGAGGTGGTTGGGGGTGGCAGTAGCGACAGGCAGGGTCAGGGCCGCCGGGCCGGCTATCGCTGGGCCTTGCTGCATGCCGAAGCAGTCGACGCGCCACACACAGCGGACACTCTCGGAGCCATCCTCTCACGGCAGTTAGAGGGCTGGGTAGGCAGCGGGGACATCGCCACGGGCTTTGTGGTGACTGATGGTGGCTCAAACATCAAGGTGGCTAGGACTTCCTGTTTGGCTGGAAGACAGTCTGCAGCTCCCTAACAGAGGGGGATTTTATTGTCACTGTTCAGGGTATTAAAGACCCCTGATAAGGTCTATGCTCATTAACCCTAGGCAAGGGTTAACCCAAGACGACTTATCTTCCTTTAATGCTGTTGATATCGGACTGGAGCAGTCAGGGAGCTGACTCCTTCATTTCTTGATGTCCGGCAATGGAATGTCAACCATCGTCTGCAGTGACTCTAAAGTGACTTCGGTCACTTAAGGCTGTCGGAATCCAAGCACTCTAGAAGGACTGATTTTAATTGCAAGAAAATAGCAGCCGGGGGAGTTGAGAACATCTAAAAGGTAGACTCATCATTCTTATCTTCACTCTGAGAGACTTTGAATATAGTTTAAACACTGAGTGGATTAATAACAGACGAAGGCAAAGCATAATTGAATGGGGAAAAAAACTTTTACCTTGTTAAGCTGAGCTCTGTGGCTTTGGATGTGAACAACAGCAAAAAAAAAAAAAAAAAAACCCTTCAAGATAAGAGTGAAAGTTGGCAATGGGAGGCTGGTGACGCAGAAGAAAGAAAAGAGAGTTGCCGTGTATATATGCCCATAAACTGCAGAACCTAGAATGAACTGAGCTGAGTGGGGGCATAGCAGGAAAAGAATTCAGCTTGTGAAAACTGAACGCCATAAAAACAATTGCCTTCAAAGATATTTTGGAGAAAAGACATATTGTTGTGAATTTTTGTGGTTGCGGTTTCTTCATGCAGCTCAAAAAACTGCGAGACTAGACACGAGATCAGTCTAAGCTGTGACAGGAAGTGAAACTAAAAGGGGCTGGACAATAAATCAGAGCCTATAAGGACAACAAGAGCTGTGACATCCGACCTTTGAACTAGGAAGGAATTGAGTCCAAGACTCAGATCAAGAAAGACGAAGAGAGACCTCTCTAGGCTGGAACTGTACCATAGAGAAATAACGATTGCCATTTTAAAAGGGAGAAAAACTGTCAAAATTGTTAAAATTCAATATCTTTGCTCAGGAAGAAGGGAGAAAAACGAAACTAGTCTCATCTGAAAGAACTGGCTCTAAGCTATTGGATTGGATGCTAAATTTTATGTGGGGATTTTTTTAAGGTTTGGTGATTTTTTATATGTCAGTAGAAAGAACAACACGTGCAAGAGCCCAATCATTTGACAAGATGCAGTCTCAATTTGACGCTCTGGAGGCAAAAATGTTAAAAGCTATGGACAAATTGCATTTGGCAATAAAAAAAGATATTAAAAAAGAAGTTGGAGACCTTAAGAAGGAGATAGAGAATTTTAAGGAAGAGACTCAAAATAAAGTGAAAGAGGTAGAGATGAAAGTGGATACACAGGCCTCTGCCTTGCTAAAAATTCAAGAAAAGGTCATAATACACGGCTGTAAGTTGCTGGAGTCACAAGTGCGTCTAAGAGAGGTACCTGAAAAAGAAGATACAGACTTAAAAGGCTATATGGTGGATATCATCTCTGAGTACATAGAAGAAGACCCTGACAGATTTAAGAGTATGTTGGAGGGTGCCTACAGAGTCAACTCAGTTTATGCGAAAAATAAAGGTCTGCCAAGAGACATCGTCATAAGATTAAGATCAAAAGAAGTGGCAGAGAAAATTTTGAGGAAAGGGTACCAAAAAGCCTGGGCAATAGAAGGGAGCAGAGTTAAAATAATGAAAGAGCTACCAAGAGAAGTGATCAGCGATAGGAAAAAGTACAAGAAGCTAACCGATCAGTTGCGTGCAGAGGGCACAAGATATAGATGGATAATACCAGAGGGTCTTGGATTTGAACAAAATGGCAAAAGGATTACAATAAGAAGCGAACAAGAGATGCATAGCTTTTTTGAAGAAAATAAAGAACCAACATCATAATGGAGTACAAATTACTATCTTGGAATATAAATGGACTAAATTCACCACAGAAAAGAAGGAGAACATTTCATTGGATTAAAAAGCAAAAATGCAATATAATTTGTTTACAGGAAGTTCATATACAACGCAAGGACAGTAAATTTTGGGGGAATAGAAATTTGGGGTTGGAATTTTTTTCACTAGCAGAGCAAAAGAAAAGAGGGGTGGTTTTTTACATTAAAGAACAACTTGACCCAAAATTAATCTTTAAAGACAAAGAAGGAAGATACATTGCTGTTGAGGTGACGATAGAGGCGAAAAAAACGTTACTACTAGGACTCTATGCACCCAATGGAGCGAAAGACAAATTCTTTAAAGACATAAATAGACAAATGGACGAAGAGACTTATGACCAGGTATTGATGATGGGCGATTTTAATGGGACAATACAAAACAACCTTGACAGATCAAGTCCAAAGAAGAATGATAAAGAAGGGAAGCTGCCCAATTCTTTCTTTGAGTTGATTAAACAGGAAAATCTAGAAGACATTTGGAGAAAGTTCAACCCTGAGGTAAGAGACTATACATTTTTCTCAGCAAGGCATAATTCTTTTTCCAGAATTGACATGTTGTGGGGTTCCCAAGGCTTGGGCCTCATAACAAAAAAAATTGAGATTCTTCCAAAGGTTTGGGCGGACCATAATCCAATATGCTGGTCAACAAAATTGCAAAGAAAATCAAGAAGATGGAGAATTAATGAGGATTTACTACAAAATAAAGACACTGTATCATTCTTAGAAAAGGAGACTGCAGCATTCTTCCAAATAAATGAAACGGATGATATGGAATATCCAACAGTATGGGACACTTATAAAGCAGTAATGAGGGGTATATTAATTACATTGAATAATAAAGACAAAAGAGCAAGAGAAGAAAGGCTGTCAGCACTGCAAAATGAAATAGATAAAAAAGAAAAGGACTTAAAAAAAAGACCAGGGAAGAAAAAATTAATAAAAGAAATTACGATATTACAATCCCAAGTTAAACATTTGCTGAATAAAGAACTAGAATGGAATTTAAAAAATTTGAAACAGAAATCGTTTGAAAGTGCAAACAAACCTGGTAAATACCTGGCCTGGCAATTAAAAAAAAGGAAAGAAAATAAGACTATAAATAAAATCATGGCAAATGGGAAAACAGTAGTGGATCAAGAAGGAATTAAAAGAGAATTCTTTAAATACTATGCAAATTTATTCAAGGGTGTGAATGTAAGTAAAGAAAAAGTGGAAGAGTATCTACGAAACATTCAGGTGGCACCTTTGACGGAACATATGAAAAAGATATTAAATGACCCAATAGAGAAAATGGAAATAGAAGCAGCAATAAAAGCAATGCAAGAGGGTAAAGCTCCAGGGCCAGATGGATTCACGTCAAAATTTTACAAATCTCTCAAGGATGAATTAACACCCAAACTGTTGAAGTTGTTAAACACGATAAGAGAAGAAGGGAAAATCCCAAAGACCTGGAGGGAAGCTGTAATCTCTCTGATTCCTAAGGAAGATAAAGATAGCACAAACGTAAAAAATTATAGACCAATCTCATTGTTGAATAATGACTATAAGATCTATACAAGAATTTTAGCAGAGCGACTGAAACAATACCTGACCAACTTTATAAACAAAGACCAAGCGGGATTTCTTCCTAAAAGACAAATAAGTGACAATGTAAGAGCTGTTATTAATGTTGTGGAATACTATGAAAAGCACCCGGAAAAAGAAGTGGCCTTATTTTTTGTTGACGCAGAGAAAGCCTTCGACAACTTAAATTGGGACTTTATGTTTGCGGTAATGGAAAAAATTAATTTAGGGGAACAATTTATAAAAATGACAAGAGCAATATATACAGATCAGCATGCAAAATTGTGTATAAATGCAGACCTTACCAAAGAATTGAAAGTGAGTAAAGGAACAAGGCAAGGATGCCCGCTATCACCATTGTTGTTTATAATGACTCTTGAAATTTTGTTACAACAAATTCAAAAAGATGAAAAAATAGAAGGTCTAAAAATTAGAAGATTCTCTTATAAATATAAAGCTTTTGCAGATGATATAGTGTTCATAATGGAGAATCCGGTTCAAGTGTCACCACTGCTGTTAGCTAAGATAAAAGAGTACGGAGAACTAGCAGGATTATACATAAATAAGGAGAAATCGAAATTCCTCTGTAAAAACATGCAACCAAATAAAACAAACGAACTACAAAAGGTGACAGGTTGTGAAGTCACAACCAAAGTTAGGTACCTTGGAATAGAGATAACAATGAAGAACATTGATTTATACAAAAACAATTATGAAAAACTGTGGTGTAAGATGGACAAAGATTTGATGAAATGGAATAAACTCAACTTGTCCTTACTGGGCAGGATAGCTGCAATCAAAATGAATATTTTGCCAAGGATAATGTATTTGTTTCAAACCATCCCGATTGTAAAAGAAGCAAAACAATTCAACAAATGGCAAAGGAAAATCTCTGATTTCATTTGGGCCGGAAAGAAACCAAGGATAAAGATGAAGATCTTAACGGATGCCAAAGAGAGAGGAGGTTTTCAACTTCCCGATCTAAGACTATACCACGATGCAGTTTGTTTGACATGGATAAAAGATTGGATAATGCTGTTAGATAAAAAACCTTTGTGGTTAGAAGCTCACGGAAATAGATTCGGCTGGCATGCATACATGTACTATGGGAAGAATAAAATGGATGGTTTTTTCTCTCACCACTATGTCAGAAATACATTACTAAATACTTGGATAAAATACAAGAAATACGGGGACGAGAGAAAACCATTATGGATAGTGCCAGCAGAAGTAATAAAAATAACAGCTGATTCTGAAGAAAAAAGAGAAATGTCATATAACCAACTGCTTAAGATTCAAGGAGACAAAATTGAATTAAAAACCTCAGAAGAGCTAAATAACAATTATGATTGGTTTCAAATGCAACAAATTAAAAGTTTGATGGAAAATGACATAAAATCAGAGGGGATTAGACGAGAACAAACAGAACTGGAAAGAGTCCTGTTAGGTGACAATGAAAAATTGATATCAAAAGTATATAAGTTATTATTGAAATGGTCTACAGAAGAAGAAGTAGTAAAGTCTCAAATGGTCAAATGGGCAATTAATGTAAATAGAGAAATACAAATGGAAACATGGGAGCACCTCTGGAAGAACTCAATGAAGATATCAACTTGTCAAAGCATTAAGGAGAACTGTTTTAAAATGATGTATAGGTGGTATATGACTCCGAAAAAATTGGCTAAGATAAGTAAGAAAATGTCGGATAGATGTTGGAAATGTAAAAAACATGAAGGTTCTTTCTTCCATATGTGGTGGACATGTGAAAGAGCGAAAGAATTCTGGAAGATGATACAACAAGAAATCACCAAAATTTTGGGCTATGATTTTAAGAAAATTGCAGAGACGTTTTTACTTGGATTACAATTAGAAAAATACCCAAAAGAAGACAGGACTTTAATTTGGTACCTGTTATCAGCTGCTAGGACTTTGTACGCGCAGCTTTGGAAGCAAGAAAAAATACCAGAGAAATGGGAATGGACCATGAAAGTTTTATCGTGGTGTGAAATGGACAAATTAACCAGAACACTAAGAGACTATGATTTAGAGATATTCAAAAGGGAGTGGAGAAAATTTAAAGGATATATGGAGAAAACTTGGAAAGTAAAGAAATATTGGACATTTTTTTAGTTGTAAGAATATATATACGGAACTTTGAGTAATCAGAAGTGCCTTTAGTATGGATTTGAACTTATAACCTCGGGGAAGTCAACATTGGAGGGAGGGGGGATGGAAATGTCATATGGGTTAATGTGAAAAAAGAAAAAATTAAGAAATAGATAAGCTTTGTAACCATATGCTACCAATAAATTGTTTAAAACGTAAAACATCAAGGTGGCTATCCAACGTCAGGGCCTAAAATGCCTTCCTTGCGTGGCCCACCTTCTCCACCTCGTGGTTAAGGATGCATTGGGACAGACGAAAAGCCAGGATCGTCTGTATCTAGCCGCGACCCATGAGTACTGACTTCTGCTCCAGAAGTGTTGGTACATCACAGGTCACTTCTCACGCAGCAATACGGACTCGTATCGGCTGCGTGAGAAACAGACACTGACAGGCTTGCCATGGCACCGCCTGCTCGGTGACGTCAGCACACGCTGGAACTCCACCTGCGCCATGCTGGAGCGCATGGTGGAGCAGAGAGCAGCCCTGGATGCCTTTGTCTCTGAGACGAGGGTCTTTCGGGATGAGAACCGTCTCACCCAAGAGGATTGGGTGGTCATTTCTCAGACTGTGGAGGTTATTGGGCCCTTCAAGACCTACACAGAAATGCTCTCGTCTGACATGGCGAGCATCGCACTGGTCGTCCCCATTGTCCAGATGGCCCGTGAGGACCTGGCCTCGTTTCTAGTGCCAGCTCAAGGCCGTGCAGACGTTCTTCCAGTGGTGCGCGCCCTGGTTGTTAGGCTGCAGGTAGGGCTAGAGGCCCGCTTTCAGACTTTCACCCAGGATAAGGTCTACATGATGGCGACCATGTTAGACCCGCGCCTTAAGGGCACAGTCGCCGAGCGGGCCAATGAGCTCGATCGCTGGCGAGACGAGCTCTCCCAGAAGGTCGAGCGTACCAGAGTCGGGGGGGCCCAGTGCCGGTAGTTGAGGAGGAGGGGGTGGTAGCAGCTCATCTGCGACTTCCACTGCTGTTGTTCATCCCCAGCTAGGCAGTGTTTCCCATCAGACTCACGCCACGAGGAGTGCTCAGGTGACATTCATAGGGCGGGTCATTGGCCCCTCTAGGAGCGGTAGGGCACCGAGAGTGGAGACGGGTGCTGCGATGGTGAGGGACTATCTTTTTGAGCCCCTCGAGCCGCAGGAAGCGTCTCCTTTGGACTACTGGGTCACAAAGGAGGGGGTCTGGCCGGCCCTCTCCTCCGTGGCCAAGGCGTTCCTCTCCTGCCCACCGACAAGCGTGCAGAGTGAGCGCGTCTTTTCACATATGGGCGACATTGTCTGCCCACATCGCAATCGCCTGCAACCCTGGACAGTTGAGCAGTTGATCTTCCTGAAGGTCAACTTGCCAATGTTCGGCTCCCCAAACATGGACTTTGAGATTGAATGAAGTGAGCACCTACTTGTGCCTGCATCCTCTCTTGGCCCGCGCTTGGAAGATGGTTGTAAAACGCTCCTCCAATAAAAATTGACTAGAGTCCAAAGACAGCCCAAAAACTCACTCACAAATTGATTGGCAGTGCATCCCCCCCCCATCCCTCCCCAAACCAAAAGTGAATGCTGGTTTAAAAACTGCAAAGCGATCCAAATTTCTCCAGTCCTCCATCCACACATGCCTAATAATACTGAAAGGGCCATTGCAGCCCCCAACTGTAACCGACAGCACCCACAGGCCCAGCCAGGATAACCCACCCAGTTTTTTTTTCAGGGGCAGGAGGAAGAAAGAGGGAGGTGCCAGTGATGATGACAGGCAGCCAGCAGCCATACCAATGCTGAGGTCCCTCTAATGGGACAGTGATGCTGCTGTGTTACTGCTGATCTGAGAGAGAAGGAATGGTTGCCTTCCTCTCACATAATCTGAGGCCCTCCCAGTGATCTTCCTCATTTGGGGTGCAATTCTGGCTCGCCTCCTCGTGGTGCACCCTGGGTAACGCAAAAGAGCTGGGACCAGCCAACCATCCATCACTCAAGGTAAGTCAAAATGCTTCTTGCTTTGTGTTACAGAATGATGTGGAGCTAGGTGTGGTGGTCCACCACTTCTCTTGTTTGAGACTAGAGTTGTGTTGTTTGGGGCAGGGAAGCTGGCACCTGGGTGAGAGACCCAGAGCCAGCATGCTTGTTGTGGTTGGCCAGCTCTCCCCGTGTTGTTTGGGGCAGGGCTGGAGAGCTGGCATCTGTAGATTGTGTGTTCTGTGGCAGGGAAGCTGGCACCTGGGTGAGAGACCCAGAGCCAGCATGCTTGTTGTGGTTTGCCAGCTCTCCCTGTGTTGTTTGGGGCAGGGCTGGAGAGCTGGCATCTGTAGATTGTGTGTTCTGTGGCAGGGAAGCTGGCACCTGGGTGAGAGACCCAGAGCCAGCATGCTTGTTGTGGTTGGCCAGCTCTCCCCATGTTGTTTGGGGCAGGGCTGGAGAGCTGGCATCTGAGTTTGCTGCAGCCAGGTCTGCAGAGCAGATCTTGAGCTGATTGTGTTTTCTGTGGCAGTGATGTTGGCAACTGAGTTTATATTGGTTCCAGGCCTGCAGGGTTCATAGAGTAGATAGAGGGATGTAGTGCATTTGGGTCCTATAGAGATTCTCTGGTGTGAAGTTAGGTTTGGCTTTGGGTGCCCCAGGAATTGGACCCCCTGGTCCAATTTTTTTTGGGGGGGGGCCTTGTGGGTTTTGTGTGGGACAGGGCCCTGAAGCTGCACAGCAGTTTGGGGGGCTCTCCTCAAAACCTCCTGCTCCCCAGAGCCACTTTTCCCACAGCAATTACAGTGAGGAAGTGGCTCTAATTGTTTTTTTCTCACCATTGGGAGCAGTGTTCCTTTTGGGGTTCCCACAGATGGGTGCAGTCTTTTGGGGCCAGGGGGGTTGCATGCTGGGGAGTCCCCTGAAGCTGCCCTGCAGTTTTGGGGGCTCTCCCTCAAACCCCCTGCCCCCCAGTAGCCTCTAATTATGCCCTATGTTGCCATTGATTTCAATGGCCCTTAGGGTATAATGATGGAATAGGGGCACCCTCTTTGGGTGCCCCTGGAATGGGATCCCCTGGCCCAATCTTTTTGAAACTTGGGGGGGTTGGAGGGGAGAGTCCCCTGCAGGTCCCCTGCAAATTTGGGGGCTCTCCCTCAAACCACCTCCCCTCCAGGAGGCTTCAAATATACCCTATTTGCCATTGATTTCAATGGCCCATAGGGTATAATAGGGCCGTATATTTGGAAATAGCCGCGCATCTACCGTATATGCGGCTATTCCGAATACGGTATTCAGCAGTATACGGGGATTCCGAATTTTTCCCCCCGTATACTTCCGAATCCGTGTAATGCCGATTTTTTTTTTTTTTGCACATCCCTAGTTAACCACTTCTGATTACTATTTATCTAGGAAACCATATAATGAGATGATTTTTAAAAAATGCAAAAAGACAGGGCTAATTTGGTAGGAAAAGCTTGGTAGATAGCTCAATGAAAATGTAATAAATAAAATAAAATGTCAAAACATTTGTATATTAGGCCACACCCTTGACATCACCATTGTTTCACACAGCTTTTTTCTTTGTAGAAAAAGCCCAGCAGGGATTCATTTGTTAGGCCACACCCCTTGATGCCAAGCCAGCCGGAACTGTGTTCCTGTTTGATCCTGCTTTTTAAAAGCCCTGAAAACATATTTATTTATTTTTGTTAACTTATATTCTGCCTTTCCAGTGAAAACCCCCAGATCAGATGGCATTTAATCAGCTACTGGGGAAGAGCTGAGAACAAATATTCATATAACGCTAACTGAGGCTATCATACTTTGGTCACATTATGAAAATACAAGATTCACTGGAAAAGATAATGCTTGGATAAGATGAAGGCAGCAGGAAAAAATTAGGATTCAACATGAGGCAAATGTATTCAATATAGGAAGTCATGGCCCTCAGTTTTCAAGACACAGGCAAAGAGTTTTGGAGGTAATTAACTCATAGGGTTGCCATAAGTTGGAAGCAACTTGACAGCATTTAACACAATCCCAACTTGCATTCCTGGTTGCATAAGACATTGTGCAAGGATGCACAATTGTGCATTGTGCATTGTGTATCACTGGATCCATTCTATGCATAATTTTACAAACTTCAGTCATGTTTTCCTTTAGTCATCACTTTTCAAAAGTAAAACGTTTTCCAGGCAGAGACTGTGTTTCAACTTTTTGATCCCCTTTGGTTCTTCTTTTGGAGCATTTTCCAGCCCTGCAACGTCCTTTCTGAGATGGGGAGACCAGAAATCAACACAATATTTGAAATATGGCTGTATCAGAGATTTATACAAAGGTTTTGTGATACTGTCCATTTTATTTTAAATACTCTCTAATAACCATAACATACAATTAGCATCTTTAAAAACCGCAGATGCACACTGTTTTGACATTTTATTTTATTTATTATATTTTCATTGAGCCCCCTTCCTGGATAGTCACTGCCAATTCAAAGCCCAAATCAAATAATAAGTGAAGTTGACATTTTTTCCTAATTCAGGTGCAGGCTATTGAGGTGACTCGAGAAGCTCTCGTTCTGATTATCCAGAGCAACTTTAAATATATATTAAGATCTTGGGGAATAGAATTCTCAGAATTACTTCTTAAACATATGTCACTTTCCTTGTGGAATTATTAAGACAATCCTTGGTTTGGTGTAAAAATATCCCCAATACTATGTACCAATTTACAGGACTGATTCCTCAATCCAGTTTTCTCTGATAGGGAAAACTGTTAATATGAACAAGGCTTGAATAGCTGAGTTTATTTATACTGAGTAATTGAACTACTACTTAATTATAAGGAATTGAATTACAGAGAAAGAGCAATTTTAGTCCAGCTATTAAATATGAACTGCAGACACGGATAAAATTATTCTTCACAGCAAACTAAATAGCTAATTTCAAGCAAGTTAGCTCCATTGTTAATGGGGCACACTGTAATTCCGTGATCCCCAGAGTGCTTGTTTGAAAGAATAGCCATTTAAACAAATGGGACTTGTGCAGACATAGTGCTGAGAATATGAATGAATAATATGAAAATGGATATCAAAGAAATTCTTATATTGAATTCTGCTTTACAAATGTATACAAATATAGAACTATTTACACCATACGTTATACCAACTGTTTTACTTGTTATAATTTTATTCCTGCCTCTCTTCCAAGCAGTATATAATCTCCCCCATTTTGTCTTCACAATACTCCTGTGAGGTAGGTTAGACTGAGAGTGACTGGATCAAAGTCATCCAGTGAGCTTCATGACTGCATGGGAATTTTGATTTAGGACCTCCAACACTAGCTTTTTATAGAATATAAAATCCTGTAGATTCTGTATAAATGTTGCTTTATATGTTCCTTTCCTAAAAATGCACACAGAGAAGTCTTGAGAAGGTAGCTGAAAACAAGCTTTTTTCAAACATGGGGCCATAGCTCAGTGGAAGAGCCTCTGTTTTGCATGCAGAAGGTCCCAGTTTCAATCCCCAGCACCTCCAGTTAAAAAGGATGATTCAAGAGGTGATGTGGAAGACCTCTGTCTAAGGTCCAAGAGAGCCACTGCCAGTCTGCGTACTGACCATGATGGACTGATGATCTGATTCAGTATAAGGCAGCTTCATGTAATTCATCAACTGGGAGTGTGACACAATACCTTGCAAAGATCTACAAATCTGATAAATGCAAGACTTATTACTAGGGTTGCCAAGTCCAATTAAAGAAAAATCTGGGGACTTTGGGGGTGGAGCCAGGAGACTTTGGGGGTGGAGCCAGGAACAAGGGTGTGACAAGCATAATTGAACTCCAAGGGAGTTCTGGCCATCACATTTAAAGGGACAGCACACCTTTTTAAATGCCTTTCTTCCATAGGAAATAATTAAGGATAGGGGCACCATCTTTTGGGGCTCATAGAATTGGACCCTCTGGTCCAATTGTTTTGAAACTTGGGGGGTATTTTGGGGAGAGGCACTAGATGCTATACTAAAAATTTGGTGCCTTTACCTCAAAAAATAGCCCCCCCAGAGCCCCCAATACCCACAGATCAGTTCCCTATTATTCCCTATGGGAATCGTTGTCCATAGGGAATAATAGAGTGCCCAGTAGACATTTCCCTCCCCGCACCCATGCTTTCTAAAGGGGGGGAGGGCCTACAAACCAGGGAATCCCCTGCCCCCTCCCTCTCTCACACACACAAATACTTACTAGATCTTCTTCCTGCAGAACTCTACTTGCTGTGAAAACGAAAGCAAAAGAAAGGGAGGGGCCGTTCTCCATGGAAACTATTACTGACCCTTTCCAATGAAGCCCTTCCTGTTTCCTGCGCAGCCTTAAAGGCATACAGTTTACAAATGGATCAGGAGCTCTACAACTACATGATGCCTACATGCATGTTCTCCCCCCCCCCCGCTTCCAGATTTTTGGAGAGCGGGGGAGGAGTCTGCAAATCTGGGGGTCCCCCGCCAGGGCGGGGGGGTTGGGAAGCCTACTTATTACGCAAGCTATTTCAATGTGGGGTGGGGAGACTAATCCAAACAGCAACATGAAATAGGTTAGGGAGTCACCAACATATGACTAATTAGGCACTAGGGAACTCAAGTATGGGTTGGTTCTTGTTCTGGCTTCAGCTCAGCAAGGCAGGGGGAATCGCAGCTCTTGTAATCTCCCCGAATTGAGCAGATTGAGGGGGTCTGGGAAGCCCAGATACCCAAGGGGACTCCTGGAGGGGGAGCCATAACAGCATGGGAAACGACATTCCCAGGGATTTCATTGGCGGGTGAAGCCTGGTTCTTTGTCTATCCTGAAGCCTCACTGCGACAATTGCCATTTTGTATGGCACTAGCGGTGTCTACCAGTAACAAAATACTTTCTTCTAATTGTCTTTCTACTTCAACTAATGAACTATTCCTTGCAAGTAAGTTCACTCTGGAATGTAACCTATCAACTAAAGTCCTATTATAAAACCAAATTTGACTGTTCAAAAAGAGGGGGAGGAGGTTAAAAGATCCCCATCCACCCACAAGAGAGGCTTCTAAAATTAAAAGAACAAGCTTATAACAATTGTCTTTATTTAAAGTAAAAGGAATTGGACTGAGCATATCTTTGTGGATAAATCTGGTTAAAAACTAAATAAGTGACAATTGGACTACCAACATACTATACAAAACTTGATCAAAGGTGGAATGTGACTTTATATGAGAAAAGCTGGATTTCTGGATTTTCAACCTGGCACTCTGAATTTATTCTCTGATTTCTATTATCATACTGATTATAACAGCAGGGAATAGATTAATAATTCAAAAGATTTTATGGCTACTATACTCTCCATAAGGCAGGGGCTTGGTCTTTTAGCAGAATTGATAAAGGAACAGATGGAAAATTCCTGGAGAATTGTAAAGAAATGGAAAATATACAAGAACAGAGGTATCAAAGAGCACAAAATCTGCCTGAGAAGCGGGCAAAAGTGAAAGACAATTGTCTGAGATTGCCTTCCCTGATTTTAAAATGAATGCAGTTTATGCACTTATGCAGGAGAAACGAAACTTACAGTTCACTGAGGCAAAGAAAGGGGGGAATAACATTGATTTGGCTCCAAAGCTTTTTGCAAAAATGCTCAGCAATGAAAGGGAAAATCAGTCAATTAAAATCTACAGCCTCAGAGCAAGTCCAATAACAAGGATTATGACTTGGAAGGCTTTCAGGAAGAAGAGAATATAAACTCTTACCATACAGTGGCTTGACATGAGCATAATATTATGGATCTGACATAACATCTTGGAATGGTTATCCTGATTTTCGAACTAGGGGATCTTCATTTTTATTCAAACTATAAGAAGAGATTATAAGACTATTCTCTAACAGGCACAATATTATGGGATTTAATTTTGAATTTCCCCCCTTTTTTTGAGGGATTCTTTAAACCTAAAGCAGGTTTATTTGATTTTTTTTATTTTTCAAATTGAATGGGCAGCTTTTTTTGGTTTGGTGTGATTTTCTGCAAAGCTCAAAATCATAATGAAGTTTAACAATCTGTTGCTAAAAGGGGGGTTTTAATGACTCTAAAACTTTTTAAAATTTAAGTATACGCTAATGTAAGGCTGAAAAGTTAACCTGTTTAATTAGAATTTGGACTATTGTAGCTAGAATTACATACACACATACATATATATAAGGAAAGTGTATACAGACCTTTAATATTTTGCTTTTTCTTGAATGGTTGGTGAGGAGGTGCCCTTTGTTCATTCCCATGCATGGAGATGTCTGCCAATGAATTAATCCACTAAGAGCTTTTCTCTTTGCTTTTCAGGGAAGTAAATGAGTACAAGTTAATGGGAGTGAGATGATCTTACCTATAGATCAAGGTTCCCCTTTCTGTTTAGTGTGAAGTTGTGGGAGCAATTGGGAATGGCTAGCGCCTTCTGAGATGAGGGCTACTATAAAAATAGCATTCCATGGGTTTGTGTTTTTTTTCTTCTCCTCCCTTGCTTACTTTTTCTCTTTTCTTTTTGAAAACCCACCCTTCTTGTTTATTAAAGAGAGATAACTGTTCAAGTAGATGCCTAAAATTATCAACATTTGCTAATAAGACATGAATATTATAACTGTACCCATCTAACTCAGAAGCCTTTCATGGTTAATGAGAAGCATGTTTTATTTTCGTTTAGCCATGAGATTCCTTTGTAAATTAGATAGAGATGCAGCTGCTGTTGCTACATATTGAAACCTCTTCATTAATAAGCTAGTACTGACCAGAATTTGAAACTTTCTTTCTCTTCTTTTTTTCTTCCTTCTGTTGCTTTATGTACATTAAAGATACATAGATTTGGTTTTGTATGATCACAGATATGATAGATAAGAACCTGGAATCTGCCACTAAATAGTTGGTAAAACATGAGGATTTTACAGTAATATCAAAAGATCATAAAATATTTGTAGACTTTAAAGGTAATATCTATGTATTAATTTTGAGTACTTGCAGGTATAATGAATT
This sequence comes from Heteronotia binoei, assembly GCF_032191835.1. NCBI lineage: Eukaryota > Metazoa > Chordata > Lepidosauria > Squamata > Gekkonidae > Heteronotia > Heteronotia binoei. Next base: position 56,588,042 of record NC_083224.1, read on the forward strand.
ATACTTTTTCTTTTGTTTTTCTTGATGTAGTAATAACTGTAATCTATTCTTTTATTTTCTGTATCCTATCCCTGATCCTCCTCTCAATTCCCTAATTTTTCTTGTTAAATTTAATAAAACTTGTTATCCTGAGGACTCAAGTATGCGATCTGCTAAAGCAGTGGTTCCCAACCTTTCTGGCCCCAGGGACTGGTCCTGGGGCCAGCCATCCCACCACTGCCCAGGGCCAGGGTGGGGACAACGAATTTGGCCTGGCACCTCGCGGTGCCGTGAAGCCTCGCTGCCCCACCACCCGTGCCTCCTCCCTCCATTTTTACAATATTAAGGCTGGGGAAGGGGTCATGAAGCACCTTCCAGGCTCTGTAAAGGCCAACCCAACCCCACCCCCCGCCACCGATGACCCTGGGCGGGGGAAGGATGTGGGAAGGAAGCAAGGGTAGCGCGTCTTTTTCAGCAGCCGCTAGCCGCTGCAGCTGTGGTTTCACGTGGTTTCCCTGCCTATCAGGTGATCATGCAGGGGGGGTGTCGGCCTTTACAGAGCCCGGAAGGCGCTTAATGGCCCCTTCCCCAGCCTCAATATTGTAAAAATGGAGGAAGGAGGAGGTGCTGCAGGTGTGGGATGGCGAGGCTATGCGGGGTCGTGGTGGGATGTGCCTCTATTTAAAATAAAAATTGGCATCTAATGCATTCACATCCATGCTCATTATAGTGGTAATCTCTAGAATTTAGGAAATCTGAAATGTTATACAAACAAGCTAATACTAGGAACTTTCACTATATGTCTTGCTATACTACTGAAAGTCCACGTACACTGATGGTACTATATAAATATGAATTATTAAAATAAAAAAGTTACTGTGAAGCAATTTACTTAACAAAAGAGATGGGACATTCAGACACTTTGCCATTTTCAGATAACAGACCCATTGCAAGCAAATACACATAATGGAGGAGCCGAGCCCTGTCTTAAGTTGTCATAATCTTTATGCTTCCATTTTGCTGGTTTGTCTCTAAACCCCTCCCAAACCTGGATAGCTCAGGCTAACCCAATCTCATCAGATCTCAGAAGCTAAGCAGGGTCAGCCTTTGCTAGTATTTGAATGGGCAGCCTCCAAGGAATACCAGGGTTGTGATGCAGAGGCAGCAATGGCAAACCACCTCTGAAAGTCTCTTGCCTTAAAAATAAGTCTAGCTCTTCACCTAATTGCACACAATGCTAAAAAAGCTAGAACACCAAGCCCACACAATGGTACCACAAAAGCCAGCTTGCAAGGCATACCAGAAGTTCAGAGAGAAGGTCCTTGGCATAATGGAAGTCTTGACAGTCATGTACTGAAGACTCTTAGACTATTGTTAAAAGATTTTTGGTTCGCTCAGGATCAATGCTCCCTCTAAGCTGCAGTCTTGTGAGCAAAAAATCTACTTTGTGAGCTACTGGCATTAAAGTTGTGAGCCACTGCATAAATTACTGTGCTCTGGGGTCATCCTTCTAGAACAAAGACAAAAATCTGTGAGCTGAAGGCTAAAAATCTGTGAGCTAGCTCACACTAACTCAGCTTAGAGGGAACACTGCTCAGGATGTTCTGATATACAATATGAGTGAACCAATAGTCTTTAACAATAGTCTAAGAGCCTTCAGTGCATGATTGAGACAATATTCTGTTGTCTTGCTGCATTCTTTTCTTGCTACAGAGGTCCCAGTAACATCATTCTTTACATGCTTTATTTGTATAAGTCATAAAGTCATTTGTATAAGTTGTATAATACCCACCCAGGCATTTTTGTCTTTTCCTTATTTGGAAGTCTCTCCATGTTAGGGAAACTTCCTGACCAGACTTCTAACCAGTCAGATAGCTGTCTGCTAAGCTCACCTCACTTCCTGGCTTCTCTCCAAGCTCTGGAACATCAAAAGCTTTGCTTCTATAATTCCTCTGCTCCTACCTCAGGGCTGAAATTACTTCCCCAAAGCATGTTCAGTAACTAGTTTTTGAGGTGTTTCTGTTCTGTGTTCCCCGTGGCGCAGAGTGTTAAAGCTGCAGTACTGCAGTCCTAAGCTCTGCTCACGACCTGAGTTTGATCCCCAGTGCGTTTTCAGGTAGCCGGCGCGAGGTTGACGCAGCCTTCCATCCTTCCGAGGTCGGCAAAATGAGTACCCAGCTTGCTGGGGGGAAAGTGTAGATGACTGGGGAAGGCAATGGCAAACCATCCCATAAAAAGTCTGCCGTGAAAACGTTGTGAAAGCAACATCGCCCCAGAGTTGGAAACGACTGGTGCTTGCACAGGGGACCTTTCCTTTCCTGTTCTGTGTTGTATCCTGAGCCTTAGCTGTCCTGCTGCCATTTCCACATGACTTATATGTGTTTCTCCAGCCTGGGTGTCTCTTCCCCATGGATTTTATTGGAATTCTAGGTTAGGGCACTGCTAGTTTATGTGTATGGTTCCCAGAAGAGGCAAACATGTATAGGGATACGGTGGAGTCAGGTCTACCCATATGTTCCTCCTTTGCACATCCTGTACACCAATGTGTTATGTTATACAGGTGACTTCTCAAGTTTCTATCTTTTGTGTTCTGTATACTTGTGACAGAATGTAACTGTAACATTTCTTAATGCTTATTCAGTGTATAATTTTGAATTCTTAAAAAACAAGTGTTCTTCAAAAAATGTGTACAGGGCTGTGCAGACTGGGCCGTACAGGCTGTACAAGTGGCATTGTACATGTATTGGGCTTTTTCTGTGGTTTTTCAGGCTTCCTGACCACATGGAGACAACTTCATCACATACAGCTCTATATATGTAGACTCAGAGCTTTTTTTTGTAGAAAAAGCCCAGCATAAACTCATTTGTATATTAGGCCATGCACTCTGACACCCAAGCCAGCTGGAACTGCATTCCTGCTTTAAAAAAGCTTTGTGTAGGCTCCAGGAAAATATTCAGCTGAATGGGGCTTAAGTGCTATGTAAGAGACAGTTTGGTGTAGTGGTTAAGTACGTGGACTCTTATCTGGGAGAACCGGGTTTGATTCCCCACTCCTCCATTTGCACCTGCTAGCATGGCCTTGGGTCAGCCATAGCTCTGGCAGAGGTTGTCCTTGAAAGGGCAGCTGCTGTGAGAGTCCTCTCAGCCCCACCCACCTCACAGGGTGTCTGTTGTGGGGGAGGAAGGTAAAGAAGATTGTGAGCCACTCTGAGATTCAGAGTGGAGGGTGGGATATAAATCCAATATCATCTTCTTATTATTTGCTCCACAGTTTATACCAAATACCTATTTTCTCAAACCACACTCAACACTGTCTTTCTAACTGACCTGGAGACAGCAATGCAGAAACAATCTGAGAGACATTAGATTAGAACAAGCTGTTGGCTTTTAAACCTGATTCCAGTACATTTTTTATTTCCTTCAGCATTCCCTTTTGTTTAATAAAAAGTAGATGTTGTTGTTGTTGTTGTTATTGCAATCCATGTGACTGCCTCAATATTCTTTATAGGGATAAATATGCATTATAATAGCAGAAGTCTGCAGGGAAATAAAATTGCTTTTTAAAAACTCTGATTTTGATGTTGCGAAGAAAATATTCCTAGTGCAAATGAGACTTTTAATGTTTGCATGCTTCACTTGACTAGCTTTTCTGATTTATATAATGTTGTCATTGTCAAACAAAATTAAAGGCAACAATTTTTATACAGCCAATAACGAGGGAAAGTGCAGAAAGATACTTCCAAGAGGCAGCCTTCTTCTGTGAGGGGGAGGGGATCTGAATGCTGTATATTCCACAACAATGCACTCACAGAATCAGGATTTGGGGTTAAAAATTTTGATTTGAAGTTCACAGGACCATTATATCCTGCAGTGGGACATGCTGTTCTTCTTTACAAAAGTTCAGGATGAACTTCTGTGTTGGTTTTTAGTACTTGGGCTGGTCACATCCACATGCCAGGAGGGGGATTAAAATTAGTGTGGCAGGAAAGAGATTTAGTTGAAAAAGAAAGTTGTATAGTTTTTAATCCAATTGGAGTTGGAGAGGCTATGATGGCATGACCATCTTGAATTATGCCAGGTCAGAAGTGTGTGCATGTTTGAGATTACAAGTGTCATCCTAAAAACACTCTTTCTGGGTGTAAAATATTGAGCAGACAAATAGGATTCTGAATAGAAATGGTGAGGCTAGTACTGTTAAGGTGCTACATGGGTGGTAGAACTGAAATAATCTTTTAAAAGATTATTCACCCCTACCCCCATTTTGACAGGGTCAGAACCCTCAAAGGAAACCACTATAAAAACACACCAGGGATTCTTGAGAATGCCACCTAGTGGACTGCTGTAATAGTTTTTAGAAAAAGGAACCCCACTGGGCTGAAGGGAACTAATTTGCATATTTGTGATGCTGTTTTGCACTTTAAATAGCACAATTGAAAATGTATGTTGTTAATTTTATATTACGTTGTGTCATGTTTGGAGAAGGGTCACTGGCTGTTAAAGTATGAATGTGAGAGGTCGTGGGCTGTCCTTCATTGGAGGTTTTTAAGCAGAGGTTAGATGGTGATCTAACAACAATGCCAATTCTGTGAATTTAGGTAGATCACGAGGAGGAGGGCAGGAACGGATGAGTCAGTGGTCAGCTCCTGCGGTCCTTCCTTACATGCCCAGGGTAATGCCAGTCGCCATGTTGGGGTCAGGGAGGAACTTTCCTCCAGGCCAGATTGGACAGGGATCCTGATTTTTTTTTTGCCTTCCCAATCTGGGGGCATGGGAGGTATTGTGAATTTTCTGCATTGTGCAGGGGGTGGACTAGATGCCTCTTGATGCCCTTCCAGGTCTATGTTTCTTTGTTTCCTATTCTAAAATGGGTAGCTGAGCCAAAGCCTTGAAGAATCATTCCTAAAGGAGAGCATCTGCATTCTGCTCTATTAAACCAAAATCCAGCAGCATCTTCTAGACTAACAACATTTATTTCAGCACAAGTTTTTGTGAGCTCACTTGATCGCAGCCAATACTCTTTATTCATGTCTCTGAACATACAAGCTAAAACATGCCATAACTCATAGTGCATCATTTGCTTTGGCACTGACTAACTGTTTCAGTGAAATTCTAAACAAAACAAACATGTATATAGGCTATGAGCAACCTGAGCAAGCATTCTGTTGAATGCAATTACATGTTATATTACCCTAGAAACAACGGAGACAAAAGAGTAGTTGAAACTATCTATGCATGCTCAGCCAAACATTTGAAAAATGAGAACATAAGAAATAGCTCAAGGAATAAAAATAAACTTAAAAAGAAAGCATGATGAGAAGTTACTGAGGGTAAATGAAAAAATAACTGAAAATTCTTTATCAAAGATTTCAGGTTTTCATGGCGGGTAACATCATTAGGGTTTGTATAATCTTTCGGGATCAAGTGCAAATTCTTTGTACACTAAAATAGAAAAAAAAATGGTAGCAGAATTCTAGATTTACTATACTGGACACAGTAGAAAAGAGTAAGGGCATTTTCGCACTGACCTTACTCCGGAGAGACGTCCCTCTTCACCGTGCAGCATCTGCGCGGATTTCGCACCAATTGCTCTGCAGAACCTGGAAGAGCCGCAAAGTCCCGCGGCTTTTGCGTCGCAAATGTAAACCGCCAAAAACCAGTTTACATTTGCAACGCAAAAGCCGCGGGACTTTGCGGCTCTTTCGGGTTCTGCAGAGCAATTGGTGCGAAATCCGTGCAGACGCTGCGCGGTGAAGAGGGACGTCGCTCCGGAGTAAGGTCAGTGCAAAAACGCCCTAAGAGGCTAGTAATATCTTAAAGACTAACAAAATTTGTGGTAGGCTATAAGTTTCCATGAGCCGCAGTTCACTTCTTCAGATACAGTTAGAACATGTCCATCTGTCCTATACATTGGAAAGTGAAGTGATTTCAGATGCCAAATGACATTAGCAAGCAAATGATAATAGCAGGTGTGATTGGATTATGTGTGATATGCAAAGAGCTAGCAGGCATTAAAATAATCAGCATTGGTAACAAGACAGGAAACCTAGGTCTTGATTCAGCTTTATCAATTGCAGTTCAGCAGTATAACACAACTACCCATCTTGATCTATACTGGATAGTTTGAGAAAAGCAGCCATGTTAGTCTGTTGCATCAAAAATAACCCATGGTCTTGTGGCACCATGAAGACTAACAACCATGGCATAAGTTTTCATGGACAAGCCCACTTCATCAGATGCATGTGGTAGATCCTCATAACTGCAACTGTAGGTTATGAAGCAAAACATATTAATGATAAATAGCAGGGTTAAAAGGCCATTAAATGTAGCAGCTATCAACTGGCAAGAAAACTCTAGCAAATTGGGCATTGTTATTTTGCATACACTGGTAGCTGTCTTTCTGTAAAAGTACACTGAAAGTTTGAACATCAACAAACAAAAAATACAGACTAGACTTTTAAAAGACTATACTAAAAAGAGGAATATAGGAATGACATACGAAGGGACAGTAACCAAAAGAGCAGCAATAATAATCATAATCCATAATCAACCCATGCCTGGAGTAGGTATATATACGACATAAGAAGAAGATGAAGAAGATATTGGATTTATATCCTGCCCTCCACTCTGAAGAGTCTCAGAGCGGCTCACAATCTCCTTTACCTTCCTCCCCCACAACAGACACCCTGTGAGGTGGGTGGGGCTGGAGAGGGCTCTCACAGCAGCTGCCCTTTCAAGGACAACCTCTGCCGGAGCTATGACTGACCCAGGGCCATGCTAGCAGGTGCAAGTGGAGGAGTGGGGAATCACACTCGGTTCTCCCAGATAAGCGCACACTTAACCACTACACCAAACTGGCTCTCTATAAGGAATGTCTTCATCTGCCAGTGAATCCATTGCAAAGCGATTGTCCTGAAAATCTATTTGGGCTGAAAGAGTGCAAGAGCCATTGAGAAGGTTCTGCTCTGTTACTGATGCAATATCTTTTTAGGTTCAATGAGAACTAATAATTTACCTAATATCTCTTTAGAAAGCCATATTAATTAGTCTGTTTTGCCATGCAAAGGAGACAAGCAGTTCCTCTCAGGACTCGTTCCCCTCTAAGATTTTTTCAAAAATGATAGGTTCCCTATCTGCTTTTTTATTCTTGGGGTTCTGGTAGAATTTGGCTGAACAGCAAGTATAGCCTGGCATTTGTATTATCTACTCCAGAATCTAATAGAACTGGTCACTCTGAGGTGAAACAGGAAAGCCTTGGACCATTTAGTTTTTGCAGTGTTAATGATGTTGATGGGATTTGATAATTTGAAGGGGTTTTCATGAAACTCAGCACCACACCAAAGAACCATTGTATGGCAAAATGTTCCAGCGTGTTTAAAGTCAGCTCACCCAGATATCATATAGTTTATTGGTGAACTCCAGTACTCTGAAAATGCTAAAAACATCAGTGCATGAAGGCAATACAAATCCTTTGAAGGGTCACCAAAACAGAGAGGCAGAACAAGTTATATTATATGCAAAACCAGCAGCAACATAACCTGCAAAGCTATAATGGGATGAAAGAAAACCCTAGATGCGATGCTGGGTGAATCTGTCATCAATTAATGTAAGGTGGTTGTTGTTGTTACTGTTGTTGTTATTATTATATATCCTGCCCTCCCACCATTTCCCTATGAGCAGGGAAATGTTTGTGCTTGCAAATAAAAAGATACTTTGTTTTCTTTTCTTCATCTGTACCCCTCTGTCTTTCTGCAAGATACAGCTTTTTGAAAGAGACAAATAATAATTGCATCCCTTTTGAAACCTGCAGCTTGGCGATCTCTGCAAAGAATTAATTCAGCCTAGCAACATCTCCCCAAGGGAAAGCTGGACCACATGTACAGTGGAAATGCAGTAGCAAGAAACTAGCCATTTTGGAATCGTCCCAGCTTTTAGTTCCATAATGGCGTGGATTAGGATAATAGCGTGTATTAGAGCTACTTCAAATATGGCAAAATTCCTATGCACAAAAATATTTCCAGTCAGCAAAAAAACATTGAACCAGTGTGTATCTCGTTGCATGTGGCAAAGTACACCCTTTAGCACTTTGTCACAAGAAGAGGTCTTAAGATTAATACAACTGAACATATATGGGTGCTACACATGTGCCTGAGATCTGATTTTTGTGCTAATAAGTGTGTTACCTTGTTTAAAGGAATTGCCTGTTGTTTGGAGCCCTGGCAGAAATCCCAACAAAATATGTAAGATTCAGGTTTGCTTAAAAGGAGATCATAGTAAAACATAAACCTTACAGAAACAGGCTAAACTCCCATCCACTGAGCCTCAAACACACACAGTAAAGCTAGGCAGAAACTGAGACAAGTCACATAACTAAAATTAAACACTTTATATCCTAAGTGCTGGCTACAAATTCAGAATAGCATCATCACAGCTACATCCTAGACACAGAGAAAAGCCAGGCCATATTTTGCACTTGGTAAACAATGGTGAAGGAAAAAAAGTCAGGTTTCTAGATAAGAACTGAGACAGTGTGAATGAAAACATTCTCTTGTCAAGTAGGGTTGCCAGCCTCCAGGTGGTACCTGGAAATCTGCTTTTACAACTGATCTCCAGCTGGCAGAGATTAGCGCCCCTGGAGAAAAGAGCTGCTTTGGGTGGATTCTGTGGCATTGTACCATGCTGAGGCTCCTCCCCTCCTCAAACCCCACCCTTTCCCAGATTCACCGCCAAAGTCTCCAGGTATTTTCTAACACAGATCTGACAACCCTACTTGGGTGTGACCTGCTGACCATCCTCTCAGGCAACAAAAGGTAAGGAACTAACAGAGCTTCAGAATGGGTTTACAGAGGCTATACACCTGTCCATATCTAAGGCACATGTGTAGCACACACAGATGTTCAGTTACAGTCATGCCACATCACAGGAGATCTGTAGAACTGGTGTGTCAGTGGATATTATATGCTGTATTTTATGCTGTATTTTATCCTGATATGCTTGTTTGATTGTTGGGTTTTTAACAATTTTATTGTGTTTGTAATCTGCCCTGAGCCTGTCATAGGAAAGGGCAGAATATAAATCTACTAAAATGAAGGAATGAATGAATGTTACTTTGGACAATCATCTTTCATTTTAAAACATTAAAAACAAATAGTTCCAAAATGTGACCCCAAATTGGAAAGTAAAAAATGCCATCATTAATTTAATGAGCAATGTCAAAAATTGGGAAACGTATTACCTTGCCTGTATGACATTATGGCTGAAGGAATGGATAACTTTAGAGAATACGCGCGTGTTGGCTCTAGAGGGCTTTGATCTGCAGGCAGGATGGCACGCAAACCTCTGGTATATTAGTAAGGATCAAAGATACTTTAAAAATCACTTAATTCGCAAAGCCATTTTTGATGTTTGGTTAAAGCTTAAAAAATTAATATATACTAAGACTCCTAGGTGGTTGTCTCCGGAAGAAGCATCTATCCAGCCTCTCCTCTGGAACTCCTCTAAGAAGATTAGGTATCAGGACCTTTTAGATGAAAAGAATAACCTGAAAACTAAGACGGAACTAGAATCGTTGGGTATTAAAATTGACTGGTGGACAATGAACCAGATAGCAGCAAAGTATAACAAGGATAAGCTGAAAGGTTTCACAAAAAGTAACTTTGATTTCGATAAATTATTACTGACAAAGGAAACTAAAGTAATTAAGTGGGTATATAACTATCTGATTCAAATAAAATTGGAGGACGAAGCTGTAAAAGAGACAATGATTAGATGGTCAAAGAATTTTCAAAGTAATATAAGTCTAGAACAATGGCTCACTCTTTGTAAAATGAATTATAAGATCATGAAACCAGTTAACTTTCATGAAAACTTTTTTAAAATGTTCCACAGATGGTACATCACCCCACTACAAATTTCCAAAATTAACAAATCTAGCTCGGCTGATTGTTGGAAGTGTGGAACAGTTACAGGCTCCTTTTTTCATATCTGGTGGAGCTGTAAAATCTCTAAAAAATATTGGATAATGATTTACAATATGTTAAAAGAAATATTGGATACGAATATACAATTCAAACCCGAGGTGATGCTTCTCTCCTTAGTGAAAAAAGAAGTGTGTATAGAGGATGAATTTATAACGGTTTATACGATTACAGCGGCGAGGATAGTGTTTGCCAAATTTTGGCGACAAAAGAACTGCCCGGATATAAATGAGGTGATTGACAAAATTCTACAAGCTGCCGAAATGGATATACTCTCTAGGTTATTAAGAGGAGAGTCCAAAGAGGAAGCTAGTAGAAAATGGGAGAAATTTTATAACTGGCTTGAGAAAAAAAAATTACAAGAAATAAACGTAAACACGGTACCTTTCTATCACTGACATATTGTTACGTTATAACGGAAAGGGCAAGGCAATTTGTTTGTTATTTCTCCTTTCTGTTTGTTCGTTTTTTGCCCTACGCTTTGTGTTGTTCTTATATAGTTTGTCTTTACCTTTCCGGCTTGTTAAACAGGTCCTTTTAAGTATGGAAGCAATCCACATCCACCCTCCACCTGGGTGATTGTTGTTTGTACAATGTGACACAGATATTGCTGTATTAAGAAACCTTTTTGCTCTGTATTTGTGAATCACATCTCAGAATTTAATAAATAAATCTTGAAAACTAAAAAAAAAAATTGACCGCACATGTATATTTCTGTGTTGTGGCCCCCACCTTGTAGAATCTCCTACCTTAGGTGGTCAGGAAGACTTCCACACATCTGTAATTTTGTGAACTTCTGTGTAAAACATAATTTTTCAAGAAGGTATTTTTATAAAGGTAATCAAGGTTATAAAAGTATTATAACAAAATGGTTCAGGAAGGTGTTTTTATAAAGGGAATGGGACTGTGAACTATACCACTGTATAGTATGTATCAGCTGACTGCTGTATATATTATTCCTACCTGACTGCTTCGTTTTTATACTTGCATAATACCATTTTCTGCATTGTTTTACATATCATGTCTATTAATATGTACTTTGTTTCAGTACTTTAATCATAGCCCTATTTCATTTCTTATCAAATGTCTCATCCTATTGATTTCATTGACTTATATTGTATAATTCACCTTCAGTCTCAGTGAGAAAGGCAGGCTATAAATAAGTTGACATAACCTTTCTTTTCCCTTAATGGTCAATTCACTTGACCTAAGGTCTCAAGTTAAGTCACACTACATTTTTATGTATTTATCTTGTTTGTGTCTGTCTGTCTGTCTATCTATCCATCCCCATCCATCCATCCATCCATCCATCCATCCATCCATCCATCCATCCATCCATCCACCTATTCTGAAGAGATCCGTGGCGCAGAGTGGTAAAGCTGCAGTACTGCAGTCCAAGCTCTCTGCTCACAACCTGAATTCGATGGGTTCAGGTAGCTGGCTCAAAGTTGACTCAGCCTTCCATCCTTCTGAGGTCGGTAAAATGAGTGGGGGGGAAGTGTAGATGACTGGGGAAGGCAATGGCAAACCACCCCGTAAAAAGTCTGATATGATATCACCCCAGAGTTGGAAACAATTGGTGCTTGCACAGGGGACTACCTTTTTCTACCTTTATGTATATTCTACTTATTTCTAAGTTTTGAATTAACCCTTTTCCCCCTTAACCCTATCATTAAAAAATTGTCTTTTCCTTCCATGGTGTCACCACCAATTTTTTTTTTTTTTTTTGCCATGGCTAAAGTAATCCATAGATCTTCAACCTTTACTAAAAAATGGTACAATCTTAATTCTAAATTAACATTAAATTCCTCAGGATTGCATTGAAACATTTCATTCTAGATAGGTCACACAATGGGCATACAGAATCTTATGATCTTCACCTAGAGTATTGTGTTTAGTTTTGGGCACCACATTTTAAGAAGGATATAGACAAGCTGGAACGGGTCCAGAGGAGGGCGTCTGGAGATGGTGAGGGGTCTGGAGACCAAGTCCTATGAGGAAAGGTTGAAGGAGCTGGGAATGTTTAGCCTGGAGAGGAGGCGGCTGAGAGGTGATAGGATCACCATCTTCAAGTACTTGAAGGGCTGTCATATAGAGGATGGTGTGGAATTGTTTTCTGTGGCCCCAGAAGGTAGGACCAGAACCAATGGGTTGAAATTAAATTAAAAGAGTTTCCAGCTCAACATTAGGAAGAACTTCCTGACCGTTAAAGCGATTCCTCAGTGGAACAGGCTTCCTCGGGAGATGGTGGGCAAATAAACAAATCAGTTGTAGTTTAACAATGCCAGAAACTCAATGTAAATCAAATAATCAGTGACAACAGGGGAAAGGGCACAGCTCGGAACGAAAGCACATGGTCCCAGATTCAACTTCTGGCATACCAAGTAGCAGGGCTGAGGAAGACGTCTGCATGAATCCCTGGAAAACTTCTGCCTCTCCACATAGATAGTAGTGGATTGTGGCTGGACTGCCCAGATTAGCCCAGTCTCATCAGATTTTGGAAGTTAAGCAGAGTCGGCCCTGATTAGTACTTGGATGGGAGACCACCAAGGAAGTCTAGGGTTGCTGCACTGAAGTATACAATGGCAAACTACCTCTGTTCCTCTCTTGCCTTGAAAACCCTATGAGGTGACCATAAATCCACTGTGACTAGACAGCACTTTCCACCACAAATGGAACAATGATCTGATCCTTAATGGTAGATTTACCGGTATATGTTGAAAACACAGATGTTCTGAGATGTAGATGGTAGGAATGCTCAAGCATTAGTTGTTGCCTTCAACCTACTGTAAATATCTGAGTCATCTGGCTGGGCCAGATGGACCCTTGGTCTGAACCAGCAAGACCCTTAGGTTCTTAAACTTTGCAAGGCATGCGGCAAAATAGGTTCTGATGTCTGGTTCAGTTTTCTCCTATCTATATAATCTAATTGTATCTTCAAGGTCTTCAGTTCAGAGACGTAAGTAAAAGGATGACAAAGATACAAAGAACAAAAAGGATACCATCTGGCACGGAAGCATTTCAAATACGGATAAGAACCCTGAGAAAGGCTAAAGGAAGATGGTCAGACTTCAAAAGGAGTGGAGTAGTCTGTAGCTGATGGCTATAACAGGGTCAAGCAATGAAGAAGCAAAGAGAGAAAGATCAGAACACAAGCCTACATTATTTCTCCTTGTGCTTTGTTTATTTTTGTTTTGTTATTGTGCTACTCTGTTTTTCATTGTGCTAGTGCAAAAATAAGAATAATAAAAGATAAAAACACAATGTGGAATAATGGCAGGAAGAGGGTCCTTTACCATTAGTATATTTCAGGTGACAAGCTGAAGAGAGTTGTCTGACCAGGGAAAACGTGTGAGGGTACCTGTTTAATGATTTAATGATTTTCCTGAAACAAAATGTGCCTAGTGTCTTGGAACGTATCCTTAGGTAAAGCATGTATGTTGATATATCACAGAAATAGGTCCTTCCATATTCTGTGCTAGCTAACACTCAGGGCCAGCCCAAAGCTTTTTGGTGTTGCAGGAGAGCCAGATGTACATAGAACTGCTGCCGCCACAATCAGGGGTAGGCAGTCAAAGACCTACTGTGAGTAAAGAGAGCTGATTGAGGGTTTGCTCTTCCTCCCACCCTGCCTCCATCTGGGATGCAAGACCAGGGAGGGCTGAAGATTGGAAGAAGAAAGGGCCATGGCATGTAGCACTCCTAGCAATGGGAGAAGGCCCCAGCGGCTTTCTGCCTGGAAGCAGCTCTGGCACAATGCCTGGAGCTACTGCTTGCTACAGGCTGCAGCCAATCCCATGATGCTGAGGGAGGGCCAGCCTGGCACCCTGCTGTATTTGACATAGATTGGTGCCCTAGGTACGCCCAGTAGGCAAGCCAGTCCTGCACTTACAATAATCCATCTTCTCAGAATCCTAGAGAGCCAGTTTGGTGAAGCAGTTAAGTGTGCAGACTCTAATTTGGGAGAACAGGGCTTGATTTCCCACTCATCCACATGCAGATGCTGGTGCAACCTTGGATCAGTCACAAGTTTTCAGAAAAAGCTGTTCTCTCAAGCGCAGCTCACTGAGAGCTCTCTCAGCTCCACCTGAGACTCTGAGTGAAGGGCAGAGTATAAATTCAATCTCTTCTCTTTTTCATTTCTACTGAAGGTAACTCAGTGCGGCTTACTTCTGGAAAAGTGTTCTTCAGACAGCACTTATATACATTGAAAACATTGGCTGTCCCTTCCCAAGTCTTTCTATAATACAGAATGACCAACCAGATGAATCAAGTGTTTGACCTAACAAAACAGTTGCTGTAATTAAATTGGTTTGTACCAGGTGAGATGTGTGGAATTTTGTGGCATCATCCTAGCATCCATCCTGAAATACTTCTGCTTGAGATCAGTGATGCTTGGTCAACAGTAATACATACAATTAGAATTAATTCCAGTTTCTTCATAATGTTTACTAAAAAGTCATATAAAACCACTTAGCTTTGCTAGGGCTCTACAAAACATTATTATGTAATAATATAAATAGTAACAAAGACTGGATAAAATAAGCAGAACAAAAAAGGCAAATATTAAATTCTATAATGTTCCATGTATTAATTATCCAAATTTTCTTGTTAGGAAAGTGCTGAAACTTGCACATATGCTTTTACAAAACAAGTTTTTAAAAGATTAATCATCATTTATTAATATACATAAATATAATTTTTGCAGCCAATGTTTTGTTTTTAATCGAGGAAAGGATCTTTCTTTGCAATGTTAACAAGAACATTAGCTAATAAAAACCATATTTAATACAATCACAATATTTCTTTATTTGCATAGAAAAATGACATAATAAAGGATAATTAGCAGCATGTGCACCAGCTCTACTACTCAATTTCCTCAGTTTAGATAATTAATTATCGTAGCGAAATGCATCATTATGGCTAATTTTAGAAAATCCAGCAGCTGCAAGGTCATAGTGGTAACAATTTCAATGTGTAATTGGGGGAAAAACATGAAAGCAAGTCATATCATCTTTCATTGGATAATAATAATGAATCAGGCACACATATGTACTGAGAACTTTTAAAAGGGAGAGAATACAGTACATCATTTAGCTATGTTAATAAATAAATCTCTGCCGTGGGAGTGAGTAGTTGCTTTGTCTACAGCAAGCCTGAGGGCAGACAAAGGCAGGCTTTGTGTCACTTGTGCAATGGGTGTGAGTCTTATACGAATTTAGAACTGCTCATGGACCCACAAATACTTCACCAGGAGTGTCAAACTCATTTGTTAGGAGTGCCAGATCTGACACAAATAGGACTTTGTGGGGCTGGGCCATGAGTGTCATAAAATACGTCAGGTAGTGGAGATATAAACTTTATAATGGACACAGACAAACCCAATTAAAAATATTTTTTTTAAAATTTAAAATACAAACATGCTTAAAACTCTTCCAGTGGTTTAAGTTGGAAAGATAGGGGAGTAGTGGAATTTGGCAATGCAATTTTTAAAATAAAACATCAAGAAAAAGCATAAGGCTCTGACTCTGTGGAAACAATAAAATGGCATTGAGAACTTCTCCCCACCAGTCTACTCAGATTGGCAAAGTCTTTCCAGTATAATATTCCCCTTTGGCTGTGGGTTCCCACATTAGAGTACTCACTAGGTTAGGTCCATTCAGAAGAGATAAGCTGGCTGAAAGCATCAACCCTTGTTTGCAAGGACACAACTCCAGGAAGCATGAATTTCAGCTAGCTATAGGAAAGCTGAAAATGTAACCATCTCCACTCCATTTGAAACCATTGCAGAGTACAGACAACGCTACAAGGAAAATGGATCTTAAAATCCACCCGTTTTCCTTGCAGCAGCCAGCAAAGAAAGGCAGGAAGAACCTGGGACTCAGTCTGAAAGCTTCAAAGGGTTCTTCAAATAATAATAATAATAATAATAATAATAATAATAATAATAATAATAATAATAATAATAATAATAATAATAATATTTATTTATTTATTTATATCCCGCCCTCCCCGCCTAGGCAGGCTCAGGGCAGCTAACAACAGGTTCAATAAAATTATACAATATACACTAAGTTTAAAATAGCATTTAAATTATACAATAATTTAAAACAACAATATCTAAAACCATTCCAATTGTCAAAGAGCCTTTGAAACTCCCAGGCTGAAACTGAAAGTCAGCCTGGAAGCTTTGAAGAGCCTGGGAGCTTCAAAGGGTAAGGACAGGAGGGGCGAGAAAAGAGCCCTGCAGGCCTGATCAAAGCCTTGGTGGGGGAGCGGATCCAGCCCACGGGCCAGGTGTTTGACACCCCTGTACCACACACTCAAAAGCAGTGGCTTCAAGAGTCAATTACCCTGGTGGCGTTGGGCATAATTCCTAAGCGGCATTGGGCATAATTCCCAAGCCCCTCGTCTCAAAACCTTAAGACTTAAATCAAACATATATACAAAGGCATGCTATATTTACGACTAGTTACTTATATTTCATAACTCTTACATGAGGATAATTCCGTCACTTCAGTGCTTTAGCCCTGATTCACACATTACCAAGTTCTCACAGCTGCCGCAAGGATTTTGGATCACGTAGACATTAGCATTCTGTGCTTCCCAAGCAGTTCAAATCAGGATCACAGCACAGGCAGAGAAGAGGTTTCAGCTTTTTTTCCGTTCCATTTCTGAACCTGAAATGGCCCCAGGAACTGCTGTTTGCTCCAATACATGCATTTCTGGCTATATATCCAGATCCTTTTCACATTTCCTTTCTAAACTGGATGGTATTCATTATTAGCCCATCATTGAGTAAACCAGTACAGGGACAGAGGTTTCACACAGCAATCTTCCTTCATAATGAGCCATATCTGAAGTGCCTTGTCATTTCAAACTGCACCACTTTCTTTTCCCACCCCTTCTCACCCTGCACACAATCTTCCTCATAGGGTTTTTCCAACATTCTATTGGGAGCACTATGGCACTGAAGCTGGCCCTGCTAACTGGCCTGTAATTTCCTGGTTCCCCTCTGGACCCCTTTTTAAAAACCAGTGTAATGTTTGCTACTCTCCAGTCTTCTGGAACGGTGGCTGAATTTATTGATACATTATGGGTTAGTAGATCAATGACTTTAGATAGCTCTGACCTGGATAGACAAGTCTAGCCTGATCTCATCAGATCACAGAAGCTACGCAGGATCAGCCCTGGCTAGTATTTGGCTGGGAGATGTCCAAGGAATCATGACATGGAGGCAGGCAATGGCAAACCACCTCTGAATCACTTGCCAGTTTGGTGTAGTGGTTAAATGTGCCAGTTTGGTGTAGTGGTTAAGTGTGCAGACTCTTATCTGGGAGAACCGGGTTTGATTCCCCACTCCTCTACTTACAGCTGCTGGAATGGCCTTAGGTTAGCCATAGCTATTGCAGGAGCTGTCCATGAAAGAGCAGCTGCTGTGATGAGCCCTCTCAGCCTCACCCACCTCACAGGGTGTCTGTTGTGGGAGGAGAAGATATAGGAGATTGTAAACTGCTCTGAGTCTCTGATTCAGAGAGAAGAACAGGGTATAAATCTGTAGTCTTCTTCTTCTTGCCTTGAAAACCCTATTGGGTTGCCCTAAGTCAGCTGTGACTCGATGGCAAACAAAAAACAAAGACACCTTGGGTGTGGCATCAGGACGGGGGATTTATTGTTTTTTAATCCCCCAAATAAGTCTAGACTTCACTACTCATCATCTCAGTATGACCCAGTCCTTCAGAGTCCCTTTCTGAAAATGGTGGCTGTGGTATGAGTACATGCCATACACTTTCCACAGTGAACACAGATGGGAAGAATTCATGGAGCTTCTCTGCCATCTCCCAATCTTCCTTTAGCAATCGTTTTAATCCTTGGTCATCCAAAGGAACAACTGTTTCTCTGGCTGAATTCCTGCTCTGGATATATTTAAAGGATATATTGTTTTTAGCAAATCACCTCAAATTAACTTTTCACATGCCTAATAATTAACAAACTTATTTTTCTGGAGTAGAGTTCTAGCTAGCTCCATCTCCTGTCTGTCCTAATTCTCCCAAGGCTTTCCCCTTGCACGAGAGGTTATCTGCTGGCATAAGTACTCCCCTCCACTGATAATATCACTATACTACTGGTAATGGTGCTATACCAGCTAGAGATTTTACGCTCTTGTATTTGCCCTTCAACTTCCTTTTTACTATTCCCCTCATTTGGGTAAAGTTCCCTCTTTGAAATTTTCCCCGTTTGAAATCAAGCATTACAGTTTTAGACTTTCTGTTGACCTGGATGCTGAACTTAATAGCATTATGGCCACTGTTCCCAGTTGGTGTAACAACCTCTACATCTCTTGAGACCTGCTTAGAACCAAGTCCCAGATTACTACCCCTCAGGCTCTGTGACCAACAGAGTTCCAGTATAGCCATTCATAGTGTCTAGGAATCTGATTTCTATAGCATGACTCAAGCACATGTTTACCCAGTCAATGTGAGGGTAGTTGATGTCTCCCAGTATAACAACATTCTGTGCTTTAGTCACTTCCCTTGTTTCCTTCTCCACCTGAAGATCAGCTTCAAGTGTTTGATCAGGTGGGCAATAGCACCCACCCACCACACACAGTTCTAAGAAATCCTTAGGGCCCAGTATATCCACTCATATCACCTCTGTTGGGGAGTCAATTCCCCTGATGTTGTTTTAGCTTAATTGATTCTATGCCCTTTGATATACAACACAACACCACGGACCCATCCCACCTTATACCCAGGAATGACTGTATCCCATAAATTTCCCCATTCCCCCATGTTTCTGAGATAATTGTTGTTGTTGTTGCATTATTATTATTATATTCCGCTCATTCCCCCATGGGGGCTCAGAGCAAAGTACATCATAGTAAAAAAACCCTACTATATCTAAATTGTCATTGAACACCAAGCACTCCAGCTCCCCTATCTTGGCTCAGAGAATTCTCGCACTGCCGTACTGAGCTAGTCTGGTGTAGTGGTTAAGTATGCGGTCTCTTATCTGGGAGAACTGGGTTTGATTCCCCACTCCTCCACTTGCTCCTGATGGAATGGCCTTGGGTTAGCCATAGCTATTGCAGGATTTGTCCTTGAAAGGGCAGCTGCTGTGAGAACCCTCTTAGCCCCACCCAGCTCAAAGGGTGTCTCCTGTGGGGGGAAGAAGATATAGGAGATTGTGAGCCGCTCTGGGTCTCTGATTCAGAGAGAAGGGTGGGGTATAAATCTGCAGTCTTCTTTCCCAGTAACCCTTGCTCCCTTGGTCTCTTAGTCACCACACATGGCCCCTCATTCAGCATTATTCCCTCACTCCCAAATTCTGTTATGCTCCTGTCAATATTGCCCCGAGTGCTTATGCAGTCATCCCTTTGGACTGATTTGTCCCTAAACAGAGACTCCCCTGGAATTCATTTAACAGCTGCTTTGCCACCTTTTGGATATTAATTGCCAGCAGCCTGGTTCCCTTTTGGTTCAAGTGAAGCCTGGCTCTTTTGTACAGGTTTGGCTTGTCCCACAAAGTTCCTCCGTGCCTAACAAATCTAAGCCCTTCCTCTCGGCACCACTTTCTCATCCATGCATGAAGACCCCTGACCTGTGCCTCAACAGCAGGCCAAGTGCATGGAACTGGCAGCACTTCCCAAAATGCTACCTTTGAGGTCCTGGCCCTTTAACTTTCTGCCTAGTAACCTGATTTTTTTCCTCCAGGACCACATGGCTACATTTCCCAATGTAATTTGTGTCAACATGCAGCATTGACTGCTAACTCCTCCCGAGCACTGTCTATCAGCCTATCTAGACCGTCTGCGCTGTCCACAACCTGCCCACCAGGCAGCGAAGTCACCATGTGGTCAAAACGATAGTTACAGACCCCACTCTCTCTATTCCTAGTGATCAAATCCCTTCTAAAGGATCAAATCCCTCCTCCTCAGACCTTGGGGCCCTTGGACCTTGGGATTCTTACTCTCCACAACAGCAGAAGATCTGTCAGCACAGGACTAATTCTGTTGGAGAGACTTGACGAATTGTAGAAACCCCGTGGGGAGCATCACCCTTCTACTTCTTACGTCAGCAAACAACAGACAGGTAAATGAGAAGGTTTATTGTTAAAGTTTTATTAATTTTGGGAAGGGGCCTTATTGAGTTTAATTCTCGAAATGTTTTCAGAATGGTTTTGTGTTCCTTAACCTGAACACCTAACGGGTGATCCCTGCTTGATGCTCAGAGGAAGGCGAAAAACCTCCAGGAGCCCTGGCCAATCTGCCCTGGAGGAAATTTCCTTCCTGACCCCAGCAAATGGCGGTCAATGCTACCCTGAGCATGCAAGCAAAGACCAGAAACTGCCATGCCATTGCCTGTGGCTCGTTCAGACTAATCTCCTCCTTCCATACATCCCCCAGTTTCTAAGAACCAGCCTTGAAGATTCCATGGCTGTCTTTCCTGTGGCCCCATCAGCAGGGCCCATCAGCCCTGCAGACAGGGCCGGCACATGGGAGTAGGCCATGTAGGCGACTGCCTATGACACTGTATGGCCTACAGGGCCCCTCTAGGAGCCCCCTCCCCATATGCCAGCTGGCCCGCTCAGCTTCCCCGCACCACTGGGAGGTGGAGTGGGGCCGGGCATTTGCCATGCAAACTGAGCCATCTGCTTCGATTTCTGGTCCTGCGCCGTGGGGAGGAGGAGCGGGCTGGGGGTTTGCACGCCAGGCTCCTCTTGAACCATCTGGCCCCACTTCACTTCTCTGCGCCATGGGGAGGAGGAGCAGGGCCAGGCATTTGCACACTGGGCTCCTTAAGAGGAGCCCGCTGTGCAAATGGGGCCACTGGAGGGCAGGCGGGGGGCAAGGCCTTGCTAGGGGCAGCAAAAGCCCCGGTGCTGACCCTGCCTACAGAATGGCCAACCAACAGACAGATCCTTCTTGAATTTGGCCAGCAGCTCCACCCTCTCCAGGTATGGCCAGATGCCTACCTAAGATTCCTGTGGTGATTAGCAAATGCCTTCTTCTTGGTTGGGGTCACAAATTCGGTTTTGATGGAAAAGAACCACCTGTTACCTTTGGATTGTGGTCCCACAGCTGACAAACAAATCCACATCACATTTCATATCGACGCATTGTGCACTGAGGTTGTATAGCACTGATGTTGGGTGAAGGCACCTGGGGAAGACGGGATATAGGATTTTCTACCTGCAGTACTTTCTGCATCCTTGGATTTAGGACTACACACCATGGAGCCAGTTACACTGTCCATTCAATCGTACCAAATTCTTCAAAGTCACTTCTGCATCAGCCTGGGCATTGTCTGCATCAGCCATGGGCATCATCTGCACTGAGCTGGGCTTCCTCTGCATCAGCTGTGGGCGGCAGCCTAGGCGTCCTCTGCATCAGCCATGAACGTCAATTGCATCAGCCTGGGTATCGTCTGCATCAGCCGTGGGCCTCATCTGCACTGAGCTGGGCGTCCTCTGCATCAGCCTTGGGCGGCAACCTAGGTGTTCTCTGCATCAGCCTTAGGTGTCAACTGCATTAGCCTGGGCATCGTCTGCATCAGGCGTGGCCGTCATCTGCACTGAGCTGGGCTTCCTCTGCATTAGCTGTGGGCGGCAGCCTAGGTGTCCTCTGCATCAGCCATGAGTGTCAAGTGCATCAGCCTGGGTATCGCCTGCATCAGCCGTGGGCCTCATCTGCACTGAGCTGGGCATCCTCTGCATCAGCCTTGGGCGGCAACCTAGGCATTCACTGCATCAGCCGTAGGCGTCAACTACATCAACCTTGGCATCATCTGCATCAGCCGTGGGCGTCATCTGCACTGACCTGGGCATCATCTGCATCAGCCTTGGGCAGCAATCTAGGAGTCCACTGCATCAGCCGTAGGCGTCAACTGCATCAGCCTGGACAACCATCATCTGCATCAGCCATGGGAGTCATCTGCACTGAGCTGGGCGTCATCTGCATCAGCCTTGGGTGGCAACTTAGGCGTCTACTGCATCAGCCGTAGGAGTCAACTGCATCAGCCTGGGCATCGTCTGCATCAGCTGTAGGGGTCATCTGCACTGACCTGGGCGTCATCTGCATCAGACTTGGGCGGCAGCCTAGGCGTCCACTGCATTAGCCATAGGAGTCAACTGCATCAGCCAGGGCATCGTCTGCATCAGCCATGGGCGTCATCTGCACTGACCTGGGTGTCATTTGCATCAGCCTTGGGCGGCAGCCTAGGCATCCACTGCATCAGCCGTAGGTGTCAACTGCATCAGCCTGGGCATCATTGTCTGCATCAGCCGTGGGCGTCATCTGCACTGAGCTGGGCGTCATCTGCATCAGCCTTGGGTGGCAACTTAGGCATCTACTGCATCAGCCGTAGGAGTCAACTGCATCAGCCTGGGCATCGTCTGCATCAGCCGTGGGCATCATTTGCACTGACCTGGGCGTCATCTGCATCAGCCTTGGGCAGCAGCCTAGGCATCCACTGCATCAGCCGTAGGCGTCAACTGCATCAGCCTATACATTGTCTGCATCAACCGTAGACTTCATCTGCACTGAGCTGGGCGTCATCTGCATCAGCCTTGGGTGGCAACTTAGGCGTCTACTGCATCAGCCGTAGGCGTCAAACTGCATCAGCCTGGGCATCGTCTGCATCAGCCATGGGCGTCATCTGCACTGAGCTGGGCATCATCTGCATCAGCCTTTGGTGGCAATTTAGGGGTCTTCTGCATCAGCCGTAGGCATCAACTGCATCAACCTGGGCATCGTTTGCATCAGTCATGGGCGGCAACTTAGGCATCTTCTGCATCAGCCGTAGGCGTCAACTGCATCAGCCTGGGCATCTTCTGCATCAGCTGTAGGCATCAACTGCATCAGCCTGGGCGTCCTGTAAGACGGAGCTATTCCACCAGGCTTTTGGTTGAGGCAACAGGCATCCCGTCCCATTCTATCAGCTGGCACTATGCTGCGACACCACCTCTGCTTAAATACTAGTTTTATTCTATTTGCTATTTGAGACTCTCAGTATATTATGATGTGCCCAACTGAGCATCCAAACTGTATTGTTCACTTTTGTTGGTTTAAATAGTTGTTTTATCGTTTCCCCGTTTGGGAAAGAGCAGAATAGAAATGATCTAAATAAAATCAATAAATAGTTTTTGACGTCCACCTCACTTTCGCGGCCCCCTTCCTCCTCTTTGTTCTCAGTTCCATAATGATATGTTTTTAGAACAAGTTTTTCCTTGTCACCCAAGTATTATGGGCCTGTCCTTGTCCTTCTCAATTTCTTTTCTCACTGATGTGCAGCTTCCAGTTTTCTACCTTTAATCTTCACTTTCTTTCCATTCTGTTTATCCCCTCTGCCCTTTTTTATAGGCTCTAGATTTTGGCTATTGCTTTCGAAAGCTTTTTACTCACCTCTTTAGTCTTCAGCAAGCCAACATCTTGGAGCATTGACTAAATAATGGGAAGATCGGATAGGTGTCCCCCTGCCCTCCTACCCAGCTTGCTCTGTGCTTTGACAAGGATTCTGGGGCACACCAATCCAATCTCATGGTGCAGCAGAGAATTTTTGGGCCAGCCAGACCTTTTCACCATTGAGAGTTTCCACTATCTGGCAGGAGTCATCTTCTCCTCTCAGGTCCGTTTCTCCATCCCTACAGCTTGCTCTCAGGGACTCA
Source organism: Heteronotia binoei (assembly GCF_032191835.1). Taxonomy (NCBI): domain Eukaryota; kingdom Metazoa; phylum Chordata; class Lepidosauria; order Squamata; family Gekkonidae; genus Heteronotia; species Heteronotia binoei. The sequence goes on from NC_083224.1 coordinate 56,611,659, forward strand.
ATGCTGCTCTCTTCCTGCTAAGCACATCATAATAGAAGACAACACATCATCAGCAACCTGATTACATCACAATGATATGTCCATAGGGCTTCTGGATTGCCAACTCCTGTAGATTTGGGGGAGCAGCCTGTGGAGAGAAGGGTTTGGGAGGAGATGGAACTCAGTGGGGTAGAATGTCGTAGAGTCCGCCCTCCAAAGCAGCCATTTTCTCCAACAGGCCTGACCTCTATAGTCTGGAGATTATTCCAGGAAAACTCCAGTCCCCATTTGGAGGCACCTCCAGTCCCAACTATCTGTGGGACCCTCAATCTCCATTTTGACTGAATTTCCTATAAACATGTAATAAAATTACAGTTGGCCCAGAAGGGTTCTGTGGGGAGGCAAGGAATTCTGGGGGGATTTGGCTGTGCCAATGGAACCCGGGGCAGCCTCCATTTGGAGGGCACTGCCACAGGTGGATTTGCCACAGCCTAGATGCTATTGAGAAGCAGGTTTTCCCCTCACTTCCCCACAGCACTGTTGAGTTTTCTGGCATCTCCTTGGTTTCTCCACTTTTTTCCAAACCTGCTTCACCCATAGCATTTTGGGAAAGATCACAACAGAGGCTGGATGGGTAAGTAGGTGGGGAAGTCTAGACTTTCCTGTTTCTGCCCACAGGGCATCCATTTTCCCTTTGTAAGAGCATAAGAAGAACCTTGATTGGTCAGACCAATGGTCCATCTAGTCCAGCATCCTGTCACACACACTGCCAATTGGTTCTTCTGAATGGTCAAGGCCTTCCCTGATGTTGCTTCCTAGCTCTGAGATAGTATAACAGCAGTCTTGAACACAGCATCGGGGCAGTACACAGCGATGAGGGAATATAAAGTACTACCTCGTCACTGCGTTCAAGACTGCTGTGTACAAGACATAGTGAACCATTTTGGAATTGAACTACTGTGTGATTTCCTCAGGAGCTGCAGAACCGAAGATCCCTTTGAAGCTGAAGGACTATTGGATAAAACTTAAGACTGTATTTGTAAATGGTTTATTTTATGTCCTTCTTTTGCATCTGGGTGTTCTGTACATCGGGGTATATTAATATAGTATTTTTTCATTTGAGAGTGTTTAGAAGAATAATAATCTTTTTCATTCATTTATAATTTCACTGGTTTCCTTTTTTGAGGCTGATTGTCAGGAAACCTTAGGGTTTTTTCCTGTCACCCACCTGGAGTCTGGCAGCCCTAACTCCCATGCAGCTTCCCTCGCAAGGAGATTTAGAGGCATACACACACACTCTCTCCAAATGCAAAACAAAAGCAAGAACTCTCCACCACTGCCAATTCTGACAGTGGTGGAGGTGTGATGAAACATTGGAAGTTGGGGGCCATGGACTGGATGGGAAGTCATGGGGCTTTGCAATCAGGGGACCGGGCCCCAAGAGGCCCTGCTGTACCTACAGGCCTGGTCTCAAGGTATATTAGGTTTCCCAACCCTCCCGCCCTGGTGGGGGACCCCAGGATTTGCAGCCTCTTCCCCTGCTCTCCAAAAAAACGGAAGCGGGGGGAGGGGGGAGGGAAATGGCGCCAAGGAGCGTGGCGAGCCGCCCCATCTCGGAGGAGCAGCTAAGGTGAAGCGGAGAAGAGGCAGCAGAAGCGCAGCGGCATCGCCCGCTCCACCTCTGAGGTAAAATCAGAGAAGGGGAGGGTGGAGGCAGGCCAGGAGCGTGGTGAGCTGCAAATCCGGGTCCTTCTAGGCAAACATTGTCACCCAGCAGCTCCTCCCAGGTATAAGAATAACTTTTCCCGTCAGCCGGGAGTTACCAAGATGGAAGAGAACTGCTTAGCTGCTCCCCCCTCTTTGGCTGGCCTCTGACCACGCCCTGGCTTCTGATTGGGAGCTTATGTTTTCGGCGATCTGATTGGTTAGCGTATCAACCGCAAGGTTTTGAACTAAGGTAGGGGAAGAACATTGTTTGGCGAAGCGGTCATCTGCGGTTTTCACAGAAAGTGAGCGATCGGTTGGAGGGCTAACGGGACAGCGAGCTGGGTGAGACTCGGGGGTTTGCTCTGATTTTGGTGTCCCAGTTCTGGATCTGGGGGAAAGATGTCCTTGCCTGATCCATTCGTTGCCAGGGTCGTGTGTTTGTAGTTTTAGATGGAGCTTACCAATGCGGACCCTGGGTCTGAGTACTGTGAAACGCTCCTTTCTTGCATGAATGAAGCTACTGTAATTTCTAAAGACCACAAAGAGGAAGGGGTAAATCTCTGAGGTAAAATCAGAGAAGGGGAGGGTGGAAGGAAGGAAGGAAGACATTTAAAAAGGTGTGCTGTCCCTTCAAATGCGATGGCCAAAACTCCCGTTGGGGTTCAGTGATGCTTGTCACACCCTTGCTCCTAGCTCCACCCCAGTGTCTCCTGGCTCCACCCCCAAAGTCTCCTGACTCCACCCCCAAAGTCCCCAGATATTTCTTGAATTGGACTTGGCAACCCTAAGGTATATGCTATCAGGACCTAGAGACTTAATGGTTTTCAGTTTCCCCAGTGAGTCACTGCTTGCTTTTTCAGCAGGGCTACTGAGCCAATTCTGACAGATCCAGCAAAGAGAGGGAGGGAGGTGTGGTAAAACATTGGAAGTTGGGGATCATGGACTGGATGGGAAGTTGTGGGGCTTGGCAAGCCCCGAGAGGCCCTGTTGTACCTACAGACCTGGTCTCAGGTATATGCTATCAGGAGGGTTTCAGTTTCCCCAGTGGGTCTAGAAAAAGGGTGTCAAACATGCGGCCTGGGGGCTGAATCAGCCCCCCAGAAGGCTCCTATCAAGCCCACGAGCCACTCACTGTCATCTGCTTCCTTCTTCCTCTCTTGCTTCCTTCTGCATCACTGTTTGCTTTTTCAGGCTTGCTCAATCACACAGGAGCTACACAGCAAAGCTCCTTCCTTGGGGAGAAGTGGGGGAAGGAGAGCTAGCTTTGCCAGGCTTTCTCAATTGCACAGCAGAGCTACTGAGCCAAGCCTCTCTTCCTTCTGTTGACTGAGGCTCAGCAAGCCAGTGAGGTGGATTAGGCTGAGTGTGTGCGTTTGTCTGTGTCCATTATAAAGTTTATATCTCCCTGACCTGGCATTATATTTTATGACACAAATGGCTCAGCCCAACAAGGTCAAGATCCGGCCCTCATAGCAAATGAGTTTGACACCCCTGGTCTAGAACTTCATCTCTGTTCACCTCAATTTGGCTCAGTTCTACAGACTCACTTCCTGAGAACAGGGGCTGTGGCATGGGCATGTGCTCCACACTTTCCCAAGTGAACACAAAAGCACAAAGTCATTGAGCTTCTCTGCCATCTCCCTCCTCTTTCTATAGCAGTTCCTTCATTCCTGTGTCATACAAAGGCTCCACTGCTTCTCTGACTGGTTTTTTTCTCTGGATATATTTTAAAAAATGTTTATTGTTTGTCTTGATACTTTTAGCAACCTGTTCCTCAAAATCTCTTTTGCATTGCCTAATTATTGACTTGGAATAGCCCCGTGGCACAGAGTGGTAAAGCTGCAGTACTGCAGTCCTAAGCTCTGCTCATGACCTGAGTTCGATCCCGGCGGAAGCTGGGTTCAGGTAGCCAGCTCGAGGTTGACTCAGCCCTCCATCCTTCTGAGGTCAGTAAAATGAATACCTAGTTTGCTGAGGAAAAAGTAGATGACTGGGAAGGCAATGGCAAACCACCCTATTAAAAAAAATCTGCCGTGAAAACGTGAAAGCAATGTCACCCCAGAGTCGGAAATGACTGGTGCTTGCACAGGGGACTGCCTTTACCTTTAATAATTGACTTACACTTTTTTTTTTGCAAGAGCCCATAGTTCCTCCTGTTCAATTCATTGGGACAGCTATTCTACTTGTTCAAAAGAAGTTTCTTCACTTTTTAGAGTTTCCTTTACAGAGGCCTTCTTTTAGATTTGGCAGTGCCTTTCCCAGCCTGCAGAATGCATTCTCTTTGGGCTTCAATTAGTGTGGTTTCAAATAGCTTCCAAGCATCCTCAAACACATGGCCCTTGGGCCGGATCAGGCCCGCAGAGGGCTCTAATCAGGCCCTCCAGCGACTGGCTGTCATCTGCTTCATTTTCCCTTGCCTGCTTTCTTTGGTTGCCATTTTGTGTTTCTCCCCAGATAAGCCAGAGCAGCAAAGCAGTCTTTCCCTCTCCCCCCTCTCTTTTCCCAAAGTAGGCTTCCCAACCCCCCTGCCCTGGTGGGGGACCCCCAAATTTGCAGCCTCCTCCCCCGCTCTCCAAAAATCTGGAAGCAGGGGGAGAGAGAACATACGTGTAGGCATCATGTTGTTGTAGAGCTCCTGATCCGTTTGTAAAATGTGTGCCCCTTTAAGGCTGCGCAGGAAACAGGAAACAGGAAGGGCTTCATTGGAAAGGGTCAGTAAGTTTCCATGGAGAATAGCCCCTCCTTTTCTTTTGCTTTCGTTTTCACAGCAAGCAAAGTTCTGCAGGAAGAAGACCAAGTAAGTATTTGTGTGTGTGAGAGAGGGAGGGGGCAGGGGATTCCCTGGTTTGGAGGCCCTCCCCCCCTTTAGAAAGTGTGGGGGGGAGGGAAATGTCTACTGGGCACTCTATTATTCCCTATGGAGAACGATTCCCATAGGGAATAATAGGGAATTGATTGGTGGGTATTGGGGGCTCTGGGGGGCTATTTTTTGAGGTAGAGGCACCAGATTTTTAGTATAGCATCTAGTGCCTCTCCCCAAAATACCCCCCAAGTTTCAAAACGATTGGACCAGAGGGTCCAGTTCTATGAGCCCCAAAAGATGGTGTCCCTATCCTTAATTATTTCCTATGGAAGAAAGGCATTTAAAAAGGCGTGCAGTACCTTTAAATGTGATGGCCAGAACTCCCTTGGAGTTCAATTATGCTTGTCACATCCTTGTTCCTGGCTCCACCCCCAATGTCTCCTGGCTCCACCCCCAAAGTCCCCAGATTTTTCTTTAATTGGACTTGGCAACCCTATCCCAAAGGGAAGAGGAGGGAGGAGCAGCCTTAGCCAGTGAGGGAGCTTGGCTCTATAGCTCTGCTGGTTGATGAAGTTTGCCAGGCTCAATTAATCACTCTGCAGAGCTACTGAGACAAGCCTCTCTTCCTTCTAATGAATGGCTGAGGCTCCTCCCCCTCCTCCTGCCCTGGGGAAGGAAGGAAAGAGCCAGAGCTTCCTTTGCCCAGTCCCCACCATCAGGAGAGCTACAAAGGATGTTTTTAAGACTAGCAACGTTTTAGTGAAGGTATGAGCTTTTTGCCTTGCTACAGAGAGAGAAAGAGAGAGTGAGTTTTGTTGGGCTTGTAACTGGGTTCCCCTCCTCTTTTTCACTACTTATGCCCTCCAGTCTTTCTCAATAGGAAAGCATGTGAACTGTTTAGAAGAGAAATATCAGCATTAGGCTGAGAGTGTGTTCCACCCCAGGTTTACCCAGCAACTTTTCCTTATTTTTTCTTTCACATTTTTCTTTGATTGGGGGTCTTGAATTTAGACTTCCCAGATAGTAGGCTGACATTGACCACTGTACATGGCTGTCTCTCTGTTCTTGTAGTTGTTTTTGGGGGGGAAGTTGTTGGGTTTTTTTAGTTGTAGTCATTTTTCTGGGGAAAATTAGTTTTGTAGAAAAGGTCATAGCCCTCAGTCTGTGCCATGGTGCCTTCACATGTTCTTGACTAGTACATGAAGCAACTTCTGTACAAAAGCTCACAATGCCCAACTGCTTCATGTTCATTAGGGTTTGTAGAATCTTTCGGGCTCAAGTGCCATGTTCTACTGGAGAAAGTTTTCCTTCCAGACGTTTCGTTCTCAGGTGTCTATGCTTGTAGCCGCCACCACCTCCAGTGGCAGTGGTTCTGAGATTCCACTTTCCACAAAGTCACTGGGAACAGACCTAAGGCAGTGACTTCCTTTTATCAGATGACACAACGGAGGTCACTTGGAAGCTGTATTCAGCCCACAGAAGGGTGGTCAGCCAGAGCAGAGTGGTCAACCCAAGTGATTGTTTCTGCATGTTCCATCCATCACGAAAACCCTCTTACCACTCACATTCCATTGTCACACCTTGACAAGTGGCAGGGGGGATTTTTACCTCACCTCTTGTTTCTGCAGAAGTCATCACATATTAGTTGGGGGTGGCAGGTGAGTCTCAACCTCACGTGTGCATATTTAGTCCCCTTATTTAAAGATCTCAAGAGGACTGACTTTTGGATCAATATGATAAACTCTGCTTACTAGCCCTACTTTACTATAATATACTGTTAGCTTCCAAATTAAGGATATTAAAAAAAAATAGATCCAGTGAAACATTAAAACTACTTTCACATCCACAACTATTCAGCTGCAGTATATTTCCATAGGAAACAGCTTTAATTTCAAACCATTCATGTATAAAGCCACTAGCCTGTGTTCTTCCTATAAAATCCATCAACCATAATGTTCTGGATATTATTATCATGTTTCATTCTGTCCCACATTTCTAAAAGTATACCTATATAATAAGCACCCAAATGTCACTATATGTGTCTGCGTTCAAAAGTATTTCTGCAAAATTCAAGTGAAGGTTTTCAAAGATTAGTGCAATTAACTTGGCCATCAAATACTGCTATAGAAACCCATGCGATGATTACAAAGCCCACAGCTAGAGTCTTGTTCTATTGTATCAGTTTTTAAAGTGTTTTTAGGAGATCCTTGGTATTTAGTTTTGCTTCAGTTCCAGATGAAATAATGTTACTGGAACATTTTGTTGAGGATTTACCTCTGGAAGAACAAAAAGATGTTCAGAACAAGAGGCTAGATCCAAGTGGGCAGCGAGAACAAGAGGCATTTCCCATTAAGACATCTTCCTGTGTTAAAAACGGACAACAGAAACACAAACAAAAAGAAGTGAGCAGAGAAGTTCAGAAACCTTTTATCTGATTGTTGTTGCTTAGCGACAACTTTCTTGGTCTCCATGTGTTCCTGTCACATGATTTGTGTTGCCAAGGAAACGACTCCCTTGATATCCATGTGCTCAGCATGTGTATTCCACTTTGCCGCTGGCTCTGGGAGAAAAGAAGGCAGCGATGCAGCATGTGACAAACTGCGGAGAGAGCTAGAGCTTGGAGGAGAGCCATTTTCTTGGGAAAGGGTTATCCACGCAGCCTTTGTACAATGTCTGCAGACAAAAGAACTGCATCCACCATTGCTTAATACTAGCTTGTGGATGTCCTTAAAATGGGATTATTACATTATCCATGTACATAAGAATTTAGCACTTACACCACTCTGATTATGAGGCAGTGCCTTGTTTTGTTTTTCTCCATCATGCTCTTGCAGGGAAGAAAACATACAGCAAAGAACCAAAATGGCATTTTGGTTAAGGAAGGAGACCTGTGCTCATATTCATATTCTGCCATTAAGTTCATTAGGTGAACTTGGACCATTCACTATGTCTCACCCTAATATTTTGTCCATACACTGGTTTGTCTGTTGAAAATGGTCTCCCAGACTGTTTTTGGCTTCAGTAGAGAAAGAAGATGGGTACCTGTCACTCACCCCCTGCCCCCGCTAGGGGGCAGTTTAGATTTGGGAGACAGTTAATCCTTCTTCTCCAGCATTGCAGCCCAGATCCATGTAAACTCTGCTCTGCAACTGCTTTTTGTAGCTAAATTATACACTGAGGGATCCATGTAGATAGATCCCGTGGGAATCCATGTTGATCTGAAGCAGTAGAACAAAAGTAGGAGTCCAATAGCACCTTTAAGACCATTTTTTTTCAGAATGTAAGCTTTTGTGTGCTAGAAGCACACTTCATCTGACAATGGGATGGAATGGAAAGCAGTCCTATATGTGGAGAGAGTGGGTAGTTAATTAGTATGCAAAGTCATGGAAATATTTTTTAGCAGATTAAAAGAATCACAAGTTGGGGTCTGGTGATTGCTGGTTTGTGTTGACTCAGCAGAAACAGCAGCAAAGGCAATAAACATCAGAATAGAAGATTGATGTCTATGTCATTAGGTATGCTAAGTGTGAAGTGCTTAGTCTGTTGTTAGTCTGTTGCAATGTTAACAAGTCTGGGTTAAAATGAGGACATTTCTTTCTCAGAGGTTTTTCCTGTCCACCTAATTTAAACATGCAAAACATATAAACATCATTCTAGTTTGCCATTAGAAAAATAGAACACATCCAGTCACAGATGCCTAATGACACATGTAGCTAGGCTTTAAATTAGAAAAAGAGGAAGCTCTCAAATACATGAAAACAATTCTACTATAAATGTATACATTCTATAATAGGGCAATGTCCTTATAACATTTATCAGGCAGAAGTTCATTAATATAATTTCATAGGAAAGTTCAAAGAATGGCAATGATGAGTTAGACAGTGAAGGAGATAACTTGAAATAACTTTGAACTGTAAATCTACAACTAATGCAATTGTAGTAATGTCAGGCATTGTTAAGCTAAGCCCCATTACTCTTGTGATACAACCTGCTCAGGTGAACCTCTCTGATGAACAAGTTTGACTCTATAGTCATCCTGATGAGCTTCTCCAGGTTCTACATAAATCAGTGTAAATGTAAAAAATATGATGGGTAGCCACATCAGTTTATCTTTAGTAGTAGAAAATAGTAAGAGTCCAAAAGACTAACAGCATTTGTGGTAGGGTATGAGCTTTTGTGAGTCACTGCTCACTTCTTCAGATACAGCTAGATGCTAGAATGTGATTCCATATTGGAAAGCAGAGAGATTTCAGATTCCAAATGACATTAACAGGCAAATGACAATACAAGGTGTGATTGGATTAGGTGTTATATGTAACAGCTACTACCTCTCTGTTTTACATGTGTGTGTGTATGTGTGTGTTTAATAATATATGAGACTGATTTACAAATATACAAGCAAAGCATAGGTTCAGTTGGCAAAGGTTATAATGTCTACAAGGTAGCAGTTCTGCTGTCCTGCATCTGATCTTCAGGAAGTACACCAGAGTGCTTCACTTTTGGCCTGCTCCCAGCTCTCCCCCTCTCTTTGCCCATACAGTTTCTGAAGTGTCATCTGTCATACACTCATTTCAGATCCACATGAACTGCCTGCTCAGGAAATAGCCACAGGTATGTATCATATCCTTGAATCTCATCCAACGTCACTTTTGACAAGGCCATAACAAACCCAGTTTATAATAATCAACTTTCTCTAATAGCAAACCCACATCATCATACAGTTTTGTAAGCCACTGATAGTGCCATCCTAAACACAGTTATACCATTATTTTCTTCTAAGCAAATTGACTTCTATGGGTTTAGAAGAATGTAATTCTGTTTAGGATTGCACTATGAAAAACTCAGATTTTTAGAGGTCTCCTAAATTATATAAAACACACATACTAGGGAAATCAACAGAGTTTTGTGACATCTTAATTTATTTCATGGTGAAACAAACATTCTTCCTAATCTTGCTCAGATTGGCTTGTGCTAAGAAATATGGGACTGCAAAATCTCTCAACTGTGAGGATCAGATATAATGTGGATTCACAGGGACAACTCTATTTAAACAGTGTAATGTAGCAACATTTACCTGAGTGCTGATCTTCATATACAGTTCTGTAATGCATTCAGTGTTCAAAGCACTTTGCTTACATTATCTTGTAATCATTGCAACGGCCTTGTAAGGAAGGTCAGTATTTTCAACTCCATATAGCAGGTGGGGGCTGAGACTGGGAAAAGAGCAGTTTGCCTCAGGCCACCTATTTAGCTCAGAGTCAGAGGCAAGATTTGAACCAAGAACCTCCTGAATCATAGTTCATATAATAGAAGACTGAGTCCTGCAGACACAGTAATAAAAATGCAATCAAATAGATATCTCTTTAAATATCAGTAAAGGGAAATCAACCATTTTTAAGGATTTTGGGAAAACTCCTTGAGATTTTGATGATATTCTGAGGTTGTATTTTCATGGGAGTAATCCCTGTTCCTGGTTCAGTACAAAATAGGGGAGTGGGATTTTAAATGTATGCAGTAACCTCCTTAAGGAGAGCCAGTTTGGTGTAGTGGTTAAGTGGGCAGACTCTTATCTGGGAGAACCGGGTTTGATTCCCCACTCCTCCACTTGCACCTGTTAGCATGGCCTTGGGTCAGCCATAGCTCTGGCAGAGGTTGTCCTTGAAAGGGCAGCTGCTGTGAGAGCCCTCTCCAGCCCCACCCACCTCACAGGGTGTCTGTTGTGGGGGAGGAAGGTAAAGGAGATTGTGAGCCGCTCTGAGACTCTTTGGAGTGGAGGGCGGGATATAAATCCAATATCTTCTTCTTCTTCTTCTTAATGAAACTGTGCCATTATGGGCTCCCCAGTTCCTTGAGCCATGAGCTGTTCCGGGGATTGTGTTACAGAATTTGGAGAGAAGAATGGAATCTCAGTGTCTTTGTGATTTTTATTTATTTGCAAATAGGTAACCTGATTATCAGCAGAAGCAAAGACATGCTCCTACAAGGCAACAGATCCAACACCCTGCCTCAGATCCCTGTAGAAATAGAGAGAGATTGTGCCCCAAAGGTGTTTCACCTTCATCCCTCTCAAGCCTCCAGACTGTTGTTTCTGCAGCTTATCTGCCCTCTCCTGTCAACTTGAGGAGTGTCACCTTCTCCAACCTCTTATTCACAAGCACAGAGAAATCTCCCAATATTAAGGAGGCTAAATCATTAGCTCCCTTCTAATGAAGCATCAACTGACCACTCTGGACTATTAATCAGCAATAAGAAAGGAGTGGTTGGCAATGGTACAATAACAAATAATACTCTGAGTCATGTTGGCAGGGCAGCCGTGCACAGAACTGCTTTCAAGCCCATCTGCCATACAGATGGGCAAATAACCAGGGTGGGTATAACTCAGCACTGGGTTGTAGGGATCAAATATGTTCCCAAACATCATTTATTCACTTAAGCCTGCTTCCAGCTCAAGATTCCCCAAAGTGGCTAACAATAAAAATCAAATTAAGAACACATTAAGAGAATACGGTACATTAAAAATGTTCATCATCCCAACAAGACAGGTACCACCCATCCCTTCTTTGGCCCAAAAACTGATCTGCAAACTAGCCAGCATAAATTTATTCATAAGTCAGAATCCTTAAATTATACGATATCTTCAATAAACAATTAGTTTGTCTTGAATAAAGCTCTAGTCTCATCCAAAGAACTAGAGGCCAGTTTATGTTAAATATTTAGCCTAAATTAGCAATGCCTTCTCCATTCATTTATTACACACAATCCAGATGACATTCTTCCCAATTCTTGCTTTCCTATACTTTTCCATCATATTCTGTTCCCCTCCCCCACTACAGGTTGAACCAAACCAAATTTTCTGGAGGAGATTCTCCTTAACCACCAAAAAGACTATGCAGGACATTGAGAGACCTGTATGGACAAAAGCCATGAAGGACAGGAGCCAAGGGCAATCTTAGTGAGTCTGGGTCCTCAGTTAAAAGTCCAGGATGAGACCTCAGAATCACTGCCCACCACTGCCACCTCACATCAGGGGCAGGCAGCAAGTGTCTCTTTCTCTGTACAAGGTGGGCGCCAGTCCAAAAAACAGTTGCCAGAACCTCAGACTGTACAGGTGCAAGCTGTGGCAGGAACTTTTACTTTTTTGCCCAACTCTTCTAAGTGGGTAAGGCTTTGCCCTTCCAAGCATGAGGGACCAAGGCAGCTACTCTTTGTGCTATTTGACCAAGACTGCCCCTGACAGGAGCTGCAATAAGGAATGAAACTGGGTGAGAATGAGTGAAAAATCTGTCTGGATCCCACCCATTTTCAAACTATTTTTTTCACAAAGTGCAGAGAACTCTAATCTGGAGAACCAGGTTTGATTCCCCACTTCTCCAAATGGCATCTCCAGCTAAAAGGATCAGGTAGTAGGTGATGTGAAAGATCTCTGAGATCCTGGAGAGCTGCTGCCAGTATGAGCAGACAATACTGACTTTGATAGATGAATGGTCTATTGAGAATAGGGTGCCTGTTCTGAACATTTCGCATTGCATTGGTTACTGCTTGAAGGCTCTGCTGTTCCACTTTGAAACTGATGAATTTGTCCACAGATATGTGGCAAAAACTTCAGGCTCTTGAGAAAGATAAACTAAGTTGAAAGCATCGTCAGGCTTGGACTTATTTGACCTCACACCTGTCTATACCAGAAAAGCCCATTTGGACTTGGATTTATTGACTTTATACTTACCTACATAGGAAAAGTTTGCTTGAAACAATCTTCTGTCCTTTATTAAGAGAGACAGACTTGGTTTATGTCTGTTATATTTGTAATTATTGATTATGTATTTAGATTTATGATTCTTATGATTCACAATATATACAATTACTTGGAATAGTCTAGAAATTGTTTCCATGATTTTGTTTCTCTGTATTTTGCTTGGATACCATGGTGCTTATTTTGTATTCAGTCTCTGATTCAGTATAAGGCAGCATCATGTGTTAATGGTTTGTGGATGGTTAGAAGAGAAGCAAGCAGGAAAAGGTGAGGATAGGAGAGTTGCCAGGATGAGGGGAAAGATGACATAATGTGATGAGGGGGTGTCATGATCTGTGCTGTGCTGTGAGAGAGAAGCCTAGTAGGCCTAAGGAGCCTGTGAGGCCTGTGTTTCAGTAGAAAGAGACAGCCTACAATTCGCAGAATGCTTGGCGCTGGTTTCAGCCAATCAGCGTCCAAGTAGGTTCTGAGGGGAATAGTTTAAAAGCTCTCTCAGGAGACAGACGCTGTTCTTTCCTCCTGAGAGGTCCAGCAGGTAGGACAGCTGCTGTTAGGAGGAAGACCCTCACTCTGAGGGAGAGAGTGAGCAGGCCGAGCCCTGGGGCCTTACAGACAAGGAACAGTTAAGTTCAGTAGCGTTAGGGACTTTATATTTATTTTCCTTCACCCATGTTACTATAGTTTTAAAGCACCTTATCTTTCACTTCCCCTTTTGTTATGTATTGACTTTAAGTGTACCGCATGGTGAGCCCTACAGAAGGCGACCCCAGGGTCCCCGGATGTAGCTCGCCATTCGCCCCGCCCACCAATAATAATAATAACTTTTTATTTGTATCCCGCCCTCCCCGCAAGCAGGCTCAGGGCGGCTCACAACATGTGAATACAGTATACAATAAAACCATGTGCAATCAACTATAAATTCATATACAATTTCAATATAAAATCATCCTTAAAATCATTAAAATTACATTAAACTTAAGATTATGGTGCTATAATTAAGATCTTTCATAAAATCCAGTGATTAAAACATAAAACATAGAACATATCCAACAGGACTTTCTTGGCTCGGTTTATGTGAAGGCTATTTTAAAGAGGTGGGTCTTACAGGCCCTGCGGAATTGATCTAAGCATCGCAGGGCCCGTACCTCCTCCGGGAGTTGGTTCCACAGTAGGGGGGTCGCTACAAAGAAGGCCCGATCCCGGGTGGACTTCAATCTGGCCTCCTTTGGCCCAGGGATATTCAGCTGGTTCTTTCCAGCTGACCTCAGCGCTCTCTGGGGTTCATGCGGGGAGAGATGGTCCCTCAAGTAGACAGGTCCTCAGCCATATAGGGCTTTAAAGGTAATAACCAGCACCTTGTAATGAACTCGGTATGCCACCGGCAGCCAGTGCAGTCCGCGTAACCCCGGCTGTATGTGCTCCCATCTTGGGAGCCCCAACAGCAGCCTAGCCGCTGCGTTCTGCACCAGCTGCAGCCGCCGAGTTCGGCACAGGGGCAGCCCCATGTAGAGGGCGTTACAGTAGTCCAGTCTTGAGGTGACTGTAGCATGGATCACCATTGCTAGGTCTTGGCGCCCAAGGAAGGGGGCCAGCTGCTTCGCTCGTCGAAGATGAAAAAACGCAGACTTGGCAGTGGCCGCTATCTGTGCCTCCATTGATAATGAAGGCTCCAGAAGAACCCCCAAGCTCCTGACTCTATGGGCCGCTTTCAGCGGTACACCATCAAAAGCCGGAAGGGGGATTTCCACCCCCAGGGAACCACGGCCCAAGCAAAGGACCTCTGTCTTCGTTGGATTCAACTTCAACCCACTCAGCCTGAGCCAACCTGCCACGGCCTGCAATGCTAAGTCCAGGTTCTCCGGGACGCAGCCAGGCCGGCCATCCATTAGCAGATAGAGCTGGGTGTCGTCTGCATATTGGTGACACCCAAGCCCAAACCTCTGGGCTATCTGGGCAAGGGGGCGCATGTAGATGTTAAATAACATCAGGGAGAGAACTGCACCCTGTGGCACCCCACACACTAGTGGGTGCCTCTGGGACAGCTCTCCCCCAATTGCCACCCTTTGTCCCCGCCCACCAAGACCTGTGGCGGGAAGTCTGGATAGATTGGCCTGGTCAATCCAGGGGGCAGTTCCGGGCAATGTATATAAGCGGGGCCCGGCCCGCGTGCTAGCTCTCCTGTAATGTGCTCACAATAACCAATGTTGCCTTCCAACCGTCTCAGTTCTCAGTACATTACACCTTTATTGATTTTGCTGTTTAAAATGAACCCTTTTTTGTTCTTTGTTACTCTGCCTGGTCTATATGCCTATTTTCTTGACCAAAGCAAGAGACTGGAAGGGCTTGGGAGGGTACTCTGGTCCTTCCCTAATTCCAAAGTGGTGGCAGCATCAGGTGGCACCCCCATCTGGGTCATGACAGGGGGATACAAGGGAGAGTGAGATGCCGCGTGCATAGGGTTGCCAATCCCCAGGTGGGGGCAGGGGATACCCTGGTTTGGAGGCCCTCCCCCCGCTTCAGGGTCATCAGAAAGCGGGGGGAGGGGAGGGAAATGTCTGTTGGGAACTCTATTATTCCCTGCAGATATTTATTCCCATAGAAAATCATGGAGAATTGATCCGCGGGTATCTGGGGCTCTGGGGGGATTGTTTTTTGGGGTAGAGGCACCAAATTTTCAGTATAGCATCTAGTGCCTCTCCCCAAAATACCCCCCAAGTTTCAAAAAGATTGGACCAGGGGGTCTAATTCTATGAGCCCCAAAGGAAGGAGCCCCTATCCTTCATTATTTCCTATGGAAGGAAGGCATTGAAAAGGTGTGCCGTCCCTTTAAATGTGATGGCCAGAACTCCCTTTGGAGTTCAATTATGCTTGTCACAGCCTTGATCTTGGCTCCAGCCCTTATGTCTCCTGGCTCCACCCCCAAAGTCCCCAGCTATTTCTTGAATTGGACTTGGCAACCCTACTCGTACAAGTCCTTGTGAGTTACCCACTGTGCAGCTGGGCTTGATGGCTGGCATCGAACAACTTGGCCATAATTTTCTGGGTAGAGGTTGCTAGGGGAATGGAAAGAGGAAAAACTGAAGATGAGAGGAAGATAAAGGTAGGTTGACTAGTGGGTGGGAAGGAGAGAAGAAAGCAGTAAAAGAGGAGAGAATGTGAGGACTTTTCAGCAAGAAAAAGAATAAATAGTTGGGGAGGGAGTAAATGGGATGCCCCTTGCAAGTCCGTACAGGTCTACTGCTTGTTGTTTTCTGATTAAGATTGCTGATTCACATGTTCAAATACAACAATTGTTAGGGTTCATTTATTCATATGTGTACATTCGCACATTTGTTGCCTGCCAACAGCAACAAAACCTGCTGCATATGGATGATGTCAGCCCACATACATCTTAAATGCTTGGTCACATTCATATGGACTGAAACTATCAAGGAACATGGAGCTCCATTGCTTGCAGTCAAGGAACATGGAGCTCCATTGCTTGCAGTCAGTTTCCCATGAGAAATGGCTGTAGCAAGAAAACAGAATCAACCATGCAGAATCACTTTTTAGTTTCTTTGAGTGTGCAGTAGGGGCTCTCAGACACAGTGAAGCTTGGGGCTTCCATTGAGAACTCCTTTTAAAATCACAGCAGGGGCCCAGTTCAGGTCAAGACTGTTGCACAGTGGGAGAGGGACTCCAAAAGTAGTCCCCCTGCAATCACTGGGCAAATCTGGCCCCCCCAGCAATTTTAAACAGGAGTTCCTATCAAGAACTCCAAGCCCCAGTATGTCTGCAAGCCCTTGTGGTGGGCTCATAGATGTTTGTAACATCTAGTTCAGCCCTTTGATCCAATTTCTCCTGGGAATAAATGGCACTTACTTAAAGACTAGGATTCCTTATAAAAACAAAGATCTACACATTTGATGGTATGATTCCAGAGATCACGATGGAATATTCTGAGGGACATGCTGAAGGTAAGACATTTGAGAAGGTGGAAAAAAGGAATCACAAGACTCTTATGTAGTTTGTAGATCACAGACTTTGTATATAGCTGAAGGATGTTTGCTAATAAATACTATTTAATGGGTCCTATGTAGTCACAATCTAACCACTGTTCCAGTGGGACTTACTGCTCCTAAGAGCTCAAAGAACTGCAGCCTCAGGTATATGCAGAGCTGGTGTAAAGAACATTAAGAGCTTCCATAGCCAAAACTCATTAGCAGATATGGGCTCTGCACAGTTACAATCACAAGAACAGATTTCTGCAGAACCCCATATCTCTCATCCATCTGAATTGCCTTGACCAAGAACATTAACAGCTTCCTCCAGCTAAGCAAAAAATATTATTTAAATACATGAGTGTTAAGTCTTGCTCAATGAAACCTCACAATTACACAAGCAGCGTGTTGGCTGCATTTGAAGTTCTATTAAATATTATTGAGAGTAGCCAGATGGTGTTGCTGCTGCAGGCTGTCTTGCTGGTTTTGGAGACCAGGAAGTAGCTGGAATGGAAAGCTTCATAGAACTACATCTTCAGAATGTTTCAACATTCCAGATTTTCTGACTGCAGAGACAATCTGCTTTGGTGTGGATCCAGGTTCCTTCCAAGTAAACCCCATTAATATTGTCTTTTGTATGGATTAAATTACAGTTTATTTTTAGAGTACAGTAGAGATTTGATGAGGCCCTCACAAAGCCTCCAGTCTGATAAAAACATTATATATGGAGCATTAGTCCATATACATACACACAACAAAGGAGTGTTAAAATAAACTCTAATTTAATGTAAGTAAAGATGATACCTAGTGGTTTGTCACATTGATGGTGGTGATGGAAACTGCTGTCAAGTTTCAGTCAATTTATGGCAATCTTATGGGATTTTTAAAGCAAGAGATTACTAAAGATGGTTTGTCATTGCCTGCCTCTGCTTAGCTATCCTGGACTTCCTTAGTGGTCTCCCATCCCAATAAGATGGCATCTAAGGTTACAGGAAAGTATTAGAGAGGTGCTGAAACACTGCATCTTTCCACAGCTGCCAAAATGATGGAGGGAACTAATGGCTGCACATGTATATTGCCAGGGGATACTGTCAGCAGAGATTCATTCATTCACTCACATTTTATTTGTATCCCGCCCTCCCCAACCAGGCGGCTCAGGGCGGCTAACAACAAAAGCTCGATACATACAATATAATAGATAACAAATAATTACAGTTGATTAAAATCCATTAAAATTCTAAAAACATTAATACTTTGTGCTACAATCGCTGGCAAGTTTACTAGTAATTTAGTAGTTTCAGCTGGTGAAGATCTATGAGGGGGATTGCGCATTTGGAGTCTGAAGCTGGGGCAAAACTGAAGTTTGAGCACATAATTCTATTGGGGGCAGTTCTTCCTCCTTTTGGGGGGGGAATACTTTGGATCAAATAACCACAAGAATAGGATATGAATTAAGATATGCTACCCCCACCACACCAGCCCTGGATTAACCATTAAGCCAAATAAACAGATGCTTAGGGCACCCAAGGAAGGGGGGTACCACAGAGTCTCTTCCCCTAGCTATCATGCCATTCACTTTCATTACCACAGTCAACTTTACTAGAATTTGTTATAATTGTCCTTATCTGCTGTGTTTGATTTTAATCTGTATTGTTAAAAAAAGTTTTACTTGGCACAGTGAGCACTTATTGAGTCTTCATGTCTTGTCAGTTAAGCAATGGAAGGGCTGAAAGGCACCACTGTTGGGTTGCGCTTAGGGCATCAGTCAGCCTTAATCCGGCCCTGCCTCTCACTTTTCAACAGGTAAACGCAAATGAGATGCAGACCTTTCTCCCTTCTCTTGTCATAGAATACCAAAAGGAGGCAAGGAGATAGATAACATGCAGCTATCAGAAACATTGTGCTGTTGGCAACACAGGTAACATTTCCCATCACTCCTTAGCTCATGAGAGCATGCTTTCTATACAGTCATGAGTGATTTTAAAAAAAATTAGGCTCCTTTCTAGATATTTGACATAAGTTCATCTTTGCTGACTCAGCACACACCACAGACTTGCTGGGAGAGGGAATATTGTTGACAAGTTGGTAAAATGTGGTTTGGATCCTGTTACTGTTAGGTGGATCTGTAACTGGTTGACAGATCGCACCGAAAGAGTGCTTGTGAATGGTTCCTCATCCTCCTGGAGAGGAGTGACAAGTGGAGTACCTCAAGGATCTGTCCTGGGTCCTGTTTTGTTCAACATCTTTATAAACTATTTGGATGAAGGAATAAAGGGAATGCTTATTAAATTTGCCGATTATACTAAATTGGGAGGGGTTGCTAATGCAGTAGAACAGGGGTGGCCAACGGTAGCTCTCCAGATGGGGTACGTATTTGTGGGTTTCCTGCATTGTGCAGGGGGTTGGATGAGATGACTCTGGAGGTCCCTTCCAACTCTATGATTTAATCCCTCCCCAAACTGGCTTTCCCAGTAGAATCTGCCTCTTACCCATCCAGCTGGAAGGAAAAGACTGACATATGCTGGGGAGGCTGACAAGGAGAATGATGGTATTCATGTCCCATTTTCTCTTATCTGGGACTTCTTTAATCACATTTAGGATGCTTACAGGACCCTGATTGTGGTTTTGCTCCCCTAATTTTCCAAAGTTTAGGAAACTCTAGGGTAGCATGTTAGAAGGTCAGGTTGGGTGCGTGAGAGTACACACCAGAAGGCGGCTTTCAGAGGCCTGTAATTGGAGCACAGGGGCATATGGAGAGTGATAGTCCAGCAGCTATTAGGTTCCCAGATCTTAAAGTTTGTAAACTGCAAACTGAACTCAAACTAGAAAGCTAATTTAGCTACTTCCAAGAATGTACCTTAAGTCTAATCAGTTTCAATCATACTAAGAGTTCTCCCTTGTATGAGTGCTGATGAGAGATTAGTGTAGTTAATTAAAAAGGTAAAGGTAGACCCCTGTGCAAGCACCAGTAATTTCCGACTCTGGGGTGACGTTGCTTTCACAACGTTTTCACGGCAGACATTTTACGGGGTGGTTTGCTATTGCCTTCCCCAGTCATCTATACTTTCCCCCCAGCAAGCTGGGTACTCATTTTACCGACCTTGGAAGAATGGAAGGCTGAGTCAACCTTGAGCTGGCTACCTGAACCCAGCTTCTGCTGGGATCAAACTCGTGAGCAGAGCTTAGGACTGCAGTACTGCAGCTTTACCACTCTGCGCCATGGGGCTCTTAGTTTATGTAGTTCATTAGCAGTGATTTTATTGGTACAGCTATGGAGGGAATAATTGTGTTTTCCTCAAACAATACTGTATTGTAACTTGATGGGAAAATGCAGTATTCCCCAACAGAGGCACTCATCTTAAACTACCGTGCCATGCAACAAACAGTCATTTAAATCTCCAGGATCCCTTGCCAAACTGGCCTGGAGAAAAACTGCTGACTGACCCCCTAGTGCAGATGATGGGCTATGCAGTGAGGAACAGATTCAATCCTCAGTAGCTCTGATTTGAGTTTTTTAGCATAAAATAAACAGGACACAATTCAGAGGGCACAATTCATGCCCTTCACATGAGATATGAGTTATCAGGGCAGAAGACAAATTTTTATCCAAGTGAATCAAGGTGTATCACATGAGGTCTAGCCCTGACCCCCAGAATCTTGTCCCCTTTGCTTCCTTGAGACATATTGTGGCAGGGACGTTGAACATACAGCTTGGGGGCTGAAACTGGCCTGTCCAGGTCTGCTATCTGGTCCATGAGCAAAGAAAAGGAGAGAGGTGGTGGCAGTGGCAAGAGCAGCAAAAATACGTCAGATGTGATGGCTGGAGGTCATCCTCCCTTTCTCTCTCTCTCTCTCTCTTGGCTGTGCATGTGTGGCTGCTGCCTGCTCTCCTCCTCCTGGCAGAGACAGGGGTTGCCACCTCCCCATCTGTGTGCATGTGCTCTGAGCTCCCTCTTTGCTTCTGCAGAAGCTGCCTCCTTTGCCACTGTCACCTTCTCCTCTGCCCACCTTTCAATCTTCCTCCACCACAATGACAAAGAAGCGGCCCTTTGGGAGGAGGGAGGAAGAAAATCATTATGCGTGAGGGTGGTGGGGGAAGCTGCTGATGGAAACAGACGTTAGGGGGAAGGGTAGGAATGGGAATGACAGAGTGTATCTGGACTGGAGGGATGGACATAGAAGGGAAGGGTTTAAGTGTGTGCAATGTGCTGCAAGGTGAGAACTGCATTTGGAAAGTCATAGGAGAGGAGGAGAAATATAGCTGCCGTGGTGAGGGAAGGTGCTGAATGTGTTTGCACATGCAAGAGCAGGGATATAGTTGGAGGCTCAGATAAAACAAGGAGTCTTAAGCCACCTTAAAGACTTAATTAGATTTTGATCCATCATTTTTATTTGTGGGATAGGGCAGGGTATAGGGCACTTGCAGGATAAGGCGGGGTATAAAACAAAAAATTAAATTAAAAAAATTTAAATTTTCTAGGCATCTGTACCTTGTTTTTCTTCAATGGGGATCCAAAGTAATTTACAAGTATCGTTCTCCCCATATCTATGTTTTTGTTTTCACACAAAGCCTCTGCAGGGTACATTAGCCTGAGAGAGTGACTTGCCTATAATCACCCAGCAACTTCCACGGCACTGTGGAGCTTATGAACCTGGGTCTCCCAGTTGTTAGTTCTCATGCTGGACTAGATGGACTACTCATCTGATCCAGCAGGGCTCTTCTTATGTTCTTACCTCTTCTAGAAACTGAAGCCAAATAGCACAGTACTGTAATAACCAGCAGTTAAGAAATCTTCCTTAAGCTTTTTAATGCCAGAAACTGTTCAGTTCAGAGTACTTTAAACGTTTTTTTATTAACGCTACCTACTGAGTTCATGGTAGACACAAGATTTAGACTGAGATCTGCCTAGTTCACAGTCAATATTTGCTATGCTGCAATATCCTGCTAGACTGTCTGGGATAGCAACAATCAACACCCTGAATATGTGGATTTTGAAGGTCTGATGCTTGGATTCAGAAAACTGATCACACATGAAACACTGTTGCTGGAAGAGGCCCAAGTCATTGCAGAGCTGAGATTTATCTGACTGCAGCTAATGGGTTGCATAAACGTTAAAAACCTTCTCAAAATGGAAACGGAATGAAGCAAAAATCCCTCTACAAGTTATTACAACAGCTGGCTGTTAAATCTTCACTCACAATGCATCGATGACTTACAAATAAGAACAAATGTGCCAACACCTTTTTATTTTTATAGTTTGAGCTAACTGCTCTCAAAAGTGCAAATCAGTTTTAGGTTGCAGTCTATCACATACCAACTCCTGATGTGACTTCTTATTTCTATCTGCAGCATGAGCGTTTTAGAAACTTCCAAGCAAAGCAGTTGGCTCTCTCAGGTAAGGATGCTGCAATCCAGTACACACTTGAGAATGAAAGCAACTGAATTCAGGGGAACTTTCTTGTGATTGTGTTATCTTTAAATATATTTAAGCACTTTTCTCTTGGAATGTTGTCAGTTTTCACCTTCCAAGCTTGTTTGTTCACAAGAACCTTTTGCAGTCTAAAAAGTCTCTCTCTCGGCTTGGCTTCGCGAACGAAGATTTAAGAAGGGTGCAATAGTCCACGTTTGCTGCAGGCTCGCTGGTGGCTGACAAGACCAATGTGGGACAGGCAGGTCCGGCCACAGCGGCTGCAGGGAAAAGTCTGATTTAGGGTTGGTCCTGTAGCAGTCTAAAAAGTAGCATTAAGAGAAATTATCTCAATTCTTTATCCAATTTCTCCTTGAATTTTTAAATAAAATTATTCATACCCACCATTTTCCTCAATGAGCCAACAATTCGTCTTATTTCCCTCCTTTTAAGAATGTAGAGTTAGCTTCTAATGAATTCTGTTTCCATCAAAGAGAAATTTGAAGAGCAGGGAGATTCTGCTAAATTTCAGAACGCAAAAGATGCTTAGAGGAAGGCAACATCTTCCCAAACCTTCACACTGCTAGACCACTCCTTAGTTGTATATGTGTAGCATAGAATTCAAGGGCCCACATTACAAAAGGGTGCATTTCTTTCTCAATTAAGAGAAAAAATTGGATTCCCCCCCCCCCTTAGGGAAGACTTATTAAATCCTTCACTCAGCTTTTGTGATGTTTTCATTTTCTAATTGGATCATAGCCTCCTGTTTTTCAGGATCCAGAATTTATATTGGTTCTAGAATATACCAACAAAATGTCCTTCAGTATGAGGTTGGCTCATTTTAAGAACAGGGAACGATGCCTAGGACTGTCACTATCCAATGTCAATTATACGTCATTCCGGGGATCTGCATCAGGAAGAAAACACACATACCTACCTTAGAGTTTCTGTAAAGACTGAGAACACATGAAGCATGTCACTGAGGTGATTTTATCTCCCCCCCCCACACACACAACTTTTAACAGATAGACACTTACTTAATGGTTTGGATCCACCAGTCTTGGACATCATATACCAGAATCAAACTATAGTACAAGAAAGACTGGAGCTCTCCAAGTGGATCCCTCCCCGCTTGTAACTCCAAGAAGCAGTTGCAGGCTCCAATATGGATCAAGGTTGTAGCACTGGGGAAAGGAGGATCCTCCACATGCCATTTCCCTGACCAAGAAGAGACAGGGTGCTGTTGTGCAGTGGCTAGTGTCAAACTAGCATCTGGGAGACCCAGGCTCAAATCCCCCCTCTGCATGGAAGCTTCCTGGGTGACTTGGGCCAGTCACAAACACACAGCACAATCTACCTCACATGGTTGATGATGTTGCAAGCCACTTTAGGCCACTCCATTGGGTAGAAAAGTGGGGAATAAATGAAGTAAATATAATAAGCCATAGGGCAATGTTTTTGAGATGGAGAAGCAGTTTAACCCTTCTTCATTCGTGCTGCAGGCCCAAATCCCTATTGTGTGTATGCGCACATGCACAATTACCCTACTTTCCCCTCATTTAACTACACCCTGGGGGAGCCAATCACAGATCCCCCCAAATAATGAGATGCTTAGCTGTTATTTACTACTGTGACCTGCATGTTAAAAGTTACACTTGCTCACAAGGAGAATAAGTTCACAAACTGAAGACCACCAACTTAATACATAAGAATATCTTTAAAATTTATTTGACTAATTGTGTTACATTCAATATCTGATGTGTTTCTTCTGGACATAGAGTTGGCATAAATACAAACAAGCCTTTGTGCCTTCCCTAAACAAGAGATAAAGTACTAGAGACAGGGGAACATAGCTTCCATCTTTGTATTTACAGTCTGCCTTTACAACTTAGTGCTAGGAATATTTACAGAAAATACAATAAGAACAAAAAGATCATGTCTTGGCAACATACAGAACTTTATACACAATTGTACATGATTTTAAGCACATGGTATCTCGCCATCTCCTTCCAAGCCACTCCCTGCAAAGACCCCAGTTATCCTTCAAGCGATGATTTCTTGCCATTGCAAAACACATCACTGAGTTTCAGCTGGATTTTTGTGCACTGTTCATCTGGAATCACAGTCCTATAATCCTCCTGGGCTATATAATCTGAACACTGCATGTGAATTGCATACCACTGCTGCTGGGAAGTGACTAGATAATGGGGCAGCCTAATCCTCAAGGCTCTTCTTTCATTTCTACAGCCCATGAAAGTCAATGGGGTTGTACCGGAAGCAAACTTTGTTTCCTACCATTGCAGTTCTGCATACAAAATAGCTACTCCCCTCCCCCCAGACATGATTCCCCTCATCTCTCCTCCTGTTTGATTTTTGCTTTGCATTTAAAATCTCCTTGAAGGGCCCCTGTTTAAGAAAGGTGCTTTTCATTTCTTAAAAGGGAACTTTTCACCAAAGTATTAAAAACTTGACAGTTTCCATATCAAAGTGCTATGAAGATGACAACATTTTACGACCTCCATTTATATTAACATAATGCTCTCTTATGAGAACTGTGAGTGTAATGCCTTTACAACAGAAACCTAGGTAAATGTTTGTAGCCCTAATATTGCATCTCTTCAAGAGAATGAAAATAAATACTAAAAGGAAATTAAAATAACTAAATGAAATGGTAATAGGAAACAAGCAGCACAAATAGCAAGAACCAAGTCAATTTACACTTCTCTTACTACTTTTTAATTTTTTTGGAATGTTATTCAAAACAAGCACTGGAAATTTAAAAGGTTATCCTGACAGCTCCTTTAAGTATGGTATTCTGACATCTCATTTGACTCAGTAAGAGCCAGTTTTTCAAATGCAACAGTGTTTAGAGAGATCTTAACCAGAACATTTTATTGCAGGCAGCCTACAGTTCCACACAGATGACAGGAAAGTATTAGTGCATTCGGAAGCCTTCTCTTTTACACATGTACACACAGACAACCAGCATCTGTACAGAAGGACCACATCACACTCAACACCTAGGAGAACACAGTGAAAGTGAGCCCTTACACATTTCCATTCATTGTTCAGTGCCGTTCGGAGGAACCACTGTTGTACCTCCACCTTTCTTAACATTATTATTATTAGCAGAACCAAAGTCATGCATGCAAATTTATTTCTCAATGCCAAGTCCACTTGTGTGCTGGTAAGTACAGATTGGAAGTCAGGAGGACTTACAAACATGCAAGTGGATTCAGGATAGCATGCCTGTTCGAGAGCTTTTGAAATAGACTAAATTAAGGCTGCTTCAAGCAAATTATAAAGTCCTGTCAAATTTTGGGGATAAATACAAACATGCACAAAAGGAAAGGAACTCCTGAAGAAAAAAGCCTTTACAACACAGGTGATTCTTGTAGCTTTATGGCAGAGTTTCTAATGCCCTGAAACTTCATATACCGAAGAGGTCTTTAAATTCGAGAGCATATAATTAAAGGCAATTTATTTCAGATGGAACTTCACAAACCTTAGCCAAGTTTCTCTCAGTTCCAAAGTCACTGTAGGTTAAGACACTTTTTTCTCATCTGAGCAGCTCAGAAAGATGGTTTGGGCAGTCATTAATCACATGAAATAATGCCATTGATGCAGAGTACATATATGGTTCAAACAATTATCACTAATGTTGGCAATTCTTTTTATATGCAGACAATCAATTGCTCAACCACGTATCTAGCATAGGTTTAGTAGTACAATAATGGCATTTAATCAAAAGACTAAATGTGACAGATGGCATAATGGATCTGAACAGTGCCTAGGAGTGAAAGTCAGTTTAGTGCTCATGCACTATCCTATTCCTGGCAAATATTCAGTATCAAGTGCAAGGTGCTATACAAGTGTTTGGTGCACTCACAATTTTCATCGGCTGCATTATTTCCTATTCTAATTTTGTGGGTTAATTGGCAAGACCACCCAACATGCCAGACTTCGGAGTGATTTCATTTGGTGTCCTTGTTTTCAAATATAGTGCTAGTTGCACCAGTACTTCAAGGAGGGATGCTACTCCAGTGTAAACCGCATGATCCATTGCTCAGTCTTTTGTATAGATGTCTAAGGCCCTTTGGGATATTCTTCACATGTCACTTTTCTCCTTAAAAAGCTACAATGACAGCTTGTATGAACAAAGGTATCCCTTGTACAAAGACAGACTTTCCTTACTATAAGAGTCACAAAGACAGTACTTCTACAAGGAGCTGTTTTAGAATACCTCAGTCACTGGAAATTCGTGCAAAGCTACCAAATGAACAGTCTGATTCCCATACATTTTTGCTTCACAAGTTACTCCACAACTGGTCATGTCTACTGCTTTGGCCCAATTTAATTACGTACCAAAGCATTAAAAATTAAGAGCCTATTTCGAAAATCTGTTTTCTTATTATCTTAATGATACAAAGGGCAACTAATTCTTCTCTCATATATTCTTCTCTTAAATAGTATCTTGCATATTAATATTTAGACATACAGGTCTAACTATGCAAAACTGTACTCTGTAGTTGTTTTTCATATTCCTTACAAAAGTCAAGGTTTTTAAAGCTTCCAGCCTAACCCACCACAATGACTGAATATAAAAAGGAAAAGGCACAGACCAGTGGAGGTCAACAGTTTTGCAAAGACTTTAAATATGGTTATCAAGCACAACAGTGTCAATGTTCTCATTCTGTGCTACAGGAGTACTTGGGCATAGGAAATGAATATACCAAACTTATTTGATTCTGACAATGTAAAGGCCCAGAGACTTGTTTGCTAACACTGGGAGAGAATTCTGTGTGCTGCAATAAAATTACTGGCCATGAACTAATCTGGGGAAGCAGGAGCTCATTAACAAAGATGAACAAATAAAAGCAAAGATACTGTATGATCACTTATGAACCACCTGCATATGTATTAATTCTGAAAACAAAAGGTATAATAGCAAGGGATACCTAACACTGAAAGCTAGCCACCCTATGGAATTTCTCAGTTATGTTCCAAAAGCAGCTGAAAACATACAGATATGCTGGCACTTAAATCTTGAACACATTTTCTATGAAGCATCCCACTGAGCTTGATGGTGCATCTTTCTGAGTAGGTATAATTAACATTTTAACTGTGGACACCTGCAGCAACTTCCCGCAATTAAGCATCATCATCGCAAAGGTTTCTGGCCAACATGCATCACTCTGCAGCTAATGGTTTTACGGAGTCACAACAGAAAGAAGTTCCAAAAGCAACACGCCAAGCTGGCAACACAGGAATTTAATTCCTGTTGGTTTAAATATCTTATGCTTACTTGGAAGCAAGTCCCATTGAAGTCAATAGGTGTACTTCTCAAGAAACATGATTAATTTGTTTAGAATCGGTTGCCTTCTCAGTCATCTCTAAAAGTACTACTCAGAGAAACCACTTTCTTCAAGTATGGATTTTATAGATACTCTTTTGAAAGACTAAAAGGCATAGGCTAATTTTTAAACCGTTTAGCAGCATCAAAAGAGTTCCGTTAAAATAGTGGTGTTCTGCCTCAGATCTAGATTTCAACAGCAAGAAAACCCATAGAATTTTTTTTTTCCTTTCTCAAAAGCCAGAACTTGATGTGACATAGGGCTTCTACCCAAAACAAGTTTTGTGTCTGTTTCCTCTAACACAAAACATAGCAACCAATGAAGTGAAATGAGACCAAGGAAATGCTTTCATACTCATAGATGGTTCCTTGTGGTGGTGCCAGTTTTCCATCCCTGAGTACAGAGATGGACACATTCCAATTGCATCCTCCTCTGTAATGATTATATTACTTTTTTTATAACAGTAAAAAAAAAAAAAGGAACTGCCACCCAGAAGACAAACATGAAACTAAGTGCTGGTCATGAACTCAGACACAGGAAACAATCACTATACAGGCAGCATATCGATGCCCCAAAGTTGGTTAGTGACCTAAATGTCTATCCTTGGCCCAAGGTAGTTATCACTCCCTTCCCCTCCTGCTCAGGATGTTCATATTAAAACAGATCCCAGCAGCAGTGACAGTAATCCATACTGGTGAACAAACTCTGAGCAACAGAGCTATGGTGCATACACCTCAGATTCTAAGGTGAGCCACTGGAGCTTTCTGACCGGTGGAGGGGGGGGGGAGAATAATGACAAAAGTCTGGCACCAGGACTGGTCATGAAGTGGGCAAGCAAGAAGAATTTAGTGAACTGCACAAAAGCTGCCTTGCAATTGTTGTGGTCTCTGAGAGAACTTGCCCTTGAACCTAACCTGCTCGAGAAGCTAAATTTGAAACTCTAGACATTAGCTCTATGCCCAGAACAGGGCACTTTATGCAACTGTGGGACACTATGAGCTATGCAAAATGTAGCTCACACTCTGTGTCAGACATTTACTAATAGTGACTACTGCTAAGTAATGCTTGATGGTGAAAGATGTTACAGCTTATCCCTCTGCAGAAGTTGGTGATGTGGGGCTGTATTCAGAGACCTGCAGGGTGAGGACCCAGATCCAGTCCCCATTTCTTCCTTGCAGCAAAAGCAGAGGTCATGCTCAAGTTGTGGTTTCTTTATACAGGAGTTCCAAGATGGGGAAGATCGGGTTTTTTTCCTTTTCATTACAGTAGACACCAAGCTCTGATCTAATTGTTCAAGAAGGATATTGGTCTAAGGATTGCAGTTTTTTAGCCCAACCTCTTGGAAAAGGGAGGTATAAAATTCCGGCTCCAGCTGTTTGTTCCTGTATTTATTGACAATGTCAGCTATTTTCTGTTTTCGGCGGACATGAGGAGGATTGTACGAGTCGCTTTCCAGCCTTTTTCTTCGACAAATGTTTATTACTGTCTGTCTCACTAAGAAACCTTTAAAGAAAGAGAAAGGAGACGTTAACAGCCAAGTTAACAATCCCAGGAACATTATTTTTAAAGAGAGCTTGAGGCCAAAAGAAAGTATTCTTAGCCTGCTCAAGTCAGCATGACTTGTGAGGATTTGGATACTTATCACAACTGTCAGCCTTAAAGTAACCACTTAAATGTTAAAGTCCTACTTATATTTGGCAGGTTTCATCTGAATGCAGAGTAATTTGAGTAATATCATCCCACTCCATTTTGGTGCAAAGCTCCCCACCCTGGCTCATATTTTCCCCCTATCCCGCCTGGAAAACTGGGTAAAGAGAAAAGAAATCAAAAGTGTTATATCAGCACACTGCCATCTCTCTTGCCACCAGCAATGCTTCCTCCAGACACAGCTACAATCTGAGTCCCTCGACTTCCATCTCCTAGGCTGCCCTCCTTGACTGCAATACTGCCATAGGAAGAGCTTTTGAACAAAGGGAAAAAAGTAGTACTGTTTTATGTAGAACAAGAGATTTAAGGAAAAATCATTGAGGTGTATACTATCAAATATTAGTGGAGCAGAGCTAAGCTTGTATAAACAAATGTTCCAAATTAAACCTGTTGTATTCTGAAAATCATGCCCAAGGGGTCAGTGTTTCCCCAAGAACAGGATGGGGGAAGGCCTTCAGTGGGAAGGGGGAAAGAGAACCCAGCTAAAACATGGTTAGGATCCACCCTGATCCACTACATTAATATCCTATGCTGGACAAGTTAACAATTAACCGGTTCAGAGACCTACCTAGAGCTCGTCTGCTAACTATCATCCCATCCACCAGTGGGATGACCATGTTGAATTTCCCAGTAGCTCCTTGCACTTTTACTCTAAACAGGCCAGTGTTTAGAGGATGGATGAAGATCACTGGAACTTCTTTTTCAGGAGCAGTGGATCTTAAACACATAAGAGTTAATTTAAAGTCAAAGATATTGTGCTAGCATTGTCTATCCCAGTTTTTTAAAACAGAAAAAAAGAAGAATCCAGGTATATTTACTTTCCTTGGCACAAATGTTCTTCATTTATTTGACAAATGTATGACTTGCTTTTCTGATTTACTTAAAGTGGATTACAACAAAAAACCCACAAATACTAAGCTTTAAAAAATAACATCAAGCACCAAAGTAACACACTAAGATAATAATAATAATAATAATCAGCAACAACAACAAATTTAAGGCTAACAAAAAGAGACTCCAACTCAATAAAAGTGGTCAAAGCCAATGACAGCACAGGTATGTTCCTTCAAGTACTTGGGTCCCACTCATTTGGGACTTTAAAGGTCAACACCAACACTATGAACTGGGCCCAGAAACAAATTGTTAACCACTGCCACTGAGCCATGATTGGCATTAGAGATTGACACCCCACAGAGAACTCCAGTTAGAATCCTTGTAGTCGCTATTGCCAACTGAATCTTTCAGCCATTTTACAAAGGTAGTCCCCAACAGAACTCACTGTATTAGTCTAACTACCGGTATGGGTAAAGTCTAGCTGATGTAGAGACAATGCAATTGGCCCTGTGGAAGGTTCATAAAATAACATGTAACAAACTTCTGTGGGTGGGAAGCTTGACTAGCAGATGGATAGCTGAAACAGACTCATGTATCTTGTGGCCATTACACTGCAGCTTCCTAGGGCTTATGCATGGTGAGTACACACAAGTGGGAACATTGCGCACTCAAACACAAAACCTTGGCTCACAGATATTGTGCACCCAACCACACAACCATGGCTCACCAATATTGGCCACACTAACTCCCAGTCTCTAAGGTTCCAAAGCATACTTCTCTGATTACAACAGCTGTTGGGGCTATGATCTATGAGAACCCAGCTTGCATGTTACAGTAGACAGTCTTCCAAGACTGAAGAAAACAGAAGAACATAATCTATGGGTCAGACCTCAGAAAATATTTGCAAAGCAAATTTAGTCATACCTCAGTGAAGTGCTGCTGTTTGCAGTTGTTTCTACTCCAGTACTGGTCTCTGAACCCAAGTCAGAGAGAGGAAAGTTCTCTGTAAGACAAAGATATTCACAGTATGGTCAACTGTATTACTTTTGCTAGGAACCAAGGAAAGGTACAAAAAACACAGTATCAGAAAATGAAGTCAACAAGTGTGTAGTATTCAAATCAAATATAAAGAATTCTCCTTCTCTTATCCAGTCAGGTAGAAATACAACTCTAGGGTTTACACACCTATATCATCATAGCGTTCAACCCAGACCACATACACCTTGGTTTCAGGTCCCATTGGGGGAACAGCCCGACCCTGAGGCAACCTCTTTGATCTGGAAGTAGGACTGAGCTGTTGCAAATAGAAAACACAGGCATTTGTCAATTAAAGCATTTTTACATTGAATTAATTCATTCATCCATATTTCAGAAGTCTTTAAGACAAACTCATAACTTAACAGCAACTTCTTTTCAGCCTCATCCCTGAACATGGAACAGCTCTGGACAATCTCAGCCCTGATAACAGAAGATGTCCAGGCTTGGGCCCATTTTAGAGTTGTTACTTAGGTTCACCAACAATAGCTGCTTTTGGGGGGGGAAGTTTCAGACGTACAAAATATGGCATGCTGAGTGCTTGGTAAATGACAGCTCTCTAAGAAACAGAACATGAAAGGGCTAAGTGCAAAGCAGCCACAGTTCACTTACTACCCAGAAAAGATCAACCATAGTATGTACCTAAAAATTAACTTTGATTTCTGAACTGAATATTGTGTCTGTCATGAAAACCGCAGTGCATTGCTAACCATCAGAGCTTAAAGGAGCAAGCTACCCTGTTATTAAAACACCTCTTGAATCTCTACTCATTGGTCAGAGAATGTCTTACCCTTTGTGAAGAACTGAGATTATCTGTATGATTGGGAAAGAGCTCGAGGGTCAATGCTGGCTGCTTTATTACTCCAGGTAGAAGATCCACATTACAGTCACTCTCCTGGTCAGAGACATTGCTTTCTAATGAATTGGCTAGAAGTTAAAAGAAAGGGGTGTGTGTGTGTCATAGTCAAGTAGTGTGTAAATTGCAATCACCTTAAGGTGTCATCCATCATGCAACATCTTTCTACAGAACATTCCCGACAGTTACACCAATGCATTTGTGAACAGTGCTACAGTTCCCAGTCTTCTGTACATAAGCAGCCATTTCTTTCATCAAGCACAAAATGCAAAATCAAAAAATGCACACCTGACATACCCAAATACTCATGGCTCTATTGCATATGAGTTTAATTTTAATGCATCGGTGATTAAAAATTCTACGTGTAACAGTAATGTCTTATTAGATAATTTCTCCCCACTGGAAGCACACAAAGCAGTCACGTCTAAAGATTTGATGATCAATAAGAGTCATTCTCCTGAGAACAAAGAGGTAGATACTACCACAGTTTAATTTCATTTGGGTGTGATACTTTGCCATATAGAAGTGAAGGCTTTTTGGCCAACTGAGAAAGTTAATACACTATGAAGATGTACTGGAGAAGTTATTAGAGGAAAGGCCCTTTGTCTCAATTACAGAATGTACTGGCAAGTCTAAGTAACGAAAAACCCTTTTACAAATATGTTTGGAACAGGGATACTGGTTTTCAAATTTTCAAAAAAACGGAGGGAACTTTTGAGACCATGAAAATAGTTTACTTTAAATTTAACTCCTCAAAGAGAGACTCAAGATTTTTTAAAAAGCAATTTAATTCCTGTATGATTTAACACATGTTTTACAACAGCTAGGCTTAAACACTGGCAGTGACAATGAAAATGAAGTCTTTGGTCATTTAGAATGGAAACACTTCAAAAGCCAAGATATACTTGGATGCAAATTACTGGTTTTGTCATTTTTCAAATAAAAGGATTTGACCAAAATCTGATGTGTTAACTTGTAACTTCAACTACTAGTTGATATTACTGCAGAGCCCATGATTGCTGAAAGGTTCATACATTATTGGGTAACAGCATCAACTCCTTCAGTCAAAATGGTTAATAGAATCTTGGATTTAACAGACATTGATATGTTAATGGATAAAATGCAAAATAGGAATAGTTATGTTTAAAAGCCTAGTGAAAAACAGAAATTGTTTATCATTCATTGGATGAATTAATATAGTATTGCACAGATTTATTTTTGTGCTAAGCGCTGAAATAAAATAAGAAATGGAAATGTGTACTTCCGACAAGGTAAGCTGCAAGAAAGAATACATAAACAAGACCTACTTTGAGATCTGCATTCTTCTAGGAAGTTTTGATGCTCCTTTAAAGATTGTGTTGATTTTTATTGTAGAAACAAATCTTAGAAACTTCAAATGTAGTGCACAATACATGTGGAAGGGTCACACAGTGTTATGTCATGTGCATACTGTACACATGCATTGGAAAGCAGAAGCATTTCCAGCTTGCCACAGTGCATTTCCACTGGGTGGGTGAGGGGAATATGTGGTTGACTCAGTTACAGGGCCAAAGTGGAGTCACCTTGAATGTCTAACACACAGACATTTCTATTGCAATGTAGGATGCAGTTCTAATGTGAACACTGAAACAACTCTGAATCATTAAGACACATGCAGAAATCACTTACTCAAGGACTCCAGAGGTGAGGGGACAACAAAAGCTATTTCTGTAAGGGCATCTGCATAATATAGCACCTTCTTCTGTCCATTGAAGATATTTGCCCCAACATCTTCTGAAGAGATTACTTCATCTGAGAAAGAAAAGCAAACAAAAATGAAATGAAAGGGATGGTGGTCTTGTTCCTTATGTCACCTATCAATAAGGGTTACTCAATCTACTTGAACCTGGCCC
Source organism: Heteronotia binoei (assembly GCF_032191835.1). NCBI lineage: Eukaryota > Metazoa > Chordata > Lepidosauria > Squamata > Gekkonidae > Heteronotia > Heteronotia binoei. The sequence goes on from NC_083224.1 coordinate 56,644,964, forward strand.
CTCCAAAAATTACTCTGCCTGTAAAGATCCTCACATGCAGTCATGTACATACCAGGTGCTGCTTCATACAACGATCTGTGGATTGGGAGGGGGGTTTAATATTCTAGCACCTACATGAGAAAAACAAACCAGGATTTCTCCAATGCCCTCCTAAAACATGCACAGAAAAACCTAAGCACAAAGCACCAGATCTTTGATCTCTCTTCTCCACAAATCACATTGGGTTAACAGGGCAATAAGGGTGCAGCCACTTCCCACAAATCCAGTGGGGCTCAGTAAGAGGTCAGCTGCCAGAGGCATTACATCTAGGTCTTGGCTGGAAAGGGAAGGAAGGCATTATCTGCTTCTGGGTCCTCTCCTCTTTGGAACTTCACACTCTGCTCTGGTGTGCTCCCATGCCCACAAAAGCATACTGCCACAGTTAGATAACTAAGTCCTCTATGGCGGCTTCAAATGCAGAGATTTGACTAGTTCATCTGCTGGCCAGTCTGCAGAGTTAAGCACCAGGAAAAACATTCCTTCCTACATCCCCAAGATTTTACCTGTTCATTTATACTGTCCCTTCACTGACTTTGCAGTAGCTGATTTTAGATTTTATTATTATAAGCAAGTGCTACATCTGATTTTAATGCTGTGATATTAATTTATTGTTTACTTGTCTACTTTTAAAAATCCACTTTAATTGCTGTTTTTATGTTTACATTGGAATACATCTTAGAAAACCGTGTTGGGGTAAAAGTATAGGATCAAATAAGATGCCCAACACATCCTTAAGGAATAACATGTGACAACAGCCATCTCACATTCAAAACTGACACCAGTAGTTCTCATCAAAAAATTTGGTTAATTGAAAAAGAATCTAAAGACTGCCAATATAATTAGCTATTAACAGAAGATGTCTATAACAAATAGATGGTTTTGTTGTGTTTGACAAATAGCATTATACAGTTCCATTGCTCACTAGACCTTTCAACAGAGCCACCACCAGCCTCTCCCCTCCCTTTTTCAGTCCTGAGATGACTCATCCAACTCCCTTCCCCATCACTGTTATTGCCTAGAAACCTATGGAAGTCCTTCTGATAAGGAAGAGGAAAAAGTATCAGCCTCTGCCCTTGCAACACCCCCTCATAGTGTGCTATTTCTGCACAGCCTGGAAGCCATAAGTCGATGAGATCACTTCAAAACAAACAAGCCTCACTGCCCCTGTAATCCCCCCCAGCTTGTTCCAAAATATATTTGTAACCATCAGTGGCTGCAACCTTGCAGACCTCAGCATGTGAATATTGAAGGCTGTAAACTGGGGAGGGAAAGAACCTTGGGCAAGGAAGGGGATCTTTATTAATGGTGGAGACGTCAAAAGAGCAAGCGATGGTAATGAACCTCAGCTGTGCCCTCCTCACTGCAATGGTAACAGGATGTATGCCACACAAATTTTCCTAAAGCCACTGGAAACCTCAACAGCAGAGGGCAGCATTCAGCTGATAACCCTATGCCTGTCAGAAAGGAAACTGTCTCGCTTCTTTTGTTAAGGGCAATTTAGCTCCTCTGCTGGGTAGCTTTTACCATCCCCCCCCCTTAACATTAAAGGGGAAAGTACAAATAGGAGGCAGGAAGTGAGATGAGGGGGCAGCTGAAAGAGGGTAAACGGAGACAGAGGTGGGGAATAGGCAGTATGGGTGGAATGAGATTGGCAAAAGACTATTTTCTCCCCCTGATCCCTTCCCAAGATTTATTTGTTTTCTTTATCATTTCTTGTAGACAAAGTTTCATGTGTTTGTTTGTCTTGCAGGCACTTTCACTATAATATCACTGAATAACTGAGACTAGTCTAGTTTATATTTCACATTTCTTTTTTTTCCTACTCACTAATCACTACTGCCCAAATTTTCTATGATGGGAACACTTTTTGTTATGAATCACGGCTTCCCAATTCTGACATTACCTACCAAATACATAGAGAAAATATGCACACAATGCAGTGCATTAGCCAGACTGTAACAGTAAAGGTCTTTCCATGTCTGAAAGTCTCCTGCTGTTAAGAGTCTTCATTAGAACAAAGTCAGCGTTCAGTGCAAAACAGACACACACATATGAAAAAAATGTTATAGCAAATGCTCTTAAGGTGCAAGAACATCATAAAGACACAGTTATTAAAGCAAACAGAGCTCTCCTTGAAAGCCTCTCACCTTGTTCAATTCCCTCGTCATCACAGAAGCTGTTAATGGACCAACTAGTTGAAACATGTCCTGTCCATCCAGGGTGTTTTCCTACATCAACTGACCAACCAAGAGAGAGCAAAAACTCTAGGAAGTGTGGCTGAACACTCCTGGAAGACTCTGCATTCTTCAAGATCTAGAAGAAAAATGATGAGCATTGAAGTAAGAACAGATGGCTATGTAAGAAAGCCATTGCTGAAGCCTCAAAAAGGCACGCTCAGTTTTGACACGTGCTTGAAGTACCAAGACTTATCAGTACAGGAAGTTAAATAGAACTATGGTACATATTGCTCACATCAATTAGGAATATAGCCCAGAGCTGTGTGTATGCTACAACTCCATTCAAGCAGGAAGAGGAACTTCAATGGGAGGTATTACTGGGAACAGACTTCAAACTCAACTTTTAAAAAGAGAGCTTTTAAGCGTCACTGCTATATTAAAAGTGAATGTGGACAACCTGGTCAAGAAGAAGTTCCTGTATAGGCAGGAGTAAAGATTAAGTGCCATACAGAACACCCTGTCCTCCTTGAAGATTAGCAGAAGCAGAATGTTATACAAAAATATGAATGAAGGGCAGAATGGTGCAAAATAAGACTTGCAAGTGAAACCTGTAAGGACTCATGGGAGGCATCTCATTTCCCTCTCCTGAAAGCCTCCATAGCTTCTCCCTTTTTCATGCTTCCTTTCCTTCTAGGGTTCTCAACTTTCAGGTGGGGCCTGAAGATCTCCTGAACAGATCTCCCATTAGGGTTGCCACCTCCAAGTTAGGAGATTCCTTGAGATTTGGGGATGGAGCCTTGGGAGGGCAAGGTTTGGAGAGGGAAGTGGCCTCAGCATGATATAATGCCACAGAGTCCTCTCTCCAAAGTAGTCATTTTCTCTAGATCATGGGTGTTGAACTCATTTGTTAGGAGGGCCAGATCTGACATAAATGGGACTTTGTGGAGCCAGGCCATGTATGTCATAAAATGTAATGCCAGGTAGTGGAGATATACACTTTATAAAAGACACAGGCAAACACAATTAAATATATTTAACTTAAAATACAAACATGCTTAAAACTCCTGCAATATTTTGTTTAAAATGGAAAGGATTTGGCAATGCAATTTGAAAAATAAAACATCATGAAAAAGCACAAGGATCACAACAGAAACTAAAATATAAACCAAAAATACAAAATGCTATGGGCTTAGGAAAACATGAAATGGCTGGACATTGCAAGCTTCTCCCCTGCCCCCAGGTCTACTCAGATTGACAATGGCTCTCCTGTGTAATATCCCCCTTTGGCTGTGGGTTCCCAGGTTAGAGTACTCACTAGGCCCCGGTTCTCAGGTCCATGCAGCAGAGACAAAGCTGTTTCAAAGCATCAACTCTTTATTTGCAAGGACACAACTCTGGGAAGCTTCAGCCCGCCAAAGGAATGCTGCTGGGAATTAAACTGAGCTCCCTGCCATTGAAATGCAGCACAGACAAAGTTGGAAGGAAAATATGGAATAAATTTTTCATTAAGGTCTTTGTACCCAGAGGCCTTAATGGAAAATCCACTCTGCATTTTCTTTGCAGCTTTGCTTCCTGCTGCAGCCAGCAAAGGCAAGGCAGAAAGAGAAAGGAAGTTCGGCAGTCTTGGAGCTTCAAAGGGTGAGAACAGGAGGGGGGGAGGTAGAGAAAAGAGCCCTGTGGGCCTGATCAAAGCCCTAGGTGGGACATTTGACACCCCTGCTCAAGGGGAACTGATCTGTCATCCGGATAGCAGTTGCAATACTGGGTGAACTTCAGCTGGAGGAAATGGCTGCTTTGTAGAGTAGAATCTATGGAACTATGCCACCCTGAGGTCCCTCTCCTCCTTCAACCCCACTCTCCCCAGACTCCACACCCCAAAGCTTTAGGAATTTCCTAACCTGGAGATGACAACTGTATTCTTCCCATCCAACAGCCAACTCACCTTTATCTGCTCCTCTGTCTTAGGCTCCCCTGTCCAGAAGCCTCTACCTAGAAAAACTGTGGCCCAGTTGGGTGCTGCTGGCCATGCCCACTTCTATGGTAGGGAACCCTCAAGGACTTATGGGGTAGCATTTCAATAGCCAGTCTATCCCCCTCCCCACACTGATAACCCCCATATCCTCTCCCATTTGCCTGCCTCATTCCTGCCTTCTCAGCCATTCACCAATCTACCTTTTATCTGCCTCCTATGTTCAGTGATTTATTATTTACTTATTTGATTCACACCCAACTTTCTCCACAGTGAGGACCAAAGCTGCTAACATGACTCTCATATCCTTGTTATCCACACAACAACCCTGTGAGGTACATTAGGCTGAAAGTATGTGACTGGTCCAAAATCACTTTATGCAGTAGGATGGAGAATTGAAATGTGGGCCTTCCAGATCCTACACTGAATATCTAACTGCTACACCACACTGACTGTCATAGGGTAGCTACTATTGACCAGTAGCAAGCAGCCAGGCCTAGCTGAGTCATGGAAGTCAAGTGGTATCATTACCCAGAGCTTACATTCAGGCCTCAGGTTGCCAGCCTCCTGATGGGATCTGGAGATCTCCCAAAATTACAATGAATCCTCCCTCAAAGTCCAAAATAGGCCTGGAAAGAATCCTGCCCTCTCCCCTTCCCTTTTACTGACAGAACCAAGCACTAGAGTGCTGTGGTTGCCTAGCAATGGCCAGTGAGGAAGTCCATAGCATAAAACTACAGGTGCTCTATCGTTTTGGGGGCTTTTTTTAGATTTCACATTTTTCTGTAAACCTGGGACACTTTTCAGGTTTCTAGGCCAACTCTGCTAATAGTATATAGATACAGGTTGCAGAATCTAGTTTATTATAGTACACTTGTTAACTTGGCAAAGATTTGTGATTTTTTTTAAGTATCTGAGTAGGCACTTTTCTTAATTACAGAAAAAAATTCCAAACAGCTCACAGTTATACATTATTGCAAATCTTCTACAAGGAAAAAAAACTCAGGGAAAAATAATGCTGTTATTAAATCAAAGGGCACAGGTTTTCTGTATTAATACTTCGGGGTAAGGACATTTTTGCATGGCATCATGTACAATGATGACGTATAAATAATGTTGAAGTCAGATGGGTGTAAGCATTGCAAGATAATTGTGTATGAAGTCTCCCTATTCACTACTGTTCTCAAAGCATGCAGAGATAATTCTTTTTCAGATATCTTAAAGCAGTGTTCTTGCTTACCACTAACTACACAAAATTCACATATTGTGTTTTTCTGCTGCACAACTATCAACATTTATCAAACTGAAGCACCTGTTTACAGCACAAGCAAACATAAAGCAAAATCAGCACAAGACTTACTTCTTGGCTTGTTTTTTGGCCTGCCTTCATGTAGAAAATGAAAACTGTATCAAAGGGGCGACACGGCAGCAGATCCAAGTAGCCAATGTCATCAAAAAAGCCAGGTAAGGAAGAATCAAGTGCAATCAGGTGAGGAGGTAGTCTACTGTTAGTAGGTTCCTGAGCAAACAAAGAAGTTACTCAGACTATATACCTTGACGCAGTATCTCTTTTGTTGTTATTAACTGTGATGAACAATTTAAATTTGATTATTTGTAATAAATTTACTAGGTAAGATCCAAGTATTACTACTAATATTTGGGAAAGATTCAAGTATTGCTACTAACTTTTGAGTCCAGTGGCACCTTTAAGACCAGTGGAGTTCGATTTTGGGTATAAGCTTTTGTGTGCACACAAAAGCTTATACCCAAAATTAAACTTTGTTGGTCTTAACAGTGCCACTGGACTCAAACTTTGTTGTATTGCTTTAGACCAACACAGTTACCCATCTGAACCTATCTTCATTTGGAGTTTGCATCAGTATGCAGCAATGCAAGGAAGATAGGATTTAGCCACACTTACACACTCTGGAAATAGCAAGCTAGCAAAAAAACTGTGCAGGTTTTTTTGGGGCGGGGGGGTGGGACTGGAAGAGGCCCGTTTACTGTTTACATCTTAGAAAAGAAAACAGCAGCAACAACAAAAAGGAAAAGGAAGAACTGCCACTACTCAATCTTAATATAGTATTAAAGAAAACACACAAGTAGCTCTCCGAACTAGCAAGCGTAATGGGGGAAAAACCCTATAACATTTGTCACGAACAAAAATGGACTTTTCTTTCCCACAGAAAACACAGGACTAGGAATGAAAAACCTAATTTTAGAATACACAATTGCCCCAAATTTCCTGAATATAAGCTCATATAATGAAGGCAGACAGCACTGTAGTAGTTAACTCATTCTGAAAACAGTGCTCAAAGGTATTATTCTGTTATCATTTATCATACAGTTCTGCCTAATGTTAACTGTTAGCTGTTAAGCTAAATAAATATTAGCAAAACTATCAACTAATACTGGCTGCATTTGAAACAAACTGCACACTATCAAGCAGAGTAGCCTCAGGTCACCTTCAATGCTTCTAGTGACAGAAATCCGAAGTGAGAGAGGAAGAGGCGCGCGGTTTGGAATTCCTGTGCAGGAGGCGGTGGCTTGCACTCTGTGATGGGATCAGGGAAACTCTTCTTCCGCCACTCTTCTTCCATCTGCTGCTCTATAGACTTCTCATAGAGAACTTGCTGTTCCATCCCATTCTTCAGCTTCTCATGCCTCTCTTCAAGCTGAAATGTATTTAATGTGCATTTCAGGCATAGGAAATTGCTAAGGGCAGCCACCTAGGAAGAACAGTACACTTCCTCTGCTAAGCCAAAAGGCACTGAAGTAGTGGCCTTTGAAATGCTGCTACAGGGTTCTGCCTGAAACTATTCTTCAACTGCTAGATTAAGATATGATAGTCCCTTCTGCTCAGTATTTATATTTTGACCCTCCAAAGAAATCAATGCAAGACAACAAAAACCAATATGACTTTTCACTTTCCAAGAAAATGCAAGGGATAATAGGATATTCCATTCCTATTCAGCAGCAACTTTCTGAAAAGGATATCTGCTGTAGCAACACCTTGCTCAGAGTACAGTGTGCAAACACTTTGCTGAGGGTTTTACCATTTTCACTGGATAATACTGCTGAAATGCACACTATGCATCACACAATAAGTTTTGGTTATATGAATACAGCCAAAACAATAAAATTACTGAGAGGGACCACTGCTAGCCCTTAAGTGGAATGCGTTTACTCAATGAAGGGATGTAAGAAATCATCAAAATACTATAAGCTTCTTACTTCCTCAGTAACTATTTCATGTAAGTCTGGAATGCTCAGGTCAGCTTTTACAAAAGGAATCTTGTCCACTTCCTCAGGAAATGGCCGATGTTTCACACTATATTTGAGTCCAACATCATTCTTGGGCGCAGGACGAGGTTCTGGGACAAACATCTGTTTCAAGGGGAAAACCAATCTTATAAATGTATGTAAAATATTGATGATGTAATAGCAAAAATGTGTACTTCACCATAATATGCATCACTGTAGCAACTGAGGTTTTTAAAAAATCATTCTAAAGTTATTATTAAAGCAAGATGTTATTATTAAAATAGCTTCCTTCATGGTTTACCTCCTTCAAAATCTGGGATCATATTTGATTTTGTTTGCATGGTGTCTCAGAACTTTCCAAATCAGACTATAAAGCAGGTAGACATTAAAAGCTACTGGTCTGTGGAGAGTTTCAACATATTTTGTGTTAACAAGAGATCATGTTGAGAAGTCACACCTGTGCCTGAAGGTATATGGCCTTTATGCCTGTACACACAGCCTTTTAATTAGCACATATCTTCAGATTTGGATGCAAGTTCAAGCATTCAACTATATTCAAAAATCTCAGCATTACATAAAGAGTCTTTACAATGAATAAGTTGTAGTCCTTGACAGCACACCTCAAATTTGAAGAGGTGAAGTGTTTATTTACTTCACTTATAGTAGTATCCCCACCAACTGAGACTCAAGGAAGATTATAACATCAGAAAACAGTGCTGTAAAAATAGTGCAATGCTCACTGCTGCACTGCATGAATGGAAACAAACTGCACTAAGTTGTGCTAAAACTAATAACTCATTACAGAGTACTGCAACATTTCTAGTCTCTCTCAGCTGCCTGGAGACCAATTTTTAACGTGGCAGACCATTTAACTATAGGCTTTGACAAAGGCACCTTTTGATTTGCTTTGGCTCCTCTTGGCAAAAGACAAAGCTGCTGGGCCCACGCATGTCGCCCAGACATCCCACGGATCAGAATTGTGACTGAAGGGAAAAAGTCATCTGGGGAGGGAAAAGTAAATAGAAGTCTTCAAAGTATTAACAGAGATAAAATAAACATATGACACTGTAAGCGTTAAGAAATACCTCCAAAACCACCCACAGTATAGTTTTTGAGTTGTGAGCCAGGAAATCCAAGTTCAAATTATTTTCTTTCATAAACTTATCAGGGAATCACCTACTCTGCAGGCTCAGCCACCCTCACATCTGCAACGTAAGGATAACACTGATGTACCTTACAGGCAGGTTAGTTGTAAAGATTGCTGAGATATTCTATGCGAAGTGCTTCAGAATGTTCAAAAAGCACTTACAGGTATGCTAAAAATGGTTGCCTACCATGAGCATGAGCATAATTTGAAAATACAAGTTCTGAGCCAAAGAAACTTGAACCACAAGCGTTTGAACAAACCCTCTTCACCTACACAGTGTTATGTCCAACAAACTGCAAACCAAACTCCATTTGATATAAGTAAATTATGGTTTTGTATGTTTTATTGGATTGATTGTATTTTATGATGTTGTAAGCCGCCCTGAGTCCGCTTGCGGAGAGGGCGGGATATAAATTGAAAGTAATAAATAAATAAATTTCAGGAGAACTTTCTTCCTTCCCATCACCCGTAATACCCTCCAAGATACTGCCTCGGGGTTCAGGGGATATCTAGGAACATTAAGCAAAGTGCCAGAATCTGTGCTGGGAGAGGGAAAAAATCAGGAACAACCTTTCCTCTGAGTGTCAGAATAACCCTTATGCAAGCACAAGGTAAGTGCTTGATACAACTTATAGTTACTCTGTTTGTGAAACAAAATTAATTTAGCTGTATGTCTAGCTTAAGGACAGGGAGTCAAAAAAACTGTGTCATCACAGTATTTATTAAGAACAGCATTAAGATTTTTACAATCCAGAGGAAAAAAGTTTTTCCACCTTTGGTAAATATAAACTAGCCTCAAATGAAAGCTTCAGTATTTTCTGTTTTCAAAAATTCTCTCATTAGTACATCAGCTATCTATAGCTACATTTTAACCTCATATTCACATTTGCTTATTATAGACAGCAGATTTAGATGCTGATCTAGGGAGTTTGATGATCACAGACTCAAGATCATTCACCAAAAGGGAGTTTATTGCTTTGTTATTCTATAGTTTCAGGTATGATTTATTCTCAAACATATTTTACATTACTATCTAATGCAAGTACAGCATGTAAAAACAAAGAACTTGGCAGGTGAAATTCTGTACACCCTAGTAGACATCTGTGCATTCTACAATCTTTTGCCAGAATTGTGTGTATACCCTCTGCCAATATTCATTTCTGCCACTACTATGTAACAAATATGCATTTAGGTATTTATAGCCTGCTCTTCCTGATGGGAACCCAGAGCACCTTGTGACACCAGTCTTCCCCTTCTCCATTTTATCCTAACAACCATTCTGAGAGGTAAGTTAGGTTGGAAGGTAATGACTTTCACAGCTGGAAAGCTTTCACAGCTGAGTGGGATTCAAATTTGGGTCTCAAATATCCTATCTGGCACTTCAACCACTATATCACACTGGAATGAAACAGGAAAACATTGTTGCTAAGACACTGTACAATTCTTGCCCTCATTCTCCAGAAGGCTGTGCTATACCTATGTGAGAAAGCCCAAAATGGATCTACTCACTTTGCTCATTCCCTAGGGGCTGCTCCAACATCGCAAGGATGACACTGTTATCCAGAACAAAGTATCGAAAGCTGTATTTGTTTATGGAAGGCAGACGGGAGTATTTAATTAAAGTGATCTCATTCACCAAGCTGCAAGGGGAGGCAGGGCCGCTGGGAGAAGGAAAAGCTCCAAGTATTTGCATAATACTGCAAAACAAGAGATTGGTTGAGTCAAACACACACTACCTTGAAAACGTCACGATTGAAGCACTGTACACAGGAACAATTCAATCTTGAACAGGTTCACTGGAGAGGCAGCATAAAAATTTGAAGGCTTTTTTTGTAGAAAAAGCCCAGTGGAAACTCATTTGCATATTAGGCCACACCCCCTGACACTAAGTGTTTTAGCATTCCTGCTAAAAAAAAAGCCCTGAAAATTTCTAAATAAACTAAATCTTACCAAATGAATTGTAATCTTAAGGACTCATTATCAATACAATCAATACAGCTAAGGTCCTCAAGAGTGTTTCTGCACTTCACAAAATCCTACTCCAAAGGCAAAAGCAAAACTTCAGATAATGCTTCCAAAACATGAAGCTATTCTTATTCCTTTAACTAACACACAAAGAGCTGATTAAAGTCCTATGCAACTTCAGGCCACTGAACAGCATGTATAAGCAGAATCTTGCCAGCCATGAGGAAGATAGCTATCGCTGTTCTAAGTGACACATGTTCCTCCTTCCTCTACCTTATTAAATTATAAATTATGGCTAGTAACCTTCCATACCATGTAAGTGTAGCTTCAGCTGCATCCTTCACCCTCATAGAAGCAGGGTTTGGTTCTTTATCTCCTTTATATTTGACCTCTTGCTCACTGTTTCTGGATTTACTTCCTGAGATGCCTAATTCCACAATCTCTAACACTTCTTTTAAGCAGTCCTAGAGGGAAAAGCATAAAATTGTAGATTACACTGAGAGAGAAAGACTGGTTTAAGATTATATTGTGAATTTCATGGCCAGGTGGGGACCTGATCCTGCTATGGGCATCCTAATTACTATATCACATCAGTTCTCTTTTGACAACAATTCTTCAAGCATGTTTTCATACAATAAATTTAATCTAAAAAGCTACGAAGTACTATCCGCCATACAAGCAGAGGGAAGAAAGCCTGTTTGCTTTGTTGCAAATGGCCTAGACTTCTGGAGACTCCACCCAATGTATGGATATGTTCAAAAAATAAAAGCATCAGCCTGAAAATTCAGGGAAGAGAAAGTGAATCGAAAAGTCCAAGAGGAAAAAGAAAAATCAAGCATGACCAGGTCTTTTGGGTCCCCAATGTGGCCTGAGATACCTATACAACATTTTACACAAATTACTGAATCTGCTTCACAGCTAGGAGACTTAATGTCCTTCTTTGGACAAAGGAACTCACCACTAGCTGCTGCCTAATACCATCACAGGTTTTTGCACCTACCAGCTTTCAAAAGTCTTTGCCTACCTATAAATAAGACAGGAACAGCTCAGCTACACATACCTTTTCATCAAGCATGTCTGGATGTTCAGTGAGCCAGACACAGAGACACTGGAATGCTGCTACTATCATGGAGTGCAGATCTCGGGAGTGGAGAGGGGCAGGACGACTGCACTGATACACAATGTAGCAGCACACTGAGCTAATTGCTCTCTTCCTGTCAGAAGAATCAACAGCAACTCTCACCTGAATTGGGCGGCAGAGATAAATGTTCAGATGGAAACCTCTTTAGGAAATCACCCCAAAAATCTACTCTGCAGCTTCCCACCTACAAGTCTATGTACAGTGTAATGCCAGGCTCCCTGGGGGCCATAAAAGAACAGAACAAAAAAACTTTAATTAAGGCAAACAACAAAACAACCTACAAGGCCTATGTATTTTGGTACCATTGTAACTGCTTTGCCACTGGGATTTAAAAACTCTGTGGCCTTTTGCTCATTTATTTTGTTTTAGCAAAGATCCTATTCACTTTAAATTCTTTAGCCATGAAAAGGAGGGGGGGGGAGAACCCTAATCCTAATTACAGGAAACAGAACTTTTCAGCAAACAATGCACTTCTCTACAGTTCTGTCAGATGTTCCCTGACTAGAGAGAGCAAGCCTCCTCAGAATAAGTCTCACTTTATGTGACAGGGCATGTTCTCGGATAAATATACAGAGGACAGCTACCTAAGAAAGTGGTAAAACCCTCCGCAATATTATCAGGAAGGAATCGATGGATAAGGATGGCCAGAGAGTTTAAGGCCAAGTCTCTCAGCCTAACAAAGAGTCACAAGAAGAGAGACTGCCTGGGACTCACCTTGGCCAAACCAGAAAGAAGTTCTAATGCAGCCAACGAGATGCTCATTTCTTGCCTCCACTGCCCGTTGAGCCTTTGTGTTACCAAATGTATGCTGCGAATCAGGAGTCCAGCTGCTGTATCTGTATGAAGAGCTAGGATATGAACCCCAATACCACACACCACAGGGAAGGAAAACAACTAAGCATTAGTAACAATCAGCAAAGCGATGCCATCAGGCAGAAGCCCAAGCAGCCACAGTATGCACACAAAACAGAATGAACACATTGGTCTGGGAAGCAAAACATTCAACAGCTCACACAGGTTAAATGATATTAAAGTCAGCAAGTAGAAGCTACCTGCTATTTCTAGACTGAAAACAATAAAAGATTATTGGGCAAGCAGACAACCCCAACCCATATTAATAGGTTGCTAACAACCAGTTGAATGCAACCAGTCCATCCCTCTGATGCTGGTGCATTTCTCCAGCAGCAAGGAGCATTCAGCAGACACACACATCTCCTCTGCTGGCAAAAGACTCCTAGTGGCACAGGCAAGTGTCAGCTCCAGAGAAACAGACTGGTATGACCCAACTCAATATGCTTGGTCTAAATATAAAATATTAACATATATTTAAACTTCAGAAATAATAAGTCAGAATTTTAAACTTCACAGCTGCAACAGCTCACATTAAGATGTGGCACCTGAAAATGGCTAAATTGCACCAACACTAACAAACCACCTAACTTTTTCTAGAGGAACCTGTTCTCATAAATTGATAACCTTCCCCAGTTATGTGAGCACAAAGCTTTTCCATGGCCTGAGGCTATGTGGTGGGTACTGCCCAAAATACTGGTTGTTCCCAAGTTAATTCAGCAAGTTTTTCCAGTTAAACAACTTGTTAGGACTGCTGTTTTTGGATGAGAGACTGTAAACATGGTAGAGGAACCACCTACTCAACTAGGTGTCCTTCATAGTTTATGAAATTCTGTTAGAAATACACTGGACTTGCTTTCTTTTTTTAACATTAACTAACACCTGTTTACCCATGAACTTTGTTATGTTAAAGTTTACAAGCAGAACTGTGAATGTCACCCTTTTCACCCAATCATTTAGGATGTTGTCTTACACCATTCAACTCTGCACTCAATAGAACATTTACGACCACGTGACTTTTTAACTATATTAATCGCTATAGTCTTCATGCAGCTCAAGAAGTACGCTGTGCTAATGGCAAGTGCAGAGACTTTTTATTCTCCAGGAGAAATGCTGAACATTTAAAGATGAACAGAAGTGAGTAAACTGAATGCCTTGCTCAAATCACAGAGCTGAACTCATAACCGGCATCCAGCTGCAAGACACACTGCACCAGAGGCATGCAACTGAATATGACCAGGACAGAATCCCATCTTTCTTTTGCTCACTTTCCATGTTCTCAGCTCTACAATATGTAACACGTGACAACTGCATTCAAAACTGTCCTTCATTTTTTAAAAGTCACTCATCCTCTCAAGTTGTACAGAATGACATTCTGGAGGATCCCCTCAATAATTAGGAGCGTGTCTTCAGGAATCACAAGGTAGCAATAGCAAGGAGGAGGCAGGAAAGCACATTTCCAAGAATTAATTTTGCCCTTCTTCCAAACAAAACAAAACCATTCAATCTTTCCAGGGCTCTGCACAAATACACTTCCTATGATTTTGGGCCCAGCTTAGGGTTTAAATGATCTGGGCCCACCATACCACACAGAATCTCTTTCTGTACGAGGCCCTAACTTCAATACTATAAAATGAGATAACCTGATGGGCCAATCTTCTTTTCTTGTAGTAATTCTTCCTCCTTTCAAACTATCCCCTTTTCTTCAACTACCCCCTTTTCCTCAGCCTTTAGGTTCTTATCTCCAGCACTACAGCATTCACTTATCTTATCTTCAGACTCCCATTCTTTGCCATTTCCCTATCCAGATTCCTTTTTCCTGTTTCTTTAAGAAGTGCTGCTCTGTCATGCAGAAAACAGCCAACCTCCATGACCTGTTCTTCCACTGACCCCTGCCTCCTGCTAACTTGGCTCCGGCTACTTGGCTCTCCCCCTCTAACAGGGCCACCACCGCTGTCACAACCCTAACCCGAAGACTGTCCTCCCAAGTTGTGCCACTTGTAGCTTGTTCCCAGATATCCCACGCCATTGCTTCTCAAGCCCAGAGCTTCTTAAGTCACTGCATATGACATTACTCCTCTTTGCAATTCCATGTTGTATCTTGGTGTGCCTCCAGGCTCATTTCACATGAGCATGCCACATAAATACATCCACAAAACAATTGTAAGTGATATTGGCTTAAGCTATGGCAAGATGAAGAATTAATTCACTAAAATCCTTCTGCCCTAAGGCCGTGGAAAGAGCTCCCTGCTGAGGTGTGTAAATATACCTTTGTTGCTAGTCTGAAGGATAAAAAAGTAAGGTTTGTTTGCATCAGCAACCCTTTTAAGTGCTTCAGATACCCTGCTGGTGCCTTATTACTATGGTTTTATGCTGGTCCCTTTGTTGCTCTTCTATTACTCTTTCCAGAAAGCTTTTATAGTTTGTTTACACATTTGCTATTGATGTTTTATATTGTGAGTGCCTTCAAGGAGAAACATAGCTGCCTCAGAGGAGAGGATTATTACTTCAAAAATGTAGAACTCTCTAAAGCCAAAAATGCTTGATTTAACCTACTACAAACCAAAGCAGCATCAATGTTCAAAGTCTGCATTACTCACCCATTTGTTGTGTTGCTACTCTAAATGAATGATATGGAAACAACTTCTGTTTCTGAAAAAGCATGCTTCAACTTAATACCTAAACTGGCTGTGAGAAGAGTAATTTAAGCAGTTCTTTATCTAAAACTTCTCATGCTTTTATATTAAGAAAGGATAATGGCTTACATGAGCAAGTTAAGAATATAAGTAGCCGGGGCAATTCTCACTCTATGGAAATCTGGTATGCTCAGATACTGCTTAAGTCTCATAAAAATGATAAGGAACTTTCTGCATAAAAGGAGGGCTGTGTATTTGTGACATAACTTGGAAGGTGTGAAAGCAGTAAGCTAGGGTTACAGAATTTTAAAAATACTGCTTTACCTAACTGCCAGTCTAAGCATGAGCAAATCATTAAAAACTTTTAAATAAAGCTGCCTTCCCCCCCCCCCTTGCCACTCTCATTTGAGCTGCTTACTAAAAAGTAAGAATTTTCTCTCATGACACAAAACCCTCAAATGCAAACTTAAAAGTTCTCTCCTAGTCTAAGCAATGACTTGTGCGTATTTATGGGGTTTTTTGGAAGAAATTTCCCTTCTCTGTTTAGGTAGGGATAGATTATCTGCAGCATTCAAAGGTGCACAACCAGTGACAGAAAGCTCATTCTCTTTAGACTTGCCTACCAGGCTAGTCAAAGGGAGCTGAGACCTAAGCAGAGCTGTAAGTAAACTAGCTGCTAGGAATGCATGAAGGAAGTACTGGACTTGATCGAACCCCTATTGTTGTTGTTAACCATTCAGTAGTGTCTGGCTCTTGGTGATTCTATGGGCCAGCTCTCCCCACGTTTTCCAATCTTGTACTGTTTCTTTGAGTTGCTCCATGCTCAGGCTGGTGTTGACTTTTATGGTGTCTAGCCACTGTGTTCTCTGGCAGTCTGGTTTTCTTTTACTGCTAACCAATCCAAGCATAATTGCTTTTTCTAGTGAGTTCTTCTGCATGACATGGCCAAATTAAGTCAGTCACAGTTTTGTGATTTTTCCTTCCAATGGCAAATCTGGTTTTATGTGCTCCAATACTTGTTTGTCACCTTGCAGTCCAAGAAATGTTCAGGAGCCTTCTTCAGCACCACAGCTCAAATGAGCCGATTTTCCTCGTCTTGCTTCTTCATGGTCCGACTTTCGGAGCCACAGGTGAACACAATAGCACAGATTAATCTGCATTTGGTTGCTAGGCTGATGTCCTCACTCTTCCACAAGCAACTCATACTCATCATTGCTGTTTGACCCAGTATAATTCTATGTTTTATTTCTGGACTGCATTAGTTGCTTTGGTTGATCACTGATCCTAAGAAAGCGAATTCTTCCACACATTCAGTCTCTTCATTATCAATTGTTATTCTGATGTTTTTATTCTTCTCAGTGGTCATAACCTTGGTCTTTTTTATGTTTAGGAAGAGGCCAAATTTCTTACAATTTCTTCTTTGATTTTCTTGATCAGATATTCCAGGCCTTCTTTAATTTCCAAGAGGAGGGCTGTGTTACCAGCATACTGAAGCCTGTTGATATTACTTTTTCCAATCTTTATCCCAATTTTTGACTCTTCGAGCTCTAACTTCCTCATGATTGTTTTGGCATACATGTTGACAAGGAAAAGTGGATACAACCTTATCATACTCCTTTGTCTATCTTGAACCAATCAATATCTTCATACAGTGTTCACACAATGGCTTCCTGGTTTGTATACAACGATTGTATCAATTTGACCCGATGTGCTGGCACTCCCAGGTCTTGTAGGGCTCTCCACAGCTTGTCATGATCGACACAGTCAAAGGCTTTCTTGTAACCAATGAAGCATAAGTAGATAATCTTTTGATATTCATGAGATTTCTCCATGATCCAGTGCAGATTTGCTGTATGGTCACAACTGCACACCCCCTTTGGAAGCCATCTTAGACATCTGATAATTCCCTTTCAATGGTTGGTGCCAGGTGTTGTTGTATAGTTTTAAGCAGAATTTTGCTAATGTGAGGGATGAGAGCAATTGTGTGATTATTGGAGCAGTCTCTAGAGTTTCCCTTTTTTGGTAGTGGAATGAACACTGAGCGTTTCTGGTCCCTTGGTCATGTGTTGGTTTCCCAAATTTTCTGACACAGGGCTCTGATGACTGCGGATGGTACAGGCCTCAGCAATTCTGCTCTGTTGATTGAGGGTGGTACAGAACCCCTATTACTTTTCCCAGTTTGGGCCATGACTTGAGAACATTCTTTATAAATAAGCTTTGAAGCCTGCTTAAAGATACATCATGCACCAGACAGTAATAAAATGTATTCCCTACTTATTTTAAGTGCCATGTACATTTCTAAATTGCCTAATGAGCAACTTCTTCGTTTTGAATGTCAAACTGTGCCTTTATTCTCTGCCTACCTGCACTATGCTTCAGCTATACTTACTAGGTTGTTTCTCGCAATATTAGGGGTTTGGGGGACTTTGTTATAAAATGTATTGAATAGGCATCTTTTGGCAGCTTTTAACAACTAAAGAAGTTATTTTTAAAGGTGTTCTCAGTGTTCTATTTAAATATTGAAAGGTAGCAGCAGCATTTACATATATATATGAGATTTTGTGTATTTGGATGGGTAAAGGCGGGACCTCTACCAGGCAGTAAAGCAATCAGTGGCATGGCCCTTGAGGCTGGCCTTTCAACACAGCGCCTTAATGCAAACAACATACAAACAACATGTGCATGTTAACAATGCAAAACAGAAGCATTGCAAGTCAAAAGGAGAACACTGCAGACTAGATTCATTTGCCACAAGGGGGAAAATGTCAAGACTGCTATAGACAACAATTATGCACTGTTATGTCGCTTCCTCAAGTCAGTTCTAAAAAAGATAACATTCTGGAGCAGGAGTCATACTCTTTCAACACATTTGCAGTACTACACAAAAACACATAAATCTTCAGGTTCATCTGGTTAATATCAAGTTGTTGGTAGAATGACAAAACAATTTGGAGAATCCTGAAACTTTCTGAAAAGTGGCAACACATGACATAGATGGGGTTAACACTCATTGTTCCTTGTAAAATGTGAATATATCAAATGTGAAGCTAAAAACAAATCAGAAACTGGAACACAACACACAATGTTAAGTAATATCCTCCATCACTGTCACAATGAGATCCAGTTGCTGAAACCATGGAGCAGCTAAGTGGAAGCAATCATCCTACAGAACCTAACAGCATCATTCCACATAGAAGTCTTTTCTAGCACAGGGACAGACCAAAATAATGGCAGCAGTGTGGGGGAGATCAATAGCAGCAAGTGGGAGTGGGGACTGGAGCAACAGTAATGGAATAGGCAACAGCTGGAACCTCCTTCCCCACCCAATATACTTAAAACTTCCCATGACACTAGGTGACCCATCTTCACTGAATCCTTTGGGTAATACATCTCTGTACAGAGACATTCATCTCACATACACCTCATCCAGGTCCCTGTTTTATACACAGCTCCACCTTCCCATTTAAGCCATAATAGTGGTTGTCATTGTAGGACAGTGGCCCCCAACCTTTTTGGCACCAGGCCCAGCAAGGTGGAGGCATCGAATTCTGCCTCCCCCCCCCGCATCCTGCCTCCTCCTCCCGTTTTCACAACTTTAAGGCCCTGGAAGGGGCAATGAAGTGCCTCCTGGGCTCTTTAAAGGCCAACCGTCCCCCCCACGATCAGCTGATTGGCAGGGGAAACCATGGCAGCAGAGGGGAGCAACCCGCTGAAAAAGCGGCGCCGCCCTTGCCTCCTCCCGACTTCCTTCCCATACTCAGGAAGAAAGTGGGGAGGAGGGCAAGGGCAGCGCCACTTTTTCAGCGGGTTGCTCCCCACTGCTGCCACAGTTTTGCCCACCGATCAGCGGGGGGGGGGGGGTCGGCTTTTAAAAGCCCAGGAGGCACTTCACCGCCCCTTCCAGGGCCTTAAAGTTATGAAAATGGAAGGGGGAGGAGGTGCTGTGAGGGATGGGCAGGGCGGTGAGGCTATGCAGTGCTGTGGGGGGGGGGTGAGGCTGCGCGGTTCCACCGGGGGGACAGGCCGCGAGGCTGTGTGGCCCGGTTGCTAACAGGCTGTGTACCGTTACCCGTCCACGGACCAGGGGTTGGGGACCCCCTTGTAGGATACAGACAAGC
The DNA here is from genome assembly GCF_032191835.1 of Heteronotia binoei. Taxonomy (NCBI): domain Eukaryota; kingdom Metazoa; phylum Chordata; class Lepidosauria; order Squamata; family Gekkonidae; genus Heteronotia; species Heteronotia binoei. Next base: position 56,664,269 of record NC_083224.1, read on the forward strand.
TGGAATGTGTCCAGAGGAGGGCAATGAAGATGGTGAGGGGTCCAGAGACCAAGTTCTATGAGGAAAGGTTCAAAGAGTTGGGTATGTTTAGCCTTGAGAGGAGATGACAGAGAGGTGATATGATCACCATCTTCAAATACCTGAAGGGCTGTCATATAGAGAATGGTGTGGAGCTGTTTTCTTTTGTCCCAGAAGTTCAGGCAAGAACCAATGGGTTGAAATTAAATCAGAAGAGTTTTTGACTAAACATTCGAAAGAGCTTCCTGATAGTCAGAGCAGTTCCTCAGTGGAACAGGCTTCCTTGGGATGTGGTAGGTACTTCTTCTGACAGCAATGCTGATTCTGTGAACTTAGGCAGAACTTAGGGGAGAGGTAATTGTGAGTTTTCTGTACTGTGCATGGGGTTGGACTAGATGACTCTGGGGATCCCTTTCCAACTCTATGATTCTGTGATTCTATTCTATGATTTTGCCCCAGTTAATAATGAAATAAAGAATTGCAGATATATTTTCTTTATTTATATATTAAAGACAAGTTGGCCAAAATCAACTTTTAAAAAACCCTTCATGTGTCTGATGCATAAAGTAGCATTAAAATAGAATTTATCAAGGTGGGATATCATGGTACTTAAGAAATCTATGTCCTTACCATAATCTCTTAGGAGAGCTTGCGCTGGTCTCTCACTGTCAGGAGTAGTAGGCTCTGTGCTTCCTCCACTTGCGGTGCTAATGCCACTGTTTGTGCGACTGTGGCTTTTCAAGATATTATTTTCACCATTCTGTTAAGTTAGAAATCAGCTTCTATGAATCACTTGCATTCTTTTTAATGGAATAATTTACTACAACTTAATAGGACATCTAGCAACCTTTCTCAACACCCCAGGACATCTAAATGAGAAGAATCTTACCATCTCCATCTGGCAGCCAATGGCTTCGAGAAGTGCTGAATCTTGTACAATGTTTAACATTGCACCTGCAGAATTAAAAAAGATAGACATCATATCTGAAGTTTGCTGCAACAGACCTCCTCCGCCCCACACACCCCAAAAACAAGACATCAACAGCATTTGTATACTATACATTACTAGCAAACTTGTTGCTCTTGAAAGGATTAATGGAAGTATTCTAAAGTTATGAGGACTCTAGAACTCTTTTCAGATCAATTTTTGGTAAAACTGCCCCCCCTCCCCCTGCACGCCTTTATTTTTTTGACAGCCCATGAAGTAATCCTCTTCCCCTATCAAGTTGGAGGGTGGGCTAGGCTTCCAACATTTGAGAAAGCAGAAGTTATACATTGGACATTTTTAGCTTGTCTGGAAGATGGTGAGAATTTTGATAAAACTTTGGGTATTAACTTAGCATTTTACTAAGCTTAACTGGTTCTCAACAACATTTCATAGATTTTAACAGAGCATAGTTTGCACACTAGCTTTAGGATCACAGTGCTAAGAGTAGAACTCAGACACAAACAGAAAACAGGAATAAACTGGATTTTCAAACCCATAGAAGAGGTGACTTTACTGACAGTCAGATTTTGCCCCAGTGCTATACTAAAACCAGGAAAACATTTTATTTATTTATTTATTGGATTTATATCCTACCCTCACTGTCAAAGCAGGCTCATGCAAAATATGCAAAAAGATCATACATTTTGTGTGCAATGTTTACTCTTTAACAAAAGATTTCTCAGATTATACAAAAGAAATGTTTTTTACTCTGAAATATCACTACATGCATCATATTTAACAGTGACATTTACATGAACAATGTCATGGGCAAAACTAGAAAAAAAACTTTTTTAAATGCCACAAAAATAAAGAACTGCAATTAAACCGACATAAAGAATGATCAGGAGACCTGGACTGAGAATTAAGTACAAATCTAAGCTTAAACAACATTAACAAAGCTAACCAACAGCTGTGAGCTGAGGCAATAGAAAAAAAGGAAAACAGGTGGGCTTTGTAAAGAGAATGCTCAGCTAGGATTTTATTGTGCAGGAACTTTTTGCCAGCAATGATTCCAATTCTCTATTGCAAAACTCAACTTTCAGGGAATCCAAATGACTCCCTGAATGCAGAATTTTGGAAGATGCAAACAACAACACCACTTGCCTAAACAGCCAAGAAAAACTTTCCAACGACTCCAATGAACCTGCTTTTAAAAAAATTACTGCTTCTGCACACAACAAAAATACTTTATCATGTAAAACAGCAATCATTGCAACAATGTTTTGCTAAATTGGTCTTAAGAGCCTTGCTGATTAAATAAAGCAGCAAGATAACCCCCCAACTTAAATTAAGGAAAACATTAAAAAATGAAACAGAGGCTGAGATTAACAAAAAATTGATGATAAAATACCATTTGGAACATGGTGAGCTGAGAAATCTAGGTGCATTAATGATCATGACCCCATAGACAGATTCAAGAGGTACTGCTATTATTAGTCCTATTTACTAATTACTGCATAGACCTACAAAAAAAGCATCCCTGAGGATGCCAGCCTCCAGGTGGGGCCTAGGGATCCTCTGGAATTACACCTCATTTCTAGACTACAGAGAGCAGTTCCCCTGGAGAAAATGGATGCTTTGAAGGCTGGACTCAGTGGCATTGTACCCTACAGAGGTCCCTGTCCTCTCCAGGATCCATCCCCAAATCTTGAGAAGTTCCCCAAGCTGGATCTGGTCACCCTACCTCACTCCCATTCCCTGCTAGTAGCCAGGGGGGATCTGGCAACCTTAAACCCAAGCAGGATGTTTTGGCATATATGGAAGGAATGCTGCCTAGAAAATATTGGAGACAAATCCATAAAGACAAAAGAGGTTCTCATGCTGATACAAATAAATACAAGATTGCACAGATTAGAGAATTATGGCTGAGTTTGGCAGAAAATGTACACTGGTAAGTTTATTTATGTAGCTTTTTTGTCATTAAAAAGAGACACATGCTCAAAAGCAAACCTTCTTTGCAATAGAGAACACTTTTTTGTAGGACAACAGAAATGTGAACAAGGCAATAATTAGACTGAGCTCAAAGCTCCACCTTTTGCTGAAGCAGCTACGGTTTTATTGCTTATACAGCTGAACACAGGAAATAACCAAGTTAGACCACAAGTCAGGGTCAGTACTGTTTACTCTAACTGGGAGAACTTTCCAGAGGCTCATGTACAGGTCTTCCACATTACCTGCTACTTGATAGTTTTTTTAAAACTGAAGATGCCTGGAACTTCTACTAGCAAGCAACAGCCTCACCCCACAGCACTGTGGCCTTTTCCATCATAAATACAGTGAGTTTGCAGATTAAATACATAGGCCAGGGTTCCCCAATATGGTGACCATGAGTGCCATTATGCCTGCTAGTACTTCCCCTAGCACCTGCCAAGCTTTTCAGAAAGTTGGCAAAGCCACCGTAAGCCAGAGCTTGTTACTGGCTGCCCTCATGAAAATAAGATGCTTTTCTACATAAGCAATAAGCAGAAGCCACTGGAGGATCAAGAGGACTGTTAAGTGCCAATGCTGGAGCCTATATAGTTTTGAGGCTTGTTGCATGGGGATGGGCACAATTCGGCTCATGAGCCAAAATTCAGCATGAGTTCAGCATGGTTCAGAGTCCCCAAACCAATGTTTAGGGAAGGTGCCTTCCCTGAACATTTACTGGACTCTTGCCCAGTTTGGTTGTTCAGGCCATTTAAACCTAACAGCTGAGCAGCACAGGTCTGCAGCTGACCTGTCAGGATGAAATGGTTAGCAGCCATTTCAGCCTCACAGCTGACTGGCATGCCCTGCCCACTATCAGGTTAAAATGGCTGCCAGTCATTTAAATCTAATAGAGGTGCAGATCACCCATCAGCTGTTAGGTTTAAATGATTGCCAGCCACTAAACCTGTGGGTTTCGCTCCCCCCGCTTTGAAGTGGGAGAGGGGCAACTGACAGGTTATAGGGCTGTCAGCCCTTCCCAGGCCAAACCCCCCCCCCCCCAAAAAAAAATTTTTTTTCTCCTGGCTGTGGCTGGGAGAAAGGGGGATCTGAACTCACCAGTTCAGTTCAGGTGCCACTCCAAACCCCAAACCAAACTGGATTTTTTTGGATTGTGCCCATCCATATTGTTGTGCTCTTAATCTGGGCAGCTTATCATTGAAGAACCCAATGGTATCACAAGTACCTACTGTTCCCTTGCCGTCTTATAATTATAGAATCACAGAGTAGGATGGTACCTCTAGGGTATCTAGTCCAACTCCCTGCACAATGCAAGAAATTCACAAATACCTCCCCTACCCACCTCCAGTGACCCCTGTTCCATGCCCAGAAGATAGTAAAAAACCTCCAGAATCCCTGGCCAAAGTGGCCTGGAGAAAAATTGCTGCCTGGCCCCAAAGTGGCAATCAGCATTTCCCTGGGCCTGTAAGAAAGGGCCATGAGAACTAAGCACTGATGCAACTCTTCCTGCCCTTCTTCTCATGATCTGTCTAATTCACAGGATCTTCATTGCTGTCAGATGGCCATCTAGCCTTCATTGCTGTCAGATGGCCATCTAGCCTTCCAGAACAACTTCCAAAGAAACAGCTCCTACCACCTTCCGAGGAAGCCTGTTCCACTGAGGAACCACTCTGTCAGGTCTTCCTAATGTTTAGCTGAAAACTCATGCACACTGTACCTGCTCCAGTTTCAGTTCTCTGCTATATCCTCCAACCTTAGGAATGCTGGCTTCCTGCCTGCACTATAAACTCTCCAATAAGGGAACTTCCTAGTTTGTTACTTGTAGTCTTTTCAACATTTGAAACCTGAGTTTGCCACCAGTCAGTTACCATTCCTAACAGTGTCCCTAAAGACTACCGTGAACCTTGAACTACAAAAGAAATGCACATTTCACCAATTTTTTTAAAAAGCCAACCTAATATCATCTGTGTGTTATTGGGGTCTGTTTCTGTCTGCAGTGCTCCTATAAGTATATTCACAAGCCTCAGTTTCAAGGAAAGGAAGGTTACTGGTTTATCATATGATGAACTGTCGTCATTGCTGAATTTTCCTTCCAGAACAACCTAAAAAAATAAATACATGTTATCCTTGGAAAAGGACAGAATAAACAGACAGCAGTATGATGCACTAAAATCTTTTGATACATTTTATAGTATACCATATACTTTAATGCCACTTTATTTTTCAAACCCTTTTTTGTCCTGACAAAAACTTAATACAGGGATAGAACTAAAAGAAGCAGTTAAACAGATTGCAGAATTGGTTTTCATGAACCCAAACAAAACGAAAACATGATCAGTGAAGCACAGCAGTTTGTACTCTATGTAAAATGAATAAATTCTATTGATGTCCACATTTAAAGATACTCGGGTTCTAATAAGCTACCTCTAGAAAGCCCATGTAGATTGCCATTTATGTTTAGGAACAGGAAAAATATTTAGAGTGTATACTTATACAGTGTATACAGGGATAATAATACTTAGAGTCTATATTTTGGTGCTTAAAACATTCCACATACATTGAATTGAATTCTAGGGTTGTTCTCTGGCAGGAAGGCCCTTGAGCCAACAAGGTAGTAGAGGGGATGAGACATCATTTCCACTGAATTCCCCCCCCCCCGCCCCACACAAACACACTGTAGAGCATCCATTGTAATACCTATGGAGGGGCCGCTTTAACTCTGGAGACAGCATTCGTGAAAGCAGCGTTGGCAGGAAAATTTTATTCCGTAAGCAGAGTTTTACTTGCAAATCATTCGCAAATCATTTGACACAACCTGTTATTTTAACCCCAGATAGTGAGTACAGGGAAGCAGGCAAATTCAAACTACGGAGTTCTGGAGTCAGGCTTCAATTGCTTATTATTTTTGCTACCCCAGCTCTCTGTTCACTTCCAAATCGAACATCTGTTTGCTAGTTTAAGTACTCTTATGACAGGTGCGAAGTATTAAACATCCTCAATTTCCATGTGACCCTTATATATGAGAAGCTTTGGGGGGGGGCAATACTAACAGAAATGCTCTCTCTTAAGCACCGATTTGTAGGACTTTAGGTTCAGGCTAAATTTGTATAACATAACATTGAAAACTGTTGGATCAATTACCTCTGATTTTATTGTTCCAAAATGATGAGGAAGAGGCAACAAGGAGAGTAAGATGTTGATAGAGGCTCTTCTTAGCTCTGTGGGATTCACGTATGATTTAAACTTGGAAAGTTCCCTAAAATGGAATCAATTCAGTATCAGTCTGTTTCAAGGCTCAAAATATCTTAAGTGAAATGGAGGGAAGTTGTTGTGAAAGTTTTCACTTTGATTACAAAGAGCCAAAGCGTAAGTGCTGGGATTTTGTGATGCACTAACTGGCTTTAAGAAGTCAGTGCACTGCAGTGTAAGAATCCGAATAATCATTCAGCATTAACTCTGGGATTTATGCCTACAGTTAAAAACACAAAGACTTCAATTTCGTATTAATATTAAAACAAATTAACATTCCATACTCAGACGCTGGAATTTTTCAAGGGTTTGAACTATTAGGTAGGTTGCACCCAGTCCTTGGTGCTTATTTGTGGCATACACCTGATTTCTAAGCGTACCAAGGATGTTGAAAATATGTTTACAGCATGGCCATAGAGACTTGGTAGGGAGGGAAGAAGAGGACTGGAAAATAGGACACAAGTAAAAACAAAGCTAAAATTTGCTTTTTCACTGCTTGTTTCTTCAAGCTGTACAATACAGGTAATTTGGTATTTAAGTGCTACATTTTCTGCAGTAAGCCTGTTTCAAGTTAAATGAAACTACAAAACAACTGCCAACTGTAATTTGTTACTCACTATCTTAAAGTGACAGGCAAATTACGTTTGTTATGGGTCGTTACAATGCCTGGGTTGGATCCTAAGAAATGCAAGCACCAGATGTAAATCTTTTCTCCCCTTCACTTAGCAGCTTCCTCAGGCTCCCCAAAAAGCCCATAGACAAAATGCCAGAAGGTGTGGTGTGGCTGCAGTGAGAAGGGAAAATTAAACATAGTTATGCCCAGCTCCTTTTGCCGATGAAGCAAGCTTTCTGTTGCTACAAGAGGGAGATGGGGCAACTTCACTCAATACCTCTTTTTCGCTGCAGCCCCGATTCTTTACAGCATTTTGTCCACAAAACTCCTCCAACCCCAACATTAGCTTTTCAAGGGTATTCAGGAGCAGCTGTAAGGTGGGAAAAAATCTTCAAGAACAGCGTTGAGCTTGTAGGATCCAGTGTACTGTAAACTATATCCAGGAGTGTTGAACTCATTTGTTATGAGGGCTGGATCTGACATGAATGGGACCTGACAGGCTGGGCCATGTGTGTCATAAAATGTAATGCCAGGTAGAAGAGATATAAACTTTATAAAGGACACAAATATTATTTTTAAACTAAAAATACAATCATGCTTAAAAAAGTAACACTCTTGCAATATTATTTTTATTTAACTGTCTTTAGGATCTGATACCTCTCAACTCTTCCCCTCACCCAGCACTTAAAAGATGCCTGCCTAGGGATGCCATCCTCCAGGTGAGATCTAGGACCTACTTATGCTTTGTTCAGATTTCTAATTTGTTTTCAGATTCTGCAGTCCCAGTCCTAGGGATGCCAGCCTCTACAGTGGACCTGGGAAATCCTCAGGAATTACAGTTCATCTCCAGACTACAGAGTTCAGTTCGCCTGGAGAAAATGGATGCTTTGGAGGATGGACTGTATGGCACTGTATCCACTGAAGTTCCTGTTATCCCCAAGCTTTACTTCCAAATCTCCAGGAGTTTCCCAACCTAGATTTGGCAACCCTACCTCCCATCCCTTGCTAGTGGTCAGATGCGACTTGACAACCCTACTGCCTAAAATGGAGAGGTAGGGGAATCATGGGATTTGACAATGCAATTTTGCATCCAGAAAGAACATCCAGAAAAAGCACAAAAATCAGAGCAGAAACAAAAAATATAAACAAAAAAATGCTCTGAGCCTAGAAAAACATGGAATTGCTGGGCATTGCAAGCTTTCTTTCCCCCACCTCCCATTCACTGTGCCAGTGACTCTCCAGGCAGAGTCTCAGGGCTTTTTTTAACAGGGTAGTTTGAGATGGGAGAGGTTTGAAGGCACTTTGGAAATAATGGAAGTCAAGAATGCAAACTGACTTGCATGGACTTCAGAACAAAAAACAAAACTGCAGAACAAAAAAAGTTGTAAAGAAACTGTGGAATGGATTTTCCATTAAGGTCTCTAGGGTCAGATAGACTAGTCTGGGAATGGAAAATCCATTCCACATTTTCTTTGCAACTTTTTTTGTGTTGTGCTATATTTCAAAAGGAACCCAGAGGAGCTTCTGTCAGCGAAGAGGAGCTGGGAAGTTCAGCAGCCCAGCCCTCTAGAGATTTCTGTCAGTGGAAGGGATTGCTATGCAAGGAGTCAGACTTCCATCTCCCCATCCCACTACAGACCAAAATGCTCCTTCAAATGCTGTTTCTGAAGGGAGAGATTCCCCAGGAATAGCAAAGAAGCTGGAGATCTAAAGTAGGAACGAGGAATCATGGAAGGTTGCCTCCCCCCTTCTTGTCCACAGAAATCTTTCAAGGATCCAAGCCATAATGGTCATGTAGCTCTGTATTAGGTAAGTACTAATAAGCTTCAATAGCTGGCGCCTAAACAAAAACCTATTAGCTAGACTTTCCAATACTATGAATTTTGTAAAATATCACTTTTAATGAGACATAATAAAATCAGGTGAACAATGCAAATGCATCTTTAATTCCTAGCAAACAGTCATACAACATTAGTTATATGCTGCATTATATTAAAATAAAAGGATCAATGAAATAACAACCCTTCCTTTCCATTTTAAAGTCCTTCGGCTGTTAGTAAACAGCCATGCTCACCTATGGGCCAGATTTGCCTCCCACCTGCAACCCTTGTGCCAGAAAAGGCATTTTAATTTCTTCAAGGGGTGGCAGTTTTCTACCATTTTTGCAGATTTACCTCTCCAGATGCAGTCCCTCTCCCAAATATCCAACACAAAAATATCTAAGAACTCACAGGAGAGGGATGCACACAACAGTGTAGCAGGAAGGTGGAAAGAAACAGGCATTATTCCATAAGCAGAACTCTGCTCATATTTCTCTGGAAGCATCTCCTAGAAAGCACCTCCAGAGAACACTTAGAAGCTAAAAATAAAATGAAAATGGTGCAGCATGTGAAATATATGTATTTACCTGTCAGGTAAGATAGTTTCAAGGGCTGAAATGAAGTAAGGAACTAAGACATCAATCCCTTTCAGGTCACAGCAGAACAATGCAGGTGAGTTTAGAATAATGCTAGCCAGAACTGGATGGCAAACAGAATCCGCAATCTGCAAACCCTGAATTAAAAGCATGTAAAATCTGGCAGAGAAAGACAGATTTAATAAGCTGTAAGAAACAAACATTTGCGATCCAATATTACTGGGGCTGGGTCACATGCAAAACAAGAGAATCTGAGCATTTGCATTTGGGTCTACAGTACTTGCTCCACTATAAATAAGTAGAAGGATTGCTTTTCCTTGTTAAAATGAGATTCTCCTAGTTTAAAAAAATCTTGTGGTACCTTAAAGCAGGGGTCCCCAACACCCGGACCAATACCGGTCCATGGCCTGTTTCTGAGTGGGCTGCACAGCTGCCCCCCCCCCCCGCACAGCCTTGTCATCCCCCGTGCAGCCTCGCCGTCCCCTATTTATACCACTTTAAGGCCGGGGAAGGTGCCATGAAGTGCTTTCCAGGTCGACCTCCCCCACCCCCTGTTGATCAGCTGATCCAATCAGCGGGGGAAACTGCGGCAGCAGCGGTGAGTGACTGCTGAAACAGCCACACTGCCATAGTTTTCCAGGCTGATTGGATCAGCTGATTGGCAGGGGGTGGAGGTCAGTCTGGAAGGCACTTCACCTTAAAGTGGTAAAGTGACCTTAAAGTGGTAAAAACAGTAGGCAGTGAGGCTGCGTAGGGGCGGTCGGCAAGGCTGCAGGGGGTGAGGCAGAGGAGGGAGGAGGAAACGGGGGGGGTGGGGGGGCGGCCGCTAGCTCTGGGGCCGCGGTGGGCCAGCCAGCCCTGGGGCCAGCCCCTGGGATAAAAAAGGTTGGGGGCCTCTACCTTAAAGGCTAAAACATGTACTGTAGCATAAGCTTTTGTGAGCCAGAGCCCATTTCAGATGAATTTCTGCTTCAGAATCTGCATATTTCATATCAGGAGTATCATATGCATTGATTGTTCAGTGAAATGTCATCTCCTACAAATGTTATCAAGTTACAGAAAAAAATGGCTTGCATGCTTCTGTATTAGCTCTTTCCACAAACGCTTCTATTGTTTAATAGCTGTTTAGGTATAGAATGAGTAAATACTAGTATCAGTTCCATTTTCCCTCCATGAAACACACCAATGCCCTCCCACGTTGTATAAGGAAAAAACCACAAAGCTGTAATACACTGTGCTACATATCCTGACAAAACATGGAAACAATGATACAAACTTCTACCCACTCATCTGACAGCTTTGTTTATATGGCAGAGATAGAAGCTTGTTCTGTAAATTCATACTAATGGAATGCAATTTCATTTATTCTAAAATGAGTTGCTAGGGCACAAAAAGATTCTTCAGAAATTGCAAAAACCTCTCTTAGACAAACAGCAGATATTCAACAGAAGACTCTGACAAGAAAAGAATTTAAAGTTAAGTCAATACCGAGATAAGTAGGCTGGTAGTATATCCTCCCCAGTCTTCTTGCTACAAAATATCCTACAAAGTGTTCCACACGCCTCTGCTCTGCCTGCATCATAGTTGTCCGAAAATTCACCTGCATCAAACATGGGATTGGACGCCATTGTGTCTGCAGACATTTGCGACCCTTTCCGCCGAAACTCCACGCTAGCTTGTGTTGCTATAGCTAAAATAAACAAAAAGCATAGAGTTTCATTACATTTGTCAACATACTCAATAGGCTCATGGGATCCTGGACACAAAGATCAAGTAAAATTTAGTCATCATAAAAAACTGTTAGTTGATTACATTTGAATTGCTGCCTCTGTTTATAAAGTGTTTAGGGAATATACAATTCCTTCCATAAGATATGAGAATCAGTGCCTTTTTACACTACGCACACCATCCCTCTTAGCTAGGCTGCACAATGCATTCCACCCAAGCCCCAAAGCCTCTATTCTATTTCCATCAGCCACAAACAACAATATAACTCCTGAAATTTCTCCATAACTGCATCACTCATTTCCTCACTCCCCTATACTACAATGTCAAAAACTGATTCAACCCTTTCAGTGGCACAAGGGACTCCAATTTTCCCCATGGGCTCTGTTCACCTTTTGTCATCCTTGGGGAACTACTTTAGTACTCTCTGCGTTGCTGAAACTAGGAGTATAATTTTATGAGACAGATGTCTGATGACAATAACAAAAGTGTGCTTAGAAAAAGGTGCAAATACTGAGTTGCTCAAGCTTATTGTGGGAGAGCTGCAACTTTTGCACACATTGCTCCAAGGACCATTACCCACGAGCAGCTAAAGCCTATTCAGGAATGTGTGCCAGGACCTAGAGCATATGCCTATGCCCTAGATACCTCAAGGATGTCCCTTGAGGCAGCTGTTTTCTGAGCTCCACTGGTTTGCTTTAAAAACCTATAAAAAAGGATTTTCTGAGGGGCACTAACGACAGAGGTGAGTCTTACAGCAAGGTTGAAGCCACTACATGTATGCAGCCTGCATCTTACTTGGTGCTGTAGACTAAGAGCAGGATCAAATAATTGCCTCGTTCCAAGCATTCATTTAAAAGTACATCAAAGGGCTATGGAGGAATGCCTGCTCTTCTTTTCTCTATTTATATGCTCTTCTACAGCAGTCAAGCTTCACACATTTATAAAAACATTGTTAATGTCAATACCTTGCACAACAACTGCAGTCATGACATTCCTTCTGGGGCAACAACTGCCAACAAGCAGGAGAGAGTGGGCAATAATTGTAATTTCCTTAGAGGTTTGCCTTATTTCTACTGACTGGAACAGTTATGTGCTTTGATACTTCTAGAAAAGGTTGTTGATTTATTACCAATTTATAATTCAGATATATTTTCTACCCAACAGTTATCTGAGGAAAGGTCCTTCTTAACCTGAATTCAGTTACTCAGAAGTAAGCAACCCTGAGTTCAGTGAGTTTTATCCCCCATACTAAGTGTGCATAGGATTGCAGTCTTAGCTGCAGTCTTACAAACAGAAGCTGTGCTCAGGTTTTTAATGTTAATTACAAATTTGTTGTATCAACAATTTAGAACAAGTGGCAGATTTCATTAAGCTTTTAAAATTTCTTCTTGGATGTTATTGAGTAAGTAAATAAATCCAAATCTTTATGCGTTTTCCCATGAGCCATTTTTGTCCTGAATAAGCTATCCAGCAAAATATTATAATTAGAAAGAAAAAACCACTACATGCAAAATGCATACAAATCAAAACACTAGGTCTGTATAAAATAAGCTTTAAGAAAAAAAACACGGTTAGTGCAAAGTCCTTAAATTCATGACATGATCACAGACTAGAGTACAGAAAATGATGGAACTAATTCAGGCAGATTAATTTGCTTTTGCCAACAATCTTCCCCATTTAAAAAAGCCACACACAGTTACTGGTTTTTCCCATGTAAAGAGCAAAAGCTACAAGGGATGATGAAGATGATAAAAACTTAAAAATGGGATTATGGAAAAAGGAATTTAAAAATGACTGCAATTAAACAGAAGCTACTAGTTCCTACTTACAAGATTTATAAGAAAGAAGAATTTGGATAAAAGATGCTGCAAGATAATAGAAATAAAATGGAAACAAATCAAAGGACAGCAGTAGTTATAAAATACTTTAAAGATGGTGAAACTGTAATACAAGTTAAGCTGATCTTAGGTTTTTGAAAAACAGATTAAAAGTTTGTGATATAGCAGGCTTGTTAACACACACAGGAAATTTGCGTTAGGGCCCAAAACTATAATTTTAAAAGCATCATGCAGAACAATGAACAGCAAAGGTTACAGTAGTATACTGCCACGGGGTTAGGCTTGTATATTAATGTACATTCAGACTTGTAGCAGAAGTGTTATCCCTTCTCAGTTCAGGCAGTTCTTGGCTTACATTTCATGTACCAAAAGCTGAAAATCTACTTTAGACATAAACTAGCTGGACACTGTCCCACACTGGTCAATCTATACTCAAAACTGGTTATTTGCCAATGTTGACAAAGGAAGGAAAAGCCAAACTCCTTCCCTCAGAACAAAAATGTGCAAAATAAAAATAGAACAGTTGACAGAATTCTTATTCAAGAATTTAACCATACTTCTCAAAGAAGAGAAAACTGGAAGAATGCAAGCAATCTTGGAAACTAACTTGCTTCCAAAGAGGAGATAGGCAGAGAGCTGTCACTGTTTATGCAAAAAGGAAGTTAAGCAGCTTGCTTGGCCCTAGTCAGAACACTAAAAGATGTTTTCATGTTATACAGCCAAGCTTCTGCAAACAAAGAATCAATAGTTATGCAGGAATATTGAGAGCTTGCTTATTTTCAGTAAAAGTTAATGTCAATTTGGTGAGGTCACTGCAGAGACCCAAACCATAAAGGTGTCAAATCACAGGAAAAGCAGTTCTCACCTGGCTTACTGGCAAGTATAACCACTGTCAGGGTAGCCATTCATGTGGCACTAACACCTCCCCCCACATGAAAGCTTCTTCATAGAGTTTCCCATCTGATTGGCTTTCACATGGCTCTTATCTCCACAGGAACTATAGTGCATAAGTAACATGTGAACTGGTCTCTGCTTTCTGCTACTAAGCGGCTGCTCACCTATGAATGATACCAGTTTAAACATACAAGGACACATCTTCCCCTGGCCCCCTTCAAGGGTTCTGTAACCTGTGGCTGTAACCTGTGGTGTGTGTGTATACTACCACAGAAGGATTTTTATTGAAAGATAGTAGAAAGGTACAGAAGGCCATCTATGATTTATATTCAGGGAAACTGCCTACTTTTTATTTGATGACAGCTGAATGTGCTATTTGGATGTACTGTTACATAGCAAAAACCCCATCCTCGGGGAATAGAGAAAAGGCAGGAATTTTCAGCCAACAAAAACTATCTACTTTCTAAACTGCAGATGGCAGTTCTTTGAAGCAACAGACAGCTACTCTAAGAGCCAAGTGCCAAAGCAAATGTTACAACTGTTAAAACTGCAATGGAATGGTATACTAGGCTACTCCCTATATCCACATTCCCCACTAAAACTCTATTGAAATAAAATACAATTATTTTAAAAGTCAAATAATTTCAACAAATGGACATCCCAGTTTAAAGAAAAGATGGGTGATACCAATGCCTACTGTGTATCCTAACACAGAGTGCAAACATATGAAGCAAAAAGAGACCACCAGAATTCCAAAAGACAAGCAAAATCATACTAGCAGCATTCCCTGAAACTCATATGGACCATTTGTTATATGATTTGTCTGGGAGACCTGACTCAATTGCAACCTATCAGAAAGCTTTTCAATCACCACTGAGTTAAATAAAGTTAATCAAAAATTGCAGGGATTTTTTGTATAAGAATGGACAGTAGTCCTTTAGAATACCATCCTGAAAGGTTATAGCTCTCCCCTTTGATCCCCATCTTACTAATTATTCTCTTGTGTCTTTGTTGGGAAAGAAACATTAGAAACACAAAGCACAAGCGAATGGGATATTGGATTACGATGTAGAGATAAACAATGGAGAACAAGAAGAAATAGTTCATTTACATTTGCCAAACATTCCGTAAACATTTTGTATTGCAGCAATGATTCCCACAGAATCCACAGCAACCCAAGAAAAGATGCATGGATACACAATCCAAGTTCTTTTGGTGAGCGAAAAATATGAACATTGTAAGCCACATTCCTAGCTGCTAAATAGTATCTTTGATATCATATGGCTCAATACAAGTAATTGTTTCAGCTTTTATAATGCCTCACCAGGAATTTAGGGGATAGAAATATAGTCTTGGGTGACTTCAATGTCCATGCCGAGGATGCAGCTTCCACTCGGGTAATGGACCTAGTGCTTTCCATGGCAGCACTGGTACTCTCCCAATATGTAACAGCGCCCACACACCAGGCTGGGCATACATTAGACCTGATCTTTGCGGCGGGAGTTGGAGTGGATCAGATTTCTGCCGAGGCGGTGCTATGGTCTGACTACTATGCCCTGAGGGCTCGTGTGAATACGCCACCTCTACCCCATCTAGGCGGTGAGCAAGTTTTAGCTCGCCCATGTAGCCAGATGGACCCTTTGCGGCTTCAAACGGCTATGCGGGATCCCTGGCCCTCTGGTGACTCGTTGGATGAACTGGTGGAGAACTGGAATAGCCAGCTCTCCATGGCCATCGATGAGATCGCTCCCCGACATCCTCTTCATCCTCGTTCACGATCCGCTCCATGGTATACCCTGGAGCTGCGATCAATGAAACGGCGATTAAGACGACTAGAGAGACAATGGCGACATACTCGTGACGAAGCTACAAGAACATCCTATAGGTCATTTATGTGGACCTATGAGATGGCAGTCCAGGCCACAAAGAAGAATTAATTTGCGTCCCAGATTGCATCTGCAACCTCGCGCCCAGCACAATTGTTTAGTATAGTTCGGTCACTAACAATTTTACCGCATGGTAAACAAAATATTAGATAATTGGAAATAGGCTGTGAGGCTTTTGCGAGTTTTTTTGCAGATAAAGTCTCGTCACTCCGACACGACCTTCCCGCCATATTTGATACAGTGAAAGAACTTGGGGCACCGAGCGCGTCTTCTGGTCCAGTTCTGGATTCCTTCAGTCCACTCAGCCTGGAGGAAGTCGACAGGATCCTTTTAGCTGTACGCCCTACGACTTGTAGGTTGGATCCGTGCCCGTCCTGGCTTATAAAAGCTAGCCAGGCGATGCTACGTGAACCACTGCAAGGTATCATCAATAGATCCCTGATAGAAGGGATCTTTCCCACGCCCCTTAAAGAGGCTGTGGTCCGTCTCCTCTTGAAAAAACCATCTGCAGATTCGACCATATTGGCGAACTATCAGCCGGTATCAAACCTTCCCTTTTTGGGTAAGGTTATAGAGCGAGCGGTGGCAATTCAGCTATAGGGATTCCTGGAGGACACTTCCGCACTGGATCCATTCGTCTGGCTTTCAACCAGGTCACGGGACGGAGACGGTTCTGGTCGTTCTCATGGATGACCTCCTGCGACATCTGGATCGGGGCGACTCAGCAGTGCTGCTGTTATTGGACCTGTCAGCTGCTTTTGATACGGTGGATCATCAGGTACTGACTGGCCGCCTTGCTGCCATGGGGATTCAGGGGTTCACCTTACAGTGGTTGACCTCCTTTCTCCAAGATCGTGGACAAAGGGTGGTGATAGGGGAGGAGTCATCCCAGAGGCACTCTGGGTGTGCTTCAGGGTGCAGTTCTGTCCCCGATGTTATTTAACATCTATATGCACCCCCTTGCCCAGATTGTCAGGAGGTATGGACTGGGTTGTCACCAATACGCAGACAACATCCAGCTCTATCTATTGATGGGTGGCCAGTCCGACTGTACCCCGGAAAATCTGGACCTCGCTCTTCAAGCCGTAGCATCCTGGCTTAGGCTGAGTCCGCTGAAATTTAATCCAACGAAGACGGAGGTTCTCTATCTGAGCCGGGGTGGTCCAAGGGGAGGGGTCCAGCTGCCGGCTCTAGACAGGGTACCATTGATACCGGCTTGGGCGTGCTCCTTGAGTCCTCCCTTACAATGGAGGCCCAGGTAGCAGCCACTATTAGAGCCGCCTTTTTTCATCTTCAGCGGGTGCGGCAGCTGGCTCCTTTTCTGGAGCACAATGACTCAGCAATGGTGATCCATGCTACGGTCACCTCAAGAATAGATCACTGTAATGCTCTCTACTTGGGGCTACCCTTGACGCTGACTCGGAAACTACAGTTAGTGCAGAATACTGCGGCACGGCTGCTAATGAGGCTCCCTCAATGTGAGCACATTCAGCCAGTGCTGAAAGAGCTGCACTGGCTACCTATTGTGTTCCAAATCCGTTTCAAGGTGTTGGTATTGACCTTTAAAGCCCTTTATGGTCAGGGACCTGTTTATCTGTGGGACCGCCTTTCCCCATATATCCCCCAGAGAGCACTGCGTTCAGGGACAAAAAATCTGCTGTCCACCCCTGGACCAAAGGAGGCCAGGTTGCGTTTGACACGAGCCAGGGCCTTCTCAGTGGCAGCACCAGAGTTATGGAATGCTCTCCTGGAGGCCATAAGGGCCCTGCGGGACCTTCCTATATTCCGCAGGGCCTGTAAGACCGAATTGTTTCGACAGGCCTTCGATGCTTAAACTGAGAGAGAGCTGCCACCTGACATCAGCTAGAGTTCCCGGTGACCAACCTTCTGAAAAGCAGAACCGCCAACATAGTAATGGTGCAGCACCGTGGAATAGTTTTTAAATTTTAATTGTATTAATTTTTTATAGATTTTATTGACTTATTGTTTTAAATCGTGTAAAAAACTGTTGTAAGCCGCCCTGAGTCCACTTGTGGAGAGGGTGGGATAAAACTCTAATGTAAATAAATAAATAAGAAAGGCTCACAATCATATATTTCTTAGTAAGAACTTAAAAGTACTGAAAAATATTTTATAATATTGCTGTGAACTTACAGCATCATGGCCTATATAAAGAAAACAAAAAATCTGTCTAAGAATGAAGCTGTCTGCTGTCTTATATCACTTTAGTTAGAAATGTAGTTACTGAAGCAAATATGCCCCACACATAGAAAAGAGATCATAGCTTGTATCAGTCTTCTAAGGTACCAGTCTTGTAAGGTATAGTTTTCTATAAATCTAGAGAAGTCAATTATTGAAGCTGATCTAAAGTGATGCTCACATGAGCACTCCAATTTGGCATTTTTATAGCAGAATTAAACACTGGTCCAATCTAAGAACCTGTCGGATTGCTATTGCTATTGAATCCATATGGTTAACAAACAATTTTAAAAGGTGTCATGCATACGGCCCAGGGACCAAATCAGGCCCCCAGAGGGGTCCTATCAGGCCCCTGAGCAACTGGTTCTTGTCTGCTTCCTTTTCCCTCTGCTTCCTTCTGCATCTGAACTTGCTTTGCAAGGCTTGCTCAATCACACAGGAGTTACACAGCAAAACCTCTATTTTCTCCATTGGTTGAGGCTCCTCCTCCTCCTGGTCCCTGGGGAGGGAGGGAAAGAGCCAGAGTTTGCTTTGCCTAGTTCCCTGGTTGCCATGGGAAAAATACAAAGAAAGCACCTTTAAGACCAACAAGTGCTAATGTTTCAAGCACATTTTATTTTAAGTTTTTTTCAAAAAAAAATTTTAGTTGTGTTTGTCTGTGTCCTTTAAAAAGTTTATCTCTCTGCTACCTAATCTTGAATAGGTACACACATGGCCTGACACAATCTGGACCGACCAGGTCTCATTTATGTCAGATCCAGCCCTCATAACAAATGAGTCTGACACCCCGGTAATGTATGTGATTTTGCTTTACTAAAAACACAACCAAGCTATTTGGGTGTAAACTCATTCTCTACAAAAAGATCTCTTGGGCCTACATATGCCATTTATACACGTAGGAGCAAACTGCCTGTAATATGAAATTACATTAATTAGCCAGACATACAGCTAATCAATTACAACTCCCCCAGTACCCTTGCTATTATAATACTTTATTCTGATAAAATTTCTTGGCTCATCAGCCATGAAATCAATTTTAGTATAATATGTTTGTGATGACAAGCCTTACTATCTCTTGTTAATAGAATGCAACTCACTTGCTGCACTGAATTCATTTATTCTGGACAGAACATTATTTCTATCATGTCTTGTAAGTCTGAATATGGAAACCAGGAAAACAATGAAGAAAATAAAATAAAAATAAAATTGGTGTAGCAGTTAAGAAGATTGAAAGCCACAAGTTTACAGAACCTTTGAAGTTAAAATATTTGACTAACCACTGAAAAGGCACACATCCTATAAAGATTGCAATAAAGTTTCTTAAAGAAATTCAGGCAGACCTGTTGTAATGATTGCCTGCCTTTCAACTAATTAACTGTTTGTTATTTCATAGAAGCAAAAGCTCCTCTAAAAGACACCATATAGCACTCTCCTCAGCTCTACATCATTCCCCAGGTTAAGATGCTGGGAAGAACCAGTTTACATTTAACCCAAGCTCAAAAATCAGCCTTTGACAAACACCTCCTTATTTTCTAAATAAAAGCCAAATGCTATAATTAGAACTTCTAATATAATTGTATATCAGTTAATTATGCTGCTCTTTCAGATTTGGGTTTTGGTTAGCCAGACATGTTAATCTTGCAGGTAGGAAATGTCAGCAAACATGAAAGAGAATGTATAGATTCGATAAGTAGCATTTACCAGTCATACTGCTGTCTCTGTTTATTCCATTATGAAGTTTACAGTGAACAAATGCTGCGTCAAATAACCATGATCCAAAGAGGTTCAAGATACTGTTAACCTTTGGCCTGTGGGGAGCAGGAAGAGGTCGAGGCTCAGAACCAGTCTGGTTTGGGCTAGACAGTGGAGAAGTGGAGGATGGCTGGTGTTGGACTTTGGAAGAATGAGCCGTGCTAGCCTATTTGAACAAAAGAGAATAAGAAAAGGTCATTTAACTCTGCCATAGTAGATGCTATTAATTCGTTACCAGCATTTTGTCAAACAGCCAATCTTTGTTATACTAAGCACGAAGACTTACTGTGCTGTTTTTCATTGTCTTATTTACAGTTACAGCTCGATGCCTTCGATTGTGAGGTGGAGTTGTGTTGACAGCAGCAGTTTGGGGCATGCTAAGTCTATTTACTGGTGTGGGTGGAGCACTGTCTGATCTTGGCCGTGAAATACCTGAAAGATAAAGAGGAAAACTGTATATTAGATTGTCCCAAAACCCCACTGTGGAAGTTTGAGATTCATACTTAAGTAAGACATCAGCACCAAACAAAACTCCTTCCACACCAGCACCAAAAGTTAAAAGGATTGTTAGATCAAAGATTGACAAGTGATTATAGAAATTATTTGGAATAACTACATGTGAGTTCACTGTTTACCTTTAAAAGCTGAGCAATACATACCTTTGAACCTAAGAAGGGAAAAATAAGAGAACCAGTAGGAAGCAGAGAAACAAGGATTGGTTGAAAGCCATTTTCTTTCAAAAATGCCATTAATTCTCTGACCTAGCAAGCCATTAATATTCTGATCTAGCAAAAACAACCTGATCTGTAAAGAACATCCCTTCCCATTAAGATGAGCAGCTCCCTAATTAAGGAACTTAGATTGGCTCCCAATCCTGCATTCAATCATACAATTTAGAATGGGACTAAAGCATTAAATCGGAATGGTCTCCAAGTATGAACTATCTTTAAATCAGGCATGTGAAAACAGCATGCACAGAATATTTCACCCTCAACTGTATTCAGCCATAGAGCTTTCTGCTCAGAAAACTGCAGTATCTTTTCATATACTCAATAAGCATGAAAAAGAATTAATAAAATTGTTATGCTGTTACTCAGCATATAGCACTACTTGAGTATAATTGTATTCAAAAAGGGTTTATTTTCTTTCAGGTTGAGTGTTTGAAGACTGCTCATTAAGAGCAAACAAGATAGTAAAAAACAAAGGTTCACCTTTGACACAATTTTCATCATTGCCAGTTTAAGCTGTTATTTTATTTTTAAAAATTACTAGATAGTTAAATGCCAATTTCACCAGGATAGTGAGGATTCCCTTCTGCTTATTTTTGGAAGTTACAGGCACACACAGTTATAATGGTATCTGTTTTGCTATTTTCATATTATCCATAATTTCTCTCTTACAATGATCAGGCTAAGTAAGGGAGAACGTCTACAAAACATTTAGAAGTTTGAAGCTACTCCTCTTGGAAACAGTCCAATATACTACTTTCCCCATGTGTCACAGGCACAGCTCAAAGCTGACATTTCCCAAAACATGGTTAATTCTTTGCTTCCTCTACCTCACCTTAATGAAAATGTCCCCCTTCCCTTCTCTTTCAGCATGGTATACTGCATAGCATACCAGAAATTAAACTTTTGGGTATAAAATACCTAAAAACTGTTAACACAATCAAATTTTAGAACTAGAACACATGCTATCCTTTCAAAAGTTCTTTTTTCATGAATAAAATTATCAGGAAGAATCTTAATCCATGGGAAACGAAAAGACAGAGGCAATTTGCAAGCGTGTGATTGACATTATTTTTCTCCCCGCTGGTGGAGCAATTAACACAATTGAAAATGAATGGTGCTATTAGATTCATAAAGAAGCAGTATTCTGTTGTAAGGAAACATTTGTCCAGGAACTCAGACTTTTCAAAAAGACTATTTAAATATCAAATTAAACAAAAATATTTTTATTGAAGCATATTATTGCACAATTATAGTAATTTTCTTCATAAATGTAGTTTAAGGAAATGGCCATGTTAATGTGAATTCTGTTACTTATAATTAAGGGCTGCTTTCTCATACTGCAACACATTTTAAATAGCATTCTTCAAAAGTCACCACATGCCAATGTCAATTATTAAAAGATTACTGCACTTTAAGAATCCATTTCTTTTATAACCGCCTTCCATTAAAAATATTGGGGAGGATTATTATGAACAGTATTATTAAAAGCCAAGACTGATATGTTTATTTCAAATTCGTGTAAAATTAGTTAGACATCTTGGATTTTTTTTTTATTAGGTCATAAAATGGTCGCTCCCAAAAACAAGAGACATGTCTTTGAGAGAATATCTAGTGATTTTAGAAGGAAGGAGAACTCATTTAACTTTCTTGTTTTTCAAAATCTAGCATATTTTTGCCCTTGTATTTTCAAGAGTGTTATAAGATTGACCATGGGCTATACAAAAATGACATGGAGGGCTGTGGGGCAAAACTCACTGCTACATCAGGACATTCTGTATGGAAACTTGTACTGCTTTACTACTGCATAGGTGGTAACATCATCTGTCTTATTTTATGTATTATGTAATGACGAACACTGGCTATGAACAATCTGAAACTGTTTGTTACAGTTAGAGAGACCAATGATTGCCAAAGTACGAAAGGTCAGGGTGGTTGGCTTTATAAACAATCTATAGTATGTAGCACACATTACTTCAATACAGCCCAATTATTACTACAAGACAATCTTTATATTAATTACATTTGAAAGCTAAACCAACTATGAACTATTAATGTTTAATTTCAACTACTCTGACAGAATACTGCAACTTTCCAAAGTTTGAAACTATCCCCAGTCACTGTTAAAATCATCACCCCTCTGCCCAGATTCTTGTCACCCAGGCAAGTGCAACAAGTTTTAATACCATAGTTGCGTAATCTTTCACACCCACTGGCTGTAAAGACTGCAATGCCTGGAGAAGAAAGAAATTTAATTGCTGCTATATTATACACCACAGGGGAAACATTTCCAAAAAGCAGTTCCTTGAGAAAATGAAATGAGTAACACTTACTGAAACATTTACAGTCATTTACAGTTTCATAAAACTATGCAACCACTTTAATTAAAACAAACTGAACTGCTGAGACTCTGTCAAAATAGGTTCTATTATAAAGAACAAATGGAAGCCATGATTGATTTTAAAGCATTTTTCTGAACACATTAGCAACTTCAGAGGCTCTCAAGTTGCAGACTAATGCTTAATGCCCACCCATGGATTCATTGCCAAGCCTCATTGTCATAGAAGCTGCACAGCCACATTCATCTATCCCAACTAGCCCTGTGGGAAGAGGAGATGGCATCAGAGGTGGAGGATGGGTCTGGCTCAAGGGCCACCAGTAGCTGATCTCTACTAAACAGTCACAAAGAGATAGAAAATATAACCAGGAGTTTCCCCCCACACTGTTCATTTATTAGAAATAAAACTGAGGGGGAAACATCCTACAAGAAAATAGGATGCATTACATCCTAACTGAAGAAATTTAAAATTAAAAAAGGAAACATTTCAAAAAGCACCGTTCAGTTCCCATACTAAAGGCTGTTATTCTGGTGAAGGGAAACTGAAACAGATCAAGCAAACAAGGGGAGAAATCAACTAGTACAACATTCCAAATCACTAAATCAGGGGAGGGACAGTGGCTCAGTGGTAGAGCATCTGCTTGGGAAACAGAAGGTCCCAGGTTCAATCCCTGGCATCTCCAAAAAAGGGTCCCAGCAAATTGGTGTGAAAAACCTCAGCCCTGGAGAGCCGCTGCCAGTCTGAGAAGACAATACTGACTTTGATGGACCAAGGGTCTGATTCAGTATAAGGCAGCTTCATATGTTCATATATGTTCAAATGAAGGAAAACGACTGACTCCATTAGCACATTATCCCAGAGCCCAGTTTAAGCTAAAACTGAGTAGCATTAGGAAAGTCTCACTTGGGAGAGGCAAATGTCACTACGCAGCACACAAAATAAGTAGTCCTAGACGAGCTCCAAAAGACCCAACAACAAAATACACAAATCCTTAAAGAACCTTGCCTTGACATACAGTGAAAAGGGAGTCAATTTCACAGCCTGAGAAAGGCACTATTTTGAAGAACTTGGTGGAAATGGTAAACCACCTCTACCATCTCTTGCCTTCAAAATCCTATGGGGCTGGCATAAGTCAAGTGTGGCTTGATGACAAAAAAAAAAGTGGAAAGCATATCAGCTAGATTTCCACTGTTATGCAATGGAATTTTTATGATGTGCTTTCTCATCCAACAAAAAGGTTATATTTAGATTGCTCAATACAATCTTTTAGTTATTAGGAAAGAAGTTCTGAATATACCATAAAAGTACTTACACTGTAGTTGGAAAATATTTGTAACGTATATATGATCTTTGGGAACCATGCCTTGTGAGTTTTAGTGGCTTGCCATTTTTTTATTCCTAACAAGGTGAACCAACAAGAATTAACGGCAGTATTGCTACTTAGATCTGACTTGAAACTCCCTCCTGCTTCTCATCTACTCAGAGATCAGATATGGTTCTCAAACATTCCTCACCATAGAGAGAAGGTAAATGAAGGCAGAATAAACCTGGGATAGAAAATTCCTTTTAATGGGTTCAGGCAGGCCTATATATTCTGCATACAAGCACAGCAACAAGATATCCCCTTGGAAATAACATATTTCAGAAGTTTGCATCTTGCTATTATCTGTGCAGCAGTTATGTATCAATATGAAAAGTTAAGATCCACTAAATTATTTATACAAGGTGAGCAATGTCCTAGCGGTTAAAAATTGAAATGTTACCTAGAAATGCATCCACTAAGCAACTGATCCCACGCATAGCACGAAAGAATATTTGAGGCAGATGTTTAAGGCAGGGATACTGATTCAATTCCTGAGCCATTCCACTCACATTCAGAAACTGTTCCTGAAACTTGGGGGTAGAGCTTATAATCGCTGGATTACTCAAATCCACAGGATTACTACGAAAACAAAAACATTTAATTGTAATGCACTTGATAGATGCTAAAATATATTGAATTTGTTTTAAACCTCCAATTAAAGAAACAAAAAAATGCAATCAAATCTGGAGAATGAAGAAATTTTACAAATAAAAAAGACAAGTAATTTTAGCATGAAGTTTACAACTTTAGCTAGTGGATACTTGCATGGCTACTCTACTGGAATTACTATTTGTTATTACACTAAGTTTCTCTTAGAAATTTTTTCAGCTTCCACAAAAGTTTCTCAAAAGCTGACAGCATCCCATTACAAGGAGCAGTGGTCAGCTGCCATCTGGCCAAAAAAGACTGCAAAGCATGTTGAAAATTAAAAGAGTGGTCACCATGGGGTACATGAAGCTTTCATGCACTTAATTAAGATAGTGCTGAGAGATAATAGTTAGCAGCAGAGAGGTTATAAAGTGTAGAAGAATGATTAGACTGCAGCTATGTTTCTGCAGGGAACAAAATTAAGGGGTATTAACAGCTCCAAAAGAATTTTTTTTTACCCCAACTCATAAAATACTGAGAACCAGAATCTAAGATTTTGTTCTGGGCACAACCGAGGAACTCAAACAAAAAATTAATTAACTATAAAATACATTACCAGAATTAATACATTTCTATTTACATGCAGGTAAGACATATCTAGGAATACCACCTTGTTACAATCAATAGGATTTTTGGCTATGACATCCATGGAGCAACTTTTGAGTTTTAAGCTGTAACTTTGACTACAAGAAATCTTATTCCAACAAACCTTGCAGCCTTAAAAGACTCATATATAACACATGCTGACAATATTGCAGCCCTCTCTCAAGTACAGTACCTGAGCATATGTAAAAAGCGGAACCAAGTCTGGGCAACACACTCATTATCCATTTCTGGAGGAATCAGACTGGCATCTTCATCAGGAATTTTAAAAGGTGGAAATGAAGGTCCATATGTAAAACGCAGCAATCTAGAGGACAAATCAGACCATCATTGAGTTTATAGTTCTTCTTGCTTTTAGTCTACCTAACTACATATAATGCATCAATATTAAATTGGAGCTAGTTCCTCAATAAAACCTTTAAAATCCTGCCATCACCTGTTTAACGTTAATTACCCTATTTCTCCTTCATTAGTGATTCCTCACAATTAGTTTCAGAATACTCTTGGACTATCAGATGTAGCAAAATTGCTGGTAAAGAAGAATTTGTTAAGATAAGGACGTAATAGATTATACAATGATGCAAGGAAAGAAATGTCCCAAAACATATATATACACTTACGCAGCCTCAAAGATACTAAAGTATGTTGTATAGGTTTTTTAGTGGTCTTAGAATGTAACTGTGATTTCTATAGTTAAATTACAGAAAGTGAACAAGTTGAAACTGAATCCTGACAAGACAGAGGTAATGCTGGCTGGGAAGACAAAGGCCCTGAAGGACAGTGTACTTGTCACATTTAATGGGGTTCAGCTAACCCATGCTGTCTCTGATAAGAGCCATGGGATTATTCTGGACCCAACCCTATTTCTGGAGAAGTTAATTCAACAATAAAAAAATGCTTTCTACCATCTTCATTTAGCCTGGAAGATAGCTCCCTACTATGGCTCAACTGATATGAATCCATGATGAGCTTGAGATGAGACTGTGCACTTTATGTGGGTTGGCCCTTGAAGTCAACTTTGAAACTCTTGTTGACACAGAATACCATGGCTCAGTTATAGCTGGTACCTAGACAAAGTATGCCCATTTCACCCATTTAGCAGTTTATGCACATTACACCCATTTTGGCTATCTGCCAGCTACCCAGTCTCAAGACATGCATAAGTCAAATGCATAACTGAGCAGTAATGGAAACTCTTACTTAATCATACAGAAGTCAAGGCACCACATGGTACAGTTGTGTATAATTAAGATACTACAGCAGATCAACCCTACAGGTTCCTAGTTACCTACTACCTTCTTATATATGTGGTTAGCCTGAAATAAACGGAAGTGATAAATTAACATTAAAGTTTCCACACAAAAAAGAGACTTTTAGATGCAACACTCAAGCTTACATACAAGGAATGTTTTGTGCAAACAGAGTGCTTGCAGCATCTATACAAGAGACAAAACACACACACAGAACATTCTTCTCCTGCTGCTCATCTCACTCAGGTAAGCATTAGCCTGGCACAACTAACTTTAGAGTGGGACCTGAAATGTGGCTATGTTCTCAGAGTGCCTCTCAGGCTGCCCTCACCAATTCACCTCATAGGCCAGAGATGAATCCTACCTCTCATCAGCAAACTTGCATTTAGGGTTGTATTTAGGGTCAGATAGTATTTAGGGTTGCCAACAGGCCTCAAAAAAAGCCAGAGTTTTTCATAGCTAAAGGTACATCACATTACCTGGTAAATAACACTGCATTAAACATCTGCTGAAGAGGCAGAGTTTTTTTTCTTTCCTCCAGGCAGTTGGCAACCCTAATGGTATTTTGTGTGAAATGTACCGACATACAAAACTAGAAATCAAGGAAGAAGTGCTTTGGCCAGCCCAATTTTAGTGAAGAGCATTCCCTTTCTGAAACATAATGCTGTGTCACAAGCTTTTAAACCACGTTACCTGAAAACACAAAATTCAATTGCTGGAATTTTTCATCTTGCATTGTAAGTTTACATAATCAAACTGAATTATGGAAAAAAGACAAAGTTTCACCTACCTGGCTGTCAGGGCACAGATTACTTTGCTCCACTGCTCCACCACTGCAGAATGATGCCGCCAGTTTGCTACCATCTCTTTGGCAGTTTTCCAGTAAGGTGGTGTGGGAAAACACCGGTTACAGGCCAGCAACCAGACTTCAAACAGCACACCAATCAACTTCTCAGCCAGATTCTCAGCAATTCCACCTATAATTGGAGGGGGGGGGGGGGAGAGAAAGGAAGTTTCATCTTTCACACACACACAATGACCTAGTGCATATTTTTATAACATTATCTTTGGAAATCCCTGTTCATCTCTCAGGATCTTTTAAGTATTTCCATACTATGCCTCATTACCTATCATCAACCTTGAAGCATATTCAGCTGTACAAATACAATCCTGGAGTGCTGCCTATTGACACATTTATGGTTTGTCATCATCATCACTGTGTGCAATTTTTTAAAATGGTATTTTGCAGTTTAGGTCTATTAAACCTGGGGAAAAAAAATCCAGGATTTCTGAAAAATCCCTGATCCCAATATCAGTATTGTATTCAGATCTGTGTTTCTTTGGAAATCCTTTATTTTTTCAGATCCAACAGACCTGAGAAGAAAAAAAACAGGGTGGGGGGGAGTAGAGACAAAGTTCCAAAAAACAGCTGACAGGAGGAGCAGACTGCTTCCTTGTCAACTGTTCTTTGGACTTTCTACTGCATTTCTTTTAAACAGAAGGCATTTAAAGGGACTGCAAAAGGCAGCCCAACAAACAGCCGACCCACAGGGAACAGTATTTCCGACAGGTCAGCTGAGCTTTGGACTAACTTCTCCTGTAGCTCTATTTAAATATGGCTGCAGAAGAAGCCTGCCCAAAGCTGACCCAGAGGGGAGCCCTCTGCTTCCCACCAGGTTAGCTGAGATTTGGGCTAATTTCTCCTGTAGCTCTATTTAAACAAGGCTGCAGAAGAAGCTAGCCCAAAGCTGACCCAGCAGGGAACTCTCTGCTTCCCACCAGCTCAGCTGACTCTTGAGCCGGCTTCTGCAGTCCCTTTAAAGTTTAAAGGGACTGCAGAAGAAAGCCTAACAATCAGCTGAGATGCAAGAGCCATGTGCTTCAGCCTCTCCACTGTTTTTCAGTTCTATCTCAAATGTATCCTGGGGTTTTTTTTTTGAATATTTTTCCAGTTTTAAAAAAATCCTGGATGTCTATTGGATATTGAAATATACCTGAAAAATACTGGTAAGGTATTTTTGGGGTATGTTTTTTACTCAGGTATATCCGAATGCACATCCCTAGTATGGAGCACTCTAGCCCATGCCTGTGTAATGGAAGAACCCCCACACTGATTGGAAAGTATATCCTATAACACTGTAGATAAGAATACTGTCATAGGTGTTGCAAAGAGCAACAAGAATGCACAATAACCAATTCTTGACCTGCTAAAAGTCTTTAGGATAACATGAAGAGCTGTCTGCTATCTGCTTCTACCCTCAGCAGCACAGGCCTATCACTAAAATGTAGGATTAAGTTTCTTAGGTGTATATTACAAAATTCTAAAGGGCAACCATAATTTATATCTTGTAGCCATTTCTTTTAGCAAATCATAGTTATATTTCACTTTAGACAACTTCTCACTGTAAATCAAAATTCAGATCTTCATGGCTATTACTATCATACAAAAGGGGAACCCACAAGGACTTGCAAGAGGCATCACATCTCCCTCTTCCACTATTTCCTCTTTCCTGAAAGCCCCCATAGCCCCTTCTCTTTTCCTGCTGCCTTCTCTCCTTCTAGAGTTGCCAGCCTCTGGGTGAGGGTTGAAAATCTCCTGGAATCACAACAGATCTTGCAGCTACAGGGATCAGTTCCTTTTACGGTTGCCAGATCGAGACTGGGTTATTTGGGGTATTTCTCTGGATATGTGGGGGTGGAGCCTTGGAAGCACAGGGACTTCATTAGGGTACAACGCCATTAAAGCCCACCCTCCAAAGTAGTCATTTTCTCCAGGGGATCTGATCTCTGTCATCTGGAAAGCAACTGTAATTCTGGGTGATCTTCAGCTCCCACCTGGAGGTTAAGCAACACAACAGAATCACAGTAGTAGGTAAGGCGAATACAAGCACAAAACTACTGTGATAACCAGCCTCAAAGAATAAACAAAGGATAGTATCAAAGTCCTTTTAGTAAACAATGTAAAACATCAATAATGAAATTAATCAGTCTCATACAAAACCACATAAAAAGTATTCAAAACGACCAGCAAAAGTCCCAATATCCTTTTAACGGAATTCAGTGCTGTCTCCTATCAGGGAGTCTGGTAGTGAGAAGTGAAGAGCAGAAAAGAACTGATGATGTCAACACTGTACAATATCTTCTTCGGAGTGCAGCCAGCAGTCCAGTAATAGAACAAGGTTGCACTTGTATCCTTGTTTCAGGTATTGCTTCAAGCTTTACAGAAAGTATTTTTAAAGCTGGGTAAGAATGCCACCAAACTTCAATTTACTGATACTGCAAGTGAATTGAAGTTTAGTGGCATTCTTACCCAACCTTAAAAAAATCTCCAGTTCCCAATCTGGAGCTGGCAACTCTAGCCAGGCCTGGCCCCAGTAAGTTCTTCCTCAAAGGCCAAAATAGTCCTGGAAAGGGCCCTCCGCCTTCCTCCTGCCTTGTACTGACAGAGTCAAGCTTGGAATGCTATGGTTGTCTAGCAACAGCCACTGAGGGAATCAGTTGCTTAAAGCTACAGGTGCTCCTTTTATCATTTTTTTATTTTTTAAAGCTGCCCAGTGTTTTTTTTTTTTTTTTAGATTTCACATTTTTCTGCAAACCTAGGGCCCTTTTCAAGCTTGTAGAATGATCTGTCTTGCCTGTTCACAGCTCCAGTCACCAGATTTAAATATCCAAAGATATCCAAACTATCTATGGCATCTGTGAACACAAAGTTCAACAACCCAGGTAATGTTTATGCGATCATCATAATGGAAGTGCATAATCATTTTGTAGAAACCCAAATTAAGAATTTATGCAGGAGACTCACTGCTTCAACCTCATTCGTTATGGCTACAAACCTAGAGGCTGAGGCCTGTTGAGATCACATACCATACAAAGTTACACACTGCAAACTGCAGATGGGGGGAAAGATGAATACAAACCTTGCACTGTTGGAGCTGCCAGCAGAGTGTCATTAATTTGTAGCAGAAATAATAATAAAACCTCCCATGTTTCTCGAGCCATGGTGGTCGACTCATGAGCCAATTTCTGCACAGCTTTCAAAACTTGCAAACACAGTTTAACCTGACTGGAACCTTGATCCTGCCTGTAGCCAAAGAAACAGCTCTTAAGAACAAGTTGCAGAACATCCACACTTAAATCTTCAATATGACAGGGGGATTTTTAAAATGAAAGCAGGAATCCTCATAAACTATATTATTTTAAAAGGCTCTCTCATTCAAAACAGCATTAAGAATCATTTTGCATCAATAGATTTGTAGATATACAAATCATGCAATAATTGCATAAGCATGTACCAACTCTCAGGTCATGGTCCAACAGCACACAATGCCACAATCTTGCTGAAGCTAAGCATATCTGGCCCTGGTAAGTGCCTCGATAAGGGTTTACCTGAGAGCACTATGCAGCCTGCCTAAAGTTCCATGAAAGAAAGGTGGGGTATTAATATAAATGATTCAGGAACCTTTGAGCAACCAGACTGAAAATAACCTACGAGCCACATATGGTGACCTGCTAGAGACTTCATACAATTCCTACAAGAAGAGGTGGTGCATGAAAGCGAGCTGTAATCCAAAAAATCTTATGCCTCAAAAATTCCTTTAGTCTTCATGGTGCCAAAAGACAGCCCCTTTAAATCCTATACAAGAGAATCAAAATCAGCACCAGAACTCACTATTGTGGACCTTCTGCTTTTTCACATCTGGTATTGTAATGCCACAATTCAGAAAGTAAGCAAGTATATTGCGCTCTCAATTATGAATTGTTCACATATATTCAAGAAAAACAAATGAATGTTTCCCCACAATAAAAACAGAAAAGGCAGTCAGGAACAAGTATTAATGGCACAACAATGGGACTGCTGTAAGGGTACACAAAACACTACTCAAGTTTAACAGGCAAGCTGAACACTTACTAACTTTAAGATAAGTATCTAGACTCATAACCTTTATAATTCATGGCTGCTATGGCTCCCAACAATTCAGAGCAAACTTGTTTCACTACCATGGGTTAACAAGTGTCATTGATGCCACCTTGTTCTAAAGGAGCACAGATCCATTTTTAAACAACCAATTACATCATGGTTCCCACCATCCTAAGCAACAAGGTCTAAATGATTTTACCAAAAAAGAAAACTTGTCAGAACTTGTCTGGTAAGCTTCAACACAGAATTCAGCAATGATGATATATAAACTAGAAAGGAGAAATGCGCCATCGAGTCACAACCAACTCATGATGACCCCCTTGAAGGTCTACCTCATAAAGTTTTCAAGGTAAAAGATAAGCAGAAATACCGTATTTTTCGGACCATAAGACGCACTTCCCCCCCCCAAAAAAAGTGGGGGGAAAAGTGTGTGCATCTTATGGTCTGAAGGTACGTACCTGGGGGGGGCGATCCGCTGCCTCTGCCTCCGATCCTGCGCTTCCCCCGCGTCTGCCTGCCTGGCTCCATCTTCTTCAGGCAAGCGCTGGGATCGCTCCACGTGGCCCCACCGCAAACCCAGCGCTTTGCAAGCGCTGGCTGCGGAGGGGGCAGCGTGCTTCCTCCTTGTCTGTCTGCCTGGCTCCACCTCTGATGCTTAAAGCAAGTGCTGGGATTGCTCCCTCCGCCCTCCGATCCCAGCGCTTGCTTTAAACATCACAGCTGAAGCCAGGCGCACAGGCAAGGAGGAAACACCCGCCCCCTCCGCAAACCCAGCGCTTCGCGAGCGCCGGCTGTGGAGAGGGCAGCGTGCTTCCTCCTTGTCTGTCTGCCTGGCTCCACCTCTGATGTTTAAAGCAAGCGCTGGGATCGGAGAGCGGAGGGAGCGATCCCAGCGCTTGCTTTAAGCATCAGAGGTGGAGCCAGGCAGACAGACAAGGAGGAAGCACGCTGCCTTCTCCACAGCTGGCGCTCGCGAAACGCTGGGTTTGCGGAGGGGCCACGTGGAGCGATCCCAGCGCTTGCCTGAAGAAGATGAAGCCAGGCAGGCAGGCGCAGGGGAAGCGCCGGATCGGAGGCAGAGGCAGCGGATCGCCCCCCAGTCTTGCTTTCCTATGCCATTGAGCCTCAAAGAGCTCCATCCCTTTCCACTTCGCTGAGGCTGGGCCTTCCCCGCTTCTCATCAGCCTGCTGGATTTCTTAGCCTCAGCTTGGAAACGCCGCACTCTGCAAAGCTAACGTTACCACCGGGGTAATGTGGCCACCGTCCAACTAGCAGATCTCCCCCTTGAAGGTCGATCTGTGGGTGTCTGAGGATGGAGCCAGGCAGGCAGGCGCGGGGGAAGCGCTGGATCGGAGGCAGAGGCAGCGGATCGCCCCCCAGGAGGAAGGTGCGTCCTATGGTCCGGAGCGCCTTATGGACCGAAAAATATGGTAATTTGCCATTGGCTTCTTCTGCATAGTAGCTCCAGTCTTCCTTCATGGTCTCCCATCCAGTTACCATGCACACTTTTTCAGATATGAGATCTGAAGAATTATATGTGCATATGAGAGCTTATATCCAGAATTAAAACTTTGTTGGTCTTAAAGGTGCCACTGGACTCAAGCTTGTTCTGCTGCTTCAGACCAAAACAGCTACCCACCTGAATCCAGTTTCTTATAAATTATCTTTCATTTTAATTTTTCTTCCAAAATAGGAGACTCTTTTACATCCTATGTTATAAACGAATGGATCCATTAAACTAAAATATGACCAAGTCTATGTTATAGCTACTAATCTGTCAGAAACACTTGGTTAAGAATACTGCATACATTAAACTAAAATTATTTTCTATTTGTTGCTACTCACCTTGGTACAAAGAGATTTTGCAGATGTTTGAGAATGATCTGAACATAAAGATTTGGCTCGTTCACAATGGGTGCAGGAATGGAATCTTTTGGTAAAACCAGAGCCATAATCCAGTCTGTATAAACATCAACACAGTACTTTACTGTGTCGCCATCTAAAGGCAGCGTAAGGCCATAACAAACTACCTCCATGGTCCATTTTACCTAGAAGAAAAGTGAAGTGTTACAGTACCACACTTTTTGTGGTTGTTTTTAAATATATCACTGTCTCATCTGGCAGCCACAGAAAGAGGTCAGCAAGATTACCAAAGCTTAGTGCACACATGAATGAACATACTAGCTCATGTTTGCATCATACACTGTATAGCAGTTGCCTGTGGAGGGAGAGGGGATATTTATGTGCTGGACTCCTAATTTACTGAGCATTTAGTAATTTAGCCAGTGTGAAGACTGCATAAACAAGGTCCCTACTGCAAGAATTCAGAATCACTCCTTCCTGGGAAACAAAATAAAAGTTCTTATTTTTTTGTTGTTGTACCAGAAGCAGCAAAATTACAAACTAGTATGCTTTTTAACATATCAATTCAATGCTGGTCAGCTTGGAATCTTGCTTTACACCCTTTTGTTCTGCTACTGCTCATTCTTAAACTAACACACTTAAATGAACTAAAGCTGAGGTGTTGAACTCATTTGTTATAAGGGATGGATCTGACATAAATAAGACGTCAGGGCAGGCTCTATGCGTCATAAAATGTAACGCCAGGTAGCAGAGATATAAACCTTATAAAGGACGTATACTAGGGGTGTAAAACACACGGCCCGGGGGTCGGATCAGGCCCGCAGAGGGCTCCAATCAGGCCCTCAAGCAACTGGCTGTCATCTGCTTCATTTTCCTTTGCCTGCTTTTTTTCAGTAGCCATTTTGTGTTTCTCCCCAGATAAGCCAGGCAGCAATGCAGCTTTTCCCTCTCCCCACTACCTTTTCCCAAAGGGAGGAGGAGGGAGGAGCAGCCTCAGCCAATGAGAGAGCTTGGCTCTGTAGCTCTGCTGGGTGATTAAGTTTTGCCAGGCTCAATTAATCACCCTGCAGAGCTACTGGGACAAGCCTCTCTTCCTTCTAATTAATGGCTGAGGCTCCTCCCCCTCCTCATGCTCAGGGAAGGAAAGAAAGAGCCAGAGCTTCCTTTGCATAGTCCCCACCATCAGGAGTTACAAAGAGTGCTTTTATGACTAGCAACGTTTTAGTGAAGATATGAGCTTTTTGCCTTGCTACAGAGAGAGAGAGAGAGAGTTTTGTTGGGCTTGTTATGGGTGTAACTGGATTCCTCTCCTCTTTTTCACTGTACTCATG
Organism: Heteronotia binoei; assembly: GCF_032191835.1. Lineage (NCBI taxonomy): Eukaryota > Metazoa > Chordata > Lepidosauria > Squamata > Gekkonidae > Heteronotia > Heteronotia binoei. The sequence continues at coordinate 56,698,823 of NC_083224.1, forward strand.
CCCTCCAGTCTTTCTAAATAGGAATGCATGTGAACTATTTAGAAGAGAAATATCAGCACTAGGCTGAGACTGTGTTCCACCCCAGTTTTACCCAGCAAATTTTCCTTAAATTTTCTTTCACATTTTCCTTTGATTGGGGGTCTTGAATTTAGACTTCTCAGATAGTAGGCTGACACTGACCGCTGTACATGGCTGTGTCTCTGTTCTTGTAGTTGTTTTTCGGAGGGAAGTTGTATTTTTTTTTAGTTGTAGTCATTATTCTGGGGGAAATTATAGTTTTGTTGACAAGCACACAGCCCTCAGTCTGTGTCATGGTACCTTCACATGTTCTTGCCTAGTGCGTGAAGCAACTTCTGTACAAAAGCTCACAATGCCCAGCTGCTTCATGTTCCTCTGAGTCTTAGGCTCAAAGCATTGACCATGAGATGTCTGTAATGAATGTCAATGAATCAAAAGTAGGTTTGCAACTTACAGATGTGCACACCTGAATAGCACATATTCAAGACTGGTACAGCACAGACATTGTCTCCAGTTTTTGATGCAATAATTCATAGCAAGAGGTGACATTTATCAGAGATTGTAAAACAAAATATTGCAAGCGGGCTAATATTTTAAGCATGTTTTATTTTAAGTAAAAAAAAATCTTTAATTGTGTGTCTGTGCCCTTTAAAAAGTTTATATGTCCGCTACCTGGCATTACATTTTATGATACACATGGCCCTACATTTTATGATACACATGGCCCGGCCCGACAAGGTCTCATTTATGTCAAATCCAGCCCTCATAGCAAATGAGTTTGACACCCTTGACACAGACCAACACAAACATTTTTAAACCTACAATAAAAAAACACTCAAACACTAGCACTCTTGCAATATTTTGTTTATTCTCTAATAACTGACACTTCTTGCTCTGAATTATTGTATCAAAAACTCGAGACCATGTCTTTGCTGTAGCAATCTTGAGTATGCTGATCAGGTGTGTGTAAGCTGTAAACCTACTTTTGATGAATTGACACACATTACGGAAATCTCATTGCCAATGCTTTGAGCCTAAGATGCAGAGGAAAACATGAAATGGCTGGGCACGGCAAGCTTTTGTACATAAACTGCTTCTTGTGCTGGTCAAAAACATGTGAAGGCATCATGACACAGACTATGTGATTGTCTGCAAAACTATAGTCTTCCTCAGGAATACAGCCGCTGAGGCAGTGCAAGAATAGAAAGACAGCAATGTATAGTGGTCAGTATCAGTCTACAATAATGAAAGTCTAAGTTCAAAATCTCAAGTCTGCAAAGGAAATGTGCTGGGTGAACATGGTCTGGACACACACTCAGCCTAATCCACTTCACTGGCTTGTTGTTATTCCTCATCTAAATAGTTCACATTGCTTTCCTACTGAGAAAGACTGGATCAAGGGGTTACAAATACAGTGAAAAGAGGAAGGGAACCCAGTTGTACCCAGGAGAACTCTGGCATAACAGCCCAATGAAACACATTCTCTCTGTCTCACCCTGTAGGAAGGCAAAAAGCTCATACTTTGAAGAAAACAAGGTGCTTTCTTTGTACCTCTCCTGTGCAATTGAGGGAACTGGGCAAAGTAAGCTCTCGCTGTTTCCCTCTCTCCCCAGGAAACGAGGGGAAGGAGCCTCAGTCACTGGAGGGCACAGAAGCTTGGTTCAGTACCTCTGCTGTGTGACTGAGAGAGCCTGGCAAAGCAAGCTCTTTTGCTCCATAGCTCGTGTATGATTGAGAGAGCCTAGCAAGAAGAAAGCAAGAGAGAGGGAGAAGGAAGATGGTAACGCTCTAATGAGGGAAGAGACAACAACTCAGACATGCCTAACATGCCATCAGTTAAAGGCCTGAGCTGCAGCCCAGCTGGAACATGCTCTCCTATTGTGTTACAGTTATGTTACAAGATATCATTTTGGATACAGTATCCATTATAGAGAGTAAAAGAAAAACAACAACCACTTATTCAGCCAGGTACAACCACAACCACGCACACAAATTATGAAATTAACAATTTGGAAATGCTCTTGTTTACCGAATGGATTTCATTGCTGCAGTACTAAAGTCACTTGGGACACCTGACCCACCTTGATTCATCAAAGGTTTGATTTTATAAACTAAAGAAATTGTGCAAGGGATTAGAGCTAACGTTATCTGCTTTTAAGCTGTTTGCTTTGGTGGTTTTATTGTTTTATTTTGTACTGAATTATATTTGCTGTGTTCTTGTCATGACTTAGCCACTTGTGGGATTTGGAGATGAAAAAAGAGGGGCATAAATCAAATGCTCAAACTGCTATGCACTCTGAGGACACATCAAATAATTTCCTTAAGTTTTCATTCAGGAAAAACACCATACTAGAGAATAAGAATCTCATTGTGCCTACACCTGTTACATTTTCCAAAATAAAGCGATTTTATTGCACAATAAGTGCTCATTTATCTCCTACCTTCGCTCAAAACTGCTTTTAAAGTCAGATATACTTTCTGAGCTCTCAAATATAAATGTGCTGTGTCAAGGGAGAAATATAATGGGTATTTTTTTATTGTACATCATTAGTATCCTGTTTTTCCTCACTGGGAACCCAAAATGGCTTACAATATTATCCCCTTCTCCATTTTATTTTCCCAACAATCCTGTGAGATAGGTTACACTGAGAGCATGTAACTGGCCCAAGGTCATCCCAGCAAGTTTCCATGACAGAGTAGGGATTTGAACTTGACTGCGCAGATCCTAGAAACATTTATACCACTACACTATGCTGGTTCCCATGCTGTTTGGATTTAATATTTGTTCCCTACTGCTAGAAGGGCATTTCTGCTGTTGGGGGCATTTTAGCAATTCTCAGGAGAGCTGTTCCTGAAAAAAACCCTAAAGGCTGGAAGTAGCACTCTGAGGAATGAGGGGACTCTGGGGGACTATGTGGGGGGCTGTGAAGTAGAGGGGAGTCTCATCAACTTCAACACACCATCCAGGACAGAGACTGCAGCATCTAGACATATTGTTAGCAACACCTGGAACTACTGTAGGACTGTGCCAAACATTTCAAATTCCTGCTCCAACCAGTCTAACAAGGCATGAAAGATCATATCAAAGGTTGCTGACAGGGTATGCTATGCTGATAACACAGCAAAACAATATTTTCCTATTAGGCCACATATTGAGCCAAGTTAGCTAAATAAGAACTTTAGCTGCTAGTATGAACTGTAGCGACTAAAAAAAAGACTATATCCCAGTTTGCAGAAACACAAAGGATGTTATTTCCTTTGGTTAAAAAAAGAAAATCCTTCTACAGAACAACACCAGCATATGCTTCAGAGCACAAATTATTTACAGTACAATCCTATGCATGCTCTATAAGAACATAAGAGAAGCCATGTTGGATCAGGCCAACAGCCCATCAAGTCCAACACTCTGTGTCACACAGTGGCAAAAAATTTTATATACACACATACACTGTGGCTAATAGCCACTGATGGACCTGTGCTCCATATTTTTATCTAAACCCTTCTTGAAGGTGGCTATACTTGTGGCCGCCACCACCTCCTGTGGCAGTGAATTCCACATGTTAATCACCCTTTGGGTGAAGAAGTACTTCCTTTTATCCGTTTTAACCTGTCTGCTCAGCAATTTCATCGAATGCCCACGAGTTCTTGTATTGTGAGAAAGGGAGAAAAGTACTTCTTTCTCTACTTTCTCCATCCCATGCATTATCTTGTAAACCTCTATCATGTCACCCCGCAGTCAACGTTTCTCCAAGCTAAAGAGTCCCAAGAGTTTCAACCTTTCTTCATAGGGAAAGTGCTCCAGCCCTTCAATCATTCTAGTTGCCCTTCTCTGGACTTTCTCCAATGCTATAATATCCTTTTTGAGGTGCGGCGACCAGAACTGCACACAGTACTCCAAATGAGACCGCACCATCGATTTATACAGGGGCATTATGATACTGGCTGATTTGTTTTCAATTCCCTTCCTAATAATTCCCAGCATGGCGTTGGCCTTTTTTATTGCAAACGCACACTGTCTTGATATTTTCAGTGAGTTATCTACCACGACCCCAAGATCTCTCTCTTGGTCAGTCTCTGCCAGTTCACACCCCATCAACTTGTATTTGTAGCTGGGATTCTTGGCCCCAATGTGCATTACTTTGCACTTGGCCACATTGAACCGCATCTGCCACATTGACGCCCACTCACCCAGCCTCAACAGATCCCTTTGGAGTTCCTCACAATCCTCTCTGGTTCTCACCACCCTGAACAATTTAGTGTCATCCGCAAACTTGGCCACTTCACTGCTCACTCCCAACTCTAAATCATTTCTATAATAAGTTCTATAATGAACTTACTCCTAGGTAAGCAGACCTAGGATTGCAACGCTATTTAAAATCTACTAGAAGCTGTTCACTGACCATTACATCAAAACTGAAAGATCTGCAGATGATACTCACTTCTTTGTCTGTTTTCAATACACTCTCAGCTGGTAGTGAAGCATTCAAAGCTTGGCCAAGAGGGCGCACAACAACATTTGCCACCTCTCTCCCCACACTGTCAGGATAGCTATGAAGTACACTGGTGTGACCCTTATCATTTTGAATTACAAGATGTAGGGACCTCCACTCTGAGTACATAGTGCCTTTATGCTCCAGAGAAGTCTGTACCTGGAACAAAGAGAACAAGAAAAAAGAAAACAAGTTAAAATTATACACTAGATTAAGTTAAAAAAATTGTCATTCCACAAAAATGGTATCAAGTCTACCACAAGCTCTCAGTACTAAGAAGTATAACACAAAGCCCTTTTTAAAAAGCTGACAGCTATTTTTACCTATAAACCTACGCCATTTACTGTAGAATATAGAACAGAAGTACACAAAATATGGTCCATTACAACAATTCAGTTACATGAGATGGGGGAACCTGCCCTATGGCCACAGTCTCAGCCAGTACCCAAAATCTGTCTCCCTCCCCTCTTGAAAAGCCTGAGTCATAGCACTCCAATCACTGTTGCAACTGCAGCATCCCAGCTGCCTCTTGAGAGAAGCCTTCCCATGTAGCCAGCCAGGACACCCAGAGACTATAAGACAGGGCCCAGGGTAATCTACTTAGTGGCCTTGTGCAGACCATTGTGATCTGGGTAAAAGTCTGAGTTGCATAACCCTAATCTAGCAGTCACTTCATTTTACATCCCTTGAACTGACATAGAACCTCTCCAGCCATCATTGTTCATCCTCCAGTTTGCTTTCCAAAAACATCAAACTCTTCAGCCACCAAAAACACATAAACAATTGATATTATTCTTATTTTCTCCCCAACAGTAATCCTGATACATATGAAAACCAACATGAACTTTGCGATGTGGACTGACTCCCAGCACATGGTTTATCTTCATGTTATTATATCAAGACACTAGCTCCCTTAACAGTCTCTTGTCTGAATAAAGCAGGAGTCAAGTTGCACCTTTAAGACCAACCAATTTTTATTTAGAATGTAAGCTTTCGTGTGCTCTTAAGCACACTTCATCACACGAGGAATCTAGCATAGTGAGCAAAAAAGTGTCTATTCAGAAATACTGGTTCATGCTGAGGCCTAGTAAAAATCATGGAAACAAAGAGTGAGGTAAGGGAGATGACACAGGAGCCGACCAGACCATTAGGCCTAGCATTTTCAAGGTCAAAAAATTCAGAGGGAATTTGGTCAACGCATTCCATCTTGTTAGTGCAAGGACCCATGTGTGGAAGTAGGTGCTTGATTGATTAAGTCCTATATAGCTGTAGGATATGTGATCTCATTAAGGCAATTCATCAGATCACCTAGGTAGCAATATACCTGACTGGTCATGATTGGTTATATCATTTGCTATACATTAACTGGACAACTAGAATAATACCAACTGTCACATTCTCAGGGTGCAGGCAGGCAGGAGTCCAAAGCTAGTTCAAGGGGGAAGTCTCTGGCACGTAATTCAATATACAGTTTGAACGGTGCCAGGAATGCAGGAAATTCCTCCACCTTCCCAGTGATTTTCTCTGGGGGAAGCGCTGGGCACTTGGGTGGGGCAGCGACAGTGGCTTGCTGCTGCTGTTGCAGGTGAGCCACCATTTGAGTGAGGTGGTGTACCTGAGTGAGCAAGGCTGCTAGCTGCCCAGAGCCTCTGCTTGCCTCCTCATCCATCTTGTGGAGTGAGTGTGTGATGGAAGCAATCTGTCACATTCTCAGAGTGCAGGCAGGCAGGAGTCCAAAGCTAGTCCAAGGTCAAAGTCCAGGAAGTCAAGCAGGAGCCAAGTCACCAATGCAGAATCACAAAGTCAGAAGTCAATGTCCAAAAGCCAAAAGGTCAGAGTGCCAAGGAAATCAAGCAGGTCAGCATCAGGAAGGAACGTGGATGCAAGCCAGAAAACAGACTTGTTGCTTCCACAAGGTTACCAGGTCCTGGGTGGGAGCTATATGGGAGTCTCAATCAGCCTGCTCCCTGGGTGGCAGTGTCTCTGCTAGAACTCAGGGCTGAGAGATCTGAGGCATCGGAGTACCTCATGTCTTCGCTCTGAAAGTTCTTTCCGAAGCCTGCTTCGAACTCTTGAGATGGGAGGAGGAGAGCTTGGAGGAGATTGATCATCAACATCTGACACTGGTGCCAGGTGATTGATGGGCCAGCTGCTGTTTGTTTAGCTGAGGAACTGGCTGGCAACTCTTCCAGGTCTGTTAACCCTTCCAGCTCCTCCTTGTCAGGGCTCATGACACCAACACAGGTTGTTTATTAAACACAGGTTATCTGGCATAAATGAATACCTTTCATTCTCGTTTTGCCCTTTGTCTGGATTACATCTAACTTTGGCATACTTCTTAATTCTAGATGGGTCATGCTCACTTGAACCCATTTTGGAATTTGAACTTGAAACTCCGTTCAGAGCTGCTGATCTTTTGGATCTGTTGGCTGCCTCTGACCCAGCTGACCAGCACCAAATGGTCACCAATGGCCTTGTTTTCCTTGGGCACTGCCTTGTGGTGGTTCTCCTCTATGCTCCAGGATCACAGAGGGTAGCCATCAGGTGAGAGAAGTTGACACAGCTGAATTGTGCTGATCTACAAGGGTCTATCATCCACTTCCCTGATGCTTTTTAATACCTATATATGCCCTCTTATGGAGGTCATCAGCAGATTCACAGTTTGGTGCCACTGATGATACCCAGCTTCACCCCCTTCTTGAGAAGCAATCAACAGTCAGGATTTCAACCTTAGCCTCCTGCATGGATGCTGTGTTGGAGTGACTGGGAACAGTAAACTGAAGTTAAATCAATCAAATAATGAGGTCATGTGGCTTGGGAAGGTCAGGTCACACAATGATCGACAGGATACAAGTGACTGCAATGGACACTGTAAAGAGCTTGGAGGTGTGGTCTGACTCTTCCCTTGAACAAATATATGTTCATGGTGGCAAAGACTGCGTGTTACCACCTGCGCCAAGCTCATCAACTGGCCCTCTATCTGTCCAAGTTAGACCTTGCTTCAATGAACCGTAGAACAGTTACCTCCAGATTGGACTACTAATGCATTCTACATAAGGCTACCTCTGAAGACACTTTGGAAACTGCAGGTAATTCATAATGTAGCTCCCAGGCTACTGGCCAGGTCTCCACGGTTGAGTCATATCACCCCTTATCTTGAGGCAGCTGCATTAGCTCTCAGTTTCCTGTGCCAATTCAAGGTGATGGTTTTAGCCCTTATTCATCTGAGGCCTTCATACCTGTGGGACCACCTTTCCCAGTTTACCCCCACACACACCTCCTCCAATCAGTGTCTTGGGGTTCTTGCAGACGCCTAGCCCCAAGATGGCCTGCATCTTTCACCAGGGTCTTCTTGATTGTTGCACCTGCCCTTTTGAACCAGCTTGCTGATGAAGCCCACACTCCATGGTATCTTCCTGCATTCTGCAGGATGTGTAAAAATGCTTTATTCCATCAGGCCTTTAGTCAAATTTTGTGGAACTGCCCATTCTCTATACTTAGTAATTGGTGAAAAGCTTACTCTCTAGAAATGTATTTATATTATTGGTGTTTTATTAATCTTTTTATTGTTATTGTATTTGACTAGCTAGTGGTATTTTAATGTTTCAGTGTGTTTTGTTTATGGCTTCAAGGCTGTATAGGAGAGGATGTGATATAACAATGTAATAACTAAAACAATGCTTTTAAATGGTTAGATATACACCTTTATTATTTTATTGTCTCTGTTCACTACTCTTATTGAATATTCCTGCACATTTTTTTAATAAAACACTTCAATTATGTCTTGTGATGTTCTTGAGTTTGGGGGCTTCAATCTGAACCCACTACTTTAGTTTTTAATGGCTACAGCTATGAGAATCAAAGGAATTTTAAGTGTCCTACTTTGAAAGCTTGATCTTAAACCAGGGAGGAAAAGAGACTTAGTTCTTTTGTCTCTGGCTGGAAAGTTAGTTAAGGAAACTAGTGAAAGTGTGATACTGCAGTTGTGAGGAGTCACACTACAGCACTCTGCGGTTTTGCCTTGGAGGCTTTTATAAGTCTTTGACAATTTTCTCTCGGCTTGGCTTCGCGAACGAAGATTTAAGAAGGGTGCAGTAGTCCACGTTTGCTGCAGGCTCGCTGGTGGCTGACAAGACCAATGTGGGACAGGCAGGTCCGGCCACAGCGGCTGCAGGGAAAAGTCTGATTTAGGGTTGGTCCTGTAGCAGTGCGATTCTTCCTCAATCTCCTTTTGTCCTCAAGACCAGCTATGCGTGCGTTCTCAAAGGAAGAGACAGCCTGGTGGATGGTGTGCCTCCATGCTTTGCGATCTGAGGCTAGGTCAGACCACTGGTGATGGTTGATGTGACAGGTGCTAAGGGATTTCTTCAAGGAGTCCTTGTACCTCTTCTTTGGTGCCCCTCTATTTCGATGGCCGGTGGAGAGTTCGCCATACAGGGCAATCTTGGGAAGGCGGTGGTTTTCCATCCTAGAAATATGCCCTGCCCAGCGCAGCTGCGTCTTCAACAGCAGTGTCTCGATGCTGGTAACCTCTGCCCGCTTGAGGACTTCAGTGTTGGTCACAAAGTCACTCCAGTGGATGTTGAGGATGGTGCGAAGGCAGCGCTGATGAAGTGCTCAAGGAGTCGCAGGTGATGACGGTATAAAACCCACGATTCGGAGCAATAGATGAGGGTTGTCATCACAACCGCTTTGTAAACATTAATCTTTGTGCCTTTTTTCAGATGCTTGTTGCTCCACACTCTTTTGTGCAGTCGGCCAAATGCACGGTTTGCCTTTGCCAGCCTGTTGTCAATTTCCTTGTCGATCTTGGCATCTGAGGAGATGATGCACCCCAGGTAGCTGAACTGCTGGACTGTCTTCAGAACTGATTCACCCACAGTGATGCAGGGAGGGTGATAATCTTCCTGGGGTGCAGGCTGGTGGAGAACTTCTGTCTTCTTCAGACTAACTTCTAGGCCGAATAGCTTGGCAGCCTCTGCAAAGCAGGACGTCATATGCTGCAGAGCTGATACCGAGTGGGAGACGAGTGCAGCATCATCAGCAAACAGTAGCTCTCGGATGAGTTTTTCCATTGTCTTGGAGTGTGCCTTTAGTCGCCTCAGGTTGAACAGGCTGCCATCGGTGCGATAGCGGATGTAGACACCATCGTCATCATCTAGATCTACTGCGGCTCTTTGAAGCATCATGCTAAAGAAGATCGTAAAGAGAGTTGGCGCGAGAACGCAGCCTTGCTTTACACCTGTGCCTATTGGGAAGGGCTCCGAGAGGTCGTTGCAGTGTCTGACTTGGCCTCGCTGGTCTTCGTGTAGCTGGATGATCATGCTGAGGAACCTTGGGGGACATCCTAAACGTTCCAAGATTTGCCAAAGGCCTTTCCTGCTAACGGTATCGAAAGCTTTGGTAAGGTCGACAAAAGTCACATACAGAGCCTTGTTCTGTTCCCTGCATTTCTCTTGGAGCTGCCTGAGAACAAATACCATGTCGGTGGTGCTCCTGTTAGCTCTGAAGCCGCACTGGCTCTCTGGGAGGAGTTCTTCTGCAATGGTGGGCACCAGTCTGTTCAGGAGTATTCTAGCAAGGATTTTGCCTGCGATGGAGATCAGGGTTATCCCCCGGTAGTTGGAGCAGTCTGACTTTTCCCCTTTGTTCTTGTATAGGGTGATGATGATTGCATCGCGAAAGTCCTGTGGTAATTTGCCTTGTTCCCAGCAGGTGACAATTACCAAACATACAAATAGACAGTCTGGAAAGTATAGCATAAATCCTCATCACCACCAATTTCTGCATTATCCCCCCCCCCCCCCGGAAACAGTTCTCCTTATGAACAAAGCAGGAGTTAAGTTGCACCTTTAAGATCAACGAAGTTTTATTCAGAATGTAAGCTTTCATGTGCTAAAAGCATGCTTCATCAGACAATAGGGGTTCTCCTTATGACTTCAACTTCCCAGAAATTCTACATCTTTAATTTTAAAAATGCTAAAGAAATGGCTTGCAATGTAACCAAAAATACACTATGCAAGATACCAGCATCATCATTCAATAGCCTGAACTGAAGTTCATGCACACAGAGATGTGTGCAGACCTCCCCAACAGATGCAATAAAGTAGCATAGGAATCCAAAATGCAATGTTTGCAAGCTATATGCCAGGGGTGGCCAACGGTAGCTCACCAGATGTTTTTTACTTACAACTCCCATCAGTCCCAGCCAGCAGGGCCAATGGCTGGGGCTGATGGGAGTTGTAGGCAGAAAACATCTGGAGAGCTACCGTTGGCCACCCCCACTATATACACAAAGTTCAGACCATTTGCTCTCTTGAAGTTGACACTACACAAGGAATGAGCAATGGTAACACTTTAAACTGACACAATTATTTTAAGACTTAACACATGGAGGCTGGAATTTTGCTTTGTGTAATGGTATGTTACTTTTTGGTTTTAGGAATACAAACACTGAAAAGTATAAGGACATTTTATAATGAGGTAATATTCCTGAATGTTAGCTGCATAAATAGAAGGTTGTTGTAAGAGACTACCACACACAGAATTTAATGAACACGTAACTCAGAGATCCCCAGTGTGGTGTCCATGGGCACTATGATGCTTGCCAACACCTTTCCTGGTCCCCGCCAAGTATTTTTAGAAGGTGAATGGAGCCAGGTGGAGCTGGATCTCTCTCAGGCAAGGGACCACCAGAAGGTTTTTGTTCCCAGAGTGCAACGCTCTTCCAAGAGAGATAGTCCCAAAGATATGTGGGTCCCTGGCTGCTAAGGGCCTTAAAGGTTATTATCTGACATCACATTTGTGATTTTTACTTCAAATTTGAACTCAGTCTGATGGTTAGCTTACGTCTACTTCTCAAGAATTCTATATTATACATTTATTATACTGCACACCTTCAGTTACAAATTTGGTCTCTACATGTTTTCTAGGAAGAATGGTTGTGTGTTCAGGCAGCTGCTATATTATCATCTATGTAATAATAGCTAACTTGGCCAAATCTTTGAATTCTTAAATCTAATGACTGGAGCTGTTAACAGAGAAGATGGCTCTTTCTACAAACCTGAAAAGAGTTCCAGGTTGAAGAAAAACGTAAAATATTTTTAAAAACACACACACAAAACATTTGGGGATTTAAAACTCCCCAAATGATAAAAGGCACAGCTGTAGCTTTAAGCAAGAGTCCCACGGTGGATGTTGCTAGGCCACCACAGTATTCCAGGCTAGGTTGTCAGTAAAAGACAAGGGAAGAGGTCAGGGTTCTTTCCAGGCCTATTTTGGCCTTTGAGAGAGGGTGTCTTGAGGCCATGCCTGCCTAGGGCTGATCGCTTTAAACACACATATGGGGGCATCTTCTTTGGGGGCCTATAGAATTGGACCCCCAGCCCAATCTTTTTTGAAACTTGAGGGGTTTTTTTTAGGAGGCACCAGCTGTTATGCTGCAAAGAACCAGCCTCCCACGCCCTAGATAACCCCAGATCAATTCCCCAGATGATACCCTATGAGGACCCACTGATTATAATGGTACCCTCATAAGGCATAATGGTGCTAAAGAAAATTGGGCTTCCTAAATAGTTCCCAATTCGAAATACCATACCAGTATTAGAACTTGGGAATATCAGAAAACACCTTATATTCATAAATACCCCCAAACCTGAAAAATAACTTTCTGCACACCCATAGTTATCAAGAAAGGTGAATACACAAAGGTTGAAGTGATATGTTTTGTGCACCTGGAGTTCATTGCTTCTCAGCTACAGTACCTAATTCTGACAGAACTGAAAAGCAATGAACTCCAGGTGCATATAATGAGGCTTTGAAATAGTGGACATTGTGAAAGAATAGTCTTTCCTAGGCCTACTGTCTATTCAGAATTCCTAAGTGTTAAAGTTATTCCTGATTTTTAAAAGAAATACTCAAAAGTATTAAAAGTATGAAACTGAAGCCAAAACACCATTTCTTGAAACCAACAGATTTATTTATTTACATTATTTACAGCCCGCCTTTCTTACTGGGACTCAAGGCAAGTTACACAGTATAAGTCAATGCAATCGATAAAATGGGACATCTAATAGGCGATGCAGCAGGACTAGGAAACAAAGTATAGAGCAGGGGTGGCCAAACTTGCTTAACGTAAGAGCCGTATAGAACAAACATCAGATGTATGACAACTGAGGGAGGGAGGAAGGGGGGAAAACAGATGGGGGACAGAGAAGTGAAAAGAAAGCAACTTTAACTTTACATACATTCTCCATTTAGAGAGACAAATGACTTCTCCAAGCCAGCTGATGGGGTGCTGAGGGCTTCAAGAGTTACACAATATGTGTGAAAGAGCCCCATATGGCTCCCATAGCAGCAGTTTGGCCACTCCTGGTATAGGGTTAAACATAGTAGAAAATGGTCTTACGCAAGTGTAAAGACAAGGCAGTGACAGCAGAATAACACGTACTACAAACAGGTAATATATATATTATTTTATAAAAGTGTCTTCAGGAACCATTTTGTTACATGTAATATAGAAAAAGAAGATATTGGATTTATAGCCCACCCTTCATTTAGAGTCTCAGAGTGGTTACAGTCAACTTCCCTTTCTCGCCCCTGGTCTTGAGAGAGCAGCTCTTTCAAAAACTGTGACTGACCCAAGGTCATTCATCAGGTGGATGTGAAGGAGTGGGGGAATCAAACCTGTTTCTCCCAGATTAGATTCTGTCTACTTAACCACTACACCAAACTGGCGTACATAACCACTACACCAAACTAACATGCAATGGCACAAACAAGGTTGCTTATTTGAGATGTGCTGAACAGGCTCCAGACAGCTCAGACACAAAACACTCATGACATAGTATTTTGTACACAAAGATCTTAATGTTTTCCATTCAGAAGAAATGTTTAGCCCACTCAGCACTGCTAGTTACCCAAGTGTCTTTTGTAGATCAGAGACTACCAGAAGTAGTACTTATCCTACAAAACAAGAATGAAGCAGTAAAACAGAAGTTTTCCCAACTCTTTACCATTGTTTCAGCGTTCAGTCAAACAGAACAAATGGCAAAAAGTCTCCTTTCAAACTAGTGTGCTACCATAAGAAAAAAAGATAGGTAAATAAGATCTAGTTATCTAGACAGGAATATTCAAAGTGGTGGCTTAAAACATAACTTTGTAATAGCATATGGCCCCAACACAAGCTTCAGTCTTCATCTTTGCTATAATCAGAGACATCACTGAAAATAAAACTAACACTTTCAGAAGGATATCATCTACACCTTCACACTTCCTAAGGAGTCAACATTTATTTCCTTTAAGAGAAAAAGGCATGCAGATACTGAACACAACCTTGGAAGCTGTACTAGGAACCAGTGATGCGGGGCATAAAATTTTCCAATGCTATATTTTTCTGTAGAATTTTTTTTCTCCTGGCATGTGTAAATATTGTGTTTACCTGTAGCTGCCAGAGCTGTTGTGCTGCAATCATGTTAGATGGACTAAATGTAGGTATGATGCACTAATAAACCTCAGTACACAGTTCAGTCACCCATGGAAGATCTGAAAAATAGGGTACAACAGCCCTTCCAGTGCATAATGCAGTTGGCTCCCGGATCTTAACCCAACTTGTCCACAGTGTACTGGCCTTGTTTTGCCAACAAATGACAATAGCAGGCACTGGTAATCAGACAGGAAACCTAGTTCTCAATTCAGCCCTGGAGGATTCATTGACCTTCATTGTCAGTTGCAATTCAGCAGTGTCTCTTTCTAATCTTACTTTGAAAATCTTTTGTAAGAGAACAGCTACTGAAAATCTTTTGTAAAAGAACAGCTACAACAATGTCCTGGAAGGTTAAATGTTCCCCCATTGGTTTTTGAATGTTGTGGTTTCTAATATCAGGTTTCTAATCCCATTCTCCTGGGCTGAATCCTCCTGGACAGAACTGAGACCTACATTTCCTGTCTCATTACCATTTCTGGTATCTCCGCACCTACCACCTCTCTGCATATCACACCCAATCCAATCAAGCCTGCTGTTGTCATTTACCTGCTATTGCCATTCAGCAGCTGAAATCACCTTTATAAAGTTATGTCTCTGGTACCTCATGTTACATTTTATGGTATACATGGCCTGGTCTGACAAAGTGACATTTATGTTAGATCTGGCCATTGTAACAAATGAGTTTGACACCTGTGACCTATAGCTTTAGATTGTCCTTAGATGAGTGGGACATTTAGAGGAATGTCTTATATCAGTATTTAATCCCCAGGACAGTTCACAAGAAAGAACAAACCAGGATGAAGAGAACCCCCTCACCTCTTGAGCAAAAGTACCAGCCAACTAGGATGGCATCCTAAAGAAGCCTAACAGACATGGTGAAAAATGATGTGGCTACTGTTGCTGTAAATTATGAACTGTGAGGAATCCACAATTCCTATCAACACGTAAAGCTGACAATGTGGAAGAATCGTTCTATATGCTCAAAATGACAGAAGCAGGTGCTTGGTAACCATGCAGCCAGTGGTTCTCCATTTGGGTGCCATTTTAATCAAGATAAGACTTGACCATGCTTTTCACCTACCCAGTAGAGATACGACAAGAGTCAAACATTTTACTTGATCCAAGAAATGCCGTATCACTGATGCCAAAGGGAGCCACAGCAACCATCATGACTACACTTTCATGCATGATTTGCATCCATCTAAGAGGCCTATAGTCCAACCAATGGTGACCTCTTGGAGACAACTTCTGAAAGTCCCAAGCTGGTTCACCTTCTGCTAACAGGCTGCAGCCCTCCAGCTTTCCAGGAGTTGTACATGCCTACTGACCTGTCAGGAGCACAGTGAGGACAGAGAACAACCCCAGAGATGTGAACATGGTGCAGCAGTTTGCAGTTCACTTTCTCTATGTAGAGGCTGCAGGGAGGGGGGGGGGGGTGATGGAAAGCTGAAGTCAGAGGGGCAGACAAAGGGAAGAAGATAGGGTTGCCAACTTCAGGTTAGGAAATTCCTGGAGATTAAAGGGTGCACTCCGGAGAGGGTGGGATTTGAAGAAGGGAGGGACCTCAGACAAGTACAATGCTTTTTCCCTAGGAGACCACAGTTGCCAATCTCCAGGTGAGGGCTGGAGATCAGAATTACAACTCCTCTCCAGATGGCAGAGATCAACTCCTCTTCAGCTGGGGGGGGGGAGTGAATGCTCTCACTTGGGTGGGTGGGAAGACAGCAAGGGTAGGGGGGCACTCGCTCAGAGCCTCTTTCTAGAGCCAGTTGTTTTTTTCTTCACAATGGGCCCTATTCCTAGTAATATAATAAAGTTGTTTTTTTTCCTCGAAGAAAACTCTACCCCCATCCCCAGCTTGAAAGTTTCCCAAAATTTTACATTTGTAGTCCTGCCTGAGGAACAGCCTGGCCTTATTGATTCAAGAGGTAAGGGAACACTGGACAGCAATCCCAAATCCATAGCTGCCGAAGACGAGAAGAAGATGATGATATTGGATTTATATCCCGCCCTCCACTCCAAAGAGTCTCAGAGCGGCTCACAATCTCCTTTACCTTTCTCCCCCACAACAGACACCCTGTGAGGTGGGTGGGGCTGAGAGGACTCTCACAGCAGCTGCCCTTTCAAGGACAACCTCTGCCAGAGCTATGGCTGATCCAAGGCCATTCCAGCAGGTGCAAGTGGAGGAGTGGGGAATCAAACCCGGTTCTCCCAGATAAGAGTCCGCACACTTAACCACTACACCAAACTGGCTGTCTTTGTCATTGGAGCACTAATGCAGAGATGTGGTGGAATTCAGCAGGGGGCCTGCACATACCTGGCAACCCAGTCAGCTATCCCAGTAACTGTGGCTACTCTGGCCTCTTCCAAACAAAGTCTGTGCCAGCCTCAAGGACAAGTCAATGTCTCCTTTTCAGAGCTGCTAGCACCTGATTCCAACAGGCTGCATTGGAGTAGACTGACTTTTAAAGTCAGCAGCTCTTCCTTCCTGAATTTATTTAGAACATTTATATGAAGACTACCCAGACATGTGCTCATGCCAGCTCTTAACTACAAACAAACAAGGGTGTCAAACTTATTCGTTATGAGGGCTAGGCCATATGTGTCATAAAATGTAATGCCAGACAGCGGTGATATAAATGTTTAAAAGGACACAAACAATTGAAGATTTTTTAAAACTTAAATTAAAAACATGCTTAAAACATTAGCACTCTTGCAATATTTTGTTTATTTAACAGTCTCTGATAACTGACCCCACTTGCTCTGAATTATTGCATCGAAATGCCTGTGCTGTAGAAATTTTGAGTATGCTGTTTAGTTGTGTATTTGTAAGCTGCAAACCTAATTTTGATGCATTGACATTCACTAGAGAAATCTCATGGTCAGTGCTCTAAGCCTAGGACCCAGGGGAAAACGTGAAATGGCTGGGCACCATGAGCTTTTGTACACAAACTACTTCATGTGCTGGTCAAGAACACATGAAGTTATCATGACACAGAGTGAGGGCTATGTGTTTGTCTACAAACTATAGCCTTCCCAGAAAAATAACTGCACTTCCTATGAGGCAATGCAAGAACAGAGAGACAGCCATATATAGTGGTCAGTATAAGTCTAGGTTCTGGGAAGTCTAGATTCAAAATCCCCAGTCTACAAAGGAAATGTGCTGGGTAAACTTGGTCTGACACACATTCTTAGCTTAATCCACCTCACTGGCTTGCTGCTATTCCTCATCTAAACATTGCTTTCCTACTGAGAAAGACTGGATCATGACGGCAAAATACAATGAAAAAAGGGAGGCAAACCCAGTTGCATCCTGGAAACCCACAGCATAACAAGACTGACAAAGCACACACACAAACAGCATAATGAGCCCAACAAAATATACCCACACTGTGGCAAGGAACACAAAAGCTAATGAATAAATTGTTGGTCTTAAAGATGCTCTGTCTTTCACCCATGCAACTGAAGCAGCTGAGTAAAGCCATGAAAAACAAGCTATTTGGCATTTTGAAATATTGACATATCCATGTTGAAATCTGCTTCTCTAGGGATGAGAAAGAAAATGTTTCTGTCTGGATTTGTTTCTTGGCTTGATTTTCTTTTGTCACAGCTCTCACATGAAACAAGCATACCAGTATGGTTCATCTCTAGTATAGATCTGCCAACAAAGTATGGAAAGTTTATAATGTATTAACTATGAATATGAATCAGTATTTCCAGAGCTGATCATGCCCCTTCCTTAAACAGAATACAAAAGATCAAAAAAGCTTCTTGAATAGCCTTTACACAGAATTAACCAACACATAGCTACTGCCCTTAAAGAGAATTCCTTAAAATAGCTTTAACCCTTATTTACAGAGGAAAATGAGACAAGGTTCCTTTTATATTTAGAATTAATTTATTGGATGAGCAAGCAGGAAATAGATTTATATGCCACATTTCCACAGCTAAGTGGTTCAGATAAACAACATACAAGCACAGATGAATACAAAACACAGCAAAAACAGAAAAACTAGAAACCTATCAGCAAATTCCATCTGAAGTAAATGGGAGTTATACTTCTTCCTCACTTACTGCTGGAGAAGCACCACCATATGTCCTCAAGAGAGGAAGACCTATAGCACTGAGATCAAGGACAGTAAACTCTCTGCTTCACGTTGTAAGGAAACTCACAGAATGGCCTGACCTATGACTTGAAAACAACACTGAGTCTCACATTAAGACAAAATTGGCTGAATATGTTCTTGCTTCTCTGTATCTATCAGTAGAAAACCAACTGCACTCTGCACCTAACAAAGTTCTCAACAGTCTTGAGAGGTAAACCCTTCCATAATGACTACTGTAATGAGCAAAAGCCTAGAGCAGGTAACATAAGAGCCACATAGAATAAACATCAGATGTCTGAGAGCCACAAGACATGATTGTCAGATGTCTGAAAGCCACAAGTCATGAACATCAGATGTTTGAGAGCTGCCAGACAGGAAGGAAGAGTGGGAGGAAGGAAGGAAAGAAGGAAAGTAAATAGATGAGGGAAGGGAGGAGGTAATGAGAAGTGGAAAGAAAGCAACTTTAACTTTAAATGCATTCTCCAAGCTGCCAGCTGGCTTGGCAAAGTGATTTCAAGAGACAAATGCCTTCTCCAAGCCAGCCAACAGGGCAGAGGGGGCTTTGAGAGCCACACAGTATGTGTGAAAGAGTCACAAGTAGCTGCCAAGTCACAGTTTGGCAACCCCTGGTCTAGAGCCTCCAGAAAGAATGAACAAACATGGCAGGATCCATCCTCTCTAAAAACGGACTGTGAAAATTTAAAGCAAAAGAAACAGTTAAAAGGAGACGCTGTGCAAGACAAGGCAGGATCCTAGACCTTTCAGACATGCTAAGATAGGAAAATGCTGCTTAATGTTTCACTGTCCTCCAGAGCAATGGAATTCCCCATCAGTACTTTTTCCATCTTGTCTGGGTTCAGCTTCACCATGCTTAACTTCATCCATTTGGTCACAGCTTCTAGATACTACGAAACAAGGCAACTACTCCTAGCCACTTAATGAAACACAACGATGGATGCCATCAGTATATAGATTAACACTCAATCCCCAAAAGTTTCAGATGGTCCCTCAATAGTTTCATAGATGTTAAACAGAACTGATAAATAATGGGATCCTGCAGCATGATGCAAACCAATGCACCAGGGCAGAAGCTACACTGGCATAACCGAAGACCATCTTACGCCATGGAACACTACTCAAGGTATCTTTACCTCAAGGAATTTCTCAAGATATTTCAGTGATTAGTCAAGAACGATAGGATTCACAGTAACAAAAACTCCTGAGAAGTCAAGCAAGATAAACAGGGAAATATTCCTACCAGAAAGTGCAAGGTGTTCTGTCACAAGGCTCCTAATGCTGCTAAAATTTCAAAATAATAATATTTTTTTGGGGGGGGGGGAGATCTAGACTGAAAAAGGATCAAAGGAAGATTCTTCATCCAGAGACATTTAAGCTTCTCTGCTACCATATGTTCAATAAAGCTACCCTAAAAAGGGGGGAAACGGGAAACTAACATGGAGTTGGCCACCTCACCCCTACCCAAAGTTGTCTCTTTTCTCCCAGGGGTGGTCAGATCACTACTTCTTTCAATATCAACAGGACTCTATCCTCTCTGATGGCACCTCTGGCACACATACTGCATAACAACAGAAATTATTTTGATCAGCACACAGATCTCCACTCAAGGGACTGAGGCACTGGCACCAAGCCACAAGGTTTAGCTTCCTCCCATTGAATTTAGCCAGTACAACCCTTGCCTATTCCTCATCCCCACCTTTGTCTGCTACAACACCAGGCTCTTCACAGGTGCAGGGTTGAGGTTGTTGTTATTTTTAAATGAACCATGAGCAAAAAAAAAAGTTCATCCTCATACTAGACACTAACACTCTGCTTGTCAGCAGACATTACATCAAATTCTGACAATTCTTGCAGTTGTCAAGATTTCAGGTTAGGCCATTGGTGGCAAGGAAGGGCAGTAAATATACACAAGCGACAGATGCCCTTAAGATATTAAATGAGTTTGTGGAAATTACTACCTTTCTTATGTGATACTTCTTAGCATTTATATATCACTTTCAGGCATTTGAAGAACTACACTTACACTATCTTGTCATTACGCATCTTACAACAATCCTGCCCACTAAAGTCAGCATTTCTATCCTATACTGGTAAAGCGGAAGTGCTCTCAGAGAACAAGCATGCATGCATGCACAGAAAGGTCAACTAGGGAACTTCCCAATTCACATCTTGCAGCTGAAATCTGCACACATGTATTTGCAAGAAAACTTAATAGGATTTGCCCCATATCAGTGTGCACAGGACTGCATCCTCAGACAAACCATGTGGCAGCATTAGTACAACTTGCATCGGCCAGATTAAAAATATGTGTCAGTACCCTTATGTGTAAAAACAGTAGATACCTTAACATCCAATTAAACAGGAGTCCAGTAATACTTTATAGGCGAACAAAATTTACTCCAGCGTAAAGTCAGAGAACCTGGTTGCAGCTAGCTAAGTTGGAGAAGTAACTCCTACAGTAGTGCGCGGACATGGCCTAGTGGTTCCCCGGCGTCCTCTCAAGCGGGACTGGATGACCAGTCAGCTCTTCTTCTGAGAACTGTTTCCCAACGGCAGCTACTCCACTCTACGGAAGAGAGTTCCTCTCCGGCTTGGCACATCCGATGCCTCAAACTCAAAAGAAAGCGGACGGCAGAAAAGGTGGGGAAGTCACGAGCTACCGCGAAGCCCCGCCAAGGGCCACTCCCCCCACCCGCCGTTGCTTGCTGTACCCAACATGTCCCTCACGTGAAACGGAGCTGCTCCCCAAAGTCAAGGCCTCCAGACCTGGAAGGCGAAGAAACCAGAACGGAACGCAGAAGCGAATGACGGAGGGGGCCGGCGGGCCCACCTAAAGAAAGAGCGCGGTGGGCCATGATGGGGAGTGAGGTTACGGAAGCGGCTCGTAGACTCACCTGCACTGAGGGGAGCAGCTAACATGTCTGGGCTAAAGGCATCAGCTTCGCCCTCAAGCTCCCGGTTCCATAGCGCCCGCAATGGGTGAGGGGAGGCTAATCGGACGCTCCACTCAAATCTCTCCGGACACTTCCGGCCGCGCCAGAAAATTCACGCTCCGGAGCACTATTTCCATAACACGCACTGCGCACGCGTCTTGACGCCCTCCCTGCCGTGCGAAAGAAGCTCTTTTCCCTTTCGCCGTCGTTCTCAACCGGAAATACGCATGCGTATGGCATTTCCCGTGAAAGGAGTGGGAGGAGAGATGAGGATTTGGGCGTCAGTAATATAAGCATGCGCTTTTCGTTCCCCCGAGCCTTTTTTTTTTTTAAACCTGTACACAGGCCTTTTTAAAAGAGACAGAAGATGTTTCAGTGGGTTTCAAACCTCCAAGAAAGTCATTACTATTAAATTCCCGATCCTAGCTGGTAATCGTTTCGGCTTACATCTATCCTATCAACAGCTAAACTGAATTATATTTCTTACGGAGAGGGATGAACAACAGCACTTTTAGACTTGTAACTTTCTCTTGTTCGGCCAATTTTGAAATTTAACTACTATCATCACATTAGCATTTCACATGTTCAAAGTACTTCACATATATTGTCTCAAATATTTACAACAGCCATGTAAGGTAGGCTGTTATCTTGATAGTGCTGGGGGGAGGGGCTAACGCTGAGAAATAATAGCTTGGCTTGAAATACTGAACAGAGTTATAGATTTTTAAGCTCATTTACTTCAGTGGACTTAGAAGGGTAACTCTTTCTAGGATTGTACTACTAATGTGTTTGTGGTGTATCTAAAAGTGATCTCTGATTTCTGAAAGGTTATATTGGAATAGTGTCCTTTGGGTAGATATGAGGACAGATTGCAACGAGGTTTGTTTTCAGGGCAACTCATTAGACTTTTTTTAAAAGAAACGCCCCTCTGCTGCATGATTTGTTGTTGCTACTGAGTAATTGTTCAGTCTTGACTGGTAGGTGTTTGTAAGGAAGGACAGGTGTTCAGTGTAAGGTCCCTGAGAAGAGAGGATCACCTTCCAGGATAGGTTGTGAATCTTTGATAATAATACACTGAAGAGACTAACTAATAGCTGCAAAGGGAAGAATGACTGCCATTCTCTTTCAAGGTATCTGAACAAGTCTGCAACACACAGGAACAGAGTTCTGGCTGGCTTGGTGTTAGGGTGTGTGGCCTAATATGCAAATGAGTTCCTGTGTGGAACAATGGTGCTGTCGGGGTGTAGCTTAATATGCAAATGAGTTCCTGCTCTGCTTTTTATACAAAAAAAGCCCTGAGGGAGGGATGTGATCTTGCATATCAGAGTAATTTGAGCTAATATTTGACAATGGTTTTGTTCTAATGTTACAGAACAGTGCCAAAGGGTAGCATTAGGCGCTGTTGTACATTAAATGATTTGGCCTGCTGGGGTTCATAACATCTGTGTAGTTGTTTGGATATTTGTCATTTGGGACTGTGTCTGTTGTCACCAATATTTCAACACCCAAATTTGATTTTTCTCCCCTCATCAAAACCACGAGCAGCAGCATACTATTGAGAGCCAGTTTGGTGTAGAGGTTAAGTGCGTGGACTCTTATCTGGGAGAACCGGGTTTGATTCCTCACTCCTCCACTTGCACCTGCTGGAATGGCCTTGGGTCAGCCATAGCTCTGGCAGTGGTCGTCCTTGAAAGGGCAGCTGCTGTGAGAGTCTTCTCAACCCCACCCACCTTGCAGGGTGTTTGTTGTGGGGGAGGAAGATAAAGAAGATTGTGAGCCGCTCTGAGACTCTGAGTGTAGGGTGGAATATAAATCCAATATCTTCTTCTTCTTCTTCATACTCCTTGAACAAATGTCTGAACACTTTGATGGAATGGATGAATGCTAACAAATTGAAGTGTTGTGCAGAAAAAAGAGGAGTATTTATGATGAGCCTACAGCTGGTGGTGTAGCAGGTAAATAACGAAGCCCCACACATTGCTTGGTTTGAAGCGAGGTATTTTACTTTGACATCAAAGTAGAACTTGCCAGCATAAGCTCAAAATGACTAAGTTAAAATCATCAGCCTTCTGACCATTTTTATTCATCCCCAAAACAAGCAGACAAGCCCCCTCTTATCTAATTCAAATGCTCCACCTCCTGCTTTCCTTCCAGTAATTTCTTGTAGTTTTCCCCTGCTCTGTCCCTCTGTTATCAGCAAGAAGCTCCTTCTCTGCGGGACCCCTGTTATCTTGGATTCACACCCTTAGCCTCTCTGGTTTTAACAGTTTAGCAGAAGCTCCTCTGAGGGGCCTCTTAACAGTCACTCTAAATGTTGCATCAGACATTCTCTTTTGAAGGCACAACCATATTTTCCATTATTATTATTGAGGTATTCATTAATTATTCAGGGGTCCCTCTTCAGTGGGACAAAGGTTTTGCCTATCCTTGGTATAATTACACTCCTCTGAGGGGTGATATTTGTAGTCAGATGTTATTTATTTACTTAGTTGCATCATTTATAGCCTACATTTCTTAATGAGACTCAGAACAGATTACACAAAAGCAGTAAGAGCAATACAATGTATACAACCAACAACATTAGAGAATATTACAAAAAAACACAATATAATATATACAGTAAAACAGGAATTACAAGATTAAAGAACAATGCAGTTAAACATTGTATTACATACAATAAATGCAGTAATAAAACTGAATTACAAATTTAGGGGAAAATGGAAAGAAAGCACACCAGCATAATATGCACAATGAAATTTATCTCAAATTCCATACAGCCTTATTCACTTTAGAAGAAGATATTGGATTTATATCCCGCCCTCCACTCCGAAGAGTCTCAGAGCAGCTCACAATCTCCTTTACCTTCCTCCCCCACAACACACACCATGTGAGGTGGATGGGGCTGGAGAGGGCTCTCACAGCAGCTGACCTTTCAAGGACAACCTCTGCCAGAGCTATGGCTGACCTAGGCTTCCCAACCCTCCTGCCCTGGCGGGGGACCCCTAAATTTGCAGCCTCTTCCCCCGCTCTCCAAAAACTTGAAAGTGGGGGGATGGGGGAACGGCGCCAAGGAGCGTGGCGAGCCGAGAGTCCGGGTCCTTCTGAGCCCATCTCGGAGGAGCAGCTAGGTGAAGTGAAGAAGAGGTGGCGTCGCCCGCTCCATTCCACCTCTGAGGTAAAATGAGAGGAGAGGGTGGAGGCAGGCTAGGAGCGTGGCGAGTTGCGAGTCTGGGTCCTTCTGAGGCTCCTGGCCTGCTTCCACCCTCCCCTTCTCTCATTTTACCTCAGAAGTGGAGCGGGCGACGCCGCTGCGCTGCCGCCTCTTCTCCGCACCTAGAAGGACTCTTCGTTTGATCTGGCAGGTCTGTTTGCGCGTGTGTTTTTATGGTCCATTGTCTCCACGTTCCCCACTCTCCAAAGAAACGCATCTATTTTGAAAGAGCAGTGAAAACCTCGACGGAAGGGAATGAACTGGAAACGGGCTGAGTGGCGACATCCTGCCCTCTTTCTTCTCTTCACAATCCTTGTGACTTGAAGATGATTCCCGTCTTCTGTCAGGGGTTATTTATCACTTTGAAAAATGTCTTTTATCCCTTTACCTGCCAAAGGGGGAGGATGGGGGGGAGGAGATATTTACACAGCTTTGCTGACTCCAGGCTTCTGTGTGTGTGCGGGGGTATTCTGTATATTTTTTTATATCCAGGGCGAATACTGAGAGTCTGTTCACCAACCTTCAGCCCGTGTTTTAAAAGTAACCTGTAAAGCAGGAAGTATTTCTAATTTCTTCGGTCTCTCTTGCTTTTTTTAAAAAAAGAACTTAAAAGGTTTTGCAGAGGGTCCCCCCCCCCCTTAAGAGCCAGAAATATCAGGTTTTGACTGGGAATGGAGTGTTATTGTTGTCAGTCCAAGAGAATGAAAGATGGAGAGAAACAGAGAAGGCCATAAGTTTGCCCCTAAATTCTGTTCTTAAATGTTTTGCTAGCATTTGAGCTTTGCACAATACCCTGGCCAATGAACCCAAACGTCCCCTTTTTTTTGTCTCTTTGCTTTTGTAAGCCACCACTGGGCCACCAAGAGGGGGTGTTGAAAGAGGGGGCAGATACTCTAGAAACTAGCACCATGGAATGCTGTGACTTAGGGTTGCCAATCCCCAGATGGGGGCAGGGGATTCCCTGGTTTGGAGGCCCTCCCCCCCCTGTTTTAGAAAGCGTGGGGGGGGAGGGAAATGTCTACAGGGCATTCTATTATTCCCTATAGAGAACGATTCCCATAGGGAAAAATGGGGAATTGATCAGTGGGTATTGGGGGCTCTGGGGGGGGCTATATTTTGAGGTAGAGGCACCAAATTTTTAATATAGCATCTAGTGCCTCTCCCCAAAATACCCCCCAAGTTTCAAAACGATTGGACCAGGAGGTCCAATTCTATGAACCCCAAAAGATGGTGCCCCTATCCTTCATTATTTCCTATGGAAGAAAGGCATTAAAAAAGGTGTGCTGTCCCTTTAAATGTGATGGTCAGAACTCCCTTGGAGTTCAATTATGCTTGTCACACCCTTGTTCCTGGCTCCACCCCCAATGTCTCCTGGCTCCACCCCCAAAGTCAGCCATAGCTCTGGCAGAGGTTGTCCTTGAAAGGGCAGCTGCTGTGAGAGCCCTCTCCAGCCCCATTCACCTCACAGGGTGTCTGTTGTGGGGGAGGAGGTGGCCAGACCGTCCCGGTCACCCGGGAAAGTCCCGGTTCTGGCCCCCAATTCCCGCCTCCCGGGCTGGCTATACCGGGACCATTAGAGGTCCCGGTTTAGCCAGCGGGGAGCCGGTGGGCCGCGCGCGGGGAAGGCGGCGAGTGAGGGAGCCAGCGTCCCTGCGCGTGCGCACGGCAGTGTGGCATGCTCTGCGCATGCCCGCCACACCGCCGTGCGCACGCGCAGGGACGCTGGCTCCCTCACTCGCCGCCTTCCCCGCGCGCGGCCCACCGGCTCCTCTCGCTGGCGTAGGGCCTTGGCCCGGCGGCGGCAGAGGGGGAGGCGGCGGAGACGGCAGCGGAGGCGGAGGCCGTGGCCGGAGCGGGAGGCAGGCCGGCGGCGCCTGCGGCGGCATGGCGGGAGGCCCCGGGTCGGTGTGCTCGGTGGCCTCCTCCTCAGCCGCCGCCAGCCCCGCCAGCAGCACCAGCCGCCGCTGCGCCTCCTGGCCAGCCCGCCCGGAGGGGAGGCCACCCACGCCCTGGAGAAGGTAAGCCCCCCCAGGCAGGCAGGCAGGGAGGGAGGGGGCCGAAAGCGGGGGGGGCGGCTGGCGGGAGGGGGCGGCCGGCCTTCCTTCCTTTCTTTCTTCCTCCCTTCCCTCCTTCCCTTCCTCCTTCCTTCCTTCTTTCCTTCCTTCCTTCCTTCCTCCCTTCCCTCCCTCCTTCCTTTCTTCCTTCCTCCCTCCTTCCTCCCTCCTTCCTTCCTTCCCTCCCTCCTTCCTTTCTTCCTTCCCTCCTTCCTTCCTTTCCCCTTCCCTCCCTCCTTCCTCCCTCCTCCCCCCCTCCCTCCTTCCTTCCCAGTGGGGTGGGCTCCCGACTCCCTCCGCCAGCTGTTTCTGATAGCCCTGCACCCCCTCTTTCATTTGATATGTGTCCCGTGCGGGTGCCACCCTCCCGCCAGGAGATGCCGCAAAATGAGCCCCCTTGAGGCTTATGGCGGCAGGGCTCGGGGGAAGCGAGCTAGACTGCTGTTATTTTGAGGGGTTATAGAGTGTTTCGAGCCCGTCCCTGTGGCATTGGTCCCATCGTTGTGGGACCCAGGGGGCCGGCGCAGCGGCCCGCCGAAGCAGCCTGTCACTAATAACACAGGTCGGAACCCGGAAGTGACCGACAGGCTGCTTCAGCGGGCCGCTGCGCCGGCCCCCTGGGTCCCACAACGATGGGACCGATGCCACAGGGACGGGCTCGAAACACTCTATAACCCCTCAAAAGAACAGCAGTCTAGCTCGCTTCCCCCGAGCCCTGCCGCCATAAGCCTCAAGGGGGCTCATTTTGTGGCATCTCCCAGCGGGAGGGTGGCACCCGCACGGGACACATATCAAATGAAAGAGGGGGCGCAGGGCTATCAGAAACAGCCGGCGGAGGGAAATGAGGTCATTTGGGGAAAATGATGTCACAGGAAGTGATGTCACTTCCTGCTTCTGGCAGGTGGTGCGGGGGAAATGATGTCACAGGAAGTGATGTCACTTCCTTTTCCGGCGGTGGCATGACGTCACAGGAAATGACGTCACTTCCTGCTCCGGCGGCGTGTGCTTTGCACGCGCGCACTCACATCACTCCCCCCTCAAGATGTCCCTGGCTGGCCTCCAGCTATTATGGCCACCCTAGAGGAAGGTAAAGGAGATTGTGAGCCGCTCTGAGACTCTTCGGAGTGGAGGGCGGGATATAAATCCAATATCTTCTTCTTCTTCTTCTTCTTCCTGGCTCTGCCCCCAAAGTCCCCAGATATTTCTTGAATTGGACTTGGCAACCCTAGGCTGACCCAAGGCCATGCTAGCTGGTGCAAGTGGAGGAGAGGGGAATCAAACCCGGTTCTCCCAGATAAGAGTCTGCACACTTAACCACTACACCAAACTGACTCTCCTAAAAGTTTCCTCCTAAACAGTTCTGTTTTATACATTATGTAGACCAACAGGGGTGTGGGAGTCTTCCTGACTTATTAAGCAAGCCATTACACCATGTGGGAGCCACAATATAAAATGTTTGGGTATGGGAAGCTTACCCATTTGCAGGATGGCACCTTCAGTAGTCTTTGTTCAGATGAGTGAGTCTGCCATAGAAAAATGAAGCAGGAGAGATGTTTCCACAGTTACATGGATCCTAGGTCATAAAGGGCTTTGTAGGTAGTCAATATCTTGACTAGTACCTGATCTACTTCGTTGACCCTGCATCACTTTTGCATAGAGTAGAAGCTCTGCAGGGTTCATAATTGTCCCAGATTCACTCCCAGGCAACAGATAAGGTTGCCAGCTTTAATCTGGGAAAGTACTGGAGATTTGGGGGTGGATCTTAGGAAGGACATGGTTTGTGGAGGAGAGACGAGCCTCAGCAGGGAATAAAGCATAGTTCAGCTGGAAACATGTTTCCTTATATGCAATCTATATATGCTGTCAGTGTCTCGTGATGTGGGCGCTTCTTAGATCTGAATTCAGTGAGGGTGCCTTTCTTGAATAACAGACATAGAGCTTTGGTTAATTACATCTAATGTACACAGAATAAGAATGTCATGTATTTGTCTCCGTTCATAAGACTATAACATATGCCAGTATATTTTGCTTATCTTTTTAAATTATACATTTTCTCATGTTTCATTAGATTAGTTTTAAATAACTCTTTTAAACTAGGACACTGAATTATTCTTGGCTGGGAAAGAAACATGTTCATGTTGGACATGGAATAAATAACTAAACTTTTTATTTTCTTCTTAAGTCAGAAACCTGAGCTGTGCAAGTGGTAAATGCCAGAGGGAGCATTCATATACCGAGCAGTACTGTGACTTAGTCATTTGTGTGTTTCTAAAATGCAGGGCTTTTTTTGTAGCAGGAACTTCTTTGCATATTAGGCCACACACTCCTGATGTAGCCAATCCTCCAAAAGCTTACAGGGCTCTTAATACAGGGTTAGGGTATGTGGCCTAATATGCAAAGGAGTTCCAGCTACAAAAAAAGCCCTGCTGAAATGCAATCAAATACGTCTTAAGTTTCCCTGAGGTTGGTTATTTCAGTAATATCCAATCACAAAAGGGATTCTGAGAGGCCAGAATATATTGTGTTAGTCTAAAAGACCTCACAAGTGGGTCTCTTAAACTGGCACAGTATCTTTTGGGCTTTCCTTAGTACTCCTCTTGTACTGATTGCATGTTTGCTTCTGCATCCAATTGACTTGATCCTGTGTTTCTCTGAACGTCCTCCAACTGACAAGGAAGATTCTGCTCTTGCCTTTATCATTTTAGTAGGTTTTAAAAATTGTAAACATTGTTAGCCCTGCTCCTCAACAAAAGATTTCAGGGCAGGGAACATCCTGGGATGGGGGCTGACTCAAAAGACAAAAACACAACCATAAGAACATAAGAAAAGTCATGTCGGATCAAGCCAATGACCCATCCAGTCCAACACTCTGTCACACAGTGGCCCCCCCCAAAAGGTGCCTGTTTCAGAAGTGACGACTAAGGGTGTGTTGTTGAGCTTTCTGAGCACTGACACCAACAGTGTGGAATGTTTTCTCTGGATGGTGCCATGAGAAAAAAACACAGAAAGTTAACAAATCAATAATAAATTAAATACCATGTTTTCAGCGGCAGCACAGGGTATTGTTAACCAAATCAGTTCCCATGCCATGTCTATTATGCCAGAGTGTCCCCTTACATGTGTAGTCAGAGCACAAAACGCTAAGGCAAAAATTGGAGTTGCCCAGTCTATTGTCTACAAATCTCCCAGATTTGTGCAGTAAATCTTTGAGATAAGACAAATAGAAAGGAGACAAGGCACTAAACCAGCAAAAAACTTTATTACCCTAACAAAATGCAGATTAGAGACCAAGAGATCAGAAAAAGTTAAGGGAATGAAGTTAAGGAAATATAACAAGTCCAATGAAACATGTAGATTCAACCAGTCTTCTTCTGTAGTTGTGTTAAATTTAGATCAAAAATATCCAGTTCCAGTTCCTGTTACTTAACTTCAGGGGTCCTTTTGTAGATTTTTGGGAAGTTGGATTTGGCCCAAGCATACCAACAACTTCCAGTGGATGAGCAAATAGCTGAGGCTCAGACCATCATTACGCACTGGGGTGCTTTCAAGGTGCGGAGGCTACAATTTGGGGTCAGTGTGGCTCCAGGAATTTTCCAAAGCTTAATGAACTCTCTCCTTAAAGGGATTCTCGGAGTACAACCCTTTTTCTATGGCATTTTAATAGCGGCACATGACACCGATGCGTTCTGCCACTGCCTTTGAGAGGTGCTCCGCTGTTTCCAGAATGCGGGTCTCAAGGTTAAGCAGGAGAAGTGCTCACTTGGGATGCCAAGGGTGGAGTTCCTGGGGTTTGCGATGGACACCGTGGGTATTCACACAACGGCCAACAAGACCAGGATGATAGTGCAGGCTCTGGCCCCCACTTGCAGGGCGGAGCTACAAAGTTTTTTGGTGCTCCTAAACTTTTACCACTCATTCTTTCCCTACAAAGCAGCCCTGGTGAAACCCCTACACAGACTCCTAGATAAGGGCGCCCCTTAGGTCTGGGGGGAAAAGCAGGCCACGGCCTTTCAGGCGGTCAAGGACATCTTGGTTTCAAATGAGGTATTCCACCATTTTGACAAGTCCCTCCCCATGATTTTAGCATGCAATGCTTCCCCTTACGGAGTGGGCGCTGTCCTGGGACACCAACTCCCAGATGGGAGAGAGGTCCCTGTGGCCTATTACTCTTGCACTTTGACCCAGGGTGAGCGCAACTACGCCCAAATAGATAAGGAAGCATTGGCAATCGTGGCGGGAGTATACAAATTCAATGACTACCTGTTTGGTAGGCACTTCACAATTGCCACAGACATAAGAACATAAAAATGTAAAAGAAGCCATGTTGGATCAGGCCAATGGCCCATCCAGTCCAACACTCTATGTCACACAGTGGCCAAAAAAAAAATATACACATACACACTGTGGCTAATAGCCACTGATGGACCTCTGCTCCATATTTTTATCTAACCCCCTCTTGAAGCTGTCTATACTTGTAGCTGCCACCACTTCCTGTGGTAGTGAATTCCACATGTTAATCACCCTTTGGGTGAAGAAGTACTTCCTTTTATTTGTTTTAACCTGACTGCTCAGCAATTTCATTGAATGCCCATGAGTTCGTGTATTGTGAGAAAGGGAGAAAAGTACTTTTTTTCTCTACTTTCTCTATCTACTTATAGACGGCTGGCCTGCCTGCGCCCCAGAAAACTTGGACCGGGCGTTACAGGTGGTGGCTAGGTGGCTTAGGCTGAGTGGACTGAAGCTGAATCCGGCGAAGACAGAGGTCCTTTGCTTGGGTCGTCGTGGCCCGGGAAGGGAAATCCCCCTGCCAGTCTTTGATGGGGCGCCGTTGACAGCAGCGCACAGGGTCAAGAGTTTAGGGGTACTATTAGAGCCTTCACTGACAATGGAGGCTCAGATAGCAGCCACTGCCAAGTCTGCATTTTTTCATCTTAGGTGGGCGAGGCAGTTGGCTCCTTTCCTGGAGCACGACGATCTAGCAACAGTAATTCATGCCACGGTCACCTCGAGGTTGGACTACTGTAACGCCCTCTACATGGGGCTGCCCTTGTGCCAAACCCGAAAGTTGCAGTTAGTGCAGAATGCCGCTGCCCAGCTGTTATTAGGGCTCCCAAGATGGGGGCACATTCAGCCAGGGCTTCGGGATCTGCACTGGCTGCCAATAATATACCGAGTCCGGTACAAGGTGCTGGTCATTACCTTTAAAGCCCTATATGGCCTAGGACTTGCCTACCTTAGGGACCGTCTCTCCCCACATGTTCCCCAGAGAGTACTGAGATCGGGTTCTCAAAACCTGCTTGTAATCCCCGGGCCAAAGGAGGCCCGTTTGAAATCTACCAGGGATCGGGCCTTTTCGGTAACGGCGCCTTGCTGTTGGAACCAGCTACCAGAAGAGGTGAGGGCCCAGCGGGACCTTGGGCAGTTCCGCAGGGCCTGCAAGACAGTCCTCTTCCGGCTGGCTTACAACTAACCGACACTGGGAATTTTGGATGGTGGTAGTGTGCATTCTGACAGACCGCTGGTTTTTATGTTTTATTAACTAACTGTTTAAAACTGTTGCTAATTGATGTTTTAAAGCCAAACCTATGTTGATTTTATATGCTGTAAGCCGCCCTGAGCCACTCTGGTGGGAAGGGCAAGATACAAATCGAAATATAAATAAATAAATAAATTCCATGCATTATCTTGTAAACCTCTATTATGTCACCCCGCAGTCGACGTTTCTCCAAGTTAAAGAGCCCCAAGCGTTTTAATCTTTCTTCATAGGGAAAGTGTTCCAACCCTTTAACCATCCAAGTTGCCCTTTTCTGGACTTTTTCCAATGCTATAGTATCCTTTTTGAGGTGCGGTGACCAGAAGTGCACATAGTATTCCAAATGAGACCGCATCATCGATTTATACAGGGGCATTATGATACTGGCTGATATGTTTTCACTTCCCTTCCTAATAATTCCCAGCATGGTGTTGGCCTTTTTTATTGCAATCGCACACTGTCTCAACATTTTCAGTGAGTTCTCTACCATGACCCCAAGATCTCTCCCTTGGTCAGTCTCTGCCAGTTCACACCCCATCAACTTGTATTTGTAGCTGGGATTTTTGGCCCCAATGTGCCTTACTTTGCACTTGGCCACATTGAACCTCATCTGCCACGTTGATGCCCACTCACCAAGCCTCAACAGATCCCTTTGGAGTGCCTCACAATCCTCTCTGGTTCTTACCACCCTGAACAATTTAGTGTCATCTGCAAACTTAGCTACTTCACTGCTTACTCTCAACTACAAATCATTTATGAACAAGTTAAAGAGCATGGGACCCAGTACTGAGCCCTGCAGCACCCCACTGCTTACCATCTTCCACTGCGAAGATTGCCCATTTATACTCACTCTTTGTTTCCTATTAATTAGCCAGTTTTTGATCTACAAGAGGACTTGTCCATTTACTCCATGACTCTCGAGCTTACTAAGGAGCCTTTGATGAGGAACTTTATTAAAAGCTTTCTGGAAGTCAAGGTAAACAACATCTATTGGGTCTCCTTTGTCCACATGTTTGTTCACCCCCTCAAAGAACTGTAACAGATTAGTGATGCAAGATCTTCCCTTACAGAACCCATGCCATAATCTGACCAGGGATACTGGTCTTCCTCAATAATACATGCATTATTTAAATAAATAACTGTTAAGGTTTAATGGAGATCATTGTCTTAATTTTTTTCTGTTGCATAATCACAGTTATTTATTGTACTTACATTGAAAGCTGACAAACAAGCCTTATTATATCAGTTAGGCAATGACAAGATGCACTCAATGCTGTCTGTGCACATACAGTAATAGTAAAATAAAATATGCCCACAAAATGGCTCTGAAGCTGTACCAGGGGTGCACAATTCAAATAATGTGTTCATTATCACAAGAGTGCCACAGAAATACCTCAATCACAATTAATGTCTTTAATCCAGGCCTTCCACTAAGCAAATTAGGCATTTGCTTAGGGCGCTGGCCCTGGGGAACGCCAAATTGGGTGCCCCCCCGTGTGGCTCGCAGACGCCTTCCCTGCTCTCGTGTCAGCTTTCTCACTCTCGCACCGCCTTCCCCACTCTCGTGCTGGCTTTCTCACTCTCGTGCTGCCTTCCCTGCTCTCACACCTGCTTCCCCACTCTTGTGCCAGCTTTCTTGCTCTCACACCACCTTCCCCACTCTTGCACCAGCTTCCCCACTCTCATGCCAGCTTTCTTGCTCTCCTGCCACATTCCCTGCTCTCGCGCCAGCTTTCTCGCTCTTGCACTGCCTCTGCCTTCCCCACCACCATCACTCCTCTCTTGCTGTGCAGGCGGTGGATGTGGTGCTGCAGGGCAGCGCTGTAGAAGGGGGCAGCACCGTGGAGGGGGGTGGCGGGCAATGGGCCTGCCTAGGGTGCCACACACCCTAGGGCCAGTCCTGCTTTAATAACATTTTCAACTCTGATATGTTTAGTTATGCAAGCAAACTGGATATACATAGAATCATAGAACTGGAAAGGACCCCAGATCATCTAGTCCAACCCCCTGCACAATGCAGGAAATTCACAAATACCTCTCCCCCCCTAAATTCACAGGTTCAGCATTGCTGTCAGATGGTAATCTAGCCTCTGTTTAAAAACCTCCAAGGAAGGAGAGCCCACCACCTCCTGAGGAAGCCTGTTCCACTGAGGTACCACTCTGTCAGAAAGGTCTTCCTAATGTTAAGACGGAAACTCTTTTGATTCAATTTCAAACCATTGATCTTAGTCCTACCTTCTGGGGCAACAGAAAACAATTCCACACCATCCTCTATATGACAGCCCTTCAAGTACTTGATGATCATATCACCTCTCAGCCACCTCTTCTCCAGACTAAATATCTAGCTCCTTCTACTTTTCTTCATAGGTCCCTCACCATCTTCATCACCCTCCTCTGGTCCCTCACCATATTCATCACCCTCCTTGTCCATATCCTTCTTAAAATGTGGTACCCAAAACTGAACAAAGTACTCCCAGGGAGGTCTTACCAGTTCAGAGTAAAGCAATACTATCACTTCATATGATCTGGACACTATACTTCTTTTGATACAGCCCAAAATTGCATTTGCCTTTTTACAAATCGCATCACACTGTTGACTCATGTTCAGCATATGGTTCACTAAGAACCCTAGATCCTTTTTGCACATGCTACTGCTAAGACAGGTCTCTCCCATCCTAAACCTATGCATTGGATTTTTCCTACCTAAATGCAGAACTTTACATTTATCCCTGTTAAAATTCATTTTATTGATTTTAGCCCAGTTTTCCAGCCTGTCAAGATCATCCTATATCCTGTTTCTATCTTCTACTGTATTTGCAACCCCTCCCAATTTAGTATCATCTGCAAATTTAATAATCATTCCCTCTATTCCTTCATCCAGATCATTTATAAAGATGTTGAACAAAACAGGTCCCAGGACAGATCCTTGAGGCACTCCACTTGCCACTCCTCTCCAAGAGGATGAGGAACCATTCACAAACACTCTTTCGGTGTGATTTGTCAGCCAGTTACAGATCCACCTAATAGGAACAGGATCCAAACTGCATTTTAACAACTTGTCAACAAGGATAGTATAAATATGAACACTTCCAAGTTCCTTCTCTTCTTCTCTGTACCATCATAAGTTCTCCGCTCTCTCTCCCTGCCCCCTTCGGCCTCTTTGTTTTGTTCCCTTTCCCACAATGGCCCTGTTACCACTTCTCCTCCCTTGAGTTCCTCCATAACAGCTTGTAAGGCTTTCAGTCTCACAGCAATTAATATGCTGTGAGAGTCTCAAATTCCAGTAGAATAGCCTTACTTTATTTTACTTTATTTACATGATTTATCATTTGCCCTTCTCAGTGACACTTTAGGGATTTAACTCTCTTGTGTTTGCCCTTCAGTTTCCTCTTTACTATTCCCCTCATTTGGGTAAAGTTCCCTCTTTGAAATTTTCCCCATTTGAAATCAAGCATTACAGTTTTAGACTGTAGGAGTAGCTTTCTGTTCACCTGGATGCTGAACTTAATTGCATTGTGGCCACTGTTCCCAGTTGGTGTAACAACCTCTACATCTCTTGAGACCTGCTCAGAACCAAATCCCAAATTACTACCCCTCTGGCAGGCTCTGTGACCAACAGAGTTCCAGTATAGCCATTCATAGTGTCTAGGAATCTGATTTCTATAGCATGACTCAAGCACATGTTTACCCAGTCAATGTGAGGGTAGTTGATGTCTCCCAGTATAACAACATTCTGTGCTTTAGTCACTTCCCTTGTTTCCTTCTCCCCCTGAAGATCAGCTTCAAGTGTTTGATCAGGTGGGCAATAGCACCCCCCCACCCCACACAGTTCTAAGTAATCCTTAGGGCCCAGTATTTCCACTCATATCGCCTCTGTTGGGGAATCAATTCCCCTGATGTTTTTTTAACTTAATTGATTCTATGCTCTCTTTGATATACAACACAGCACCACAAACCTATTCCACCTTATACCCAGGAATGACTGTATCCCATTGATTTCCCCATTCCCCCATGTTTCTGAGATTGTTGTTGTTGTTGCATTATTATTATTATTAATATATTCCGCTCATTCCCCCATGGGGGCTCAGAGCGGAGTACATCATAGTAAAAAAACCCTACTATAGCTAAATTGTCATTGAACACCAAGCACTCCAGCTCCCTTATCTTGGCTCAGAGAATTCTCACGTTGGCGTACTGAGCCAGTCTGGTATGCGGACTCTTATCTGGGAGAACTGAGTTTGATTCCTCACTCCTCCACTTGCTCCTGCTGGAATGGCCTTGGGTTAGCCATAGCTATTGCAGGAGTTGTCCTTGAAAGGGCAGCTGCTGTGAGAACCCTCTTAGCCCCACCCAGCTCAAAGGGTGTCTCCTGTGGGGGGGAAGAAGATATAGGAGATTGTGAGCCGCTCTGGGTATCTGATTCAGAGAGAAGGGTGGAGTATAAATCTGCAGTCTTCTTCTTCCCCAGTAACCCTCGCTCCCTTGGCCCCTTAGTCACCGTACATGGCCCTCATTCAGCATCATGCCCTCACTCCCAAGTTCCTGTCAATATTGCCCCAAGTGTTTATGCAGACTGATTTGTCCCTAAACAGAGACTCCCCTGGGATTCGTTTAACAGCTGCTTTGCCACCTTTTGGATATTAATTGCCAGCAGCCTGGTTCCCTTTTGGTTCAAGTGAAGCCTGAATCTTTTGTACAGGTTTGGCTTGTCCCACAAAGTTCCTCCGTGCCTAACAAATCTAAGCCCTTCCTCTCGGCACCGCTTTCTCATCCATGCATGAAGACCCCTGACCTGTGCCTCAACAGCAGGCCAAGTGCATGGAACTGGCAGCACTTCCCAAAATGCTACCTTTGAGGTCCTAGCCCTTTAACTTTCTGCCTAGTAACCTGATTTTTTCCTCCAGGACCACATGGCTACATTTCCCAATGTAATTTGTGTCAACATGCAGCATTGACTGCTAACTCCTCCCGAGCACTGTCTATCAGCCTATCTAGACCGTGTGCGCTGTCCACAACCTGCCCACCAGGCAGGGAAGTCACCATGTGGTCAAAATGATAGTCACAGACCCCACTCTATTCCTAGTGATCAAATCCCTTCTAAAGGATCACATCCCTCCTCCTCAGATCTTGGGGCCCTTGGACCTTGGGATTCTTACTCTCCACAACAGCAGAAGATCTGTCAGCACAGGACTGGTTCTGCTGGAGAGACTTGACGAATTGTAGAAACCCAGTGGGGAGCATCACCCTTCTACTTCTTACGTCAGCAAACAACAGACAGGCAAATGAGAATGCGTAAGACCGAAATGTTTCGACAGGCCTTTGATATCTAACCGGGAGAGTGCTGCCACCCGACATTATATAGAGTACTAGGTGATCACCGTCTGAAAAGAAGAACTCGCCTACATTGTATATTGTAGCGATAAAGCACCATGAAATGGTTTTTCTAGGAGCCCCCTCCCCATATGCCAGCTGGTCCGCTTGGCTTCCCTGCGTCACTGGAAGATGGAGCGGGGCTGGGCATTTGCTGTGCAAACCGAGCCATCTGCTTTGATTTCTGGTCCTGCGTCGTTGGAAGGAGGAGCCGGTCGGGGGCTTGCACGCCGGGCTCCTCTTGAACCATATGGCCCCGCTTCACTTCTTCGCACCATGGGGAGGAGGAGCGGGCCCGGGTGTTTGCACACCAGGCTCTTCAAGAGGAGCCCGCTGTGCAAATGGAGCCATTGGAGGGCGGGCGGGGGGCAAGGCCTTGCTTGGGGTAGCAAAAGCCCCGGTGCCGGCCCTGCCTACAGAATGGCCAACCAACAGACAGATCCTTCTTGAATTCGGCCAGCAGTTCCACCCTCTCCAGGTATGGCCAGATGCCTACCTAAGATTCCTGTGGTGACTAGCAAATGCCTTCTTCTTGGTTGGGGTCACAAATTCGGTTTTGATGGAAAAGAACCACCTGTTACCTTTGGATTGTGGTCCCACAGCTGACAAACAAATCCACATCACGTTTCATATGGACGCATTGTGCACTGAGGTTGTATAGCACTGATGTTGGGTGAAGGCACCTGGGGAGGACGGGATATAGGATTTTCTACCTGCAGTACTTTCTGCATCCTTGGATTTAGGAATACTCACCATGGAGCCAGTTACACTGCCCATTCAATCGTACCAAATTCTTCAAAGTCACTTCTGCATCAGCCTGGGCATTGTCTGCATCAGCCATGGGCATCATCTGCACTGAGCTGGGCTTCCTCTGCATCAGCTGCGGGCGGCAGCCTAGGCGTCCTCTGCATCAGCCATGAGCGTCAACTGCATCAGCCTGGGTATCGTCTGCATCAGCCGTGGGCTTCATCTGCACTGAGCTGGGCATCCTCTGCATTAGCTGCGGGCGGCAGCCTACGTGTCCTCTGCATCAGCCATGAACGTCAACTGCATCAGCCTGAGCATCATCTGCATCAGCCGTGGGTGTCATCTGCACTGAGCTGGGCATCCTCTGCATCAGCCTTGGGCAGCAACCTAGGCATCCACTGCATCAGCTGTAGGAGTCAACTGCATCAGCCTAGGCATCATCTGCATCAGCTGTGGGCGTCATCTGCATTGAACTGGGCGTCATCTGCGTCAGCCTTGGGCGGCAACTTAGGCGTCTTCTACATCAGCCATGGGTGGCGGCCTGGGTGTCCACTGCATCAGCCGTAGGCGTCGTCTGCATCAGCTGTGGGTGTCCTGCATTGAGCTGGGCGTCATCTGCATCAGCCTTGGGCGGCAACTTAGGCGTCTTCTGCATCAGCCATGGGCGGCAACCTGGGCATCGTCTGCATCAGCCGTGGGCGTCATCTGCATCGGCCGTGGCCTGTGGCCAGGGCATCATCTGCATCATCTGACATTTCCCCAAAGTTCTAGAAGGGGAAGCTTTCCCTCAAGAATACCAAAACATTGGGCCAACAGTTTTCCTTCTTTATCAATGTCTTCTACCATCACCTTTTCTTTTTCCTCTTTTCCCACCTTTCCTAGTTCACCGAAGACACAAGGTGGCTGAGTGAACAATGAATACTTAACAACTTCAGTCACCAAGAAAACAATAAAGTAGAAACAGAACAATAATAAAAACAGCACTGGATGCATATAATAAAGATCTTAGCTTCAACCAAATGCCCCATTAAAGAACTCTACTCGACAAGATAAGTACCCTGGGTTCCTTCCCAAATTCTCTGAATGATAATTGCACATCATCTGGGCCCCATCTGAAAAGACCATGACAAGCCAGAGGCAACCTGAAGTTTTGTATAGAGAGCGCTGACTGGATTTCCATGTTTGCTTATTTGATCTTCTTTTCACTTTCTCACTCTTCCTTCACGTTTTTTCTCTTACTTTCTTTATCACTTCCTTTCCTATTTTGTTCTGTTCCCATTGCATTTTTCCTTTTCGGCCTTGGCCCCAGCCTGGTGGAATCAGCTCCTTTTAGGTATCCAGGACCTTACTGAATTGTTACCTTTTCGTAGGTCCTGTAAGACGGAGCTATTCCACCAGGCTTTTGGTTGAAGCAACAGGCGTCCCATCCCATTCTATCAGCTGGCACTATGCTGAGACACCACCTCTGCTTAAATACTAGTTTTATTCTATTTGCTATTTGAGACTCTCAGTATATTATGATGTGCCCAACTGAGCATCCAAACTGTATTGTTCACTTTTGTTGGCTTAAATTGTTGTTTTATACTGTTTCTAAAACGTTATCCTCCCTGAGCCCGTTTGGGAAAGAGCAGAATAGAAATGATCTAAATAAAATCAATAAATAGTTTTTGACGTCCACCTCACTTTCACTGGCCCCCTTCCTCCTCTTTGTTCTCAGTTCCATAATGATATGTTTTAAGAACAAGTTTTTCCTTTTCACCCAAATATTATGGGCCTGTCCTTGTCCTCAATTTCTTTTCTCACTGATGTGCAGCTTCCAGTTCTCTATCTTTAATCTTCACTTTCTTTCCATTCTGTTTATTCTCTCTGCCCTTTCTTATAGGCTCTAGATTTTGGCTATTGCTTTCGAAAGCTTTTTACTCACCTCTTCAGTCTTCAGCAAGCCAACATCTTGGAGCATTGACTAAGTAATGGGGAGATCGGATAGGTGTCCCCTGCCCTCCTACCCAGCTTGCTCTGTGCTTTGACAAGGATTCTGGGGCACACCTATCCGATCTCATGGTGCAGCAGAGAATTTTTGGACCAGCCAGACCTTTTCACCTTTGAGAGTTTCCACTATCTGGCAGGAGTCATCTTCTCCTCTCAGGTCCCTGTTTCTCCATCCCTACAGCTTGCTCTCAGGGACTCAATGCTGCCCTCTCCCTGCTAAGCACATCATAATAGAAGACAACGCATCATCAGCAACCTGATTACATCACAATTATATGTCCATAGGGCTCCTGGATTGCCAACTCCTGTAAATTTGAGATGCAGCCTGTGGAGAGAGGGGTTTGGGAGGAGATGGAACTCAGTGGGGTAGAATGTCGTAGAGTCCGCCCTCCAAAGCAGCCATTTTCACCAACAGGCCTGACCTCTATAGTCTGGAGATTATTCCAGGAAAACTCCAGTCCCCATTTGGAGGCACCTCCAGTCCCAACTATCTGTGGGACCCTCAGTTTCCATTTTGACTGAATTTCCTATAAACATGTAATGAAATTACAGTTGGCCCAGAAGGGTTCTTTGGGGAGGCAAGGAATTTGGCAGCGCCAATGGAACCCGGAGCAGCTTCCATTTGGAGGGCACTGCCACAGGTGGATTTGCCGCAGCCTAGATGCTATTGAGAAGCAGGTTTTCCCCTCACTTCCCCACAGCACTGTTGAGTTTTCTGGCATCTCCTTGGTTTCTCCACTTTTTTCCAAACCTTCTTCACCCACAGCATTTTGGGAAAGATCACAATAGAGGCTGGATGGCTAAGTAGGTGGGGAAACCTAGGCTTTCCTGTTTCTGCCCATAGGGCAGTCATTTTCCCTTTGTAAGAGCATAAGAAGAACCAACCGGTTCTTCTGAATGGTCAAGAACAAGGTGTAGAGGTCGAGGCCTTCCCCTGATGTTGGTTCCTAGCTCTGAGATAGTATAACAGCAGTCTTGAACACAGCGTCGACGTAGTACACAGCGATGAGGGAATATAAAGTACTACCTCGTCGCTGCATTCAAGACTGCTATGTACAAGACATAGTGAACCATTTTGGAATTGAACTACTGTGCGGTTTCCTCAGGAGCTGCAGAACCGAGGATCCCTTTGAAGCTGAAGGACTATTGGATAAAACTTAAGACTGTATTTGTAAATGGTTTCATTTATGTCCTTCTTTTGCATCTGGGTGTTCTGTACATCAGGGTATATTAATATAGTATTTTTTCATTTGAGTGTTTAGAATAATAATAATCTTTTTCATTCATTTATAATTTCACTGGTTTCCTTTTTTGAGGCTGGTTGTCACAGAACCTTAGGGTTTTTTCCTGTCACCCACCTGCAGTCTGGCATCCCTAACCCCCCAATGTAGCTTCCCTCGCAAGGAGATTTAAAGGAATACACACACACTCTCTCCAAATGCAAAACAAAAGCAAGAACTCTCCACCACTGCAAATTCTGACAGACCCAGCGAAGGGAGGGAGGGAGGTTTGATGAAACATTGGAAGCTGGGGGTCATGGACTGGATGGGAAGTTGTGGGGCTTGGCAATCAGGGAACCGGTTCCCAAGAGGCCCTGCTGTACCTACAGGCCTGGTCTCAAGGTATATACTATCAGGACCTAGAGACTTAATGGTTTTCAGTTTCCCCAGTGGGTCACTGCTTGTTTTTTCAGCAGGGCTATTGAGCCAATTCTGACAGACACAGCAAAGGGAGGGAGGGAGGGAGGTGTGATAAAACACTGGAAGTTGGGGATCATGGACTGGATGGGAAGTTGTGGGGCTTGGCAAGCCCCGAGAGGCCTTGTTGTACCTACAGGCCTGGTCTCAGGTATATGCTATCAGGAAGGTTTCAGTTTCCCCAGTGGGTCTAGAAAAAGGGTGTCAAACATGCGAACTGGGGGCTGAATCAGGCCCCCAGAGGGCTCCTATCAAGCCTGCGGGCCACTTACTGTCATCTGCTTCCTTCTT
Organism: Heteronotia binoei; assembly: GCF_032191835.1. Classification (NCBI taxonomy): domain Eukaryota; kingdom Metazoa; phylum Chordata; class Lepidosauria; order Squamata; family Gekkonidae; genus Heteronotia; species Heteronotia binoei. Next base: position 56,740,764 of record NC_083224.1, read on the forward strand.
CTCTTGCTTCCTTCTGCATCACTGCTTGCTTTTTCAGGCTTGCTCAATCACACAGGAGCTACACAGCAAAGCTCCTCCCTTGGGGAGAAGTGGGGGAAGGAGAGCTAGCTTTGCCAGGCTCTCTCAATTGCACAGCAGAACTACTGAGCCAAGCCTCTGTTCCTTCTGTTGACTGAGGCTCAGCAAGCCAGTGAGGTGGATTAGGCTGAGTGTGTGCGTTTGTCTGTGTCCAATGTAAAGTTTATATCTCTCTGACCTGGCATTATATTTTATGACACAAATGGCTCAGCCCAACAAGGTCAAGATCCAGCCCTCATAGCAAATGAGTTTGACACCCCTGGGTTAGAGCATCTGGGAAAACAATAGAGTTTTCCTAGAAATGCCTAGAGCAGCTGCGCGGAATGTTGCTGGCGTGATGTCATCGTGCCGGCGACATCGGGGGAGGTTTCCTCCACGGGCCCAATGTGGGCTGGCGGGTTGAGAACCTCCCGTGCAGGGGAACCTCCACCCTGACCGGGGGCTTGACAGCCCTACTTCTCCAAGCACTTGTTGATATCAAGTTTTATTTTCTAAAGCCTTTTTTGTCCTGCCATTGGTTTGATGGAACAGTCTGCCAGAAGACATGAGAAGGGCAAAAGTTTTCACCAAAGTCAGTGCCTTTCCTGTCTTGCCTAAATGAGGATAGACTAGGCAGGGATAGATTAGGTAATGACCATCTGTTGCCATCTTGGCCACATCCCAGAATAATGGTAACACCTTTTATGGAAGAGTGTCAGTACAGACAGACAGTGCTTCGTTCATCTCCCCATCTTGCTTCAAAGTATTTTTCCTAACAGAAAGTGAGTTGGTGCACCCCTGAGGCAGCCCACAGAGGAGGTTTTCACTCTAAATGGAGGGGAAAAAGGAGGGAGGTCTGTTGTGCACCAGATGATGGTAAAGTTCTGCATTTAGGTAGCTTTTCCCTTCCCTAAGACTGTAAATTCCAAAATCACATGGTCACTACTGCCCAGGGTGCCCACTATTAGGCTTTTTCCATTTTTTCTTCTCGTAGGAATCGTCTGTGATTGCGCTTTCAGTATTTCGCTTTTAAGAAACTCCCATCCCTCCTGAACCCCCTTCCTCCTAAGTATTTCTGAGCATGGGATTTTACCCAGTATAGTTCTAAGTTTATCAAAGTTTGCCTTTCTGAAGTCCAACATATAAGTCTGACTACGTATAGCTTTTCCCTTCCCTAAGACTGTAAATTCCAAAATCACATGGTCACTACTGCCCAGGGTGCCCACTATTTCCACTCTTTCAATCAATTATTCCTTGTTGGTGAGAATCAAATCCAAGATAGCAGTTCTCCTTGTTTACTTCTTCATTTTCTGGAAAAGGACGTTGTCAGCAAGACAAGTCAGGAATCTATTTGACTTTTCATTTTTAGCAGAATTGGACTTCCAACAGATGTCCTGTGTAATGTACTGGGAGACGAGACGTGGTGAAGACTTCAGGCTTTATTCGCTAGTACATTACGGAACTGGGGAACACGCGGCCGGGTCCGCCAATATATACAAACACCCCGGAACAACCCCCCCGCTGGCCAGCCCAATCCTGGCCAGTTAAACTTCCCACGCTTGACATTGATTGGCCGTGACTTTCCCCGCGCTGTGCCTGGTCGCCCGAGGACGCGCGGCGCGTGTGTAGAGTCCGATACTCTACACTCCTCCCCCCCTAGTTCAGACCACATAGTCCCGGAGGTATGCTGGTGCTCTCCGTTCCCGTGTCGATCTCCTCGGGGTCGCTCGTGGAGCTGGGTCTGGTTCTGGTGTGGGCGATGCTGCTCTTGGTTGTGGGACGCTGGGGTCTGCTTCTGGCTCCGGCTCTGATTCGGTGTCTCTGGGGGCATCATAAGTAGGTAGTTCCTGTATTGGCGGGGCCCCCTCCGGCGCTTCTGTTGCTAGCTGTTCCCTATTCCCTGCCTCCTCCATTTCTTCGGGTAGGGTGCGGCGGCGCAGCTGATCTATGTGCCGTCTTAGTACCTGGCCCCCCTCGGTGGTCACCTCGTATGACCTGGAACCTGTCACCCTAAGGACTCTCCCCGCGACCCAATCGGGGCCGCTTGCGAAGTTCTTCGCGTATACAGGGTCACCCGGAAAGAACCCCCGCACTGCCTCCCGGACCTCTGGGGACCCGCGGACCTCGGGGGCCCGGTCTGGGTGCAGCCTGTCTAGACGGGTTGTCAGTTTCCTCCCCATGAGCAGTTCCGCGGGGCTGGATCCCGTTATAGGGTTTGGGGTGATCCTGGTGGAACAGGAAGGCTGAGAGGCGGTGGTCCCAATCCCCATGTACTATTCTCCCCAGTGCTTCCTTGGTGGTCCGCACCATCCGCTCCGCCTGGCCGTTGGTTGCCGGATGGAATGGTGCGGACCTTATGTGTCGTATGAGGTACCTCTCCGTGAACTCCCGGAATTCCCGGGAGGTGAAGGCCGTTCCGTTATCCGTCACCAGGGTGTCTGGGATCCCGTGCGTGCATAGGACCTTCCTGAGTGCTCGGACGGCTGCCGCCGTGGAGGTTGAGGCTACCGGAATCACCTCTAACCATTTTGTGTAGGCATCCACAAGTATAAAAAAGATCTGGCCCTGATACGGGCCGGCAAAATCTAAGTGGAGGCGGGACCATGGCCGCCTGTTAGACTCCCATCTGTGGACCGGGGCTGACGGGGGATCGGGCCGGGATTCTTGGCAGGGTTGGCACCTCCTCACCCACCCCTCAATTTCCTCATCCATGCCCGGCCACCACACATAACTACGGGCCAGGGCTTTCATCCTCACGATGCCCGGGTGGGTCTCGTGGAGGTCTTCCAGTACCTGTTTGCGCAAGGGGGGGGGAACCACCACCCGGCTGCCCCAAAGCACGCACCCCTTGTGTGTCGATAGCTCGTCCTTCCTGGACGCGAACGGTCTGAACACTTCTTCCACTTTGCCTGCCGGCCACCCCCTCCCCACCCAGTCCCTGACCCGTGCCAGGATGCGGTCCCTCCCTGTTGCCCGGGCTACCTCTGCCGCGTGCAGTGGGCGCTCAGGGAGAGATTCAATGAGCATTACCCCGTGTGCGGGGGCGGGATCGGGTTCTGTTATGGGGAGCGGCAGGCGGCTGAGGGCATCGGCGTGTCCCATGGCTTTGCCCGGGCGGTGTACCAGTTCATACGTGTAGGAGTTCAGGAACTGGTTCCACCTCAGGACCCTCTGGGATAGGATTTGGGGGGTCTGACGGTCTGAAGCTAGGAGGCCCAGGAGCGGCTTGTGGTCAGTGGCGATGGTGAAACGCCTACCGTAGAGGTAGTCGTTGAACTTGTGCACCCCCGCCACGATCGCCAGGGCCTCCTTATCGATTTGAGCGTAGTTCCGCTCCGCTGGGGATAGGGTCCGTGAATAGTATGCTACTGGCACTTCCCTCCCGTCCGGGAGTTGGTGCCCCAAGACCGCTCCCACCCCGTAGGGGGAGGCGTCGCAAGCCAGGATCAGTGGCAGGGTTTCATCATAGTGGTGCAAAACCGCGTTCGAGACCAATAGGTCCTTGACTGCCTGGAACGCCGCGGCTTGGCGCTTCCCCCAGACCCACGGGGCTTGTTTATCAAGCAAACGGTGTAACGGTTCCGCCACGGCGGCCTTGTGGGGCAGGAACGAGTGATAAAAATTCAGCAAACCCAAAAAACTTTGTAGCTCCGCTTTGCTTTTGGGAGCGGGGGCCTGCACAATGGCCCTAGTCTTGTCCTTAGTCGGGTGAATTCCAGCCGCGTCCACGGCGAATCCCAGGAACTCCACCCGCGGAACCCCCAACAGACATTTTTCCTTCTTCACTTTCAACCCCGCCGCTTGGAACCTCCGGAGGACCTCTCGCAGGCGGCCTTTGAACTCTTCTTCGTTCGGGGCGGCGATTAAAACATCATCGAAGAAGGGTTGCACTCCGGGAATTCCTTTAAGGAGAGAGTCCATTATGCTTTGGAAAATTCCCGGAGCCACGCTCACCCCGAACTGCAATCGTTTAACTCTAAACGCCCCCCTGTGGGTCACGATCGTCTGCGCCTCTGCTGTCTTAGCGTCGACTGGCAGTTGCTGGTATGCCTGTGCTAAGTCCAGCTTGCCAAAAACCCGTGCCCCTGCGAGTGTCGATAGTACATGGCTGACTACGGGGACTGGATACGGGTTATCCTGGAGCGCTTTGTTGATCGTGCACTTGTAGTCAGCGCAGATCCTTACGTCCCCGTTCGGTTTCACTGGCGTTACAATGGGGGTCTCCCAAGCCGCATAAGTTACAGGCTCCAAGACGCCCTGGGCCGTGAGGCGATCCAGTTCTGCCTCAATTTTCGGCTTTAGGGCAAACGGGACGCGCCTCGCTTTGAGCCGTATGGGCCGGACCATGGGGTCAATCGGTAGGGTGATGGGCGGCCCCTTGTAGCTCCCCAGGGACCCATCGAAAACCTCGGGGAACTCCTGGCAGACCCCTTCGAAGTTGCTGGCCTGCACGTGCTCCACCCCTACCAGCTTGATCCCCAGTGGTTGGAACCAAGCTAACCCCAGAAGGGTGGTCAGTTGGCGCTTGACCACCAGTATGTCTAGGGGCCCCTTAAAGCTTCCCCTCTCCACATGCACCTGGGCCCACCCCACGACGTGAACCGGGTTTTTCTGGAAGTCCCTCAGTACGAAATCCGCTGGCCTCGTTTGGAGGCGGCGGCGGGGGCATAGTCTCGTAAGGGTCTCCTCTGAAATTATGGAGATCGAGGAACCCGAGTCTACTTCCATGACGCAGGGGGCGCCCTCGATCCGGACAGACATTTTGACCTTGTCCGGGGCTGCGAGGGGCAAGTTCAGTACCTGCAAGCTGGTGGATGCCGTCGTGTGGGTGTCCATGGAATCGTGATGCGCTGACGGTGGTCGACGGCTGCTCTTGGCCCGGCAAGCCCGGGCGATGTGGCCCATCTTCCCACAGCTTCTGCAGTCCAGGTTTCGGTACGGGCAGTCCCTCCTTTCGTGGGGGTCGCCGCAGCTGGCGCACTTGGAGCTGGGGTTGGTGGGGGCCCTCTCCGTCGCTCGTTGTCTCGCGGGGACCCGAGTTTCTGTCCTCTGTGGCCGTCGGAGCTGGAACGCTTCTTCCTCTGCTCGGTCCTCTGGTCCCATTTCTTCTTGGTGTACTGCCTCTCCCCGCGGCTGGCCATACGCCTTGGTGGCCCTCTCGAACGCCGTCGCCTCGTTGAAGGCTTGTTGTAGGGTGAGCTCCTCCTTTGCGAAGAGCTTCTGCTGCAGTCGCTCGTCTCGGAGGCCCCAGACGAAACGGTCCCTCAGGGCTTCGTCCCTCTTGTCGAAACTGCAGTTCCCGGCGATCTGCCGAAGGGCCGCCAGGTAGACCGCCGCTGTCTCCCCCGACTTCTGGTCCCTCTTGTGGAAGAGGAATCGGCGGGCGACGATGGACGGTTGGGGCGAAAAGTGGCCCGTGAGGAGTCTCACGACCTCCCCGTAGGTCCTCTCAGTCAGCTTCGCCGGAGCGGAGAGACCCCGTGCGATCTCGAAGGTTTCTTCTCCACAGACGCTCAGCAGGACGTCTCTCTTCCTGTCGTCATCTTCGATCAGGTTCGCACGCAGGTAGCATTCGACCCTTTCTGTGTAGGTCTCCCATCTCTCGGGGTGCTCCGGGTTGAACTCTGCAAGATGGCCCGTCGTTACACTTGGGTTCGCCATGGCGGCGGCGGGCTGTGCGATCCTGCGGTCTCCGCCTTCCTCGTCTCCGGCCAGGTCTGGTTCCCCTCGGGCGGCCGGACCTAGCTCGATCCCACCTTCGTCGCCAGTGTAATGTACTGGGAGACGAGACGTGGTGAAGACTTCAGGCTTTATTCGCTAGTACATTACGGAACTGGGGAACACGCGGCCGGGTCTGCCAATATATACAAACACCCCGGAACAACCCCCCCGCTGGCCAGCCCAATCCTGGCCAGTTAAACTTCCCGCGCTTGACATTGATTGGCCGTGACTTTCCCTGCGCTGTGCCTGGTCGCCCGAGGACGCGCGGCGCGTGTGTAGAGTCCGATACTCTACATCCTGATAATTGAAATCTCCCATGATCACTGTATCTCTTCTCTTGGAGAACTTTGCAATCTACTGTAGAAGTATCTCATCCAAGTCTTCTGCCTAACTTGATGGTCTATAGCAGACCCCCACAATAATAGCACTGTTGTTTCTTATTCCTTTTATTTTTACCCAGAGACTCTGATTGCTCCGATTCACATATTTCCTCACGTATATACCTCCTTCACATATACTGCTATGCCTCCACCCTTTCTCATTTGCCTGTCCCTTTTAAATAAGTTGTACCCCTGAATCCTAATATTCCAGTTGTGAGTGTCATCCCACCATGTTTCAGTAAGGCCTATTATGTCATAGTCTCCTTCCTTTGGGTGTAGTGGTTAAGTGTGCGGACTCTTATCTGGGAGAACCGGGCTTGATTCCCCACTCCTCTACTTGCACCTGCTAGCATGGCCTTGGGTCAGCCATAGCTCTGGCAGAGGTTGTCCTTGAAAGGGCAGCTGCTGTGAGAGCCCTCTCCAGCCTCACCCACCTCACAGGGTGTCTGTTGTGGGGGAGGAAGGTAAAGGAGATTGTGAGCTGCTCTGAGATTCTTCGAAGTGGAGGGCGGGATATAAATCCAATATCTTATTCTTCTTCTTTATTAGAACTTCCAGTTCCTCCTGTTTGTTTCCCATACTCTGTGCATTAGTGTAGAGACATCGGAATCCATGTTTTATGCATCCCGAGGGTTTAGTTTCCGTACAAGCCTGCAAGTTAACATTACCTAGCGTATGCGCCACTCTCTGCAAATCTTTAATGTTCTTATCCCCAGTTTCTGGCATCATACAAGGCTTTGAATTATTGTCTCGCTCCCCCATACAATTTAGTTTAAAGCCCTCCTTATTAGGTTAGCAAGGCTGTTACCAAACACCCTTTTCCCTATCGCCGTAAGGTGCAAACCATCTCCTGATAGAAGACCACCATCTCGAAAGTGTAAGCCATGGTCCAGAAATCCGAATCTTTCCTGATGACACGATCGACACAGACAGTCGTTTATTTGAAGTATTCTTCTTTCTCGTCCTAAGCCATGGCCTTCAACAGGAAGCACTGACGAAAACACAACCTGTACGCCCAGGTCCTTCACCTTCTGACCCAGAACCACATAATCTTTTCTAAAACGTCCAGGGCTATGATGGGTAGTATCATTCATTCCCATGTGGATCAGCAAGAAAGGATAATAATCCGTGGGCTTGATAAGTCTTCCAATCCTTTCTGTCACATGCTAGATGCATGCTCCCAGCAGACAGCAGACCTCTCAGGATGACAAGTCCAGATGGCACACTTTGGGCTCCACACCTCTGAGCAAGGAGTCTCCAATCATCACCACCTTCCTCTTCCTATATTGGGGAGCAGAAGCTCCAGGCTTCTTATCCACAGGATCCTGAGAAACTTTGTTCAAGCTTCGTGGAGGCTGGGGAAGTAGGCCTTGTTCCAATGGTTCAAAATCAGTTACTGTGGGGAGATCCTGGAACCTATTGCTGAGCAGCAGGGGCTCATAACATAATCTGATTTTCTTTCTTCTTCAGGTTACATTTTACCAGGAACCCTCCTCCTGTGTTGGCTTCTCTTCTAATTGCTGAGATACCATTTCCTCTGCCGTCTCTTGTCCTTTCAAGAGCTCCTCATGCGTTTTGTCAAGAAAATCCTCACCTTCCTTTATACACTGCAGTGTGGACAATCATGCCTCCAGTCCCTGTATCTTCTTTTCCAGCAGGGCCACTAACTTACACTTGCTGCAAGTATAATTCATGCTACTCTCAGGTAAAAATACAAACATCCCACAGTCTTTACACATTACTGCCTCTGCTCCCTCACCAGCAATACTGCTGCAATCCATTTCAAAATTTTCTTTATCTTCACTTATCTTTAAATCCCACTACCAACTGCTACTTGAAACTACTTGTGGGTAATTACCCACCTATCTACAGAACCCCCAAGCTAAGAGCCACAGACCAAGATTCCTTCAGCTCGTGCCTCTGGCAAGGATGAGCCTTGCAAATTAAAGGCTCAAGCCCCCACCCACCTCTGACTCAACAGCCAGAGCAACAGCAGAGGGTAGGGCCAGCAATCACCCCCAGGCAAACAAGCTCTCCTCACTCACAACAGCTACACAAAGGACACACAAAAGCAATCAGAAACCCCTCTCCAGCAGGCACCAAGCACACACACAGTTACCTCCCACAGCAACCCTAGGGAATGCTCCCCAGCAGTTTTAGAAAAGCAAATCAAGTCTCATTTACCTCTCCAGCGGCTCTGTTCTAGATCCAAGCACCTTCTCCTTCTGCAGCTGAGACACTTCTACTGCAGCTGGTTGTCAGTTCCAGGCTGAGAAACACCTGGAGATTTGGGGGGGAGCCTGGGGAGCATTAGCACTCATTGGTCTTAAAGGTGTTTTCTTTGTATTCCTCCCATGGGATCCAGGGAACTGGGCAAAGGAAGCTCTTGCTCTTTCCTTCCTTCCCCAGGGGACCAGGAAGGAGAGGAGCCTCAGCCAATATAAGGAAGAGAGGTTTGCCTCAGTAGTTCTGCTGTGCAACTGAGAGAGCCTGACAAAGCAAGGTCTCCCTTCCCACCTTCCTCCCAAAGGTAGGAGCCTCAGCCAATAGAGAAAATAGAGGCTTTGCTCTGTAGCTCCTGTGAGATTGAGCAAGCCTGGCAAAGCAAGCTGTAATGCAGAAAAAAGCAAGAGAGGGAGAAGGAAGCAGACAACAGCCAGTTGCTCAGGGGCCTGATTCAGCCCGTGGGCCGCATGTTTGACACCCCTGCTCTAGTTTTTCCATTTTCTCCAGGGGAACCAATCGCTGTAGTCTGGAGATAAATTGTAATTCTGGGGGATCCCCAGGTCCCACTTGGAGGCTGGCATCCCTTTGTGTGTGTGTGTGTGTGTGTGTCTATGTCTATGTATGCGCAGTGGAAGACTATCATTATTACCCTTCTGGAACAGCTTAGGAACAGTTGGGACTTTTAGTGTGGCTTTAACTTAATAGATGTGCAGAAAGCCTTCTATTTCAGCCCTAACAGACACAGTGGTTGATGCGTTGGTATAAGACTTGAGAGACCTCCTACAAATTCCCATTCAGTTGTTAAGTTTACTGATAACTTTCGGCCATTCTCTCTCATCCTGACCTACCTCCTAGGGCAGTTGTGAAGATAAAGTGGAAAAAATAAGAGCTATGCATACTATCCTGAGCTCCTTGGAGGAAGACATGTACTTAATCACAGTCATACCAATGTTCAATATGATTTATGGTTGCCAGTCCCAACGTGGGAGTAGGGGATTCCCTGATTTTGTATAATGGGAATCCACTCAGTCACATTAGGGAACTTCTTGGAAGTGACGTCATGATGCATGTGTCACTGCCCCATGTATGTGTCACTTCACCCTGGATTTCTAGAGTGCTTCCTTATGATTCCTGGAGCAACATTATGTTACTTCCAGTTTTTCCTGGAAGTAACCAGTTTGGATTTTTTGTAGCCGGAACTCCTTTGCATATTAGGCCACACACCCATTATGTAGCCAATCCTTCTGGAGCTTACAGTGGGCCCTGTACTAATATGCAAAGGAGTTCCTGCTACAAAAAAAAGCCCTGGAAGTAACATAATGCACACACAATGCCAGCAATTCTCCATGTCCTGTCCCAAAGCTGTCCTGGCAACCCTGTTGAATCATGCTTCATATCCAGCCATTCAGCAATTAATGCCCTGGCCAAAGAGGGAGTTGCCTGGAGAGCAGGGAGTGTTCCTGGGCCCTCTCCCCAGTCAAACCACAGAACCAGAATCAATTAAGCCTTGTAGGGATTCCAGCCTCTGGGTGGAACCTGGGGATCCCCTGGAATTACACCTCCTCTCCAGACTACAGAGATCAGTTCTCCTGGAGAAAATGGTAGACTCTATGCCATTGTATCCCAATTGAGGTCCTCTCCTTCCCCAGGCTCCCCCCCCCAAATCTCCAGGTGTTTCTCAGCCTGGAACTGACAACCGGCCCTGATCCAGGGCCGGTATCAAACTTTCCCTTTTTGGGTAAGGTTATAGAGCAGGCGGTGGCAACTCAGCTACAGGGATTCCTGGATGACACTTCCGCACTGGATTCATTCCAGTCTGGCTTTCGACCAGGTCAAGGGACGGAGATGGTTCTGGTTGCTCTCATAGATGACCTCATGCGACACCTGGATCAGGGCGGCTCAGCGGTGCTGTTATTATACGGTTGACCACCAGCTACTGACTAGCCGCCTTGCCGACGTGGGGATTCAGGGATCCGCCTTGCAATGGTTGACCTCCTTTCTCCAAGGTCGGGTCAAAGGGTGGTGATAGGGGAGGAATCATCCCAAAGGCACCCACTAATATGCGGTGTGCCACAGGCTGTCCCCGATGTTATTTAACATCTATATGCCCCCCCTTGCCCAGATTGTCAGGAAGTATGGACTGGGATGTCACCAATATGCAGATGACACCCAGCTCTATCTATTGATGGGTGGCCAGTCCAACTGTACCCCGGAAAATGTAGACCTGGCTCTTCAAGCTGTAGCATCTTGGCTCAGGCTGAGTCAGTTGAAACTGAATCCAATGAAAATGGAGGTTCTCTATCTGAGCCGGGGCGGTCTGTGGGGGTGGGGAGATCCATCTGCCGGCTCTTGACGGGGTGCCACTAATACCGGCCCCTAAGACCAAGACCCCCTTAGGTGCGCTCCTGGAGTCCTCTTACAGTGGAGGCCCAAGTAGCAGCCACTACTAGATCTGCCTTTTTTCATCTTCGACAGGTGTGGAGGTTGGCCCCTTTCCTGGACCATGACAACTTAGCAATGATGATCCATGCTACGGTCACCTCAAGAATAGATCACTGTAATGCTGCGGCACAGCTGTTAATGGGGCTCCCTCGGTGGGAGCACATTCAGCCAGTGCTGAAAGAGCTGCACTGGCTACCTATTGTTTTCCGAGTCCATTTCAAGGTGTTGGTATTGATCTTTAAAGCCCTTTATTGTCAGGGGCCTGTCTATCTGCGGGACCGCTTTTCCCCACATGTGCCCCAGAGAGCACTGCGTTCAGGGACAAAAAATCTACTGTCCATCCCTGGACCAAAGGAGGCTAGGTTGCGTTTGACATGGGCTAGGGCCTTCTTGGTGGCAGCACCAGAACTGTGGAATGCTCTCCCAGAGGGATCTTTCTACTTTCCACAGGGCCTGTAAGACTGAATTGTTCCAACAGGCCTTTGATATCTAGCCAGGAGAGAACTGCCAACCCACATCATTATAGAGCTACTATGTGATCACCATCAGAAAATAAGAATTTGCTTATATTGTAGTGGTACAGCACCACGTAATGGTTTTAAATTGTAACTATGTTTTATTAGTTTTAACTTGTAAATATGAAGATTGTTAGCTGCCCTGAGTCCGCTTGCGGAGAGGGCGGGATAGAAGTTTGACATAAATAAAAAAAATAAAAATAAAACAAACCTCCAGGAGTTTCCCAACCTGGATCTGACAACTCTAAACACAAACCAGTGGCATATAAGTCTAACCAGTTTATTGTGGTATAGACCTTTAATGGTCAGAGCCCATTTCATCATACATGTGACATGTATGCCCCAAGGAGGGACAGAGGTTGGAGTGAGAAGCTACAATGTGAGACTAGGAGACCCAGCAATCCAATATTTAGATGTGTCACACTACTGTGCAGAACAGAAACAAGGAGATAATGCAGTCAAAATAACAAAAAGATTCAGAGGTAGTATAACTCACTCTCCGTTTGGGATGAATAACATATAGGAGCATCCTCCAAGTGACAATTATGTAATCATCCTTTCCAAGTCTCTATTGATCCTGATAGCGTCACTCTTCAACTCAGCATCTTCAGACTGGGTTTTCCCTTTTAAAGTCTTTGCTGACATTTTTCAAGTCTAAAAGGGAAACTGAAATCTTCCCCGCTCCACAGTTGCTATTTTAATGTCTGGATTTGTATCTATTATTTTGTGCGGTGATAGTGGCGAAGCAACAACAGTCTCACCTATATAAATAACAGACATTGCTGGCATGCAATGCATTCTTAAGAAAGATCAGGGCTTTTTTTGAGCAGGAATGCACAGGAACGCAGTTCTGGCTGGCTTGGTGTCAGGGGTGTGGTCTGAGATGCAAATTAGTTCCTGTTGGGCTTTTTCTACAAAAAAAAGCCCTGCGCAAGATATAACATTCCAAGATACGCAAGTGAATGAGCCCTTTATGATAAGGCATTGGAGCCTAAGATAGTGTCCTTTGGGTAGATATGAGGACAGATTGGAACAAGGTTTGTTTTCAGGGCAACTCATTAGACTTTTAAAAAAAACTGCTGGGTGATCTGTTGTTGCTACTGAGTAATTATTCAGTCTTGACTGGTAAATGTTTGTAAGGAAGGACAGATGCTCCATGTAAGATCCCTGAGAAGAGACCACCTTCCAGGACAGGCTGTGAATCTTTGATAATTATACAGTCAAGAATGATTGCAAGGAAAGCTGCAAGGAAAGAATGATTGCCATTTTCTTTCAATCTGCACCCTTCTTAAATCTTCGTTCGCGAAGCCAAGCCGAGAGATCTGAACAAGTCTGCATGTGCACAAAAGCATATAGCCAGAATTAAACTTCGTTGGTTTTAAAGGTGCCACTGGACTCAGACTTTGTACTATTGCCATTCTGTTGCTTTCTCTTTGGACCATTGTCAAATAGGCGGTTCCAGGATTTATCTTTATGGTTTTCTCAGTCTGTTTCTGCACTTTTCTAGGTGCAGTTTTAGGAATATATGTATGTATATCTGTGGGTTTGGTAGCTCTGAATGGTAGCTGGAAACATATAGGAAAGTTGGCTGGTTTCTAGGATAAAGTGGCATATGAGTATATATCTCATAGTTACAGTGATGTCTGGAAAGTGAACCTACAGCATGGACAGATCCAGACTTTGGTGAAAGGTGCTGTTGGAGACTCCCATTTATAGCCAAATTTGCGTAGCTGAAGACATGTCACTAGGTGGCACTAAGAGCTACAATTTGGGTCTATGCTAGTCTTCATGGTTTATTTTTTCTTTCTTAATTATGACACCTTATTTTAAAGTGATCAGCAGAAAGCCATCTTAAACAGTAAAACTACTGAAATTTTAACTTGAATACCAAAGTTAGTTGTGTTACTTTGGTCCCACATAATTTTTTTAAAAATTAAAAATACTGTTTCCAAAGTAGTAGGAATTTGCAGCCTTCTACTGGATTTGTTTTGTTGTGAGAAGGGAGAACTGGATGCTCTCTGTGTTGCTGTAATATCTGTTTCTGCAAATATACGAGCTGAGTGTGGGGGGAGCAGGCAAGCACTTAGTACCCAGACAGACAGTGCTAGTCTTTAAAAAAAGCATATATTGTTCAGAAGTAAAATCCAGGTAGCCCTTGAGGCCAATGTGATTATTTATCAGCCAGCTGTAAACTCAGAAGCCTGCTAGCAATATTCCAGCTACTAAAACGTTTCTTTTTCAGTTCACACGAAAGCATATAAGTCCAGTAGTTAGTAGCTGTCACATAATTCTTAATCAGGTAGATTAAAAATATGTCTGATATAAACTAGTGTATAATTTGAAACCTTGCATACTTGTGGAGGTTGAACCAATAAGGATAGCAACTTACCTATCTTATGGATGCAGACATTGTACAAAGAGTCTCAGAAGTATGTGTGGTAATTGGAAATATCCCTGTTTCATTTCCATTTGAAGACATCAGCTGTCATTTGTTTCGTCCTCTTATTACCGGCTGTGGTTCATATAAGCCTAAATTCCCAGAGGACTCCTGCTGTCATTAACAGACACTTATGCATCACTGATGTACAGTAGCAACTCTAAAAGACTTGATTGCATCATTTGCAGTGAGAGTCTGATTTCAAGCACAGTCAAGAAAAACCATAATATGATATTCATTGCCTTTTCAACTGAATTGGCATTCTAGCTCCCACACTCCTATATGGTGCTCCCCAGTATACAAAAAGATACAAGGTACAATTGTTTCAGTAACCTACCTCCATGACAGCAAAAAGTGATTGCATTGGGTGGCACTTCACTCAGATAAAAGAATTCAAAAGAATTGTAGTCAAAGTTAGTTTGAGTTATGCCTTTTCCCAGCCAGTACAGAACCAATTGGATAGATACCTTAAATATCACCAAATAAGAAACTGAAGCTCTTGGAGGCGAGGAGAAAACATCAGATAATTAATAGTAGCAAGAACAAGCACATCTAATTATTTGTTTTATTTACACTATTCTGGCACAAGCTATCAAGAGTTTGGGCATGGTCTTCAATACCTCCCTGTCTATGGAGGGCCAGATCATGAACATTGCCAAGCTGGTGTTTTTCCAAGTGCGTTAAACAAGGCAACTGGCCACTTTCCTGTCTCACCCTGACCTAGCCACAGTAGCCCATGCAATGGTCATCTCCAAACTGGATTACTGTAACTTGCTTTATGCTAGCCTGTTCTTGGGACTGAGATGGAAACTCCAGCTGGCCAGAATGTGGCACTTTGGGTCGTGATGGGAACACCATGGACCATATATATTAAACCTGTGGTGCACCAATTGTACTAGCTTCCATCTGAGTACCAGGTCAGGTTCCAGGTTTTGGTACTGACCTTTAAGGCCATGAGTGGTCTGGTACCCACATGTCTGTAGGACTGCCTCCTCTGTTCTGTCCCCCAAAGAGTCTTACACTCTGCTGAGAACAACTTACTGATGATCCATAGCCCTAAACATGTTTGGATGTTCTTGACCACAGCCAAACAACGCCTCCATCCTGTGGGACCATATGCAGTTCTGCAAGGAGTGCAAGAGATGTTCTGCCAGGCTTATTGTGAGACACTAATGCAGAGTGTAGATTTATGTTGGTACCATCTGATATTATTTTAACTATTTTAACTTCTGGATTTTAAATTGTACAGTTCTGTTGTTATCCACCCTGTGAATTCAGAGCAGGGCAGTATATAAATCTAAATTATAAATAATTCAATAAATTTGAATCAATGGCTAAACAGGACACTGCTGGTAGGAAGCAGGCACTGATTATCTGCATATTTTCACATAAGGGAATCACAAAGACTGCCTGTACTACAGAATCCAAATTGATAAGCTTTAATTTATATTTTACAGAGTCTCTTGTTAACGGTATCTAAAATGGAAGTTACAGTCCTTCTGAATTCACCTGTAAATATACACTGAACTGGAAAATAGGAAGAACAGTCTTGACTAGGCTGTGCTAGGAAAACTTTAAATTTGTACTAATATATTTTAACCTTCACCAGTAATAGTCAAATACAAGACCTAAATCTGATTAATGTTACCCTTCAACCACAGTCCTCCTGTGACCTCTGGGTGTTGTGATTACACTCCAGTAATATAAAGCGTTGTGCTTTTTAACAGTGTAAGAGCTTGTGTGTTTGCTTTACATATCAAGTGACAACTAGTCCTGTTGTCCTATACATTTTTTAAAAACCCTTGGAAGTTTAATAGTAATCACTATGGAGTAAAATCAGCTAGTGCATAATACTGCTGCAGCTCAGATTGTGACAGCGAAAGGCCATTGACCCTTTAATCCTGTCTAAACAATCCTGTTCTTTTTGTAGGTCAGACAGTAAGCGAGGCTTCTTCAGCATGCTTTTACAAACAACTAACATATAGCGAAGGTCATATTTTTTCTTGAAATGTCTGAACTACTTGCATAAATCATGTTCCATCCTAAAAGAACAATTCTATACATGTGCAGAGAACCTCTTAATTCTGCAGAGAAACGCTTCATCCCATAGTGTGAACTGTTTGAAAATGGATTTTGCCAGATCACACAATAAAATCTAATTGCAAAGTGGATGAAAGTGCATTGTTTACTGTGTGTATTTCCAGAAAGCACTTTGCTACATAACACAGAAATGTCATAAACTGGAATAATACCCATATTAATAATCTTTCCTTCCATTTTCATGTATCTGAGGAAGTGTGTGTGCACACCAAAGCTCAAACCACAGATAAAACATTGTGATCTTAAAGATGCCCATGAACATAACAACATAAGAGAAGCCATGCTGGATCAGGCCCATCCAGTCCAACACTCTGTCACACAGTGGCCAAAAAACCAGGTGCCATCAGAAGGTCCAATAGTGTGGCCAAGACACTAGAAGCCCTTCCACTGTTGTCCCCACAAGCTGTTGTCCCCAGAAGGTAGGACCAGAACCAATGAGTTGAAATTAAATCAAAAGAGTTTCCAGTTTAGGAAGAACTTTCTGACAGTTAGAGTGATTCCTCAGTGGAACAGTCTTCCTCAGGAGGTGGTGGACTCTCCTTCCTTGGAGGATTTTAAACAGAGGCTAAATGGCCATCTGGCAGCAATGCTGGTCCTGTGAACTTGGCGGGGGGAGGTATTTGTGAATTTCCTGCATTGTGCAGGGGGTTGGACTAGATGACCCTGGGGGTCCCTCCCAACTCTGTTATTCTGTGATTTTATCACTGCCCTAGGCAGAGAGTTCCATCTATACCCTGTGGCGAATATTCACTGATGGAGCTCTGATCCATATGTTTATCCAAACCCCTCTTGAAGCTGTCTATGCTTGTAGTCACCACCACCTCCTGTGGCAGTGAATTCCATGTGTTAATCACTCTTTGGGTGAAGAAGTACTTCCTTTTATCTGTTCTAATCCAACTGCTCAGCAATTTAATTTAGTGTCCACAAGTTCTTGTACTGTGAGGAAGGGAGAAAAGTATTTCTTTCTCTACTTTCTCTATCCCATGCATAATCTTGTAAATCTCTTATCGTGTCACTCTTCAGTCAATGTTTCCCCATGCTAAAGAGCCCCAAGTGCTTTAACCTTTCTTCATATGGAAAGTGTTCCAACCCTTTAATCATTCTAGTTGCCCTTTTCTGAACCTTTTCCAATGCCCTGGACACAAACTTTGTTCTATTGTCTTTCCTCAGTGTTTGTAATAGTTCAGGGGTAGCCAAACCTGCTTAACAAAGGTCGGGGACAAAGGGTGGCAATCGGGGGTGAGCTCTCCCGGAGGCGCACACTAGATTGTGGGGTGCCTCAGGGAGCGGTTCTCTCTCCGATGTTATTTAACGTCTACATGCGCCCCCTTGCCCAGATTGCCCGGAGGTTTGGGCTGGGTTGTCATCAATATGCAGATGACACCCAGCTCTATCTGCTAATGGATGGCCGGCCTGACTGCGTCCCAGGGAATTTGGACCGGGCACTGCAGGCCATGGCAACCTGGCTTAGGCTGGGTGGGCTGAAGCTGAATCCGACGAAGACAGAGGTCCTTTGCGTGGGCCGCGGTGCTCTGGGAGGGGAAATACCTCTCCGGGTTTTTGATGGTGCGCCGCTGAAAGCGGCGCGCCAGGTCAAGAGCCTGGGAGTTCTACTGGAGCCTTCACTATCGATGGAGGCCCAGGTAGCTGCCACTGCCAAGTCGGCATTTTTTCATCTGAAGCGGGCAAGACAGTTGGCCCCTTTCCTGGAGCGCCGGGACCTAGCAACAGTGATCCATGCGACGGTCACCTCAAGATTGGACTACTGTAATGCCCTCTACATGGGGCTGCCTTTGTGTCGAACCCGGAAGCTGCAGCTAGTGCAGAACGCAGCAGCCCGGCTGTTATTAGGACTCTCGAAATGGGAGCATATACAGCCAAGGCTGCGTGAACTGCACTGGCTGCCAGTTATATACCGGATTCGCTACAAAGTGCTGGTTATTACCTTTAAAGTCCTATATGGCCGAGGACCTACCTACCTGAAGGACCGTCTCTCCCCATACAAGCCCCAAAGAGCACTGAGGTCAGCAGGGAAGAACAAGCTGACTGTCCCTGGGCCAAGGGAGGCAAAATTACAGAGCACTCGGGCACGAGCTTTCTCCGTGGCAGCCCCGTGCCTGTGGAATCAACTCCCGGAGGAGGTGCGGGCCCTGAGGAGCTTAGATCAATTCCGCAGGGCCTGCAAGACCATCCTCTTTAGGCAGGCCTTCCTAGACTGCTGACAGAGGATGGCCGAACGGAGGATCCAACAATTCTTGCCATTATTTAAATATGTAAATGGATAAATAGCGCCCGGAACATCTCTGCTGCTGTTAAATTAAATTATAGATTATATATGCTGGATTAGTTTTAAGATATGTATTAACGATGTATAATTTTAATGTTGTTTTAATTATTGTATTTTGTATGTTTTATTGAATGCTGTTAGCCGCCCTGAGCCTGCCTAGGCGGGGAGGGCAGGATATAAATAAAATTTAATAATAATTAATAATAATAATAACATAAGAGCCACATAGAATAAATGTCAGATTTCTGAGAGCCTCAAGATGGACGGATGGAAGGAAGAAAGGGAGGCAAATAGATAGGGGAAGGGAGAGAGGCAGAAAAAAAGCAACTTTAACTATAAAAGCATTCTCCAAGCTGCTAGCTAGCTTGGCGAAGTGATTTAAAGAGAGAAATGCCTTCTCCAAGCTAATTGACAGGGTGGTGGGGGCTTCAAGAGCCACACAATATGTGTGAAAGAGCCATGTGTGGCTCTCAAGCCACAGTTTAGCCACCCCTGTTATAGTTGAAAGTGGCTCCCCAGAAGCATGGAAATCTTCTGACAGTAAATTGTATATGTTGTGCTATGGAACACTTCCCTTAAATCTGTTTCAAACGTGTAACATATCACCTTCAATGGAATGTTTTAAGAATGAGATTAATTCTCTTCTCCAGCCATTTTATTTCGTATTTGTTTTTTCATAATAAAACAGCATCTTTCAAGTGGAACAAAAATTATATTCTCCTGCATTACTTCATGATAATCTTCCTTACACACTACCATGTCATCACATATTTTCTGATCTGACAATTCCAAGTATCTGTCAAAATCAACTTTCCTCAAAGCTTTCAATCCCATGTTCATTTCTTAGGGAACAAATCTCATGGGATTTACTTCTAAGTAAATACTGTATAAGGTTGGATTTAAAGATTAACTCAGACCAGTTACAGAATTAGGATGAACAGTTTTCAAATCTGAGAACATAATTTCTAAACTAGAAACATCTCAATTCAGATGAACCAACTACCAAGCATCTGCTATTAAACCTATAAACTTTAATCGCCACTCCAAATAACGCCTCTGCTGCACCTTGTATGCGCGCACCCCCACCCGCCTATTTTCTCACTCTCCCGCCCTTTTCTGTGTTTCTCTCCCCTCCCCTTTTTACTAAAGTCTGCCATTTTTTTCGTAGTCCTAAACAACTGCGGGAGATGTGCGCTTGCGCGACAATCGTGACCCTCTCCTCAAGCCATACTGCGCCTGCGCGACTTTCTCACACATGGTGTTAAGTATTGCTGGAGTCTACATGGAGTAGACTGAGGGTTATTTGTGCATGCGCTGTTTGTGTTAAAGGTAAGTTTTGGATCGTGCTGGGTTTCCTTCCTCCGCTTTGCTCTTTTCTGTTTCATGGTTTGACTGTGTCATTTGTGTTTCAGCGAGGGGCGGAGGGGTTGACTGGTAGTACCGAGGAGAGATGCCTCTGCCACACGGCGGGCTTGGGGGGCGTTGAGCTGCTCTTTCTCCACCTCTACTTCCACATCGTCCCCAGAAGAGAAACTAGGGGAGCGGGGGGGGGGGCGAGTTCTCGGCCTTGCCTGCTTGCAGTTGTTGATGTGCCCTGTGTCTACCAAGCCTGGCTTGCTGTAATTGGGATGCTGCATCTCTGTTTTCTGCTGTTGTGCTGGTCGGGCTGGGTAGGGCGCTCCTGACCATAACTGGCCGCCCGAGGGCAGAAAAAATAGCCGAGTGTAGGGAAATGAGAAATGACACCTGGCAGATTAGTGATATGTGGACCGATAAAGACTAAGCAACATCGCAGAGTTCCTTTCCTGGGTTTATATGCAGTGTCTGGGCTCAGTGATGCTTTAAAGGTTGCAGATTTAAGCATGTTTAGTTAAAACGAAGTCCCTTTGAATTCAAGTGAGACTTCCTTCCATCTAAACATTTGCTTACGAATTTCTGCAGGACGAGTAATTCTCGCAAAGCGTTACGTTTGAGCTGGTGATCTTTCATTTCTTCGTCCTTCAGGAAACACAAGAAACGTAGATAAAACTTGTTAGTGAAAAGAATCATTGTCTGATTTATAGGTTCCTCTGTGGAAGCCAGTGAACAGCTGCACAATGCTTATTTTTGGGGAGTTATTAGTCTGCAGGGATCTTCTGTTTCGACAGAATTTCACCTTCTGTTACCATTCTGATTTGAACTATCCTGGCTTATTTCTGCCGAGCTTTCAGCGGATTGGGCCCTTCATTGTTGCCCTGTTTAGCAGTTTAAGAAAGCATGTTGCCTGAACAGCAAAAATATTTTTGAGGTTTATTAATGAAGATTTTATTAGAACAGGAAAAACACCTTTGCATATATTGCTGTATTGAAATGATGCATGCTCACGATGGTGCTGTCAGTACTCCTTTTGGGGAATAGCTTTGGTTTAAAGTTGCATTTTGTGAGTGAACATAGTGAACCAGTTACCACTATTGCAACTGTAAGATTGTCTGCTTAAATTACTAAATTGCTGTTTGTATAATGTGTATTGCGAGTAACTAGTCAGCACAAACACCTGCCTTTCTGTTATTTCTGTATACTGTATTGCTAGACTAATATGGTGTTTAAATATTATTGAAATCAGTGAATCAAAATATTGATTGAATCAATATTTAGGCTCATTGTGTAAATTTATTTATGTTAGTCTCATTCATCTTTAATTATTTGATATTTGCAGAAGTGGTTCCCATGTTTGAGGCAGCTCAGCTATTGCATAAGTTGCACCTAATTGTCTTGAAAGATGATTGTATATTTGGATGGAAAATGTTTGTAAGAGTCTAATGGGCTATTAACATTTCAATAAATAAATAAATGTACCGGTCAGAATTTTGCATAATGCCCAAGTACAGGGTTAGAAATAGCGGTTAGAGGTGCTGGATAAAGGAAGCTGCAGCTTCCATCATATTAAATGCCACCCATATGCTTGCATTACATAAAGAAGATCTCTGCTCTCAGTATTTGAGAGGGGGAAATGAAACCTAAATAAAGGATAGATGAATCTTGTGAACTTGTAAGGGGAAAGAAACAGCATGTCAAGTAATGTTGGGGATGGAGTAAGCTTGAGAAGTTCTGCTAGTGGTACCATTGTAAGGTTCTGCTTCTTGTTGATACTAGATAGAGAATGAAGAATGCTCATTTCAGAAAGTAACACCAAATTCCTTAGGGAAGTAAAGCTTATCCATGCTGCTCAGTATTTTCAGTTTTGCTTATTAACAACTGAATAAAATTCTAGCTGGTTCCTTCCTTACAAAGAACATATATGCTGGAGAACACTGAAATTTCTGGGTCCCATTTTGACTGTTTTTGCAGAAATTGGCACCAGTGCCATCGGACTAAAGTTCAAGCATTATGTGGATGGGAAATTAAAGCACTAATTCATTTACATAGATATCTGAGGAGTTGGGTTCTGTAGAAATTACTCACCTGTTTCTTTACCCCTTGCTGAGGGGAGGAAATCTAATCATTATTATTGCAACAAGGACTTAGAGGACAGTACCATAATCTCTTTTAAAATACACTCAGATGTTTACTGATAGCTCTAGTTTTCTTACATTGGGAAGGATGCAGCAGGGATGATTATATACATAACTTGGTGAAGGAACACTCTGAGTTGTCAGCTGTATCAAAATTGAAAATCATCAGCTGTAGCCCTAAAAACTTTCTCACTAGTAAAGTGCTTGGCATTGAATGCTGTTCTTCAGAAACATTTATATAGTGTTTTCAGTTCTTGTGAGCGCACTTATACAATCTTAAACCAAAAATAAGAAGGTAGGTGGGCTGGTCTGTAGCAAAAAACACCACGTCGATGCAGCTTCTATGTTCCTACCCTAACTAAACTGTTCAGGAGGGCATTTTTACAATAGTGTTGTGAAATGGTTCTTCAGAATCCATAAAACTTACCTTCCCTTTCTGAGTTCCATGTATATATTACATTACCTATGGTATTCTTTCCCAGTTTTGCAGTTCAACTCTGTTACTTTTTTATATATATTACTAGGAGTAAGTCCCGTTATGAAGAAAAATACAATGGGCTCTAGAAGGAGGCTCTGGGCCATCTAGAGAGCAGTTGTAAATCTGAGTAATCTTGAGTGGTTCCCTAGGAGGAAATGGCATTGTACCTGTCTGAGGTCTCACCCCTCCTCAAACCACACCCTCTCCAGGCCCCACTCCCTAAAATATCCAGGAATTTCCTAACCTGGAGTTGGCAATCCTATCTCCTTCCCTTTATGTGCCCCTCTGACTTCAGCTTTTTCCCTCCTTGCAGCCTCTACATAGGCCAGTGATGGCTAACCTTTTCAGCTTGGTGTGTCAAAAATTGGGAAAAAGTGTAGTCTTCCTCGAGTCACGTGTCACTTCACCGTGTCACTTCAAGAAATATCAATAATTTGATGATATTTGCAGCCTAGGTCAGACTAGGGTTGCCAAGTCCAATTCAAGAAATATCTGGGGGCTTTGGGGGCGGAGCCAGGAGACTTTGGGGGTGGAGCCAGGAGGCATTGGAGTGGAGCCAGGAACAAGGGTGTGACAAGCATAATTGAACTCCAAGGGAGTTCTGGCCATCACATTTAAAGGGACAGCACACCTTTTAAAATGCCTTTCTTCCATAGGAAATAATGAAGGATAGGGGCACCATCTTTTGGGGCTCATAGAATTGGACCCCCTGGTCCAATCGTTTTGAAACTTGGGGGGGTATTTTGGGGAGAGGGGGATCCTCCCCCCACCTGGGGATTGGTAACCCTGTGGGAAAGGGTGTATCTTTTTTTCTTCCCGCCTTTTATGAGATGTAAAAGGAGATGTAAAAGGAAGATACAAATGATCCTAAGGGACCCTTCACATCTGGGCCATTTGCTATTTGAGATCTTACCGTCAGGTAGACGATATAGAGTGTTGAAGGCTAGGACAAACAGATTTAAGGACAGTTTCTATCCAAGTGCTGTGGTTAGGTTAAATGCAGGGTTATGAAGGATTATCTGTTTTAGATGTATTTAAATGGTTTTAATGGTTTTATGAATGTTTATCTGTTTTAGATGTATTTAAATGGTTTTAATGGTTTAAATGGTTTTAGATGTATGAATATGAATATGTGTGTTTGATGTGTTGGTATGTTTGTGGAAGAGCACCTCATTTCGTTGCTCTCTTTTTGTGGAGAACAATGACAATAAATCTATCTATCATCTATCTATCATCTATCTATCATCTATCTATCATCTATCTATCATCTATCTATCATCTATCTATCATCTATCTATCATCTATCTATCTATCTATCTATCTATCTATCTATCTATCTATCTATCTATCTATCTATCTATCTATCTATCTATCTATCTATCTATCTTTTCTCCTCCAGCGCTTGCCAAGGGAAGCCAAGGGGGGCGACCCAATGCTCCCCTCCCCTTGCTCTTTTGCAACCCACACACAGCCCCCATCGCCCACCCCCTTCCTCCTCTTCCAAGCTGAAAAGAGCAGCTTGTCCTTTAAAACTGAAACCCCGCCTCCGGCAGGCGGCCATGAGAAAGAGCGAGAGAGCAAAGTGAGAAAGATCATGTTGGTTGCAAAAAAAAAAAACTAGGACCGGGTGGAGGAGGAGGGGGGGGCAGCCCCACAACAGGCCCAAGAGCGACGCCCCCTAGGGCATTGCACCCCACACACACTGCTGCAATGCCATCTCTGCCTCCCCCCCCCAGCCGCTCCATGCAAACAAACGGAAAAAAACACGCCTGCCTTGCTCCTGCATTTGCAAAGCCCCGGCATTGCAAAGGCGCAACCCGCCGAGGAGGGCACTTCTTCCCCCCCCCCCGCCTCTTTTTTTGCAATGCTCTTTTTTTCTTTCTTGCTGTACCCACCTATTTCCTCAGGCCCCGGGGAGGGCGGGAAAAGGGGATTGCAATGCTCGGCCCTGTTGCGAGGAGGAGGAGGCGCGTTTGGCTGCCTCTGCTTTGGGTGGGGGACGGGTTGCGCCAGGAGGCTGTCTCCTCCCACCCCCAGGTCAAGGCGAGGCGCTGGCAGCATCGGCCAACCTTCCCTCCCACCCCCAACCTTCCCTCCCACCCCCACCCCCGGCCTGGAGCCCGGGAAAGAGGCAGCGGCCCGCTGCGCTGCTGCTGCCTCTTCTCGCCTTCACCTTAGCAGCTGCTGCTCCTCCGAGACGGGCTCAGCAGCCTCCGAAGGACTCGTGGCTCGCCACGCTCCTTGGTTTCCGGTGTGTCAGCCAAATTGCCTCGCGTGTCACCAGTGACACGCGTGTCATAGGTTCGCCATCATGGACATAGGCTGTCTTTCCCACAGTGTGGGCGGGGGACCAAAGCAGCTTGCATCATTCTCCTCTCACAACCCTGTGAGGTCGGTTAGGTTGGAAGTCCATGACTGGTTCAAAATCACCTAGTCAGCTTCCACAGCAAGGACCTGGGTTCAGCAGACTCCACTCTGAAGCCCTAACTCTTATGCCCTCCTCAAACCACCACAGGATCTCCAGAAATTTCCCACCAACCTGGAACTGGCAGCCATAGTCAAGAGTGGTCCCAATGAGTTCTGCCTCAGAGGCCTGTAGCGAGACCTTTCAGACCAACAGTCTCTCTATGACAGACTGTTTAATAGGGAGGAGTCCGCAGCCATTATTTATTTATTATTTATTTTAATTTATTGGATTTATATCCCGCCCTCCCCTCCAAAGCAGGCTCAGGGTGGCTCACAACAGTAAAAACATGTACAAATATTAAACATTAATTAAAACCTTAAACAATATAACAATTAAAACATTTTAAAAACAGTTTGGTGCTAATAATACCTTCCAGTCATTTCAGTTCAGTCTTCTTGAGTATCCTCATATGTGGCTATCGATTAAAAGCAAGTTAAAATAAAGCTGTCTTGCAAGCCTTACAGAACTGGACAAGGTCCCGCAAGGCTCTTGCTTCTTCTGGAAGTTGGTTCCACCAATAGGGGGCCTCTATAGAGAAGACTCTCTCAGTGATCTTCAATCTTGCCTCCTTCAGCCCAGGGATTGATAACAGGTTCCATGTCCCTGATCTGAGTACCCTCTGGGGAACATATGGGAAGAGACGGTCCCTACGGTAGACAGGTCCTCGGCCATATAGGGCTTTAAAGGTAATAACCAGCACCTTGTAGCGAATCTGGTACACTACCAGTTGCAGAGACTTTTCTGCTGGGATTACAAATGGAAAAATTTCCAAAAGAAGATAGAACTTTAATATGGTACTTGCTCTCAGCTGCTAGGATATTGTATGCTCAGCTGTGGAAGCAAGAAAAAATACCAGAGAAATGGGACTGGATTATAAAAGTTATGTCATGGAGTGAAATGGACAAATTTACTAAGGTCCACTCTAAAGGCCGGACCAGTGGGGGTCTAATATTATTCTGAGCAACCAAAATAACACAATATTGTGTGCAGGCTTTCAAGTTATCCTGAAATCTTCCATCAAGTTAGGCATTAAAAAGGGAAGGAGAAGAAAAGTTAATAGTTCAGGATATATTTTTAAAGCTTTAGAGAAAAGCACTCTAAGGAAGTGAGGCAAGATAGAGAGTTGGTGAGGCAAGATAGAGACTTGCTATTAGTCAGGAGGGGATAAATAAACAATACAAGCTTGAAGAATAGATTTCAGATTTCTTAGTTTTATTTCCGTATAGCATAACAACTCAGGTGCTGGACTGAACATAATTTTTTCCCTAGCCCCCTTCTCTAAGTTTGTGAAGAGTGCCTGTGCCACTTTTAGTGAGAGGGTGAACTCTAAATTGCAAGAGTCTTCCTGATCTTTAAAATCTGCTGCTGTAGCTTTTAATTTTTGATATATTTTGTTTGCACATAGCCATGAGGCCTTCTTAACAGCAAAGCTGATTGATACACCTTTTCTTTTGGGTATTTTTTGTATTTCTGTGTGTGTGAGTGTGTGTGCACACTTGGAAGTCATGGTGACGTTTGGTGATTGACCCCTACTGGGAGCATGGAGGATATTCAAAGAGGTGGCTGTCCTCTGTTTTGATAGTTTAGACAAGAAACAAACAATCCTGAAGAAGTCTTTAAAAATCTTTCAGTGATAGACTTCTTGCCACGTGTATACATCCTGCTTGAAAGTATACTAATACTTAAAGGGTAGAATAATCATACTAAGGTGACTTATTGAGATTGGGTAGTGCAAATGCACTGAAAAATGCAGGCTTACAAAAACAGGTCATTAAATAACATTTACAAATACATGATCTGATTAATTGTGTACACAAATGGAAGCTTATACCCAGAATTAAACTTCATTGGTATTAAGGGTACCACTGGACACAAACTTTGTTGTCTTGCTTCAAACCAACATGGCTACCCACCTGAATCTATTTATAATTTGTGTTTAGGTAAGATGTCTGTTTCTCAATGAAGAGACAAATGCCCAAGTCTTATACTGTGGCAGTACATCTCTGTGCCATTTGAGATACCATAATACAAGTAAACAAAGCATGATTCAAATTATGCATATAAACAAATTCAGCTTTACAAGAAGCCACTATGCAATTTGTTTTTTGTAATTAGATATAGACTAAAGTACAAATCATAGTATTTTGACTACTAAAAAGCATACAGTGCTGCAGATGTCTGGAAATACAGCTCTCCTAGATTATTTAACTTTCCCTCTTTAAGAACAGTTTCTAGGCCTATATACTGCAGAGAGATGGTTGAAAATGTATGGACAATGCCTGCTGAAAACACAGAAGCTAGAAGATAGCTTAACAAGGTTTTATTGATTGAACCCAACCAAACCAGTATCAAGTATATACAATGTTATAAATTGCACAATAAATTATACAAAAAAAGAAATTATGGAGATCTTTTGACAGTTTATGAAAGCTACAGCTTTTCCTGAAGCATCATGCTAACATGTCTAGTGTTGAACGAAGTTTAAGTCCAGTGGCACCTTTAAGTCCAAGTTTGAAAAGAAGAGAAGAGATTGGATTTATACCCCGCCCTTCACTACCCAAAGGAGTCTCAGTGGTTTACAATCTCCTTTCCCTCCTCACAGCAGACACCCTTTGAGATGGGTGGAACTGAGACAGCTCTGACAAACTGCTCTTGAGAGGAACAGCTCTATGAGAACTTGTGACTGACTCAATGTCACATCAGTAGGTGCATGTGAAGGAGTGGGGAATCAAGCCCAGTTCTCCCAGATAAGAGTTTGTGCGCTTAACCACTACACCAAGCTGGCTCCAGGTGTTGTGGCTATAAGCTTTCGTGTGCTTCTGGGTATAAGCTTTTGTGTGCATGCATACTTCTTCAGGTACTATGAGTTCTGGCTCAGTGCAGTGTGAATGGTGGTCTGGAGGCCCCCATTTATATATTTTCAAAATTTTATTTAAAACATTCATTAGCTGCCTTTCTAGCTTGTGGAACTCCAGGGTGACTTACAATGTTGTAAAAACACATAAAGGACCACAATTTAGCATCTCAATTATGACTGCCAATAAATAAAAACTAAATTAGTCAAATGCAGTATTAAATAAAACTGTATTCAGCTGCCTCCTGAAGATTGAAAGTAAGGAGGCCAAGGGAGCCTCCTTGAGGAGTGGTCTTCAGGGCTCCAATCCACCACCAGCCAGCTGGGCAGTGGGGAAAACCCCACCCCCCAAACTTGGAAGTGACATACATTATCATGTTGTTGACATCATGCAACAATGCTTTTTTGGCGAACTCTATGGGTTTGTAGCCAAAAAACCATAGAGGCTTTGCCCAAAACCTAAAGCTTCGTGCATGTGAGTGATGTTATTGCACCGCGTGTGCAGCAGGAAACTTCTAGAGCAGCTCCAGGATCCCCCCCACTAGCAGCAAGATAGGACCTGGCAACCTACTGAGGAGGTTGTTCCATAATTGTAGAGCTGACACTGAAAATACCCTCTCTTGTGTGCCCACCAAGCTTCTTGAGTCAAAAGGCATGTGGGGCTTTTAAGGACAAAGCCAACACCTTGATTGGGGCTTAAGAGCAGAGTAATAGCCAGTGTAATTGCTGTAGTATTAGGGTCATGTGCTCCCAGTAACTGGCCCTCAACCAGCAGTATAGCAGCAGCATTCTGCACTGGCTGAAGTTTTGAACACTCTTAAAGGGTAGCCCCAAGTAGACCACATTGCAGTAGTCCAATTTTTGTAGCTCTTGAATGTTGCTTGGAATTTTTGGGTGGGATTTGTGTACATCCTTGGGTATTTACAAATAGATGCTGTTTCATAGCTGTTTGTCTGAGAAAGACTTTTAATAACAATAGACAATCCAGTTATGCAGGAATGTTGCGATTCGTAAGGAACAAAACAAATGATATAAAGATAATAAGCGTATTCTCTAATCATAACGAAGATGTATATGCGCTGTTTATATATTCTCAGAGGAAGGAAAGTGACTTTTAAGGTTTTCAAGACCATTCAAAGATTGAAACTTAAAAAACCTATTTTCTTAAATAGAATCATAAAATTATAAAGGATCTGCTAAAACTAAGCACAGTGTCTATGTCTTTGGGTGACTCTTCCAAGATACAATTTTACTGCATTTAAATGACTTGTGTGGGCCATAGCTTTCCCTGAAATGACAACTGGAAACCTTGGTTTTATCCATTTCTGGTGCCCAGGCAAATTCTGCTCTCCACTAACCAGAGTTTTCTCTGGCTCAACTATACAATGAATTATGTTTTGCTTCTAGGAAGGAGAAGAAACAAAATGGTGCATAAATCTTTCGCCTTTTACTAAAGAAACAAAATGGTGCAGAGGGAAATTTTTAAATAGTTATAGAGCCCCTATGTGTTTCAGATTCTTTTTTGTTCCAGTTCCCTGGAGCAGAGTCATCTATGGGAATGGAAAGAAAAAGAATCTGAAAGATTTCCCCTGATGAAGCTGCATGTGAAATGTGTAAGGGCTGTATAATTTTTAAAAATATCCCTCTGCACAATTTTGTATCTTCATTTTGCCTTCGTGTAGCCCCACTTTTTTCTTCACTTCTAGGAAGGAAACACAGAGGTAAGCGGAAGAGAGTATGAAGTCATGATGAAGCTCAGGCACCAATGGCCAAATCATGGGTAATATGCCTTCTCTGGTGTGTACTGCAGTACTGTCTTCAGTATGACCTCTGTTGTCCTGTAAACTTTACAGCCAATCATTGTGGAGTTTGACCCCCCCCCCAAAAAAAAACCCCCTCTATATACAGTGTTTCTGATATACCTGTTTTGACATTCTTCAAATATAATGACCAATTATGGATGTCCTGTATGTGAGCAGGCCTGGGGGATCTTCTGCTTGTGTGTGCCCTCCCTCTGCCTGCACAGTTTGGTAATTAAATGCTTCTGTTTTCATGGTGAAACTTGCCATGGTGGCAAACTATGATTCTCACCCTTTCCTGCAAACCAGGATTCCACACAGTGGTCTAATCCTCGGTTGGAATGCAGTTTTTCAGGGACGAGCATGTAGTTTAGCTTATAGCTTGTATGAAGTGGCAAGTTGTGTTTTGCTGCAAAAGTCTTCAATTACATCATCCTGCATGAGCCTGGGGATCCTTCAGGCTTGTTCACATAGCAGCACATTATGATTTTGCCATTACATCTGAAACATGCTTATGTCTACGTTTTGATTTACAGTCTTTCAAAAGGAGTTTCCTTGATTATAGGTTGTGACTAGGTTTTTTGTTCCCAGTCAGTACCTTTACAGTTGAACTATGTTGTCAAAATGGAATTTTCCATCCTTAGCTCTGATTCTATGTGGGGTTGCATACAGTTACAAACTGCTGGTGTAACTGAATATAAGCTTTGTTATAGCATACAGGCAAATATATATATATATATATATATATATATATATATATATATATATATATATATATATATATATATATATATATATATATATATATATACATACTTGTCTCTTACCTGAGTAGTGTTTAAAATGTTTAAAATGCATATGGGATTTTAATATTATAGGAGGAGCATAAATTAATCTTAAAGAATATTTCTATATTTCTATATTGGTTGCTGAAAGGAATTAAATTGAAAGAGATGGTAAGTCTCCAAATATAGAAATCAGGGTTTTCACTCTGGAGGGAGGGGAAGAATAAAAAAAAAGTCTATTGGGAGTGGCTTTTTTCTTTTTGGATATATTTGAATAACCTGCGTATTGGCCGTCTGGTCAGGTAAATAGCTTAGTAGATGGCTGGACAGTATTTAAATCTGGTTTGTGTCTGATGTGTGCAGAATTGTGGTTGTCTGTTCCCCTCCTCAACATAAAATCTTTCTGACTTCTATTCAGGTGGATAGCTGGGTTGGTCTGAAGCAGCAGGACGAAGTTTGAGTCCAGTGGCACCTTTAAGACCAACAAAGTTTTATTCAAGGTATAAGCTTTCATGTGTATGCACACTTCTTCAGATACAAAGTATGTACTTCTGTGTTTCCTAGAGTCTTGGCAACCGGTTCTCAATCTTCCCTTATCTCCTTCTCAACTTCTCAGTCTGCTCTATTCACTGGAACCGGTTGCTCCTCCATCACTTGTTGCTGAATTTCTATTAATATTCAAAATGTTCAATTTCAACTATAATTTTATATAATTTTTCAACTGCTCAGGTTTTTGATAAGAATAATATATTAGCTGTCTTCAGGTATTGTTTAAACACTATTATAAAACTCATCAACAAAGAATACTAGAAGGAGGGCCAGTAACTATTATTGGATGTATGCCACACAAAACAAAAAAGTCTTCATGTGCTGGTGAAAGACGCTGTTGGAGGGAAACAGATGAATCTCCTAGGAAGGAAGTTCCAGAGTTTTGGTGCCCTTTTGTTGGTTTGCCACCCATCTAGCTTCAGGCAGCAGAGCAATTGGTGCATGACCTCTAAAGGTGATCAGAGTATATGAATAGGTTCATATAGAGAAGGTGGTCCTTAAGGTATGTTGGTCCCAAGCTGTACAGGGTTTTAAAGGTCAATACCAGCACCTTGAATTGTGCCCAGAAGCAAACTGGAAGCCAGTGTAGATAGAACAAGACTAGAGCAATGCGGTCCTTATGACTGACTCTAGTCACACTCTGGCCACAGCATTTTGTACCAACTCAGCTTCTGGACACTCTTCAGGGGCAGTCCCATGTAGAGCACATTTCAGTAAGCTAATATAGATGTTACCAGTGTGTGCACCAAAGTGGCCAGACCTTCTACCCAGAAACGGCTGCAGTTAGCATACCAGCTGAACCTAGTGAAAAGCACCCCTGGCCACTGCTGCTACCTGTTTATCCAACAGGAGACGTGGGTCCAAGAGTACCCCCAGCTATGAACCTGATCCTCTTGGGTAGAGCTGAATGTCATCCACATATTGGTGACATTCTCACTCCAAATCCCTGGATGGCCTCTCCCAGTGGCTTCATGTAGATGTTTAGAGGACAAAATGGAACTGTGCTGCGCCCCATAACATAACTGCCATGGGGCTAAGCAGCAGTCCCATGGTACCACCTTGCTGCTTCACATCTTAGAATCATAGAGTTGGAAGGGACCTCTAGGGCCATCTAATCCAGCCCCCTGCACAATGCAGGAAACTCACAAAACCTCCTCCTAAATTCACAGGATCTTCATTGCTGTCAGATGGCCATCTAGCATCTGTTTAAAAACCTCCAAGGAAGGAGAGCCCACCACTTCCTGAGGAAGCCTGTTCCACTGAGGAATCGCTCTAACGGTCAGGAAGTTCTTCCTAATGTTGAGCCAGAAACTCTTTTGATTTAATTTCAACCCATTGGTTCTGGCCCTACCTTCTGGGGCCACAGAAAACAATTCCACACCATCCTCTATATGACAGCCCTTCAGGTACTTGAAGATGGTGATCATATCACTTCTCAGCAGCCTCCTCTCCAGGCTAAACATCCCCAGCTCCTTCAGCCTTTCCCCATAGGACTTGGTCCCCAGACCTCTCACCATCTTCGTTGCTCTCCTCTGGAACCGTTCCAGCTTGTCTATATCCTTCTTAAAATGTGGTGCCCAAAACTGAACACAATACTCCAGGTGAGGTCTTACCAGAGCAGAGTAAAGCGATACCATCACATCATGTGATTGGGACACTATACTTTTGTTGACACAGCCCAAAATTGCATTTGCCTTTTTAGCCACCGCATCACACTGTTGACTCATGTTCAGCCTATGATCCACTAAGACCTCTAGATCCTTTTCACACATACTACTGCTAAGACAAGTCTCCCCCATCCTATAACCATGCATTGGATTTTTTCTACCTAAATGCAGAACTTTACATTTCTTCCTGTTAAAATTCATTTTATTGATTTTAGCCCAGTTTTCCAGCCTGTCATGGTCATCCTGTATCCTGTTTCTGTCTTCTACTGTATTTGCAACCCCTTCCAATTTAGTATCGGCAAATTTAATAAGCATTCCCTCTTGTGAAAAGGTACAGAAATTGCTAAGGGCCAAATGGTTAGAAATGCTGGAGTGACCTTGGGTCAGGCATAACTCTGTCAGAGGCTCTCAGACGCACCTACCTTACAGGATGTCTGTTGTGGGAAGGGAAAGGAGATGCAGTTTACAGACTCCTTTGGGTAGTGAGGGGAAGGGTATAAATCTAATCTGTTCTTCTAAATGCTTCCTTTGGGGACAGGAAAAACCAAATGACCTCCAGGTGGAACATACTCCACCTAGAGATCATTTGGATAAATTATAAATTCTCAGGACATGAGAAAGAAAGCTTTTTAGCTTCCATCTGTTTTTGATAGGCACAAGCCATAATGGACTAGGGACTCCATCTTGTCCACATGGCCAGGGAAAATGGACAGAAGACAACTGAGGTAATGATGAGCTTGCAACTTCAGGTAAAGCTAGCCTGTCTTATAGGAAGTTCTTGCCCTGATCTGGATAGCCCAGGCTAGCCTGATCTCAACAGATCATGGAAGCTTAGCAGGGTCCACTCCTAACTATAGCAGGAGGCACAGCGGCTAGGTGGAGCCTTTAAATACACAGAATGGTAGAGATATGATTCAATTTAGCAGGAAATACTTCCAAGAGTTGTTGGTGCCAACAGTTACTGAGGTTGTTTTTGGCCCCCCCCCCCAGGGGAGCAAGGGTAAGAAGTTTTTCAATGGGATGGCTGTGGGGGGTGGGGTCCAACCTTCTAGGGGGGCAACCAAAAGGAATCAGAGGGGCTTGTAAACTTGTTCCTTCACAGGAACTGTAGTAGAATAAAATTAAATGTATATACCATGAGTGGAGAGTGGATCAGGAGAACTTTCTATTGTTCTTCCATCTTTCGATAAAACTGGCTACTGGATTCCAAAAGTAAATGCTTTTAAACATAATACATAATCAACTTACAGAATTCACTTCAACATGGTGTAGTGATGACTTTAAAAGAGGATTTGACATATTCATGGAACGTAAGTTAGTGGTGAAGTGTCAATGAAACAACTCATTTTTTCAACACTGTACCTCTGAATGCCAGTTTCCGGGTAGCAACAGCAGAGGAAGGCTGTTTCCTCAAGTCCGCAATGGGGCATGAAGGCATCTGGCTGGCCACTATGAGAAATTGTGTTTGACTTCATTTTAAATTTGTTGTTGCTGGCAATGTAACTGGTCGTTTGTATGCATTGATTTTATTATTATTATCCACCTTGGGGCGCAGTTTCCTGAGAGAAAAGCAAGTCTGTAAATCTTTTAAATAAAATAAAGCAGGATGCAGAACTATAGGCAACTTGATCTAATCCACTTAAATTCAAAGATATCAAAGCCTAATCTTAAGGCTATAGATGTTAAAATTTTGGCCAACTTAACTGTAGGATGTTAACAATTCCTCAATCATAACAGTAACTATGCTGCTGTTTTTTGGGTTAGTGGTGTTAACCATTACATTACACCATTTAATCAGATATAAATCTGATAAAATAAAATAAAAATAAATAAATGCATAGAGGCAACAGTGACAAATTGTAAACTTGTTGATACAAAAGGCTTAAACTAGATTAGAGGCTGGCCTTTCCTTTATGTTGTATTTGGTCCATTCTTGTTCTGTGCTTTTTTTTTACATTTACTCCAAATATGAGGGCCAAAATAAGGTGCAGTTAAGTTTGTGCAGGCAAGCCGTTTAACCAGCCTTATGCTCCTCTTCGCTTGTCTAGGGAGAGTGCAGTTGCCTTGGAAACATCAGCAGGCTATATTTATCAATTATACAGAAGAAGACATGGATCCCTCTGGACACTACTTCTCTAATGCAATATGTATAATGGCCATACTGGATTATTCCAGACATTAAGACTTTTGCTGAAATTAACACTGTAAAGGAGTATGTTAGGAAAGTGAATCAAATTATTAGTAAAGGGGGGTGGTATGGAAGAATTCATATTGTTAGGGTTTCTGCAACAATGATTATACCTGAATTGAGGTCAATGCATAACATTTTAATACAAGTATATCTGTCTGAAGTAGAAATTCCTATCTGTTCACTTATTTAACAGTTGTTAAAACCCATGCAAGCTTTTAAATCCATCCATTTTAGTCTTTAATAAATAAACCTTAATTTGTCTGGATTAAATGTTTGTCAGTGTCTCATTATTCCCACACTTAGGTGCATTCACACTACACGAAATAATGTTTTGCAAATGGATTTTTGCTATTATTACACAGTAAAAATCTAGTTGCAAAATGTGTTTAGTGTAGTGTGAATGCACTCTTTGTTACAACAAAAATGTGATGCATGGAAGCCATCAACACATGCTGCTGGAATTTGTAATACACAATCATAGTGCAATGCCACTGTATCCATTTTTATGAAGACTGTTTCCACCCCCAAAAAAACTGATTGCAAATAAGAGCAGGATGCAGGGGTCCACACATTTTGGCCAGTGTTGCTAGGAACCCAAGATTTAGGTTCCCAGATTCACCACAAATCCCACCCCTTGACCAAGATGGAAGACAGGCAGAACTTTGTCTGATATTACCTTGAGCTTCAGAAGTGTCAGAACCATACACCTTGAAACTAATCTTGAAACTAAAAATTGCTACAAAGTCACATCTTTTTTTGTGTGTGTGCGTGTCTGTGCCTGGAAGTCATGTCAACCTCTGACGACTGACCCATACTGGGGGCCTGGAGGATATTTAGGAGGGTGGCTGAATAAGCCTGCCACCGCTTCCTGACTGGGTATTTTAAGGACCGTCTCCTATCCAAGTACTAACCACGGTCGACCCTGTTTAGCTTCCGAGATCTGATGAGATTGGGCTTTCCTGGGCTATCCAGGTCAGGGCTGCAAAGTCAAATCTTAAGTGCCATTGCCTCACAAAACAGGCAAATAATATTGAAAGTATCATATAGTTGAGCCCAATAAGAACAGAACTGTCTCACTTGGGTTTGCTAATCCCCAGGTCCCAGCGGGGGTTCTCCTGCTTTCCCAGGCTCCTTCCTGCTCCCAGTTAGCTGGCTGGCGAGGGGAAGCCCCGCCCCCACAGCCCCCATGTGCCTTTCCACCTCCAGAGGCTTCAGGTTTTGCTTGGAAAGGCTTCCTCTTGTGTCTGTAAGGCTGAATGGATGGTGTGTCTGTGTCTGTAAAGCTGAATGGGGGGCGGAGGGGGAGTAAGCAGAAGAACATGGCTGCTCCCAGTGGCTGTGGTGCACAATCTTTTCAGAGGTCATTTATTTATTTATTTATTTATTTATTTAATGATTTATTTATTTAATGATTTAAGGTGGCTCAGGGCGGCTTACAACAGATAAGTCAAACATAAAATTAAATTGGTATTTAAATCTATAAACATTTAAAACATTCAAAACATTTAAAACCTTAAAAACATTAAGCATTGCGGCAGTATGCATAGCAAGAATCTGATAGAGCTACATTTAATTTCCTATGTAAGTTCGGTGTAAGCTAGCCGGAAGAGGGTTGTCTTACAGGCCCTGCGGAACTGAATAAGGTCCCGCAGGGCCCTCACCTCCTCCGGCAGCTGGTTCTACCATGTAGGGGCCATAACAGAGAAGGCCCTGTCCCTAGTAGATTTTAGGCGGGCTTCTTTTGGCCCAAGGATAACGAGAAGATTTTGGGTTCCCGATCTCAGTACTCTCTGGGGAACATGTGAGGAGAGACGGTCCTTCAGGTAGGCAGGTCCTAGGCCATATAGGGCTTTAAAGGTAATGACCAGCACCTTGTCCCGGACTCGGTATATTATTGGCAGCCAGTGCAGAGCCCGAAGACCCAGCTGAATGTGCCCCCATCTTGGGAGCCCCAATAACAGCCGGGCCGCAGCATTCTGCACCAGCTGCAATTTCCGAGTTTGGCACAAGGGCAGCCCCATGTAGAGGGCATTGCAGTAGTCCAACCTCGAGGTGACCGTAGCATGGATCACTGTTGCTAGATAGTCATGATCCAGGAAGGGAGCCAACTGCCTTGCCTGCCTAAGATGAAAAAATGCAGACTTGGCAGTGGCTGCTGTTTGAGCCTCCATCTTTAAGGAGGGCTCCAATAGTACCCCCAGGCTCTTGACCCTGTCCGCCGCTATCAACGGCGCACCGTCAAAAACTGGCAGGGGGATTTCCCCCCCCGGTCCCCGACGACCCAAGCAAAGGACCCCTGTCTTTGCCAGATTTAGCCTCAGTCCACTCAGTCTGAGCCACTCAGCCACGGCCTATAATGCCCGATCCAGATTTTCAGGGGCGCAGACCGGTCAGCCGTCCATAAGCAGATAGAGCTGGGTGTCATCAGCATACTGGTGACACCCCAACCCATACCTTCGGGCAATCTGGGCAAGGGGACGCATATAGATGTTGAATAACATCGGGGAGAGAACCGCCCCTTGAGGCACACCACAATCGAGTGTGCGCCTCCAGGATAGCTTCATGCTTATTTTAAAAACCATTTTAAAAATAAAGGTTAAGTATAAATGGATCATTTCCCTGTATGTGATACAGGTATACATACACATTTCATGTGATCATATTTTATTTTTTGAAAATTAAGGTAAAAGTTAAAAAAAGCTGCACAGCATTACATAGAGTGTTTAGATCAGAGATTTGATCCAAAGGCTCTTGAGCTATTTACCAGTAGTGCCTTTCAGGGGAGATCATTTGCTGTTTGTAGTTCAGGCAGGCAAAAAGAATGCCTCAATCAGTGCTAGGTTGTTAAAGGGAGAGAAAGCTTCCTAAGATTTTGACCAGTCCAATCGCTATGGCTTACCATCTAATCCATATTCTCAATTCATTCTGTGTAAACCTGAGGTCTCTTTCAATGTTATGATTTTAATCTATGTCTGTCTCTTCCTTGTTTTAGCAGCTGTGATTTGCTATCTCAGAGCTAGCTTTGGTGATCTCAGAAAACATGGATGAATTGCAGGATGTCCAGTTAACAGAGATCAAACCTCTTCTGAATGATAAGGTAACCTGTCTGGCCTTACTGGAACCCTAGCAAAGTTCAGTATTGTAACTGTTTGAATTATGTACCATGTGGGTACATGTGCTACATTCCACAGTTCTGCACTGTTTGGTGTTGGGAGAACAACTAGATATTCTAAGAATGTTTTAGTTTCTATTTAGATTCAGTTGAACTTGAACATGCATTTTTTTCTCAGTTTGCCCTCTCCTCTATCCTCCTTTCCTCCCTGTTTTGCTTCTCCTATGTTGAACTTCAGATTGTAAATTCCAATCTTCTTTCCCTTGTAAAATGGTGATGGCACCATATTAAAACAGTAGTGGCTGCAAAGAGAGTGTTGAAAATGTGCCAGTGGTAGATGATCTCCAAAGCCAAAAGAGGTCTCAGCAGGATTTCCAGTGGTCATCAGAAGGGGGATAAGACTACAGTGCCTTGCTTAGGTTCTTGTTTCTCTCTATAACTTGCTGAAGCAGTAAAATAAGAAATACATTAAAAATATGCTTAGTTTTGCATATTAGCCCTTTCCTGGTCTGCATATTATTCTAATTTATATTTGCTAATTTAAAATATCCCTTTTCTCCTGACACTCATAATTGCCAGGAGAGCTGAGCATCCATATAATCTAGAAATAAAACTATAGCCAACTTCACTGGATGGAGAAATTACATAGTAGCTAAAGGCTGAGATTTAGCCAAGTGAAGGTTTAAGAAGGTACAATATACAAATGTTAATTTTAGATTGAAATGCTGAAGCTTTCAGAGTGAATTTTGAGGTGTTTGACATATATGCATGAAGATTTTGGAAGTGATTAGAAATTGTGTACTTCTGAGCCATGTAAGTATGCACGTTGAAATGCATACTTATGGTGGTGTTGGAACTGCTGCAAATTGCTCGACACAGTGTGATTAGCTGCTTATTGGCACTGGACATACAGTTTTTATGGCTGGCTTCTGGGCTTCAGAAGTGGTAAAATTAACATCCTTGTAATTATACCATCTGAGTACTTTCTTCTGATTTACTACTGGAAGATTCTGTGCAGAATGACTTGGAAGCAAGCCACTCGCTGTGTAAAAAAAAGGGCGCTTCTTCATGCACAATGGGGAGCAAGATTTGCTGATTCTCTCCCATCCTCTACATCCCAGTTTCCAAGAGTCCAGCTGTGTCCGGGAAAGACTGTGTGTGTGCTTGCACATGCGTTCATAGTTGCAATATGAAGGGAAATAAGTGAAGACATAATTAACAAATAAAGTTCTTTTGAATCCTGGATTTGCTGCAAACAAACATGATGAAGCAGAAATTTCAAATGGGTGCAGTGCAGCTGTAGCCATATTGGACTCTGGGATTCTTGATTAGTTATTTGTTTCTTATTCTTATTCTGACAGAATTCAGCTCGAAACTTCCAGGACTTTGACTGTCAGGTAAGTGTGTGAATCCCAAATGGACATGCATTGGCAGTCTTCCTTGGGAAAACAGTTGGTTGTATGGTAATTTTGAACAGATGAGAGAAAGTGAATTTGAAAAGCCTACAAGCTATAGATTTTTGTTTATATTTCTGACTGAACAGTGTATATCTGTCCTGTTCAACTCCTAAGCCTAAGATTCAGGTTCTTGATCTGATTGTCCCCTGTTAAGGAGCTTAAAGTCCTGCAGTGGTATATGAGATTTGTCAGTGCGTATCTGCACTGAGGTTACGTATCTCACAAACCGGTAAAGTGTGAGGGGTTTGTAATTCTAATTAAGAACTGTTTGTTAGTGATATAAAACAAGCTAGCTTATACTGGGGAGTTGTATCTTCCTTTTTTTAATTTTAATTTTAAAAGGAAACATAAGGGGAAGGGGAAACCAAGGATACATATACAAGCACACCCCTCCCCCGAAAATAAGGAATATAACACATGTGTGCATACACACATACGTACATACATATACATCTTTATAAAAAGAAGAACCTAATTACAAAAAACATTTACAACAGCAACAACAAAAAGGTTCATGTGTTGAAGCATTGATAGAGAGCTCAACATACAGCATATATACCAACAGAATTTCTTTCTTTCTTTTAAAAAATCTTTAAACAGATATAATTAAAGAATGGAGAACAGTTTACTTGATTTTTCCCCATAGTCTGAGAAAGGGCTGAAACATACTTTGAGTATTGTTCTGAGTTATGCCAACTGAGTTAATTGAGCCAAGCTGGTGTGACAGATGATTTTGATATGTAATTTTTGTCATTTCTACAAAGATTTTCTCCCAAAACTATTGGGTATGACCACCACATATGGGTGCAATCACCTTGCTGATTACGATTTCTCCAACATTTTTTATTATTTGTGTTACTTATTCTTGCAAGGTATGCTGGAGTAAGATACTATCTATGTAATAATTTCAAGAAGTTCTCTCTAAGAGCTATTGATATTGTCTTCCTTGTTTGGGTAAACCATATCTTATTCCAAATATTTTGTTATATCTTTATCCCATATTATTTTCAAGCCATTTAGTGTACTTGAGTCTCAATTAAGTAAGCATATATTTTAGAGATTACTCCTTTTGCATTGGTCACATGTTGCATTAGGATTTGTTCAAATTTCAACAGCTTTCTGGTCATAGTTTGCTTTACTGTAGAGTTTACAATTAAGTAGTGTAATTAATATAGCAAAAAACAATTTGTTAACTCTCCTTGCAATATTTCTTTTAGTTATTTTAGTAAGAGGAGTCCCATCTACATAGAAGTCTCTCATTCCATA
Organism: Heteronotia binoei; assembly: GCF_032191835.1. Lineage (NCBI taxonomy): Eukaryota > Metazoa > Chordata > Lepidosauria > Squamata > Gekkonidae > Heteronotia > Heteronotia binoei. Next base: position 56,781,045 of record NC_083224.1, read on the forward strand.
AATCCCCTTTTCTTTCCATTTAACATACCTTTCTGGTTTATCCAAATAAGAAAAATTGGGATGCAGCATGAAAGGAAGCAGCAGGGATATCTCTGGGAGTAATTTATTGTTCCATTTAATCCAAACTTTTAATGTGGTGTATAGAAATAGGTTCTTTACCCATTTTGTATCTTACTTTTTCCCACCAAAAACAATTTTTTCAATTAATTTCAGATGTTTCCCATCTGATTCCATGCTCATCCAAGACTTAGCAAAAGATCCATTTAAGTATGACACCAAAGCTCTCAACTGGTTTGCCTCGTAATATTTAGTTATATTGGGTTCTCCCCATCCTCCTTGATCCATCCTCTTGTATCTTATAGCTTTCATCAATTGTGGTTTTTTAACCTTGGTAAATAACATTGGTAAAAAAAATTGCCAGCTGGTTAGGTCCTTTGGTGTGATAGATATGGGGTTTGAATGAAATAATTTAATTTTGGGAGTGCCATCATTTTTATGGTGCTAATTCTACCCATGGTTGTCAAGTGTATCTAGGACCATTTTTTAAACGCTTATTTGTTGGATAGCCCAATGAAAATTTAGTTGCTGTAATTTATATTCTTTGGGATAATAACTCCCAGATACTTAAATGATTTATGAAATATGGAGAACCCTAACTCATTTTGAATTTCATATCACATTCTTGGGTAGATATTTATATATAATATTCCAGATTTTTTATAATTAATAAGTAATCCTGCAGTCACTCCATAGTCAAAAATCTCTCTCATTAGTTCAGGTAGCACTTCTTTGGGATTTACTGTTAGCACTGCTACATCATCTGCAAACATATTGATTGTATGTGCTGATCCATTTATTTCTAAGCCTTTAATATGCTTATTGGCCCTTATTGCAATTTGCAGAGGTCCTAACAAAAGAATAAAAAAGCTGGGGTGACAAAAGGCAGCCCTGTTTAGTTTACCTGGATGGGGGAAAGCTAGAAGAATCAAAGCCATTTATTCGCACTCTAGCTTTGGACTTTTGATATACAGAGTATACTGCATTAAGTATTGCCCAATATTTAATTTTCATAAAAGTCCAATAATAAAATTCCATTCCAAGTGATCAAAGGCCTTCTGTGCATTAAGAGATGCAATAGCTAATGGTCTCGCTCTTTTTTTACTAATCTGAATGGCATCCAATATTCTACGTTTTGGTCTGTTATTTGCCCTTGGGGTACAAATCCTGATTGGTCTGGAGAAACATAATCCTTAATTATAATGCTCAGTCTGGATGCAAGGACTGCAGTGAAGATTTTTGCATCTTGGTTCAATAATGCTCTTTGTCAGTAGGAATCTGATTGGTTTATTTGTTTGCCAGTTTTTACGATCTCTGTAATCCTTGTGTCTTACCATGAGTGTAGTGCTTGTTTATCTTTCATTATTTGGTTGAATAATTTCATCATAAATGGGAGTAAGGGAGTTATCTCTTCCCAATTTAGGGAAAGACTGAATTTGGTATTATGTCATGTCTGACATTTTCTAGAAGAAGCAAGTGTTGCATTCTCTTGGTGGTTAAGGTCTTAGCAGCTGATGGTGGAAAGTGCTGTCAAGTCACAGCCAACTCACAGTGATCTCTTAAGAGTTTTTCAAGGCAAGAGACAGAGGTGGTTTGCCATTGTGTGCCTCTGCATAACAATCCTGAACTTGCTCAGTGGTCTCCCACCCAAGTACTAACCATGGCCACCCTTGTTTTTGTTTAGCTTTTGAGATCTGATGATATCAGGCTAATTTGCCATATATGATCAGTTTCTGATGTGAATTGCTGAGCATCTTGCTGTTATATTTACTATCTCTCTTTACTTCTTTTCCTTGTTGCTCAAAGTGGCTTACAATAAAACAAGCAGATGATTTTTCTTAACCCCTCCCCCCCACCATTCCCAGTATTAGTCCCCTAGGATTCTCTTCCTCCTGGGATGAAAGATCTTGAGAGCTAAGCAGAAAGGAGTCAGGTATTGTTCTGCCTTTGATTGTAGCATGGCAGTTACTTGGATGGTTGGCTCTCTTGCCTTTCCTTCTTTTCCACCACAAAAGGACTGTAAATTGAAAGGAGATAATGAAGGAATCATACCATGTCAAAGTTTGTGCAAGCAAAAATCTTAGAAGTGGGGGCCCCCAAGGAACTTGTGGGAGTAGCCATCCCATTTTCTTACCCTTGCTTATCCCCCTCTCTTACCATCCCTTCTTCATCGTTCTTTCTTTCCTCATACTCATTAGCTGTTTCTTTCTCTCTGTTTGTCTCTCCATCATGCCTACTGTCATTCCTCTTTTTCTTTCTCTCCCATCCCTGTGACTCTTTCTGTGTGTCTTTCCCTCCTCCACCTATTTTCTTTCTCCCCAACAAATCACTTGGATCCTGCCTGCTGGCAACCCACTGTTCTTCCCCCCTCATCATTTCACTGCACATCCCCCCCACACACACACATTGGCTGAGCCAGGGGCTAGCCAGATGGTTCCCAGCACACGTATCTCTGCCTGCCCCCAGCCTTGGCTGGATTGGCTCCCTGCATGTCCATCTCCCCAACAGCTCCCAGCCTCTGTTTTGGGCGGTTTAACTCCCCCATCCTGTTTTTTTTAAGGTTTCAGATTTTTCTGCAAACCTGGGGGATTTCCCAGTTTTGGAGAAATCTCCCTTCTCTCTACGAGGTCCCAATCCACAGATATAAATATGCACAGATCAGTTGGCTATTAGACTATATTATGAAATTTTAATCTGTTTGTAGGTGGTACAGATTTTTGGCTGGTTTTCAGGCCATGCCCCCACTCATATTGCACAATAGAGGATCGCATAACTGTGCAAGTATGAAATAAATGCATACTTACAAATGGTATTTTAGTTTAAATATTGATCTAAGAGCATATGGACATCACCTGCACATCAAGAAAAATATCCCAGCATAACTGAGTGTGAATAGAGACACTGCTATGCACACTTATGTTTAGAGTGGAGTAATAAGCAGGCTACCAGAGCAAGTGCATACCCCAGTTTTGTATTTTATACTGTGGCAATAAGTGAGCATAGACCAGGTGAGACTTGCCACCATTTTTCCTTTTGGGTCTGTGAACAGCAACTTGTAGCCATGGCAACTGTTGAACAGGATGTTCTTTACAGTTGCTCTGTTAATTTTAGCTCCTTCTTAACATCCAGTTACATGTTGTGCCTTTGTGCTAGTTAATAAATCTGCTTTGTCTTGTGAACAACTCCCTCTTCTAAGATGCTTATGACAACTTCTGAGGAGTGTCTGTTTCGGTCTTCTTTACATATAACTTAAAAGAGTTTGAGCTACCGTCTCTTTAGGAGGCATGCTACGGGCAAGAATGAGTCTGAAAATTTCCTGTGGTCCTCGGCTGTTTTACACTTGGTAGCTTTTGATAAACTGAAGAACTGCACATCATGTGCCTTCTGGGAAAATCACAACCTGCTCTTGATTAGCCTGTCATTGGGTCAGATGCTGTATGACATTTTAAATAACACCATAACCTAAATTATATACATGGTAATTCTCCTCAAATGGATATTAAGACACAATGCCCAGCTCATAGGGTTGTGTTAGATGAACAGGCCCTGTGCTTTCTTACCCCCCTGGCCCATTACTGCATGTAGCTAGAATCGATCAATTGATTCCACTCCAGCACAAACCATACTTTGCTAGGGTGGAAGTACTTGGGCACCATGGTTTGTATAAAAGTGGTAACCATCCGTTGATTCCAACTGCATGAGGGTGGGGAAGGAGGGAGTGCAAACTAGTAATTTTGTTCCCTTACTGCCAAGCCTTAGTTTTGCATTATATCTAAACCATGTCACAGAATGGGTCTTTGCAAATAAATATCTATGATGACGAAATGGAAAAATGTCCTTGCACTTCTGTTGATAGAGGTTGAGGAGGTGGGGAGTTAAGATATACTGGTTTTCATTTAAAAAGATAGATTATTGTGATAACTTTTTATTTTATTTTATAAAACATAACCGTACAAGTGCCAGATCCATGAATTCATCATGTGCATTTTCAGCTCCAAGCCCCCTTCTCACCAGGTGATGGGGGAGGGATTGGAGCTAGAAGCACAAAATGCACTATCAGCTCCAAGGACCCCTGATCATCTGACTGGGGAAAGTTTTAGCATTAAAAGCATGTTCTGTTCTAACCACCTTTCTACCCTGCTACCATTAGCTAACTTTTATTGGGGGATGGAGGAAGTTAAAGAACACAGACTGGCTTTCCCCAGCGTCTTGTATCAGTTTGCCCAGAGAAGTTATAAGAGGTATCCTAGCAACCACCAAATGGCAGCTGAGATCTTGCAGTGTAGTGTCATGTGGTCCCGGTTAGTCTATTTTTGTGAATTGTGATATGTGCTAGTGCAGATGCTGCTCCTACAATTTGGGTGTGTTAACTCCCAATTTTTTATTTCTATTTGTATATGTTTTCTTCCACCTAATTTTCAGATACCCCAATTGTACAAATTATTTGATCTGTACTCTTTGCAGCAGGTGGGAGAGGCATGTTCAGTGTGAAAACTGACAATATGTTAAAGGTATTCAGCTTTAGTAGAAGCTGGAATTTTGTAGGATTTTAGCAAGTTTTATGCAGAACTTTCAACCAAATAAGTGCTGAACTGTTTAGGGATAAACCTTTTCATTTTGTGTTTCTTTTGATGTTGGCTTATGGAAGTTGTAAATAGTCATATTGGCCCATCCAAATTCCAAAAAAGAAAAGGAAATAATGTATTACTGTCTGTGAGCAGAACAATTGAGGAAAATCCTCCAAGTGACTGATGATGTTTTAGAATAAACATCCTTTAGAGCAGGGGTCCCCAACCCCCGGGCCGTGGACCGGTCCTGGTCCATGGCTTGTTAGCAATCGGGCCGTGGAGTGAGACAGAGATCTTTGCCTATTCCTTATTTAAAGACCCCCATGGGGGGACTGGGACTTGGGGGTGTGCATGGGGGCAGCCTGGGGCAGCAAAAACCCCAGCACCATCACTCCCACTGGTCTGTGGATAAATTTTCTTCCACAAAACCAGTTCCTGGTGCCAAAAAGGTTGGGGGCCACTGCTTTACAGTAGTAGTGTCTAGTCCAGAATCAAAAGAAACATTGAGAGGGCATCTGAGTCAAGTGTAGGGGTCTCTATTTCTACCAGTTCAGCTATAAGTTGTTGAAGCTGACTGATCTATACCATTTTTTAATCATTCATGTCAACATTTATTTAAATGTATAGCCTCCCCTCCCCAGCTCATCAGGGCTCAGGGCAGATAACAACAGTGTTAAAAACAATAATAAATTAACAATAATAATAAATTAATTATCAATGCACAGCAGCCAAGAAGGTCAGAGCGCCTGCTCCGGCTGCAACGCCACTGAGGATGTTCTCCACAGCTGAGAACGAAACGTCTGGAAGGAAAACTTTCTCCAGTAGAACACGGCACTTGAGCTCAAAAGATTCTACAAACCCTAATGACGTTACCAGCTGTGAAAACCTGAAATCTTTAATAAATTAACCATTTAAAACAATTTCTGTCACAATAAATGACATCAAACAGATACATCTTGTCCAGGAGCAACGGTCCTTCGTGTGTGTGTGTGTCTGTGTGTGTAGATAGTAAGCTGATATTAAAGCTGATGTTACAGACGGGGTAGGTGGGCAGGTGAAGGCAAGGGGAGGCCAGTCCAGGTGTTCCTGTCATTGCCTCACTCATAGGCCTGGTGAAACATTTCAGTTTTACAAGCCCTCTGGAACTGTATAAAATCCTGCTGGGCCCAGATCTCATTTGGAAAAGTGTTCCAACAGGCTAGAGCCAGGGCCAAAAAGGCCCTGGCCCAATTTGAGGCTAGAGAGATGCTTTTTGGGCCAAGGATCACCAGGAGACTATTAGCTATTGAACATAATACTCTTTGGGGGACATACCAAGCAAGATGGTCCTGTATGTTGGTCCCAGGCCAGGTAGTGCTTAAAAGGTTGAAATCAACACCTTGAATCGGAGCCAGTGCAGCTGGTGGAGCCCTGAATGTATGTGGGCACTAGATGATGTTCCTGTAAGGGCACATGCCACTGCATTCTGGACTAATTCCGGGTTAGTTTCAGAGGTAGCGCTACATAGAGCAGGTTACTGTAGTCTAGTCTGGATGTGACTGTTGCATGAATCACAGTGGCTAAATCAGGGTGAGACAGAAAGGGATCCAGATGCTTGACCTGGCGTAAGTGGGGAAAAACCAGGAGGACAGAGGTAGGCTCTATTCAGCCACCTTTCTGAATATCCTCTTGGTCCCCAGAAGGGGTCAATCACCAGAAGTTGCCATGACATTCAGGTGCAGACACACACGTTATACAAAAACCAAACCCAAGACCACTGAAATTATCTTTTCATGGAAGTACCAAGAGCCAGTGTGATATAGTGGGTATGAGACACCCAGGTTTGCCATGGAAGCTTGCTTGGTGACATTTGCTCTTTCTCAGCCTAGTGTACTTCACAGAGTGTGGTGTTTAGGTTAAAATGCAAGGAAAATGAGGTGGTAAGCTACTTTGGATCTTCATTAGGGAGAAAAAATGGCAGATAAATATCTAAACAAAATAAGATAATAATACACAGCATCTGGGAGATGCTTTGACACACATCAAACGCTTGGTTTAATGAATCAGTTTAATTGGCACCCCAGTTAAGTTCCATTCCTCTGACAAAAGTCACAACAACGATGGTAGCTGTCATTATTATGCATAAAAAGAGCCTAGCTCGGGTGGCCAAACTGTGACTTGGGAGCCACATGTGGCTCTTTCACACACATTGTGTGGCTCTTGAAGCACCCCCATGGGGGGACTGGGACTGGGTGTGGGCATGGGGGCAGCAAAACCCCCAGCACCACCACTCCCACCGGTCCATGGAAAAATTTTCTTCCACAAAATTTTCTTCCCCATCAGTCAGCTTGGAGAAGACATTTGTCTCTTTAAATCACTTCTCCAAGCCAAGCCAGCTGGCAGCTTAGAGAATGCATTTAAAGTTAAAGTTGCTTTCTTTCCATCTCTACCCCCTCCCCCATTTATTTGCTTTTCTTTCTTCCTCCCTGCCTCCCTTCTTTCCTGTCTTGCAACTCTCAAACATCTGATACTCATTTCTTGTGGCTCTCAAACATCTGATATTTATTCTGTGTGGCTCTTACATTAAGGAAGTTTGGCCACCCCTGGCCTAGCTTTTTGCTATTTTGATACATTTTATTTTCCTCAGGTTGCTTCCTATATTGCCTAAAACATCCTGGGCTTTGGCTACATGTTGTGGTTCAGGATGCAGTTTTATGATAGTCTGTAGGTGCTGTTAGCAGTTTGGCAAAGATGAGCAAATAAACATGGAAGCGTCTCTTCTTGAATGCTTGAGTATCCATTGATGTTCCCTGGACTGGAAAGAGTAATAAGGTAGGAAAGATTCAGGTGGTTAGCTGTTTTGGTCTGAAGCAGCAGAACAATGTTTGAGTCCAGTGGCACCTTTAAGTATAAGCTTTCATGTGCACACACACTTTTTCAGAAGGTAGTAAAGAATGATGATTTACCTACTGTCTCTCTTTTCCTCCTTTTAAGCAAGGGTCCCAAAAGCAACATAGTGCCAATCTCATCATGTGCATAGCCCCACCAGTTCCCCTTTGAGTCCATTTTTCTTGTCTGGTTGATGCCAGGAGAAATAGCACTAATAGGATTCTATTGCTCATTTCTTGGCTGGAAAGAGCACTGGGACACTGTTGTGTCTGCCTCCCATGGCCTTAATAGGCCAAGTGAAAATGCCTAAATTAATAACTTGGTTAATCCCTTTGGGGCACACAGTGAAAGAGGTTAAGAGCTACAGTTAGATCACACCTGCTGATATCAGTGTATACTTGATATAGATTTATTTAGTACAACAATAGGTTGCTCTGCGGAGTTTCTATTGAAGCTAGAATAGCTTTGAATTTTTATTGAAGAATAGACAATTGGCTAACATTGTGCTATTCTATTCTAGTTAACTTGAATTCTTTATTTTAAAAATATTTATTTGCAGCAAGTTAAGCAGTGGCTTTGTTATTCATAGCAAACAAGTACAGCTAGCTTGGTAATTGCTTTATATTAAAATATTTTTTCTAGGTTGAACTTGCTCAGCTGGCCTTACTGTTTCATGCACACTACTTCACCTTGCACTTGAAATCTGAGAGTATAGTGACTGCATCTCGTCCAGCAGATGGTAGATTAAATGGTCTCCAGGGTTTCACTGCAGATGGGCAGATGGTGTCTGTGACCTACACAGCTAGAGCCATGGGTATATATGTATTATGCCTGCCTCCACTTCAGGCATTTAATGCTCGATCTTTTAATTGTGTTTGTGTGTGTTTACTTGTCATGTAATTAAGTATGACCTCAGCTCTGTCTTCTCATGCTCCCAGTGCTTGTTAATTGAGAAGGTCGCTTCCAATATTAAATGAAAGCTGGGGGAAAAAGCACTTAAAACAAGTCTGATTATGTAGGAACTAGAAAGCCCTGATAGTTATAGAACTAGATTCTGGTCCAAAAATATTGTTAGAACGTAAGCTTTTGAGCATTAACTCTTGAAAGCTTATACCCCCTAGAATCTTTTTGGTATCTAAGGTACTACTGAACTTCAGTCTAGCTCTTCCACTGCAGACCAACATGGCTAGCCTTGAAACTAGTTCTTGCAATGAAAAAAACAAGTGTTGCAATGAAAAAAAAAAGTGTTACATCTTTTGAGCTGGATGTTGCAGTTGTCTTCTGAAAACTGGTGCTCTGAGACACTGACGGATACCATTTTGCACACAAGATTTTCAAAGTTACTATAGTAAGAAGGAATTGTAAGTAAGCCCACCTTTTTTAGTAGATGAAGCTTGGTGAAGCCAAGCATGTGTTAACTTGGGAAAGGGAAACAACTCCCTCACCTCGAAGGCATTGTTGGCTTTTTGTTGGTCAGCTGGGACTACTGGGGGACAGGAACCCTCATAGGACTAATCTCTGGATTCTAATTATTTATACAAAGTGGGATAGATAAAAGCCCAGCTTCCTACAGGATTGGTCTTAGTAGTATTCTTAGCATCACATTTTCAGTATTTGGACTATCTCCTGAAGATTGCATCATTACCTTCTCTATAAAATTCTAAATCCATAGTGGTGATGTCAAGAAAAAAGGATACAGAATAATAGAATCGCAGAGTTTGGAAGGGGCTCTACAGGCCATCTAGTCTAACCCTCTGCTGAATGCAGGATCAGTCTAGAGCAGGGGTGTCAAACATGCAACTTGGGGAGTGAATCAAGCCCCTGGAGGGCTTATCAGGACCCCAAGCAACTGGCTCTTGTCTGCTCCCTTCCCCCTCTCACTTCACTTTAATTTTAATTGGAATGTTGATTTAAACGATGGTTTTATAATGTAGTCTTTATTGAATTATATGATTGTATTGTATTATATTGAATTAATATGTTGTGAGCCGCCCTGAGCCTGCTTTGGCGGGGAGTGCGGGATATAAATAAAAAGTATTATTATTATTATTATTATTATTATTATTATTATTATTATTATTATTATTATTATTATTATTATTATTATTTCCTTCTGCATCTCAAATTGCTTTGCAAGGTTTGCTCAATCGCACAGGAGCTACAGAGCAAAACCTAGATTTTCTCCATTGGTTGAGGTTCCTCCCCCTCCTAGTCCCCTGGGGAGGGAGGGAAAGAACCACAGCTTCCTTTGCCCAGTTTCCTGGATCCCATGGGAGAAATAAAAAGAAAGCACCTTTAAGACCAATAAGTGCTAATGTTTAAAGCATGTTTTATTTTAAGTTTTTTTTGTTAAAAAAAGCCTCTAGTCATGATTGTGTCCTTTAAAAAGTTTATATCTCTGCTACCTAATCTTAAAGAAGTACACACATGGCCCGGCCTGACGTCTCATTTATGTCAGTTCCAGCCCTCATAACAAATGAGTTATGGTCTAGAGTGCTGCTGACAAGTGTTTGTCCAGCCACTGCTTAAAGACTGCCAGTGAGGGGGAGCTCACCACCTCCCTAGGTAGCTGATTCCAACTGTTGAACAGTTTTCCTAATATCCTGCCAGTCCCTTTTTGTCTTTAATTTAAACCCATTATTGCAAATCCTCTCCTCTGCTGCCAACAGGAACAGCTGCCTTCCCTCCTTTAATTGACAGCCATTCAAATACATAAAGAGAGCAGTCATGTCCCCCTCCTCTTCTCCAGACTGAACGTCCCCAAGTCCCTCAGCCTTTCCTCATAGGGCTTGGTCTCCAGACTGAAGACATTTTGGCAGTTGGTTTTTATGTAAACCTTTTTCCTTCTTGATCTTCTGTTGTGTTCCACTGTGGATTTGGAACAACAGAAACTATACACACTAATAGGAAAACATACTATTTTAGAATTTTTAAGGCTTCTGGTTGAAATAATTATAGTGTGCTGAGGTATTTATCATCCTTACTTCAGTGTACACTTCCAGCCATGATTGAGGTCATAGAGCATTGTTAGGGTTGCCAGTTCTGGGTGGGGAAATTTTGGGACTGCAGTCTTGGGAGGGTGGGGATTGGGGAGGGTAGAGAGCTCAGCAGAATACAGTGCCATAGAGTCCACCCTCCAAAACCATTTTTCTCTGGCGAATTTATCTCTGTCATCTGGAGATCCACTGTTATAATGGGTGATCTCCAAGCTCTACCTGGAGGCTGGCAACCTTGAATGGTGTATAATTATATTGCAAGACCTGGTTTCCTTCTTTTATTATTACAACTCTTCATGTGTGTGCACCTCCTGACAATGACACTCTGATGGGACAAGATACTATTAAAATTGATAGGGACATGAACCTTTGTACAGGCTGTATAGGCACCAGTTGAGAAATTAACCAAATAATACCTGTCATTTCACTGGAAGCAATCTCTTCTGCATTTAACCCCACTTCCTCTGTTTGTTTAAGGAGATTATAGAGACATGAGATGAAAAAGGGAAAGGAAATTATTATGGTCACAGTCAACTGGTCCTGTCTCATGTTTTTGCTGTGCTGGAAATGGATTTTGCAAGGGAGATGCCAGTTCCCTAGCCACTCTGAGACTCCAAGTGAAGGGCGGGGTATAAATACAATCTCTTCTTCAAAAAGGGGATCTGACTACATAATAGTGATACCATTTACCTCTGTCAAGGTTGTACAGTATAATAAAAATGACATCTGTGTCTGCTGATAACATGTTCACATCACTAATTTTAGAAATCTGCCCAAACTTGGAGGAGGGGGGGAGTGTACTCTTCCAAACAGCTGCAAGTTTGTATATTCTCCCCAACATATTAGTAGCTACAGAAGTTGAAGGCTACATTGGCAATATTTTTCTTTCCTTTTGCTTGCAACTGTAATAGTTGGTAATAGGAGAGACAGTCTTGTGACTCATCAGTCAAGGTGAAAGGTTTGTGCTTTTCTCCCTGCTCCCAACCAGGTGCAGCTATTTTCTCCCAGAATAGCTGGGAGAAGGCGGCTGCTTGGTACTTGGAAAGGCATATGTGATCACAAGGTCAGTACCTTGCCACTGTTCCTGGCTGGAACAATTATTTATGGAGAATGCTAGCAATGGCCCATTGTGGGGAAAAATAACGGGCTCTAGAAAGAGACACTGGGTGTGTGCCTTGGTGGGGGAGTTGGGGCTGGAAAGGAAAGAGAGAGATAGACACAGGTAGATAGAGGTATACAGACTGACAGACCAAAACAGACATGTAGGTTGGTGGCGAGATAGACAGAGACACAGAGAAATGATAGACCAAGACATAAAGAGGGAGAGATGGGCAGACAAGCAGACATAGATAGATCCTCCAGAGTCATGCGAAGACACTTGTGAAACCACCAACTGTCTGAAAGAGAGAGCCAGGTGTGACCAGGACAGTCCTCCAGGCAAAGAGGGCAGGGCAAGGCCAGGTCAGTGAAGGCTCTTGTGTTCAGTGGCCCAAGTGGGGTGTGCATGCTGACTTGTGGGCACAATTCAATATGCCAGTTAATCAATTTCTGTCACATTTTTATCTTGCCCTGCATCTAAGGCAGTACTTGTGGTTTTTCCTTCTTCTACTTTATCCTGCAAAGCTGGTTAGATAAGGTAATATAACTGGCCCAGAGTTATCAAATGAATTTCATAGGTGAGTAGGGATTTAAACCTGAGTTTTCCAAGTCCAAGTAAAAAAAGGTAAAAAATCCCCCACTAGTCCTAAAAACTACGAAGGTATATATTCTCTATTAGAGCCAATTTGGTGTCATGGCTAAGTGTGCGGACTCTTATCTGGGAGAACCCAGTTTGATTCCCCACTCCTCCACTTGCACCTGCTGGAATGGCCAAGGGTCAGCCATAGCTCTGGCAGAGTTGTCCTTGATAGGACAGCTGCTGTGAGAGCCCTCTCAGCCCCACCCACTTCACAGGGTGTCTGTTGTGGGGGAGGAAGATAAAGGAAATTGTGAACTGCTCTGAGACTGAAGTTTGGAGTGGAGGGCAGGATATAAATCCAACATCGTCTATCAAGTTCTACACTGTCTCAAGTTAGGCTACTTGAAGGACTACTTTCTCCTGTATGAGTCTTTCAGTTCGTCAAGATCTTCTGAGACTCTATTCTGTGTGCCTACACTATAAGAGGATAGATGTGCAACCACTACAGATGAGGCCTTGTGAGAAGTCACACCCAAGCTGTGGAGGGCCTCATTAGTAGAGCATCCGCTTGGCATGCAGAAGGGACCCAGGTTTCCAGCTAAATGTGGAAGCAAAACACTCTGGAGAGCTGCTGTCTGTCTGCTGTCTGATTCTGATGGACCTGTGGTCTGATTCAGTATAAGGCATATGTGGAACTCCCTGATGGACCTGTGGTCTGATTCAGTATAAGGCATATGTGGAACTCCCTGATGGACCTGTGGTCTGATTCAGTATAAGGCATGTATGGAACTCCCTCTCCACAGAAGCTAACCTGTCTCTGAGTCAGTAATCTTGCAGGAAATTTTTTAATTCTTCTTACAAATCTGTCCCCAGACTTATTTTTTTCTGGCCTGCTTATATATTGTGTTAGCGACCTTCTTCCTTGTTAAGTGTTATTTGTTGCTTTGTTTTGATATCATTGCTGTTTTTAAGGCCTTGTATTGAGCATAAAAGAAGCAGGGAATAAATGTGCTTATGCTGGTTATGAGTCTTCTATTTTAATAGTTTTATTTCTGTATTTTGGTGGCTTTTCTTGTTTGTAATAATCTTTAGTTTTTATTTATACGGAGAGGTAGGGTGCATGTTTCTAAGTTCTTTATTCAAATATTTTGAAAGTCAGTTATGAGGATTTTTCTTGGACTTTGCTTGTTCACATCGTTATTGCTATCTGCAACTCCTGCTTACATGACCATTGCTATTAAATTATGTGGCAGTTCCTGTATGCATATTAAAAAAGAACAATGGTTGATTGGTTCATGGTCCATTAGCTTTTGCTAATTAATATTATGTGTTGCTTTCTTACAGCAGTGAGCTGGACATATGTTCCAGTTAGAAAGCTTTCTTGTTTAAAGGCAACAGCCAATGAATACTAGTACTGGGGTGTGGGGTAACAAAGAGAAGAGTTTGGCTTCTGGAGAACACAGAACACAGTTGTAGGTCTTCAGGGGGCATATAGTTGGCTGTTGTGTAAAAAAGAATGCTAAACTACGTGGGCCATTTCTCTGATCTAGCATGGATGGTCTTAACTGTGTCATTGAAAGAGATGAAAGCATACCTGTTCTTTAGACAGATTATTGCAACAGTGCTGTTTTGGGGGTATGGCTGTCCACTGTCAGCCCCATTCCTCTCCAACCTTTTGGAATCATGAAGGGAGTTGTGCTGGATGACTATCTCATTAAGGAGGTCACTTTTACTGGGCTCTGAAGAAATACAGAGCTGTGCATAGCTTGAAAAGGCACAGTCCTGGTTTGGCTCATCTCTCCAGAGACAAGCATACAACCCAACATTTGCATGTATGGCTTGAATACTTACTGCTTGGGAGCTGGCTTGTGGACAGTTACTGCTTGGCTCAGGTGAGTGATAAATGTTAAATCTGTCCTATATGATTGGGGATGATGCCCCTAAAGTCAGTACCTTCTCTTTTTTTTCAACTATAAGTGACTTGAAGACAGTGGCTTGAATCCACTGGACACTTCTGCTTTTGAAAGTGATATTAGTGAGCAGATTACTCTCACTTCACCTCTTCCACAATTCTACTTCTACGTAAGCTGCTGGGCTCCACAGCCAAGCAAATTGCCGTAGCTTTGCTCATAAAGACACAAGCTGTCCATGTACTAATCATGTTTCTGCTTAGTAGTTTTTAAATCCATATTTTATACAGCACCTCAGATGAAGTTTACTGATTGTGTAGATTCTTCACATTACCTTCAGCACTCAACTGTGGTCCTGAAAATAGATTTAAGGGACAGTAGGGACCTGAATAAAGTTACACTGGGAAACAAAAATGTGTGCAGACATAATTGCTTATTGGACTGTATCCTTGGGTGCATGTTGGAGTTTTTGAAGGCATTTTAAAAATCTCTAGGTAGTGCTTGCATTTCACAAAGCTTCACTGTTAATTTACACCTTGATCTATATTTACACAGTGCCATAGAAACCATAGCCTGCGTGCCTGGACTGTTTTTCTATTAATATTCCTGTTCTACATAGTTATGAATAATTTAGTTCAGTGTGCTAGTTTAAGTCTGAGCAACTAGTATCCCATGTGATCCTTTTTTTTTCAGTCACAACTTTATGGCAGAGAAACTTAACAGCAGTGATACAAACAGGGACTTTCACAAAGCACTTGAAGCAAGTTGGGAACTTCGTAAATGTCTAAGGAAAACCTAGCACTGTAGAAGGCTAAAGATGTATACTGTATGAAAAACTAATGATGCCGCCTCCTGCTTGTGGGAGGTTCAGGGTAACTGTGGGCTTATTCACATTATGGCTGCTGTATGGAGACCATTAGAAATGTTATGAAGCAGAAGCTGTAACATTTGGGAAGCAACTGAGCATATGGATCATCTAGATCAGGGTTTCCCAAACTTTTTTTCCCCGTGGCCTGGTTATTTTTACAATTCTCCTTCGTGGCCCACTCAAATTTAGGGGTGGAGCCAGGAGACAGGAATTATGTCATTTCCTGTGGTGTCAAGGACCAAATTATGTCACTTCCTGGGCACACTGAACCAAAACTCCACTTTTTCCTGTGATGTCACTTCCAGGGCACTCCCCCAAATGGGGGGCACTCCCAAAAATGGAAGAAAGGAAGGAAAGAAAGAGAAAGGGAAAGAATGAAAGGAAAGGAAAGGCATGGAAAGAAAGAACATAAACATAAGAGGAGTCATGTTGGATCAGACCAGCGAACTATCCAGTGCAAAATTCCCTCATACAATGCCCAAAAAGCACCACAATGTCCACCAGTGGGGCCAGGGCACTAGAAGCCCTCCCACTGTTGCTTTCCCCACTCCGAGCACCAAGAATACAGACAGAGCATCACTTGCAGAGAAAGAAAGAAAGAAAGAAGGGGGGCAAAGAAAAAAAGCCTTCCTCACCATCAGATGACCCCAGCCAGCAAAAATTCTGCCCAGGGGTCGTTTAGTAAAAAAAAAATAGCTACTGGAATGCCCACTCCCTGCCCCTCCTGGCTGAAAAACGCACACTCACTCTTCTTTGCCCCCCAGGCCTCCTGGGGAAATCTCCCTAAAAGAACATACTGCAAGGCACATGAAAGCTCATACCTTGAAGAACACTTCATGGGTCTAAAGTGCCAGTGGATGGCAGCTTTTCTCTCAAACACTGGGAGAGGGGGAGAAGGAAGGAGAGGCAGCCCAGCTCCTGTGTACAACAAAGAGAAGGGGCGGGGCTAGCTTTGGCTTTTCTTGTGACCCAGTAGTAAGGCTTCCGTGGCCCGGTACCGGGTCATGACCCTGCAAATGGGAAACACTGATCTAGATGACTTGGAGAATGTTGATGTGATGGGACCAGTTGACAATATGTTCAATTTTGCATTATGTGAGTCTTACCATGGAACTGTAGCCACATAGAAGTGTATTTGTCTGCTTCATGTGATAACTGTAATAGAGGAGAGATCTAAGAGCTAGTAGGAAAAGCAGAGGTTACTATGGAGAAGCAAGGGTTAAGATAAAGAAAAGTTAATAAATAGTAGAAAGTTTTAGAAGAAAACAAGCCATATAAGGAAGGCTTGGCATTAGCACCGTATTCCCAAGGATATTTTCTGGTATCCGTGCTATGGTATTTAATGTTACAAATATATCTAACCTGCCTTATGACTTTGGTCAGCAACACTTTGAGTAACGTAATCCCTGAAAGCCCCGTCATATACTGAAGGCAGGCAAGATGAACAATTTATTTATTTATTTACGTTATATTTATATCCCTCCCATTCCATACAGACTCAAGGCGGCTAACAGCATAAAATAGACAGTAAACAAAACAATAAAACAATCAGATAATAACAATGATACTACTTCAGGCAGATCATATATTTTCTTTCTCTCCCATTTGATGTTATATGCCATCCGAAACAGATTGCAAAATCTGATATCTTTCTTTGTTCCTACTTACATAATGACACTGTATTATCAAGTGGTAGTACAGGTGAGCACATCCCTTTACTGTTGAGCCAAAGTGTCTCATGCCGTATTTCTGCCTGGTTTCTCTCACTTTAAACCAAGCAGATAGCCTAGAAACCATTTTTGTACTTGAGGCCCACTAAAAAACAATTGGCCTTGGATCATGCCCAGTAAGACTTATTTTTCTTGCACTGTTGTCCTTGTAAGCTGGAAGGATTCTCCTTTGAGAAAAGACATTGTATTAAAAGGAAGTCCTTTATTTATCTTAGTCAAACAAGGGTTTGGGGATCAGCGTGAACCTTGTCACAAATCTAATTTTGTGATGAACATCACCAGTTCATGGTTCACGAACCAGAGGCTTGTGCCCATCCCTAAGCACAATCCTCCCATGATCCTCCATGTGGTTTTCGGGAGGTTTGTGGGGTTTGTGTTTGGAAGCGGGGAAGTGAGAGGGATCGCTGAAATGGCTCGATCCAATTCAGCCTCTTAGGCTGAAGTGGTTACAGGCCATTTCAGTTATCCCTTCCCTCCTCCCCCACCCTGCTTCCAAGTATTCCCTTTAAATGGCTTTGCAAGCTGCTTGTGAATGAAGTCCAAGCAGAACCCTTTTGCAAAAGCAATTTAAAGGGAATGTGACCTTTAAATAGCTTATGCAAGATCTCCCCCCCCCCCCCACTTCCATTCTGCTGGCTTCTGGGAGTTGCCACCAGCAGAAAGGAGGGAGGGAAGATCTCCCCACCCAGCCTCATGAATGAGGACAAACCTACAAACCTCCATTTCCCCAGTTTGTGTCCATCCCTAGTTATTACTGTACTAAGAAGTTTTTCTATGGCATTTTTTTTCCAAAGGAGGAAGAGGCAATCACAGTTGCTGCCTCTGACAGCCTAACTGCATCTGTATTAACACTGCTTTGCCTTAAGATTACTGGCTGCTTCCTGGCAAGCCTTCAGTATGCTGAGTTGGCATGAATTTTTGGGTTGCTTCCAGTCCTTGCTTCCTGGCTGCTGGGATACCCACTGATAGAATCTCTAATTTCTCCTTCATTGAAAAAAGTCAACATGTCTTCAAGTTTTTCTCTGCAGTCTTGTGAGCTAGAAGCTTCTTTAAAAACAGAAGCTGAGACTCTGAGAATTGTACATAAAACTGCTGGCCTCCACAGTCAATGCCATGCTATTGCAAACTGGCAAATGTCCATCTCTCTGCTCCTAAGTGACGCAACTTGTCCATGTGTTGTGCTGTACTGCTAAAGAAACTAATGAGTTTAAGGTTGCACATTTGACAGTGCACAACAGCAGTAGCCACATGGGCTATAAAAAGCATACCTGCTGAACCTTCAATGCAGAAATGTTCATAATCCAAAATTGTGCACTTGTTTCCTGTCTTGGTGCTGTTTTGTTCATTTTTTGTTCATATTTTTTCTCTGAACAATACATGCTTTAAAATCCCATCTGTGCTTCTCTCAGGTTTCTTAAACTAATTTTATTTGTTAAAATAAGAACTGGTTGTCTTGTGGTAATTTTATATGTATTCAAAGCTAGAGGGATTAATGTTGGTTTTCTGCTTATGGCAATCAGATAAGCATTTTAAATTGATCCTTTTTCCTTTGAAAGACTGTTATGGAGATAGGCTAATGCAAATGTGTAACTTGTTTCTTCTCCCTTTTGCCAACTAATGTCACCGGTCTTGTCACATCTCCAGTGTGGTAGGAACAGTTACTTAACAGCAGACATCAGAGCTGCCTCTTGCTGGCATGCCATCACTGAGTTGTTGTTGAGAAAGCAATTAGACTTCACACCATGTTCGCCTAATGAGATTTCTAGACCAGGACTGGGCTACTGTCACCCAACAGGGAAACAAAGCATTGTAGATTTAAAGAAACACTGGTGCCATCTGCTGTTTAAATTCAGTCCAAACCTTGACTTGCTTATCCATAGATTCTTCCTATTCTCTCAAACCAGGATAGTTTCCTATATGGGGGGAGGGGGGGAGAGAGGTGGTAACATCAGTGGTTCTTCTGCTCAACTTGTGGAAGCTGCTTGCTACCTGTTTGATTTTCCTCAGTAAGCTACAGTTCGTAGGCACACTGTTCTTTCTTTTCTCTAAAATTAGAGTGGAATTCTACTGTTTACAGGAAAACAGGATAAAGACTCCTTAATATAGGTGTGGAAATTGTTGTAGCTATTTTGTGGAGATAATTTCTCAGCAACTTTGAATGAATCCAGATAAGCTTGTGCTTCATGCCATGTGATCGGATTTAAATATGATGATGGCTGTGTGCGTCATCTTGAAATGTACAATATGCTGATCTGGTGTTCGTACTCAGTTACTCAGCAAAATTATACATCTCAAGACCACATCAACCTTGCAGAGAAATTTTCAGGGAGACACCTGCTTGAGCCAAAGGAGTAAGCAGATTGGATTAAGTAAAGCAAATGCACATAGATGCAATAATGAAGTGTGAGGATAAAGGTGTTTTATTAAACTACAGCCAAGCCTAATTGGTTGAGAGTTAACAATGCATGGACTTTTTGTGCTGAAATCAGTTATCACTGGATTAGGGAATTTAAAAATGCCTTTTTGAGGAATTTGAAAAACATTTGCTCTGCAACTCTTGTTTCATTGTACAGAGAACGGGAAGACTGTAGAACTGGCCCTCTTCTGTGGAATCCCTTCTCTTTAAGAGATCCCAGTGGCACTCTTTGTTATTTTCTTGCCATTGGATATAAGCATGTTTTCTAAGACATTTGCTGAGGTTTGTTGATATTTGCTTGATTTGGGCTTTTATGTCATTGCTGAAATTATTATTATACTTTATTTTGTAGTAAGTTGCCTTGAGCTCTGTGTTGGATTGGATAGGCATTTTGTAAATAAGCTATCTGATGGAGGTTTTACTGGTTCCCTGCCTAGATGTCTCCCAGGGGATTTTCTTCCCCCCCCCCACACCTTTTAACCACCAGTTTTTTCCTTTTGTAGGAGCATGACATTGAGACAGTTTTTGGAGTTGTTCATGTTACTCTGCGTGGGACACCAAAAGGAAACAGGCCCGTCATCCTCACATACCATGATATTGGCCTCAACCGTGAGTCCTTTTTTCTAAGTAATCACCTCTGTGCATTTTTTTGCTTTGTCTAGTTATATGTGTTTTGCCAGCTCAGTTACATTCTTATCAATGACTTCAAGGGCAAAAGAGAGCCATGGCTTCTGCTTCTGAAACATCTGATAACTTGCTGTGGCACAAAGTATGAATGTGATCAGTAAGCTGTGAGAAGCAGATAGTAGAATGAAGTGGCACGTTAATACTTGAGTGATTTTTGGAGTTTCTCTTTCAGATAAATCCTGCTTCAATGCTTTCTTCAACTTTGAAGACATGCAGGAGATCACACATCACTTTGCTGTGTGCCATGTTGATGCACCTGGACAGCAGGAAGGGGCTCCCCCTTTCCCTTCCGGGTAAGTGTAGCAATTCTCCTGACCCTGGTTAAAGGCCATTCTACTCCAATGGAGATGGCATTTAGTATAGTTATGATAGCATTTCTAATGATATTTGGCAAGGACTCTGCTTAGTTAACCTCTGCTTTTCCTTTACTATACAGAACTCTCTGGCCTTCTGAGATACTGCCTATCAAAAGCTCTTGAAATACTATGGCCATTAGAGAAGGCCTGACTTCCCAGAACTGCCTGTGCATTTCTGCAGTGCCAAGTGAGCCCAGGGATAACCTGGGAGACATGAGAGGCAAATTGGCATGGTGGTTCATGAATCTACTGTGATCCTTTTTGGCCCCTTACTTGTGTGTATTTGTTAGTATAAGTTTTCACTGTAATTTTGCCAAGCTCCAGGATCTGCTTTTGTGGAATGGCTGTGTATATCTGCAGAACTCTATGCGAAACGAAATGGCTTTGGAGTAAAATTTTCACTTTGGCATTGCTGGCCTATAGTCTCCAACTAGCATCTTCTTATATTTCAGATTCCAGTATCCCACACTTGATGAACTAGCTGAAATGCTCCCTGCTGTTCTTACACACTTGAGGCAAGTATGCACATACCCAGATTTATCACAGCAATTACTACAAGTGGCCAAATACCCTTTCCCTTATGTTTCTCTAGAAGTGGAGATGATTGCAACAGGTTAAAGGTTTGCCAGATGTGATTCATATCCCACATGCAGATTACTTCTAATCATCTGTTAGTCCTTACTACTGCTACTAGTAGAATATATAGTGGTGCACTTGGTGTTCTGGAAGAGGGCTATAAAACAGCTGATATAGACAATAGTGCTGGTATTGAGAAAGCTCTCATTTTGCTCTCTTTTTAGTCTCAGAAGCATAATTGGTATTGGAGTTGGAGCTGGTGCTTACATTCTTAGCCGGTTTGCAGTAAGTGTTGTTTATCTTTGAATTTCTCTGGAAAATTTGAGTCCATCTCAGCTCTATTCTATTCTGTGGACAGCAGAAACCCCTGTCCTTGTCTGGAAAGAGCTCTTATCATTATAGTTCAGTGCCAGTTAAAGCGGTTGGCCTTCCCATATTTTCTTTTCCCTAAGCTGAAGGAACAGGTACATCAGAATTTGCCCAAATGTTTGTAATTCATACATATGATCATTTTAACAAATGGTATAATCTAGGTTACTCATTCATGTTCATTTACAACATTTAAAGCACAAATATACTTCCTTTCTCCTTCCATTCTTTTTTTTAGTTGAATCACCGTGACTTGGTGGAAGGCCTTGTGCTTATTAATATTGACCCATGTGCAAAAGGATGGATGGACTGGGCGGCATCCAAGGTATGACTCCTGTGACTTTTCCAATATGTGGGTAATGATACTAACTTACCTTTAAAGGATGATGAAAATAGCATGTGGAATGGTGCTAGAAGATTGCTTTGGCTTTCCTTTGTTTGCATTTTGTTTCATGATGCCTGAAGTAAGAGGTATAGAACAAAGTAATGTGCTTGTAAGTTATGCCTGCATTTTGGTTGCCAATGAAAAATCCCCAGCTATAAAACATCTAGCCAAGCAGTTTATAAGTTTACAAGTGAAAGCACAGTATATAATTTCTATATATAGCTCCTAAAATGGCAGCATATGTGGATACCAGAGAGAGGGAGAGAGAGCCTAGTAAAGACAACATTGGGTGAGGAGACCAAAATAATGCAGTTGGTCATGCATATCAATGATACTGGAATAGACTTGCAATGGAAATTGATGTCTTGTGCTTGAATACAGTATGGTGGAAAAAATAGAGGGCAGGGCCCTTGGTTGCTAGACTTTTGCCATTTGTTTATTTATTTATTTAATCACATTTATATCCTGCCCTCCTCTGACAGGCTCAGTGTGGCTAACAACAGATATAAATGACATAGATTTAAAAACAAAATCATAAATACATAATTTATATTCTGCAGAAGGTCCAAGATGTATATTGATTTTACTACTTATTATTTAGGGCTGCATCCATTGGTGTTTCCAGTTATTATTTAGCACTCTGATTATCCATATATTGGTATCAATTAGACTGTGGGATGGTAGGCGCCTCCCCTTAGTTGTTAAAAGCCAGTCTGAACAATTATTTACAACATTTCTATCCCTTCTGTCTGCCCAAACAGGGCCATCAAGACTCCCCTGTAGAGGTCAGCCAAATGGCAATCATACATTTAAAATGTATAATCTCTTTATAGAAAGGTGCTCAATTAATTTATAAATGTGAAATTGTTACTTTGTATCCTACATTATTTTCCTCATATTTATTTCTGGGGGAAACACTCCCAACTTCAAGCATTGCTTTGGTTACCTTCTAGTATTTTAGACTGTGATTACAATTATACTTTAAAAAAAATGCTTTGTCTGTGTTTTTCCAGAATGCAGACATACTAAAATTATATTCTCTACTGCAGGGGTGGCTCTCCAGATGTTTTTTGATTACAACTCCCATCAGTCCCAGCCATTGGCCATGCTGGC
Organism: Heteronotia binoei; assembly: GCF_032191835.1. Classification (NCBI taxonomy): domain Eukaryota; kingdom Metazoa; phylum Chordata; class Lepidosauria; order Squamata; family Gekkonidae; genus Heteronotia; species Heteronotia binoei. The sequence goes on from NC_083224.1 coordinate 56,803,622, forward strand.
TGGGGAGTTGTAGGCAAAAAACATCTGGAGAGCTACTGTTGGCCACCCCTGCTCTGCTGGGCTCAAGAAATGACATTGTATATTTTGATTTGCCTTGTTTTTAGTTATAGGGCTGGTCTGGTGTGATAAAACCAGTTAGCGAGCCAGATCCCAGGCTAAGATTGGGAGGGCCCTGTTCCCCACTCGACCAGTGAAGACCACTGGGTGACCTTGGGCCAGTCATTCTTTGTCTAACCCTCATAAGTTGGGTGTGCAAATAAAATGGAGATGAGGATAATGTTGTGTGCTCACCTGAGCTCCTTGGAAGAAGGGCAAGGTATAAAAATATAGTAGTAGTACTTATACAGTTTCACCACTTTTATAATGAGGATTTTGTTTCCAGTTTTCTGGGTGGACGACTAACATTGTGGACATTGTCCTGACTCACCTTTTTGGTCAGGTAAGTCAACTCCAAATTTTATATTGGTTTTTTTTAGAAGTAATGACTTTCAAACATGTTACAAACTGTTCTTGATCCTTGTAGCTGCTAACAAGAACAGCATTGCAATCTCAGGTTGGGGGTTTGAGGAAGCTTTTCCATTTTGGGTAATATCTGTGAAAGGCAAAATAGAGTGAGACAGTGTGTCTTCTGTATTTTTGATATACAGGAATAAGACCTGTTGTGAAGAAAAGTACAACAGGGTAAAGAAAAAGGCTCTGGGCGAGTGCCCTCCCACTCTTGCTGTCTTCCCATCTACCCAAGTGAACCCAAGTGAAAGCATTCACTCCCCCCCCCATCTCAAGGGGAGCTGATCTCTTCTATCTGTAGAGCAGTTGTGATCTCCAGCCCTCACCTGGAGATTGGCAACAGTGGTTCCCAGGAGGAAATGGCTGGTTTGGAGGGTGGTGTCTATGGCATTGTACCTGTTTGCAGTCCCACCCCTTCTCAAACCCACCCTCTCCAAGCTCCACCCCTCAGATCTCCAGGAATTGCCCAACTTGGAGTTGGCAACTGCTGAGTCACACTGGCTGTCATAGGGGGGCCACTGCTGAACAGGAGCAAGTACCCAGACCTAGTTAAGTCATGCCTGTCAGGTGGCATCAGGTCACCCAGAGGGTGCTGCCAGGCCTAGAATCACAACTGAAGATCTTCTGGGATCACAACTGAACTCTAGATAACAGATCTCTCTCCCCATCCTGGAGATAATCTGCTTTGGAGGGTGGTTTCTATGGCTGAGGGCTCTCCCTTTATTGACAGAAGCATCTTTGGTTGCCTAGCAACAGCCTCTGACTAGCAACCTCCCCAGTAGCCCCTGAGGTGAGGCTGAGGGAGTGAAGAAAGAGGCAGCCACCATGGCATCTGAGGAAATGTTTCATGAGGCCTTTCTGAGGCTGGTTGATGGGAGAGGACACAGAGAAGCATCAGAGAAGTGTCTGTCTCTGAGGTAAAATTATTTTGGCGGTTTGTTCAGTGTTCCCAGGCCTGCAGTAGGTGGGGGATAGGGAGTCAGCCCGTGGGAACTCAGAGGTGGTGACTGATGCATGATGGGCCAATAGTTTTTTGAGTTTACCCATCAGCCAATGGGAACACTCCATTTGGCCACCACCATAGGGGAATTATTATCGACGATGATTATGAAACTTTCTTTGCAGCAGGAAATTACTTGCACATGACTCCCTCCTTAATTTTGTTCTCTACAGGATGTATATTGCTTTTGTTGCTCTCTTGTATCAATATGGTGTCCTAAGATATTTAAAGAACACTTCACAAAAACAAACATTTTAACATGGCAACCTACAAGAATGTTTGTCATTCTTCACCAAGAAGTAGAAAAGAGTAAGAGTTCAGTAGCACCTTAAAGACTAACAAAATTTGTGGTAGGGTATGAGCTTTTGTGAGTAACTGCTCACTTCTTTAGACTAACATGGGTACTCATCTTGATCTTTCACCAGGAAGAACTACAAGCTAATCTGGACCTGATCCAGACATACAGACTTCATATAGCACAGGACATCAATCAAGAAAATCTTCAACTCTTCCTCTCTTCCTACAATAGGTACAGGAATTCTTTCAGTTAGCATGGAAACCAGTTTTCTTTCATCTTCCCTGTTTTAAAAAATTAGTGTTTCTGTAGTAATTACTAAGAGATGTGGGAAGTCCAGTATATTGATCATGTACTACAAAATGCAGATTGCATTGTACTTTAGAGGAAACAGTCTCCTGTAAGCTGTAAAATACTTTGAGGAATGGTCTTGCCAAATCCTATTTAAGCTCATTCGTGTTTGCTATACGATCCTGTTATGTTAGCGTAAATGTTTCAGGCCTTTTATCTTTCACGTATTGCTTCAGTCTTCTGATTTTTGAAAGAGGCTATGAAACTGCTGTTTTAAGACATGGACAACAATCACATTTCATTCCATAAATCAGCTTTTGGTACTGTGGCCCACAACTTGTAGAATATGAAACTGACCCCCTTCCCCCTATACATACATTGTGCTCAGGAATTCAGAATCTCTTAGTGATCCCCGGACCAAAGGAGGGCCCAACTGAGTACCGCCAGGGCCTTCTCTGTGGCAGTCCCTATATGGTGAGATGCACTCCCAGATAAGATCAGAGCCCTGTGGGACCTTTCTCAGTTCTGCAGGGCCTGCAAGACGGAATTATTCTGTCTTGCATTTCAGTGAACTGGGAGATTGCTGCCAAGTTGCCACAGAACCAATTGTTCTATTACTATCACTGCACCAATATTATCAATGCCATACCCCATGAGATTGCTGGATGGTATTGGTGATGATGTTGCACCTGTTATTATAATGGAGTTTTAAATTTTATATACTGTATTTTAATTTATAGAAACTTCTATTGACTGTTTTTATGATTATATGTTTTATGGCCATGGTCTGTTAGCTGCCCTGAGCCTGCTTGTGGAGAGGGCAGGATATACATTTAATAAAATAAAAATATACACTATCTTAAGATAGCAACCATTTCTTTAGTGTGATGCTAGTCCCCTTGATGTCATTTTCCAGTCTCAGATCTGCTGTTCCATTTGTTTGTCTTAGCTGGGACCTTGTCAACGTTAATCCAAGTTGGTAATTGCGCTGTTCTGCATATCATACAGAATTGACTCCATGAGTCCTTAGTACCACCATGATGTTTGATTGGAGCTCTGCTTTGTTTTCTAGCCGTAGAGATCTGGACATTGAGAGACCAGTCTTGGGAATGAATGAAAATACAGCAAAAACACTCAAGTAAGCTGCTTTTCTACCCTTTTTAATAACAGACTGCCTCTCCTTCTACACTCCACCATAACAGTTGTGCTCATGTCAGTAGGGGCTTTTTCAGCTGCAAACCTGCAAGTGGGCAAAATCAACAACTGCCCATATACTTCCCTTCTCCTTTTTGCCTCCCCCCCCCCCCACTTTACGGGACAGTCTGTCTGAGGAGGTCAGGAAGGCCCCCATTCCCACAAAACTGATCTATTCAAGAGGGCTTTTCTATGCAGGCAATAGATTTGGACTGTACTAAATGATTTACAAGATAACTTGGATAAATTAGGGATTGTTGTCTTTACTACTGTGTATAACTTGTTGAAACTATGATCCTATTGTGGAATTTTGCATAATTTAATGCTTTTATTTTGTTATGGTTTTAGACATCTGGCTGGTTCTGCAACCCTAATTCTATTGTATTGTTTGTTGAACAACCCATCTGGTGATTAACACACTCTGGTGTGCCTTGAGGTCAAGTGAAAAAGGCAGACTATAAATAACATATATATAAAATAAAAAAAATACTTTTGAGACCTTGCTTGAAACTATGTGAAGTTCTGTTTTAAATGAATCATCTGCTGTTACTTCTGGCTGCCTGCCTGCTACCATACTCTTGTATGTTCTCATCCCCCTCCCTTCCCCTTTGAGAGCTAAAAAGGCTCTTGACATTATCCACTATACCATGATTTGGCCAACAAGACAAGTCCACCTAGCTCATTGAAAAATATGAAAGGCAAAATAAAGCTTAGGCTTTGAACAATGTCTAATTTAATGAAACTCATCAGGTAGGTGAGATCATTTCTTCACTCACTGCAGGGTAAATCCAGCACTGTTAGGATGTACATGCAGTGGAAAATACCATTAAGTTGAAGCTGATTTATAGAGACCCTGTAGGCAAGAAATATTCAAGGGAGGTTTGCCATTGACTGCCTCTGCATAGCGGTGCTGGGCTTCCTTGGTGGTCTCCCATCCAAATGCAAACCATGGCTGACCCTGCTCGGCTTCTGAAATCTGATGAGATTGGGCTAGCCTCGGCCATCCAGGTCGGGGTCAGGGTGTACATACATACCTGAAAAAAAGGATTTGGGGGGAGGGGATTGAGGGTCCTCCTTTATAGTAACCAGGCTTTCTGCACAGGAATTTCTCCCACACAGTGGATTAGAGCTGAACAGGATACATAACCAAAAAAAGATTGCAGGGTGGGAATGTGTGTATATGTGCAAAGTTCAGTTATATCCTATGGTTTTCATCCAGGTGTCCTGCCTTATTAGTGGTTGGGGATAACTCTCCAGCAGTTGAAGCTGTGGTAAGTGCGCTTAGTCATTTCGCCTTGTATACACTCTTCTTTCATCTTGTTGATCTCTTGTAATGTCTTGGGGAAACTGTTCAAATTCACCTGGCCAATTTAATTGTATTTCTCAACAGAGAAGGGTGTTTCTGTTAATGGGTATATCCATGTGAGGATGAAATTTGGTTCACAATTAAAGAATGATCCATTATGCTTGTTTAACAAAGCCAAACAAATGAAGATGGATTCAGGGAGAGACTCCATGCTTAGTGCATATTTGGGCATGCGTCTGGTCAACTGGATTGGGTGACATGGCAATGGTAGTAGGATATGTAGGATGCATGATGAACCTTTCTGATGTTAGAAAGGCAATGTAATACTGAATGATTTTTCCTTTTCCCATTCCCAGTCTATCTTTGGCTTCCTTAAAAATAGACAAAAGTTGCATTGACACCTTTTATTAAAGCCAATTCACATGGTTACATTCTTACAATTTAGCTCAGGGGTGTCAAATGTGTGACTTGGGGGCCAAATCAGGCCCCTGGAAGGCTCCTATCAGGACCGTGAGGAAGTCTGCTTCCTTCTCCCTCTCTGTTACTTCCTTCAGTTATCAGATACTGTTAAATAAAATATTGCAAGAGTGCTAATCTTTTAAGCATGTTTTATTTAAAGCTTTTTTTAAAAAACAAAATCTTTGTGTTTGTCTGTGTCCTTTATAAAGTTTCTCTCTCTACTACCTGGCATTACATTATATGACACACATGGCTCAGCCCCACAAGGTCTCATTTACATCAGATCCGGCCCTCATAACATCTCTTTGATTGCCTGTTGGTTGTTATCAAATAAATGAAGTCTTGGTTTCTTTGAACATATAATAACTAATGGAATCTTTAATTCCCACCTTCAGTGAAAACTCTGCATGTTAGTATAAAGTTATAACTTGCCATTACTTCAAGGAACTCAGAGCAATATACATAGCATTATATCCTATTGAATGCACACAGCAGCTTTATAGGATAGATGAAGTTAAGAAGAATTGCAGATTTATACCCCACCCTTCTCCCTGAATCAGAGACTCAGAGCAGCTTACAATCTCCCATATCTTCTCCCCCCACAACAGACATCCTGTGAGGTGGGTGGGGTTGAGAGGGCTCTCACAGCAGCTGCCCTTTCAAAGACAACCTCTGCCAGAGCTATGGCTGCCGAAGGCCATTCCAGCAGGTGCAAGTGGAGGAGTGGGGAATCAAACCCGGTTCTCCCAGATAAGAGTCCGCACACTAAACCACTACACCAAACTGGCAGAATGACTTGCACAACAAACCAAGCAGAAATGTCTGTCCATGTCTCTCCAGTCCAAATTGCCCATTGTACAGCATGGATCTGATGTAATAAATTGACAGCAAGCATTTTTCTGGGCCTCTGCTTGTGGATTCCTCCCCTAAATGCCAGTTTTTGTATGTTTCTTTACTTCTTGGAAACTGGTAGTTAATCGCATCAACAATTGCAGTACTACCAAACGGAACTCATAGTCCCATCTGTAGGAGCTTGGTCTTTTATTAAGGAAGTGATGGTTACCTTTGCATTTTATTCACCAAGTCCTTTCCTTCTAGACCAAGTTCTTTATTCTAGTGTGTTGCTGCTTAAATGCATTATTCTTCCTTCCAATCCCCCTTCCTCCTGGATCCTTGGCAAGGACTCCTGAGTATAGCCTGTGTCTTCATAAGAACATAAGAGAAGCTATGTCGGATCAGGCCAATGGCCCATCCAGTCCAACACCTGTGTCACACAGTGGCCAAAAAACCCCCAAGTGCCATCAGGAGGTTCACAAGTGGGGCTAGAAGCCCTTCCACTTAGTCCCCCCCCCCCAAGCACCAAGAGTACAGAGCATCACTGCCCCAGCCAATTCCAATAATATGCTGTGGCTAATAGCCATTGATGGACCTCTGCTCCATATTTTTATCCAATCCCCTCTTTTATCCAATCCCCTCTATGCTTGTAGCCACCACCACCTCCTGTGGCCTTTTCTGGACTTTTTCCAATGCTATAATGGGGCTGCCGCGATGGGAGCACATTCAGCCAATGCTGAGAGAGCTGCACTGGTTGCCTGTTGTATTCCGAGTTCGCTTCAAGGTGTTGGTATTAACCTTTAAAGCCCTCTATGGTCAGGGACTGCCTATCTACGGGACCGCCTTTCCCCATATATCCCCCAGAGAGCACTGCGATCAGGGACAAAAAATCTGTTGTCCGCCCCTGGCCCAAGAGAAGCCAGGCTATGTGTAACGAGATCCAGGGCTTTTTCGGTGGCAGCGCCAGAACTTTGGAACGCCCTCCCAGAAGCTATAAGGGCCCTGCGGGATTTATCTGCGTTCCGCAGGGCCTGTAAGACCGAACTGTTTAAACAGGCTTTTGTGGTCTAACGGAAAAAGGGCTGCCACCGGACACCGGTGGGTCTGATCATAGTTAAGAAGTCAATACCGCCTATACTGGATTGAAATAGCACTATAGAATGGTTTTAAAGTTGATATGTAAATTATGGTTTTATATGTTTTATCGGATTAATTGTTTTATAATGTTGTAAGCCGCCCTGAGTCCGCTTGCGGAGAGGGCGGGATATAAATGAAAAGTAATAAATAAATAAAGAAAATAAATAATATCTTTTTTAAGGTGCAGTGACCAGAATTGTACACAGTATTCCAAATGAGACCACACCATTGATTTATATAAGGAGGTAAATGAAATGTGTCTCTGTATTTTGCAGGTTGAGTGCAATTCACGGCTGGATCCAGCAAACACAACATTTTTGAAGGTAATAAACTATTGTGGGCAACTGTGTTGAACTTTAGAGAGGTCTCTTTGTGGCTTCCACAGAGGTCTCTAGGAATATATTTGCCAGCCTCCTATACAAGAGAGGGGAATTAGGAGATTGATATAAGATACCTGCTCTTACGATGGTTGTTTTAAACTAAAAGGCAACAGATAATGTGTTGTCATAAAAATGTTTCAAAAATATATTTCTCTCACCTCCAAATCTCTCATCCAGAAACAAGAATTAACTAACCATAGCAAATCTTAGGGAAGAGCCCCGTGGCGCAGAGTGGTAAAGCTGCAGTACTGCAGTCAGAGCCCTCTGCTCACGACCTCTGATCCCAGCGGAACCTGGTTCAGGTAGCCGGCTCCACGTTGACTCAGCCTTCCATCCTTCCAAGGCCAGTAAAATGAGTACCCAGCTTGCTGGGGGGGGAAGTGTAGATGACTGGGGAAGGCAATGGCAAACCACCCCGTAAAAAGTCTGCTGTGAAAACGTTGTGAAAGCAACGTCACTCCAGAGTCGAAAAGGACTGGTGCTTGCACAGGGGACTACCTTTACCTTTAGTAAATCTTATTGGCTCAATCTTCTGCTGCAGCTGCTTCATTTTCTCTGGAAAAATTTATTTATAAAGCTATGGGTGGTAAGAAACGTAGAGATCATGATTCTGCATAAAACTGCCCATTGCAGAAGCCTACCCATTTTGTCCATGGGGCTGCTATTAATTTAGTCTTCATTTGTGGTTTAGACATAGTTATCATTATGACTGGTTCTAACTCTTCTTTCAGATGGCAGACTGTGGAGGGCTTCCTCAGGTTGTTCAGGTGAGATCACAGTGATGTCTGGGTTTGGTACACATGAGGGTACAAACTTTGTTTTACTTAAATTTTAAGTCTTGCTTGTTATATTTTCCAGCCTGGGAAATTGACTGAAGCCTTCAAGTACTTTGTGCAAGGAATGGGCTACAGTAAGTACTGACAATACTATACTATTTTTAAAAATGTTAAGCTGAGGTTAACTGTTATGCAGATCCCACAGACCTTTTGATGATGGGGTTTTTCAGTTAAGCACCTTATTGGCCAGTATGAACATATGATTGAAGCCCTGGGCCAGTTCGGTTTGGCCCATGGGTCGCACATATGAACATATATGAACATATGAAGCTGCCTTATACTGAATCAGACCCTTGGTCCATCAAAGTCAGTATTGTCTTCTCAGACTGGCAGCGGCTCTCCAGAGTCTCAAGCTGAGGTTTTCCACACCTATTTGCCTGGACCTTTTTTTGGAGATGCCAGGGATTGAACCTGGGACCTTCTGCTTCCCAAGCAGATGCTCTACCACTGAGCCACCGTCCCTGCCCTGTATGGTTCATACATACGACTGAACTGGAACAGGCCTTGTCTAAACTCTATTGCATATAGTTAGGTAGGCATTGTTTGCCCTAGTGGTATTATACTTTGCAGCCAGAAAAATTACCAGGACCAAGCGATGGTTGAAACGCATAGGTTATGCCAAGTGCTTATCCTAGCAACTGTGTCTCAGTTTAGAATTTCTTATTCCAGACACCAGAATTTGGATTATAAATCTACTGAGCTGACCAGCCAACAGGATGGTAAGGAACTAACATTCCTGCCTTCCTGATAGACCTGACTTACTGCTCTTTTCTGAAAACTCAGTTTTAATGTTGTATTTGCTCCCAGTACAGCTGCTGTGTGCACTGGCTTCTAGATGTTTGTATCTATTGGGAGAGGACCACTTGTGTCCCCCCTTACACATGGTTTCTGACATGAAAATTAACTTTGGGTTCAGGAAGAGAATAGCATCATGTTGTTAAAGACTGAAGATAACTTTTCACATGTTGTTGGCAGTACTAACAGATGATCACCCAAAGGGCTGAAAATTCGTGCTCAAGCTGCTTGCATAGCCCTGGGCAAGTCAAGATGCACTAACTGTTTTCCATTCCTTCTCTTACCTTTTGCTTCCAGTCCCTTACGTGCAGCTCAGCCATCTCAGCGCTGAGTCAGGTACCTACAACTTTGTGTCTGGCTTGGCTGAGTTTATCTCCCTTCTCCCTGCTGCATAACTCTGACTGCTTACGGCATGGCCTGGCAACTCTGTTTTCTAGGCCATTCTATTTTTACACCTTTTGTACAACAACTTCATTTGCTGCATTTGTATTTGGTTGGCTGTTGCATGGTTTGCAGCTCACGAATGATTCAGGAGTAATGCTTATGATTTTTGGTTTTCTTTAATGGTAGTTCGAGGAATCCCTGGTGGATTGAGCAAGTTAACAGCACGTTTGCTAAGAGCTGTAGGCAGTTGTTCACAGTGGGCCTTCAGCATCCTCCGTTTGATTCCATACAGATACTTCATTGTTACATTTAAGAGCGGAACTACCTGTTACGGAGAGCCATTGGATTCACAACCTTTTAACACAAATCAGGGGCTGGGGGAATGCTGGCAGATAATAGGGTTAAGCACCCCTCTCCCCCACCTGCTGATTCTCCCTTGCAAATGCTACCATGTTGGCATTAGCTTGGCCAAACACAGGTTAAGGATACCTGTGTTTGCTGGAGTAACACACTCTGGGTGAAGTACTGCTTCCAGTGATTAGGAAAACCCTATCTGTTACTCAGTAGCATCTCTCTTCTTCCATTCCTACTGCAAAAAGGGAATCTGTAGTAGTTTACAGGCTGCTTTAATTTTGGTCATTGTTGCCTCTTTTCTTACAGTGCCGTCTGCTAGTATGACCAGGCTGATTCGTTCCCGAACCCACTCTTCTTCGAGCGTAGGCTCTGGTGAGAGTGCCCAAACAAGGTCTCAGACCAGCAAAGCAGCAGAGGCAACAACTGGAATGCCTGCAGCAGCTGACATTCGTGACTCTCCTCAGACTATGGAAGTATCCTGCTAAACAAGCACTCTTCTTGTGTATTCAGACAACCCCTTTCCTTTATTCTGAACCTACCCAGAATCAGTGTTCACCCAGAAAAGTGGCATTAACAGTTTTTTTTCTAACTTGTGCCTGCCCATCCTAGCTGTCATCTTCTCACCTGTCTGCTGGGCATTGCTTTGGGTTCTTTTTTAAAAAATAAACAAAACAAAACACAAAACTGGCTACAGAAACATTAACTGCTAACATTCCATTGGTGCTAGAGAAGAGAATCGCTGTATGCTGATGCCATCCTTTCCCCTTGCTTTTTGTGCTGTTCAACCAGATGAAAGTGTTGAGCCTTGCCATCTCCCCTCCCCAATTTAATTTAAGTAACCATTTCTGTAGCTTGTGCAGTTAAAATTGCTTTCTAGTTGTGTTTCTGCCTGAAGGGTATTAGGGCTCTTAGCTGCAGTCTTTAGTGTTTTTGAGGTGGGAATAAAGGGAGGTGTTTTGTTTTGTTTTTAAATTCAGGGGTGGAATTTCAATCCTATACTGTTAAACTCAGAATGCACCCTAACATATTGCATAGTTAGCAGGCTTACAGGCGAGTTTAGGTCTTAGAACTGAATGGAAGAAACCAAAAGGTTTCCTATCTGGAAGCTATCTCCGACTAAGGCCTGTGGGGCCATGGTGTTTTTAAAAAGGGCAAGGCTTCTGATAAGTCTAATTCTCACTAACTGCTGCATTATTCATTAGAATATAAGGATTTATACACTACAGTAGTCTGAACTGCAGTACAGGGGCTGTAGGGATGAGGTTTTTAATTAGGTTGGTTTTTACAACTTCAAAGGGAACCACTGCTTTCTATACTAGGATAAGCTTAAGATCAAGTTTAAAGCAGTAATCTTCTGTTGCAACAACTGTATTGCTTAAATTGCTGTAATTACATACAGGTGTTAATCAGTCTGAAGCTAAAGCTGAAGATGCAGAAATATTTATTCCATTAGTGCAAAAAGAATGTTTGGGATGCCCTAGACAGCTTATGCCACAGTAAATCTGTTCCTGTTTAGGGAACAACACCGCTCCTGTTGTCTACGTAGATTGAATAACATATATATTCCATTGTCAACATAAATACATCTGATGAAATCACATAATATAAATTCTGTTCCTGAAGCATAGATGGAGACATCCAGTCTAGATCCAAATAGACATGCCACATCCAGTAATTGTTGAAACTATTTTTTTCAGTTTTAGATAGATCAGAAATTTGAAAATACTTGTAACTAGCTTGGTGCACAAATACATTACATTTAGCATGCTTATCAGTGAAGATTTCTGTAGCTCTGTGGGTTCCCCCCCCGCATTTTTCTGATAATTTCCCATCCTAGAAGAATACGAGCTCTTTTTAGCGATCCATGGTGGTTCTCTAGTAGAAGGATAATGATGATCTCAAATGTTCAAATACCTGTCTAGCTGAGACATCTTGTTCATATTTGCAGGAAAAAATTAACCAGTTTTTCACCTGCTCAGCTTTATTTTAGGGTTACAACCTACATGTAGCTTTGAGTAAACTTTGGCCACTTTTTAGCCTTTCCCTGAGCAGATGTTTCGCTGCAAAAGCTTTTTAAAATTGGGTCTGTCACTTGTTCTTGCATTGTAAAACCAGCTTGTATAAAGAATGGCAAAGGGAATGCATCGATGTACTGTATGCTGTAATATCCTGTTCTGTTTGAGGCCTACTTTTATATTTTCATAGGCTGATATAAAACTTTGTCTGACAAATATGGTGTTCCTTCAGGACTGTTTGCCTTTGGCAGCTAGGCAGTTTCCAAAATGTTTTTTTGGAATTCAAAATAAGTTGCTTTTTTGTTGTTCTGGCTGGACCGCAGAAGACAAAAAGAGTGTGATGTAGCAGGAGACAAGAGAGAACTGCTGATTGAATGGGGAAATGCAGGTGATATTTTTGGAAGTCATGGCAGAATGTACTTTTCCCTACTGCACCCTACTGGCTCATTGGGGCCAATGCTTTGTGGACGAAATTATATTTGGCTGTGTTTCAGGCAGGAGATAGGACTTCGGACATTCTGCCTCAAAGTGAATTTGTATAATTTAAATAAAGCTAAATCAAATCTCATTGTAACTGTATTTGTTTCTTCCTTTTAATATTCAGAAACACACATGGAGCTTAAGAGTACATAGTTTCCAGAATACAGTACTTTAAAATAAATAAATATTGTTCCAGATGAAGGGAACTCATGCAGTCTCTTCAGGTTTTGGGGAACCAGATTTGCTTTGAACTGTAAACTTTCCATTCAGTGTTCTTAGGGCAGCTTTGGGTTTGCTGCCATGAGGTAAATTTTGTGGTGACCGAAAGGGACACAGATCACTGAGACAGAAATTGTATGCAAATAACAAAGATTTATTTATTTACAGGTTGTTTTTAAAGAACAGATCAGTAGCTGTGCTCTTTAGACAGTCAAAAGAGAACCCTGGCCGAGGCACATAAATTTAAGCTAGTTATGGCTTTAGATTGTGGTTTGAATTTTGTGCAATGTTTGCAGGTTCAAACAAGCTTTGGCTAACTAGATACTAGGTTGGATCTTTTCACACACACGATTCCATCCAAAGCAGCCTGTATTTTCCAAAGATTCAAGACCAAATGCAATGGGGTCTGCTCATCACCAGAGACAGGCCTCACAACTGGGTATTCTGTCCTCTCCCAGAGCTCTGCCTGGCAGTATGGCGGAATGGGCTAGCTCTGCCATACTGCCAGGCAGAGCCACCCTTCAGACTGTCTCCTCCCAGACTAGGACTGCAGAAACTTGAAACAGGGTGTAAGTATTAAACATGTCATGTTCAGCAATGCAATAAATAACACTATGTAAGTAGAAACATAATGCAGTAAGGATAAGATTAAAGCATAGAGTAACAGATTAATATACACTATCCAAATGCCTTTCTAATGTAGTCTTGTTCCCTTATAAAAAATGCCGTCAGTTCTGTTTTATGTAATTTGTGGAAAGCCAAAAGTGGGGGAAAGGCTCTCTTCAGGTAACCAAAGTTGTGGTGGGGCATAGGAGAAGAGGTCCTGAGATCATGGAGGGTTTTGTATATGATAGCCAGTACCCTGAACTGAACTGGGAAACCAGAGTCAATGGAGTGAACTGCAGAATGGGTGTAATATGTAAACAGCACCTGGTTCCTAATAACAATCAACATGCAGCATTCTGCAGCAACTGAAGCTTCCAAGTTGATTTTGAAAAAAGACCTTAATAGAGTGCATTACTGTGGACTAGTCTTGATATTACCATGGTGATAAGATAAGCTGAGTAAATGTAGAGGACTATCTTCCCAGATAAAAAAAGTTAGAAGAAAGCATTCTTTGTGGCTGCATTAACTTGCTTATCCAGTAGTATTGCTTAGTGCAATACAACCTCTGAGCTCTTGACTGATTCAGCAAGGGTCAGCTGGACCCCATCAAAGTGGAAAGCATTCTGTCCTTCAAAACCTGTCTTCCCAGGTATTACCTCCATTTAGGTCTTAGTTTGTTCATTCAGCCATACAACATACCCACCAGATTAGTGGCACAAGATCTCTACTGCATCCGCAGGAGATTTAGATGAAGTGATATGAAGCTGGGTGTATTCAGTGTGCTGATGGGCATCTAATTCTGACATGACAAATGATTTGTCCTAAAGGCTTTAATTAGAGCTTTAATAGCATGGAGGATAGGACTGCTCACGTGGAACCCCTCAGGACAAACCCCACACTCCTAACTGGTATCCGGCTGCATGCAACCCTTTCTGTTCAGTCTGTAAGGAGTGATTTAAACCAATTCAAAGCACAGCCCCTGATACTGCTACAGCCAAATGTTTCTACACAATAGCATGGTCTACTGTATCAAAGCAAGCAGATAGGAGCATCAAAGAGGCATGGCCTCTAGTCTACATTCAAGGCTACCAGCACCATCTGCCCTAATATAGTTTAGCCTAAAGCCAAATTAAAAAGGGTCCAGAATTGTAAGCCATTAAAAAGACAAGGCAAAGATGGATAATGCAGCAAGCATCCCGTTTGTTCTGTTCTGCATTAAGTAAATAGGCTGGCAAAGCATAGTGTTTAGAGGGTTAAGACAACTGGGTCTGAATCTGCACTCTGCATGGAAGGCTGCCAGGTGACCCTGGGCCCATTGTGATCTCTCAGCTAAACTGACCTCACAAAGTGATGGTTAGGATAAAGTTGAGTGGAGAATGATGCACTAAGTTGCTCTGCATCCCAAATAGTGAGAAAAGCAGGATAAAAATTTTATAAATAGGCAAATTGGAAGATGGTTAGGGAAAAGTAGGGGTTTCCTACCTGCATATTTGACAGGTAAATAGGAGTGAAACAGTTCAGTTGGCTTGGGGCAGTCTCCCACCCCCTTGTTCGCCCATTTATCATTGTGTTATTACAGTAGGCAGATCAAGGGGGTGGGTTTAAGTCTCCTTAGTCCTGCACATGCTGTACACTCATGAAGATGCAAAAAATAAGTGGTGAGGGGGCAACATGGAGAAAGATGTATATGAGAGGGAGGAAATAAGTGGGGAGGAGCAATAAGAAGACAACTGGTACAGGCAAGAGTAGAATTGATCTTCCCCCCAGCACCTGTAAAACTGTCTTTGCCTAGTATTGGAAACCCTTAGTAAAGCATGGTTTTTGCTACAATCCCAGATGGATAAGAGGTGGAGGAGGCAACTCTCAGCACACCAGGCTGATTATCTTATGTGGGGGCCTGAGGTGAACCCTTTCATATGAGGAAAGACTGGAGAATCTGGGACCTTTCAGTATTTTTTTTAAAGATGGCTAAAGGGGGATATGATTTAGATTTATAAAATTCCACACAGAATGGAGAAAGTAGATAAGAGTTTTCCCCACACTGTGAAACAGGAGGCTGTACCACTGGTCTGATCCAGTAGGCGCCCTGAGACACTTTGGTGAGAAGGACGGGATATAAGTCCACTAAATAAATAAATAAATAAATAGGCAGTAGTTATGTAATACAAAATGCTGTGTGAATGCCATCTTTTGAGTGCTACCTGCATAAATTGTCTCAATTTTTTACTAAGGATACTCTCAGTTTTCGTATGAGATAAAAAAAAATAGTTCTAGTAGCATTTTTTCGAAATGGAGGGGGGGCTCAAAACCTCTTGACATAGATAATGAATTTATGACTATAAATCGGAACAGCTGTGGAACAACTGGTATGTCAATTTTAGAGGAGATTGAAATACAAGTGAACATGTTGGTATCAGGCAACAGTAACCTTTTCATTTTCCATGGGACCAAATAAACTGCAGAAACTTACATCAGAACATCTTATCAGCAAGGAAAAAACGTTGGCAAAAGTTGGATAAGGCACAGTTACACCAAGTATAGCTGGAGGATAATTGGTAAAGAAGCCTGCATTTCTAGGGTTAGCAGTATGGCAGATGTTTATGCCCACAAAGTCACACATTCATGCTGTGCAGCATAGTAGGAGATAGCAGTGATATAGAGCTATTTTTAGGCTTATGAGGAAGGCAAGATATCTTGAGGCGCACACTTTTAATCATGGCATGGCCTTCAATGACATGAAGGCTTATGCGAATTAAGCAAGGACTTGCTAGCCAGCTACATTCCTTAAGGCCAAATGTGTGACAGTGCAGATACACAAGTTGGAATCCAAGTCTACTGCAAATCAAGTAGAACACTGGAGGGGGCCCAGGTTCCTGCATGAAGACCTGAATCCTACCATCCCCCCTCCCAAATCTTTGTTTCAACACTCTATGGGCTGTAGGCCACTTTCTCTCAGCTGGAGTTCATTTCTAGGAGCCAGCCTAGTGAAAAGAAGAGGAAGGACTGCAAAAAGGACATTATAGCGTTGGAAGAAGTTCAGAAAAGGGCAACTAGAATGATTAAAGGTTTGGAACACTTTCCCTATGAAAAAAGGTTAAAACGCTTGGGGCTCTTTAGCTTGGAGAAACGTCGACTGTGGGATGGCATGATAGAGGTTTACAAGATTATGCGTGGAATGGAAAAAGTAGAGAAAGAAGTACTTTTCTCCCTTTCTCACAATACAAGAACTCATGGGCATTCAATGAAATTGCTGAGCAGTCAGGCTAAAAAGGATAAATGGAAGTACTTCACACATCGGGTGATTAACATGTGGAATTCACTGCCACAGGAGGTGGTGGTGGCTACAAGCATAGCCAGCTTCAAGAGGGGATTGGATAAAAAATATGGAGTAGAGGTTCATCAGTGGCTATTAGCCACAGTGTGTGTGTGTGTGTGTATATATATATATATATTTGGCCACTGTGTGACACAGAGTGTTGGCCTGATCCAGCATGGCTTCTCTTATGTTCTTAACTGCAGGGAGCTGATCCTGTATTTACCATGTGCATACCTTTTTTGTTGAAGGCCAGCCCCTGCCTCTTTCTATATGAGGGGCATTTAAATATGGAGAAAGTGTATTTATACTTATAGTCTTATGCTGACTCACCACTTGCCTTTGCCTTCCTGGAGGAGTTGGGGGAGGTATACCATGGGGAAATTCTTAACAGAACAATAAATCTGTATCTGTGCCACTGTATCGCTTTGTAGAGAAGAGAGCCTGCACCTTCTGTGCAGAGTTTGTCAAGTTACTGCCAACTTCATAGATCAAGGACTAACAGAAGAACTTCAACTGTAATTATTCACAAATCTATTCTTTGTGGTGCCACATACTGTAAGGAAATGCTGGCAGTTTGCCCTAAGCAGGTCTTACTTATTTCACTTTTTACTTATTCCTAAAATAACTGCTGTTTTTGCCCAGAGAGCTCTCCCATCTGCTTGCAGTTCATTAGGAGGATGCAAGTATGCACACTTGCTAATTCACTTATGTGCAAACATCCTGTGTGAAATAACATCTGTTTCAGGATGTGCTCATGGGCCCCATTCCTGTATTTCACTCCAGGATCCACAGATTCAAGAAGACACCAAGCAACTTAAACAGAGAGGAAGGAGAAACTATTGGAAGAAAGTAGCCTAGATTGTTTCTAAAATATATGTAGCCTATGTTTATTTTAAAGGCATAGAGTTGCACGTATTCATAATAAAATACATGCTAGCTATCTGCCCTTGTCTACAGAGTTTATGCAGTATTCAGTTTGGGAATAAGCCAAGACACTGTACTTGGGAGCATCGTCTGAGAGAGCTAAGGAATTTGTTACAGCAGCATGTTTGAACCAGGCTATTACACTCCTTTGTTTTCTGCAAAGAAAAAAAAATCACACCAACCAGCTTTCCATTTGCGTCATAGGAAATGTGAATAGTTTGTGGGTTCTCAGCAGCTAGTGGCACTTTCATAGATGCAAACCAACAAGCTAATCTGTATGTCAGGGGAGGGTCCTACTACTTGGATGTTAAGACCTGCACGAGCACTGCACATGAGCAGCCTGTTGTCTGCAAAATCTTGAAGCAAGGGCTCAATACTGCATAAGAAGACTAGTTGCCTACAGTTTGGTCAGGAGTTATATTTTGGGCATGTCTTGTTAAAGGAATAAGTCTGAAATTGGGTTGTGTTCATTCCCGTGTTGATGTGAGCCAAGGTCCTGCACACAACCGTTGCAACCTGAAGACCTGAGATTAGACTCTGCGCTGCCATCAGATTCTAAGTCTCCCATCTTGCAAAAGAACTTTACTGCTTTCAGTACTACAATCTAATGACAGGTAAGTGATGTGCACTCCTGGACTTGTAATATATTATGTTACAGATATAGCCTATCAGGACAGTAAGCAGCATCACTGGAGTTGCGTACCAGTCTGGAAATGCATGCATTATAACTCCATGCCTGCTGAACATGTTGGCTTACCAACACAGCAAAGACTGTGGTTACCATTCTACGAATGTCTCATCAGACATTTGGCCAAGAGTGCTTCTCTGGCCATGATGCTCTTAATATTGTCAGTGTATTATGTGAAGTTCAGGACATTTGATGCAGTGCCTTACAGTATACATTCGAAGGACAATAGGAATGGGAAACATTGGCACACAATTGTCTTCTTTCTACTCTCACCACCCCAAATTTTGTCAATAAATCCAGAGTAGGTCAAGGGATGGTTTGCTAGGAATCTCGAGGGGAATTCAGACAAGAAGGAGCTTGGTTAATACAGGGAAAACATGCTCTGTTTCAGATACTAGAAACATGGCAGAAGACAAATTAGTATTGTGAAGAGCAACCATTGACAGGTCCATTGACAGGAAACAGCTTTTTGTTAAGTAAATCTAACTTTCATTATAGGGCAAAGGGACTATGACTCAACTTGATGATTTACCATGATACTTGCAAACATGATACCTTTGGGCATATGTGAAGGCTTCCCCCTCCTGTTATCAATGATCATGATCCCCAAACAATTAGTACCAGGTTCAGATCTTCCAAATCAGAGCATGAATTTCTCCCACCATTTCAAATTAAAATTTTATTAATTTGAAAAGAAAACATTTTAAAAAGAGGACAACAGCATGAATTTGAAGAACAGACCTCTACCACTCCATTATTTAGGAAGGTGAATGGTGGCTTGGTGATCTGCATGCAGCAGGCTCTAGGTTCAGTCCTTGACACCCTCAATTAAAGAATCCTTGACAGCAGGAGGCCAGATAGCCCTCCAGGTGTTCCTGAGGAATAGACAAGTGACTTAATTATTTTCTCTGGTTTTGTGCATTCTAGGGTTAGCTGCTTCCTGCTTCCACCATTACTGCCTATCTTCAAGTAGAAAGAACATTCCCTGTGGAGTTTAACTCAGAACAAAACTTAAAAAATCTTCCCACTCAGAAGTACCGGCTGAGGGCTTTGATCACAGTTGGTAGTTTTGTGTTCCACATTGCCTTCTGCCTTACCACTGTTGTTTTATAAATGCCTCTCTCTGATCTGTACTAGTACACAAGCTGGCTGAGGACTATGATGGGAAGCTTGCCCAGCAGGAGGAAGCCAGCTGCTACTCAGCCAACCCCACAAACCCATCAACCCATCAGCCTTGGTCCAAGACAAACAGGTGGGGATTACACTATGCTACAAACAAGCCTTGGGCCAGGAACTTGGGAAGGTAGCTGTAGTGTTAGATCTAGGAAGATAAGGTGATTAAATATGACTCTAGTTTGTTGCACTTCAAACTGAAGTGGGGCTCGCCTGTTTAAATTTAGCAATTGGCCTCTGACAATTCAAGACCAACTTGTACAAAAGACTGTAGTGCAATGCCTTTTGCAGATGTGGGCCATACACCCACATAAGAAAACTGCTTGCATCTGTGATGGGACTGTTACAGCACATTGGATTCAGAATGTCAATGGAGCATAGTCTATCGTCAGGTTTCTTTAGATGATGTTCAGTTATTGCAAACCAAAGATGTGGACATGCTGCTTGAGAAAGTGCATTCTATCACAACTCTGCCTTTACCCATTTTGACATAAAGTACCTAGCCAGAGGGTTGCCAACCTCCAGTGGTTGCTGGAGATCTTACAGCATTACAATTGGTCTCCAGGTGACAGAGATCAGTTCACTGGGAGAAAATGGCTGCTTTGGCAGGTGGCATCTACGGCATTGTACCCTGCTGAGATCCTTCCCCTCGCCAAACCCTGCCCTTCCCAGGCTCCAGCCCTAAAATCTGCAGGCATTTCCAAACCTAGAGCAGTCAACCCTAGAGAATGCCCTGGTTGTGTCACTTGAGTGGTAAACGCATCACTGAGGGAAAGATTTATCCTAGAAAGCATTCTTTATAGCCTGAAGGCCTAACCTGTTGGCAAGCAAGAATATCCTTTTGGGGCAAGATATCTGAGTGCATTGTGGCCACACAACTCCAGGCTTTTGTGGTAGGGAATAGATTATCTGGATCAATTTCATTCTGGCTGTGGGCCTGCTTTTGGAGCAGAAATTGGAATCTTGGTGGGGGGATAGGGTTGCCAAGTCCAATTCAAGATATATCTGGGGACTTTGGGGGCGAAGCCAGGAGACTTTGGGGGTGGAGCCAGGAACAAGGGTGTGACAAGCATAATTGAACTCCAAAGGGAGTTCTGGCCATCACATTTAAAGGGATGGCACACTTTTTCAATGCTTTCCTTCCATAGGAAATAATGAAGGATAGGGGCACCTTCTTTTGGGGCTCATAGAATTGGACCCCCTGGTCCAATCATTTTGAAACTTGGGGGGTATTTTGGGGAGAGGCACTAGATGCTGTACTGAAAATTTGGTGCCTCTACCCCAAAAAACTGCTCCCCCAGAGCCCCAGATAACCGCAGATCAATTCTCCGTGATTTTCCATTTGGAATAAATCTCCATAGGGAATAACAGAGTTCCCTGCAGACATTTTCCTCCCCTCCCCCCGCTTTCTGGCGACCCTGAAGCGGGGGGAGGACCTCCAAACCGGGGGATCCCCTGCCCCCACCTGGGGATTGGCAACCCTATGGGGGGATGACCTTCTCTGAGACAGAATCATGGGGACCTGTCTGATAGTTTCAGAAGATAGCATTGGGGAACAACTGCTTGACCTCTAGCATTTAATTACAGGATCCTATAAGCTTATATTTTGCATACCACAATTTATTAGCTACGCCTGTGGTCTGCATGATGCAGCCTGCAGGACCCACATTATATGGTCAAAGTCAGAGTTCTGATCCTTCCCTGAAGGTGCTTGTTGCATCCAAGGAGGGACACAGTGACCTGTCCCCTCCTTCCAAGATTCTCATGAAGTCCCCTCCCAGCAGCAACTAAGTTCCCTGGGGAGCAGGGATTGGATCGTTCCCTCCCCTGGGAAACGTCTTCCAGCATCCCACTAGGACAAGAAAAAAAGTTTGGAAGAGGGGTCACAACATTGGTTTTGGAAACAGTAACATGCTGCATGAGGCCTAATAAACAAAAGAGAAATCCAAAGACCAAGGTGCTGCCAGTTGATGAAAAGGCTAGTCAAGACTGGAGGAAATCTGTCAGTTATGGATGGGGTTACAGTCCCTGTTAAAAAGCAGGTGCACAATTTAATGCCGCTTAACTGGGGCTACAGGTAGTGCTACACATATCCTCTTTAATCATCTTTGGGTGGATTGCCAATCACATGAGAGGAATGATTATGTAAAAGTTCTCCATATTCCAATTAATCTAGGCTGAAGCACTATACAGTGCTCTAAGCAGAAAAGAGTCCAGTGGCACCTTTAAAGCCAACCAAGTTTTATTCAAGATATGAGTTTTGATGTGCATGCACACTTCCTCAGATACAGCTCTGCCTCCAAAGACAGATGAGAAGCTTCAGATGATTAAAATGTTAGCAGCTGGATTGCTAGCAGGTGCAAGTTACGCAGACCAAATCTTGCCAGTTTTAAAAATTCCACCCACACAAGAGGAGACCATGCTATGAAGCTAACCACAAAAGCGCACGCTCACAGCCAATTACTGCAAAAAGTATTTTGTATTCTTAGAAGAATCGCATAAAGTGCTTATGAGTGCATAAAAATCATAATACACTTATAATACTGTAAAGACAGTCACAATTCACAACATGCAGACCCGAACAAATAATCATAAATCACATTCACATATAAGCCAAAGCTTCAAAATTGTCCCCATTATCCGTTTGCAAGAGCACAGCTCTATCTTCTTAAGCTCAGTGGTGTTGTAAAGTCCAGTCCCAACGGCAGACTAGTGTGATCTCCAAATATAAGCCCAAATGAAAGTGGCTTGCCTAAAGCCTCTTCCTATTTGTAGCTGAGATGAGATTTGAACCAAGGAACGGGGCCATCCTGGGCCACACTTAACCCACAAGACTAAGATGAAGTTTCGTTTCGAAGACATGGTTGGTTTGAATACTGCAGCAGTGGGGATGGCAAGTCAAGTGATAACTGTATTTTGTCTTGCAGCTATTGCAATATGCAACTTCCCTTCTGGCCAGACAGAGCCAATACTGAAGATGGGGGAACAACTGCATCTGCTCTTTGAGTGAGTTATGCCTATACTGGCCTCCCCTGCCCTATTCTTCCTCCATTTCTCTTCTCTATCCATTTTTACTATTATGGGCATGCAGATACAGTGCTTCCAGGAGTGGCTGTTACCGTAGTATGGATTGGCATCGGTTTAGGATTAACTAATTTTATATAAATTTTAATTATTGTATGTACATTTAATTGACCTAATCTTACTGTTTTACATGCATTACTGTAACCCGCCTTGAGCCTTGCTGTGCAGGAGAGGGAGGGCTAGAAATCTAAATCTAAATAAATAAAACAGGAGCAGCAGACTTATTCCATCAAATGATCCACTGCCCTGATGATCCTGGCATAAGCACAGCACACTGTAATGGAAACTAATTACTGAGCTGCTAATTGATCTCTTAAATGATTAATTTGTATTTTAACCTTATTATTTTATTGTTGTAATGTTTTTATTAATTTCTTATTCTATGAGTTGATGTGAGCCCGCTTGTGGGATAGGATGAGAGTAAAAATCCCCAAATAAATAATAAATAAAATAAATATCTGCACTAACAGAGAAAGCTGAAGGACCAAACCCTTGTTACACTCCTCCCTCCAACTAGCTCCATGTGGTGAACCTCTTTCCTGAACTGCGAAGGAAAAACTACTGTTTGTATGGACGGTTAGTATCTCAGGATACTAATCAAATTGCCACAGGATAAACTTTTCATTGTAACAGCTGCCCCTTCCTCTAATACTTGGCAGTGGGAAAGGAAAGATCTCCAAGAAAGCTGGTGTCAAAAAGGTCTTTGCAGTTGTATGCTTTGTATATGGCTTTTGCTCAGGGATATTTTAACAAATGAGTATGCTTTAATCCTACAGGGATGGTGAATCGTGGAAAGTTGTATCAGTAGCAAGTGGCAAAGACTGCTACATTCCTAGCAACTACATAGCCAAAATCTCTTACAAGTAAGTCTTTATGTTTTTCCTTTAATTTTGCAACAACAAAATATGGCCTCATCAGGGTGTCTTGGAGAGTAGAAGGGTAGCTGTGTGTGTATCAAAAGACCAACCTCCATGAGGGACTGGACATGGTCCTGAGGAATCAGTCCTTCACCACCCCTTTAACCTGTATGAGACATGTTTTAAAGCAGTAAACATGTCTTGATGTAAAACAATTTTATTTTTGCAATATATTGTTATAATACTCTTTAAAAAATTAATATGAAATTAACACCAATACATTACATTTTTTCCCCTTCCCTCCTCCCATCCTTTCCAGACCCCTGCCAGCGTTTACTAAATTTATTTAAAAAACCCCAAGGTAATTCTAATCCTAGAATCTTCATATTAAAAACCTTATAACCAACATAAAAAAAATGAAAACTAAAGAAAAAATCAAACCCTGTAGATTGATTATAGTCCATCCTTACCCTATATTTTTAACCCTTATAAAATTTTTTTTAAAAAAATACAAATCACAGAGAAAAAAGAAAAAAACCCAAAGAAAATTATTCCTTTGTATTTTTTATCCGTTAGTCCACAGGATTTCAACTGCTGTCAAACATTACTAAATGTCCCTTTATTTTACAGTATTTTTCCACATATTTTTGGAATTTCTTCCATTCACTTTTAAATTTCTCCAAATCATAGTCTTTTAAGATTCTTGTAAGTTTGTCTATTTCACTCCAAGACAAAACTTTTAAAATCCAGTCCCATTTTTCTGGTATTTTACTTTGCTTCCATAACTGCGCATACAATGTCCTTGCAGCTGAAAGCAGGTACCACACAATCGTTCTGTCATATTTCAGAAAATTTTCCATTTGTAATCCCAACAAAAAGATATCTGGAGACTTCTGAATGTCATACCCTAAAATTATTGACATTTCTTTCTGAATCATTTGCCAAAATTGTCTTGCCTTTTCACAAGTCCACCACATATGGTAGAAAGAGCCTTCATGTTTTTTACATTTCCAACATCTGACACCTGATTATTCATTTTTGCCAGTTTCTTTGGGGTCATATACCACCTATATAGCATTTTAAAGCAATTTTCTTTAATATTGTAACATGTCGATATTCTGATAGAGTTCTTCCAAAGATACTCTCATGATTCCATCTTTATTAAAATTGATTGCCCATTTTATCATTTGAGATTTCACTACTTCATCTTCCGTAGACCATTTCAATAATAATTTATAAATTCTTGAAATCAACTTTTCATTGTCACCCAACAGCATTCTTTCCAATTCTGTTTGCTTCTTTCTTATACCTTCGTTTTTGATGTCCTGTTCCAACAAACTCTTAATTTGTTGTAGTTGAAACCAATTATATTTATACTGTAGTTCTTCAGCCGATTTTAATTCTACTTTTCCTCCATTTATTCTTAATAATTGTTTAAATGTTAACCGCATCTCATCTTCAGTATCTAATGATAGCTTTATTACTTCCGTTGGCACAATCCATAATGGCTTTCTCTCATCTCCGTATTTTTTATATTTTGACACAAGTATTTAACAAGTTTCTTCTTATATAGTGATGTGAAAACCCCATCCATCTTATTTTTCCCATAATACATATAAGCATGCCAACCAAAAACATTTCCATGACCTTTTAGAACCAATAATTTCTTATTTAATAACGTTATCCATTCTTTGATCCACACCAAACATACTGCATTATGATACAATTTTAAATTCGGCAATTGAAAATTTCCTCTTTCTTTTGCATCAGTTAAAATTTTCATTTTAATTCTTGGTTTTTTCCTGGCCCATACAAATTCTCAGATCTTCCTTTGCCATTTACTAAATTGTTTATTGTCCTTCACAATTGGAATTGTTTGAAATAGGAACATCATTCTTGGTAGAACATTCATCTTAACTGCAGCAATTCTGCCCAGCACAGACAAGTTCAATTTATTCCATTTAATTAAATCTTCATCAATTTTACGCCAAGGCTATATTTTTCATGGTAATTTCCACACCTAGATATTTTACTTTCGCCGCAACTTCACATTCTGTTACCCTTTGTAATTCTTCCTGATGGCTCTTTGTCATATTTTTACACAAATTTTTTGATTTTTCTTTATTTACATAGAAACCAGCCAATTCTCCATATTTTTGTATCTTACGAAGCAGCAATGGTGTTACATATATGGGATTTTTGTTGATAAACATTACATCGTCAGCAAATGCTCTGTATTTGTAAGAAAAACCTTTTAATTTCAGTCCCTCTATTTCCTTATCTTCTTGTTTTTGCATAAGCAAAATCTCTAAAGTCATTATAAATATCAGTGGCGCTAGAGGGCAACCTTGTCTTGTTCCTTTACTAACTACCATTTTTTTCTGTCAAATCTGCATTTATACAGAGTTTTGCTTGTTGTTCAGTACATATCGCCTTAACCATTCTTATAAAGTCTTCTCCTAATCCCAATCCCAATTTCTCCATTACTGCAAACGTAAAGTCCCAATTCACATTATCAAAAGCCTTCTCTGCATCTGCAAAAAATAATGCCACTTCTTTTTCAGGATGTTTCTCATAATATTCAACAATATCTGTAACAGTTCTAATATTATCTCTGATTTGTCTCCTAGGAAGAAATCCTGCTTGTTCCTCTTTAATGAAGTTATTCAAATGCTGTTTGAGTCGTTCTGCTAGTATCCTAGCATATATTTTATAGTCATTGTTAAGTAATGAAATTGGTCTATAGTTTTTGACATTTGTAATGTCTCTATCTTCTTTCAGTATCAACGAAATTACTGCTTCCTTCCATGTATTTGGTACTTTCCCATCAATCCTTATAGTAGTCATCAACTTCTGAAGTTTTGGTACTAACGTCTCTTCGAGGACTTTATAAAATTTTGCTGTAAAACCGTCTGGACCTGGTGCCTTTCCTATTTTTATTTAATTTATTGCAGCTTCAACTTCAGTTTTTTCAATTGGTTCATTTAAGACCTTTTCCATATTTTCTGTTAAGGGTTTTACTTGAATTTTCTGTAAATATGCATCTATTTTCCTTTTCTCCACCTTCTGACCTTGAAATAACTTAGCATAGTATTTATAAAATTCCCTTTTTATCCCTTCTTGGTCAACAATTTCTTTGCCTCCCAATACAATTTTATTAATAAATTTATTTTCCCTTTTTTCCCATTTGCCAAGCCAAGTATTTTCCAGGCTTATTTGCTCCTTCAAAGTATTTTTGTTGCAGTCTCTTAAGATTCCATTCAACCTCTTTATTTAACAAATGTCTCAGTTGATTCTGCAATATTTTAATCTCTCTTATTATTTTCTTTTTCCCCGGTTTGTTTTTAGTTCCCTTTCTTTTTTTCAATCTCTTTTTGAATGCCCAGCATTTGTTTCTCTTTGGCTCTCTTATCTTTGTTGTTCATTGTAATTAAAATACCTCTTATTACTGCTTTATACGCATCCCACACAGTTTGGAATTGAATGTCCTCCTTTTTATTTAACTGAAAGAAAGCTTTAGTTTCTTTTTCTAGAGACGTCACTATCTCTGTTTTCTGTAGCAAATCTTCATTTATTCTCCATCTCTTAGTCTTTTTCACACTTTTTGCTGACCACATCAATGGATTGTGGTCACTCCCAACTTTAGGAAGAATCTCTAATTTTTTCATCATAAGTCCAAGATCTTTTGTAGCCCATAGCATATCAATTCTTGAGAAAGAGTTATGCCTAGCTGAAAAGAAGGTATAATCACGCACCTTGGGATTAAATTTCCTCCATATATCTTCCAAATTTTCTTGTTTCACTAAATCAAAAAATGACTTTGGTAATTTCCCCTCATTATTTCTTTTTCCTGATCTATCCAAAGTATTTATGATTGTTCCATTGAAGTCTCCCATTACCATTATTTGTTCATAAATCACTTGGTCTAGTTGTTGCCCAATATCTTTAAAGAAAGAGTCTTTTGCCCCGTTTGGGGCATACAGTTCCAATAACGTCTTTTTGTCATTCAACATCACTTCCACAGCTAAATATCTTCTATCATCATCCTTAAAAATCAATTTTGGATCTAATTCTTGTTTAATATAGAACATCACTCCCCTTTTTTTCTCTTTAGCCAATGAAAAAAATTCTTTGCCTAATTGTTTATTCCATAAAAATTTGTAATCCACTTGTTTAATATGTACTTCTTGTAAACAAATTATACTACATTTTTGTTTCTTGATCCAATGAAATGTAGCCTTTCTTTTTTGCGGTGAATTTAGTCCATTTATGTTCCAAGATATTAATTTGTAATCCATAGTGATTCTTTTTTTATTCTGTATCCCCAACCCCCCTATTTTCTTCCAAAAATCTCCTCAGTTCTTGTACATTTGTAATTGTAATCCTCTTTCCTCCATATTCAAAACATAGACCTTCTGACAATATCCATGTGTATCTCACTTCATTCTCCCGCAGCTTGTCAGTCAGTTTTTTGTACAGTCTGTCATTTACAACCTTTCTTGGCAACTCTTTCATGATTCTTACTCTGCTTCCAATGTTTTTTCAAATTGTTTACTTAAGATCATTCCCACCATGTCTCTTGACATAAATCTTATTACCACATCTCTTGGTAATTTATTTTTCTTGGCAAACAATGAATTGATTCTGTATATATAGTCATAAAGATAGTTAGATTCATCAGGGTCCATTTCCAGAAATTCAGCAATGATTCTTATTATATATGTCCTTAAATCAGAACCTTCATCTTCAGGTACTCCTCAGACGTATCTGGTTTTCCATTAACTTACAGTCCTGCAGAACTACTTTCTTCTGCAATTTATTAATAATGGAATCTTGATCTTTCACTTTATTTTCAACCACATGTACTTTATTTAATGCTGCTTGTGAGTCCTTCCTGAGATCCTCAATTTCTTTTTTAATTTCTGTCTTCATCACTTCTGCACTTGATTCTATATCTTTAATTAATTGCTTCTTATCAGTTATTAAGTTTTTCATCACTTTAACCAGTCTTGCCTCCATGGCAT
Source organism: Heteronotia binoei (assembly GCF_032191835.1). Lineage (NCBI taxonomy): Eukaryota > Metazoa > Chordata > Lepidosauria > Squamata > Gekkonidae > Heteronotia > Heteronotia binoei. Next base: position 56,831,780 of record NC_083224.1, read on the forward strand.
CCAGTTGATCTTGTATTTTAGACATTTTCCCTTCCTTCAGTGAGCTGGTCCTTGCATGCGTCAATTTCAGTCCTGGCTTGTGTTCAGACATCACTGTCTTCCCACTGCAAAAATAGGCTCTTAAGTTGATCTCTCCAAATTAGAATTAAACCACAGGGTCTTGTAAATTAGAAGATGCCCTTTTCAATGAGCCCAAAATCACCATTCTCAGGCCTTCCTAACTCAAGATATTAATTTTTAAAGCTTTTAAAATGCACAAAATGGCGTCCGCGATTTTTCTAACCCTTTTGAATTTTTCCTTTTTCCCCAAAAGACCACCAAAACTAGTTCCAGTTATATAATCCAAAATGTTTCACTCTGTAATTGTATATCTGCCGGCTCCACTGATTTTTGCAGTCCCGTTCTTTTTTCTAAAACTTTTAAGTTTTTTGACCTTCCTTTAATGGCCACCGCAATTTTTCTATGGTTTTAAAATCCTACAGAAGGCCAGGAGGTTTAAAAATTCCCTTCTTCCAATGGTTCCTTCCTGCTTTTCTTGCCACTGACTCATGTTCTTGATGCTTGAAAGATCTCGCGATAGCTTTACGCCACTTCCTGTGACGTCTTCCAGTTCAGCAACTCGGTGATGATGGGGGGTTTTTTTTGCAGAAACCACAAGTATTCCAAACAATAATTGTTTTTCGTCTTTTAACTTTGCTTTTAACTCAGGTAATTCTCCTTCTTTGCTTCTAGATAGCAGGGATTGCTTATATTGCCGCCTGCAAGAACCATGCTTCATCCAAGGATATGACTTGGGCTTGTTACCCAACCTTTCAAAACCAGTGATAGTGAAGCAGCCAAACCTCAGTTGGCAAGAGATCAACAGGTATGTCAAGGGTCTGAAGAGACCAGGGCATAGTGAGCTACTCAACTGCTGCTTTTTGTGACCAGTCTGTTTATGACAACAAGCATAAAGCCCCTTAGTTCTTGTTCTATGGAAAGGAAGTATTGCTTTTGAAAGGAAAGCATTTCATGTCAGTTTGTAAAGTAATCTTCCTAAAAGTATAAAGATATCCTTATCTACAGAGTAGATCTATCTTCAAAAGCTGTACCACTGAAGTAATAAACTCATTCTTCATGAGAAAAATACTCAATCTTCTCCTTCACATCCTGTTCAATCAGAATTGCTTTTCCCTGTCCAATTCAGACCTGTTGTCACAGGATCCACTGCCAGAAGATTCTCGATCAGTCTGGGCCTGCGGGAAGCCATCAATTCTTACTTGTTGGTGACTGAAAATCTGTCTTTAGAGGACACATCTACCAAAAAGAGGAAGAAATGCAAAGACGATCACCTTGGGAAACCATTTGTCCCACAGAACTTGAAGGGGAATACAGAAGATCCACCATCATCATTCACAACATGCTATGGAATGCAGGAGGACTTTTGATTGATCTCAGTTCCAGAAGGATGCTCTTTAGTCCAAAGTACTATGTTTATTCTTTTTCCATTTCTTAACACCAAAATAACTCAAAGAATTATGATTTCCAATAGAAAAACCTCCGGCGGTGTATTTTTGGTTCTGAGAGGGTTGCAGGAGTGAATGGGCTTCTCCACTTAGGGGAGGGAGTATTATGAACAAAATGCAGTAAGCAAGAGAGGCTGTACAGAGGAAAGCAAATCTGGCTCTTCTGCTGCAAAAAGAGCTATATTGCCAAAACACCTGCAGATATCTAATCTTCATGAACAAGAATAATGCACAAATATACATAATATAGTTGTTTGCCATACAATTAGGTATTTTAAAAAGGGCTCTTCATAAAGACCAAACTGGAAGGCTACCTTAAGAGCAAGAATAGTAAGGTAATGGATCACTTGACAAATCTAAATCTAATCTGTATCACCTTGCATACACCACTGCTTCTTTTCCACTGTACTTGCAGCAAATCCAGGTCTTGAATTCAGCAGGAGCTCACAGGATCACAGCTCCTGAACCTTTCTGATGGCCTCCCCTCCTCCTCCTCACTTACCTACCTTGTCCATTGAATAGAAGGTACAGCTGCATAACAATCCCTGGATGAGCTCCACTACCTATTTTTCTACAAAACGACCCCTGAGCAAATCTAAGACAAATTTGCACACAGCATTTACCCTCTGGGGGCTGCCTAAGGGACAAGGTCCAAGTGTGGCTTGCCCCACTACATATCCTGTGCCTGTAAATTCAAGTGTTCACAATAGTGGCTTGTGGATTGGTTTAGCGCTTGCTATTTTCCAGCTGCTTCTAAAGAAAGTAAATATTATTGGAGTCACTCTGTTACAGAGGTCTGTAAATGAGGGACTTATATCCTCCACTCTTTTGAAGGGAAGCAACGGCAGCTTACATGGAGGAGGGAGGTCCAAACTGCCTTAGAAGAGGGAATAGGTTGAGACGTAAACTAAGTGGTCTGGGGCAAATAACTGCTTCAGGGTTTAAATGGGGATTTTCTGCTCCAGTTCACTATAGCACACCTGCTGTATCTGATCCTGGCTGTCTCCCTCTCTCCTTCTGACTTCTGGCTATGAAAAGGACTCAAAGCCCCACTGTCCCTGCACTGACAATCACTGTCAATTATATTACGAAACAATTATATCTGAGAGACCAAGTCTGAAACAGCTTAAGATCATACAAAACTAAAATACTACAGTTATACACTTGTACGAACAATCTGAATGTTAAAAGTCAAACCAGTAAGTTGTACTCAACCCTGTTTATTAAAATAACAGACAAAGAAACTTTCAATTTCCTCAAGCAGTGTCCTGAAAGCAAAGGGTAGATTTATCGGAAACAATTGCTGGAGTGAATGGGCTTCTCCACTTAGGGGAGGGAGTATTATGAACAAAATGCAGTAAGCAAGAGAGGCTGTACAGAGGAAAGCAAATCTGGCTCTTCTGCTGCAAAAAGAAGATACAGCAATTTCACCATACTCCCCTTTCTCACTGCAGACCATTTATACTATAGTGTATTTTGCTGATGTGTGCTTGCCCTTCAGAGGCTTCTTGGGACACGAGACAGAAGAGTCAGTCACAAGGTGTTGCAGTAACCATGGTAATAGGGAAAAGCCACTTGGTCACACAGAGTCTTGTCTCTAGGGTCTGTGGGCAGATATGGCTAAGGCTGCTTACCTATTTATGCTTCTGAAACTATTTAAATAGCCCTGGCTCAGCAACTTTAACCTGGTCAAACATTCAAAGACAATCATAAACTTTAGTCACCCACCTGTTTGCAACTGCCCACTGAAAAGCTGGAGTTTCCTGTATAACCAACATTATAGTGCAAGCATTCACAACTTCAGTAGTTTGTTTCTTAGAGTCAGATGTCATTTAACAATCACATAATGTTTATTCCAATTATTACAGCAAAGTAATTTTATCTGCTGTACAGATGTTATTCATATGAATAAGTGCCAATAAAGTGGAGACAAATTATTCCCTGAAATTAGTCTTGGCACAAAAGCCTTTTTGTGGTTATCCTTTCTGAAAGAGATCAGCTGGTCAAAATGTTAACTATAGTCAATGTTACTCCTATGACAACACTGGCTAACTGAAGTATACATAATCAATTTTTGCAGCATATAAGCATTACAGATTTATATCCATAGTTAACAATTTACACTTAAACGGGCCTTCAACTCACAAATGTGCTTTAATTTTAAACTTTGGTGTCAAAAACACAACTGTGATATCAAGGTAATAAAAATACAACTTATTCAGAACTCCATCAATGCAAGAATAGCCCATTCCTGTCTACTTCAAAGTAACCTTTTGTCCCAGATGGTGTCTAGCAAAAAGAAAAATCAATTATGGAAATATGATTTTCAGGCAAAAGATTTTTTAAAACATATCCAATACATACAATACACCAATGTTTCCAAAAGGTACTGTATAATGTAGCTTCAGCAGCATTTTCACTTTGATCTCACAAATACAAATAAGAAAACTGAAAATAAAAGTACAAAAAAAAGAAGGATTTTTGAAAACATACTGTTTAACGTAGTACCCCACTGCTTGTGGGGACAGTACCTCATGCATAGATCTTGAGGCTTCATTTACACATATATAAAATAAACTGATTCCCAAAACCACACATTTACAAGTGTCTACAAGGAGAAAGTTTATAATATTCGAAGACTACATTTGAAACTATAACCGGAATGGAAATTATTAACAATTGGGTAGAAAACTACACCGTGTCTATCACAGACCATGGCTAAATCTGAATTTGCAGTACACTGTTTCTCTCACAGACCATTCTGTACCCTATCATGAGGGTGGGACTCATTAGTACTATAACATGGGAGGCACAGATTGGCCAGACTCAGAAATTCAAGAATGCACAGAAGTACAACATAAATGGGTTTCCTGGTACCATAAAAGGCATGCTACTATGACATGATAAATATGGAAAACAATCATTTACTAGGAAAAGAAGTGCAACCAAATTGTGACCTTCTACTACATCTATCTAAAATAGTAGACATGTTTCAGGTCATTATTTGCAAACCCCTTGTAACAGTTTACAATAAAATTAGACATTCATATTTGCTAGGCTTGAAAATAATATCTTCTGTTGATTAAATACTGTGGTTATGCATAAACCAGTAGAATAAAATATGACTCAATCTGGTGTACTAGTCACTTAAATAAACAATGCAGAATGTAATTTACAACCTCGGTCAACTAATTGGGGTTGGGGTTTTTTTTTTTTGGCTCTTAGAACTTTGTTCTCCAGTGGCACAATTTTGTCAGTGTATATATGCAATAAACTTCAATCTTGAAGTTCTAAATAACTTGATGTAAGGAGTGAAAGTCTATTGCCAGCCTGCTCCTTGCCTATGAGGACAAGAATAAATCCCTTTCCACAACATTAAAAAATGCCTAGCAAAAGCCAAATGAACAAAAAGGGCGACCTCATTACTGTTCTTGAAGAGTAACACTTGTCTTGAAACAATTCCCTGAAGTCAGTCCTGCATCACATGCAACGAGCATGCTATTTCCACTTAAACAGTGTTCATCACGTGATATGCTCCAGTCACCATGTAGAACTCTCCAGTATCATGTTGAACAGCAAAGCGCTATTTGTTGCACTTTGCCCAAGTCTGTGAGGAGTTGTTTTATACAATGTTTGAGTTGTGGGAGTCTAGCTAGTGGTTCCGGTGGTTCTAGCTCTCCAGTATAATCCAACCAGCTCTCCAAAACTGCAAAAGAAAGAAGGTTAATGTTCACAAATATTCATTTATGAAGGTGCCACCCTGCAAAACTGAAAGATCTGTAACTATCTGTTCACATGCATTCTCTGTGGAAGTTCCCACCTTGTGCAGTGGCCTGCCTGAGGAGGTCAGAAAGGCCACACACTTCTGTCATTTCACAGAACATGCAAAACAAAATCTTCAGGAGGTTATTTCTATAAAGGAATTAAAACAGTAGTATAATGGAATAGCTCATGGGGTTTCTTGTATAAGCGAACAGGATTGTAGTCTATTCCTGTGATTACTGTAGGTGTTACCTTGCTTTTACTGCATTGTTTCTGTCATTGTCGTCTTAGGGTTTTTTTTTGCTTTTCATTGTTGCTTGACTCCTACTGTATTGCTTACTGGAGATCCTTGCTGCCTTATCAAACTTTATTTTAAATCTCCAGAATCTCAGAGAGAAAGGTGGGTAATAATGAAGTAAGTAAAGAAATAAAATAAATATATCTTACCACCACTGTCTGGTGGCAATCCTAAGAACATTTATAAGGAAACATGTTCCACTGAACTCAGTGGAACTTACTTCCTGAGTAAATATATTCCTGAGTAGATATGTTCAGGATTGAACCATAATTTCAGTAGATTGTTCCTCCTTTTTCAGATACTTAATTTAAAAAGAAAGAATGATAACGTGTCCTTAGGGAACATTCTTACTATCTATAACCAAGCAGCATCATATAAACATCAACATTTTAATGATATTCACGTGTATACAAACACACACACTCTCTTTTCAGTAATTAGATGTTTTGTATTTCCCCTATCCAATTCCCTTTAGTAGAAATGTGCAATTTCTGAAATGACACATTTTCTGAATAAATATTTGTAATGCCAAAATATGTAAATACCTTTTAATTAAAACTTCAAAGTTATTACTATTAAGATGAAGATAAAAGCTCCCAAATGAATCTTTAGAATGAAGCAAGGGTCTGGAAATTGAGACTTTAGGAATATGCAACAATGCTATCAAATTGAAGATAGGAAATGTGTTTATCATGGGATAACTGACATTTGAAAATTCTACCGCCAGAACACACTTTTTTAAAAAACAAAATATTGATAGGTTACAGCTTTGAAGTCAGTTTTTACTTTTGGATTTTACCGAATACATCTTGGGTACATCTTGGAAGACAGAACTAAATCCTGAGATTTAACTGGCATGTGCCAACAAACAGAACACAACTTTGCAGTTTTGGAAGGAGTGAGGAAATAACTGTCTTGGCTAGATGTTCTAGCAATTTGTTGAAAGTTTCCAAGAAGAATATGGTGTGTCTTTAAAGCTCTGTCTGTCCTTTGTGGGCTCTCTTTCATTCAAGCAGAAGAATGCATCAGGCACATGAGAAAAGAAGAACCATACAACATATTTCTGAATTTCAATGTGCTCTAACAGCATTTGTCACTTAGACCAGGGGTGGCCAATGGTAACGCTCCAGATGTTTTTTGCCTACAACTCCCATCAGCCCCAGCCAGCATGGCCAATGGCTGGGGCTGATGGGAGTTGTAGGCAAAAAAAAATCTGGAGAGCTACCATTGGCCACCCCTGACCTAGACTATTGTAGCCAGTTCCTTGTCTCCAAATAAGTATTCACTTTTAAAGCAGCTCATCTGTTATTTGCTCTCTTTGTGCCTGGGTCTCCTGTTATAAAGTTTCCAAGGGTTCATATACAGTTTCTCCTGTATACATCAAGCAAATTCCACCTCAAGCTGTTTAGGGCTCAATTCTTCAGCAAAAGCTTCCCTGACCTATCCCAGCTTCACTTTATCTGCATCCTCCATTGCAATTACTATTCATTCATAACAAGAATAGTGAAGAGTTGTTTTTTTCTATATACTCACAGGGTCTTGGGTTATGTGACCTTAAATCAGTGTGCTTGATTAGACAAAAGAGAAAACAAGACATTTACCATCCAATTCCTTTTCAATTAAATCCATCCTATGTGTAACTTCATCTTGAAGAGACTCAACATGGGCTAAAAGGTTAAGCTGCCACTGCAGCTGGGAATTCACAACTCCTTCCTTGTCCTTTTCCAGCAGCTTCACTTCAATAGTATCTTCTGATGTGACTTTCTTGGACATATTTTCTCTTACCTGTCAAAATATGGAAGTTATTTTTTTGTAGGCACTGAATCAGCCAATATAATTTTAAAGTTACAGTTACAGGAGTTGATAGTATTTGGCTGTGCAATTGATTATTTGTAATTTCCAGGATTTCAATAGCCAGTTTTTGTTTTCGTTTTTTTCTTGTGTAAAGACTAGCAATTATCCCAACTAGTCTGAACATACAGAAATTTTATTATGAATAAAGCCTCCAAAATGTCTTAGTGTGTTTTAAGTCTATAAATTCTTCTTCAGGCAGAATTAAAAGTGTTTATTGCAAACATGCATGGAATATTAGAAAACATTACAACAGTTAGCTCTTAGAGAAGGAAATGAACCAACACTTGGTTTCCATGCAACAATCTCAGAAGTCCTAAGAGATAACTAAAGTCTTTGGAATACGGCTGACTTGGAGGAGAAAACAACTTACATGGTCTGAGGCACCTGATATGATCTTATGACAAAGCAAGTTTAAGTCTGGTTAGAGCCTCAGTGAGATGCTCCCTAGGAACATTATGCATGTCACCTTGTATCCCATGGAAGTAAAGTGGGTTATTGTTGTTGACTCATTTAAAAGCCTTTGGGTTATACTGGATCCAACCTTATTACAGAGAAGCAAGTTACTGCAACTGCAAAAAAAGCTTTCTACCAAATCAGCCCAATCTGTAAATGGCCCCTTACCTTGAGACAGTTGATTTGGCCATCTGGATATGTGCCACAGTAACATTGAGACCCGACTACTGTAATGCACTGTATATTGTCCCTCCTCGAAATCAACTTGAAACTCCAGCTGATCCAAAATGCCAAAGCTTGGCTATTATAGAGAGCTAGATGGAATGTGCATATTGCTCCTATTCTGCAGACACTCCATTGGCTGCCCATTTGTCACTGGGCTCAATTTAAGGCATTGGCTATCACATGGCCTTGGTCTTCTTACCTACAGGACCACCTCTCTCCCTTTGTTCTATCATGACAGCTTTGGTCATATCAGCAGGGGCTTCTGTGGGTGCCAACCTGCAAATGGATTATATCAATAATTCCTGATACATGTACTTTCTCCATTGTGGCTCCCACCTTATAGAATGGCCTACCCATGGAGGTCGGGAAAGCTCCTACTCTCCTGGCTTTCCACAAACTATGCAAAATGGAATTATGCATGAGGATGTTTATGTACAAGTAATAAGGTTGCACTGTACAAAATGATTTAAAACTTGGATAAATAATCAGGGACTGCGGTCTATATTGCTGTGTATAGCTTGCTGTAAGTAGGATCCTATTATGCAATTTTTGCTCCAGTTAATGTTTCATTTTAATACTTATGCTACATTTCAGTTCTTTCTGGTTGGTTCCACAATCTTACAATCCTAATGCATTGCTTACTGGATGTTCCATGTAATTGTTTGTACTGACTCAGTATGTGTAATCTGCCTTAAGTACCCGTGAGAAAGGCAAACTACAAATAATATAAACAAAATAAATGTAAGTGTAATAGTCAATATATGACATATTAATTCTTCACAGTTCTCCAGCTGAATCATTTAGCACAGCAGAAGACAGTGGACACAGTCCTCAAGGATGACCTCCAGAGACACCTGGACTGGAGTGGGTTGACACTGCTGTTGCTCTTAGACCTAACAGCAGCATTCGACATGGTCGATTACAGTCTTATGACCCACCGCCTCACCAACATAGGAGTGCGGGGGACTGCCTTACAATAGTTTTCTTCCTTTCTCCATGGTCAGGGACAGAGAGTGGTGCTTGGCGAGAAGGTCTCTCTGCAATACCTACTGGAATGTGGAGGGCCACAGGTGTTAATCCTCTTGCCAATGTTTAACATCTATATGTGCCCCGTTGCCAAGTTGAACTGGGGGTTTAGGCTGGATTGTCATAAATATGTTGATGACACCCAGCTCTATCTGTTGTTGGATGGCTGCCCAGACTCTGCCCCAGAGTGCTTGGACAGGTCTTTGGAGGAGGTGACTGTGTGGCTACCGCAGTCAATTAAAACTAAATCCAACAAAGATGGAGGTCCTGTACCTGAGCCCCGGGGGGGGGGGGGGGGGGGGAGGGTAGATTTGGAAATCAGACTCCCTGCCTTTCATGGGGCACCACTGGTGCCAGTCCTGAATAGGAGAAGTCTATGGGTAATTCTGGATGCCTAGGTCACTATAGTTGCCAGGTTGGCCTTTTATCATCTCTGGCAGATCAGGCAACTGGTTCCCTATCTCTCTCTCTACGCCCTGGCTACAGTGACCCATACAATGGTCACTTCCAGGCTTGATTACTGTAACTTGCTTTATGCAGGCTTACCCCTGAAACTCATCTGGAAACTCCCGCTAGTGCAAAATGCAGCAGGATGCCTGCTGACTGTGACGGCTGTGTGGGCACACATTCAGCTGATGCTATGTCAGTTGCACTGGCTACTAATTGAGCACTGGATCCATTTCAAAGTGCTGGTATTAACCTTTAAAACTCTATGTGTCCAGGGACTGTTATATCTAAAGGACTGCCTCTCCCCATATGTTCCCAGAGAGCTTTGCAGTGGGTGGACCATCATTTACTGGTTGTTCCCGGCTTAGCCTCAACCCAGGCCAGGGCCTTTTCTGCCCTGGTGGAACATGCTCCCATCTAAGATCAGGGCCCTGCGGGACCTTTTACAATTTTGCAGGGCCTGTAAAATGGAGCTGTTCCACCAGGCCTTTGGTTGAGGCAGCAGGCGCCCAATTTGGCATCGCTTGCTGAAGTTTTCAACTGCCTGCTGCCCACATTAATAAGATCTCTACTGCTTACGGTTTTGGCCTAGTTGCTTCCAGCTATTTTGGACTGTTGACCCTTAGTAATGTGTTGTAGCACCTGTCTTTTTAAATTGTTTTAATTATTTCTTTGTCATAACTGTTTTTAATGATTTTGTAAATTATTTCAGCGACTTGCCCTGTGCCTGCTTGCGGGGAGGGTGGAATATAAATTGAAATAAATAATCAGCATCTGATTATAAACAGCTTTCAATTAAGGTATCTTTCAATATACATGTTTTTATATTTACAAATTACATCATTTGGCATTTGCAATATATCTGTCAATCAACAAGAAATACTTTTTTTTCTTTTCTCCTTCAATTAGCAGTTACCCAGAATCCCCAAATGCAGTTGAACTAATAGGACAGCTCAGTGTACAAGCATGGCTCTGAATAATAATTGGGATCTCTCACTTCATTTGCTTTAGGGGCAGATTCTTCTCTTCGGCTGAAATCCAGAAAGAACCCAATACTACATACCTTAGAATAGTTATGTTTTGATTCATTCTCCAGCTTGCATATTCCTTTATCCAGTTCCCATCCTAATCTCTCCACTATAGTATCATCTCCGTTCTCTCTTATCCTGTTCACACCATCATCTATGTCCGAATTTCTGGTTTCTACAACAAGTCTCTGTTCTATAGCAGGATAGTAGGCTCGAGGTTTTTGGTAACAGTGTTCACTAGTGATATAAGATTCCTCTACAGAAGGAATGGTAGAAGGTTTCTCAATTGTTCCATTTAAAGTTCTGTAACTTGTAGTCTCCTCGTTGCAGCAGTTTTCATCAATGTGAACAAGGCGCGTGCTAGGAGACTTCTCATCAGCTTCAAGATGCTTCCAAGGCTGACACCAGAGCTTTAAGTCAGGATGTTCTTTGCTTCTGATAAAAAGCACAAAAAAGTGAAAAGGTCATCTTTAAAAAGGCTGCTTGAGCAGTAGGTAAAAAAAGTTCAGATTCTACAATTTACAGTTATAATTCAGAATGTCAAAACAGTGCTTACTGCAAAATGCTCATCTTCAGTTGAAGCCCATGGAGTACTTCTATTACTTTTTGGACATCCCCAAGAAGCTGGTGTGTAGCTACTATTTTCTTAGCATTCTGATGGGAATAATTTTCTCCCAGAAATGCTAAGCCATGCATGTGACCACTGCATAACCACTCCTTCTCATACCAGTACTTCAAGCTGGACCGTTTACCTAAAGTAACAGTAACAATGAAGTAAATGACAAATAAATTAAATATCTGAACATCATTGTTAGGAAAAAATTTCATCTTCAACTAAGTCTTGAAATTATTTCAAGAATTGGAAATTCCTAAAAAAGAAAACTAAAAAATATGTAGTTTTAACTAGAGATCCCTGAAGGCAGATTAGTAGTAAAACCTTCCTGAGGAAGGATGGGATACAATTATACCTGATGAATAATTTAAAGCTACACAGTAGTATCCTAACACATAAATAAACAAAGGCATTCAACAATATTTCCATTTTTCCATTTTTTTAAGAAACAGTAAACTAAAGAAAAATGGATGGGAGGGAGACATCCAGATGCAAATCAATATGTTACATGCCCTGAGCCTGTCTTGGTGGGATGGGTGAGATATAAATCCCAGAAATAAATAAAAATAAAACAATGCAGTGAATTTTCTCTTGTAAAAAGCTGTGGAAGCTGATAATATCATTATGAGTGTAAATCTACCCATCAGTGAGCTGCACTGAATATAGTGGACTGTTTGTGAGGAAACATGCAGAGGGGACTAAGCTACACACAATTCTTTATTTGAAACCTAAAGGTAAAGGTAGTCCCCTGTGCAAGCACCAGTCTTTTCTGATGTTGCTTTCACAACGTTTTCACGGCAGAATTTTTATGGGGTGGTTTGCCATTGCCTTCCCCAGTCATCTACACTTCCCCCACAGCAAGCTGGGTACTCATTTTACCGACCTCGGAAGAATAGAAGGCTGAATCAACCTCGAGCCGGCTACCTGAACCCAACTTCTGCTGGGATCGAACTCAGGTCGCGAGCAGAGCTTAGGACTGCAGTATTGCAGCTTTACCACTCTGCACCACAGGGCTCTTATTTGAAACCTAGTAGATCATATTAACAGAAAGCATACAGTTCTTTGAATAAGCCAATACTCCAAAAATTCCTGTGCTGCCAATAAAGCAGCTGCTGTTGCCTCTATAGACTCACTCTCACCACACTAGCTAACCTCTCCCTGTCATAGATAACAAGAAAATCACACCTGGATTCTTTGTATGCTATAGCAGCAGCTGCTCTTCTCTCTCCCTACTAAAGGCAAAACTAATAACTCCGAGAGAGAATGATGAAGAAGATATGGTGCAGTGTTCTACTTGCTCTCACAAGAACTGTGAGAATCTGTGTTGGCTGTAGCAGCTCCTTCAAGAGAAGGCAAAAACTGCAGCACTCCTCTGTTGCCACCTGTACTGTCTGTCAGAACAACAGATTTATACCCCGCCCTTCTCCCTGAATCAGAGACTCAGAGTGGCTTACAATCTCCTATGTCTTCTCCCCCCACAACAGACACCCTGTGAGGTGGGTGGGGCTGAGAGGGCTCTCACAGCAGCTGCCCTTTCAAGGACAAGTCCTGCGATAGCTATGGCTAACCCAAGGCCATTCCAGCAGTTGCAAGTGGAGGAGTGGGGAATCAAACTGTTTCTCCCAGATAAGAGTCCGCACATTTAACCACTACACCAAACTAGCTCTCTAATTCAATTAAGGAACAAAGTTGTTTTAAAGTGGCAGGCATGTTAACAGTATACACATTATCAAAGATTTCAGGTTTTCACGGCTGGTAACATCATTAGGGTTTGTAGAATCTTTCGGGATCAAGTGCCGTGTTCTACTGGAGAAAGTTTTCCTTCCAGACGTTTCGTTCTCAGCTGCGGAGAACATCCTCAGTGGCGTTGCAGCCGGAGCAGGCGCTCAGACCTTCTTGGCTGCTGTGCATTGAGTGGGGCCAGGGCTGCTGGAGAGCTGCTATTTCTAGGCTGGAGGGGGTGTGATGAAAGGGCAATTGGTTTGTGGATGTGCCCATTGTTTGGTGGGGCTTCCTGGAAGGGTAGTGATAAGGAAACTGGCTGTTGAATGTGACCATTGTTCCGTGTTAATTGCTGGGAGGGTTGAAAGGGGTTTGAAGATAAGGAAGATGGTTGTTGACTGTGCTGATTGTTCTGTGGAATTTGCTGGTTGTTCTGAGACTTTCTGCAATTTATAGTCTGTAGGGTGTTTTGCAGAGCTGGGTACCAAGATTGGTGGATGAAAATGCCTTCTTCCTTTCTGTTAAAATTGTGCTGGTGTTTGTAAATCTCAAGCTGAGAACGAAACGTCTGGAAGGAAAACTTTCTCCAGTAGAACACAGCACTTGATCCCAAAAGATTCTACAAACCCTAAGTATACACATTATTTAAAGAAATAGGGTTGGATCCAACAATCCATGAATAGTTTACTCATGGAATGGGAGCTTTCCTGCCTCCTTGCTGCCAGTGTACCCTTTCCATTCCTGTAAATTGTACACAGATCCAGAGACCCCCACATCCAGTATCAGTACAGGGCACAATGTGGAGAGTGGCAGTGGGAGAAACTGGCCAAAATAAAACTTCTAACTAGCAGAAGTGACTATACCATGCAATCCAGCCCACATGTTGGATCTATATATATATTTACTACATGCTACTAGAAGATTCTGCAACTTTAGAAATTTTTGTACCTGGAGGATCCTGACAAATATAGCAAGTATATTTTTCAGGTACATTATCTTCTAATAATCCCATACAGACTCCATGCTGCCAACACAGACATTCTTCACACTATGGTCATTGAAAAACAGAAATAAAGCTAGAATTAGATCAGCCATATAGGCAGACAGACAAAAAACCCCTCTTTAAATATTTTACAAACATGCAGATTTACAATATTAATATTTCTTTAACATTTATTTTACAAATGGAAGAAATTAAATTAAAATCAATGGACTTCTTGTTGTAGTTGTCTTTTACTGGATGAAGCTGTCATACTGGAGAAAGACTCCATTTGAGGAACATTCACAGGATCCAACTCAGCATCTTAGCATCACTGCTCTGTACTGAGAATTCTCATCTAAAATACATGAGCTATACTATATGATTACCAATGCACATACAAGCAAATGGCTAATCTTAATATAGTTTGGATATCCAGGGGAGAGAGCTGCAATACAGTCAGTGTAACAAACTCCTACTACATGTATTTTAAACTACTACTTTTGTGTTTCCATTTATTTTGGTGCACCTCCATTATCTATCACTATATACCTGAATCATGAAGTCATTTTCTTCTTCCACTTCACAAATGCACCGGACAATTTCAAAGTCATTATCATCATCTTCAAGATCATCATCAGGATTAGTTGTTACATCAATGTCCTGACTGCAGTCATCATCACTCCAAAGCAAACTATCTGTGGATGACTCACTCAAAGTATCATCCTCTGCGGACAAGAAATAGAAACCATTAGGGTGATTACAGAAATATTGCCAGAGGAGCTGGCCATTCTAAATCAGCATAAATTGAGAAATACCCGTTGCCAATGTCATCCAACATTCCAATTAACGTTTGAAATAGTAGTTCTGTGCTAGACTTGGACAATGTGTTAAATCTTAACTATTACTAAATGAGTGTAAAGTATATAGTACAATCTAAACATTGATTTCAATGAAGGCTTGGGGGCTTTTTTTAGCCAAAAAGCAGAGATTTAAATAAATACCTCTCACTGAAATCAAATGAATTTAAAAGTGCATGATTCAAACTGAATTACGCCCATAAATAGCTGCAGTCCTACATAAAATATTTTCTTCTGTTACATCTGAATAGAAATCCACTTGCATTGTCTTAATGGTTACAATCTTTTACTTGTATAAAAGCCGGTTCCCAATGTCCTATTACAATACTGGGCCACCTGGAGAAAGCATGTTTCTGGCCTCCACAGGTCTACAGTAGAGAGCCAGTTTGGTGTAGTGGTTAAGTGTGCGGATTCTTATCTGGGAGAACCGGGTTTGATTCCCCACTCCTCCACTCGCACCTGCTGGAATGGCCTTGGATCAGCCATAGCTCTGGCAGAGGTTGTCCTTGAAAGGGCAGCTGCTGTGAGAGCCCTCTCCGCCCCACCCACCTCACAGGGTGTCTGTTGTGGGGGAGGAAGGTAAAGGAGATTGTGAGCCACTCTGAGACTCTTCGGAGTGGAGGGCAGGATATAAATCCAATATCTTCATCTTCTACTGTACTACAGGATTAAGTAAACAGATGGCAATCTGGGTCATGGTTAAAAAGAGGTAAACTGTCCTTTATTCTTCACTGCCCTGAGTATAGGTGGCACATGTGTGCAAGTGAGCAAAGCACACCTATATGCATTGTACTCTGGATTCAGCACTATATAATGGTTTTAAAAATTGTAATATGTTTTTAAACTGGAAAATGTAAATTATGGTTTTATATATTTTATTGGTTTAACTGTGTAGATATGATACTGTGAGCTGCCCTGAGTCCACTTGTGGAGAGGGCGGGATATAAGTCAAATGTAATAAAAAAAATAAAAAATACTCTAAGGTTCCTTACTACATACATATGGTGTGAAAGTACTGAATGTGAGAGGTATCATAAAATACACTCCCAGTGCTTCTCTTCCCTGCTGCCCAATTCATGTGTGAGTTGACCAAGATTCTAGGTCACTGAGTTCCAAATTCAGCACAGCTGAGATGGGCAATGGAGAAAAAGGAACAACTGGGGAAGGCACTATTCTACATGTGCTGGCTAACAGTGCAGGTGGGGTAGTGGCCTTCTTCAACTATATCTGAGACAACACTGCTTAGCAATGGAACACTATAGGCCACCAGTCTTCAGTCTTTCCCGACCAGGGTCCAATGGGTTGCAAGAGCGCAATGGAAGTCACATAACATCAGACTCATACCACAGGAAGGAGGGAGCAGAGTTATGATCTCACCAGTGTTAAACGACTATGGGCACCACAACAAAAGAGCTGGGGAGAGGCAACACAAGCCAAGCACCAGGATGTGTACTGCTGTGAGGAACAAGTCAAGGGTCTGGGCAAAATACTCTCAACCACTGAACAACCCTACTTTGTCATTCTGCTGCTCTCCTGCATTCTTGATCTCTACCTTGTAGGTCTTTCCAAAAGGCTGCAAAATGGCTACTTCAATAGGGGGCTTTTGACCCAGTAGGAGCTCTGTGATGCACCAAATACTTGAGGCCAAATCCATGGATTGACAATGACAGCTCTAGGCCACAGGCTTTCAGAGTATTCAATATGAAGGGAACCCCTTTCCATGTAAATTCACCTGTTCTAAAACCACCTAAACCTCTGTCTCGCAGAGAAATTAGAACACAGATTACATGCTCAATTTGTAAGAGAGTGTTGGCCAGATTGTTTTACTAGCAGAAACAAAAGAGTATGTCTTAGAACAAACAACACTCTACTAAACTGCATACTTCAGGGGAACATAGGTCTTGGTGAAAATTTTGTCTGTTAGAAAGTCATCTGGTGTTCCAGTTTTTTCAATAAAGAGGCTCCTAATGAGTTTCCAAAAACAGATAGGCTTCCTTGGAACACAGTCTGAAAACTACTGCTCTAGGCAATGCCTGTTGTACTGTCTTGGTTGCCCAGCAAGAAGTGAAGGAACAAATGGGAGAAGGGTGAAGCAGGACTGCAAGCTACCCGGGTTGGCAGGAAGGGGTAGGGAGTGTTTCTCAGAAAACAATTAGTTCATTGATGAACATGGAATTATATTTGTCAGAAATGAAATCTGGACTTCCTGCATATGCTGTAAAAGTTTCTATGTACTGCTAAGATGTACATTTAATGTATATCTTTCAATATGAATCAAGTACTTAGCAGAGTGATAGTGAGGGTGTCACAAGTTGTATTCCCTCTAAGCTGAGTTTTTGTCTTAGCACAGGAAGGATGGTCCATAAATTAGCAAACTAATTTATGAGGCAGCTCACAACTTTAATGCCAGCTCATGAAGTAGAATTTTTACTCACAAGACTCCACAGCTTAAAGAAAATATTGGTCATAAGCAATACTCCCTCTAAGCTGTGGAATCTTGTGAGCAAAAATTGTACTTTGTGAGCTACTGGCATTAAGGTTGTGAACTACTGCATCAATTAGGTTCCTCTGGGGCCATTTTTCCTGAGCTAAGACAAAAATGTGTGAGCAGGAGGATAAAAACTGTGAGATAGCTCACATTAACTCAGCTTAGAGGGAACACTGGTCACAAGTAACCTTATAATTTTTATAAATGTAGCAATTTGCTGATATTGTAAACAATCTTTCAGGATTAATATGCAGGTATCTGAAGTTATAAAGCCCCGTGGCGCAGAGTAGCAAAGCTGCAGTACTGCAGTCCAAACTCTCTCCTCACAACCGGAGTTCGATCCTGGTGGAAGATGGGTTAAGGTAGCCGGCTCAAGGTTGACTCACTCTTCCATCCTTCCAAGGTCGGAAAAAAGAGTACCCAGCTTGCTGGGGGGAAAGTGTAGATGACTGGGAAAGGCAATGGCAAACCCGTAAAAAGACAATGGCAAACCCCGTAAAAAGTCTGCCAGAAAACACTGTGATGCGATGTCACCCCAGAGTTGGAAACTACTTGTGCTTGCACCTTTACCTTTTTATCTGAAGTTATACTTTATAACTGTATGTTTCTTTTTATAATTGTATATTTCTTTTTAAGTAGTCTGACCAGTGTTTCTCTGCAGAGGATAAAGAGCTATTTAAAATGGCTGCCTCAATTTAATTTTCATACAGAACCTTTAGGAAAAACAAATTGATAGCAGCAATAAAACTGTACCAATATTGTTATCATTGGTTGGTCAGCAGGAACTTATTTGCATATTAGGCCGTACTCCCTGACACCAAGCCAGCCGGAACTACGTTCCTGCTAAAAAAAAAAAAGCCCTGGTCATGTCTCTCAACCAGGATAATATGCATGCCAATCTCTGCACATACAAACAAATGGGGGGGAGGGAAGCAAAAGAAGGGCAGCCTAGGGTGAGTGAATAAAAACCCACTCCTATCATGGAAGTATGCACTTATTTTGTCATTGTGGTTCAGTACTGTTTAAATTTAGTTTGTAAAAGGTGGCCATTAGTTGAACACATGAAGCTGCTTATCCTGAATGAGACCCTTGGCCCATCAAAGTCAGTACTGTCTACTGGCAGCAGCTCTCCAGTGTCTCAGGCAGAGGTCTTTTGTATCACCTACTGCCTGCTCTTCTCCCTTTTTTTTTTAATCCGGAGATACTAGGGATCGAACCTGGGACCTACTGCATGCAAAGCACATGCTCTAAGTCGTAATGCATTTCAGGAAGTGTTTACAGACTTAATTTTCTCTCCTCTAGTACTATTTTCTTAATTCCCTACATGCAAGAATTATTTTAAAGCCTTCAGTCTCTTTACATACAGTATAATGACTGAGACAAGGTATGACCACTATGAGTACAGATTTTAATTATTATTAATTTGTTTTAGAGTAGTTGTGGACATTACCTTCTAAGAAGTAGGTAAAGGTTGCTTTTAAGATTAAGAAAAATACAAGTCACCTTTAAGCAGAAACCAAATCTAGAAGATTTCAGCCTGAAGGTTGAGCATTCTGGAAAGATATAAATGTTTCAAATGCAAGAATTTAGAAAGGAAACTTACTGTGAACATAACAATAATTGGTAACTGGCAAGAACTGGCCTTAATTCATTTAAGAAATATCAAGGACTAAAAGCTAAAGGTAAATGAGTGGAACAGTGAAGTAAGCAAACACTGCAAACACTGCAAGTCACAGTGTGTACCACTGACTAGCACTTAACTACGCAAAAATTTACAATTTTTCAGGAATTATTTTGCTGTAAGTTGCCTTAACGATCTTAACATGATGTTTACCTTCAGATGTTCTTAAGTCACAAAACACAAAATGCAAAGAAAGATTACAATCTCTGATAGTACTGTATATACAATTACGGTAATAAAAACAATTAACTTAAAATACTGCGTCCTTTACAAGATGAAACATCTTGTTTCCAGAGTAATCCATATGAACATATGAAGCTGCCTTATACTGAATCAGACCCCCCTGGGTCCATCAAAGTCAGTATTGTCTTCTCAGACTGGCAGCGGCTCTCCAGGGTCTCAAGCTGAGGTTTTTCACACCTATTTGCCTGGACCCTTTTTTGGAGATGCCAGGGATTGAACCTGGGACCTTCTGCTTACCAAGCAGATGCTCTACCACTGAGCCACCGTCCCTCCATATTGTGTGCAGTAAGATAACCAATATTTGTGTGTTTATTAAATGATATTTTTATTGCTTAAATCAATCCAATTGGGGGGCGGAGAATATGGAAGACAGCAATATTTTTATAGGAAGTTAGTACGAAGTTATGTAACTCATTGAATGCTTGCTAAGATATGATATTATAAAGTATTCTATCATTTCCTATTAACTACAAATATCTGAAAATGTGAGTTATTTTTCAAAAATGTCTCTCAAAATTAACTTTCACATCTTCAACTATTAATCCATACAATGCAAACTTTTGTCTGAGGATCACAGATGAAGACATGATAAGAATGCCTCCTTATTCACCAAAGTGAATCCTTATAGAGCATGTCTGGATGCAGAAAACCAAGTAAAGAATTACAGCATCACCTTTAATTGTGTTCCTTCTATGACAATTTGGGTATCAGGAATGTTTCAAAAATGCATCTGTCGATTATACTATTTGCATAAAATGAAGCCCACATTTTCCCCCTGTAGACCCTACCATAATGGGTATCCTGGTGTGATGTGGGGGGGGGGGGGAGACACCTTGATTTTTATTTTTCCTTCTTATACATTCTATATAAAGGCTTCAGAGAAATGCACCTGCTTTCAGCATCTGTATGTTGTCATGTATTACTCTGCATTCTTTACAGATTGTAAAATGGCTAACTCAGTCCAGAAGCTGACCTTGAACATAGCAAGGACCAGTGCTGTTTGGAGGTGTTCAAATTCCAGCATTGTTAGCTCAAACTTAAACTGAAAAAAGACTTAAACTGCTAGGCCATTCAGATTAGACCTAGATCTGGAGGAGAAGAACAGGTTTAACGGATTTGATTTGATAGACAAGAGTGCCTGAAGAACCATGCATGGAGGTTTGTGACATTGTACAGAAGGCAGCAATCAACACCATCCCAAAGAAAAAGAAATGAAAGAAAGCAAAATGGCTGTCTGATGAGCCTTTGCAAATAGGTGAGGAAAGAAGGAAAGCAAAAAGCAAAGGTAAAAAGGAAAGATTTACCCTAATTAATGCAGATTTCCAGAGAAAAACAAGGAGAAATGAAGAGGCCTTCCTAAATGAATACTGCGAAGTAATAGAGGAAAACAATAGAATGGGAAGGACTAGAGATCTCTTCAAGAAAATTGGAGAAATCAAGGGAACATTTCATATGAAGCTGGCCATGATAAAGGACAAAAATGGTAGGGACCTAACAGATGCAGAAGAGATAAGGAAGAGGTGGCAAGAATACAGAAGAACTATATAAGAAGGATCTCAATGTCCTTGACAATCATGATGGTGTGATTGCTGAACTTAAGCCAAACATCCTAGAGTGCAAAGTCAAATGGGCCTTAGAAAGCATTACTAACAAAGCTAGCAGAGTATCCCAGCTGAGCTATTAAAAGTCCTAAAAGATGCTGCTGCTAAAGTGCTGTACTAAATATGCCTGCAAATTTGGAGAACACAACAGTGGCCACAGGATTGGGAAAGGTCTGTTTATATTCCAATCCCAAAAAGGGCAATGCCAAAGAATGTTCAAACTATTGCACAATTGCACTCATTTCACATGCTAGCAAGGTCATGCTCAAGATCCTAAAAGCTAGGCTTCAGCAGTATGTGAATACAGAACTACCAGAAGTACAAGCTGGGTTCCGAAGAGATAGAGGAACTTGAGATCAAATTGCCAATATTTGATGGATTATAGAGAAAGCAAGGGAGTACCAGAAAAACATCTACTTCTGCTTCACTGACTATGCTAAAGCCTTCGACTATGTGGATCACAACAAACTGTGGCAAGTCCTTAAAGAGATGGGAATACCAGACCACCTCACATGTCTCCTGAGAAACCTGTATAGGAGTCAAGAAGTGACAGTTAGAATCGGATATGAAACAACTGATTGATTTAGAATAGGAAAAGGAGTACAACAAGGATGCATATTGTCACCCTGCTTATTTATTTTATATGCAGAGTACATCATGCATAATGCCAACTGGGATGAAGCACAAGCCAGAATTAAGATTGCGAGAAAAAACATCAACAACCTCAGATATGCAGACAATACCACTTTAATGGCAAAAAGTGAAGAGGACCGAAAAAGCCTCTTGCTAAGGGTGAAAGAGGAGAGCGAAAAAGCTGGTTTGAAACTCAACATCAAAAAACCTAAGATCATAGTATCTGGTCCCATCACTCCTTGGCAAATAGAAGGGGAAGACATGGAAGTTATGACAGACTTCACATTCTTGGGATCTAAGATCGCTGTAGACGGTGACTGCAGCCATGAAATTAAAAGATACCTGCTCCTTGGGAGGAAAGCTATGGCAAACCTAGGTAGCATAATAAAAAAGAGAGACATCACACTGCTGACAAAAGTCTGTATAATCAAAGCAATGGTATTCCTAGTAGTAATGTACGGCTATGAGAGTTGGGCCATAAGGAAGGATGAGCACCAAAGAATTGATGCTTTCAAACTGTGGTGCTGGAGAAGACTCACGAGTCCCTTGGATGGCAAGGAGATCAAATCAGTCAATCCTAAAGGAAATCAACCTTGACTGTTCCCTGGAAGGTCAGATACTGAAACTGAAGCTAAAATACTTTGGCCACCAAATGAGAAGGGAGCGCTCACTGGAGAAAACCCTAATGCTGGGAAAGACTGAAGGTAAAAGAAGAAAGGGATGGCAAAGGATGAGATGATTAGACAGTGTTATTGATGCAATGAACATGAATTTGAATGAACTTAGGAGGATGGTAGAAGATAGAAGGGCCTGGCATGATATAGTCTATGGGGTCGTGAAGAGTCAGACTCAACTGTGTGACTGAACAACAACAATTGTTAGCTCAAATTTATTCTTCTGCTAACACACCTTTAATAAGAGAATAAAACCAGACTTTTGCCATCACAAACCCTTGGTATTGAATTTGCTCCCTGTTTGTGCCAGTGCTTTCCAGATGCTCATGAACTATGCATGCTTGCTGCCCCTTAATACATTTCTCTCCTGTCTCCCCTGTTCCAAATACCATTTTAAAAATCAAGCTCATTCCTGCATTGTCCTGGCTGTATTAAACTATCAGAGACATGGAGGAGAAAAAAATGTCTGAAAATTTTAGTATTGCACAGCTGAGGCAATCTAGAAATTTCAAAAGTAAAATAATTAAATAAAAGCCCCCAAAACTAAACAAGTAGAAGCAAAATTGCTCAAATGTACTAAAAAGAATGAATGTGTATAACTGATACAGAAATCTAGTATCTCTGAACTGGTGTATATGTCTGCAATGCAAATACATAATGTTTTATGACACTGAGCAAATACAGTTATCAACCCACTCCATCCTACACAGAAAATTTTTGCATTTCCTTTAAAAGTGTTTCCAAGTTCTTAAGAAAACTATTCCAAGTAGAAACTAAATCAGTCTCACCAGTTACTTTTGATTTGTGTTTACGGTGCCCAGTATCAGACCCATGAAGCTGTGTTGTCAAATGAGCACAAGACCGGTTTGCTGAACTGTATCTCGCTGTGGTGACTGATCTTGTAGGTGAAAGACCTTGGGAAAACTCAACATTTTCTTCACTGCCTGAATTTTCTGTAAATATTAGGAATGCATTAACACTAAGATATAAGTACAACACAAAACAGACATACAAGACTTTCTGGTTAAGGGATTGGGAGATTTGCATCTGTATCAGTCCTTTATAGCTCAGTTTCCCATGAACAGTCCCTTTAAGATTTCTAGAATACAGATTCTATTGTTAAAAAGACAAATTACAAGTGTGCATATGGCTCCAACATAACATTATGTTTTGTCACTCTTTCTTGGCCAGAAATTGGTCAGCCAAAGGAAGAAGCAAATCAACAAAACAAATCCAGTTCTTATATTATAATTTTACCTGATTTTGATTTCTTTTTCTTTTTCTTCTTTTTCTTTGACTTTGACCGTACAATATCTCTGGGTTTCTTCTCTTTGTTTTTCTCCTTTTCTTTAATAGCTACAATGAAAATCTATGTCATTTTGCTAGCTTACAGAGTGGAAAAATAATAGGTTTACATAGGAGTACATTTTATGCATGATTAGGATAAATCTAGAACAGCAATCTGCTCAATTTAATTTGATTTCAGTTTTGTCTCCAAGTACTAAATCTTTGCCCAATTCTCACACATAAATAGTTCCTACTATTCCTGCCTCTCTTTCTTCACCCTATATTTATTTACTTCATGCCATTTGTTATGAATGAAAAATCAGAAGCTGCTTTCACATTTCTTGAAGCAAAAAGGGATTTTGATTGTTTGATAGAACCACATTTTTTTAGCAGCCTTTGGTTTTGGAAGCAGCTTTTAAATTGCATTAGAATTATCCATTTGGAATCTCTTTCAAGGTTATTAATATCAGGATCCTTTTCAGTGATGATATAAATCCTAAAACAAGGCTGCCCTCTTTCAGCTTTGCTCTTTTCCCCCCTAGCAATTGAACCTTTAGATATCTATATTTGTGGAACAGATGAGGTTCAAGGCATTAAAATTAAAGGCCACTGTTACAAAGTGAGCTTATATGCAGATGATTTAGTAATATTTATTTTAAAAATTGATAAATTTAGTGAAGAATTGAAGGAAATTAAAGAGTATTTGCTAGTTTCAGGATAAAAACTAACATTTTCAAATCTGAATTACAATTATTTAATAAGGCTAGAATAGATCTAAATAAGGATAGCTGGTTATATAAAGTGTCATATCCAGAAGCGATTAGGTATCTGGGGATTTTTATACCCATGGATTTGAACTGATTCTGTGAATTTAACCTAGCTCTAATTCTCTAAGAATGATATGAACCAAGTGAAACAAAAATGGAAACTTGGAGGACTTCTGGTTCCAAATTTGCTTCTTTAATGTTATGCAGCTAAAATCCAATGGATCACTGAGCACCAAGTATTATAAAGGCTCATTCCTACCACAGGTACCAGCATCATAAGGTAAATACAGAAAAGGAAAAGATAACAAATTCACTCTCCCCTCTGGGGTGCTAGCTAAGTTCTGAACAGAGAAACAGTCAGAAGAATTAAAAGAGAAAAAACATATTTAAAAGAAGTCTGTTAGCAAAATATTTACATAAGCAACCTGATGTGGTCCGCCTTCTGTTAGAACCTTCCTGACTAGCTTTCTCTGAAGCTAAGGATCTTGTTTGAATATTTCTTGTTGCTGGACTCTGCTGTGGATCTGGTGACTTCTCAATCCCATGGAAATACTTCATGTGATAATGCAGCAGTTTTGCTTTCCTGAAGGACTTTGAACAGTCTAAGAATTTGCATCGAAATTTGGGTTCATGGTCAACTGCAACCTTTGAAATAGCAGAATCATCAGTTTTCTTAGAAGCATTGGTCACTGTAAGAATAAAAAAATGCATATTAGCAATAAAATTCATGCTATTCTTCTATGCAAACATCACTATATCAGCCCTACCTAATGTTTGCAGGTAAGACTTCACTATATCAGCCCTACCTAATGTTTGCAGGTAAGACTTCACATGTGCATTGAAACCTATAAGCTTAAGGTGGGGCCCTATCACTTCACCATTATTAGGATCTGAATGTAGATAATCAGCAGCATTTTTATTGTTCTAATGCCCAAAAACAGTTAAACCAGAAGCAATACTTTATTCAACTAGAAAATTCTAATTCACCAGGAACTAAGAACTGTCAGTAGCTTGTTACCAACAGTAATTAGCCAGATGCCTGTTTGGAAGCTCACAAGTAGGGTGACAGCAATCTCATTTGACTGTCCTCAGTACCTGGTAATTAGACATCTGCTTATTGTGTGGCATTCTGTGCACAAAGGACTTCAATCCCAGACACTGCCTTTATAGTATTTATAGGGGACTGCTAGGAGAAAGCAGAAAAGATGAATGCATAGGATCCACCCCCTCTCCATTTATGTGAGCCAAACAGAAACCAAATCCTTATTTAAAAATATCAACTGAATTTGAAACATTAACTGAAACTTACAAATTGAAGTTTGTAGCTCTTTCTTCTTTATTATGAAACCCTGTTTTCTGTGCCCCCACCTTCAGAAGTGAGGTGGGTGGTGACCAGAGACAGCATTTTCTGTGGTGGCACCCTGCCTTTGGAATGCCCTCTTCCTTGACGCTTGCCTCGGTGACAGGCTAAAACAAATCTTTTTAGCCAGGCTTTTAACTAGGGTTTTTATCTTATAAACTTTTAAATGGTTTGTTTCTGTTTAATGAACAGTTTCATGCTGCTTATTTAATTGCTTGTATTTTAACGGCTTTTAAATTGTAAACCACCTTGAATAGAACTCTGAAGTGTTGGCACAGAAATATCCTAAATAAATATAAAAAGAGGACACCTTCTCCCCCCAACCCCCCCCCCCTCCAAAATAAGAGCTCATTAAGAGTGACACAGTTAGCCTGAAATATATGCTGGTAAATCTGAACCTGTAACAGACGCCTCTGAAGACTCTTGTGATTCTGGTACAGAGGAAGACTCTTTTATATTCTCTTCCTTTAATCTGCTGTCATCTACTAAAGTCTGAGATACTTCTGAAGGTGGAGGCAACTGTTCACTAATCTTTTGGTCAGATTCAAGACATGTTTCTGATGGACCTAAAAGACAAAGATAGGATAGGATAAGGTGAAGATAACAGACATGCAACCTTCACATTACTATCTTGCTGAAATATTAGCAAAAGTGAAATGAACATCTTGTTTTCTACTTCAATAAGGCTATAAAAATACACAGGAACAAATTGATCTGAGCTTCTACTCAGCTCATGCAATTCTGAGACAAAGGAAAAGATCTGTTAGGCACTACTAGTGCTTCTACACTTCTGCATTCTGCAACCACCCATACTCAATTCCTGCAAAATCCATTAAAATCTCTTCTTATAGAGCAGTAAATTTCTCACACGATAATGCAAATCACTTTAGAACAAAAACAAAATTACATGGAGCTATGTAATCACATAAACCATTAAGAAAAATCACTTATACTGTAAACTATTTACCTTCACTTGTGTCTTTTGGGCTTGATTCTGCATCTTTTAGGACTTCAACTTCATCTAGTTGTGCTATTACAATGTCAGTATCTAAAGCCTCTTGATTACTACTTGTAGAATGTCTTGACCGCCTCTTTATGGAATCTTTTTCACTGTCTGGAGAATTTTTCAATTTTTCTTGTGCTAAAAGTCATTTTAAGTGTATATTTAATAAGTAAACTGAATAAGCAGATTTTAATAAGTACATCAACATGTAAGCGCTTTGAACTACCACATTCTTTGTTCAATCCCCCCAAAAGTAGCTCTTACTTATATTTATCTATATTGATAGATAGATAGATAGATAGATAGATAGATAGATAGATAGATAGATAGATAGATAGATAGATAGATAGATAGATAGATTTATTGTCATTGTTCTCAAAAAAGAAAATGAGAGCAACGAAATGAGGTGCTCTTCCACAAACATACCAACACATCAACACCCACAAAAGGACATATACATAGAACATTTAAATGCATCTAAAAACATAACCATTCATAACCCTGCATTTAGCTTAACCACGGCACTTGGATAGAAGCTGCCCTTGAATCTATTTGTCTTTGCCTTCAACACTCTATATCGCCTACCTGACGGTAAGATCTCAAATCGCAAGTGGCCCGGATGTGAAGGGTCCCTTAAGATCATTTGTATCTTCCTTCTACATCCCATATCATACAGATCCACCAATGAGGGGAGAGAACATCCACAAATCTTCTGTGCTCTCACCATCACTCTTTGGAGCACCCTTCTCTCTGCTTCCGTGCAGCTCCCAAAGCACACGCAGAGGCAATAAGATAAAATGCTCTCAATGGAACTACGATAAAAGGCAACCAGCAGACTCCCTGACAGTTGTTGTGATCTTAAGAGTCTTAAATAGTATAGTCGTTGCTGGGCCTTTTTCTCTAGAGCTAAAGTATTTGCTCCCCATGTTAGATCCTGTTTCATAGTAATTCCCAAAAACTTCCATTCTGTCACCTGTTCTACCATAACCCCATCAATAAACAACGGCTGAATGTCCAGACTACTCTTCCTATAATCCACTATAATTTCCTTCGTCTTATTTACATTAAAAATAAGATTATTTGCTTTACTCCAGAGGGACAGCTGATGAACTTCCCTCCTATACGCAGACTCATCATTCTCAGAGATGAACCCCACTAACGTTGTATCATCTGCATACTTAATGATTTTATTGCTCAGACTACTAGAAACACAATCAGACGTGTAAATAGTGAAAAGAAGTGGACTCAAGACACATCCCTGGGGAGTGCCAATGTTTAAGATCTTCACGGAAGAAGTATATCCGTCCATTTTAACCCTTTGTGAACGACCTGATAAAAAGTTCAAAATCCACTCACATATAGAGTCCGACAGCTTCAAATCCTTATTTATGATCAGTGTTCGCTCTAAACTGAGTTAGCGTGAGCTAGCTCACAGATTTTTAGCCTCCAGCTCGCACATTTTTGTCTTAGCTCAGGAAGGATGACCCCAGAGCACACTAATTTATGCAGTAGCTCAATAATGCCAGTAGCTCACAAAGTTGAATTTCTGCTCACAAGACTCTACAGCTTAGAGGGAACATTGTTTATGTGTCACATATTTCTACCCCCAATGGTATAATAGTATTACCCAACCTGCTGCTTACACTGATACCTGAAGAGCTTAAATGACTGGTTATCTTCATTGTAATGAAAGCAATGATACCAAAAAGCTTGTCTTTTGAAACAGGCCCTTTCTTTTATAAGGACTGTATGAACATGTGCATATATATATATATAATGAGAGCCCTCATTAAAAAGATATTAAAATATGTGAAGCTGACTTATACAGGCAGAAGCCTTGTATACTGCCTACTTCCTGATCCCTTTGAATTGAAGATACTGGCAGATGGTCTGCCACTTACCCATAACCCCTCCCTAGAATCATGGGGATACACATGGAAATGTTACCCAAGAGAAGAAGAGACTTTGCATAAGGAAAAGATTTCAGGGTATTTTTCATATTGCTTATCTAAATTACCAGCGTATGTGATTTAACTCTATGAAATAATTATGTATTTTAACAGTACCTATTGTTCATCAGTATGACCCAGTACATTCCCGAACATTCTTCATGTTTGTCATGCATAACACACTGGTTCTTGCCTTGCTCTTTCCTCTTGCTACTCACAAGCAATAGATATTTATTTACCAACCTCCTTCTTTCTGCTCTTTTAGCATACTGCTTAGCACTAACTGCCTATTGTTATTATTTATTTATTTTATTCAATTTATAGCCTGAGCAGGCTCAAGGTGGGTTACTTTAAAAATTCATACAAACAATTAAAAACATGTTAAAATTATCATATATACAGCTAAAATGACACATTAGTATTAAAACCAATTTACAAACCCTGCCTCAACAGCTCCATCAGATCCTGGGCTCACTGAAAAAGAAATAGAAGCAGGGAGGCCTAATAGCAGGTGACACCCACTGCCTCAACTAAAGGCATTTTTGAATTTATTTTTGAAAGTATATATCTCACTGTCAAACATGAGTGATGGTGGACATACAGTCCTTGAATATTATAGCATTAGAAGCTGGCCAGCTGCTAGTCAATCACTGAATCAAAAGAATTAAATGGATTGTAACTGCTTGCTGCAAAAGCTTATCATTGTGCGAACAAGTTTGAGCACAGACGGGGGGCTGGTATAGTGGCTGCTATATCTTCATGTAACACATATTAATGAAGTGTTTACATATGTTCACACAAAACATTAATAAGTTAATAAAGCATATTCACCAACATTATTGTGACATCTGTAAAACTGGGGGAGGGGGAGGCCGCTCAAAATGCCTGAGTCAACCCTCAAAATGCTGGGCTTCTGCTCACAGGATTTAATAATATTTATCAATATATTTGTAATTATTTCCCCTTTTTTGTAGTGCTGCTGTTTTACCGCTGTTCCTAGTTTTTTCCCGTCAAATATCTGACACATAACCAATGGAGAAATGTCATTAAATGGCCAAAGTGAAAAGTGAGGAACACTTTAAAGCAACATACAAAATTCAAAAGGAAAAGGCCCTTCAGCTTACAGTACATATCCACTTTCATTTACCCCTGTATGTTAATATTATTTGACACTGACCAAAAGAAAAGCAAAGTACTAAGAGGCAAATGCTATTCAAAAGCAGGCTGCAGCTATCAGACCCAGTCAATCTGTCTCTCTAAAATTAAAAATCCAGTAATGTTATACACAGCTTACTCTACTGTATTTTCTATTCTGTTTACTTAAATAGGCCTCATGTTATTAAGAGTGAAAATACTCACACATATTCTTTTGGAGCCGGGGACGTTTTGAAGGGACGTCTCCTCCTTTAGGTATTTTCCGCCTTCTTAATTCTAAAGTTATTGGCTGTAATGTTTGAGAGCCTTGCTCTAAATATGTAAACAAAGCAAGGAAAAACCATTGTAAATATAACAAGAAAAAAAGTATCCAACCTTCTGTCTTTTTAAAAAATTTCCTGATGACTTATAAAAGCTTTATGGATCTGAGTCTGCTCGCAGAGAGGGCAGGATGGAAATTTAAGGTAGATAAATAAATAGGAATCCCTTTAATTTTAACTTCTTTTTTTGGAAACAAATTGACCAACTGTACTACAGATATTACAAATGGGGATGATATACCTGTACCATAATTATCTGTTCATTAAACTGTAAAAAAGTAGTTGTACATACCAGAAATAAAAGATTAGTGGTGTCCCTGGTTCTAACAAGAGATAGTAACAAACATGAAAATCCATTTTAACTAGCAGGTATGTCTGTTCACTTCTGTGTATGTGAGCTTTTCTGAAGACATTTAAACAACAGCCATTGAAGCTGACATTACTGAAGGAAGAAACTTATGAGGAGGATAAATTGAACAAATTACAGTATGGAGTTTCAGGGTATTTATTACAGCAGACCACATTTTATTTACATTACTTACTGTTGGCAACATAAAGTGTGTGTGAAGAGTGAGATAAAAACAGCCTAAGTAACTTAAAAATAAGCACGACCTTGACAGTGGGGGAGAAACAATGATTCAGTGATGGATCACATTCTGCAGGCAGAAGTCCTAGAGACGTGAAGGTTTGGGGGGGGGACAGGAAAAAATGGGGGAGGCAGTTTTCTCCCAAGGTTTCCGCCCCCCCTTTTCAATGGAAAAACTGGAAATTTAGGGGGTACTGGGGGGGAGGGAAGCTCTTATGAAATATATTCTTTTTGCGTGAACGAAATGCTTTTAAAAACAAGGTGGGCATGCTTTAGACATAGACAGCTTTTAATTCCAAGATACATTTCTGCACCTAAAAGGATATTTTATCTTTATGAGGGAGGATGCAGGGCTTTCATTGCTTCTGAGCTGTTGCATATCTTCTGTTGTCTTTTTGACTTAGGGTTTTTCTGCATTCTCATTTTACTCGCTGGTAAATTCCATTTCTGCAGGAGATATACTGGAAATAAACCTGTGTGATATTGAATCACCCACCAGGAGGAAACACATGTGAAAGAGAAAAAGAAACCTTGAAGAAACAGAAAACTACCAGCAAGTAAAACAGAAAAAACTATGATGGGGTAAAAAGTAGCTTACTGCCTTGCTTTGCAGGAGGAACCAGAAAAGATCAGGAGATGGGACAACAATTAAATCGATGCCCAGGAGAAAAATGAAAGTTTCATTGAGAGCTCAACTCTTTCTAACCAATAAGCAAAATTTAAGGTACATGTGCTAAGATATCATAGGGTGCCTTAGCTTGCAGTTTTCTCTCAAGTATTAGGTATATTCACAGTTTTGCTTGTACAAAACTAAGGAATTTTTAACTTTCAAATTCCACAAATACATCTGTAGAGAAACCCACACTTCCCACAAGTTTTAAAAGCATGCCCCCCCCCTCCCCGGAAGTGTCAGGGAATAGTTCAATGGCCTGCTAGATTACATCTATATATATACTAATGGCCTTGGTAGGAAAGCTAATTAAGGAATTTGGTCCTAAGAGGTCACCAAGTGATTCTTAAAGATTTCCTAGAATGCCTTCCAGGATGCACCTGCGACCTGGGTGGACCGGGTCAAGAGGGTGGAGGGAGTGATGTGAATTGGGTAGGGACAGGGGGTTAAGAAAACTTCCTTGCAAGGGAAAGTTGTTCTCTTTTTCCTTGGGATGCTGAGGATGCTGTGCTCTGATCTATAAGGAGGCAGCCATCTTCTTCTGACCATGCAGTCTCCCAGGTAATAGGACAAAGATAGGAACCTTGTAATTCTTTAAGATTATCAGTGCCTGCCCTATTTCTTTTTTTATAACTTAAAGTTTATTATTTTATCATAACAACAAATATTGTATACCTTACAATCATACGTTGTTTATACAAAATTAGTTCTCCGTAGTTGTTGCATGTACAATAGTTGAATAATATTTCTAGGTATACATCTATATACTAAACAATCAACACATTCCCAAAAGCTCGTACACATACACACCCACACACACATACAAAAAAAAAGGGGGGGGAGGGGATGGGGGGGAGGGAGGGAAGAAGAAAGGGGCAGGAAGGGAGGGGACTAACCCTTCTCTTACAGATAGGTTAAATACCCATTATGCTCAAACTCAGTAACAACGTGCCTGTCAGTATAAAATAAAATTCAAGTATTTCTTTGAGTGCCTGCCCTATTTCAACATCAGTTAGGGTATGTCTAGAACAGGGAAAGGGGACTGCATTTATGAACAATTTTCTTTTGAAATCAATTTTCTTTTGAAATTGATCCAGTGCTGTGCTTAAGGATACTTTTCATTTTTATTTTTTACTTTGGCAGTTGGTTCTCAGTCTCTGGACCATTGCGGGGGTGTCAAACTAATTTGCTATGAGGGCTGGATCTGACATAAATGAGACCTTATCGGGCCAGGTCATGTCAGGCCGGGCCATGTGTGTATCTATTTAAAACTAGGTAGCACAGATATAAATTTTTTAAGGACATAGACATGACTGAAGATTTAAATAAAACAACCACCTTAAAATAAAACATGCTTAAAACATTAGGACTCGTTGGTCTTAAAGGTGCTTTCTTTGTATTTCTCCCATGGGATCCAGGGAACTGGGCTAAGGAAGCTCTGGATCTTTCCTTGCTTCCTCAAGGGACCAGGAGGGTGAGAAGCCTCAGCCAATGGTGAAAATTGAGGTTTTGCTCTGTAGCTCCTGTGTGATTGAGCAAGCCTTGCAAAGCAAGCTGAGATGCAAAAGGAAGCAAGAGAAAGGGAGAAGGAAGCAGACAAGAGCCCCTGGGAGGAGAAGGAGGAGGAGAAGACTGCAGATTTATACCCCGCCCTTCTCTCTGAATTAGAGACTCAGAGCAGCTTACAATCTCCTATATCTTCTTCCCCCACAACAAAAACCTTGTGAGGTGGGTGGAGCTGAGAGGGCTCTCACAGCAGCTGCCCTTTCAAGGACAACTTCTGTGATAACTATGGCTAACCCAAAGCCATTCCAGCAACTGAAGTGGAGGACACACTAGTGCAAGTGGGTCTCCCAGGTTGGAAGGAAAGAAGTCTGTGTACACATGACTATTTTTCAGGGGAGCCCCAAAGTTGTAATTGGTCCCCATGAAAACCAGGCTCTGGGTAACAGAGGACATCGATGAGGGGCCTCAGGGGACCTATAAGCCCTGATCCTCCTGGCATGGACTGCCCCCCTCCAAAGGCAGGTGGTGACAGCGAGTTGACCTAATGGAAGGAAGAAGTAACCCCCTCCAGGAGTTAGCAGCAACATGGAGGGGTGGGCAAAGCAAGGTCTGCAAGTTAAAGCAGGCCTGTTCCATTAAAATATCAAAATTTGCAATTCTATAGGTTAAGTAAGTTATAAATGATCCATTTTATGTTGTCAAAGCAGCAGAATTAGTTTAGGTTTGATAGGACAGTAAGTATTGCATATATTTCACTTATCCTCCCTCTCCCCACCCCCCACCAAAAAAGGGTCCCAACTGGAGACTGGCAACTCGAGGCCTGGCAGCAACCCATGAGTGACTTGATACCACCTGGCTTGCATGTCTCAATTCGACCTTGCTGCTTGCTACTGTTCAACAGCAGCCATCCTATGAAAGCCTCTGTGATGTAGCAATTAAAGTAGGGGTATCAAACATACAGCCCAGGGTCCAGAACCGGCTTGTCCAAGGCTCTTACTCGGCCTGCAAGTAACTAGTGCAAGAGAGTGTAGGCAGGAGGCTGCTTTGGGGGGGTGGGAGCAGGAGGGTGGTACACATGGTGAAGTGTGTGTGGCCAACACTGTCAAGATATGAAATGAAATGGCTAGGGGGCAGGTATGGTATCCCTTGGAAAAAACCTAGTCGTATATTAAATATAATTATTGGGGGGTTTCGGAATTTCCCAGTAAATCAATTGCTTTTACTCCTAAGAATCAATTGCTTTTTGTTTGTATTTTGGGTTAATTTGGTTTGTTTGTGTCCTTTATAAAGTTTATATCTCCAGCATCTGCCATTATGTCTCTATGGCACACGTGGCCCAGCTCAACGGATCTGGCCCTCATAACAAATGAGTTCAACACCTCTAAGTTAGAGCTTCAGAATAGTGTTTGTAAGACCAGGTTCAAATCCCCATCTTGTTGTAGGACAGGGGTGTCAAACATGCAGCCCACAGGCCAAACTGGCCTGCCCAGGGCTTCAATCAGGCCCCCGGGGCTCTCTTCAATCAGACCCTTCCCCTGCGAAGTTCCAAGGCTGCCAACAATTTAATTTAATTTATTTATTGATTGATTGATTGATTGATTTGTATCCCGCCCTTCCCACAAGTGGCTCAGGGCGGCTTCCAGAAATTAGTCAAACATACAATTAAACAATATAAATATATAAGCAATTAAACATTTAAAACAATTAAAACCTTAAAAACCAGTAAACATTCCAATTACATATAGAACAGACGTCAAGCAAGCTACATTGAGTTCTCATCTTAGCTAGGTGTAGGCTAGCCGGAAGAGGGTCGTCTTACAGGCCCTGCGGAACTGAACAAGGTCCCGCAGGGCCCTCACCTCTTCCGGCAGCTGATTCCACCATGTAGGGGCCATAACGGAGAAAGCCCTTTCTCTGGTGGATTTCAAGCGGGCTTCTTTTGGCCCAGGAATAGTGAGGAGATTTTGTGTTCCCGACCTCAGTACTCTCTGGGGAACATGTGGGGAGAGACAGTCCTTCAGGTAGGCAGGTCCCAGGCCATATAGGGCTTTAAAGGTAATAACCAGCACCTTGTACCGGACTCGGTATATCACTGGAAGCCAGTGCAGAGTCCGAAGACCCGGCCGAATGTGTCCCCACTTTGGGAGACCCAATAACAGCCGGGCCGCGGCATTCTGCACCAGCTGCAATTTCCGAGTTCGGGACAGGGGCAGCCCCATGTAGAGGGCATTACAGTAGTCCATCCTCGAGGTGACCGTGGCATGGATCACTGTTGCTAGGTCGTTGCGCTCCAGGAAGGGGGCCAGCTGCCTTGCCCGCCTAAGATGAAAAAATGCGGACTTGGCAGCGGCTGCTATCTGAGCCTCCATCTTTAGAGAAGGCTCCAATAGCACCCCCAAGCTCCTGACCCTGTCCGCCGCCGTCAGCGGCGCACCGTCAAAAACTGGAAGGGGGATTCCCCCTCCCGGGCCGCGGCGACCCAAGCAAAGGACCTCTGTCTTCGCAGGATTTAGCTTCAGCCCACTCAGTCTGAGCCACTCAGCCACGGCCTGTAGTGCCCGATCAAGATTTTCCAGGGCGCAGACCGGCCAGCCGTCCATCAGTAGACAGAGCTGGGTGTCATCAGCGAACTGGTGACACCCTAGCCCGTACCTTCAGGCAATCTGGGCAAGAGGCCGCATGTAGATGTTAAATAACATCGGGGAGAGAACCGCCCCTTGGGGCACACCACAGTTGAGTGTGCACCTCCGGGATAGCTCTCCCCCAATTGCGACCCTTTGTCCCCGACCTTCCAGGAAAGAGGAAAGCCACTGTAAGGCCAACCCCTGAATCCCCGCGTCGGCGAGGTGGCACGTCAGTAGCCGATGGTCGACCATGTCGAACGCAGCCGACAGGTCTAACAACATCAGCACCGCCGAGCCACCCCGATCCAGATGCCGTTGAAGGTCATCCACTAGGGCAACCAACACTGTCTCCGTCCCATGTCCTGGGCGAAAGCCGGACTGAAATGGGTCAAGGACGGAAGCGTCCTCCAGGAAAGTCTTTAACTGCGTCGCCACTGCCCTCTCAATAAGTTTACCCAAAAAGGGCAAATTTGAGACCGGCCGATAGTGTGCCAATTGGGCCAGATCTAAAGATGGTTTTTTTAGGAGGGGACGGACCACAGCCTCTTTGAGCGGCGTTGGAAAATGCCCTTCCGTCAGGGATCTATTTATGATATCCCGTACAGGATATCTGAGATCCCTCTGGCAGGATTTAATAAGCCAGGAAGGGCAAGGGTCCAATTTACAAGTTGTTGGGCGAGCAGATAAGAGAATCCTGTCAACTTCCTCCAGGCTGAGGGGGCTAAAGCCATCCAGAGTATAATCCGAAGACAGGCTCGGGGCCTCGGTTTCGCTAACTGTCTCTAAACTGGCAGGGGGGTTGGGGCGGAGTGACGCGATTTTATCCGCAAAAAATTTCGCAAAAGCCTCACAGCCTATTTCCAATTCAATAGAATTTGGTCTGCCTTGCAGCAGCGTTGTAAGTCCTCTAATTATATCGAACAGTTGTGCCGGGCGCAAAGTTGCGGACGCAATCTTAGCCGCAAAGAATAATTTCTTTGCGGATTTGATTGCCATCTCATAGGCCTTCAAACTCTCTCTATAAGATGTTCGGGTCACTTCGATTCGAGTACGCCGCCATTGCCTCTCCAGTCGTTCCCAGCTCCCAGCTCCTTCTGTCTTCTCTTTACAGAGGCTAAAGCTGAAAGCAAAGCTGCAAAGAAAATGCGGAATGGATTTTCTTTTCAGGCTTTTGGGCAGAGCAGTCATGAACAGAAAATTCACTCCACGTTTTCCTTGCAATTTTGTCTATGTGTTTCAATGGAGAGGAACTTCCCAGCATTCCTAAGGCCAGCTGAAGCTTCCTGGAGTTGTGCAGTTCCAAACCAAATGTTGACGCTTTGAGCCAGCTTTATCTCTTCTCAATGGAGTGCAAACTAGTGCCTACTGAGTACTCTAACTTTGGGAACCCACAACCAAATGGGGATATTACACTGGAGAGCCATTGCTAATCTGAGTACATAAGAACATAGGAGAAGCCATGTTGGATCAGGCCAACGGCCCGTCCAGTCCAGTACTGTGTCATACAGAGGCCAAAAAACCCAAGTGCCATCAAGAGGTCCACCAGTAGGGCCAAGACACTAGAGAAGCCCTCCCACTGTGCCCCCCAAGCACCACGAATACAGAGCATCACTTGCCCCAGAGAGTTCCAACAATAAGCTGTGGCTAACAGACACTGATGGACCTCTGTTCCATATGTTTATCCAATCCCCTCCTGAAGCTTGCTATGCTTGTAGCCGCCACCACCTCCTGTGGCAGTGAATTCCATGTATTAATCACTCTTTGGGTGAAGAAGTACTTCCTTTTATCTGTTCTAACCCGACTGCTCAGCAATTTCATTGAATGTCCATGAGTTCTTGTATTGTGAGAAAGGGAGAAAAAGTACTTATTTCTATACCTCCTCTATCCCATGCATAATCTTGTAAACCTTTATCATGTCACCTCTCAGTCAACATTTCATAGGGAAAGTGTTCCAACCCTTAAATCCAAATACCTTTATTGGCATAGAAATAAAAAGTACAGCATAGCAAATTTACATGGTGTATCAGCTATAAAAACCAGTCAAACATCAAGAAGGGGAGCTAGTCTTTTGCTCCCTGATTGTTATGGCAGCCAAAAGGTACTCTGCAACCAGGCTTATGATATGGGAACATTGGTCAGACAGTAGAAAAAAAACTAATTGCTTCAGGTAATCCATAAAAATTAGACAGAATAGGTTTCTCCCAATCTGAGAAAACTTACTGTGGACTTTTTAGTGGGTGAGAGCTTGGACAGTGACCATTTTCCATTGATTACCTTACTAAAATTTGAGGCTGTTAGCCATTCATCTCTGGGTCCTGTCGATATGCCTGCCCCTCCAAGAGTCAGATGGACAGAGACAGTTCGAGAAAGCATTAACTTGTTGCTCCAAACAAATAAATTAATGGAATTAAATCAGCAACTGGCTGAAGCTGCAGACCATTCTGAGGCCCTTCAAATTTATAGCAATATAACTTCTGCTATAATTAACTTTTATAAACAGCAATGGACTGCTAAATCCAGTCCCACTGTTCGGAAGACAGACCCATGGTATGATAAGGAATGCCAAAAACTGAAACGCCAACTGCGTGCAGTATATTGCAATTATCATAACAGCCTCACTGCTAATATCCCCCTGAGCTACTTCGAACTGAAAAATAAGCTTAAAGATACAGTGGCTCATAAGAAAAGACAACTATCTATTAAGAACTGGGATTTACTTATTAGTGCCTCTACTGCCTCTAACAGTAAGCTTTTCTGGTCATTAGTTACTGGTGCTTCTGATGTGAAGAGCCACTGTTCTAGACATTCTATTCCTACTGAGGTCTGGATAGACCATTTCCACCATTTATTTTTTGACCCTCTGACCATTGTATCTGATCAGCAAGAACAAATCCCCCCTGATCTACCTGAATGGCCCCTCGTTAGTCCTAATGAGATTAATAATCTAATCAATCATTTGAAGGCAGGGAACAATACAAACAATTCTGACTGGTGGGCTTCCCCTCTGGCGACTCTCTTCACAGTGATCGATAAAACAGGGACCATGATTGATAAAACAGGGACCATGCCTGGATCATGGTCAAATTCCCACAAGCACCAGAGAACTATCGCCCAATTAGTCTGCTTGACATAGCAGGCAAATTATATGCGAGACACCTGGAAAAACTCACTTCATGGATGAAATAGCAAAATCTCCCAAGTAGGAAACAGATCAGATTTTGTCCTGGCAAGTCTACAATGGACCACTGTATAATTCTTAACCATCTGATAGAGAAATACAGTGGTAGAGGGAGAAGAAGACTGTTTGCGGCCTTCCTTGATTTAAAAGGGGCATTTGACTCTACTCCCAGGGATCTTCTCTGGAACAAAATGGACATCATGAGTCTGGATAAACGCCTACTTTTTCTTATTCGTAAAATGTATTCCCTTAATAGTTGTCAAGTGTGATATTACGACCTAGGTGCATTAATTTCAAAGATCATATTCCAATCAGGGAGTCAAACAGAGCTGTATTCTAGCCCCCTATTTGTTTAATTTATTCCTGAATGATCTGGCTCCCTCTCTAAATGCTATTGATGGTCACTCCCCTAAACTTGGGCCATCCGTTATCCATTTATTGCTCTATGCCGACGATGCAGTTGTACTGTCACGTTCGCAGAAGGGCCTCAAGTGCCTGTTACTCGCTTTTACTTCATACTGCGAGACAAATTTTCTGTCTATTAACTATGTAAAATCCAAAATGTTAGTAGTTTCAAAGTCCTGGAAACCACAAAGCTGGTGCCTCAAGGGAAATAATATTGAACAAGTGAAATCTTTCAAATACTTGGGGGGTTTTTTCTAATATAATCATAACTGGACAGTACAACACAAGCAAGCAGTCATCTCAGCAAGGTGGTGGTTAGCTTTTTTTACAAGAACGGCAACCAATCTGACCCAGCTGCCATTCATGTTTTTTTTTTTTAAATTTCAAATGATTTTATTAATGAAAATTCTGAAAATGAACATATCATAGATAAGTATAAAAGTTACATACATTAATAAAAATAACCAATACAATAACACACATTAAACATAGAAAATAAAGGAGAAAAACCAATAGTAGGCTTACATAGTTAAATATATTAAAGTAAATTATAGCCACAAAAAATCTTTATATAATTTAGATTTGTTGTAAGAATTAATATAAAATGGATCACTATCAATTTTTTCTAAGATAGGGAACCAGGTCGCTATGTACTTGGAATAAGCCTGGTAGGGGTCGATAGTGTCTAATGTCGCCTGGATTTTGTCCATTGCTATATGGTCCCAAATTTTCAGGAGCCAGGTATCAAGGGACAAGTTGTTAGCGTTTTTCCAAGATTGGGCTACCGTTGTTTTTGCAGCTGTTAAAAGTTTGGCAATTAGAGATCTTTTCGAAGGTGACAATTTAGAACTGGGCCAATGATTAAGAAGTATCACAGTGGGGTCTTCAGGAATTATGGTATCCAATAAAGTTGAAAGGTGAGAGCAGATTGCAGTCCAAAAGGGTCTTATTTTGGGGCAATCCCACCAGCAATGAATGTAGGAGGCTTTGAGACCACAGTCTCTCCAACAATCAGGGGAGTTCGAGGTCCTGTTTTTAATGCTAGAACAGTTTCTCAGTTGTTATATGGGATCCCCATTTGGGTTTGCACCCTCAATTTCCAACTTGAGCCAATTCAGGCAGCATTTTCCCACCATATTTTAGGGGTCCCCAACTGTGTCAGCTATGCTGCAATGTGCCTAGAGACTGGAACCCATTTGATTGAGACCAGGGCATGGCTACTAACTATAAAGTTTTGGCTACGTCTACACTTTAGGGCAGACCCTGCTAGTTGTATCTATATGATGCTAGTGGATTCCTTCATTTCCACTTGGTATAGTCAGATACAGAAGAAAATACATTCCATAGGTATTCCCTTGGACAACCTCTGTATGCTAAGTGAAACGCAGGCATTCAGAATCCTGAAACAGAGGATCTTAGATATTGAGAAACAGTCCCTTTGTTATTCTGGACATAAAGTTTGTTCCCCTTTAGCATTTGGTATCTTCCTAGATCATGGGCTGCCTGCTGCCTACCTTTCCCAGATTACTTCAACCCAGTTACGCCACTCTTTTATGTTAGCAAGACTCGATGTTCTACCCTCAGCGATACTGTCTGGGAGGTTTGCCAACATCCCTTATCAGGATAGAGTTTGCCCATGTAATAGAAGGCACCTTGAAACGGTCACCCATGTCTTACTTTATTGTGATTTTTATGGGGAAGTGCGGGACTGCATAATCAAATCCTTTAATCATTCTAGTTGCCCTTGTCTACACTTTTTCCAATGCTATAATATCTTTTTTGAGGTGTGGTGACCAGAGTTGTACATAGTATTCCAAATGAAGCCGCACCATCGATTTGTACAGGGGCATTATGATACTGGCTGATTTGTTTTCAATTCCCAGCATGGCATTGGCCTTTTTTATTGCTATCACACACTGTCTTGATATTTTCAATGCGTTATCTACCATGACCCCAAGATCTCACTCTTGGTCAGTCTCCGCCAGTTCACACCCCATCAATTTGTATTTATAGTTAGGATTTTTGGCCCCAATGTGCATTACTTTGCACTTGGCCACGTTGAACCTCATTTGCCACATTGATGCCCACTCGCCCAGCCTTGACAGATCCCTTTGGAGTGCCTCACAATCCTCTCTGGTCCTCACCACCCTGAACAATTTAGTGTCATCCGCACACTTAGCCACTTCTCTGCTTACTCCCAACTTCAAATCATTAATGAACAAATTAAAAAGCACTGGACCCAGTACTGAGTCCTGTGGGGGTGGGGGAGAGAGAAGCTTGCAATGCCTTGCTATTTCATGTTTCCCCAGTAACACACACTGGGAGCTGCTCCGGGCTTGGCCGTGGTGGACACCGATTTGTACAGGGAGGACACCAATTGTACATGGTGGACACAGATTTGCATGCTGGGAGCTACTCCAGGCTCGGCAGACATCAGAAGTCACTTGGGACCCAGCTATGGCAGCAGCACACATCAGGAGCTGCACCAGGCTCAGCTGTGGTATCAACAGCTGTGGTATCAACAGATGCCAGGAGCTCCTTGTGGCCCAGCTGCAGCAGACACTAGAAGCCACTGCAGGCTTGGAGTGGGTCCCAGACACTGCTGTCATGGCTGGGCTCCAAGATGAGCAGTTGGGCCTGGATGCACCAGCATATCAATAGAGAGGGAGATGGAATTCCCCCCTGTAAGTTTTGCAGCCCCCCTCTCAGTATACTTTAACAGTGAAGTGGACACTTATATTCAAAGATTGGAGCAGTGAAAGAACAAGACATTAGCCACACTGTATTGTTGGAGCTGTCTGGGGCAAGTAATGCTCTGTATTCCTGATGCTTGGAAGGGGCAACAGTGTGAGGGCTTCTAGTGTCCTGGCCCCACTGATGGACCTCCTGATGGCACCTGGGTTTTTTGGCCACTGTGTGACAGAGTGTTGGACTGAATGGGTCATTGGCTTCTCTTATGTTCTTAAGACAGATCCTTCAACAAACCTGAAAAATACCTTAGGTTTGCAGAAAAATATGAAATCTAGACAAAATACATTGGGCGCTTAAAAAAAAGAAAAAGAAATCAAAACAATAAAATGAGCTCCCAATGTTTTAATAAACAGATGCCCTCAGTGGCTGTTGTCAGACAATCACAACACTTTGGCCAGTATTCTATATTTGGTTCCTGTCAGTAAGAGACAGGAGGAAGGGACAGGAGCCTTTCTGGGGCTGCTTTGACCTTTGAAAAGAGGACTCACTGGAGCCAGGCCTGACAGCAACCACTAAGCAACCCGATATCCCCCTAACTGCATGACTCATCCAGGCCTTGCTGCTTGCTATTATTCAATAACAGCCACCCCATAAAAGCCAGTGCAGTATAGTGGTTAGAATTTCAGACTGGGACCTCAAATCTCCATTCTACTGTGGAAACTCACTCAGTGACATTTGTCAAGCATGGTGAAATTCCATTGATAATTGACTGTGTAAGGGTCCTGCCTAACCTGGTCTGTGAAACATCATTTTTATTTATTTATTCTATGACTTATATCCCGCCCTTCCCATAAAATGGCTCATGGAGGATCCACTGTTCTTAGCTTGTTATTCTTTCCCTTCCCCCTTCTTGCTTTATGGCTATTAATTAGAAGTAGTGAGAACTGAAACCAAGTAATCAGCACCTTCCCGTACATTCCGGTAAGGGAGTGAGAGACATCTGGAGAAAGCAAGGACACAGTCCTGATAACACTATAGGAATGTAGACATTCATGATAGTTTGGGTGAATGCTACCCCGCAACCCCATCCCTTGGAATCCCTTTGAAGTAGGGCTTAAAGTATTGTATCAATGTGTATTTGGCATTACTCTCAAGAACCTGTTACCAAAGTATCGGTCTATCAATAAACGTAGTCTTTGTATCAACTTCAACTCGTCATTGAACCCGCATGCTTGACACACAATCAGTCAGTCACACAATCTCAGCCTAACCTACCTCACAGGGTTGTTGTGAGGATATGGAGGAGAACGATGCAAGAACATCAGAAAAATAAGAAGAGCATGATGCATCAGGCCAATAGTTCATTTAGTCTAGCTTCCTGTCTCACACAATGGCCAACCAGTTCTGTTGAATGGCCAACAGAGCATAAAGGTCAAAGCATTCCCTTCCTTGATGCTTCCTCCTGGTTCTGAGATCCAGAAGCTTAATGCCTCTGAATGTGGAGGCTCTCCTCAGTCACCATGGCTAGTAACCATCAATACACGTATCCTCCAGCAATCTATCTAATCCCATTTTAAAGTTGTTCATTCTTGTGGCCATCACTACATCCTCTGGCAGCAAATTCCGCATTTTAATCACTCTCTGTATAAAGTAGTATTCCCTTTTATCTGTCCTGAACCTACTGCCCATCAGTATTGAGTTCCCACTGTGGAGAAAGGGAGGGCATATATTAAGTAAATAAGTAGGATGGGGACAGATAAAAGTAGATTGGTGGGTGGGAGTGAAAGAGAGAAGGACGAGGGGAAAGGTGAGGATATCAGATTTGCTAGGATGAGTGAAAGAGGAAACAGTGTGGGGAAGACATACAGGACAAAATGACGTGCCTCCGCAGTCCTTGCAGGTTTCCCCCAGTGCAAATGGGCTCAACTTTGCTGGCACTGCACTATTGCACCATATTTTGCCCAGGGAGGGGCTGCCAGGCTGGGGGAGGGAAGGAAGGATGGCTGAAGACAGGATGGCAGATGAGATAAATGTAGGTTGGCTGGTGAGTGGACAGAAGAAAGCAGGAAAAAGGGGAAGGCTATGGGGGCTTTCAGGAAAGGGAAAGAGGATGTTGTAAGAGAGGGGGAAATGGGATGCCCCCCCCCACAAGTCCCTCTGTGTCCTTCACTTGTAATAATAATCGTGTGCCATCAGGTTACAAATGACTGATGGCAACCAGTGGACCAAGGGGTTTTCAAGGCAAGGGCTAAGCAGAGGTGGTAGCCACTGCCTTCCTCCATATAGCAACCTAACTTCCTTGGTAATCTCTCCTCCAAGTAGTAACTGTAGTCAACCCTGCTTAGCTTCCAAGATCTGATAAGTAATGTATTAGGATACAATACTCGTCCCTGTTTCTCTCTCCCTTGGTTCTCCATACAGTTATGGCACTGCAGACAACTTTCTTCCTGTGGTGCAAAATTACATGCAGTAGACTTGTTTGTGATGTACATAGGCAAAGAACAACAGGCAAAACAAGGAACATCACCATGAGATTCTCCTCATTATCAAAAATTTACTAATTTTTTAAAATGAAAATAAAAATCTAGAATGTGAAATCTAGAAAGGTCTAGAAAGTGAAGATCAAGGTCCTATGGATGCT
The DNA here is from genome assembly GCF_032191835.1 of Heteronotia binoei. Classification (NCBI taxonomy): domain Eukaryota; kingdom Metazoa; phylum Chordata; class Lepidosauria; order Squamata; family Gekkonidae; genus Heteronotia; species Heteronotia binoei. Next base: position 56,876,014 of record NC_083224.1, read on the forward strand.
TGAGCTCTCAAATGTGTGATGCACAGAAAAATTTGTGTATGCTGGGCTCCTTGCATATACAAGAGAAAGCACCTCTTATAAGAATATAGGAAAACCAGTCATGAATGTTAAAACTGACCTGCTGGTGGTACCACGGGAGGCCTACCCCGCCGTCTTTTTGTTTCTTTAAGATTTTCTGGTGGGGTTTTCACACTGTCATTTTCAGGTTTCTTTTCAATCTGGGTATCTATTGAAAATTCCCTATCATTCTCAGATATATTTTCTTTGTCCTCTTTCCCATCCTTTTGCAGAGCCTTTTCAGATACTTTGCTTTTTTCTGAAGCAATTATTAGCTTTCCTTCTTTATCAGGTTTAGACCTTCGTTCAATCTTTAACACCTTTTCATCCTTGTCTTTCTTTTTATTCTCAGCTGTTTTCCTCTGTTCTTTAAATTTTTCCCATCTTTCAGGAGATGAAGGGATTTCATTACTTCTTTCCTTGGGTCTTGGATTATTCACTACAGACTAAAAACAAAAGCGCAAAATATGATCTCCTTCAATTGCAAGATAGCTTATTTAAGACATTTAAAAATTAAGCAAGCAAATTAACAGAATCCTACAATTACAAGAATCTTGTGAATGTATAGCATTCAGCATTACTATTGTTTATGGATTTTTTTCCCACCCATACAATAGGTTAACATGAGAACAGATGCAAATCTATAAATTCATATACAAGATAAAACAGGTAGCACATCTGACAACAGTCAAAGTTCACAAAAGACTATGGCTGCATCTATACGGCAAGGATTCTCTGTTACCTGACACTGCCACTATGAATGCAGAGCATTCACATGAGATTTTTCTGCATGCTTTCGTTTGGATGCCAAATGAGAGCAAAACCTATGTGAAAGCAACCTATGTGGAAGACAGCAGGCAAAAATGTCTGTAGTCTTTAATGCTTATATGAACAATATGGAATAAAACAAGGATGGATATCATATCATCTGTTGAAAACAGATGTTCCAACTCTGTACCTTAGACTGATAAACAGAAGATAACTTTCTTCAGTATGAATCTTGCATGTAAAAAGTAGACCAGTCCTCTACAAATCTATTGATTAAGTATACAATGTATAAAAATCAGCTTTTAACATTTAGGCTCCAATGAACAGAAGAATTAGCAACCTTGTGGTTTATCTGTTCCCAAGCAAATTTAATATTAACACATTTTATTTAATTAATTTTAATTAATTTAAAATCTTTCCTACCTGATCTTTGGAAAAGGCTTTGACATGTATATTCTTTACTGTCTGAACTACACCATCATAAAATTTCACAGTGTAAGTACCTGGAATTTAAACAGAAAAGTCAGAATGAACAGTATGATTTATTCTGTGCTGAGTCAATTACTTAAAATAAAGAAGTTGACATGCATACAATGTGCTGAAAAACTAATGTAAACAAGATGCATGTGCCACAGAATAAGTGATTCTTGGTATCTTAAGATACCAAGGCCAACCTTTTCCCAGCTCACTTTCGGAGAAGTTATGGAATCTGATCCTATATTTCTGAGAGCAGAAGCTTCCATTCATCAGCACATCTTTCCACAGCATCTCTTTAAAAGTACTGCTGGTCCTAAAGCTACCAGGCACAGTAAGTCTAAAGTGAAGAGGAACAATGTAAAACCATTCTAATTTTGCTCTTGGACCAGTTAAAAGTCTACCCACCACATTCCTCTAACTATGAAAGCATGAGGTAGAGCCAATATTGCTCAATTCCCTCTCCTCACTGAGCCCCCCCCCCAATGTCCATGGTAGACTCACAACCAGCATAATGCATTTTTTTGGGTCTGCAGAGGACTTGCATGGGAAGAAGGTGATGGGGGAAATCTGCCTCCATGACCACAACCTTAAGATCCAAACCATAGTGTGTATTTTTGATATAACAGTCATGAAATGGAAAGTGTCAACAAGTTGTAACCAACTCCATCGGGTTTGCAAGACAAGATGTTCAGAGGTGGTTTGCCATTGTCTGTCTCTGTGTCATACCCTGGACTTCCTTTGGGGGGGGGGGTTCCTATCCAAATACTATACAGGGTTCACCTTGCTAACTTCCCAAATCTGATGAAATTGGGGCTATTCTGCTCAGGGAAATTCTGAAATATATGCAATGAAAACACAATTTTGTCTTTTTTACAAATCATTCTATTGAAAAATAATTACGCAATTAAGGGCACCAGAGATAAAAGATTACTAGGCCTCATTCAACTGCCAAAGTTCACTGTTCCCATCCAACTGCCAAAGTTCACTGTTAAAACTGAGGGCCATTTATCAAATTCATACAATCTAGACAAAGGAGTTAAATAAGGTTGTTTAAGCTCCCTTGCTGTTTAATTTATATTTAAACTATCTTGCTTCAAACATTGATGAGTTTTGCTATCCCCCTAAACTTGCCGACATTAGTGTCCCAATTTTTTAAGTTCCTAACTATTGTAGGGACGAAACTCTATTGATTAACTATAATAAATCTAAGGTTTTACTGTTCTCTAGAAGCAAGAGAAGGGCTCCTACAGGTTGGTTTATAGATAAAAACATAACTGAACAAGTAAAACCTTTTTCTTATTTAGGTATCCTGTTATCAGCTGATCTATCCAGGAAATCTCATTTTACGGCTGCATTTAATAAGGCAAAACTGTGTTCTGGAGCTATCTGAAATGTCTTTCATTCCAAAGTGAGCAGATATACATCTGGAGCTCTTCAGGTTTTCAACCTGAAGGTCGTCCCATTAGTTTTCTTTGGATTTTCAATCTGGGTAAATACAGTTACAGAGAAAATTGATGTTACACTCTCCCAGTTTTTAAGACTAATGAAGACTATTGTGTTTCTAATATTGGCTTGCGGGCAGAATTTCAGCAGAAAACTTTAAGGTAGAGCATGGGTCCTTGCTTTTAAACCAAGAATAAAAATTTTGTTTTCTGAGGACAGCCTACTTGCATGGGGTGTGCAAAAAAAAAAAAAATAGTATTTTGGGGGGTTGGGTGAACTGAACCCAAAAGAATCACAAAAATCTGGTAATCCTGATTATTTTCCTGAATCCCAATATCATACCAATATTGGGGTTCAGGAATAATAGGAAATACAATATTTTTTGGCTAGGCATTTAAAGTGATAGTCCCTTTAAATGCATTTTGCAAGCTGTGGTGCAAGTGAACCCAGAAGGGTGAGGCTTCTGGGTTCACTTGCACCGTGGCTTGTAAAATGCATTAAAAGGGATGGTCCTTTTAAATGCGTTAGGTTTCTCCTGCCCCACGGTTTAAACACAACTTGGAGGGCAGGCAGAGGGGCAACCCGGGGAGATCTGCTGCCAGTTGGATGCCTTTAGCTTGCAGGGCACTCCCTCTCCTTTTGCACATGGATCACAGGATCTCCCCCCACCCAAGCCAATCTGCACACAGTTTGGAAGGCAGGTAGAAGGGCACCCAGGGGAGGTCCACTGCTACTCTGATGCCTCTAGCTTGCAGGGGGCCAGAAGAAGATGCAATTCAGAATCATTGTGCCAAGGCGAATAAACACCAAATAATATCGGCTTTTATCAGGATTCTCTATATCAGTAGCCAATTACAGTTTAGGGAATCCAATTTGGCTTAGGAAATATCTGAAAAATATTGCTACCAATAATGATTTTCCCAATTATCATACCCTTGGGTCAGGCCTTGAAAGAGATAATGATGGTGGTTGCAGGAACACTGAAATCACAAACACCTGCGAACCAAACTAAACCTTCTAATATTCACATTAATCACTTAGGGGAAATCTGGGTGCTTAGCCTCACATGCCCCTATTAAATAATCACTTACCCCCCTACTCTCCGGAAATTGTTTTCTTCCTACTCAGAGATAATGATCCAAAAATTACATCGGGTGTGGCTAAATATGTATCAGTCCTTTTAACCCTTGGTTCCAAATAGGATATCTAGAAATTTTCTGCTGCTCAAGATCATATATCTATGAGCTCCTAGGGTTGAAAGGAAAAGAAAATAATTAAATGATTAAGGGCAATGTGATGGCTAGAACTGTGTTGGCAGAAAACAAACGCCAAAGTTTTAAAAAGCACATTGTATAGCTCATTTGAAGAGCTATGATATGGTGGTGATAGTGGCAAAGGCTTTTCTCTGCCATTTCTTTGTAAGCTGATAATGCAAAATGTGATGGCTTTTAGAAGTAAGACTTAAAGTAATAGGGATTCAGCATGAAACCATGATAATACTGTGTGATTCTCTGCTGATAAAATATCTCAGCACTGGTCCAAATTGGACGCCAATTCAAAAGATCAAGTAGCAGAACTTTCAGAAACTTCATCTAATCAGTTTTTACAGGCAGTTCTGAATAGCTCTCCCTGAACAATGTTCTAATCTGATGGGATCTTGGGGATTGTAATGCCAAGCACTTTGTAATTTGGACCATCTGAATAAAACCTGGGCTGAGCATTTTGCAATTAACCTAAAGTCTGGGCTTGGCCTTAGATCACGGCTGTTTTCAGCCTTGTATAAATTGTGTGGGTGGAATCAGAACTAATTTAGGACATTGTTATTATGGCCTATCCCCTGTGTTAAATTTGTAATGGGAGTTCTGTTGGGTTGTATACTTCATTTAAATTTGTATTGTGTTGTTTTACTTCATAACCCATTTTAAACCCCAATATAGGAGAAAAGCAAGTTAAAATATTTAAATAAATATTCCCTACTTGCTATTTGAAACATTTGGGGGCAAAGTGTAACAATTTCTTTGAGAATCAGAATTTTCTGCGATTCTAAATATTCACTTTTTGTTTTAAAAGATCATGGCTCAGTACCAACATATCTGGTTTACTATTCTTGCACAGAGTTAACAGAAAAACAGTTCCACAGTTTCCTGGATGACTCATCTGCCATCTATTTCACTGTTTTCTTACTTTAGGACAGAGGCTGCTCTTATTCAACTGTACTGTCTCTGAACACAGTCAGATAAGGGAAATTTGCCTCTATTAAATCTTCTACCAGCTTTCAAAACAGTCTTTAAAACAAAGTTGTGTTGAAATTGTTTTGGTCTTTGGCCTGAATGTATCCAGAATGTCAAGGGAGAGCCAATGATGAAAAGCACAGGCAAAGTGGTGTCCAGCTTTGCCCCCTCTCCCACCCCATGCACCTTGGACTGGCCAATGAGAAGGAGGAGGAAGTTTGCTTCCCCTTCAGCCAGCTTTTCAGCCTTTTTTCAGGTAAGGAAAGTGTGGGAGTGGGAATGGCAGTAGAAGAAGGCTGGGTTCCTTTCCAGGACTATTTTGGCCTTGCAGTCTACCTTTGATGGGGGCTGGCTGTTTATACCTAAAGTTGTGTGAAACTTTTATGTTAATACCTAGATGCCCCAGGTGAGCCTGATTTCATCAGATTTTGGAAGCTAAGAAGGGTCACTGGTTACTATTTGGATGGGAAATCACTAAGGAATTCCCATGGTCACTCTGCAGAGGAAGGAAACAGCAAACCACCTCTAACTACCTCTTGCCTTGAAAAAAGACAGGTTGCTTACCTGTAACTGTAGATCTTCGAGTGGTCATCTGTGCATTCACACTTGTGGGATGTACTGCGCCTGCGCTGGTCCCCAGTCGGTATCTGTAAGAAAGCCCGGGAAAAATTTCCGCGGACGGCGCCACTGGGCATGCGCCGGCGCCCCACTGCGCAGGCCCAACGGCGCCACCGCGGCAATCCCACCAGTTCCTTCTTGACCGCTGAAAGCCCCTAAGGAAGGGAGACCGTCAGCAGTGGGGAAGGAGGGTGGGTAGTGTGAATGCACAGATGACCACTCGAAGATCTACAGTTACAGGTAAGCAACCTGTCTATCTTCTTCGTGGTCTCTGTGCATCACACTTGTGGGAGATTAGCAAGCAAGTCATACCTGGAGGTGGGAAGACGGTCAACCGGAGATGACAGATTGTAGCACCGCAGTCCCCAACCGGGTCCTCTGCTGAGCATGCACGTCCAACGCGTAGTGCTTCATGAAAGCATGCGGGGACGACCAGGTAGCAGCTTTGCAGACATCAGCCAGAGGCACGCCCTTCAGGAACGCCACCGATGTCGCCATCGCTCGTGTGGAGTGGCCACGTACAGGTCCAGGCAGTGGCCTCTTTGCTAGGAGGTAGCAGAGCTTGATGGTCTCTGTCAACCATTTCGAGAATCTCTGTGAAGAAATCTTGTCACCCATTCTGGGTGCGGTGTAGGAAACGAATAACTGCTGTCCCTTACGGAAGGACTTGGATCGGCTTAGGTAGAAAAGCAGGGCACGCCGGACGTCTAGGGAGTGAAGCCGACGCTCCTCGTCCGAGAAGGGGCTAGGGAAGAAAGCGGGGAGCCACACTTCCAGGTTGAGGTGGAATTGGGAGGGCACCTTAGGAAGGAAGTTGATATCAGGGGCCAGGGAGACGCCCGACTCTCTAAAGGCTAGGTAGGGGTAGTCACAACGCATCGCCGTGAGTTCCCCCACCCGGCGTGCGGAGGTGATGGCCACTAGGAAGGCAGTCTTCCAGGACAGAAGCTGCAGGGAACATGAGGCCATGGGTTCGAAGGGCCGCCTGGTTAATCTGTCTAGGACTATTGACAAATCCCACAGTGGGGTGGGGGGTTTGGACGGTGGATGCAGTCTAAATAGCCCCTTCATGAACTTCTTGGACTGGGGATGGGCGAAAACGGAGTACCCAGCCACAGGTTCGTGAAAGGCAGAAATGGCTGCCAAGTAGACCTTAATGGAGGAAAACACCAAGCCCGCGTCTACTAGGGACAACAAGAAATCAAAGACTGCCGGCAGGCCAGCCTCCCTAGGTGCGACTGGCCGGCCAGCCATGAAGTCCGAGAACCTCTTCCACTTCCTGTCATAGGATGCCCTGGTGGAGGGCTTCCTGCTATTCAACAGGACCTCCTGGACCCTACCCGAGAACTCTAAGGGTCTATGCGCCACGCCGTCAGTTTCAGGTGTGGCACGTTGTGGTGTAGCACCCGCCCCCGTTGGGACGACAGGAGGTCTGGTTCCGCTGGAAAGTGGTAGAAGTTCCCCCCCGACATGGTCAGTAGGGAGGCGAACCAGTTCTGGCGGGGCCACCAGGGGGTCACCAGGATACAGCGTGGCCTCTCCCTCGCTAACTTGTTTATTACCCTGGTCAGCAGAGGGAGAGGAGGGAACAGATAGAGGAAGCGGCCCTCCCACGGGATGAGGAGCCCGTCCCCCAGGGATGCAGGGTCTGCACCCCCTCTGGAGCAAAACATAGGGCACTTCTTGTTGCCTGCCGTGGCGAAGGCATCCAGCTGTGGGTACCCCCAGAGCTGGAAAACTGGTTGTAGGAAACGCCACTGAAGTTCCCACTCGTGCGGGGAGGCCCCCCCCCTGCTCAGAGAGTCCGCTTGAATGTTGAGGACCCCTGGGAGGTGTGCGGCCTTCACGAAGACGTCGTGCTGGATGCATTCCGTCCACAATTCTATTGCCAACGCACAGAGGCGGCGGGACACTGTCCCGCCCTGCCTGTTGATGTACGCCAAAGCGGTGGTGTTGTCTGTGAGTAGTGCCACTGTCCTCCCTATCAACTTTGGGCGGAAGGAACGAAGGGCAAAGTGAACCGCTAGTAGCTCCAGATAGTTGATATGGTGCACAGCCAGCTTGGGAGGCCACTGGCCCCCCACACACAGGCCTTCCATGTGGGCGCCCCAGCCCCACTGGGAGGCATCGGTGGTGATGGTCACTGAGGGCGGTGGGAGGTGGAAGGGAGCTCCCTGGCAGATATTGTCTCTGGATCCCCACCACTGGAGCGATTGGAGCGTCATAAGGGGAATAGTGAACCTCTTTCGAGGTGAGTCTCTGTTCGGGCGAAACTGGCGAAGAAACCATAGCTGTAGGTCCCTCATCCTCAGTTTCGCGTAAAGAAGCACGCTTGTCGTTGCTGCCATCAGTCCCAGCATTCGCTGAAGTTGCTTTACTGTGCCCCAGCCTTGGTTCTGGAGTAACTGTACTGAGTTGGTGATGTCCTCTGCCCTTTGGGCGGGGAGGAAAGCTCGATGGAGGTTTGTGTCCAGCACTGCCCCTATGAACTGCACTGTCCTTGATGGAGTGAGATTTGACTTTTCTAGATTGACCTGCAGGCCCAGGGCATCGAGAAGGTGCAGTGTGGCTGTGATGTGGGTAGACAGACTTTCTCTTGAATTGGCTACCAGGAGCCAGTCGTCTATGTATGGGAAGACTATCACCCCCTGCAGCCGCAGGTAGGCGGCCACGACGCTCATCATCTTTGTAAACACCCTGGGTGCCGTGGAGAGCCCGAAGGGTAGGGCAGTGAACTGGAAGTGTTGTGAGCCTATTGCAAACCTGAGAAACTTTCTGAACTCTGGGTGGATGCTGATGTGAAAGTAAGCATCCTTGAGGTCTAGAGTGGCCATCCAGTCTCCTTGGTTGATGAGGGGCAGGATGGACTGCAGTGTGGACATCCTGAACTTTCGATACAGGATGAATTTGTTCAGATTCCGGAGGTCCATGATGGGCCTTAATCCCCCATCTCTCTTCGGGACTAGGAAGTAGCGGGAGTAGAAACCACCCGTTCTGGTTTCCGATGGTAATTTCTCTATGGCTTGTTTCTGTAGGAGGGTGTCCACCTCCGCCAGCAGAGGTGGGGATGGGGGGGTGGTGATCACCACTGACTGTGTTGGAATCTGAGCAAAGTCTATTTTGTAGCCCTCTTGGATGACAGAGAGGACCCACCTGTCTGAGGAGACCAGCTCCCAGGTAGGCAGGAAAGGGCGAAGGCGGATGGTGGGCTGGGTGGTGGCAACGACGCGTGGTGCAGGAAAGTCAAAGCCCCTGCTTGGCGGGGCGGGTGCCCTTCGGTTTGCCTGATGGCTGGGCACTGTAGCGCCCTCTGTTGTTGCCCGAGTAGGCCTGCTTGTCGGGCTGTGGAGGGCGTGGTCGCCACTGTTGGTCCGAAGATGGCTTATGCGGAGTCTTTCTCGACCAGGACCTGCTCCACTGTCTGGCTCTGGGTTGTCTGGGAAGTGGCTGCACCCCAAGGCTCCTAGAGATCTTAAGGTTCTTATCTAGTTCCTGCAGTGCGGTGTCCGTGGTGGAACTAAAGAGTCCGTCCCCTTCAAATGGCAGGTCCTCGATAAGCGCCCTGGTGTCTTGTTGCAGGGCGGTCGATCTCAGCCAGGAGTGCCTGCGAATGGAGACAGCGGACATGATTGCCGCAGCTGAAACGTCCACTAGGTGCTTGGCTGCTGTTAGTTGCTGCTTTGCGACCTTCTGGCCCTCGTGCAGCAGTGCCTTGGCAGTGGTTTTCTTGTCATCCGGTAGGAAGGACAGGAGGGGGGACAGCTGCTCCCACATGGCGTATTGGTATCTGGCCATACAGGCCGTATAGTTCGATACCTTGGCGCCGAGGGACCCCGCCGAGTAGATCTTCCTCCCCATGGCGTCGAGTTTCTTCCCCTCCTTGTCAGGGGGGGTAGAGTGCACCTTACGTGACCTCGAGGAAGAGGAGACGATGGCTGAATTTGGTCTAGGATGCGTGAACAGAAATTCAGCCCCCGCCTCTTGGACCTTGTACATGTGGTCCAGTTTTCTTGAAGACACCGGTGCAGAGGATGGCTTCTTCCACGGATCCTTGAGCGCCTGGAGCATGACCTTTGTCATTGGGAGGGAGACGGCTGGAGAAGTGTCCTTCTGGACGATATCAAAAACACTATCGTCCACGGTTGGCTTGGGTTGAGAGATGGGGAGGGAGATGGTCGCTGCCATTCTTTTGACCATCTCCGCATAGGAGCGTAGGTCCTCAGAGGGCGAGACTGGGAGGTCCTCTGACGTGTTGGGGTCCGGTGAGGGCTCCCAGGTTCTCTCCTCGTCGCTTTCCGACCCCGACGGGGAGGACTCTCCTCGGCCCGAGCGCTCCGATAGGCGCGGTGATGGCTCCCTTCGCGGCGACCGGGTCGGTGTCGGTGTTCGGCGCGGAGGCTCCGTCGGTGTGACGCGTTTGTCCCGAGGAGTCGTGGCCGATCCTTGAGGATGCTTGGACCGATGCGATGTCCTGGAGAGCGAGGATAGCTCAGATTGATGCTCCCAGTCCGGGTGGTCGAGTGGCTGATGCCAATGATATTGGGGGCAGCAGGGATACGTCGACTGCCATCGATGGTGCTCCCAATGCGGCATCGATGGGTAGTGGCGTGGCTCGACCGAAGGCTCCCTTGGCCTCACGCGCTTGGGTGCCGCAGGCGTTGTCACGTCGACCGGTGGAAGAGACTCGACGTCCGATGCCGAGTCGAAGCTCCGCTGACGAGACGCCACCGATGGAGACCGACGGGTGAGGTCGATCTCCACGTCGTGTGTCGAGGACTGCAGCCGATGGTCGCTGGGTCCAGGCGTCGGGGAGGTACGACGTCGATGCGCGCTAGCCCGTGGAGTTGAAGGGCTGCGTGGTCGATGGCCGCTAGCCCGCGGAGTTGGAGGGCTGCGTGGTCGATGGCCGCTAGCCCTTGGTGTCGGAGGGCTGCGCTGCCTTCTCGCGCTAGCCCCTGGAGTAGCGGGGGTGCGGAGAGGAGAGGGGGGAACCCTTCTCACTGGGTCGGTGCCGATCGGTGCCGACACGTCGGGGGGAGGCGGAGGGGAGCGTGGCCGTTTCCGCTTCTCCTTGCTCTTCGCCTTCTTAGAGGATTCATGTCCCGAATCCTCCCGTCGTTTCTTCTGGGGCCTCTCGACCGACTCGTCGGTGGGCCGTTTCGCCGACTGCTGCTCCTTCTGCGGGACAACGTCGACCGGGGCTGCATCGGCCGATGGGGCCTTCGGGGTTTGGGCGGCAGCCATTTTCGGTACCGATGCCGAGGAAGACGCCGTTTGCTTCAGAGGGCGAAGTGCCGAGGCAGTTAGTGCGGCCGAGAGCCTAGCCGCTCTATTCTTTCTGGTCTGCTTCGAAAAGCGGAGGCAATGCGGGCAGGCTTCCACGCGGTGTCCTTCGCCGAGGCAGAGCAGACACAAAGAGTGGCCGTCGGGAGGGGCGATTTTCTTGCCGCAGGCCTGGCACCTCTTAAAAAATCCCCAGCGACTGTCCATAGACAGCGGTCGCTGGGAAAAATCCTCTCAGAATCCTCTGAGAGGAGGAAAAAACTAGGGGCGAGGGGGGGGAAGTCCCGGAGGACAAGAAACCCCACCGCGACACGCACCCGAACGAAAACGCACTTTTTTTTTTTTTTTTTAAACTAACTAACTATGGAACTAACTAACTACTACACTACAGAAAACAATAAACAGGCTAATATTTACAGGAGGCTCGGGGAAAAAGGGGTAGAAAAAACCCAAAGCTCACCGACCGGGAACACGAGGAAACACAACTCTTCGCGCAGCGGTCAGAAAGGAACTAGTGGGATTGCCGCGGTGGCGCCGTTGGGCCTGCGCAGTGGGGCGCCGGCGCATGCCCAGTGGCGCCGTCCGCGGAAATTTTTCCCGGGCTTTCTTACAGATACCGACTGGGGACCAGCGCAGGCGCAGTACATCCCACAAGTGTGATGCACAGAGACCACGAAGAAGATCCTACAGGGTCGATATCAGTTGGCTGTGACTTGACAGCACTATACACACAAACATGCACACACTCAGAGCCTTAGCTGGCTTTGTAGGTAATTAAGGCAAGATTAAAACGTTTTAATAATGTCTTACCATCCTTGTTGACAGAAGTAACTTTGGCTGGATAAAAACGACAATCGGACCAACAAGCCAACACCTGATCATTTGTATGAAATCCCTTTAAAAAGAAAAGAAACAAGTCTAACCTATAAAAGTGCAGGCAGAAATATATTGCTTCATTATAGTGTTAACACAGTAGCTAATACTACTGACATAATGTAAATGTAGCAAATAAATACTACTGACATGACATAATATAAAATACTCTATACATGACACATATAGTCAGTATTTAGATAGTTTTAAAACAAAAAAAATCTGGATAAAATTATGTCCCATGTATTTTTAATTGGATATAACTGTAACTAGTTGTTGTTGGCTGGGTTACTCTTGCATTTATTATTGTGTTTTATCTAAATAAAAAGTATATAAACACTCAAGAGATAGAAAACTCCAATGCAAAAAAGGCTAACAAGAATCTGTGGGTTAAAAACAAAGTTTCAAGCAAGAAACTGAATATCCCTATCACAGGCAACTTTAAAACTTTTGGGCCTCAGTCCCTTTATCACCTATCTTGGCCAACCTAAAAATAAAAAAGTTACAGTCATTCTGAATAGGCTAATTGTAAACTCTTCATTGACTGCTTAAGCCATTTTAAGTTGTTTTAAACTTTTGTAAGCCACAATGAGCAGTTCTCTGGAGGGGCAGCTATAAATAATAAAACATATTAAGGAAAATCTACAAGAACAAGATAGCAATTACAATTTAACTTCAAGCTCTTAAGGGCCTTCTAGATTAAACATTTGTATGCAATTCTCCCAAAGTGGAAAAGACACAAAGATTTTTTTTTACTTACAGAAGATACTTCTTCTTCGTGTAATCCTTCCTTTCGTAGCTGTATTTTTTCTAAAGGACGCAAATAAGGGCTGTCCCAACAAAACCATTCATCATAGCGATGATTCCAGCGTTTAAAATGGATAAGTACCTTCCCTTCCTCATAATCAATTTCTTCAATGTGTGCTGGATACCTAAATCAAATAAAGTTAATTTAAAATATTCTTGCTAAGAAAAATGGCTATGTGTCTCTCAAATAATTCACAAGCTAGAATGCAAATCCATACTTTTTAGCAATGGTGTCTGCTTGGGCTATTAAAAGTTAACAAGTGATGATATCATTTGAGTAAATACTATTTCCATGTAGCAATTGTTTCATGTTGAATAATTTCATTAACAGGATCAGGGAGCCCAACCTGTGAGCAGGGTGTAACAATGGAAAGAAGACTCACAAGTATGATGGAACAGGAAGGAGAATGGTGGTATGTGTTGTATGAAAAATGTGGGCCAAGCAGAAAGAAAATACTGGGGGCAAGAAAAGACTTTGGTTTTCCCCAGCTAATCACAGCATAAGTTCATTCTAAGATGTGGGTTCTCTCTTCTGTTCTTTATCCCTGAGACTTCTATTTACTCTGTACAACCTCTTGACTTCAAAGAACAGAATAAATATGAACATTGGCTTAAAAGAAGAGCAACAAATTAAGAGTTAAGCCATTTATTTAGAAAATTTTATGCCACCTCTCCAGGTGGCACCTCTCCAGCCCAAGGTGGCTTATAAAATAAAAAATAATAAAAAAGTAATGTTAAAAGTTATCAATAAAAGATACTAATGAAAAGCTCAGCTTGACTATACAGACCTCAAAAACAAATCACTGAGGACAGCTTAAAATAACGATTTACAGACTACAATGCTGTTAAAAAAAGCAACCCCCTAATTAAAAGCCCGATTGAACAAAAACACTTTGGTTTGGCACCTAAAAGAAAGCTACATAGGTGCCATGTGAGCCTCAAAGGGAAGGCTATTCCACAAGACAAAGAAGAGTGGTAACTAACTATTAAGCTAACAAAGAAAAGTGGTAACTGTCAGCCCCGCCAATAACAATGCTGTAGAGATTGTATACAAAATTAAATCTATTTTAAAATTAAGAACAATACTTTCTTGATGGTTCATTCTATTCTCCACTAGTTAAAATACTCTTCTGAAAACACTGGAAAAATAATACTAAATAAAAATCCCTGGACCAAGGGAGGTCAAACTGAAAATAACTCGGGAGCAGGCCTTCTCAGTAACGGCCCCTCATTGGTGGAACCAATTACCAGAGGAGGTTCAAGCCCTGTGGGACTATAGTCAGTTCCGCAGGGCCTGTAAAACTAGCCTTTTTCAAATGGCCTATAAGATTGAATCCTGAAATGACACCTAGCCATCTGATATATATCCAATATGTCCGCATTGTAGCATCTGAACTGAAACAGTTTTAACTAATTATTTATTAATTATTTATTCAATGTATTTTAATGTATTTTACCGTACAATGTATTAAATGTACTCATGGTACTTCCATGTCTGTGAGCCGCCCTGAGCCTGCTTCGGCGGGGAGGGCGGGATACAAATAAAAATTATTATTATTATTATTAAATGCTTCATACTGCCTGAAGAAACTTTCAGCAGCGCAACATCCACATGGGTGCAAAAGCCCTCAAGCATCTCTGCTTGTCATGGAGAATTATTCCCTGTTGATGACAGCAGTCAAAGCTTGGAAATAGATTTCATCATTCTGTTTTGCTGGCAGGGATTTTTAGCCCTAAAGGGAAAGATTGCTCAGGGCAATGTAGAAAACATTCAAGACAAGAGTGAGAAATCGCAAGTTCAAGCAAGATGGCAAGCTGTCTGTCTAAGGCACATGATCATTCACACAAGTTCACAACAGAATATATGCTAAATATATAGCATCCAAAATCATAGGTAAAGTGGTAAAGCTGCAGTACTGCAATCCTAAACTCTGCTCACAACCTGAGTTCGATCCTGGTGGAAGCTGGGTTCAGGTAGCTGGCTCAGCCTTCCATCCTTCCAAGGTCGGTAAAATGAGTACCCAGTTTGCTGGGAGGAAAGTGTAGGTGACTGGGGAAGGCAATGGCAAACCACCCTGTAAAAAGTCTGCCGTGAAAACGTTGTGAAAGCAACATCACCCCAGAGTCGGAAATGACTGGTGCTTACCTTTACCTACCTTATTTAAAAGCAAACAATAATGATAGCAGCAACAACAAAAAACTTTATATATAATTTTATTGTTTTACAAGATTGCTATTGCAATCACATCTATACTGAAACTCAGGAAGGTATTCCCCAGGCAACAGACTCATTGCTATTTCAACTTTGGTATGCTATCTGATTATTTTTCCTTTCTTAAGTTAAGGATTTAAATAAAAGGTTAGATTCTATGCAGCACCAAGAGTTCCGATGATTTAGATTCTATACACTGGCTAGGAGCATCTTCCTGCTACAAGCCTCAAAAAAGTGCTGATTTGGGGAGCAGGGGTGGGAGTGGAGGCTGCATAAATGAAAATCTTTGCAAACATATGTGACTGCACTGACATGCACTGAGATCCATGAAAACCAGCTTTGGTGAAACATGCAGGAGGGGTAATTCTGCCTCCTTTCCCTTCCTCAAGTGCAGCTGTTCATGTTGAGTGTCTTTCCATAGGTCTTCCAGCCTCTGGTATCACCTTTTCAAGGCTTGCAAGTGCCTGCCAGGAACAGTGGGTGGTGTTTTATGCTGTAAGAGCACATGCTCTAACACAGAGTATTCTGAATATTTGTAACAATACTTTCCAAATTTCAGTTATGGTAGAGCCTTTAAACTATTTTAAATCCCAAACCAACTCAACCATAACCCAAATTCTCCAGTACCTAATGTATTAATCTAGGATTATTATACTTCCAGATTATAGCACAAAAAACACCAGTTACCAGTTTCAACGCATCTATGTTGTTTCCTGACCCTTCCACTTCCTACTCATCACCAACTGCTACTGCAGGGCTATTCTAGAGTTTCTCCCAGCTGTTTTAAGAGGGACCTAAAGCACGAACAGCCATACACTTCAGCTTCCATTCATGAAATAGCCTGTAGTGCCACATCAACTGTGTCAACTCACTTTCAGTAAATGAAGACTGTAAGCCCTTGAGCCCTTAAAAACAAAACAGTGATTTAAAACTAATAATAAGTATAATTTCCATCATTTAGCATACCATTGAGCTGCTTAAACAATGTCATACTTGTCATTTATATTCTACAACACTAATAAAATAGATAAAATCTCTCGAGAACCAGACAATTAAAGCAAAAATTTCTAATCCAACCTATCATGCTGGTTCTGGGTGAGTAACAATAATCTAATTAAAAATATCTCCATCATAAAGAGTATGCATTTGAGTTTTTCTTAAGCTTTTGCCTCTCTTGAGTTGAATGAATTGGTCACATTTAATTTCGCTTTTCATTACAAGCTTACTTCATTTATATCCCATTCTGGATATAACTGGAACTGGAACACAAAGCAGTTTACACCATTCTCCTCGCCTTCATTTTATCCTCACAACAACCCTCTGAGATAAGCTGAGTGTGTGTGACTGGTCCAAGGTCACCCAGCAAGCTTCTGAGGCAGGGTGGAAATTTAAATCTGGGTCTCCCAGATCCTAGCCTGACATTCTAACCACTATACCACCCTGCCTCTGAAAATATTTAAAGTTTTTTATTGAACCTTCTAAAACCAAGCTTTACAACATATGTAAAGTGTCGAGTATGCTTGTAGACTAGAATTTCCGGTGCTTAAATACTATTATTTCTTCAAAATTACAAATTGTATGGGTTATATAAATGAAGAAAGACCTCTGAAAAGCTGATGCTGGAAGTTATAGGACTGGAATGGACAAAAAGCCATGCAGCCTTGAGGGTTGCAGTAAGGGAGAAGAACCAAGTAACATCCATCTTCCCCTTTCCAAATTCTGCTTTTGTTGACACAAAGATGAGGCAGGGGCATTTTCACCCAGGTCCTCTTCCTCACTGAAACCCTCACCCCACTGTGGGTTTTGTCCATGCAGGTCTAGCTTCAGTTTTTTAGAGATCTCAAAAGTTGAGGGAGAAGTTGGGAGAGGAAAAAAATCAATGTCAGCAAATGATTTCTGTGAGCACTTGGTTGAATCCATTCTATGTGTCTTGCAAGCAAATGCAAAGTAATCTATATGCTCAGATCAGGGAGATCCGAGAGAGTGTTTTACAGCTTTACACTAGGTATAACTATAACTCCTCTTTTTGTGAAGTTCTGTTTAGTTCTTGCTAGGCCATCTTATCAAGAAAGGTTCTCTTGAAAATTATCAGCTGTTTCCAAAAGTCTCACTCATACTCTCCAGGCAATCACATGGTGCACTGTTAGCCTAGCAAACTGCATTTTCCCTTGCATCTCAGGTTTTTTACTTGCATGTTATAAGCAGTAAAATGGTTATTCAAAGATTGCTTTTATAAGGCCCCTCACCCCACTGTGGGTTTTGTCCATGCAGGTCTGGCTTCAATTTTTTAGAGATCTCAAAAGTTGAGGGAGAAGTTGGGAGAGGAAAAAATGTCTGTAAGTAACTGAACAACTGTTGAATAGTCTGGTATGTCCTAGTACTAACAAATAAAAAGAAATAAATAAAATTTATCCAATATACTGCAGGTACAGATAAATAACAAATAAAAATAAAAAAATAAAAAATATCCAACATACTGCAAGTACAGATATACATAAAGCTCCAATTCAATCCTATGCACATAAGGAGCTTCAGTGACAAAAAGCTTCATCAACAAGCATAAGAGGGTATCTTCATGCTTGGAATGGAGGCATTGTTGTTTACACAGAATTATCACAAGCACATTATAGATTTCAATGTATTAGAAGCTCTTGATTTTCACAAAATTTAAGATACATCCCCGAACCACATGAAATAGCTAGAAAATATCAGTAGATCTGACAAATATGAAATTTATTAGATACCAATTTCAACCATCTCATTCTAAGTTAACAAAGGTAATTAACTCAAAATGTCTTCCCACACCCCCTGAAGTACTACATTCTGGTTCTAACCTTCTCTAAATAGGTAGCTGGACAAGATAGCCTCTATGGCCCCTTCCAACTCTATGATTCTAAATAAACATATCAGCCTCTTTGTGTTAGGCAACAAGTTGTCTGGGATGCAAACTATCTGCTATAAATCTGACAGCCTGCTTACTGTAATATAATTGTAATCTTTATTTGTTAAAATAAACAGTTCACATTTTTTAAAAAAAACCTGACAGCCTTACAAAAATGTTCTCATACAAAGCAAGTTTTCATACTCTATGACCCCCAATTTGGGGGGGCAGGGGAAAAAGAAAGAAAACAGTATTCAAGCCAGGGTTCAGCTTGATTTAGTGTACAAAAGTCTGGTCTCCCCTGCTTTAGAGCTTTAAGGATCAGCTCAAGTTCTCAAAGCATCTTCCTTGCTTTTCCTAAAGATGTCAAGCAAGTACAAGCAGCCTTTCACATATTCTCCATTCATACAACACAAAATACAGCTGTGCTCCTGACTGAGGCATTCTCTATCAGGTAACTACTGTCAACTTGGGCAATATAAATAAGACTATATTCCTCTTAAATCAACATGGAAAAATTTTCCAGTGCTTTGCCTCCTTTTAAAGTCTTCACTGTTTCTGGAGATCAGAAACTATTTTTACTTCAGTCATTTAACACAGGCCTTTCATTTCAAGCCAAGAGCATCAAAAAGCTTTTACATGTCATGGACTACATTTCTAAAAAGTTCAGCCTGCACCATAACTTGGTCCCTTGTTATTCTCAGATTTCTATAATTTCCTTTACTCATATTACTGTATTATGATTACAAAATAAGAATAACAATGAGAACATTTGAGTCACAACCAATTTGTTACCAGGGAGTCAAACCAAACCTTTACTGAAAAGTTTACATGAACTTTTATTTTATTCAGAACTGAACAGAACCTGAACCATACTTTGTGTGCTTGACCAGTGTTGAAACAAACCAGAAAAAAAATAACAATTTGACTAAAAACTAATGATGTACTCCTTGGCCCTGGAATTAATATCCGAGAGATTTTAATATATTTCTTTAATCCAAGCTTCTGTACTCTATCCTCTTCTAACAGCTAGCAGGATAAAGACCTGTTACTTCACTCATGCAGTTCAGTATCAAGCAGATTGAATAGCCTCTGGTGCTAGGACAATACTTCTGGTAACTACAGACTATTTCTCCCATGCTGCAGTTTCTAGCCAGTTTATGTAATTGTAAAAATTGTTGATTCAGTTTCTTGCTAAGTCCTGACTTGAGTCAGGATACTTGCAATAGTTTACCACTTTTCTGTACAGTATATTTACTCATCTGGTGGTAGGATTAGGCTGCAATGTCACAAGGATACAAATCACCTCAGCACATGTACAAATCAGCATGTTACTTTCATTTTTCCTACATGTACTGGAACTGAACCACGTAGGCCAAATTGTTTATGGAAAAGTTATTTATTTGTACTAGAACTTTAGGGCTGGTACATTCAACTGTGACTGAAGATTAATGGTTTGACTCTCTGTTTGTAGCACAACGTGTCAGCATCACAAAAATGTATCCAAGGGTTATCATGAAATAAGAAATACCAGTTTTTTAATCTGTCTCGGGCTTCCAACTGGGCTCCCACTTCAAAGCTGATACCTCTTCTGTTTGGTGGATGTTTTCTCATTTTGTAAAAAGCCGCTGCTTTTATTCCCCTGAAAAATGCAATTAAATATCAATCACTAGAAACTGTCATCTTTATATCTGCTAGTCTAATTAATTCAAATAATTCACAACCCAATCTTTCAGTTTTTAAAAACTGCCTTTACATTTATCAGTGTGTGTGCAGAAATAAGTGTCCATTAATATCTTAATATACATTCTCCCTGATAACCAAGATTGGTCTTATATACCCTAAATCTTCTGTGACTATAATTTTTCAGGAAGTTAAACTAAGGACTATTTCATGTACTATGGCCAACATGTTGAGGCAGCTGTATTGTTCGACACAGAAAACTGTTTTGTACATACTTTCTTATCACATGGATTAGCTCCACTTCATGGGTTTGTCTCCAAGCCTCTGCAACCAATGTGCATAATGAACTGGTAGACATGAAATTGCTTGCCCTATGGAGCGACAAAGACTGTTTCAAGTGGCTTCCGTGTAGCAGCTACATTGTTAGAAGCAGCCCTCAATTTAATTGCAAGATTTACAGACATGGAATGTCCCTAACACAGTTCTGCACAAATGCCAGTGCTTTACAGGTCTACTGCTACTTAATAATCATCCAGTATGCATTATTAATAGCATACCAGATGGAGAACTGAGGGATCCAGGTACAACCTCAAGCACTGAAGAGCTATTTCTTTATGTGGGATGATGACTATAAAATACATGCATAACTAACCCTATAAGGGTCTTACCTATTTTGTTGTTGTTGTTGCATCTAGCTGAAGAGTTAACATAATGCAGTTTTATTAGTTAGCTATGAATTGCCCCTTAGCCACCCTGAAAAAAACTTCTAGACATTTAGCACGTCAGTAAACTAGGACATAAAAGGGTTTCCTCCACAACGTCAACATTCAGTGGCTTATGTGTTAGTAGTTTCTCCTGCTAATTTTTTTGTAGTAGGAACAGAATATAGGTTTAATTACCTCTACAGTTCTTTGTATCAGGTTCACAGACTTGTTTCTAGTTCCAGGTTGATTTTATATATGACTTAACATATATAAAGTAATTTACAAATCTGATCTGAATTAAATTACAATTTTCTGTCAAAATCTGAGATTTTGTAAATGTAGAATGTTGTGTATTTAAGAAACTGCAATAAACACATTAAAATATATCATTTTAAGGAAGCCATAAGCAATCAGTAGAGTATGAAATAAACATGTGACATATCAATCTCTCCTTCTTTATGCAACATTGCATTTTCCAACACAACCATGTCAAAAAAATAACAATTTATCAAAACTTGCAGTTTTGCAAAGATTAGAATGGTCTAAAATCTAGCCAGTTTCAGCTTTCAATACAATTTCCCTAGCTGTTTTATTGGTTTACACAGCTCTCACAACAATATGGTAATATAACCCTTCCAAAACAACCCACCATTACTCCAACAGGATCAATTTGATAAGACATCATCCTCATGCAGCAGAAGGCTGGCAACATATTTTCTAATCTCAAATACAACAACAACAAAACTGTCCTGCATCACCATCTCCACAGACATATAAACCATAGAGATTTAGGGGGTCTGAGGAGAACAATTAATCACCAAACATAAATAGATTATTTTCTTCTTCTAAACAACAACTTAAAGTAAAAGTGCACCTTTTAGTCATAATTTTTATTGTAATAGCAATACGATGACATGAGGAGCTGGGACACAACTAATATAAGCAGGGTACTGCCATGTCCATCTGTCACATAGCAGGGGCCAAGTAAGGGTCTTCTGCTTGCTGCCACCACTATGGTAAGGGTCTGTACAAGAGGGCCCAGAGCACCCACCCAAACCCTGTCTTCCTTAATAGCAAGTACCTTTTAACGGTGACCAAAGAGACATGAGGACCCAGGCAGTTTAACTATAACGACAGTTTATTTTAAGTGCTCAAAAACAATAAGTAGGTTGTAAAACTTTTTAGTGCAACAGTGAATAAAGAAACAGTAAAGATTGGTATAAAGAAATAAAAAGCCCTGACGCAACTAACTAGATGTTCCCTTCTAACTTCAACTCAATTCACCCTCCTTGGATGGGAGATCCCTCTCTGGCTACAACTTGCCTCCAGCTCCAGAGAGAACCACCCTCTCTCTGCAGCCTCTCCAGAGAGAACAACCCTGTCTGCAGCTTGGCCTACTTATGCTTTCCTCCCAGATCCCACCCCTCCTTGGCCAGTTTTCCCTCCAAAACAGCTTTCACCCAATCAGAGGGATAGAAGGAATCCTGGGAGATGTAGACCCTGTACCTACTCCTACAGGGGAAGAGGGGGGGGGGTTGGTAGTTGGTGAGTCAATCCTTAGGCAAGTAGACAGCTGGGTGGCGAAACCGCGTACTGACCATATGGTGACTTGCCTGCCTGGTGTGAAGGTAACGGACATTACGCGTGTAGTAGATAGGCAGTGCTGGGGAGGAGCCTGTGGTCGTGATGAATGCTGGCACCAACGATGTGGGGAAATGCAGTCGTGAGGTCCTGGAGGAAAAATTTAGGCTGCTAGGCGGGAGACTTAAGGCCAGGACCTCCAAGGTAGCCTTTTCGGAAGTGCTACCTATTCCACGTGCAGGGCAGGAGAGACAGGCACAAATTAGAAGTCTCAATGTGTGGATGAGACGATGGTGTAAGGAGGAAGGGTTTAAGTTTGTTAGGCACTGGGATGCTTTCTGGAACAAGCGGGAGCTGTACAAAAGAGACGGTCTCCACTTGTCCCTGGATGGAACCAGGCTGCTGGCGCTTAAAATAAAAAAGGTGGCAGAGCAGTTTTTAAACTAAATCTTGGGGGAAAGCCGACAGGAGATGAAATGTCTCTGGTTCGGGAGGACTCGTCTCAAAGAGATGAAGGGTTGGCTGCTGTTGTTCTACCGGGTAATGGACCAGAGTTGTCCACTGTGAAGGTGACAAACAGTATGGACTGTCTGCCAGAGTCTAGAGGCGGCAGGAGGAAGGTGGCAGGCCTAGCTTGCCTGGGAAATTATAGATGTTTGTATGCAAATGCTAGAAGTGTTCGAAGTAAAATTGGTGAATTGGAATGTTTAGTGTTGGGAGAAAACATAGACATTGTGGGAATTTCAGAAACTTGGTGGAATGAGGAGAATCAGTGGGACACGGTGATTCCTGGATATAATTTATATCGGAAGGCTAGGGAGGGAAGGGTTGGAGGTGGGGTGGCTCTGTATGTCAGAGAGGATATACGGTCCAGTAAGACTGAGGTCAGAGAATTAGATTCACTTTTAGAAATGCTTTGGGTTGAAATAGAGGGCCCAAAAGGAAATTTAACTATGGGAGTTTGTTATCGCCCACCAAATCAAAAGAGAGAGGACGATTATAATATGATGGAAGGCTTAAAGATAGCGGCTAAACATAAAAACTGTGTCGTAATAGGTAATTTTAACTACCCGCAGATTGATTGGGTCAATATGTGTTCTGGTAGAGAGAAAGAGATTGAGTTTCTAGATGCTCTCAATGACTGTGCTATGGAGCAGATGGTCTCAGAACCTACCAGGGGTAGGGCGATCCTGGATTTGGTCCTAAGTAATGCCCAAGACTTGGTGAGAGATGTAAAAGTGATTGCACCTCTTGGGAGCAGTGACTATAATGTTATTGATTTCACCGTTTGTATAAATAGGGAGTTGTCCAAAAAGACCGCCACAACCACGTTTAACTTTAAAAGGGGTAAATACACTGAGATGAGGAAGCATGTGAGAAGGAAACTGAAAGGAAAGGTACATACGGTCAAAACCCTTGGGGAAGCTTGGACACTATTTAAAACTATAATCCTAGAAGCTCAGATAAAATACATACCACAAGTTAGGAAAGGCACAAACAGGCATAAGAAAAGGCCTGCGTGGTTAACAAACAAAGTAATGGAATCTGTAAAAGATAAAAAGGACTCCTTTAAGTGGTGGAAAACCAGTCCAAGTGAGATTAGTAAAAGGGAACACAGGCTGTGGCAAATCAAATGCAAGACTGTGATCAGGCAGGCAAAAAGGGACTATGAGGAGCATATTGCAAAAAACATAAAGACCAACAATAAAAATTTCTTCAAATATATTAGAAGTAGGAAACCAGCCAGGGAGGCAGTGGGGCCCTTGGATGACCATGGGGTAAAAGGATTACTGAAGGAGGATAGGGAAATGGCTGAGAAGCTGAATGAATTTTTTGCCTCCGTCTTCACTGTGGAAGACGAGAACTTTTTGCCCGCCCCAGAACCACTAATTTTGGAAGGGGTGTTGAAAGACCTGAGTCAGATTGAGGTGACAAAAGAGGAGGTCCTACAACTGATAGACAAATTAAAAACTAATAAGTCACCGGGTCCGGATGGCATACATCCGAGAGTTCTGAAAGAACTCAAAGTTGAACTTGTGGATCTTCTAACAAAAATCTGTAATCTTTCATTGAAATCTGCCTCCGTTCCTGAGGACTGGAAGGTAGCAAATGTCACCCCCATCTTTAAAAAGGGTTCCAGAGGAGATCCGGGAAATTACAGGCCAGTCAGTCTGACTTCAATACCGGGAAAGTTGGTAGAAACCATTATCAAAGACACAATGCGTAGGCACATGGATGAACACGGGTTATTGAGGAAGACTCAGCATGGGTTCTGCAAGGGAAGATCTTGCCTCACTAACCTGTTACATTTCTTTGAGGGGGTGAACAAACATGTGGACAAAGGAGACCCGATAGATGTTGTTTACCTTGACTTCCAGAAAGCTTTTGATAAAGTTCCTCATCAAAGGCTCCTTAGAAAGCTTGAGAGTCATGGAGTAAAAGGACAGGTCCTCTTGTGGATCAAAAACTGGCTGAGTAATAGGAAGCAGAGAGTGAGTATAAATGGGCAGTCTTCACAGTGGAGGACGGTAAGCAGTGGGGTGCCGCAGGGCTCGGTACTGGGTCCCATGCTCTTTAACTTGTTCATAAATGATTTAGAGTTGGGAGTGAGCAGTGAAGTGGCCAAGTTTGTGGATGACACTAAATTGTTCAGGGTGGTGAGAACCAGAGAGGATTGGGAGGAACTCCAAAGGGATCTGTTGAGGCTGGGTGAGTGGACGTCAACGTGGCAGATGCAGTTCAATGTGGCCAAGTACAAAGTAATGCACATTGGCGCCAAGAATCCCAGCTACAAATACAAGTTGATGGGGTGTGAACTGGCAGAGACTGACCAAGAGAGAGATCTTGGGGTCGTGGTAGATAACTCACTGAAAATGTCAAGACAGTGTGCGTTTGCAATAAAAAAGGCCAACACCATGCTGGGAATTATTAGGAAGGGAATTGAAAACAAATCAGCCAGTATCATAATGCCCCTGTATAAATCAATGGTGCGGTCTCATTTGGAGTACTGTGTGCAGTTCTGGTTGCCGCACCTCAAAAAGGATATTATAGCATTGGAGAAAGTCCAGAAAAGGGCAACTAGAATGATTAAAGGGCTGGAGCACTTTCCCTATGAAGAAAGGTTGAAACGCTTGGGGCTCTTTAGCTTGGAGAAACGTCGACTGCGGGGTGACATGATAGAGGTTTACAAGATAATGCATGGGATGGAGAAAGTAGAGAAAGAAGTACTTTTCTCCCTTTCTCACAATACAAGAACTCGTGGGCATTCGATGAAATTGCTGAGCAGTTGGGTTAGAACGGATAAAAGGAGGTACTTCTTCACCCAAAGGGTGATTAACATGTGGAATTCACTGCCACAGGAGGTGGTGGCGGCCACAAGCATAGCCACCTTCAAGAGGGAGTTAGATAAAAATATGGAGCACAGGTCCATCAGTGGCTATTAGCCACAGTGTGTGTGTATATATAAAATTTTTTGCCACTGTGTGACACAGAGTGTTGGACTGGATGGGCCGTTGTCCTGATCCAACATGGCTTCTCTTATGTTCTTATGTACACAGGCTTCTTTGGAGCTTGTAGGCTGCACTAGGCCTAGGATCATGACACCATTTGTGAATTATACCTAACCCACCTCCAATGGAATACTTGAACATTTTCCTCATGTTCCAGCTTTCCCCAGTAATTCCTTCTGGTTTTCAGAAAGAAGATGTCTTAGGACCATCATGGTGCTTCAGGTGTTTGGAGACACCTTCAGGAAGAATGAGCAATCAAGTAAAAATGTCCCCTTCCTCCATAGGAAGGGCTCCAGCTTTTTGTCCACACTCCTGTGATCTGACCAGGCATCACTTTTACAGAAATAAAAAAGGAACTGCTGGGGGAAGGTGAATGTGGAAAAAATTCCATATCTGTAAGAGCATTTTCTGCTGGTGAGCGGATGTCAATAGTTTTCAGAAACAGACTGCAACTGATTTCTACCAACAAGGTAGTTTGCCCATGGCAAACCTACAAAGACTTTAACAAAAACTGCTCACAGATCTTGCAACTCAAATTCTGTGACCTCCCAAATAACCTAAAACAGATGCCTAGCCCAAGGCTGCTTATCTGGGACCAAGGGCACTTCTCCAGTGGCAGCCAGGAGATGCATTACTCTGTATCAAAAACAGTAACTGCCCATCTAGAAAATTCTTACATAATTCAGTTTTGCATAGTTTGTGGAAAGCCAGGAGAGTGGGAGCCTTCTTGATTTCCTCAAGGCAAGCTGTTCCATAAGGTGAGGGCCACAGTGGAAAAGGCACACAGAATCATAGAATCAGAGTTGGAAGGGACCTCCAGGGCCATCTAGTTCAACCCCCTGCACAATGCAGGAAACTCACAAATACCTCCCCCTAAATACCTTCCCCCTAAACATGTAGAGGCAGTTGTTGATTTTGCCCTTTTGCAGGTTTGCACCTGCAAAAGACTTTACTTCAATGAACAAAGCTGTCATGGTGTAACATAGTGGGACAGGCGGTCTCATAAATAGGAGGGTCCAAGGCAATGTAGAGCTGTGTATGGGATAGTTAATATTGTAAATTGAGCCTGGTAATAAACAGCCAGCCAGCAGGACAGAAGTTGTATGCATGCTCCATTTAGCTCCTGATAATAGCTGAGTCTTGGCATTCTTCACCAGCTGGAGTTTCTGAATTGATTTTGAGGGGACACCAATGCACAGTATATTGCAGTCATCTAGTCTCAATGTTACTGTGGTGTGGATCCAGGTGGCCAGATTAGCCATATCAAGGTAAGGGGACATCTTTTGGGCTAGGCTGAGTTGGAAGAAAGGTTGTTTTGCAACTGCATTAACTAGCTTTTTCAGTAATAATTTTGGGTCCAGTACAACCCCCAAGGCTCTTAACTGAGTCAGTGAGGGTTAATTGAGCTCCACCAAAAGTGGGGAGCACAATTTCCTTCAGGGTTTAATTTCAATTTGTTCACTCTTAGCCAATTTACATCAGAAACCAAGCAGTTATTTAGGACTTCTACCACATCACCAGCGAATTTGGGTAAGGATACATAGAGCTAGTTATCATCCACCTATTGCTCACATCCATCCCCAATGCTACAAAGGATTTGTCCTAAGGACATTGCACAGAGATTACACATTACACAGAGCTTGAAAAGCACATTGAAAAGCATGGGGGATAGAATTGCACCCTGTGGATTGCCACAGAACAGGTGCCATATTGGTGATAACTTGTCTCCCACAGCAACCCTCTGAGTCGTCCATGAGGAATAATTTGAACCAGTTCAATGCACACATCCTGATATGTACTTCTGCCTCCAAGTACCTCAAAAGATGCCATGGTCTACTGTATCAAAGGCTACAGATAAGTCCAATAAGAGCAATAAGGAAGCATGGCCTTTGTTTACACTCAGACAAAGGTCATTAAATAAGCAAGCAGATCCATCTCTGTCCCATAGCCTGGCCTGAAGACAGACTGAAAAGGGTCTAGAATAAATGAACTATCCAAGATACTTTGTGACACGCACAAAGAGTGCAATGTCAAATCTTATACTAGTTGTTAAACAGTTCCCACTGTATGAAGCTTACCTCAAAGGCACCTACTTTGTCCTTGAAAGCACCTGCTATATCCATTAAGAAATACAAACACTATGAAGCCAGAAAGATCACATTGCTAAAGTGTTCATATGGACATATGAAGCTGCCTTATGCTGAATCAGACCCTTGGTCCATCAAAGTCAGTATTGTCTACTAAGACTGGCAGCGGCTCTCCAAGGTCTCAAGCTGAGGTTTTTCACACCTATTTGCCTGGACCCTTTTTTGGAGATGCCAGGGATTGAACCTGGGACCTTCTGCTTACCAAGCAGATGCTCTACCACTGAGCCACTGTCCCTCCCCTATTCATATTGTGCATTTCCCCAAAAATATATAGTTAGCACTTAGTACATACCCTCTTTTCCTCCAACAAACAGCTTCAGTACATAGGATTCTAGAGTACCAAATTTACTGTGTGATGTGGGACTTCACCTGAGGATTGGGAGCCACTGCCGCTATAAGGTTATTTTAGACACATACGGAGAGCAACACACTACTATCAACGGACTTCCAACAATTTGGATGAAAAAGGTTGCCTGCGCCACATGTAGTAACATGAATCCTGGGAGGGCTTCTCAATAGCTGTCATACACTTTCATGCAAAGAGGATTTGCTTGTGTACACTCTAGCCAAAGACATGGCTTGTAGATACACAAGTGTGTAATTTGTAATGAATAACAAGAACTGAGATTAAACTTCCTTCAGAGGTACTTAGGTACTGAAGACAGCTGATCTGGTGAGTGCACTAGCAGTCTGTTAAATGTTCTAAACTCTGGACATCATCAACTAATGATGTGCAGGCTTTTATCAATCTGGCCAGGGCAATTTTCAGGTCCCTGCTGCCCACTGCAGATAACCAGGAAGTATGCCTGTTATCATGAATACTAGTGTACTCTTTCATGCATATGAAGAGTTCTATAAATATCTAACATGTCAGTCCTTCTCCCTGATGTTCTCAAGATCTCTGCACACACAGATCTTTGTGGAAGGAGAATATTCTTATGATGAAAAAAACTGATAGGCTGTTGGGAGTTCTGAAATGTGACCAATGCAACTGTCATTGTCACTGTCTTAAGACACAGGCTATTTATGAAGGCAATAAATCAAAAGGTGAATTTTTTTTTGTTAGTATTGTTAGAATTTATTGATAATCCCAGGAAGGGTTGCTGTGGATAAATGAGGAATGAGGAGATGTTGCATGTTTGAAACTTAGACGAACAGACAGTGGTTTTAATTCACTAGATAAAAGAGCTGAGACTTACTGCCTATGAGTGATTGTCAGAGACTTTTATTCAGAGCAGACTGGAGAAATTCCTGTACTTCCTTGTTGTCTGATGAGTATGGTGACAAATGCTTGTTGCAGCTGCAAAGTCATTTATGCATTTGGCAGAATCAGTTTGTGAGGTTCGACTGGCATGCAATTTCTGTATTTTCTACTCTTATCTCCTGACAGAGTCAGAGCTGATCTGGATCCAGGTAGGCAGTGGGAATCAGCCATAGTGGCCAGGAGACAAATTGAACTAGGTCCAAAAACCAAAATCTGTGCCACTACCAGAACTTCCTCTGCCTTCATGCTTTGATACTTCTGAAGACCTCTGCTAGCAGTAAATATAGGAAGATGTTTAGAGCAGGCCTAAAGACAATCCCAAGTGATCATATCAATTCCCTCTGCCCTTTACAGAATAAATCTGAAAAGAGTCTATTCAGCTGCCAGTCCCTGCTGTGTTTGAGAACAACATAAAATACAAAGTAGATACATCAGTATATTTGAGAAGGAGGCGTGGCTTGAGCATCCAGAAAGTGCAGAATGGCTTGAAGCATCAGCATGTTCATGAGACAACCTTGATCTCAGGGATGGAAGAAGCCTGCTGTGAAACAGATTCAAGAATTCTATGCAGTAGCCCTCCTTGACTGTATCACTTACTGATCTGTGGACGTGACTGTTCCAGCTCAATGGGGAAGATGGAACTGGTCTCCCATTATTGAGTCATATTGGGTGCTATTGCTTTTGTTGACTGTTGGGTTGAAATGGCATTTGATACAGCCAGGTACAGAGGAACAGAGTCTTGTCATCACAGGGAATAATACACAATAAGACTGGACAAGAGGGAAGAATTCATCCTCTGACCATACACCTTCATTATCCCTAATAGGCAAAGAATATATTTCTCAATCCTCAGAGAGACAGGTTCTCTTTATAACTTGGCTGAAAAAAAGAAGAGAATTGAAGAGCCAGAGCACTGGCTTCATCTGGAAGAAAAGCTCTGGCCTGTGGATTTTGGTGTGCTGTCTCTGCATGGTTGCTTTTTTGGTAAGTGGAGGGCAACAGAGAACTAGGAGAGGAGTCCTGCTACTGCAGATGCAATCTCTGTACTTCCTCATGGTTTTATTAAGATTTTTCTAATCTACTCCCTGAAACTAAAAAAGTGAGAGGATACAGATTATCCAGCTAAATGCTACTGTAATGAGCCCTCTAGTGGCTGCCTGGGGTAGCTGCAGTTTATTTCCTTATAATGAAAGAACTTTTGAAAAGGCAGGCTCTGGCAGAATACTAGGCTTGAGGCCTGTCTACCAACACCATGGCAGGGGAGAGTTACCTTTTTCTAAAGGAGTGCCTCCCACACTGAGGAGAATAATGGTTGTGGTTGTCACAGTGGTGTCAGGAATGGCTCTGTCTTGCCCTGTGGCTATCTCTAACCAGACCTCGTCAGATATAGCAGCAGCAAAACAGCTCTTTGCAGAGAAGCCTCACAGACAGCTGCAATGCGTTGCAGCTTTATCAGCCATTACATCCTTGTAGAGCTTGGGAGTACCTTTCCCTTGCCAGACTACTGTAAGTAAGTCAGGTGATCGAGTTGGGATGGAAGCAGCATCCCTTTTGGCTATCTGCTGGTTGGCTCATGAAGTTGCTGGGTCTCTCCTGTGAGACAAGAAACTGAAATCTCAAGGAGTTGCACCAAATGGAAGCATGTGAGGTTAAGCTGGTCCAGTCTTCCTGTCCTCACTTTGTCTTTCTTTTTTTATTAGTCCTCTTAAGAGGTAGCTAAAAGGCCAAAGAGAGGAGAAACTGAGGGCAACTAAGCAGAATCTCCAGAGAGAAAAAACAAACAATTAAGTACAAGATTCTAGAACAATGGTTATGGAACTCTTTCAGCCACACACCCCTCCCCCCGGTTCCATAAACTCATCCCCAATGCCTTCTACCCTACCCTATAGAAGGCACTAAGAGCCCCGTGGCGCAGAGTGGTAAAGCTGCAGTACTGCAGTCGGAGCCCTCTGCTCAGGACCTGAGTTCGATCCCAGCAGAAGCTGGTTCAGGTTGACTCAGTCTTCTATCCTTCCAAGGTCGGTAAAATGAGTACCCAGCTTGCTGGGGAAAAAGTGTAGATGACTGGGGAAGGCAATGGCAAACCACCCTGTAAAAAATATGCCATGAAAACGTTGTGAAAGCAACGTCACCCTAGAGTCGAAAACGACCACTGGTACTTACCGTGAGGGGTCATTCTCCTCTGAGTACAGGAGGACATCTTGGGTGCTTTCCACCATCTTGTCAGGGAGGCAGGAAATAGAATAATTCTTCTTCCTCTTCCATGACCCTGGAGCACCCAGATTTCCTCAGCTGGGATACTCTAAGAAGTAGTTTCTAGACTATCAACCTTACTCAAAAGAATTAAACAGTAATAACAAGTTAATATGCAACAAACATAACAGAAAGAACTGTAAAGCAGCAAGAAAAAATGAAATAGATATAGATGTGGCAGAACAGACCCTAATATTAGTGATGCAACGTGGTGGGCAAGATGTCCTCCTGTACTCAAAGGAGAATGACCCCTCACAGTAAGTTCTCCCTCTGAGTTGGAGGCCATCTTGGGTTCTCCTATAGCAGTAGATTAATGACTGGGTGGGGCATCGCTCTCTTCTAGAAACACATGTTGTAACACTTTTCTGCCAAATGCTGCTTCTGCTAAACTGTAAGTGTTTAATTTGTAGTGTCGAACAAATGCTGAAATCCCTCTGGGTACTTCTAGTTTGGGTACTAGTCTGGGTACTTCTAGTAATCCCTCTGGGTACTTCTAGTTTCATTGCTCTACATGCTTCCGTGATGCATTGCTTAATAGCATAGCTGATGGCTGAAGTTGACATCTTCTGGCCCAACCTTGGTTGTGTAACATTGATAAACATGGCATCCGTCTTCCGAATTGGTTCAGTCCTGACCAAATATGTCTTCAGACAATGTCTAACATCTAAGTTGTGCCACATTCGCTCCCTGGGATGTTTAGGATCTGGGCAGGATGATGGCAAATGCAGTTCCTGGGATTTGTGAAATTGAGATACAACCTTGGGTTGAAAGGTAGGATCTGTACGAAGGTCCTTGTGAAAAATACAGAGTTCTCTCTTTACAGACAATGCATTAATCTTCGAAACCCTTCTCGCTGATATAATCGCTATCAGGAAAATGGTCTTCAACGTAGCCATCTTAGAGAAATGTCCTGTATAGGCTCAAAGGGTGATTTTGTGAGTGCGGACAAAACAGTGTGTAAACACCACGTTGGAAATCTGTGAGTCTGTGGAGGGCACTTGAGTGTGGCCCCCCCTTAAGAATCTCTGTACGTGTGCGTACCTGGGAACATCTTTTCCCTGTATCAGTCCCAATACAGAAGATAATGCTGCTACTCGTCTACGTAAAGTGGCTGGTTTCAGACCAGATTGTAGTCCATCTTGTAAGAATTCCAAGATGTATTGAATTGATGGGTTTAGTGGATCCCTTGCTTTTCTGCGGCACCACCTATGAAAAGCCTTCCAAGTAGTATTGTAAATCCTGGTGGTGGACTCCTTTCTGGATGCCAATAATGTGTTAGTAATCTCTGAAGAGTAACCTAACTTCAGGAATGCAGACCATTCAATTTCCACACGGTCAATTGCAGCCATTCTGGGTGTGGATGCCAAATTGGACCCTGTGTCAACATGTCTGGAGAGATCTCCAACTGAAGGGGTTGAGTGGACGATAGTTTTTGGATGGAAAAGAACCATGGGCGTCCTGGCCACCACGGAGCTACTAGGATAACCAGCGCTTTCTGGTGCTGCACCTGATGAAGAAACCTTGATAACACCGGAATTGGAGGAAAAGCATACTATAAGACCTGAGGCCAAATCACTGTCAGAGCATCCACAGCTGCTGCAGACGGGTGAAAGAATCTGGTGTAAGATCTTGGTACTTGAAAATTGTTGTGAGAAGCAAACAGGTCCACGATTGGTTGGCCAAACTGTTCGACTATCTGTTGAAACAACGACATCTTCAATCTCCATTCTCCTGGTTGTATGGTTGTTCAGCTGAGCCAACTGCTTGGATGTTGGTAATGCCCTTGATGTGTTCTACCCTGACAGACAGAAGGTGGTGTTCTGCCCAGCTGAATAATGTCTTTGCTTCTCTGGACAGAGCTGAAGATCTCAAGCCCTCTGGGTTCAGATAGGACTTTGCAGCCACATTGTCTGTTCATACTAGAACGTGTCGTTTCTGCACTAGATCGCTGAAGAATAATAGGGCTAGACAGATTGCTCGTAACTCTAATACATTGATTGGGAGTTGAGTCTCTGACGGTAACCAGCGACCCTGTGTTGGAATGTTGTCGAGTGTTGCTCCCCATCCGGACAGACTGGCATCTGTGAACAGTTGTACCTCTCTGGGAAGGTAGTAAACTCTCCCTTGTCGAAGATTGGAATCCTTGGACCACCACATCAGAGATTTCTTGACCTCTAATGTGACCTTGATCTGTGGATTCTGTTTTTCCATGATCAGGTATTGATGGGGACGGAGTAAGCTTTGTAAAAGTCTCATATGTAGTCTGCCCCATTGAACTGCATTTATGTTTGAAATAAGTAGACCCATCAACTTGGCTAAGGTCAATAATGGAGTGTGGACATTCTGAATGACTAGATTCACGAGCTGTTTGGTTCTCTGGATCTTGTTGTTCGGAAGAAAGAGTGAA
Organism: Heteronotia binoei; assembly: GCF_032191835.1. Taxonomy (NCBI): domain Eukaryota; kingdom Metazoa; phylum Chordata; class Lepidosauria; order Squamata; family Gekkonidae; genus Heteronotia; species Heteronotia binoei. Next base: position 56,909,212 of record NC_083224.1, read on the forward strand.
TTCTTTCACGTGTCTATGATCATCCCCAGGTGCTCCAACTGTTGTGTTGGCTCTAGAGAACTCTTGGCAAGGTTTATGAGAAAACCATGTTCCTGTAGACACCGGATAGTTGTTTGGACATCTGACAGGGCTTTCCGATTGGACGGTGACCTGATCAAAAGGTCGTCTAGGTATGGGTGAACATGAATCCCCTGTTGCCTGGGGTGTGCCACCACGTTCACCATCACTTTTGTGAAGACTCTGGGGGCTGTGGCTAAGCCGAAGGGAAGTGCTCTGACTTGGAAATGTCTGTGCTCCACGCAGACTTGAAGGAACCGTCAATGTGATAACAGGATCAGGGTATGAAGGTAAGCTTCCATGAGATCCAATGACATGAGGAACTCTCCTGGTTGTAGAGCCTCTGTAATTGACTTCAGAGTCTCCATATGAAAATGCCGAAGATGAATGAATCTGTTGAGAAACTTTAGGTCGAGTATTGCTCTCCAATCCCCATTCTTCTTGGGGACAGTGAAGAATATTGAGTACACACCTTGACCCACATGTTCTGTTGGTACATATTCTATGGCATTGATTTCTAGGAGATGTGTAAAGGCCTTGTTCGTTATTGATCTTTTTTCCAAATTCTTTCGGATCGGGGATACCAGAAAACGTTCTGGTGGGGTGTTTTTTAATTCTATTGCATAACTGCAAGACACGATCTCTAATGTCCAGCAGTCTGTCTGGGAAGCCTCCCAGGCATCTTGAAAATACTGTAGTCTTCCCCCTACCAGAATTGAAGTCCAGTCACGTCTTGTTGAACTTTGATTCCCAGTCCTGTTTGTCTCTACGTTCAGAGTTCTGTTTGGCGAATCTAGGATTGTTGAATCCTTTTCTGAAGGGTTGTCTTGGTTGATTCCAAGATGATATTTTGTTATCTGAGTATGGTCTTGGTCTGGCCAAGGTGTGTGAGGAACGAAAGGGCTGAGGATAAAAATGTCTTCTATCAGGTCTCCGAATGTTCTTTGGCATGGCCTTCTTTTTGTCTTTCGTTTCCACTAAAATCTTGTCTAAGGCACTACCAAAAAGTTTTTCTCCTTGAAACGGATAAGATATCATGATTTGTTTAGAATGGTTGTCTGCAAGCCATGCTCTCAGCCAGATGCCTCTTCTGGCTACTGTCCCTGATGCCAGGCTTCTGGAACAAAATATGAGCGCGTCTAACGAAGCGTCAGCCATGAATTCTGCTGCTTTAAGTAGTCTGGTGGTTCCCTCACTTAGCTTCTTGTTATTTTCTGGTAACAGTTGGTTGAGTCTCCTAGCCCAGACTATAGCCGCTCTAGATACAATAGAGGATGCTGTACATGCCTTTATTGCCATGGATACCGCTTCGTGTGACCTTTTTAAAGCCAGATCAATTTTCTTGTCCCAATTGTCTCTGATGGAACCATGTCCATCTTCTGACACCAAGCTCGGGTTCTGAAGCACCGTCACAGGGGCGTCTACCGCTGGAACCTGTAACATCTCATTTGCAAAAACAGGTAAATCATATCGTTTTTCAACAAAACCAGGAAACTGACGATTCCAGTTATGTTTTTCCCATTCAGCTTTTAGTTGTCTCTCAAAGAATTGTGGGAATGGAAAAACCTTAGTAGTTGTGTGTAACTCTGGAAAAAACTCCCTATCCCCAGTAGTTTTGTTCCTGGGATTGGTATTGGTACTGGTATTCTTCTCCTCAGAGGAAGAATTCTGGAGTTGCAGCACTGCCATGAACCTGGCTAATAAATATTGGTAATCATCAGCTTTAAGGCAACGAGCTGACTGTTCCGGGACCCAGACATCCTCCATCACCTCATCTGAAATAAAACTCTCTTGATCTTTGGATTGAGACTCCACATCTGAATGAGCCTCCTCTGAATCTTCCTCTAGTAATCTAGAGTTAGTACTTTCTTTTCTGGCTGCCTTAGTTGGCCAAGTGAGTTCTCTGGGCAGGTTTTGATCTGGGCGACGTGAGGAGGGAAGAGAAAGGGAAGGAGACCTGGACCCCACACCCATAACCCGATTGGCAAGCATTGAACAACTCTGCCCTAATCATTTGTTGGAGCATGGACATAAATTCTTGGGAGAAGGGCCCCTTGGGGTGAAGTACATTATCACACTGTTGTAGCAGGGCTGGGTCAACCGCAGAGGCTTGTTCTGACAGGGGCTGGCCTCCTGTAGTGGCTCCCGACGGGAGGTTGGCAACCGTCCCATGGGGCGAAGCATAGGGCTCATGGAGTCTATCAGGCGAAAAGCACGCCAAAAAAATCTTCCTCAAGATGGCTGCCGCCAGTTGCAAGCTTCTGCTGAGGAGGAACATCAAGCCCATCTGTTGTTGCCCCTGTGCGCTTTAGCCCGTGGTGACTAGAATCACCAAGGCAGGAAACATTGCCGGGAACCGCAGAAAGCTGAAAAGTCATGCTGGTCCCGGGGTCCATTCCTACGGCGTCGGTGTGAGGGCCAAAGGAAGACGCGTCCCTCCAGGAATTCATCTCTGAACCCTTCCATCAGCCGCTTCTTGTAGCGCGCCGCAGAGAGCGAGAGGGGGAAAAAAATCAGCCGCTTTGAAGCAGCCGCAGTAGCGTCTCCCCCTCCCTGATTGAAGAGATATGAGGGAAGGTGAAAGGTAAAGAATAGACCAGTATTAAAGTTAAAGAGGAGTAAGGTTGAAAGTGAGGAATTAGATAAGAAATAGAAAAATAAGACTAAATTGCTTCCTATCTGTTAGGAGCTAAGCTAATTAGTTGCTCTCCTTTTAGAGGCAGGAAAGAAACTGAGGAGATCTGGGTGCTCCAGGGTCATAAGAACATAAAGAAGCCATGTTAGATTAGGCCAATGGCCCATCCAGCCCAACACTCTGCGTCACACAGCGGCCAAAAATTTTACACACACACACACACAGATATATACACACTGTGGCTAATAGCCACTGATGGACCTCTGCTCCATATTTTTATCTAACCCTCTCTTGAAGCTGGCTATGCTTGTAGCTGCTACCACCTACTGTGGCAGTGAATTCCACATGTTAACCACCCTTTGGGAGAAGAAGTACCTCCTTTTATCCGTTCTAACTCAACTGCTTAGCAATTTCATTGAATGCCCACGAGTTCTTGTATTGTGAGAAAGGGAGAAAAGTACTTCTTTCTCTACCTTCTCCATCCCATGCATAATCTTGTAAACCTCTATCAAGTCACCCCGCAGTCGACGTTTCTCCAAGCTAAAGAGCCCTAAGTGTTTTAACTTTTCTTCAAAGGGAAAGTGTTCCAAACCTTTAATCATTCTAGTTGCCCTTTTCTGCACTTTTTCCAATGCTATAATATCCTTTTTGAGGTGCGGTGACCAGAATTGCACACAGTATTCCAAATGAGACTGCACCATCAATTTATACAGGGGCATTATGATACTGGCTGATTTGTTTTCAATTCCCTTCCTAATAATTCCCAGCATGGCGTTGGTCTTTTTTATTGCAATCGCACACTGTCTTGACATTTTATGGAATTATCTACCACTACCCCAAGATCTCTCTCTTGGTCAGTCTCTGCCAGTTCACACCCCATCAACTTGTATTCGTAGCTGGGATTCTTGGCCCCAATGTGCATTACTTTGCACTTGGCCACAATGAACCTCATCTGCCACATTGACGCCCACTCACCCAGCCTCAACAGATCCCTTTGGAGTGCCTCACAATCCTCTCTGGTTCTCACCACCCTGAACAATTTATTGTCATCTGCAAACTTGGCCACTTCACTGCTTACTCTCAACTCCAAATCATTTATGAACAAGTTAAAGAGCATGGGACCCAGTACTGAGCCCTGTGGCACTCCACTGCTTACCGTCCTCCACTGCGAAGACTGCCCATTTATACTCACTCTCTGCTTCCTATTAATTAGCCAGTTTTTGATCCACAAGAGGAAGAGGAAGAAGAATTATTCTATTTCCTGCCTCCTTGACAAGATGGTGGAAAGCACCCAAGATGGCCTCCGACTCAGAGGGAGAACGACTGGTGCTTGCACAGGGGACTACCTTTACCTTTATAGAAGGCGCTATTTAGAATAGCAGTTTGCATGATCCACTAAGGAGTTAATAACATTCAAAACAGTAACAATTAATAGCATATTATTATTAAAAAGGTCAACACTGGATAACTCACTGAAAATGTCGAGACAGTGTGTGATTGCAATAAAAAAGGCCAACACCATGGTGGGAATCATTAGAAAGGGAATTGAAAACAAATCAGTCAGTATCATAATGCCCCTGTATAAATTGATGGCGCAGCCTCATCTGGAGTACTGTGTACAATTCTGGTCATCGCACCTCAAAAAAGATATTATAGCATTGGGAAGAATGCAGCAAAGGGCAATTAGCATTATTAAAGGGTTGGAACATTTTCCCTAAGAAGAAAGGTTAAAAAGCTTGGGGCTCTTTAGCTTGGAGAAACATTGACTGAGGGGTGACATGACAGAGGTTTACAAGATTATGTATGGGATAGAGAAGGTAGAGAAATAAGTACTTTTCTTCCTTTCTCACAATACGAGAACTCGTGGACATTCAATGAAATTGCTGAGCAGTTGGGTTAGAACAGATAAAAGGAAGTACTTCTTCACCCAAAGAGTGACTAACACATGGAATTCACTGCCACAGGAGGTGGTGGCAGCTAAAAGCATATACATATAAGACATAAGCATAGACATAGAAATAAAAACATAAAGGAAGCCATGTTGGATCAGGCCAATGGCCCACCCAGTCCAACACTCTGTCACACAGTGGCCAAAGAAACCAGGTGTCATCAGGAGGTCCACTAGTGGGGCCAGGACCTCCCACTGTTGCCTCCCCAAGCACCAAGAATTCAGAGCATCACTGCCACAGACAGAGAGTTCCATCTATACCCTGTGGCTAATAGCCACTGATAGACCTCTGCTCCATATGTTTATCCAATCCGCATATTCAACCTTTCTGTATAATCTTGTTATCTTTGCCTTTTAATCAAAACCACAAGTCATCAATTCATTTTTTCCTTTTTTATGCAAGAAGTCCATAAAGGGTTTCCATGTATGCATAAAATTAAGTAAAATTTTATGTTTCATCAGAGACATAAGTTTGGTCATCTCTGCAAATTACATCACCTTGACCAGCCATTGTACATATATTTGCAGTTTTCCATTTCTGAGCATATAACAGACTTGCTGGTGTTGTCATATACATAAACAAAGTTCCATTCATCTTCTCAAGCTGTTTATCAGTTATTCCCAACAAAAAAGTCTCTGATTTCATTTGTATGCCAGTCTTTAAAATCAACTCCATGACTGCAGTATTTGTATCCAATATTTTTTAGCATTCTTACAAGACCACTATATATGATAAACTGTCTGTTCATGATGCCGACACTTCCAGCATTTATTCTTAAAATATTATACAAGGGCATCCGATGAAGCTGATGAGCAGTAGATTCAGATTCAGGATGAACAAAAGGAAATACCATTTTACACAGAGAGTGATTAAAATGTGGAATTTGCTGCCAGAGGATGAAGTGATGGAATAAACAACTTTAAAATGGGATAAGACAGATTCATGGAGGATAAGTCTATCAATGGTTACTAGTCATGGTAACTGAGGGGAACCTCCACATTCAGAGGCAATAAACCTCTGAATCCCAGAGCCAAGGAACAACATGTGGGGAACACCTTTGTGTCTATGCCCTGTTATTGGCTATCCAGGATGCTGGACTAGATGGACCACTAACAGCTAACACATCAATTGTTAAGGCGTTTATTAAGCAATGTACAAAACTGATGTTCCTGTATGAGCTGTAACTACTTTTAATAACTGAAGCAACTTTAACATCATCAAATGGGAAGGTTACAATTAGGTATTACAATAAACTGATCAATCTTATTGCTCATCCGACCATTCAGTAGCAGTTCACGTGTACCACCATTTTTTATTTAATACATCACTGCATTTAATTTTTATGGTATGCCAGTGGTTTGCATGCTGAGAGGTACACTCCTGTCATAGACACTTGAATAGAGACATAACTGAAGGAGTCCTCAGACTTTTTCATGCTATATATTTTGAGAAGGGAAACTGATTCCCTCAATGGATTTCAGAAGTGACTGCTTCCCCACTGCCTCATCCTCCCAATTGATCTAGGAAATTCAGGAAGAACTTGTTTTTACTCTAACAAGTTCTTGCATGTGCAGATGTCCTGTCCAAGTCCTCTAATGGCAGTATTTTATTAACCACAATGACCAGATTTTTATGCAGCAGCAAACTGAATACAACACCACATGAGAATTTCCATGCACTCACATACAGAACAGATTACTGGTGTCAGGTTGGGGGTAAAAAGATATAGCAAATGCAGAAGAGCAAAAAGTCTGAAAAACAATATAGTAAGCAACACTTAAATCTTTACATCTTCAATTTAATGGCTATGTTTTATATCATAATTAGTTGCAAGAACAATTAAAATCTCATGGACCCTACATTTTACAAATCCCTATCATGAATGGTTAATCCAAAGTAGAAATGGTAGCTGTCTATAATCCATAACATAATTTTTAACAACTAACAGGGAAGCGACCACTATACCACAGCACTAATATCTAAACCCGTCCCAGTATAAAAATAGAGCACTAAACAATATTTACCAACAGTATTGTATGCAGTGCCAAATACAAACGAATAATATTGATGCCATTTTGGATTTTAGGACTGAAACTGCAAATGCATTGTGTGTGTGTATACAATGAATTTTAACTATTTTACTATATTTTATTTTAACATTATGTATTTTAACTGTTGTTAGCTACCCTGAGCCCAATAGAGGAGGGCAGGATATAAATATAATAAAATAAAATAAATTTAAAAATTAGAAGCCCTTGCAAATAGACAAGACCATGAAATAAGCAAAAGCAATTACTAGATACCACTCAGGCATGCTATTGCTACTATTATTTCAAATTCATCATTCCTAGAAACACTGTAAAAACAGCAACACTTTAGTGGAAAAGTTTCTGTGAAATATTCTTCTTGCACTATATAGCAGTTTTGATTCTACAAACATGGCCTTTCCTGCCTTCCCCCACCAGCCTTCTGAAAAGCTGATGCTGAGAGCCACAGGACCCCTGTGAACAAAATACTGTGATGGAATGAAGGGGCTATTGTGGATATGAGAAATCAGGCAACATCACTTCTCCTTGCTCTGCTATCAAGTATTTTCTCCTAGTGTAAGTACCTCTTTTCAGCACAACAGAAAAGCAAAGGCAATGTGCACTGATTCTCTCCCATAACAATTCTGCACATGCCCTATTGATTAAGTCAGTAGTTCTCAAACTTTCTGAAGTGACACCCACATCTAAACTTACCTCACATTGAGGCCCACTTGCAAAATCAACGAATACTCCCTCGCATTCTTAACATTAAATGCAGTTAAAAATAAACTATATATTTTCCAGTTTTGCAGTTATAAAGCTATAATGTTATTTTGCCCATTCTGCAGGGGAAAAAAACACAATTCACTCTATTTCTTTTCCTCCTCCTGGGTCTCATGACCCACCTGCAAGAGAGCTGGAACTCATTTTTGTGTCCCAAGACACAGTTTGAGAACCACTTAATTCAACCAAAGGACAATTTTTTGCTGTGGAGTGAAAACGGTACATTACCCATTACTGCAATGCTAATTTTGATCCTTCTTCAGTGGTTTAATAAGAATACAGATAATAAGAAAAGAAAGTTAGGTTTTAGGGTGCAGAAGACTGCTAGAAGGAAAGGGGAGCCTGTTTGTTCTTTCTTTTTTTAAGGGAGGAGCAGATACATGCTTGCAGGGTGTATGAGCATCTTATCCAAGTAAGAAAGTACCTTGTCTATAGATAACCAGATTTAAAATAAGAAAATATTCCTGAAACAGAACCAGATAACTTTAAGGTAGAAGGCAGGCGGCCAGTCTTGTGACAGTTCCAGGCACTCAAAGAAGAGAGAAAGTATGTCATACATAAGCCTCATTTGGGGCAGAAGCTCACAGCAGCAGAGCTCCAGAACCTCTAAATTTTATTGTGCTTTCTTTCTTAACACCCCCCCCCCAATACTTGCTTCTAGGCTCCATTGTTCAACCCCCCGTGAAAATTTTGCTGAAATCTAAGATTTGATAAACTTTCTAATATTTCCCCCCACAAAAAAGGGAGAATAACCAAAACATATATAGCAGACAGATGAAAATCTTCATCATGCCACTGTGGCCACATATTAGAAAGTAATTTAAAAAGAATGATGGGACTGGGAATAAGGTTTATTATGACAATTATAATTCAAGAAGCATTTTAAGGTATCTGAGCTGATATAATGTAGTACACCTTCTTGTGATGTCAGGAGTGTATGGCAATGAGTATATACAAATGAGTTGTGCTAATAAGCTCCAACACATATTTTTCTATCCAATGACCCCTGTACATAAGGGACATAACAATTAAACCAGTAAGTATAACAGCATAAAAAACCAAAACAAAACATTTTTCTAAATGCTTTGGGGGCTTAGAAAAATGTTTGGATGGTAGTGTAAGTCTATCGTAATGTAACTACTAACAATTCTGGCAGCTAATTTCAGCTTTTGCAGAAGACATCTTGGAGGGCAACAAAAACTGCAAAAGCGGTAAGACTCAAGACCACTGCAGGATAGACAAATGAGCTTGCACACCAAGAGTTGGATCCAATAGAAAAGCTTGCTAAAAAATTTAGTTTCCTTTCCTCCCATCCGCTTGTTCTTTGTCCAAGAAAGCCTCTCTGAGATTAAGGGGAACACCTGTGATGAAAATGCAACACCGTACAGAGAACTGCACAAAAAAGAGAGGACTGGATGAAACTGGCTCCTCCCCCTCTGGTTCCCTGGGGAAGGAAGGAAAGAGCCAGAACTTCCTTTGCCCAGTTCCCTGGATCCCATGGGAGGAACACAAAGAAAGCACCTTTAAGACTAATGAGTGCTAATATTTTAAGCATGTTTTATCTTAGGTTTTTTAAAAAATCTTAATTGTGCTTGTCTGTGTTCTTTATAAAGTTTATATCTTTATATGGCCCGGTCTGACTGGCCAGGCCTGACAAGGTCTCATTTAGGTCACATTCAGCCGTCATAACAAACTAGTTTGACACCCCTGATATAGACAATTATGATTTTCCATACTCTACTTTGAAACATTCTATCAACATGTACTACACTGCAATGAATTAGTTCAGTTTGTTACTGTGATTGCATAAAAGAAAAGTTGAGCTAATAACAGTTGAGAAAATAAGGAGCAAAATTCTGACAAATGCCACTATATGCAATTAATACTTAGCATCGACTTGTCTAAATGCATGTTATTCAATTGTTTTTTAAAAGATACTAATACTGATAACTGGAATCTCTTATGTCAAATAAAAGCAAAATTCAATGCACCTGTTCTCTTATTTTCTGAGTTGTTTGTGGTACCTCTAAATGTTTTAGCAGAAGTCATCAATGTTTCTAGTCTCCCTGTTATATTTTGCATAATCTTTCCTGCTCATCTTTGCTTAGCCATTTCAGCATATTTTCTTACTGTATCGATGCAAGTCCAAGCCTGATAATCTAACTAAAATTATGGGATTACTAGTGTTATGTTTGCATTATGGTTTAGCTATCAAGCATAGGTGATGTAAGCAGAAATAAAGGGTGCTGACAGGGTGTAAAAATTCTGCAAGATTTTGACATCAATTTGCCTCCATATGCTTCTGCTGTTGTCTGTAAAGTTGTCAGCATCTTGAACTTTCTTAGATACAGATGCTTTCTTTGACCATGATCAATCAGGTAAGAAAAATTTCTACTCCAGTTGATGGTAGTGGTGGAATACCTTATTTGAATTCCAATGAAATTTATTATTTCTCCATAATATGTGAGTGCATAAATGTAAAGTGATGAACACTTTGATTTTTCAGCATACAAAACACAGGGATTTGCTCAATTATGTTTACAAACTCACCCTTACCTTTACAATTGAGGGAGTGATTTAGAAATACCTATATATTAGACCAATACAAGTGGGGGCTGGCAATAATCACAGGGTACAGGGGATCTCATCTCCCCTGCAATTTTCTTGCAGGGTCCAATGTGGCCCCAGGGCTTCCCTGCAGCAGTCATCAGGCTCTCTGCCTCCTCCTGCCTCTCTCTCAGTTGCTCATCTAGAGCTGCTCTGGATGAGCTTGCCAAGGCTTCCTTCCCCCCATCCCCACTGTCGATGGCTTGTCCTGAGCTGCTCTAGGCAGGATCTCTGAGGCTGCCTTCCCTCTCTCCCTCCTTGTGGTGTTGCCTGAGAACCACTCTCAGTGGCCCCAAGCAGGTCCCAGCATCAGCTGTTGCAGTGGCTGGCCTCTAGAATTCTGCTGCAGTGCCACCAGATTCAGCCACCACAAAGGCAAAGTGCTTTAATTTTTAAACATTTATATTTTACTGCACATCAGGGGAGTTCCCCATGCTTGCAGAAATATCTCTTCCGTGTCTGTGGGGCCCTGATCCACCAATTTATCTACAGATAGGAGCCACAGGTGGCTAATTATATATTGATGCCACATGCAGATTACAAGGTGCACAATAGCGGTTCATGGCTATTGGAGGTTTCACAGACATGTCTACTCCATGCATTGCTGCCTATTCCCCAGATCAATGAGTTTGAGGCAAAACTACTTCAAGTCACAAGAGCACTGCAAGCATGCCATACCATGTTCTAGAGGGGCAGGATTTCATACTCTAGGGTTGTGACAAATCTGTCAAAAAGGCAGTCTACCACTACAGTAGACATAATGAGGAAGGGATCAACATACCTATCCACCTAAGAGTTTTCTTACCTTATTGGTCATTCAAAAAATTTTTTCAGAAGCATTAAATATACACTTGCAATATCAAACTAAACTCTTAAATTTGCTAAAGAGAGACAAGAAACTATAGATGACACAAATAGAAATCAGAAGTCTAAATACAGCATTCCAGCAACTGGCATGTAGAGACAAAGAGAACCAGTGTAAAGAAATACAACAGAACAACAATACAAAGGAAATACAAAGGAAGAACAAGTGATTTGTTCCACAAGATCCAAGAAATCAAAGGGAAATTTAAAGCACAGTTAGGTATGTTGAAGGATCAACATGGAAATACATAACTGGACAGGACAAAAGAAAGAAAAGATGGTAACACCACAGCAAAAAACTATATGGAAGAGATGAAAGGATGACAGATTCCTTCCAAGAAGAAACTTCTGAAGAACCACCTACCATTTTAAAAAGTGAAGTGAAACCTGCACTGACAGCAATTGGGAAACACAGGAGTAAATAGGATATCGATAGAGCTATTCCAAGACACCAAAACAGAGTCCATCAAAATCTTAAGAACATGCCAACAAATATGGAAAAAAGCCCCACAGACTAGAAAAAAAGCCCACAGACTAGAAATGCTCAATCAAAACTCCAATTCTAAGAAAGGAGATGTCAAAGACTAAAGCAACTATCAGTCCATTGTAGGGGTGGACATGAACTGTTAAAATGGAGGATCATGGTTTTCATTAAACCTCCCACGAACTTCCACAAACTTATCCATTGCACAAACCAGTTCGAGCTTTGGAAAGTTGATGGGGCTGCAGCCCCACCCAGCTCTGAAATTCACTTTCTAGTTGGGCCACTGAACCAGGAAGTAAGCTCCAAAGGCATTTAAATTCCTTCAGAGCCTGCAAGAACCCTCCCATGGACCTCACAAATTTCCACGAAAACATAGAGGTTTGTGGGCAAATCATGGGATCTGAACCCCTAGTTTGCGAACCATGACCAATGTGGTTTGTGCTCAAATTGGAGTTCATTTATTAGTTCATGTCCATCCCTAGACCATTGCTTTAATCTTTTATACAAATAAAGCTATGTTCAAAATCTTACAAAGAAGTATGTTAACATATATGGAACAAGAAATGCCAGGTGCTCAAATGGATTCAGAAAAGGAAAGAGGCACTAGAGATCATATTGCAAATTTACTTTGGTTACGGAAACATACAGGAAAATTTCAAAAGAAAATTAGCTTGTTTTTCACAGATTACAGCAAAGTTTTTGACTGTGTGAATCACTAAAAGTTACGGCTGCTTTTAAAGAAACGGGTTTTAAAGAAATCAGTTTTGATGAACAACCTGTTTGCTATGCAAGAGGCTACTGTTAGGACAGAATATGGGGAAACAGAATGGTTTCAAATTGGCAAAGGGGTCAAACAAGGATGTATTTTATCTCCCTGTCTGATCAATCTATAGGCAGAACACATCATAAGGAAAGCTGTATTTGATTTAGACAAAGGTGGAGTGAAAACTGGTGGAAGGAATATTAACAATTTGAGATGTGCAGATGCCATATTAATGGTAGAAAACAGTGAAGACTTAACACAACTAATGCTGATGGTTAAAGTACAAAGTGCCAAAGCAGGATTACAGCTGAACATCATGAAAATAAAAGTAATGACTACTGGGAATTACACGACTTTAAGGCTGACAATGAAGAAACTGAAATTGCTCATGATTTTCTATTCCTTGGTTCCATCATCAGCCAAAAAGGAGACTGAAAACAAGAAATCAGGAGATTGAGACTGCGAAGGACAGCTATGACGGAGCTAGAACAGATTCTTAAGAATATGTTGCTGATGACCAAGATCAAGACAATTTATACCATAGTATTCCCCATTACTATGCATAGCTGGCAATGAAGAAAGCTGACATGAAGAAATGTGGCACTGGAGGAGTTTGATGGATACTATGGACTGCCAAAAAAACAAATAAGTGGGTTCTACATCAATTCAAATCAGAATCTGCTGTCAGAAGATGTTGTGATGCCCACAGGTATAGATGGCTTTAAAAGGTGATTAGGCAGATTCAAGGAGGTTAGGTCTATCAGTGGCTACTAGCCAAGGTGACTAAAAGGAACCTCTCCAAATTCAGAAGCAATCAACCTCTGTGCCAGGTGGCAACATCAGGAGAAAGCCTCTATGCCCTGTTGTTGGACCTCCCAAGGAACTGGTAGGCCACTATTTAAGAAAGGATGCTGGACTAGATGGACCTCTGGTCTGATCCAGCAGGACTCTTCTTATGTTAACTCTCTTAAAAGCTAAAATGACTAAACTGATGCTATCCTACTTTAGTCACATCATGAGACATCCCTGGAAAAGATAATAATGCTAAGAAAAGTTGAAGGCAGCAGGAAAAGACCCAGCATGAGGACTTACTCAGTCAAGGAAACCATGACCCTCAGTTTCCAAGATCTGAGCAAGACTGTTAACAATAGGACCTTATGGAGGTCATTAATTCATAGGTCATTAATTCACAAGTTGGACAGAAAACAGATAGAGCTGAGAACTTACCACACACACACACACAATATCAAAACAGAATACAGAATAGTTCTCATTAAAATTCTCTCTCTCTCTCTCTCTTTGTAAAGAGTTGATCAAGGCACTATTACCTGATTTACAGCCTTTGTATTCTACCATCAAACACACCTGTGTGCTGATACCTTATCTTCTAATGAAAGATACAGTTTCAATGGAATAGCATTAACATCTGACAAAAATGGAAAAATATAGTTTATATGCACACTGTACACAGGTCCACTAATTTTTGCCATCAAGTCACAACTGACTTCTGGCAACCCCATTGTTTTTTCAAGGCAAGAGACATTCAGAGGTGGTTTGCCATTGCCTGCCTCTGTGAAGTGACCCAGGACATCCTTGGTGGTCAGTCTCCCATCCAAATACTAACCAGGGGTGGCCCTGCTTAGCTTTCAAGATCTGGTGAGATCAGGCAAACAATGGTTATTCAGGTCAAGGCATAGCATTTTAACATCTAACAAGAACAGAAAGATAAAGGTAGTTTATAAGCACTCTGTACACAGCAAGTCTACTACCAACACTTTGAAAAGTCCTTCTGAGTCCATATGAATTAGTATATGAAAGGTATATTTATTCCACTTGCACAGGCAACAAAACTGTACAAGATGGCGCACACCATCATTCTAGACTTTCCTTGCCATAATTAACACAACTAATTCTACCGAAAACTAGACAGGATGTCGCTACACAGATAAATGCACAAAGTTCTCCACTGCATTCTACTTTCAACTGGCACTAACAAGAGAATTAATACATATGGTGCACATGACCCAACATTCCTCAGAAGGCCTTGCAAACATGATGCCTGTAACCAACATGAAGGGAACTGACCAACTCAGTCCCTATAAGTCATAAGGGTAATCAATTAGCAAAACAAATGTTATGTGACTACAACACTCATTGTGCCCAGCCATAAAATATATACTTTCAGGTTCCAACCATTCATCATTATCATTCCTCCACTTGAACTGTTTACTGCTACCAATGGAGGAATAAACAACTTTAAAGTAAGTCACTACGACATGGCACAGTTACTGGAAATTACGTTTTCCATATTTTAAAAATCCTGAAGGACTAACAGAAGCCAGAACATTTACATGACCCAACCCAATTCGCCATACATACGGCACGTATCTATGCATGTTTACTCAGAAGTAAGTCGTGCTGTGGGTTTACTCCTAGCTATCCTTGAAGGGGAGGGAGCTTCAAGCAAAACATTAACTTCCGAGTTATTTCAGAAGTGAAAGCCTAAATGTGACTTCGTCCTAACCGGACGTTCTCTCCAAAGGGCTGTGTGGTCAACTTGGCTGATGCAGAACCTTGCGACTGCCAAGATCAAGGTCACGTTACTGACATCCTAGAAACACAGCATCCCTTTCAGCCGAACGTGAAGCGCGCCTGCCCCTTCGCTTTCTGGCCGCTGACGGGGGCCGGGCAAGCGTCACAAGCCGTCGGAGGGCGGGGGTGGGGAAGAGACGAACGAGGGCCGGACGGTACGCTCAGTGTGACCACCCAAGCACTCCGAAAGGCCGCTTTCTGAAGACTCCATCCACACCCACCCGTCCCATCCCCAACGGAAGAACTACGGGGCCGCTAGACAAGCTTCTCGCCAACGCCATGCGGGCACTTCTCCTCCACGCTGCTCAGACGCCACCGCAGGGCCCGGCGCGCCCGCCTGGAGTTGCCAGAACGGCTTCCACGAGCCATGCGGGTCCTCTCATCCTCTGCAGACACAACCGGCTCCGCAGAGAGGAAAGAAGCGCCACCCAAGCCCCGGGACCCTCACTCACGCAGCCCCGGTCGGTCCCCGCCCCTCTCCGCCTTTGTGAGGCCGGCCGCGGCGGGAAGGCTTTTACGTTCAAGGCCAGGCCGTCTCTCCCGTTTTCTTTAAGGAAACCCAGCGTGTTCTTACCGAGGGCTTCGTATGGGAAGACGGACGACCAAGGAGCGAATGCTTCACTCCGGCTCCGCTGTTCGAAGCCTACCCGGCGCCACCAACCGAGCAGCGCCACAAAATGGCCGCCACGACTGCGGTGCCGCTAGCTCGCCCGCCGCCTACCGTGAGCGGGGAGGGAGGGGGTCCTCCGGTAGGAGGGGCTATGTCAAGGGGGCGTGGCTTCTAGCAGGCGGGGGAGCTGCGTCTTCCATGCCGCCGTCATCCTTCTGTCAGGAGCAAAATAATGTTGCTTGTTTCCTCGCTGACCCGGGGCTTCTGCCCACCCAGCGCTGCCTAAGCCAGGAAGTCCCAAGTAACTCTCCGCTAACCAGCAATCGTAATTCACACGCCCCTGGGCTCAATGCGCCAAGTATTACCTGCGATAAACTTTTAAGTATGCAAAACAAATTGTAACGGCCGTGTGGGTCCCGAAGTAAAATCCAAGAAACCAGAACACGATCCATATAATGGCAAAACAGTGTACTCGCTAGAACCCTGATGAAGAGTTCCGGTAAACGGGAAAGCTCCCACGCTGTTAAGTGACGTGTGGTTGGCTCTAACGGGGTAGGCTAGCCGGATCTTGAAAGCTAAGCAAAGCAGGGACAACCCTGGTTAATTCGTGGATGGGAAACAACCAAGAAAGTTTAGTCTAAGGTTGCTTCACAGAAGCAGGCAATGACTACCTTCTGAGCGTCTCAGGACTTGAAAAACCCTATGGAGTTGCCATAAATCAGCTGCGACGACAGCAAGAGGTTGTGATTCTTGAAATAGCCTTCCTCCAGTCGAAGGAGGCTTCCTCCAACCTAAGCGGCTCTTCTTTCCGCATAAGAGCAACTTTAAGTGTAGGAAGGATTGAAACTTGAACCAAAAAAGAAATGGGGGTATAAATATTTAACTAAATAAATACTTTCCTTATTTCAGTGGTAGGATAGGAGCAATGTTCCCTCTAAGCTGTGAAGCCTTGTGAGCAAAAATTCTACTTTGGAGCTACTGGCATTAAAGTTGTAAGCAAGTGATCTGGCTGCTGCATAAATTTGAGCTAAGACAAAAATGTGTGAGCCGGGAACTAAAAAACTGTGCGCTAGCTTGCACTAACGCAGCTTAGCGAGAACACTGGATAGAATTAGGATCCACCCCAATAAAAGGCATTATTTGAGTAGTTAGAGCCAGTGTGATGCAGTGATTAGAACGTTGGACTACGACAGGGGTCCCTGACATGGTGCCCATGGGCACTGTGGCATCTATCAGCAGCTTTCCTGAGGCCCGCCAAGTGTTTTTCTAACCTTAGTGGGGCCATGTGGGGCTCCTGCCCAATTGGGCCTCTAGTTGGCCATTGAAGATCCGATTAGCTCTACAGATTAAAATAACGTTTCAGCAGCTGCTGCCACCACAGTGTAGCTTGTATTCTCTCTCATTCCTCTTTCCCAGTGTATTTCTAAAATTATCCCTCCTCACCTTGCACTTGGCTTCAACTCCTGTGGAAGCCACTTTGTGGGTGGTTCTTCCTCCAGTGGCAGCTGTTTTGTGGTTGCACCCACCATTCCATGCTAGAACACCAAGTTGTTCAAATCTCCAGCCTGCCAAGGAAACCTGCTGGGTGATCTTGGGCCAGTCACGTATTTTCAGTCTAATCTACCTCACAGAGTTGTACTGAAGATAATATGGAGGTAAGAGTGATGTAAACTGCTTTGCATCCCCCTTGGGAAGAATGGTGGGGGATAAAGTAAATAAACGGGCTTTTTTAAAAGTCATAATCTCTAATGCTTAATAAACCACCTTTGTTTGCTCCCCATTTTAATGAAGAACTACCAAACCCTTCTTAGTCACATTTTTCCTATATTTCCAGTTCCCCTTGGTACAGTCCCGGAGGTCTTTTTCTACTCTAAAAATCCATAGTAATTGTGGGAAAATGGCAAAAAAATAGTGTAAAACATCTAATTATGTCACACACACAAACCAGTTCTGCATCATTCAGAGAGTTTCCACATCCAGAGGCAGTAACCCTCTGAATATGCTGAGACAACATCTTGAAGAGGCCTTAACCTCTATGACCTGTTCATTGGACCACCATCGGTCCTGTTCATTGGTTGTCCATTGTGTGCAAGATGGTGCCGCACTAAATGGAATACTGGTCTGATGCAGCAGGGTACCTCTTAAGTTCTTAAGATTTTCTTGGGAGCTGACAATCCAAATTGATTAAAAATTAATATTTCTTTTTTATACCGCTAGACTACTGTAGCAGACTTTTTGGGTTCCCCCGCCCCTGCTATGCTTAGCACCTAAGCACTTTGTTCCCTGATGGCATCAGCAGAGACACATACTCTCTTCCCTCTGGCCTTATTTCTTCTAGCATCAGGAGCAAAGGCCCATCATCACCTACGGCTGCAAACCTCCAATGGGTCTGGAGTTCTCATGGAATTACAACTCATGTCCAGACTACAGATCAGATCCTTTGTAAGAAATGGCAGCTTCAGAGGACAAACCCTATTGTATACCATAGACTCTAGGTGAAACCCTTACCTCAGATTACAGGTCCTGCACCCCAAATTTCCAGGAATTTCCCAGGCCAGAGTTGCCAATGTGTGCATGTTCTTATCAGCTGATTTCCTATCCCCTTTCAGATTCAGCCTCAGTACCTGCAGTTGTTTTGATCCAGCTCCTGCCCTCATCCTATGACAGGCTTCCCTAAGACCACTCTGGCCCCTACCCCTTGCCCTGATACCCAGCAAGTATCCTGCTGCCAATAAGCCTATTCCATTCTTTTCCCACTCTGCTGGCCTGGGGGTGGTGAAGGCTTAAAAGTAAGATTGTCAGTATCCAGGTAATGCCTGGATATTTCCCAGAATTATAACTGATCTCTAGACTACACAGATCAGTTCTGGAGGAAATATCTGCTTTGGAGAATGGACTATATGGCATTTCTCTCGGCTTGGCTTCGCAAACGAAGATTTAAGAAGGGTGCAGTAGTCCACGTCTGCTGCAGACTCGCTGGTGGCTGACAAGACCAATGCGGGACAGGCAGGTCCGGCCACATTGGCTGCAGGGAAAAGTCTGATTTAGGGTTGGTGCTGTAGCAGTGCGATTCTTCCTCAATCTCCTTTTGTCCTCAAGACCAGCTATGCGTGCGTTCTCAAAGGAGGAGACAGCCTGGTGGATGGTGTGCCTCCATGCTTTGCGATAACTGAATTCCCTTCCCTTTCCACCCACATTTCCAGGAATTCTGCAATCCAGAGTTGGGAACCCTACTTAAAGAGCCCCTCTGCCCCATCAGCTGGCTGCCACCCAAAAGACTGGGTGCCACCCAACTTCCTCTTCAGTCCTGGGTATAAGAGTCAGGCAAGCCCTTGAAGGATCCACCCTGATGCCAGCATTAGTGTCTGCTCCCCCTTCCAGAGCAGCCACAAGTGGAGTTGGGGTGGAGCCAGAGCCCTCCTCAAACAACCACTTCAAAGGGGAGAGACAAGCCCACTATTGTACAAGCAGTTCTGAGACTGGGGGTGGAGCAGGGAGGGGGGCAGAGAATGCAAAGTTCAAGTACAGTTAGTGCTGACAGGCAAGCCAGGAAATCATTTTTCCCTCAAGGATTGTAGTACCTCTCATCCTAAATTTATTTTTTTAAATAAATCACCTTATTATTCTTATTTTGTTACAATACATTTTAAGGTCCTTCATGCCAGGAAACATGTAAATAAATAAATACCTTTCTATAAACTACCTAAAGAGGTAATGCACAAAGCAATTAAAATATCAAAACATGGGGGTTGGCTAGGATAATCAGGAGTGGAAAACACATGTAGCCGCTCTGCCAATCATGTCCCTCAGTGCCTATCTTTCCTTCTTCCATGTAAATTAAATTTAGGGGAAGGACTACGGTTTATTGGTGAAGCATATGCTTTGCATGTAGAGCTCCCAGGCTCAATTCCCAGCACCTGCAGTTAAAAAGACCAGGTAGCTAGTGATGTGAAACTGCTGACTCAGTATCGTGTGTTTCATTTCTATTGAGGAACAATAAAACACTGCATTTTAGAACAATTGGGTATGTGTGATCTGCAGCATTTGATACATGGTGGCCCAGTTACTACTGACAAGAACACCTCTGTATTGAGGGAGATGTCTCTCCTTCCCCACATAAATCTTCTCAGAACTGCAAGAAAGAAGGGAAATGATCACATGATATATAAAAATTTATAAAATGAACTAGATTCAGGAGGAAAGGAGGCAATGCAGTTGAACATATTTGGAACACAGCTCCCAGATTCAGAAAAGGGGAAAGTGTCACTTACCTCCTAATCAGTCAAGTAACAAGTCAAGGACAGGTTTGGAAAAGCAGTTTTTGTCCCATCCTGTTCATGACAATGATCCCACTGGGGAGAAAAAGAATTCCCTATCCTCCTTGCCAACCTATTCATTATTTCTGTTACAACTGAATCTGACAGAGCAAGTGCTGAGATGAAGCCAGCTTAACGTCACCACTTGATGGTGAGAGGCCTATAATATTTTGACAGATCCTTAGGTAATAAT
The DNA here is from genome assembly GCF_032191835.1 of Heteronotia binoei. Lineage (NCBI taxonomy): Eukaryota > Metazoa > Chordata > Lepidosauria > Squamata > Gekkonidae > Heteronotia > Heteronotia binoei. The sequence continues at coordinate 56,929,092 of NC_083224.1, forward strand.
GGAATCGTGATGCTATAGTTTGCTACCTACCAACACTAATGCAGATTAGAATTCATTCCACTCATAAAGCATTAAAAACATACTCTATTTATTATATGTATATCTGATCAAACCCAGACCTACTTAGCTACTTCGGCAAGGTGGCTGCAGTATGTGTCCTTAAAGTAGGGCTCCTGAACAGCATTGAACTTGTGGGTATATTTGGAGCTTGGAGGAAACCGAGTGGGTGCTTCTACAAAAGGACTGCCATGTGGGAAGGGCTCAGCCCACCACAAAGTGACTGTCATAAAGGGCTGGGGCTTATCACAAAATATTAGGAGTTTTCAAAACAAGTGTCTCTAGGATTGCCAGGTCTCCCCTAGCCACCAGCAGGGGATGCGGGTGTAGAGTTGACAGATCCAGGTTGGGAAACTCCTGGATATTTGTGGGTGGAGCCACCGAGGACAGGGACCTCAGTGGGGTACAATATCATAGAGTCTACCCTCCAAAGCATTCATTTTCGCCAGGAGAATTGATCTCTGTAGTCTGGAGATGAGCTGTAATTCCAAGGGTTCCCAGGTTTCACATGGAGGCTGGCATTCCCAAGTGTCCTCCAGTTATGGAGACACCTGTTTCTGAATTGGCTTCAAGCAGATACTAAGGTGATGCCTCCTAGGCTCTTGTGAAGTCCTTCCTGCTTCAGTGAAGTAGAGGAAAGAAAGGACTGGCTCTTTGGGAAAGAGATGCTCTGGACAAGAAACAAGTGGGTGCCAATAAACATATCAATAGGTGCCATGGTGCTAGGGGATCACTGCCTTCACCATACTCTTTGGTCACCATTTAACTACAGTGATTGCTAATACCACGTGTTAGTTTAAGAGAGGTAAGAAATAATCTACACTAAATCATCTTCATTATGCAGCCTAATGTTTGGTTTCAGAGGGTAGCTGTGTTGGTTTGCAGTAGAACATTTAGATTTGAGTCCAGTAGCAGCTTAGAGGCCAACAAGAGTTTCAGGGTATAAGCTTTCGAGAGTCATGAGTAGAAACAGAGATCTCAGAGTCCTTTTATCCTAATCAGAAGATGGAAGAAGTGCGTTTGTAAAAGATGCAAAAGTACAATGTATATTGCCACCAAGCATTTCCCTTCTGTTTTAATCAATCTGATTACATATAACACCTTGTCACCTCCCCTTAACATTGTCTACAAGATAACTGAACTGCATTTGAAGAGGAGAGGAGAGTCTATGGGGTTGTGGAGCGTGCACAGCCTCCACAGATGCAGCTGTCTAACTTGTTTTGTACTCTGACCACAGAGTGGCAGTATTTCCTTGAACAGATCCTTTGTTTCTGTCAAATACCAACAGTACAAGTAATTGAAGAAGCTAGATGGGTATTTGGGGTTTTAACTAGGACTGTGAATATAAGCAGTGCCTATTGCCTGCATGGAGCAGTGTTGAAATCTGAGCTTGCTTAAAAGTATGCCTCTATTCTGTGTTGTATGTGTGGATGGCAGACTAGATACATGGGCAGAGAGACTCTCTGATTTTCTTATTGCCTCACAGGTGGTGGGGATTGCACTGATAAACCACATGAGGTTGTGGATCTAGAATAATGATGGGGAAACAGTCTCTTCTATTCAAAGAATACCTTGAATGATGTCAATGGAAAGTATTAAAGAGAAGAACTGTGACATTAGGCTTCCCGGTGTTCCCCAATGTGCCTTCTTGGACCACATCGCAATAAGATCGCGTGGACTGTGTTTGAAGATTTCCACCATGATCTATACTGACTTTACTTCCAAGAAATACATACAATCTAATATAGCACTATGATTCTGAAATGCATCAGCCAGATGTCACAGTTCTTCTCTTTAATACTTTCCATTGTAAATATATAGTTATAGTTAGATTTCAGGATGCTGGCACTGCAGATTTGCACCAGGCTAGGTGTATCCATAATGAAAAGAGTATTGGGGTAGCAAATCTTTCTATTTTTGTTGGCTGCTGCTGTGGCCCTCATTCAATTTGTGAGCTACATTGTGTTTTGGTTTGGCCATCTAATCCTTTACAATCATAAGAACATAAGAGCCCTTCTGAATCAGACCAATTGTCCATCTAATTTGGCATCTTATTTCCTACAGCATCCAACTGTTTGCTCTGCAAGGCCACCAAACAGGGCAGAGAGGCCAAGACCTTCCCTGATGTTGCCTCCTGGCTCTAGTTTTCAGAGGTTTGCTGCCTCTTGTATATGGAGGTTCCCCACCATGGCTAGTAGCCATTGATGCATCTATCCTCCATGAATCCATCTAAACTCCTTTTAAAGCCGTCTACACTTTTGGACATTACTATATCCACTGGCAGAGAATTCCACAATTTCTCATTGGATAAAGAAGTATTCCCCATTCTTTGTCTTGAATCTACTGTTCATTAGCTTTATTTAACTGCTGTGGTTAAATGACTAAGAAAGAACAAACTGAAACTGAATCCTGATAAAATGCAAGTAATGCTAGTTGGGAAGGTTGAGGTTCTGAAGGACCCTGCACTTCCCACATTTGATGGAGTTCAGCTGACCATTGCTGACTTAACTAAGAACTTAGTTAATACAGGATCTAGCATTACTTCTGGAACAAGTTAAATGTGGCCATAAAAAAATGCTTTCTTCCAATTTCTTTAAACCTGGAAAATGACCCCTATCTTCACTCAGCCAATTTAATAATGCACAGGTCTTTTCCACAGTAACACAGATTGCAAGCTATTGTAATACACCCTACATGGCTCTGCTGTGGAAGTCAACGCAGAGACTCCAGTTAATACAGAATGCTGCAGTTTGGTTATTATCAGGGCTATACAGGGCATGTACATTACTCTATTATACAGTAATTGCATTAATTACCCATCAACAACTGGGTCCAATTCAAGGTACCATCAAAGACAAATCTCTGCATGGCCTTTGACCCTCATATTTACAAGACTGTCTCTCTTCTTGTGTTAGATAATAGCTCCAGTCATCTGTTCAGGACTTTCTACAGGTTCCACTCTGCAAATAGGCAAGATCAGCAATCAACCATACTATGAGCAGTGAGGGCCATAAAAGGCTGGAGGGTGGACATTTGTCTATATTCTCACCTTTCTTCCTGGCTGCAGTAACTAGACAGAAGCCACCAGGTGCAGTAGTAGTTTGTAATTTACAGAGTGGTTACAGAGAGACACTATTGCCCCAAACAAAACAGCTTGCTTGGCTTCCTGACCCTTGCCTTTCCCTCTGCCTCACAGCATACTTATCTGCTAGCTCCACCCATGGCTTGAAATTGCCTTGTAATAGCCTTGCCAGATCCTCCCAGAGGATGAGGCTTCTCTTCCTGCCTTCACACTTTGGTCTGCCTGATCTCCAAGCTGCTTGTTAGCTTTCTCCTGTTCTTGAACCTCTGTTAACCCTTTAGGTGCTCTATAAAGGGAATGGGTCTATGAATTATACCATTATGTATAATTCTGTTGCTGTTTCATTGTTTTCTGCTGATATAATACTATTTTTCTTCATTATATCCACACTCTGTCATATCTATTATGCTAATCCTAGTACATAGCTAATTCAAAGTCTCCTCAGAAATATTGTATGGGCCTACATTATGCTTATTAAAGGTCTCTTTGCATGGATTGTTACTGATTTACACTTTGAGAAAGATGGAATATAAATACAGTAAGTACCTAAGATAAATAAACAAGCCAGAAGAGACCAAGAAACTCATTATCTACTTCCTTTGTGTGACCTGTTCATGCTCTGCTTCCTATAATTCCTTAATTTGTAAGCTTTTAGAAGTAATGGGATAACATTTATCCCAAGACTTCCAAATTTATACATAAGAATATGAAGAATTCTGTCCAAAGCTTTTTGAGAGTCCAATTAAATAATTATCACCTTTATTCACATGTTTGCACTACTCTCAAAGAATTCTAAAAGGTTAATGATGCAGGATAGAAGCCCTGGTGAATCTTTCCCCCCCCCCCCATTTGCTTAACAATTTTATGTTTAGAGCAAAGTTTGAATTCAATGGCACCTTTAAGACCAAAAAAGTTTTATTCTGGTCTTAAAGGTGCCACTGGACTCAAGCTTTGTTCTGCTGCTTCAAATCATCATGGCCATTCACCTAATTCTATCTTTAATAACTCTTTCCACTTATTTATCCAAAACAGACTTTATGGTAACTAGCATGTTATTCCCTGGCCCCACTGCTCTTTTAAACATTGGTGTTATGCTGGCTACTTCCAATTATTGACTTTTAAAGTTGTTTTAATTAGAATGCTGGTGACATTAGAATACAAACTGGAAAACTGCAAGCAGTATTGGGTGGTTAATTGCCAGCAAAAGATTGTTGGGTTGGCTGTTCTCCAGGATGTTCCTGACCATGTCCAGCCAAAGATCTCATAAAACCCCATTTCCTCTGTTTTGTCCTCACTGCTGCATCTTTCAGAATTATGTAGATGTCGCAGTTACTTACACGGTACATAGTTCCTGGGCCAGTAAGACTTTGGAGAAGGATCAATATTCATACAACCCTTTGGAATGTAAAAACAGGTTGCTTTTATTGTGTCTGTGCTTATAAACAGTGCTGACTTAACTTGTTGACAAACTGCAGATGAGGGGCCATAGCTCAGTGCTAAAGCAGTAAGTCTGCACATTAAGAAGATAAGGGAGCTGGTGATATTTAAGGCTTCTAGCTGAGGCACTAGACAGCTGCAGCCAATCAGAGTGAACAACACTGATCTTGATATGCTAAGAATCTGACTCCGTATAAGTCAGCTTTATGTGTTCGAAGAAATGTAACATAGTCTGAATTACAATTAGCAATTCATGATGGAATGGTAAAATGTTGGATCCAAACAATTATTCCGGTTTGGAGAGGTGAAAAACTAGCCTCAAGTGCATCTAGAGGTAGTGTAAAATCATCTGATTTATGCATACACAGGCTTTCACTGGCATATTTAGCCTAAAACTACATGTCGATACACCAGGTTACAAAAGGATACTGAAGTAAATGATTAAACCACACATTATGCTTAATTATTCTTTAATAACAATAATGAACAGGATATTTTGCTGATTCACATTTACAAACATGTTGGCAAAAAGATAACAATATCCAGTGTAGTTTTTAGCCTATTTTACAGCCCTGGAGGGGAGGGGGATGCATTAATATAAAACTGTCTGTTTATACTTGTGCTATATACCTAAGTGTTAGGGGGAATTTTACTAATTACCCATCATATAGTTGCAAGTCAAGTTTGAATCCAGGAAATATATGCATCCAGAAGACATCCTGAAACAGGTTCAAAAGGACTTTGCTTTCTGAGCATGAGTTGTCCCATAATAAAATGAAATATTTGTGCAACATATAGGTAATCCTATTGCTTAGCCACAAACAGAGCCAATTTTCATGTCCACAGTTTACTGGGTGGATATATGCTCCATGTGAAATCGAGAATTATACTGTTAGCTTTGTAATAGAAGCAGGACTAAGGAATTCCTGTTCTAGCAATTCAAGGATATTTTCCAGCTAATATTTTAACATTTTATCCTATGCATGTTTACTTAGAAGCAAGTCCCACTAAATTTGTAAGGCTGACTCCCAAATAAACATGTATAAAATTGCCTCCCTAAATGTCTGGCACAGAGAGAAAGGTCCCATTTCAGATTTTTTCTAAAGGGCACTGGCCAAATTCTGGCAGAGGAACCTGTTTGGATAGCACCCAGCTTCTCGGAGATCATGCTGATCTACTTCATAAAATGCAGCTGTCCCTAAGAAATAGCACAAAGCACCCTAGACATGTCACAGTGAATGCCTGAATCATATTGGCTCAGCTCAAGCCCAAACTGCAAGTTATGCAGAGATGTGCAGACACCATTCTTGTCTCCTTGGTAACATGTAGCTGAAAAAACTTTGGGACATAATATCATGGTGACATTTCCCTAGGGCCCCATTCGTGGCAACCAGTGAAATGAAGCAGGGGGTAAGGATATATGCACAAGAAGTCATATCATACTTTCAATCTTTGGTGAGATGTTCATCTCTACATAACCTGAAGTCAAGGCCTTGGAGAATGGATTTACTTGGATATTGGGAATCACCATTCTCCAGATGATCAAGTGAAGATGTCTTGATTGTTGAATGGAAAAGCAGCTAAATCTCAAAAGACAGCCAAGAAAAAGGCACTATAAAGGGAAAAGAGTCACAGGGGCTTTGGCAGAGTTAAAGGATCTGACTTTAACTCTGCCAAAAAGTGGCTCAAAAAGGGAAACAGTAGCAAGATTTTATTCCATATAAAGAGATAGTATAGTCTTCTAATATGTTTCACAGTATATGGATGACAAAGGAAAACACACATTCCTCCTACCAAAAGACCAAAGCAACCACTGTTTCAATAGGACTAATTTCAAGATCCATTAAATTATCACTGATCCAAAAAAAATGGCTTAGCACTGATTGTAAGAATGAATAATCTTGATTCTCTCTTCTAAGAGATCTGTCTAGGGGCTTGCTGATTGAACTACACCTGCTTGCAAAAGTGACACAGGAAATGAATGTAGAAGGCTTCTGTTTCTGAAAGGAGCAGCAGAAATGGCAGCACTCCCCTCCCACTTAGTCAGCATGGATCCACTGACTATGGGGCAAAATGGCCAGAGGAGTAGAACCTCAGTGGGAAAAGCACAACTTTTAAAAGAAAGGCTAGATTGGAGTTCATAGTTACACAGTACAAGTTACTCAGCATCCTTTCCTCATATCAGGGAACCATGACCTCCATATTTTTCAGGCTCTCCAAATAAGCCTGAATGACAAACAGAAAACAAAAAGCAATCTTGAGGTCAAAGAGAGGCTTTGTACTACTCCTGCTTTTCCCCAGCAGTTACTCAATACCTGATTTTAACCCTAACTGGAGCAATAAGAAAGGCAGCTAAAGAAATAACTGCAGTTTACCATGTAAGAAAAGTTCCACTCTGGAAGTTTTAACTATTTACACTGCCATGACTTAGCTGTAACTCAAAAGGGACAAAAATATCTCTGGCACAAATAACCAAGTAGCACACTGGGATAAAAGTTTTAAATAGAATAGTACAATATGGCAGGAAAAGAAAGGGGCATGCTCTCTCTTTTCAAAAACATTTGCTGTCCCCCAAACTCCAGCCCATGACAGTTTTTACTTTATTGATGTTGACCTCGGCCTTCAATTGAGCGCCTGCTTGGTCCTTTTAATCTGAACTGAGCAGTTAAAGTACTCCAGCATGAAGGCATCAATTGTGGATTGCAAACCACAACCAACCCTGAGCTGCAGAACTGAGCCTTTGGTAAGAGAGGCATCCTTAAAGGTGAAAAAGGCAGATGAAGAAGGATGCAGTCATCCATGTAACAGTAAAGCTGGCTTGTGCAGATTTGCTCTAAGGCAGGATAGGCACTACCGTAGCCTATTATTCCTTCTGAGACTGAAGCAAAACTGGTATAGTAACCAATCTTCAGGTGGTAGAAACAAAATCCCAGTACCTAAGAGCTGTTAGTTCTAGGGGGTAGGATCCCGTTAATTCCTCTTTTAATGGGCAGTGCAACGCAGCTCATCACTGGTACTTTGTTTATGCAGGAGCTTGTCTGCCTTAGCACTTCATCTTCCCATTAATATCTTTTGAAAGTTCTTTAGTGCTCTCAGAGCATGGACTGGAAGCTGGCTTGCTGACACCTTCCTACCCTTTCTGGTATAACAATTCACTTGCATTACCATAGGGCTTCTCTGAAATCATCAGCACTGCTGCTGCAGCTAAGAAATGTCTGTTAAAGCCACAGGAGCCTGAATAGTGGACGATTCAAGGCTCACAGAAAGTAATATTGGCAAGGGTTCCTTGCTCCCTTCATACTTTCTTGATTGAAGCCAGCCCTTCACACCATGCCTTTGATAAAACTGGTGTCCAAGTGCACTATTAACATGCGCAAGAAAGACATCTCTTTGCGGGTGTTTTCAAAGATGACTCTGGGGTCGTCAGACTGGCATCGCAGGCAGTTGGGGGCCATCACCATGGCCAAATTGTTTACATCCATCTTGGTCTTGCCCACATTGGCCGGCTGAGAAAAAATCTGTAAAATTAGGAGGAGCAGCTCAAATAAAAAACAGAATACAGAAGACAATGTAAATTCTGGGTGGGCCCTGAAGGCTTGGACTCTCTACTGCAGCTGGTAGGCTGCAGACTTTAAATAAGAATTTTGGCATATATTAGAAGAAATTCAGATCAAAATATTAGGGTCTTTGACATATACAGCAAAACCACATGCATAGAATGAGAAGTGCCTGAGTGGTGCTACTATATGGGGTCACTCTTCTGCCCAGTGCCAAGAAATTTAACAGTGGAAACAGGCATCCTCTATCTACATACCTGTAAGAAGTGGATGAGGTAACACAAGACCAATCTGTTGAGCTCTGGCAGGAGATCCACCACTGCCACAGCAGCATCAGGGTTCTCATAATTGCTAATACACTCTTTGTAGTATTGCTGTGGGATGACAGGCTCTTCTAGCTCCCGGTACCACAACTTCAGCAGAGAAGCTGCAAGCATGGGCAGAAACAGGAAAGGCACTTACAACAACAAAGGTATAGCAAATATTCTCTCTGGGTTGGACAGTGTGGATTCTTGTCTGACAGGACAGAATCTAGTATATAAGTGTTAGTTCTTCATAATGGATCTTTCTTTCATAACGGGCACAATACCTCCTCCTAATGCTATAACAAGCAATTCACTCTGTCCTTTTAGATGAAACCAGGAGTAGAAGTAAGTTGGTATGGTGTTGGATCCAGGCTAAGCAGACAGTTTACACAGATTTCCACTGCAGACCTCCTTCATGTCATTCCTTAAGGTCTCCTATCCCTCAGGAGCAATGTTTTGTGGAGATCTGTGGGATGCAGTGGGAAAAGACTGGCAAGAAATTTCTGTTCCAGTGATGGAAAAACTAGTCAGGATCCAACCCATCGGCCAGTACAGGGTAGCAGGAAGACATTAGCCAAAATAGCATCTCCCATCTTCTACTTAAAGCCACCTGCAATTGATAGCACTAGTAAGCAGTGTTTCCTCTACGCTGAGTTAGTGTGAGCTAGCTCACAGTTTTTTAGTCTTTGGCTCACACAGTTTTGCTTTAGCTCAGGAAAAATGGCCCCAGAGAAAACTAATTTATTCAATAGCTCACAACTTTAATGCCAATAGCTCACGAAGTAGAATTTTTGCTCACAATACTCCTCAGCTTAGGGGGAATACTGCTGGTAAAAAATTTAAGTTATTTTCACCTGTGGATGAAAGACAGATTCACCCAATTCTATACCAGAAATCACAGGGCTCAAGCCCAAAGGGGAAAAGGCTTACTTCTATCTTACTTTTCCTGATTCTGAGCCTTATACCCAAAGCTTTATTAAAGCTGAAATATGATCAGAGAACAAACACCACAAAACATATCAATACTAATCCAACATATCTCTCTTGTCCAAAATCTCTTTCCCTAAATTTGTCCTAATCTGAACACAGGTAAGCAGTTTCTCCATACCTGGTATATTGGGATCACTAAGGTCATCAGGAATTTTCCATTGATCCACCTGTAGTTTTAATGCATTAACTTCATCAATGTCACCAGGAATTCTGAAAGCAAAACCCAAAGGAACAATTGTATAGAAGGAATAATTCATATTAGAATAAAAGACAGAAGTATGAATGAGACTTTAAACATTAGGTGGAGCACCTGAGCAGCAGAGGCACCAAAGACCTCGGGCCAAAGTTATACAGAGTAAAAAATTAAAAGAAACACTACAGTGCATAATACATTGGGTAGGAAACAATTTTCACAAGCAATGTCTGCATCATGTAAAAGAAAGGAGAGAAAGTCCTAATTATGTAATGTTACTGAGAGCAAAAACAACTAAAATCTGTTCTGCCTTTGAAACATTCCATCTAGTTTGGAGAATTTGTCTCAAGCCAAAACAGTGCTGCTGGGCACAGAAGCATAACTGAAGGATGCAACTAGCTTATTATCTTTCCATTGCCAAAGGTGGGAGGATAGTGGCTGTTTCAATCCTTGTCATGCAGGATCACTTAGCTGCACCCACAGGCCGCAGCTGCTGAAACTTCAGATAATAATCTCTACTTTGCTGGAAATAAAAGACACTGTCTTAAGGCTATTTCTTCAGTATCTATCTGCCCTGGGGAATGTTTGTAAACACTGGCATAAGGCAACTTATTGTGGAACAATCAATGCTTCATAAACAGGCTTCTGCTGATTGGTGTAAATGCTGCTTCCTCTGCTGAAACTATTTCTACAAATTAGGACTGAGAAAATGTAATTTCATTTTTGCTCGGAGGAGCAATCTTGTGTGTACCAAACTGTAAGTCAAGTTACGAAATGGTAATGGAGCCAATCATGATTGATTTAAGCAGCTCCAGTAAGCCAAGCTCACCTGAATATTCCCTCAGTTGTTTCGCCCCCTAGTTGCAGAACTTGCTGAGATAGCTGTGTTTGTACCCAAGGCAGCTTGCTATCTGGATACATGTCCTGCTGCCGCAACATAATTTCCTCCAGAGAACTGCCAAACAGTGAAGGGGTCACAATGGCATTCTTGGCATGGATTATCTCTTCAACTGTAGGTTTCCGAAGTCCCTATAAACAGAACACCACCACCAGTAAGATCAGGACAAGCCAACAGTCATACTGAATATTTCTAGCCTCATGAGATAAATGAGAGAGTAAGGTGGAAGCCTCCAAGAGTAAGAATCTCATGAGGGAATTGGTGGTACTAAAAAAAGGCAAATATTTTCTACAAAAAAATTAACAACTTGGGGCCATAGTTCTAGAACATTCTCAAAGTTCTACATTCTAAACTGTATTTCCTGTTTACACTTGCTGCTAGTTATCAGCTGGAATTCGAGTCAAAATAAAACGTAAGTGTGTGATACGTGTCAGAATCAAGAAAGCAATATTTATCAGCTGGCCATTCATAGGGGAACAGGGTCCTAACACAAGATTCTTTGGGTTCAATTTTCAGAAATATACACCAGCAGAGATTCTGAGTAGGCACTGAGGTACATTGTTTATAAAAATGTATACTGACTTTTTAAGGAGGAGGAACTGAGGAATCAAACATTATAATTCTAAATTCATTATACCATGGCAGAGAGCCATTGCTTTCTAAACTACATGTCAAAGCATGTATCGTTCACGTTTTTCTTTCCAACAACACATATAGGGTGCCTTGCAGTTCCAGGAGAAAAAATATTAGAAACTGTGAAGTGATGGAGGTTTAAATACATCAACAGAGAGTGGTTAGTAAAGTAACGTGCTGTTATTAAAGTTAAGATTTTGTTGTACTTTGTTATACTTTCAGTTCCTTTTCAGCCAATATTCAGGGCTGCCTCATGTTACAATTTTAACAAATACACATGTTGTATGCCAGCTAAACCATATAGTCTGAAGTGCAGACACAGCCTATTCCAATACTATATGAGTATTCTGAAAAGGTGACTTTTATTTGTCTTCGCTCAGAAAAAAATAGCTCCAGAGCAAACTAATTTATGCAGTAGCTCACAACTTTAATGCTAGTACCTCACAAAGTAGAATTTTTGCTCACAAGCCTCCATGGTTTAGAGGGAACATTGATCCTTACCACTGTCACAATACAGGTAATGGCAGCAAGGTGCCCTAACGTGAAAGAAATCAGGGAAGGCTTCACTTTAGACTACTAGATTAAAACATGCCAGTTGCCTCACCTTTTTGCCTCCAGTGATTGCAACCTTTTGTAGCTTCCTGTAACAGTATCTGGCGTAAGTGCTGATAGGCAGACCTAATAGACAAAAACAAATATATTTGGACAAATATATTTGGGATTGGAGAAAATGGCTCCTAGATCTGTCTAAAGGAGACCTCTCAAGTTTATCCCTTTCAGCAAATGATAAAATGAATGTTACAGGTCTTACCATTTGCTTTATTGTGCATTAAGCATCCCTCCACAAGATAGCACTTTTGTTGTGGGGGGCGGGTTTCACTTTCTTAGGGCTAATGATATTGCATCTATTGGAAGTTTGGAGTGCTGTGAGAAATTTACTTAAGGGAAATCATGCTAACTCTCCTGATATCCATGCCATTTTTGACCTTATTTTACTTCATTTTAAAATAACTTTTTAAGCAATTGAGTATTTCTCACTCTGCCATTCAATTGCAAGACTTATGTAGCCTTTTGCACTGCTAACGATTCAGGTGAACATCTTTCCTCCATAACAGTGTTTTACATTTGTGAACAGTTTTTCTCTTTAAAAAAATCATTTTAGGCTTTACATTTGCCTTCTGTAAACTGGGCCACAGTCTGCCCTTTTTAAAACAAATGTTATTTTGGGGACATGCTGCACTACTAGCCCTGGTTTCCAACTCCCTTTTAAAAAATCCATCCATGTTGTCCAGAAAAACTCTCCGAATGAGCTCTCCGAATGTTGATGTCTATATGCAGCAGTGCTGAAGCAGTCTATAAATGACTGCAAGACTTTCACACAAGCCTTTACATTTACATTCCTGTCCTCTAGTATATTTTATGGGTACAATTTCATTTTGTCCTCTGAACAGTTAATATTAGTTGGAAATAGGTAATTGTCTAATTTCAATTATTGATCCTAACAAAAACGACTTCCACTGCTTATCCCTTTACCTTCTGTTCTTTGCAATGGCATACAAGAGTCTTCCTGTGCGGTAGGCTTGAACCTAGTTCTTCAGTAATTGAATTTAGTTCTCTGAGGCTCAAGAGTCCACTTAATCTATGTGAGGGAGAACAGGAAACACCTCCAGAACATATGCATTGTCCTTGCTGATAGGTTCTCACTGAAGCTGATTTGTTTTCTGACACATCTGGAGTTCTGAAGATAAAGTGTGCTATTCTGAGAGTAACACAAAGACCTGATCTGCAGTCTCTCTCAGGAATATGTATATAATTATTGTGGGTTTAAAAAAAAATTTAGCCAGTACTATAAATATTAAGGAGCCTCACTAGTGCACATGGAATCCAAGTGACAAATGGCTCAAATATCAAATTACTTTTCCAGTTTACAAATGGTGTTCAAGAACCACTAATAAAATTATAAAATAATTAATGTGCAATCCTAAGTGAAGTCACACCCTTATAAGTCCACCAAAGTCAGTGAGATTAGAAGAATGTAACTCTACTTAGGACCAGGGATGGAATTCTAGCAGGAGCTCCTTTGCATATTAGGCCACACACCCCTGATGTAGCCAATCCTCCAAGAGCTTACAGAAAAGAGCCTTGTAAGCTCTTGGAGGATTGGCTACATCAGGGGTGTGTGGTCTAATATGCAAAGAAGCTCCTGCTAGAATTCCACCCCTGCTTAGGACTGCACTGTCAGGCTGTTCAAGGTGTAAGGGATCTTGCTGTTGTCTTATGTTAGACACAGTGAATAAGTAATCTTTTCTAAACAGAAGTAGCTTAGCAGAAATAGGGAGAGAAATTAAATTTATCAATGGGGCAAAGTACAAAATAGTTATGTTCAGGGGTCAGATATACCTTGATAAAACAAAGCAAAAAATTCCCTTCAACCAGAGGCCCTGGATCATGGGGTTCTGTGAATCAGGAAAGGTTTTTGAGCAGAACCTAGCTCCTTTGAAATAAAGTGAAGAGCTTGAAAAAAACCCTCTATCAGCACAATCCTTCTCAAGTTTTGTTTTTTAATCAGCTATCAGACTTGCTTCAGAACTCTCCAGCTACAAGGGAAGGAAAGAAGCCCAGCTACCATAAACACAGAGGAGAGATAAAGCCAAATTAATATTTCTGCTGGATGTCCCAATATATTTCAGCTGGATGGAAAAATGTAGATTGCTCCACATAAATGAGGTTGCAGGCCAATGCATATTTGTTTGTCAATATGCCATGTTGAAATCAGTGGAACTTCCAAGTAAATTTAGCTAGAAATGAATGTACATTATTAAGAAGCACTCCGCCCAATATTTTGTTCAAATTTCACCAGCAGCTATTTTATATTTCTTTTCATTTCTGAACTACTGATGTTTGTGCAAACCTTGGATCTGATTCTTCTAATAATAAAGCACATACAACTATAGTTGAAGCTAATGGTGGAAAAACACAGACCCATAACTGTGTCTCTTCCTTCTTAACCCCACTTATAACCCAATTTTTTTTATTGTTGTTTACCTTCATCCTCTGTGTTTTGCTTCCTCTTTTTCCTAGATTTTGAGTTCTTTTTGTTTTTCAGATCCAGAAGCTCCTTAATGCGCTGGGTAACTGAAAATCAAAAGCATTGTTGATAGAGTGATGACAAAAAAAATCATATGTTCATTGCCCCCTTCCACCTTTACACAGTGAGCCATGGTAGTCAGGGCACAGTTTTTACTGAATTCATGCATCACTAAATCAGTTTTGTGCTTTAATAAATTTGTCAGCAAAATGTTAGAATGAGTAAAATGGGGATTCCCAAATTTCAGATTTTCAAAATTATTTCTCAAATTATTAATTTGACTAAAGATTAGCTGAAACACACACCATTCTTTGAGACAAGTCAGTAGTACTAGGACTATGGCTTCTATTCATTTTTATAAAATCTGAAGATAAGTAAAAGAGGAGAACAAAGCCTGCTCTCTGAACCACCATTTCCTTTCAAAAAAATTCAGAGTACCCAGGCCCAGCTAACTGGAAGAAAACATACTCTCTTCTCATTATCCTCAGCATTTTACTTGTAATATGAAGAATTTTTTAGAACTTTAGAGCAGACTCCCTTCAGCCCTCAAATTTATATTCTTCAAACAAAGTAAGTTAAAAACAATTCCATTAATTTTCCTTGAGTAACTCTGTCAGCTTTGTTGTAAAAGTGACATATGTACTGGTAGTGATTATATTCTAATATATTTCAATGTATATGATTCAGTGTATATGATTCGATGAATCCCTGCACAGACGGAGATCCTATGAACACTTATTTGTGTGTTTTAATGGATATAGTAGAGCAGAGGTGTCAAACTAATTTCGAGGTCTGGATCTGACATAAATGTCACTTTGTTGGGCTGGGACATGCATGCCATAAAACGCAACATGAGATCCCAGAGATATAAACTTTATAAAGGTGATTTCAGATACTGAATAGCAATAGCAGGTTTGATTTGATTAGGTGTGATATGCAGAGGGGTGGTGGGTGTGGAGATATCAGTGTTGGTAATGAGACTGGAAAGCTAGGTCTCAATTCCACCCAAGAGGATTCAGTCCAGGAGAATACAAAGAATCAATGGGCATAAGTCTGACATTAGAAAGCACAACATTCAGTTGCTGATCTAAGAGAAGCAGCGCTCTTACAAAGGAATTTCAAAGAGAGATTATAAAGAGAGACTACTAAATTGCAATTGATAAAGAAGATCAAGATAGTGCATCCTCCAGGACTGAACTGAGAGCTTGTTTTCCTGTCTCATTACCAATGTGTGCAATTATCATTTGGCATCTGAAATCACTCCAATATATAAGTACCCATCCAAGTGTTCTAAGTCCTAATCAGGGTCTTTTTGAAAGAAAATAAAATCCAGATAGGGAACTAGAAATCCATTTTTTTTAAAAAAATCCCAACTTTTCAGAATAATTCAAAATAATTTCCTCAATGTAAATTGTGTTTGTCAGAAGAATCGATCCATCCTCCCTCCCTCTAAAGAAGTCTGCTTGAACAGAAAAGCTTATACCTGGAATAAAACATTGTTGCTCTTAAAATTGCCAAGGGACTCCAACTTTGTTTTCTCTCTCTCTTTCTCTCTTCCCACTCCCTTTCTCCTCAAAAGTGGAAAGCAGCCCCAGCGAAGGAAGCAGAAGCTCTCTCTCTGTGAGAGAGGGGGGGGCCAGGGAAGGTTTGTCTTTCTACCTCTCCTGCATGAAGAAGTGTATGTTTGTGAGAGAGTGTGTGAGGGAGCTGTGGCGGGAGAAGGGAGGCAAGAGGCAGGAAGCAGACTCTAGGGAGCTGGGGGGAAAGTAAGCTATGGTGTGGCTGCAGTAGCAGCCCTGGAAAAGGAAGCAGAAGGAAGTTGCTCATGGGACAGATCTGAGCCCAGCAGGGGCCAGATCCATGCCATGGGCTGTATGTTTGTGTCTGAATAAATATGCATAAAATTGTGTCTGAATAAATATGCATAAAATTGTACCATTAAAATTCTTACAAATACAACAGTTTTTCATCAATTTTTCAATAGACTTAAGGTTTGCTGGTAGTTGCTGCTTTAAAAAATTGAGGCTAAACATTTTGACTAACTGAAACTAAAAGTCCAAGTTATTGACAATGTGAAGATTTTTCTCTTTACATTATCATAATGGAACCATGGGTTTGCTTTCTCAGAGAAAAGCAGATTATTTGGGTTCTAAGATAGCACCTGTTTCTTTGTGCAACTCACAACCTATTTCAAGTTATGTTTTCATTTTACTGGATACCTTTATCCTCACAGAAGACAATTCAGAAACTTCAACTGGTCCACAATGTTTAGGCCCAATCACAAGAGCAATAATTTTGTGCATGAAACGTTTGTGCTAAATGTGCTGCTCTGGTTAGCAATTTGTTTCTGGATAGAAGAGTTGGTTTTATACCCTGCTCTTCGCTACCTGAAGGAGTCTCAGTGACTTATAATTGCCTTCCCTTCCCACAACAGATATCCTATGAGGTAGGTGGGGCTAAGAGAACTGAACTGACCCAAGGTCACTCAGCTGGCTTCATTTGGAGGAATGGGGAATCAAATCTGGTTCTTCAGCTTCAAGTCCACTGCTCTTAACCATTACGTCACACTGGCTCTCAACGGCTCACATTGTATACAATTCTAGTTGCTAGTTGGGACCTTTATAGCCTCTTGCAACCTGGACCATATTTCCCCAAATACACCTGTTTGGCTCTTTAGTTCAGCACAGGGTCTTTTGGCTGTCCCATGTCTTCAGGTTGGTCTGCCACTTCCTGGTCTTGAACTTTTTTTGAGGCTGCCTCATCACCATCAAACAGTCTGCCTTATTTTGTCAGACAAGCCCTCACCGTTTTGGCTTTAAGAAAATCCTAAAGAATATAACTTTTTAGGTGGACTTCTGATGGCAGTTGAGAGTTTTTAATGTTTGTTAACTGGTTTGACTGGTTGCTTTAAATTATAATTCTTATTACACATTTATAAGCTGTTTTTGTCATTTAACATATAAAGTTTTTGTCATTTAACATATATTCTTTTTTCTGTAAGCCACTTTGAGTCCCTATCGGGAAAATGGCTGAATAAGCTTTTAATTAGTCAAATAAATCAATCAAATAAACATTTACTGTCAGAACGTAATACGATCATTACCTTAACCAGGGCCTATTAAAACTACTCCTCACTTGTGGAACACAGTATTTTACAGTAATAATAAAACAGATTGAATTTTCATTGTGAGTAGTCATGCTGGTAGGAAAAATTATTACATTTATTTTGTCCAGACCAGGAAATGGAAGCAGAACCTAGCTTTGCTATGCAGGATCTCTGCTAATCTGTATTTGTTATTGTAGTATAATGCATTTTAGGCATGTAGGGCAAAGAAACCCACAGAAATGAAGCACTTACTATTTTCATCATTAACCGGGCTGAGATGGCGATAGATGTAACCTTCCAGGTATGACTGGAATTTGGGAGATGGAGAAAAAAAGGCCAGACTGATGGCCATGAGTTCCCAGCCCCATGCCAAACTTCGATAGCACATATTGTCTGTTGTCTGTCTGATTAGCTGTATGTACAGTTCATCCCGTAAGCCTTGAATGCTCCAGCATTTGGTGACAGTGATCAAGGCCACATAGTCTCTGTCCATCCTGGCCTGCCGGTCACCCATGTAAATTTGTACCAGTTTAAATAGTTCACAAGCTTCCTTTTTGATTGTGTGGTCACTGGTGATGAGCATTGGTTTTTTGATGGATCCACCATTCCAGGAGAGCATGTTGGCAATAGAGAGCCTTCGGCGAAAGATACCCTGAGTGTGCATATTCAAATTTTTGGAAGCCCAGTCTGCCATGCTGATTTGAGAGATGGGCTTCCGTATGGTGTGGAAGGGAAACTGATACCCCATGTTTGTGCCAGACTGGTCATTATTCTCTTGCTGGGAATCTGACTCTGTTGCTCCACTCTGCAATGGAGAACAAAGAAGAGATTGTGGGAAAAAAAACTTTAGCTGCCCATTTCCTCCCCGCCCCCCTAAGCAGAACAGCTCACTAATTACCTCCTGTGCCTCCAATGGAGCAAAGAACATTTATATATCTGTTAGGAAATCCAATCTCTAGCTCCTTTTTATTTATTAAACCAATACCTGTTTATTCTTCTTGTCCCACAGTCTCTGGAACTCAACCCGAATCCATCCTTCATGCTTTTTCTAAGGGGACTCATGTTCTAGTTTTTCCTTAAATAGTGGCTTCCTTACATATCTGACTTTGTAGTAAACAAAACAGTATAAAACCTACACAGTTCTATTATCCATAATTTTATTTCCTCTGCCTTGCTTTCTACATGGTACAATGACTCTGTGTGGCATAACTCTACCAAAAAGGGACAACTAGGGACAGATGTGCAACAGACTTGGATCCTAATATTGTCACAAGGGGAAAAGATGACCCTTTGTGCTGCTGAAATTATTCTTTTGCTGAGCCCCAGTAGATGCCATCTCAGTGCATGATATAGGAATGGATCATGAGAAATATTAGTGTTCAGTATTGCTAGTTCATGCTTAAATTATAATCACAATCTGTGATTTTTTTTTGTATTAATGTGTAGCTTTTCTTTGTATGTCCTTTAGTAGGGAACTTTTATTCATTCCAATTTCTACTGTGAGCTAAAATATTGTAGGTGTATTTTAAAAAATAATTTGAAAGATACAGAGCTTTCTTTGGAAGTATAAATAGTAGCAGCATTATAATAAAAACAATTAGAAAAACTAATAGCATTAGTTAATATGAATTAGCCTGGCCTTCTGGTTTAGAGAGTTCAAACTGAGTTCGGCGGTGGGGGTGGGGAAGAGTCAAGAGATAATAAAATTGACAAGAAACCTTTCCAATCAACAGCTATTGCAATAGATGAGACATCTTGATTGAAACAATATGGATGAAATGGCATATAATTCATCGCTGGCTTGTAGAAGGTTTTGTTGATTCTCTATAACAGTGCTTCCCCCCAGCTTCCCTGTGCTATTTATTATTTATTAATTTCTGTAGATTTATAGGCTGCCCTTTCCCATAGTGCTAGGACTGTTCTACAAACTCCAGCTCAAAAGGTAATATTTGTATAGCTTACAAGTAATTAAATTTTGAAGCATATACCCTATTCTACTCCTTCCATATTCTTGGAAGCAGGGCTAATCTGGGGGGGGGCAGTGGGTGCTGAATTGGGCACTCCCGGGAGGGCAGGTGAGGGGAGCAAGCCAGCAGTCCTGCAGATCAGCTGCAAGGCGGAGAGGCAGTGAAAGAAGTCAATCTGCCTCCCTCCCCATTTAAAAACCCTGCCGGCCAGAGAAAGGTAGATTGGCTCTTTTCATCTCCTCCCTGCAAGGCGGAGAGGCGGGGAAACCTGCCCCGCATCCCTGATCTGCCTTCCTTCCCATTTGGAGGGACGCAGATCAGGGGTGTGGGGCTGGTTTCTCTGCCTCTCCACCTTGCAGAGAGGAGGTAAAAAGAGCCAATCTGCCTCCCTCTGGCCAGCAGGGTCTTTAAATGGGGAGGGAGGCAGATCAGCTCCTTTCACCGCCTCTCTGCCTTTGCAATCTCCCCGCAAGGTGGCAAAGGCAAACCCCCTGGACTTCCTTCCTCATTTAAACACCTGACGGGGTGTTTATGTGGGGAGGGGGAGGCAGATCACCTGCCTTTGCCATCTTCCTGCAAGGCGGGCAGATGGCAAAGGCAGCACCTGGGCTTCCCTCCCCATGTAAACACCCAACGGGGTGTTTAAATGGGGAGGGTGAGGCAGATCACTTGCCTTTGCAATCTCCCCAAAGGCAGCCCCAGACTACCCTCCCCACCAGGGGTGTTTAAATGGGGGGGGGGCAGATCACCTGCCTCCCATTTTTTTGTTTTGCCCCCACTCAAAAAATATGTAGATCTGGCCCTGCTTGGAAGTCTCTCCCTGGGAAAAGTCTGGCTGAGTTGCTCAGTGCTGGCCACTTGGCCAGGCCCAGGTGAATGGTGGGGAACCTGCAAGGACTTGTGTGGGGTATCTTTTTCTCCTGTATCCCCACCACACAATTTCCTCTTTCTATCCTCCTGACAACCCTCGTGTCCATACCTTCCCTTGCTTCCTTTTCTCCTTCACACCCATGCACCAACCTACCTTTTATCTGCCCCCCTCCTCATCTCCACAATGGGGACTTAAAGGTCTCCCTAATCCTAGTTTGAAACTCTAGCTACTATACCACACAGGCTTTCATGGAGCGGCTACTGTTCAACAGTAGCAAGCAACCGGGCCTGACTGCAACAAGTTCTCCTTTAAAGGTCAAGACAGCCCTGGAAAAGGCTCTGCTTTTTCTGTGTGCTTTTTTCTGACAGAAATCAAGGCTGGAAGGCTACCAATATCACTGAGGGCATGTTTCTTATAGCTACAGGCACTAGTTTGTCATTGTGGAGCATTTTAACTCTCCCAGTAAGTATCTACAGATTTGGCCACATTGAGATATCTTGATTATTAGTAAATACCTGGGGTGATATCTGTGCTGTGTCCGATGAAGAAAGGTTTGTCTGACTGGCCATATTCTTTTCTAAAGAATCCATTTTTTCATATGTTCTCTTCTGCCTCACAGTGTCTTGCTGTATCGCTGGATCATTTGAGAGGCTCCCTCTACTGTTTATTCTAGGTCTATACAGTGACCTGTTACTAGAGGTCACGTCATCTCTTGAGTTCCTACTATTACATTTTTTCAAGCGGTCTGATTGAAATTTAATTTTATTTCCCTCGGGGAGATTAGCATTTTCCAGCATTTCTGCATCTAGGCTCCCTTTGCTCCCTCTGCAAGCGGCAGATCTGTTCACCACAGCACGCATCTCGGCAATCAGCTTATTATTCAGAGCATTCAGTTCACTGCTGCTGCCCACAGATCCAGGCCTTCCCTGGCCTGGAGCTTGCCGTCTCCCTTTTCTCTTTCTCAGGCTTGGAGAAGGCCCTGTTGAGTAGCCAGAATCTTGCTGACTTACAACCGTAGGGTAATCTTGAGTCTGAAGACTGTTCTGCCGACTATGGTGGGCCTCCATATTTTTAAGAACATTAGCTTCCAGGATTTTCCAAGAGTGTTTAAAGCTATCTCTGGAAATCAGCTGTCCTAGCTGTGGTTTAGCAACACCATCAACTACTGCTCCTGTAGAGTGAGGACTTTTGGAAGATTGGTCGATGTTGACCATGTGTTTAATATATTCTCTTCCAACAGGGCTGTATTCTGTTGTAGAAGGATTTCTCACATGTTTTTTTCCAGCTTGGAGTTGCTGCATACTTGGATGTTGTAACAGTTTAATTTGCTGAGGGTTCTTATTTAAGCTATTGCTTGGTGTTATTTGTGGAGTTGTCCCCTTCACATTTCCACTGCCCGTGTCCATATCTACAGGGGGCTCATCATAAATTGGTGAATCAATCGATGGCTCATCATAGATCGGTGCTGGAGTAGCATATTTGGGAGATGCAGGCTGTGATGCTCGACTCTGATTTCTCAAAGGAGCCTGATAAGGGAGCTCATTTGTTAACACT
This sequence comes from Heteronotia binoei, assembly GCF_032191835.1. Taxonomy (NCBI): domain Eukaryota; kingdom Metazoa; phylum Chordata; class Lepidosauria; order Squamata; family Gekkonidae; genus Heteronotia; species Heteronotia binoei. Next base: position 56,950,830 of record NC_083224.1, read on the forward strand.
AAACAAAATCCTCCATTCTCGGTCTTCTTAATTTGCATTGACTGCTTTGTCTCTACTGGAGCTGCTGGTTTTTGAGCAGATGGGTTCGGGGCTGTAGACTGAGGCTGGGCATAAAGAACTGGTTTTGGAAGTAGAGATTTCTGGCTGCTGGCTTCTGCACTGCCCTGCATCTGAAGTGAATTGCTTGAGGAAGAATTCACTTGTCTCAGACTGTTGACTTTGACTAGCATGGCTGCTTTAGTCCCTGGTAAAGGCTGCCACCGGGTAGGGGTGTCCCTGTAGAAAAAGTAACATAATGCTTAGCAAAGGAAAGCAAAAGCATATTGGAATAAAACAGGAGTATATGGGCTCCTTAAAAGATTAACAACATGCATTCTAGAATAAACTTTCATGAATCAGAACTCATCTCATCCGATGCAAATATACCGCTGAGTCAAGTATAAAATGAAGCTATAACTTTACACAAATATTCAGGAGAATCTTCAAGATTTGTGGGTTTAGAGGTTCTGTTACCAAAGGAGGTATTAGATCTTGGTTTAGCAACATTGTGCAAGCAATTTCATCGTTTCTGTTAGACCTACTACATTTTGTAACTGAAAAATAATCAGTCGCCTCCACAAGAAGAAAACACTGATCTCAGGATTTCTGACCAGCACTCCCTCTTTAACATAACACAGCACCAGCTAATGGTTTTTAAGTTTATAAATGCTAATTAAAGCTTCCATAATTCTAAACCAATTTTTCATCTGAAAAACAACACCAGAATTTGACCACATGCAGATTTTTGCTGAGAATAAGTAAGGAATTAAATTAATAGTTTGGTCCCACTCTGTAAAGAACAAAACACTTGGCTGGTGAGCTTCATCTGGCCATTTCTCCATCTACCATGTGCTCCTCTATTAAACAAAGAATCCAACAATCTGACACCTGCTTGCTTCCCTCTGTGCTACATATTTTACTAAACCATAGCAACTATTTTTTTTCTTCTGGTAATTAACAGCAAAGGTGGGGCCTTTAGCTTTGCAAAGGTGAGTCATAGGAGAAAACAAGATTACAGATAGGAATGAATCTGTCACATCCAACATGATGGGATTGGGAGGGATTAGTTGTAACATTATAATGATCTGACAGAACTAATATATGGAGAGGAAAAGGAGATCCCCCAATACCAAATGCTGTAGACTTTCTAAAGCAGTGGGTTGGTGGCAGCAAAAGGCATGTGAGGGTCAACCTGGGGCCAACTACAGAGATTATCTTCAAAGGTATCAAACATGAATGTTTTATACACCTTTCTGTATCTTCAGCCAAGAAAACACATCCTCAGGGTCAGCTAAAGATTAGTGTGTGTGTGTGTGCGCACACATGTGCATGCAGGGGAAGCTTTCACAAGATGTTGTACAAAGAACCGCATCACCTACCCATTAATGTATTGGTACAGTAGAGCAGATGGCAGAGATGGCTCCTCTCACACTGTACAAAGAGCAAGAGGTGGTGGCTCCTGTCGCTATCAAATTCATGAAGACATGGAGCTGTATCATAGTGAGTCAGATCAATGGTCTATCAAGTTTAGTATTATCCAGTCTGGCTGCTGGTGGTTCTCCAGGGCCTCAAATCTCGGTATTTTGCATCATCTGCTACCTAACCCCTTTAACTGAAGATGCCAAGGATTGAACTTGGGACTTTCTGCAGGCAAACAAAATGTTCTACTACTAAGCCACACTACCACCCATTCATGTTGTGATGTCCTCCCTCTGGGTACCAGGTGATTGTTCTGACCAATCTATGTTAGAAATGGGCCAGGATCATTCTGGCATCCACTCTTCTACCAGCACAGCATCAAGGATTTCAGAGGGGGAAGGAAGGCAGTAAACTTTTCCTGCCTGTGACAAACTTCTCAGCCACCTGCTGTCATGACCACTCCTCTTTTCTCCTCTGCCTACCTGGCTTTAAATAGCCCAGTAAAGATGCACATGCACTCAGCACTGAGAACTCTTCCTGTGTGGTGTTTGGGTCTTTTAGAAATGTGGGGCTTAATTACTTTGATGATGCAACACTACAGGAACTGCTGTATCTCTTGCAGAGTTTTTAGCTGATGCTGTGATAACAGCAGCTCACAGCACTGAACCTTCTGATCATAAAATATGCAAAAGTAGCTGTAAAAACAGACAAATCCAACAGGCCAACTATTAAAATAAGAGCAGCAAATGCGGAAAACACATAATCATGTCTTGGCAATGAAAGAACCAAAGCTGGGTTCAGCCCACACAAGCTCTCCAGAAAAGAGCTGTGGTCATCATCTTTCAGAAGGCCAACAACAAGGGAGTGGCAGGCAGTTCCAGAGACCACAACCTACAGCTGTGAAAACCCCTTCCTGCATACCCACTAATCTTACCTTACTGTGGACAGGCACGTAGAGAAGGGCACAATTCATTTGAGACAACAGGAAGGTACATAAGAGAAAATACAATCCCTCAGAAACCCTGAACCAAGGCAATTTAGGGCTTTAAAGTTCAACACCATTACTATGAATTGGGCTGAGAAACAAACAGGAAGCTAGTGCAATTGATGTAAAATGGGGGTAATACATGAGCCCTGTAACATTGTTGAAGTTGAATTCTGTACCAGCTGAAGTTTCCAAACACCCTAACATAAAGGACATCACAGTAGTCAAATTTGAACATTACCAAAGCATAATAATAATAATAATAATAATACATTTTATTTATATAGGACTTTAAAGGTAATAACCAGCACTTTGCAACAAACCCAATATACAACTGGCAGCCAGTGAACTTGCACAGCTGTACGTGCTCCTACTTCGGGAGCCCTAGTAACAGCCTAGCCACCGCGTTCTGCACCAGCTGCAGCTTCCGGGTTCGGCACAAAGGCAGCCCCATGTAGAGGGCATTACAGTAATCCTGTCTTGAGGTGACCGTTGCATGGATCACTGTTGCTAAGTCATGACGCTCCAGGAAGGGAGCTAACTGCCTCGCTCGTCTCAGATGGAAAAACGCGGATTTGGCAGTGGCCCCTATCTGAGCCTCCATTAACAATAAAGGTTCCAGTAGAACTCCCAAGCTCTTGACTCTCTGTGCCGCTTTCAGTGACACACCATCAAAGACTGAGAGGGGGATTTCTCTTCCTAGAGTGCCACGACTGAAGCAAAGGACCTCCGTCTTCGTTGGATTCAGCTTCAACCTCAGCCTGAGCCAACCTGCCACGGCTTGCAATGCTAGGTCCAGATTCTGTGGGACACAGTCAGGCTGACCGTCCATTAGTAGATAGAGCTGGGTGTCATCTGCATATTGATGACACCCAAGCCCATACCTCCGGGAAATCTGGGCAAGGGGGCGCATGTAGATGTTAAATAACATCGGAGAGAGGACTGCCCCTTGTGGCACCTCACAATCTAGTGAGTGCCTCTGGGACAGCTCTCCCCCAATTGCCACCCTTTGTCCCCGTCCATCAAGGAAGGAGGAAAGCCACTGTAAGGCCAGCCCCCTGATCCCTGCGTCGGCAAGCTGGCATGTCAGTAACTGATGGTCGACCGTGTCGAATGCAGCCGACAGATCTAACAACATTAGCATTGCCACGCCGCCTCGATCCAGATACCGCTGGAGGTCATCTACCAAAGCGACCAGCACTGTCTCCGTCCCATGACCCAGGCGAAAGCCGGACTGGTAAGGATCTAAGATGGAAGCGTCATCCAGAAAACCCTGCAACTGTAACACTACTGCCCTCTCAATAATTTTACCCAAAAATGGTAAATTTGAGACCGGTCGATAATTTGCCAATTTGGCTGGATCTGCTGTACTCTTTTTCAGGAGAGGGCGAACCATAACCTCTTTCAAGAGGTGTTGGAAAACGCCCCTCTGAGAGGGATCTATTTACCATGTCCCGAATAGGACATCTAAGTTCCCTCTGGCAAGATTTAATCAGCCAAGAGGGACATGGGTCCAGATCACAAGTTGTTGGGCGTACAGTAGAGAGAATTCCGTCAACTTCCCCCAGGCTAAATGTGTCAAAGTGATCCAGAACTGAACCAGAAGACAGACATAGAGCCTCAAGTTCTTGCACTGTATCCAATGTGGCGGGAAGGTCCTGGCGGAGCAACGTGATTTTGTCTGCAAAAAAATTCGCAAAAGCCTCGCAGCCAATCTCTAATTCTCTCACATTTGGTCTGCCTTGAGGCAGTGTTGTAAGGTTCCCATTATCCTAAATAATTGTGTCGGGCGCAAATTTGCAGATGCAATCTTAGCTGCAAAGTAGTCCTTTGTGGCTTTAACTGCCATCTCATAAGACCTCATGAACGTTCTATAAGATGTTCTCATCGCTTCGTCACAAGTATGCCGCCTCTGCCTCTCTAGCTGTCTGAGCCCTAGTTTCAGCTGTCGTAGCTCAAGGGTGTACCATGGAGCCAGCTTAACATGAGGGTGCAGAGGGCGTCGGGGTACGATCTCATTGATGGCCCTGGATAGTTGGTCATGCCAAATCTCAACCAGGTCATCAAGGGAATCGCCAGGGGACCAGGGATCCCGCAAAGCCATTTGGAACTGCTCAGGGTCCATCAGACTCCGCGGGTGAGCCAAAATAGGCTCTACGCCCATACAGGGTTGGGGCGGTGCATTCACACAAGCCTTGAGGACAAAATGGTCCGACCATGGCACAGCCTCAGCGGTAATACCGTCCACCAAACCCCGGCCGCAAAGACCAAATCTATCATGTGTCCTACCTGATGAGTGGGAGAGGAAACAAATTGGGAGAGTCCCAGTGTCACCATGGAAGACACTAGGCCCATTGCCTGACTGGAAGCCGCGTCATCGGCATGGACATTGAAATCACCCAGGATCACAAGCCTTGGGTATTCCAACACCCAGCCTGCCACGGCCTCCATCAGGGATGGTAAGGCGCTGACTGGTGCGTTAGGCGGACGATACACCAGCCAAATCACCAACCCCTCCCCCACATCCACGCCAGACCAGCACATTCTATACCATTGATCGTTGGGGCCAGGAGAACCCGGAAGGAGTAATCCTCCCGTATGAATAGCACCACCCCTCCCCCCCGCCCGCTAGTCCATGATTGGTAAAAGACCGAGTAACCCGGGGGAGTCATCTGGAAGAGAGCTATCATCTCCCCATCTTGCACCCAGGTCTCGGTCACGCAAGCCAGGTCCATGTCCTGCTTAAGCAGGAACTCCCTATGGATCGAGGTTTTATTATTTATGGACCTGTCGTTACATAACACCAATGACAGAGGCGGGCTATTCCTCCTGGTCCCCCTACCTGTCACCATCGGGATGGGACGCAGGCTGGAAAGAGGTCGAGCACTCCTTCCCTTATAACTCTGTCTGCTCCCACCGTCATACCTTCCCCTCCCCAGGAGTACTGGAATCCCCAGGTTCGGCATCCACACCTGCATCCGGTGTGGCCTTCGCTAGCACGGAGACACACCTACCCCCTTCCTATAAGATCTTAAAAACTTCAGCCCCCCCCCCCACTTCCTATCCCCAAATTGGCTGGCTCACTAATTTAATCAATAATTTAATTTAAAAATCCCAACCCTAAAAACTCCCCACTAATTGATTAGCCAAAATATTTAATTTCCTCAGTAGCATAATAGATAAAAAAAACCAATTTCAATCAACCCAACAATTAATTTGCTAAAAAATATAAATATTTAAATTTCATCAACGCTAAACAATTAAATAATATTCCAATTAATCAAATTTAATTTAAAAATCTCAACCCTAAAAACTCCCCACTAATTGATTAGCCAAAATATTTAATTGTCTCAGTAGCATATTAATAGATAAAAAAAACCCAATTTCAATCAACCCAACAATTAATTTGCTAAAAAATATAAATATCTAAATTTCATCAATGCTAAACAATTAAATAATATTCTAATTAAATAACTAGTAATAAATTCCAATCAATTTAGTGGCCAGCAGTATAAAACATTCAAACAGTGGAGGATGGAGGTTAAGGTTATAAATTAGGAGTGATAGGTATTAAAGTGCCCTTCTTAAAGTGCAGGTGCTCATAAATGTTCGTAAAGTGCAGTCTCAACACAGTTCATTAAAGTGCAGCAGTGACTGTCTAGGGCCCAATGGACCCCGAACAGCTCAGGCGACCCGGGGGGGGGGGAAGACCTCCCCTGTATCCTCCCTTACCGTCCGGGTTAGGCCCTTTTGACTCCCAGTCAGAGGATAACCACAGGTTCCACCGCCATCGCCTTGGGTCACAATGCACCCCCTACAGCTCAACGCACCAGGCCTCCACACGCCACTCGAGCCCCGTAAAGGGCCTCGTGGTCATGGGGCTCCCAGCCGTCAATTTAGCTGCGCCCCAGCAGCGCCCACAGAGATGGTAGCTGGGGGTGCCCATGGAGGTAGAGTGCCCTGGGAAGAAGATGATCCACCGCTCCAGCCCGCGTCGCCTGTGTAAAGCTGTGCTCCGCTCACAGCAGTCGCCAGCCACACCGTGCTGCGTTTCGCCGCCACCTGCATTCTCGCTGCGCCACACTCCAACCTGTGGCTGCTCCCAACCTCCACACTAGCATCGGGCCCGGTTGGCAGCAGCACTCTCAATCTGTTTGTCTCGAAGGCGAGAAGCTACCGCCGCCTAATGTGAGTCAATTCCAGCCGCTTCTTAGTGGTATCGCTGTTTCTCATGGTGTTGTTATTTATTAGTAGCATGTTGTTGCAAAAGCTACTCAATTTGCAAGAGCCCTAGCACCCGGGCTCTCGTCTCGTCACCATCTTGTGGGGATCCTTCACTTCTCTTGTCACATCCTTTAACTGGAGATATCAGAAAACTGAACTGAACCAGCTGGGTGAGAGGATGTGAGCATGCAGTATTTTCCCTAACAACTGTATAGCTTAGCATCCTATTTTGTAATGTCAAAGCTAAGTGTTTTTGGTGCAACATCTGGATCTCTACAGAAATCACCTAAGCAAGGCTTGAATTCAGCAGGAGCTCAAAGAAGTGCAGCTCCTGAACCTTTTTGATGGTTCCCCCTCCTCCTCCCCACCTTGTCCATTGAATAGTAGGTGCAGCTGCATAACAATCCCTGGATGAGCTCCACCACCTATTTTTCTACAAAACAACCCCTGCACCTAAGTATACCAGGATGTGGAATGGAGAAGTGTAGACTGGTCTAGTCACATCTCAGAAGTTAAGAATGGTTGGTCCTTGGATGAGAGACTACCAAAAACTTTGCAGACGAAGGCAATGGCAAAAAATTTTTGCTTAATCACTTGCCTTGAAAACCCTATAGAGTCACCATAAATAGGCTACAACTTGATGGCACACACACGCAAGAGTCACAATTAAACTGCAATAAATGAAGGCAACCAACACACAGCCTGTTATTTTACCTTTCTATTTTAAGCACCACTTTCTTCCTCCTCTGTGAAATCTGCTCTTTTGCAAGCCCCTTCCACCTGCCATGTTGTTGAAACTGGAGAACTTTGCCTGCAACCAGCTGATAAGTTAGAACAGATGCATCCCAACACCAACAGGGGGAACACAGGGCAACCAACGTTTACAATCTTGTCAGGCTTTGCCAGCTTTCATTTAGAAAAATCCTGTGTAGATGCCAACTCTACACATATGTCAAAACTGCAAAAAAAAAAGGACTTGTGTTTTTACATGGTTTTAAGACAGGTGTTCTTTCTGTTTTCCACAGTTGTCTTTGTTCATAATAAACAGGAATTAAAAGTGTCACAGGCAGCTGTCCATATTGGGATAGGTTGAACATTGCACATTATGACTTTATAGCATTTTTGTCTGTAATTCTGTCCACTTTATCAAAATTCTAAGCCATTAATCTTATTTGTTTTTCTTCAAACAGCAACCCCTAATATTCTCAGGCTCAGTGGTATGTCTGAGAGAAACTGCCAACTACTTCAAACTCTATCAAAGTTGAGGAAGAACTTTTTTTGACAGAATTCTAAAATCACAAACTGCTTCTTTTTTTGATCTCTCTCTCTTTCTGGAATTGTTGTATTTGTGGGTAGGTGGGTGGGTCTGCGAATTTGGGTGACTGACCCTACTGGGGGCCTGGCAGGTATTCAGAGAAATGCCGGAATAAAGCCTGTTCCTGGCTTCCTGACTGCTGGTATTTCAAGGAGGCCTCCCATCCAAGTATTTGCCAGAATCGACCCTGCTTAGTTTCTGAGATTTGACAAGATTGGGCTTGCCTGGGCTATCCAGGTCAGGGCTACAATCATTAACTTCCACAAACTTTTAAAGCAGTTCATGGTGCTTAATGGATAGAGCAGAATGCAGGGGTTTAAAGGGACTCTGTTCGCTGTGAAAACTGTAAGAACAGCTGAGCTGTAAAGCGACTGCACAAGACAGCCCAAAACAGCTGAGCGGTGGGAAGCAGGCTGCTCCCTGTTGATCAGCTGTTTTTCGGGCTTTCTGCAAACCCTGTTTAAAAGGACTGTGATTCCTTTCAATGGGGTTTGCAGGGCCATTAACCATGTCCTGGCTTGGTTTGTAAACAAACTTCCTGGTTCAGCCATAAACCACGAACCGAACTGAACCACATTTTTCCAGTTTGTGCTCATTCCTATACCAGGGGTGTCAAACTCATTTGTTATGAGGGTTGGATCTGACATAAATGAGACCTTGTCAGGCTGAGCCATGTCAGGCCAGGCCATATGTGTACCTATTTAAGATTAATTAGTAGAGAAATAAACTTTATAAAGAACACAAACACAATTAAAGATTTTTTAAAAAACTTAAAATAAAACATGCTTAAAATATTAGCGCTCGTTGGTCTTAAAAGGTGCTTTCTTCGTATTCCTCTCATGGGATCCAGGCAACTCGGCAAAGGAAGTTCTGGCTCTTTCCTTCCTTCCCCAGGGGACCAGAAGGGGGAGGAGCCTCAGCCAACAGAAGAAAGAGAGTAGGTCTGCTGTGTAATTGAAAGAGACTGGCAAAGCAAGCTCTGCCTCCCCCCTTCCTCCCCAAGGGAGGAGCCTCAGCCAATGGAGAAAATAGAGGCTTTGCTCTGTAGCTTCTGTGCAATTGAGCAAGCCTGGCAAAACAAGCTATGATGCAGAAGGAAGCAAGAGAGGGAGAAGGAAGCAGATGACAGCCAGTTGCTCGGGGGCCTGATAGGAGCCCTCCAGGGGTCCTGTTTCAGCCCCCAGGCCACATGTTTGACACCGCTGCTATACCTTCTCCTATCTTAAGACTGACCTCTCCCACAAATAAGGATAGAGTGGGCATTATACCCACGCACAGAAATATCTACTTTCCACTTCCTATGGGCTTTTCCTTGTACAGTCTGAAAAAGAATTCTGTATAATGCTTTTGAATCAGCACCTGACCCTAATAAACCATAAGAACATAAGAGAAGCCACGTTGGATCAGGCCAATGGTCCATCCAGTCCAACACTTTGTGTCACACAGTGGCCAAAAATATCAAGTGCCATTAGGAGGTCCACTAGTGGGACCAGGACACTAGAAGCCCTCCCACTGTGTGCCCCCCAAGCACCAAGAATACAGAGTATCACTTCCCCAGACAGAGAGTTCCAACAATAAGCTGTGGCTAATAGCCACTGATGGACCTCTGCTCCATATGCTTATCCAATCCCCTCTTGAAGCTGTCTATGCTTGTAGCCACCGGCACCTCCTGTGGCAGTGAATTCCACATGTTAATCACCCTTTGGGTGAAGAAGTACTTCCTTTTATCAGTTCTAGCACAACTGCTCAGCAATTTCATTGAATGTCCACGAGTTCTTGTATTGTGAGAAAGGGAGAAAAGTACTTCTTTCTCTACCTTCTCTATCCCATGCATAATCTTGTAAACCTCTATCATTTCACCCCTCAGTCAACGTTTCTCCAAGCTAAACAGCCCCAAGCGTTTTAACCTTTCTTCTTAGGGAAAATGTTCCAACCCTTTAATCATTCTAGTTGCCCTTTTCTGGACTTTTTCCAATGCTATCTTTTTTGAGGTGCGGTGACCAGAATTGTACACAGCAGGAGTCATTTTGTAGAAAAATAGTTGGTGGAGCTCATCCAGGAATTGTTATGCAGCTGCACATATTATTCAATGGACAAGGAGGTGGAACTCTCAGAAGGAGGAGGAGGAGGAACTCTCAGAAAGGTTCAAGAACTGCGCTCCTGTGAGCTCCCACTGAATCTGAGGCCTAGTATACAGTACTCCAAATGAGGCCACACCATTGATTTATACAGGGGCATTATGATACTGGCTGATTTGTTTTCATTTCCCTTTCTAATAATTCCCAGCATGGCGTTGGCCTTTTTTATTGCAATCGCACACTGTCTCGACATTTTCAGTGAGTTATCTACCATGACCCCAAGATCTCTCTCTTGGTCAGTCTCCATGTTGTTCCACTGTTATTTTAATTCTTTAATGAACATTTGACTGCTGACCTGAAGTCATTTTAACAGTTTGTTTATAAATGTTTACAAACCTGGAAAGAAAACAAAACAGTGATCATCAACCAAGAAATGATATAATGCTTCAGCATCACAGTATGAGAAATTAGGATCTTGAACATTTTCCAGGGGAGGGGGGGTCTAAGTGACTGTGCTTTCAGCAACTGCATTACAGGAAGAAATGTAGTAACAGCAACCTCTCTTTGTTGTGGAAGTGCTGTGACAGTGAAGGTTTCATCTGCTGACATCTACCTGTTATGAAACTATTAAAGCTATAGACAATCTTACTTTGGAAGGAAACAAAACATGCCCTTGTCTGAATGAACAGCTGATGCATATTATCCATCCCATCTTTCACTTTCTGCACAGAAGCAAAAGATCTGGCTTCAACGGACCAGTCTGCACCTTAGGCAACATATAGCAGCCCCAAGGGAGGAAACAACCAAGCTGATTGTAGGACGGCTACGATACAATTGGCTCATGCAGTATGTGCAGTGTGACCATTTGGCTCTTTAAAACCACATTTTCAGCCTTTAAAAAAAGCTATGAGCCTAACTCCACTAGCCCTTAGGATCCTATTAGAAAAAAAGGTAATTGAACTCAGAAAATGCATACCTCTAATTAAGCTTCAGCTCTGGTTACTTCAGGCTCCACACTATCTTAAAAGCTCCTGCATGTAGTCTACTGTAAAGGGCTGGACAATATTTTCTTTATTCCCAAGGCTGAAAATGCAGCTTTAAGGAGGCCACTTTATCATTCCCTTTCAGCTTAAAAGAACAGAAGTAGGAGAACTGACCTTTAAATCCAGGCCCAATTCCCTGCTTGCAGCTTCAAGGATAAGGTGGTAGAGCAATTGAGCACACAGGACACATGCCATAAACTGCAATCCTCCAAACTCAGTTTCTTCTGCCCATTTTATGCTCCAAGCTGTGTTTCCCTTTGACCTAAATCCCAACCTCAGCTACCTGAGGGCTCACATCCTGCAAGCTGAGCTCAGCTGTTAGGACTCCTTGGATGCATGCATGAATCTAGCCCCCTGAACATGGGGAAGAGGTGGGTAGTTGATTCAGTCCAATTTTTTTACAGGATATGGAAACTGTGCTAGCCTACTATGCCCTCCCCTCTCACCTTGGATGCTAATGTGTCCAAATGCAACATAATCAACCTTTAGCAATATAGGGAGTGACAATTCTCTTTTGAATGAATTATGACTTCTGTTTATTTATCAGGTTGTCAATTATATGGCCTGCAGGGCAGATCTGGTTTATCCAGGGCTTTTATCCATCTCACAAGCTTGCAAGCCACTCCAATTGTGGCTTCAATGTGTGGTGGAACAACCTCCTCTGTAGCAGTTTACTTCAGTGTAAGCCTCCCTGATAAGTAAGGGCTGCCACAACTGCAATTATACCTGCCTCCCCTCCCTCTCTTCCCATGGCAAATGACGAGGCAGCTTTTTTCTCTACCTGAGCTGGACAATACCCAGCAAAAGCAGTCTGCCAAGGGTGGGGTGAGCCTTGGGGGAATGGACCACTCTGGGTGCATTCAGTGATATATATATACACACACACACACTGTGGCTAATAGCCACTGATGGACTTCTGCTCCATATTTTTATCTAACCCTCCTCTTGAAGCTGGCTATGCTTGTAGCCACCACCACCTCCTGTGGCAGTGAATTCCACATGTTAATCATCCTTTGGGTGAAGTACCTCCTTTTATCTGTTCTAACCCGACTGCTCAGCAATTTCATTGAATGCCCACGAGTTCTTGTATTGTGAGAAAGGGAGAAAAGTACTTCTTTCTCTACCTTCTCCATCCCATGCATAATCTTGTAAACCTCTATCATGTCACCCCGCAGTCGATGTTTCTGCAAGCTAAAGAGCCTCAAGCATTTTAACCTTTCTTCATAGGGAAAGTGTTCCAAACCTTTAATCATTCTAGTTGCCCTTTTCTGCACTTTTTCCAATGCTATAATATCCTTTTTGAGGTGCGGTGACCAGAATTGCACACAGTATTCCAAAGGAGACCGCACCATCGATTTATACAGGGGCATTATGATACTGGCTGATTTGTTTTCAATTCCTTTCCTAATAATTCCCAGCATGGCGTTGGCCCGCAGGGCAGATCTTGTCCATCCAGGGCTTTTATCCATCTCACAAGAAGATCATTCCTCCTCTTCCCCCAATGTGAAGGCCACCCTTGAGCAAGTCTCAATTGAAAAGAGATGTTAGGGGAAAAACATATTATCTTCTTGCTAAGCACGGTATTCTTAACTATGCTAAACAAGAAGAGAATGCTCCCCCCACCGCCACCCAATTTTTCCTCCTTCACAAGGTCAGGGATGCCCAAGAGCCAACAACTTGAGAGGAGCTGTTTCAGAATCATAGAATTATAGAGTTGGAAGGGACCTTTAGGAGTATCTACTCCAACCCCCTGCATAATGCAGGAAGCTCACAAATACCTCTCCCCACAACCCCCAGTGATACCTGCTCCACACCCAGAAGATGATAAAACAAACAAACAAACCAAAAAACCCCTCCAAGATCTCCAAACTGGCCTGGAGAAAAATTGCTGCCTGACCCCAAAGTGCTGAACAGCATTCCCTGGGTATGTAAGAAAGGGCCACAAAAACTAAGCACTGATGCAACCGTTCCTGACTTCTCATGATCTGCCTAAGTTCACAGAATCAGCATTGCTATCAGATGGCCATCTAGCCTCTGTTTAAAAACCTTCAAGGAAGGAGAGCCCACCACCTCTCATGGAAGCCTGTTCCACTGAGAAACTGCTCTAACAGTCAGGAAGTTCTTCCTAATGTTTAACCAGAAATTCTTCTGATTTAATTTCAACCCACTGGTTCTGGTCCGACCTTCTGGGGCAACAGAAAATAATTCTGCACCATCCTCTAAGTCTATATGACAGCCCTTCAAGTACTTGAAGATGGTGATAATATCACCTCTCAGCCACCTCCTCTTCAGGTTAAACATACCCAGCTCCTTCAACCTTTCTTCGTAGGACTTGATCTCCAAACCCCACCATCTTTATTGCCCTCCTCTGGACATGTTCCAGCTTGTCTATATCCTTCTTAAATTGTGGTGTCTGAAACTGAACACAATACTCTAGGTGAGGTCTAACAAGAGCAGAGTAAAGCAACACCATCACTTCATGTGATTTGGACACTATACTGATATATTGATAGAGCCTAAAATTGCATTTGACTTTTTCACCACTGCATCACACTGCTGACTCATCTTCAGTGTACAATCCACTAAGACCCCTAGATCTTTGTTGCACTTACTACTGCCAAGACAAGTCTCCTCCATTCTATAATTATGCATTGGGTTTTTCTTACCTAAATGCAGAGCTTTACATTTATTCTTGTTAAAATTCATTTTACTTGTTTTAGCCCAGTTTTCCAGGTACCCTGACTCTATCTTCTACCATATTTGCTACCCCTCCCAATTAAGTATCAGCTGCAAATTTAATAAACATTCTGTCTATTCCTTCTTCCAAATCATTCATAAAGATGTTGAACAAAGTAGATCCCAGGACAGATCCTTGAGGCACTCCACTTGTCACTCCTCTCCAAGATGATGAGGACTCATTAACAAGTTCTCTTTGGGTGTGATCTGTCAACCAATTACAGATCCACCTAATGGAAATAGGATCCAAACCACATTTTACCAACTTTTCAATGAGAACTCTCTGCTCACGACCTGTTCGATTCCGGCAGAAGCTGGATTCAGGTAGCTGGCCCAAGGTTGACTCAGCCTTCCATCCTTCTGAGGTCAGTAAAATGAGTACTCAGCTTGCTGGGGGGGGGAGTGCAAAAGACTGGGGAAGGCAATGGCAAACCATCCCATAAAAAAAAAGTCTGCTGTGAAAATGTGAAAGCAACATCATCCCAGAGTTGGAAACGACTGGTGCTTGCACAGGGGACCTTTCCCTTTTCAAATGAGAATATAATGTGGAACCTTATCAAAAGCCTTACTGAAATCAAGATGAACAATGTCTACAGCATTCCCCTGATTCAGCAAGGTAATAACTTTCTCAAAAAAAGAGACAAAGTTAGTCTGACATGACTTGTTCTTGAGAAATCCATGCTGGCTCTTGGTAATCACATGCACAGCTATCCTTTCTAAATGCTCAAGGACTGACTGATGATTTGCTCTAAAACTTTTCCAGGTATAGACGTCAAGCTGACAGATCAGTAGTTATTAGGAATTCAAGGGCAGGCTCTCATTCTTCTCTTGCTCGCATATCAGAAACCACGGAGGTGCCTAAGTTGCCCCAGCTTGGATCATAATGCTGGAGAAGAACATCACTCCACCTCTCCCCCAGTGCAAAGCCTGCTGTCAAGCAGTGTCTCAATTGACAAGAAAAACATTAGGGAAAAAAATACATTCTCTTCTTGCTCAGCACAGTATTCTTAGCCAGTCCTTCACATCATAAGAACTGGAAACATGTGATCTCATCACTTCATTGCTTTTCCTTCCATGTGACTGTGTGGTCTGAGATGAAAACTGAATTGCTCCAAATAAGATGGGTAATTTTCTGCCTGCACCCTGAAGACTTGCATTCAGTTGGAGGATTCCTGAAAGATCTCAGAAGGTCTATACATCAAAATTGATTGTATATGAAGCATGTTTGTATTTTGAGTAAAAATTAATATTGTTAATTGTGTTTGCCTGTGTTCTTTATCAAGTTTATATCTCCAGTATCTGGCATTACATTTTATGGCACACACGACCCAGCCTGACAAAGTGACATTTGTCAACGTATCTCAAAAAAACACTGCAGAGCTGTGGCTCTTTCACACATATCGTGTGGCTCTTGAAGCCCCCAATGCTCCGTTGGCCAGTTTGGAGAAGGCATTTCTTGCTTTAAATCACTTCTCCAAGTCAAGCCAGCATTTAAATGTATTTAAAGTTAAAGTTGCTTTCTTTCCATTTCTCCCTCCCTCCTCCCATCCCCAGAGAGACAGTTTGATGTAGTGGTTAAGTGCATGGACTCTTAACTGGGAGAATCAGGTTTGATTCTCCGCTCCTCCACTTGCAGCTGCTGGAATGGCCTTAGGTCAGCCATGGTTCTCACAAAGTTGTCTTTGAAAAGGAAGCTTCTGGGAGAGTTCTCTCAGCCCCACCCACCTCACAGAGTATCTGTTGTGGGGGAGGAAGGTAAAGGAGATTGTAAGCTACTCTGAGACTTAGATTCAGAGTGAAGGGTGGGGTATAAATCCAATATCAATATCATCATCATCATCAATTTTCCTTCCTTCCTGCTCTCAAACATCTGATGCTCATGTCTTGTGGTTCTCAAACATCCAACATTTATTCTTGTCAGCCACCCTGAGCCTGCCTCGGTGGGGAGGGAGGGACACAAATCTAATAAATTAATAAATAAATATGTGGCTCTTATGTTAAACAAGTTTGGCCATCCCTGTGATCGAGGTTTACAAAATTATGCACAAGATGGAGAGAATTTACAAAGAGAAATTTCTCTCCCTCTCTCAAAACACTAGAAATTGAGGACAGTAGGTTTAGGACAGACAAAAGGGAAGACTGCTTTACACAGAGAGTGACTAAAATGTGGAATTTGCTGCCAGAGGATGTAGCAATGCCCACAGGAATAAATGGCTTTAAAAGGGGATTAGATAGATTCATGGAGGATAAGTCTATCAATTGCTACTAAACCATGGTGACTGAGGGGAACCTCCACATTCAGAGGCACTAATCCTCTGAATCCCAGAGCCAGAAAATATCAGGGAAGGCCTCAACTTCTTTGCCCTGTTGGCCATCCAGATGAACTGGTTGGCCACTGTGTGAGAAAGGATGCTGGACTAGATGATCTGATTCAGGAGGACTCTTCTTAGGTTCTTAAAAGGTATGAATGTGAAATAGGTGTGAAATATAGCTCTACTGAAAAATGTATCTAGCAGATTAGATTAGCAAAAAAAATCAAGCAAGTGTGAATGCCTTTTATGCTGCTTGGAAAACATTTTACCTTTTGCTGACCACTACTCAACAACTCCTCATCCTCTACTCAATACTAGGAATCTATGGAAAGATGTAATTTGACAAATAAAGTAGGCATAATCAGTAGAGCAGTGTAAACATCTTGTTGAAGCTATGAAACAAAATGAATGACATTATCCGTAAATATTTTGCTTTAGTCTTTCCTTTTTCTTAGTTTCTTTATTGTTTTGCATCTGCCTCTTCACTACATCCCTGGAAGAGCATCATGCTCTACTGGCCGGAAACTACTGGTGATCCCTGGCCCCAAAGAGGTCCAGCTGTCCTCAACGAGGGCCAGGACTTTCCCAGTCCTGGCCCCAACCTGGTGGAACTTTCTGCTGGAAGACATTAGGGCCCTGCAGAATATTTTACAATTCTGCAGGGCCTGTAAAACAGAGATGCTCCGCCAGGCTTTTGCTTGAGGACAGCAATGGTTGCCTGGCTGGCACCCTGCTCCCCCCCTCCACTTAAGGGGGGAACTGTTCCCAAAGCCTAGAAAGCAGAATTACGGCACATTATAAAGAATGTCCATTGGGTTACAACTGCTCTTAATTAATCGGTTTTATTGGTTTTATGTGTATTTTCTGTTGTACATCACCTAGAGCCCGGCCGGCATTGGCTGGGATGAGGCGATTCACAAATATAACAACAATAATATGTCTTATTGAGTTTTTTCTGGTTTACTTTGTTTTGCTGATGTATGATTATGTGTAATAATTTTTTCTTAGCTGCTATATGTGAACATTCCAATCTTCTCGGGATATGAAGAGAAGTCTGGAAAAGCACAAATATTCCATTTTTGGGAAGGTGGATAGGAGTTGACTTAATTTTCTTCAGTACTCCTATGAATTTACAATGGAGAGTGCAGAAAACAGTGTAGATTTGTGGATATGAATACTACTTATTTAGTATATTTTCATCCTGCCCTTCCTCTAGAAAGCTCAGAGTACAATTCACTATTCTCCCCTCCTCCATGTTATCTGCACAACAATCCTGTCATGTAGGTTACGCTGAGAGAAAGTGACTAGCCCAAGATCACAGAATTATAGAGCTGGAGGGGGCTATACAGGCCATTTAGTCCAACCCCCTGCTCAATGCAAGATCAGCCTAAAGCATCCTTGACAAGTACTTGAAGACTGCCAGTAAGGAGGAGCTCACCACCTCCCTAGGCAGCCAATTCCACTGCTGAACCTACTCTTAATGTAAAATTTTTCCTAATATCCATCTGGTACATTGCTGCCCATAATTTAAACCCATTATTGCAAGTCCTATCCTCTACTGCCAACAGGAACAGCTCTCTGCCTTCCTCTAAGTGACAGCCTTTCAGATACTTAAATAGAACAATCATGTCCCCCCTCGACCTCCTCTTCTCCAGAATGAACATTCCCAGGTCTCTCAGCCTTTCCTCACAGGGCTTGGTCTCCAGGCCCCTGATCATCTTCATCACCTTCCTCTGCATCTGCTCTATTCTGTCCACATTCTTTTTTTAGGTGATGCCTCCAGAACTGAACACGGTACTCCAGGTATGGTCTGACCAATGCAATGTACAGCAGGACTATGACATCTTGAAATCTGGATGTTATATACCCCTGATGTTATATACACCCCAAGACTGCATTGGCCTTTTGCTACTGCATCGCATTGATGGCTCATATTTAGCTTACAGTCCCCTCATATCCCAAGATCTTGTTCACACACACTGCTCCCTAGAAGTGTGACCCCCATCCAGCATGCATGCTTCCCTTTTTTGTTACCTAGATGTACAACTCTGTGCTTATCCTTGCTGAATTACATCTTATTTACATCCGCCCACTTTTCCAGTGTGTTCAAATCTTGTTGAATTCTACCTCTATCTTCTACTGCTCCTCCTTGGATCTGCCAGATGCTATTCAGACACCATAACCACTACACCATACTGTTAAAGCTTATGGATATTTTCATCTGAGAGTGATTTATTTGCTAGAAATTACCATCTGTCAAGTAGATGAGTTCAAAAGAACATCCCTGAAACATAGGAAAGGCCACTAAACATCCTCGGTAGTAGAAAATTGAATTTACACATTACAATTACTTAAATCAAATGCAGAATTTGTTTTGCAGTTGTCTTTTCCTGATAGTTGTCAGGATATGCAGGACCATACCCAAGGGAGGACCAGTAGGGGCCAGACTCTCTCAGAAATATTAAAGACCCATTCTTAAATGTTCATCTTTCCTTCATCCAAAAATATGCAGATATAAAAAAAAGTGTGCAGCACTATTCGATTTTTAAAAAGTTTTATTGATTTAAACTACTGCAGGACAGAAGCATTGCAGAGTATACATAAAAGAAGGGGGAAAGAGAGAAAAAGGGACATACAGAAAACAGAAAACGGAAATCAGTACAAATATATCAGTTATAAATCCACCTCAGTATAATACTCAAATCTTTCTACCTACAAGTATAAAAATCTCCATTAAATGTTACGTTCCTTTCTTCTTTTACCAGGACAAAAAAAAAAGAATAATTCTTTTAATAAACTAGTAAAGCATTATACAACTAAACAATTCTTCTTAAACACAAATCAGACTGTCTCATCCTCAAATTTTACTAAATTAACTTAAACCTATAACAAGCACAAATTAGGTTACTGATTTAGCAAAAACCCTATCAAGAAAAGCACATGAAAATCTTTTCTTTGTTCATAGCAAATTGCAAAAAGTACATCAAATGCAGTCAATTATTTTATCTGTCTCTATCTAAAACATTTCTGCTACAGGCAAGTTAAAGCAAGTCTACCAAATTACCAAATTGTGCAAATTCTGCAGCCATTATGCTATCTAGCTTTTCACCATTTATCCTATTTTCACCTCATTAGCAACAATCTCTCTAAATAGGCAGACTATCAGTATTTACCTATTCACTGGGGAGAGAAAAGAGAGAGAGAGAAAAACATAAAAAAGACCCAGATTCCAAAGACCTTCTTCCCCAGGGTTAAAAACTTTTAAGTTCCTTTAGTTTCTACATCCAAGTTATATCCGTGGCAGCCCATTAGTCCATAGTTTATCTTCTAGTGTCATCTTACATTTCTTAGTCAGAGTTCCTTTTTCAGACATTCACCAAAGCAGAGAGAAAGATCCAAAATCCTGTTTACGGATGGCTTTCCAAATCCAGATTTGACGATTGAAGTGCAATTTTCCTCTTCTCGACATGGCCCACCTCCTCAACCACCAAAGAAAGAGTTCAATGCCATTTCCCCTTCTCCAGTTCATCTTATTAGCACTCAGCATCCGGTAAAGTTTTAAAAATGTGTCAGACGAGGCCATTTTCTTTTTCCTTTGTTTGTTTCACGTAATAACAGTTTCCCCTTCTGCTTTCACTGCCACTGATTCACTCTTTTCAGTGCAGGGCTCCTGCAGATTTCCCCTTTCATTAGCTGTTAGATCCTCTTCACTCAAATAATTAGCTGTAAGCATGAAGTAATCTTTAAGAAGCTGCGTGAGTAAAATGAAATCTTCCTTTAAAGATCTGAAATTTGCACTGATATCTTTTCCATGTGCCATTTCATTAAATGATGCCATTTTAAAACTCAGATTGTGCATAAACTCAGTCTCTTAAATCAGATTATTTTTTCACTTCTCTCTTGTTAATTCTCGTTCTACAGCAACTTTAATGGAAGTTGTTAAGAGACATTCTTTCAGCTACAAACAGATAAAGAAGACAGAACTTTCTGTATTTCCCTTTTGTATTCAGATCATATTGCAGATTCTTGATGATCTTTGTAATGTATATCCAATTAAAATCCAGGTCAATTTTACTGTTTATATTCAAACCAGTTTGAATAGTTAAAACTGCTCATCACGTTCCAAGGCCTTTTGAAGTAATCCTTAAGCTAGTCTATTGATGATATGTTAAGTGACCCATTGGGGGGTAGAGTTAGAGAAAAAAAACACCTACTTGTTAGGCAGAGTTGTCGCTTTAGAAGTGGAGAAATGTTGCTTTAAAGGATGTACTGGAGAAAGTGAAAGCTTAAGCAGTCGGGAGTTCT
This sequence comes from Heteronotia binoei, assembly GCF_032191835.1. Lineage (NCBI taxonomy): Eukaryota > Metazoa > Chordata > Lepidosauria > Squamata > Gekkonidae > Heteronotia > Heteronotia binoei. The sequence continues at coordinate 56,971,286 of NC_083224.1, forward strand.
TCTTTTTCTGCTGATATCAGCTTTCATAGCCGCAGAGCTTCAGGACGCATGACGAGTCTCAGGGGGGCCGTTGCCTTTGGCCCCCTCCCTCCCCGTGGAATTCTCATGCCAAAGAGAACGCTCTACAAGCCCCCCCCTTTGGGAATATCACTTCAGTGATACCCCTCCACCGACCAGATTCAGAGCTGCTGTGGAGAGCATCTGCAGACAACTCTGAAGCCAAGATGACGGATCCCAGAAGTCGTGTGCAGCACTATTCGATGCAGTTGCTTAGCAAAATGGGTATTCAAATTCAAATGCAAATCAGAACTGATTCAGCAATCTGTGTTGTCCCTTCTTAAGACACTTTTAAAAATTTTAATGCGTCACATGTACATTACGTAATGAAATATACATCTATCCAACCCACCCTCTTTCTTTCCTTTCTTCCTTCCTTCCCTCCCTCCCCTCCTTCCTTAAGTCAACCACCATTTGGAAAATGTTGAAAATTGCTTTAACGATGATGAAAAAAGTAGGTTAAAAACCTCACTGGTTTCGAGACAGTCAGTATTGTGCACAGCTGGCTTTTGCATGGAACACACAAATCTAGCTTCCCAAGCTCATTCAAATAGAGAGACTTGAACATCTAAATAAAATGCAGCAAGTGCACTTTCATGGTAGGCTTACATTCAAGCTATGTATATACACATTCCAGGATGTAAACCTCAGAGCTTCCAGTGTTTCAACCAATGAGTACATGAGCTCTAGTATGACAAATAATCATTTGGATGCTTGGCATTTATCTCTGCTTCTATTATAACATCTATTAAATATTTGATTAATTAGTTTGTCAGATAAAATAATTCAGAGTTCCTGCCTGTGATCACACATGCTAAATAATACAGTTTCAATCCACATTCAGTGTACTTTCAAACTGGATTTTGCCAGTTCACACAGTAAAATCCAGTTGGAAAGTGTGTTGGAAGTGGATTGAAACTGCTTACTTAGCATTTGGGATTACAGCCCTTGTGTTTAGGTTTGTGGCATTCTAGACTCCCCTTATACCCAAAATTATCTTAACCATAGGAAATTATGATTTAAAAGAGCATGCTGGAGTATTACAAAATGCACTTAATTGTCCTACAGGCTATACAAGGCTTCCCCCCTACAAAATAGACATTTTTTGTCATTCTTCCTTTGTTTTGGGTAACAAAAGACATCGTGGTTGTAGATTAATAATGGGGTGTGTTCTCCACAATGACCCAATAAAGGTTATTCTCCACAATGATGTTCACCCAGCAATGAAAATGTGCAAGGGATCTACACCACATATATAGAGCAAATGGTGCTCCTAAATTAGTTAAGAGAATAAACACAAAGACATACAGTAAAAGCCTATCCTGCTACAATTTAAAGTGATGGAGGCTACTGAAGTTCCTGTTACTAAACATTCACAATTCTCGTAAATTCTAAAAACAGAGCCTATCAAATTACTGAAGTGATGATCAAAATATTTTTTATGTTTACCCAACTGCCCCGTGTTCTCCCAATATGCAGTTGGTTCTGGATAGCTGCAAAGGCATGACTTCTGGCAATTCTGTGTTCCTCAGAATGTTTTTACAATGAAAAGGCATGAAATTGCCCCTGGAATGTTTGAATTTATTTTAAGGTAATAAATCCCAAACTTCCCGGTTTCTGATTGGTCAACTGAAAGCCAAGGAATACATTGAGATGTAAGCGCTCAGCTGTAAATAAACCCACATGTGCTCTGCTCGCTGCAAGAAAAGAGAAGTACTGTGAGGATCTAAAACTTACATACAGTTAGGACTGTAGTTGGCCTAATAAAAAGTTATCACATGGTTTATTCAAAAACTGACTTTCTAGGATGAGAGCTTCATAAGTTAAGGACAGTCCATAATGTACGTATGTGTTAAGAGAGCCCACAGTCTCAGCCATCCACCCACACTTTTGCCCCCTTATACCAATCTTTGTACATGAGGGGGGTGGAATTCAGCAGCCATAACACAATTCCTTCCCACTCACAAAGTGCTCTCAGAGTCTGTCTAAAACCTCAGGGTTTCAGCACGGAGGCACAAAAGAGAAAGCCAGATTACTCTTCAGTGTTTTCAACTCTGCCCTTCTAGAGAATTAGAGAACCATCTTATTCAGCAAGAAGTTTATTAATGCTCCTTCAAAATTAGGACATTAAATTAATGCTGCTCCTACATTTGATACAAACAGTACACACCTATATTTTGCCAGCACCCTCTTTGTCTACCATCAACTATCAATCCAAGGTTGACCTAGAGCCTATAGCCAGGAACAGCACTAGAATAAGGTCAAAAGAAATATAAAAGTGGAAGCTATTTAACTATGTCTATTGCTCATCAGGAAAGACCTGTGTATTCACATAGATGGGAGTAAAGTTCAGACAGACCTTAGTAATCAAAAAGTACATGACTTCAGTTCCCAGACAGCCTGAAGAAGAAATCTAGACTCTGCAAAGACCAGATAAAACAAAGCTGTATTTACTAAGTAGTAAATGATGCTCATCATAGTCATCTGTACAGTCAGACTATAGGACCTGCACTTAACTGATAGTTGAAAATGTTCTCTCATATATAATTTCGAAGTATTAAACTGTACTGGTTTTTAATCATATATGCAATATATCCTTAGGGGGCTGGTAGTGGTGGTCCTGTAATAGTATGAGAAAGGTCAAAACACAAGGGAGATCCACACTTGGATCTTCCTAGTGCTTTTAAAATGCTGATAGATGACCTACAAGAACTTGGTTCAGATTTGGGTCCACATGAGTGAGGGGGGGATTCTTCCCATTCCTTGTGCAGTTTTGTCAATTAGAATCAATTCCTGAAGAAAAAAAGACTGACAAAAGATGAGACGCCTGTTCTTTTCTTTTTTAGGATCAAGAACAGTACAAGTGCAGGAGGGGGCATTCATACCCCTGTGCTGTCCAAATTGATCCTCTGCAGCTTCTATCAGCATTTTTAAAACACTGGGAGGATCCAGTCATGGTTCTCTCAGTATCTCAACTAGTCAGACCCTGTGACATTGGGGGAAGAAAGAGAGAATTCAAACAATTTCAAAATTGCTTTATTTTATGAACAGTGCCATAGGCAAAAAGCACTGAATAAGCTCTGCTGAAAGCAATACTTTTATTTTTCTACAGTGATGCTCAGCTTCCTGTTGAAAGACATGACAGCAATTGGCAAAGATTCTACTAGACACAAATTCCTGGAGCAGCTTCTCAGGGAATAGAAGAATGTGAGCTTCTTAAACAAACCAACATCCAGTTATTGTTTCTTTATTAAGTTGTTGAGAACTTTAAGTCTGCTGAGTCTAGAGCAACACTAAGCATGGCTTAGTTAGGAATGTAAAAGACAGAAAGAAAGGCCAGGATTGCTGTCTAAAGAAAGAATTTTGCAATGCATGTTCTAGTCAGCTGAGAAGCCTTGTCTAAGTCAGTCTTTCTGTTAAGGGATGTCATTTCCTTTTTCCAGAACAGAGTCAGCAGGATCTTAACCAGCTGTAATTCAACTTGATCCTGTCTGGATGGAAAAATGGCTAAGACCTAAGGGGAGGGTGTTGTTCATTTATATTTAAACATGATTTTCAAGGCAGAGAAGTGGGGGAGACAAATGGGAGGGAGAACTGCCAGCAACATAACCCCCCCTTGTTATTATATTAGCTGAAAGAGTATTTTCAAAACTTTTTAAGAGACATCTGAACATTCCGTTTTTAGACATTCTTTGAACAAAAGTTTACTCTGTACTCTAAATTACAATATTTTAAAGATATTAGGAAGGATTTGAGAAAGCACAACTCAAACAGGTAGGCAGCTTAAGTCTCACACTAACAGAGCTCCCTTCTTCAAACAGTGGTGGACAGAATAAAAAGATGGATATTAATAATTGATAAATATGAGAATCACATATTTTAAACCATATTTTCAGATTTCTAAATAATTGTTCTTACAAATCCTTGTACAAGCAGTCTCTAGCAATTGTCTCTCTTCTGAGACCCTTGGCTCACCTAACATTCAGCAGCACTATGTTTTATCTTCAAGTGACGGTTTGCTAACTGTTAATTATGAAATCCATATAACATCCTTCCTCCAAGCCTATTTTCCCCTCGAAACAATCATATGAAGTAGATTGAGCTAAGAGATAGTGACTGTGGTGCCAAAGGTTACTCAGAGAGCTTTATGGCTAAGTGAAGATTTGAACGAAGGTCCTCCATAGTCCATCCAACAGTCTGCTTCACCTAACATTCAGAAGACCTTGGAATGGCATGTACTCTGATTCTGTCAAGTCTAGTCCAGAACTTCTGCCCAATTACTTTTGCTCAGGATTCCTATTCCAGGAACAGACAACAACAAACCTGCCTAGTCTTGTTCCACAACCAACAACTAAGTGAAGCTCAGTATTCCAAGTTATCCCTGCCTGCCTCATGATTTCTCTGAAAGCAGATAATATGAATGGGCACCTTTTGTTCATAACAAGAGAAAAATCTGAAAACTATTTACCTTCCAGTCTCTGATTTCTTCTCCAAGCTGTTGTCCTCTTTACTCTTCTCCATCTCCTGTAAAATGGCCACTTGGATGGGAGTGTTTCGTCCATCACTACTTGTGCTACCCCTGTGCTGGGATGTCCTGAAGTCAGACTGAGAATTGCGTTTCATGGCCTGGAGCTGAGCCAGTGGCACAATGTCACAGCCCTGTGGCCTATGCCACACTGTTTGCTGTGTGATGGCATTGTAGTAGTAGAAGCGGTTGTTGTTTTGGTCAAAGAGCTCCCACCACTGGTTTTCATCAGACTGACGAACTCTGAGGTTGGGAGGTGGCTCCCAGCCACATTCACCTGTTGTCAAATTGACATACATTCGCTCCCGAGAACGTGGCTCAATGATCTCTACCCAATCAGAGCTGGGAGGGGAAAACACAATGACAAGTCATAGTTAGTGAGGTTTGAAAGCATGATAGTTTTTGTCAACATCACAGAAACGACTAACTTTGGGACCTCTACCATCCTTTATAAAATGTATTATTTATTTAATAAACATGTTTAATAAATATAATAAATATAAATATATTTCATAAATAAATATAGATTCTTTGAATGTACAACACCCAAACAAGTCTACTAAACAACATACATTATAACAGAATCAGAGAAGGGTCTTGTGGTGTGTTAAATATTAACATATTTATTGTGGCATACAATGTTATGCAGTCACCTTCAGCAGACCCCAGGTGAGTCCTCCATCTGCTTTGATGGAAACAGCACAAAAATACAGTTTTATTTTGGTCACATAATGTGAAGACAGGAGTCACTAGATAAGGCAATAATGTTAGGAAAACATAACAGCAGCAGCTAAAGAGGAAGGCCCAACATGACAGGTATTGACTCAATAAATGAAGAAACGGCCTTCAATTTGCAAGACCTGAGCAAGGCTGTTAATGACAGGCCATTCTGGAGGTCATTAAATTATGGGGTTGTCATAAGTTGGAAGTGATTTGATGGCACATAGAACACACAAGATGTTAAGGCCCACAAAAGCTTAAGCATAATAAATGTTACTCAAAATACTATATATAATTCAAGATGAGTAGCTGTGTTAGTCTGTAACAGCAAATTCAAACAAGATACTTTGGGGCAGCACCAAAAAAGTACCAACCTAATGAATGTACACTTCAGTGCATCTGATAAAGTGCATTCTGACTCATGAAAGGGTATGGTGGCAAAAATCTGGTGAATCTTTAAGGTACCACTGGACTCTTGTTTCAAAATACTAAGTCTCTTCTTTTAAAAAAAAAAATCTTGTAATTGCAAATCACAATTTAACTAGCACAGCTCATAAGAACATAAGAGAAGCCATGTTTGATCAGGCCAATGGCCCATCCAGTCCAACACTCTGTATCACACAGTGGCCAAAAATTTATATATATATATATATATACACACACACACACACACACACACACACACATATACACACACTATGGCTAATAGGCACTGATGGACCTCTGCTCCATATTTTTATCTAACCCCCTCTTGAAGCTGGCTATGTTTGTAGCCACCACCACCTCCTGTGGCAGTGAATTCCACATGTTAATCACCCTTTGGGTGAAGAAGTACCTCCTTTTATCCGTTCTAACCCGACTGCTCAGCAATTTCATTGAATGCCCATGAGTTCTTGTATTGTGAGAAAGGGAGAAAAGTACGGTACTTCTTTCTTTACCTTCTCCATCCCATGCATAATCTTGTAAACCTCTATCATGTCACCCCACAGTCGACGTTTCTCCAAGCTAAAGAGCCCCAAGCGTTTTAACCTTTCTTCATAGGGAAAGTGTTCCAAACCTGTAATCATTCTAGTTGCACTTTTCTGCACTTTTTCCTGTGTTAACCAGCTGGTTTAGTGGGAGCACTGTTGTGTTTATATTCTACAGAACTCCGAGGAAGCTTGGCACAAAATGCACAAGAGTACTGATATGGCACCCAGTGCCAGTGCCAGGGGTTTTGGTGCCCTAGGTGAGCTGCCCACTAGTGCCTGCCAAGAAAATTTTTTTTAAAAAAAGAGAATTGTAGGAGAAATGAAAAAAATTGAAACTATTTACATTTTTAATTTACAGTTTTTTATTTTAAATTTTATTTTTTTAAAAAAAATATGAGATTAAGCAATAAAATTTGTGAATACTTGATCTTTTTAGTTAGAGGTGCTAGGGACAAGTCCTTCACATGACCATTTCTATTTGATTCTTTTAGTTGGAGGTGCCAGTGACAAGACCTTGTGTATGCAAGAAAGATACTCTACCACTGAGCTATGGCTCCCATCCCATGGCTCTGTTAAAGTAGAGTAGGAAAAATGAATGGCAGCATACAACTTCAACCGGAGCCAATTTTTAGAAACTGTAATTGGCTCTTCTTCAGCTTTTACAATTGGTTAATTTATCCCTGTTGGGCTCCAAGGAGTACACTGCATAGGCACTATCCTCTTTCATGTTTCCCAGGTCTGTAACAGACCTGGGGAACACAAATCCAGTCAGACAGTGTCTGCACTCCATGGAGCCTGCTTTCCATTGGGGAAGGCAGGCTCCGAGAAGTGTGGGGAGAGGGGGCCACTGCGGCATCCCCTAGGCAAGGTGGTGCCCTAGGCAATTGACTACTTGGTCTACTCCCACTCACTAGCCATGATGGCACCATTTTTCCTTCATCTCATCACATAGCAATTATTGATACAGCACCATTTTTCCTTTGTCTCACTGCATAAGTAAGCAAGTTGTACAAAGTGGTTCCCCACACATTTTGGAAAATGCTATGCTATTTGCATGGAAAATCTTCATATAAATTACATCCCATGTGGAGTTTTTCTTATATGGCAGTCATGCTGTAATCTGCATGTATGAGCAGTACCTCTGGCTGAACAAGTAAGGACTATAATACATTCTGTACCCCGAAGTGCCTTCACACAAAAGTAAAAGAGATACTAAGTTGCGTTTCTACACTTTAAATTTAACATTTGAATAGGATAAACTGCAGATTTGTTGAGAAGATGGGGGATTAGACAGAGCTAGCAGTAAATTGTACTAGCAACCCGAAGTGGGGAGGTGGAGTGGAAAGTGCTGTGGGAATTAATGTCTGGGAGCTTTCAAATACCAAAGCATTGTTCTCACAAGTGTAAACAACAGAGGCTCCAACTTTGTGTGACTTGAATGCTACTGCTTTGTCAGGGAAATTCTTAGTCCACTCACAGATTCTGTTTTGTCATATTCAACATGCCACAGAAAGGCACGCACCGCCTCCACTGAAACACTGTAAATTGCTCCTTTCTCTAACACAGGAACTTTAGAGCAGACTAAGAAGTTGCTGCAAAATATTTCATAAACTAATTACATAAAAACTAGTAAACAGTTTGCACTTTCTATCAATAATATGATGTCGAAGGCTTTCACGGCTGAAGTCCATTGATTGTTGCAGATTTTCCGGGAGTCCATTGTTTGTTATAGATTTTCCATGCCAAAACCACAGCCACACAGCCGGAAAATCTACAACAACCAATTTCTATCAATAGTTCCAAAATTTTGTCTTTTGCATAGGAGCTATGCAGACATTGCTATAATACTCAAATGTTCCACTAACCTGCTATCCGGTTCGACCACTACATTCAAAGCTGGGATGCTAACATTACATTATAAAAATCACCATTATTTAGAAGAGCTATATGGTCCAAAAAAGTGGAACAGGGTTTAAAGCAGCTGATTAAAACCCAAATACTAAATGTGTTAAACCAGCAAACAGCATATGTTAATCATTTGCCAGTCCAATGGCTCACTTATCATCTCCATAAATTGTGTTTTACAGCAGCAATCTACTGTTCAACGCAACCCACCTAGGAACTTCAATGGATCATGGTTTGATGAGGAATACCAAATTATAAAAATCTCAGTTATGTGCCTCCCATCGTCTATATCAGGGGTGGCCAAATCTTTAAATCACTTCTCCAAGCCAAGCCAGCTGGCAGCTTGGAGAATCCATTTAAAGTTATAGTTGTTTTCTTTCCACCTCCCTTCCCTATCTATTTGCCTGCCTGCCTGCCTTCTCTCTGACGTTCATGCCTTGTGGCTCTCAAACATCTGATGTTTATTCTATGTGGCACTTATGTCAAGCAAGTTTGGCCACCCCTGGTCTAGATCCTCCCATCCGACTATCATAATCGGGGGGGGGGGGGATTCAAAGTATAGTCACTTATAAGAAAAAGTTCCACCAAAACAAAAATCGGGATCTACTAATAAATGCCTCCTTAATCAACAACAACTACAAAAATTATGGGCCATTACTAAGGCCGCTTTTATTGACAGGAACCGATCTCTTGAAAGCCCTGTGTCCAAACAAGCTTTAACAGATTATTTTTCCAATATTTCTTATAATTGATCAATTCCCCACCCTCTAGTCAATAAGAGATAATCCCATCTGATTGGGCAGACTGGCAGCCCAAGTCAATCGGTCCTGATGGGATTTTGCCCGAATTATTCCAAAAGCATTCAAAATGGTGGGCACTCCCTGGTCATCCTCTTCACACTAATAGATACATTTGGATTCATGCCTAATCATGGACAAATGTCATAGTACTGCTCATGTTTATAAAAGGAGACCCTAAACTTCCAGAAGACTATTGACCACTACATTTATTGTCCATTGTGGGCAAACACTATTCAAGATACTTGCTATCCAAACTCATGTCCAAGCAAAGTCTCCCGAGTATAGAACAGAACCTGCCCTGAGCCTGTTCTATGGGAAGGGCGGGCTAAAAATCGAATAAAATAAAGAAATAAAGAAATTGGATTTTGTTCTGACAAATCTACTTTGGACCATTGTGCTACTCTTGCCCATTTGCTTGAAAAGTACAGTGGCCCATGTGGAAAGAGGTTATTCTCTGCATTTCTTAATCTAAAAGGTGCCTTTAATTCTCTCTCATTGAACTTCTTATGGAATAAGCTTGATTTGTTGGGAATGGATAAGTGTTTACTTTTCCTTATCTGCAGTTTATACTCCTCAACTAGTTGCCAAGTTTGCTACAACCATCTTGGTAATCTAACACACTCAATTCTGTCAAACTGTGGAGTTAAACAGGAATGTATTTTGGTCTCATATCTATTTAACTTATTTATGAATGATCCAAATCATATTTTACAAACAGTAGCTGGTCACTTCCCTAAGCTTGGCCTATATCCTGTTTATCAATTACTTTATGGGGACGGCGTGATAGTGTTGTCCCACTCTCAAGAGGGGCCTTAAGCACCTCATGTCAGTGTCTGTTTCCTAATGCAAGTCCAATTTATTATACGTAAAATTTGGGAAATCTAAAATAATGGTGTTATTGAGATCTTTGGAGATGCCTTAATTGGTGTATCAAAGGAAATCCTGTGGAACAAGTCAAGCACTTTAAATATCTAAGAATAAATTTCCAGTATAATATCAGTTGGATTGCTCAAAGGAAATATGCAATTAATCTAGCCATACATAGTATGTCCACAGTTGTTCATTTTTATTATGTGAAGGGTGCCCAATTTGTTGCAGCTGCCATTTGAGTTTTCAATGCCAAATCACTATCACAGTCATTATATGGAATTCCCATCTGGATTTGTGCCTTGATCACTTTGTTGAACATGTATGGGCATTGTTTTCGCATCACATTTTGGGGGCTTCAAAATGTATAGGTTATGCACCCTTGTGTTTGGAGACAGGGCAGAGCCTCTTAGAGACCAGAGCTCGGCTCTTAACCCTGAAATTTTGGCTTCATCTCCATGCAGGGTGGAATCCCCTAGATTCAAGGTTTTGGTTCTGACCTTTAAGGCCTTGAGCGGTCTGGGACCAACATATCTGCAGGACTGTCTCCTTTGGTATGTCCCTGGAAGAGCACTGTGCTCTTCTAGTAACAACTCACCAGTGATCCTTGGCCCTAACAAAGTCCAGCTGTCCTTGAACAGGGCCAGGGCCTTTTCAGTCCTGGACATAGATAGATCTTACATTGCTAAGTGTAAGTTGCTTATATACTTTTGGTTTTGGTCTAATCTACATACAAATACAAATACATTTATGTTCCAAACATTTCTGATGTTTCTAATGTTAGGTCATTGTAAGCATAAACATTTTGAACATTTGCTACTCAATTCTGTCTCTTAATCTTTTTGGAATTTATCATTTTATTCTTTTTTAGTCTTTAAAGCTTTGCAGGCTAATTATGATCAATATATACAAAAATACATTCAATTTTTCTTGAAATTCAGATTTTGCTCTATTATGCAAGCAGGATGTTAGCTTTGCCACGGTCATATAGCCAGTTAGTTTATTTTTCCAGTCAATCAATTCTGGGCATGTTTCAACTTTTCATTTTGATGTAAATACCACTCTTGCCACTCTTCTGCAATTCCACAGGGCCTGTAAGGCAGAGATGTTCTGCCAGGCATTTGGTTGAGGACACCAATGGTTTGATATCAGATGGCATCTTCCATTCCCCCTCCCCCCAGACACTTTGTAAGTTTTTTCCCCGCTGCCATGTGACACTCTGATAGTCCAGAACATAAACTAAAACCCATAGGGCACCATCTGGGATTTAAAAAAGATTACCGTAAATCTAATTTGTTAGATTGGTTTTAACTATATATTGTTTTTATGAGGAATGTTGTACAGTGCTCTGAGCCCAGCATAAGCAGCGATGGGGCAATTAACAAGTTGTCATTGTAGTAGTAATATACAGTACACCTTGACTGACTTTTACAAATACCTGGGTATGCCAAATAAAGCAGAAAATTTGGTCAATTGGTATTTTCGTCACATTTTTAATCAGTCCATTTTTGCGTAAGCTGAAAGGACTCTCTGATGAGAGGTTTGCCTTGTATTTTTTATTAGACCCAAGCCCCCATATCGCTAGCTTGATTGCAAGGTATCTGTTAACTGCTATGAGAATCTGGAAACTTTTAAAGCAATGTGAAGACAAACTTCCCCCTCTGTAATGTTTTAATTGTATTATTTTATTATTTCCTCTCCCCCTCCGATATGTTTTTATCTATACCAATAAAGGTATTACTTACATTATAAATATGATAATTTGGACTACTGTAAATGAACAGATTTTCTAAAATGTTCGGATAGCCACACATTCAGGGGCCTGTACGCCTCTTCATTTGGTTCTGAGGCTTAATTCCTTGCACCATCCATTAGTCTGTTTCACATTAAAAGACTCAGAGCAATCTCGCACTAGACCTTTAATCCTGGTTTAGGCCTGTCCCCAAACTGACATTCTATACTAGAATCAGAGAAACCAACTCTATGACTATGATTCTATGATTTGAGTGTAGAATGTCAGCTAGGGGACAGGGCTAAACCAGGATTAAAGGTCTAGTGTCTCAGTCTTTGGTCTCAGTCTTTCACTAAGCGCACCATTTGCTGGTATGCACTTTATGGGATTCTGATACAGAAAAGTCATAGTGCAATCCTAAACAGAATGACAACCCTCTAAGACCACTGAAGTCGTTGGTTCTGTAAGGCTGTAACTCTGCTCAGAGTGGCAAGTATACGCCTGTTTTACTGGCACTATGCTGCTGTGTTTTACTCAGAATCTTGATTTTGCAACAACTACAAGAGTGCACTGCCCTAACAATTACAGCATTTTGGAGAAAGGTTTATTTATTTTTTTAATTCAATTTGTATCCCATCCTCCCCGCCGAATCAGGCTCAGGGCGGCTCACATATGCTGAGAGAAAATAAAATAGCAAGTGCAGTGTTTCCTTCTCCTCTTAGAGCGCAATCCAGAGGGGTGTGTGTGGAAAGTCTTTTGGAAGCAGACGAGCCAGTATGTGGGCACAGAAAGGGTTTGTGCTGATGTACGACCAGCACCACCAGAGTGGAGGGGAGGTACATGAATGGGGGGCCGCCGAGCGGCACCGCCGAGCACGGGTGGAAGTGAGGCGGAGCGCGGTGTTCAAGCGGAGGGGGTGGAGTTGGGGGCATGGCCAGGCTTAGGTGGCTTCCTGAGCACTTTGGCCCATGACACCCCCCCCCCGAGAGGTGCAACTTTACGCATACAAAAACGGCGGCGTGCCCCAGAGGCACTTGTTGAAACCAAAAACAAAGGTCGGCGCCGCCACTGCGGAAGCTTGCAAGCGCCTTAGGGAGCGGCATGATTGCCTCGCCAATCCCCTCGTGCCTTGGGCTGACGAGCCCCCTCCCCAGCAGTCTCCCCCCTCCTAGAAATACTTCCGCTCTGGCCTCGCACAACTCAGTTGTTAGGGAAAGGAGCGCACGGCGGAAAGCTCTGCCGGCGAGCTCCCCGCCATACGGACTTAGAGTGAGGGACAGGCAGGCACGTTGGTGATGGGTTTTGCACCTCACGGTTGCTTTGACAGTATCTTTGCCTTGCAAGGGGGGGAGAGAGGTCTCTACCCTGGGGCTAACTGCTCTTGTTTCCAGCTCTCCACAGGTTCTGGGCTCCCGGAGGCTCTGCATGCAAGTACTGTCGTCCATGGCTGGGTAAGTTCCACTGCCCACCCCAGCCTCCCCCTCCCCTTGCTCTCGACCGCTCGCTGTGTGAGTGTCACTGACACTTGAACCAGGCAGTGGACTCCAGCAGGGGGGATTTGCTGACCCCGCCCCCCTGTGCTGCTGCCTGCTCCCTTCCCTTGGTCTGCCCTCTGCCGCGTTCTCAACCCCTGGCAGAGCATGGTGTGTGTGTGTGTGGCAGCCACCCCGTTGCAGGGAGGTGGGTCAGAGACTGTCCCTTTACGAGAGCGCCCAGCTGAAACGCAGCCTGCTCTTCCAGTCGCCACTCCTGCAGGTGCTCTTGATCTCTATCTCCGTTTTGCAGGTGGGACTCAACACAGAGGCTTCTGAGTGTGCCGCTCCACACCCCCACTCCCTCAGCTGTTTCTGCCCGCCACTCTGAATGGAGCCCCACCCACAGCAAGACCGCCCAGCGCGCGCCAGGGAGACTGTTGCACTCTGTTCTGGAAAAATAAAGTCTGAGCTGTGCCCTCTGTTGTCTCTCCCGCTTGGCATCTGCTGCACGTTCCCTGGGCAACCCCCCTCATCAGTGGCCTCTCCGAGGGAATGCCTGGGAGGGGGTGGGCACACTTGGTTGGGGGGGAACGGTCTATAAGCCACCGCACTTCCCCCACATGGCTGGACAGGGGAGGGGGAGTGCCGCCCCTCAGCCTGCCCGGATTGACAGTCTACCTGACCCCACAGGGCACTACGGGGGGGCTGATTAAGTGGACTCAGAGTTCTGCGGCTGATGCACTCTCACTCTGAGTTCCGTGGCCCCTGGGGGAGGTGTTCCGTACACATGGCAGGGGGCATCAGGGCAACACAGGGGGTCTCTGGGTGGGGGGGGTGTCTGCTGCTGGGCTGCTCACTCCCAGACACACATTGCAGCTGCTGTCTATGACAGCGAGCTCCTGCACTTGGTACTTCCTGCTTGTCTGCCTGCCATTGGCAGAGTCTCGGACAGCGGGAGGGTGTGAGGGGATTGACAGCTTCTCCATGGTCCCGTGCGGGCCTGTCTCACCCCCACCCCAGCCTCGCCACCAAGCCAGGCTTCTCGTGCACGCATGCCCAGCCTCACTCCTGTTCCCTCCCCGTGTTGGTGGGACGTCTCTCCTTTGCTTGTGATGGGTCTACCCATCACTGGCTCCATTCTCTGTTTGGTGGCAGGTTGGGGAAGGCCATCAGCCTCTCTGGGGATGCCTCTCCCCATCCCTGACTGTCATGAGCTGCAGCACATGCACCAGGACTGGCCAATGGGGGTGGGGGCTGGCCCTCCCCTCCGGCTGCCTCCACCTCTCTTGCGTGCCTCCGCCAGCAGCACTGCCATGGCGACTGTCTCCCTCACGGCAAGCTACGCCTCTTCCCTCCCCATGCTCCAGCGTGCTGAAGTCCTCAGGAAGTCTACTACCGGCGTGGCAGCTACACTGTGGCCGGCCCTTATCTCTGGATTGGGCCCCTCTTGTTACAAAACACACCTTTATGACACCTAATATGAAACTTTTCTCCCTGAGGGAAGAAAGGGATATCCAAACTCTTGTAGGGTACTGGGCTGCTGTAAGAGGGCCCCTCACCACTCTGCCACATACTGTACTATTATTTTATTCTTTATCTGTTCACTAGGAGGTTAATATTTCAAAACTCCTTGGCAGGATACACTATCAGGTCTCATGAAAATGGTTTGACCATTTACTTGTTCTCCTGCTAAAAGCCTTCCAGTGGTGAATTGTATGCATCTACTTTTTCTGTTAGATTTTGGAACAAAAAGAAAATTAAAACATTGCCATTTGCATCATTACTGATTAATTCTAAAGTATTTAATGATAGGGTAGGAGGATAGTTTTCAAGCACGAACACCAAATAGTCTAGGTAACACATTTTATCCTCTGAAAATCACATATAAAGGAAGCAACTGCATGGGGCTTTCTGAGGGACTGGATGAACTCATTCAGTACATTTGATCTCTGCAGTCTGCATTCTCAGTAGACAAAAACAACAGAGGGACTCGAACTAACAACACACAATGCAGCCATGTGACTCATAGCATCTTTTTCAAGGAATTTTTTTGCACATATGTCCAGTTGTACTAAGACAGGAATAGTGCCCATGTAATCAAGTGCTAAGGTTAATCTACCTCCTCTAAGGTTGCTGAGGTCATATCTTCTTTTTAAAATAATTGTCTTTTATTGTAGGGTGCATAAAACTAAATAAAACCAATGGGAATCCAGGAATTCTTGTGCAACACTCATTCACTTCAAAGGGAACCATGCAATAAAAGTAGCTTAGGAGTTTAAGCTAACTATTCTCAGATCTCTTAAAAGTCTCAATAGTTAAGCAAACTAATTTAGAGAACCTTAATTGCCAAGGTGGTTTGCCACCAAAATAATCAGTCAGGCCATTTTTTTCTAAGGTAAACATTTTTCTTCTTTTTTTCTGCTGTAAGCATGTGTTTTCTTTTTAACCATGGAAAAATTTAATACTTCTGCAAAAATGCTAAAAAATGAAGCCACACATTCTTTAACACCAGCCACCAGATCATAAAAACCCACCAAGCTCATAAGAGCTAGCAACCACGGTTTAGCTGGCCCATGGAAAGTTTACAGGAAGATGCTTGCACTGATAACATTCAGATACAAGCTATCCCTGTGTACATTAGAAGTTCCACAATAAAAGGGAGTGTTTCTTGGCAACAAGAGTTTCCTTTGGTTGGTCTCTGATTTGTTTTCTTTCCAGAAAGTACTATATAGATTACAAATAACTCCATATATGGGTTTTGGTTAGGCTTCAGATACCTGTAAACCAATATACAGTACAGCAGCATGTCATCTGGGAGAAGATCAACCATAGGACAAGAAATTTGCAAACCACAGATTCTTGTCAAATGCAGCTCAAAAGCTAGGCAAAGATGAAGAAACCAAACAGAACTGGCATCTGGAGACAGCTCTGGCTTTCTCTTTGGTAACACTTTTCCCTATAGTCATTGATACTGTGGAGTATCTTGTTAACAGTTTTGTGAATCAAATAGGAGTCAAGTCGCACCTTTAAGACCAACTTAGTTTTATTAAGAATGTAAGCTTTCGTGTACTCTCCTCATCTGATGACGTGTGCTTAGAGAGTACACGAAAGCTTACGTTCTGAATAAAACTAAGTTGGTCTTAAAGGTGCAACTTGACTCCTATTTTGTTCTACTACTTCAGACAAACATGACTGACTGCTTGGATCTAGTTTTGTGAATTATAAGTCAGCAATCTTTCCCCATCAACCGGAGTGTATCACTGATTGTTCTGCTGTGATGCAGGAAAACATCCCATCTCCAAAATAAGGTGCTGGGGAAGATGGCTTCTTTGCTTGACTCCCAGTGATTCTCTGCCTACCATGCTTAACAATTGTGTTCATGGTAATGCCCATTCAATTAACCCAGTACCACCAGCAGTACTAGTAAAAGCCCATGAACTTCTCAACAATGAAGTTGAAAAGTAAACAGTATAGCAATGAAGTGCACAGCATACCTTTAAGTACCAAGTTTCACATTCTGCTTTCCTGTCCAATCTCCCCTAATTCTGAAATAATGCAAAAAGCTCCTCAGAGAGTTAAATGCAAGTTTATGTAGAGTTTACACACAGACTGGCTACAGACTTAAGACAGCAAGCTAAATCTTGCGGACAAAAAAAGTTCAGCTGTCCTCCATATTATCTTGGCAAACATGTCATTTTAGTCCTATATTTGCCAAATGGGGCAAATGGTGGATAAGAGGAATAGCTCTCCCATGCCTCCATACCAAAGAGTGGGGTGTTTGGGTCCATTTGTTTTTGTGACCTTTTGGGGTTGGTGACAGAACAAGGAGTAGTTTTTAAACATTAATTAGGGGATATTTATTACAGGGGAGAACTGGTGGGTGGAAGAAAAGATTAAACTCCCAGCCAGTGAATTGTCCCGTTAGGCCCTTCTTGCCTCTACATTAGCTTTAGAAAAAGAATTAAGGCCTGTATCAAGTCTCCTGATACAAGCAATTTGTTTTCTATGTGTATGTTCATATTTCCTACACAACTTTTAAATAATAAGTTATTTATAATAATTTCTATGAAGTTCTGGTAACTTGTTTCAATTTGCAATTTACAAATCAGATTCAAGACAAATGGCTCAGAACCATTATTGGGCACAAAATGTAAATAAATGCTGATTCTCTCTCTCACACACAAATAGTCTACAGAAGAAAGAATTGTGCAAAGAAGAGAGACTGCAGAATAACATGACTAAATGGAAACTGTAGCCTATAACAAAATTCAGAAGTATCTGAAAGCAGCACAGCCGATCAAAGGGCTATTATTAACTTCAATGAGCTCTCCACTCCTCCCCCAGGGCCTTGTGCCTGTATGAACAAGAAACCAACCAATCCAATGCTCAGCTGGACAGCAAGTCAGGTAATCACATCATGTAGTGATGACCTGGCACCAGGACCAAACAGGCTCTGATTCTCAGTCTATAAAGAGATTACTAAGCCTGTGAGTGTAATTCCTGCCCTTTAAACTCCAACTTCTTAATCATGCTTTTGGAATTTCATATCATTCCTAAAATACTAGAATATCCACAAAACAAAACTGGAATAGACTAATGCCAGGCCTCTTATACCTAAATTCCTACCAGATGAGTGTCCAGTCCCTTCTTGCAAACCTGTAGATTCCACAAGAGCCATAAGCAGCTTTTCCATAGATGAACTGCTTTTCAAGGGCCCAATATTTACTCTAAATCCAGCAGCAGCATCTGCCAATCTCCTGCCTGTCTGTAGCAAACAGCACCTGTTCCTTCTCTCTCACTCTCTGGAGAGTCATGCATATTAACACGCAGGTACGGAAGCCCGACAAACAAAATTCCTCAATTCTTGTAATCTGAATTCTATTGAGCTCTAGAAAAGAGAGAAGCAGACCTGTGTATATTCTGCATCTCCATGGCATATACCTGTTTGTAAGGAAAAGGCAGTGCATTGCAGACTTTACAAATAAAGCCAAAAAAAGTGCTGGGATAAATGTGGGTTTTAACTCACATGTTCAGCTATACACTTATTTATATATTTCATTTGTGCCCTACCTTTTTTCCCAAAGGGTGTCCCAAGGAGGCTTACAACATTCTCCTCTCCTCCATTTTATTGTCAGAACAACCCTGTGAGGTAGGTTAAGTTGGGAATGTGTGATTGGCCCATGGTCACACAGCAAGCTTCTATGGCAGAGTGGGGACTCAAATCTGGGACTTCCAGATCCTAGGACAGCATTCTAACCAATGCACCACACTGCTTCTCTCTTAAGTCATATGTATTTACTTCGAAGTAAGTTATATTTATCTACTATTTATTTGATCTGTTTATACCCTGCCTTTGTCCCCAACGGGAATCCAAAGAAGCCTACATCATTCTCCTCTTCTCCTTATAATAACCTTGTCAAGTAGGTTAGGTTGAGGGACTGGTCCAAGGTCACTCAGCAAGCTTCCATGACATGAGTGGGGATTCAATCTTCTGGGCATGGAGCAGCTGCGGGGGGAGGGGAGGAGGTATTTGTGAGTTTCCTGCATTGTGCCAGGAATTGGACTAGATGACTCTGGAGGTCCTTTTCAACTCTATGATTCTATGATTCAAAGCCAGGTCTTCCAGATACTAACCACTACAACGTACTGGTTGTCATGTATGCATTTGATGTAATGTCAAAATTATTCAGTGCCCAGGCAAAGAAAAGCCAAGATTATACAGACATTCATTGCAACATGTGAGCAGGGCTACTGTGTCATAGTGGTGGCAGAGGTAAGAGCAGAAGTGCAGCAAAACACAGCAAAGGCTGAATGGCTATTCTCCAAACAGCTATTTGCAAGGCTGCTTTAAATATGACTGATGTATAAAAATATAGGGTGAATAACTAATCCCCTTTCCCTCCTCCCTCTTTCCCCCTACACCAGAAAACAGTAATGGTGTTCCTCCTGACAATATTTTAAATCATTAAAACTGACCCACTATATAGTGGCATATACACAGGGACCAACTAGGTCTGACCTGAAAAAAAACCTCTCTAAATCAAATCAGCTCATCTAAATATAGCTCTATTATCTATTTACTATGGGGATCAAAGGCAATTTTTCTGACTTCAGTGATTTCCTGATAATATGTTTTTGACACGTTGCCCCTGTTATTTGGACATGCACAATTTCTGCAAGATGTATCCTTAGCTTCTGTACTGACCCAAATTTGGGCAATACTGGTATAAACCATTATAAGATCAAATTAATGCTATGTTTTATTATGCATATTTTTGTGATGACCTAAGGGGGAGTGTCTTTGTTTGGGTGTAGAGAAAAAGCTGGGAGATCCCCCTCCCAAGACAGGAAGCCAGGACCTGGGCTGCCACCAGCAGTAAAATAATTTTGGGGATGGGGACCTGAACAGGCTAAAGAGCTGCCTAACAAAGAAACAATGTTCTGAAGGAAGTTAACTTTTTTCTTCCTTTTCTGAGGAAGAGATGCTGGGTAGTTTGAGGGTCATTGTGGATGCTCAAATAAATGTTGCTACCCATAGTACAGATAAAAAATAAAGGGGTTTACTTAGAGACAAAAAGTTTAAAAGTTCAGCAGAAGTTTTGAATCAGTAAAATTCAATCTAGGGTGTCACAGACACTCAAAACAACCAAAGGAAAAGAGAAGCAAAACATAGTACTTAATGCTAGTAACCTTATTCAGCAATGGTCAGGGACAGAATAAAGCACCAGCTTATTGGGGGGGGGGGGCATTTAAGTTATTTGGATTTCATAGCCTAGTCCCAGTGGCCAGGTTTCAACAGGAAATTGGGTGATTCATCCCCCCACCCAGGGCCAGCCCTGCCCCTAGGCAAACTAGGCAATTGCCTAGGATGTCGGCCTTCTGGGGGTGCTAAATTTGGCACCAGCCTTCTGGGGGTGCTGAATTGGGTGCCCCACATTTAACTCGTTGATGTTATCAGTGCAGGGGGAAGGGACTAAAAGTTAGCCTTGCCTAGGGTGCCACACAGTCTAGGGCCAGCCCTGCCCTCATCTAGTGGTTATGTGGGATTTCATGCCTAATGTTGGGTTTGGAGGACCAGTCAGATTCTTCCAGCTTTTGTTGTCCCCCTAGATCTGCCAGGCTTAGGGACCACCAATACCATTCTCCCTGGATGTGCCATCCACTTATCCACCGAGTCCTCCTGCTAGCTGGCAGTCTCCAGGGATATGGTGACAGATAAAGGAAAAGGGCCCTGTCACTAAATCATGGATATACCCTAGGCTAGTGTGGTGCTAGACAAGAAGTCATACAGCCTACTTATAACTTTTTAAAAAGTAAGTTTTGATGCACTGATTCAACCAGAGAGTCAGTGTGGTGTAGTCATGGGACATAGTCATCGACTCTCCAATCTATCATTGAAGCTTGCTGGGTGACCTTGGACCAGTAATATGCTCTCAGCTTAACCAACCTTACAGGGCTGCTGTGAGAATAAAGCGGAAGAATGGAGAATAATGTAAGCTTCATGGGATCCCCATTAGGGAGAAAGAACTAGGACAAGGAGGTAGTTTCCCTTCACCATTATTTCCCCTCCCAGCAACTGGTACTCAGTGGCATTCTGCTTCTGAACATGGAGGTTCCATTTAAGCATCAGGACTACTGATAGGCCCATGTTCCATGAATTTATTCAATTCCATTTCAATGCCACTAAATAAAACCCAAGGTATTGTGATCAATGTGGATGGTGCAGAATACACAGAAAAATGATGTCTGGCGCAATACTGCCCACCCATGTACAGAACCTTCCTTTTCTTTTGGTTGCCAGCTCTGGATTGGGAAATTCCTGGAGATTTGAGGGTGGAGTCTAGTAACGGGGAGGGACCTCAGTAGGATATAATGCCATATAGTCCAGCATTTTCTTCAGAGAGACTGAACTTTGTCATGTGGAGATGTAATTCTGGGAGATTTCCAGACCCCATTTGGAGGTTAGAAACCATACTACCAGTACTCATGCTTCTGGATTTGCATTAAATCATCTAACTGACCCATTGCCTCTACAATCAAGCTATAAGCAAAGCATTGCTTATTTCAAGACATGTATTTATCAGCACTTCTTTCCAGGACTAGCCTTTTAAGTCATATGCACAGCTCTGAGCACATTAACATCTTAAAAATGCTAACAAATGTCAACCCTGTTAGATTACATGCTCACTTATGTTCACTAAACCAAAGAAAAAGCAGAAAAAGACTAGCTAAAGAGCCTTATTACTACTAAGGAAAACAAATTCTAATCTGTTATCCTCCAGGGAATAATTTGTTGCCAGGACACAGTATCTGATGAACTGAAGGAATCAAATCTGACTCAATTTGCATGGCGGCAAATGAGAAGGGAAGGAACATTCTAAATTGGCAGGATTTTAACAATA
Organism: Heteronotia binoei; assembly: GCF_032191835.1. Lineage (NCBI taxonomy): Eukaryota > Metazoa > Chordata > Lepidosauria > Squamata > Gekkonidae > Heteronotia > Heteronotia binoei. The sequence continues at coordinate 56,992,740 of NC_083224.1, forward strand.
CCAGCCTGAGCAGAGTTATATCTTTCTAAGCCCATTGACTTAGACTGGTGTAACTTTACTTATTACTGATTCAGGTGGGCAGATGTGTTGGTCTGAAGCAGTAGAACAAAGTTCGAGTTCAATGGTACCTTTGAGATCAACAGAGTTTTATTCAAGGTATGAGCTTTCATGTGCACACACACTGTATCTGAGGAACTGTGCATGCACATGAAAGCTCAGACCTCAAATAAAAATTTTGTTGGTCTTAAAAGGTGCCACTGGACTCAAAACTCTGCTCTACTTATTATTTATCATTATTAATAACCCACTTTTCTCCCTAATGGAGACCCAAAGTCTCCATTATCTCATCACTCTTCCCTTCCCTACTTTATCTTTACAATCACTACCACCCTGTAAGATATGTCTGACTAAGAGATTGATGGCCTCAGCAAGCTTCCTTGGCAGAGTGGGGATTCAAATCTACTTGTCCCAGATGCTCTAACCACTTGGGATCACAGTGTCACAACCACTGGCTTTGATCAGATTATATTATTCTTAACAATTTGCTTGTTATCACCACAAGACACTTACTTGATGTGTTAATATGCCCCTTTTCAAAGCTACCTTTTCCAATTCAGATGGGGAGGGAAGGCGGCATGGCATAGCACAATCTTTTAAGAGTTTGGAAGTTAAGCAGGATCAGTCCTTAGGAGACTACCAAGAAAGACTCTGCAGAGGAAGTCAATGGCAAACAACATTCTGCCTTGCTTACCTTGAAAATCCCTTGCTGGGGCTGCCTTAAGTCAGCAGTGACTTAACAGCACTTTACACACAAAGAGATACAGACGTCTCTGGAATTAAGAGATCTTTATGGCTCTTCCCTGTTTAAATACCACACAGTAAAGCAGAGCAGTGTAATCTCCATCCTGGCAAGAACATGGTCCATGAGTCAAATCTAGCAGCAAATAGGAAAGCACAGAGTTTGTAAAAAGTGCTATTTAAAGTCCAATAAGCAGCTTGACTGGCTCTGGTACATCACTCAGTGCTAAGCTTTCTCGTTTGCTAGTTGGGAGCTAACTGTAGCTAGAAGAAAGAGCTGGCTGTGGTCAGCATGCCAAATGAAGAAAGAAGCTCAGGTTGCTTAAGGAATGTGAGATAAGGATGGAAGTCTCATTAGCCACAAATACCAATGATAAATCACTAATTTATGAAGCAAAATGATAAGAACTGTAATCTTTAAAAAAAAACTATTTCCCTTAATTCACTAACGTTTTCCCTTTATGAAGTCCCAGAGCACTTATTTAGTCTTCAGAGAATCACAAGACCCAGTCGTACAGCAGAGACACAGTGCTGGGCATGCCAGTTTCTCAGCTGGCCAACCCAACTTGGTGGCATGTGAAACAAGGCCAGCCCACACAGCCTGAGTACAGGAACAGCAGCTGTTAGTGTGGGAGAGGAAGCATATGCACACAGGAGCAGTTTGGGTCCTGCATAGCATATATGGCATTGTGCTGACATGCCTCCCTTCACAAGATTGTGGGACAGGGAGCAGGTGGCTGGCTGCACACCCATGTCCACAATGGCTGAAGGTTCCACTCATTGGCCAACATCCAAAGATCTCCATGAAACAGGAGTACAGAAGTCAGCTATTCAAAGAAAAAGAAAAGCCACATTTCCAACCAGTTTTTGAATCTCTGCCCCTGTAGTACTAGATCTGTACCTTGACAAGGGTTCTAGACACTGAAAACTAGATGGCAGGGAGAAGGGGTTCTAAGTTAGCCTTTTTCCCAGCATGCAACTGTACAGGGAATTCTTCTGTACAGAGGAACACTTAATCATGTGGAGCCATAGCCTGCAGTGGTTCATTTCAAAAAGTCACCCAACCCCACCCCATCTGAGGTTCCCATTTGCAAGAACTAGACTGAAAACTTTCTGGATTAGAGACATTAAAGTAATACATTGCTAGAAGGAACCAAAGCACTATTTGAGAGCTCCCAGGGGATTCCATTATCTCTCAGAGTAGCCTCAGTGTGGCACCCCTGGGATCTGGAATGGGTTGGGAGATGGAGGGTACAGCAGACCATCAGGCTGGGCAGTGGCAGGAGAAGGATGGGTGATAAGACTGAGGGCAGACCGGTGGGTAGAGCATGGTCCAAGATGGCAACAGCTAGGCACAGCTGGCTGATAAGTGTGGCAGCTGCATGAGGGGAGGGCATCTAGTTAGGATTAAGGGCTGATTGGGTCACGGGTCCAGAGAGCGGAAGGCTAAGCAGGCAGTGTAGGACCAGATATTTGGCTGGGCCCTTAAGATGGTGGTACTGTGGAGTTTGGAAGGAGCTGGGAAGGAATAGTGAGCATGTATATCCTGGGAGTGTTGTGAATTGCCCAGAGGCAACCTGCCAAGTGCTGTAACTCACAGAGTTAATAAAGCTGCCTGCAGACATTGGAGTCTAAACCTCTTGATTTCACCAAAGAGTCTAGGCCTCCACCCAGCCTGCTACAGGCCTCTCCCCAGCCAGTTCCCTGGCTCTGAACCACACCCACTCTGAACCCCACACTCTCACCAATTCTTTTACTGAGCTCTAGACAATAGTCACACCTATCAAAAGGAGATAATCAGAAGTTATGAAGTCAAAAGGGGAGAGTACATTTTACTAGCTCTTCTTATCAGTAACAAATAATTGATATATCACCATGTGGGTGATTTTCCAGCACAGAAATGCTGTTAAGAATTGGGTGGTGGTGGAGGGAACAGATAAAATAAAGAAGTTTACTTACAGACAAAAAGTACAACCTTTGGGTTATGTTGCTAACAGTAATAACAAGAAACAAACTATTATTCCATTACCAGGCATAACTAAAGTCAGTGCTTTGCTGCATGTTTTTATTCACACTGTGACAGGACTTAAATGTCTAGCTACTCAAAACTGCACTCTGAATTATATTATTTAAAAGGAAGGTTAAGGAATGAGTATTAGAACCTACCCCTGAGATTCAGAATTTTCTATATGGTATTTATAACCTACCCACCCTTCCTCCTTTGATATATAGACAGCTCAGTATTCTAGGGCAGGGGAGTGAAACAAAAATTCTATGGATGTAAGATTCCAAATGTTTTGGAGGAAACCATCCCCCCAAACAGTCCTATAGTTAGTTAGCATACATATGCCACAGAAACTACACACAAACGGAGGTAACGCTATGTAAATTATACTATGAGGGGGGAGGAGGCACCCTGCTTTTTGTCTCTTCTCTAATAACAGCCATGATATTTGTTTGATGGTTAGAAGGAAGCTCTATGCATCTTGTTTGCTGCAAAAACTGTGTGAGTAAACACTGGAAATCTCATACTATATAAAATTCTACTGGAAAGATTATATGTTCCCATCTGTTACCCATATCACCCCCCACCCAGCTGATCAGAACCGTGTGCAATTAAAGGCTTCTCCTGATGACACAGCCAGGTCCTCATGGGAAAGATCACTCACACACATTCTAATCAGAGACTCATCAGGCAGTTCCCTGGGATCCTTCACACCCAGACCATGATGACCAGTGTTTGGAGGACAATAGCTCAGTATTCCAGTCCACTCAGAAATATCTCTTCCACTGCCAACTGGTCTAGAAAACAAATCAGAATGATAACCTCATCCCCTGCCCCATAAGTGTCCTTCTCAGAATAATATCAATACCTAAAGTTATGCTTTTCCACTGTAGAAGAAGTATAAATTTAAGGTATAAAGGAGATGCCTTTGGCCCTGTCATTTTGAAAAGATTTTATTCCCTGGACCTTCTTCCACTACTGGCCCAAGATTACATTTGCTTCAAGACAGGCTGAGTATGACATGGTGAATTCTGACTCTCTTCCTCTGCTGTATCTACTGGTACTTGTACTTCCTCAATCACTGTGCAAGTTCTACTCTTTACACCTCTGCTCTCAACCAAGAGGCTTTATGACACACCATATCCCCTCTAGCTCCCTGAACCCTACCTACTATTCAGACACACACACATACCTCATTTTTTCCTACTATTTCTTCCACTCCTTCTCCAACCAACTATTTGGGATAGACAGACAGACACCATCCTCCTTCCCTAGATGGGCCTTCCTGGACTAGTCCCAGGTGGAATGCATTTATGGGCAATATTTAAATCCACTGGACATTAGGGATTCATGACTAAACGCTACTGCTGAATTCTGAACTGGCTTAAGAAAGCTACTATTGAACTGCTTAGAATTGTAAGAACTGCATCTGTCTTCAGAATTTTTAAAATTTCTTTTCAGCATTTCTATCCTATATCCTTTGCCAAGTCAATACAGATAAAAAGTTGTTAAGTATATGTCCCTCTCTTCCCCGGAAGGGATGTTAAACCTAAGCTCTGTCTGTGTATGCGAGTGTGTAAAGCATTATCAAGTTGTAGTCAACTTATGGCCACCCCAGCAAAGGGCTTTCAAAAGGCTGACAACCCCAGCAAAGGCCAGTGAGAAGGGGAGATGGTTTGCATTGCTTTGCCTTACAGAATCTTCCTTGGTGGTCTCCCTTCCAAGTACCAACCTGATTAACTTCTGAGATCTAATAAAATCAGGTTAACCATGCCACCTTCCTTTCTTTATGCCTGTGTATATAAAGAATACTCTGACCTGGATAGCCAGGCTAGCCACATCTCGTCAGCTCTCAGAAGCTAAGCACGTCCACCACTGGCTAGTATTTGGATGGGAGACCCCCAAGGAATACCAGGGTCAGGATATAGAGGCAGGCCACCTCTGAAGGTCTCTTGCCTTGAAAACCCTATGACAGGGTGGCCAACGGTAGCTCTCTAGGTGTTTTTTGCCTACAACTCCCATCAGCCCCAGCCGGCATGGCCAATGGCTGGGGCTGATGGGAGTTGTAAGCAAAAAACATCTGGAGAGCTACCATTGGCCACCCCTGCCCTATGAGGTCATTTTTCCACCACCATACAAAAACTAAAAAAATCTCTGAAGCCAGAATCTGGGACTTACATGCATGTGGACAGCTATATGTGTACAGCCTGACAAGGATCTTTGACTAGTAACTAGGGTTGCCAATCCCCAGGTGGGGGCAGGGGATCCCCCGGTTTGGAGGCCCTCCCTCCGCTTCAGGGTCATCAGAAAGCAGGGGGAGGGGAGGGAAATGTCTGCAGGGAACTCTATTATTCCCTATGGAGATTTATTCCCATAGAAAACCATGGAGAATTGATCTGCGGGTATCTAGGGCTCTGGGGGGGGGGGCTGTTTTTTGAGCTAGAGGCACCAAATGTTTAGTATAGCATCTAGTGCCCCTCCCCAAAATACCCCCCAAGTTTCAAAAAGATTGGACCAGGGGGTCCAATTGTATGAGCCCCAAAAGAAGGTGCCCCTATCCTTCATTATTTCCTATGGAAGGAAGGAATTGAAAAGGTGTGCCGTCCCTTTAAATGTGATGGCCAGAACTTCCTTTGGAATTCAATTATGCTTGTCACAGCCTTGATCTTGGCTCCACTCCTAATGTCTCCTGGCTCCACCCCAAAGTCTCCTGGCTCCACCCCCAAAGTCCCCAGATATTTCTTGAATTGGACTTGGCAACCCTGCTAGTAACACCACCAGCAGTCCTTTCCTGCTTGAAACCTTCTGACAATGGAATGAAAAGTTTCATGTATCTGATGAAGCAGATCTGCTCATTTTGTTATGACACAATACATTTTTTAGCTTTCAGAGTGTTTCTTCTTGAGTTCATCTCAAAGGAGGACTGCCATCAGTTTATGGTTCCCTGGGGAAACTGTCTGCTTTTCTATACATTGGAATCATAACTGCACAATCAGATAACAAATGCGTTTTCACATTATACAAAAATGTTAAGAAAACTGAGTTTGGGAGAGAATATCGTGGAGAAAGGAAATGGACTAAGAGAAAGAAAAGTAAACACCTATAGGATATCAAACCTAAGGTATGCTTGGCTTCACAAAATACAATGAATAAAGGAATTCAGCAAATGTTGAGAAGGAGAATATGGAGGCAGAAGGGCCTGAAGCCAAGAAGAGGAATGAACAAAGAACAACTTCTCAGAGTTTCTTTTTAAACAAATGTTCTGAGCCGCTCTAACTCTAAGGGGGCGAAACCCACATCTCCTCTCCTAAGCAGGGCAAAATTGGAGAGCATGGGATCAGGAGACATGAGAATGATAATGTTCTGAAGGAATAAAGTTTAGAGGAAAACGAAACACATCAAAACTCATTCCCAGAACCACTCAACACAAGTGATAAAGACTCACTTCTGCAAAAGTTAGATTGAGGGAAGGACAGGTGTCATGATTTGTGCAGGACTAGGAGACAAGGCCTAGTGAGTCCTAGGCCTAGAGACCAGTGTGGGAGTAGAAAGCAGATGCAATCCCCACAATGCCTGGTGCCCGCTGTAACCAATCAGTTTCCAGGGATTGTATGAGGAAATTGATACATAAACTTTGTGGGCTGTGGAACTGCGTTCTTTCTCTCAGAGTCAGGCTGGGAGGACAGTCTGTGGCTGAGAGAAGGATCCCTCACTCAGAAGGTAGAGTGAGTCACAGGCAATTGGCCTGGGGGAAGGGGCTGTGGTCCCTGACGACTAACAGGCTAGAGGAGTACAGGTAGCCGCGTTAGGGTTTATTTCATTTCCTTTATACACTATCTATTAAGTACCTTGCCTTGTTTAAATACCCATCCCTGCATTAATAAACCTTTATCTTTCTAATGTTCTTTGCCTGGTCATCACGCCTGTGTTTCTCGGCTAAAAGGGGCATTTCTGTTGGGCTTGGGAGGGTACTCTGGGCCTTCCCAAGGGACCATCAATCCAGAGTGGTGGCAGTGTAAGGCAGCAACCCACTGGGTTCATGATAACAAGTCTACTGCATTTTAGCCTATTGTGACACATCTGGGAGGAGGACAAGGCAAAAATAAAATGCCCTCAATAGTAATTGCCTTCAAAGGTGGTCTGCTTGACTTCACAGTCTGTGAATGTTGTTACGAGAAAAATTGGACATAATCAGAGTATCATATGTGGAAAAAATAAAGGGAATTAAACAGCCTCTACTTAAAAGTGAAAAATGGAAAACATACAATGCTTATGTGACACAGCATTGTGCTTATGGCGGCTTTAGTAAGCACAGAGTTAGCAAAATTTGGCTCTAAAAACAAGATCTGTCAGTGAAGTATTGTTATTTCCTGGGAAAGAGGGAGGATGGAATATTTGCAGTTAGGGGATAAACTATAGAAAGTAACTTCAAAAACTATTTAAATGGCATTCATCCATAAGTTTGTTTGCAGTGTTGCTAACTATAGCCTGTTTTTCTCTTCTAGCTACATTAACCTTTGACTGCAAAGGCACTTTAATACAAAGGTTTAGTTTGTGGACAATGCTTCCTTCATTGTCCAAAGGCTGAAAACAATGAGACTTATAAAAAGGGTAATGAAAAACCACACAATTTTATGTGTTTATTTCAATCAAGTTATACACATGGAGAAGAACACAGAAGGGTACAAGGAACAGGTCAGACAGAATGACAACACGCTCAAAGCATAGCACTGAAACAATCTGAGTTTGAAATGTAAGATCAAAAAATCTGTATTGTATTGAACTGGGCCATGGAGTCTGGTTCTATGCCTGTTTAACTTGGTGGAGGCCCAAGTAAGCTATCTTTATACTGCAGACTGTCATCACTGCAACGTGGGGCAGCCGTGCTGACACAAAACATAATATAAAGTTGGAGAAAATGAGAAAACCACCTTAAATCCTAGATACAACAAATTTTCAGACAGAATGTATGAGTCACATAGCTGCTATCTGAATCCTGTCAAAATATAGTATGACAAAAAAGATCTATGAAAATATGATCTCACTCAACAATACTCTCAGGAAAGAAATGAGTGGTTCCTTACTCCGTTGTTGTTGTTCAGTCATACAGTTGAGTCCAACTCTGCGACCCCATGGACAAAGTCACGCCAGACCCTCATGTCTTCCACCATCCTCCGAAGTCTGCTCAAATTCGTGTTTGTTACATTAGTAATGCTGTCCCACCATCTCATCTTTTGCCGTCCCCTTCTTCTTTTGCCTTCTGTCTTACCTAGCATCAGGATCTTCTCCAGGGAGTGCTCCCGTCTCATTTGGTAGCCAAAGTATTTGAGCTTCAGCATCTGGCCTTCCAGGGAACAGTCCGGATTGATTTCCCTTAGGACTGACTGACTGGATCTTCTTGCAGTCCAAGGGACTCTCAAGATTCTTCTCCAGCACCACAGCTCAAAAGCATCTATTCTTCTGCACTGGGCCTTCCTTGTCATCCAGCTCTCACAGCCATACATTACTACTGGGAATACCATCACTTTGACTATACAGACTTTTGTTGGCAGGGTGATGTCTCTACTTTTTATTATACAGCCCAGGTTTGCCACAGCTGTCCTCCTAAGGAGCAAACGTCTTTTAATTTCATTTTATTTATTTATTTTATTTCCTTTCCATTTATATGTGCCCATTCCAAAAGGATTCAGGACGGCTAACAATCAAAATAAAACCAACATCTCAGTTTCCGATATAAAACGATAAAGACATAATAATTTACAATTTAAAACAATTTAAAAAATATTGGTGCTTTACAACATAGTAAAAGCTTAGGCGGCTCAGATCATACTAAGCTACATGGCTACAGTCATTACTCCATTAGCTGAATGCAAATGAGGGAGAGAACAGGACCTATGAAGAGTGACCTATGTCTTTTCACTTGTCAGTGGACCATTCAGCTTTGGCTATGTTAACTATTCTAAATGCAATGGCAATATTGTAAAAGTCCATGTAGTTATTCAATGTGTGTTCATAAAGAAGTATTAGTATAAAGCTTGATTCTGTGTTGTAAATGGTGTATGAAAAAATATATTAAGCTAGCTTAATTAGTGATGAATTGTACTATATAAGCACGGTTTTCTCCTAGCTCTCTATCTTCCGTGGCTTTTTCCCTCTTGTTGTTACCCACTTGGGGATTGGCATCTCTACTCATGAGTTGCTGAACTTCCAACTTCTTCAAAGTAACACAGAGCAACCAAAGGTTCCAGTTTACCTTTCCTATGCAAACGACCTCTGAAAAGATTGTGTAACCAACGGAGGGTCTGGGCTGCTTTCACAGCCACCAGGAGCAGCCATGTTGTTCTGCCTCCTCCTCTCACCCCCATTCAGCCTTAAAGACACAGACACACCATCCCAAGAGGAAGCCTTTGCAAATGGAGTCTGAAGCCTCCGGAGGTGGAAAGGCACATGGTGGCTGTGGGAGCAAGGCTTCCCCCCACCAGCCAACTGACTGGGAGCAGGAAGGAGCCTGGGAAAGTGAGAGAACCCCCACTGGCACCTGGGAACTGGCAAGCCTAGTTTTATAGTTGAAAACTGGCCCAAACCCACTGTGGCGGAATTTATTTTGGGTTGGCCCTCTTTATGAACTTAAACATACTCTTTATGAAATTGGCTACAAGAATTCTTTCTGAAAGTAGCCATGCTCTTATGAAATTAGCACTAAGCTCTTCAAGCACCTTAGAAGCCTTTATATTTCTCCATGATTTTTGGCTGCAGTTATGAACTTGGCCACCAGAGTTCTAAGCTATTCAGCACTATCATGCATTCATATTGCTAAGTGGGTGAAAGTTGAGTGTCTTAAGGACAGGAAGTACCATATATGGTAAATATCCTTATTTGGCAAGAAGGAAACAAGATGGAGAGAGCAAGTGGGTGAAAGGTAGAAGTGAACTGGGGACAATCTCAGCCATGATTGTTTTGAGTTAGCTAAAATTGTTTACAGTTGGCTGTAAAACGTGTTGACAGTAAATGACCCAGTATATCTGTTATGAGGTCACTGGAGCCTATATAAGCTGTGAATTTTTTGGCCCACGCTGCTGATCTGGACCAGAGTGTTGCTACACTGCCTCTGTGTCAGATTATGCCAAGCTAATTGGAACTTAGACTCTTGAGTTGCTCAGCAGAGACAGTTTCTCTGCTGAACAACCTAAGAAGAGAAACAGCCTTTGCTGATTTTAAATCATCTTCAGTTTGAGATCTCAAACATAGAGAAAATGCTCAGACTTGGAATCTAGAGCACAGCATCTACTAAGACTTGGGACTCAGATTCTAAATGGGAAAATGTAGACTAATAGGGAGAAGTCCCTGTTGGGACTTATATTTTTTATTATGCTCTCTGCTTTATTGTATGTTATGCTTTATGCCTGACTGAATTCTAATTGTGTAATTGTTTTCTTAAATGTACTAAGTTTATCTAACTGCTTTGTTTTCTATCCATTAGAAGCTTTCTGTCTAAAGGAGAAACTTAGAGTCTAATAAACTGTTTGCTTTTCTAAACGTGGAGTCTAAGAAAGTTTATCTACAAGATCTTAAAACTTATTAGTGAGAATGTATTAGCCTTCTATAACTACAGGCTGTTTTGGTAAATGCAGGATTTTGATTTTCGGGTTTTATGTTGTTGGGGGTACAAGAGAAATTCCCCAACACCCTTCTGAATTAGAATTTTCCTTGCCATCATAAAAATCAAGAAGATGACAACTCTCTCTGTTTCTTAGGGCTAACAGAGTATGGAACAGATGTTTATGGAAGAAAAAATTAATATAATCAGTTCAGTATCTGTCTAAGCTTGTTATTTTTCTATACCAATATAATTGCCCAGCCTGGAAACATCTTGAACATATTAATACAAAGTGGCCAAATAGAAATACAATTACACTGGTACAACTTGGACTAAAATATAGGCAAGATAAGGCAACATCTGCAAACAACCTCTAATTATACAGCATTCTACATATATGTGCTTCATATATTATATTATCGTTATATTATAAAGCTTGTATAATATAATATAAAGCCTTATATTATAAAGCCTGTGTGATGGTCTGGCTGAAGGACTGGATTGAAATTTGAAATAAATTAACATTAACATTAGGACATGACCTAAAGCTCAGGTGGCATGCTTTTTGTGGTATCAAAAAGCAGAAAACCGCAGGTATTTCAAGAACCACATTATAAGAAAGTAATTGTTGTCAGTCAGGGAAAAAACAATGATAAAAAAATATAAGAAACATATAAGAAAACCCCAACTTGGGTTATGCCTTTGGAGACTTTTACACAACCTAATCTCCTGTCCTGGAATAATTTACTTACATATAAAGAACTACTAAGAAAAGATTCTTCTCTGAAAATTAATGAAGAATTAAACAACTATAATGCAAAACTAGACTGGTGGACAAGGGCCTAAGTAGAGTTAAGATATGTGAAAGACAAAATAATAGGTTTTGAAAAAGAACAACTACCATTTGACTAAATTATCTGAGGTCCAGATGAAAAATTAATTTAAAAGATTTATGCTTCCCTGTTGCAACAAAAAATGGAAGATGAAGTAGTGAAAGAATCTATATTAAATGGGCACAGAATTTAGGGTATAGTATTCACATGGATCAGTGGGAACAAATTTGGTTAACAAATATGAAAATAACTAAATAGCATTCGAGGAAAATATTTATAAAATGTTTTAGGTGGTACGTAACACCAGTTAAACTATCCAGAATGTTTAAGGGGGTATCTAATAGTCTTGTTGGAAATGCAAATGTAAGGAGGAATCATTCTATCATAAGTGGTGGTCCTGCAGGAAAGCTAAGATATACTGGTCTATGGTGCATGAAATGCTACAAAAAAATCTTTAAAAATATAATTCCATTTAAACCAGAATTTTTTTATTGAATGTAATGCCAGATATAGCAGATAAGAGTGTTAAACATGTATGTATACATTTAGTAACTGCTGGAAGAATCCAATTTGCCAAATTCTGGAAGATTAATTAGATTTCTGAACAAAATCTCAGCTACTTCAAATCCCAGATTTTCATTTGCATTATATATTGTTTTATAGATCTCTGGCACTTCCTCTGCATTCATAAACATAAAAATTCTTTCCACCAAGCTACAGCCTGTGAAAATAAACTACAGTTCTGAACTGCCTGCTACTGTAGAACTTCCTGGAAAAGACCAAAAAAGACCTTATTCAAACATGTGCCCAGAGCACGCTGACTATATGATCCATCTTTGATGGGAGTTGATGGATATTGTGAATATTGAGGGCTGATTCAGATGCTCCTTCAGGACTGCCTTTTGCATTCACACAGACATGAGGCTGCCTTATACTGAATCAGACCATAGGTCCATCAAGGTCAGTACTCAGACTGGCAATGGCTCTCCATAGTCTCAAGTAAAGATCTTACACACCACCTACTACCAGGAAAGGAGGAGGAGGAGACTGGATTTATAACCTGCCCTTCACTTGGAGTCTCAAAGTGGCTTACAATCTCTTTTCCCTTCGCCTCCCCACAACAGAAACTGTGAGGTAGGTGGAGCTGAGAGAGCTCTTTCAAGAACTGCTCGAGAGAACACCTCTGAAATAATTTGTGACTGATTCAAGGTCACACCAGCAGTTGTGTGTGGAGGAGTGGGGAATCAAACCTGGTTCTCACAGATTAGAGTCTGCACTCCTAACCACAACACCAAATTGGCTCTTAACTGGAGATACCAGAGATTAAAGCTGAGACCTTCTGTATGCTAGGCAGATGGTCTAGCAGTAGGGTGGCCAGACCGTCCCGGTCTCCCGGGACATTCCCGGATCTGGCCACCCAATCCCGGATCCCGGGCTGCCTATACCGGGACCATTAAAGGTCCCGGTTTAGGCAGCCCCGGAGCCGGTGGGCCGCGGGCGGGGAAGGCGGGGAGTGAGGGGGGTCACTTCCAGGTTCCTGTCCTGCATCTTGACCGGTGTTATTAGTGACAGGCTGCTTCGGCGTGCCGCTGCGCCGGCCCCCTTGGTCCCACAACGATGGGACCGATGCCACAGGGACGGGCTCGAAACACTCTATAACCCCTCAAAAGAACAGCAGTCTAGCTCGCTTCCCCCGAGCCCTGCCGCCATAAGCCTCAAGGGGGCTCATTTTGCGGCATCTCCCGGCGGGAGGGTGGCACCCGCACGGGACACATATCAAATGAAAGAGGGGGCGCAGGGCTATCAGAAACAGTCAGCGGAGGGAGTCGGGAGACCACCCCACTGGGGGATCCACACCCCGAAAGTGATGAAGGTGGCGCAGATAGAGCCAACAGAGCCAACAGGACAAAATAAATAGGCTGCATTATGCAGCACAGTTGAGAAAGTGCCTTATCCCATATACTGATGAAGTATATACAGGATTTGAGAACAAAATTGTTTCCGGCGGTGATATTTGGGGGATTTTTGGGGACGTCACAGGAAGTGCTGTGAAGTCACTTCCTGTTTCCGGCAGGTGACGCGGGGGAAATGATGTCACAGGAAGTGATGCCACTTCCTGTTTCCGGTGGTGGCATGACATCACCGGAAGTGACGTCACCGGAAGTGACGTCACTTCCTTTTTCCGGCGGCGCGCACACGCGAAGCACACCCCCCCCCCCCAGTGTCCCTGGCTGGCCTTCAGACATTATGGTCACCCTATCTAGCAGTGAGCCATGCTCCCTTTGTAGAAGTCCATCTGCCATCTCCTTCTATGTGAGATATGTAATGTGGGTTGGCAGTACATACCTTTAAAATCCTCCAAGATCAGCAAAGTAGTTCCTGAGATCCACAAGCTCATCCAAGTTCATGGAGTTGCCAAGTGAGCTGCAAAAAGAAGTCTGGAGGAGCCTCTGAACAAGTTTTGAGTGTTTTTAAAAATCTTACCACTAGTAATTGGGGGCCTAGAAGTGGGAGTAAGTGTGTTTAAAGGCAGATGATAGATATCCAGAAGACTGACGCAAACTCACGTATGTGTCTGGCACTCACTTTTTACTGATCCAGAAGGCAGTATGCTCATTCACTTACCCACCACTATCTAGTCAGTTCATTGTATACAGCTGTGTTTACCTCAGTCATAGGACAGTGGCTTTAGGAGTTACTTGGAAACTGCAAAATTATTTAAATTTACCTCTTTATACAAATGGCTCTTCAATACTCCTCCTCCTCCCCCAATCAAAAAAATGAAACTGTATGCTTCTAATTCAGTAAAATAATCATTATTAGGAAGAACTTAGTTCCTCCATACTTTCTGCTAATTTAGATAACACTCTCTGTTGAGATTCTCTGCCAAGACAGATACAAAGATGATCCTCTCTCTCATTCACACATGTGCACACACAGCTTCTGCTTTCCCCTCTGAGGCTGTTCCTTCTCTTTTGGGGAGGGGAGAGAGAGAAAGAGAGAGAGAGCGCACCAAGTGGAGTCTCATCATGGCAGCTTAAGACCAACAATGTTATGCTGCCAGTTATGAAGTTGTGTTGTTTGGTTTAGTTTTGTATTTGTGTACTCTATTGTTTGATTGTCCTACTTAAGTGTTTCAGTAAGGATGCTGAAGTTATGGTTAATAACTGTACTGTATTTGTTTTTTTATTTCAATAAATTGCTTTGAACTTAAAAAAAAAAAGACCAACAATGTTTTATTCCATGTATAAATTTTGGTATGCAAGCACACTTCTTCTTCCTGGGTGGTGGGTGGGTAAGAGGGAAGCTGGCTGGCTAGGTTCTTCTGACAAGCACAATTTACATATAGATTATTTTGGCTTATTCTGAAAAGCTGTTTTGTAAAAAGATTGGATTTCTCTGTTCCTATCTGGATTTATTTTCTTTTAAAAAGACCCTGATTAGGAATTAGAACACTTGGATGGGTCCTTACATCTTGGAGAGTAGAGTGATTTCAGCCGCCAAATGATAATAGCACTCATTGGTAAGGAGACAGGAAAACAAGCTCTCAGTTCAGTCCTGGAAGATACATTGCCTTGAACTTCATTATCAACTGCAATTCAGCAGTCTCTCTTTTTAATCTCCCTTTGAAATTCTTTTGTAAGAGCACTGCTACTCTTAGGTCAGCAATTTAATGTTGCGGTTTCTAATGTTAGACATGTCCATTGATTCTCTACATCCTCCTGGACTGAATCCACCTGGATGAAATTGAGACCATGTTTCCTGTCTCATTACCAATGCTGGTATCTTCATGCCTACTATCCCTCTGCATATATACCTAATCCAATCAAGCCTACTATTGTCATAATAATAATAATGCTTTTTATTTATATCCCGCCCTCCCCGCCGGGGCAGGCTCATTCATCTGCTATTGTCAATCACTATGTGAAATCATCTTTATAAAGTTTATATCTCTAGTACCTCATGTTACATTTTATGGCTTGCATGGCCCAGCTGAACAAAGTGGCATATGTCAAATCTGGTCTTCATAACAAATGAGTTCAACACCTCTGCTTTAGAAGTTATTTTGCCATGGATAAATAAAACATAAACCTGCTATTTTCAACTTTCACACTAATCTACATGTTGGATTTAAGCTTACAGAGCAGCCATCTCTCATAACGGAAAAAAATATTTTTTTAAAAACTCAGCAGCTTCTTAACACATCTTTTCCTTTATTATTAAGTTTGTATGATCTAAGGTCTTAAGCATAAAAGCAATACATCACAGAGCAAAACAAAGAAAGCCAGCATAACATAATAGAATACAACAGAACACACAAAAAGATAAAATGCCAAAACAATAAAATACATATACAGTATAATAGGAATATTCTGAAACATTAATTTGAGTAAAAAGAGGAGCCAGTAGATTACTCCACCACAGGAGATTGACTATTACAAGATACACTGCTATTAAGTTAGGCCCAGGGACCTTGCTTGATCGCATTTGCTTGATTACATTTGTTTGATTAAAAAGCCTACTGTCTCTATGAGAACCAGGTGCCCTAAGTCAGTCTCAGGTCACTCAACCAGAATCCATGTTGCGTGAAATCAAGAGGGCTTTGCAAAGATGGGTAAAATGATGTTCCTAAGTCTCAGGAGCTATACATGATGGGCTATTGGACATTACAGAAAGATTATTAACTTTGTTCCAGAAAGTTGGTGACTTATTATTACTGATAGGAGATAAGGACCTTCCATCCTTTATACAAAGCAAGCCACTTTTTATGATTTATCAAAATTCTAAAAGCACACTTCGGTGAGATAAAATCTAATACGGTGTTTCCCAAAAGCAGGGTCGTGACCTGGCACCGAGCCATGGAGGCCTCAATGCCAGGCTGCAGGGCCTCCCATCCCCTGGCCGCCCCGCCTCCCGTGGCGTCGTGCCCCTCCATGCCTCCTTCTCCCTCCCCTCCCCACCTCAGGCAGGTCAGTTTCATGCTGCATAAAGCCCCCCCCCCCCCAAGATTGCTGGGAAATCAGTGCTGAGCTCACGTCACACTGGGCCAAGCCGGCAGCTCGAACAGACTGTGGCTGAAAAGGGCGCGTGGCTCCTCCATCACTGGCACTTCCTTCCCATCCAGGAAGTGCCGGCGAGGGAGGCGTAATGCAGGGGGAGGCAGGGGGCGGCCAGGAGACGGGAGGCCCCATGGCCTGGCGTTGAAGCCTCCATGGCCTGATTTCTCACTGATGGGGGGGAGGCTTTACAGCCTGAAATTGACCTGCAGTGGGGAAGGGAGGGAGGGAGGCGGCGGGGGGAGAGTCAGCTGAGCGGCAAGAGTGAGCAGTTTTAAAGGTGAGTTGCTCCCATCCCTTTTCTTTCCGTTTTTCTTTTCCTTTCTTTTAGCTTTCTTCCTTTTGTCCCTCCTTTCTTTCACTCCTTCCCTCCCTTTTCCTTCCTTCCTATTTCCTTTCTCTTTCTTTTTTTCTATATTTGTTTCCAACTCTCCCCTCCTCTCTCTCTTTCTTTATTTCTCAGTCTTCCCCCCTGTCTTTTCCTTCCTTTCTTCCTTCTCTCTCTCTCTTTCTGTCAGTCTTTTCCCCTGTCTCCCTCCTTCCTTCCTTGCCATTGTTAATCTGAGTAGACCGGGGGGGCGGGGAAGAAGCTTGAAATGCCCTGCCATTTCATGTTTTCCCAGGCTGAGAACATTTTATATTTTTAGTTTTCTGCTGTGTGGTCCTTGTGCTTTTTCTTAATGTTTTATTTTTAAAATTGCATTGCAAAATCCCAGTATTCTCCTACCTTTCCTAAACAAAATATTGCAAGAGTGTTAGGCTTGTTTGTACATCATTTCCTGTCTCCCGGCTACACCCCCAAAGTCTCCTGGCTCCACCCTCAAATTTTAGTGGGCCACGAAGGAGAAGTGTAAACATAACCGGGCCATGGGTGGGGGGGGAGAAGTTTGGGAAACCCTGATCTAATGGATGGGCATGTAGCTTAATGTATTCAACAAAACAGAGTTTAGGTCTAATTTTTATGATATATTCCTTATATTCAGGGCTTTTTAAAAGCAGAACACACAGGAACGCAATTCTGGCTGGCTTAGTGTCAGGGGTGTGTGGCCTAATATGCAAATGAGTTCCTGAGGGACTTTTTTATACAAAAAAAGCCCTGCTTATACTAATAATCAAACCAGATACTTCTTCACACATGGCCTATAAGTCATGGGCAAAAGATCCAAGATACTATATAATACATCTATCAATCCTGAAGATTCCCTCTGTCTTGAGAATTCCATTAGCAGATGACTACACTTCCTAGAATACATACTATTAGTTGCTGTAGGGGTTAACCATCTAAGTGGCCTTAGAGTTTTTTCTTCTTACAATAACTCAAATGAGGGTCAGGATGACAACAAACATTCTGATGAGAGTAAGATAACAAACTGCAAAGGAAAATTATCACCTCCATAATAATCACCCACCCTAAAATCATGGACTGAGGAAGCAAACCAAGTGAAACAAACACATAAACAATTAAGCTAGCACCCTTAGGTATAATCACCTACTGGATCTAATTCTCTGTATTTATTTAAAATTATAACACCATGGTTTAATACAGAATTAAATAGCTGCTTACCAGCAAAATTAACCTTAAAATCTTTAGATAGCTTTTCGCATAAATCTGGGTATGACAGCTCATTCAAAAATTCTATTGGCCCTGATGATGGGGGAACTTTGTCATTTAGCCCAACAGAAGCATTAAAGCCGCCCACTAGAAGTAACAATGCTCTCAGATTCTGTGTAGTAACCATATCCACCCTCCCCACCCAGGTTATTCTGAAGCATCTGGATATCACTATGAGATGTTAACAGAGAAGATAAATTGTAACAACTAAGAGACAAAATGATGGAAACTGCAGCAATACAGCAAGTGCATGCTGTGAGGATGCAATTAAAGTTATATGGGAGCTATTAAGAGCTGTTGAAACCAAGCTGCTAGTCAAGACCTTGGACAGACCTTAGCAAAATGAGGGTGGGCATCCACTACATGAGAAATGAAACCTGGTATGTTAATAGTTTCCTTGGGCCAGTTTCTTTAATCAAAATAACCTGAAACTCTATGATACAGGATTTAACTCCAGGGTCATTCAGCCCATTATTCCAACCTGTAATATTCCAGATAAAAATTTTTCTCCAGAAGTCAGAGCCAGTCTTTAGCTGGAACTGCAGACTCTGAAGCATTCAGTGGCCAAACATGGGTACTGGGATTTGAATTTTGTGAATTGATTAAAACAACTAGTTCCAAAGGAATGTGCTGTGAATTCTGGGACAGAAGGCCCTCAGATATAGGGGCCTTCTCACTTACTCCACAAGAGTAGGGGTCCCAATCCTCCCACCCTAGCGGGGGACCCCAGGTTTTCCAGCCTCTTCCCCCGCTCCCCAAAGAAACGGAAGTGGGGGAAGAAACGGCACGAAGGAGCGTGGCGAGCCGCCCCTTCTCCGCTTCACCATGGCTGCTCCTCCGAGATGGGCTCAGGCTGGGCCCATCTCGGAGGAGCAGCTGGGATGGGGCGGGGAGGGGGTGGCGGCGGTGCAGCGGCATCGCCCGCTCCGCCTCTGAGGGGGGCGCGGGGGGGCGGGCCGCATGCGCAGTGGCTCCGTTCGAGAGCGCGTGCTGTGTAGTTGAAGCGCAGGCTGAGGGAAGGCGGACTGGCCAGCTCGCGGCTGTCTGGCCTCGGTCTGTGGCGGCAGCGGCGCCCGCAGGACGTTCCGAAGCCCCCGGGGCTATGACCTGCCTCCCTGGCTTCCTCAGCGGCGGCTCTCCCTGCACCGCCCTCCGCTCCCTGTTCAAATCCTCAGCAGCATCATCACCATCAACTGCGCTTCACCGCCCGGCGGAGGCGAGGAGGGTAAGCTTGGACGTTAAGGTGAAGCGCTGTTGATGGTGATGATGCTGCTGGTGCCGCCCCGAGGATTTGAACAGGGAGTGGAGGGCGGCGCAGGGAGAGCCGCCGCTGAGGAAGCCACGGCACCTCAGCGCGGGTGCTTCCTCCGAGCTCCCCTCGAAAGCCGCCGGCAGGGGGTTCCGCCCCTCTCGGGTGGTGGTGGTGGCCAAGACCACCCGCTATGAGTTCAAGCAGCAGCCAGCCGGCCCGCCTTCAGGAGGACCTTAAGCAGCTGGTGAGTGGCCTTCCTTGGGTTGACCCAGTGCAGGAGTGGCCAAACTGTGTCACATATTGTGTGACTCTCGAAGCCCCCACAGCCTCATTAAAACTAAAGTTACTTTCTTTCCACCTCCCTCCCCCTCCATCTATTTGTATCCCTTCCTTGTCTTGCAGCTCTCAGACATCTGCCGTTCAGATGCTTTGTGGGGAGGGCTGTACCACCTCAGAGAACAAGTGCATGATAGCAGTTGGGGGATGATAGCCTAGACAAAAAGTGGAGGGGGTTCTTTACACACACAAAAAACTGGACTGGAGGGTTTCAGTCTCTTCTCCCTGGGCTGCTGGTATTGTGTTTGCAGAAAGTCCCTTTTTCTGTGCAAGGAGGAGCATTCAGAAACAATACCATCTCATTGGACTACTGTGTGGTCCCTTTAATTGTGATGGACAGAACTCCCGTTGGAGTTCAATTATGCTTGTCACACCCTTGCTCCTAGCTCCACCCCAATGTCTCCTGGCTCCACCCCCCCCAAAGTCTCCTGGCTCCACCCCCAAAGTCCCCAGATATTTCTGGAATTGGACTTGGCAACCCTACACAAGAGGATATACTGGTCAGGGTAATTCCACATTCCGGAGATAGTCCTTACTAATATTTTCTAAAGAAGAATGTAAAATTTGAAGAAGATTAATCAGATCATCTTGCTCCATTAGAGGAAGAGCACCAAAAGGTTATACCAAGCCAGCCTCTACTGCATCTTCCTTTCAATTAACATCCAAACCCCTAAGTTTCAGGACTAACAGGAGGAAGTTTATCAGAAACTAAAGAGGGCTGTGTTAGCAGGGAGGAGTGAAGGAGAAGAAGAAAATATATCAATTAACATAGGAGTTTCAATTTCAACCAGTCTCTCTTGGCTACATTTAGTTTTACCTAAATTTGAATTCCGTAATCAGGATTTCAGATTACCTAATGGATGAACTAAGGAATTCCAAAAATATCTTTGGAATTTAATCCCAAATCTAGCAAAAATCAGAACTATGTGCAACCACATACGTTGAAATTTGACTGGAATGAAATAACTAAAAAGCAGCATTCATAATGAGAAGGTCCAGGGATTTGTTCAGCCCACCTCAGATCAATAAAAAGTGGCCTAGTTTTAAGATGTTTACTGGCCCATTGTTTGGTGGACAAGATGACATACCTCCCTTGATAAGGGAAAATATTTACAGTTAGAATAATTAGGCTCATAGGTTAAGGAAGCAAACCCATTTGGTTTCCCACCAGGAACAAATTTAGATGTCCCTTCAGATCTCAACCCTGGCTCCGAAGTCAGTTCACAATTATCCCTATAACTTCTCAGGTTCACTAGCCAATTAGACAATTTTTTGGTAACAGGCCATTCTTTTCGTTTCCAGAGAAATCTGTTATAATGTCAAGGTTTTTAATAATTTTTCTGCAGCATCTCTACAATCAGATCTGAGTTCCTAGAAGATTAAGATCCTCTGATCTACCATGCTGGCGTAACTGAGATGACAATTGCAAATCATGAATCATTATCATTGTTGGAGGTCATTAATTTGCTTTGGAGAAGCTGAAGAGAGTGAATGCAATCCTGAATTCATCTCAGGAAAGCAGGAAGGATGATCATGAAGGAGACAAACAAATCTATTTGAATGCTTAAGGGGGGGAAGTCCTCTAGCTTAGTTTGCTTGCTCAGGGGAGTCAAGCATTCCACATCAAACAGATAAATTATTTTCATCCCCATAACTATGCCACTATTTTCCTTACTTGCTTAGTTTGACAAAGCGACAAGGCACACTATATTCTCCAACTTGAAAATTTTCTTTTCTCTCACAACTTTCGTCTCTCAATACAAATAAGTTATTCTTCAGTTCCAAACCTTATGAAACAGTTAAGAAGAGAAGAAACAGCTACAAGCAATCTTCACTTCTCTTCGTTTTTTATCTCCACTCCTCCTCCAACTTTTCATACATCCCAACTTATCTCTTTAATTCATTCATGAATATTTCCAAATGAATGCCTTCTTTCTTCAGCTCACCACTTCAAGGCCATTTGCGAGACTGTGAGTAGGGGATCACACACCAATATGAAGCTGCATTATACTGAATCAGACCATTGGCTTATCAAGGTCAGTATAACTAGCAGCAGCTCTCCAGAGTCTCAGGCAGAGGTCTTTAACATCATCTACAGCCTGGTACTTTTAAATAGAGATGCCAGGAATTGAACCTCAGGCCTTCTGTATGGAAAGCACAGGCTCTTCCATTAAGCCACAGACTCTTTCCAGACCAAGAATTGCTAAGCTAATCGCCACTCCTTTCATTATATTTTGCTACCTCAAGATTTCAACAATCATGTTGCAGCTGTCATGACTGTTGTAGTGGTGGATAACTTTTGAACAGCTGATTTATTAAGAGAAAGATACTCTCTGCCTTTTTGTCAGTTTCAGTATCCCAGGATGACGACTTATTTATACCAGTCAATGGGGCTTTTTGGGGTAGAAAAAGCCCAGCAGGAACTCATTTGCATATTAGGCCACATGCACTTATGTTATCATTGTTTCGCACAGGACTTTTTTGTAGAGAAAGCCCAGCAGGAACTTATTTGCATATTAGGCCACATCCCCTGACACCAAGCCAGCTGGAACAGTGTTCCTGCGTGTTCCTGCTCAAAAAAAGCCCCACCAGTCATTCTTACAGTGGTCTATGGATGGGGAGTTCAGGTAGCCTGATTAAAATGAAATGAAAATGCTGATGTTCCAGAGGCTGTTTTGATGTTTCCACCAGAGATGCTTGCCCTTCTGAAGACAAGGCTTCTGCAATGCCTGATGCAGTGGGTTAATTGCAGTGGTTTTGCTAGCATGGCAACCATGAGGTTGTGGGTTCAGTTTCTTAGCTTCCTAAGACAGAAAAGGCAAGCTGGAATTATGCTTTAGAAACAATAAGGGATACTTATCAGCTAATCCCCATTTTCTTTATAACATAGATCTATTATTTTGGTTGGAGTACATAGTACAGTTGGATTACAGTAAGGAAGAAGTTTTTAGAAGCACTTAGATTCACATTTGCTTTTTATGGAGAATGTGGGGAAATGTTGTTGCTAAAAAATACAAAAACCTAGGTAAGAGGAAGCTTAACATTCAATGATAGCCTGTTAAATCATACATCTCTCTTTCTCCGGCAGCTCAAGCCCCACCACCACCAAAGTAGCTAGAATGAAAGAAAAAGAAGGAAATAAATAAAAGTGGGGAAACATTTTTCAAACACACACACAAATATATATATTGCTATTTTGGAGACTTTTGAAGAAAAAAAACAGAAATACCAAGACAGAAGCAAATGAAAGTTTCATTATTATTATTTTTTTTGCCAAATAGGTATTGTAAATAGGTGGACAGTCTTTAAGACACAAGCAACATGAATCACTGATTCAGAGATCAGTATAAATATTAGCTGACAACGGAATTTTATATGGATCTCTAAGGCCGGGACTCTGAAGATACAGTAATATTTTAGAATATATAAAATACAAATACGAACCAATCCAACATTAGCAATAAGTAAGCACTGTATTTCATCCTCTGGCATCCAAGTCTTACTGTTAACCAGTGCTGATTTACATGTATGCCAGTTACACAGATTCAGAACAGCATCCTCACTTCTATGAAACTGACACTTGCCTGAGCTGCCTATTTGGGTCCCTAATTTAGTTCTCTGCACTGTAGCACATGGTGTTCCTATGCTAATACTCAGTAAACATATGAGTGTTGAAAAGGTATGTGGATTTCAGAAGGACTAGCCAGCACATATCCCTGCATCAACTCTGCTGATACTTCCTTGGAGAAAGTCTTGGCCGTGCCACCTTGACAGCTGTCTCAGTTAGTTTCCAGAGAAAACAAATTCTATTTCCATCACTAAGATACCCCGTGTCTGGATCTTCTGCCAAATCCAAGAAAAGCTATAATTTTAAATGTTAGAAGCAAGAAATTATATATATGCCAACACTTATCATAAACATTGTCAAGTAAATTATAGAGAAACCATGGTAAATATAACTGCAGCCAGTTTCACAAAATGTCTGTATTTTTGTAAATAAACACTGGGAAACACGTCAACATCTGTTTAGTAAAGTGCACACCTTTATGCTCTGCAAAAAACACAGAAAGAATAGTGTAAACTGCAGTTAGAGTTTGTACAGTGAAAGACAGAAAGAGGCCTGATTAGGTGAATAGAGAAATGAGCCCAGATGAATTTGGGGCAAGAATGTCCTCCCCCTCTTAAAAACCTGACAAGACTGGAGTTATGCTTTTATGTTATAGAGAAAGGATATATGACTGTAGAATTATGAGCTTTATCTACAAAGTAAACCATACAGGCTAGTAGCCATTTTCAAACTGCTTTGTTTTCAATTTTAGTAACTGGCTGCTAATAGATTTTTTTGACATTTCAGACAGACCCATTTTAGTAACCAGCTGCTAGCGGAATTTATTTACCTATTCATACAAACCCGCTTGCATCAGGTTAGCAAAGTGTTGTTTAGCAGCTCTTGAGGTAAACTGTTTTCTTCCATTTTCTATCCCTTCATAGCACTTCTAAATTGCTGTAGTGTGCTGTCCATAGCATTTCTTACAGTACTACTCCCCCCTCCCTTTCACAACACAATCTTCTGTAAACCTTTGGCTTTTTCAGGTTTGAAGAAAGGTCTGTCCTGCCCATATTTTTAATCTCTGGATTTAAGTATCCACAGATGAACCATGTTGAATATTAAAATACTGATGATACCGTAATTCCTGTAGATGCATGCCTACACATATGTTTATTGTTCAAATACAGGTGTTTTGTTCACAATTCATATGTCATATGGCTTTGTAAAAGTTCTGGAAATTTTACATCTCTGCTCCCACTGCAGACAGTAAAGAAAAAATCAGCAACAATGCAAGTAAATTATCTGCCTTCTGTTCTCCTTTGTTCTACTGCTTAGGCTCCTGTTTTCTTTTGGTCTTGTTGCCTTGATTCTGGTTCTCATTGACTATGCTCTTGTCTATTCCTAATCCACAGCTTCCCCAAACCCTCCAATTGTTCTAATAATCTGGTGTTCTAATCCTGGAAGGAGATAACTTTCGTTCTCCTAAGAACTCACTAGCTTTGTCCATTCATGAGGAATGTAACCAAGGTCTCTAGATCAAGGTT
The DNA here is from genome assembly GCF_032191835.1 of Heteronotia binoei. NCBI lineage: Eukaryota > Metazoa > Chordata > Lepidosauria > Squamata > Gekkonidae > Heteronotia > Heteronotia binoei. The sequence goes on from NC_083224.1 coordinate 57,017,324, forward strand.
TTTTTATGCAGATATGAAGCAAGCCAGTCTGCCAAGCTCAGGAAGGAATTAAAAGACTGGGCTGATGTCTAGCTGAAGTTGAGAAAGATCTATCAGAATTATTTTCTAAAAAATCTGGATAGTGGCCAGGAGCAGTGTGATGTCCTTCCCCTGCTATGTCACCCTCCTCTGAACTCCTGAAGAATTAACAGGTGGTAAATACCATTTCACCCTACACACCAAACAATATTCTTTCTTGAAGGACACAGATGTTCCAAGAATTCTTCAGCAGCACTGAGGAGATTCTAAACAAGTTCTCCATTAATTGAACACTAGCATTTGGGGTCCTGAACATCTGCTCTTTAAGAAGTTTTCCCTCTTCCTCTCCCAGTCTCCAATCATACTGACTGGAGTTTCCTTTCTAGAGTTAGTGTGGAGAGGCAGACAACAATGATGGTTGTTTTCTGGGACTACAATCATAGTCCAAGGACATAGAAAACCCTTAGTAACTGCTCAGGTGATTTGGCATCAGGCCTTGTCACTCAGCTCATGAGCTGCAACATGAATGAGACTGCAAAAGACACAACTGCATTTTATAAATAGCTTTTCTGTGCTCGACAAGCTGCTTGTGTAATTAGTTAAACCATTCAAGACTATGCACAGCTGCAAACTATTTTGACCACTAGAGAGATAATATTACAATGCAGGGTGTACTTTACACAACAACAGAGCGCAAACCCAGAGCTCCAATACCATCTTCTTCAGAAAAAATCAGCTAGACCTTTATAGGAAACAACAGATATTGGGATAATCACCAAGAGGCTACTAAATATGGAAACCTTCCCTTTCAATAAGAAAATGTTGCACCACAGATGCTTCTGATATTCGAGAATCTCACTGTGTAAAAACTGTTTCTTGGGAGAGACGGGAAGATTCTGAATGACAATGAAAAGGCAAAGGAAATGGATACCTCTGATTCAGTATCTCCAAAGCATGATGACTCACAAGTGGAAAGAAAAGATTTACAACCACTTTAGGAATAAAAGCATCTCAGAAATATGGGTGTTAGGCTGCTCTCAGACTTAAGGCAATTTTCCCTGGTCTCAACAAACATATAACTTCCTCCCATCCTAACTCAAACAGGTGCACCGTGGGCAGAAACACGTGCAAGTAAGAGGTTCTGTGTCAATACAAACAATACACTACTGCAAGGGCCAGAAGTTGTGCAGAAGAAGGTATTAATGAGAGTGAACAATTTGTCTACCCTCAAACAGCCAGTCCCGCACTTGCGCCAGGGCAATACAATTTATTGAACATTTGACAATTCCAAATCTCCATATTAATCAGTGCAGTGCCTAGGGCTGCCAACTCCAGCTTGCAAAATTCCGAAAGATATGGTGGTAGAGGAGGGTGAGGGTATAATAACATAAACTCCATCCTCCAAAACTGCCATTTTCTCCAGGGCAACTGATCTCTACAACTTAGAGATCAACTGTGATGCTGGATGTCTCTAGACCTCATCTGAAGGTTGGCAACCCTAGCAGTATATGAATTTGGGACCCAATAAAAGACCTTAATTCAATTTGTATATTTCTACTCAAAACTACTAAAGAAATCCTGACCTTGAAGTTACACATTTATATACCAAAACGAATCAAAACATTCAAACTAGGACAATGAGGTTCTTGCATGTATGGCATTAGTGAAACAAAATCCTTTACTTTTTTCATATTTAGAAGTTGCCAATCTTATGCAAGACAAAACACAGAGCTCCTTGAAAATCTACAAAATTCTTGGGTAACTTGGGAAGAGATTGGCTGTTTTTCAAGTAGCAAAGTCTACTCTAACAAAGACTTCACTACACATATTAAGACAAAGATAATGTTGTTTTCATTACAACTTTCTTATGTAGTTTGATTCTTCACCAATTTTTTTCCGATTGCAGCTGTCCTTGTCTACATTTGTTTCAATTTTTTAAGAAAGCTGAGCTATGACTTGAATATATTAGCTGTCTAAGTTTGTTAATGTGTGACTCAATCGCTACAATTCTGCAATAGTGTAGCCATTTGGCATCAAGCCAAAACCCCAAGGAGAAAGCTACAAGAGTTCAAACTTCTCATTTCTTTTTACTACCATTAGATAAATTGTGACATCTTCAGAAAGAGAATGGGCTAGATATATTCTGATCTTGAAAATGGAGAGAAAGAGACATCATTTTCTTGAAGATGGTAAACTATAGAGAAGAACAAAAGGCCTTGTGACATCTTTAAAGCCTTAACATGTTTACTGAGGCATAAGCTTTTGTGGGCCAGAATCTGTCGGCTCTGGCTCACCAAAGCTTAAACCACAACAAATGCGCTAGATCTAGAGTCCAGTTGTGGGAGTTATGCCATCAAAACTCTGTTGTTTTGGCTGCAACAGACCAGTAGAGCCACTGCTGAAAGAAAGCCAAGAACAGTTAACAAAGTGAAAAGTTAAAGGTCTGTTTACAGAATTTCAGCGAATAATGGCATGTCATAAGCGTTTGTTCTATAAACAATGAGAGATTAATCAACTGAAATATAAAAGGCACAAGGAGTAGGTCTGCCAAAACACATTTTAATTGATTATGTTCTTGTATATAAAACTGATGATCTAAAACAGTTGGTAATGTTTGTATTTGCAAGACGCAAGGACACAATTAGAGCTGCAACCTTTAAAAACTTAGGCAGGTTTCTCAGAGTCTAATTCCACACTCAATTTTCTTATAATTTTAAAGTTACAAATAGCTTCATATTCAACTATGAGCACACTTGATCAGGTTGGGGTGGGGTGGCACATGTAGAGAAGAATAACTGTTAAGTTAGGGAAGCTGTGCTCTGAGTTCAATACGATTTAGATTCTCTCCAGGACAAGTTTTGGACAAGCCTGTCTCAGAAGGAATGGAAATGAATTGTCTTGTCTAAAGAGAAAGTTAACAGCAACATCCCAAGTGTTAGCGGCAGAAATTATGGGGCATCTGTTAGAATTTCCTGGCTCTGTCTCAATGGCTAGTTGCCAAGACAGTAAACTGTTATATGCCATTGTGGCAATAGCCAGCCAGCTCTGATTCTGAGGAAAGGAAGTATGCCCTTTTCTAGTGAATACTAAACAAAAGAGACCACATTCTTAAAAAATATACAGCCACTGTTTTAGCAGATGATACCATTTTATCCTACTGTCTGAGGGAGAACTTACTTATCTTTTGTAGTTGCTATTAGATGTATAAGATAAATACATAGAAGTATGAAGATGCAGAGTTGCTTATGCAGCATACAGGAGAGGAAGACTTCTCATGGCAAATGTATCTTTAAATTTAGTAGACATTATGATGGAAATAATCTGGAAGGACTGACGCTAGAAATTAAACAGACGAAAGTGGGATGTGCTTATCTGTTTGAAAATTTAAGATGATAGATATATGCCCTGATACGTAAACTCACAGCCAACTACAGAACTTAGTAAACTGCAAGCTGCTTGTCACTAAATAATCAATTTTTATCATTCTTTCAGACATAATGCTAGAATCCTAACACCTTTCTTAGGATAAGCCCCATTGAATAAAATAGACCATTGGATACCTACTGTGAAGGGTTCTTCTCCTCAGAGGAAAGCAGGACATCTTGATAGGATAATTCCCACCACCCAATTAAGGGAAGCAGGGACTAATTGTCAGTTTCCTGTCTTCAGCCCTGTGGGAGTCACTATGTCCATTTTGGCTACTCCACCAGCAGTTTAGACTAACTATTACCTTTACAGTAGGAGAAAAAACAGAAGAACAGCAGATTATGCATACACAAGGTGAGTGAACAAAGGCTGAGACAAGAAGAAAAACCTGCTTTACTGTCTTCTTGATGATGACTTCAAGAGAGACAAGATATCCTCCTTTCCTCAAAGAAGGCCCTTTCATGGTAAGTACATAATGGTCTGTTCTCCCTCTAAGGTGGAGGACATCTTGATACAGACCTCCCAGAGCAGTGTCTTCAACTACTGAGTGGGTTAGAGTCATCATCAGTTATATTGTTCTGCACCACTCTTCCGCCAAAGGCAGCACCAGCTGAACTGTATGTGTTGATTTTGTAATGTTTTGATGAAGGTAGATAGCAAAGACCGGGTTGCTGCTTTACAGACTTCTTCAGTGGTAGCATGCTTAATGAAGTCTGCATTGGTGGCAGCACACTGGACAGAATGAGCTGTGATACCTGTTGGAACCAGATTATTATGCCCTTTGTAGGCCTCAGTGATGCAAGCCTTGATGGTGTTGTTTATGGCTGACCTTGACATCCTTTGCCCCTTGTTTGGAGGGGATATAGAGATAAAAATAGCATATGTTTTTCTAAATAATTTGGTTCGCTGTAAGTAATACTTTAGGGCTCTTCTAACATTGGGAGTGTGCCAAGCCTTTTCTTTTGGATACTTCAGCTTTGAACAGAACAATAACATTAAACTTGGAAATATATATGAGATCAGGTCTAAGGACCACTTTGTCTTTATGGAAGATGCAAAGGTTACCTTTGACTTAAAGTGAGCCTATTTCAGATACCCTCCTGGCCAAGTTGATGGCAACAAGGAACAGAGTTTTTATTCTTAGCCATTTGATGGAGATATTCTTAAGCAATTCAAATGGTGATCTGGTGAGAGTGGAGAGGATAATGATAAAGACATCCCAAAGGTCTTCAAATGGTGGTCTGGTATGAGCAGAGTGGATGATGTGGGGTTTCCACATGGGAAATCTGTGAGTCCCTCAGAGCCACACATCGAATAGAATGGTTGATGAAGGGGTTGTTCGAGTTCTAATGCAATGAAAGCTTTGGATAGTAATTACTAATAATCCTCAGCCTTAAAGAATCTATTTGGTTGCTCTGGTATCTCTATGTCCTCCTCATTTTGCTCATCTCAGAGAAATTCTCCCTCTTTCCATGCCTCTGCCTCTGAACTGGAGGAAGTGTCTAAGTCTCAGCCTAATACTAAATGCTCCCTTTCACTTTGGGTGGCCAGGTGTGGAGACCCAAAGATCTTTGTTGGGGCTTCTCCTGTCCCAAGAGGCAGGAGAGGGGGAAGAAGAGGAGGGGGGCTTATGAGGGATCTGGATCTCCTACACCCCTTGGTAGGATCAGGAGTGAGGTTCTGGCAGTTATTTCCAAGCATCTCCGCCATAGCTTCCTTAATAAAAGACAAGATCTGGAAAAAAATGATATGGCCCAGAGAGTCTTAAGTTACCAGGGCTAGACTCTCTGCTGTAACTGGAATCCAACTGGGGAGCATTAGGGCTTCCCATGTTGGGCTGGTCACCTTGTGGAGAGGCTGGATTGTACTCCAATTGAATGCCCAGTTGGAACTTGGTGGAGACCTCCACAACCCCTCCAGACATTTTCTCTAGCAAGTAGCTTTCCTGAGAAGGGGCTCCCAGAGAGTTGGTTGACTCAAAATGGCCACCATCATAACCCATGAGGTCTGATCTGGCTACTGGTCTAGGGCACTTGCAACAAGGCGATTTCTGTTGGCACACTTCTTTCCATGCATCAAGGGGTCAGCCACAGCTGCATGTGTGGACCACATGTGGTCCATGCCACTCTCCTCAGTAGTCTTTTGTGTCTGCAGTGGAGGTGTCTTGCTCATGAGGGAGGGGTTGGTCTCCCCTGTCAGCAAGAAACCATCATCTCTTGAAGGCACTGCACTCTTTAAGTAGCTGTCATGCTTTCCTGCTCTTGGCAGCTGAACAAACTGTGAGCGCTCTCTTACTCTCTCTCTCTCCATACTCCTGAGATCCACAGAGAGGGAGGAAGAGAGCAAAGAAAGGAGAGAGGGTGAGGCAGAATCAATGGGAAGGAAGAAGAGGGAGAGAAACAGAAAGTATATGACAAGGCCTAGCTGCACACCCTTCTGAGGCAGGAAACAAACTGGAGAGGGTGACTCCCACAAGACTGAAGATAGGAAGCTGACAAATGGTTCCTGCCTCCCTTGTTTGGAATGTGGGAATCACCCTATTAAGATATCCTCAGCCTCAAAGGGAGAATGACTTTCAAACAGACCTATATCATATTGTTCCCTTTTAACTCTACCATAGAAAACTGTAGGATTAATTGACACCTACAATATATAACAGAGGACAACAGGTGAAAGCCAGTGTGGTGTAGCAGTCAGAATAGCATAGCACAGCAAGACTAGGGAAACCCAAGTTCAAATTCAACTTCAGGACTCTCACCCTGGACCAATTACTCTTGCAGCTTAACGTATCTCACAAGGGTGTTGCGAGAATAAAATGGTGGACAGAAAAACTATATGTGATGCCCTGAGAACCCTGGAAGAAGGGAAAGATTAAAATTTGCCAGAATGATTGACAGCTAGATAACAGAAGGTGATAAGAAGGATCTATGGGATATTGGCAGGTCACAAATGAATAGAAGTTGACATTTGGGTTGCACTAGAACAGGGTGCCTAAAAAAATTCAAAAGTTCTATTTTATATAAATGCTTTAGCTCATTCATCTGGAGTGATGGATCTGAATTTTTATGCTGCAGATTTGGATTGGAGAAGCAGGGCACTAACTCAAGGAAGAGTCCACACACTGCCACCGAGGTTTTTTTTTTTTAACAAGGCTGAAATTGCAGCATTCTGCAACATTAAAAAAACTTTCTGTTTTCTACAGTAAGGCAAAAGAACAGAATTCTTCCAATAAAACTAGATCAGCACTGATGAGAAAATATTTAATTTCAGTGTAGAATGCAAGCCAGGTGATTTGGTTTTCTTACATCCCATTCTTCTATAAGCAATCCACAGAAACAAAACTAGATCTCAAAATAACATTGCACACAGATCCTAAAATAATAGTAATAATACACAGGTCCTGAAATAATGAAAATAATACCATATGATTATCTGTAGAAAGCAAACAAAAACCTTGCTCCTAGAATGCGAAGAAAATATTTCCATATGGAAAAACAGAAGTGTAAACTTGCATGGCACTTTTCAGCTGCTATTCCGTTTAAATAATAAAATTTTAAAGGAAAGGAAGGACTTAGGACTTTTAAGAGAAGGAAACATGGCAAGCCTTCAAATACAGCCTGAGCATTTTTTCAGAGGATGAAGAAGCAGCCCTGTATTGCGGCAACTGCAACTTTAGGAGATGCTCCTGGTGCTTTTACCTTAGTCTTAAACAGAGGTGGCCTTAATTTGTTACCTCAGGCAGAAAATCTTATGTGTCCCCTGTTGTGCTCCCCTTCAAATGTACTTTAGACACTCACTCACAACTACAACCAATTTGGGGAAATTGTTCCGCATGGGGGAATTAAACTCAGTATTTCCTGATATTCCCGAATCCCAACATTAGTATGGTATTGGGATTCAGGATTGCTATTTTTTTTTCAGGGAATAGTACCTAGGTATGTATATTTATATATGTATTTCTATTTTATATCTTGTTTAATAATTATTTGAATTTGATGTTTTATTATGTTTTTACTATATACCACCTGGTGAAAGACAAGCAGTATATAAATCTAATGTATTTGCACAGTAGCGGGTACTAAACTAGAATTATCTCATATTCTGGAATACATTTGTATTGGGTATTACCTATCACTGTAATGTATCTAGTTATGGTTCTTCTATATTTATTGAATAAAACAGTATTTTACCTTCAGATTAATTTGGTAAAGAAAGTAAATGGTATCTAATTTCACAAAAGTTTCACTAGTCTTTAGATGCCCTTCATTATTTTGGCTGGTTACCTCTCAGGAATATAGTTTTGCAGAGCAGATAATTTATTTATTCCATACTTTTATTTAGTTAATTTATATGTAGCCTTTCTGTCTCACAGAGGTACTCAAAGTAACTAACAATTTAAAACCAGAGAATACAACTAAGTAGCTATTAAAATATAATTGAGGAAAAAACTTTTAGATCTTTGGTCAAACATATTTCCAAAAGTTGTAACAAGTTTTATAATAATATGCTACTATTCTCTTTATTCCTTTTCTATCTTTTTTGGCTCTTTGAGCACGGCACACTGGGCTCATAGTCAGTTTTCTGAATTAGTCTTATCTGCTATCCTGAAATATCTGGCAAGATGAAAAAACTGTTCTACTCTGGATCAAAGCTCCCTGGTGCCACCTGTCAAGAATTCCTTGATATATTACCAGACTAACCATATTTCACTAAGCAAACATTATTTGCTGTTAAGATTCAGGTGGGTAGCGATGCTGTTTTGAAGCGATAGAATAAAGTTTGAGACCAGTGGCAGCTTTAGGACCAATAAAGTTTAGTTCTGGGTACAAGCTTAAGAAGTGTGCATGCTCATGAAAGCTTATACCCAGAATTAAACTTTGTTGGTCTTAAAGCTGCCACTAGACTAAAACTTTGCTTTATTATTTGCTGCGTTCTACTAATGGGCTGCAGGGTGCCATATACAACATTTCACCCACAGATGTTTCCTAGACACACTCCTTGTCAAAACGTTAGCATGCCTGTGTATTAACACACTGCAGTTGTGAACTTTTACTGATGTACATGACAAAGGAAGTCTTTGTTGGCAATTCTGTTCCTGACTTAACAAGATTATGTCCATAGCACAGACCATTGCTCCTAATTGCATCACCACCTAACCTCATCAAACTAATAGCATTGGTTATCTGTTTCTTCTGGAGTGCAAACAAATGGCATACACACAAACAAAATCCCCAACTCCACCCCAAGCCCTTTTTTGAATTTATAAATAGACAGGCTTTTAAAGCATACTTCTAAAAGTAAATCAAAACACTGGTCAAGTTATTCTCTAAGACTGAGCTACATTGAAGATCACTTTTATTTCAAACTGAATTACCACATGCTTTCAATTCCCTGTATTTGGATACAGCCTGAATTCCATAGGATGAACAACCAGAAACATATAGGGCGTTTTCGCACTTACCTTTTACTGGCGCGACCACCCTCCTCACGCCGGCGGATCTGCAGGGATTTCGCACCAGAAGCGCCGGCGCAGCCAAAAGAGCCGGCAACTTCCGTCGCGGAGCCAGCTCAAACGTTTTCCTGCTTCTTGGCGGTTTCCGTTTGAGCTGGCTCCGCGACGGAAGTTGCCGGCTCTTTTGGCTGCGCCGGCGCTTCTGGTGAGAAATCCCTGCAGATCCGCCGGAGCGAGGAGGGTGGTCGCGCCAGTAAAAGGTAAGTGCGAAAACGCCCATAGTGAAATCTCTGTGGCTGCTCTAGAAAGGTAGCTTTATACAGGATTCCCAAGAGTGTCTTTTGGCAGAGGTATCTAGCTGCTTATGCTTTGCTTTTTTGTCCTTATGCCTTGAAGATGTGAGAAACAGGGAAGTTTGAAACTGACAGAGCACCTCCAACTTCTTATAAAATAAGCATTTTTATTAATAAAATTCTCAGCTGCGATTAATCTTTCTAAACCATCTTTTCATCTGTCAGGGCCCTCAAGGTGGCTCACAACTAAGGTTACCAGTTGGGAAACACCTAGATATTTGGGTAGTGGAGGGTGGGGTTTGGAGAAGGATGGGACCTCAGCAGGGTATAATGCCCAATAGCCTACCTCCCAAAGCAGCCATTTTCTCAGCCATTGTCTGGAGACTACTTGTAATTCCAGCCACTACCTGGAGGATGGTAACCCTGCTCACAACTCTAAACCATAAAAACAATATAGTTATTAAAATAATATTGTTAATAAGCATAAAAGCCAACAAAGAATGAACAATAAAAGGCAGTTAGTACAAGTATTCAAAACAAAATCAATACATCATCTCCCAAAGGTTGGCAGGATGCAGGTTTATAAAACTTCTAAAAGGCCATATAGAACTGGTCTTCTCTCTGAGAAGAAAATTCCATGGGACAGTCACCACCAGGGAGAAGACCTTGCTCCTTGTGATGGTCAACTTGAATTCGGAGGGAAAAGACATATGAAGGAAGACCTCTTCTAGGCATATGGGATGGACGTAGAGGTGTTCTCACTGGAGAAGATCAAGATGTTTTGTAACAAAGATTTTCCTCTCCTGTGATCTCACCATTAGCTCCTGTCTATTATTACCATATTCTTCAGCATTACTCACTTGTGTGTCTGTATGGGAGATTTCTGTTTATTCTTTGAGCATAAGACACACACCAATACTCCCTCTGGTTTGGGTTCTATCCCCCCAAACCTTGCAACTCTAGAGAACACAACCCTACTCTGGCATAGGTAGTGAGTGCTCAAAACACCCATTTCACAAGGCAAATATTTTAATTCTGTGGGCAAACAGGCAGATTGAGGCAGCGGAGCACTTAAACATGACAGGACATGGGTAAAGTCCTTACCTGTGCAGGCATTCTATATATGCCAAATCATGTTTACAAGTCCCACTGCATCCATCTGCCTATTTGCACACAGAGTTAAAATTTTAAGTTATATTTCCAACGCTATTCCAAAATAAATGTTAGGCTACACTTGCTGTTCTAAGAATTTTTAGTTTTTGCATGATCATATCCAGGAAGTAGCTACAATGTCCATTTTATCTTAGGAGTCTTCAATTGATTTTGTAAATGTAAACATAATGGAATAAGCATGAAATACATCAGTAATGCTTCACCATGGCTCATGCCACAGTTCTAGCCTTCAGTTATGGATCGTGTGGCTTACCTTTTGCTTTATATACACAATACCTTATACTGCAGGGGTGGCCAATGGTAGCTCTCCAGATGTTTTTTGCCTACAACTCCCATCAGCCCCAGCTATTGGCTATGCTGGCTGAGGCTGATGGGAGTTGTAGGCAAAAAACATCTGGAGAGCTACCATTGGCCACCCCTGATATACCACAAGCAGTAAGAATGTAACAATAGTGTGTGGTGGGGGGTTCTTGAGTGGTCACATATGCATTTCAGGAAAGGTGCAATGTTATGAAATATAAAATAGTAAGTTAACAATAGGTGGTATATCACCAGAAATTTGCCACACTCACTCTTTCTTGCCTAGATGGAAGCTGAAAGAAATAGGGTTGGGGTGGGTTTTTTTTTCTAGTTTTCAATCTATCCAGAGGGAGAAAAACAGTCAAGAATTTTTAGAACTGCAAGGATATGCTGTTACTTTGATGGAAGTGGTGCTGCTTTAAGACCAGAACTGCTTGACCTCTGTGCCTTTCATCTTCCCACTTGGCCAATCTGTTATTTTTGAAACCCCCACCTTCATTGTGCTACCAAAAAGGGGTGGAATTCTAGCAGGAGCTCATTTGCATATTAGGCCACACACCCCTGATGTAGCCAATCCTCCAAGAGCTTACAAGACCCCCGTACAAAGCTGGCGCCCTGGTATACGCTGGGGCTATGGCAAATGAAACGGGGGCTCAGACGACTAGAGAGGCAGTGGCGACGAGCCCGCGATGAAGTGACAAGAGCAGCTTATAGGGCATTTATGCGAACCTATGAGATGGCGGTCAAGGCCGCTAAGAAAGTATATTTTACGGCCATGATTGCGTCTGCGAACTCGTGCTCAGCATTATTTAGAACAATTCTAATTTAGAATTATTTAGAACAATTCGGTCTCTAACTACCCTACCAATGGGTAAACCAAATGCTAGGGAATTGGATACTGGCTGCGAGGCCTTTGTGAGCTTCTTCGCAGATAAAGTCCTGTCACTCTGCCATGACTTCCCAGTCACTTTAGAAACAGTAACAGAACTCGAGGCTCCGAGCACATCTTCTAGTCCAGTTTTGGATGCTTTCACTCCACTCAACCTGGAGGAAGTTGACAGAATACTCTCTACTGTATGCCCAACTACCAGTAGGCTGGACCAGTGCCCCTCTTGGCTAATAAAAGGTGGCCGTGAGGGGCTACAGGATCCCCTAAGGGAAATTGTCAACCAGTCCCTTCTTGAGGGAACCTTTCCCCGGCCTCTTAAGGAGGCTGTGGTTCGTTCTCTTCTTAAAAAGCCATCTTTGGACCCAGCTGAATTGGCAAACTATTGGCCCTACTTGTCATTTTTAGGCAAGATTATTGAAAGGGCTGTGGCAGTGCAGCTCCAGAGTTTTCTGGATGATGCATCAATCCGGTTTTCGTCTGGGTCATGGGACAGAGACGGTACTGGTCGCCCTCACAGATGACCTCCAGAGACACCTGGATAGAGGTGGCTCGGTAGTGCTGATGTTATTAGACCTGTCAGCAGCATTTGACACGGTTGATCATCAGTTACTGACCTATCGCCTTGCCAGCGCTGGAATCTAGGGGCTAGCCTTGCAGTGGCTTTCCTCCTTTCTCCAGGGTTGGGGACAGAGGGTGGCACTAGGGGAAGAACTATCCCGGCGACACCCACTTATTTGTGGATTGCCGCAGGGAGTGGTTCTTTCTCTGATGTTATTTAACATCTACATGCGCCCCCTCGCCCAGGTTGCATACCTTAGGGACTGCCTTTCCCCATATATGCCCCAGCGAGCACTTTGGTCCAGAACCCAAAACCAGTTGATGGTCCCCAGCATCAAAGAACCTAGGCTTGTGTCAGCAAGAGCCAGGGCATTTTCCATTGCTGCTCCTAGCTGGTGGAATGAGTTGCCAGAGGAGGTGAGGGCCCTGCGAGAGCTCACACAGTTCCGCAGGGCATGCAAAATGGCACTCTTCCACCACGCTTTTTCATAATGACATCTACAGCAATGGATTGGGTCCAGAAACACCACCAGTGGCTTGTCTCCCAGTTTTTGACGGGGCGCAACTGGTAGCAGTGCGCAGAGTTAAGAGCCTGGGAGTCTTACTGGAGCCTTCCTTGACAACGGAGGCCCAGATAACAGCTACTGCCAAGTCCGCCTTTTTTCATCTTAGATGGGCAAGGCAGTTGGCCCCCTTCCTGGAGCGCAGCAACCTGGCAACAGTGATACACACAACGGTCACCTCAAGGTTAGACTACTGTAATGCCCTCTACATGGGGCTGCCCCTGTACCAAACCTGGAAACTGCAGCTAGTGCAAAATGCAGCAGCCAGGCTATTATTGGAACTGCCTCGGTGGGAACATGTACAGCCTGAGCTGCGGGAGTTGCACTGGCTGCCAATTGTTTACTGGGTCCGTTACAAGGTGCTGGTCATTACCTTTAAAGCCCTATATGGTCGAGGACCTGCCTACCTTAGGGACCGCCTCTCTCCATATGTTCCCCAGAGAGCACTACGATCAAGTTCAAAAAATCTTCTCGAAATCCCTGGGCCAAAAGAAACTAAACTAAAAACTACCAGAGAACAGGCGTTCTCTATGAAGGCCCCCCAATGGTGGAATCAACTGCCGGAAGAGGTGCGGGCCCTGCGGGATTTTAACCAATTCCATAGGGCCTGCAAAACTGTCCTCTTCCAGCTAGCTTTTTAAGACGGAACCCCTGATAACATCAATAATCACCGTGCCATCTTATACACAATTTGTTTATATTATAATGTTATATTGTTTTATTGGTTTTACTGTTTAAATTATTAATTATATTATATATTGTTTTATTGTATCATGCTCTTACCATGTCTTGTTAGCCGCCCTGAGCCTGCCTTGGCGGGGAGGGCAGGATATAAATAAAAGTTTATTATTATTATTATTATTATTATTATTATTATTATTATTATTATTATTATTATTATTATTGTCTGGGACCTCCAGAAGTTTAAAAATTTACCAGTCTGATTACCACCACTAATATCTTGTTGTTCAGATACATCAAATTAGCACCAGATTTTTTAAATGTTTTAATGTTTTTATATTTAATATTGTTTATATTTACTGTTAAGTGGTTGGGCATGCTATTGCTGGACCCTCATATTGTTAGCCGCCCTGAGCCTGCCTTGCCGGGGAGGGCAGGATATAAATTAAATAAATAAGACTCTTTTTTGTAAGCTCTTGGAGGATTGGCTATATCTGGGGTGTGTGGCCTAATATGCAAAGGAGTTCCTGCTAGAATTCCACCTCTGCTACCAAGTATGGAATGTAACATTTAAAAGAATCCTCCTAAAACCATGAGTTTAGAAGGGTGTAACTTTCAGTACAAACTGTGATTTAGGTTACACCACAGAAGAGTAACAAGATCTTGATGTCATGCATTCTCTTAATACACAACTTTTTGTTATTCTAACTGAACAGAAGCTTAATGGCACCTTAAAAGACTAACAAAATTTATTCTGTCATCAGCTTGCATGAGTTTAGAGCTCACTTCGTCAAATGCAAGATATATATCAGTCACAAGCAAAAGAAGGGCAAGAATAGAGAGAGGCTACAAAGACAGGCCAGTAGGGATGGACACAGACCAGAACCTGAGCCAATGTCTGGGTCAGATTTTGTCCAGTTCGGAGTTTGCAAGCCAAGGTTCAGGGAAGATGCCTTCCTCCAAACACTGAGCTTTTCTGCTTGGTTTGGCATGCTACTTCCTGGTGGCATCGGGCCCCACCCCTGCATCGTCCATAAGCGATGCAAGTAATCATGTCATTTCCGGGTAACATGGGCACGCCAAGGACCAGGCCCAAAGCCACCTGAAGGTGACACAAGTGCCCCAGGCGGGCCAACACACTTGTGTCACTTCTAGATTACGTGGGCATACCAAGGATGGGGCCCAATGCCACCTGAACCATGCAATTTGGGCAGGTTTTTTGTTTGAAGGTTCAGTCTTGGGTCACCCAGTTTGTGAGCCTGAGACTGAACTGGGCTTTCTTGTCTGTGCCATAGAGGCCAATTTGAAACAATAACAAGCAAAGAGAAATCAGTCAATTCAGAGCTGGTGACACAACTCCTAACTGTTGAAAATAGACTGAGGAGAATTAACATAAAATCAAATCTAACCAAAGGAGGGGTGGAGTGAAACAAGATAAACAGAATTAATTAACATCTGTAAAAAGTGGGTCATGCTGAGCTATTAGGATCTAAAAGGCACAGTGCAATCTTAAAAAGAGTTACACCCTTCTAAACCCATGGGCTCTGTTTAGGATTGCACTGACAGTTAACAAAGAAACCCAAATCCTGGGGGAGAGAGGGTTTTGAATCTCTTGAAACCGGGAATTCTTGATGAATCCTAATTCAGCACCGTTGCAGTGGATTCTCCTTTTAAAGTCATTTTACTAGATAATGGTTACTTTTTGATCAGCAAATGCATATGCTAGGAAACTGCAATATTTTCCCACAGGTTACCGAATACTGCCATTTTTAATGTCAGTTTGTTTTAATTCTTTTCCTACTTGTTCAATACTGTTTATACTTCTCAAGCTAAACTTTCACATTCAGCATAAAAAGGTACATCTACATAAATTGTATGATATGTGGAAAACATGCAACTGCATAATATTTTCCCAACTTCTCCCAGTTACAAAATCTGAGTTCTGTAATGGAAGTATATGGTAGACTTTTGTTACTGAATTCTGGAGCCCCTGCCTCTCGGCTCTATGCAAGATTTTGTTGTTTTGAAAATGGAAACTATGACTTCACACTCTGTTTTATGGGAAAGTTATGATGGGAAACAGAACTCAACAGAAAGAAAACCAGCTTCCTTCAAAAACCATATTACAGTCAACGGCTTTTTAAAATAATAAGTCACTCTGAATTAGTTCTTTCAGGAATTTCTCTCTGTTGTAGTGTGAAGCCCCAAGTGGCACTACTTTCCAGACTATGTCTCTGAATCCAAGTTGTAGTAAGTCTGAAAAAGATAGCATCTTGCAGAAAGTTTCTCAAAGGAACTATTTGAATCCATTAAATGTTGAAAAAGCTTTAGTAAACATGCCAAATATCAAGAAAGTGAGCCCAAAATAAACTTAAAAACATGGATCTGCTGTCGCTCCATAATCAGTTCTCATCACATAGAAAGCAGGGACAGAGGCTCCACTTTAAACAGGGAAAGCTGTTGTCTGTACAGTTAACTTCTGCTGTGAATATCCATGCCTAAAGATTCTCTTGTGCTACATAACTAAGACTTTAATGCAGTTGAATAAAATGCAATCTTTTGCCCCTTCTAAGGAGATGGGTAGAAACTGCACCAGTGAGCTTAAGATATGTTTCCAGTTTCCCACTACTATCTTTCAATGCATTATTTAGAAAAAACGCACATGAAGCAGATAAGGTAGTACACTCACAAAGGCAAAACTGAGAGTTCTGTATGGATGCTTAAATAATGGCACTTACATTCTAATCATCCTTATGTCTATATGTTCTAGGAGAGAGATTCCAAATTAACTAATATAGAATAAAGCAGGACTGAGTCTACATAAAGAGAAGAAAGGGCATAGCATAAGAAACAAGCATACACAGAAGTAAGCTTTTTAAATTCCAAGATGTCCACCCTATTTGTGAAATTTCAGACACTTGATTATTTTTATACGTGTTATATGTAATTACAACTATTGATTCTCAGTTAGAAAGTCTTAGTGGCTTGTTTCCAACAGTAGTTGACTTCTGCAAAATACCTGCTATGTCACCCTTTTTCTTAGAGGGAAATAAAACAGCTTTCCAAACTTATCTTTAGTTCTATGCTTGCTTAGAAAGTCAGAACAAGGAGAGTTTACACATGAAGACTTAATGACACTTACAATTAGCTAATTAAAAACCTCAGTATGGCTCACAGTAAACTTCCATTAATGCAGATGAAACCAGATCCTTGTGTTTACCCTCATTTTAGTTTATACTATAAAGGCTGACATTATTGGCTCTTTAAGCTCAGACTGCCTAGGGGATTTTCATATAGACTGCATGTTACAACAAGACTGCCAGCAAGCCAACAAAGACTTAGACCAAGGGAAGCTGAAGAATAATAAGTACTTGAAAGACACTAAAGCATTCTTTTGATAGCTAATTGCAAGTCAGAGCCAAAACAGAGTATGGGGTCCATGAAGTAACACACAGAAAAAGGAGGTGGTGGCAGCAGAGGAGCACTAATTAAAATAACTGTGTATTCAGCTTTTAAATCTTCAATTACATTTCAGTGAGAATATCTTTTTTAGTTCAAGTTGATTCATTTCCCATCAATTTTGATTATCTCACAGGTCTTCCATACATTTAGTGCCTCACTACCTAAAGAATTCCAGAAATTTAACTTCAAATGCTATTTATTAAAAACAAATAAAAATGAGCTATGCAGATACATATCTCAGGGTAAGCAGGTCCAAGACTAATTGCAACACTTGGGCTGCTACGTCCAATAAGCAGTATGACTTCTGCGCTTTCAATAATTATAGAGAAAGAAGAATTGAAGGGTGCAGATTTTCTTAGTAAGTGTTGCAAGGGCAAGAGAAACCAGCATACGCATTTTCTCCATAACTACTGGACACACAAGAAAGCAATTCAATACTGAATGACAAACTTGCCCATTCATTTAAATATATATATAAGCAAGTTGACAAGAGGCACCATTTATTTCATTTATACCCCACCTTTCAAGTCACCCAGCAAGCTTCCATGGCAGAGTGGGGATCTGAATCTGGAATTCCCATATCTTAGTCCAACACACAAGCTATCAAACCACACTACTCTCTCTTAAGTTAAAGTTATTTACATTGTATACCCTGCCTTTCTCCTCAATGGGGAACTTAAGTGACTTACAGTGTTCTCTTCTTCACCACTGACTTCACAACTCTCTGAAGAGGGTTAGGCTAAAAGTATGTGACTGACACAAGGTCACGCAACAGAGTAGATATTGCATTCACACTACACTAAATAATGCGTTTTGCAACTGTGGTGTCTCAGATCCCAGACCAACAGATTTACTACTACATTGCATTTGTTCTTATTTTACCTTCTTCTAATAGGTGTTCCATATTTTGAGCATTAGTGTAGACATAGAAAATATGTGAATAACATGCCATGTCTTGCCAGTTATTTGAGGTGCCCCTGCAACTTCCCCAGTTCTTCCTGTAACACTCAAGTACCTGTCTTTAGCACTTACTTTGTATTTCTGTTTCCATAGGTCAAAGGATTCAGTTTAAACCTGTCTTGATCAAGTTCAATAGGCCTCCTCCAAACACATTCTTCCCAATCCCTATGGCATGCAGCCCATTTCTTGCAAGTAATGTTTTGTTAAGGAAGTTTAAGCTGTGGTCCTTAAAACTGAATATCTCTTGACACCCTCTCCATAACCAATTCACCCAAAGAATTCTTTTTTATCTTTCTTTAATTCTCCTTAAGAAAGGATTGATAAGAACACCACTTGAGCCCAACAGCCCTTTCACCTTCCTTCATAGATCTCATACAGCTAAGATGGCGCGGTGAGGAGCCTGAGCGCTGAGGCTCCGAGGAAAAATAACAGAAAGAATAAAACCACCACAAAACACTGGAACTGCACAAACGTATAATCTGCTGAACTTACTGAGAGGCGGGTCTGGACAAGTCTGGACCAGTATTGGTGACAAGGGCGCTGAGTGAGGTGCGTTGGAGGTGCCGGAGAGCCGGAGGCTGGGGCCGCCGCAACCGTGGTCTACACTGAATGGTTGGCCGGGCGATTGGGGCGGAGAGCCTGGAAGTGTGGCCTGTGTGGAGCGGAGGCCGCTGGTGGGCAGCATGGAGCGGAGGCCGCCGGTGGGCGGCGAAGTACACGGAGTCGGCTGGAGAGGGTATTGGAAGCCGGCCGAGTGGAGCGTGCGGCAAAGGATGCTGCTTTGTGATTGAGGGGGAGGTTGCTGGAGGCCGGAGGCTGTGACCGCTGTAGCCGCGGACTGAGGCGAGCGGCTCGGTCGGGCAGCTGAGACAGGGAGTTGCGGAGGCAGGGGGGGAGCCGTGCAGAGAGCTGCCACAGCTGGAGCTCGAGCGGGACTGATGCTGTGCTCGGGGCTCAAGCCGTGGGAGAGAGAATGAGGAAGGCACGAAGGGGCAGAGGAGCGAGGACTAGGCTTGGAACAATAAGCTGGTGGATTCAACGCTGAGGAGACCTGCACAAGAACCGGAAGGCTGAGACGCCTGGCCCTGAAGAGGGACAGGGGCTGACCCAGCCCGGCGGTGACCGAGAAGCCACATCAGGCCAGGCGGTGACCAGGAAAGCCACATCAAAGAAATATACGTCGAAAAATCTGATGAGCTGAGACCTATACAGATAACCTGATGAGCTGTGACCTTACCCCCTGCTACCTCTGCACTACCTCTGCACATTACACCTTGATACCTCTGTACTGTACTGCCACTTTAAAGAGATCGAGACCAGCCTATGCTAAACAACTGGCCAGCAACCGAAGATCTACAGCACACTAGCACCTTCTTTTCCGCACTGACACTTTAAAGAGCACTTTAAGAACTGTAGCACACTATCCAGCACTTTAAGAACAGCAGCGCACCAGCACTTAAAATCTGCCTTTCTGCACTTTAAAGAGACTGAGAACATTTAATGCTAAAACCATCTAGCACTTTAAGAACTGCAGCACACCAGCACTTTAAAATCTGCCTTCCTGCACTTTAAAGAGACTGAGAACACTCAATGTTAAAACCACCTAGCACTTTAAGAACCGCAGCATACCACCACTTCCAGCCTTCCAACAAACAAATTACCCGCTGCAATTAGTGACCTCACCCACTTATTATTTATGGTTATTTTTGGGTCTTAAATTGATTTAAAACTTGATTGAATGACTTTATTTAGACCTAAGGGGTTATTTATCCACTAAATTGAGATAAGATAGTTGACCAATTAATTAGAATTGAGGGTGGGGGAAGGGGGCGAACTAAAATAAATTAAAAAAAAATTATAATTATTATTGTTGATTTTCTTCTTTTTTTCTTTAATTGGCTGAGACGACTAGTAGTGGTTAGAAATTTTTAGGTAGAGTGGGCAAAAGGACAGAATACGTTTGTGTAGTTGCTGATTCAAGACAGAGACCCAGACTTCAAAAAATCTTTGGTAAATGATGTCAGGCCAGGGGATTCCAGTGCTCCTGGGGAGGGGAAAGTACAGCGGTGGGAGCAGGCAGTGTGTGAATGGAAGGAGTTCAAGACACAAGAGGGCTCGCTCCCCTTCCAGCCTGTGTCCCATCCCAAGGATGGCAAGTGAGAGGGCCAAGTGGAAACACTCGCCTCCGTCCCTGGTGATGTACAATGCCAGGTCCATAAATAATAAAACCTCAGTCCTGCAAGAATTTTTCATCAGGCAGGACATGGACCTGGCTTGTGTGATGGAGACCTGGGTGCGGGAGGGGGAGACAGTTGCTCTCTCCCAAGTGGCCCCGCCTGGGTTCTCCGTCGTTCACCAGGCCCGGACTAGCGGGCGGGGGGGGGGAGGGGTGGCTTTTTTCATACGGGAGGATTGCTCCTTCAGGAGATTTCCGCCATCAGAGATCAAGGGCGTGGAGTGTGTGGGCCTGGTGTGGGACATTGGGGAGAGTTTGGCAATCTGGCTGGTGTACCGTCCGCCTAACGCACCGGCCAGTGCCCTACCGTCCCTGATGGAGGCTGTAGCAGGCTGGGCATTGGAGCACCCTCGACTTATAGTCCTGGGTAACTTCAATGTCCATGCCGAGGACGCGGCTTCCACTCGGGCGACGGACCTAGTGCTTTCCATGGCAGCACTAGGACTTTCCCAATATGTAACAACGCCCACGCACCAGGCTGGGCACACACTAGACCTGATCTTTGCGGCGGGAGTAGTAGTGGGTCAGATATCTGCCGAGGCAGTGCCATGGTCTGACCACCAGGCCCTGAAGGCCCGTGTGGACTTGCCACCCCTGTCCCGTTTAGGCGGTGAGCAGATTTTGGCTCGCCCGCGTAGTCAGATGGACCCGCTACGGCTTCAAATGGCTATGCGGGATCCCTGGCCCTCCGGCGACTCGTTGGATGAGCTAGTGGAGACCTGGAATAACCGGCTCTCCGAGGCCATCAAAGAAATCGCTCCCCGACGTCCTCTTCATCCTCGATCACGATCCGCTCCGTGGTATACCCCGGAGCTGCGATCGATGAAGCAACGATTAAGACGACTAGAGAGACAATGGCGCCACGCTCGTGACGAAGCTACAAAAACATCATATAGGTCATTTATGCGGACCTATGAGATGGCTATTCGGATTGCAAAGAAGGATCACTTTGCGTCCAGAATCGCATCTGCGACCTCGCGCCCAGCACAACTGTTTAGTATAATTCGGTCATTAACAGAACTGCCGCAGGGCAAACAAAATACTAGAGAATTAGAAATTGGCTGTGAGGCTTTTGCGAGCTTTTTCGCAGATAAAGTCTCGTCGCTCCGACACGACTTACCCGCCATAATTAATAAAGTAGAAGAACTTGGGACACCGAGCACGTCTTCTGGTCCAATTCTGGACTCTTTCGGTCCACTCAGTCTGGAGGAGGTCAACAGGATCCTTGCAGCTGTGCGTCCTACGACCTGTAGGTTAGATCCGTGCCCGTCTTGGCTTATAAAGGCTAGCCAAACGTGGCTGTGTGAACCACTACAGGGCATTATCAACAGGTCCCTGACTGAAGGGATCTTTCCCACACCTCTTAAAGAGGCAGTGGTCCGTCCCCTCTTAAAAAAACCATCGGCAGACCCGGCCATATTGGCAAACTATCGGCCGGTGTCAAACCTTCCCTTTTTGGGTAAGGTCATAGAGCGGGCGATGGCAATTCAGCTGCAGGGATTCCTGGAAGACACTTCTGCACTGGATCCATTCCAGTCCGGCTTTCGGCCAGGTCATGGGACGGAGACAGTTCTGGTCGCTCTCATAGATGACCTCATGCGACAGCTGGATCAGGGCGGCTCTGCGGTGCTGTTGTTATTAGATCTGTCAGCTGCTTTTGACACGGTTGACCATCAGCTACTGACTAGCTGCCTTGCCGATGTGGGGATTCAGGGATCTGCCTTACAGTGGCTGACCTCCTTTCTCCAAGATCGGGGACAAAGGGTGGTGATAGGGGAGGAAGCATCCCAGAGGCACTCTCTTAGTTGTGGGGTGCCGCAGGGAGCGGTCCTATCCCCGATACTATTTAATATCTATATGCGCCCCCTTGCCCAGATTGTCAGGAGGTATGGACTGGGTTGCCATCAATATGCGGATGACACCCAGCTCTATCTACTGATGGGTGGCCAGTCTAACTGTACCCTGGAAAATCTAGACCTGGCGCTACAAGCCGTGGCTTCTTGGCTCAGACTGAGTCGGCTGAAACTGAATCCGACGAAGACGGAGGTTCTCTACCTGGGTCGAGGCGGTCCAGGGGGAGAGATCCAGCTGCCGGCTCTTGACGGGGTACCATTAATACCGGTCCCTAAGGCCAAGAGCTTAGGCGTGCTTCTTGAGTCCTCCCTTACAATGGAGGCCCAGGTAGCAGCCACGGTTAGATCTGCCTTTTTCCATCTTCGGCAAGCGCGGCAGCTGGCTCCTTACCTGGAGCGCAACGACTTAGCAACGGTAATCCATGCTACGGTCACCTCAAGAATAGATCACTGTAATGCTCTCTACCCTGGACGCTAACCCGGAGACTACAACTAGTGCAGAATGCTGCGGCACGACTGTTAATGGGGCTGCCGCGATGGGAGCACATTCAGCCAGTGCTGAGGGAGCTGCACTGGTTGCCTGTTGTGTACCGAGTTCGCTTCAAGGTATTGGTATTAACCTTCAAAGCCCTTTATGGTCAGGGACCTGCCTATCTACAGGACCGCCTTTCCCCATATATCCCCCAGAGAGCACTGCGATCAGGGACAAAAAATCTGTTGTCTGCCCCTGGCCCAAAAGAAGCCAGGCGGTGTGTGACGAGATCCAGGGCTTTTTCGGTGGCAGCACCAGAACTTTGGAACACCCTTCCAGAAGCCATAAGGGCCCTGCGGGATTTGTCTGCGTTCCGCAGGGCCTGTAAGACCGAATTATTTAAACAGGCTTTTGCGGTTTGAAAAAGGGCTGCCACCGGACATCTTACAGAATGCTGGCAATCACAGTCGAGAATTCGATACCGCCTATATTGTACTGAAATAGCGCCATAGAATGGTTTTAAAGTTGATATATGTAAATTATGGTTTTATATGTTTTATGGATTTGGGAGTTGGGAGTGAGCAGTGAAGTGGCCAAATTTGCGGATGACACTAAATTGTTCAGGGTGGTGAGAACCAGAGAGGATTGTGAGGAACTCCAAAGGGATCTGTTGAGGCTGGGTGAGTGGGCGTCAACGTGGCAGATGCGGTTCAATGTGGCCAAGTGCAAAGTAATGCACATTGGGGCCAAGAATCCCAGCTACAAATACAAGTTGATGGGGTGTGAACTGGCAGAGACAGACCAAGAGAGAGATCTTGGGGTCATGGTAGATAATTCACTGAAAATGTCAAGACAGTGTGCGTTTGCAATAAAAAAGGCCAACGCCATGCTGGGAATTATTAGGAAGGGAATTGAAAACAAATCAGCCAGTATCATAATGCCTCTGTATAAATCGATGGTGCGGTCTCATTTGGAGTACTGTGTGCAGTTCTGGTCGCCGCACCTCAAAAAGGATATTATAGCATTGGAGAAAGTTCAGAAAAGGGCAACTAAAATGATTAAAGGGCTGGAACACCTTCCCTATGAAGAAAGGTTGAAACGCTTAGGGCTCTTTAGCTTGGAGAAACGTCGACTGAGGGGTGACATGATAGAAGTTTACAAGATAATGCATGGGATGGAGAAAGTAGAGAAAGAAGTACTTTTCTCCCTTTCTCACAATACAAGAACTCGTGGGCATTCGACTGAGCAGACAGGTTAAAACGGATAAAAGGAAGTACTTTTTCACCCAAAGGGTGATTAACATGTGGAATTCACTGCCACAGGAGGTGGTGACGTCCACAAGCATAGCCACCTTCAAGAAGGGGTTAGATAAAAATATGGAGCAGAGGTCCATCAGTGGCTATTAGCCACAGTGTGTGTGTGTGTGTATATATATATATATATATATATATATATATTTGGCCGCTGTGTGACACAGAATGTTGGACTGGATGGGCCATTGGCCTGATCTAACATGGCTTCTCTTATTTTCTTATGGATTGATTGTATTTATGATGTTGTGAGCCGCCCTGAGTCCGCTTCCGGAGAGGGCGGGATATAAATGGAAATTAATAAATAAATAATAAATAAATAGGCAGTGGCAATATGCTCACAGCTGTGCCTGGCAGCATCATTCAATCTTACATGGTTATGCATGAAGGGATAATGATCAGTGAGTTTGATGAAGTCTTGCCATCTTGTCTGTTATGTCCCAGAGAGACAGTACATACCATAAGCCAACAGGTCTGGACAGCATACAGCTGCCTCCATACCTCTCAGTATGAGCTCACCAACCACTATGACCCATCATTGTCTGCAGGTGGTGGCTGAATCACCTCTGCCCTTGAGGAGGCTGTGTTCCTTTTCATAAGGTGTAGCCTTCTGTAGATTTTCTCCATCATGATACTCACTGATTCTTTTTGGAAAGCCCTGAAAGTGTTTTTTTTGAAGTCTGACTGCTTCAGAATATCTTTTGACTTTCCTGAGCCATTCTCTTCCATACAGGTCCTATCCCATACTGATCCTCCTCATTCTTGACAGTCTCTGCTTGCTCTTGTTCTTACTGCAGCATCCTTGTGTCCTGTGCAAGAGCATGGAAACTTGCTCCTCAAGCCCTATTACCTTTTCCCCAAACTAAACAACCAGTATACACTTGTAGCAGCTGTAGTCTGTGATGCCTTCAGGCAAGAAAACACTGCACACACCTTACAGATCACCATCAGAGTCCTCACTTTCCATTTTCTTACCTCCTGCTGATGTTCAACATCTATTTCTACTGCTAGAGAGGATCTTTGCTTCCTCTCTCCCTTTGTTGAAAGTTGTAACTGAAAATTTAATACAAATTTATACCATCGAAAGTTGTCTCAAACTCCTGTGATGTCTTTAAGTGATGTGGGTTTTCCAGAACAATTAGATTTCTCATTACCCCATGCCCTAAATATTTTCTGATTTAGCATGTTTATTTTGACTTGATCTATTTCAACAAAAATTAGATTAAAAGTCACTGAAGCACCTCATCACTTGCAGTACTTGTTAGTTCCATATCAGACTGGAGATTACAATACCCCTTCGACTATATGAGAGGAGACATATACCGTATATACTCGAGTATAAGCCGAGTTTTTCTGCCCAAATTTTGGGCAGAAAAACCCCCTCCTCGGCTTATACTCGAGTCACTATTCTATCCAGCCTCCCCTCCCCGGCAGGGCTCCGGAGCGTCGCGCATACCTTCCGGCCAGTCCCAGCTCGGGGCGGGGGAAGCGGCGTCCGACCCTCGCCTGCTCGAGGCTTCTCCTGCTGCTCCACATGCCACGGGCAGCAGCAGGAAGCAGAAGGCGGCGGCGGGCAGCAGGAGGAGGAGGAGGCGGCGTTGTGCGCCCAGTGGCCGCATTCCCGCGCTCGGCAGCAGCGCCCTGGTCCGGCCTTGGCGGCGAGGGAGGGGGGGAGAAAGAGAGAGGCTTCGTGCGCGCGCCCCCTCTGGGGCACTGACGGGGGAGGCGCTGATGCCCTCTTCCTTCGGGCAGCTGGCGGCTTCCTACTGCAGAAGCCTCCCCCCTCCCTCCCTCCCCTGTCGGGGGGAGACGCCTGCGCTGGGTTCCCAAACGTGAAAGTCGGGGATGACGTGTGTGTGGTACAGGGAAAGAAGGGGACGGGGGGGGCGCCCGGCTGCTGTGCCATTGAGAGCCGCGCTGATTCAGAAAAAAAGAGGCCCTCCTTTCCCTCCCTCCCTTTCCTCCCTCTGCACGCGCCTAGGTTGCCTAAATCAGCGGGCTGGGGAGGCCCTCCCCCTATCGGAACGAGGCAGGGGAATGCAGCAATCAAGGTGTCTTTGTGCCGCTGGTGGGAAGCGCGGAGGGGAGGGGGCGGGAGGCCAGCAGAGCGGGTTTGGCGCACGTGCTGACGTGCATCGACCCGGGTGTCTGTGGCGGAGGAACCGACCGACCGGGCGCCTGCGACGACGCGGCTGCGTTGGACTGCCAGACCCTGGGTGCGTTGGAGAGGCGAACCGGTTAGGCACGCCGAGGCAGCGTGAGGGGGAGGCGGGCCGACGACCGGCCATCCCGTCAGGTCAGGAATGGAGGGGGGTCACAGGGATCAGGAGGAGGGGGGAAGGCTGATGCGTTTTACAAGTCAAAAAATGGGAGACCCCCTCCCCACGAAGGGCTTGCTCTAAAACAAGGGCATGTATGCGTCTGTTCTGTTTCTGTTCTAATTTTATCTCCCCCCCCCCCTCAAAAAAGTGTAAATAATAATAATAATGTAGATTTTAGAACTGGAAATATTCAGCCTTTGGTGAGCCAGGATCAGGACCGGTGTTTCCTGTAAGGTGAGTTAGCGTGAGCTGGTTCACAGATAGTTAGCCTCTGGCTCACACATTTTTGTCTTAGCTCAGGAAGTATTACCCCAGAGCACACTCATTTATGCAGTAGCTCACAACTTTAATGCCAGTAGCTCTCAAAGTAGAATTCTTGCTCACAGGACTTTGCAGCTTAGAGGGAACGCTGATCAGGACCACTCTCCAGCAAGACTTTGGTGGGGCTTTTTTCCTCTGAAGCTTTGAGTAAAGAGCAATGCTGTTAGGCATTGTGGGGGTGTGGGGGCCAGTGTTCCAAGTGCAGAATGTAGCACTGTTTAGAGTCGCACTGGATCAAGGAGTATCCATCTCATGTTCAGCATCCTGTTTCCACCAATGACCAGGAAAATCCAGCCAGGAAGCCCACAACCTGGAGCCCACAACCACACACATAGGCTTATACTCGAGTCAATAAGTTTTCCCAGATTTTTGGGGTAAAATTAGAAGCCTCGGCTTATATTCGGGTCGGCTTATACTCGAGTATATACGGTATATCAGACTTTTCACAATTTAATTGCTTCAATTTGGATGATTATATGCATTTGTCCCAATGTTGACAAATTAATTAAATTCAAAAGGGAAAACTGGGTTTGGAATGTAAGCCATTTTGAGGCTCCTTAAGGTAGAGAAAAGTGGGATATAAAACCTAATCTTATTTTTAAACTATTTTTAATTTAGAATGTTTTATGACAATTATAATGATAGTTATAATAGTCTTCCTAGCTTTACTATGTCAGTTATGTGCCACCAAGTCACTTCCAACTGATGGTGACCCTGGCAGGGCTTTTTTAGTAGAAAAAGCCCAGTAGGGACTTATTTGCATATTAGGCCATACCACTGACATCGCCATAGTTTCTCACAGGAATTTTTTTGGTAGAAAATGCCAAGCAGATACTCATTTTTATATTAGGCCACATCACCTGATGCCAAGCCAGACGGAACTGCGTTCCTGTGTGTTCCTGCTCAAAAAAAGCCCTGGACTCTGGGAATGAATAACCTCCAAAATGTCATTAACAATCTTGCTCAGGTCTTGCAAAGCAAAATGAGATCATTTCTGACTCTGGGGTGACATCGCATCACGATGTTTTTATGGCATACTTTTTACGGGGTAGTTTGGCATTGCCTCAAGTCAATTCATATCATGGTAGAGTTTTGCGACATCTTTTCCAGTGAATATTCTTTATCTTCTTTTCCAGTTAATTTTATCTTCTCATGATGTGACCAATGTACAGTAGCCTCCTATTAGGTTTCAGGGAGAATTTGCCATATTAGTTTCCAGGCTTTGTATGATCCACTTGTTTGTCTTTTTGGTAGTCCTTAGAAGAAGAAGAAGAAGATATTGGATTTATATCCCGCCCTCCACTCCGAAGAGTCTCAGAGTGGTTCACAATCTCCTTTACCTTCATCCCCCACAACAGACACCCTGTGAGGTGGGTGGGGCTGGAGAGGGCTCTCACAGCAGCCGCCCTTTCAAGGACAACCTCTGCCAGGGCTATGGCTGACCCAAGGCCATGCTAGCAGGTGCAAGTGGAGGAGTGGGGAATCAAACCCAGTTCTCCCAGATAAGAGTCCGCACATTTAACCACTACACCAAACTGGCTTAGTATCTGGAAAATTCCTTCAATGCCACATTTTAAATATATCAATATTCTTCCTTCTCAGTTTCCCACCCATACATAGTGGAAAATACCATAGTATGGATTATTTTGATTTTGGTGTCCAACAGCACTCTTCTAGTTCCTTTATGGCTGCCCTTCCAAGTCTCAATTTCCTTCTCATTTATTGGCTGCAGTCTCTTTTGGAGCCTAAATGTCTGTATGTTAATAGGCAATGCAATTTGTACTGTCCAAATGAATACAAACTAACCTGTGGGAACAGGATCTCACTAAGTTTGTCTTGATGTTTACAGAGAAGTTCTCTCCACTATCTTTTTGCCTGATTTTCACACACACCCTTTTAACCGGCAAAGATTAAAAAGATACACTCAAATTAGGTGTACCAGTGGTTTGCCCATATTAAATCTGATGTAGTTGAATTTAAGACAGTTAGTGGAGATAAAAGAACAAAATGTTTACATAGAGCAGGAACAAAATGTTTACGTAGAGCACATCCCCTTGGGGGACCCTATTTGGGTGGGAGACATATTAAAGTTTTAAATACAAAAACCTGAAGTGAATAATATTTGGAGGAAACTGAAGAGCAGTTTTAAATACAAGACACCTCTTCCTTATTTTAATGTGAAAGAAGTCTTTTGTTATTTTAAAACAAGAAGTCTTATCACTTGTATGTCATGGGAGTTTCCAGTGTGGGAATAGCAAATTAATCCATACTGATCATTATGGTGGTGGCAAATTTGGAAAACACTGTAAAATGTTCAATGCTGGTTGCCTTTATCAGTGCTGTTACTTCAGTGTTTTGTTCTAATGTGCTCTTCAAAAAAAAAAATCAAATCTCAGATAACAATAAAGAAAGAAAGTCACTAGAATATACCAGAAAATCAGCTCCAGAAGCACTGGGTTCTTTTTCTGCATCATGCTGGTAAAAATGACACATTGACAACTATACTGGTTGTCCCCCCACTCAAATCAAGAGTTGTCATTAAATGTCATTTAAATTTGGATGGGCAGCCATGTTGGCCTGAAGCAACAATAAAGTTAGAGTTCAGTGGCAACAACTTGGGGTGCATTCACTATACTAAATAATGCATTTTGCAAATGGATTTTTACTGTGTAAGAACAGCAAAAATTCAGTTGCAAAACGTGTAGTATGAATGCACCCTTTGTTGATCTTAAAGGTGCCACTGAACTCTAGCTTTGTTCTGTCTTTTATATTTGGTACTGTTCCTATAACATAGTTTGTTTTTAGTAAACTTTATTTTTGGTAGGAAATGGATTCGTATTATTTGGATCCAGGTAATATGAAAATGGTACTATCTAATATAGCTACAGAAGATATTTAAAATGTGGGAAAGCAGGTTTCTTTTTGAATTGTTTTCATGGTTTCTGTTTTCAGAATAACTATGTTTAACTAGAAATGCTGTGACATTCTGTAAATATATAAATTAATGAACAACCGCAGGATGCCAGGGATGTTTTATGACTGTTGGTGCTATTTAAAAAAACCAGTTTCAACCTGCAGATTGTAGGATCGTGAGTTCTTTGTACAGCTCAGGTGCCACAAAGATACATAAAGAGTCAACTGACACATGGGTCAATATTTCAGCTCTTTAAAACAGAAAGAGGCCTTCCTTGGGTCAAAGTACAAAATTAGAAATGCTTAACAATTGATAAAAGAGCAAGCAATTTCCATTGTTCCTGTTCTGAGACAAGCAGTTAAGACAGCTGTATGCATTTCAGAGTCACTGCACAAGTCTGCCCTCTCACATTCTGTTTCCTAAAGCCTAATCTGTCTGTTTTCAGTAGTCCTTACATGTTGTTATAAACATTGCCCATTTGTTAATCCGGTCCGTATGCAGCCATGTGGAGCCTACAGCCTGAGCACCTGTGCAGATCAGCAAATTGGAGGATTAGAGCCTCTTGCTCAACAAAGGGAACAAATGGAGTCTATGGTAAAGCTTTCTGAACAACTTGAGCTCAGCAGGAAAGACAGCATTACAGGCCGAAGATTTCAGATGAACTATTTTACATGTTTACATTTTGGAAGGCTATGTGCTAGTTTTCAAAATGCATTTGATATTGCTTATTTTAAAACTGGGTTTTCCAACACAATGGAAGTCAAAATAATATTATGTATTGGTTTATGGTGCTTTGGTGCCAACAGTGTCATAAAGTCCTATGAAATACTGCCATTTTAAATGTTTGTAAATGGGGAAGTAAGTTGTCAAATATGCCACTGTAGGTTGCAATTCTAAGCACAATTCTAGCAATAGATTACGTTGAACTAATTAGGATCTACTGCCCGGTAGGGTTGCCAACAACTTGGGGGGAAATATCCTGTCCCTCTAATTCAGGCTGGATGTGTAGAAATGTGCAGGAGAGGCTTCTTGTGGTATGGAGGTAAATATAGCATTACCTGGTAAATAACATAGAATTAAACCTATGTTAATATGGAACATTTTTTTCTCCAGGCTGCTGACAACCCTACTTTCAAGCAAACATGCTGAGGCTGTAACTTCTTTTATTTCTCTAGGTTCTGATTAACTTGGATGTTAGCAAGGGTTTTAATACAGTTGCTATTTCTAATATATTGTATTTTAAAATTTGTTGTCTTAATATCTCATTGTCTACAAATTTGAATATTCAAACAGAAGAGTAGTGTGGAAATACAATAAATAAGAATGGGTTTCACATTCTTATTTGGTACTGTGATGTAATGTACATGGCTGCATGTTTGGTTAAGCATTCTGGCTAGTGAGAAACATCAAATGTATTTTAATATGTTTAAGAATTCTCTGTTGGTGGTACAGGGAGTAGTCATAAGCAGATCTACTTGGAGGTATCATTTTACTCAGTGAGACTTACTCTCAGGAAAGTATACTTAGTATTGCAACCACAGTTTACTAGAGGAGAAGATATGGAATCTAGTTCTTTGTAGGACATAATGTGAGAGTCATGGTGTATTGAAGGAATCAAGATAAGATTGATTTAAACAAGTTATTTACATAACAACTGATTATTTAGATACTATTTTGTTTCCATAACTATAACATCATTCGTTTAACTTTGAACGGAGTCTTTGTACAAATGCACAGGGTATGTTTCATACATATTTAATAATTTTGATTTTGAATACATATTTAATAATAGAATATGATATGCAGTTTATTGCTCATTTTACAAAATAGCCCATTCTAGGAAAAGGGGTTTTCTTTTCATCACTCATCCAGCAGCACAACAGTTCATATATTATGGTTTGATGCCAGCTGCCAGGGATCAGCAAGCCACCACAGTGGTGCCCCAAAGATTTAGAAACCTTTTGCTTCTAATCTGCCCAATAACTGCCACCAGCCCCCCCCCCCAGCCCCCCGCTTTTAGGATAGCAGTGGGCAGTAAATATGGCAAAGGAGAAGAGGCAGGGTAAAGAGAAAGGAATCCTGGAACTGAAATACCTTCTAGTGTTGATTCCAACTAGCACATGTCTACAGAAACCTGTCATGGCTGCTGTATGCAAGAGAGACACTATTTGGGGTCATGAGCATATAAAGTACTATAGCTCAGTTCTACTGTGATTGGCTGAAAAAAGGAGGTTAGCTCTTTTTGCCAGAAGTATATGTTTAGGACTAGCTAGCAAGCAAGCAAGCCCTTGACTCTGCAAGTGATAGAGTACTCAATAATGAAGCATCACAGTCCTGTCAACAAAACAATTAAAAAGGGTAAGAGGCAAGTGAGCTGAGTGAGGATGACAGCTAGACATGAGTCTAGTAGCATCTAAACCAACAAGATTTTCAGGGCATGACTTTCGAGAGTCCAACCTCCCTTTGATGAGATATGACAAGCTTTGACTCTCGAAAGCTTGCATCCTGAAAATCTTGTTGGTCTCTAAGGTGCTACTGGACTTGTATCTAGCTGTTCTACAGTAAACCAACACAGCTACCTTCTGAAAGTGTGCAAGTTCAGCAGTAGGGTAAAGAAGCTACAACTCTGACCCTTTGGTCCTTTATTCAGTAACTGCACAGCAGCTTCAAATGCCTTTGCTTCCAGTTAAAAGCCATTTAAAGACATCTGAGATATAGGGTGGAAAATTTTCAGCAATGGAAAAGATTTATTGTTTTATAACATTAAAGACAATTAATTAATTCCAATACAATATTAGGTAAGACTCAGTTTCAAAGTTTTAATTAATGTCAGACAATTATCTTCAGGAATTGTGTGAGAGACTAAATGTATGTTTAACATCTATGTATATATGGAGCTGATGAATCCCTCTGAAGAATTTTCAAATCTCTGAGCAGAACAGAACAATGTTCAGTTTATAAAAAATTCAAGCAAATGCTTTTACTGAAGTATATATTACTGTAAAGTTTATCTTGAAAGAGATATTTGTAGACAGGAGTAGGCAACAAAAAAAACACACAAAGGGAAGTGAAAAGCACAAAAAGACCACAAGGTAAAAAGATTTTTCTAACATGAGAAATCTGGATCAAATGTGTTTAGAACAACTAGATAAGCTATATGACCAGGGAACAACTAGATAAGCTACATGATCAGGGAAGAGCTATATAAGCTACATGACCAGTTCTAGCAATTTTATTTACAATTCACCACGCCAGGTTGTATACATACAATTTGGAATGAGGCTGCAGTATGAGAAGAAAAATATTTAACATTTCCCCCCACAAATTCTTGCCTCCCTGCCCCCCACCAAGCTATGTTAACTCCTGTAGGAGGGAAACCAGGTTTCATAAAAAAGTTAACAGCAGTGGGGGGCGAGCAACTTTGGAAACATCATTGGGGGGGAGGAAGGGTTTAACTAGGAACCTTTGCTTGAAGTCCTTAGATTGAAATACTGCTATCGGTCAAATGTTATCATATTTTGTAATTGTCTGATTGACTGATGGAATAGTTCTATCATACTTGTAATCGGCTTTGAGTTCCAGTGAACAAGTCATAAATGAAAGTAATGATAAATGAAAATAATAAATAATAATAAACCCCCTTGCCCAAGCAGTGGAGTCACAGTCCAATTTTGTGTGCCCCACAGCTGCTTTAAAAGTAAGGCTCCATGAATCCCAATCACAGTTTGTGCCTCATTTAATTATGCTCCAAGACTGCAATTATGTGATCACTTAGGAAGTATGCCATATTGAAGCTAGTGGGACTTGCTTCTAGATAAATATGAATCAAGCTGCATGTCTGTCTTAAGAGAAAATAATTTATCAACTAGGCTGGAAGCCAAAGAACTGCTCAACTAGTTCTGTGTACCCAAAGGGCAATTTCTGAAAAAGCAGACCTCCCCATGTCAAATTGTATACAGCTTTTCAGTCTGAAGGGACTGTGAGTTTGCAATATGATCTGCTCTTCAAATAAAAATGTTATATTAAAGAAAAATGCCAACAATCCTATTGGACATGCCCAATCACATAGGCGCTTCTGATTTTTTTTTTTAATCCAGTTCTAAGTTATAGAATTCTAGTTCCTCATATGTTTTGAAAGCTGCACTGTCTTAACGAAAGTAAGGCATAAACATGAGCTATTGAGATTCTTCAAAGCATTTAATAATTATAAAAAACAGGACAATTAAATATCTTTTACTGGCCCTTCTGCTGGTGTGCAAGTATATGAAAATCAAAAAGCAAAGCTCAAAACCAAGCACACTCTTACATTAACATCCCATTAACAGGTATCAAGTTGCACATTTTACATTATTCTCCAGCATCTACATGCAAAGACTGTCCACACAACAGAAAAGAAGCACAGAAGATCAGTGTCGGACCAGCCAAAGGAAACAGCATCCTGACTGGAGCAGTTAGCTCAAATAGTGCACCCACACAAGGATCCTACTTTAGATGAGAACACAAAGGATCCTGTCCTAGCTGATATGTGGAATGGCTTTTTTGGTCACTTAATAGTCAATACAAAAGCAACACAGCTAAAGAACAAGAAAGCAAACTAATCAATTACTCATACTATGGTTCAGTGTTTAGTTGAAAATCCTGTACACTGCACATAAATTCTACAATCATTAGATTCCCCCCCCCCCTTCCTATTATGCAGACAGGAAATGGAGGTCCCAAGGAAAATAAAGGGAGTGTTGGGGAAAGTGACATCCTACTACTGTAAATTAACCATGATACAGCGGTGCTCCCAAGTAACACTGCACAAGTTCTAAAAGTGTACGATCAAGATCACTATGCAGATCGGTTATCCTTTAATCAACCTTGTCCTAATAACCAAGATAGCTAACTACAGTAAAAGTGGATTCCCCGCCCTCTTTCAAGGCATGAAGCAGTCATTCTACTTCGTGTTAGTTGTTGCTAGTATGGTGCCAAGGTGACAGCCATTATCTGCATCATGTTAAGGTGTGAAGTTTAAATACACTACACGCGTTCTTCAAGTGTAACAAAATACCGACCATATATACGGATGCAGTGTAATATAAAGCAACAGTTTAACCCCTGCTTAAAATCATTAACATGACCGTCAGTCAAAAGAAGCCTTTGCCGCAAGCACAACGTGTATGTGAGCGATCTCAATCGCCTCGGTGAGGACGCACAGACTGTTTATGGAGAGGCTGGGAGTGAACTAAGCTTCTTCTCCACCACGGTCGCCCAAAGCCGCTCATTAACCACAACCCTATTATCTTTCCCCCTCCCCTCTTTTGTCCCTCTCTCAATTTCACGGCATTCCCTCCACCCCCGGAAAAGCCTATGCTTGACTAAGAGAAGCTCATGAACAGATCTATTCTCGTTCAGAGCCCAAAAGGGCCCCTGAAAGTTTCCCTGGACTTTTCTTTTCTCCTCTTCATGTTACTTAGGCGCGAACCCGCCAGCGCGGAATGGCGGCTGAGGCGCCTCTCTACTTTCCGTACTGCTTGGGGCCCAACCCTGCGCTCCACCCAACTCAACAGGTAGAAAGGCAGGAAAGGCACCCCTGAAGTTACTGGCTGAATCTGACGGCCGAACTCACCTTTCCGCCATGTCCCTGTTCGGGCCGCGCCGCCCGGGCTTTCCTCCTTGTGCCCCTCGGGCTGAGGGAAAGCTGTTGCTCCAGAAAGCTACAGGATCAGGATATGAAACCCGATCCCGCCTGCCGCTGCAGCCCCTCCCGGCTTCGGGTGGAGTGAGCCAGGCGGGACCCGCTCTCCAGTCCCTCTGGTGGGGAAACCCAGCTCGAGCTTGCAAGCGGAGTCTGCAATGGGAAGAGGCTGGAGGTTAGGAGTTAGCAAGCGGCAGTTCAGTAGAGTAGGATACAGTGTGTGTGTGTGTGTGGGAAGGGTGGTGTTATTACTGAGCTGTAAAATTCAAATGTAATTAAGAAGTGCCTTGTACTCTCGTTGTCTGATTAAGTATGCTTGCACACGAAAGCTGACACCTTGAATAAAACTTTGTCTTCAAAGGGCTACTGGAGTTTGTTCTTCTGGTTAAAACTTGTAATGGCTGAAAAATGCATTGTCTTTTTGCAAGTCTTGGGAAATACGATCACCTTTCTTGATGAATGCTAATTCACACTTGCATGCTGGAGTTATTTTGTTGAAGAAGGTCAGTTTTAGGTCAGCAACAGAACGGCCTGAGCTGCTGGCTGGAAGCAAATAAATTGGAGCTAAACCCAAACAAGAGGGAAATAATACTGGCTGGGAAGGCAGATGCCCTGAAGAACCTCGTGCTTCCAACTTTTAATGGGTCAAAGTTGGAGTCCAGTAGCACCTTTAAGACCAACAAAGTTTTATTCAGAATGTAAGCTTTTGTGTGCATGCACACTTCATCAGACAATGAAATCTAATGGGGGGTTCAAATCAATACATGACAGCACCCTTATGGCTTGACGAATGTGAAACTGCTTCAAGTATAGAAAAAAGATTAAAGGTGTTAAATTGTATTAAATAGAACAAACATTTATCATAAATCTAACTTTACCATTAAAGAAAAAACTGAATGATAATGTCTGTGAACATATCAGCATTTGAAGAGACAAGATCTTCAGTGGCCTTCAGGAAGAGCACTTGGAAGAAAGGCAATTTTTAGCAAACTCCATGAACACAAGGGAAAAAAAGATAAAGTCCCAGATGTTAACTTAAAGAAATGGAAAACTGCTTCTTCCCCATATGCTCTTCTATAGTGCTTGCTGCTCCTGCTCAGGAATTAGGGTTGCCAGTTCTTGGCTGAGAA
The DNA here is from genome assembly GCF_032191835.1 of Heteronotia binoei. Classification (NCBI taxonomy): domain Eukaryota; kingdom Metazoa; phylum Chordata; class Lepidosauria; order Squamata; family Gekkonidae; genus Heteronotia; species Heteronotia binoei. The sequence goes on from NC_083224.1 coordinate 57,053,336, forward strand.
ATACCTGGAGATTTTGGTAGTGGAGCCTGAGGAGAGTGGGGTTTGAGGAGGGGAGGGACTTCAACGGGCTCTAATTGCATAGAATCCATCTTCCAAAGCAGCCATTTTCTCCAGGTGAACTGATTTCTGTTGCCTCAAGATCAGTTGTAATAGCAGGAGATCTCCAGTCACCATCTGCAGATTGATACCCCTTTCTGGAATCCTTTCTCTGGCTTGGGTCTGCAAATAAATTAGCAATTTCCTTCTGTTAAGCTCTTGCCTTCTGTCTCCTGCTGCAGACCAGACGGACTGAGAAGGTCAGGGGCTCTTTCAACTAGTAATATGTGAGCAACTTTACCATCTGCCCATGCTCCGTGATCTTTTGCACACTAGGCTCTAATTCTAAGCTGTTCATTAGGAATGAAATCTTAAAATGAAAATAATATGGGTTACACTCTGACAACTTAGCTTTTCCCAGTAAGGCTTTCTGCAGTACCATCCAGCAAACAGGCAAAATTGATAACCACCTGTATTTGTGCATTCTGTGTTATATGAACATATGAAGCTGCCTTATACTGAATCAGACCCTTGGTCCATCAAAGTCAGTATTGTCTTCTCATACTGGCAGCGGCTCTCCAGGGTCTCAAGCTGAGGTTTTTCACACCTAATTGCCTGGACCCTTTTTTGGAGATGCCAGGGATTGAACCTGGGACCTTCTGCTTCCCAAGCAGATGCCACCGTCCCTCCCCACTTTATGGCCCCCCACTTTATGGCCCCCACTTTAAGGAATGGCCTCTTTGACAAGGTTAGGAAGACCCCCGCTGGCTTTCTGCAAACTATGCAAAACATAATTTTTCAAGAGAGCTTGTTTTGCACAGAAACAAATAGAACTGTAGTGGAATGGTGAGAAAGTTGTATTGGTAAAGGGATAGGGATTGTGACCTACATCACTGTGTTGAAACCTGATACTGTGTACATGGCTCAAGACTAGGTAGTTTCTACACAACGTAATGTATCATATTTAAAAGCTCATGATTTGTTTCAAATCTGTTTGAGATTCCTATTTGTTTTCAGATTTCTATAATTTAAACCATATTGTTTATGGTTTAAATATGAGGTCAATTAATATATTGTATTGTTCATTAGATGTCCTATCCTATTTATTGTGCTTGATTTACCCTATGTAATCTGCCTGGAGTCTCAGTGAGAAAGGCACACTATAAATAACATCATAATTGTTATAATTACAATAATAATGGGGGTGAGGTGGAGGCCTTGGGCACAATGGGGGGCAGCCACAGTAGGGAATGGTCCTTCACTCCTCATTCCCCAGGCATACTTAAATACAGCACACCAAGCTACATATTCTGTCCTGACAGGGCTTCCCAAATGCTTAACCTTGTTCAGGCTCAAGGTGAAGGGCAACAGCCTTATGTAGCACCCTTTGTTGAGCTGAAACAGGGCCTGGGAGCTTGAAATGTTCTTTTGAGTGTTTTCTGAATCTTGCCAAGTTTATGTGAGATACATACCCATCCTGGAGAGTTATATTTCTCTCGCACAGTCCTTTATACCATTCCACACTGACAGTGGAACCTCTTAAATTTAAAACAGCTTATTGGTAGCAACAAACACAGTCCATGTATCTTGTCACACACCCTCAGCCTAGCCTACCTCACAGAGTTGCTATGAGGATAAAATGGAGAATAATATTGTAAGCTGCTTTGGGTCCTCATTAGAGAGAGAAATGTGGGATAGAAGTCAAGTAAATAAATAAATAAATATATCAACTCAAGCCCTAATAACATCAGCCATACCATCCTCCAGTGTGATATCTGCTGTCATCCATTAGGAGGGCCCTTCTGCTGACATAGACTAAAGAGGCTGTCTTGTACATAGAATAATAAATTACCCTGTTTTGGGAGAAAATACATTATAAGTATTTTTAAATACAACTGAGAATCCACTTGATATTATGAAGTTAATTGTAGTATATGAAGATGTATGCCCCACTCCATATATTTTAGTCTTTAAGGGGTCAGAAAACTCCTGTTATTTTTTTAAATTAAGTAAATTCCTTTATTAGTACAGCTGAACAATAAAAACAAATTAACCAACCTTTATTCCTGTTGCAGATATGAGGTCATTAAAACAATATCTGACATTTGCTAGAAATTGTATTGTGATTTTAAAAGAACTCTTAATAGTATCAGTAATTTTTAGTGTCAATGGAACATGTTTCTCTATGAATGCGAAATTCTCTTCCTTGCTGCATTCCCTTGTCCCATGTATGGTGTTCTGTCTACGCAGGTATCAAAATATCCAACACAGCATTTTTGGGGTTTCCATCTTGCACCAGCAGAAAAAGCTGGTTTAACTTAATATATATTTACATTAAATTGGGGTTAATTAAATACTGTTTCCATCCTTTTTTAAGGAAAATGTTGGGTTGGTTTTCTTTTGAATACTTGTTATTCAGTGATGAGTATATAAAATCCATCCAAATTAATTATTGGTAAATTGTTCTAAATATATTAATAAAGTTATCCCCTGTCCCAAGGATGTCTGCTGGCCTCAACTAGGGCCAGGGCTTTCTCTGCCCTGGCCCCAGCCTGGTGGAACAAGCTCCCACTTGAGACCAGGGCTAGGCAGGATTTGCCACAATTCTGCAGGGCCTGTAAAACAGCTGTTCTGCCAGGCTTTCAGATGAGGCAGCAGACATCCAAGTCCACCTCAGCTTCCCCTGGCCTCTGACCAGTCCAAATGGGGGTTGCCAATCCCCAGTTGAGAAAAATACAATGTATCTGAGTAGCACACACTCAATTCTATAATAGATATTTAATTCAAGACACAGTACATTATATTTCATTAAAGACACAGAAGAAAGAAATAATAAGAGACTGATTTCGGCCACACCTTCCTCAGTCATAAGTTGCATCGCACATCACTGTGTCTTACTTCTCCAATTCCATAAACGATCATTCGCTAGTTGGGATCCAGTCTTACTTAATTAACGGGCAATGCCTCGCACCAAACTTCACTGCCGGTTACGTCCCTACCAACCAGCAGTGAAGTTTGGTGTGAGGCGTTGCCCGTTTAAATAACACAGGGTCCCAACTAGCGAATGATCATTTATGGAATTGGAGAAGTAAGACGCAGTGATGTGCGGTGCAACTTATGACTGAGGAAGGCATGGCTGAAACCTTTCTCTTTATTATTTCTTCTCCAAAGATTAATTTCCATGTGATAGAAGAATACATTCCAAGTACAAGATTTCAGACTTTATGAGAGAATTCATTATACTAGGACTTTTTGTATTTTTTAATGTATTTTTTCGATGTACTGTGTTTAATGAAATATCTATTATAGAATTGAGTGTGTGATACTTGGATACATTGTATTTTTTGCCAAATACTCTCCAGGTATCCTCTGTGTTTACCAATCCCCAGTTGGGGGCAGGGGATACCCTGATTTGGAGGTCCTTCTGCCCTTCAGGGTTATCAGAAAGCAGGGTGTGTGTGAATGTCCACAGGGCACTCAATTATACCTTATGGAGAGTGATCCCCTTATAGGGTTGCCTTCAGTGTGGGATTTTTTTCGTGTGCTTTGCACATGCAATGCAATGACATAACCAGAAGTGATGCCATTGTGCCAGGCATATTGTGCTGGGGACGCTCTAGGATTCGGGTAAAAACTCTATGGTACTATATCGTTTTAACTTGAATACTAGCGCAACCCCTGCGCAACGTGCCCAGTGTGATGATGCCACTTCTGCGTGATGTCATCACGCTGGGCATGTCATACAATGACAGAGCTCTTTAGGAGCAGGGATCCCCCAATGGCCCTCTCCATGTGGGTGGATTGGGGTCCCCCAAACTGGGGGAAACTGACCCCCAGCAGGAGCTTGACAGCCCTATCTCCATAGGGTATAATGGAGAATCAATCTGTGGGTACCTTGGCCTGTTTTTTGAGGTAAAGGCACCTCATTTAACCATAGCATCTGGTGCCTCTCCTAAAAAAACCCCCAAGTTTCAAAAAAATTACACCATGGGGTCCAATTCTATGAGCCTCAAAAGAAGGTGCCCCCATCCTCCATTATTTCCAAAAGGAGAGTGGTCCCTTTAAATGTGATGGCCAGAACTTTCTTTGACATTCAGTCATGCTTTCAGAACCTTGCTCCTGGCTCCACCCTCAAAGTCCCACTCCCCAGATATTTCCTGCGTTGAACCTAGCAACCCTAGTCCAAACTGAGTATCGTTATCTAGGTGAACCCACTCTGTTGTTTTTGCTGCTTTAATAGTAATCCAGTTTTAATTATCTAAATTATACTCTTATCTATGTGACTTGTAACCTGCCCTGAGCCCACTTGTGGAAAGGGCAGGATAAAAATCAAAGCAAATAAATAAAATAAAGCACAGGCTGCAGTTCTATGAGCATCTGATTAACTCTAAATGTCACAGATAGAATAACAGTTGGACTAGATAACCAGGGTTATCTAGTCCAACTCCCTTCACAATGCAGGAACTTCACAAATACCACCCCCCAGGCACATACATCCCCAAATGATGGTAGAAACCTCCAGGATCCCTTGCCAAACTGGCTTGGAGAAAAACTGCTGACTGACCCCAGAGTGGCAATCAGCATTTCCCTGGACATATGAGAAAGGGCTGCAAGAACTCAGCATTGATGCAACTAGGGATGCCCCTAGACTGTCTGGCATCCTAGGCAAGGCTAACTTCTGGTGACCACCCCCACCCCTGAACTGATAACATCACCAAGTCATATGGGGTGCCCAACTGGGCGCACCCAGAAGGCCGGCGCCCTAGGAAGTCACCTAGTTTGCCTCACAGCAAGGCCAGCCCTGGATGCAACCCTTCCTGCCCTCCTTCTCATAATCTGCCTGATTTACAGAATCAGCCTCTATTTTATTTTATTTTCTTGATTTGCTTTATATTCCACCCTCCTCGCTGAAGCAGGCCCAGGGCGGCTTACAGCACAAAAGCACTACAAACAGTTAAAACAATACATATTATAATTTATCCATTCTATAAAATTATTCATTTTATAATAAAAACAATCAAAAATTAGTTTGGTGCTAAACTCTTGATATTATACATTTTCAGTGTATAACATCCAGCCTCTGTTTTAAAAACCTCCAAGGAAGGAGTGCCACCACCTCCCAAGGAAGCCTGTCCTACTGAGGAACTACTCTGTCAGGAAGTTCTTCCTAATGTTTAGCCAGAAACTCTTTTGACTTAATTTCAACCTGTTGGTTCTGGTCCAACAGAAACCAATTCTGCACCATCCTCTATTCAGGGCTGGCCCTGGACCCTCTGGAACCCCCCCCCCCTTCTCTCAGGTTGCTGCATACAGATTTCTCTATTCTATCATATGGGCCCATAGGATAGAATGGGGGAGTTGGGCCACTGATGTGGCGCGATGCTACAGAAGGAGTTTTAAACTTTAAACCGCTTCTCTGAGGTTGTGCCACAGCAGTGGCCCAATCCCTCCATTCTGCACCCTTCTTAAATCTTCGTTCGCGAAGTCAAGCCGAGAAAGAGAGAGAGAGATCCTATGGGCCCATGGGATAGAAAGGAGGAATCGGGCGGGAGCAACCCCAACGAAGGGGTTTAACACTAACAACTGCAATGCATGGAAATTCAGTGAACTAACAGTGTTAGTCTTTCATAGCAAAACAAAATAGAAGTCCAGTGGCACCTTAAAGACTAACATTTATTCCAGTATAAGCTTTTGTGAAACAGAATTAACTTCTTCAGGCACAATGGGAGAAATAAAAAAATAATAACTTTAGTTTTACAGACAGTTACAACAAGTGAGGAGCTAAGTGGAGAGGCCTAATATAATATATCAGGTGAGATTATCCCAGGCCTCGAATTCAGCAGGAGCTCACAGGAGTGCAGCTCCTGAACCTTTCTGAGAGTTCCACTCCTCCTTCCACCTTGCCCATTGAATAGTAGGTGCAGCTGCATAACAATCCCTGATGAGCTCCACCACCTTTTTTTCTACAAAACGTCCCCTGAATTATCCACATGGATCTTGAACCACTTAATCATTTAATGCATGGAAATAATCAAAGAATTTACCTTGGGACAACTAGTTGGACATTTGGGGCTCATTTTCAATATCATCCTCTTTAACTTAAGATTCTTCAAAATGCTTGGTTCTGTTCCTACCATTTATAGCACACATTAGAATCAACATTTCACATATAATAGTGCATTGAAAGCTGGGACGATATGCCAACATTGTTTAACTGTGCAACATTTGTGGACATATGCTTTATAAAAATAATATCTAATAAATGTCTTATATTCAGTAGCTGTTCACAGACATAGGTTGAAAACTATTGTACCTTTTATATCATAAATATTATCTGAAAACACAGGTACAAAATGATAGTGATAAAATAAGAATATGTGTCAGTTTTATATGTGTTAGATGGATCTTCCCCTCAGAGTATAAATTTCCATATCAGAAAAAGTAACATGTGAATCTTGAGCTGCCAGGTCTGTGTTGGAAGATACCTAGAAACTTTGGGGGTGGATCTGGGAGAGGATGGGGTTTGGGGAAGGGAGGGGCCTCAACATGGTACAATGCCATAGAGTCCACCTTTCAAAACTGCTGTTTTCTCCTAGAGAGCTAATCTCAGTAGTCTGGAGATGAGCTGTAATTCTGGAGGATCTTCAGGTCCCACTTGGAGGCTGGCATCCCTAGGAAAAATTAGACTCCTGTTGTAGTCAATGGAATTGTATCATTCTGAAATTAGGAAATTTCCTATAAAACATGGAGTGTTCTTTAAAGGAAAGGTTTATTGGCAACTGTGAGTATGAAGAATAATTGCTTCCTTCATTCTGTAAATTATCGGTAGATGGTCTAATATGACGAGTGCACATAGCTTTTAAGGCATGGCTTAATTCTCCAGTTAATTATAAGCAATAAAACTCCTGGGAATACAGTTGCCATGGTTGCTAAAGCTATAGTGTCTGACTCTGAAATAAAGACTATTATATTCTGTGACTTTCAGGGGTCTTGGAACAAGGGATTTCTACAGTGCAATTCTAAACACAGTTACGGACCCTAGAATCACCCATTCGGAAAGAATGAGTTTAGTCAATGGGTTTTGAAGGGTGTAATTCTGCTCAGATTGTGCTGCTAGTAATCTAAACTATAAATTTGTTCTAGAGCAATAAAGAATAGCTAAAATACTAACATGAAACGACAGTGCTGTGTGGATGCCCCAGGGAAAATTGTATTTTACTAATTCAGAACAGAGTATACCCCAGCAACAGAGGCCAGTATTTTCTTCTCTTGAACAAAACAATCCCAACAGTCAGCTGTCTCCCTTAGGAAAATATACCAGCCAGCTGGGCCCTTCTTTCACATATAATACAATTGCAGCCCCTGGTGGCAGTTCTTCCCAATGACTTGGCAAGTCTCATCTGGTTTTCCTGGCATCTTTTTTGTGTGTCAGTAAACACTTCAGTGTACTTTAGCATATCTATATATTTTGATAAACCAAGTCTGTGAGATTCCCAATCCCCCCCCCCCCCCCAGCGTTGTGTAAGACTCATCAAGACCATGCTTTGGGTGCTCTGCTCTGGAACAGGAGAATACTCTAGTAACTGTATTTGCCTAAGTGTAAAGTTTTACAGACTCTCTAGCTGCAAAGATCTCATCCTGTGCTCAAAGATATATTTTGTCTCCAGTAACGCAATTGTGCCATATATTTTAGCAACATCAGACTTTACTGATTACAATCCCAGTAATTTATCATGGATATTCTTCCTGCTATGAATGAGCTTAGTCAATGGGTTTTGAACATTGTAATTCTACCCAGGATTGCACTTAAAGCCATTTTGGTGTAGTGGTTAAGAGTGGTGGACTCTAATATGGAGAATTAGGTTTGAATCCCCACTCTTCCATATGCAGACAGTGAGGTGGCAATGGGTCAGTCACAGTTCTCTCAGAGCTGTTCTCTCTCAAGAGCAGTTATCTCAGAGCTCTCTTGGCCTCACTTATCTTGTGGGCTGACTGTTGTGGGGAGAGGAAGATAAGGTGATTGTAAGCTGCTCTGAGCGTCCAAATTAAGGGTGGGATATAAATCCAATTTTTCTTCTCTCCTCCCCCTCCTCTTCCTCCTCAAATTGTGAGTGAAGTTAAACTTATATGTCTTCTCAGATTCTGAATTTTTTTGTTCTAATTGGAAGATTTACTCTAAGGCATTGTGGGACTTTTATTTGGGATATTTAAATACGTTAACATTTTATTTGAGAATCACTTCAATACATGTTAGATCCACTTCAAAAGTTTTTAAAAGTGATATAGCCCGTTCTGTAATTTGCATTATTGTAAGGATGAATGATAGATTATTATGACGGTTTTTAGAAGGCTGACTGTCATGAGTGATGCAAATTACAAACTACTGTGTTTTATCTGCTTTTGGCCTGATAGCAAAATAAGAGATTATAGATCAAAGTACAAGTTAAATGTTATAAATCAAAAGTAAGGGCTAGCTTATACTTTACCAGTTTGGTGTAGTGGTTAAGTGTGTGGACTCTTATCTGGGAGAACTGGGTTTGATTCCCCACTCCTCCATTTGCAACTGCTGGAATGGCTTTGGGTCAGTTATAGCTATCACAGCTTCTGAGAGAGTTTTCTCATCCCCACCTACCTCGTAGGGTGTTTGTTGTGGAGGAGGAAGATAAAGGAGATCGTGAGCCACTCTGAGTGGAGGGCGGAATATAAATCCAATATCTTTTTCTTCTACTACTACCTAGCAATTCCTATACCATAGACATGATTCCAACTGGATATAGGACCAATTCTACCACTTTCCAGACCTCTAAAAAACATCATGCACATTCTAAAGTATTATACAGAGATTACAGATGTCTAACTTCAGTTTTCTATGACAGACATTAATGCAGCTTGTTCTTCATGCCCATGTGCTCCTTCCAATTCCTTCTTGGACAGAACATAAGAACAAATTCCAGTTATTTATTACTCATGTTCAAGTACAGGTGCCTGGGGAAACTGAAGTTTGCCCCCTCCCCCAAATTGGGATTCTAACACAATTGGTGGGGTCAAGTAAGATCTAATTTTCCTATACACCTGCATGTGATTTGTCATTGGAGTTTGTTTTTGCACTCAGTGTGACAATAGGGTGGGATGGGGGAATTAAGGACAGTATATAGGCCTCATCAAACACATAAGTTGGATCCAACCAGGCGAAAAAAGGAGGAAGGAGCCCCTTTGTCCACTAAAAAAATGCTATGCTTGGAGATATGGGATTTACTTGGATAAAAGCCATGAGAAACAGATGTTGCAGCAAGAAGGGGAACTGAATTAGTACGGCAGCTTATACATGGATACCAATGGATACATTTTTAAAAAGTGAATAATGGGACCAAAAGAAAAATGAAATGCAAATCTGTGAAATTTCTATGTGAAGTTCAAATGTATATGAGAAAATGCAGAGACCAATAGCAACATAAATGGGTCATAGTAACAGATGTCATCCAAAATACTATGATCAAGGTATATTTATAAATCTCTCCTTCATACTGAAGGATATGTAATTATGCAAAAGGGAAAAAGGCTTTAGATGACCAGAGGCAAATTGGAATAGCTTCTTTAATAACAATTGTTACCTGCTCAGAGCCCATTAGGGAAAGGGTGGGCTATAAATCTAAAATAATAAACAAACAAACAAATAAATTGTCAATTACTTAAAAAGGGAATGAGCAAAAGCATAGAGAATTCTGAAGTAATACAATTTATTCTTTGAAGGGATTTTTATTTTCTAAGAAACTTCACAGATACCTGATTAAGATAAGAAAAGGAATATTTTCTTTAGGGCTGGCAATCCTGAATGTCTACCATCTATATATATAAAAGCAAGTGTCCTGACTTACTTCAATGCCCAGCCCAAACCCCTGGACCTAGAAACCTGGGGAGTGCATTTCTTCCATGACGTAAGCATTCACTAAGAAGGGGTTTTTAGAAATTCCACCCCAAGGTGGTGAAAAGGGGTAACATGTTTTTATATAGGGGTAAAGCTCTACTTTACATCACTGCAGATGGTGACTGTAGCCATGAAATTAAAAGATGTTTGCTCCTTGGGAGGACAGCTATGGCGAACCTGGGCAGTATAATAAAAAGTAGAGACATCACCCTGCCAACAAAAGTCCGTATAGTCAAAGCGATGATATTCCCAGTAGTAATGTATGGCTGTGAGAGCTGGACCATAAGGAAGGCCGAGTGCAGAAGAATAGATGCTTTTGAGATGTGGTGCTGGAGAAGACTCTTGAGAGTCCCTTGGACTGCAAGAAGATCCAATCAGTCAATCCTAAGGGAAATCAGCCCAGACTGTTCTCTGGAAGGCCAGATGCTGAAGCTGAAGCTCAAATACTTTGGCCACCAAATGAGAAGGGAGCACTCCCTGGAGAAGATCCTGATGCTAGGAAAGACAGAAGGCAAAAGAAGAAGGGGACGGCAAAAGATGAGATGGCTGGACAGTGTTACTGATGTAACAAACATGAATTTGAGCAGACTTCGGAGGATGGTGGAAGACAAGAGGGCCTGGCGTGACTTTGTCCATGGGGTTGCAAAGAGTCAGACTCGACTGTGCAACTGAACAACAAAAAAAGCTCTACTGTGTGGCTGGCAGACTGCTGCCTACTTGCACACCTCTTTCTCTGATTGGTCAGCTGTGGAGCTCTGTGTTCTGAGGTAAAGATCAGTTAATGGAGAGTGCAGACAGTTGAACAAATGTCCAGACTGACTCATCAATGTCCAGCCCAGGCCCCCAGACCTGTGTATTAACATTGCTTCTGCTGCTGAGAAGGCCATAGGGTTGCCAACTCCATGTTGGAAAAGTCCTGGAGATTTGAGGGGTGGAGTATGGAGAAGGTGGGGTTTGAGGAGGGGTGGGGTCTCAGACAGGTACAATGCCATAGACTCCACCCTCCAAACAAATAATTTCCTCATGGGGAACCATTGCTGCCACTCTCCAGGTGATGGCTGGAGATCACTCAGAATAACAATTGCTCTCCAGATGGAGATCAGGTCCTCTGGAGAAAATGGCTGCTTTGCAGGCTGGATTCATTATACCTTGCTGAGGCTGCTTCCCTCTTGCTTTGGTCTACACTGTGATTTCAGACCACTCATAGGCTTTCAGCTAACGCATAGGGTTGTTGTGCAGACCAAAACGAGAAGTCAGCTCTAAACCAGAACAGGGATTTTTTCATAACAGTTGGTATGGTGATCGCATTTATAAATCTTCCAGAAACAAAACACCCTCCCTACCCAAAACAAAAAAAACAAAATTAAAGGTAGTTAAATGCTGTAGCGAAGCATGGGTTTCAGGATAGTCTATAATAAGTATTGCTCAGCAAACCACATCCAGTAGTACTTTTGCCAATTTATAAAGGATGCTGATTGGGGAACTAAGTGGCTGGTAGGACAAGAAGAATGTCTAATCTGTCTTTTGTCCCTAGTGTGAGAAACATACAGTCTATTCCAGTAATAGTTTTCACTGGACATCCATGGAAGCTGAAGGACACGGGATTATAACTACACACACCCCTCAGCCAGTTGTATGGGGCTGGTGGAGGTCAGAATGACCACGTGGTGTTTGTTGGCACAGACATACCATATCCTTTTCTTCCAGCCATGTTTATGTTAAGCAGGCCAGGTCAATTTCTTTTTCCAGTTTTGTGTAGTGGTTAAGTGTTAGAGCCCCGCGGTGCAGAGTGTTACATCTTCAGTACTGCAGTCCTAAGCTCTGCTCGTGACCTGAGTTCGATCCCCAGCGGAAGCTGGGTTTTCAGGTAGCCAGCTTGAGGTTAACTCAGCCTTCCATCCTTCCGAGGTTGGTAAAATGAGTACCCAGCTTGCTGGCCGGAAAGTGTAGATGACTGGGGAAGGCAATGGCAAACCATCTCATAAAAAGTCTGCTGTGAAAACGTTGTGAGAGCAACGTCATCCCACAGTTGGAAACGATTGGTGCTTGCACAGGGGACCTTTCCTTTTCCTTTCCTAAGTGTGTGGACTCTTATCTGGGAGCACTGGGTTTGATTCCCCACTCCTCCACTTGCACCTGCTGGAATGGCCTTGGGTCAGCCATAGCTCTGGCAGAGGTTGCTCTTGAAAGGGCAGCTGCTGTGAGAGCCATCTCAGTATCACCCACCTCACAAGCTGCCTGTTGTGGGGGGAGAAGATATAGGAGATTGACAGCTGCTCTGAGGCTCTGATTCAGAGAGAAGGGTGGGGTATAAATCTGTAGTCGTCTTCTTCTTCTTTCCAGCAATATCTCATAGAGGTGTGCAGTTTTGTGCTTCACTGATCTGATGTCGCACAGTTTTAGAGTAGAGGTAGGAGGAAAGGGGCCCTGGTATAATTGACTCTTGAGATGTTACAGAGGTTAAACAGTCAGTGAGCATCTGTGCCAAGCACAGGCTTTCTTTGATAGGTCCAACCTCCATGCTCTCAATTGCACTGGAATAGTGCATTCCTCACCCATCCTTCTCCAGGTAAAGATTTATCCCAGCTGCTACCTTCCCAACATCCATAATCAACATTATAGTGTATACAGAGGAGCTGTACAACAGTCCATGACTTAGTCACGATCAATACTCCTTCTAAGCTATGGAGTCTTGTGAGACAAAATTATACTTTGTGAGCTACTGGCATTAAAGCTGAGAGCGAGCAATTTGGCTGCTGCATGAATTAGTTTGCTCTGGGGCCATCCTTCCTGAGCTAAGACAAAAATGTGTGAGCTGGAGGCTAAAAACCTGTGAGCTAGCTCACACTAACTCAGCTTAGAGGGAACACTGGTCATGATGTGCCGAGGTTACAGAAGTCCAACAGGTATTGTTTTATGTTAGACATGGCTCCTGGCTTCCAGGTAAGTAAGTGGTGTAGCTCTGTCTCTCTGTTGGGCAGAGAGAAGCTTTTTCCACTTGTTCCATTTAGTACCTGTTCTATGTGTGGGTGAGAGAGCACGTGATATCAAGAGCCATGTTAGTGTTAGTGTCCATTGGTTGTCTGCTTTCACAGTGTCATGGGGGCATTATTGTATGCCACTCCTATATTAGTGTATTGTGATGTGTTTGTTGTAGACTCACATGAAACTTCTGTGCTCTCTGTTTTTCTAAATGTCTTTCTCTTTTGATGAGTGAGCAGAGAATATTGACCATCAGTGATGAGACAGTGCATGGGGTTTAGTATTCAGCTGTAAAAATAATACCAAACCAATCAATCTATATTTAAAAGCTAGGGTGAAAATCAGCCAACACTATAAAACCAGCAATGTTAAAAAAGTACAAAAGAGTTGTTCACAACTACACACTAACTAGCAAAAGCTTGAGAATATATGATAGCAGGACTGCCAGGCAGTGGTAGGAGAAAAATATTTTTTAAAACATCAGTGTAATATGCACTGCTGTGTCACTTCTAGCGAAAACCTATATATTGCATTCTATTACATAAGAACATAAGAGAAGCCATGTTGGATCAGGCCAATGGCCCATCCAGTCCAACACTCTGTGTCACACAGTGGCCAAAAAAAAGAAGAAAAAATTATATATATATATGTGTGTGTGTGTGTGTGTGTATATATATATATATATATATATATATATATATATATATATATACAGTGGTGGGATTCAAATAAATTAACAACAGGTTCTATGTCCTAATGACCATTTTAACTATATCAAAAGATATACCGAAAGGTAGTTTAATAATTCATGCATTAAATACTGCAATAAGAACAGTAAAAGAGGTAAAGACAACTAGATTATGTTTAAAGAAAGATTTATTGAAGATATTTCCATATTGGGAGTTCTGGCCCTCACATTTAAAGGGATGGCACACCTTTTCAATGCCTTCCTTTCATAGCAAATAATGAAGGATAAGGGCACCTTCTTTTGGGGCTCATAGAATTGGACCCCCTGGTCCAATCTTTTTGAAACTGGGAGGGTATTTTGGGGAGAGGCACTACCGTCCTCCACTGCGAAGACTGCCCATTTATACTCACTCTCTGTTTCCTATTACCAGCCAGTTTTTGATCCACAAGAGGACCTGTCCTTTTACTCCATGACTCTCAAGCTTTCTAAGGAGCCTTTGATGAGGAACTTTATCAAAAGCTTTCTAGAAGTCAAGGTAAACAACATCTATTGGGTCCCCTTTGTCCACCCCCTCAAAGAACTGTAACAGGTTAGTGAGGCAAGATCTTCCCTTACAGAACCCATCCTGAGTCTTCCTCAATAACCCGTGTTCATCAATGTGCCTGCTCATTCTGTCCTTGATAATGGTTTCTAACAACTTTCCCGGTATTGAAGTCAGACTGACTGGCCTGTAATTTCCCGGAAATCCTCTGGAACCCTTTTTAAAGATGGGGGTGACATTTGCTACCTTCCAGTTTTCAGGAACGGAGGCAGATTTCAATGAAAGATTACATATTTTTGTTAGAAGATCAACAAGTTCAACGTTGCGTTCTTTCAGAACTCTCGGATGTATGCCATCCGGACCTGGTGACTTAGTTTTTAATTTGTCTATCAGTTGTTAGGACCTCCTCTCTTGTCACCTCAATCTGACTCAGGTCTTTCAACACCCCTTCCAAAATTAGTGGTTCTGGAGCGGGCAAACACTTCTCGTCTTAACTTCTCAGCCATTTCCCTACCCCTGATGTAGCCCATCTTTGTATTCAGGTACTCATGATGTTATACATGGTTTACTAGCCTTCCTCTTTAAATCCGCACAACCTTGTGCAGTAGGTGGGACTGACAGACACAGCACCATCCTTAGGAGATCTAACTCAGACTCTCATGCAGGTCTATGCAACTGGGCTGCATAGGGAAATGGCTTTAGGATTGCACTGATAGTGAATGATTGAAATCAGCCTGTGAGTTTTGCAGGAATCTGACCTTCAGTCTTCCCAGTCCAGAATTCTGATTGCAACAAATCTTGGCTTCTTCTTCTGGCCAATTAAATAAAACACGATTGCTCCTAACTTTGAACAATTTGAACAATTGCTTTGAACAATTTTGAGGAAGAGAAGAAGAAGAAGAAGAAGAAAAAGAAGACCATAGATTTATACCCCACTCTTCTCTCTGAATCAGTCTCAGAGTGGCTTACAATTTCCATTATCTTCTTCCCCCACAACTGACTCCCTGTGAGGTAGGTGGAGCTGAGAGAGCTCTTCCAGAAGCTGCTCTTTCAAAGACAACCTCTGCAAGAACTATAGCTGATCCAAGGCCATTCCAGCAGCTGCAAGTGGAGGAGTGGGGAATAAAACCCAGTTCTTCCAGACAAGAGTCCGCACACTTCACCACCACAACAAACTGGCTCTTGATAGAAAGGATAAACAGGATAGAAACCTGGTAAACTAGTCACTAACTGCTGTTAATACACCTATGTCCTTAGTAATGTTTGATTTTTTCCCTCTTCAGTGTTGGATCCAACCATTTTCTCGCCATAAATACCAACAACTGTCCATAACAATATAATTCCCAGGGTCCTGGGTGGGACGTGCCAAAAAAGTATCTTTTCAGGTTCAGGTATATTGGACTGGGAATATATTGGTAATTCCAATATTCCTGAATTCCAGATACCTGTATGGTAATTGGATTTGGAGGGTCCCCCCCCCCCATTTCCAGTTTTTTCAGGACCATTATTCTGTATGGGGAATGGCTGGGGAAATGGAACAGTTGTTTTGAAAGATTTCCAGGTGGCCGGGGGAGTTGTTTTTAGAAGAAGAAGAAGAAGATATTGGATTTATATCCCGCCCTCCACTCCGAAGAGTCTCAGAGGGGCTCACAATCTCCTTTCCCTTCCTCCCCCACAAAAAAAACACCCTGCGAGGTGGGTGGGGCTGGAGAGGGCTCTCCCAGCAGCTGCCCTTTCAAGGACAACCTCTGCCAGAGCTATGGCTGACCGAAGACCATTTCAGCAGGTGCAAGTGGAGGAGTGGGGAATCAAACCCGGTTCTCCCAGATAAGAGTCCGCACACTTAACCACTACACCAAACTGGCTTTTAGAGGCACAAGCACCACAATCGCAGGGAAGCTGCTGGTGCCTGTCCTTTCAATCAGTGGCTCCCGACCTTTTTGGCACCAGGGACCAGTTTTGTAGCAGACAATTTTTCCACGGACTGTGGGGGGTGGTGCAGGGGTTCTTGCTGCCCCAGGCCACCCTGCTCCCATGTCCCTGCCCCCATGGGGGTCTTTAAATACGGGGGAGACTGGGGCTGCTTCTGGCCACCTCCCCTGGAAGGGGAGGCAGCCTCAGAGCGAGGCCACACTGCCTCTTTCATCCACCACCGTCTTTGGAGTGAGGCTGTGTGGGTGAGCAAAAGGGGTGGTGGAGCAAGCCTGCTCTCCTCTATGCCTGGGAAGCAGGGCTTGGAGGAGAGCACACGCCGCTGATCCATCCCACCGCTCTCAGCTTCCCAGATCTGTGACCCACCCAGGAAGCCAAGAGTGCTGTCCCTGTGCAGCCTGGATGCTAACACACCATGGACCGGGACCGGTCCATGGCCTGGGGGTTGGGGACCCCTGCTTTAAATAACCCCCAAGTTTCAAGTCGATTGGACCAAGGAGTGAGTCCAATTTTATGGGCCTCTGAACATTATTTCCAGTGGAAGGGGGGACAGAAAACCCTGCAAGCTGCTTCCAGGGCAAACCCCCCCCCCCATGTCTGCAAGTAGGAATCACTGACAGACAGCGAGTTCAGCAGAACTTCTACAGAACTCAGTAATCCCAGAGGAACCACAAGCCAATGTGTCAAGCCAGAGAACCAAAATCAAACCAGAGAATCTTGCAGTGGAACCTGAAGCGGGGTGGGGGTGGGAGGTTCAAGCCCGTTACAACCAGTGTACAGACTGCTATGGAAGTGTCAAACTCATTTTGTTATGAGGGCCGAATCTGACATAAAGGAGACCTTGTCTGGCTGGGCCATGTCAGGCTGGGCCATGTGTGTTCCTATTTAAAGATTAGGTAGCAAAGATACAAACTTTATAAAGGACACAAACACAAATATATTTCCTAAAAAACTTAAAACATGCTAAAAGCATTAGCACTTGTTGGTCTTAAAGGTGCTTTCTTCGTATTTCTCCCACGGGATCCAGGGAACTGGGCAAAGGAAGCTCTGGCTCTTTCCTTCCTTCCCCAGGGGACTGGGGGGGGGGAAGCCTCAGCAAATAGAAGGAAGAGAGGCTTCACTCAGTATCTCTGCTGTGCGATTGAGGGAGCCTGGCAAAGCAAGCTATTCCTCCTCCTTCCTCCCCAAGGGAGGAGCCTCAGCCAATGGAGAAAATAGAAGTTTTGCTCTGCAGTTCCTGTGCAATTGAGGGAGCCTTGCAAAGCAAGCTGTTATACAGAAAGGAGAAAGAAGGAAGCAGATGACAGTCAGTTGCTCAGGGGCCTGATAGGAGCCCTCCGAGGGCCCGATTCGGCCCCCAGGTCAGATGTTTGACACCCCGGCTTTGCAGAACGAAGTGTCACTCTGGCAATGTGAGCTTAAAAGGCTGGCCTCCCTAAAAAAGCAGTGTGCCAACCAAAGCTGGTTATACAAGCTTGAGCAAACACGGGTGGAGGACTCACATGTCCAGGCAGAGGTGTTTTTTTACCATCACCTGAAAGCTACTACAGTTGGGGCACCCAAACGCATGCCACAGAACCCATCTGAACAGATCAACCGTTGGCTGGGGAAAAGCCCGGCTATCAAGCCTTGTTTTGCATACATGGCAACATGCTCCAATATTTATCTCTCTGCAAAAAGAAAAATCTGTCACCTAATTTGACTGCCATTTGCCAAAAAAAACAAACAAGCCCGACGCCCCCACATGCGTTTGCAGCCCACAGACCTTCGCCTACTCATCCTTCCAGGAATGAAAGTGGGCGGGGCTTCCTGACTCCGCGAGCACGCACGAGCGAGCGGAGCCCTTCTTTGCCGAGGGGCATGCCGGGTCTGGTAGTCTTTCAAGCCTCCTGCCTGCTGCGCTACCAAGCGCAAGGACTACGAGTCCCAGAAGGCGCCGCGGTGGTTAGCTTGAGCTGCTTTTTCCTCTGCGCCTGGGTTTTAATCACACGTGGGAGTGGTGAAGCTGGAAGGGGCTGGAGGGAGTGAGACGCAATTCCTGGCAGGGCGCGCGTCTAACTTGTTCGCTTGGGCTTTTTTGCAGTCTGGTGGGGAAAAGAAACTGGTGAGTTTTAGGCACTTAGAGGGGAAAGTCCCCATTGATCCAAGGGTGCCCGACCAACAAACGGTTCTATAGAACCGATAGCGCATTAGGTAACGGTTCCATAGAACTGGTGCGAACCTGCTGAATCCCACCACTGTATATATATATATATATATATACACACACACACACACACACACTGTGGCTAATAGCCACTGATGGACCTCTGCTCCATATTTTTATCTAACCCCCTTATGACAGCACCTGCCTTACGGTCTTACTGGATCGCTTCTATGTGCTGTTTATGGCTACCCCAGCCCCTCTTTCTCCTCAGTTCTTCCTTTTTAAAACTTTTACCTCAGGACTATAAAACTAAAGGGGAGGGTATGATATGGATTTCTCTGTTCAAGTCTCTTCGGGGTTTTTGCTTTCAGATGGATGTATAATACAATTCGTAGGGGACCACAGCAGTTTTGTTAGTTTTCCCAAATTATAGGTACCAGAGAACTTTAAAATAAACCACAGATATTTAATTCAACACAAAGTCTTCAACTGGGGATATGGGAGATATTTACATGGGCTAAAAAGTATCTCACACAGTTAACAAGGTGCTCAGTTGTTTCAGGCTTTCTAATATCTTCTTTTTCTTAGATCTCTCAGTTTCACAGTTCCTATATATAATACACTCTCCACCCCTAGTATAGGCTGGTCTCTTGGGTGTAATGTGGCAAGTCTCTCAAGTCAACTGGAGCCTCTACTCCCAGCCCATCAGACTCCTAGACCCACATATATTCCCTCAACCACCTCTCTAGCTCTTAAGAGATGTAAATATGTGTCTGTGACCGTTCAGGTCTTCACAGTGACTCTCCTTCTTAGTCACACACAGCCCCTTGCTGTTTTTATAGAGCTAGCAGTCAGCTTTTTTTCTCAGTCACTATCTCAGCTCCCTCAAAGACCAACTCTCTCAGACTCTGTCAGGCACCAACTCTCTCAGACTCTGACAGGCACTAACTGACTCTCCTCAGCCGTTAGCTGACAATCTCACACACTGAGTTTCGAGCACTCTGGCCCCCACCCTCAGGTCACCTGACGCAGGCTCTGTGTGTCTTCAGTTTTCTGTTTAACCCATACCTTACCGTCACACCCCTTTTGAAGCTGTCTATGCTTGTAGCCACCGCCACCTCCTGTGGCAGTGAATTCCACATGTTAATCTCCCTCCAAGCTTCCCCAAGGGGTTTGACTGTATTTACCTTTTCTTTCAGTTTCCTCTTCACATGCCTCCTCATCTCAGAGAATTTACGCCTTTTAAAGTTAAACGTGGTTGTGCCGGTTTTTTGGGGCAACTCTCTATTTATACAAATGGTGAAATCAATAACATTATGGTCACTGCTCCCAAGTGGTGCGATCACTTTTACATCTCTCACCAAGTCTTGGGCATTACTTAGGACCAAATCCAGGATCGCCCCACCCCTGGTAGGTTCTGAGACCATCTGCTCCATAGCACAGTCATTGAGAGCGTCAAGAAACTCAATCTCTTTCTCTCGACCAGAACACATATTGACCCAATCAATCTGCGGGAAGTTAAAATCACCTATTACGACACAGTTTTTACGTTTAGCCACTATCTATAATCCTTCCATCATATTATAACTGTCCTCTATCTTTTGATTTGGTGGGCAATAACAAACTCCCATAGTTAAATTTCCTTTTGGGCCCTCTATTTCGACCCAAAGGATTTATAGGAAGGAATCTAATTCTCTGACCTCAGTCTTACTGGACCGTATACTCCCTCTGACATACAGAGCCACCCCACCTCCAACCCTTCCTTCCTTATTCCAATTCACCAATTTTACTTCGAACACTTCTAGCATTTGCATACAAACATCTATAATTTCCCAGGCAAGCTAGGCTTGCAACTTTCCTCCTGCCGCCTCGAGACTTTGGCAGACAGTCCTTACCATTAGTCACCATCTCAGTGGACAACTCTGATCCATTACCCAGTAGAAAAGTAACAGCTAACCCTTCATCTCTTTGAGATGAGCCCTCCAGAAACAGAGACATTTCATCTCCTGTCAGCTTTCCCCCAAGATTTAGTTTAAAAACTGCTTTGCCACCTTTTTTATTTTAAGCGCCAGCAGCTAGTTCCATCTGGGGACAAGTAGAGACAGTCTCTCTGCCCTATAGAGAGACAGAGCTACACCACTTACTTACCTGGAAGCCAGGAGCCATGTCTATTACAATCAGTATTCCATTATATTATTCAAAAGAGAAAAAAGAGAGATATAGGAATGCATAAAAATACATAGGCTATATAGTCCTTATAGGGGAGAGAGAGAGAGAGAGATGCAGTTATTTGGAATTAGCTGCCTGGTTTAGATTTTACAGAGGCTGATGGAGGGGGTGAGATAAGGAGGGAGATAAGAGAAATTAACTCTTTCTCAAAACCACATTCTTTTAAGGTTTTGTTGAAGCCATGAATCATATAATTTCTGTAAGAGAGAAGACTAATTAATCTATAGTTAGGTCCTTTATAGTTCCCTTTTTATACTTTGGGATAATTCTAGTCTTTATTCATATATCTGGAAATTTACCCATTAAGATAACTACTGTGAGAATTTGGGCTAATAAACTACTCAAAAATTTTACTTCAGCAGGTACCCTATTGGGGCCAGGGGCTTTTCCCACCTTCATTTTCCCAATCAGAGGCCTCACTTCTTCACTGGTAACAGGAGGCCAAGAGATTCTCAATAGCTGGGAATGCCTCTGTTGACAAGCAGGCATCAAACAGCTTTTAAAAATTATGCTCCCATGTTTGGGCAGAGATACAAAAAGGTACAATATTCCTACAGCCTATTGAAGATGATACCAACTTCCAGATTGCTTTGTATTATTTCTCTTCCAGGCCCACATCAGGAAATTCCAAGCCTTTCTAATGGTCTCTTGCTTTTTCCATCAGCAGATCTAAAATCCTGCTTACGTTGGGGATAATGTGTTTCCCCCCCCCCTCCTGTTCTTAAAGCAACACTGCTACCCACATAGTTCTATTGTACTTTACATTCATCACAAGTTCCAGTGAGACTGGCATACCTATAAACGAAAATAAATAAAAAAAAATTATGTTACAGTTGAGAGAGAGATTAGACTACAAGTAGAACATTTTAATATAGAAATATTGTATGTAAGAACTTGCTATATTCAGTGAAAAGCATTGTGATTTGTGTGTGTGTTCCATATTTTCCACATGCTGTTACCCATAAATGACATCTTTATATTATATTGGCACTCCATTGTGGCAGCTGTTTGTAACAGATCTCATTGCTGATGGAATCCAGAACAGATGGCCCAACAAATGCCTGCTCTTCTTTCCTCGCCTTTACTTTGCTTTCTGTGCACTTAAATGTTCCTGTAAGATTTTAGTCCCTTTTCTTTGATAGTTCCTAGTCTTTTTCTTTATGCGGTCTAGAAGAAATGCATCTTCCAGCCAATGAAGGTGAAAATGTTCTGGGAGCAGCTCTGTTCCCCTCCTTGAGAATATTTCAGTTGCTCCCTAGATGCTCTGCACAATAATGATTTATCTTCTCTCTGAATAACATCTGAAAGAGCAGTGCCAAGAGTGGCAAAAAATTAGGCTTTTAAGCATTCCACTGCTTACTCAGAACTACATTTAACTGCCAACTGAATTTCTCTCCTTTGTTACAGGCTTTTACTACATTTAGAGCCTTTCTTTCTTTCCCCTAGCCATTCTGGACATCCCCTGCTTCTTATCTGTTTATACCTAACTTTTTCTCCCCAGAAGAGACCCAAAGTGCCTTACAACTCCAATCTCCCTTCCTCCATTCTATCCATACAACCACCACCCTGTGAAATAGCTGGAAATGGGAGTATGTGACTGGCCCAAGATCATCAACGCATAGAAGAAGCAAGGTAGTAGCTCTCTTTATTTAGTACAGCATGGTAATGGTTGAACTCAGACCAGAGAACTGGGCCAATGGGGCCAACTATATACACTTCAGGGTTCCTGCGCAAGCATGCCATTGGATAATTCAAACCAGCAGGGGACCCGTGATTGGAGCAGGGGAGCAGGGATTTGGATCCTACTGCCCATTGTTCCTGAGTCCCCAAGCTCAGTCCTACAGGTGCCAATGAGCCAGGCAGAAACCCCATTAAATTAACACTTCCGTTCACATACACAACAACTACAGTTGATAAAACTAAGTATAAGGCTTAAAACTCAAATTTGAAATGGTAATGGCCTGCCTCACAATATTGTTACAAGGACTAATTAGATCAGGGGGTCCCCAACCCAACCCCCAGGCCACAGACTGGTATCAGTCCGTGGACTATTAGCAACCGGGCCATGGAGCGAGGCAGAGGTGCGGCACCGCCCCTTTCATCTGCCTGGGTCCCAGGACAGCGCAGCCTCATTCCCCAATAGAAAGAAAGCATTTAAAAGGAGTGCAGTCCCTTTAAATGCGACGGCCAGAACTCCCTTTGGCGTTCAATTATGCTTGTCACAACCTTGCTCCTGGCTTCACCCCCAATGTATCCTGGCTACAGCCACAAAGTATCTTGGCTCCACCCCCAAAGTCCCCAGATATTTCTTGAATTGGACTTGGCAATCCTACTTCCAACTCAATTATTCTATGATTGTAGATAGCTTTTTTCTGGGGTTTGAGAGGTAGTACATAGGACATAATTGCTTCCAGGTGCCCTCTTTCAAGTGTCAGAGCCCAGGTAGCCCTCTTGGTTTATTGGGGGGCTACAGGTGATGAAAAGGCAAGGGAGATGTCTAGAGCAACAGTGGGAGAAGACTGGGGATGAATCCAATCAGACACAAGTAAAAGCTAATTTTAAAGTGTACTCTGTGCAGTGATGGCAATTATGGTATATATCAGGCATGTCCAACTTCAAACAGGTTGTGATCTATTTTTTCCGGACAAAAGTGCTGGCGATCTACCACCATGAAAATTAAGTTTCAAATTAGTTTCAAATTAGATTTTAACCCACCAAAGTTGGGTTCCACCCCCCCTCCATTTACAATGCACCTTCTGTCATTTACTTGTAAGCAAAATAAGCAAAAACAAAACAGAGAGACGAAGATCCAGAAAGCTGTGAACAGTTTTTCTTAAATTTTTATTATAACTTTCTTTAACTGTCTTAATAACTTTCTTTAACTTTTATTGAGTAATTTGTGTTAAATGTAGGTCAAGTATAGATCCAGACTGATCTTGCGCAATCTTTAAAACTTCGCTCTTGCTAATTAGTGAGATGTCTGAGTCTGCATTTCATCCAGCAGCTTTTTGAAGTTGGGTGAATATTGCCTGAGGGCCAGTCTCAGGGAATCCTGGAGATGTTCATCTGTCATGTTGGAACGCTGTGTACTCTTTGTCATTTTCAGATGGGAAAACGCAAATTCACACAAATAAGTTGAACCGAAACAGGAGTGTACAGCTTCACTGCATCTTTTCAAGTTGGGAAATTTGTCTCTAAGTACTAGCTTCCAAAACGATTCTTGCTCAGCATGGGTCTTGAGAAAAATGTCATTTTTAAGGGTTACTGTTTTGTTTTCAAGAGATGCCTTGTTCAATGAGTAATTTTTATTGACAGCAGCTGTAGTTTCCTTAATGTCCATGTCTGCTTTGAATGGGTATGACAAGTACTCCACAACGTTTTCAATTCTTTGGAAGTCACAGAATCTTTTTTCGAATTCCTGGATAACAAAGCAGATTTCTGTCACATCTCGTTCTGAAAAACAAAATTTAGATATTGTCCCAGATGGTCCTGCGTATTAGGAAAATTATCAAAAGTGTTGTTTGCAAGGTCAGTCATTATCAGCTCAAATTTGCTCTTGTTGGAAGAAACTGTACTCATCATCTCGCCAATGCATTTGTTTTTACCTTGTTGTTCAACGTTCATATCACTTAGTTCGCCTGTAAAAGTGAGAAACGCCAGATCACAAAACCATTCCTCATCTTCCAACTCTGCTTTGTCATCTCCCATCTCCTCCAAAAACCTTCTTATTTCATTCAGCAAATCATGAAATCTGCAGAAATTTGTGCCTTCTTAGCCACCTTACATCTGTGTTGAAAATGATTTCCGCTGCCCCTTCATCAAGAGTAAGATTGAAAAGCCGTCTTTGAAGTGATCTTCCACGAACTGAATTACAATTTTGAAAGTGATGTCCATGGCAGTTTTTGTATTGAGTCTCTTGCTTGCCAAAACTTGCTGGTGAATGATGCAATGGTAAGAAAGGAAATCTGGAA
This sequence comes from Heteronotia binoei, assembly GCF_032191835.1. Classification (NCBI taxonomy): domain Eukaryota; kingdom Metazoa; phylum Chordata; class Lepidosauria; order Squamata; family Gekkonidae; genus Heteronotia; species Heteronotia binoei. Next base: position 57,077,786 of record NC_083224.1, read on the forward strand.
AGTCATCATGCTGCCTACAGAGGCCTAGGAAACCGTTAACCTCACCTGTCATTGCTCTTGCTCCATCAGTAGTGATGGAAACAAGTTTATGCAATGGAAGATTACACTTTGTCACAAAAGAATGAAAAGAGATTAATATTTCCTGACTGGTACTTCTCCCTTTTAAAGAAATCATTCCAAGTAGTTCTTATTTAACACTGAAGTCTTCAAAAACCATCCAAATAAAGACTAGTAACTGGGCTATGTCTCTTATGTCTGTAGATTCATCCAGTTGGAGTGAGAAAGCAACACAAACTGAAACACCTTCCAACAATTGTTCAGTTGTGTCTCCACACATCCACACAGTTGTGTCTCCACATGATGGTGTTTCTTGACAATTGTACATCTTGAACAGCAGCTATGATCTCTTTCTTATTCTTAAATCCTTCAAAAAGATTGTCTGCTGCTTCAAGAAAACAATCTTTTACAAATTCTCCTTCACTGAAAGTTTTGCATTTGTTTGCGATCAGGTTGCTGATCTTGAAGGATGCCATGGTTGCATTGACCAAATTTGACCTTGGCTTTGCCATCAACTGTTGCTATGCAGCCAGTTTAGATTTAAGTTCTTTGAGCTTCAGTTTACGAATTTAACTTTAGGGTGGAAAATCACCATCAAACTTATTGCTATGCAGATCCTTATAATGACACTCCAGATTACCCTTTTTGGGCTAGGATACAGCGACGTTACAAAGTAGACAACAACACTTGTCTTTCACCATGATGAAGAAGTAGTCCATTTCCCATTCATCATGAAAGTGGTAGGTTTTGCTCTTCTTTGGAACACTCATCTTGTTATACTGGGGCGGCTGGGGTGCTAAGTTAACACTGGCTGAATCTGGTCCACAACTGTCACTGTCCCAAAGTATTAAAGATCAACAGGAACTGAAGACCTCTGGATGATGCCAAAACCACACATGCAGTTCTAAAAATAAAATTAAGAATTCATCATACTGGCACTAATAACCAAATACTACCACATCAAACAATCATAAAAACAAACAAACACCTGTCCAGCAAACCATGAGACCAAGTGGGGCTGGTGATCTACCTCTGACCCCTCTGCAATCTACTGGTGGATTGTGATCTACCTGTTGGACATACCTGGTATATATGAAATTGTACAGTTTACTCCTCCCCTAATATCTGTGTGATTTAGTTTGGCCCTGTTGGCTGCAGCTCTTGTTTTCAATTTCCAGTTTTGTAGACTTGCTGAAGTTGTCCGTTGTTGGAGTTGTCCCCTTGCAAATAGATGTCTGATGTTTTGACCCTGCTTATTTCTGCTGAATGGACCTGAGAGCAGGGTGCCTGAATTAGTATTCCAGTCTGGAAACCCAAAGCCAAAGGGGGCAGGGACATTATAGCAGTAAAGAAGCAACACTTTCTCTTCACCATTGTTTCTGTACAATGTAGGCCAGAAGAGCTGTTCCAGGTAGACGTCTGTTGGGCTCTGGCTTTGGTGGCCTGCTGTGACTGTTTAACTCAGCACCAATGTTCCCTCTAAACTGCAGTTTTGTGAGCAAAAATTCTACTCTGTGAGCTGCTTTACTGGCATTAAAGTTGTGAACTACTGCATAAATGAATGTGCTCTGGGGTCATCCTTCCTGAGCTAAGACAAAAATGTGTGAGCTGGAAGCTAAAAATCTGTGAGCTAGCTCATGCCAACTCAACTTAAAGGGAACACTGCTCAGTAATCCGTGGATAAAATCTCTCACATCTATTCCAGTTTGGACTCTGCACACAGTCAGATGGTGCCAGTACTCCCTCTAAACTGTGGCGTCTTCTGAGCAAAAATTCTACTTTGTGATCCACTGGCATTAAAGTTGTGAGCTACTGTATAAATTGGTTTGCTCTGAGGCCATTTTTCCTGAGCAAAGACAAAAATGTGTGAGCCAGAGGCTAAAAAAACTGAGCTAGCTCATGCCAACTCGGCTTAGAGCGAACATTGGTGCCAACTTGGCCAGTTGCTTGGGATACTTTTCAGTTTATTCAGTCTGAGGATGTGGGCAGGATCCTTGGAAGATTGAGGCTTACCACCTGTTTGTGTGACCCTTGCATTTCCTCCAGGGAGGGGCTTACTGGCTGGCCCAAAGGAAATAGAAAGAGGAAAAAGAAAAGAGCAGAGTAGGCAGCTGCACAAAACAATATAAAATAACTGTAACGTTCAGGAATTCAGGGTGATTCCAGGATGAGAATCTGTGGATTTCCTGACTTGTCTGCATTAGGAAGGAGGGCTTCTCAGAAAGGTAACAAAAGGTGATTGTATTTAGGCACAGTGGGCAGAAGGGCTCGCAGTAAATGTAAAGTCCCCTTATCAGGGCCAGTGTAACATTAGTATGTATCACTGTATGTATCACGTACTCTGAGGACCTAAGCCAGGGGTGTCAAACTCATTTGTTATGAGGGATGGCTCTGATATAAATGAGACCTCGTTGGGCCAGGCCATGTCTTTACCTATTTGAGATTAGGTAGCAGAGATATAGACTTTATAAAGGACACAGGTAAACACAATTAAATTTTAAAAAAACTTAAAACATGCTTAAAACGTTAGCACTTGGTCTTAAAGGTGTTTTCTTTGTATTTCTCCCAAGGGATCCAGTTGCTGTTGTTCAGTTGCACAGTCAAGTACAACTCTTTGTGACCCCATGGACCAAATCATGCAAGGCCCTCCTTTCTTCCACCATCCTCCGAAGTCTGCTCAAATTCATGTTAGTTACATTAGTAACACTATCCTGCCATCTAATCTTTTGCCATCTCCTTCTTCTCTTGCCTTCTGTCTTTCCCAGCATCAGGGTCCTCTCCAGTGAGTGCTCCCTTCTCATTTGGTGGCCAAAGTATTTGAGCTTCAGCATCTGACCTTCCAGGGAACAGACAGGGTTGATTTCCCTTAGGACTGACTGATTGGCTCTTCTTGCAGTTCAAAAGACTCTCAAGTCTTCTCCAGCACCACAGCTCGAAAGCATCTATTCTTCTACACTCGGGCTTCCTTATGGTCCAATTCTCACACCCATACATTACACATTCTCACACCCATACATTACTACTGGGAATACCATTGCTTTGAAAATATGGACTTTTGCTGGCAGGATGATGTCTCTACTTTTTATTATACAGCCTAGGTTTGCCATAGCTGTCCTCCCAAGGAGCAAACATCTTTTAATTTCATGGCTGCAGTCACCATCTACAGTGATCTCAGGAATGTGAAGTCTGTCACTACTTCGATGTCTTCCCCTTCTATATGCCAAGGAGTGATGGGGCTGGATGCCATGATCTTAGTTTTTTTTATGTTGAGTTTCAAGCCTACTTTTGTGCTCTCCTCTTTCACCCTCAACAAGAGGTTCTTTAGGTCCTCTTCACTTTCTGCCATTAGAGTGGTATTATCTGCATATCTGAGGTTGTTGATGTTTTTCCCGGCAATCTTAATTTCGGCTTGTATTTCATCCAGGCCAGCATTCCGCATGATGTACTCTGCATATAAATCAAACAAGCAGGGTGACAATATACATTCTTGCCAAACTCCTTTTCCTATTCTAAACCAATCAGTTGTTCCATTCCCATTCTGACAGTTACTTTTTGACCCTTATACAGGTTTCTCAGGAGACATGTGAGGTGGTCTGGTACTCTCATCTCTTTAAGGACTTGCCACAGTTTGTTTTTATCCACACAAAGGTTTTAGCGTAGTCAATAAAGCAGAAATAGATGTTTTTCTGGTACTCCTGTGCTTTCTCCATAATCTAGCAAATGTTGGCAATTTGATCTCTAGTTCCTCTACCTCTCCGAAGCCCAGCTTGAACTTTTGGTAGTTCCTGATCTACATACTGCTGAAGCCTAGCTTGTAGGATCTTTAACATGACTTTGCTGGCATGTGAAATGAGTGCAATGGTGTGATAGTTTGAACATTCCCTGGCATTACCCTTCTTTGGAAATGGAATATAAACTGACCTTTTCCACACCTGTGGCAACTGTAGCATTTTCCAAATTTGTTGACATAATGAGGGCATCACTTGAATAGCATTGCCTTTTAGGACTTTGAATGACTCAACTTGGAAACCACATCTCCGCTTGCTGTGTTGTTAGTAATGTTTTCTAAGGCCCATTTGACTTCACATTCCAGGATGTCTGGCTCAAGATCAGCGATTTCACCGTCATGGTTGTCAAGGACATTGAGATCCTTCTTGTGTAATTCTTCTGTGTATTCTTGCCACCTCTTCCTAATCTCTTTTGCTTCTGTAAGGCTCCTACCATTTTTGTCCTTTGTCATGGCCATCTTTTCACCTTGATTTTTCCAGTTTTCTTGAAGAGATCTCTTGTCCTTCCCATTCTATTATTTTCCTCTATTGCTTTGCATTGTTCCTTCAGGAAGGCCTCCTTATCTCTCCTTGCTGTTCTCTGGAAATCTGCATTCAGTTGGGTGAATCTTTCCTTTTCACCTTTGCCTTTCGCTTTCCTTCTTTCCTCAACTATTTGTAAAGCCTCATCAGACAACCACTTTGCTTTCTTGCATTTCTTTTTCTTTGGGATGGTGCTGATTGCTGCCTTCTGTACAATGTCACAAACCTCCGTCTATAGTTCTTCAGGCACTCTGTCTATCAACTCTAGTTCCTTAAACCTATTCTTCACCTCCACTGTATATTCATAAGGGATGTGATCAAGGTCAAACCTGAAAGGCCTAATGGCTTCCCCAGTTTTCTTCAGTTTAAGCCTGAATTTTGCAATAAGTAGCTCATGATCTGAGCCACAGTCAGCTCCAGGTCTTGTTTTTGCTGACTGTAAGGAGCTTCTCCATCTTTGACTGCAGAGTATATAATCAATCTGATTTCTGTGTTGCCCATGATGTCCACGTATAGAGTCGCCTTTTAGGTTGTTGGTGTTTGCTATGACCATCTTTTTCTCTTGACAAAAGTCTATCAGCCTTTGCCTGGCTTCATTTTGTTCTCCAAGGCCAAACTTGACAGTTGTTCCGGTTACCTTTTGACTTCCTACTTTGGCATTCCAGTCCCCTATGATGACGATGACATCTTTTTTGGGTGTTAGTTCTGGAAGGTGTTGTAGATCTTCATAGAACTGGTCCACTTCAGCCTCTTTTGCGCCAGTGGTTGGGACATAGACTTGAATTACTGTCATATTGAATGGTTTGCCTTGGATACGGACCGAGATCATTCTGTCATTTTTTATTTTGTATCCCATTACTGCCTTCCTCACTCTCTTGTTAGCTATAAAGCCCACACCATTTATTCTATAGGACTCTTGCCTACAGTAATAGATATAGTGATCCTCTGAGTTAAATTCGCCCATTCCCATCCATTTTAGTTCACTAATTACCAAGATGTCGATGTTCAGTCTTGCCATCTCTTGTTTGACAACATCTAGCTTACCTTAATTCATAGATCTTACATTCCACGTTCCAGTGCAGTACTGTTATTTGCAGCATCGGACTTTCCTTTCACCATCAGACACATCCAGAGCTGAGCGTCCTTTTGGCTTTGGCCCAGCTACTTCACTTTTTCTGTGATTACTTGTACTTGCCCTCCGCTTTTCCCCAGTAGCATATTGGGTTACTGTCCATGAGGTTTTCTTGGCAAGGATACTGGAGTGGATTGCCATTTCCTTCTCCAGTGGATCACATTTTGTCTGGGTTCTCAGCTGTATATTATATTATATTACATAGTATATTACATATACTAACTCATCTTCCGCTATATGCTAAAGTATTATTTTCTTATAATGGCAAACTATAATGTTGCTATAACTTCTTGAAATACGAATGCCCTCCATTTAAACCCACAAATAAGAAGCCAGAATGACACCCTGATTTATGGACTTCAGACCTATGACATGTCTGCTTTTTATCACCCTCCACTGCTGTTACAGCTCAGTTTACTATACTAAACAAATAAACACAGACCCCAATTTGTGATTATTTTAATCTGCTAAAAACATTCCCATGACTCTACATACCAACTCACTACCCACTTTCTCTATAGATGGCTTGCCATTCCATTTTGTCTGATGAAGTCTCCTGAAGAGCATAGGAAAGCTTACATTCTGAATAAAACTTAGTTGGTCTTGAAGGTGCAACTTGTCTACTGCTTTGTTCTATTGCTTCAGAACAACACGGCTGCCCACATGGATCTATCTACAGGTCATATATGGTTCTTTTTTGGTGCATTTGTCACTTTATTGTATGATGCTTCACGAGCCTGTACAAGGTTTTTATCATAATTATGTGTACTTTTGCCTATAACTATTGATGTTTTTAACTTTTGACCGCTTACTAGTTCTCTTACTAGTACTTTTGGAGGTTTTTGCTTGGTTGGTTTAGTTTCTTTCCCCTTCTCTTTGTGGCTGATAAACTTCCTGGACACCACACAAGGGACACATAATTACAAAATTGTACTGGAAATGAATAGATTGGCAAACATATCTATATGCCTCCAGCTACCACCCCAACCACATCAAACAATCCATTTTTTATAGCCAAGTCCTACACCAGGGGTGGCCAATGGTAGCTCTCCAGATGTTTTTTGCTTACAACTTCCATCAGCCCCAGCCATTGGCCATGCTGGCTGAGGCTGATGGGAGCTGTAGGCAAAAAACATCTGGAGAGCTACAATTGGCCACCACTGCCCTACACTATACTTGCATCTGCTCCAACCCCTCAGACAGAGATACTTATTTGAATGATCTACAGCAAGCATTTTTGCAACTGCAATATTCTCCTGATATGGTAAGAAAGATGATTGGAGAGGCCAGAATGATATCCAAGGATAGCTTGCTATGAGACAAGCCCAAAGAAAATGACAACAGAACACCACTGGTGGTCACCTATAACTCACAACTCAAGCCAGTTAAAACTGCATTATTAATGACCTACAACCCATGCTGGATAATGACGCTTCCCTCACACAGACACTGCAGGGCTGACCTTTTCTTGCTTACGGGTAGCCTGCTAACTGAAAACAGCTTTTCACCCGCAATGATGAGTAACATGGATTCTGGTGCCAAGGCCTGCAACAAACCAAGATGCAACCTGGCTCTTATATAAATCCTAGCAACACCATAAGCAGACCCAGCAACAACAGCAATAACATGTTGCTTATCTTCTAATGTGATTGTCTACCATCACACGTCAGCAGTGCCCTTCCATCTTTGACAAAAAATTAATGAACATAAGTCTGACATTAGAAAACACAACATTCAAAAACCAGTGCGGGAACATTTTAACCTTCCAGGACATTCAGTTGCAGACCTAAGATTAGCAGTTCTTTTACAAAGGAATTTTAGAGAGATTAGAGAGACTGCTGAATTGATAATGAAGTTCAAGACATCCATCTGGACTTAATGGAGACCTAAATTTCCTGTCTCATTACCGATGCTGACCCCCCCCCCCACACTACTCTTCTGCATATCACACCTAATCCAATCACACTCACACCTGCTATTGTATTTAATTTGCTATTGTCACTTGTCTGTTAATGTCATTTAGTATCTGAAATCACCCCACTTTCCAATGTATAGGACAGATGGACTCATGTTCTAGTTGTATCTGAAGTGAGCAGTGACTCATGAAAGCGCATACCCTGTCACAAATTTTGTTAAGTCTTTAAGTCACTACTGGACTCTTGCTCTTTTCTACTGCAGTTTAAACCTGACACTACCTGGCAGCCCATGGCAGGGGAGGGGGGATTGCCTCCTCTGGGAAATCTCCGTCGGGGGTCTTGAGTCCCACTACCCCCTAGTAGTTTCTGTACAAAGATGTGGGTTTGGTTTTTTTTGCAAAGCTTTGGTTTATAAATGTGTTAACATTTATATTTTAGCATTTGAATTACATGTCACGGATATATGTACTTTAATAACCAGTGTTAGCACTCTCCAAATATTAAGGTTTTTTAAAAGCATAAGCAATTTGTACACGAGTAAACAAGTAAAAATGTATTGTGGTAACTGTGCTACTTCGCTACAGACAAAATAACAATATTGTCACTGGCACCTTTAGGATTAACAATTTTATTGCGACATATTTCGTGAGCCACATACCAGTGTGTCCGATGCATGAATTGTAAGAAAGTAAAAAACTTAATTAAACTATCAAGGGTGGAAGCGGGCGTCAGTGAACACAGTGGTATTTGCTTCAGCATAAATATGCATATCGGAATACAAAAATTTTGCCAAGAAGTTACACGACGTAAATGTCACCCTGAACTTTTGAACTTCGACCTTTTTATTATGACGCGCCATAATCTGAGATTTCTCGCGAGAGAGCTAGCGATAAAAAATTAGTGCGTTTTGGAGAAAACTCCACAAACCTCGGATACACTAGCACAACCTATTATAGTTATGAATTGCCGAACAACTCTTATTCCAAAACATATGTTCTCGCGACAATTGCTGGGTGGCACAGGCCGCCCAGGCACAGGATCGTGACTACGACAGGATTTGTGCTGTCGAAATCTCGCGAGAGCCCGTGCAGGGAACTTTGGTCGTCCCCGTACCGACTGCGCGGACCCTCCTCCGAGCGCCAGGACGCGGCGGGCGCCATTTCAGGGAGCAGTCGCTTCTGCTAAAGCCCGCTGTGAATCTCCTTGTTCGGTAGCTTCCTTGACTTTGGCCTTTCCTGTAGAATTCTTAGAGGCCCACAGCCTTTTTCTTGTTCCCTATTCGCTTTTGTTTTCGGAAGAATTTCGCCGTTGCGGGGGCCCGATATTCCCTCCTTCCACAGCACGACCAGAGTCAGAGCGAGCAAACAACGATAGCAGCCGCCTTCCTCACAGACACCTGAGCTAGAAGCGCGACCCCCGGCAGCGCAGGTAACTGACCTTCGCCCCTGGGCTCCCCTTTCTTTGCTTCTCGGTGGGGCGCGAACGCGTTCGACTTGGGCTGAAGTGAGTGTAGCAGCCGCTCCATTGTGTGAGGCCTTTTTCATGGCGGGCATGTCGTTTTTCCTTACGTGCGCCCGAGTCTGGCCTCTCGAGACTTGATGTCCGGTCCCTTTGGTTATGCGCAGGTATAGGCATCTGTTACGCAACCGGGGGAGAAAAATGGGGAAGTAGAGTCGTATGAGAGGAGGGTTCTTCGGATCCTTCCGCCTAGCGAGATTTTACGGGCCCCAGCGGTTGTCTGTATCCCGATGGTAGTGGTGTTTGCCGTAGTATCCCTAAATTTCACCCACTGCTTTAAATATTACTGCGGGAAAGGATTTAAAACTTCGCAATACTTATTCAGGAAGGGCTGATGATAATCGCGAATAATGGTGATTAGTAATGGGAAAGTCATAGCAACTCGCAGAGGAGTAGAACATTTATTTACTACTGGTGTAATTTTTGAGCTTATATAGCTGAAGTCACGTGGGTGGGAGCGGAAACGAACCTTGCCCTGTGTCTGCAAAGGTTTAATACCGGTACGTGTAATGCTAGGATGTACGTGTAGTAGATTCTGTGATACACTTTAAAAGCTTGTGTCAGGTATTTACATTCTTAAAGAAAGTTTGTCAGGGTAGGTAGATTTTACTCATATTAATCTTTCTTCATCGCACGTTTTTCATTTTTAAGTAAGAACCAAACCATTGACTTTTATTTAATAAAACCTTTGTGCTTTGTAAGAGTATTCAGAATTTTAGATCATGATGCCTTTTATCATGTAGAATTTGTTTTGGTGGAAAGTGTGAGGGTAACTGAAGGAAAATCTTTGAGTTTAAGGATGATTTAGGCTTGTTTGTCTGAAAGAGTCCTTCTGTCCACATTAAATTCTGCTTTGCTTTAGCAGTTGAGAGGTGTTTCCAAACGGTATTGAAGTGTTCACTTAGTGGTCTATTAAGAGGGAAGGGTGAAAATACCCACTGTTAAGCTCTTGGTCTAAAATGCTTAGTCTTTACAAAAGTTCAGAGTTAGTAGCGTTTGTGCAGTACTGTTTTTTTTCCTTGATGATATTTATAATTTGCTACAAAATATTGCATCTAAACTAATTTAACATATTTAATATTTCCCAACAAAGTGCAGTGCAGCCTTTTATATAGAAAAAGGCAACTTTTAACTGTTTGGCATAGGATAATAATTCTTTTTAAAACCTGAGCTTTTAACATGTTTGTATCAAATACAGTTTGTTGTAATTGGATTTTAAAAAATTATGCATGGTGCAGTTGAAATGTGTTTAAAATAGGTTTTTTTATGTTTTAATTGAAGTTTTAAAATTGTACACAGACTTTTATGAAACTTTTTTAGTATAATTGTGCTAAATCACTTTTAATGGTACACAATAACACTTGAAACCTTTTGTGAAAATCAGGTAATACTTTGTGGGGGGTTTTTGCATTATTTATTTGAAAGTCATAGTTGAATGGTTAGATATAACCGTGTAGTTCTGGAGTGGCCTCTTAATATAAGTCATATAAAATAAACATCAGATGTTTGAGAGCTGCAAGACATAAATGTTAGATGCTTGAGAGCAGGAAGGAAGGAAAGCAAATAGATGGGGAGAGGAAAAAGGGAGAGGTGGTAGAAAGAAAAAAAACTTAAACTTTAAATGCACTCTTCAAGCCACTGGCTAGCTTGGTTTGGTGAAGTGATTTAAAGAGATAAATGCCTTCTTCTAGGTGGTGGAGGCTTAAAGAGCTACATGTGGCTCCCGAGCCACAGTTTGGCCACCCCTGGTATAGGTGGACATATTAACTGAATGCTGTTTTTAAACAGTAATGAGCTACTCTCTATATAGCTTCTTCCTTTTGTGCTTTGGGAAGATCAGTCTTCAGCAGATTGTGATCTTGTATCTGAGATGCTTCTTTCAGCTTGTTAACTATTTTTGTTTTTTTTGTGAGTGTTCCATTGCTACAGTAACCATTTACAACAATGTACAACTGTGATGTTGGCTAATATTAGTTCTCGACTACAGTTGTGAGGGAATAGTTTGTCAAAACATCACTGATATTTAATTCAGATGGAGCCTGAAAGTATGGTTTAGTCCTGCATGAAAGAGTTTTTGTGCAAGCTATAGCTTGCTATTTGAACTAGCAAATTATTATTTGCCCTTGCTTTCTAAACTAGGATTGGGAATCTGCGAAGTGGTAGCAATTCCTTAAACTGCCATTACATGAGTAATGGAGAAAATGTGCTATCTATTAAGCCTTTTTCATGTAGCATCCAATCACGATTTGTTATATCTCAATCAGTTTGGCAGGTTTGGCTTATTTGAGATTGAAAAGTTGACTTCCAGCTCATATACTTACTCCTTTATGCTACATCATTCCCATTTCGCCTAAGTGTTTAATTTTCAGATGTTCTGTCAATTAAGTGCATTTTTTGTTAGTTTGTGAACTTCATGTTTCTGTCTTGGTTAGAATTAAATCTGTTGGGAAACTTCTTGTCCCTCCAAAATAGCAGCTGTTATTTTGCATATGCAAGGAAACAGATGTGTCAATATCCTAGAGATATGCTGCCACATATAAGTAGGCTTCTCAGATGAGAAATTGATCTTCGATATTTAACAAGTATTGCTTGTGTATCAGCTCCTCCCCCCTGGCTATTACTGTTTTCAATTATTGGCATGGACTTATGGATACCACTTTGCTAGATATATTCATTACCATTTCAGAAAGCTATTTATTTTATATTCAAATATTTTATATTTTGAAAGCATATTTTGTATTTGACTGGACAGTTTGCCATTTGTACAGATGGTGGTTATAAGCATGAGCAGTATAATGTGTTGCTCATCTTGAAAATGTAGTTCTATCACAAAAAAGGCTGTATATTTTAGTGACTTCTTTTTTTTGTTTAAGTGTTAGCCAATGCAGGTCTTCCTGTACCTTTTATGAGCCATGTTTGGACATTGTTATTAGATTTCCTTTTAACTTTGTCTAGTCTTGCGCAATTTGCCTGTCATAGCATCTTAAAACATGGCCAATTCTGGAATCATCCATTGCTGGACATAATCTTGAATAATAGCTTTAGACTACTGTTTCCTAATTAGAAATGTTTCTGGTACATGATACCTACTTCCTCTTGCCGTAAAGCTACACACAATTACTGGGTCAAGCTGGGAAAACATAAAATGTTTTTTTTAAAAAGCAAATCAGTTTTCTCCAAACAATTTAAAATACAGGTTTTTCCCCCTCCATGCTACAGTTATATTTTCAGATAGGTATTCCTTTCTTGGGGAAGTGGTGTATGTTCTCAGTCTTTCTGCAGTTTGAATAACATGCTGCTGTTTGATCAGGTAATTGTCTTCAGTTGCAATATTTTTTCTTGTTTTCTGTCTTTGATTTGTTCACAGTCCTTGTTTTCAGTCACTCTTTTTTTTGTTGGTTTTTCAACTTGGTCTTGAAAAAAGATCCCTTACTAGGAATTTACATGTATTGATATGCAACACTTTTCAATTCAGTCTAATGGTAACATTGGATAACTGTTCTGATTTGTTGCAATCAGGTATCAAAAGTGAGTTGTGCTTGCTGAATTAGGAATTGTGCTTTATAATCAAATCTGGGAAAGATTGTAATTGTCAGAGCTATGGATTAAGGCCAGGTTGCTCTGCACGCTTATCCTAAATTCTACAGTGGGCCTCTTTTCAATATTGTATTGCCATGTTCTGCATCATGTATTTTAAGTATTGTTAGCTGTGACTCTTAACACTTGAATCTTAATTGATCTGTTTACTTTGTTGTTCTCGGTCACTGGATTCTGAATGCTATGGCATAACTTAGTCAAACTTGCATCTCTTCATAGGCATGAGGGTAATATTTTGGTTGTTTTTGGCTGTACTAGATATAACAGAGTTTAGTAATCTTTTCTCCATTTCAATTACCGTAAGTACTTCTAGCTGTACGCATTTTTGATCACTTCAGAAGTCTCCCAGTAGCAAACTATCAGCAGTCTATTAGCTGATCCTATAAGAGGTTCTGGGGTTGTCTTATCTGCTTTTAAATGTTTGATCCAAGAAGGCAGTAATTTATGACAGATCTCATGTGATAAGAAATAAAAATTTGGGAGGCACTTCTAATCTGAAGCTGTAATGAGCTCTCCCCTCCCCCCAATCTAAGGGATGTTTCTCCTACATCCTGGTGGAGGTAAGGGAACAACACAAAATTAATTGGTTTTACAGTTCTAGGATAGCTGTGTTCTCTACTTAACTTCTTTGAATTTTTTTTGTATGAGCAACCTCTGAAGTTGAGTAAGAAGCCTTAAAAGTAACTTTCTGCCAAATGTGTGTTTTGAACAAGCACTCTAGAGCAAGTTAAATGGGAGAGTATCTAGAAGAATATATGCACCTTCAAGAACTCCGTTTCATTCCATATGCAGAAAGTTGAGTGGACCGGCAACTTGTTCAGCTGTGAGGGTTATTTACCCCTGGTTCAAAAAGCTTGATTCTAGCTTACAAATCAAATTTAACATGGGTACTTTAAAATGTTCTTCCTTGTTTTGCTTTTAGGGGTTGCTTGAGGCCTGCGGCCTGTATGTTGCTTGCCCATTGACGAAGCCTGGGCTCGTCATGGTACAGAGACGTTGAGAAACCCCGCTGTAGAGCAACTGCAATATGAGCTGAATGCAGTAATTTCTGTGTGAAATCTTGTTCTATTTAGCCAGGAAGTCTACAGAGGATTGTAATAGTATGTTGTAGCCTTTTAACAGTTAGTCAACCACTTGGGGGGCGGGAAATGCAGTCCACAGCTGATTGTTTCAATTAAACAAGCTCTTCTGAATGTCTTCTAAAACTTGTAAATGTCTAAAGCAATGAGAATTTACTAGACTTGAATAGTAAACATGCTTGTTTGTAGGGTGCTTCTTAAAAATATGAAGTGTATCCACTTTAGCAGAGAGCAATAGGCAAATAAAAAACTGGTGTTTACATCACTTATTTGGCTGAATTTGCTAGTTGCTTGTATGAGCTAAAATTTTATCATCTCAGTAGCATTAAATGTCTTGATGTTTGTTTCAAAACAATGTTTAAGTAGCTAACTTGACTAAATAATTTTGTTCTTCTTTCTAGGTGTCCTGAAAAAATGGCTGATGATATTGATATAGAAGCAATGCTTGAGGCTCCTTATAAGAAGGTGAGAAAATGTACTGTAAGGTCTTTAGCAATATTCATTTAGCATTATTCATGAAACTACTGCTGAACTGTAAACTAACATCCCTGGAGCCCTCATGATTTATCTTATTGGACATGCGTTACATGTAACTTACGAGTAACTATATGCTGTTAATGTAATTATATTGTGCAGTAGTTTCACTTCAGCGTGATGAATAAATGCCCATCTATCTCTCTTTGTAGACTTGCCTAACGATATCTCACCTCTACTCCCATGAATTCACCTTTGATTCCAGTGTGAACTGTCAATCATAAGGTAGTAATTGAGTGACGTATCGCTGTACCGTGGTCCCCCTAGGTAAAACTCAACCGACCAACAAACAAAAACACTCTCCTAAAAACTACCAGCTCCATTTTGGTATAGCAACAAGGTGAATGCAATGGTTTGGGCAAATAGCAGGGTTCCAAGAATAACCTCTTTACCCAAGTTCATGGCAAGCAAATCTTAGCCTGCTTAATGCAAGAAGAGTGACTGCTTCTTCTTTTAACGATAGACTGGTGATTAGTCTTTAACAGGACAGGTGGCAATCAGCTGTTGTGCGAAAGACCTTTCCAAAATTCTTGGATCCCTGAATAGTTCACATTTTATTAAAAGTATGGCAAAGTATCACAGTCTACTATTCATTGTGGAAGTACACTTCTGTTTAGTTATTCAATTTAGAAACAGCTAATTTTGTTAGGATTTCTCTGAATTTCTGAATGTTTAGTACATAGCTTCAGTTCTAAACAGCCACTAAAGTGACATAATTCTTTAGTGTGGACTTTTTCACCGTGTTAGCAAAACTTGAATTTTGCATGCAGTAGCACTGGCTTCACAAATTTATATAAACTTAAAATAATATAGCAGTTGAACTCATGGTGTAACTGGTGTGATAACTACAATAAACTTAACAGCATTTAGTAGTCTATTCTGGAATATGCTTAGTGCAAGTATGTGGTACCAGTTTTGAACAAGTCTTTGTAACCTTTTAAAAATTGTGTTTAGTTTTATGTAATATTTAATAGTTATATAATCATAATTTGTAATAAAAGAATCATGTGTGCTAGTTTAACATGGATATTTTCCATGTAAACAGGTATGGAAATAGGGAATATTTAGGCTGGACTGGTTGGATTATTGATGACTGACTTGGGAGTCGACGTTACTAAAGCAGTGTGAATCCCTGTTTGCTTCAGGGCGAGATGTGTGACAGAGGTGGCATCAAGTTCTTACAGTCCCAACCCTCCAACGAAAATGGGCGAAGATCTCAGGAATGGCATCGGTCACAGGAAATCGATAGTGGCTGGCTGCTAGCTTGGCCACTTGGGGCTTAGGCAGAGATATAGCCTTGGTACTGGTCAAAAGGGATCATAGTCCATGAAATTGCTTTTAAACGTGAAACTTCCTTTTTATGTTTTATTTATTTAACCACTTCAGTGCTGAAAACTACAGGATAACTTAAGTCATGTAAGGAAATGTATACAATTTAAATATTTTCATAATCAGTAATTTTTGTTTTTATAATTTTATTACTTTAAATATAGCAGCAAAGTGGTTAAACAAGCCTATGTAAATTATTAGCCCTCCATTCTAACTGTAAAATAATTTAGTATTAAAATTTTTGTTTTGTATTTTCTTATCCCTGTTCCCATTACCCTTTTGACCACTTGAAATGTTTCCACTTCGTCCTCACGATGTTCTTCTATCAACCCTGCTTAGGATGAGAACAAATTGAGCAGTGCCAATGGCCATGAAGAGCGCAGCAAGAAGTAAGTCTTTACTGTTTTTCTTTAGTGTATACTTTGGACTTTTAGAATCAATAGGTATGGCAGCCCATCCTTCCCTCTCACAGTTTCAGCTTTGTAGACAATATTTTTTGTGCTATTTGTTGCTGCTGTCAAGTCACAGCTAACCATTGGTGACCCTGTAGGGTTTCAAGGCAAGAGATGTTCAGAGTTGGTTTGCTGTTGCCTGCCTCTTTATAGCAACCCTGGACTACTTTGGTGGTCTCCCATACAAATACCAGACAGGTTCAACCCTGCTTAGCTTCCGAGATCTGATGAGATCAGGTTAGCCTAGGCTATCCTGATAAGGGCATTTTGAGTTATATCCAGTGTAAAAAAAATTAAAAAGGTACTGCACAAGGAGATACACTGACACAGTCCTTGCCTTACGCCTTATTTCCAGCGCTTACATTCCACCCATTTTTTTAAAAATTACTTCAGAAGGATCAATGTCTAAAAGTTCCTACAAAACCTATACCAGTGCAAATGTTTTCTTGCTGTATGGTGCTTAAAGATAGTGTTATGATAGCTTAAAAACTAAGTGAAATAGATTTCTTGAGTTCCTTCCCTTCCCCTATTGTGCAATCTTAATATAAACTAGTTGCCATATGGTTGCTGTTTAAAAAGAGAAAAATGCTTGAGAGCTTCAGCTGTGAAACACCTAGCATTTTGACTAGTTTGACCCTCCAAGAAGTTGAAAGGCATGTGAATAACTTTTTAAAGAGAAAAATATGCTGGTACTCATATTTATAATTGCTTCTAGAGTAGAGTTTAATTTACATTTTTGTAGGCATCTGTGTCTATCATACAGGTGCATTTTCTGTAAATGTGACCTCCCTTGTAAAAGATCATAAAGGATGTGTGCAAAATTCAGAAATATAGCACATCTTATTGATTACACTTTTCTCTCTCTCCCCTGTCCAGTTCTAATGGTGGAAGAGCAATTTAATCCACCTTTCTTGTTAGCAGATGTTTTCTGTGTCTAAATCTGTTGCATATTGTGATTAACTTAATCATTTGGGAGCTAGTTTACTGTTGCATTGGGTTATCAGTGAAATATTTTCATTGAAGAAACATGCTTGAGATTGTTCGCAGCTTAAGGCTCAAAACCTTAAAAAAAGTTGCTAGTGTTCTATAAAATAGAAATTATGTCATAGTTTTGCATTACAAAAGTGTGCCCCCCCACGAATTTACATCAGCTGATGTTCTGGGAAGTGCTTTTGCTTTGGGTGTATTGGTAAATTGCCCAACTCTGATGTTTGCTTGGAGCATTTTAAATTCTCTCAATTGTTCAGAGCGGTAATGATGGTAGTGATATAATGCAGGAAATACTCACAGACATTTCATGTAGGATACTTTTACAAGAAAGCAAAAGTTATGAAACATAAGTAGTCTTGCAGTCAGCTGCCAAAGATCGAGCCAAGTAATCTCTTTCTTTCAACTAGCCATGATCTGTTGGGACAGTATTTACATAGCTGCCTCTTTGATGCTTATCTTTGGTGATGATGTAGGGCTCTACATTCTGTTCCCAACAGGTAGGAGGCTATGAGTATCTAGCTCATCTTTTCTACTGTGAGGAGTAGTTTTTGCTGTTTCTCTCCTCATACCTGGAACCCCATATTGCTGGAGGGGGCATCACCTGAATATCAAGGGCAGCATTTTGGAGAGTTGTGTGGGGTTGCAGTGAGGGGAGCAAAAGAGTTCAATTCCATTAGCAGAATTTCTCTCTCTGATTAAACCCTTTGTTAGGCCATTGGGTGAACAGCCCAAATGATTTTTCTCTGAGTTATGTCTTTAGCTAGCCAACATCCCCAGTAACTTCAAACTAAGATTTCTTGGCAATATTTAATGTCTTTGTCAAGAATTTACAGTTTGGAGCCATAACTTGGAAACTTTTTGCCTAATTTCTGCTCAGAATGACTAAAGAGGGATCCATAATGAAATAGCAAGAACAATTCTGTAAAAATGCTGAATAGATGGTGCAAAACATATGTAATATGTGAAATTCTTGTTTTTCAGACTTAGCTTATGGATAAAATTGCATATGGAGCCCAGAGTTTTGGCCCACCTGCTGCATATTATACATCAAAGTTTTTCCCATTTAGTCTATCATCAGGTACTTTACAATAGCTGGCCATCTCTCTAGTGAGGTAATATATCTAGGGCTAAACATTTCCCTCTCCTGACTATTGGATGCATACCTCATTTTAGTTTTAAGGATGGTGTATGGTTGCATGAATATATCCAGCCTATTTTTAATTGACCCTAGCATGTGATTCTCTGGGAGAATTTAGCTTAGTGATAACACAGAAAAACATCATACACAAAGGTAACACAGAGGTAATACATATTAAAGTAGAACGTGTTTACAGGTTATTTTAGGTATCTCAGTGGAAATTTGTTTCAGTTTTCATATACATGAATAGTTAGGAACAAGGAAATGGTGCAGAGTGATAGCTGTGGCATCCTATCAATGTATAATTGCTAACTAGTAACATTAACAATAATTATGAACTGCACTTAGGTGGGGCTTCTAGTGGCCTCTTATCCAGGTGGTTTAGGTTGTCTGTATACGGATACAGTGGCAACATCTTGTGGTCTTAGATAATTTGCTGGGTTTAGGAATACATTAATTTCCCTGCAAAGTTCTCAAACAGTTCTACTTAGTCTCATTAGACATACCTCGTCCTGAATAATGTGGTTAGCTGCCCCTCTATGATCTCATTTCCTCTGTTTTGACAAGTCTGTCCAGGGCAGCTCCAACATGGTAAATAAACATTTTGACATAATTAAACATATAGTATGTTGCCTTCTGCATACTTTCAGATGATGGGCAACTAGACATCCATGTGGCAAGTACATATATTTTCTAAATATCAGTTATGACCAACATAGGATGGAACTCACATCCTTCCATCCAGAGAGCACTTTATTATAGCAGCTTGTTAACTTGCTCTTTTATATTTGTTTGGAATTCCAAGGGTCAATGACATGGTCTTCTTGGTTAATCAAGAAACTATATCAAGCATGACTAATATACATTAAGATTTTAAATATATTCACTTTTGGTAGTATGCTGTACATAGTGTCCAGTGAATGTGATTCAAGATTACATCTTGGTTCAGTCACTGAACCCTCATGCATAAAAGTGATGCTATTTATGTCATGCATAGAGTGATAGCCTTGCCTGTGGTTTTCAAATGGTCTTTCCACATAAAGTTAAGCGAACTTTCTGAAATCCTTATATGTTCTGACCATGAAAAAATATTTTCTACTGAATATTTACTCTTCTGCAGATAGTTTTAATACCTTGGAGATAACAGCCTTCTTGGTCATGTCATTCCTAACTACTTGCTTATTGATACTGATCTGTGTCAAATACCTAGTATCAACAGAATCCATCCAGATATTTATATACTGTGGTAAGCTTGTCAAAGTTCAGTAAGTTGCCTGCAAGCTTATCAGAGCTGAAGAAGCATCATGCAGTTCTTTCATAAAAGCACTGAAGATTTATATTACTTCAAAATCACTAGCAAAGCAATCCTGACTTTGCAAGACGTGAATTCTTAACTTTTTTCTGTTGCAATTTTCCAGAGTACCACAGGATATAAAACTGCTTCCAACCAGTAGAACAAGATTTTTCTTACAGTTTTCTTGTGTGGTCTATTGGACATCTTGGCCAGCTTTCTGGATGCAGCACAAAATAGTATGTTTGTAAACAACAAAGTAAAAACCCATTGCTTTTTTATTTGATTCAGTGTTTTTGGATTAAACCTTTTGAGAGCTGTTGGGAAAGCCTCTTTCTGAGTTCATATGTTGGCAAGATTTTCTGTTTTGCATACACTTGAGATTGTTCAACCCTCTTCATATAGTACCTCTTCATGAAGGGTGTTGCCCTGGTGACAGGGTCTGCTGATGAACTATGCAAGGGTTGTTCTGAGCCACATTTTGTTTTTTTTAATCTTTAGCCGCAGGTTGATTCAGTAGCTGGAGCCATACAATTGAAGAGATGTTATGTCTGCTTTGAATTGAAAGGTCCTGAGTTTTATAGTAATCTGGGTTTGCTGTTGTTGGATTCCTGTTTTTCCTGTGGGTAAAATGAAAAATAATGCACATGAGAATTGCAGCAGCCTAAAATGAATAATTAAAAGATGCAAACTATGTTTTTCTTTGATAAAAGGGAGACGGATTTTAATCATTTTGATAGAAGACCCTTAGAAAGCAGGTATTTTATTCAATCTTGATGGGCTCTTTGCATTCTGTGATCACATTCTTGACCACAGATCAGTAAAATAGAAATGAATTGGGATTTATTTTAAAATGGTCCTAAGATACTCACCTGGACTATCTATTTGAATTTCATGATATGCTTGGATTTTATATGCTTTCTATGTTGTTGTAATGGTGGCCATTCAGAACAGCATCTGTGATCTTGGCTAAGAATTTCTGATCCCAGTCAGTGTATTGCAAAACCCAGTTTCAGAAACCTTTAGTATGTTTTAGAATGGCACAAATGTGTAGTATTCCCAAAAATACACTTAACTACAAATTAAGTTAAAGCAGGTATACAATATTAAAGGTAGCAGTAGAACAGCAGTCCTCCATTAATAGTTTCTCACTGACTAGAAAGGGGTAAGAAATTTTTTCCATAATGTGATTGTTCTTATTTAGAAAATCAAATTTCCATTGTCCTGTAAGTCTGCTGTGTGTCCTATTTTTGTATATACTAGCCTTATGCGTGCTATTTATCCAGTGTTGCCACTAACCTGGGGGTAAAAAATTACTTCCCCAGAAGAATAAGTGCTGTCAATAATTGAAAAGTAAATTGTTCTGAGTACTAATTTTTCTGTTGCTTTGCAGCAGGGTTGGGGGGATTTAAGATAGGGTATATATTTTAGAATGTTTTTTCTCACACTGGGGATTCAAAATAGCAAAATGAAATATCAAAATAAAGATTACAAAAATCATTTATACCCCCAAAACTGCCCAATACAGACTTTAGGCAGGCAGTGAGTTGTGAGGACATTTTAAGCAGTTGATGGTTCCACTGGTACAGTGCATACAGAGCCACATGCTAAGGGCCAAAAGTTTAAGAGCATCTTTGGCTCTTGTCTGGCAGTTTTCACTAAAGGCTTCTACCTCTAAGGCCTAAATATACCCCGCTTTTCCCAGTGGGGACCTGAAGTGGCTTACAATGTTCTACCCTTCTCTGTTTTATGTTCATTAACAACTCTGAGGGATAAGTTAGGCTGAGACTGTGTGATTGGCCCAAGGTTACTCAGCAAGCTTCTGTGGCAAAGTGGGGATTTGAGCCTGGGTCTCCCAGATCTTAGTGTGACTGACAGCTAAACCACTCTAGTTTAGTGGTAGTACTGATAGATGGGGCAGGGAGGATTTTTCTCCTGAAACATTACCTCATTGGATATATTTCTTACTGTTGAAGAGTACTAGTGTGGTATGGTTCTTAAGAGTGTCAAATGAGGATGTAGGAGATGCAGATTTGAGTGTCCATACTGCCTTCAAAGCTTGCTGAATGACTTTGATCCAGTAATTGAGGATACCCTATCTCACATGATTGTTGTGAGGATAAAATGGAAGAGAAGAGAATGATACAAGCTGCTTTATTTAGGTCTCCATTGGGAAGGAAGGCATGATGTAAATGGAATGAATAAATAATGCCTGATACTCAGGGAAATGTTGCTGTAGTGTGCAGCAAGTGGCCAAAACTCTGGAACCCATAAATAATTTTATCCGTTAGTGAAGTATGTAAAGCACGAGTTCCACATGTGCTGTGTGCTGTCTATTCAGTTTTTTTTAACAAAGTTCCATTGTTAATAGATCTTTTCAAGTCATCTTGAACCCATACCTCCAAATTATGTTTAAAAAAAAGTGCAGAGTGAAAAAATTGTAGTGCTATGCCCTTAAATGCATTCTGATTAGTTATCACTTTGAGTTCATTGGATAACATAAGCCACTGAATACACAGTAGTTCTCAGAGGGTGATACAAAACATAAGTAAGCTTTTGTCTTTTGACAAAGTTTGCAGTAGTTAGCCTGTTTTTATATGCTTTGCAAATTTGTGATGCCCATGCGAGACAGTTATAGTTACTAGTTCCTTCACTTGGAAGTGATCCTTGCTGCCCCCTTTGCTGAGTGGGAAGCTACAGTAGTCCAGATAATCTTAATATTTGCAAAGAGCAAAACTAAGTAATCGTTATATTTTTCTAGTGAATTGTAGTGCTAAAGAGCTGTGATCTGATATTTCTTGCTATATAGCAGTTGACTATTCCCATGGTGTTGCAGTACTGTACTGAAATATTTGTTATAAGAATACTGCTGTTAATTATGCCATTTGCAAGCATAACTAGATTATAAAATAAATAATGAGACTAAAACCATTATTTTCCATACAGGGGAAAAGGTGTTTGTAGAATGTAAACATGGCAAATTTCAGAGTCATTGCTATAGTTTTGAATTATAATTTCCTTTTAAGCCTGTTCAGATACCTTGCAGATTAAAATGCAAATCATTTGCATTATTTAAAGCATTTATAAACTGAAATGGTATAGGAATAGGAATGAACTCAGCTTTGAAGAGACATGAACAAAAAATGATTTTCTGTCTTGCTACTGTGTCCCTCAAGTTATGGTTAGTTAAAGGTTCAGTTTTAACGACAATTAATTGAATTGCACATGACAGTTTCTATATGCATCCTAGTTTGCAGAAGAATGGGCCGCATGCTTAATCCCAAAAACTGAAGGCAAATTTCGTTTGCATTACTAAATACCACCTCTGCTAACTGTGTCAAGTCCAGCATCCTGGATGCAGCTTTATCACAGATGACATGACAAAGAATTCATTGTGATTTCAAAAATGTTCTTAATTTGTATGTTGCAGTTTCTAATAGAATTAAAAATAATGAACTCCCAAATTCTTGTTAAAATTGCTTGTAAAGATAGTCACTGGGCTCTTAGGTTGTAGCTGTACCAGAGGAACCATAGGTATTATTTCTAAAACTGCCTACCCAGCAGTTCCTTAAGTGACTGTTTTCTTTAAGTAAAGGTTTGTAGTGCAAACTCTCAGAAATAATTTCATTATTACCTAGGGAATAGAATCTATGATGAATAAAATTTCAAGACAAATGTGAACTTCAGAGTAATAATGAAGCCTGTTTATTAAAAGCAATTAAAAAGCACTGTCTTTTCTATGTGCAAGGCATAGTGCAGGCTATTCTGATAGTTGCAAAAACAAATAATGTAAACTATTGTGTATTGATGAATATGCACATTTTATTAAGTTAAAAGTGCTATGTCTTGCTGCAGGTTTTGTGCTTTGTTGTAAACAGAACAGCACCAAGTATTTCTTGCTCATGTATCATTGGATCCTTCTGTTGGATCCTACCAAATGTGTTGCTAAATTAATTTTGTTCAGGTAATGGCACCTAGGAGACATTGAGTACACACTGCTTAACAATAGTTAAAGGCCAGTCATGACACTGAAATTCAGAAATCAATCTGAAAAAAACTGAATCTAGTGTAGTAATTGTATGAACACTTTTCTAAACTCTTCACAAACCGTAGAGAATATAAATAATATGGACAAAGATTAAAATGTTAATGTAATTCTGTCTTTGCTTTCTGGCACATCATAAGGTAAACAGTAACATATCAGAATTTCATCTTGACTTTGGCACCCAAATTCCATAGAGCTTTACTTTTAAAAGTATACTGGCATTTCTGTTACTATTTAAAGGTCCCTTAAGAAGCAGATAGTTAACTGGAAGTAGGTTAAACCATTGGCTCTAATGGAAATAATTCTTTATTTGGAGCATAATGTCCTTATGGAGCAAGTCTAGTGTACTCAGGCAAGAATGAAAGGAATGTCTCATTAAATGTTCAGTGCAGAGTAAATTGTGAGTTTCTGCAAAAATAACACGGTATATCTTTAGTTACCTGATATTTCTTACGTGTTGTAACGTGGTTACATGGTTAATGAAACCCCTGCTCAGTCTTGGAAGAAAGTAGACATTCAAAGACTACAGCAGCAATATGTTAAATTGATAGTGGATGTGAATGTAGTATATTACCTAAATAACATATGCAAATGAATTTGTTTAAATGAGTTTGTTGGCTCTACTCCTACTTGAAGATTGGCTAGTGTTCCATTATTTTAGCTTACTTCTGTATTATGTTTATATATTCAGACATAGCCAAAGAAAAATTAAGTACAGCTATAAATATAAAAATGTATAAATATTAATAAAACAATATTAGGATGCATTATCAAGTGATACCAGTTAGACATTAATAGCCTTCCAGAATTAAAAAAAAAAATTGAGACTCCTCCAGAGGACCTGTATATATGGCATCAGTCTCATTTTGTGGAAACTGCAGCTTGTGAAAGCAGCTGAAAAGGCTGTCCTTTGGAACTCTACCAAATGTATTTCAGATTGAGCAGATTTCCACAGAAAGTTTATAGCTACAGATCTTAAAAGCGAGGCAGGTTGGTTGGGGGAGGAGGCCCTCCAAATACTCTGGACCCAAACTGTTTAGGATTTTTGAGATCAGAAATTGCACTTCAGTTGGACTTGGTAGCAAAATAGTTGATACAGTTCCATCTGGATATTACCAGGACATGTTAACTGGCTGTTCATGCATGCTTGCTGCCTTTGAAAACAGGTTACCTGAACATGTTGTGTTTTCTTGCTCAGGAGAAAAAAGAGCAAGAGCAGAAGTCGAAGCCATGACAGGAAAAGAAGCAGAAGTAAGGAACGCAAACGAAGTCGTGAACGGGAGAGGAAAAAAAGCAAAAGCCGAGAAAGGAAACGCAGCAGAAGTAAAGAACGCAGACGTAGCCGTTCTAGAAGCAGAGAACGTCGTTTCAGAGGCCGTTACAGAAGTCCCTAGTAAGTTATTTTTAAGAAAAAAAACCATGAAATAAGTTTTATAGTTTTAAAGCTTTACCTTAAATTCTATGGGTATTTTTATTTCGAGTTGAATATTTTTTAATCATTCGAAATTGAGAAATTAAGGAGAAGTGTGGTCAAATATTATTCAGACCAGTAATGTAGTTCCCTACACCAATATGATTGTAGTGATGTACATTGGTGAAGGTTCATAATCAGGTTATTATTGGTGGTTAATAATTGAGGTATTGGTGAATAAGTTTGATTGTAATAGTGCATCTCGTGCCAAAATGCTGTCAAGAAAAGTATAAGCTTGTTACATGTATGCAATGTTTAATATTCCTTTTCTTTCTTTTTAAACATCTAGTTCTGGTCCAAAGTTCAACAGTGCCATGAGAGGAAAGATTGGCTTGCCTCACAGCATCAAAATAAGGTTTCTTTTTTAAAATTTTACTTTGGGCAATTAACTGGCTGTGTAAATATTTATGATTTTCATAATTCTGTGTATTTCCCCCCATAGCAGACGCCGTTCCAGGAGCAAAAGTCCATTCAGAAAAGACAAGAGTCCTGTGAGGTACACTTGAATTCTGCTATTTAATTTCGGTTAACTATAAAGTGTTGTAAGGCAAATCCCATTCACAGTTGCCGCTTCTAGAATCTACTTTCAGACTATTTGGATTGATGTGCTACTTTATGGATTGTGTTGTATAGTGGGCAAACCTACCTTTGTTCAGGACAAGTGAACACTTAATGCACTATGTTGTACTGCATAGTGGTGGTAATCATAATGTCCCAAGCACTGGATGTGTGTCTTCTGAAAGGTACCTTTGTTTCTGCTTGTCTTTAATTGGCATGTAGTGTGAAAGGCAACTGTGTTACACCTCTGGGGTGTTAACGCCATTTAATTGACTTGGTAGTTACATCCTGATGCATTAAAATCATGAAACATTTTCATGCAGGGAGGGAGAAGGGTAAGGTAAAAGAACTTTGGGACTTTTATCTGCCTCCTAGCTCCATGGTGATGGCTCCCATAAAGCAAGAAAATGCTACCTTGGTACAGGGGATGAAGCTGACCCCCTCCCGCTCAGCCCCAGGCAGCCAACATATAAGAAGATGCAGGTGGCGCCTGTGTTCCAGGTTCCTGCATGGTAGTGATTCTTCTTTAGCAGTGAAGCAAGTGGGCAACAGGGGCACAACAGAGCAGTTGGCCTTTGCCAGCTATGTCTTGCACACTTTTCTTTTGCCAAAACCAGTGGCTATGGAAGGCGGTACCATTATGCTTTTCCTGTGTTTGTTTGGTGAGATTTTCCTGCATGAATCAGAGTTCCACTGGTATGTAGGAACTCACTTCTGGCTTCTCCTTCGTAGTATTTCTGTACAGTGTGCCCAAATAAGGGGACCCCACTTTGAAAATGGGAGTAATTCTGTGATAAGAAGAGTGGAAGTGTAACTCGGGCATATGTTGTGTAACTGCTATGTGAATGAAGCTTGGACTTTGCATCCATACTTGCTACAATGTCACAGATAAATGGAAGTTTTGGAGATGGAGAAACAGGTACTTTTGGGAGAAGGACAGGGGGAAACCCTGTTCTGAATGTTACCCAAATGGCCTACATGGGTATATACCTTGACTATAGGAGTGTTTCCCTTTAATATGTTAGAAGCCTATACACGTGTGCTCAGGATTACTTTTGGAACCATTCTACCAGATGTATACCAGTGTCCAAAATTTGATCTAACACCATATAATGGTTTGCAGATTCTTAGAAGTAAACAGGCACTGTTTCAAAGTTAAGAATGTATTAAAAACAGAAAAACAAAGGGAATCAGCAAGTTGCATACAGAGATGGAAACATAGACACACACAGTAGATAACTTCTACATGTCCTAACCTACTAAATCCTAAGCAAAGCAAATGTTACTACTCTTAAGGGGAACTGGAGAGGGAGAAGGAAGAGGAAATAAGACATATGAGCCTATCCTGGTAAGTGATGTGCAGTAAGGTTTGTCAGAGGAAGGAGAAAGCAGCATTGGAGAAAGAACGCTGGGGGAGCAGAGTGCTAAGGGCACCTGCATTAAGGAGACCCCACTTTGAAAATGGGAGTAATTCTGTGATAAGAAGAGTGGAAGCAAAGGTGTAATTCGGGCACATGTTGTGTAACTGCTGCACCTGCATTAAGCAGTAGGGTAGATGAAGAATAATGCACATGTTCCCTACTATGAGTTCCCATCTGAGGATTTAAAGCCCGTTGCTGGAGCTCAGTGCTGAGATGTGACCTAACAGCTAGAACAAAGTGCTGTATTCTCAGGTGCCTTTATACCCCAAAAGTGTTGTTATAGGTATTTCTCAAAATGGATTGGATTGAAGCCAAAAGTTTAAACCTCATTGGTGGATCAGTGGGTCATAGTTACCTGGAAAGATATTGTGGGTGAAATTGGGGGCATCATGTCATCTTTGATGCTGTTTATAGCCCAGATAGAGTAACAGGCTAGGTTTATTTGGTTCCCATTTGGCTAGGTTGAATTTTTTTGAAAACATAGTGAAAGGGCGTAAAGATGTGAAAGTCTGAGATGGATGTGTTGACATGTTAGTCTTATCTCTCAGACAGTCCCTGTTGGTGTTTCTGTAATGACAAATTAGTTGCACTTTGCTGCACTGAGATTTTTCTGTCTTCTAGGTTATGGAAATATGTACCTTCCTATTTTTTCAAAATTTGGATGCAGCCAAATTAAGAAATAAAATAAAAAGGATGCCAACTATGTCCATATGTGCTGGTCTAAGAGCAGCACTCGAAGAAAACAAGAGGGAAATCAAAACGTTTTGTAATGGCCTTCAGTCTCAAAAATTAATTTATAGTTTCTTAAAGTATAAAAGTATATTATACTTAAATCCTTGAGGACTCTCAGAAATATTTGGGATGTACCAAGTAGGCTGTGATGTGGAGGGTCACAAATTATGGTTCAAGTATGTTGTTAACTCTCTTAAAATCTAAGACGATATTTATTTTGTTGATTTATATTCCACCTTTTTCCATGAACGGGCTCAGGGCGGAGAACAACATATTAAACAACAACAGTTAAAACTTACAGTTAATGGTCAATTTAACAAAATTTAAGACATAGAAACAACATAGGCGTATCAATTCCAGCATAGCTTAGTTTGTGTAGCTTGCAGGGGGTACATTCTATACACTTTTGAACCTGTGCCTGACATTTCCACCCAAAGAGTTTCCTGGCTTGACCCTAGTCCTGTTGGGTTTGCACTGCCACAATGGCACTGGTTCTGATGGGCAAACTGCAGTGATTCTGTTGGGCTTGCAAAAACACCCCCCATCTTTAGTTTCTACTGAGAGATTATCTGGTTTGACCTTAGTCCTTTGGAAATAATGGGGGATGGGGGCAATTTCTTTAGGGGGCTGTAACCTGGACCCCATAAATCCAACCATCACCAGCCTTGGAGGACAGGTAGAGGAGAGTCACCTGGAGATCCCCTGAGAGTCTGATGTTTCTAGGACATGATGAGTCTAGCCAGTGCCTGGATTGACCTGGAAATTCTGTCAGCTATTTCATGTTTCTTGATGAAAGATGTACAGGATGGAAATCAAACACAAGGGGTATTTGATAAAAATTATCCCTATCCTCCATTGTATGTTCAGTGCTTTTGGAAATTTTTGTTGTTGCTTCCTCACAGCATTATGGTGCATTCATATATCTCTGAAGGGGTCTTTAGCTTTTCTCAAACCTGCCTTGTTCTGAAATTTTGGGAGAAATTGCAGTGAAGCCTGGATGGCTGCTGTGTGTGGATAAATTTGAGTTTTCTGGCCTATATGGCAACCATTCCCCCTCCCCCGCCATTGGGATTAATATTAATAACACTAGAATATTGTTATACTAGTAAATGTAGGTTTTCTGAATTTCTAACTTCCATTTAAAAAAAAAAAAGTCTCTAGCCGCCTTTCTTGTGGAGATAAAAAAAAGGCATATCCTCATAAGGGAGAGGATTAGAGTTTTTTTGGGTTTTTTAAATGAAAGCTGGGAATTCAGAGAACCAGCTATACCTACCAGTACGGCAGTATATTGACATGACAATATCCTAGTATCCTGGATGCAATTTGGGGGAAATGGGGGGACCTGTCATTTTGAAGCCTCATTGCTTCTGAACTTTATCTGCAGGCGCACCAGCAATGGGGAAGCCACAAAATGCTGTTCCTGTGTGGAAAACTTCGTTATTAAAGCTGTAGTACATTAAAGCTGTGGTACATTTGAGAAACACCTTATATTTGATGTTTGTCTTATTTATTTGATTTGATTTATATCCCACCCTCCCCGCCGAAGCAGGATCTTAGAACCTGATGATCCATCTGTTTGTGTAAATTGTCTGAATCACTAGCAGAATATGCTTACGTGACTTTTAAAATTAGAAATCCAAATTATTGATAATAACTTGTATTTTTTTCAGAGAACCTATTGATAACCTTACTCCAGAAGAGAGAGATGCTCGAACAGTGTTTTGTATGCAACTTGCTGCAAGAATTAGGCCAAGAGACCTGGAAGAATTTTTCTCTACTGTAGGAAAAGTGAGTGATTAAAGAATTTAAAATTTGTTCTGCTGTTCCCCCTGTCACTATAAAAGCAAAATAAAGTAGATCTTGCCAAGACATGTTATGTATCATATAAGTAACTTGGTTGCTTCTGAAGTGACATGAGATTCTGCCACTGAAATCTTTGGGCAATCTCTGCCTCCAACGTAAAATGTGGTTAGGATAGATTATTCAGCAGAAGTGAAACCAAGTTACAAGGAGAATTTTTTAATGGTAAATTCTTTTGATAACTAAGGATTTAGAAAGAGGAAGAAATGGGAAACATTTTTCTTTATGCATGGTTTTTAAGATATGATGTTTTTAGTACTGTAGGACAGCTCAGGACTATACACTGTGGTTACGTCTATAACCCCCAAACATATTTTCCATTACGTAAATCTACATTTCATGCTTATGTGATTGTGGAAGTAAGCTTGCATCGCATAAGGATGCTGTTCAGTTTACATGTTTTATTTGCAAAATATATGCTTTCCTGGTATAAGATGAGGATGCTCTTAGCACAGAACTTTAAAGCTGCAATTTTATATCTCCGTATGATTTAGAAAAAGCTTCCTATCTTGCTTTTGGGCTAACATGATAACAGTGTAGTTGCTGGCTGTTTTAATTATGTATAGTTATAACAAATGTTTTATTTTAATTATATATTGTGAATTGTTAATTTAAAGTGTAATTTTATACTTTTATGTTAGTTTTATATATGTTGTAAGCCGCCCTGAGCCACTCGATGGGAAGGGCGGGATATAAATCCCAGATAAATAAAAATAAATAAATAAAAAAAATTCTATGATTAGTTTAATAATTAGATGTAAAATGAGTGGTTCATGAAGGGTAGCTGTGCAGGGTATTGAAGCAGTAATTGAACATTGACATTGACTGAACACTTGACATTGATACAGTGCTTGCATGTTTTTCTATGTATCTACACAAACATTTTAAAAAGTATATCATTCAAAATGCTGCCAACAGAGCTCTGCTTGCCTCATGGAAAGATCCTACCTCCCACTGCAATTAATTGTGCTTCCTGAAATTACCACCCTTATGGTTCAGGGGATACCTAGGAACAATGCTGGAGTTCGGGGGAGGGGTACATTGACAGCTTTCCTATCCTGCTTTTGGACTAACATGATAACGGTGTAGTTGAATTCTTTGATTAGTTTAATAATTAGATGTAAAATGAGTGGTTCATGAAGGGTAGCTGTGAAGGGTATTTTTAAATAATTTAAATATTTTAAATGGTGGCTTCAAACATTACATTTTCTATCCAGAAATCATGCATAGGTAATTGGGTATGACCGTGCATCTAACATTATATGTTTTCCATACTTACTGAGACTTCTTCCCATATGTGCTTGTTAGAGCTTTCATTGGCATACATAGTGTCTTTACACCTTTTCCTCCATGGAAATGCTTTCTGTGTAAATTAATAAATCATGAGAAGTGGCCCAAAATGACAAACATAATTTGGAGGAATGAAATTCCCTGCTGACCATTTTTGTAATGTCATATAGTATCCTGACTATAGGACAAGTATAAGGCCAGTTAAGTGTATTCTGATTAATATCTTACTTTTAACTTTTTTTCTCTTCCTAGGTTCGTGATGTACGCATGATTTCTGATAGAAACTCCAGGCGCTCCAAGGGAATTGCTTATGTAGAATTTGTTGATGTTAGTTCAGTGCCTTTGGCTATTGGATTAACAGGACAACGAGTGTTGGGAGTACCAATCATAGTACAGGCATCCCAAGTAAGTTTGCACCGTATTCTAGCTCTGATAAGATCAGTAAACATCATGTGCTGTGCCTTGAAGAAGTTTTAGTAAATGTCTCTTGAGTCTCATTAACTTCATTGGCATTTGTTATTAGAAGCAATTCAGAAATCCACCCAGGGAAATTTGACAACTTTGTTCTCTGTTTAGTTTCTGTGTAATTCCTGATCTGTGCAGAAGCAGTTTCAGAGCATTCCAAAGTTTTATGGAATTATAATAGTGATTAATAATAATAATAATTGTATAGCAGTGTGTATAGTATAGCCAGGAAATCCCAAGATCATCTGGCAGCCAGAAGTTCTAGCTCTTTTAGCATTATGCACCACTAGAGAGGTGAGTTAGACTTGTGGGTTTTTTTGGTTTTTTTTAAGGCAGATGTTTCAGAGGTGGTTTGGCATTACCTGCCTCTGCGTCATGGCCCGGTATTCCTTGGAGGTCACCCATCCAAATATTAGTCAAGGCCAACCCTACTTAGCTTCCAAGATCTGATGAGATCAGGTTAACATGAGCTATCTAGGTTGGCTTTATGGAATAACTAGTAGTCAGAGCTTTTGGTGGGGGAAGTATTGCTGCTGGGGAAGGAGTTGAGCACCTTCCTGTTCAATTTTCCTGACACAGTGATGAACCTTAAAAGGTACCATTGGACTTCTGGGAGCCATCTCTGGAAATTCTTTAGGACAAAATGGGGGAAAAAATTCCATGTCTCAGCTGACTTTGGATCCAATAACAGTGTCATCACTCTGTGTTACTTCCACATCCCATCAGTTAGATGTGACTCTTCTATGAAAGTACACCTAGCAGCTATTTTTGCTTAATATGTTGTCAGTCTGTTGTTTTCCAATGATTTGATTAAATATTTTAAAGGGCCTTTGTTATTTTCACCCATCTATTCATGCTCCAGCTCCCACCAAAGAGCCAGTTTGGTGTAGTGGTTAAGTGCGCAGACTCTTATCTGGGAGAACTGGGTTTTATTCCCCACTCCGCCGCTTGCACCTGCTGAAAGGGCAGCTGCTGTAAAAGCACTTTCAGTCCCACCTACCTCACAGGGTGTTTGTTGTGGGGGGGGGAAGGTAGAGGAGATTGTGACTGTTCTGAGACTCTGAGATTCAGAGTATAGGGCAGAATATAAATCCAAAATCATCATCTTCACCTGGAACTTCTATCTTTTGCTTGGAAAGTTAATTGGTTAACTGTTAAATTCTTGGTATCTTATGACTTGCATTTGCTTTTCTTTAAAATTCTGTTGCTGGTGGGTACTACATTTGTTCATTGTACAGGTATAAATTTCTGCTGTCTTTCCTCAGTTGTCTTGGTGCTCTGACCTTATCTTTTACCCCAGATAGAAGACTTTTTATCTTTCACGTAGTACATAGCTTCAGATGTTAACTTGTCATTAAAATAAGGGACTGCACAGAGACCATGAAGAAGAGAGGCACTGCTTATCTGTAACTGATAATCTTTGAGTGGTCATCTATGCAGTTCCTCAACTTGTTCCGCAGTTCCCCTTTCGTGTTGCAGCTGACACTGTCATTTGCAGTACAAGAGAGAATCATGGACAAGCAAATTGAAACAGGAAAAAAATCTGTGAAGAATAACTAACACAATCCTTGTTACAATGAAATTTCAGTATTATTATTTGGAGAGATTTTCTCCGTTCACAAGACAATGTGCTGGATTCCCTGTAAAGAAAAATAATTGAGAACTTGTGGGCTGTTCAACTATTCCCTCCTCGATGAAGATGTGATCTCATTGAAACTTGTAGAATATGCTGCTATCCATTTAGAGGGCTGTTTGGAACGTCTAATCCATTTGAAACATGTTTAAAGGACTTTCTCATTTATACTAGCACCTTGTCGTTGTAAAGGACATTATACAGCTTTCAGCAAATTTAAGAATTACTTGTACATTTTGACTGTTGAATGATTATTATGAAATTATTTATGAAAAGTTTGGACAACAATAATACTGAAATTTCATTGTAACAAGGATTGTGTTAGTTATTCTTCATGGACACTGTCATTTGAGCTGAGCTGCAAGCGCCAGTCTGAGTGAATTAAATACAGAGGTACTTGTTCTTCCTCACAGGACATACATAGAGTCAGAAGTTCCTTTTGGGGAGAGGATTTGAGTGCCAAATTCTCAGGTAGAGTTAAATAATATGTCTGAAGCAGCTTCAGCACAGGCTCCATATATCTGACAGGTGATGATTTGAATGACATCAGTTACAGGCAAGCAGCCTGTATATCTCTTTTTTAATTGAACAAAGGATAGCCCAAAGGATAGGTTTAGTTTCTAAACCACTAAGTGAGATGTGGGGGATTAATAATGAATAAAAGTCAGCACCTTCAATTTTATTTGATTATTTGTGCCAATTATACAGCATTTGGAAGGAAGGCAAGTACTGACACTGGACATCGAAGTTATTTAAAAAAAAATAATTTTCAGGTTGTTTCTGTTTAATTTGAAAATAATGAGTAACAATAGTGATGTTTAAATCCAAAATCTTGTTCCAGAATCATAGAAGGCCCTTCATGTGGCAGATTTTGAGTGGGTGAATATGACAGTGGGTAATATGCTTGTTCTTCTTGCTGAAAGGAAGTAGTTAATTCCCTTGCCATGTCAGCTGGTCCTACTTCTAATTCATTGCTATATTTGTGGAAATGAGAGCCATTCAGCTGGTATACAGGCTGAAAGAATGTAGAATAATCTTATAGAATTATAGAATATAGGATGTAAAATCTTATCGATTAACCTACTCTTTACTATTTAAATCACTTTTCTAGGCAGAGAAAAACAGAGCAGCAGCAATGGCAAATAATCTGCAGAAAGGTAGTGCTGGGCCCATGAGACTGTATGTAGGATCATTGCACTTCAACATAACTGAAGATATGCTTCGTGGAATTTTTGAGCCATTTGGTCGGGTAAGTTTCTGGTTAGTTGGATGCATAATCTACAGAATGTATTTAAAACCAGTTGAAGTCACTTTTTCAGCCATTTGTGAAAAATATTCCCAAATATGAACAGCTGAGGCTGTGTTAAACTTGTAAGTGCTCCTGAGTATAAAGTACATACTCATACCTTGAGTATAAAGTATTGCCATGATCTTATAACAGTGCTATTAATTAATAATTCCTTACCCCAGAAGTGTTGAGCTCATTTGTTACGAGGGAGGGATCCGACATAAATGTCACTTTGTGGGTCTTGGGCCATGCGTGCTATAAAATGTAATAGGAGGTACTGGAGATACAAACTTTAGAAAGGTGATTTCATATAGTTGAATGACAATAGCGGGTGAATGAGAATAGCAAGCTTGATTGGATTAGGTGTGATATGCAGAGGGGTAGTAGGTGTGGAGATACCAGTGTTGGTAATGAGACTGGAAACCTAGGTCTCAATTTCATCCAGGAGGATCAAAGAATAAATGACATTCAGTTGCTGACCTAAGAGTTGCTGTGCTCTTGCAAAGGAATTTCAAAGAGAGATTAGAAAGAGAGACTGCTGCATTGAAATTGAAGCTCAAAACAATCCTCCTGGACTGAATTTCCTGTCTTATTACCAATGTGTACTATTATCATTTGGCATCTGAAATCACTCTCCAAGATATAAGACCAATCCAAATGTTCTAATTCCTAATCAGGGTCTTTTTGGAAGAAAATAAATTCAGATGTGAACAGAGAAATCCAATCTTTTTTAAAAATGAACTTTTCAGAATTAGCTGAAATAATTTCCAAAGTTTACATTGTGCTTGCTAGGAAGAATTCATCCACCCTCTTGCTCTCCCTCTAAAGAAGTGTGCTTGCGCACAAAAACTTTACACCTGGAATAAAATGATGTAGGTCTTAAAACTGCCATGGGACTCCCAACTTTGTTTTCTCTCTCTCTTTCCTCCTTCTCCCTTCTCCAAAAGAGGAGGAGCAGCCCCAGAGGAGGAAGCAACGCTGTGTGTGTGTATGTGTATGCTCCAGAGAAAGACAGACAGAGGCTTGTCTTTGTATTTCCAGCAGAAAGCAGCCACAGAGCTCCCTCTCTGTATATGTGTGTGATAAACAGAAAGAGAGGGAGGGAGGGAGGCAAGAGGCAGGAAGCAAAGATCCAATGAGGGAGCTGGGGGGAAAGCAAGTAATGGTGTAGCTGCAGTAGCAGACCTGGAAAAGGAAGTTGTTTGTGTATCGGATTTGAGCCCTGTGCTGGCTGCATGTTTGATACCCCTGCCTTTTACCCTTTTATGAATTTTAACTACTTTTGCTGAATGAACTTCCATTCAATAGACCTGAGTACATATTTATCCTTTTTGGCTAGTTTATTCTCACCTTTTCTCATAATTTATTAATAATTCTAATTTAATTTTTATTAACTTTTGAATTATCATGGCTTCTGCATTCTAATGAATATTCATGAACCTTTTCAGATTGAAAGCATTCAGTTGATGATGGATAGTGAAACAGGACGTTCCAAAGGATATGGATTTATCACTGTAAGTTTATAAATTTTGAGTGCCATCTTTGATCAGGAAGGTGACTGTTCTTGGCAGTGGAGCTGCAGTGTACATAAAGTAACTAAAAGCTTTTAAAGTGGCCACTCCTATCAATATTTTGTTAAAAGTGACTCCCAACTGATTTAGACATGTTTTAAAATATTCTGAAGGTTAAAGGCAGGCTGTGGGTTGAATCCACTGATTTCTGTACACTGAGCCTTCCTTCTGTGGAAAAAGTTCATCAGAAACAAGTCATGGCTAACGAATGACTCATAAGAGGAATTTGAGTAAAGTTATCTATTAATGTATTTCTTTTCATATTTCCTTAAAAGTCTGAGCTTTTATAGTTAATTCCAGTCAGGTTTAATTTTGTGATAAGTATTTCCAAAGGGGAGTGAATGCCTTCACTTGGGTGGATGGAAAGACAACAAGGGTTGTGGGGGCACTGGCCCAGACCATCTTTCTAGAGCTTGTTGTATTTTTCTCCACAATAGGCCTTATTCCTAGTGTGTGAATATAAATATATCTGAAAGTTAAACTACTTTATTTTAAGCAAGCTTTAATTTGACACTGCTAGATTTTGGTTATGTTTCCAGTGGTAGAATAGTTCCCATTTTTTATTAACCTTGAACAACTGTTACAGTTGTGATGGACTTCCAGTTGGCATGAGCTATATGGAGAGGACTGTTTCATAGCTAAAGCAGAAAATGTGAACTCTTGCAATTGAATTCAACTGCTTGTGCCTCCAGAAATATGCTACCTTTTCTGTTTCGTGTTCGTAAAGTTAATAATAATCTTTATGAAAGATTGAAGTGTTTCATATAATTTCCTGGCCCAAGTTGACGCAAGATGAATGATTTTGGGGCCGGGGACCATCAGAATATTGTTATTCATAGAGTGCAGTGCTGGAGGGGGGGAACTTTGAAGGTTAGAATCAGAACCTTGACTCTGATCTGGCATTCAGCTTGGAGCCAGTGCAGCTGGCAGAGCACCAGTTGTATGTGGGCTCTAAGTGGGGAAAGCGTATACTTTTCTCATCATAACACATGCTCCATGTTTATCTTCTGTTAGCCTTCCACGAGTTTCAAGGAGGTTATGGGGATTAAAATATGGTAGACCAAGAAGGGTAGTGCACATGTCTTGTAGCCCCATGGATTCTGATACAGCAGAGTGTTATCAGAAATTTAATCATTTATTGCTGTTCAAGAAGAATACTGTTGAAGAACTAGCTTCAGAAATTCAGCATTTTGTTGATCTCATGTGGAGCTCCATTAACAGGATGCATTCAGATCAGCGATCCATGATAAATATATTGGCTATAAAGGAAACTGGATGTTACTTTTTGCACAAGTTTGCAACAGGGACTTGCAGCCATACTGCTGCTGCAAGTCCTAGTAGCAAATCCTGTGCAAAAAACACAAACAAAGAGTGATTCTGATCAGAAAAATGGGAGGGGGCAGTTCCTGTTTTTGTCCTCTCCACATCATTTTAGCTGCCAAAACAACTGAGTGGCCCCCTGTGAGGGTATTATTTGCTCTGCTGGGATACTGCACACGCACTGAACACTTGCACCTGTGGCTTCCCAGTAGGGCAGATGACATCCACCTCCGAATTTTCAGAGAGACAAGGCAAGGAAGCTACAACTTCCAGAGAAATAACCAGTCCATTCAGTGTTACGTATCTGGGGACAAATGTCTTTTCAGATTCTTTTGAGTCAGAATGTCTTTCCCATTTTTAATAAAAGAGGTTTTTAGTGCTCTCATATAGTCTGTAGATTTTATTTTCCAAATTTAATGTTACCAAAACTACTCGCAGTTAAAAATCAGAAACAAACCAATTCCTTGGTATTGTCTCTGTATATGTTTTAAAGCTGTTTTCTATTTATTGGACTCCTTAATGGAACAAACTTTGAGACCATTTTACAAAACAGAACCATATTGTCTGCAAATCACCAACTCTGTTGCACAGTAAATTGAAATTATTGTATGGCATTGTGTGTGGAATAGCTGGAGTTCCCAGAGGGTCTGGCTGCTGCTGCAGCTCTTTTTTGACAACATTTAGGTGAGCTATGCTTATTTCATTTTTAGTCTGAGAGTGTTGCAGCTTGTCCAAGGTCACCCAACTAGCTTCAAGTGGGGAATTGAACCTGGTTCTTCTCCAGATTAGAGTCTTCTACTCTTAGCCACTATGCCAGACTGGCTCTCTGTTATGCAGTCTTAAGGAGAATTGCATGGGCAGAGAGGATCCTAGAGATACCTACTAAATGGGGAAGAGATATTGTCTAACCAGAAGATCCTAAGATGTGATCTTAGTTATTGTAGCAAATGTATATGCCACCTCTTCAGAGACCTGCTCAAGGCAGCCCGGAATGCAAAAAGTACAGTAAATTATCATAGCGTCGTTAGCATAAAATTATGAATAATAGACAATGAAACAAGTTATTGGAACAGAAGTCAAGGTATGAAACATCATAAGTAGCTTAAATATGATATTTATAAAACAATCGTGAGGCTTGAAGCAACCATATAATAGCGCCCCCCCCCCCCCCCAAAAAAAGGAAGTCTTGTAAAAGTCTGGGAAGAAATCAGTGTTTTGGCCTGGTGCTTAAAGGAAAAGGTAGGTGCTAGGAAAACTTTTTTTCAACTTCTATTAATGTAAGGGAGCAGCTGTTTGCCGCATATATATTCATATAGGGTACATTAACCAGTGATGGCTGGCTATCATACTGCTAGTCCGTATCTATTTGATTGCTGGAAAAAATGTGGTAAATCTGACTCTTACTTTCATACCTTGTGGGAGTATGTGTAGATACAGTGCTTTTGGATGCTTTAGGTATAAATAAAATAGCAAATTACTCCATTCCTGGAGAACTTTCTGCTGGTTCAGAAAGCTACCAAATTCCTAGTGAGAAGAAATGTGAAAGAACTGGGAAATCATGATAATTGACTAGATCTCAGTGCAGCTAAGAAGTATGGAAAATCCCAACTATAACTTGATTTTTTAGAAAAAAAGGTTTTGTCATAAATAATATATAAATACATACAGTTTTTATATGTATGTATAAAATGTATGTATATATTTTTAAAAGCCCCGTGACACAGAGTGGTGAGCTGCAGTACTGCACTCCAATGTTCCCTCTAAACTGCAGAGTCTTGTGAGCAAAAATTTTACTTTGTGAGCTACTGGTAATTAAAGTTGTGAGCTACAGCATAAATTACTGTGCTCTGGAGTCATCTTTCCTGAGCTAAGACAAAAATGTGTGAGCTGGAGGCTAAAAATCTGTGAGCTAGCTCATGCTAACTCAGTTTAGAGGGAGCACTGCCGCAGTATAAGCTCTGCTCACGATCTGAGTTCGATTCCGGCGGAGTCTGGGTTCAGGTAGTCGACTCAGGGTTGACTCAGCCTTTCATCCTTCTGAGGTCGGTAAAGTGAGTACCCAGCTTGCTGGGGGAAAAGTGTTGATGATTGGGGAAGGCAATGGCAAACCACCCTGTAAAAAGACTACTGTGAAAATATCGTGATGTGACATCACCCTAGAGTTTGAAATGACAGGTGCTTGCACCTTTACCTTTATAAAAATGTATTGTAATATGTAACAATATAGTGTACTTCTGATAACTTAATTGCAAGGTTTCATTTAGTCTGTTTTGAAGGCAAAAATCTGTGTACTTGTAAAATAGGTCCTATTCTTTTACAGGATTGTCTGTTACTTTCAAATAAGTAAAAATTGTGTATTAAAAAGAAGCGTTGAAACAGAATCCTCTGCAAATAATTGTCTAATTCCAGCAATTTCCCCCCCCAGTTTTCCGACTCAGAGTGTGCCAAAAAGGCCTTAGAACAACTAAATGGTTTTGAGCTAGCTGGTAGACCAATGAAAGTTGGTCATGTAACTGAGCGTACAGATGCATCCAGTGCCAGCTCATTTTTGGACAGTGATGAATTGGAAAGGACTGGCATTGACTTGGGTACAACTGGCCGTCTCCAGTTGATGGCAAGACTAGCTGAAGGTAAGTGTTTGTGATTTAAAAAAAACAAAACAAAACAGCCCAGATTTTCTTTAAGCATTTTTTTGCCACTACATTTCATCCAACTAAGTTTTCCAGTCTAGAAGAACGGTCAGTGGGTAACTAGAACATATAGTGTAGGCTTTCTGGTTTCATTGATTCTTATTATACAGTCATTATTTATTTTAGGTACTGGTTTGCAGATTCCTCCAGCTGCACAGCAAGCTCTGCAGATGAGTGGATCATTAGCATTTGGAGCTGTGGCAGGTAAAATCTTGTTCTCTAAAATAGAAAGCTATTTGTGTATTGCTCAGCTAGTTTCTTAACCATTTGAGATGTTATTTTTTCCCCTGCACCTCTACTAAATCACTATCACACACATTAGTTGATAGGTTCTTGTGAGGGTTAATGCTGTGTCAATTAGTGTATTATGACATTGAACTTTCAAGGAACTATTTATTTCATTATTTGTAGGCATATGTCAGCAGTGGATGATAACTGTTGTGTAGCAAAGTATGTTCATTTAGAAAACTTGTATGCTGCCTCTCAAGGTGGCCCACAGCTAAAACAGTAAAAAAAACACCCCAAGATGTCAAGAAAAACAAGCTAGGCTAGAAAAGTACATAATCTAGAGCAGTCTTACATGATACTGGTAAAACAGTTAGGCTAGGAGAGAATATACACGAGTTTTCACATCGTTGTCATCCTCTGGCAGTTGCATGTGTAGCTTCTGCCTTTTTCATCCCACATTTGTGCTGTGAGTCAGATTAAAATTCTTCCTTTCTTTCCTTGATGTCTACTTTCCATTATCCAGCTTCTGATCATTATAAAAAGGTCCAGACAGTCTATTGCAGAGGTTTCCAACATGTCTTGGTGCAGGTGCCATGGCATCAACAGACACTACGTTGGGGACCTCTGGCCTATGGAATGATGCATTATTGAAATGTTGATGAGCACAGATTTACAAGACTAATCTTGAATTGTATGTGTGATCGATAAATTTTTCCATTTATTGGTGTCTGCCAGCTGTTATAGCTGCACACAGTACTAAATAAATGGAGGAACTTAATAATTTTCCTAATACTGCATTTCTAAAACTGTTCCAAGGACCTTGAGGGATCCTCAGGTGGTCCATTAGCTCTTTGTAAGTTCAGAGGGGCTTTTATTGCCATCAGGAGGGTGATGTAAAAATTACCAAGCCAAACAGGGTAATGTAAAAAACATTTTCCAGGGTTGGGCACAGGGACTCTTAGAGGATGTGAGCAACATCAGCTTCCCTATTCTGATGGGTGGGAACTGCTGGAGTTGCCATTACTGTTCCATACCTGGCTTCCAGATAACCTCAAAGCACTGGCTGGAAAATGTGTTGTTTGGTTACTGGGAACTCTTAATTGCTAGTGTCACCAATAAAGTGCAGTTCTAATTCTTTCTAGTATATAATTAATACTACTTTCCACACTAATTTACAATGCAGAGATTTTGGTGGAGAGAGAGAGATCGCTTAGCATCCATAGATAATAATAGCCAGTCACAGTTTCAATTAATACTCAAGTTCAGGTTTTCTTGGGGGTTTTTTTAGCGGAGGGTTGTTTTTTGCTTCTATGAGCAGCTCTGAAAGTATTTGCAGGCCTGTTATATGACTACAATTAAAATTATTAACCAATGAGAAATTTTTTTTGCTGCCTCTGGTGCAGATTGGTTAGAATGTGACTCAGGCATTCTGTGTTGTAGCACTATAGAATCAGCAACATTCTGACTTGTAGGCCATGTGCAGACAGTAAAAATATTTTTCTTAAATTTAAATGTAGTCAGCCAGTGTCTTCATAGTTTTGTGGATACCAAAAGTCAGAAGTCTCTACAGGTCACATTAGATGCCTCAAGAGCTTTTACAAAGGGTTGTGCAAATGTGTGATGTTTGCTGGTGAGGGTTAGCGTTGGTCCACAAAAAAATGTGAAAATGAGGCTCTTTAGATAGGAATAGGCAACTGCTATGCTATTGTGATATTTCATAGCAATGTGTTCATTCTAAAAGGATATTAAACTTTCTCTACAACTTTTTAGATTTGCAGACAAGACTTTCGCAGCAGAGTGAAGGTGAGGCTGAATTTGATTTAATACATGGATTAAATGCTATTTGAGCAATTCATTGAGTTAAAGTCTTTAAGGAAAAGACAGATGAAAACAGTGTAAATGAGGTCTTAATGGTCAAGTGAATAGGGTGTTTTGATCACAGAGGCTCCGTAACATGTCTTTGTTGGTCTTCTGCGTTTAGTGAGAGAGTTTTCTGAAGACGCAAAGGAATCAAGTCTTGTACACAGCTGCGATTAGACTAGCTGTATACATTTATTTACAACTATAATACAGACTAGCAAAATGCTCCGCACACAATTCACCATCCAACCTCCAACAAGTAGCAGAGTACTACTGTACATTTATACATGTCCTCTAGGTAAGTGACCAATCAGTGCTGAGTCATGGTCACATCACTCTGGCTGATGCAATCTGGCCGTCTTCCAGATGCCCCTGTCAGCCAGATCATCTAATGTCAATTAGATCCTTTGCTATCTGTCGCCTGCACATACACTGACAGTCTTCCCCCTGACAAGGAAGAAGGGAGCACTGAATGCTTACAGAAGTCTCCAAGCATGCAGGAATAATTTTTTGTATTACCAAATGTTTCTATATAACCTAGACTGTACAAACTTCTATATATGTGACAACATAATTTAAAAGAGGAAATGCAAAACAATTGCCTGGTGAAAAATGAATCTGAATTGGGAGAACAGAAAGCCTTTGAGCATGAGACAAAAGATACTATATGACTATTTCCTTAGTTAAAGGAGCCAAAGGTTATATAATTTATTTATTCTATACTGCCCTCCCTGCAAAGTGGGCTCATGGCAGTGTATTAGAGTCCTCAGTCTCATTGAGGGTGAGGGTACAGTGAGCAGAGAATTACAACTGAAATTCCTGTTTTGGGATGGGGTTTTATTACATTCCCCTGAATGACACTGTTCTGAAAACCAGATATTGAGGAAATCCTTGGGAACAATGGTTGAGAGAAAAACATCACAGTAGCCATTTGCACAAAGTCAAGCTTATTGTATTCCCACGCATGTTTCT
Source organism: Heteronotia binoei (assembly GCF_032191835.1). NCBI lineage: Eukaryota > Metazoa > Chordata > Lepidosauria > Squamata > Gekkonidae > Heteronotia > Heteronotia binoei. Next base: position 57,120,533 of record NC_083224.1, read on the forward strand.
GCAGGATCTTATCCAGCTTTTGGCCAGTATAATATATATTATTGTGCAAGATCCTCCACAAGCAGAATTGCTCTTAAATCCATTTATAGTTCTGCTTGCACATTGCTGGATTCAAGCGATTTAATGGCACATGATAAAAACAAGCTTAATATCTGTCTCATATACATTGACTAGACCAGATAATTTAAAATGTACTTGACTGGGTAGGGAAGCTATAAAAAGCTTTGAGAGGTACTTGGCTGTTGTGGGGGGAAATGCCCTTTTGGCTTACATAAACTGAAGTGATGCCAGGAGGGGACATAACTCTCAATTATAGTTTTATGGAATGAGAGATGAAATTGCTTTGTGTATTTTGTAGTAGAATGTACAGTTTTAAAAGCCTTTGTTGTATGTTTAAAATCTATTGACTTTCTTGACTGTGTACAGAGCTTTGTGTAAAAACAAAACTCATGCTGCAATTTTTTCTTTGTTCAGCACTAGCTGCAGCGGCTTCTGTACAACCACTTGCAACACAGTGCTTCCAGCTCTCCAACATGTTTAACCCTCAAACGTAAGTTGATAATCTTATTTCCCCCCCATCCAATATAAACACTAGAGTCAGTGAATTTTAGACTTTTGTTTTCCTTTACAGTGAAGAAGAAGCTGGCTGGGATACAGAAATTAAGGATGATGTGATTGAGGAGTGTAACAAACACGGAGGAGTTGTGCATATATATGTGGACAAAAATTCAGCTCAGGTATGTTACCGAAATGTAATCAAAGAGTTGTCTGTTCCTGTCATTCTTCAAGAAGTGAGCATATCATTAGTACAAATAAATATTGGGAAATATTTCAGTGTGTAACAAGATGAAAATATTTTAACATTTGTGCCTTAATGCAACTGTACTCGGATGTCAAGAGAGCAGATACCAAAGGAGCAAATAAATATTCAGTTAATCTTTACATTTTTATCAGAACAAATTCATGAAAACAGGATGTTATGAATTCGGAATTTGTTGTTGTAAATTATAGAGCTGTGTGTTGCAGTTTCTACAATTCAGGGCTGTGTTTTAATAGCAAATACCAGGTTGGAACCAGATTAAATTTTCCATCAGAGGAATTGAACTTTCTTAGCTCCCCTGTCCCACTGCAGCATACTGATCTTCAGGGAGGGTCTGCATTGAGATGGAGAGATCAGTGTAAGTTCCTATTCAGTCTGGCTCTAACTCATCATTGGTACACAGTGTAAGAGTTTCTGAAAGCAAATAGATTTTAGTTAGAACATTTAGTATTTTAAACATCTTTCACCTATTAATAGTTGTAGAAGCTTCCGTAATTCTGCAAGTAAGAATAATAGAATAATAAAGTTGGAAGAGGGACCTGGTTAATTTGTTAATTTTTAAAAATCTTACGATGGTGTTTATACATGTCTTCTGCATTAGGGCACAGGAAGAGAGATTGTCCAAAGAAAATAGATCTACTTGATGAAAGCAATAACCATTGTTTTTTTTCTCTTCATATTTTAGGGCAATGTGTATGTCAAATGCCTTTCAATAGCTGCAGCAATTGCAGCTGTTAATGCATTACATGGAAGATGGTTTGCTGGTAAGTACTCTTGCTATTCTTTTACAGTTGGTCATTAATAAAAAATAGCTATAGATGATAGACAGAGTGCTGTAACTTTGAGAAATAAGTAGAAATTCCTGGAATACCTTGAACCAGATGTGTCAAAGTCTGGGGAGGGTTTATCAGTTCTTTTGAGATTCACAGTGAATGTAATACATCTCTTCCATGTGTTATCCAAACACATGCATTTTCAGGGCTATAAACCCTTAGGAGAGCAGAATGATTGATTTAGCTCTGTCACTGACATATTTCCTTAGCCACAGTGACAGTTTCTGGTTCTTTCAATGTGTAATGTCTTGAGCTTGGATAGATGGTTTTTTCAGGTAGAAAAAAATATATAGTGACTTCTGGGTGGGTAACTTTGCTCTCTCACCCTAGCATCCCTGGCCTTTATAATATGGCAGCCATAATGGTGTTAATGGCAAGTAGAGTAACATGCAGTGTGAAATGAACCTTGAATGAATGGCCAGTTGTTGCCAGACATAAAAGAGACTTTTCTTCCTTAAAACCACTTTAAAAGCGGGTGTGTGTGCGTATGGAAAAAATATTGCTAGGGTGAGGTGAATTGTCCAGCTTTTCCTGTAAGTTTCTGAATGCACTTTGTAAGCACTGCTCGCTTTCATTTGTTTTTAAATAAGCAATTTTAAAATGTCTCTCCCCCCCTCCCCCCCTCTCTCTCTCTAGGTAAAATGATTACAGCAGCATATGTACCTCTTCCAACATACCACAATCTTTTTCCTGATTCTGTGACTGCAACTCAGCTTTTGGTTCCTTCTCGGCGATGAAGATGGATTTAGTCAGTTTTGTACATAGCTATTTTTGGAGGAAGACCGAGTTACCTTTTATTTAGACAAAACAAAAGGAAAGGGTGTAATGTCCTTTTGTGTACACTTCCTGTTACCTTTAAACAAAAAATAAAGAGTAAGCAGGAATGCTGTGTGTTCATTCTCTCTTGATTAGCATTCCCACTGTATACAAAGCTGACTACTTGTTCTGCCTTGTAATTCTTGTACATTTTAGAACATTTGGCTAGGGTGATCTGTAGGAACAGATGTAGCTCATAGAAAAGATTTTCTGTAAAAGGTGGTCAGGACATGATTTTTTAATGTTTTCACCAGCCTTTTCTTTTAATGCAGGTATTACATTTTACATTCACTTAAATGTAGATGCTCTGCTAAAGGTTAATATCAGAATTTAACTGGACATATTTAGTGTGGGTTTTTTTTTATGGACTGAAAATTCAAGAGGCTACTGAGTGACTCTTTTGGTCAGCTGATCATTTAATGTTTGGTCATTTAATGTTGACCAGTTGGCAGCATTGGGAAGATTAGAGCATTTTATTTCTAGATGGTAACTTCTGATTGTCACTGTAAAAGGTTCTTGTAAATAAAGTGTAAGGTGTGTTTAGAATTCCAAACAAAGCTATCTCTGCATTTCCAAATTAAAGGTCCATTGATTGCAGGGAATGTACTTAGTTTGAAAGTTGAAGTAGGAAATGCAGGAATATATTTTGTCTGGTTGCATATAATCTCTGCTCTTTTTTAAGCTCTGTGAGCTCTGAAATATATTTTTGGGTTAACTTCAGTGTGTTTGACAAAACAGCTTGATATTTCTATCAACAAATGACTTTCATATTGCAACAATCTTTGTAAGAACCACTCAAATAAAATTCTCTTAAAGGCCTCCAGAAGTATTCTTTTTAAGAACTAAGACTTGCTGCAAACAGGAAAATATAAAATAAGAGTACATTAGACCAGTGGTCCCCAACCTTTTTGGCACCAGGGACCGGTTTTGTGGAAGACAGTTTTTCCACAGACCGGGGGGTGGGGGGATGGGGATGGTTTCAGGATGATACAATTGTGCACTTTATTTCTGTTATTACATTGTAATATATAATGAAATAATTATACAACTCATGGCCTGGTTGCTAACAGGCAATGGACCAGTACTGGTCTGTGGCCCCAGGGGTTGGGGACCCCTGCATTAGACTAAGGCTAGATTTTTCTTAAAGAACTTGAACCAAGTGTTTCCTCCCTTACTGTTAGAGCTAGCTCTGGTTCCTTACACAGTCATAGGTAGAGAGGCAGGATGGTTCTCTTCAGTTAGAAGACAGGACAACACTGAAATAAGCCCAGTGCATTTGAAGATTATCCCTTGTTTAAGGACAATATTGCTAATTTGTTTTCATATGAGTCTTTCTGTGCAACATCTCTTGATCCTTCTTGTCTACAATTTCTTGGCACTTCTAATCATTGTTCATTTAAAGCCAACAGAATGTCTTGCAAGGTGTGGAAAAAATTCTGTACAAGAATGGGCTGCATTGTTTAGAAAGCCCTTCCTTGTTTCTGTTCTATGGGTTTGTCAGCAGAATAGCTAGTTCTTGCTCTGAGGAGGAAGGCATCTTGGACTGGATGATTCCCACCAATTGTGCAGGGAGGCAGGACTAAACTTTTCAACTCCTGTCTCCTGGGTGGGAGTAGCCCTGGCCCAGTTTGCATCTTGCCTTATTAGTGTGTAGATTTGGAGCAAACTCATCCATTTAAACTTGCCTTTCTCCTAGAGCTATACCTGAGAGTTTCCTAACCTTTCTAAAATGCCCTGATTTCTCTTTCACACTTCTTGGCTCTGCTGCTGCTTATGTCCACATGATTTCTTTCTCTGTCCTTTCCCCCTTGGAGAAGAATGGCGCAGTGGTGAGGCTCCAGAGAAAAGTAAAAAATACAAATTCATCTCTGAAAATTATTGAGACCTTCTGCTTCTGTCTCTTGCAAAGAGAGCTCCTCCACTTGAGTCTAGCCCAGAGTGGCCTAGGAAAACTACTGGAAGCACCTAAAAACATGCCATAAAAAAACTAAAATGGCACCTTATGTGCAAATGGTTCTCTTGACTACCATTTTGGCCCCTGGGGCCTACAATGACATGCTAATCTTCCTCTTTGGACATCCTCGGCTCTTGGCTGCCATTTTGGGCCCTGGGGTCAAGAATGACCCACTTAGGCTCCCTAGTGGTTACCCCCGCAAGCTCTCGGCTGCCAGTTTGGCTCCCATAGGGTATGGCAGGCTCCTCTGTTGGACCCTTACCTGAACTGTAGGGACTTCTTGACCACTGGAATGGAACTTCAGTGGGTAAGGTGCTGCCTGCTCACCCCTTCTAAGGTTGTGGGTGGAATTATTGCTTGGCTGAGATTATGAATCCTTTTAAAGAGATTCATGAGAGGAGCTGCAAGGCATGCAAGACTGCTCTTCTCCCACCTCATCTTTGGGGTCCAAGCACTCTAACCCTCGGCTGCCCACAAGTAAGGGTCTAGGCGTAGGGAGGGTATGCTGCATCTTGTTGGGACCCTTGCTCAGTGACCCACCAAGACAGCCTGCATGGCCTTTTTGCTGTCGCCCCTTTTCTGGCTGACAAGGTTCCCAGTTCATCTTTCTAGCCAAAATCATTGCTGTGAGAATCACCCATTCTAAAATGACCTAACCTCAGCAGGAGGAACCCTCATGGTGAGTATCCAAGGTTCTGATTCCAGTCCAGTAGCACTTTAGAGACCAGCCAGATTTTTTGGGTAGGAGTTGAGACAAAGCTCCTTATCTGACAAAGGGAGCTTTGATTCTCAAAAGCTCATACCTTAGGAATCTTACTGGTCTCCTAAAGTGCTACTAGACTTGAATCTAGCTGTTGCAGTGATCAGTGTATCATGGTAGTTTTCTGTTAGAACTGGCTTCAGAATTTCACTCTACCGTGAAAATTGCTGTGTAACCTCGTGCCAGTCACTCTACCAAGCCTAACCTAGTTCTGTTACAGAATAGGCAAGATGGGCCTCGTAACCCATAAGCTGTGAAGGGCATATAGGGGATGGCATCTCATGATTTAGTGCTGTCTTGCTTTGCTAAAAAAGTGCCCTTCCCCAAGGAATGGCTATCCAGAGTTACATTGTAGTACTAGGTCTTGAGATCAGATGCATTTTATTTCCTTTATGATGAAAATCAGTGTTCACCCTCAGGGAATAAAGACATGAGTGTTCTTGATCAGTGATCATTTGCCTAGGATCTAGTCTTCTCTACCAGAGGATCCTCAACTTCTGTAACACAAGGCACTAAAGCCTTACTCAAACAGATCTTAAGGATAGCCACCACTGCTTGTCTTTTTCTTAGCCATCATAAGGTATTTGTTTCTACAGAGTTTGGGAGGCAAGTGCTTTAACAAGTCTATAAAATCTAGCCACCCAGATTGCTAGCTTTGAATATGGGACAGTGCTATTTAATCCCTGGTCAGAGAGTACCTCCTCTGATGGAGAAAGGAATGCTGATTTACCATGACTTTCTTATCAGTCGACGGAGAGCATACTGCCCTGCCAGGACTGTCTTACTGCTATAGAGAAAGGGTAGATGGCTTTTAAGGTATCAGATGTTCTGATCTTGGTAATGATCCAGACCTAAAGGGGGTAGCTCTTAGCATTCTAGTCTAGGGGATGATCTGAATTCTCTTTCAGGTGGAATATGTAGGAATAATCTATCAAAATGCCCTGAATCCAGCTATTAGAAAAAACATTTACAGAATGTTTACAATTCTGATGTACCTTACCAAGTTGTTCCAAAAAATGAAATGTGCATGAAACAAGTTCTAATGCTGAGACAGGATGCCAAAACTTGCAATATAAAGGATTTTTCAAGTATGGCTTTAACACTTAATATGGGAAGTAATAAGAACTGATGCCAAAGATTCTGGGTTTTCATACAAAAATAGTTTCAAATAGGTACAAGCATAAGACAAGTGGCTGTCATGAGTGGTACTATAATGTCCTGATGATTCATAGTTCTATCATGGTCTGATGAAGTGTGCTTAGAGAGCACACGGAAGTTTACGTTTTGAATAAAACTTGGTTGGTCTTAAAGGTGCCATTTGACTCCTGCTTTGTTCAACTACTTCAGACCAACACGGCTGCTCACTTGGATCTGCTTATACATATATAAAGGTTCCCTTAACTCACAATGGCTAGTAGCTATTGAAAAATCTATCCTTTGTGAATCTGTCCTCTTTTGAAGCCATCTGCACTCATAGCCACCTCTACTTCCACTGGCAGTGCATTTCATAATTCTGTCTGGTCAAAATATACTTGTTCTCAATGTATCTTATTAAAGAGAAAATTACTAGTATGTGTAGCTCCTTCAGACGACAACAGTTATCCTTATTTCAACACTTGAGATGGAATAGCTGCATGATGAAGGCAAAAACAAACTGCTGATATTGAAATAACGGCAGAGACCTATACATTTTGACTGATTACTCAGTCCTGGTGCAAAGACTTTTATTATATTACATTGCAGGAACTCAATCAGCAGGGACTTTGGGTCTTCAGAATAAAAAAAAAATTAACATGTCAACAGCGGATTCCCATGCCAATGGCCATAAATGTCCCGAAAGTGCCACCACTCTGCATCATTGTTTTGCCAACGCCACCCATCAGTTCTCGCCCTCTCATGCCAATCCTAAACGAAAAGAAACAGTACATACACCGTAAGAAGGGGTCACTTATTTTCTGGTCCTGACTTATCACACAGAATCAAACACCTGATTTGGAGGAAATGCTGACCAATTAATGTCAATGTGTAATAAAAATAATCAAAAATTTAATAAAGCCAAATTCCCTAAAGCCTTTCCTATATGACTAGTTCCGTACATCGTGGGCACTTGTCCTTCTCAAACAACAGCCCTACATACCACATGGCAGTTTACTTTTGAGGCTACAGGGCTTTAAAAACAACTTGTGTAATATGGGAATTTGCAGCTCAAGCAAAGATAAAAAAATTTGGCATTCTCAAACAGTTCCTTAAATTTTTATTTTCTAATGCTTAATATCTTTATTGATGCTTTTGGTAACAATTACTTATGGAAGTTGAATCTTAACTGCTACAGTATTTGCATTAAAGACCTGGTAGTAAAACTGAAATGTGCATTTGGATAACTAAAAAAGCCTGGTTTTAGAAGAGTGAAATTTAGACTCTCTAAAGATCGGCTTTCTTCCCAATTTTGGATGAGAAATGGCTGGGTTTTCCTGTTACTTTATTAAATTCTGTACATTGTCACCTTAAGGAGTGCAAGTTAGCGCAGGGGATGAATGCAAAAAAGCTAGATAGTACAAAAGCATGAAAATAATGTAATATACATTGAGCTGAATAGTCCCCCATGAAATTGATAATGGCTGCACAGAAGCATTGCTATCTTCTCTGATTAAATACGCCGGTATAAGCACCTTTGTTTCTCTAAGATTACCAAGAGCACAAGCTAAATTCTAATTCAAATAGTTCTCACAGGGCTTTTCTGCATTCTTGGGGGGGATGTTTCTATTCTGCATGTTTTGCTCCCTCTAGTGGTTCATTCAATGTCACACAGGTTTATTTCCAGAATACCTCTCTGAGTTTAAACTGCAGGTTTTTATGCCAGACATAAATCTGTGTGTTATCGAATAGACTGTTTGAGGTAGCAAAACACAGGCAGATCAGGAGAAAAAAACCTGAAGAAACAAACTTACCAGCAAATAAAATGAGAATGCAGAAAAGGCCATACTGCAATGACACTTTCTCAGGATATGCTAACCCTCCAAGTGGCTTCTGAAAGAGCCCAGGGAGCTGCAATGTAAAGTAAGAAAAAGCAAAGATTTGATCTGCCAACTGGGCTCATGGTTCTCCTTGCCCCCACAAACCCTAGCTTTCTGAAATGGAGTTGGGGTTATAGTGAAGATTCTTCTTAGGATGTATATTACGTTCAACTGCAACAGTCTGACTCAAACATACCTGAGGCAAGAAAATGTGCCAAATAGTGCACCTGCTGCCATACCAACAGCAAAGCCCATCATGAAGCCCATTTTTACTCTGTCAAAGCAGCTGGGTTGAGACTGCCCATATGGGCCCACGGTCACAGGCATCTAGGAAAAAAGAAAACTGAGCACAAATGTGACAACTATTGATTCTGTGCATACAAAGCTTTCTACTTTCAATCAAGATGGAGTGCTCCACAGATAATAATTGCTAGACTTTTTGAGCCTGTTAAGAATATTTTTCTTTTTCTGACAAGTGAGCATTTAACAGTGGCATCCTAACCAGAATTATAACCTTTTGAGTAGACCGACCTCAATGAACTTATAAGGGTGTGATTCTGTTTAGGATGTCACCATGAGAATTTTCTCATGAGTAGGAACATTACCTAAAAGCAGTTCTCTGCTACAGATAGGAACACTAGTGGCTTACCAAAAAATATTTTCTTCTAAGGTGTGACTGAACTCAAAGCTAGCTGTTCCATAGTTGATAAAGGGCTGTAAAACATTCAGTCTGATGTAAATACCCACATCTGAATGTGTAGTAGTACTCTTCAATTATGTAGCTTTTGACCAACTGCAACTACAAATCAATCTTTTGCTGAGGAACACTGACCCCTCTGAAAAGAAAGATGTTAAGGGAATGGAGTTGTAAAATGGGAAGATAATGAATGACCTTGTAAAAATGTAGAGATCCTCCTTTAAGTGAGGATTGATTGATTCTGGAAAATTACTGGACTAATTAGATTAAACAAGATTAAATATAGAATATTAAACTAATGAAATTAAAATGTTAAAAATGGAGCATAACATCAAAGAAGCAATGTTTTTCCACTGAAATGGGCAAAATGTCCATACACTGTTTACACCATGAACAGCATCTGATGATTATGACTTTTTTAAATATTTTGTATACCTACCTATATAATTTAAACAAAGGGAAGATGGTAAATAAATTTGTGTGACATAAAAGAAGATACGAGATATAACTTGCTTCAATAGAAATTAACGTAAGTAAACTGCAGATATTTATTTATTTAATTCTGTTGATTTATATCTTCATTAGTGAAAGATGCTGAATAATAGTTCTGGGGGAATTTAATCCAGTTTACATCAAAAAGGTTCTTCAAAATAGCTCACTGAATTTGGCAACATTTAGCAACTACTTATAAAACTTCAGCATAGCAGTAGAATGGGGGCAATCTAGCCTCCTAATAATAACAATTAAGTTACATCAAATCACAAATGATTTATGTCAACTCTTCATGGTGTTTTCCATGCACAGATGGTTTACCATTACCTTCCTCTGGATAGCAGGCCTGGTCTTCTTTGGCACTCATCTAAATATTAATCCCAACCAGGGGTGGAATTCCAGCAGGTGCTCCTTTGCATATTAGGCCACACACCCTGATGTAGGCAATCCTCCAAGAGCTTACAAAAAAGAGCCTTGTAAACTCTTACGAGGATTGGCTACATCAGGGGTGTGTGGCCTAATATGCAAATGAGCTCCTGCTAGAATTTCACCCCTGATCCCAACTGACAGTGCTTAGTTTCCAATCTCTAACAAGTTTGAGTGAGTCTGGACTATTTAGATTGACAATCTATTTAGATTGACAATCTAGCCCCCTACCTCACAGTAAAATACAATGTCACCAAACTGCATTATTCTCGGAAGTCAGGCTTGGATCCTAAAGAGTGTGAAATGAGAAAGACATCTTCCTCACTTTCTCCCTCTCTCTGCAGCCTTCTTTGCCGCCTCCCAATGGTGCTCCTTTAGGTAGATAAACCCAAAAAAAGTGTGGGAGACATACTGGGAATCTGCAGTGGGAACAGAGAATCACAAAAATTGGCCTTCCCCTCTCAACAAATGGAAAAAGATTTTTGATCCCAGGAGCTGCTCTTGAACCAATGGGACGATAACACAGAGAGCACACCTAGAGGATCAAGTTAATTTCAGATCCTGTGCACATTAATTTAGGACTGTAAGTCGTCTGTTTGGTAGAAATGAATTACAAAAGTACAAATGCATACAAGCTAAGAATTTGGTGAGAAACAAGTGTGTCTCCAACATGAACAATTAAGTTGGAAAGTTAAAAGTAAATTTCTCTAGTCCAGAGGGATTTTCAAGTTAAACATGCCTATGCAATAAGAATAATTTCTCTTGGATTTCTGTAGTTAAATTAGTTGAAAGCTTTAGCTTAGCCAGCAATATTGGGAGGAGTCGTGGCTCAGAGGCAATTGGCAGAGCATCTGCTTGGCATCCTAGGTCCTAGGTTCAATCCCTAGCATCTCTAGTAAAAATGAATTTAGTAGCAAATAATGTGCACAACCTCTCTACTGGGGAGCTGTATGCTAGCTGTGGTGTAACCTGGACTTTGAACCTATGGACGCTTTCCCCACTGTCATGAAAACAAGGAAAACTCTGGTTTCCTCTTGTACTAGAAGACTCACTCACTGGTACAGAGCGGAAACGCGAAGGTTCCTTAACGGAGGAACGAACGTTGATGAGAAAAGTCAGGCTGGCTGTAGGATAAGGCTGAGTCGACAATTTTAAAAGCCGCGGATCCCAATTTCCTCCGGCAGTGATCGAACCACATTTCCTCAGTGACTTTAAGTACTCTGCGTCCAGGGGCGAGTGTGTGAGTTTATACCTTCTTCCCTATAAGACTTTTAAGCGTCTCTCAATCGACACGAGCTCACAAGAGGCACAGAGACGCAGTGAGTCTCTCTCCCCAAGTGTCGAGCACAGACAGCCGGGTTTTTAAACAAAGCCAGGCTTGAGACAACCCGCTTGCTGAAATACCGGGAAAGAGACCCTGCGCTGCCTCTCCCGACCCCTTTCCCTTATTCCCCGCTCACCTCTCGCTCCAAGCTTTATCACTCCCCAAGTTTTCCCCAGTCCGGCCTACTCTTCCGCTGCGCTCTGATGACGTTTCAGGAAACAACCCTCCTGTCGTCAGGGTGAAGGGTCAAGCGTTGTGATTGTGGCGTTGTTTGCTAGGGAGGGTACAACGATGTGGGTTCCGCGGCCGGGGGTTCTGCGGGCGCTGAGGGGGCTGGTAGTCTTCCAAGGGAGGCGACTTTCGGGAGTTGCTACGCAGCAACAAGGTAAAAGACTCCCGTGACCTCTGTCAGACCTCCTGTCGGAAGGATAGATATAATGGCTGGATCTCCAAGTTGATCATGCTTTTCTGTCGCGCTGGTCGGTGGGTCACTTCGAGCAGCATATGTCGCCTAGGCGATATTTTTATTTTGCGGGGTTAGAAGACGAGTGTTGTTCTCAGTAAGAGATAAATCAAATAAGGTCCCTTCTCAGATTGGAATATTAACATTTATTTATATAACGCCATTATTGTGCATAGAGCTTTACAGAGTAACAGCAAACAGGTCCTTGTCTTAAAGCCACTTGCACGTTATCTTCCTGTGGCAACAAGTCCCTTGTGACATGTCAAAGTTTATAGATTTATAATTGCGGCATAACCGTGCATACTGTAATAAACATGTTGGTGCCAGAAAAATCTGGTTGTATTTGCTGAAGCGGCGTTACACAGTTATCCTCTCTGGAGTCTTTCTGTTGCAAGTTTCTGGTCTGAAGCAGTTTTGCTGTGTTCCCGGAATGTTGGACAGTGACAAAAAATAAACAGAAGGTCAGGGAGATTGTTTTGTTGAATCATAAAATTGGAAGAATCAGGGCTTTTTTTGTAGAAAAAGCCCAGCAGGAACTCATTTACATATTAGGCCACACACACCGATGTCACCATTATTTCACACAGGGCTTTTGTAGAAAAAGCTGAGCAGGAACTCATTTGCATATTAGGCTGCACCCCCTGATGCCAAGCCAGCCAGAACTGTGTTCCTACTAAAAAAAAGCCCTGTGAAGAATTAAGAAAATTATTCGTTCAGCCTTGTGAAGAGGGTTCATAACTTAAAGAAGATGAAATGAAGCGAGACAAGATGCAACACCCATCCTGGTGTTGCTGTGGTCCATCCATCCAGCTTTCTCTTCCCCAGGCCATATGAAATAGGACTATAGCTGTGCCCTATGGTAGCAGGTAAAGGGACATTTGGGATACCAGGGCAGGAGTTGCAGCCACTGTTGTGTGACCTCTGGGAGTTGTTAAAATTATAGGCACAAATTTGGTGGTGACAGCTTTGATAGGAAATGAACATTTTGTATCTGAAACTGTGCAGGTCTTCTATGATGACTGTGAAAAAGAATAAAGATTATTATTTTCTTTTAAAGCATTTCTGCTTGTAATTGATTTGTGTTGCAAATAGCATTAATTTTATGATGTCAAAAATAATTTTTAAATGTTGTCAAATTCAGTAGTCTTGCTTTTTGTTTGGAATTAAAGTCATACCTGCATGATTACTCCAGTGCTGCATTTTTTAAAATTTATGTTATTCATGGTCCACCTTTCTCAATGAGGCTTAAGGTGGATTACACAATGCAAGACAATAAAAACAACAGGATTGGTCAAATCTGGAGATTAGCTATAGCAATTAAAAATGAGAGCGCTCAGAAAAATGAAAACAAGGACAGTCTGAATTTCTAATATTTTTGTGAACTGAATGAAACACTGTTTGGATTCCACCATGTTCTGGGGTACTTTCTGTTTAATACCTTGTCATCTTTATATCTGTGGCTTACAGGAAATTGTTTGCTTAGTTTAGTTTACAGATGGCAGAGTCTGGGAGGAAAAGAACAATGTTTTCTTTAGATTTGTTTTCTGTAGATTTGTATTCTTTTTACAGGTAAAGGCAATGTTGATGAATCTGCGCTTCGGCCACTGTACTTGGATGTCCAAGCAACTACTCCTCTGGTTTGTGAACTAAGCATCCTTTTGGGGAAGGGAAGCTTCTAAAAACAAAAAATATTTAGTCTGCATTCCTAAAAGAACTTTCCCAGGAATAACACTTATTTGATTAGAATGAGACATTTCTGAGCAAACCTATTTAGAATTGGTGTCAACATCTTCTGATAGATTGGACTGGGGAAAACGCAAGTTTAATCAAGTGACAAGAGAAACTAGTGACTATTTAAACCTTGATGTTGTTAATATCTACTTAGAAATGATGATTTTGGTATCACTTACTTTCAAGTATATACACATGTGCTTTCAGCTCCAGTGACAGTCACAAGATTATGCTTTCTTTCTTTTTTTTTAATCTGAGTTTATTTTTGGAGGAACAAAATAAATATGTGTGAGAGATTAGAGTTTCTGAGAAATTGACTGTGTTTTGTGTTCTAGGACCCCAGAGTTCTGGACAGCATGCTGCCTTATCTTGTACATTACTATGGCAACCCACACTCCAGAACTCATGCATATGGTTGGGAGAGTGAGTCTGCCATGGAAAAGGCCAGACAAGTAAGACTTTTGGATTGCTCTTTTTCTTTAATTATAAATCTGTCTCTGCAAGGCAACTAAACAGTTTTCTTTTAGAAAGCGTTGCAAAAATCATCTGGTGAATATAATTTTCTACTTCTCATGTTGTAACATATTCTTCTCTCTGTTTAATATAATAGCAAGTTGCATCAATAATTGGAGCAGATCCTAAAGAAATTATTTTTACCAGTGGGGCAACAGAATCAAACAATATAGCAATCAAGGTAAACCGGTATCTTGTAATGTCTAATGATGTTATTGTAAAATGCTACTATATTCAGGACTTAGTATTTTCTATTCCTATTTCTGGCTGTAGAAATACTGTTGTTGTTTTGGGGTGTGTGCCTTAAATCTGTATAAACAGAAGCTCTGCCAAGACTCAAGTATATAAAATGTTCAGTTAACTTTCAATCAGTGGAATATTTATAACCACAAACATTTTAATAAAAATACTCCAAATTTGAATATTGCTGTTGATTTTTGCATTTGCAAGATAGAGCTGTAGACTGTAGTGCACTCTTGATATTTAAACAACTTGAATTCAATATTTTATTGTCCTTTAATGTTCTCAGTGCCCAGGACATAGGAGTGAAGGGGACTGTCCTACAGTGGTTTTCCTCCTTCCTCCGTGGTTGGGGACAGAGGGTAGCAATTGGTGACATGGCCTCCCAGCAGTACCTACTAGAATGTGGAGTGCTGCAAGGAGCGATCTTGTTGCTAATGCTGTTTTAATATCTATATGCCCCCCCTCACCCAGTTAGTACTGATGTATGGGTTGGGTTGTCATCAATATGCTGATGACACCCAGCTGTATCTATTGATGGATGGCCATCCAGAATCTGTCCTGGAAAATTTGGGCTGTGTGCTGAAGGCCATGGCAGGGTGGTTGCAACTGAGTCGGCTGAAGCTAAATCCATCAAAGATGGAGGTCTTGTGTCTGGCCCAAGGCAGGATAGGTTTGGGAATGAGGCACCCGACCATTGGTGGAACACCACTGTTGCCAGCACCAAGGGTCCAGAACCTTGGGGTGATCCTGGATGTCTTGCGTTCCATGGAGGGCCAGATCATGGCAGTACTATTTATGGAAGGTAAGACAGCTGGCTCCCTACCTCTCCGTCTAGGATCTGGTCACAGTGATCCATGCAAGGGCCATGTCCAGACTGGATTACTGCAATTTGCTCTGTGTGGGCTTGTCCTTGAATCTGACTTGAAAACTCCAGCTAGTGCAGAATGCAGTGGCGTGCCTGCTTGCTGCAGTGCCTATACAGGTGTGTATGCAGCTGGTGCTCTGCCAGTTGCAGTGGCTACCAATTGAGTACAAGATCGAGTTCAAGGTTTTGGTTCTGACCTTCAGAGCCCTGAACAGCCTGGGACCGACATGTCTGTGGGACTGCCTCTTCCCGCATACCCCCGGAAAGCTTTACACTCCATGGATCAACATTTGCTGGTAATTCCTGGCCCAAAGAAGTCCACTTAGCCTCAACATGGGCCAAGACATTCTCTGTTCTGGCCCCTACCTGGTGGGAAAAGCTTCCAGTGGAGATTAGGGCCCTGCAAGAACTATTGTAGTTCTGCAGGCCTTGTAAGACAGAGCTGTTCCACTAGGCTTTCAACTGAGGCGATAAATGTTTTATCATTCTGTGACCTCCCTGCTGAAATCATTCTGTCAAGTTGACTCACTATCTTAGGACTATGTCATCTGTCTTATACCAGCTGGGGGATATATGGGAGGAATGTATGAAATTTGATATTGCCATCTGCAGAATCTGAGTTTGGTTTTTAGAATGTTATATCTTTTTACTATATGAATTAATTTTAACTCTGCATTTATTTATTGTTGTTACCCGCCCTGAGCCTGTTAAGGAAAGGGCAGATTATGAATCAAAATTAATAAATAAATTTTAATTATAACTTTGTGAGGGTTTATTACTTTGTGAGGGTTTATTACTCATTTATATTGAGATTAAGTTTATGCTAAACGGTGTTAAGGTTTAAACAGTTTTAGCTGTTATTGCTGTTCCTAAACTATTGCCTGCCTTAGAGCAACCTAGGTTGTTATAAAACTGCATTTTAGGTTTGGCTGTACATTTATGTAAATCAGTTATATAAAACAGGAGTTACATTATCAGTGGATCATTATTTTCCCCCCAAAAGTTAAAACTATTTCTTTACCCTTTCAAGCCCTTTAGAACTGTCATTATGAGTTATAGTAATAGGAACTTTCCTTTTTTCAGTCCCACTTTTAGTTCATTTCTCTTATGCAACTGTTTGAAAACTGTAATAGCCCATTCAGAAAATCATTAAACTGTCTCTTGATTTGAGTCCCATCAATGACTCTTTTTTCTCATTCCCCAGCATTGAACTGGTCATGTCCCCTTCCAGAGTCTTTTGAATAACTATCAGCAATTCTCTTTTATCTCCAAAATGTTTTCCATAGAAAATTTGAACATCACAGTCCCTTTTCACCATTTCATGATATAGAGATTGCAGGAGTTTTCCTTGGTAGCTATTTGCCAGTATAATAGTTGCAGGAAGACTGGTCTGAGAAATTCTCTGTGTCCACAGAAGTGAGAACTATCACTTATTGAAAGTATTGAGATTATTTTTATGGTACTTTCTGTTGCCCAGGGCAGCCAAGTAGCTAAGGATTTGTACACCTGATTTTATATTTGCAAAATACATTGCTTTTCCAGTGTATTTGATTGACTCTTTTCTCTATTTCTTTTTTTTAAAGGGTGTTGCAAGATTCTATAAATCAAGAAAGAAACACATAATTACCACCCAAACTGAGCACAAATGTGTGCTAGATTCTTGTCGTGCCTTAGAAGCTGAGGGCTTTAAAGTTACATATTTGCCTGTAAAGAAAAATGGGATGATAGATTTAAAGGTAAATTACTTGGTGCTGAATATTTGTCTATGTGAAGAACAGAATGCTGCTTTACTTTTGTTTTTCGTTCTTTAGCTATGGAATGGTTGAGAAATACAATGTCTTCTAATATATGCTTGATTCCTACATGCAAAAATGTTAGAATATTTGTCACATGCAGAAGTGACAATGGCTGACTGGTTCTAAGTGTTCATCTTTTATATTGAACACAACTGAATCTTTTCAGCCATTGCAAGTCATAGGAAGTTAGATGGTCATAATTCTGAAATATTTTAGACTTAATCCATAGCTACATAGTTCAGTTAAGTGCATAAATCTGAACTACCTGAACTTTCCATCCAAGCACCACTTAAATTCAATAGGAATTTTGTTCTGTTAAGTCTTCTCTTCTTTTTTAATGTTAATATTCCAAACATTAATTATAATCCCAAACATTTCTCGAAGAGAATTTGGACAATGGTGTTTCTCATTGCATCTAAGTCTAAACATGGCCTCAGATGGAGATCATCATATCCACAGATAGGGGCCGTGCACACAGAAGAGATCTTTCTTTAAATCTGGAGAGACACCCAAACTGGGGGGGGGGGGGGTTGGGCTGTTTATAACAAATGAGATAACTGCATAGTTAATTTTGAAGGCAGGAGGAACATTGAGAGCCAGTTTGGTGTAGTGGTTAAGAGCGGCAGACTCTAATCTGGAGAATTTTTTGATTCCCCACTCCTCCACATGCAGCCAGCTGGGTGACCTTGAGTCAGTCACTGTTCTCTCGAGCAGTTCTCTCAGAGCTTCTACCTCACACGGTGTCTGTTGTGGGGAGAAGAAGCGAAGGAGTTTATAAGCCACTCTGAGACTCCAAGTGAAGGGCAGGATATAAATCCAACTCTTCAGTATTATGATTTGGAATTAAGATTATGATTTTGAATTATAATTTGGATAGGCTCAGAATTTGTGGATATATAATTTGCAATGCCAGTTTGATTTTACATGCGATTACAATTTACGTTGTGTACAAATGTTTTAAAAGTTTTAGTTCAATAGTCACTGAATTGTAAGGATTTGTTTTTAAAACTCAATATAATTTACAAAAAAGCTTTAATATAATTCTGAAGCAACAAGATTTGCTTGTCCTTGTATGGTTTTTACTAGAACCTAGAAAATGCGATACAACCTGACACGAGCTTGGTTTCAATAATGACTGTGAATAACGAAATAGGAGTGAAGCAGCGAGTAAGTGATATTGGTAAGTAGACCAAAGTAGCCTTAATAAAAAATGATCATTCATAAAGCATGATGATGAAATTATATTGGGACATGTTCTGCTGGTTTGATAGTTAGTCATTGGCTTATTTGCTATGTCTGTAAAAGATACCTGTTGGTTTGATAGTTAGTCATTGGCTTATTTGCTATGTCTGTAAAATATATAGGTAGGAGCTCTGAGCTGTCCAGGAGTCTGTCCCTTGAGCTGTGACATTTTAGCAAGGTGAAATGGCAAACTCTTTTTTGTTCCTTCGGCCTGCCATTTGAATAAGAGCTTGACTACTCTGTGCTTGGGAGATGTATGCCTCATTCGGTGCTTGTCCTGTCTGGTAGCTACAGATTTTCAGAGGAGCACCTGGGACATGGACACAGTGTAACCCAGTAGTTGGACTATTGGGGTGAATTCTAGAAGTGCCTTTACAACGAGTTGTACCATTTTTACATATGAGAAGTGAAAAACTCAGTTTAGAATAAGTTCTGTGAATTCTTTTTTCTGTGCCATGGGAAGCAGACTTGTATACCTCTGCTATGCAGTACAAAGCTGCAGGTTTAAGAAAAACTGCATTACGAACTTCCGGGGTTGGAAAATGCCGAGCTGAACTGCTTCTCAGAAGGGGAGCAGGCTGGAACTTCTGTTCGGGGTAGTGGAAGGCAATCTAATGCCTACTGCTTACTTTTCTCAGTCAGAGATCAGTCCAAGATATGCACAGGAAACTTTGAGGAGATTTACCTTGGCTAAAAGGGAGTCCCGGGGGGGGGGGGGGGGGGCTCCTTTGAGGCTTTGAGGGGTCTCCGGAGACGAGTTGCATTTTCATCATCTGCAGAAGTTTCCAGAGTCATTTATTTGACATAAGCTCGACAGGATCCTAATCTTCTTTGATACTACTAAACATCTAAAGCTACACAAGACCGGTGTTGATCTGGATAACTACAGAAAAGGTACAGGCTGCTATCTTTCATTCCGGGACTAATTAAAGTTAAACAAAATAAAATCAGAAGGTGGGAAATTGAAATCCAAAAAGCTTGGAAGGAGAAGGGGTGAAATTTGGACTTTGTAAATTTAAAGGACAGTGCTAAAAAGTGGAAAGGAATTTATTGTTTGGTTTACTTGCGGTTTTTGAGAAAAAGCTCCATTGTCATAGAATTGCAGCTCCCACAATCAACACAGGAAATACGTCAAGTATTGTGAGATCTCTTTACCAGTGAAAATGGGATTTGGTGGCAAGAAAAGCAGGAAGCACTGGATGGAAAAGGGAAATCATTGAAGCAGCCAGCCTACTCTAGGACTATAATATCATAGAAAAACATTGGCGGCCATTGCAAGGAGGCTAAAATTTAAATAAAATTTTTAAAGTGTTCGGGACATTAAAAATTGGTGGAGCCGATAGAGGTGACAATTATAAGGTAAATGCTATTGGACATTATTGTCAATAACTATTTTAGAAGCCTTTAGAGGAAAAAGGAAAAAAAAATTAAAGTGAGGCAGGAAGTCACGACCGCCATTTTGGAGAAAATAAAAACTTTAAAAATTAATATCTGAGCCCAGGAGGCTCAGAGGATGGCGAAATTAGGCTGATTGAAGAAAGCAAGCTTCACTCTTTTAAATCTGATAGTTGAAATTTAATTTGGTGAGGTCAGAATTTTCGGTGTTTTTACATGTCAGACCATAAGCAAACCCATGCAAGGACTGCTTCACTGGAGAAAATGCAGGACCAATTAGATGCAATGGAAGTCAGGATAATGAAAGGGATGATGGAGATGATAACTGCTTCCAAAAAAGAAATTAGAAAACATATTGAAAAGCTAAAAAAAAGATATAGAGGATCTCAGAAATGAGACTGTGGACTCTCGGCTTGGCTTCGCGAACGAAGATTTAAGAAGGGTGCAATAGTCCACGTTTGCTGCAGGCTCTCTGGTGGCTGACAAGACCAATGTGGGACAGGCAGGTCCGGCCACAGCGGCTGCAGGGAAAAGTCTGATTTAGGGTTGGTCCTGTAGCAGTGCGATTCTTCCTCAATCTCCTTTTGTCCTCAAGACCAGCTATGCGTGCGTTCTCAAAGGAAGAGACAGCCTGGTGGATGGTGTGCCTCCATGCTTTGCGATCTGAGGCTAGGTCAGACCACTGGTGATGGTTGATGTGACAGGTGCTAAGGGATTTCTTCAAGGAGTCCTTGTACCTCTTCTTTGGTGCCCCTCTATTTCGATGGCCGGTGGAGAATTCGCCATACAGGGCAATCTTGGGAAGGCGGTGGTTTTCCATCCTAGAAATATGCCCTGCCCAGCGCAGCTGCGTCTTCAACAGCAGTGCCTCAATGCTGGTAACCTCCGCCCGCTTGAGGACTTCAGTGTTGGTCACAAAGTCACTCCAGTGGATGTTGAGGATGGTGCGAAGGCAGCGCTGATGAAAGCGCTCAAGGAGTCGCAGGTGGTGACGGTATAAAACCCACGATTCGGAGCCGTAGATGAGGGTTGTCATCACAACCGCTTTGTAAACATTGATCTTTGTGCCTTTTTTCAGATGCTTGTTGCTCCACACTCTTTTGTGCAGTCGGCCAAATGCACGGTTTGCCTTTGCCAGCCTGTTGTCAATCTCCTTGTCGATCTTGGCATCTGAGGAGATGATGCACCCCAGGTAGCTGAACTGCTGGACTGTCTTCAGAACTGATTCACCCACACTGATGCAGGGGGGGTGATAATCTTCCTGGGGTGCAGGCTGGTGGAGAACTTCTGTCTTCTAGGCCGAATAGCTTGGCAGCCTCTGCAAAGCAGGACGTCATATGCTGCAGAGCTGATACCGAGTGGGAGACGAGTGTGGTAACATCAAAGAAAGTGAAAGAGGTGGAAGGGAGAGTGAAAGTACATGATTCCACCTTGTTAAAAATACAAGAAAAAGTGGCAATTCATGACTGCAAATTGATGGAGACCCAGATACGTCTGAGAGGAGTACCTGAGGATGAAGAAATTGACTTGAAAGAATATATAATAAAAATAATTGCAGAATTTCTGGAGGAAGATCCTGAACGGACTAGAAATATGTATGACTATATGTATAGAGTGAACTCACTTTATGCCAAAAAAAATAATTTACCAAGAGATGTGGTTTTAAGATATATGACAAAAGAAATGGTGGGAAAAATCATGAATAAAAACTTTGAGAAGACATTGATAGTGGGAGGCAGCAGAGTAAGAATTATGAAGGAGTTGCCAAGACAAGTGATAAATGACAGAAGAGCATATAAGAAATTGACAGAAAAATTACGGGATAATGAAATGAGGTATAGATGGATAATACCTGAAGGCTTGAGCTTTGAACTTCAAGGAAAAAGGATTACAATTACAAGCACACAGGAACTGTGTAGATTTTATGAAGAACATAAAGAATTTGCACCATGATGGATTACAAATTATTATCTTGGAATGTAAATGGACTAAATTCATCACAAAAAAGAAAGGCAACGTTTCATTGGATTAAAAAGCAAAAGTGTAATATAGTTTGTTTACAAGAAGTACATATCAAACAAAAGGATTACAAATTTTTATGGAATAAGCAATTGGGACTAGAATTTCATTCATTGGCTGAACAGAAGAAAAGGGGAGTGATTTTTTATATTAAACAAGAATTGGATCTGAAATTAGTGTTTAAAGATAAAAATGGAAGATTTGTAGCGGTAGAAATAATATTAAATGCAAAAAACCCCGTTGTTATTGGGATTGTATGCACCAAATGGAGCAAAGGATGCTTTTTTCAAAGACATTATACAACAACTTGATGAAGTGACATATGATCAAGTTTTGATAATGGGGGACTTCAATGGAACAATTAAGAATACACTGGATAGATCTGGGGGGAAAAATAATGAAGGAAAATTGCCAAAGTCTTTTTTTGAATTGGTCAAACAAGAAAATCTGGAAGATATATGGAGAAAATTTAACCCTGAAGTGCGGGACTATACCTTTTTTTCAGCAAGACATAATACTTTTTCCAGAATTGACACATTGTGGGGCACTAAGAATTTAGGCCTTATAACAAAGAAAATAGATATTTTACCTAAAATAGGAGCTGATCATAACCCAATAATATGGATTACAAAATTGTCTAAAAAGTCGAGAAGATGGAGATTAAATGAAGATTTACTACAGAATAAAGAAATAGTGACATCTCTAGAAAATGAAACTAAAGCTTTCTTCCAAATAAATGATAAAGATATAGAATTTCAGATGGTATGGGATGCTTATAAAGCAGTAATGAGAGGAATATTGATTACATTGAATAATAAAGACAAGGGCAAAAGAAAAACAGATGTTGGACATTCAAAATGAAATAAAGAAAAAAGAAGGGGAACTGAGAAAAAGGCAGGAAAAAAGAAAATTATGAGGGAGATTACAATATTACAAACACAAATGAGACATTTGTTAAATAAAAGAACTGGAATGGAATCTGAAAAAATTACAGCAGAAATCTTTTGAGGGAGCAAATAAACCTGGAAAATATTTGGCCTGGCAACTGAAAAATAAGAGAAAGCAAAATCATTAATAAAATTGTGGCTGACGGAAGAGAGGTGGTAGATCAAGAAGGAATAAAGAGAGAATTCTTTAAGTACTATGCTAAATTATTTAAGGGTGTTAAAATAAATAAAGAAAAGTTGGAAGCGTATTTACAAAATATTAAAATAGCACCCTTAACAGAAAATATGAAAAAAGTTTTGAATGACCCAACTGAAAAAATAGAAATTGAAGCAGCAATTAATGCAATGAAAAATGGAAAGGCACCTGGACCAGATGGATATACAGCTAAATTTTTTAAAACCTTCAAAGAGGAATTAATACCGAAACTTCAGAAATTGATGAACATGATAAGAATGAAAGGGAAAATACCAAATACATGGAAGGAAGCTGTTATTTTGTTGATTCCAAAAGAAGATAGAGATGTCACGAAAAAATTATAGACCAATCTCACTATTAAATAATGATTATAAAATATATACAAGAATATTGGCAGAACGGCTTAAACAATATCTGATAAATTTTATAAAAGAGGATCAAGCAGTGTTTCTCCCCAAAAGGCAAATAAGAGACAATATTAGAACTGTTGTAAATATTGTAGAATATTATGAAAGACATCCAGAAAAGGAAGTAGCATTATTCTTTGCGGATGCAGAGAAAGCATTTGATAATTTAAACTGGGACTTTATGTTTGCAGTAATGGAGAAAATGGAGTTTGGGGAAAACTTTATAAGGATGATAAAAGCAATTTATACTGAACAACGTGCAAGGCTATGTATAAATGCAGATCTTACAGAAGATATGATAATTAGCAAAGGTACAACACAAGGCTGTCCACTTTCCCCACTGTTGTTTATAATGACTCTTGAAATTTTACTGATGCAAATCCAAGAAGACAAAGAAATAGAAGGGTTAAAAGTAAAAGGATTTACTTATGAATATAGAGCATTTGCAGATGATATAATGTTTATAAATGAAAATCTACCAACTACCAGATTTAAAGTTATACCATGAAGCAGTTTGTTTAGTGTGGATAAAAGAATGGGTGATGCTGTTAAATAAAAAACTTTTAGCGTTGGAAGGTCATGGAAATAAATTTGGCTGGCACGCTTATATGTATTATGGAAAAAAAAGATGGATGGTTTTTTTCCTCATCATTATATAAGAAACAATTTGTTAAATATGTGGATGAAATATAAGAAATATGGGGATGAGAGAAAACCGTTATGGATAGTGCCAGCAGAAGTAATAAAAATAACAGCTGAGATGGGTAAAGAAAAGTGGTTGTCATATAATCAACTATTAAAAATACAAAGTGGCAAAACAGAATTGAAAACTGCTGAAGAGTTGAATAATAAATATGATTGGTTCCAAATGCAACAAATAAAGAGCTTGGTGGAAAATGATATAAAAACAGGGAATAAGAAAAGAGCAAACAGAAATGGAAAAAGTTCTGCTTGGAGATAATGAAAAATTAATTTCAAAACTATATAAATTACTTTTAAAATGGTCTACGGAAGATGAAGTAGTGAAATCTCAAATGATTAAGTGGGCAATTAATGTAAATAAAGAAATACAGATGGAAACTTGGGAATATTTGTGGAAAAATTCTATAAAGGTTCGACATGTCACAGTATTAAAGAGAACTGTTTTAAAATGATGTATAGATGGTATATGACTCCTAAAAAGTTGGCAAAGATGAACAACAAGATGCCAGATAGATGTTGGAAATGTAAAAAACATGAAGGTTCTTTCTACCATATGTGGTGGACTTTCTACCACAAGTATAGCCACCTTCAAGAGGGGTTTAGATAAAAATATGGAGCACAGGTCCATCAGTGGCTATTAGCCACAGTGTGTGTGTATATATAAAATTTTTTGCCACTGTGTGACACAGAGTATTGGACTGGATGGGCCATTGGCCTGATCCAACATGGCTTCTCTTATGTTCTTATGACTTGTGAAAGAGCAAAAAAGTACTGGCAGATGATTCAACAAGAAATTTCTAGGATCTTGGGATACGAATTTAAGAAAGTTGCAGAGACTTTTCTGTTGGGATTACAAATGGAAAAATTTCCAAAAGAAGATAGAACTATAATTTGGTACTTGCTTTCAGCTGCTAGGATATTGTATGCGCAGTTGTGAAAGCAAGAAAAAATACCAGAGAAATGGGATTGGATTGTAAAAGTTATGACATGGAGTGAAATGGACAAGTTAACAAGAACTTTAAGAGCCTATGATTTAGAAGTTTTTAAGATGGAGTGGAAAAAGTTTAGAAGATATGTAGAAAAAGAGTGGAAAATAAAAGGACATTGGACAATTTTTGATAATGATTAAGTATTAGAAGGAAGAAGGATATTAATTTTTGTTTTTATTAAGGGTACCTTTAAATGTTAGTATCTTAAGTAAATAACACTGGAGGGGGTCATGTAACAGGGGGGAGGGGTGGTTAGAAAGTAGTATATGGGATAGATAAAAAGAAGTTATTAATGATGCAAGAAATAGATATTGTTACCATATGTTACTAAATAAAATTGTTTTAAATCCAAAAAGAAAAATTGCATTATGGTAAATAGAGTACAGTTTGATCAGACCTTGAAGAAATTGGGTCCTGTGCATCACTAGAGCCTCAGAGTATGTATTGGAGCATAGTGCTCCTCTCCCGTGAACAGTATTCATATGGAAGCATTTGAATCTTGAAAAAGCTTGTTCTGTACAATATTCTGCTACACTGCAACCCATAGTTGTTCAGCCTACACAAAACAGTGTATTCATGTCTCTGCATTTATTTTAGTTGCAGCTTTGGCATTTAAATTCCACTTGCAGTCACTGCAATTGTCTCTAGATAATATTTTCTACAATAACTCCACTCTCTGTCACCCTGGACCAGAAGAATTTAAGAACATAGGAGAAATCATGTTCGATCAGGTTAATGGCACATCCAGTCCAACACTCTTTGGTCACTCTTTGAGTTAAGAAGTACTCCCTTTTATCCATTCTAACCCAACTGCTCAACAATTTCATTGAGTGCCCACAAGTTCTTGTATTGTGAGAAAGGGAGAAAAGTACTTCTTACACACCTTTTCAGGTGTGCTTTTTTATTACTCAACTTGTACAGGTTAGGACAACTCCAAAATAGTACCTGCAGCTTTATTGGATGCTGCATAATTCCTTTATGATAAAACTACTGCATAATGCTACAGACTGAATGATACTCCAGTTAGTCAGTATGTAGCAATTATAGCACTTCTTATAAGTCCCAGAACAACATGGAACAAAATTGCCATTTAACATGCAATAGGCTGATTTAATGGTCTTAGTTAATGTTGCAACCAGGCACAGCAACCTTATTCTTCTTATCCACTTAAAAGCAGGTCCTGTGATTTTTCAAATTAAGAGTTGAACTAGTGAATAGAATTTTTTTGTCAGTTCCAAGAATGGATCCTGAAACCAAGTGTGGAGCCACTTTTATTTTTAGGATCATATTGTCTATGTTTAAAATCTCTATAAATTTAATATTATATAAATATAATGCCCTATTATAACCCTTGCTGTATTTGTATTTCAGGTCAGATCTGCAGTTCTCGCAAAGTTTTCTTTCATACAGATGCTGCTCAGGCAGTTGGAAAAATCCCCCTGAATGTCAATGATATGAAAATTGACTTAATGAGCATCAGCGGTCATAAGATCTATAGTCCCAAAGGTACTGGATGTCTTTTAAGTTCTCTTTGGTGGCTAAATGTTGCTAAGTTTATTTTAATACCTTTTCAAATTCTGCGTTGACAAATAGATAACCAGATAAATAAGTATTTTGCTCTGACAAGTCTTATTTTCTTCTTGAATATTAATATCCCAAAACATTTTTGAAGGAAATTTGGACTATGATGTTTCTTGTGGCTTATCATCATCAATGCAGCTAATTTCTGACATGGCCAAATCCATGTATATTTAAATTCAAAGACTGAAGCCATACGCTGATAAGTCAGATCTTTCACGAACCTGAAAATGCCCCACATATATATATATGGGGGTTAATGCCTCTAATAATAAAAGCAGCAGCTGTATTTAAAATAACAAGGCTACTGCAGCAGTATTGCCATCAATCAAGCCTTGGTGTCTGTCAGTAGAAGGGGAGGGGTAGGGCCCTTTCCAGAACTCTTTGGGCCACTGAGAGAGGATTCATCAATGCTAGCCCATCAGGAACCCTGTGGCTTGCATGATTCATCAAGGGCTGTTTGCATGCTACTGTGTACCAGCAGTCACTCTGTGAAAGCAGAGTGGTTTGTTTGTTTATTTAAAGCATTTATTAGCTACCTTTCCTTTTTGTGGCACACAAGGCAGCTTACATCAAAAAGTGTATAAATTAAAATGTTAAAAACATAAAAGCCAACATTTAACAGAGCTCAGGATTGCTAATAAACTTAACCAAATGTTCTCCAACTTCCTCCTAAAGATCAAAAGTGTGAGGGGCTAAGTGCACCTCCCTGGGGATGTTCTTCCATATTTGTGGGGCTGTCACTGAAAAGCCTCACTTTCGTGTACACACCAAATTAGGTTCTTCGACTGACAAGAACAGTCAGGGGGCCTCTCTCTGTGATCTTAAGTCTGGTGCAGGAACATATGGGAGAGGATAGTTTTTCAGATAACGTGGTACCAACCCATGTATGGCTTTAAAGGTCAAATCAGCACCTTGAATTGGGCTTAGGAGTGGATTGGTAGCAACGGTAATTGATGTAATATCAGGGTTACATGTTCCTGAAAGCCCCAGCCAGCAATCTAACTGTAGCATTCTGCTCTTGCTTCAGCCTCTGAACACACTCAAGAGTAGCCACAAGTACAGGTCATTGCAGTCGTTCAGCCTAGATGCAACTAAGGCATGGGTCACTATCACTATAACTACACCTGAGTGAACCAAGAACACAGTTGACACACATCCAAAGCTGGGCAAAATCACTCTGAACCACTGCAGCTGCCTGGTTTTCTAAGGTGACTTCTGCGTTGAGTAACATTCCCCTCCTAAATAGGACTTGAACCACTGTAACATGGCCTCCAGTCCCAGTGCTAAGAGGTGGCTCAGTGAGGATACTATGGTTAATAGTATTGAAGGCTGTTGAGAGATCCAGCACAACTAGCAGGGTCACATTTCTCCTGTCTGCCATTGCATGAGCCAGGCAAGTGGAGATGCTGCAGGCAGGCAAGGGGGGGTGGATGCAGGAGGTGCCCTCCCCCATGTGAAGCAGGCAGGTGAACAGTGTTCCCTCTAAGCTAAGTTAGTGTGAGCTAGCTCATAGTTTTTCAGCTTCTGGCTCACACATTTTTGTCTTAGCTCAGGAAAAATGGCCCCAGAGCAAACTCATTTATGCATTAGCTCACAATGTTAATGCCAGTAGCTCACAAAGCAAACAAAATCTTTGCTCACAAGACTCCACAATTTAGAGGGATTATTGCAGGCTGGCTGGCTGGCACGTAGGTGGCCTAGTGAGGACCAAGGACTACTGAGAAGGAATGGGTTCCCCACCGACAAGTATTGTGGGTCCCCTCCTGGTTATTTCTAGTTGCTAGCAGCAAGACATGCTTAAACACTTGTAATGAATACACAGGTTATCAGTGTTCTGTTCATGTTGATGAGAAGTTGGCCTAATCAATAAAATTATTATGCTGAAATTGCTAACATTTCTCTCAGTTCCTTATCTGTAGCTCAGACAACAGCAACCAGAAAGAATGTAAAGTAGTAGAAGAATGTAAATAAGTATTTGTAAACTATGAACACTTCTGCATTAATCTGAAACAGTTTATTTGGAAATCATTTCTATTAATCTTTATGTCCACTACTTCCATGTGACCACCTTGGTACACCAAACCTAGTCACATGTTGGCTATACAGATTGTGGAGACATATCCCATTTGTGGCCAGAGTACTTCATTTAGAAATGATTAATCAGGGGGCCCTCCAAAGACTTGCAAGGGACATTTAATTTCCCCTGGGATCTTCTTCCCCTATTTCCTCTTTTCCTCCCCAGGAAGCCCCTATAGCCTCTCTCTTTCATCTGTGTCCTTCTCTCCTCATCAGCCAAGCTATCTTTACTTGTCTTCCCATCTCCAGCTTTCCCTCCTTCCTTCCCCATCAGACATTCCCTGGTAAAAGTCTGATCAAATTGCATGGTGGCCACTGGCAGCAGACCCAACTTGAGTTATGGAGGTAGTGAATCATTGGTGGTCACCTCTAGGCCTGTCCCCACAAATCCTCTTCCAAGGACATGACCAGGGAAGTCCAAAGGTGTTTGATTTAGAGAAAACAAGATGTGAAAGGTTGGGCAATATTGTTGTTGCCTAGGAACCCCTACAGAATTTCTGAGATCTCAGGGCATAACTAGATGGGATGCTACCTGTGGGTTTGCTTTGTATTTACAGACACTGCCCAGTTCCATTTTGGGTCAGAAAAAGGGCATTGTGGGGGGGAGCCATGACTCCCTCCTCTACCTTTGCTGCAGTGGTGTGGCCAGAATTGGGCCTTCATGGCACTCTTAAACAGCATTTCCTGAAACTAGAAAATGGAGGTGTATTCCCATGGTGAACTGTGGACAGTGTCATATGAACATATGAAGCTGCCTTATACTGAATCAGACCCTCAAAGGTCCATCAAAGTCAGCATGGTCTATTCAGACTGACAGCGGCTCTCCAGGGTCTCAAGCTGAGGTGTCACATTCAGTTGTACTCTTAAACTGTAGGCTCAATGGGCATTCTTTCCTTAAAACTGCAGGTATTATTTCTGTCATTTTGGGTGTGTTTTAATCCACTAATGGATTTATTTTATATTACAGAATTTCCCTGCAGATCTGGGGCTTCTTTCAGGTTTGTAGAGATCTCCCAGGTCTGACTCTGTTTTGCAGATGTTTTGATCCATGTTCTATGGCCTGGTTCAGAATTAGATATATGACAAGCAGAGAACCCATAAGGACTTGTGGGGGGGATCACTTCATTTCCCCCTGCATCCCTGTCTGTACACTTGTTTTCACTATGAGAGCCAGAGTAGCATATTGGCTAAGAGTGGCAGACTCTAATCTGGAGAAGTGGATTTGTTTCCCCACTCCTCCACATAAAGCCAGCTGGGTAACCTTGGGTCAGTCACAGTTCTCTCAGCTCCACCTACCTGACAGGGTGTCTGTTGTGGGGAGAAGAAAGGAAAGTGATTGTAAGCTGCTCCTTTGGGTAGTGAAGAGCATTGTATAAAACCAATTCCTCTTCTTCTTCTGTGTCCTCTTTCTTTCATCCAGCAACTCCTAAGAAGTACTTCCTTTTATCTGTTTTAACCTGTCTGCTCAGAAATTTCATAGAATGCCCACGAGTTCTTGTATTGTGAGAAAGGGAGAAAAGTACTTCTTTCTCTCTTTTCTCCATCCCATGCATTATCTTGTAAACCTCTATCATGTCACCCCACAGTTGACGTTTCTCCAAGCTAAAGAGTCCCAAGCGTTTCAACCTTTCTTCATAGGGAAAGTGTTCCAGCCCTTTAATCATTCTAGTTGCCCTTTTCTGGACTTTCTCCAATGCTATAATATCCTTTTTGAGGTGCGGCGACCAGAACTGCACACAGTACTCCAAATGAGACCGCACCAGCGATTTATACAGGGGCATTATGATACCGGCTGATTTGTTTTCAATTCCCTTCCTAATAATTCCCAGCATGGCGTTGGCCTTTTTTATTGCAATCGCACACTGTCTTGACATTTTCAGTGAGTTATCTACCACGACCCCAAGATCTCTCTCTTGGTCAGTCTCTGCCAGTTCACATCCCATCAACTTGTATTTGTAGCTGGGATTCTTGGCCCCAATGTGCATTACTTTGCACTTGGCCACATTGAACCGCATCTGCCACGTTGACGCCCACTCACCCAGCCTCAACAGATCCCTTTGGAGTTCCTCACAATCCTCTCTGGTTCTCACCACCCTGAACAATTTAGTGTCATCCGCAAACTTGGCCACTTCACTGCTCACTCCCAACTCTAAATCATTTATGAACAAGTTAAAGAGCATGGGACCCAGTACCGAGCCCTGCGGCACCCCACTGCTTACCGTCCTCCACTGTGAAGACTGCCCATTAATACTCACTCTCTGCTTCCTATTACTCAGCCAGTTTTTGATCCACAAGAGGACCTGTCCTTTTACTCCATGACTCTCAAGCTTTCTAAGGAGTCTTTAATGAGGAACTTTATCAAAAGCTTTCTGGAAGTCGAGGTAAACAGCATCTATCGGGTCTCCTTTGTCCACATGTTTGTTCACACCCTCAAAGAAATGTAACAGGTTAGTGAGGCAAGATCTTCCCTTATAGAACCCATGCTGAGTCTTCCTCAATAACCCGTGTTCATCAATGTGCCTACTCATTCTGTCCTTGATAATGCTTTCTACCAGCTTTCCCGGTATTGAAGTCAGACTGACTGGCCTGTAATTTCCCGGATCTCCTCTGGAACCCTTTTAAAAGATGGGGGTGACATTTGCTACCTTCCAGTCCTCAGTAACAGAGGCAGATTTCAATAAAAGATTACAGATTTTTGTCAGGAGATCTACAAGTTCAACTTTGAGTTCTTTCAGAACTCTCAGATGTATGCCATCCGGACCCGGTGATTTATTAGTTTTTAATTCGTCCATCAGTTGTAGGACCTCCCCTCTTGTCACATCAATCTGACTCAGGTCTTTCAACACCCCTTCCAAAATTAGTGGTTCTGGGGCGGGCAAAAAGTTCTCATCTTCCACAGTGAAGACGGAGGCAAAACATTCTCAGCCATTTCCCTATCCTCCTTCAGTAATCCTTTTACCCCATGGTCATCCAAGGGCCCCACTGCCTCCCTGGCTGGTTTCCTATTTCTAATATATTTGAAGAAATTTTTATTGTTGGTCTTTATGTTTTTTGCAATATGCTCCTCATAGTCCCTTTTTGCCTGCCTGATCACAGTCTTGCATTTGATTTGCCATAGCCTGTGTTCCCTTTTACTAATCTCACTTGGACTGGTTTTCCACCGCTTAAAGGAGTCCTTCTTACCTTTTACAGCTTCCATTACTTTGTTTGTTAACCATGCAGGCCTTTTCTTATGCCTGTTTGTGCTTTTACTAACTTGTGGTATGTATTTTATCGGAGCTTCTAGGATTATAGTTTTAAATAGTCTCCAAGCTTCCCCAAGGGTTTTGACCATATTTACCTTTCCTTTCAGTTTCCTCCTCACATGCCTCCTCATCTCAGTGAATTTACCCCTTTTAAAGTTAAACGTGGTTTTGGCGGTCTTTTTGGGCAACTCCCTATTTATGCAAACGGTGAAATCAATAACATTATGGTCACTGCTCCCAAATGGCACAATCACTTTTACATCTCTCACCAGGTCTTGGGCATTACTTAGGACCAAATCCAGGATCGCCCCACCCCTGGTAGGTTCTGAGACCATCTGCTCCATAGCACAGTCATTGAAAGCATCAAGAAACTCAATCTCTTTCTCTCAACCAGAACACATATTGACCCAATCAATCTGCGGGTAGTTAAAATCACCTATTACGACACAGTTTTTACGTTTAGCCACTATCTTTAAGCCTTCCAAACCTGGGTCTTCCAGACCCTAAATCTAATACTTGTTCCTTTATATTACAGTGGTTCTCAGCTTTCCCTCCTTCCCTTCTCCCAGCAGACTATTCCTAGGAAAAGTGCGATCAAGTTGCAAAAGTTGTGTGGTAGCAGGTTGCTCAGGTGATTTATTTGGTGGCTACTGCCAGGCTCAGCCAAGTTATGTAAGCTGTGTGGAGGCTGCTACTGGGCCCAGGCAGATTTTGAGGCATTTAGTCATCCAGTGGCCACTACAACACCTGGGTGATCCACTCTGATTGCATGGTAGGAAGTGGCCCAAAGACTGTGGTTAGGCCAGGTGTCAATGTGTCCTCCTTCCAGGGTAGGAGGGAGCGGAGCAAGGGTGGAAAGAGGTGGCAAAAATAGCTCTGCAGAGGGTCTCTCCATCTTTTCCTTTACCGACAGAAACTAAGGTTTGAAAGCTGGCAACGCACTTATTTTTGATTTTCTTGAGTGAAATAACGTTGAAGAGAATATTTTCCCCAGAACCTTCATCTGTTCTGGAGCAAGTACTATTTCAGCGTACTGCTTCATTCCAGCAAATAAAAAATAGCTGTCTGGCAATTTACCAATTTTAAAAAAGGAGTGAAAGGGAAATTCAGTCTTTGGGAGACCATTGCTGGTATTATAATTGTAGACTGGAACTTCTAAAGTTTAAAATGTCATTTGTGATTTTTCTTGTCATAACTAAGGATCTTGGTTAAAAAAATCCTGAGGGAGAATTTTTTCCTCTGGAAACTGAAATATGCAAATCCTTCCATGTTTGAACTGAGCAGGAATTATATTTTTCCCCAAAAAAGGGGTTGGTGCCATTTATATTCGACGTCGGCCAAGGGTGAGAGTGGAACCCCTACAGAGTGGGGGAGGTCAGGAGCGAGGATTGCGTTCTGGAACTGTGCCAACTCCTCTTGTAGTGGGCTTTGGAGCAGCTTGTGAACTGGCACAACAGGAGATGGAGGTATAAGGTGCATTTTGATTTATCTGTGTAACTTTTCCAGATCTGAAGGTTGCATTTTATGGTGTTCTTTAGCTATTGTACCCTAATGAACTCTCATAGCTGCAGGTCTGCAAAACAGCACTTGTAACTGTAGGGATTAGAGCTTAATATGATGTCATTCTTGGTACTCTGCAGGTGAATAATTATCCAGGTGGTGTTAGCAGACTGTAGAGTTGTTCCTTTTCTTAATTTTCAAATAATATACAAAGCTTGCTTGAACAGCGAAACAAAACATGGAGAACTATTTTAAGAGAAATTTGAAGTAGCAACTTATTTCATTAGCAGTGCTATATTCATGTGCTTGGAGGTCCTTTCTGGCCTCTAGCCTGAAAGGAATCAGAACTCTTTTCCTGGTTCCTGTGGCTTACTGCTGCAACACTGTCCTTCTGCTAATATACCAGAGATTGGAAGCCATCTCTGGTTTCTGCTTAAGTATAGGAATCTCTAGTGGATCTGGAGGTAGCCTGTTAAAGAACTGCTCTGTTATAGACTTCTTAATCATAGTGTAGCAAAACATGGCTTTCAAATATTTTTTCTCAGGTCAGCTTTACAATGGTAACACTTGTTTTAACATGGCATTGACTTGTACTATGACAATTTACTTAGTAATTCTTATTGATAAATTTCTTGACAAATAATGGTGTTCATATATCCTTAATGTGATATTTTTGCTTGGGCTTCTTGGGAAACTGATTGGATATGACTAATTTGGTATTTTGAATAAGTTTGTCAAGGTTCATCTGCTTACTAGTAAATCATCTTGTTTATTTTCTTATTCCTCCCTCAGTATGACCATAAGCGAATTAGCTTGTTAGCTGAGAGACTTGTAACAAAAATAATGGCAGAAATTCCTGATGTGGTAATGAATGGAGATCCAGTGGATCGTTATCCAGGTATCATGGGCAGAATATCAAGTTTCTCTTTTCTACAGTATTGGTTTTAAGCTCTTCAGTACTCTTCCTTTTTAAAAACAATCTTTTGTAGCCTCACACTTCCAAAACTGGCCTAAAAATAAATCACTACAAGAGTTGTCTTGGAACTGAAGACACTCTGTGCGATCTATTGAGCAATGAATAATCTTGTTTGTATTGGG
The DNA here is from genome assembly GCF_032191835.1 of Heteronotia binoei. Lineage (NCBI taxonomy): Eukaryota > Metazoa > Chordata > Lepidosauria > Squamata > Gekkonidae > Heteronotia > Heteronotia binoei. Next base: position 57,154,677 of record NC_083224.1, read on the forward strand.
TGCTAACTCAGAAACTCAACAATAAATTTCCTGTAGCAGAACTTAGTGTTTTCAGTGTATCTTTGGGATAAGAAAGCTATCTTGGCTAAATAGAAAATTGGGAGGTAAAATAAAATTGTAATAACATTAGAGCTGAATCTTAGATGTGTTCTCAACAATAGTATTGAAGGTCTGTGTTTAAACAAGAATTACAGTATGAAGCCTGAATTAATAATTCCAAAGCAGAGTTTGTAATGATAGAGATACTTGATAATAATTATAATTTAATAATGTCATCTACAAGATGCTGCAAAATATTAAGCCTAATGAGTAGCAGTTGATGCACAGCCTTTTATTTTTGTTCTAATCATAAGTGTAAATAGGGCAGTAGGCAAACCACTGTGTATTGGTACTATGAAAGATGTAAAGGTCCAAACAGTAGCACTTTGCCAGAGCTTCATCATATTCATGGCTAGACAGTTTTATGTATATTATCCCTGCTTATTAGTGCTGAAGAATTTTGCTGCTGTTGCTCCTTTTGTTGTCAAGTCACAGCTGATTTATGGCAACCACATGGGGTTTTCAAAGCAGGAGACATTCAGAGGTGCTTTACCATTGCCTGCCTCTGTGAAGTAACTCTAGACTTCCTTGGTGGACTCCCATCCAAACATTAACTTGTTTAGCTTCCAAGATATGATTAAGATTTGGCTAGCCTGGGCTATCCAAGTCAGTGCCTTAAGTAAAGTTCTGTAGGTGTTGTGAAAAAAGTGTTTCTGGTTATTTATTTATTTGATTTTCATCCCACCCTTTGTGTAACCAGGCTCAGGGTAGGTCGCAACATAACCCATTGAACAAAAAATAAAACAACTTAAAAGCCCTAAAAACAACTATTTTATAGTCTGCAGCATCACAAGATGGCATATTCAGTACTTATGGCTTCCAAAGTAGATAGAGGCATGAATGATCTGGGTTCTCAGTGGTAGAGTCTTTCCCATTGGACACAAAGAGCAGCTGAACTAGGATTAATTGGACGTCAGCAGCCTCAACCAAAGACTTGACAGAATAGCTCCATTTTACAGGCCCTGCAGAACTGGTTCCACCAGAGCTCATTCCACCATGCTGGGGCCAGGGTTGAGAATGCCCGGGCCCTGGTCAAGGTGAGGCAGATGTCTTTTGGGCTGGGAATTTCCAGTAGATGGTGATCTGCCAAATGCAGAGCTCTTCACAGCACATATGGGGAGAGGGGGTTCCTTGGATATGTTGGTCCCTGGCTGCATAGGGCTTTAAAAGTTAAGACCAGCATCTTGAAATGGACCGGAATTCTATCAGCAGCCAGTGCAATTGGCCAAATATGCACTTATGGAGTTGTCACAGTACACTGCTGCATTTTGCACTAGCTGCAACTTCTGGATCAGGTACAAGGGTAGCCCCATGTAAAGCAAGTTACAATAGTCTATCCTGGAAGTTATGATTGCAAGGATCACTGTAGCCAAGTAGCCACTCTACACCATTAAAGAGTACCATGATCACCATTTACATTTATGTTAAATTATATTATAGTGATACAGCACCAAAAATGCAATGGAATGTTTTAATGTTTAAGTGTTTTAAATAATTTTAAATTGTAGTTTTATTGGTTAAATTGTAAAAATGTATGTTGTTAGCTGCCCTGAGTCCGCTGGCGGAGAGGGCGGGATAGAAATTTAAAGTAATAAATAATAATAAATAAATAAATAAGTAGCGGGAGGAAAGGTCGGGGACGAGTTGCTGAACTTGCCAAAGATGGGAAAAGGCTGTTTTGCAACTGCAGTGATCTGGCCTCCATTAATAATGGGGCATCCAGTATCACTCCTAAGCTCCTCACTCTCAGCACTGGTGACAAGAATGTCCCACCCAGAGCTTGGGCCCAATTCCCATATCTGGCCCCCTACAACTCAGGTACAGGACCTCCGTCTTCAATGGATTTAACATGACCCTGCTGCAACCAACCAGCCAGGGTTATTGTGGTTATTGAAAAGTGATTTAATACTAATATACCAAATGATATCATTTTCCTACAAAGATTGCATTGTGTGGATGTACAACTGTGTCTTTGATTAAGCTGATTCTTATTAACTCTGCAGGTTGCATCAATTTATCCTTTGCTTATGTGGAAGGAGAAAGTCTGTTGATGGCTCTTAAAGAAGTGGCTCTCTCATCTGGAAGGTAACTTTTCTTTGTGGGAATGGGCAGGAGGAGGAAAAAGGATGAACAGGAAAAATCCTATATAAGCCATTCTGGGCTTCTTGAAGAAAGCACAGAATAAATGCAGATCATGCAAAATTAGATCATCACTGGCCCTGAGTCTATGATTAACCTAATCAAGAATTGTCTCTTTGGATTCTAACCTGAATTTACTTACTTTAATCTCAAAAAGGTTCTTAATTAAAATTTCTGACTTTTTTAATGCTTCTGTTCAAGGCTTTTTTTGTAGAAAGAGCCCAACAGTATCTCATTTGCATATTAGGCCACACCCCCTGACACCAAGCCAGCCAGAACCGCGTTCCTGTGTGTTCCTGCTCAAAAAAAAGTCCTGCTTCTGTTGTTATGTAACGAACTATAATTTTAAAATCAGGCTTTATTACTGAGGGATGAATTCAACAGGTAGCTAATTCTTACTAATAAAATCCTCCTTCCTTCCTCACATGATATTTGTGCCCATTTTCATATTGTCTTATTCTTTTTTCTCCCTTGCACTTTTATTTTCCTAACATTGGTTCGTCTGCTGCTTTACTGACTGCGTAAGCTCAGAACTACATGTGAACAAAATAGGAGAGGATCTGTAAGACAGAAGAAGTTTTTGCAAAATTAACGGAAGGCATTTCAAAGACGGCACTAGAAAAAAACAAGGAATGAAATGAGGATACAGTTATGGGAGGAATATATTAATAGCTTACTAATGTAGTTGAGTCTATTTTTTTGTCCACAGCTGACATAAAGATGAATAGTGTCATTCTTTCTCCCCTATCTCTCATTAGTGCTTGCACATCTGCATCTCTGGAACCATCATATGTATTGCGTGCAATTGGAACGGATGAAGACTTGGCTCACTCATCCATAAGGCAAGATGCATAATTCTTGTGAACATTTTTTTCAGCAATATGGGAGTAGATTATACTTTCAGTCTCTTCTGTGTGTTCCATAACGCTTGATCTTTGCTTTGTTCCAGGTTTGGTATTGGTCGTTTTACTACTGAAGAAGAAATAGATTATACAGTAACGAAATGCATTCAGCAAGTCAAGAGATTAAGAGAAATGAGGTAAAGTAACTATTCTGAGCGTTAAACACTTAATTGTCATAGGAATTTCATCAGGGAAATAACTGCCAGAAATCACTGCACTTCAGTGCTCAGCATAATAAAGATTATTATTAAGTATCAAGTAACCATCAAATATTTATTACTGTCTTTAGCAAATGCCAGCCCCATTGGATTTAGCCCCATTGGATTTAGACTAGGGTATTAACCAGAATAAGACTTTTTTTAAAAAAAGAAAAGATTCCTATTGAATAAGGAGTCTAGAAAGGAAGACTGGTTAAATAAAGCCAGTTGTTTTCTTACTTCATTTAAGGTGTCACTGGACTCCTGTTTGTTTTCAGTGCAACAGACAAACAACAATTTTTCCAGCATAAGCTTTTGTGAGCCTCAGTTGATGAAGTGAACTAACTCATGAAAGTTTATTCCAGAATAATGTTATTTGCATCTTTAAGGTCCCAGTGGACCTCTGTTTGATTTCATTGTGAGACTAAGATTTGTAGCAATAAATTAGTTGGGGCACTCAGTTAGGGGCAAATGCATGCTGCACAGATTGGAAAAGAGTCAGTTTAGTGTAGTGATAATAGTATTGTACTAGGATCTGGGAGACCCAGGTTTGAATCCACTCTCTTCCATGGAAGCTTACAGGGTGACCTTGGGCTGGTCACACATAGGCAACCTAGCCTACTTCACAGCATTGTTGTAAGCATAAAATGGAGAAGATAATGATATAAGCCTCTGAGTCCCCATTGCAGAAAAAGGCAGAGTATAAATGAAACAAACAAATACAAGCTTCCTTGTAGAACAGTTTTGTAGAAAGCATTTCATTTTTACTGTACATGAGCCTAGCCTAACATGAAAATTCTTTGTTAAATATTATTTGTATTTTTAGGTACTGACAATGGATTTTATTTCTTATTTTACAGTCCACTGTGGGAAATGGTTCAGGATGGAATTGACCTGAAGAACATTAAATGGACACAACATTAAGCAAGCAGACCACTTGTAATCTTGGACTGCATGAATATGTATTAAACAGATATATTATGTACATTCCTGAGTAAAATTATGTGGCGCTTTCTCATGGTTTAAAATACACAATCTAAACACACAGCTTGGAAACTAAAGCGAAGATGAAATTTTGTCAAGATGTACATTATAACAGGACATAAGCAAATATACATGGATACAGTACTTATATTTTGAGAGTGATGCTGATAAAGCTTAGTATGAATATTCAGGAGCTGTTTTGTCTCTTTCAACTCTGCGTTTTTACTTTTTCATCTGACATCTGTCCTATTATGAGAGAAACGGGTTTGAATATGATTTATGTTTGGAAGTAATCCTTCCATCCAGATAACTTCTTTCTTCCTTCTAAAACACAAATTGTTTTAACAATTTCACCTCTTCCTTCCCCCACCCCAGGTTTTCTTTTGTTTTGTTATTCCATCCAAAGCATTTCTTCTTGGTCTTCAGATTTCAGAAGGTGCAGCACAATGTGCTGTTACAACAATTTTTTTCCTTTCCTGTACTTTCAAGTGAAAATGGAAAAGTTCAGTGTTGCACGTTTCCTTTGGAAGCATGTTGTTTAGTGAATGAGGCATTTATGTGGAGAATGTAAGCATTTCTGTTTGGAGGCATCCCAGTGTTGCTTTGTTTGATGGTAATCATTTTAAAATTAAGTAGCAGATTCAGCAGATCTGTCAATACTAGATTAAGAAACTGATAAGAGTACCATCCTTGTTACTTCTAGTGTATGTTCATTCACATAGGATTTTTTTGGTTGCTATTTCTTCTGGTTTGATACAAGGAAAAGTATCTCTAGGAATATTTTAAAAAAGAATAAGCTGCCACAGTTTGCTTCTTCAAAACATTCAGGAAGGAAGCTTAGCTAACTAGTTCTGCAAGCTATCCTTTGCCTTACCCAGCTTTGTGCATGTGCCATTTCTCAGCAATAGTGCACTGGTGTCTGCTGGCCCTAAGACCTCCATCATGCTGTCACCAAAGTAACTTCCTTGCCTTGAGGGCAAGTCCAGTACATCAAAAAATTTCTTTTATTACAGAGATCTAGTGAGATAGAACTTTATGTAGGAGGAGAGAGTTCTGTATCAAGAAAACTAACTGAAGTTCTTCATATAGTCTTGGATTGCAGTAGTGTGGGTATTGATATTGCTTTAATGGTAACTGATATTACCTTTAACACTGTGGAGCTGCTTTTCAAAGAATAGTGAAATACATCTAGTATCAAGGTTATGTGTGAAGCCAGGTGATGTCTTTGGAACACTTTGGGGGAGCTACCAGCATTTTATACATACGTCTGAAACAACTGTTTTCATTGTTTGAGAACATCCCTGATTCCAGCTCTATTTGCAATCCCACAGGGAAATTACAAATGCCCATTTATTTATTTATTATTTATAGCCCACCCTTCCCACAAGGGCTCAGGGTGGGGAACAACAATCAATAAATACACAAAGTTAAAATTAATTAATACAATTAAAACATTATTACACACTAAAAAGGCTTAAAATACTACAGATGGTGCTATCAAATTTCATCTGCGCATAAAAGTCTGCTAAGTATCACCTCCACAAGCTGGTATAACACAGATGACATACCCTTAAGGTAGTGGGTCAGTTCAGCAGAATTGTTGCAGCAGGGAGGCCACAAATTGTTTGCTGTGTAGAAATATTTAAGATACTCATGTGCTAAGCTACCAGTATAGCTCCTTCTCATGTTTCCCGTATGATATGAGGAACTCATCCTGTGGCCCTAAAAGCACCACCATTGCCTTGTTATCAGCAAAGGCTAATGCTGGTGTGGTTAGCAGACATCCTTTCGAGTCCACACAGCTGAACCAGTGCTGTTTGTGTTACTTCATCCACTTGGGAGAAAGACCCACTGCAGTGGCTTCCATGCTTGTCAGCATAATATAAGGAGTGGGCTTAAGGCCTAAAAAATGGGGGTGAGAAAATGCCTGTATTAATATGCCTGTATTTTTTAATCTATGTTTCTAGGGGTGATGGCATTACTGCCAGATTTTTTTAAATAGTATTTTTTTCTGTTACTGCTATCTAGTTAAGCTATGTGGTCCATCTCTGTTTGAGACTGCTTTATTGTATGAATTGCTGGAAAAATTAAAACCTTACCTATTACCAAATTTACCAAATGAAATGGGGGGGGGGGAGGAAGCAGAAAAACCAACGACAGATGCAGCATGATGGACTATGAAAGAAAGATGAGTAATGGAGTTGAGGTATGCCGATAAAATTTAGAGCACAGTGAAGTACAAAGGAAAAAAGGGTAACATGGGATGTGGAGACTAATGGGGTCTGGAGAGAGTGCACTATAGAGCATAAAGAGACATGTTTACAGAGAATAGGCTAAAAGTAGTTAAAATTGAAGCAATGCATCTTTTTCTGTAGTAAAGCAGCCCCTTTGAGTTAATATAAAAGTGGCCTGTGGTGATGGAGAGCGTAGTCTTGGGGTGGGAGTGTGAAGATACCCGTGGGAGAGAAAACAGAAAAAAGATGCAGTAGTGGTACAGAAAAAAGTTTACTTTTGACATGTAGGATAGGAAAAGAGAAGATAAGCAGAGCTGGTGGGCACAGAGCCCTGCAATGGGGTTTAAAGAATGGGCATTTACTATATTCTGAACAGTCATTTGATTTGCTGTTCCTAAAATGTGTTGCAGTACTCTAGCCTAGAGGTTGAATAAAGCTGTAGTTACAGCAGAAGCCTAGATTATCAACTATTGTTTTCAGTTGGAGGGCTTCCCTTTTTTCCTGCTTCTTGTCCTTTGTATGCCAGAGCTACAGCCTAATGTCAGCTGGCTATACTTTGTATCCTGTGAATCAAACATACCACACTACAAAGAGGCCTTAAGCTCATTGCCTGATCTTTTAAAATTTAAAAGTTTAGTTATATTTAATATTAGGAGTTATATCTTTCATTATTGGCCTGGGGTAGCACAGCTGTTATGTGGCCCATGTTTTGGTTGATGGTAATTGTATCAGTTTTTTTGCAAGCCACAAAGTGAACACTGCTGTTTTAGATAAAGACATGCTGGAGAACAAAAATTTGTAGAATATTCTATCATATAGTTTAAAATAAGCCTCTCTGCCTGCATCAGTATTTCTGTATGTACATTCAAGATGCAGTTTCCCCTGATGCAGGAAAAATTAAGGAAGATGAAAAACAGCAGCCCTAAAATCTTTCCACAGGCAAGTGGACAGTGATTTAGCTGGGGTATAGATCCATGTCTGAAGTAACAGAATAAAGTTAAGAGTCCAGTGGCACTTTAAAAAACCAACAAAGTTTTATTCAAGGTATGAGCTTTTATGTGCATGCATCTGAAGTGTGTGTGCACATGAAAGCTCATTCCTTGAATGAAACTTTGTTGGTCTTAAAGGTGCCACTGGACTTTATCTGGAGCATATACAAATCAATCAGACATCCTGGACCAAAGGACTGGACTACCTAAAATAAAACAGAAGTCCAGTGGCATCTTAAAAGACGTAACGTTAATTCCAGCATAAGCTTTCGTGGGAGCTCACTTCTTTGGATGCTATAATCCACTATGACCCTGCTATTCAGCGAGGCAATCCCACAGATTACTAATTAAAAACAATGAATTAGAGGCGCCGAACAATGTACTATCAACGTCATCTCACCTCTATTCTTATGGGTCAGCACTAGTTCATAGCTGAACCGAATACATTTGGCTCTTATAAAAAATCGGGACAACTTCCTCTATTTTTACGCTTACTGGACCCCCTGTTTACAAACTATCCACCCCTGTACAGGGCTGTTGTCTCAGTTCATTGATTTCCGTAGATGGATTATAGCAGGGTTGCCAGAAGTGGTTAAAAAACAAAGCAGCTCTTGGGACGAGACGGTCCCTCAGCCAGGCTTCTCACAAAACGACTCGCTAGCCGAGTTTCTCCCCCCTCCTCGCCCGTTGCAGAGCCACACCTCCACTTCGCGTTGCAGGAGGCCTGGAGGCGGTGCAGCGAGGCGGCCATTTTGTGGTGCTGCTTGGTCGCTGGCGCTGCCTTCAGCGCGGGGAGCGGGGCCCGAGTGACGAGTTAGTTTTGCTTCTAACCCCTATTTTTCTATACAGACCCCCCTCGGTAAGGATTTGGCGTTCCCCACGCCGGGCCCCTCGCTCGCTGGGACTGGGAGGGAAGCCGGACGTACCTGTTCCGGTAGTGAGCCCAGCGAGTGTTTTCTCCCCGTAGCGACACAAAAGGCAGGAGGGCGGGAATTAGGCCAGTGGGGGCTGTGGAGCTTGGGCGGCTCCTTCAGCTCCGGTCCGGAGCGCGGGCCTGGTCGGTACTTAATGTTCAGAAGATGTTCAGCGTCGCTAAGGCATTTTAACCTGGCGCATTGGGTTTGGTAGCTGTGCCTGCGACGGTGTTGTTTCGGGGTCAGTGAAGAGCTGTCTGTTAGGCCCCTGGGTTTATAACCCCTTTGAGGGCAGGTGAGTATCAGTGGCTTTCTCCGCAGGCGGCCGTATGAAGCAAGGCTTTTAAAATACTGGCTTCAGACCGAGACTCAGCGGCATTGTTTGGTCCAGCGAAAAGAAATGTGCAGAGGGGGCCCTTCCTAGTGGAGGGCTGGCGAATGGAACCCGTCTCTGTAGTGTGCAACAAAATGGCCTTGCTGGTGGCTGCGGGGATTTTGTGCATCGACCAGCTCTCCTGCAATCTGTCTCATTCTCTGTGGTGGCCGACTCGAATAAAGTTTCCTCTTCGCTTAGATTTCGAAGTGATGCTACCTAAGAACAATACTGTTGTATTTTCAATACTTTGCTATATTTTTTGTCACCTTTCCGCAAGCTTTTAAAAAAATCATGTATGATCGCAAAGTACGCAGTTGGGTGCCATTTTCTCAAGATGAAAGTACAAGGCATTAAATTCTTGAGCTTTTTCTCTGAATAAAAATTAAATCGGCGTGATGAAGTGATAACGATGCGCGCGAACCTTGTGGTTTGGTACAAGAGTTTATTTGTTCAAATAATTTGCTGTTTAGATTAAATTAATAGATGTTAATTTACTCGTTTGGCGTTCATGATGGTTTCTTGAGAATCCTAGAGTGGTTTTATTTCATTCTGTTAAGATTATAGGTTCTGGGAACAAATCGTTATGGAGAGATGAGAAACTGATGAACTATGCAGACTCCAGTGTGTAGATCTGAAAGCTGATTATATCAAATGGATCCATATCGTGCTGTATTTTATTGGCTGCTTATTTCCAGTTTTAGAAATTAATGCAAGGACATTCTGTTTTAAATATCATAACGATATGTTTAAGTATCTCATATTTAAGCCAAAAAATAGAAAAGGGGCATCAGTGAACCTACTAGGCTGTTGATTGGCAATTTTATGAGGTAGAGATTGATTAAATGTTTTTGATAGAATTTTTAGAAATTAGGTTATTGTGAACTGTCAGTTTCAATCATGTATTAGTTTTGTCTTTCCTAGTGAATTCCTTTATTCCTGTGCTTCTCCCAGTCCCGTTAATTAACTACTGGGCAAGCACAGGAACAAATCACTTGTCTTCACTTAAGTATGGGACCACCAAGAAAATGTGTTGAAATTTTATATTGTATCTGAGAATGTTCTGTTAACTTTAAGAATGTACAGGGATTTAACTAGATTATGCAAGGCATTGGTGCATATTTTGGAAAATAAATGCAGCATGTTGGAAGTGAGTTGTCTTGTAACGACCATATCTTGGGCAGCAGAAATTAATTAGTGTAGTAAAATGTCTTCGGCTGTCTAGTGGTGTGAGATTTCGTATTGTTTGACTTGTAGCCTAGACATACTTATCGGGAAGTCCTCATGCAGCGTAAAACCATAGAAAATAGAACTGTTGGGGAAAATTCAACATGTTTTATGGATTCTGGAGTTCAAAGAGGAGTTTTTGGGTGCCTTTTTTTGTATTGCTGTGTGTACTTTGCGGAGTAATGGCCATTTGGCAAACTTCTCAGCGCTACCAATAAATTAAAAAGGGGAGAAAAATCAGAATCATACAAGAAGATAGCTTTATTTAACTGAAAATGTCTGTAATATTTGAGATTTGATGAAGCACATTTATGCCATATCTTTTCTTGAACATTTTGATCTTTGTTACAAGTAGCTCTTGAAATTGCTGAATTTGGGAAGCAAGTATATTCAACCTTATGTTTTTGGTCTTCTGGACAATTCTGAGTTTCACAGCCAGAAAGTGTGATGTTCTAATTACAGTTGTGTGGAAACTTGTATATGTAATATTTGTGGTGATGTTGGTATCTGATTCGAAAACTTTTGTTTGGAAAAAATTACAGCTAACCTTGTGATAAGCAAAAAGCTTATTTAATTTCCTCTTGGGCACAATTACAGATGTAGATCTCCTTATATCACTGCTTGTGAAGTTGCCATCCATAAGAAACGAGCAGCAGACTTTCGCAATTTAGTGTTACTGTTTCCTTTCTAAATGGGATGTTATTTTTGGAGTTGTAGGTTTGGGTTGCCAGCGAACTTTAGGATTTTGCATGTTTGAAGCGTCAATGTATACCTCATGAATGCTGGATTATAAATTATGAAATGCTGTATTTCAGTTGTGCAGTGCATTGAGAATCGCATGGTATGAAATGATGGTTGTTGTAACCCTCAGATAAAAAGATGAGGTCATGTTCTTAAGGTAAAATGAGTGGAAGGAAGTGAGTTGAAAATGCTTTGAGCTTGATTTGGTTTTATTAGGTGTTGCAGGGCTTGGAAAGCATATTAAGTGTTTGGTTTTGCTTAGTGTTTGTTAATGGATCAGAAGACATAGTATTAGAAATGTCCTGTTCACCAGAGTGATTAGCATTTTCTTAGTGCAAAACAGTTAAATGCACCTCTTTTAAAAAGTCTGTATTGAGAGGTTTAGATTGCTGAAGAGGAAATGCAGGCTTGAGAGATTGAGGTTGTATAACATGTATCTATTCTGACTGTGATGGCCTTATGTTGGGTATATTTTATTTTAAAAATTTAATTGCAATTAATTGTGGACCAATATGAGTGATTAACAAGTGTCTCCGCTGTGTGCCATAAGAAACTTGTGGTTGACATATAATGGGAATGCCTTATGGTATTTCACCTTCAAACTTTTCATAATATACAGTTCATTCTGGACTGCTAACCTTGGTTGTGTGCTGCCTACATTGATTTTTGCCTCCATTTATTCTTTATTGCAGTCTAAAAGTTGGTTTTAGTTGGTTGCCCACAGGATTGACTTGACTACTGCTACTTATTAAGGAAAAAAAACACCTCTGTTTGCAGGTAAGATACTTTGAAGAAATATTTATGCTTGTTAAATACAGTTGGATAATTCAAAGTACTGTGGAATATTATTTCCAGCATATAAATCAACTTTAAAAGTTTCAACCACCAAAACTGTATAGTTTTCTTTCAGGGCCCAGTTGTATATATTCTTGTAAATATTTCTGTTGATATCTTTAGTAGTATGTAGTTGTTTTTGCAATATTTTTGCAATTGCTAGTGTATAGCAAGTGTTATGTAGTTGTGAAAACTGTGTCTTGACCCATGTAGGTAAAGAGGACCCTACTATTTTCCCCCTGAGATACTTTGGAAGCCACTTCACCTACTTGTCAAAAAATAACACAGGAATCTGGAATGATTGTGCTGGAGGAAGTAGTCTTCCTTTGGGTCTCTCATTTGATGCTGTTATTTCATGCTATAATACACTTCCTTGGCTTTTAGTCTGAAGGAGTTGCCAAACACACACATGTTGGTAAAAGTAGTATTAATGGTGACACCTGGAACTAGATGTGTTTAGTTCAGTGATCCAGGTATCTTATTTTACCGTTTCAACATTGTTCAAGTAGAATATGCTTATATCTGGAAGCTGTTAATCCCCACCCCACCAATAACTGAGTGAACAGTTAATTCTAATTTTTTCAAAAACTTATTCATGCCTACATGTGAACATCTCTTCACTTCTCTTGTCTAAAGAGTAACTATAGATGACCTTCCATTTTAGGTAGATAACTTGTTGAGTCTAGGCAGTTTTTGAAGTATGGACATTAATGAACTATATCCTGCCATATGTTCACGATGCATGGAATTTTCCTCTCCATTCCTTTTGAACATATCCCTCCTGTGTTTTCTGCAAGCAGAGCTCCATGTACTTTCCTCTCATGCCACGCCTGAACTATGGGGCAGTTGCTCCATATATATTCTGTAGTTCTGGGAATGATTTTTCCTGCGATGGGATGGAGCTGCCAGTGCAAACAAGAATGTGGGGAAATTAGCACCCCAAACATGCTTGTTGGATACAGGAAGACAGCTCCAAAGCATTGTGTTGCAACCTAAGAAGCTCTTTATGGCTCAATCTTATAAGCAAGTTCAGATAATTTTGTTTACCTCAGGCTTACTCAAAATTGCAGAGAAAGATCTAGATGCAAACAAGGTATTACTGCAAACCACTTTGAGATCCCACATGAGAGAAACACAATGTACGAATATGTTGGTAAATGGAATAATAAATGATTGTGTTGAAATTGCATTCCAGGCAGTAGTACTGAACAACAGTTAATAGGAGTTTCTGCATTATTGAAATGTGAGCATAGAAACATGAGGTGTTTAAAGAAAGCAGCAATTTTGCATGTACATAGAGTAACCTTAGGCCCAGCTGCAAGACAAGCAACACAGTATTGTGGAGAGTCATAAACCTACATATTATTAAACACTGAGTAGCATTACCGATGGGTTTTGGCAAACTGGATGGAGATTAATAGACTATGTGCTGTCTAAAAATTTTTGCTGTTAAAGATTGCTGAACCTCCATAAAACATGGGTGTTTCGTGATATGCATTTCCAGTGCTTTAATCAGTACAGACATTCACAACTGTTTTAGTTTCTAAAATTTACAGTCTGTGACTCAGATTGCACCTATATAAAATTGGACCCTAACTGAATTGAAAATTGTGAGTCTGTTAATTTTTCATTAGATTTTTATTTTGCCATTCCTTCAAGGAGCTTAGGATGGCATATGTGAATCTTTTACCCCATTTTTTCCTTATAACAGCCTTTTGTAGCAAGTTAGGTTCAGAAATAGTGACTAGTCCAAAATCACCCAATGGAGACTCTTCCTGGAACTAGACTAGTGCTCTAACCACAATGGTATACGTGTTAATGTCTTTTAAAAAATCCCCAAAGTCTCTGAGCAGCTAAAACTGACCTTGATCTTGAATGCTTTTGTTAATGTTATGATTGGAAAGCAGCAAAAGGTGGTGTACTGGTTTAGCATTATGATGCAGCAGAAATCTGTTACTGAATTTTAAAAATCAAATAAGTACTTGGACTATCTCAAATACTAATGAACAATACCTATATAGTGTGCATATTGGGGAAATATTAACTAACAAATAATTTTCCTTAGGATAAGCAGGGGTGGCCAATGGTAGCTCTCCAGATGTTTTTGCCTACAACTTCCATCAGCCCCAGCTTGGCCATGCTGGCTGGGACTGATGGGAGTTGTAGGCAAAAAACATCTGGAGAGCTACTGCTGGCCACCCCTGGGATATAAGATTGATTTTGAATTTGTTTAATTTTAACTAAATTTGTAACAGTATTTGGCTAGTGCAGCAAGCCTTTTTTTTAAAAAAAGGATCTAAAGTTGCTTCACAAACCATTAACAGCTGCCATTCTAGTGCCACTTTTAGTTATTCACTTGTCAGTATGCTGTCTGCTGCTTGATATCTCTTTTGTGACATCGGAAACATGCCATAACAAGTTTACATCTGTTTTAAAACTTTTATTATAAAAAAATTAATATGAGCAATTTGGTAAAAACAGACAGAACATTATAAAAAGAGAAAAATCAACAGTCCAAGCTTGGTTTTTATCCACAAACAATCAAGAGAATCACTCAGTACCATTTTTCAGTGGTGGCCATGCTTGTTGAGAATTTCCTTCCACAAATTATGCTTGCATATTGTTTAGCATAAAAAAGCTAATTTTTGTGTGGCTATCTTTAGTTGTTGTATTATTTTTATCCTTGTGTCCCATACTCTATCCACCTTTTTACCTAACTTCTATTTCTTGCCTTTTCATTGCAACCAATGAAGTTATCCTTATGAAAAAGGCACTGTAGCTAATTTTACAAAGTTTAAAGCTGGGCACTGCAGCACTGCTGTGGATTTTAATGTAAATTTCATGCAGTAGCTTTTCCCAGAAAGAACTAGCTAAGTTGCATGCCTGCCACAGATAACAGGGAATAGCCATTACAATGCAGTCCTTCTGTAACTATTTGAAGGAGTGTGAGGTATTTTAATGGAAAGGAAGTGCAATCTGAAGTTTATTTTCAATACTGCCTCTTTTGATTTTGTGATTAACATGGTTTAAAGGAGATGTAAACCAAATTTACTGTCTGGGGTTTTTCTGAATAGCCTGAGGTAGTTAAAGTTCAAACAATTTTAATGTAGCCATTTTGGAAACCTTTGTATTAGAAAGGCTTAATGTAGCCATATTGGAAGCCATTGTATTAGAAAGGCTGGATATAGAAGTCCAATGCTGTAGCACATCAGTTGAACAGTTTATAATTTGTGGTTTTAGTTTATGGTTGCTTCAGCAATTCAGCTTAAGCCTGTGTTTGTTTTTCTCTGCAACCATAAATGAAAAAAGGAAAGTTCTCCTCATGACTTGAATTGCCTGTTTAAAAAAAAACACATAAAAAATCTTTTTTCTTATAAAGTATTATGTTAGACTTCGGGTGAGTGCTTTTTTGTAAATGCATTTGTTTGGTATAATATCACTGCATGTCAGAACAGAAGAGTAGCTATAAGCACTTTTTGGGGAAAATCACATATTTTTTAAAAAGCAACCATACTGTAATATTTTGTGATCTTGAGTATGGCCACATCTCATTGCCCTATGATTTCACTCTTTAATGCAGGCAAGTTTGTAACAAAGTCTTAATTTAGTTGGATGAACACTTTCAGAGTGGTTGAATATTTGCAGAGCTGCCTGAAACACAATACTATCAAGTTTTTAAAAATGACATAGATAAGGCTGCTTTCAGGGTGTTGGAGAATACATCCATCACTGGCTCTGGGTTGAGTTTGAGAACATTTCCAAGGAATGAGTTTTTCTGCAGTGTCTAGAAATTCTATGATTTTCAGTCCAAACACCAAGCTGGCTGCTCTGATTACTGTAAATGAATAGCTGAACATGAAGTACAGAGCCGAGGAAGAGAATTTTTGTTTTAAAAAATGGGGGACAGGCTTTTATTTGAAACTTAGTTTTAAAAGTTCAAGGTGCTTGGATGCTTGAGTGCCTAGAAATGTGATGCCAGCAGAAATCCTGATATAAATCCTGTGTGGAAGCTGGACCCTAAAATTTTCATGCTGGCTTCTAAAGATTTCTGTTGCACCGGTATTTGAAATGGATGCAAAATTTTTGCTTGGGCAACCAGTGAATTGGATTCTGCTTTGCAGGTCTGAAGCTCTGTTTTCTCCCAGTACTTTTTTGGAGTGTACCAGGTTTTTTTTACTGGATTCAAATTAACAGCTTTTTAACACTTTACACTGAAATGTAGTGGAAAGCTTTTGTACAATTTTGCTTCTAAAATATGCGGTAGAAAATGCTGTAGGAATAAGGACCTAAATTGTAAACTCAAGATCCTTGAGCATTTAAAGACTTAAGTGTCTAGGTTATAATATGGTGTCATAAATAGTCTGACCTAGCCGTTACCTTTTCTCATCTGCAGGTGTGTGTGTTTCAGCGCAGCATGGCTGTGGTCATCCGCTTACAAGGTCTCCCAATTGTGGCGGGGACTATGGACATTCGCCACTTCTTCTCTGGATTGACCATTCCTGATGGGGGCGTTCATATTGTAGGGGGTGAGCTGGGTGAGGCTTTCATCGTTTTTGCCACTGATGAAGATGCAAGGCTTGGTATGATGCGCACAGGTGGTACTATTAAAGGGTCCAAAGTAACACTGTTGCTGAGCAGTAAAACTGAAATGCAAAATATGATAGAACTCAGTCGCAGACGTTTTGAAACTGCAAATTTAGATATGCCACCAGCAAATGCTAGCCGGTCTGGGCCACCACCTAGTTCTGGAATAAGTAGCAGGGTGACTCTACCAACTACAGTACCAAATTTTAACAGTCCTTCTCCTAGCGTAGTAACTGCAGCTACTTCAGTCCATGAAAGCAACAAAAACATACCAACATTCTCTACTGCCAGTATGGGAACTGCTCCTCCCAGTCTTGGTGCTACATTTGGAAGTCCCACATTTAGCTCCACTATACCTAGTACAGCATCCCCAATGAACACAGTACCACCTCCACCAATACCTCCTATCCCAGCTCTGCCATCATTGCCCCCCATGCCTTCTATTCCTCCCATACCTGTCCCACCTCCTGTGCCTACACTGCCTCCTGTTCCTCCAGTTCCCCCAATACCTCCTGTGCCTCCCGTGCCACCTATGACATCTATGCCTCCTTTATCAGGAATGCCTCCTCTGAATCCTCCGCCTGTAGCACCTTTGCCTGCTGGAATGAATGGCTCTGGAACAGCAATGAATTTGGGCAGTAATTTGAACCCAATGTTTATGAGTCCCATGAATCCTATTCAGATCAGTTCCCAAAGCAATGTGAAATCACTTCCTATCAATCCAGATGATTTGTATGTTAGTGTCCATGGCATGCCCTTTTCAGCAACAGAATCTGATGTCAAAGACTTTTTCCATGGACTCCGTGTGGATGCAGTGCATATACTAAAAGATCATGTTGGACGCAATAATGGAAATGGATTAGTTAAATTTTGCTCTCCACAAGATACATTTGAAGCCTTGAAACGAAACAGGATGCTGATGATTCAGCGCTATGTTGAAGTTAGTCCTGCAACAGAGAGACAGTGGGTTTCTGCTGGAGGCCACATAACATTCAAGCAAACCATGGGTCCTTCTGGACAAAACCATCCTTCTCCTCAGACTTTGTCAATGTCCAAATCGCCTAATGGTCAGAAGAGGTCAAGATCTAGGTCTCCTCACGATCAGGGGTTCTGTGTTTATTTAAAAGGTCTTCCCTTTGAATCAGAGAACAAACATGTTATAGATTTCTTTAAAAAGCTGGATATTGTGGAAGACAGTATTTACATAGCTTATGGACCCAATGGGAAAGCACTTGGTGAAGGTTTTGTTGAGTTCAGAAATGAAACTGACTATAAAGCAGCTTTATGTCATCATAAGCAATACATAGGAAATCGTTTTATTCAAGTTCATCCCATCACTAAAAAAGCTATGTTAGAAAAGATAGATATGATCCGGAAAAGACTTCAGAACTTCAACTATGATCAGCGAGAGATTATGATGAGTGCAGAAGGGGAGACTGGCCCTTCCAAACTATGCGCACATATATCCAATGTCCCCTATAACATTACCAAAATGGAAGTCATCCAGTTTTTAGAGGGTCTAGCAGTGGAAGAGAACTCTGTACAGATCCTTGTTGATACTAATGGTCAAGGTTTAGGACAAGCGCTGGTCCAGTTCAAAAGTGAAGAAGATGCTCGTAAGTCAGAGCGACTACATCGCAAGAAACTGAATGGGAGAGAAGTTGTGCTTAGGGTGATATCCCTTGAAGAAATGAGAGAAATTGAGAGAAATCCTCCCTCCCAAGTGAAAAAAATGTTGAAAATGCAAGGAAATGCACCGTTGCCAGGAGTGCAAAATGCTGGTGGAGATGATCATTCTTTCATAAGTAGTGCATCAAAAGATGCAAGCAGTGGTCCTCCTTTTCATTTTCCCAGTAACTTTGGTGGCTCTAGTGCATTTGGTCCCCCTCTTCCACCTCCAGGAATAGGAGGTGGTGGTTTTGGTGATTCCAGACCAGGATTGCCATCTATTGGAAGTAGTGGTTTGCCTGGCCTACCTGGTCCAGGAATTGATGTCCCAGGCTTTGGAGGTGGACCTAGTAATCTAAGTGGGCCATCAGGGTTTGGAGGGGGGCCTCAGAATTTTGGAAATGGGCCTGGTAATTTAGCTGGTCCTCCTAGTTTTGGGAGTGGACCTCCTGGTCTTGGTGGCGGACTTGGACATTTAAGTGGACCTCCAGCATTTGGACCTGGCCCTGGGAATTTGCATATTACTGGTCCACCAGGTTTTGGAGCTGGTTCGGGAAAGCCAGGCCCAACTGTCATTAAAGTTCAGAATATGCCCTTTACTGTATCAGTTGATGAAATTTTAGATTTCTTCTATGGTTACCAAGTAATTCCAGGTTCAGTATGCTTAAAATATAATGAGAAAGGAATGCCCACTGGTGAAGCAATGGTTGCATTTGAATCTCGTGATGAAGCAATGGCAGCTGTTGTTGATCTAAATGACAGGCCAATAGGATCGAGAAAAGTCAAACTTGTTCTAGGGTAGCTGGTTATTAAATGTTTGTAAAATAGATATTAGTGCTGTGATTAATGCTTTCAGATTGTTTTATAGTAGTTCTAGATTAGAACCTATAAATTGTTTAAACTTCACATTTGTTTTGATAAGACTTGGATATTGGTTTAACTGTTTACAGAAGAACTGCTGCAAGGGTAAATTTTTAGTAGTTCTACCAGTACAGATATGTAGAGAAGAGGTATTCTCATCAACTGAAAGTTTTCTAATTGCCGAATTGGCCATGTAATGCTTATCAAGGAGTCTAGATTGGTTTTATGAAATTCTGGATGAGGAAAACTGTCATGAAGTTAGTGATGTCATAGGTGGGTGCTATTGCAAACCATTACAAAATAGAGTAGTAGCTATTTCTAGAGTTGGTTAAAAGTTGGCTGAATCTGCTTTGTGTACGCAGGTCAAAGTTTTGTTTATAGTCCTATCTTACTTTGCAACTGAATAAAGTCTCAGTTACACAGATTGTTTATGTACCTTATTTTTCAGAGATTCTTGGCATGTGGACAGCAAAATTATGTTCCTTGAGAAACGTTCAGGCAGTTTTCCTGCATATGAATTGAACTGTGTAAAATTCCATCTTTTTATGGAATAACATTTAGTTCTTATTGCAACTGACTGTATAGAATAAGATTTTTGCCACAAGTGAAGGTACCTTTGTTTATTGTTCTGCATCTTTACTTGTATGGTTAAAATGGAATACATAGAACTGCCATACAAAGCCTCAGCTTGAACACATAATTGTTTAAATGGATGGATTTTTTAGGACTGTATGTTACATTTGGATAGGATGCTCATCACTTGGTTTTTGTACATTGTGTATGTTGTGTAACTTTTTGAACCACGCTCATTAACCTCTTGGTTTAATAACGAAATTTAAGGGACTAGCTTGGGTTCATGCGGAGTGTTAATGTTAGCAATCATTTGTGTTATTACGACTTCAAAAATCTTGTGAATTATTGCTGTGGATCATTTACGAAATTAAAATTTTGAAAATTTCCTACACTTCTTGAGTTTCTTACAGTTGTTCCAGTAGAGAACATTGTTTAATTCTAATTCTATGTAGAATTGTCACTTTCTTCAGTAGAGCTTTTTCTTAGGGAAGAGAGGATGCAGTGATACAGAAAATCAGAGTAGAATTTTTGACTGTCCGTTATCAGAAAATCATAAATGCCAAGATTATACTAGTTGTCTGAAAAATCTTCTGCAAATCATTGTATTTAAAGCAATTTATAAGCTATGTTTCCCAGTTGAAGAAAATGAGTGTCTATTTGAGTTTTGTATGATGGAACATTTGACGTGCACAGCCTAGCATAATGTAGAAATACAAGCGGTTAACAGTTCTGTTCATCCAGTATGTAAGACAGATGTAAAAACCCATTGAACACTACATCCTCAGAGTATTTTGCAGTACGCTAATTTGAAGGACTGAGTGAAGGTGTTAAAATGAAGAGGTGGCTGCATTACCAGATTCATGGATTGGAAATTGTTTTGACAGGTACCAAGATGGTACACTCCTGAAAAGTGACATAATTGTATTTCATTGTTAAAATTACTAAGCCTTCTGTTAATAAAACTGTCTTTCTGAAGATTTATGCTATCTATCTATTTTAATTGTCTGGTGTGTTTCAACAGCAGGCTCTTTATTTGTTGAAAGGCCAATAAAATACTGTATTTTGGGGGAATGAATAGGAAATGAAGCTTTTTCCTTTATTTTTCAAGTTGTGAACTCTAATTGTCAATCATGTGGGCGCTGTTCCTTTCCTTCAAGAATAAAAATACAGAAACTTAAAGTCATGTTTTTATTTGAAGAATTGGTTGAATTAAGAAACTAGTTTGTTGAGGATGGAATTTAGTAATTATTTCATCCTTGAATTTCAGTGTAGCTTTTCTTGGTTAAAAAATGCAATTAAACTGCTAGTTTCTAGGTTCGGTTCGTCATTTAATGGCTGTCTCTACCTTGTTTTAGTTTTTGAGGTGGGATTGTTTGCATACTTCTGCAGATATTCTTGATACTGCAGGTACTGGGAAACATCTTTGCATACATACTCTAGACTGGTCTGCGGATTGTGTTGAAAATCTCATCAGGTTTTTATCATGAATGTTTAATCCTTTTAAAATAACAAATTTTAGTGGTTTTTTTTAAAAAGTCTGCATTTAGTGGTAGAGGCCATTTAAAAAGATTTTAACGGAGAGGTTTGTTGTTCAATAATGACCTTATAGACCAGGATATATAGTGACAGAATATGTGTGCTCTTGGATGGGGAGTAAAATTGTAGGAAGCTCATGAAATATTAAAAGATCTTATATATGAACACAACTTTGTGATTCTAGGCAATGTAGAAAAGTTCACGTCTTCCAGGCCAGTATGCATCCTAAATGGACTTGGGAATGTATGTGTCAAAGTCTTGATGAGATGGAAACTACCCCTCCTCCCAATCCTGCAAGTTGCCAAAATTTTGAATGGCTAATTTAACCAATTTTGCTTTTTATCTTTTGGGGTGGGGGGGTCAGGGAACTTGACATACAGCGTCCCACTATGTGCATTTTCTTATGCATAAGCAATACTTGAAGAGTGGAATGGTAGGGGATATTGGGAGTTAATGAGAAAAACAACATTTTAACTATGGCCTAAAGAAGAGATAGGAACAGTATTCAAAGCTTCAGTGAGCAATCCTGAGCAGGTTTACCCAGAAGCAAGTCCCATGTTCTTGGAATGGCACCCTTAGCCTTATGCAAATCACTGTACTAAAGATTTGCAACAAAGGTGATTTAACTATCAGATCTTTTATAAAACTATTTGTGCTTTCCAGAACTATGTAATTTAATGCTGGCATTTGGGTTTCCTGGTCAGTTGATCTAATCCACATAAATTATCTTGAATTGCTCCAAAAAAGCATTAGCAGCTCCTGGAAATAGTTTACAGCAACATTGAGAGAAAGTGGTCATCCAAATAGCTATATTGTTAACTTTCTGAATTTAACAAGATAGTTGCAAGATGACAAGGAATTAGTCAGTGCAGAATTTGAACAGGTAAAACATAATTGCCATTCCTTTAATATTTGGAAAAGAATCCACATTGTGTTACAGATACGAATAGCGATTTCTTACAAATGGTTTGAGCTACCATGGGGCTTAAAAATACTCAAGGCAGTGTACAATAAAAACTCTACTGCTGCTGCTTACCACTTTTAATCTCTCAATGTATGTGATGCTTTACTAAAAGTACCCTGAGGAGTTTACAGTCTACATTTTAACATTTTGGAGGCAAGCAAAGAGATGGGTATGTTACAGATGTAGTTACAAATTCTTAGGCTTTGTTTCATTTGGAGATGAAGCTTAAATACATGAAAATTAGTTTTTGAGGAGGGAATTAGAATTAAGACAGCTGGAACTTTTGGAAGGAGTTCAGGAATAAAGTAAACAAGGGAAGAAAAATTGAAATTGTTTATGCAAATTAGTGGCTTTTGAGTGACTGTTCTGAGCTTAGTGCAGTATGCTATTTCTTTGTAGGTTACCTATGTAACCCTTTGTTTTCTTTAGGGAAGTTTAAAGATTTCTTATGGATTTCCATTGTCGTGAAACATTGGCTTTTAAGTTGGTATCCATTGTTAAATCATATCACTAAACACTTTATATTACTAAATTTGCTAAAACCCAGGATTTTTTGCTTTTTAAAGAATACTGCATTAGATCGTAAAGCTCCCATTGAGTTGCCTTGATCTAGTACAGGAAGCCTCTGGCACAAGAGTAGTCAGTGTTACATATGAGTTGCTGCATCCAGAATTACACATGTAATCCTGATGTTCATTCAGATGTTTATTAGAATACAAATAAGTTGGCTGCAGTCTATTGTTTCATTTTTTAAAAAATGATCTAGCAATTTACAGTTAAGTGGATACAGTTAAATGGATACCGAAAGCTATCAGCTAGAACCCCCCAGGGCAAATGAAGCCTCTTTTAAGAGGGGCCTCTTAGTCTCTCAGTTGGCAGCCTAGAAAGAATTTTGAGAATAGAGTCTGCAGCAACAACTTGCAAGGCTCCGTATTTTGAGCAGTTTTGCTTCTGTCAGTGATTGAGATAGGGAGAGAAGAGGAGCTATGGGAGGCATTGTAGTCCCATCCTGCTCAGTGGTGCGGTTGAATAAGATTTCTGTCTGCCTTTATTTGACATTGTCCAAATATATTTGTAATAATCTGACCTAGAACTTTTAGATAACTGAGATACTTGAGACCAATTAATACATTCTGCATTTGTGAGAAATTGTGCCATGCATACAGATATGGCATTTCATTTATTTCAGATAGTAGCCAGTTTCTAAAATTTTAAGCTACATGTTTGGCTGAATGCTAATTTGGTATTTGCGTCTTCCAGTTGCTTAGGTTAATAGCTGTCTGGTTTCTAACAGACGTTTTGATCATACTGTAGGATAAGCATTTCCTTCACAAGAGAACTATGTAGACTTTTTTATTCCTGAATCCTGATATTTTGAAATTAGAATCATGAAATCAGGAAAGGAAAAGGAAAGGACCCATGTGCAAGCACCAGATGTTTCTGACTCTGGGGTGACGTTGCTTTTACGTTTTCATGGCAGACTTTTTATGGGGTTGTTTGCCATTGGCTTCCCCAGTCATCTACATTTTCCCCCCAGCAAGCTGGGTCCTCATTTTACCGACCTCAGAGGATGGAAGGCTGAGTCAACCTAGAGCTGGCTACCTGAAAAAAACCAGCTTCCGCCGGGGATCAAACTCAGGTCGTGAGCAGAGCTTAGGACTGCAGTACTGCAGCTTTAACACTCTGCGCCATGGGGCAGACTCAACAATTACCAGAAGTTTATTTCTCCCTTAGTATGCTGTCAAGTCACAACTTATAGTGACCCCAAAGAGTTTTCAAGGCTTTGAGAGGTGGTTTGCCATTGCCTGTTCTGGTATTCCTTGGAGGTCTCCCATCCAAATCCTTGCCAGGGCTGACCCTACTTAGCTTCCAAGATCTAATGAGAATGAGCTAGCCAGGTCTTAGTATTGTTAACGCTCTAGTGAGATCTAATGAGAATGAGCTAGCCAGGTCTTAGTATTGTTAAAGCTCTATTCTTTCTCTTTTATTCCAATGAGAATGTAATTCAAGAAATAATTTAATTTTCCTTCCAAAGCAGTGGGGAATTATAGTGAAAATTCTTTTAGGCAGAGAAATCTAATACATAGTGTCATCACCTTAATTCAGAATTACAGAAACTCTAACATGAATTTGTCTTTGGGGTGCTGTGATTTTAAAGCCTGGCGCCTTAGGGCTTTGTAACATCTTCCTCCTAGTGTTATGCAGGGCAGGTTCCTAAATTTTTAAAAAATCCTGTTATCTTCCTCCTCCTAGATAACTACATAGGTTACTCTGAAGTGCCAGTGTCACGCTTGCTTAAATGTGATAGCATTGGGTACCCCTGACAAATTCACTTATCCTTTCTGGGAATCAGTATTGGTTAATTATACATAGCCTTTCTTACCACGGCTACAAAATTATGTGCTCACAATTTCTGTAATAGCATAAGAGAGCCAGCAGAACATTATCCTTGAAAATAGACATGGAAAACACAAAATGCTTGTTATCAATAATGGTAGCTTTTATATACATTACTAGACTCAAGTTGAACAAACAGAAGTGATCTAGAAGTGATGAAGTATTGATGCTTCTGAGAAACTTACTGAAATAACTATACTACTTATAGCTGTGATGTAAACTATGCATTTCTCTCTTTTTAAAATGTACTCTTAAATGAGGTATTAGTGAGCAGCACTCACATAGAAATCATGGTAACAAAGAGTTGATAACAAGCTGGACAATTGTTATGGTTTGGATCCAAAGAAATGAGAGTGTTTCTGCTCACCCTGGTAGTATATTCAGTGCTTTTCCCCCTCCCTCCAACCCCTTCTGAATGGAGGTAAGGGCTTCCACTGTATGTCAGAGTGGGTTACTTCTCCCAAACTGAATGGAAGCTTTGGATTTAAACTAATAACATTTCCAGTTGTTTAGAAGAACAGCAATGAAAATGTTAGCTGCTGATTTTCATCAGTCAAATGTTCACTGACAGATGAGTGAAGATACCAGATTTTCTGTTGGTACATTTAAGACACCTATAGACCACTAAAAGTGTTTTCTTCGCTATAAAATGACCTAGTATTTGAAGTGTAGATTGTTGCTGGGAATAAAATACTGCTGAAAGATGGCACACATGCAGGGGAAATTATGGAAAATAAACAATCATACAAACTGGTTCTTGGTTTCTTTTTCTGCTGGAGGAGGATGGCAACATCTCTGGACTTGACAGTTATTTTCTTCACAACTAAGGGAAGAGGATATGCGGATTAAGTCTTCTCTTCACAAATGGAAACTGAAGATTTCATGAATACTGACATGGTATAATAGTTTGTTGGTTTCTGCAGAATATTTGCATTCACAAACTGCGTGGTTAGCATTTGTTTTGGTGATAGCCTTGCAAAGATACATAACAGGTGACATGGGCAATTGTCAGAGCTGTTTCACATTGTGTTGGCAAACACATTTTTTCACTGTTGACTCCTTCCTGACATTTTATCTTGGAGGAAATGAAATTGCAGTTACTTAGAAAGTGCTGGTTTACAAGCCA
This sequence comes from Heteronotia binoei, assembly GCF_032191835.1. Classification (NCBI taxonomy): domain Eukaryota; kingdom Metazoa; phylum Chordata; class Lepidosauria; order Squamata; family Gekkonidae; genus Heteronotia; species Heteronotia binoei. Next base: position 57,180,019 of record NC_083224.1, read on the forward strand.
GCCTCAATTTTTTCAATGATCAGCTTGCAAGAAAGGAGGAAGATAAGTATTTTAAAGTACTACACTATTGTGAGAGAATGTGGTGGGTGAAATGAAGAAATAATGCCCACACAAAATTTCATGCAGGAAAATGCATGCTCAAGTATATGTGGCTCAATTTCAGTGCAAGTTTTACTTGCCCATATACAGGACATTTGGTTGGATTTTCTTCGTTGGTGTTAGTAGCTATATGACTGTGATCTTAACATCTCGCACAAAGGAGGCTGTTGCATATAAATTGAATCAAGGTAGGTAGAGGTGCTTGAATGGATGGATTACACTGGTAGTTCTCTCAGTGTCAGTAGTTACACAAAACCACCCACCTTGGTCTTCCATTTGTATAATTTCCTCTAATCTGTGTTTAAGGAGATAATACTGAATTAAAGAGGCAGTCTAGTCTCCTATTTTTACTACTAGGAATTTCTACAAGCATTTGTGCTGCTTTCATTATGGATCAGGAATAAATAGTGCTGTGTAGCCCAACACCCCCTAAATCTTTATTACAGCATGGTTACAACAATAAATGCAAAAGTGGCAAAAGACTGCTCTTTGAGTGTGGTAGTAGAGTTGTGCAGATGACACATTTTTCCTTTAGTGTTGATGCAATGGATAATGCTGGAGCTGCACTGCCATGGATGTTATGCCTATTTTCATAGCACAAAGGCACTTTAGTCCTAACTGTTTGGTGATCATAACTGCAAAGAGAAATATCCTTATGATATTGCTGGTGGTCTGATACTATTGCTTACAATATTGCAACATTTAAATTTTGCAGTCCTCAGTGACTTCATTCTACACTGTTGAAGTAAAAGAGTCACTGTGCCACTTAATGGAAAGTCTTCACTAGGAGTAGCAGTATCAGACCAGGGATGATGGAATTTGAAATGGTGACAAAGCAAACTTTTTTAGAGTCAAGAATATGAGCTAAAAAGTACAGCTATGTGAATGCCAAACCAAGAGCTAATTGAAATAATTCCAGGCTCTTTTTCAAAAAGTTTCTGAAGCTTGAATGTCTCTAAACCAGAGCAATTGCAGAATTATTACAGTTAAACATAACAAGCAATAGTAATTCTCCACTTCAAAGGAGGATAGTTTGATTGGACTATGTAATATGAGAAATTCTGAGATATATTGTGAATATGCATGGATTGTCAACTAATGTGCCTCTGAATTAATGGACTTTACAACTTTTAAAGTCCCATGAATTTACAGAGGCACATCGATACTTTGTTTCACACTTGGAGTATTTTCCCATGTGGAAAGCTGGTGCATCTTCCTTAATAATAAAGTTGGAATTTGAACTAGGTCTGCTAACATTTGTGTATGGATATTTCTGTATGAGAGATTCATTTCTAGAAAGCCTGGCACTGGGTAAAAATCCCTTGGCATCTCCACACAGGAGAGTGGGAGTTAGTGTGTAATTCTCATACTTAATATGTAAAGCATGAAACTGTATTTTGTCAAATACTGAAGTAACTGCAAAACCACAAATAATAGAAAATGGAAAAAGAGTGGTTCCAACTAGATATAGCACTAGATTCTGTGTGGCTGGTAGCTCAAGGGGGTGAAGTTGCAATTACTCCTCTCTCGCAGGGTAAGAATTTACCTAAATCTGGATGTGCATATATACTGAAATGTGCATATATTCATCTTGTTGCAAGCACAGAGAGCCTGTTTAAACATGCATGCTTCTTTCTGAGCTGTGGAAAAGTTCCAAAGTGTGCATTTACACTTCTTTAAACACTACATTCCTAACATTCCATGTTTAGGGAGAGCAGGCCGAAAATGTCAGCAGTATTAGAAGCTATTATGTGAAATAAACTTCTGCCATTTTAATTTTAAGGACATAACTAGTCACCAAATAAGTAGCTTTAAAGCAGCGGCTTTTAGGAGCCCATACTAAAAGATTACAGAAGGTAGATTACCAGGAATCTAAATATATGCTTCTGACTTAGCCAGAAATTGTTGGGGGGGGGGGCGGGCTTGGAGCCATTTGTTTATATACCAGTAATCCCCCAGGTAATTCCCCTAGGTTATGCTCAACCCAAAATTATGAAGGAATATCTTGCTGAACTCCTTATCATAGTTGTATACTAATTACTGGTATAATTTCCCCCATAATTGAGAAAAGGTGATACAAGACCAGATTTTTAAAACAGGCTAATAAGCATACAACAGCCCCATGGCGCAGAGTGGTAAAGCTGCAGTACTGCAATCCTAAGCCTCTGCTCACGACCTGAGTTCGATCCTGGCAAAAGCTGGGTTCAGGTAGCCAGCTCGGTTCAGGTAGCCAGTTCAGGTAGACTCAGCCTTCCACCCTTCTGAGGTCAGTAAAATGAGTACCCAGCTTGCTGGGGGGAAAGTGTAGATGACTGGGGAAGGCAATGGCAAACCACCCCGTAAAAACTGCCGAGAAAACGTGAAAGCAATGTCACCCCAGAGTTGGAAACGACTGGTGCTTGCACAGGGGACTACCTTTACTTTTTTAATAAGCATTATTCTACCTGTTATGTTTCAGAAGGGATTTTTTGTTTTTTTACCCTGCCTTTTCATTGTATATGATCCTTAAAGTGGCTTACAAATTTACTTTAAAAATACTAAATTAGCACCACACAGCTGGTAGACAGATGTTTGTGTCTTCTGCTCCAGTCCTCAAGGTGGTCTTAGAATGATGCTTAGTTCCTTTCTAGGTGTGGTAGCAATGGGTACAAATATCTCCGCTTTCAGAGATAGGGAGCCAAGCTGGTATTGGGCAACCAGATATTCTCCGCCTTTGGAGGAGGGTTTGGTGTCTTCATCTGTATCTTGGCAGGTTCCTTTCCTCCCTCTTATTGCCTCAACACTGCACTCTGAAGTAGGAAACAGCCCTGAATTCTCAAGCTGCATTCAGGCACAATGGAAGGCTGCTTCCTCTTCTGATGGTCTCAGTTTATGGTATTTTGGAATTGAACCCAAACATTATTCCACTAATTTACCTGTTTGCTTGATAGCTTCTAATGCTGCTAATTTGGGGGCACTCTCTTCTCATACATATTAGGAAAATTTAATGTTTGAGAGGTAGAGTAAATGTATTGAGAGAAATCATAGCAGAATATTATCAAAATGTAACAAAATTAAGTGTAGGTACTCAGTAACCATTCAGAGAAAGTGGATTTAAACCTGCAGAAGAGTGAAGAAGTGAAATGCAATGGAAATATAGAGTTGATCAGTTGCGTTCTATCTATAATTGCATAATCTACTGAAAATTAATCACTACTATTTCACAAATATGGAGTTATTGCAGATAGAATCCAGGGGAAAATGTACATAATCTCAGCAAAGTGGGAAACAATGGAATATGAATGAAAGGAAAGGAAATGTAAGCTTTCATATTTAAAATAGTATTTCTAGATTTTACCCAGAAAGGACCATTTATTCCCATATGAACTGATGGGCATGTTGAGGTCATCTTCAGGGGGTCTTTTCTGTCTACTGGCATCTTTGGATATATGGTAGGAGGCAATGAAAGGGTAGGTCTTCTCAGCAGTGGTGACAAAATCTCTCTCCAGAAAGATTTGTTTTGCCCCTTCATTGACATTCCTCTGCCAAGTAAAAAAAATTTTTTTGAAGTGATCGTGGCTAGTTTTTATTGGTTACTGATGCTACTTCTAGTTCATTTGGCTGAGTTTTTGCTTTTGTCTTTGTGCTTTTGATGTTTGGTTTCAGTATTTGTTGGATGTTAAATATTTATTATTTTGCTAGCAGCCTTGTGGACTATCCCTACTGAAAGGCATTGAGTAAATATTTTAACAAATCATAAATAGATATTACCATGAGTCTTACATTGCATTTTGGCCGACTCTCCTAAAAAGTATGAAAATCAAAGAATGGAAAAGAACCTATCATGGACCAAAACCCTTCCATGTAAAGAGAAATTAAAGATATATAAAAACATGGTAAGCAGTAGAGTTCTGCTTTTTATATGGCCTAATTCCATCTTAACATTCAAGCATACAACAAAGGGAAATACTTCACAATATGCAATTTCACAACTAGTCTACATAATAACTTGACATATTAACCAAATTAAAAATATGTGGAAAAGTCAATGGAAACTATTAAGAGTTGATTTTGGACTGCATATAACTGGAAAGCATACTAGTAGCCAACATACTTAACAGATGTCAGAGCATCTGGAGCAATCTGATACTGAAGTCAAGACCCAGTACTGAACCCAGTAAGTTTTTTCCCCATATTAATACACCATGCTGTGCTGTAAATGCTCTGTACCATAGAGATTTGTTAACAGCTTGAGAGGTGTGGAAGTGATGTGGGGTATGATGGAATGCAACATGAAGTAGGTGTATCATGGGTCTAGTCTTGTGAAATAGAGACTGAAGATACATCATTTAGGACTATACTTCCAAAGGCAGATTTCTAAGCAGGCAGGTTAGGATTTTAAACATTAGCAGACTGCCAAGTTACCTGAATGTGAAAGGATGGTAGAATGTAATATGAGTGGGATTTTCAGTCAGCATTTTCAGGGGCTAGATACAATCCTCTAAAGACTAATCTTTCACATCTAAATCCAGCAACTGCATGTTTCCTTAATTTAACCAAATTTACTATCCACTTTTTATGGAATGAAGAACTATTCCAATATCTTGATGGGTCCATAACTTTATCTATGTTCTGTGCATCTAAAATTAAGAATCTGTGACCTTCCACATACATTGACCTTTGAACTGTTTCACTTTGCTAGTCTTTCAATAAGTTCACTGTTTAGATTGCATATCATTGCATTGAACATTGAAAAGTATGTTAGTTTTGATATTTTTTCTCATTTCTCGAAAATAGATATAAAACTCAAAATGGAAGCAGCATAAAATATAGACAGTAATGTGAAAGGGACATAGAATAAATAAAGGTAATAAAATCTAACTTCATTGCCAAAGTCCATTGCAGTCTTAAGAAAACAGAGAATACAAAGGTTAACAAAAAAGAAAAAAACCAACACAGTAAAGTCATTTAAAAATAAAAAGGAGAAAAATATATACTGAACAAAAAGACACAACGACTGAAACTGCAAATTAAGAAATGCAAAGTATGTATGTGTGTGTGCATGCATACATGCGTGTAGGTGCTGAATAACTCAAGAAGCAATTTGCAGCTATTATCTACTCACTGATAAAAAATAGCAAGAATAAATAACAGCACAAAATAAGTTCTTGGGTAGCCATACTATTAAAAAAAGAGTTCTGGCTATGCTTTTGCAAATTATATTTAAAAATGGAGAAAATATCAAAACTAAGAATTCAGTATTAAAAGAAAAAGGAACACCTCTTAAAAAGAACTATTCATTGTGCTTTAAAGTGTCAGTTGTGGAGAAACAAGATTTTGTTCTTATTCCTAAAAAATTAAATATGGAGCATAAAAAAAGATAAATCTATACTCTTTCCATAAATGATACTGTGGAGGCCTGTGTTTGGAAGGGGTACACAAATCAATGGAATGTTCCCAAGTGTTTTGCCACCCTTGTCTACCTAGCAGTCTTACATGGCATGAACAAAAGCTGAGTTGCTTTGCAGCTTATATATGGATTCTGAAACTTACCATGTAGAATTTGGAAACTCCATGAGAGAGCTATTTAATATAGCATGTGGGCTGAAACTGAGCAATTGTGGGCAGTGCGTATTTGGGCCCATCTGTTTTCAGTGGGTACAGAAATATATTTGGCGTGTGTGCCACACTAGCTACTCATGAAGGGTAGGTACTGTGAATCCTCTGGATTGGTTACAGCTGGTATAAATACTAGGACTGGCAGTCTCTCTTTGCCTAATGAATGGCACAGTACTCTCAATGCATTTTAGGTTCTGTCTGCTACAGTTCAAGCCCCCGACTCCAGCCACTGACCTCCAGAGGACCCTGAGCTGGAGAACTTTCACCCTCCAGGTCCAGGTTGAAAATGGCCAGCCCAGGTTTGGCACCAACACTCCAGTGTACAGAACTCATAGGGGGATACAGAATTAATCGTGTTTCAGCTTTAACTTAACACCAAAAGTACAAAGCAGAGTTCCCCTCCATTTTAGATAGTATTAGAGACAATTATTTCAAGAAGTACTGTGTGGGGAGAAATTTGAACAGTGAATAAAAAGCCAAGTGTATCATTTTTATTGTTTTCACATGCCCTCAAAGATATACCTATTATTAAAGTACTAGTTCTTAAGTTAGAACAGTCCTGAGGTGAACTATTTGATAACAAAATGACTTGGGCAGGTTCAAAAGCTGAATGAAAAATTGGATTCTCTTAATCGGGAGAGAACTTGTGGAATACCAGCAAGCAGTCATAAACTGTTGTGACTTTAATAAGATATATTCCAAACCATATTAAAAAGCGAAATAAGTTCTATTAAAAGTTGCAATATCTCTTGAAAGCACATAGATACTTTCTTCTTCCTACTCCACTAAATTAAGTGACCCAGCAAAAGTTATTTTAAAAGCACATTCTCTTCACACAGTATGTTGGTATCAAGTCATTATCACTGCTCCGGAAAGAGTTTAATTGCCATTCGCGCTGATGCCGTTCACCCTGAGGATAAATGATATTTTATTAAATAGTGTGTGTGATGTTTAGTGGTTGAAAGTCCTCAAAAAAGTGTGAATTTATTATTTTGAAAGTAAATTGTACATTAATAGCAAGATGCATAAGTGACCACTTAAACAGCTACATTGACTGAACACTGGACTCAAAATCTTTTCTTTAGACTGAACATTGGGTAGAAGTTTCCATATTGATGGTGAGGTACCCAAAGCACATTTTAATAGGTGATGGAATGTATGTTTGTGCATATGTTGAAATTGATGGTGAATAATATAGGTGGAAGTAGAGTTCATCATGGAAATGTCGAGTCTAGATTTGTGGGAAATGTGCTATAAAGTAAAGCTTAAACAATGACTGTGCTGCTCAAGTGTGCACTAGAACAGGGGTGGCCAAACTTGCTTAACATAAGAGCCACATAGAAAAAATGTCAGTTATTTGAGAGCAGCAGGACATTAATATCAGATGTTTGAGAGCAGGAAGGAACTAAGGAAGGCAAATAGGGGAGGGGGAAAGAAAGCAATTTTAAATGCATTCTCCAAGCTGCCAGTTGGCTTGACTTGGAGAAGTGATTTAAAGAGAGAAATGCCTTCTCCAAGACAGTTGATAGGGTGGGGGGGGGGTTGAGAGCCACACAATATGTGTGAGCCACATGTGGCTCCTGAACCACAGTTTGGCTGTCTGTGCGCTAGAGTGTGTGCACCTTGACATGGTTTTATGTCTGCCTGTTGAGAGGAGTGGTCACCAATTCATTAGCATTGAAGTGACTAGCACAACTGTAGTTCTGGCTGTGCTAAAGACAGCTCCTATTCAGGTATGCAAAATACCTTTGTCACTTGTGATGTCTAAGCTGCAGGTTCACTACTATGGTTTATAAAATCTTCTAAATAAAATCTTCTAAATTCAGTGTTTTCCTTTCCCTTATAAACTTTTAAATCTTGCATTTTGGAAGGCGCTAAAATATACTTTGAGTAGGTGTGTAGTTTTTCTCCTTGTGCTTGTTGCCACAGCACTATTATGTGTACTTACATATAAGTATACTTACGTGTATGCAAGAAAGTATTTTAAAACTATATTAATTTTAAAAGTCATGCTGTTAAACAGAGCTTCTGTCTGAAATGTTGATGACCTACTATCAGAAATATGGATAACCTCAAGTCCCTGATATTTTGTTGTTGGCTGCACTTCTTGTGGCAGCCATTTTGTGTTTGTGCCAGTCACCCTGTATTAGAATTCCAAAGATGCATTCAGGTTGAAAATATTGGGGCCCGTGCTCTAGATAGTAGTTGCTGTCTCTAAACTCTCAGGAAACTTTTTTTTTTTGTATACTCCTTTCAAGCTGGTACAAGCTATTATCTGCTTCCATTCTTCTGCAGCTTTGATTTTAAGCTTGTTAAGTCTGTCTTCCAGTTGTGTTTGTTAAGTGCTGTCAAGTTGCTTCCAGCTTATGAAGACCCTATTAATTAATGGCTTCCAAAACATCCTATCATGGACAGTATTGCAAATGGAGGGCTGTGCCTTCCTTGATTGAGTCAACCCATCCCATATTGGATCTTCCTCTTTTCCTGCTGCCTTCAACTTTTCCTAGCATTTATTGTCTTTTCTAGTGATTCTTGTCTTCTCATAAAGTGACCAGATGACAATAGCTTCAGTTTAGTCATTTTAGCTTCCAGGAAGAGTTCAGGGTTGATTTGATCTGTGGTGATGGAAAGTGCCATCATGTTGCAGCAGACTTACAGTGACCCTATGGAGTTTTCAAGGCAAGAGATGTCCAGAGGTTGTTTGCTGTTGCCTACCTCTGCATCATGACCCTGGTATTCCTTGGAGGTCTCCCATCCAAATACTAGCCAGGGCCAACAGATCTGATGAGAGTGGGCTAGCCTATGAGGAAAGATTGAAGGAGCTTGATCTGTTTAGTGTGGAAAGGAGACGACTGAGAGGTGGTATAATAACCATCTACAAGTAGTTAAATGGCTGCCATACAAAGCATGGTGTGGAGTTGTTTTCTATTGCCCCAGAAGGTGGGACCAGAACCACAAGGTTGAAATTAACAGTAGGAAGAACTTCCTGTCAGAGCAGTTCCTCAGTGAAACAGGCTTCTAGGGAGGTAGGCTCTCCTTTGGAGGTTTTCAAGCAGAGGTTAGATGGCCATCTGACAGCAATGCTCATTCTGTGAACTTAGGCAGGACATGAGAGGGAGGGCAGGAAGGGTTGCATCAGTTCTTAGTTCTCATGGCCCTTTCTTACTTGCCCAGGGAAATGCTGATAACTACTTAGAGGTCAGGAAGCAATTTTTTCCAGGCCAGTTTGACCAGGGATAAGTGCAGGGCCGGTCCTGCCACTAGGCAAACTAGGCAATTGCCTAGGGCGCTGGCCCTCTGGGGGTGCTGAATTGGGCCTCCCATGTGACTTGGTGATGTTATCAGTGTGGGGGGGGGGGCACCAGAAGTTAGCCTTGCCTAGGGTGCCAGACAGTCTAGGCCCAGCCCTGGATAAGTGCAACTCTCTAACCTGCTGCAGCCCAAAATTCCCTGCTCCCCAGCAGCTCCTTGGAAACAGGAGCCCAAGAGCAACATCATTGGGGGGCTTCTGGGGCTGCTATGGTAAGGGGGAGGTGAAAAGCTTGTGCTGAAATGATTGCACACATGGAAATGTTCCAGGCAGTACTTTAAATGTTTGGTGGCTGCTTTCATACCATCATCCTGAGGCATCCAGTAATATGAAGTTAAAGACAGTGGTGTGTATACTGTTACCTGACATTTTCCAACATCAGCCCTCCAACATGATATGCTTATATTATGCATTTGTTTATTTGTTACTGGAAGATGCAGTAGGAGACACAGGTTGGCTCTGCTTAGCTAATATATAAGAATGGATAGATATGAATATTACTTCTTGAAATGAGAAAGAATTGTAACATCCTACAACACATGAAACTAAGTTTTCAAATACCTTTGACCCATTTTCCTCTATCTGTTCCTAGTTGGATATCACCCCCTCTCCATTTTTACTGACTTTGTTTCCATGCCTTTAACCAGCTAACTTGTAGAAATTAAGCAAGTAATGCTTTTCCTGGTATGGAGATGATAATGGGAAAGGTGGAATTCTTAACTCATATTCAGCTTCTTTCAATCTCTTTGTTTTATTGAAATACTTATTGTTTGTCTAGTAGAATCAATTGTCTCAATTAACTATGGCATTATTTAGTGCATGACACCATATTAGGGATGGCAATCTCCAGGTGGGGGCAGGGATCCCCCGGTTTGGAGGGCCTCCCCCTGCTTCAGGGTAATCAGAAAGTGGTGGGGGGAGGGAAATGTCTGGGCACTCAATTATTCCCTATGGAGACCAATTCCCACAGGGTATAATAGAGAATTGATCCGCGGTTATCTGAGACTCTGGGGGGCTGTTTTTTTGAGGTAGAAGCACCAAATTTTCAGCATAGCATGCAGTGCTTCTCCTCAAAACACCATCCAAGTTTCAAAAGGCTTGGACCACAAGGTCCAATTCTATAAACCCCAAAAGTAGGTGCCCTATTCATTATTTCCAATGAAGGGAAGGCATTTAAATGGTGTGCTGTCCCTTTAAATGTGATGGCCAGAACTCCCTTTGGAGTTCAGTTGTGTTTGTCACAACCTTGCTCCTGGCTTCAACCCCATAAGAACATAAGAGAAGCCATGTTGGATCAGGCCAACGGCCCATCCAGTCCAACACTCTGTGTCACACAGTGGCAAAAATTTTTATATATACACACACACTGTGGCTAATAGCCACTGATGGACCTCTGCTCCATATTTTTATCTAAACCCCTCTTGAAGGTGGCTATACTTGTGGCCGCCACCACCTCCTGTGGCAGTGAATTCCACATGTTAATCACCCTTTGGGTGAAGAAGTACTTCCTTTTATCCGTTTTAACCTGTCTTCTCAGCAATTTCATCGAATGCCCAATGTCTTCTGGCTCCACCCCCAAAGTATTCTGGCCCCACCCCCAAAGTCCCCAAGTATTTCTTGAATTGGACGGCAACCTTACACCATATACATGAGAAAAGAAGCTTGTAGATAAGAAAGATTTCTGTTCTTTCTTCTATGATGTGGGGACAGAAAGAGTTAGAATCATGGTTCGTGCATGTGTGTTCTGTTTGTTGCTGGTCTGCCAGCAAGTCTCTGCTACTGTGGGCTGGCTCTGAAGCTAGTAATCTGCGTTTGGGGATGGTTGGATACAGCACAGAACTCCTTGCACTAGGGCTCTTGAGAAAATGTAAATGTAAATCAAAGTTATTGTATCACCATTTGGTTTCTTTTTGTTCAGCATATTGTACAACAAATTTCTGTACACTATAATATAGAGGGAAGAAAACTTTAAGTGTTACAGAAGATGGGCAAGTGGAATTCCACTAAATATGTTTCTGCTTGCACATTGCTGGATCAAAGCTTGTGAATGACCACTGCTGAGTTGCCATTGGCTTGGTGTGATTTCTAAACATTTTCTGCACACCCTAGTCCAGGGGTGGCCAAACTTGCTTAATGTAAAAGCCACATAGAATAAACGTCAGATGTTTGAGAACCGCAAAACATGAACATCAGATGTTTGAGAGCTTCAAGACGGGAAAGAAGGAAGGCAAATAGATGGGGGAGAGGAGGGAGGGAGAGGTGGAAAGAAAGCAGGTTTAAATGCATTCTCCAAGTCACCAGCTTGCTTGGCTTGGAGAAGTGATTTAAAGAGAGAAATGCCTTCTCCAAGCCAGCCAATGGGGTGGTGGGGGCTTTGAGAGCCACACCATGTGTGTGAAAGAGCCAAATGTAGCTTCCAAGCTGCAGTTTGGCCACCCCTGCTCTAGTCATTTTTGCCTTCTTAGGTGAGAGTGGATGTATTTCTCCATGGTAGAATTTTTAGGCACCCTTTGTGCTGTCAAAAAAAGCCACAAGATCTGTGCACAGAAGACATTAGGTAGGGACTTGCAGTCTGAAGACAAAAGGCAAGTTTGTTTGAGATCTGGGCATTAGCATAAAATCACTTCCAAAACTGGTTTTGTGTATTTATTATTTATTTCATTTAACTTGTATACTGCCCTCCCCACAGAGCAGGCTTAGGGTGGTATACAACAGTGTCATCCAGAAACATAAAAACAGTAAAACATTAAAATAATCTAAAATATCGAATAATAAGATCCTGATATCTACATGGCACCATAATGCTGAATCTAGGACCTCTAATCAACATTAGCAGGGAAGGGGGAGGGGAGTGAGAAAGCAACTGATAAACTGCTGTTAGAATCTATTACTGTCCTCCACCACATGCTTGGCAGAACATCTCTGAATTGTAACAAGTACCTCAGGGCCCTGTTGTTAATAGGCAGGGAGTTCCAGCAAGTTGGAGCCAGGACCAAAAAGGCCCTGACTCTGGTTGAAGACAACCAGATGCTCTTTGGGCCAGGGACTTCCAGTAGGCATTGGTCTCCTGGCCACAATGCTCTGGGGAATATATCAGAAGAGGCAGTTCCCTGAAGGCATAAATGATGTTGCTTTTCCTGTAATTTTCTAGTGTGCTAAGCAGTCATTAAGTTACCTCTTGTGGATTAAAAACTGGTCAGTTAACAGAAAATTAGTAGTTTTCATAGTGAAAAGTGGTAAGCAGTGCGGTACCTCTGGGCTTGGTACTAGGTCTGGTACTTTTTAACTTGTTCATTAAAGATTTGGAATTTGGAGTAAGCAGTGAAGTGGCTAAGTTTACGAATGACACTGAGTTGTTCAGGGCAGTGAAAACCAGGGAGAACTGTGAGGCGCTCTGGAGGGATCTGTCGAGACTGGGAGAGGGGGCTTCAATGGGGCAAATAAGCTTCATTATGGGCAGATACAAAGTAATGGACATTGGAGCCAAAAATCCTAACTATATGTTGATGGGGTCCGAACTGGTGGTAACTGACCAGGAGAGAAATCTTGGAGTCATGATAGATAACTCACTGAAAATGTCAACTTAGTGTACAACTGCAATAAACAAGGCAAATGCTACGCTGGGGATTATTAGGATAGGGACTGAAAACAAATCAGTGTCGTAATGCCCCTGTATAAATCTATGGTGCAGCCTAATTTGGAACACTCTGTAGAGTTCTGGTTACTGCACCTCCAAGAAATATTGTAGCATTGAAAAAGGTGCAGAAAAGGGCAACTAAAATGATTAAGGGGGTGGAACACTTTTCCTATAAAGAAAAGTTAAAGAGGTTAGGGTTTTTTAGCTTGGTGAAATAATGATTGAGGAGTAGTGTGATAGAGGTTTGCAGAATTATGCATGGGATACAGAAGGTAAAGAAAGAAAGACTTTTCTCCCTTTGTCACAATACAAGAACTCATAGGCACTCAATGAAATTAATGAGCAGTAGGTTTAGAACAGATAAAAGGAGGCACTTTTTTGTCACAATACAAGAACTCATGGGCACTCAATGAAATTAATGAGCAGTAGGTTTAGAACAGATAAAAGGAGGCACTTTTTCAACCAGTGAGTAATTAACATGTGGAATTCACTGCTGCAGGAAGTGGTGGTGGCTACAGGCTACAGACAGTTTCAAGAAGGGGATTGGATAAACATATGGAACAGGTCAATCAGTGGCTATTATGGTAGCCACAAAGTATAGATGGAGCACTGTCTGAGGCAGTGATACTGTATTCTTGGTGCTTGAGGGGCAACAATGGGAGAGCTTCTGGAGTTCTGACCTTACTGGTGGATCTCCTGATGGCATCTGGTTTTGGGCCACCATGTGACAGAGTGTTGGACTAGATAGGCATTGGTCTGATCCAATATGGCTTCTCTTATATTCTTAATCTGTGCGATGCACAGGTTAATGCAAAGTTACTGGCTTTTTTGTAGCATATGTTTAAGCTCTGTCTAGCATTTATAAAGTTAGCATTATAACACTTACCTATAATGAATATGTCTGCATGCATTTAACAGAGCTTTTCAGGTCTTTTTAATGGTACTTGCTAGCTAATCTTTCAGATGATAATAAATAGATTCTGTGTATATTGGTGATTAAATCGAAGTCCTTCTAAGGACTTTTGTGTTCTTCTCTTACCTAAAACCTTGTGGAGTTTTGCTTACCTAAAAAGCTTGGGAACTAATATAATAGGGCTGCATCACGGTGCATGAAGTCCCAAGTACATGGTACCCCAAATCTAACACCATACAACTCCTTATATTCTGTGGATTGATGACCCTATCACCATCTTCCCAGAAAAGTTATCAGTGAAGTATCAGATATTTACATGAAGAGTGATGTAAATTCCTTCAGCAGAGTTTGTTTCTGCTCTGAGTTCATCCTGCTAGCCTAGGTGTGTCTCCACTTTGTTTTGAATTCACCTGAAAGAGAAGGACTGGACATGCAAACCCTTTAATAAAATAACACTTTGGATTTCTGCAGACTACAGATTGGTCACAGTTTAACAAAAACCTTATCCTCGAGGCAAAAGGTACTCCATCCTGCTTTGTTATTGTTCCTTTTTAATTACAGTTTGCACATGAAGTGAAATTTATTTTAGTAAATGCACTCCAACATACACTCTACCAATTCCAATATCTGGTTCCAAGGTTGCTGGGTGAGTTCCATTCCAGCTTTTGTATGTGTGCGTAGGGGGGAAGTAATGGACAATGAGAAATAGGTTTTGAAAGCTTTTTGAAGGAGAATAGTTCTAGGAAGGCCTATGGGATTGCCTGAAGATCAGGCAGCATAGAGATAAATATATTGTATGAGCACTTAGGCTAGACCAGGGATTTGGCATTTCAATATGTGCTGAGAGTTTTATAGTACTTGACTCAACCACCCATTTGAGACTACTAGACTGGGACTGGGGTACTTTGTTCATGCATAACAGTAGCTTTAGTGCAGCTATAAAGATTGGTCAGAGATAATCTCCTGGTGAATTTAAGCTGAAACAGAAAGGTTTACAGTACTGACATTATTTGTTTCTGCAGCTTACACATTAAGAGAAAATCCTTGGAGCAGCCAAAATAATAATCTACAGGTAGAAAAAAGACCAAGGAAGGGGCCCTGTGAATTCCATGCTTATATATTTCAGTGGGTGAAGAGTTGAGGCCCTGATTTCATAATCTGAAATTAGATTCAACAGTTTTGTTGGGGGCACTGCATGGTTGCTTATGTTTGGCCAGAGAAATGAGCACCAGGCCTTGAATCATATGATTACATTCTACATGTTCCTTACTCTGGCTGCAGTGCAGTTCACTTCCTTTACCTCTAATAATTCCAGTTGCATAGCATCAGTTATCTTCAGTGAGCCCTTGCACAAACAGAAGTGCTAGTGCAAGAGAAAGCAAACTGCACTGCAGCCAGAGTAAACCATTTGCAGAACACTGTGATAGGATGCAGGCCTAGGATATTATCATACCTAAGTATCTAGCTATGAAAATCATAGGGAGATTGCACATCTTAAGGGGCAATTATTTTCTGGGAAAGCTAATTTCCTTGCAGTCCTATTTATGGTTTGAGAAACTGCTTTCTTATAAAGGCCATTCATTCTCTTGTTCAGATCTGAATATGCACTTTGCTGTCCAAAGAGTTGTAGTATGTTCCTCTGTGTCAGCACAGAACCGTGAAGGGAACTTCTGAAATTATAGGGATACTAGGAGAAATTGCATTCATAGAATCATAGAGCTAAAAGGGACTTTCAGGGTGATCTAGTCCAATCCCTTGCACAATGCAGGAAATTCAGAAAATACCTTCCCTACACCCCCAGTTACCCCTGCTCCATGCCCAGAAGATTGAGGGAGTGGGGAGCACTGATGCATCCCTTCCTGCCTTCCCTCTCATGATCTGCCTAAGTTCACAAAATCAGCATTGCTATCAGATAACCATCTAACCTGTCTGAAAACTCCCAAAAGAAGGAGAGCCCACCACCTCGCAAGTAAGCCTGTTCCACTTAGGAACCACGCTAACTGTCAGGAAGTTCTAAAAAGAGAGAGAGATGAGGTTAGTTTGACATGGCTTGCTCTTGAGAAACCCTTGGTGGTTCTTAGAGATCATAGGTCCCAGGATAGATCCCTGAGGCACTCCACTTGTCACTCCTCTCCAAGAGAATGAGGAACTATTAACCAGCACTCTTTGGGTGCAATCTGTCAAGCAGTTACAGATTCACCTAACAGTAATAGGAACCAAACCACAAAATAGTATGTGGAACCTTATCAAAAGCCTTACTGATATCAAGATAAACCATATCTACAGTATTCCCCTGATCCAGCAAGGTAGTAACTTCTAAAAAGAGAGAGAGATGAGGTTAGTTTGACATGGCTTGCTCTTGAGAAACCCTTGGTGGTTCTTAGAGATCATAGCCATCCTTTCTAAATGTTCAGGGACTGACTTTTTGATGATTTGTTCTAAAACTTTTTCAAGTTGACAGGTCGGTAGTTATCCGGATCCTCCTTTTCCCCCTTCTTGAAGATAGGAACAACATTTGCCTTCCTCTGATCTTCTGGCACCTCTCCTCATTCATGCAACTGCTTGTACTTTGTTACCCAGAAGTCCTGAGTATATTAAGATGCTGGTATTGTCCCTCACTGGAATCTGGAGGGATGCTTCAAGGGACAGTCCTGAGTCCTGACCCAGGATTTTGAGAGATTATAAATTAGGAGATATCCTCTTTCATTTAGTCACAACCCTTTCTCCAAGGCTTTCAAATCACCATGTATGCAGCCTCTACCGAACCCTCAATGTCATGATTCTCTGGGCATTATTGCCAGGCTTCTGTACATGCCTCAACATCAGTACTGGTTTATGAGGTATAAAATTGTTTGCATTTTTGTAAACTATATAAGAAGTCAGCCTTGCTCTGTGCAGTGCAAACTTGACCACCATGCTGGTAGTTCATAGAAATCTGTGGCTTGAGTGGGAGGTCTACTAGAGTTGGAAGTGCTGGATTTACTTAGCTTTACTGCTAAATGTTGCCCTAATCCAGATTATTTTCACATGAGTGTTCTGGTCAAGCATCCCCTCCCATCAACAGTAGGTGTAACCACATAACACATTGTAAGTTTTCCTTCCTTTTTGGTTTGCATAGGAGAGTTTTGAGTTGCTTCAGTCTGGCAGCTCCACCATAAAAGTGGATAGCTTTTAAAAAATGAGCAGAGAATGGGGGACCTTGTACCTCTGTGAACTAGGTTATATGTGAAGGATAGCAGATATGCCCGAGGAGAGGAGAAAGAATGTGGCACCTGAGCTAAGATCTTCCAAGGCAGTTTTTAGAGGTAAGGTATATAATGTAGGCTGATAAGAAGAGCTACACTTAATACCTTTTCATTCTCAGCTTCACCAAGAATTCTGAATAAAATAGAAGGCGTGAGACCACCCCTAATCTGTTGACAAATTATGATGATGATCAGCATATGATTACCCACTAGTGGGATCCCAAACCCTCCCCCATCATATCTTGAGTTAGACCAGAGGTGTCGAACTCATTTGTTGTGATAGCCAGATCTGACTAAATGCCACTTTGTTGGGATGGGCCATGCGTGCCATAAAATCTAACACAAGATACCAGAGATACAAACTTTATAAAGGTGGTTTCATACTAATAATAATAATAATAATAAATTTTATTTGTACCCCGCCCTCCCCTGCCGAAGCAGGCTCAGGGCGGCTAACAATACGGTGCCCCATGGTGCACCAACAATAAAACAGTTACATTGAAAACATTAAATTAAACATTAAATTAACCTTAAAAGCCTGAATTAAAACAATTAACTAAAACATATTATAACGCTATCCTTGACACTCTTCTAGTTGATGCTGATGGCGGATTTCCAGTTATTCATAAGCTAATTTAAAAAGGGTGGTCTTGCAGGCCCTGCGGAACTGATCAAGGTTCCGCAGGGCCCGCACCTCCTCTGGGAGTTGGTTCCAGAGATGTGGGGCTGCGGCCGAAAAGGCCCGAGAGCGAGTGTTCTGTAGTTTAATTTGTCTTGGCCCAGGGGTAGTCAGTCTGTTCTTTCCTACTGACCTCAGTGCTCTCTGGGGTTCATACGGGGAGAGACGGTCCTTCAGGTAGGCTGGTCCTCGGCCATATACGGCAATAAGTCTGACATTAGAAACCACAACATCCAGTTGCTGACCTAAGAGTAGCAGTGCTCTTACAAAGGAATTTCAAAGATTAGAAAGAGAGACTCCTGAATTGCAATTGATAATGAAGTTCAAGACAATGCACCTTCCTGGACTGAATTGATTTCCTGCCTCCTTACCAATGAGTGCTATTATCATTTGGCATCTGAGATCACACTACTCTTCCAAGATATAAGGACCCATCCAAGTGTTGCAATTCCTAATCAGGGTCTTTTTGAAAAAAAAAAAATACAGATAGGAGGAGAGACATTCAATTTTTTTTTCATAATAAGCCAAAATAATTCCTCAGGGTACATTGTGCTTGTCAGAAGAATCCACTCACCTGCCCCACCTTCCCTCCCTCCCTTCCTCCAAAGAAGACGCGTGCTTGCATACAAAAGCTCATAACTGGAATAAAACATTGCTGGTCTTGAAACTGTTGTCATGGACTCAAACACTCCCCCCCCCATCCAAAAAAAAGAGGAGAAGCCCTGGAGAGGGAAGGTGAAGTAAGTACTCTATCTGTCAGCAGGAGAATTGTGGGCCCATTCCTTAGTCTCTTGCCAACAGTGATGACAGGTGCTCAACTTTTCCTTGAGTTCTAATTTTCCAAGTGATAGTAATATGTGAATGAAGGAGCTGTACAAGAAAGTATATTTTTATTACATGTCAAGCCTGTGGTTCATCTCCCTCCAGTTATTCCTACTTTATTTTCAGGCTAGAAACATCTTGGGTTTCTTTTGGGAGCAAAGTGCCTTGTTCAGAGAGACTCAGGATCACACTTAACACAATTCAGGAACAGTTGATCCAAAAACTGCTTGGTGACAACCAGCTCTACCATACAACTGTTTTATAGATTGTTCATGTAATTGGTAAACTAAGGTCTTGGGCTTTTTCCTCTCTAGAAACATAAAGAATAAATTTCCTATTGATGGTTTTCCTTGCTTACAGTCTAAAATGACTGTTTTCACAACATTATAGTCAAAGAACCTGTCAGCCAGGTACCCATGTAAGCAAACAAGGGGGTAGTAAAAATGGAGCCAGAATAGATGCTGCTTATTTCTGGGGCCGTTTAGTCTGTCCTGCTATTCTATTATGATGTACATTTCCCCATCATCCTCTGCAGTGAGCTTGGAAATTGACAGCATAACTGGAAACCCAATGTTCCAGCCTCCCCTGTACTACCCAAAGACACAAATAAAAAGGGATGCACGATCTTGTTGTTTCAGCAGGCTCTGAAATCAGCTTACATTGGTCCTGCTCTGTCTTACCTCTAAAGAAACTAGACATTGTTATTCAGGGATTGTTGTTGTTCAGTCGCACAGTCGAGTCTTGACTCTTTGCGACCCCATGGACAAAGTCACACTAGGCCCTCCTGTCTTCCACCATCCTCCAAAGTCTGCTCAAATTCGTGTTTGTTACATCAGTAACACTGTCCAGCCATCTCATCTTTTGCCACCCCCTTCTTCTTTTGCCTTCTGTCTTTCCTAGCATCAGGATCTTCTCCAGGGAGTGCTCCCTTCTCATTTGGGGGCCAAAGTATTTGAGCTTCAGCATCTGACCTTCCTGGGAACAGTCTGGGTTGATTTCCCTTAGGATTGATTGATTTGATCTTCTTACAGTCCAAGGGACTCTCAAGAGTCTTCTCCAGCACCACATCTCAAAAGCATCTATTCTTCTGCACTCGGCCTTCCTTATGGTCCAGCCCTCACAGCCATACATTACTACTGGGAATACCATCGCTTTGACTATACGGACTTTTGTTGGCAGGGTGATGTCTCTACTTTTTATTATACTGCCCAGGTTCGCCATAGCTGTCCTCCCAAGGAGCAAACATCTTTTAATTTCATGGCTACAGTCACCGTCTGCAGTGATCTTGGATCCCAGAAATGTGAAGTCTGTCACTCCTTCCATGTCTTCCCCTTCTATTTGCCAAGGTGTGATGGGGCCAGGTGCCATGATCTTAGTTTTTTTGGTGTTGAGTTTCAAACCTACTTTTGTGCTCTCCTCTTTCACCCTCAACAAGAGGTTCTTAAGGTCCTCCTCCCTTTCTGCCATTAGAGTGGTGTCATCTGCATATCTGAGGTTGTTGTTTTTCCTGGCAATCTTATTCCAGCTTCTGCTTCATCCAGGCCAGCATTCCGTATGATGTACTCTGCATATAAATTAAATAAGCAGGGTGAATATATGCATCCATGTTGAACTCCTTTTCCTATTCTAAACCAATTACCGTAGTTGTTCCATATTCTGTTCTGACAGTTGCTTCTTGACCCTTATACAGGTTTCTCAGGAGACATGTGAGGTGGTCTGGTACTCCCATCTCTTTAAGGACTTGCCAGAGTTTGTTGTGATCCACACAATCAAAGGCTTTAGCATAGTCAATGAAACAGAAATAGATGTTTTTCTGATACTCCCATGCTTTCTCCATAATCCAGCGAATGCTGGCAATTTGATCTCTAGTTCCTCTACCTCTCCAAAACCCAGCTTGAACTTCTGGTAGTTCCCGGTCTACATACTGCTGAATCTTTAACATGACCTTGCTGGCACGTGAAATGAGTGCAATGGTGCAATAGTTTGAACATTCCTTGGCATTACCCTTCTTTGGGATTGGAATAGAAACCGATCTTTTCCAATCCTGTGGCCACTGTTGTGTTTTCCAAATTTTTTGACGTAATGTGTGCATCACTTTAACAGCATCATCTTTTAATACTTTGAATAGCTCAACTGGGATACCATAATCTCCGCTCACTTCGTTGTTAGTAATGCTTTTTAAAACCCATTTGACTTCACACTCCAGGATGTTTGGCTCAAGGTCATCAATTTCACTATCATGGTTGTTCAGGACATTGAGATCCTTCTTGTATAATTCTGTGCATTCTTGCCACCTCTTCCTGATCTCTTCTGCTTCTGTTAGGTCCCTACAATTTTTGTCCTTTATCATGACCATCTTTGCACGAAACGTTCCCTTGATTTCTCCAATTTTCTTGAATAGATCTCTTGTCCTTCCCATTCTATTATTTTCCTCTATTGCTTTGCATTGTTCTTTCAGGAAGGCCTCCTTATCTCTCCTAGCTGTTCTCTGGAAATCTGCATTCAGTTGGGTGAATATTTCCTTTTCACCTTTGCCTTTCGCTTTCCTTCTTTCCTCAGCTATTTGTAAAGCCTCATCAGGAAAGCCAGTTTGGTGTATGGTTAAGTGTGTGGTCTCTTATCTGGGAGAACCGGGTTTGATTTCCCAGTCCTCCACTTTCACGTGCTAGCATGGCCTTGGGTCAGCCATAGCTCTGCTTCCGTCTTCACTGTGGAAGATGAGAAGTGTTTGCCTGCTTTGGAACCACTTCTATTGGGTGTTGAAAGACCTGAGCCAGATTGAGGTGACAAGAGAGGAGGTCCTACAACTGATGGACGAATTAAAAACTAATAAGTCACCAGGTCTGGATGGCATACATCCAAGAGTTCTGAAAGAACTCAAAGTTGAACTTGTTGATCTTCTGACAAAAATATGTAATCTTTCCTTGACATCTGCCTCCGTTCCTGAGGACTGGAAGGTAGCAAATGTCACCCCCATCTTTAAAAAGGGTTCCAGAGGAGATCCGGGTAACTACAGGCCAGTCAGTCTGACTTCAATACCGGGAAAGTTGGTAGAAACTATTATCAAGGACAGAATGAGTAGGCACATTGATGAACACAAGTTATTGAGGAAGACTCAGCATGGGTTCTGTAAGGGAAGATCTTGCCTCACTAACCTGTTACATTTTTTTGAGGGGGTGAACAAACATGTGGACAAAGGAGACCCGATAGATGTTGTTTACCTTGACTTCCAGAAAGCTTTTGACAAAGTTCCTCATCAAAGGCTCCTTAGAAAGCTTGAGAGTCATGGAGTAAAAGGACAGGTCCTTTTGTGGATCAAAAAGTGGCTAATTAATAGGAAGCAGAGAGTGAGTATAAATGGGCAGTCTTCGCAGTGGCGGACGGTAAGCAGTGGAGTGCCGCAGGGCTCAGTACTGGGTCCCATGCTCTTTAACTTGTTCATAAATGATTTGAAGTAGAGAGTAAGCAGTGAAGTGGCCAAGTTTGCAGATGACACTAAATTGTTCAGGGTGGTGAGAACCAGAGAGGATTGTGAGGAACTCCAAAGGGATCTCTTGAGGCTGGGTGAGTGGGCGTCAGCGTGGCAGATGAGGTTCAGTGTGGCCATGTGCAAATTAATGCACATTGAGGCCAAGAATCCCATCTACAAATACAAGTTGATGGGGTGTGAACTGGCAGAGACTGACCAAGAGAGAGATCTTGGGGTCATGGTAGATAACTCACTGAAAATGTCAAGATAGCAATAAAAAGGCCAACGCCATGCTGGGAATTATTAGGAAGGGAATTGAAAACAAATCAGCCAGTATCATAATGCCCCTGTATAAATCGATGGTGCGGTCTCCTTTGGAATACTGTGTGCAGTTCAGGTCACCGCACCTCAAAAAGGATATTAAGAAGTACTTTTCTCCGTTTCTCACAATACAAGAACTCGTGGGCATTCAATGAAATTGCTGAGCAGTCGGGTTAGAACGGATAAAAGGAGATACTTCTTCACCCAAAGGGTGATTAACATGTGGAATTCACTGCCACAGGAGGTGGTGGCGGCTACAGGCATAGCCAGCTTCAAGAGGGGGTTAGATAAAAATATGGAGCAGAGGTCCATCAGTGGCTATTAGCCACAGTGTGTGTGTGTGTGTGTATATATATATATATATAAATTATTGGCCGCTGTGTGATACAGAGTGTTGGACTGGATGGGCTGTTGGCCTGATCCAACATGGCTTCTCTTATGTTCTTAGGTTGTCCTTGAAAGGGCAGCTGCTGTGAGAGCCCTCTCCAGCCCCACCCACCTCAAAGGGTATCTGTTGTGGGGGAGGAAGGTAAAGGAGATTGTGAGCCGCTCTGAAACTCTTTGGAGTGGAGGGCGGGATATAAATCCAATATCTTCTTCAGACAGCTGCTTTGCTTTCTTGCATTACTTTTTCTTTGGGATGGTACTGATTGCTGCGTTCTGTACAGTGTCACAAACCTCCGTCCATAGTTCTTCAGGCACTCTGTCTATTAACTCTAGTTCCTTAAACCTATTCTTCACCTCCACTGTATATTCATAAGGGATGTGATCAAGGTCAAACCTGAATGGCCTAATGGCTTCCCCAGTTTTCTTCAGTTTAAGCCAGGATAGAGTCTGCCCATGTAATGGAAGGCAGCTTGAAACGGTCGCCCGTGTCTTACTTTATTGTGATTTTTATGGGGAAGTGAAGGACTGTATAATCAAACCTATTCTGTCTAATTTTTATGGATTACCTGAAGTGAAGTTAGTTTTTTTCCTACTATCTGACCAATGTTGCCATATCACAAGCCTGGTTGCAAAGTGCCTTTTGATTGCCATAACAATCAGGGAGCAAAAGACTAGCTCCCGTTCTTGATGTTTGACTGGTTTTTATAGCTGAAACTCCATGTAAATTTGCTATGCTGTACTTTTTATTTCTATGCCAATAAAGGTATTTGGATTGGTATATAATCAATCTGATTTCTGTGCTATCCATCATGTGATGTCCACGTGTAGAGTCGCCTTTTAGGTTGTTGGAAGAGCGTGTTCGCTGTGACCAGCTTGTTCTCTTGACAAAACTCTATTAGCCTTTGCCCGACTTCATTTTGTTCTCCAAGGCCAAACTTGTCAGTTGTTCCGGTTGCCTTTTGACTTCCCACTTTGGCATTCCAGTCTTGTATGATGAGGAGGACATTTTTGTGTGTGTTAGTTCTAGAAGGTGTTGTAGATCTTCATAGAACTGGTCCACTTCAGCCTCTTCTGCATCAGTGGTTGGGGCATAGACTTGGATTACTGTGATATTGAATGGTTTGCCTTGGATACGGACCGAGATCATTCTGTCATTTTTGAGATTGTATCCCATTACTGCCTTCCTCACTCTCTTGTTAACTATAAAGGCCACACCATTTCTTCTACAGGACTCTTGCCCACAATAATAGATGTAGTGATCCTCTGAGTTAAATTCACCCATTCCCATCCATTTTAGTTCACTGATTCCTAAGATGTCGATGTTCAGTCTTGCCATCTCTTGTTTGACAACATCTAGCTTACCTTGATTCATAGATCTTACATTCCATGTTCTGATGCAGTATTGTTCTTTGCAGCAACGGACTGTTCTTTCGCCATCAGACACATCCACAGCTGAGCGTCCTTTTGGCTTTGGCCCAGCTGCTTCACTCTTTCTGTGGTTACTTGAACGCTCTTCCCCAGTAGCATATTGGGCATCTTTTGACCTGAGGGGCTCATCTTCCAGCGCCACATCTTTTAGCCTTTTGTTACTGTTCATGGGATTTTCTTGGCAAGGATACTGAAGTGGTTTGCCATTTCTTTCTCCAGTAGATCACATTTAGTCTGGGTTCTCAGCTGTGGCTTGTCCATCTTGGGTGGCCCTGCATGGCGTAGCCCACAGCCTCATTGAACCATGCAAGCCCTCTCGCCATGACAAGGCAGCAATCCATGAGAGGGTATTCAGGGATATGGGTAGGGAATATGCCACATTTTCTACCCAAAAGTTCTGATGGTGAAAAAGGCAAATAGAAGCAGGGTATGAATGTGATTGTATCTTTAGGGGAGGTGGACCACAAACAGGCCCTGCTTTCAAGGAAATATTACATCCGTGGCTTGCAATAGGTACTCCCGTCACAGGGAGCTGGGAGTGAGAAGTATCTCAACCAACTTCTCCAAAACCTTTGTTACCCTCACTGTCTTGTCTGGCCACTGCATGTTTGTGTTCTTTCCCTTAAAATCAGCACTCTTCTACTTCCAACAGTTCAAAATTCTTCCTTTCCCCGGATGGTATAGTCAGCATTGCCAGAGAGTGGCACACACTTTTACATTTGTTGATTGACACTCTTCTAAAGAGATCTGTTTCTTTATGGCATTGTCATCCTATCTTGGTTCAAAAATATGGGTGCAGAGGATTATGTATATGTCTGTGTTATAATAGTAGAACAGGAATAACATAACTGTCCTCAAGTTTACTCAGGAGATCAAATGTGCATCATTACTTCTTAGGTGTATTTTTAGAGGACATTGGTGATGATTATATGTCATGAATAGGATAGTTCTGGCCAAATTAGTATTGCATTGAGACTGTGGTGGTGAAGCCTCTGGCACTGTTGGATGAGCTTGTGTGAGAGCATAGAATGCTTATGAACTTTCTGGCTGTTCCGAGAACAAAGCCGTCAGCAATAAAATGTTGATGCTTCAGCAGCAGTTAGGAATGTTGTTTTGATTGAGATTAAAACCTTACAGTCCCTAGAGGGTAAAAGAACCACCATCAGGCATCCTGAGGATTCAGTACATGTCCCAGGAGTGGGCCTGGAGTCCAGAGGCAAGTGGGAAATGGCTAAATGAAGGGTGTTCAATAGGGTAGGGACAGGGAAATGAGAGTTTGAGGGGAATGGTGGATGGAGGTTTCATGAAACAGGCAGAGGAGAAAAGGAATTGGAGAAGGGATTATCAGAGAAGTAGCTTTCTAAAACACACATGCCACAACTCTTAAAGAAAGTGCGATAGGGTGGACAGGTTAAAAAAACCTAGGGAGGCTGCTCAGCAAACCAAACCAAGACAGATGGGACAAAGTAGAGAATGATCTGATGAACAGGGATCCATGGAACTAACAATTGGCAGAAAGAAGAAGTTTAAAGGATGGCTCAAGAATAAGCATAATTAGGAAGATACTGCATTCATTTTAGGGAAAGAAGGGGCTACATCCCATTGGCAAGAAGGAACAAGCTGGGAAGATTTATAATGTGGGGAATATATGTACTCTGTAACATTTGATGGTTAGCACTTATCTCTTCCAGAGATATTTTGCTCCTTGCTTCTACTGTCTCTACATTATCCCTCCTTCCTGCCAATGTTTTTAATTGCTGTTTAATGTTTTCATTGTTTTAATGATGTTTTTGTTAGTTTGAATGGTCTTTAAGATGTGATTTTATTATGCATGTTTTAATTTGTTAGCCGCTGTGATGGCCCTTTTGAGGCTGGAAAAGACTTGGAATAAATTTTTGTAACAAATAACGTATAAATAACGTATAATTAATTCCAGTTACTCTGCATTTCGCAGTGCAGCCTCCTGGTATTGTAATAGTATAAAATATTACCCACCTGTTAACATAGCCTCCTTTATGTAAACTGGCTGAGGTTCAACTTGATAGTTCATGTTAGGGTCACATGACTATATTTAATTGTGTGGATACAAGTCTGACTCAGTTGAGTGTTTCAATGAGTAGATGTGACCCTGGTTTGGAGGATTACTAATGAGAAATCTCTAAGCCATTGTGCAGCTATTTATGCTGTTGTCTCGTACCGAATTGGGTAACAAGGTAGAAGAAGATATTGGATTTATAACAAGGTAGAGAATTCTACATGATCCTGTGATTTCAGTATTCTTTGTTGTGCTATAGGTTTCTTCAAAAAGGTAGTGAGGAATGTTTGATTTTGAAAAACATTTGATGCATTCAAGCTAAGTTTACTGTATATGTTTCTTAACTTTGAAAGATCAACACAGTTTTCCTTGGACAGATTGCATTTGCAGATAGTGTATCTTTTAAAATAAAAACTGGTTTAGCATTGTTAATTTGCATTGAAGAATTATTTGTTCAATAACAGTATTATTCTAAACCCAATGAACTGGTAGTTCTATGCAGAAGCTGTAAAGTTGCTTCCATCATTGTGGAGAATGCTATTTTGTTGGTTCCATGACATTTGGTCTCTATTTGGAGCCTTTCTGTGTACTGTGGTTTTGGTCAATTCCAAGATTCAGCTGGATTGTATTTGTATGTTGACTCATAAAATATGGATGCAAATATTATCTTGCTGTTAGATGCCATTTGTATTGGTGTGTGCAGGGCAATAATTCATTCCAGCACTCTTACAGTGGCAGAACTTTTAGTGTTTAGAGAATGAAGAACTGTGTGAGCAGAGATTATTGGTGCCCATAAGCATGGGCCTTGGCAGTGACTCCAGTTCAAGTACTTGGGGAGTGAACAATTAGGCTCTGCTCATGCAGTGGTGGCTTCTTGGTTCCATCTACTTAATTTCTTCATTGTATTATCTTTAGCATGCAAAATATGTTCTAACGGAGGTCATCATTCCCCTTTTAATTATTCAATATGTTTTACAGATGGCTCACTGCGTGACCAAGGTTGAACTGTCCATATGCTGTGATAATCTCATTGATAAAGATGTTGGCTCAAAATCTGATCCTCTCTGTGTCTTGCTTCAAAATGTTGGTGGAGACCAATGGACTGAAGTAAGGAATTAATTATTTGTTCTATATTTTTTAGACAATCTAGTTCTTTATAATTACAACGTAGAATGATGTGTGCTTTTATTGCATAGGACTTTTGAATGTGATGTCGGATATTTCTTTTTTTGTTTGAAGAATGCTTTCATGTTTTATTAGGCAGATGAAGAAATCTTGCAGGTCTTTAATGGCTGGTATAATAAAATGTCTGCCCTATACATTATTAGTATGTTCTTTTTGAAGTGTGCCAGTTGTTCTTGTTAGGCAGTTGTAATGGGGTGGGGCTGTGGGAGCTTTCAGAGCAGTGCAGAAGGAACATACTTATTTGGTAATAAAATGCATATACAATATGAAAGAGACAAATACCAGGCTTTTAAACATATTTAATTAGTAACTTATTTGAATTAAAATTCCTTTTGAGTTGTCATGTACATCCTGAGTTTTTAATACAGAGGTGTTTTACTCAGTGTACGTTTTTAAATCTTGAAAACAGCTTGTTTAAAGCTATTCTATAGACTTTTGTAAATTACCTTAGATACCAGTGTTGATAGAAAGGCAGAGTATAAAAGCTCTAAACCAGGGGTGTCAAATGTGTGGCCTATGGGCCAAAGTAGCCTACCCAGGGCTTCAATCAGGCTCGCAGGGCTCTCTTCTCCCCCCTCCTGTCATCACCCTGTGAAGTTCTGAGGCTGCTGATGTTCCCAGCTCCTCCTGCCTTCTCTTTGCAGAGGCTGAAACTGAAAACAAAGCTGCAAAGAAAATGCAGAATGGATTTTTTTCAGGCTTCTGGGCATAACAGACCTGAACAGAAAATCCACTCCATGTTTTCATTGCAACTTTGCCTATGTGTTTCAATGGAGAGGAGCTCTGCTTAACTTCCCAGCATTCCTATGGCCAGCTGAAGTTTCCTGGAGTTGTGTTGTTGCAAATCAAGTGTTCATGCTTTGAGCCAGCTTTGTCTGTTCTCAATAGAGTGAGAACTAGTGCCTAGTGAGTACTTTAACTTGGGAACCCACAACTCACTGCAATTACAAGCACATGTAAAACCATTAATTTAATTTAGTAAACCGGAGAGCAGTTGAACCAAAGTAAAGCATTCTCGCATTGATTTTTAATGAGATTTGAATGTTTAAAATTTTGGCTTGCTGTTAATCATAAATTATTATTCCTGTAAGTTATTTGTATGAACTATGAACACCTGTAGAGTAAAAAAGCTAAGCTAAGCTAAAGCTAAATATTTCTATTATTTCTGTTGGAGAAGTAAGCATGTGCTTACATCTCTCCAATTGAAATCTGTTTGGTTTAGAAGTGTGGAAACTTGATTTAAGGTTGCCAAGTCTGTGTTGGAAAATACCTGGAGACTTTTGGGGGTAGATCCAGGAGAGGGCAAGGTTTGGGGAGAAGCCATGGAGTCCACCCTTCAAAGCAACCATTTCCTCCAGGGGAGCTGATCTCTGCCAGTTGGAGATCAGTTGTAAAAGCAGGAGATCTCCAGGCCCCACCTGGAGACTGACAACTATAACTTGATTATATGTGTTCTATGAGAAGATGTGGTTACTAATCAAGATTTTCCTTATCTTTCTTCTTGCCACAGTTGGATCGAACTGAGAAAATAAAGAACTGCCAGAACCCTCAGTTTTCGAAGAAGCTGATGATTGATTATTATTTTGAAAAAGTGCAGAATCTGAAACTTGGAGTGTATGACATTGATAACAAATCTTATGACTTAAATGATGATGACTATCTTGGAGGGGTTGAGTGCACATTGGGACAGGTACTGAAAAAATCACTTCATGCAGTGGGGGTTAGCTTGTATACATTTTATATATATATAATCCTGTGTGTGAAAAGAGAAACTAAAGTACCAGGAGCTTTTAGGAAGTTAAGGACAGAAATAATAGTACATTCCTCTTCCTTTTTTGGTGCAGGCTCCCTGGGCCTTATTGATTGCAAGGATGTTAGTTTGGATGTGACAGGCAGAAATGGTTAGCTGCTTTAAACCACTTAATCTGTGTTGGTATGACTGTTCATATGTAACTAATTCCCTGATAGTATTATTCTCAATCCCATCCTTAAAATGCAAGCAAACCTTCAGATAGCATGACAAACAAATGTGTTGGCGTCAGGCTTGAGGACAACTTGTTTGCTGTGCTTGTGTGTTCCCATTCCTCTTGCTCTGGTGTGAGCAGAGCCTGATCAACACTTTCTTGTTTGATCAGACTGCAGTTTGCCATGACAATTGAAGTCTACTGGGCCACTTGGTATTTGTTTATTCCCTGCAGACCAGGATTCTGAACTGGAATTAAACTGAGGTTTATGGGAAATGAGTAAGCTCCAATTATCCAGCCACTTGCATTCACAACACTGCAGATTGGAGCTTGATCAGGTTCACAAAGTGATGTTATTCTACACTAGGGATAATGTGATGTTATGCTACACTAGGGACAGCTCTCTAAACTTAAGACTTGAGATATAAAAAAGACTCATTTAGGAATTTGAAGGAGGGCCTTATAGCCAAGGATGAATATAAACAAATCACCAGTGCTTGTAGAGAAAAAGTCAGGAAAGCTAAAACTCAGTATGAGCTTAGGCTGGCCAAAGATGCTAAAAACAACAAAAAAGGGTTCTCTTCTTATGTTCAGAGTAAGAAAAAGAGCAAGGACATGGTTGGCTCATTGTAAGGACAGGAAAGTGAACTTGTAACAGGTAATGAAGAGAGGACGGAACTGCTTAATTCTTACTTTTCCTCAGTCTTCTCTTCTGAGGGAAACAGTGCTCAACATGGCAAAAACAGAACAGTGCTCAACATGGAGTTACAACCTAGGATCAGCATAGGGGGTAGTACATAAACTAGTTTCTTTAAATGAAACTAAGACCCCAGGGCCAGATGAACTGCATCCAAGGGTTCTAATAGAGCTTGCAGATGTAATTTCTGGGCATCTGGCTATTATTTTTGAGAATTCTTGGGAGAACAGAAGAGGTGCTGGAAGATTGGAGGCAGGAGAATGTTGTCTCCATCTTCAAGAAGGGGGAAAAGGAGGATTGGGTAACTACTGACCCATCAGCTTGACATCTATACCTGGTAAAGTTTTAGAACAAATCATCAGTCAGTCAGTCCTGGAACATTTAGAAAGGACGGCTGTGATTCCTAAGAGCCAGCATGGGTTTCTCAAGAACAAGTCATGTCAGACTAACCTGATCTCTTTTTTTTGAGAAAGTGACTACCTTGCTGGACCAGGGGAGTGCTTTAGACATAGTTTATCTTAATTTCAGTAAGGCTTTTGATAAGGTTCCACATACTGTCCTTGTTGACAAGTTGATAAAATGTGGTTTGGATCCTGTTACCATTAGGTGGATCTGTAACTGGTTGACAGATCGCACCCAAAGAGTGCTTGTGAATGATTCCTCATCCTCTTGGAGAGGACTGACAAGTGGAGTGCCTCAGGGATCTGTCCTAGGACCTATTTTGTTCAGCATCTTTATAAATGATTTGGATGAAGGAATAGAGGGAATGCTTATTAAATTTGCAGATTAATTGGGAGGGGTTGCAAATACAGTAGAAGACAGAAACAGGAATCTTGACAGGCTGGAAAACTGGGCTAAAACCAATAAAATGAATTTTGACAGGGATAAATATAAAGTTCTGCATTTAGGTAGGTTAAATTCATTGCATGGTTATAGGATGGGGGAGACTTGTCTTAGCAGCAGTATGTGTGAAAAGGATCTAGGGGTCTTAGTGGACCATACACTGAACATGAGTCAACAGTGTGATGCGGTGGCTAAAAAGGCAAATGCAATTTTGGGCTGTATCAACAGAAGTATAGTGTCCAGATCACATGATGTGATGGTATCACTTTACTCTGTTCTGGTAAGACCTCACCTGGAGTATTGTGTTCAGTTTTGGGCACCACGTTTTAAGAAGGATATAGACAAGCTGGAAGGGGTCCAGAGGAGGGAGGACGACGAAGATGGTGAGGGGTCTGGAGACCAAGTCCTATGAAGAAAGGTTGAAGGAGCTGGGGATGTTTAGCCTGGAGAGGAGGTGGCTGAGAGGTGATGTGATCACCATCTTCAAGTACTTGAAAGGCTGTCATATAGAGGTTGGTGTGGAATTGTTTTCTGTGGCCCCATAAGGTAGGACCGGAGCCAATGGGTTGAAATTAAATCAAAAGTGTTTCTGTCTCAACATTAGGAAGAACTTCCTGACTGTTAGAGTGGTTCCTCAGTGGAACAGGCTTCCTAAGGAGGTGGTGGGCTCTCCTTCCCTTGAGGTTTTTAAAAGGGAAGGAATTTAGGGGAAAGTCTTTGTGAGTTTCCTGCATTGTGCAGGGGGCTGAACTAGATGACCCTGGAGGTCTCTTCCAACTCTATGATTCTAAGGCCCATTGTGAAGAAAAATACAATGGGCTCTAGAAAGAAGCTCTGGGTGAGTGCCCGCCATGCAGGGCCAGCTTGCCCACTAGGCAAACTTGGCAGTTGCCTAGGGTGGCGGGAGGGTGGGGCGCCAAATTGGGCTCCTCCCCCTCCTGGTGCCCCAGGCAAGCACCTAGTTTGCCTGCCTCTACCGCCCACCCGCGCATCCGCCGCTGCTACTGCCACCGCCTGCCCCTCCTTCCCTTCGCTTTCTTGTCCCCTCTCGTTGGTTCCCCCCTGCGCGATATTGTGGCGCGCCACGCCCTGCCAGCAACGGTGCAATGTGCCTGCCTCCTTCCCTGCCCGTGTGCACACCTGCCACCGCCACCCACCCCTCCTTTCCTTTCCTTTCCTTTCCCTTCCCTTCGCCTACCCCTCTGCCTGGGCACTGCTGACTGTGGAGTGCCTGCCTCTTCATCCACCATGCACCCGCCCCCTGCTGGAGCCTGCCCACTGCCATCGCCCACCCTCTCCTTCCCTTCACCTTCCCCCTCACTCAGGCATGATCACAGCCCGCTGCGCCTGGGCCCTACGTTGCATGCGGGGGAGCGACAGGATAGGAAGGAGTGGGTGGGAGGGGTTGCAGCATTGCGGGGAGGTGGCTGGGGGCGCCTGCCTGGGGCACCATACGCCGTTGAGCCAGCACTGCTCCTATGCTTGCTGTATTCCCACCCACTCAAGTGAAAGCATTCACTCCTCCCCCCACCTTAAGGGGAGCTGATCTCTGCCATCAGGAGAACAGTTGTAATTCTGAGTGAGCTCCAGCCCTCACCTGGAGATTGGCAACAGTGGTTCTCCAGAATAAATGGCTGGTTTGGAAGGTTGTGTGTATGGCATTGTACCTGTCTGAGGTCCTGCCCCTTCTCAAACCCCACCCTCTCCATGCTTCGCCCCTTAAATCTCCAGGAATTTCCTAAACTGGAGTGGCAGCCCTGTTTCCTTCCCTTTATCTTCCCCTCTGACTTCAGCTTTCCATTGCCTTCCCCTCCTTGCAGCCTCTACATAGGAAAAGGGCAGTCTTTCTCCACAGGGGGGCAAAGCAGCTTACATCAATCTCTTCTCCCCCCCTTTGATCTTCAGAGTGGGGTCTACCTTGTGAGGTAGGTGAGGCTGGAAGTGTGGGACTGATTTGAAATCACCCATTCAGCTTCCACAGCAAGAACCTGGGTCTGCCAGACCCCACTCTGAAGCCCTTACTCCTATGCCAAACTCCACCACAGAAGCTCAAGGGATTTCTTACCAACCTGGAACTGGCAGCTCTAGGCCGCGGTCACACTCACCATTAAATCCATTCCTAACCCATTGCTATTATACCCCGCAGCTTTTTTACAACCAATTTCCTGATCAGACATTCCCCCATCCTTCAGTTCTAAGCAGCGTTGGTCCCGTTGTTGGTTGATCAGAGGTCTCAACTGGACCTCATTTTTTGAGATGGCATTCCACACTCGCGCAAGCGCAGTACCATGAGATATCATGCTTGGCTTTTTTTTAAAGGTGCCAGAAAAGGTGGGCGATCTGCCCCCCCCCCCATTTAAACACCCGGAAAGGAAGGGGAAGCCCAGGAGTTCTCTTTGCTGTCTCTCCGCCTGGCGGGGAGACAGCAAAAGTGGGTCATCTTCCTTCCCCCCATTTAAATACCCCGCTGTGGTGTTTAAATGGGGGGGGGGAGCACGGCAACTCTCTTTGCTGTCTCTCCGCCTGGTGGGGAGACAGCAAAGGTGGGGGATCTTCCTCCCCCCCCATTTAAACACCCCGTCGTGGTGTTTAAATGGGGGGGGGGCACGGCAACACTTTTTGCCGTCTCTCCGCCTGGTGGGGAGATGGCAAAGGTGGGTCATCTTCCTCCCCTGGCAGGGAGACAGCAAAGGTGGGCGATCTGCCTCCCCCCCCCCCCCATTTAGGAAAGGTCCCCTGTGCAAGCACCAGTCGTTTTCGACTCTGGGGTGAAGCTGTTTTCACAAAGTTTTCACGACAGACCTTTTACGGGGTGGTTTGCCATTGCCTTCCCCGGTCATTACACTTTCCCCCTCAGCAAGCTGGGTACATATTTTACCGAGCTCGGAAGGTTGGAAGGCTGAGTCAACAATTGCTGGCGCAATTATATCATTTGGAGTGGGCTCTCGCAGGGAAGCGGATGTGCGCTTGTGACGAGTCGGCTACAATGGAGTGTTCGAACATAGAAAGTACATGCGGGAGTCATCGGAAGCATTCTTATTCCAGATTTAATGTACTATCAAAAAAGTCCGCATCTCAGTCGTGGCATTTCGGGACCCGAAGGAGCCAACGACCATTGCCAGATGCTGATGTTTGGACAACCGCATAAAATCCAACATGCATCTGGCTTTCATCCATGCCCATCTCGTCAGTTTATGTGCTTCTGACCTTGGCCCTAGTCAGGACTGGCCCCAGTGAGTTCTTCCTCAGACGCCTTTTCTGGTGCCCAACACACTTTCTCTCTGATAATGTTGACTTTAGTCTCTCGCTTTCCCTCCCTGTCTGTCTCTTTCTGTATCTTCCCTACTGTCACTAGATATTTCCTTTCCAGAGGAGGATAGGGAGGAGTCCTCAGCAATTCGAGAGAAAGCCTTCCCTCCTCATCCCTCCCTCAGCCAGTTGTGGAAAGGCTTTCTGTATGGCTCTTTCCTTCCTCCTCCATCCCTTAGCCAATCACAGCAAGGCTTTCTTTCTCTCCTCTGCAGTTTCCCCAGGGGGCCAATCCTTGTCTATCCTGGGGAGAGCAGTTGGTGGGGGTGGGTGATATAAGAGCAGTTGATTGATGGTTTTATGGGCCAAAGGTTGATGCATCACAGTCCCACCCAGTCCCAACCAAGGAAGGAGCTTGAATTTGCCAAGACAAAAAGGGATTATATAAAAAAGATTAGTGTATGATCTTAATCTGCTATGTTGAGTGTATGTTAATAGGCAGCTGTTTTGTGGTTAAAGGTCTGTCTTTGAGTTTTGACTAATTATTATTATTATTATTAATATCCCGCCCTCCCCGCCTAGGCAGGCTCAGGGCGGCTAACAACATTCAGTAAAACATGGTATAAATACAATAGTTAAAATGCATTAAATACATTAAACATATAAACACATTAAAATTATAAAACAGCATAAAAATTTTAAAACAACACTATCCAGCATCTATACTTTGTAATATATCTATTCTATAGTTTAATAGCAGCAGAGGTGTTCCGGGCGCTGTTACATATTTAAATAGTGGCAAGAGTCCTTGAAGAATCACTTTATTGGGTCCTCTGTTCAGTCATCCTCTATGAGCATTCTAAGAAAGCCTGCCTAAAGAGGATGGTCTTGCAGACCCTGCGGAACTGGTCTAAGCTCCGCAGGGCCCGCACCTCCTCCGGGAGTTGATTCCACAGGCTGGGGGCTGCCACGGAGAAAGCTCGTGCCCGTGTGGTCTGTAATTTTGCCTCCCTTGGCCCAGGGACAGTCAGCATGCTCTTCCCTGCTGACCTCAGTGCTCTTTGGGGCTCGTATGGGGAGAGATGGTCCTTCAGGTAGGCAGGTCCTCGGCCATATAGGGCTTTAAAGGTAATAACCAGCACTTTGTAGTGAATCCGGTATGCAACCGGCAGCCAGTGCAGTTCACGCAGCCCCGGCTGTATATGCTCCCATTTCGGGAGTCCTAGTAACAGCCTGGCTGCTGCGTTCTGCACTAGCTGCAGCTTCCGGGTTCGATACAAAGGCAGCCCCATGTAGAGGGCATTACAGTAGTCCAATCTTGAGATGAAAAAATGCTGACTTGGCAGTGGCAGCTACCTGGGCCTCCATCGATAGTGAAGGCTCCAGTAAAACGCCCAGGCTCTTGACCTGGCGCGCCGCTTTCAACGGCGCGCCACCAAAAACCGGGAGTGGTATTCCTCCCCCAGAGCACTGCGACCCACGCAAAGGACCTCTGTCTTCGTCGGATTCAGCTTCAGCCCACTCAGCCTAAGCCAGGTTGCCACGGCCTGCAATGCCCGGTCCAAGTTCCCTGGGACGCAGTCAGGCCGGCCATCCATCAGCAGATAGAGCTGGGTGTCATCTGCATACTGATGACAACCCAGCCCAAACCTCCGGACAATCTGGGCAAGGGGGCGCATATAGACGTTAAATAGCATCGAGGAGAGAACCACTCCCTGGGGCACCCCACAGTCTAGTGTGCGCCTCCGGGAGAGCTCACCCCCAATTGCCACCCTTTGTCCCCGGCCTTTGAGGAAGGAGGAGAGCCATTGTAAGGCCAACCCCCTACCCCCTATGTCGGCGGGTCAGTAGCTGATGGTCGACCGTGTCAAACGCAGCCGACAGGTCTAGCAATATCAGCACCGCCACGCCGCCTCGATCCAGCTGCCGTTGGAGGTCATCCGCTAAGGCGACCAGCACTGTCTCCGTCCCATGGCCCGGGCGAAAGCCGGACTGGCAAGGGTCTAGGACAGAAGCGTCATCCAGAAACCTCTGCAGTTGCAACGCCACTGCCCTCTCAATAATTTTACCTAAAAACGGTAAATTGGAGACCGGCCGGTAATTTGCCAATTCGGCCGGGTCTGCTGTACATTTTTTCAAGAGGGGGCGGACCAAAGCCTCTTTCAGAGGTGATGGAAAGCGCCCCTCTGAGAGGGAACTATTTATTATGTCCCGTAAAGGGCATCTAAGCTCCCTCTGGCAAGATTTAATCAGCCAAGAGGGGCAAGGGTCCAAATCGCATGTTGTTGGTCGTGCAACAGAGAGGATTCTGTCGACTTCGTCCAGGCTGAGTGGGTCAAACCGATCCAGCACTAAACATGAAGACAGGCACGGAGCCTCAAGTTCCTGTACTGTTTCAAATGTGGCAGGCAGGTCTTGGCGAAGCAACGTGATTTTATCTGCAAAGTATTTCGCAAAAGCCTCACAGCCTATCTCTAATTCTCTAACGTTTGGTTTGCCTTGAGGCAATGTGGTAAGGTCTCTAATTATACTAAATAATTGTGCTGGGCGCGAATTTGCAGATGCAATCTTGGCCACAAAGTAGTCTTTCTTTGTGGCCTTGACTGCCATCTCATAAGACTTCATAAACGTTCTATAAGATGTTCTCGTTGATTCATCCCGAGTATGCCGCCATTGCCTCTCTAGTCGTCTGAGCCCTTGTTTCAGTTGACGTAGCTCCGGAGTATACCATGGAGCCAGTCTCCTGCGAGGGCGCAGAGGACGTCGAGGTGCGATCT
Source organism: Heteronotia binoei (assembly GCF_032191835.1). NCBI lineage: Eukaryota > Metazoa > Chordata > Lepidosauria > Squamata > Gekkonidae > Heteronotia > Heteronotia binoei. The sequence continues at coordinate 57,216,677 of NC_083224.1, forward strand.
CGTCGATAGCCCTGGATAGTCGGCCTTGCCAGGCCTCCACCAGGTCATCGAGGGAATCGCCAGGAGGCCAGGGATCCCCCAGTGCCATTTGGAACCGTTCCGGGTCCATCAGGTTCCTGGGGCGAGCCAAAATAGGCTCTCCGCCCGTACAGGGTTGGGGTGGCATCTCCATACGGGCCTTGAGGGCTAGGTGATCCGACCATGGTACCGCTTCAGTCGCGATATCGTTCACCAAAATCCCGGACGCAAAAATCAGGTCTAACATGTGTCCGGCCTGGTGGGTGGGCGTCGTGACAAATTGAGAGAGTCCTAGTGTCGCCATGGAAGACACCAGGTCCATCGCCTGAGTGGAGGCCGTGTCATCGGCATGGACGTTGAAATCCCCCAGGACCATAAGCCCTGGGTGCTCCAACGCCCAGCCTGCCACCGCCTCCATCAGGGATGGTAAGGCGCTGGCTGGTGCGTTAGGCGGACGGTACACCAGCCAGATCGCCAACCCCTCTCCGACATCCCACGCCAGACCAGCACATTCAATACCAACAATCTTCGGGTCCGGGAGAGCCCGGAAGGAGTAACCCTCCCGTATGAAGAATGCCACTCCTCCCCCCCGCCCGTTATTCCGTGATTGGTGAAAGACCGAGTATAGGTGTCTTTAAAAGATAACGGATATTTGGCTAAATGAATCTCAGATTTGCAATATAAAATGTAATGTCACTGCACTAATTATTTTCTTGTGACTTTCCTAACTTGTACAAGTTTTTCATTGGGTTCTAGATCGTGTCAAGCAAAATAATAATTCGACCTTTAGAACTGAAGAAAGGAAAACCTGCAGGAAAAGGCACCATTACGGTAAAAACTCTAATGTTTTAATTTATAAATGAATTTTAAGAATTTTATTGCTGCTTCAGTTTGCTAGCACAAGTTTCATTAGGCTGACAGAAGAGCACCTTTGAATCCAACCCAGTGTCCAGTATCCAATCATGCATGCATTAAAGGCATGAAGAGTTTTTCTCTGTTATCCTCCATTTCTTCACCTCCTTACAGTCATTCTGCTTTTTCTTCTGTCAGCAAAACTGTGCTTGCAAAAGATAGAGTGATTTCACCCTCTTCCCTCTTTTCCTTTAGCACCTCAGCTATGGTACTTCTTAGATCTCACACTGATTTTTCCTATTTCTGGAGGGGCTGCAGGAATAGAGAGCAACACAAGAGTTTCAGTGTTCTGGGAAAACATGGTTGGATGCAGGCCAGTATGTATAACATGTAGACCCTACCATAGTTCTCTCTAAGCTGCACTAGGGGGCACTGGTGCACAGAATTTTAGCTGGCAGCTCAGGGAGAATTGTCTCAGCTCACAACTGAGAAGGCATTTTCCCTGTCCATTGGAAACAATGGAAGATGGGGTCCATAGAACTTGACCTCTTGGTCCAATCTTTTTGAAACGTTGGGGGGGGGGGTCGTTGAGGAGAGAAACCAGCAGCTATGCTGCAAATTTGGTGCCTCTACCTCAAAAAACAGTCCCCCTGAGCCCTAGATACCACCGGATCTTTTCTCCATTATAGCCCACTGATTATAATAGTGCCAATAGGCTATAATGGAGTTAGAAAAAGTCATTTTTTCCACAACCCTGTTATGTTTTTCAGTTCGATTTGTAAGCTGCCTTGAGTCATAGTGGGATATAAATATTTGAATAAATCAGTAGTTTGGGCTTGTTGATAACATTTAAGCAACTTCCTGTTTGTTAGGTTAGGCAGGGTTCTGACAGTTATATTTGACCTGTAATGCTGGTTGTCGTATTTCATTTTTTTTTAAAGTAGACTGTTTCCCCCAAAAGTGCTGGTATGTTTTCTAAGGCTTAGTGCAGGTCAACAATCTGAGACCAGGTCTACCAATATAGTGTACTGGGGTGGGTAGATCTGTTCTCCAGAGACCAGCTCTACCAATATAGTGGAAAGGAGAAGACAGACCTGTTCTCCAGAGGCCTGGAGAGGCCATGTAGAGGACAACATTTTCTGTAATGAAATTTGTTTTGATTCTGTTTTCACTTATGGTGTTTAAATTATTCTTAAAATATAAATAATTATGGTTATGCAAATAATCTTCTAAAAACTAATTTACACAATAGTCAAATGTAGACTTACTCAGAGCTTTAATGATATTAGCTTTTTTTGCTCACAAGGTAGAATTTTTGCTTACAGCACTATGGAGCTGAGAAGGAACATTGGACCCTACACCCAGTAATTTTAGTTTTCTTTAATATTACAGCGCTTCCAGAAGTTGCTTTTCATATCATTGAACGTCTGTTACTTCTAGCCATTTGGATAAAACCTTATTTTAAAAAACAAAACCTTTTCCATCATTGTATATAGAGAAGACCCAACCTTCCAGAAATACTGCCAAGGAAATACCTCAAATGTTGTTCCTAGTTCCTTTTCTGCCATTGTTTTAATTTCTTTATATGCAGTTTAGAAATACTCTCCTTGTATTTGAGGATGGATCCTGGGGAGGACAGGAACCTGAGGGGGGTACAATGCCATATAGTCCACCCTCCAAAGCATCCATTTTTTCTAGGGGAACTGAGCTCTGTAGTACTTTTGAATTGTATTTTTGAATAGTTTGAACTATTTTGTGCTGCAAATGATACATTCTTTTAAAAAAATGTTTTCTGGAAAAGTGCTAATTTTCCCCCTTCAGATTTCTGCAGATGAGATTAAGGACACCAGAGTTGTATCTATGGAAGTTGAAGCTCGGAATTTGGACAAAAAGGTAACTTGTTAACACCTGCAGTCAGTATTTCAGCTGAAAAGTAGTGTAGCTCTCATCTCCTAGATTTCTTCTAAGAGGCAAACCTATAATAAGTATTTTTTTTTTATCCCCAATGGGGAACGACCCAAAGCAATTTACATCTTTCTCATCTTCTCCCATTTATCTTCACAACAACCCTGAGAAGTTGGTTCATCTCAGTGTAACTGACCCAAGGTCACCCAGCAACCTTCCATGGCAGAGTAGGGATTTGAATTTGGGTCTCCCAGATCCTTTCTGACACTAACCATTATACCACATTGATTCTCACACCCCACCAGCCGAAAAAGCACCTCTGAGATAAACCTGAAAGTTTTATTTTGTTCCAAAAATTCGCTTGTGACATAGTTTTACATCCCCTTTATTTAAAAAAACCTAAAATCTTATTGATAAATATTCCACTTTCTAGATAATCTTAGAGTGGTATACCATGATGCCAAGGAAATAATCTAGTTCTCCCTAAGAGGCGGAGGACATCTTGGGTGTTTCCCACATTCCAATCAGGGAGGCAGGAATCTAAAGTCCTCCTCTTCCTGTGGATGTGGGAACCACCCCCTTGCTCAGTTCCTTTTCTGCCTTGACAGGGAGAGCAAGCTTTAGGATAGGCTGCTATCCTTTTCTTCCTATACTCTATGCAAAAAACAACAACCCCCCCCCTTCCTCTTCTTCTTCTTTTAGTTTTTCTCAACTAATTCCTTCCTTCCTTCCTTCCTTCCTTCCTTCCTTCCTTCCTTCCTTCCTTCCTTCCTTCCTTCGATCTTTTTCTTCCACCCTCAGCGGCTGAGGGGAATAGTGCTGAGATGGCCTAGGCCCCTTTAAGAGGCAGCCGCAGCGCGAAGAGAAGGCAAGATGCCGCGCCGACCGAGGGATGACTTTCTAGATGACCCCGTGTCAGATGCCTGGCGGGGGGCCGAAGACCGGAGATCTTCTGGAGCCGGCATGACCCTTGGGCTTGCGGCGGCTACTGGCAACGTGCCCTGTAGGGGCAGACTGTCGGCGAGTGGCAGAAAGCGGCGCTGGTCTTCCTCAGCCACGGAAGAGGCGCGCACTTAGCTCTTTCCTCCCGGGCCCAACGGCCATCTTGAAGCGCGAAATTTGGTGCAAAGCGGGGCCGATCGGCAGCAGACCTTTCCTGAGCAGCAAGGGCTCCCAGAGGCCAACCTCCAGCCAGGAGACTTTGGGCAGGACCTTTTTCAGCCCGGACAAGAGACTGCACAGCCTTCTCAGCTCCATGGGGGGCTGGGTAATATACCCATAATGGGCTCTTCTTCTTCTTCCTTTGTTTATGAATTTTTAGAATCCATTAAACAAACTGTAGGCAATGCAGTTAGGGCAGCGTCTCATAAGAGACCCTATGCCCCAAGCTCTCGCTCATCTTCTAGGTCACCCTCTCCTAAGAGACCCAAGAATCGTGCCTGGCTCACCAAGGCACAGAAGAAGACCTTAGCAAGTGATCACCTGGGGAGTGAGAGATCACCTGAGGGCAATCCATCAGAGGACTCAGAGAGGGAGGACTGGGAGGAGGGCGAGTTTATATTGGATGAGGAGATAAAAAGCATTACTGTCCCAGAATCTTCCTTAAGATTTTTCAAAGCAGAGGAGTACCAACCCCTCTTAGCTAAGGTACTGGCAGCGTTAAACCTCTATGAATCACCTGAAGAGCAGGAGGCCAGCTGCCCTCTAACTAACCCAAAGAATAAGCCAAAGGGGAACATAGAGTTTTTCCCTCGGTACTGTTCTACGGATAAGGTTTTTCCTTTTCCTGAGTTTTTCGAACGCCAGTTGAAGGCTGAGTGGGCAAAGCCGAGTGCTAATCGTCAAGTGCCAAATTTTATTAAGAAGTTATATGCATTACCTTCCTTGGCTAATGACATGTTGCAGGTACCTTTGGTTGATGCTCCAGTTTCAACTCTACAGTCGCATGGGTTCTTGGCTGAAGATGGGCACAGCTCAGTTCGAGACAACTGGGACAGAAAGATCGACCTGGCTCTGAAGAGGAGCCATGAGGCCACGGCCTTGGCCATTAAGGCAGCAGCTGCAAACTCTATAGTGTCTTGTGCAGCAATCGTATGGATATGTCGCCTAACCCAACTGCTGCCCAATGCAGACAGGAGGATTCTCGAAGGCACCAACATACTCCTTAGGGCGGCCAAATTTTCTGCAGATGCTTCCTTAGATACCCTTACCTTCTCCGCCAGAGCAATGGCTTCATCGGCAGTAGCAAAGGGGTTATGGCTTTGTGCCTGGCCGGCGGACATTCATTCGAAGTCTATAGTTTCATTCTTCCCTTTTCAGGGTGATCCTGGTGGAGACACGAGACAAAAAGAAGGCTATGCCTAAGTATCTCCGGCGTCCAGATAGGAAGGGTTTCGGATCCAGTTCCTTTCGTGCTTCAACCAGCAACTCCAAACTTAAACAGGACTTTAGAAAGTCATCCTTGGGGAGAGCCCAGACAAAACTTCTGCAAGAATTTTGCTAACCCAAGATTCCAGAGGCATCAGCCTGACAGGTCGGATAAGTCCGAGAGGGATCCCAAGCCCAATAAAGCCTGACTGGGATTCCATTCCTGTAGGGGGTCTCCTTCTACATTTTCATCAGACCTGGGCGACCTCACAATCCGATTCTTGGACTCTAGAAATTGTATCTCAGGGTTATGCAATAGAGTTCAAGAGAACTCCTCCAGATTGTTTCCTTGTCTCTCCTCTTCGTTCAAACCCAACCCAGAGTGACATCACTTTCAAAGCAATTCGTCATCTACTGGAGAGCGCAGCAATAGAACCAGTACCACGAAATTAGAGATGTCAAGGTGTCTATTCAATTTTTTTCACGGTTCCCAAGAAAAACGGGGACTGGAGAGCAATTTTAGATTTGAAGTTTTTGAACAGAGCCATCGAGCTTCGCCACTTTCAAATAGAGTCCATCAAAACCACAACGGAGGCTCTCCATCATCAGGATTACATGACTTCTCTGGACTTAACAGAAGCATATCTTCACATTCCGATTCTGCCGGCACACCGCAAGTTTCTTCTTTTTGTGTGGACGGATCTCACTTCCAATTCAGAGCTCTGCCCTTCGGTCTGGCAACTGCACCCAGGGTGTTCACCAAGGTACTGGTGAACCTGATAGCTCATCTCAGACAGAAAGGGATACATGTGCATCCATACCTCAACAACTTGTTGATAAGGTCAACGTCGAGGAGAAGCACCTCACAGGATGTCCAACACACCATCAGTTGTCTTCAGCAACATGGCTTTATAGTCAACCTCTCCAAGAGTCACTTACATCCGACACAGAGGTTGGAACACATGGGCATGGTCATAGACACGAGCCTGGATTCTCTCTTTCTCCCAGAGAACAAGGTATTGAGGACCAAGACCTTGGTACAACAGGTGATCAGGGAGAGATCGTCGTCTCTCCAGACCCTGGCAAGACTCATGGGTCTACTGGTTTCGAACCTTGAGGCGGTTCAGTGGGGGCGTTTTCATACCAGATCATTACAGATGTTTCTATGCCCTTACCAGTTTCAGATCATGGAGAAACATGTCATGTCCCTTACGGTACCTATGGAGGTCAAGGAGAACCTTTCTTGGTGGACAATAGACGCCAACCTACGCCAGGGGGAGATTTACTGTGTGGAGAAGGGAATACAACTTTTCTCCGATGCCAGTCTTTCAGGTTGGGGGGCGACTCTCAACGAGAAACCCACGCACGGCCAGTGGTCTCCCAAGGAAGCAAAGCTCCCAGTCAACCTGCTAGAGCTTCAGGCCATTCGATTGGTGTTGCTACATTTCTGGGATCAGGTCATCAATCAACATGTTTTAGTCTGGACGGACAACATAGCAGCAAAGGCTTGTCTGAACAATCAAGGGGGATCCAGGTCCACTGCACTCCACAAAGAGGCCATGAAGTTGTTCAGCTGGGCGGAAGAGCATGTGAAATCAATCAGGGCGGAACACATCAGGGGGATCTGCAACGTCAAGGCAGACTGGCTCAGCCGAGAGAACATTCAATCCGGGGAGTGGTCACTCAACAAACGTTGTTTCAGAAAATCGTGGATCATTTTGGTCTACCGACCCTGGACCTGTTTGCATCGTGTCAAAATCACCAGCTTCAAAGGTTCTTCATGAGATTCTTCCACAGGCCGGCAGAATCCACAGACGCTCTGACATCTTCGTGGCCTCAAGGTCTTCTTTACGCTTTTCCTCCGATTCCAGTCATTCCAAAACTGCTCAGAAGAATCAATCTACTGAGAGCCGAGGTCCTACTGCTTGCTCCCTGGTGGCCTCGACGTCCGTGGTTTTCATCAATCCATCGGATGTCAATAATGGATCCACTCCATCTACCAATTTGGCCGGACACACTATTACAGGGGCCGGTTTGGCATCCACATCCTGACTGGCTGCGATTGACCATGTGGAGGTTGAGAGGAGATCGTTACTAGATTTGGGGTATACAAAGGAGGTAACGAACACTATTTTAGCCTCCAGAAAGGACTCCACTACGCAGATCTACAATGCTTCATGGAAAGCGTTTCACAGGTGGTGTTGAAGAAAGGGTGTGGACCCTTTACAGCCTACTATTCCAAAGATCCTCCAATTCCTTCAGGACGGTCTACATTCCGGTCTAAAATCGGCTACACTTCAGCGTCAGTTGGCAGCCCTATCATCCGTGCTTCAACAGGTGGAAGGGTTCAAGTTATCATCTCATCCTCATATTTGACGAGTTCTTAGAGGGGCTTCGCTGAGTTCTCCACAAGTTCATCGTTTTTCTGCATGGCGACTTAATCCAGTGCTCTCAGCATTAACTAACCCACCATTCGAGCCTCTTACGTCGGTTCCATTGAAAATGCTATGTATGAAGGTTATTTTTCTGGTGGCAGTAACATTGGCTAGAAGGGTTTCCGAGCTTGGAGCTCTATTGGTTAAGTGGGAGCTGTGTGTATTTCACAAAGACAAAGTGGTTCTCTACCCAGACCCTACCTTTCAACCGAAGGTCTCTTCTAAATTTCATAGAAGCCAGGAAATTAATTTACCATCCTTTTGTCCAGACCCCAAACATCACAAAGAGTGCACATGGCATACGCTTGATGTACGTAGAGCAATCAAGATTTACCTGATTAGAACTGAACCAATTCGCAAGCCCAATTCCATGTTCATCCACATAGCAACGCCCAGGTTGGGCCAGAAGATGTCCAAGTCAGCAATAAGTCAGGCCATTAAACAGTGTATAGCAGAGGCATACAAGGCAATGCACCTCAAAGTGCCCACTGGGATTGCTGCTCATTTGATCAGAAGTGTAGCGACCAATGCAGCCTTTGATAAGAGCGCCTCTGTTGAAGAAGTGTGTAAAGCAGCTACGTGGTCTTCTATCTCCATGTTCATTCGCCATTACAAGTTGAATGCATATGCCTCTGCGGATGCAGCCTTTGGCAGATGGATCTTGCAGCACGTGCTGTCAGATTAGGGCGTTCCCTCCCTGACTAACACACTGCTCTGGGAGCAGCCAAGATGTCCTCCACCTCTTAGGGAGAACGACCCTTGGCACTTACCATGAGGGGTCCTTCTCCTAAGAGGATAGGAAGATATGTTGCCCTCCCTTCTATCGCCCTGTCTGTGTGGAGCTTTCTTCTTTTTTCTCCTTTTTTTCTGACATCTGTTTCCAGTATTTAATATCTCAGGTGCCGTTACCTGTTTTTTCTATGCATTAATGTTTAATAGCAGAATTTTTCTAAGTTATCAGTTTATTGATGGTTATATAGAGCAAGTTCCTTTACTGCTTCTCGGAGTCACCCGAACTGAACAAGGGGGTGGTTCCCACATCCACAGGAAGAGGAAGACTTTAGATTCCTGCCTCCCTGATTGGACGGTGGGAAACACGCAAGATGTCCTCCTATCCTCTTTGGAGAAGGACCCGTCACGGTAAGTGCCAAGGGTCGTTCTCCTTTTCTCAGTTTTATTCTCACAGCAGTCCTGTGAGAAGTTAGGCTGAAATTTATTCACCCAAGGACTACCTAATAAGTTTCATGTCTGGGTGGAGGTTTGAACCTGAGTCTCCCTACTCATAGTTTGCCATTTCTGTAGGGTTGCCAGATACAGTTTGGGACCATCCTAGAGGTTTGGGGATGGATCCTGGGGAGGACAGGGACCTCAGTGGGGTACAATGCCATAGAGTCCACCCTCCAAAGCATCCATTTTTCCAGGGGACCTGATTGAAGAAGATTTGAAGATTTTGGATTTATATCCCGCCCTATACTCTGAATCTCAGAGCGGTCACAATCTCCTCTACCTTCCCCCCCTCCCCACAACAAACACCCTGTGAGGTAGGTGGGGCTGAGAGTGCTTTTACAGCAGCTGCCCTTTCAAGGACAGCTTCTATGAAAGCTATGGCTGACCCAAGGCCATCTCAGCAGGTGCAAGTGGAGGAGTGGGGAATCAAACCTGGTTCTCCCAGATAAGAGTTCGCGCATTTAAACACTACACCAAACTGGCTCTCACACCAAACTGATTGCTGTAGTCTGGGGATGAGGTGTAATTCCAGGGGATCCCCAACTCCCACTTGGAGGCTGCCATCCTTACATTCAGACCATCATATCACACCAGCTCACAGCCGTATAACAGTGTGGTATACAACAAGGTTATAAATTTAGGACAGAAACATCATAAAATGAACAATCGATTGCAAAACATAGATATTAAAAAACAGATCTGGGCCACAGATTAACTGGTTGGAAAGGAAATATTTTTAGGCTTGGGAAAGAGTTAACAAGGGAGCTTGGCACACACCACACAGTAGGGCGTTTCACAGGTTTGAGGCAACAATGAAGAAGGCTGTTCTTTGAGTGGTGGTGAGGCTGGCCTTCCTATGAGGCCTTCTCAGTTAATCCTAAATCTGTTAAATTTAGAGCATCTGCTTTAGTTCTCTCTGGTGTTGCATCAGTTCTCCTTGAGTCAGCCATTGGTGATATCAGCAAGAATTTGAATATGTAGTGTTGCATTTGTAAGATGAGTTTCAGGTGCTTTGGCAAGGACAGCAATGGTTGTGTCAAATGTCTAGGATAAAATAGGCAATGTAAACCTAATTTTAAAAATTTAACAGACGAACAGGACCAACCCTGCACCAAATAGACACAAATCTGACATCAGGAATTATAAAACTGAGAAATCTGTAGGTGAACATTTCAACGGGTGATCTCAAAGTAGCTGTTCTACTGCAGAGGAACTTCAAAAATAGAATGGAAAGGGAAATTGCTGAGTTACAAGTTATTATGAAACTTGAAACAAACACCCCCCCCCCCAGACTGAACAGGGATGTTGGTTTCTTATCTCATTACATATGCTAAACCTATTCTCACCAAACAGATATATATATCCGTTGTATTCCAATGTATTTCTCTTTTAGAATAGTGTATCAGAATAATGTCTGTAATATTATACAATATAACAGAATAGAAATCTCTCTAACAGAACTATTCTTAGAAAAGGATGTTGTTAGTTTAATCTACACTTGAAGAGGTATATAGCCACTGTATTCTAATGTATTTTTGCATTAGCATTTGAACAGAGCAGAGTAGACTACAGCTTCATTCTACAGAAAAATGTTATTTTAACCCTTGCTTTAGAGTAAACTAATGGAACATTACAGCAAACTCTAGCTCAGGGGTGTCAAACATGTGGCCCCGGGGCCAAATCAGGCCCCCGAGCAACCGGTTCTTGTCTGCTTCCTTCTTCCTCTCTCTTGCTTCCTATTGCATCTTAGCTTGCTTTGCAAGGCTTGCTCAGTCGCACAGGAGCTACAGAGCAAAACCTCAATTTTCTCCATTGGTTGAGGCTCCTCCCCCTCCTGGTCCCCTGGGGAAGGAGGGAAAGAGCCAGAGCTTCCTTTGCCCAGTTCCCTGGATCCCATGGAAGAAATACAAAGAAGGCACCTTTAAGACCAACAAGTGCTAATGTTTTAAGAATGTTTTATTTTAAGTTTTTTTTAAAAAAAAATCTTTAGTCGTGTTTGTCTGTGTCCTTTTAAAAGTTCATATCTCTGCTATCTAATCTTAAATAGATACACACATGGCCCAGCTGACCCAGCCCACCCAGCAAGATCTCTATTATTATGTCTGATCCAGTCCTCATAACAAATGAGTTTGACACCCGTGCTCTATCTGATTACTTTTCACACTTAGGAGGCCTGGTGAAGTAGAAATCATCTCCAATTCTGACGTTTATTGCTTTTGCTGTTTTTTCTGCCCAGTCAACCCAGGGTGACTTGCCAGACTCCAATTTGCTATTCTTTTAATCTGTTAAAACAATTTTCGCTATTTTGCATATTAGTTCACTGCCCACCCTCTGTAGGGCTGCTGATTCCATCCCATACTGTTGTATGATGAAGTGTGCTTTTAGCACACGGAAACTTACATTGTGAATAAAGCTTTGTTGGTCTTAAAGATGCTACTGGACTCCAACTTTGTTCTATTGCTTCAGACCAGGGGTGGCCAAACTTGCTTAACATAAGAGCCACATAGAATAAATGTCAGATGTTTGAGAGCCGCAAGACATGAACATCAGATGTTTGAGAGCCACAAGGAAGGAAGGAAAATAGATGATGGGAGAGAGAGGTATAAAGAAAGCAACTGTAAATGCATTCTCCAAGCTACTGGCTGGTTTGGCTTGGATAAGTGATTTAAGGAGACAAATGCCTTCTCCAAGCCAGCCAATGGGGTGGAGGGTGGGCTTCATGAGCCGCACAATGTGTGTGAAAGAGCCACATGTGGCTCCCGAGCCACAATTTGGCCACCTCTGCTTCAGACCAACTGCCCACTTGGGTCTTAGTATGTAATGCACTTCATATCTTGCCTTAGTTGAGAGTGGCTGTCAGTTGTAGGGTATCACTTTGGGGATTAATCTTCAAGTGAAGAGGTTCTGAATATAATTGCAATTTAAAATGACCAGCATAGGACAGAAATGAGCTATTCATTAAGCAATTGAAATGTGTTAGGATATTTTGCTTATAGGAATAAGTAATCATAGTTATACGGTCTTCTGACCTATTCTTTGAATAAATAATGAGGCATTTCTTTCCATACAGGATTTTCTGGGCAAATCTGATCCATTTTTGGAGTTTTATAAACAGAGTGATAGTGGAAAATGGCAGCTTGTCTACCGCTCAGAGGTAGGATTTCCACAGAGATTTAACCTTTTGTATATGAGGAGCTGTTATATCTAAATAGGGAAGGAGGGTGTGTAAATGTATAATATGTATTTTTGAATTGCTAAACACTTAGTTTCTGTTACATCTCCTGCCTTCCTTAATTCTCTTTTAGCTGATAATTCCATTTCCCCCATCCCATAACACACAAATTGAGTGTTACCTTTCATTCTTCTTTCTCTTTTCATATTTTCTCAGTTGCAAAACCTTCCCAGCTTTGCAACAGCTTATAAAATTCACCTATTCTTATCAAACTACAGCACTACTGTTTATTTCTCAATTTGGCTTTTTCATGCTGTTTTCCTTATGATATGGCTTGATTTGAATTGTCTGCAGCTTGGATTGCTCCCAAACGACAAAGAAATACAAAATACCGTGGAAAGAATTGTAAAAATGCAAATAATTCTATTAAACAAAAACTACCACAAAGTCTACAGAATGTTACTATGTACCTCACTATAATAATAAGAAACTAAAGTCGATTCCAAATGCAAATTTTCACAGAATCCTAAAATGGAGTATGCAGCATATATGTAGTCTCTCAAATATATGTAATGCAAAATTTCACTTTGACTGGACTTTTCTTCAGCAAAGCATGTAGCAACATCAATAGGATCCAGACAGCCCAACAATCTATCAATATGGGCACTTCAATGTCTCTCTTTATCAAGAGCTTGAGTTCCTTATAGTATAATTACTGATGAAACCATGTACTTTATACGGAACATGGTAGCCTCCAAACATAACAGCGTGCAGTGCAAATATTTAGAAAAAATCTTTAGTCGTGTTTGCACAACCTTCTAAATGGTACACAATGGTACAGAAAAAGCAGGTGGTGATTGTCCCCTCTGTCATTTTGGAGCTGGGGAGGGGGTTCACTCAGTGAAATTAAAGCAATAGGTTCAGAATGGGTTAAAGAATGTTACTTCACACAGTATATCACCCACAAAATTTACTGTCATAGGAGGTGGTGGTCTGCTAGGTTAAATGGTTTTTAAAAGGGTTCATGAACAATAGCTTTATCTAAGTAATAGTTCTGAGAACTATATGAAACCTCTTGGAAAAATATTCCATTGAATACCAGAAACCACTTGCATACACCATGTGAGGGCAGTTAACTTCCTGACCTGAATGTGTGCCTCTTTGGAGTTATCCGGATGACTTGTTGAAAACTGATTGCTGGACTAGGGTGAACCCTTGGGTCTATCCCAGCAGCATTATGTTTGGCCTTAAAATGACTTCTCTTTCAAGCTTTGCTCATGAATTTAGTGCTTCTGGTTAGCTAAGAGAGCAGATAAAATAAATGTGAGAACACTTACTTGGTTTACAGCTATAGAAGGTAAAAGAATATGTCGATTCATCATAACAGAGCAAGCCAATAGGGATATCTGGAAGGAGCTCCAGCAGCTATTAAGTTGATCTGGCAACCAAAGTTTTCTCTTAGGCTTAGTCATTAGTTGAAATGGACTAATGCTATGTGGCTGGATCTAAATCTGGTTTTCTGCCAGTGTTCTCAGAATTCCTAGGCAATTTTAGGGAGCAGGGAAAGGGGGAACTTTCCAGCTGAGAGTGTGCCTTTGTCATAAAGTACTCATGGAAAACAGTGGTTTAACAACAAAGGTTCTATACAGAGGACTGTTGTGCCTTTTGCAATCTGTGTTGTAGGAATTATGTTATGTCAAGCTTGACTGATGCTGGAATTTTTATTTTATTTTGTAGGTGATCAAGAACAATTTAAATCCTTGTTGGCGGAAGTTCAGTGTCCCTCTGCAGACATTTTGTAGTGGTGATTTCAATACACCGATCAAGGTAATAGTGATTATTTTATTTTTGCAGTTCTCTGAAAGACAAGTTAGTCAGTTTAAATTCAAAACCTTTACGTTACAATTTGGTCTGGTTCTAAATCAAATAATAAATAATGCCAAACTATAAATGAATATCTAAAGCACAAACATTTTCATGTTATTTTTGTATCCAACTATTTGATAGGAATGTAAGTTCCTCATTTCCCATTACCCTTTGTTTCCCAGAATTATGTTGCTGATATTGCAGTAGACTGATAATGCTTGGAATAGTAGTACTGTGAAGCTTTACATTCTTTACTTAACCAAACAGGAAACTTTTTCTTGTTATTTGAGTTCCTGAGAATGTATTTTATAGCTAGATTTCAGTGTAGATCATGGTATTTCTGTATATTCCACTGCTAACAACACCCATGTCTGAAAGTAACATTGTTTACTAGCTTTCAAAATGCAATCCTACACTCTTAAGAAATGTGTTTTTCTTGAAGACCAAGATCATGAAGACCCAAATATCACCTTGCGTTTTCCAAAGTAAGTCTTGTAGCATTGTTGGTTCCAAGAGGCAGCTTGAAAATATGACCTGAGTGTACCATAATGTCATTTGGAGGCCTCTGATTTGGTTTAGAAAAATTAAGATTTTTGTGTTCTAATTCAAAAAAACACAGAATTTTCATATAAAAAAATTCTGAAGGATAGTGACTTTATTTCCTCTTCCTTTTTTCTTATTTTACCTCAGAGCAATTTGTTCAGTTGCTTAATAAACTTAACTGGTTGATGCTCACAAATATTGTCTTCTAATATACTGTGCACTCTTCTGCATAAGTTGACACTTTATTCAGTAAAGTCTTAAAAGAAGCTTTGGCTTTATTCAGTTCTGTATGTAAAATCCATTTGCCCTCCCCCTCACCTGTTTGGGCTCCTGGTCAACAGAAGAGAACTGTTCGGGATCCATTCCTTTGATCTTGAAAGGCCCTTGGAGAGGTGGCAGTTGTTTTATGAGCTGTGCATCCTGGTTAGCTAAGGTTGCTTTGGAGAATCTGGATCATATATTTGAAATAGAGTGTTAGGTTCCCTTGATGAAAGAAAGCAAAGATGCCCAGCTTCCTCAAAGGGCAAACTGCTTATCGTGATCAGGAAAAAACATTAATATTGAAGGTCCTTTCAGCTGTTTATTAGTTTCAAGCCTTCCCTTTTATGTATGGATGGGCGATTTGTCTTTTAAGTGAGTTTGGATCAGACTGTTCCTTGGGTGTGGTAGAACAGATTGCATTGGGCTGACAGAAAAAATTGAACCCAAGTAAGCTAGATGAAATTGCAGAAAGTTGTAGCACAACTCTGGCAGGTGAAAATAGAGCTTCCTGTTAAGTCACTGGACCTCTTACCTATCTGGACATTCTCAGAGGGTAGTGATAAATTCTATGACTTTCTGGGAGATGTCCGGAAGGTTATTTTTTGTGGGGGGAGGTCTTTTCTGTCTTCCTTCATACTTGAACTCTCAGCTGGCTGAGATACAGAAGTTTCAACTAAGTCATCAATTAGCGAACAGAACCACCAACTTTTCTTTCTTATCTTGGGAGATACAGACACAGTCTTTTGAATGGAATTGGTTTAGCTTCGTGATGCACTGACTCTCAGAAAACTGAAATTAAATCTATGTAGGACAAGAGTGGTGCTGGTTCATTAGTTATGTGATTGTGGGACTAAAAGGCCTAACTGTTAACCAGTGGGATGTATCTCCTTCCTGGGTTAATCGGTTCTAAAGGTAAAGGTAGTCCCCTGTGCAAGCACCAGTCGTTTCTGACTCTAGGGTAACGTTGCTTTCACAATGTTTGTACAGCAGAATTTTTACAGGGTAGTTTGCCATTGCCTTCCCCAGTCATCTACACTTTCCCCCCAGCAAGCTGGGTACTTATTTTACTGACCTTGGAAGGATGGAAGGCTGAGTCAACCTGGAGCCAGCTACCTGAACCCAGCTTCTGCTGGGATTGAACTCAGGTCATGAGCAGAGCTTAGGACTACAGTACTGCAGCTGCTTTATGGGCTGCGTATCCTGATTAGTTAAGGTTACTTTGGAGAATCTGGGTTTGGTAGGTGCATGAATTTTCAAGGGAAGGCCAGGATTGCATTTTAGTTAAATTTGGTGAGGAAGCAGTAGGTTTTTTTCTCACTTGTGCTGAAAGGCTTGCTTTTTCTTTTACTGGTAATTCATGGTGACTATGTAAGGTGCACACTATTAGCATGTGCTTTTTAGACAGAGGTTTGTAGTCCTAAACATGGTTCATTGAATACTGGCTGTATAGATATTAATAGAAGTTGCCTTCAAGAAAATGTATTTCGAAGGAAGGAGGAAGTCAATCGTTCTTGCATGAAAGAAACAAAAGCTTGATTTGTGTGTACCTGGCAATTTCCTCTTGCTGCAGAGCCCACCTGGCATCCTATGTTTGCTTGAGAAATGGTTTGCGCTGCAAAGTAGCTAGTATTTCTGCACAGTCACTCTGCTCATGCAAGGTTTAAATCCAGTCTGTCACATTTTCATTGTCATGCAGGTGAGTGAGTACAACAGAGTAGTTGAAGACGCTTTTACTTAAAGGGCAGCCTTCATTCAAATTTCTTGAACCTCAGATCCATAGCAGTGTTGCTGAGTCCAATATACCTTCTATTCCTAACAGTGCATGGACACTCAGGTCACATTTCATTTGACTTTTAAGTATGAGCTTTGCAGATTTATGCATGGACATTTTTAGCAAAGCCAATAATGCAAAGTTCTTGAAACAAATGAGAACTTTGAATTACAGAGTTTAGTCTTAACATATTTCCATGTTAAGGCTTTTTTTTCTTTTGGTGGGGGTTTTGTCTTATAGTTCTTATGGCTTCTCCTTAAAAGTTCTTCTTACAAAGGGCACACTCAAGGCTTAGTTTGTGCTTCTGTGTTTCAGTTGAGTGCTTTATTTTCTACAACTGAATTATCTCTCACTTTAGCCTTGGAGTATTCTCTCCATTTTTTTTATCATGCTTTGCATATGAATTGCTGTTTCATTGCAAACTGGTCAGGTAAGTACCTCTTCCTCTCAAGAACTCATATTTGGGTATCTCTCTTGCTATCAGGTATCAGTTAGTGATATGGATGACAGCAGCAGTTCAGATTTAATAGGAGAATTCACATGCATCACTGCAAAGCTGTTGGAAGCAAGAGACCAAGTGGTGAGCAGCAGTATTTCTCATTGTAAAATTCTTTGTCCATTTCCTACTGTTTCTTTCCTTTCAGGTGCACTGTACAGATTATGATAGTGATGGGTCACATGATTTGATAGGCAGTTTTGAAACTAGCCTATCCCAGCTACAGAAGGCATGTGGCAGCTCTCCGGTGAGCTTTTCCTTTTCTTTCTTTTATTCATTGGAATGGGGGGTCCCCAACATGGTGTCTCTGGGCATCATAGTGCTGGCTGACACCTTTCTTTGTACCTATCAAGTGTTTTAAAAAGTGTATGGAGTCAGGTAGGGCTCTTGCCTAAAGCAGCTTTTGAATGGCCTTGCAGATTAAATTAACACTGCTTCAGTGGCAGCTGCATTGGTATTATCCTCTTTTCCAGTGTATTTTTCAAGTAACTCCTCATATTACCTGCATTTAGACTTCCTCTGAGTGTGTGTGTAAAGATCTTCTAGCAAATTCCACTCAGCATTCATTTGGTTGTTCCTTCCAAAAACATTTAACATGTCTTAATTCATATTCTGTGTACCAGCAGTTATGGAAATGGAATAGGACAGTAATATTCCAAGTCACATGCACACTAGACTAGCATGTCTCAGAAAAGAAAATTAGCAGGTGTTTGAATTGCATGGACAATTTTGTGCTCACCATTGTAGGTCCAATGCTCACCATTGTAGGTCCATGCACCGATGCAGATTTTTTTTTCCTGCCCAGTAGAGATTAGAATTTTGTGTATGCATTGTAGTGGCCTTTCTGTCTAGTATACTCTTAAGACAGATTCTACTGTGTCCACAGAACAAGTCTGTCTTGATTTTTATCACTCTTTTGACCTAGGGTTTCCTGCTGGGTTTTTTGCCCCAAGTTTGATGCTGTTGGGACATGGTTTTTTCTCTGCTTCCTTGCAACATTGTGGTGCCTCTTGGGGTTTCCCCAGCTTTTCTCTGGTCTTTTACAATCTTGCTTTGCTACAAAGTTTTGGAAAAGATCACAACAAAGTCATGTGGGGTGGAAAAGTTTAGAATTATTCTGGTCCTGCCAAGCATGGCAGCCATTTCTCCATGGTAGCTGTTTCCTCTCCATACTGCAGAGGATTTTTCTTTTCTTTTTAAATTAGTGATTTAATAGTGTTATATCAATAAACCATTATACCAAAATATGCATCAGGTTTTCAGAATTCCCAGTTTTCCTTGGGGGAAAAACTCCTTTCCTTGCAGAGATATATGGGAAAAAGCTTTCTCTGCATCGACAAAAAATAAGGCCGCTTCCTTTTCTGGATGCTTCTCATAGTATTCCACGGCGTTAACAAAAGCTCTTACAT
Source organism: Heteronotia binoei (assembly GCF_032191835.1). NCBI lineage: Eukaryota > Metazoa > Chordata > Lepidosauria > Squamata > Gekkonidae > Heteronotia > Heteronotia binoei. The sequence goes on from NC_083224.1 coordinate 57,234,999, forward strand.
TGTCTCTTATTTGTCTTTTTGGAAGAAATCCGGCTTGGTCTTTGTTTATAAAATTGATCAGATATTGTTTCAGTCGCTCTGCTAAGATTCTCGTATAGATCTTATAGTCATTATTCAACAAAGAGATTGGTCTACAATTCTTTACGTTTGTGGTATCTTTATCTTCCTTAGGAATCAAAGAAATTACAGCTTCCCTCCAAGTCTTTGGAATTTTCCCTTCTTCTCTTATCGTATTTAACAACTTCAGCAGTTTGGGTATTAATTCATCCTTAAGAGATTTGTAAAATTTTGATGTGAATCCATCTGGCCCTGGGGCCTTACCCTCTTTCATTGCTTTAATTGCTGCTTCTACCTCGATATTCTCTATTGGGTCATTTAATGTCTTTTTCATATACTCCGTCAAAGGTGCCACCTGTATGTTTCGCAGATACTCTTCCACTTTTTCTTTGCTTGTGTTCACACCCTTGAATAAATTTGCATAATATTTAAAGAATTCTCTTTTAATTCCTTCTTGATCTACTATTATTTTCCCATTTGCCATAATTTTATTTATAGTTTTATTTTCTTTCTTTCTTTTTTAATTGCCAGGCCAAATATTTACCAGGTTTATTCGCACTTTCAAACGATTTCTGTTTCAAATTTTTTAAATTCCATTCTAGTTCTTTGTTCAGCAAATGCTTAATTTGGGATTGTAATATCGTAATTTCTTTTATTAATTTCTTTTTCCCTGGTCTTTTTTTCAAATCCCTTTCTTTTTTATTTATTTCATTTTGTAATGCTGACAATCTTTCTTCTTTTGCTCTTTTGTCTTTATTATTCAATGTAATTAATAGTCCCCTCATTACTGCTTTGTAGGTGTCCCATACTGTCTGAAATTCCTTATCCTCCATTTCATTTATTTGGAAGAATGCTGCAGTCTCCTTTTCTAAGAATGACACAGTGTCTTTATTTTGTAGTAAATCCTCATTAATTCTCCATCTTCGTGTTTTCCTTTGCAATTTTGTAGACCAACATATTGGATTATGGTCCGCCCACACCTTTGGCAGAATCTCAATTTTTTTCGTTATGAGGCCCAAGCTTTGGGAACCCCATAACATATCTATTCTAGAGAAAGAATTATGTTTTGCTGAGAAAAATGTATAGTCTCTTACTTCAGGGTTGAACTTTCTCCAAATATCTTCTAAATTTTCCTGTTTAATCAACTCAAAGAAAGAATTGGGTAGCTTCCCTTCTTTATCATTCTTCTTTTGACTTGATCTGTCAAGATTGTTTTGTATTGTCCCATTAAAATCGCCCATCATCAATACCTGATCATATGTCTTTTCATCCATTTGTCGATTTATATCTTTTAAAAATTTGTCTTTCGCTCCATTGGGCGCATAAAGTCCTAATAGTAACGTTTTTTTCACCTCCATCGTCACCTCGACAGCAATATATCTTCCTTCTTTATCTTTAAAAATTAATTTTGGCTCGAGTTGTTCTTTGATGTAAAAAACCACCCCTCTTTTCTTTTGCTCTGCTAATGAAAAAAATTCCAACCCCAAATTTCTATTCCACAAAAATTTACTGTCTTTGCGTTGTATATGAACTTCCTGTAGACAAATTATATTACATTTTTGTTTTTTAATCCAATGAAATGTTCTTCTTCTTTTCTGTGGTGAATTTAGTCCATTTATATTCCAAGATAGTAATTTGTACTCCATTATGATGTTGATTCTTTGTTTTTTTCAAAAAAGCTATGCATCTCTTGTTCACTCCTTATTGTAATCCTCTTGCCGTTTTGTTCAAATCCAAGACTCTCCGGTATTATCCATCTATATCTTGTGCCCTCTGCACGCAGCTGGTCAGTTAGCCTCTTGTATTTCTTTCTATCACTGATCACTTGTCTTGGTAGTTCTTTCATTGTTTTAACTCTGCTCCCTTCTATAGCCCAGGCTTTTTGATACCCTTTACTCAAAATCCTCTCTGCCTCCTCTTTTGACCTTAGTCTTATGACAATGTCTCTTGGCAGGCCTTTATTTTTCGCGTATACTGAGTTGACTCTATAGGCACCCTCCAGCATACTCTTAACTTTATCAGGGTCTTCTTCTAGGTATTCAGTGATGATGTTTGCCATATAGCCCTTTAAATCTGCCTCTTCCTTTTCAGGTACCCCTCTCAGACGAACTTGTGTTTCCATCAACTTACAGTCATGTATTGTGACCTTCTCTTGAAGTTTTAACAAAGCAGAGGCCTGTGTATCCACTTTCACCTCTACCTCCTTCACTCTATTTTGAGTTTCTACTTTAAAACCCTCTATCTCTTTCCTAAGATCTCCAACTTCTTTTTTAAAGTCTTTTTTCATTGCCATTTGCAATTTGTCCATTGCTTTTAACATTTTTGCCTCCAGAGCATCAAATTGGGATTGCATCTTGTCAAATGATTGGGCTCTTGCACGAGTTATTCTTTCTACTGACATATAAAAAATCACCAAACCTCGAAAAAGTCACCAAGCAAAATTTAGCACCCAGTCCAATAGCTTAGAACAAGTTCTTTCAAATGAGACTAATTTTGTTTTACTCCCATCTTCCTAAACAAAGATATTGAATTTTAACAATTTTAACAGTTTTTCTCCCTTTTAAAATGGCAATCGTTCTTTCTCTATGGTAAAGTTCAAGTCCGGAGAGGTCTTTCTTGGTCTTGGTCTTGGTCTCAATTCCTTCCTGGTTCAAAGGTCAGATGTCACAGCATTTGTAATCCTTATAGGCTCTGTATTATTAGCCCGTCCCTTTTACTTTCACTTCCTGGTATAGCTTGCTCTGATCTCGTGTCTAAGTCCTTCCAGTTCCTTCCAGACCGCTGGAAGCCCCTACTGGAGGGAGACCATCAGCAGTGGGGAAGGAGGGCGGGTAGTGTGAATGCACAGATGACATAACTAGGTTTTGTGCAGGTCTGACATGGGAAAGTGCTGCGATTTATATGATAGTCACTAGTGGTAGATATAATTTATGAGTGTGTTTCTTTATTCAGATGTATATCCTAAAATACTACACTTCTGTGTATTTCATGATTGTTACATTCAGTTGATTATTGGATTCTCTAGTTGGTTATCCTAAAATAATAAGCATGTTTCTAGAAATCCCCAGTATTTAACCACTAGTATCCTAATTGCCATAAACATACTGTCATAGACCAATTATCTAATCAGAAAAATAATCCTGGATTGCCAAGAATTAATTTCTAGTAAGTTAAAATGGATCTTTACATAAAATCTCCACTATATTTGTATTGCTGTTGCATGCATAGATTTGTTTTCTGTGACACATTGCAGTCTGTTGGCATATACATTTGGTGAAGAGTAAATCATAAAGAAGGTAAAATAATTCTACTTTTGCACCTTAAAAAAAGGTTACCTTTCCCCCCAAAATTGCTGAAGCTTAGCAAAAATAATAGTTTGGCTTCTGTTGATAGTGTAAAGTCTTTGATTTGCTCAGCAATTTTTCTCCTACATGTTTTCCCATATAGGTAGAATTTGAGTGTATTCACCCTGAAAAGAAGAGAAAGAAAAAGAGCTACAAGAATTCTGGCATTGTTAGGGTGAAATCCTGCAAGGTAAAAAAACTTGCAAGGGGACTGGCTACTCTTTCACTGAGAGGAAGAAGTTGTAATAGTTATTGTTTCGGGGTTTGTTTGTTTTTTAGATTGAAACAGAATACTCTTTCCTGGACTACATCATGGGAGGCTGCCAGATTAATTTCACTGTGAGTTAGTTATCTATTTACATACCTTTTGTTTCTAATTTAAGACCACAGTTGAAGCATTCCTCTGTTCCAGTGGTAAGGCCACAGTTACTTATAATGAACAAAAGCTTGTTTTCTAGAATATCAAGCCAATGCTTGGCCAAAGTGGAGTTCACAGATATTGTGAATTATGTCTGTGTAGCCACACATTTAATATGAAGGAAATACATGGGCTGTATCCAAAGATTCTGTTCCACTGGAGCCTTCCACTGGCAAAGCATTTTCCTTCTACTCAACCAGAATTCTGTGAACTGGCAGAAGGCTCCTTGAAATCAGAGAAACACTCCATTGTTAGCAAAGAATTTTTTTGATCCCATCCTGGTATCTTATGAAACTGTGAGGCTACTGATGCTTGACTTACAACTCAAAACCTCACAAGTAGACAATCTTGATTATATTTTGCATTACTGCTCAGTATTCTTGAGTGTCTTTGCTCATCCTTTTCTGGGAAAATGGTTTCCTTACTTCCTTGTGTTCTTTATTTTATTCTTTTTCTTCATTCAGGTGGGTATAGATTTCACTGGCTCCAATGGTGATCCAAAGTCTCCTGATTCTCTTCACTACATCAGTCCAAATGGGATAAATGAATATCTCACCGCCATCTGGACTGTAGGGAACGTGATCCAGGATTATGATACGTATGTTAAGCCACATCATGTTAAGCCACATCTACAGACTTCAGACACAGTTGTAGGTTATGAGTTGTGCTACATATTGCTTCATCCTGCTGACCATAACATCTTATAACTGACTACTTTGGAGCATAATAGAGTCCCGCTTGCAATAGACTGCAGTTCTTTTGTTTGCTGTTCTTAAGTATAAAGGACTGTTTCTTATTCTGAATTACTATGTAGAAACTGCAGGCATTCCAATTTAAAAACTGCCAGTCTTTCCCATGGATTGGCTGTGGCTCAGGAATGCAACTTCTTTTTGAAGGAAGAGCCAAAAGTACAGGAGCAGAATTTAATTTGTGTTCATTTTACTGATTCTGCACTGGAAACAAAATGAAAATAACGTGTCTGATCTTTCCCCTCCTCCTTCTTTCAGAGATAAATTGTTCCCTGCCTTTGGATTTGGCGCGCAGGTTCCTCCAGACTGGAAGGTAAATGTCTTAACTCACATATTTTTATGGTTATTCAGGAGTAGCCATCTTAGCCATTACAGAAAGTAGTAAGACTCCAGTTGTATCTTTAAGACTGCCTAGGGTTTTTTAAAAAAGTAATAATTAAAGAGTGTGATATTTCATTCAACAGAGACTAGTGGAGCTGTTATACCTGCAAGCTTGGGAAATCAGTTGATGGAATATGTACACAGGAACAAACTTTGAAAGGAACATTGATCAATAAAGATGATGCATGAAAAAGTCAAGGGCATAAAACCAAAATTACTCGGCCATTATAGTGTAAGAAGAAATCTGTAATCCCTGACAGGTCATAATGTAATCAGATTTCTGGATAAATTCCTGTTTTTCTGCCACTTAGAATTCTCTGCTCAGTAGTTTCTGAGGGAGTGACTAAGGGTGACTAAAGCATTCACCTACAATAGGTTTTTTTGAAATTTGTCCAGTAAATGGCTGATCTTCATCGTGGTCTCTGTGCAGTCCCACATATGGGTAATCCGCAGGATTGAGCCCATCTCGGAGAATTCAAAGCAATCCTTAAGCGTTATTTCTGGCGCGCCTTTCCCCTCGTCCCGGGGAGGGGGCAGCGACTGCGCATGCCCAGACAAGGGGGAGGCGGCCAGCCCACTCAGTTTCTTCTTTACCGCCGTCCGGAAAACATCTATCTCGCTGATCTCCCGCTTCATTGCAGTCCTTTCCTTGGTCTACGTTCCCTTTCTGATCTACGTTCTTCTCCGATTCCTCTTCTCTTCATTCTGGTATCGTATAAAAAAAAATCAAAAAAAAATCTTTCTCTTTACTTCGTTTTTCGACCCCCTCTTCCCCCCCCCCTCTTTCCGGGCGGATGGAAGGGAAAGAAAAAGAAAAAATTACCTTTAAAAGGTGCGTTCGCTGTTCGGCGAAACTACCATCCTCGGACGGGCACTCTCTTTGCCTGTTCTGCCTCGGGGAAGCTCACTGAACAGACTCTTGTGTGCACTGTAGCCAGTTCGGAAAGCAGGCGAGGAAAAACCGCGCGGCAAGACTCAGAAGCCATTTGCTAGAGTCGTCTCTCTGCCCGGGAATGGCGCAAGCCGCGGCCTCGCAGTCATCGCCGTCTTCCCTACTTCTAAAGGGAACGACTCAGCCGGTTGCTTCCGTGGCGCTGATTCCCAGCAAGCATAAATCCGGCAAACACCACAGGAAGTCTGACGACTCCAAGAAACGGCATCGTACCGAGTCGACCCCGAGAGACCCTTCGACCTTGACTCCGAAGGACTCTTCGAATCCGAAATCTCCCAAGAAGCAAAAACTTGCTCATAAGACTCTTGAACCCGACGCCACAATTCGACTTCCTCTCGAACCCGTCGTCATAATTAGGCCTCCTACACCTCGGCCCGCCATGACTGTTGCTGCCTCGACACGGACTACTCCGACTTCGTTATCCACTTCGACCCCAGCCATCACGCCTTTGGAGATTGTGCGCATCAGTTCAAGGTCACCATCGGTGCACGAGTCACCACCAGACCAAATCTTAGGTACCGAGTCTCCGACTTCGACCAGGAGCCAGCGCCTGATTCCTCTCGAGGACCGCTTCCGTGAGCTCCCTACGCTACAACCGATCACTTCACCGTCGTTAACGAGGAACCCCTCGACCCCGAGAGAACCCCCTCGGCTCCGAGATGATAGATCCCGAAGTGGACGTAGGGACCCCTCGATTCCGAGAGCACCCCCTCGGCCCCGAGATGATAGATCCCGAAGTGGACGCAGGGATCATTATTACTATTATTCTACTTCGAGGTCTAGATCACCATCTCCTCGCAGATACCACAGATACTATAGATCACCCTCATCTGGCTCCTACAGACATCGCACCCGAGAACACTATCGGTCCCGTGAGGACTCCAGACCCCGAGAGAGGCCTTATTACAAGGATTACTCCCACGAGCGCGACCGCCCTCGGTACCGAGACCGATCTCCTCATCAGTTCCATGACTCCAGGCCTAAACTGCCGTCCCCTATCAATCCGACACAACCGCCTGTACTTGAGCCTCCTGCACCTGAGCAGCTCAGAAAAACTCCAGAGGTTGACACCATGGACGACTCGGAGGCTGAACAATCCGTATCATCCAATTCCTCAGCTTCAAACCTCCACTCTCCGGACTCTGACAAAGCCAAGCCGGCAGACCTCTCTCCATCCAAGGGCCCTAAGTCATACCTTGATCTTCTTTCCAACATGGCTACATCCCTTAATGTGAAATTAACATCAGATGTCCCTAGAGTCTCTGACGTGGTCTATGACCTTGTTCATGCGGACCTCCCTACGGGATCATCTTTCCCTATGCTACCAGTCCATTTGGAAACTCTCAAGGAAGCCTGGGACAAGCCGGCTTCTGTTCCGCCGACGTCCAAGAGAGTTGAGGCGCTATACAAGGTGCATGCGCCGGAGTCCAAATTCCTCTTCAGTCACCCGGCTCCCAACTCTATGATCGTCCACTCTTCCTCAAAATCCAAACAAACCAGGCACCCTGTTCCCCCTGAGAAAGAGGGTAAAAAACTAGATACCATTGGGAGAAAGATTTACTCCCTCACTACTGCTACTACCAAGATACATAATTACATGGCATATTTTTCAGCTTACGCCTACAACCTTACAACACAACTCAGCTCTTTGGTCACGGCCCTTCCGGAAGCTACCCAAAAGCAAGCCAATCAGGCCCTGCAAGAACTTTCTAGAGTGAGCAAGCAGCAGATAAATACTGCCCGTCATGCAGCCCAATGCTCCTCCAAGACATTAGCTTCGGCCATTGCCCTGCGCAGGCACGCCTGGCTCAGGTCTTCTTCTCTGCAGCCGGACATCAAATTCAAAATTGAGGACTTGCCGTTTGATGGTCTGGGACTGTTTAATGCTACCACGGATGACATTCTCTCCAACGTCGACGATAGCAGAAAACGAGCTAAGCGGCTAGGAGTCACTCAGCCACAATCCATCTCCAAACAAAGACCTTGGAGGCCCAATTACTTCAAACGGTCTAGATCCCCACGTCAAAATGAGCCCTGGAGACGCAAGCCTGCCCAGACTAAGCAGCCATTCCAACAAAGGGCTCGCCCTCAGACCTCAAAGAAGACAACACCCACCAATAAGCAGTCTCTTTGACTCTCCTGCTCCCCTTCCAACACCTCATCGCTCGGACATCAGACTGCAGCCGTTCTTCCACAACTGGGAAACCATAACATCCGACTCCTGGGTACTCTCAATCATTCTAAACGGGTACTCAATAGAGTTCAATTCGACCCCAACTCACCGCAGGTTCATCTCTACTCCTCCGTCACCCCATCTTCTCCAGGAAGTAGCAACCTTGCTGGCCAAGGGGGCTATAGAGCCAGTTCCCCCCTTATACCATCGCACGGGGTTCTACTCCCGCTACTTCCTCGTTCCGAAGAGGGACGGGGGCCTGCGTCCCATTCTAGATCTCAGAAAACTCAACCACCATATTCATCTCAAGAAATTTCGGATGGTCACACTCCAATCCATCCTCCCATTGCTCCCAGAACAAGCTTGGATGGCCTCAATAGACCTCCAGGATGCATACTTCCACCTTTCCATCAGCCATCATCACAGGAGATTTCTCAGATTCGCCATAGGGGATCAACACTACCAATTCCGTGCCCTTCCTTTCGGTCTTTCCACAGCCCCGAGAGTGTTCACCAAATGCATGGCGGTAGTAGTAGCGATTCTGAGACAACAGCGCATCTCCATTTACCCTTATATAGACGACTGGCTGGTCGTCTCCCATTCCAAGGAACAGCTCCAGTCCGACGTCTCCGCGACACTGTCCCTCTTGGCCACTCTGGGCCTTCAAGTCAACGCCTCCAAATCGAACCTAACACCTACTCAATCCATTCAATTTATAGGGGCTCATCTTTCGACTCTGTCATGCAAGGCATATCTACCAACAGACAGAGCACAACACATCATGTCTCTGGCCAGAGACATTGTCCTACATTGTTCCCAGACAGCTTTCACCTTTCAGAGGATGCTAGGCCTCATGGCCGCCACCACCTCTGTGCTCCTGTTTGCCAAACTACATATGCGCCCTCTTCAGCTTTGGTTTGTGAGGACCTTTCATCCTCAGCGTCAACATCAGCTCACTGTGCTCACTGTCCTGGCTCACATCAATCCGTCTCTCAAATGGTGGACTGTGCGCCATCACCTTCTCAAGGGAATGTACTTTATTCGGACTCCTCCCTCGGTGATTGTCACTACGGACGCTTCAAAGTGGGGATGGGGAGCCCACTTAGGACAGCTCACCGTACAAGGCCAGTGGACGGACTACGAACGCTCCCTTCACATAAATTGTCTGGAGTTGATGGCAGTCCACAGGGCTCTGCGGTCCTTCCTTCCATCACTTCACAACAAGCATGTCCAAGTTGCATCGGACAACGTTGCAACTGTCTTCTACATAAACCGACAGGGGGGCACTGCTTCCATCAGACTGTGCAAGAGAGCCTTGAGCCTATGGCACTGGAGCATTGCCCACGGAATTTTCCTATCTGCAGTGCATCTACCCGGAGTCCAAAATGCTCAGGCGGACACTCTAAGTCGACATCCCATCAACGATCACGAGTGGTCCATCAACCGCAGTTATCTCCTTCCCGTGTTTCAGAGGTTCGGTACGCCGGACATAGATGCCTTTGCAACGCAAGAGAACACTCATTGCCCACACTTCTTCACCCGCGGCCAACCGTCTCCACTGTCAGCAGGGGACGCCTTCCTGCAATCCTGGAGCGGCCCAATGCTGTACATGTTTCCACCAATTCCTCTCATTACGAGAGTATTGCAGAAAATCATGACGGACAGTGCCAATTGCATCTTAGTGACTCCTTGGTGGCCACGTCAACCGTGGTTTACCACTCTCCTCCTGCTGTCTCAAGGTCTCTTTCACCGCTTCCCGCAAACTCAAGACCTCCTCTCTCAGCAGAGGGGCAGGGTTCTTCATCACAACCCTACCCTCCTCCGCCTTACAGCATGGAGAATCAATTCCTAACTCTCACACCAGAAGTCCGTCATATCATCCTCAATGCCAGGAAACCGGCTACCAGGAAAGCCTATAACCTCAAATGGAAACGTTTCTCTAAGTATGCGGAATTACATTCCTTTCGACCTGAGTCAGCCAATATCAATCAGATTTTAACTTACACCCTGACTCTCTCCAAGGCTGGTCTCTCTCACTCCTCTCTGAAAGTGCACCTGGCAGCTATCTCTGCGTTCCATCCATGCATTGAGGGCTCCACTGTTTTCTCGCACTCCGCCACTAAGGCCTTCCTGAAGGGAATCCTCCACCTTCACCCTCCAATTCGCAAAATACAACCTGCTTGGAGCCTATCGTTGGTCCTCAGTCAGTTAATGAAGCCACCATTTGAACCTATGGGTTCCATCTCCTTACAACTTTTGACGTGGAAGACTGCCCTTCTAGTAGCCATCACTACTGGCAAACGAGCAAGCGACATCTGCGCTTTCAGGTCGGACCCTCCGTATACTATTTTTCACCATAACAAAGTGGTGCTGCGCCCCGATCCCGTTTTCTTGCCTAAGGTCGTATCGCCTTTCCATCTTGGGAAACCTTCCGTCTTACCTGCGTTTTTCCAAAACCCTACAGACACAGCCCAGCGCACCCTGCATCACCTAGATGTACGTAGAGCTCTGGCCTTCTACATCGAAAGAACTAAGCAGTTCCGACAGGACAATAGACTCTTTGTCTCTTATGCTACCCATAATCAGGGTGCGAGAATCTCGACTCAAAGATTCTCCAAGTGGATTACCTCCACTATATCTTTATGCTATGAACTGGCTAAGCAGCCCGTACCTGAGCACTTGCGAGCTCACTCCACCAGAGCGGTCGCAACCTCAACAGCCTTCTGTAAGGGCATTCCGATGGAGGACATTTGCACTGCTGCGGTCTGGTCGTCCCCATCTACCTTCGCCTCGCACTACGCTCTCGACGTTCGTGCCCGGCGTGACACATCCTTTGGGCAGGCTGTGCTGAGATCAATCTTCGACTGAAGTCTTCTGCGGTCTTTGTGAGTACAAATTTATTCTGCTTACTCTACTCTAACTTGCAGACCTTCTTTACAGATCCAGCACCCGCCTCCTGCAAGGTAGCTTGCCAGTCACCCATATGTGGGACTGCACAGAGACCACGATGAAGATGGACAGGTTTCTTACCTGTAACTGATGATCTTCGAGTGGTCATATGAAGCTGCCTTCTACTGAATCAGACCCTGGGTCCATCCAAGTCAGTATTGTCTTCTCAGACTGGCAGCGGCTCTCCAGGATCTCAAGCTGAGGTTTTTCACACCTATTTGCCTGGACCCTTTTTTGGAGATGCCAGGGATTGAACCTGGGACCTTCTGCTTCCCAAGCAGATGCTCTACCACTGAGCCACCGTCATCTGTGCAGTCACACATACCCACCCAGCCTTCCCCGCTGCTGGACTTTCACATCATTGCATCTTATTCACCTACCCGGCGGCGGGAAGAAACTGAGTGGGCTGGCCGCCTCCCCCTCGTCTGGGCATGCGCAGTCGCTGCCCCCTCCCCGGGACGAGGGGAAAGGCGCGCCAGAAATAACGCTTAAGGATTGCTTTGAATTCTCCGAGATGGGCTCGATCCTGCGGATTACCCATATGTGTGACTGCACAGATGACCACTCGAAGATCATCAGTTACAGGTAAGAAACCTGTCCTTTATTGTTTCTCTCAAACCAGTCCTTACTTATGGACGTTCCTGTAAGATGTTTAAACAATGCTGTCACATGTGTAAACGTTCCATGTGCAGGGAACACAGACATTCAGTCCTCTGACAGTGTTGCTGATGTTGATCAGTGGCCATAATTGGCACTTTGTTCCGTTGCCTGAGCTCATGTCTTGATGTGATCTCACCATGATATTGATGGTTAAGGGGCTGTTTGTATGCTATAGCTGGTTTCCCACTGAGACCTGAAGGTGTTTACAGAGGTGTCCTGTTGCTTCTTTTTAAGCTGCATATTTATTTTTAAGTGTTCTGGTTATATCTGACTGCATCTGATTTGTTGGTTTCCTCAGGTGTCACATGAGTTTGCACTGAACTTTAATCCTACAAACCCCTATTGTCAAGGTTAGTTCAGTAACAATATACTTTTTTAAGAGTGAGGTATGTGGCATTATCTTAATATACAAATGGAACTGTGGTTCTTTTTAGAGATTCTGTTGCAGGGTGGGGAACAAAGTCTAAGGGTTGGATCCAGCCATCTTTGGTCAATCTTGCCCAGATCTCCTCTCCTTACTACAGCTGTCCCATATGGCTTTTAACCATACAAGTCTCATGATTCGCAGGACAGCCTTTTTGATGGTCAAAGGAGACAACCCCCCCTCCCAAACTCCCTTTTTCATTAGCACAAAACCTGGTTAGATAAGTTAGGACAGAGGACACTAAAAATTACAACTGTTTTGCTATTATTAGTCACAATGGTCCTACAGGTACCAAAAAGAGATAAAGAACATAAGAGAGGATGTAGGTAGAGGAAAAGAGATTAGCTGACATGAAGAAAGGCAGGAATATGTACTGCCTGACATAGCCAAGACTTAATAGTGTGGGATTGGGTCTTCCAGGTATCTTTCAGCTTCTGCATCAGAGGGGCCATTCTTGTCTTCCCCCTCCCAAAAACCATTTGCTTTCTTAAAAATGAAACTTTTGTTTTAGGATTAATTGTTCTGTGCATGTAAGGCACATGTTAATTATACAAAAATTGTGGGTTAGAATTGTAAATTCTGAGAGAACCAGGTTTGATTCCCCATGGAGCCAGCTGGTGTGACCTTGGGTCAGTCACAAGTTCCCCAAGAGCAGTGCTCTCAGGTCTCTTAGCCCCACCTACCTCACAGGGTATCTGTTGTGGGGAGGGGAAGGGAAAGGAGATTGTAAGCCACTCTGAGACTATTAAGTGAAGGGCAGGGTATAAATCCAATCTCCTCCTTCTCTTCTTAATGTTGAAAGCTAGGAAAGAGCTTTGTGGTCTGCCCTTTTGAATTAAAGTAGATTGGGCTTCAGCAGTGTTGCTTTTTACTGTAGCACTGCTAGTGAAACAGCACTTTAGCATTCATTAGTAGTGTTTATGAGACACAAAGGCTGCAGTTCTAAGAACTCTTTTCTGGAAGTTAGCTGCAGAGAATGAAATGGGGTTTAAATTTTAGTACACCCGCATAGGATTGTTCCCAAAGTGCATTATTTCCCAGACAGTATATTGGAATCTTAATGGAGATTAGTAATAGAGACAGTTTGACAATCTGTATTTAGTATAAATACACACACTGTATGTAGTATAAATGCTTCTGATTTAATTCTAGCAGCTCTTAAAACATTATACAAGATTCAGGTGCAAATTTAAGACAGAGCTCGCTTCCTCTTTCTTAGTGGATAAACATCTTGAGCCCTGATCTGGATGGCCCAGGCTAGCCAGATCTCATCACATCTCAGAATCTAAGCTGGGTTGACCTTGGCTGGGAGATCACCAAGGAAGTCTAGAGCCATGACTCAGAAGTAGGCAATGGCAAACCACATCTGAACCCTCCTGCCTTGAAAACCTCACCAAGTAGCCATAAAGTCAGCTTTGACTTGACAACAGACATCTTGATTCTTCTGCAACAATGCCAGATTTAAGCAACAGTTATGTGCACATGTGCAGTGATTCTTGCTGTTTCACATTTCAGGAATCCAAGGAGTTGTGGATGCCTATCGCCAGGCATTACCACAAATTCGTCTCTATGGGCCAACAAACTTTTCTCCAATCATAAACCATGTTGCTAGGTTTGCTGCTCACTCCGCTCAACAAAATACTGCTTCTGTGAGTCTGTTCACTTTAATCCTTCTTTATGCTTTTACTTTTATATAATGGAGATTGATGGAAAAGATTTTGCGATAAAGCTATAATACCCAGAATACTATATTTTTTTGCTTTAAATCTGTGAGCAAATAGAGTCCCTGTTTTTTTGTTCTATCTCATCCTGCAGTCCTTGCAGTGATTCTCTGACATTAGAGTTCTGTTTACAATTATTTTACCTATATTTTGAAGTTAAGCTTCCACTGACTGATCTGATTCGTTGCAGCAATACTACGTCTTGCTGATAATCACAGATGGAGAGATTACTGATCTGGACCAAACTCGGCAAGCCATTGTGAATACTTCCAAACTGCCCATGTCTATTATTATTGTTGGAGTTGGCAGTGCTGAGTTTAAGGCCATGGAATTCCTGGATGGAGATGATGGTGTCCTAAAGTCCTTAGCAGGGGAGCCAGCTGCAAGAGATATTGTTCAGTTTGTGCCTTTCAGAAAATTCCAGAATGTAAGTTGTGAGTGTTGGATTAAAGCAAACTCTGGATGAAAAGCTCTCTATGGCTAAACATGATTCACTGTGGCTAACCGTGATTACTGGTGTAATACAGGTGTAATATTGCACCATGGATGACACAAAAAGGGGGGGAGGCTGCAGCTCATTCCCCCCCACACACACACACTGGATCTCTTAAATATGCTTTAAAAATTGGGAGTGGTAAATCTTCTTCAAGCTCTAGTTTTTGCAGCCTGCAGGAGGAAGTCTTATCTTTTAAAATACCTTACTTAATAGGAAATGCACCTTTACCAGTTTTAAGAGATGTATTCAGGCTGCTGATTTGTTTCTGAGCAGAATTTGAAGTTTTGGTTATTACCTGCAAAGCTATCACAAACTTGTGACTAGGATGTTTGAAAGACGACCCACTTCCATTTTAGACTTCCTACTTGATATCTGCATTTGAAGCCTTGTCTGTTTGTGGAAGCAAGTTGGGTGAGAATCAGAGCCTGATCAGGATACTCCCTTTCCACAGCAGTTCACCTGACACCAAGCTTATTGAACTTTGGACATGAGGCAAAAACACATTGTTTTCTCAGCATTTTTTGCTGATTCTGGCATGGCACTCCTCTGCAGCGGGAATTCCTTCCCCCCAATAGGCAAGAAGCAGGAAATAAACGTGACATGGCTATAAAACCAGGAAGGGATGTAGGCGTGTTGGTGACATGGGAAGGGAGTGACACTCTGGTTTTTGGGCAAAACTATGGTAGAATTTTATTTATTCTATTTATGCATCGCCTAATCCCCACATTTGTGGGGCTCTAGGTAATGTACAGTGTTATAAAATTCACTTCAAACCATAGATTTTTGCCCCCAAAACAGAGTGTCTTGCCCCTGGTCACTGATGTGCCTATGTCACTTCCTGGTGATGTTAGCATGTCAAGATTCTTTCCTGCTTTCCCTCTTTGTTCCCTGAAAGGTAAGCCCCATCCCCTGCCTTCTGATCCAACCAATCTAGCAACCTAGCTTACTTGCCTTCCATTTTTCCTTGTATTGTGTGGGATGTAGGATACAGTAGCTTCTGAGTGTGCGTTAGAACACTGATTTTTTTTCTTTCCCTTCTTCAGGCTCCTCGTGAGGCTCTTTCCCAGACAGTCTTGGCTGAAGTTCCCAAGCAGCTGGTGTCCTACTTTAAGATGGTTGGCCTGATTCCTGTGAAATTACCTTCAGAAAAACCAACATAAAGCAAAGACTTTTATTTTCATTTATTACATAGGAAAGGAAGAGTCTTGTTTCTGCTACTCTCTGATCAGCAGATTACTAGACCTATTCCTTTGGGAATGTATGGGTATCTCAAGTTATCTACATATATATATTAGGAACAGGTATATCTCCAGGCAATATATTATTAGTGTTCTTGGCTATTTGAAGAATAATGAGCATCTCTATTGCTTACTCTGGTCAGAAGTGTTTGCATTCTATGCACTTACATATGCTGTGCAGCCAGGGCCAGATTAACCATTAGGCTGATAAGGTTTTAGGCCCTCCATTTCCCAGCTCAACCACAAAGTTCATTTAGTGACCTTGGGGAAATCACTGTCTCTCAGCCTGACACTCTTAACAGGGTTGTTATTGTGAGAATGAGAGGGATGAGAAGTCTATGTGTGTCCCCTAAGCACTTTGGAGGAATGTAATAAAGCTATTTTTTTTTAAAAAGGCAGTCAGGGTCAGTAAGGCACTTTGAAAAGTAATATGTGAAAATGCCATTTAGTAGTATAGCTTCTGAAGTCGTATATACATAGCAGAAGCAATGTCATGTGATGCAAAGGGCATATGCTCAGGGAGGCTCTGAATGAAGAGACTTTAGATCTTAACAATTTATTTAGGACACAAGACAAAATGGCTGCTTCTGCATAGGCTGTCTTCTCCAGGAGCCAAAAGACCCCTCCTTCAGCCAGAAGTAGCTGGCCCCCTACAGGGAGGGTTGCCAGATCCCATTGTTGGTCTGACTGGTGGAGTTGGGGGGCATTCTGGGGGGTGGACAAGGTGTCACATAATGTCTCTGACACAAGGTGTGACCTAGAAGTGATGGCATCATGTTGGGGACATCACAATGGGGCTGCTCTGGTTTTGGAGCAAACTCTATGGTTGAATTGGGCTTAAACCATAGAGTTTGGCCAAAAACCAGTGTCCCCTGCATGACATCCTCAACACAATGGTATCATTTTCCAGGTCACGTCATTGCGTCAAGGATGTTGCATGGTGATATCCCTGTTTAAAAGATGGGTTTACCCCTCCAGCCAGCTGGTCTGTGGCGGGGAGAAGCCCTCGAAATTTGGGGATCACCCACTGGGACCTGATTGCACCTTAAAGAGACAGTGTCATATTTCAGTGAGGTTATAAGGAGGTGGTAGGACTTGCAGCATGCTGCTTTGTCTCCATATGGCTTCTTGTCCTGGCCCTTCTATCTCACATTGTAGTCCTATGCAGAGTAATTTTGCATAGAATCGCACTGTTCATGGGTCACGCCTCCTTCATATTTTTATTACTCAGATTACATGCCTTCACT
The DNA here is from genome assembly GCF_032191835.1 of Heteronotia binoei. NCBI lineage: Eukaryota > Metazoa > Chordata > Lepidosauria > Squamata > Gekkonidae > Heteronotia > Heteronotia binoei. The sequence goes on from NC_083224.1 coordinate 57,251,808, forward strand.
GAATATTTTGAAAGAAAGAATAATCACACTAAGGTAGGTTTAAAGATTAGCAGCATGTGCATTATTCTTAGTACATAATTGTAGGGTTTTTTGTGCAGAAATCCAAACATATCATGCCACTTACATTACAAGAACATCATATATGACAATTATTTGGTACCACAGGTAACCAAAAAAAATTTTTTTTACTACATATGGATGCCATTCACTAAGAAAAACTGTCTTGGAAGTGTTGGAAATATAACCAGTATAATTTTCCATTATATATGTGTATGGATGCATACATTATACCATTTACATGCTGTTACGTAGCTTTTCCTGTCTCTGATTGGAAGGAGAAGCCTTCCTATATTGATATATTCCAAAGCTGCTTCTGTTGCCTTAATTTCTATTGTGCCTTTATGGAAAGCCACGGATTTTTTAATTAATATTGTTTTTTTACAAAGAAACTTTATACTTTTTTTATGAAGAAATTTTAAATTCAGTTCTAAAAATCAAATGTAAATCATTATTTTCTTATTCTGGTGCTGTATACATTCAAATTCACACTTGTTTTCCAAGGGCATTTTGGTCATTGTATTTCAAGCTGTAGGCAGTGCACTGATGAAGCAGTGGGGATACATGAGATCATTGTGTAGTCCCCCAATTTATCAGATGGAAACTGCAGGGGGAAATGAATGTCTCTCCTATTTGCTTAAGCAAATGCTGTGACAGCTTGAGCACAGCTATCCGTGAACAATCAAAGTATGAACTTTTTTGCATTAACTCTTATCCTATTGGCTTCATTTGTGCCCAAAGCTTGAGTACCAGTTTCATAAAACAGTGCCTGGAGAAAGACAGAAGAACTTCATGAAGCAAGAGTTCATATCTTTTGTGGTAGATTCCAACTATGTTTTTGGAAAATGCATTCCACTTTTTAATTAGGTGCCTGAATTTATTTTTTTTAAATAGTCACTTTAACATACAGGATAATATCTCATAAGGGGGGAAATTTTCTTATTGAGAATTTTAATGTTTAATTTTGCCAAAGGTTATTGACATTTTGCCAGAACATCAAATCTGTTAAAGTTAAATCTCTGCATCTGAGACTGCTGTTTGAAGTATTCTCTCATTCAGCATATTCTGTCGTATAGAAGTATTCACTCATTCAGCAATTTATTATGTCATGCTGGGTGCTTCAAATCATAGATGTTTAAATTACAAATTATATAACATTTTGCTGTCAAGTCTTGGGGTTCATTGTTCAGCATGTGGTAAATCTTGCATACCTCTTGAAAAAGGAAACTGATTCCAGTATAATTTCTGGTGAATTATTTCTATGCAGGTCATTCCTAAGGCCTGATCAACAGATGTACCAGAATGAGGTTTCTAAGTAGTATATTAAATTGGATTTCAAAATAGTAGAATGGGTTCTGCTGCTTCAGACTACAGGTTGGGAGCATTCAACATCTTTAGGGCACCTTTGCATAAATCAGAAACCTCCCTGCAAGTAGAAAATTAGCACACAGAAGAATAAGCTAGGCTAAAACTTTCCTCCCTGTTGAACTAGGTAGGGTTCAGAGTGTTTTTCTGAATTAAAATGGGAGGTACATTTTATTCAGTGTTTAGAGAGAGGTGAATTATTCAGTCTGTTCTTTGACAATTGAGCAGTCATACTCCTTACAATTTACAGGACACCTGAGTTAATGCTACCTTCTGACATCTCCCTTTGTTCAATACAAGTGTATGGGTTGGATCCAATTAACTTTTTTACTGGTAAAGAAAGGAAGGAGAGGACTTTTGGGACACTAAAAAAAGATGTTCCTAGAATGGGGCTACATGTATAAAAGTCAAGAGGGAAAGCAACTGTAGTAGGGAGGGGAGTTGCATAAGATGGAGTCCAAAAGCTGGATAGATTCAACATTTTATCTGGAAATACACTTGAACAAATTAGAATGGGAGTCTGGTCCATTAGTGGGATGATAGTGTGTGTTTGAATGAATAAGGCTTTTGGGTGTGGGTGGGTGTGCATGTTTAAACACATTGCCAGTCTCTTGCACTGCTTGATTTGGGTGACTAATGGAGAAAGAAAATAAGATGCTTTTCTTGTGTACTGCAAATTCCATTAAAATCTCTCATTAAACTTTAAGTGCTTCCTCCATTGTCTGATGAGAATAAAACTTCTCAGGTATGAACGAAAATTTTCAGTGGGAAGCAGATTAAAAATACACAAATGGATCAAAACTGTTTCTTTAGAAACTGATGCTGGTATAAATTGTATTTTGGATCCTGCCATTTACAAACTGCTGATAGTGGGCCAAGATTTAATGCACATCTGTCACTGGCAGTTTTGAGTCTCTTAATTCCTCTGTATACTTGAGCTTGTACCTAAATGGCACAAACAAAAGGAAAATAAAGCAGAATCCCAGGAACAATGTAAAGACTAATAACATTTATTCCAGCAAAAACTATGTGAGTCTCTGACATGCCACCACCGCTGTTCTATTTTGCTGCTACAGACTAACATGTCTACCCATGTGGAATCATACACACAGTGTACAATAATGTCAAAAGGGATAACTTGGTGATGGCTGTCAACCCTCTGGATCTGAATTTCTTACAGCTCAAAGCAGGAGGAGGGTAAAAAAAGAAAGAAGCAAACACACTTAAGTAGCTAACTTGCGCCAGCGTGTTTCAAAGCACAGTGTTTGGTTGGGCACCTGCAGATCTAACTTCAAGAACTAAGATCCCTAGCATAGATCTTACATAGTGCAAGTATGATCATTTTTGCTGTTTGAGTAGTTGCATTCCATAGTCTTTAAATGTGTTCCTGGAAATGTTTTACACTATATGGCTTTCACTGAGAAATTAATACTTGAAGAACCAATTGAAATTTGTTTTAATTAGCAAATACTAGTTAGAGAAATGTCTCTACAAAAAGTATTTTCTGTGAGGGACTACCAAAGAATTCTGTAATGCTTTAATAAGAGGACATCTCTGACGTGACACAATTCCTGCATAGTTGTGGCAATATTTTAATTTGTACTAGTTTTAATAGGTACATCACTGTTGATTTTAATTGGATGTTTGATTGTCATGACTACCCTGTCCTCTAGACTAGAAGTATGGAAGTGCAAAGCTGAGGATTGCAAGTATGACGCTCTGGTTTTGCTCTCAAAAGTGACAAAGCCTGTGACTCACGAGGGTGGGGGGGGGGGTCAGCTACACAAGACACTGGAAGTTTAATTAACAGAGCTCTTATCACCTACATCACCCTGATTCATATTGGAACTGCAATGAGAAGATGGGTGAGTTTTTATCCTGAACAATTTCCCAGTGATGAAACAGCACTGGGTAGCAGCCATTTGCTCCATTGGAGATCTAAAAACAATTGTGTCAGAAATACAATTAGGCAAATATTACAAAATCTATATATTGTATTATGTACAAATATCCAATTACTATTCCAAAACCATAGATCACATAGAGAGCATAAAGTCCCAAACAGAAACACTTTCTAAGGATGACTCCGACAAATTGAAAATTCTAATTTGGGCGTTTGAGAGAGGCTGGTCTGAGGACCTTGTCAGTTGGCTTTGTGAAGAAGCTGCAGACGCAGCGGAACGTGATTTCAGCCGGTGATTACGTGAAGGCAAAAATTCTCCTTCAGAAGCCAACATCAGTGGAAGGACTCCGTTTGGAACTTATTTCTGAATAGTGTTACTCCTTATAGACTTTTTACAAATAATTTGTTGGAGTCATCCTTAGAAACAGTGTTTCTGTTTGGGACTTTATGCTCTCTATGTGATCTATGGTTTAAGAACATAAGAGAAGCCATGTTGGATCAGGCCAATGGCCCATCCAGTCCAACACTCTGTGTCACACATTGGCAAAAATTTTATATATACACACACACTGTGGCTAATAGCCACTGATGGACCTCTGCTCCATATTTTTATCTAAAACCCTCTTGAAGGTGGCCAAATAAGGTAAGTTCCCAATAAGGTAAGTTGACCCTCCAGAAGGGGAGCCACTTAAACAGCATTTAAAGAGGACTGCATATTTTAATATATATATATATATTGATATTGAAGATAGAATGCCAGCAGGGGGTTGGGGGCTTTCCAGTGTTTTGCACTGAGTGTCATATGTATGACTATCTGCCCAAAGGACAGAAGTCTTGGGTGTGTGCTCAATGCAAGGAGATCCTGGTCCTCAGAGAACGAGTTCGTACTCTTGAGGCCGAGGTGACTGCCCTGGAGAAGCAGAGACGGTCAGTTAGGCACTTGGGGAAGACTCTCGGGGGCGTATTAGATGAGCCCCGCTCTGAACGTAGCAGCCCCGTTGCTGCCAGAGAGCGTGAGGGTCGAGAGGGAACGGCACCGGGCTGAGGACAAGGGGAATGCGCCCTTAGAAGGGACCTCTTCGGTTGGTGAGTGGGTATCCTTTCGCGCCAAGGAACCATCCCTGAGCAGGGGGAGGGGGGGGGGTTGGTAGTTGGTGATTCGATCCTTAGGCAAGTAGACAGCTGGGTGGCGAAACCGCGTACTGACCGTATGGTGACTTGCCTGCCTGGTGCGAAGGTAGCGGACATTACGCGTGTAGTAGATAGACTGATAGACAGTGCTGGGGAGGAACCTGTGGTCGTGGTGCATGTTGGCACCAACGATGTGGGGAAATGCAGTCGTGAGGTCCTGGAGGAAAAATTTAGGCTGCTAGGGGGGAGACTTAAGGCCAGGACCTCCAAGGTAGCCTTCTCAGAAGTGCTACCTGTTCCACGTGCAGGGCAGGAGAGACAGGCACAAATTAGAAGTCTCAATGTGTGGATGATGTGTAAGGAGGAAGGGTTTAAGTTTGTTAGGCACTGGGATGCTTTCTGGAACAAGCGGGAGCTGTACAAAAGAGACGGTCTCCACTTGTCCCCGGATGGAACCAGGCTGCTGGCGCTTAAAATCAAAAAGGTGGCAGAGCAGTTTTTAAACTAAATTTTGGGGGAAAGCCGACAGGAGATGAAATGTCTCTGGTTCGGGAGGACTCGTCTCAAAGAGATGAAAGGTTAGCTGCTATTTTTCTACCGGGTAACGGACCAGAGTTGTCCACTGTGAAGGTGACAAACAATATGGACTGTCTGCCAGAGTCTCGAGGCGGCAGGAGGAAGGTGGCGGGCCTAGCTCGCCTGGGAAATTATAGATGTTTGTATGCAAATGCTAGAAGTGTTCGAAGTAAAATCGGTGAATTGGAATGTTTAGTGTTGGGAGAAAACATAGACATTGTGGGAATTTCAGAAACTTGGTGGAATGAGGAGAATCAGTGGGACACGGTGATTCCTGGATATAAGCTATATCGGAAGGATAGGGAGGGAAGGGTTGGAGGTGGGGTGGCTCTATATGTCAGAGAGGATATACGGTCCAGTAAGACAGATCAGAGAATTAGATTCACTTTTAAAAATGCTTTGGGTTGAAATAGAGGGCCCAAAAGGAAATTTAACTATGGGAGTTTGTTATCGCCCACCAAATCAAAGGAGAGAGGACGATTATAATATGATGGAAGGCTTAAAGATAGCAGCTAAACGTAAAAACTGTGTCGTAATAGGTGATTTTAACTACCCGCAGATTGATTGGGTCAATATGTGTTCTGGTCGAGAGAAAGAGATTGAGTTTCTTGATGCTCTCAATGACTGTGCTATGGAGCAGATGGTCTCAGAACCTACCAGGGGTGGGGCGATCCTGGATTTGGTCCTAAGTAATGCCCAAGACTTGGTGAGAGATGTAAAAGTGATTGCGCCACTTGGGAGCAGTGACCATAATGTTATTGATTTCACCATTGTATAAATAGGGAGTTATCCAAAAAGACCGCCACAACCACGTTTAACTTTAAAAGGGGTAAATACACTGAGATGAGGAGGCATGTGAGGAGGAAACTGAAAGGAAAGGTACATACGGTCAAAACCCTTGGGGAAGCTTGGATGCTATTTAAAACTATAATCCTAGAAGCTCAGATAAAATACATACCTTTGGGTGAAGAAGTACTTCCTTTTATCCGTTTTAACCTGGCTGCTCAGCGATTTCATCGAATGCCCACGAGTTCTTGTATTGTGAGAAAGGGAGAAAAGTACTTCTTTCTCTACTTTCTCCATCCCATGCATTATCTTGTAAACCTCTATCATGTCACCCCGCAATCAACATTTCTCCAAGCTAAAGAGTCCCAAGCGTTTCAACCTTTCTTCATAGGGAAAGTGTTTCAGCCCTTTAATCATTCTAGTTGCCCTTTTCTGGACTTTCTCCAATGCTATAATATCCTTTCTGAGGTGCGGCGACCAGAACTGCACACAGTACTCCAAATGAGACCGCACCATCGATTTATACAGGGGCTTTATGATACTGGCTGATTTGTTTTCAATTCCCTTCCTAATAATTCCCAGCATGGAGTTGGCCTTTTTTATTGCAAACGCACACTGTCTTGACATTTTGGAATAGTAATTGGATATTTGTGCATAATACAATATATAGATTTTGTAAAATTTGCCTAATTGTATTTTTGACACAATTGTTTTTAGATCTTTGTTTATATTGTGTTGCCATTGTTTTTTCTATTTGCTCCATTGGGGCAAACATACTGGAAGAAAGGGAGTTATGTTCCCAGAACTCCAAGCATCTTGTGTGGCTGAGCCTAGTCAGATCAGATATTCCATTACTTCTGTGTGCCCTTGATCTGACTCATGGCTGTTTTCCTCTGATTTGTGCCTCTAGCCTGACTTTGGGAGTGGTTGGAATGCAGTTTCACAGCATATCTGTTGTTTATTAAGTGCTCTGAGGGGTAGATGCCTATTAATAAATCTAGCTTCTTTCAGTGTATGTAACAGCCCCTGGAAATTTATTGCTATGTAAGTCAGACAAGTGGATTACAAAATCCCAGAAGCCACCTCTTTTCAAAGGGTGATCTTCAAAAATAGCAAAATCCATGCAGTGTATTTAGCAAGCAGGGCATCCTGCAAAGGAAAAGCTTCAGCTCATTAAACTATACTGTCAGAATCTAGGGTCAGTCCAAGCCAAATCTGGAGTAAAAGTCCAGAGGCCAGTTACCATGAGAGTGGAATCCAGTTCAGAGTGTATACAGGAAGCAAGGTCCAACAGTCCAAGGTCATTAACAAGTGCAGGAGGAAGATTCCAGTCAAGAGCCAGTCTTAGGGTCACAAGAGCAGTGTTTCAGAGCTGTGGTCACTGAGTCAAGAGGTTGTAACTTGTTGCTTCCACAACACACAGGCTCTCAGTGTTGGCTTTTATAGGCACTTCCTAAAAACCTCTTGTTAGCAGCCAGCTGCTTGGGAGTAACTGTAGCTAATCCAGGCTGTCATCAGTAAGCACCTAGCAACAATCCAAGAGATGTGCACTCTTTCTTGCTTGTAGTTTCTTTCTGAGCCTCTATCTTTGGCACTCAAAGGACAGAGGAGAACCTGGTGGGCTGGTCTCAATCAACTGAGTCTCACTTGCTGTGTTGGGGCTAGATGCTGGTAGCTCTGGATCAGCTGCTGGCTGTGAGCCTTGAGTAGACTGCAACTCTCTGTTTGAAGGGGTTGGTTACATGAACCTCTTCTTCACTCAAGGAGTCCCTTTCTCCTGAGAAGTCCTCAACAGTGCTTGTCTCATTAAAATATAGAACCCTTAAACTCAGTGCCATTATACACCCATAAAAAGAGGAGTCTGAGGATCTACCACTTAAGCATATGTGCTTCAGTTAAAAGTTTATTGAAACCAATGGAAAGATTGATATCTATCAGCGTTTCATCAGACAGGAGTCATGTACTCTAGAAACATTGTCTCAGGCCCCATACACACACACACACAGAGTGGTTCCAGGGATGATAAATGACCACTATTTCAACAGATAACTAAAGTCAGTGGTATAATATGGGAATATCCAACAGACCATTCATTCCCTTCTGTAAACTAAGGATCTGCAACTTGCAGTTTTGTACATCATGAAAAGGAAACCTTGTTATCTGGTTGCTTGAAAACATGAGAACTGCTAGTAGACACATGAAAATGCCTTATACTAGTCTGGGACATGCATACTCACTAACACAGCAGACATGCACTCACATGGTTGCTGGCTCATGAGCATGGTGCATATTTGGGAAGACAGAATCCTTGTACTCCCCCTATGGTTGGCAATTTTAAAGCAGTGTCCCACATCATGGGGAAGGAGCATATGAGTGCACACTGCCTCTGCCATGCTTATGAGCCAAGGATCCTGCAGAGGCTAGGTGCAAGGCCAGAGCATTTTATGTCCGCTTTCCTTTTCTGCACATTGACTGAATGTGTGGAGATGTTCTGTGAACAGGGCAAAGTCAGACCATTGGTCTGTCAAGGTCAGAATTGTCATCTCTGACAGCAGTGTGTCAGCTCTTTCGCACCCTGGCTATCTGATCTTATTAGCTGGAGGTACCAGGGATTGAAGCTGCAAATCCAAATGCTCTGTCACTGAGTCATGACACCTCCAGAAAGGGAATAGTGGGTTTTCTGGGTTATGTCGGCTTGAGCTCAGTGGGGGTCCGCAGAGCTTGTCTCTAGCGGCCCCCCTGAATCAGGCGGTTGGAGAGGTGCCACAGACGTGGCATCTCCAGGGAAACCCTGAAGGGGTTTCCTTTCAGTATGGGGCTTTGCAAGAAGCCAGGGGCATAGCGGTAGCTGTTCCTGTCCTTGTATGCCCCAAAGCTCCACCGCCATGATTGCCATTATGGCAGCAAGAGGTGAACACCTGACCACTTGCTCTTTTTTTTCTTAAGCTTGGGATGCATCGCTTTCCTACCTCAAGCATGGCAATTCTACTAGGCAAGTAATTTTGTTTTCAATACCACTGGCTAATGGGTCTGTGACAGTAAGTATGGGTTAAACAGAAAACTGAAGATGCACAGAGCCTGCGTCAGGTGACCTGAGGGTGGGGGCCAGAGTGCTCGGAACTCTCAGTGAGATTTACAGCTAACGGCTGAGGGAGTCAGTTAGTGTTGGACGGAGTCTGAGAGAGTTGGTCTTTGAGGGAGCTGGGGCAGTAGCTAAGGAGAGTCTTCATGAGAAGCAAAGCTGACTGCTAGCTCTATAAAAGCAGCCAAGAGGCTGTGTGTGTGACTAAGAAGGAGTCACGGTGAAGACCTGAGCAGTCACAGACACTTATATACATCTCTTAAGATCTAGAGAGGTGGTTGAGGGAACAGATGTGGGTCTAAGAGTCTGAAGGGCTGGGAGTAGAGGCTCCAGTCGACTTGAGAGACTTGGCACAGTATACCCAAGAGGCCAGCCTATACTAGTGTTGGAGAGTGTTTTTTATATGAACTGTGAACCTGAGAGACCTAAGAAAAAGAAGATATTAGAAAGCCTGAAACAACTGAGCAACTTGTTAACTGCATGAGATACATGATAGCCTATATAAATGTCTCCCATATCCCCAGTTGAAGACTTTGTGTTGAATTAAATATCTGTGGTTTATTTTATAGTTCTCTGGTGCCTATAATTTGGGAAAACTGTCAAAGCTGCTGTGGTCCCCTACGAATTGAAATATATATACCTTTGAAAACAAATACCCCAAAGAGACTAAGATAGAGAAATCCATATCAACCCACCCCCTTGAGTTATATATTCCTGAGGTAAAAGTTTTAAAAAGAAGAACTGAGGTGACAGAGGGGCTGGGGTAGCCATAAGCGGCATAGAAAAGCGATCCAGTAGGACCATGAGGCGGGCGCTGTTATAGGGTCGTTTTACATAACAACAAACGGGACAGTTCAAAGGGAAAGAGGCAGAATCCCCCCCCACACACACACACACTTTCACTTGAATGCGGCTTCGAAAAGACAGAGCAACTTTGAGCATTGGCAGCAATTTGAATTAGACTGAATATAGATACTCAAATTGACCTGGATTATTATTGAATATGTGTTAATGAGACTATTATCTGGCTATAATATGGTCTGAACAAGAACAAGATATATTTTAGAGAGATTTGCCTTTGCCACCTGAGTGCAACTGAAATAGCAACAATCAAAACACACGGCTGGAGGAAATTTGGAGAGACAGACTAACTGTGTCTCTGAGTTGCTTTTCAACTTCGATTAATAGACTTAGTTATTTGGTAGAGAAAAATGGCATTACCAAGCAAAATGTTTTATTAAAAAGATATAATGGTTACCATAACTTCTCTAAAGCAAGATCTTGGTTCATTAACAGAGTTGATAAAAAAGCAAATGGGAGCTTTTATGTTGAAAGCTAGCGAAATCTCAAATCTACATGAGCAGAGATCTTGGTGACGTCTGTGGAACTGGAAATGGTGAGTGATCCGCTGGGAAACGAACAGAAGAAAACCAAAATGGAACCTTATTGCGCAGTTAAAAAGAAGGACCGGAAATCGAGACTGATTGAAGTTTTTTTGAGAGGAACAAGTGGCGTGGGATCCTTACTATTTTTACCAAAAGGGATGACTGCACTAAGGAGAGAGAAGGTACATCTCAGCAAAAAAATCAAGATGTGGAAAACTTTCAGGAAGAAGGGTCTTTGAACTGTTTCTCTGTCTCTGGGTAATTGGATATGGAATTCTCAACAAGAACTGACATGTGATTTTAAAAGGCCAATGAGATTTTTGGGTCATATTAAGTTGTTCCTCCTAGAGCAGCATGGATATAAGAGTTATAGGATTGAAAAGTTTTGAAAAGAATTTTATATAAATAAATAGTTAACTTAAAAAGGATCAGTTTTTAAGAAGGCAGACAACACAATTATTCTGTAATCTGGTAAATCTGCTCTTAATATGTTTGTTTGGAGAAATTGTTTATACGGATAAATTACTATGGGTTTTTTTCTGCTTATTACTTTTTTTTCTCTACGTTTTATATTTTAAATCTGATTTTTTTTCTTTCTGTTTGAATAAGTAAGTTAGAAGGATAAAGATATTTGTTTCTTATGCTCATTTTAGTGACAACATTGTTAAAATAAATTTTTCTCCCCCCTTCAGTTGAACCTGTGTAGCTCTCCCTCCTCCAGGCCAAAAACCAAAACCCATCATTAAGACAGGGTCCACCAGGGCACTTAAATGATTAAGTCCAGACATGGACCTGAGAGAATAACTTTCCCATTGTTCATAGGTTGCCAGCTCTGGGTTGGAAAATTCCTAGAGATTTTTTTTGAGGGGGGTGGAGTCTGGGAAGAGCTCAGTTTGGGTAGGGGAGGTTTGGAATCAAGTATGTCAAGTTAGAGACTTGTGGATCACTGAAGATAGCTTATTGTGGAAGGCCTGTATATATAACAGCCAATGCTACCTTAACTTCAACAAATCATAGAAATATTGCATGATAGTGTTAGAATCCAACAACTGATGTCTTTAGGCATTTGTTTTTAACTTGGAATCCACTATGCAGTAATTACAAATATCTTTGTGTTATATCAATAAAGCAACTTGTTAAACTTACCTTAAAGTATGTAGAAACTTGGCTATAAACAAACCTTTCTGGTAATTCACTTCCTTGTTTGCAGATGTTTGGCATATGTACAAGTGAGAACTGTCCACACTGCCCTCTCTCGTAATCATAATTTATTCACACACACCTGAGCTTTGCTCTTAATAATCTTCCAGAGCAAAGCCTTGAGCCAGGAATGTGGAAAAAATACCTCTAGGCATTCATTCCAAACATATAAATCATAGCTAACTGATTCCTACCAGAAAGGGTGTGTTGAGAGAGTATATATAATAAAAAGTAGTTAGCCACAGCAGTCCTGGTTCAGCACAAACTTCCTTGGGGTTTGGGGGGAGGGGAGCAGTTAACATTCAAGGAGGTTTCCTATTCAAATCATCAGGAGCAATCCTGAAGACTATACCAAGCAAAAGTATATTTAACACAAGGGATAATAAGAATATTTCAACTCGGATGTGTTTGTAAAACCAGTGAGAATATACACCAAACATATTTAGTTTACTTTTCCTTCCCTGCTGTTGTATCTATAATTCAGAACCCAGGCCTAGAGAGTAAATAAAAAGAAATCTGCATGGTGGGGTCAGATACAAAAGGGGGAGAGATACTTTTACAAGTGAGGGGTTAGACCTCTAGATTTGTGTGGGGGAAATTAAAAAGGAAGGTATAATGATGTTTTTAAAATACCGTGTGATTACCTCATGAAATAGTGTTGCTATTTTTAATTCCCCAGTTGTCTATGGTTGCCTAGGTAATCCAAAATGTCTGCTGCAGAAGTGAGTTGGGACTGGAAAGAAGGAATGTGTAGGCAGCAGCATATACAAGAAGGAAGGGAGAGCAAAGCCAGAGGAGAAGGAGGAAAGGAGAGTGAAGCTAAGGGGGTAATAGGCTACAGGAATCGAAGGAGGCTGGGGAAAATCTGCAGGGTTTACAAGAGGGAGCAAAAGTTTCAATAGCATGAGGTGGAGAATAAGCTGGGAGGGTGAGTTTTCACACATTCCTCACATATATTGATAATTTTCTACTTCCATCATCCCTGCTCCATCATGATAGAGCAGGAATGTGACAGAAGGGAAGAATCAGTGAGTGTTCTGAGTCTGGCATACTGGGCAGACCAGAGAGACTCAGGAGGCCTTGCTGTAGTCTCATTCACTTTTGTAATAAAATCCTGTTACCACCAGGAAAACACTTGATGGGTCAGTGTAGTGGGTTGAGCCTCTCTAACATCTCCTTGGAGTCATTCTAGAGAAATGACATGAGATATTCTAGGCATCTCGCACAGTCTTAAAATACCAGGAGTGGTCCAAGCAGCCAGAGGCAGTGGCTGAGACATGAAGCGTAAGAGGATAGGGTGAGGCAAGCAAGATAGTTTGTAATCTTATGGGGAGAGGACTGGGCATGCTTAGGAAGCAGAGCTGCCATCAAACTTGCAAGTGTTCTCACATACATACCAGGATCAAGGGTGTCCCTATGAAGTGCAAAACTATTTGTATTCTTGTATACAAACATACAGAAAAATTCAAGCTTCTTCAATAGGGTTGTCAACTCTGGGTTGGGAACTTAATAGAAAGTGGGTGTGGAACCTTCAGAGGGAAGCGTTTAGAGAAGGGAAGGAACTCAGTGGTATATAATTCATAGAGTCCATCCTGCAAAGCAGCCAGTTTCTCCATGGGAGCTTGGGTTGGCAACCTCCAGGTGGGGCCTGGGATCCCTCAGAATTACAACTGATATCCTGATGACAGTTCCCCAGGAATGTGGACTTTATGGCACTCCCTAAACCCTTTATTCCACTCCCTAAACCCTTCCCTCTTCAGACTCCAAACCCAAATCTCAATAAATTTCCCATCCTGGTGACACTACCCCACCCACAATTTTCCTGCTGGTTGCCAGGGGAACTGATCTTTGTAGGCCTAAGACCAGCTGTAATTCCTGGAAGTCTCCAGGCCCTGCTTGGGGGTTGGCAGCAATATGGCAGCTGTAGTTCTTCAGTGCAGAGCTAATTGGGGTAGTGGTTTCTAATATGGTCTCTAAGCCTCAAGCAAGTGTGACAGAATGAGTAGGTTGAAGACTTGAAAAGGAATGGTGCTGCTCTGCTTTGTTGTTGATGCTCTAGTTAAGACGGTTGCTGCACAAAGGTGTGTGTGGAAGGAGAAGAAAGCGGAGAGAAGAATGTGACTATTGTGTTCCTCCAAGACACACAAAAGTTTTGAGCAAAATCTGAAAATGTGGGGGTTCTAGGTAGGTGTTATTTTCTGACATCTTTTCAGTTGAAATATAATACATTATACCAAGGTACAGTAAATTTGGGTAGCAAAGGCAGCATGATATAGCCTGATCTCATCAGATCTCAGTTGCTAAGCAGCATTGGATCACCAAGGAAAACTATGCAGAGGAAGACAATGGCAAAACACCTCTGACTCTCACTTGCTTTGAAAGTCTCTTGCTGGGGTTGCCAGAAGTCAATTGCAATTTGATGGCACATACATACAATACATTTTAATTTGAGACAAATGCTATCTTTCAGGAAGTGGCTCTCCAGGTGAAAAATAGCTTTTCCCCAAGGCCATTTCTCATTTTACATGGCAGCAAATCCTCACTTTTACATGGTAGTGGCTTTATGACTGATCAGGGAGCTAGAACCAGGTTTGGTTCTTCAACTTCTATATCTTTTATGAAATATGTGTTCAATAGCTCACTCACACATTACAGTTTTAGATGTATCCTTAAAATAGGTATACATCTAAAAATATACTGCATGAAGAGACATTACAAACTTTGAGGATACTAAAGCAGAAATTCCTTTTATGGTGACAACTCAACCCAAATGTCACTGAAGGAAATTTGGAAAACCTAATCTTGATAATTAATCTATTTGTTTCTTAGATGCTGCAATGGCGATAAAAGTAACCAGAAAGAATCTGAGAAGGAGAAAGAATTAGGACAGAAAGCTGTAACAATTCTCTAGAAAACCTAGCGTTCCAGTAATTCAGAATGTAATTCACTAATTGAGAACATGAATCCAATAATACCTTGATATTAAGATTGAGAATATGTACGTTAACTACCTATTCTGTCAACAAGGAAGGGGTTGTGGTTGGTGGCAGAGTACCTGCTTTGCATATAGAAGGTCACAGTTTCAATCCCTGGCAAATCCAACTCCAGTTAAAGGGTATGTAGTAAAAAGAGTTGAAACCTACCTCTTTCTACTTGAAATCCTGGAAAGCCGCTGCCAGTTAGAGTAGACAGTGCTAAATGAGATGGATCAGTGTCTTAACTCAGTATAAGGCAGTCTGATTTGTATTTGGATGAAGCAGAAAAAAAGATGGCATACATAATAGTTTATGATGTTCAATCAGAAATTAGAGAAATTTCCAAATGCATTTAGAACTACTTGTGGATATGATCATGCAGGGCTGCCAGCTTCCAGGTGGGAAGTCTAAAAAAACAACTGTGTCAGAAATACATAACGCTTATGACAAATTTACAAAAATCTATATTATATTGTGCAAAAGCATCCAAAATTCATTCCAAAGATATAAATCACATAGCATAAAGTCCCAAACAAAAACACAGTTCCCAAGGATGACTTTGGAAAATTCCAAAAAGTCTATAAGGAGTACTACTACTCAGAAGTAAATTCCAAATGGAGTTCTTCCACTGATGTTGGCTTCCGAAGGAGAAAGTCTTGCCTTCACGCAATCATCGGCTTAAATCGCGTTCTGCTGCATTTGCAGCTTCTTCACAAGCCAACTGACAAGGTCCTCAGATCGGCTTCTCTCAAACGCCCATATTATATATTTCAATTGATTATATATTTCAACTGATTATATATTTCAATTGATCAAGCTAGTGATTGCGTGAAGGCAAGACTTTCTCCTTTGGAAGCCGACATCAGTGGAAAGACTCCATTTGGAATTTACTTCTGAGTAGTAGTACTCCTTATAGACTTTTTGGAATTTTCCAGAGTCATCCTTGGGAACTGTGTTTTTGTTTAGGACTTTATGCTTTCTATGTGATTTATATCTTTGGAATGAATTTTGGATGCTTTTGCACAATATAATATAGATTTCGGTAAATTTGTCATAAGTGTTATGTATTTCTGGCACGTTTTTTAGACTTCTGTTTATACTGTGTTGCCATTGTTTACTCAGCTTCCAGGTGGCCCCTGGAGATCTCCCGCTTTTACAACTAATCTTCAGCTGGCACTGGCAGAGATCAGCTCCCCTGGAGAAAATGCTGCTTTGAAGGGTGGACTCTATGGCATTATACCATGTTGAGACCTCTCCCCTCTTAAACCCCACCCACTCCCAGATTCACCCCCAAAGTCTCCAGGCATTTTCCAACACTGACCTAGCAACTTAGTACAATGCCAACTGGGAAATGTTGCTTTCAGAACAGGGCTTGTCTGATGTGGGGATGGGGATTTATACAAAATATAGAGGTCAAGTGAAAAGATAGATGGGGGCCTAAGGGACTCTCAACAGAGTGAGATGTTTTGTCTAACCAAGTAACCCATTGTATTGTGTCAGAAAGAGCAGGCTTCCTGGGTTTTAGGGGGAGTGAGCAACTGCTGCCTGCCCACTGCAATAAGGCCTTGCCAGAACTGGATAATGTGTGACTTGCGGGTGGGGTCTGGGCAGACAAACCTGCTTGGTGAGTCCCCAGTCTTGAGTCACTGAAGAGACAGGTGGAGTCCTGCACTGAGAGCGGTCGCACCTGGACAGCACAGCACTGAGCCAAGTCCTGGCAGCACCATGGCACTGAGTGTTAGCGTTAAAAGAGTCACCCAACTGCCAGGGACAGGGGAGAGGCAGGTGCAACTCAGCTTCCGAGGTGCGGAGTGTGGGGGAATGGGGAAAAGATGCTGGGTGGAGGCAAAGGCAGCACAGGGCTTGGGAAGGAGAGAAGGGGTGTGTGGGAAATAGCTGCTTAGAGTTCTGCTGGAAAAAGTAGTATAAGAAACAGATGTGTGGCGAGGGGAGGGGAGACAGTATTCTGGGGAACTGTCTCTTATGGGCTCATTGTTAATTGTATTGGCTGGGTAGTACCAGTGGTGCACTGGGTGCCTTTTTCTTCTGTTTCCTCTCTGCCCCTATTGTACCATTGTGGGAGGGGACTGTCATGTGAACTGCTTATTTGCTCATTCTGTCATGGAATCATGAAGAAATCTCTGAAAATGAGGCCTGATTGATACATGAAGATGTTCCTACATAGATATCTCTTCTTTCCCGCATTGCTTCCTGCATGTACATGTATGCACATCATTATGTGCCTGTTTCACTGTACGTACGTGCTGTGGGAAATGGCTGCCAGTCAAAGCTTCCTATTCAACCAGAATAGTAAAACATTAAAACATATGGCTGGGTATGTATAGTTTCCTACACTGCTATTTTTATGATAAATCACTAGAAGCATTTGGTCTTCATCTCTAATAGAGTGACTTGGTTCCAGTGACAAGCTATGGAGGAAGAAAACTCCAGAACCAGGAAAATAGATGAAACCATCAGTGTAAGCTTTGAGATGTATGTGGCACTGGAGAGAAGACAGCTGACAATGTAGAAATGAAAACTGCAATCCTAAACTGAACTGGATTTCAGTATCATTTAAAGTTAGGGACACTTCACACAATCCTTTCCCCCCAAGCACAGGAAAACTGCTTGTAGTGGAGCATTAGAAGTACAGAACAAGTTTTCTATTTTGTTATGAGTACATATCAAGAGGCAACTGCTAGAAACAACCATGGGTATTGATAATATACAGCATTTCAAATTATACAAATTCTCTTTCCAAGATCAGAAATCAACTTGTCAGGAAACATATCCTTTAAATATATATCTTGCAGGAGACAAATATAAAACTAATTAGATCCACCTGGATGATTTCTCTCTGCGAAAGGAAAATGAAATGAGTGAAATCAGTCAAGTCAGTGTGCATCACAGCTTACTTCACACTATAAAAGAACAGAAGCCTCTGATGCAGAATTTTTCTCTTTCAGAACTATTCTGCTGTTCTGTCCAAGGAGGGTCTCTAACTCTCTTTTCTGTCCTTTTAGTCTTCTGGTCTTTCCCTTTTTGGGTTTAAGTAGCTCAGCTTTGCTGCTAGTAACTGTTGACTCACAAAACTGATAACATCCGGATCCATTTTGTACTTTTAACTACAACTTAAAAATTTGCTAGAGAAGGCATCTGTTGCCGCCACCACCACCACCATTCCTGTAGAAGGAGTTGGTGATTTATAAGGTCCCCACATCATTTCAACCTCTCCCTATGGTAAGTTTTGTTTCCTGTCAATAACTAATCAACCTCTCATCCTCAAACAGGTTAACTGCTTATTGCCTGAAACCACTGGTTATGATTCATGTCACGTATCTGTCAAGCGCGCTTATTTCTGGACTGTATTTTTCTAGGTAGAGAGCAGATCATCAGCTCTCCATGTTTCCCCCCTTATTTACAGCCAGAGGGCCAGTAGTAAAAGCATCTGGCCCTGGGATGTTTATGTTACAGACTGGCTGCTATTACCTTCAAGTCACCGCTCCCACGGTTTCACACAGACAGTTCTTATCTCTCTCCAAAGAAATGTGAGAGAGCACAACAGACAAAGAGAGGAAGTGATCAATGCGTTAATCTCCCCCAGCCACTTGGGGGGAGCTGTGACCACTCGCTCACAGGCAAAGCACGAAAAACCTGAAGAGAAATAGGGGAGGGGACTGATTAAAGAGGTAGAAAAGGAAAGAGATGCAGTATCCCAGGGGGTGAAAAACATGACAATCCTAATAAGGCAGCTTCATGTGTTTGTAGTAGGGCAGCCACTGGCAACTGACAGGAGTTGGGGGCCAGGATATGGGGGTTGCTACTGGCTGATGGTGCTACCTCATTTCTTGTATTCACCACTCTCAGCAGGAACCTGGCAGTCCTATCATATCCCAGTAGTATGCTGGAGCTAGGGTTGCCAAGTTCAATTCAAGAAATATCTGGGGACTTTGAGGGTGGAGCCAGGAGACATTGAGGGTGGAACCATAAGCAAAGTTGTAACAAGCACAATTGAACTCCAAAGGGAGTTCTGGCCATCACGTTTAAAGGAACCGTACACCTTTTAAATGCCTTCCCTACATTAGAAATAATGAAGGATAGGGGCACTTTCTTTTGGGGCTCATAGAATTGGACCTCCTGGTCCAATCTTTTTGAGACTTGGAGAGCATTTTGAGGAGAGTCATCAGCTGCTATGCTGAAAATTTGGTGCCTCTACCTCAACAAACAGCCCCTCTAGAGTCCCAGATACCCCCAGATAAATTCTCCATTATACCCTATGGGAATCGATTTCCATAGGGAATAATGAAGTGACCAGCAGACATTCCCCCCCCCCCCCCCCGTTTCTGACTACTCTGAAGCAGAGGAGGGCCTGCTCCTACCTGGAAATTGGCATCTCTACTCACAAGTTGCTGAACTTCCAACTTTTTCAAAGTAACACAGAGCAACCAAAGGTTCCAGTTTACCTTTCCTATGCAAATGACCTCTGAAAAGATTGTGCAACCAACAAAGGGTCTGGGCTGCTTTCACAGCTAAGGGGAGCAGCCATGTTGTTCTGCCTCCTCCTTCTGCCCCCATTCAGCCTTAAAGACACAGACACACCATCCCAAGAGGAAGCCTTTCCAAATGGAGTCTGAAGCCTCTGGAGGTGGAAAGGCATATGGTGGCTGTGTGGGCGGGGCCAGCTGACTGGGAGCCCGAAGGAGCCTGAGAAAGCAGGAGAACCCCCACGGGGACCTGGGGATTGGCAAGCCTAGCTGGAGCTACAGAGAAGCTTCAGTTAATATTGCACAGTAGGATGATTTCAGCTGAAAAACATCTTAAAATGATTAGAAAGTCCCATTTAAATTGAATTTTGAAAAAAGAAAAGTGGTCATAAAAGCTTTCTCCCGACAAAGAAAACTGATGAATGACTGGTTCAGAAGTTGCTGGAGTAAACAGGAAGTAATTATCCATAGTTGGGCTATAGAAACAAAAGCAGGAAGTGAGAGATAATTAGAGGGAGAAGCAAAACCTTTGCTGAATAAATTAGATTTATGTCCAACAAATAAACCAAATAGTAGGACCTTGCTCACGAGGACTGGCGTTGGCAGTTTTTATGGGAAATTTAGCATGATAGTAAGTGCTGTGTAAAACAACCATTTCAATTCAGTTTGTAGCTGCAAGCAGCACAAAATGTGGAATCATCCATAGTTGGGTGTTCTAGGTATTTCTGCTTCCTTACTCATCTGATTGGGGAAATTTCTTCTGAAGTATTGCTTGGAGCTTAGAGTTGCCACGTCTGTGTTGGATAGGGTTGCCAATCCTCAGGTGGGGGCAGTTTGGAGGCCCTCCCCCCACTTCAGGGTTATCAGAAAGTGGGTTATCAGAAAGCAGGGGGGCGGGAATGTCTGCTAGGCTTTATTTTTGCTTCCTTACTCCTTTCCAAATGGAGATCGATTCCCATAGGGTATAATGGAAAATTGATCTGTGGGTATCTGGGGCTCTAGGAGGGCTGTTTTTTGAGGTAGAGGCACCACATTTTCAGCATAGCTTCTGGTGCCTCTCCTCAAAACACCCCCAAAGTTTCCAAAAGATTGGACTAGTGGGTCCAATTCTAAGAGCCCCAAAATAAGGTGCCCCTATCCTTCACCATTTCCAACTGAGAGAAAGCATTTAAAAGGTGTGTAGTCCCTTTAAATGTGATTGCCAGAGCGAAGTTCAAGCGTGTTTGTCACACCCTTGCTCCAGATTCCACCCTCAAAGTCTCTTGGCTCCACCTCCACAGTCCCCAGACATTTCTTGAGCTGGACTTGGCAACCCTAGTGTTGGAAAATACCTGGAGACTTTGAGGGTAGAGCCAAGAGAGAGCAGGGTTTGGGGAGGGGAGGGGCGTCAGCATGGTAGAATGCCATAGAGTTTGCCCTTCAAAGCAGCCATTTTCTCCAGGGGAACTGATCTTTTGTCAGGTGGGAATCTGTTGTAAAAGTGGGGATCTCCAGGCCCCACCTAGAGGTTGGCAACCCTATAAAATGGAGCTTCTAGTGGAAAGACTTTTAAAGCTTTTGCTCAGACGTAGCATATTCCCTCATTGATGACACTCGTCTAGAATGTGTCTTGGATGAAAGACAGACTGTTCAGATTCACTGTAGATAGGGTTGTGTTCAATAATAGAGCATCTGATTTGCATGAAGACCATCCCAGGTGCAGCATCTCCAGTTAAAAGTATCAGGCAGTAGGGAATATGATGTTGCCAGGTAGATAATAACTGATCTTGTTAGGTCAATAGTATGAGGTAGCTCATTATATTCACATGTATTTTCTCCAAAGGTTTTACTCAGAAGACCAAAAAGATATTATGTGGGCAGGAAGCTGTCTTTGGAGAGGTAAGGAAGCATCATAAAGATCTCTGTGATCACAGGGTCAGACCTTATGGCTGCAATCAAGCACTTCCCCTTCATACTTTTTGTTACAGTGAAACTGTGTGTCCAGGCTGCTGGATTGTGTGATGCTAAATGACATGGCTGAAGCTGAAAGTCTGAACATGGAATCAGCAATCAAATTTCTGTCTGCCCTTCAGGGTCGGTTCTATAATGGAGTGCCCTGTAGCCTCCCATCCCACCCACACTGCTAGCTAGCCACCTGCCCATCCAATTGCTGGGCCTTTTTGAGTACTTGAGGACAAAATCCTCCAGACCCCTAAAGCAATGCAGCAAGCTACTTATGCCAGTTCCCACAATCTTATGAGAGTTTGGCCACCATTTCTGATTGCCTGGTATCAGAGCAACTGAACTGGTGACTGAACTCTTGTCAAAAGAAGAAATCTTGCAATTGCCTGGGATTAGGCTATTTTTAGTTAATTACTGGAAAATCTAAAATTTTAATGAAACATGCAAAATTTTCACTTATTTTTAATAATGTAAATATTTTAGGTTTTGAGTGTCAAAGAATCCACCCAAGTACCACAACTAACCAAGTAACTGACTAACCACAACTAATCAAGTAATTAACTAAGCAGTTAATGTAGATTCCCTGATATCTGCTATACAGCTAAAAACTGGTTTCTGAGATGAAGTAAATTCTATGGTGTGCAGCATTTATGTTGCTTTAGGCTCTTATTTCATAACTCTGAGTTCATTTCAGAACTTAAGAACATAAGAATTGTCTTACTAGATCAGACCATCTAATAATTATTCAGCATTTTTTGAATCCCACAAACATAATATGAGAGTGATAGTTATCTCCTGTTTTCCTCTACTGTTTGGCATCCAGAGGTGTTCTGAGTGCTTTTGAACACAGGTTTCATAAATACATCCTCTCTGAATTTTTCTTATCAATGGAGAGAGTTGGTATAAATTTTTTCTAAATAAATAAGTAATCTTCTTTTCAGTAGTTACATTTGTGGGTTTCCCCACTAAATCTAGCATGTTATGTTGCATGTTATGTTGCTAAGGAATGAGAACAAGAAATAATCACAAACAATTTCTCATCGCTATTTATATGATTGATGGAGATTTCTATAGCTAAACAGATGTGGCAACTCACAGCATATATTATGATAAAACACTCCTTAGTTTTGTACTGTTTAAAAGTATATGGCATGAAGAACTGGGACATGGAGTCCTTCAGAAGCTCTATTCATTCTCCTGTTCATTTTTGTTTTTTTAGCTTTTTCACTGGCCACATTATAGAAAGCTTATTATGGAAGAGATGCTGTTAGTTAAAGTTTACAACTGCAGTAAAGTATTCAGCAACAGGTAGGTGGGCAATACATTGTCTTAATGAGATAGTACATGGTTGGTATTATCACTGATGCATATGTATGTTTCACAATGACTTACTGTCATCAGGACATACTTCCACTGGGGAGGTCTTATTTTTTGTTTTTAGCCTCAGGCATTGATACTTTGTAACTTAATAGCTTTGCAGTGGAGTCTGGGTGGCACAATTAGATTTTGTGGAGTTAAATGCCTGTCCTTTACTTGAATGTTTTCAGAATTAAATCTTGTTGCTTGACTGACCCACTCTCAAAAGTAGGGCTAAGGGATTAGAAAGCCTGAAAATGACCACATTAATCAACAACCCGTGAATTTTGACACACACAGGCAGCCACTACAGTTGTCAGGTGTCAACACAGAGTTATGCCTTTTGTTTAGATGCATGTGTCACTAGTAAGAAGCATGTCTGCAAGAAGCAAGTCACAAAAGAACCTGTTTAAGGGTGTATGTAATGCTCCTCTATGTAGTAATCATCAGTGAACAGTAAAGAAGGAATATCCTTAGGGGACTCATTACAGAAAAGTGGAAAAGAACTTAGGCAATAGGCTAAGCCCTTTCCTTACACAATAAGACCCAACGAAGCAGTTTTTTAATAATAATAATAATAATAATAATAATAATAATAATAATAATAATAATAATAATAATAATAATAATAATAGTAATAAAATTTTATTTGTATCCCGCCCTCCCCGCCTAGGCAGGCTCAGGGCGGCTAACAGCATTTCATTCAACAGCATTAAAAGCTCCAAACCCACAGGAGAGGATGCGAATTCTGTGCCTCCTACAATGCTGCTTCACTAGTATTTTTGGTCACCCTTCTTCTGCTCCTACCTATTGTTAGCAAGGAAGGCTTTACTTTAGTCTCCCAGAAAGTTGAGGACCTGGAGGAGCAGTGAATGGGAGGTTTTGGAACTCCAGGTTAACACTTGATCATCTGTACAAACATGCATGCCCACCCACAAAAAGAGATGTATTTTTTGTGTTGTGTCTGGCGTTCATCCCAGAAAGTACAGCACAGCGCACCTGTGGGCGGTGCCTGGAAGGGATGAACGCAGCCTGCCTATGACGATCAGTGGTGGGATGTTTAACTGGCCAGGATTGGACCTGACCAGGAAGAAGGTTGTTCCAGGAAATGTATATAACAGGGGACCCGAGCCCGCCATGTTGTCTTTGTGATGAACTCGCTAATAAAGCATGTTGCCATCTGAATGTTTCCGACTTCAGTACATTACATTTCGTTTTTTGAAATTTGCAGTGCATAGTTATATGTCTGTATTCATGTATTCTTTTCTTTGAATTTCACATTATATTATAACTTAACTTGCTCTAACACTGCTTATTGTGTTATAGACTACTTGGTACCTTAGTCATCAGCCTTCAGCACCTGGTGACATCTGGAAGACTTAACATCAAAGAAGCTCTCGTTGATAAAAACCACAGAATCACTGGAGTACGTAATGCTATTATCATAATATTATTTGAAAAGTAACAGTGAGAGCACTGAGAGTAGTGTAGTGCCTACAATGTAGGATTAGGGCTGAGAAGATGTGGGTTCATGTCCCTACTCTGCTGTGAAGCTCACTGGGAGACTGTATGATTCAGGGTCTCACCCTGAGTCCCTTCCTTCTGCAGCTGCAACTGTTCAGCATTCCAGGCTAACAAAATCCAGTCTATTTTGACTACAAAGGGTTGATCCTTCAAAAGTCCACCCCTTCTGATCTAGGGTTAGATTCCAGGGGGAAAGGGCACTTGCAAATAATGTTGTTCCACACTTCAGTCTTCAATTTATTACAAAAGGAAGCAGATTAAAACAACCTTCATTGCAACGGACAGCAAGTCCTATAAGCAGGTCTTTTTTTTTTTGAGCAAGAATGCAGTTCCGGCTGGCTTGGTGTCAGGGTGTGTGGCCTAATATGCAAAAGAGTTCCTGATGGGCTTTTTCTGCAAAAAAAGCCCTGCTTATAAGCAAACAGTCAAGTTGTTAAAATTCCATACCAGCTTGCTGATTAGGGAGAAGTGCTCATTAAGCTTCAAAGTCTCTTCTGAAGAGACAAACAGAAACAAACAGGAGCGTGTAAAACTCAGGCAGTCAGCCAATGCCCAAAGAATGAAAATTGCTGTCTCTTCCCACTCCCCCGCCAACAGCCTTAACCAACAAGAAGAGAAAAGCTTGCTACTGAATATATGAAGCTGCCTTATACCGAATCAGACCTTTGGTCCATCAAAGTCAGTATTGTCTTCTCAGACTGGCAGCAGCTCTCCAGGGTCTCAAGCTGAGGTTTTTCACACCTGTTTGCCTGGACCCTTTTTTGGAGATGCCAGGGATTGAACCTGGGACTTTCTGCTTACCAAGCAGATGCTCTACCACTGAGACACCGTCCCTCCCCACTCCTGCTATTTTGCTACAGTGCTACTAATTAAGACCAAGAGTTTATTGCTCACAGCTGTGGCTATTTAAAAAACACATACCAGATTTCTGGTTTACTCTAGAGATCTGGACTAACAACATTTCCATACAGAGACCTTTAGCTGGTCATACACACTCAGCCTATTCTACCTCTCAGGGTTGTTGTCAGAATAAAATGGAGAAATTACTGTGCAATAAGCTCCTTGGAGGAAGAATGGGATAAAAATGTAAAAAGATGGGGATGAAACCACTGCAAAATTTCTGCTTGCACTGGAGCTGATGTGCAACCACTTATTGTATCCCTACTTGCATTTCCTCTTGTTCAACTAATTTCTGTGCTAAGTCTGTCTATGTTTCTACTTGTGTATAACTGGATCCAAGTGATCCAATAGCCCCCCCCCCTATTTTTGGTGCATAGACCAGAATTTCTGGACAGTTCCTGGACAATCCAGCACCTGCTATCAAAAATGGTATGAATATAGCATATCTTAATATGAGATTAGTAGTTTGTATAGATTCAGTCTAGTTTTTGCTGATAGAGATGGTTGGAATCTGTAGCCCAGCCAATCTAATGGCCAGTGCCCCCTTGACTGCACAGTTAGTTCCAGTGTTCCCTCTAAGCTGCAGTCTTGTGAGCAAAAATTCTACTTTGTGAGCTACTGGCATTAAAGTTGTGAGCTACTGCATAAATTAGTGTGTTATGGGGTCATCCTTCTTGAGCTAAGACAAAAATGTGTGAGCTGGAGGCTAAAAACCTGTGAGCTAGCTCACGCTAACCCAGTTTAGAGGGAACACTGGTTAGTGCAAGGTGATCTCACCTAATTTTATTCACTCTGCTGTGCTGTTAAGTCTTATCAATAATGATGGTGTCTCCCCTGTTCCTGTACAGATATACATTGAACTAGAGCTGAAATACCAGCCACCTGATGGCTCGGCAGGAACATGGGTTGAAGAAGATTTTGTCTATCAGATGAAAGACAGGTACCAAAATTATTGTACAAGACTATTACTTTTGTTATTACAGATTAAGGCAGGGGTGTCGAACTCATTTGTTATGAGGGCTGGATCTGACATAAATAAGACCTTGCTGGGCCAGGCCACATTGGGTTGGGCCAGGCCATGTTGGGCCAGGCCATATGTGTACCTATTTAAAATTAGGTAGCAGAGATATAAACTTTATAAAGGACACAAACACAATTAAATATATATTTTTAAAAAATCTTAAAACATGCTTAAAACATTAGCATTCATTGGTCTTAAAGGTACTTTCTTCGTATTTCTCCCATGGGATCCAGGGAACTAGGCAAAGAAAGCTGTGGCTCTTTCCTTCCTTCCCCAGGGGACGGGGGTGGGGTGGGAGGAGCCTCAGCCAATAGAAGGAAGAGAGGCTTGGCTCAGTAGCTCTGCTGTGTGATTGAGAGAGCCTGGAAAAACAAGCTTTGCTTCCTCCCCTTCCTCCCCAAGGGATGAGCCTCAGCCAATGGAAAAAATAGAGGTTTTGTTCTCTAGCTCCTGTGTGATTGAGCAAGTCTTGCAAAGCAAGCCATTATGCAGAAGGAAGCAAGAGAGAGGGAGAAGGAAGCAGATGACAGCCAGTTGCTCGAGGGCCTGATAGGAGCCCTCTGGGGGCCTGATTCGGCCCCCGGGCCACATGTTTAACATCCCTGGATTAAGGCTTCAGTTCTGATCACTCTTCAGTTCTGAGAAGACTCAGTTCATTTCAGCTTTCCCATAGCTGTACCTCCAGGGCACTGTCCAGAGATACTAAGGCTATCCCCCCACCACAACTTACTGTTTTGAATCTTGAATTGTTTTCAAAGTTGCTTAAAAATCATTCCAGAGATTGAAGATAGGGTTTGGGGTTATGATCAACAGTGTGCTTGGGCATGCTGTAAGTGGAGAGTGAGGTCTATAAATAGGATCTGCTAAGGAAATGTTATCATTATATTGCTGAATGATGTTATCTGAAATAGCGTTTTCTTTGCCACTATAAAAAAGTAATTTTTTTCTACTCTAGGGCAGAAATACAAGATTAAGGAGGGAAAGATTTCTGCACACACAAGGGTCAAGCAAGTTATCAATATAGTAGTGAGGCATGAGAAAGAAATTGTCATGTTAAGGATAACACTCATCCTATTGCATTGGAAGCAATGGCACTGTACCAATCCTTGTGAACCAGTAACTGGAAGAATTTTGATGTCACTGTGTAACAGATTGTGAAACCTCTGATTGTTAATCAAGGAAGATAAAAGATCAAATATGTTAGAAAGCTGCTTTGGCTAAATAGACAGCCTGTGTTTGCTTTGAATTATTTCTGTTCTATTTCTGTTCACTACAGTTCAGAGGTTATAATTCGCAATCCTGGCTTTGAGGAACTGGAGTAAGTAGCCTGTTTCATTTTTATTTCACATTATGAATCAGGGTGAGTCAGGGTGGCTGATTCCCAGGTGAAATCTCTCATTCAAGGATTCCCAGTAGATCTCTCATTCAAGCACTGACCAGACCTGGATTAGTTTAGTTTAAGCACAGCTGCAGTATCGTTTGCAACAATGGTTATGACTATGATGACTATGCTGCCATATTTGTTAACAGATGCAGCCTAGATGTAGTACTGGCTACATGATGCAATATTGGGCAAAGGGCTGTATGGTGAGGAGGGTGTGATGGAAACAACTCAGGTGCTATCCCAGAAGACATTCAGCTATAATAGCCCCATCAGTATATGAGATATGTTCAAGAATCATAATTTGGAGCTGAGTAAAGCAACTTGTTTTATTTCTTTTTTTGCATTCTGAATCTGGGGATGGCTGCTCTAGCAAATTCTGCTAGCTAGGCACATTGAACTTATGTATATTTATTTGGAAATTAGAGTGCAGTTCTGAGCAGAGTTATAGCCTTCTAAACCCATTGTCTTCTCTAGATTTACAAGGGTGTGATTACGTTTAGGACTGCAGTTTTAGTTTCTTCTGTTCCATGGGGTTTATGCTTAAATAAGTATGCATAAAGATTGTAGTCTTATTAAAATATAGTGGGCTCAATGCAAGGAAGAGGCGAGGTGGTAGTGATCATAGCTCTTTATTGCAGTACAGCATAGTATAGGGCTGCACTCTAAGACTAGCTAAATGGGCCCACAGGGCCAACTATATACAACTCAGGGTTCCTGCGCAAGCAAGTTATTTGTCCATTCAAACCAGCAAGGAACCCATGATTGCAGCAGGGATTTCAATCCTGCTGTCCATTGTTCCTGAGTTCCCAGTCTCAGCCTTCTGGCTCCAATGAGCCTGGCAGGAACACCCATATCAGTCTTCACTTTGGTCCGCATACACAACGCTTATACATAGTAGTCAGCAGTTACAGTGGAGTTGCAACTGGAGTTGTGAACTGCAGGCTAAAAAACTATGAGCTAGCTCACACTAACTCAGTTTAGGGGGAACACTGATGACAGTGTGTATTGAATGACTGTGGCTTTTTAGGGCTAAGGTATGATCCAGTCCAAGTTTAGCATTTCTATGTCCTGCTGATTTCAGTGGGAAAGTTATGGAGCCCTAAGCTGTGTTTTTCAGAAGTAAGTCCCATTGACTTCAGTGAGTCTACCTCTAAGCAGATATATTCAGAATTCCAGCTAATTACCTTGCATTGTAACCATGACTTAAAGATGCTTGAGCTAGATTGTGTTAATGATGATGATGAAGATTATTACAACCTGTTTCTTAAATGGAGTAAAAAAGGAAAGGGAGGAAAATCTTATGTGAAGTTGCTTATGCCAAATGATACAGATTTGTCTGGCAATCTCGATGTATAAGGAAGAACCATTGACATATGATGCATGCTTTCGTCTTGAGTTGAATGTTCCCTTTGTGTAAAATGTATCTCTGTGTTACAGGCCTGAGGATGTGAAGCAAGCAGCTGATCTTGACAGGAAGGCTGCAGTGCTTGGCAGGAAACTTGTGAAAGGCCTAGACACTGATGACGATGACGATTATTATGATGTGTCTGACATGGAGTTCTCAGGCATTGTCTTCAGCCCTGTGAAGAGGTACCCCCCCCTACACACACAAACACCAGATGGAGCTGCTATTCTAAAAAAAGTGCCTTTCTTCCAATTCAGAATGAGCCTTGCCCTGTGTTTTGGTAGAAATGTGGCATCTTTGTCAAAAAGGAATCTGTCAAAGGGCAAACACTCCCTTCAGGACTGTGTACTGTGAATTTACTGGCTTGGTTTGGGAGGCTGCTTATAGTGCTGTAATAAGGTGCACAGAAGAATGTTACATTTGTTGTTTCTGAGGTTGGGAATGCTCTTTTTCTAAACCACCCATAGTTGTCACATATACCAGTCAGAATTGCACCTTGCAGTGTTCTTCTATAAGCTTTATAATTTTTGTAGTAAGATTCTTGTCTATTTCATCTGTCAGTAGTAGTGTGATCCAAGGTCATTTCCACAAATTAGATTTAAATCAATTTTCATTACATATATTATATTTCTATTCCACCTCTGAGCTGCAAAAGCTAGCAGCTTTTCAAGATCACTGAATAAACTTTATGGATGAAATGTGGGCATCCAAACATGGATTTTCCTCCAGTCCTGATTCAGCCATTACAATATGTCTCACAATTGTAATATACACATATATATTGTCTTTTAAACAATTAAAATAGCTATACTTCATTTTTATTTTCAATGTCCAAGTGACTATAAGTATAGCTGATTAAAATTTTAGCTTCTTCTACCTTTTATCTCACTGTAATAATATTCAGAAAGGATGCATTAGAGACTGAAAAGGTTCTTAGCTTCACTTACAAAATCACTCTGTTTCTTACAAAGAACTTCCATTCCTACAAGCTGCCACTTCCACAATGTGTTCCTTTGAAACTCATGGGGACTGAGTGATTAGGCAAGCAATTTGGAGTGTCAGTTCTTCATTGTCACTTTTGGTCAGAATTTGCAAACTTATCACTATTTGACTTTGATACAGGCTTATGTATATTCAGATGCAGTCAGAAAATAAAACATTTCAAGCCACAGGGCTTTTGTTAATGTTTTATTGGTGCTTTGTTTCCATTGTAGCCGTTCTAGAGTCTTCTCCAAATGGGACCTGTATGCAACTCCTAGGCCACAAAGTTTCCAGGTAAAGTGTGTATTGCCTTTTGATTTCAGGGTGCTATTTCCCAAAAGCACATAAAAAAATCCAGTTCCTTAGGTTTCTTGTTTATAAATCCTTACGTGTTCAAGGAACTTAATATGGAAAATTTTAGATTAAAATAAAGTTTCTAAGTGGCCCTAAATAACGTATGAAAACTAACTAGGGTGTTTGAAGTTAAGACTCAAAAACTACTCAGCCAAGCAACTGAACTATTTGCCCATAAATCTTATTTAATTCCCTTTGCCGTGATGATGATTTCCTCAGATTGATTTTAGGAAATGCATTGTGTCTACAGATTGGAATAAATATAATTGAAGCCCAGAAACTGGTGGGAGTGAACATTGACCCTTTTGTGGTTGTGAGAATTGGAGATGAGAAGAGACACACTGCAACACAGAAGTCAACCAACTGCCCATTTTACAATGAGGTATGTAATGAAGATTACAAAGCCACCAGATTTCACCACTCAAATCTTCTTGCCACACTGAAATGACTTCTTGCTGCACACCTGACTGTTGGGCTGCAAACTACTACCAGTCTTCCTGTCCCTGCTAGTAAAACCTCTTTGGGACACTTTTTATATTACAAACTGGGTTGAATAAACAACAAATGTCAGGCATGAAAACTGCATGTACAGATCCAGGGTCGGATTAATAATTAGGCCAAGTAGGCACTGGCCCCAGGCCGGCTCCCCCCCCTCACCGGTTTTCACCCTGCTTGCAGCCCTCCCAGCCTACACACACAGCTGAGCTGCTTATTGCCCAATTTGCCTGGTGCGGCTTCTGCTGGCGTTGTCACCAAGTTTGCCTCTCTCTGCCTCTCCCCCACAGCTTAGTAAAAGGGGCTTTGAAGAAGGTGCCTGCAGGCTGCAGCAAGGGAGGTGGGGTGGGCGCTCAGACTCTGATAGTTTGTGAAGGGGTCCCCAAGATTTCAACTGCCTATGGGCCTCTGCAGGGTTTAATCCAGCACTGCACAGATCACTGCTGCTGTGTACATATATCAAGAAGCTGTAGTTTTCTATGTTACCAGCAGATATATACCAAGAATATGTGCAGCAATATTATTTGCAGACATTTTGCAGTATGTGAACAAACTGTAAACTTCCATTGCCCTTTGGTAAAAACATCTTATGTAGCATGGAAGTTGAAGCATAGTAGCACTCTAGGGGGTCACCATTCTGAATTTTTCTTCTTCTCTTCCAGTATTTTACATTTGAATTCCATGAACCAAGAGGAGTTTTATTTCACAGACTCATTGAAATTTCTGTAAGTATCAGCAGCTGTTGTGGGAAGAGGGTCAATATAATGATAAAGGTGGTAAGAAGCACCCCAAACCAGTGGAAGTCATGAGACATATCATAGTCCAATACATTAGGCTTTCTTTCCCTTTCCTCTTCCCTTTGGAAAAAGCTCTTTCAAGAACAGTGTTGATTGTTGTGGAGAGGGAATTTATTGCTTATTCTTCTTATCAGCCTATTGAACATTTCTTTGGAAGTAAGCTATGGGTTGGATTCCACCAGCATTTCCATTCAATCAGGGCCAGCTCATCCATTAGGGAGCCCTAGGCAGCTGCCTAGGTTGCAGCCCTGGGGGTCACTGATTTGGGCCCTCCACACCACCCTTGCCTACTCGGCCAGGGAAATAGGCAAGTGTGGCAGTGTGGTGTGGCTCCTGAGGCAGTTTGATCATCTGTACAGCCTCAAAGACGGCTGTGTGTGTGAAGGCACCCAGAGTTAGTAATCTGGAATAGAGTCAGACCATCTTGATAAACTGACATTTTTACAATAATAGAGCTCCACCTTCCTTTTAGTATAATGCTTTATTAATATCTAAAGTATTGACTTAATAATGGATACAACTGGATTGATCGTGTACATTGTTAGATTCTACACAGCTTTTTAACAGCCATATCATTCAATATTGAGTGGGTGGTTTGTGTTTCTGCACAGGTCTTTCATTCAAAGAAGATCCCATTCCTTGGCACACTCATAGGGATATTCAAGATTGATCTAGAGACTGTTTATACCCAACCAGGTATGGTACATTAAGAGTCTTGGAAGCTCTTCTTGCAAATATTTGCCTTTTGATTTCCTTTTCTTTGCTTTGCTTAGGGCCAGACTACACATGCAGGTTTTCAAAGAGTTGGGTCCAAGTTCTCTGGACTCAGATTGGGTTCCCAGCAGTCACACAGCAGCTGCAGGGAATGCCTTTTTAAAATATAAAGGATTGCCAGCACAGGGGAAAGAAGGGTCCCTGCCTCCTCTCACAAGCTGTTTTCCAGCATGGAGACAATTCTGGGATATTTGCCTGTTTTTGCTGTTCTGCATGGATAGAATTGGCAGCTCTGGATTGGAAAATGCCTAGATTTTGGAGGTGGAGCCTGAGGAGGTTGAGTAGTGCCATAGAGTCCACCTTCCAAAGCAGTCATTTTCTCCAGGTGAACTGATTTGTGCTATCTGAAGATCTATTGTAATCCCAAGAGATCACCTGACACCACGTGGAGGTTGGCAACCTACACATAGAGATTCTATGTACATAGAGCTGCAAGAACATGAAAGTAACTCTCCTTCAGCACTATTTCCATATGGAAAAATAGACTGGGGAAAAAGCAGGAGCCCTTCCTCCCCCCTTGTATCAGCATTCTGAGCCTATTTGGGCTCTCTTACATTTTAAAAAAGTCATTCCCCACAGTTGCTGGGAGTTGCAGGAAACCCAAGTTGGGCCCAGGGAACCAAAACCCTGGATAATAGTCTCATAAACTCTTTCAGTTCCTTTTATCCAACACCAATATAATTCACAGCAATAAATACAGAGATGGAATTTAACCACATGTATTTTTCAAGCCATTGTAAAGTAATAATTTATAGGTTATGAATGTTCTTTCCCCATTCTTTTATTATATAATAAATGTACCTTGCTGTTCTTCTTAAGCTGAATTTAAAAAAAATCCTAACAAAATAACAAACAAGACCATTTAAAAATAGATTTTCTCCTAGTGCTTGTAATCTAGCACCCTGCCGCAAGGGTTGATATTTTGGATTTGGTATAAATCTGATCCTATCTGGCTAATCTTTTCAGTGGAGATTTGAGCTGTATTAAGTAAGACTGAGCCCTGACCTGACCTGGATACCCAGGCTAGCCTGATCTTGGAAGCTAAGCGAGGTCAGTCCTGGTCAATATTTGGAAGGGAGACCACTAAGAAATACCAGGCTAATGATTTGGAGGCAGGCAATGGGAAACCACCTCTGAATGTCTCTTGCCTTGAAAATCCTACAGGCTCACTATAAGTCAACTGTGACCTGATGGCAAAAAAGAAAAGAAAAGAAAAAAGTAAGGCTGAAATGAAGATGAGCCATCTAAAGCCCTTATACTATGTCCTGGAAAGACTTCAGTTGACACATGGTGGTCATAAACTGTCTTACTATCAATTTGCAGAGCTCTGTTGGGTTCAGGGTAATTACATTTATTTATGCTTGCTAAGTATTTGCCTGTACTATTGTATGAGGTCACACAACTTTACTAGCTTTCCTCTGACTTTATTTTTGGACATTTGGAGAAGCTGAGGCTCCTAACTTCTGTAGTTGGTTACAGTCCTGCAAATTAGTGTCATGGAAACTGTGACTTAGCCATTCTGTCTTTCTCTGAATTCCCATGTGGTACTTACAGCACTTTTCTGCCCCCTTGTGTGTATATGTGAAGAGCTGAAACACAGTTATAAATATGCTTTTATCTGGCTTCTGAATCAATTGGTGGCCATGCAGGAAAACTGATTTGCAATTACATGATTTCACCTTTCTGCCATTTTACGATGTCAATGTGATTTTGACCTTTACATTCTTAGATCACAGATTCTACCATAAGTGGGCTGTTCTTAATGACCCAAAGGACACCAGAGCAGGAACTAAAGGATATGTCAAGTGCAACATTTCTGTAATGGCACGGGGTGATGTAATGAGTTCTGTTCCTGCTACCTCCACCAGCCAGCATGAAGATATTGAAAAGTAAGTGTGTGGTGGAGCAACATATGGTATGTTCCTGATGGGAGTGGTTGGGTTTTGCACAGCAGCACTACCAGCCTCTTGCACATAAACCCATGGACACTGCCTTATAGTGAATCAGCCCCTTGGTCCATACAAGTCAATATTGTCTACTCAGATGGACAGCAGCTCAACAGAGTTTCAGGCAGAGGCCTTTCACATCACCTACTGCCAGATTGTTTAACTGCAGATGCCATGTATTAAACCTGGGACTTTCTGCATCCCAAGGAGATGCTCTAGCACTGAGTCATCCCGCTCCCCAGTGAACTTTTCTCCAAAGCATTATGTACATTCCAACAATAATGTAGTCTCTGATCATTGTAGAACTAATGTGGTATAGTGATTAAGAGTGGTGGACTCTAATCTGGGGAGCTGTGTATGATTTGCCACTTCTCCACATGATGCCTGTTGGGTGACCTTGAGCCAGTCACAGTTCTCTCAGCCTCACTTACGTCACAATGTGACTGTTGTGGGGAGAGGATAGGAAGGAAATTGTAAGTTGCTTTGAGACTCTTTATGGTAAAGAAAAGCAGGGTATAAAAACCTACTCTATTAAAAAATGTTCTATAATTATAGAGCCACACAGTGAATTTTTCTATTTTATGAGTGTTAATTGCTGTCGGTAAAATTATAATGCTGTCCAATTTTCCTGTGGACACAATCACTCTTTCTCCTCTCTCCCTTGTGTCAGGTGCATTCTTCACTCCTCACACTCAGTTCTGCAGTTAACTGGGTTTAGTGTTATGCTTTCACAAGTACTTTTGCTAATCTCAGCCAGCATCAAACCACAGTTTAAAGATCAGTTTGCAAACTGTGGCTTGGGCTAACTATGGTTAGCAGTGGTCTGCCGATGGTAATGCTAACAGAGCATAGTACAGAAAGTGAGAGGGGAATCCATGCATATACATGAAAACTGAAGGAAAGGGAGGGGGGAGCAAACAGAAACATAAGAAGTTTTATTGTAATTTTAATCATGATCAGGAGGGTGCAGGGCTTTTAAAAGAAAAAGCCCAACAGGGACTCATTTGCATATTAGGCCACCCCCCTGATGGGACCATTGTTTCACGCAGGGCTTTTTTTTTTTGTAGAAAAGCTCAGCAGGAATCATTTGCATATTGCACCACACACCCTGACACCAAGCCAGCTAGAACCCTGTTCGTGTGTGTTCCTGGTCATAAAAAGGCCATGGGAGCTTATGCAGCATTAGATTTGCACTGAGTCTTTTCTCCCCATGATTTCTCCCCAGATTTCAGGGGAGTGTGATTTTCTCTGATTCCTAGAATCTAGTGTACCCTTGTTTTGTTGTATCTCTCTCTTAGGGTTGAAAGCCTCCAGGTGGGGCCTGGAGATCTTCCACTTTTACAGCTGATCTCCAGGTGGCAGAGATCAGCTCCCCTGGAGAAAATGGCTGCTTTGAAGGGCAGACTCTATGGCATTGTACCAGGCTGAGGCCCCTCCCCTCCCCAAACCCTACCTTCTCCTGGATCCAATCCCAAAGTCTCTAGGTATTTTCCAACACAGACCTGGCAACCCTACTCTCTCTCTCGCTCTGACACACACACATACACACTTTCTTGAGTCCTGTAGTTTTGGTTTTCCTGGAGGTATAATCACTTTTGAGAATTCCGTTATCTTCTTTTCAGGAACTTGCTGCTGCCTAAAAGAATCCCAGCTGAGCGGCCTTGGGCCAAAGTTTGCATCAAAATTTACAAGGCAGATGGACTGCCCAGCATGAGTGCAGGAATCATGGGTGGTTTTTCAAAGATTGTGGGTGAGAAGAAAGTCTTCATTGATCCATATGTGCAAGTTATATTTTCTGGACAACAGGTAAGCTTAAGGCTGGCCTCTTAAAACATGTATTCCCTTACAACTAATCTTTGTTTCCTTGTGGACTTGACCTACAGCCTTTTCTGAATACATGAATGGAAGAGGGGCATCTACAGAGGACTCTAGAAAACAGGATAACTAATTAGGGTGCACCTATATGGTGGTTTGGAAGAGGGATCATATA
Source organism: Heteronotia binoei (assembly GCF_032191835.1). Taxonomy (NCBI): domain Eukaryota; kingdom Metazoa; phylum Chordata; class Lepidosauria; order Squamata; family Gekkonidae; genus Heteronotia; species Heteronotia binoei. The sequence continues at coordinate 57,287,620 of NC_083224.1, forward strand.
GTTTCCAATGAATCCCAGTTAAGTACATGTATCTACATCTTGACTGCTCGCATCTGTACTGCATATCCAATGCAGGATTTGAAATGCAAATCATGAGCTGCATTGTAAGCCCAACTTAGTGTATGAACACTGGATGAGTGTGCAGTGAGCTGCCATCCGAGTGTGCTCTTAGATACCAAGACAAATATGATTGGTACCTATGAGCTTTGTTCCTTCTAAGCTGAGATAGTGTGAGCTAGCTCACAGTATTTTCGCCTCTGGCTCACACATTTTTGTCTTAGCTCAGGAAAAATGGCCCCAGAGCAAACTAATTTATGCAGTAGTCGCAACTTTAATGCCAGTAGCTCACAAAGTAGAGCTCACAAGACTCCACAGCTTAGAGGGAACATTGCCGATGAGTAGCTAAGTAAAGTTTTGGGAGTCTGACCTTGTTTAGAAAAGCTAGATCTTAAACTAGATGTAGTGGCAGTGAATTCTATAACTCTTTACATTAGAAGAAGTAATTTTTAAAATCTGTCCTAGCTTACCATAGTTCTCGCCTAACTTACTACAGTTCAGTTTCAATTTGACACCAAGTTGTCAAGGGTTTTTTTAAAAAAAGATAGTCCCCTGTGCAAGCATCAGTCGTTTCCGACTCTGGGATGATGTTGTATCACAACGTTTTCACAGCAGACTTCTTATGGGGTAGTTTGTCATTGCCTTCCCCAGTCATCTACACTTCTCCCCCAGCAAGCTGGGTACTCATTTTACTGACCTTGGATGGATGGAAGGCTGAGTCAACCTTGAGCCAGCTACCTGAACCCAACTTCTACTGGGATCGAATTTAGGTCGTGAGCAGAGAGCTCAGACTGCAGTGCTGCAGCTTTACCACTCTGTGCCATGGGGCTCTTCTAATTAGAAGAAAGGATAAAAGATGTTTCTTCCATCCACTTTCCCAGTACCATTCATAATTTTGTATAGCTGTATCTTGTACTGTATCTTGTACTCCTCAAGTTGTATCTTGTACTCCTCAAGTTGTCTTTTTCATAAAATAATCAATTCCAACCTAGTGGCAATATTACTAGAAATTTAGTATAAATGTTGGAATACATTTGTTTGTTTGCTTAAAATATTTATTAGCTGCCTTTCACCCTCAAGGCAGCTTACAATATAAATGAAACATTATTTTAAAAAGCACAATAGAAACAAAAACACATAAAAAGTCACAGTTTAAAAACTTCAATTAGGACAGCCAATAATAAAAGCCCAATCAAGCAAAACACATTCTTACTAAAACTGTCTTCAGCTGCCTCCTAAAGACTGAAAGTGAGGGGGGCAGGCACATAATATTCCATAATTGTTGAGCTGCCAGAGCAAAGTCAGGAGAGCATCTCTCTGCAATCTTAATTCTCTTGCAGGAACATATAGGAGGCGATGGTCTTTCAGATATCCTGGCCCAAGCCATGTAGGGTTTTAAAGGTGAAAAGCAACACTTTTAATTGGGCTTGGGAACAGATTGGTTGCAAGGGTAGTAGTTGTAGTACTGTGGGCATATGCTCCTCATAGCTGGCCCTGACCAGCTGTCTAACTACAGCATTCAGCACTAGATGTGGCTTCCGAACGCTCTTCAAGGGGAACTCTTGAGTAGAGTAGAGTTGAGTAGAATACAGTGCAACTGTCCAGTCTAGATGTAACTTAAGGCATGGATCACTGTGGATACATCTGACTGATCTAGATGTAACTTAAGGCATGGATCAACTGTCCAGTCTAGATGTAACTTAAGGCATGGATCATGATCCATGGATCATGGATCACTGTGGATAGATCTGACTGAACCAGAGATGGACGTAGCTGACATCAGTTGAAGCTGGGCAAACTTAACTCTAAGCCACAGCAGTCATCTAGTTTTCTAAGGTGACTGCTGTTTCAGAAAGCACTCCTAAACTGTGAACCTGGCTTTTCAAGGGGAGTAAAACCCCATCCAAGACAGGTGAGATCTGAAATCCCTGTTTGCCTTTCTTCTGACCCAGAGAACCTCTGTCTTGTCAAGATGAAGCTTCAGCTTGTTCACCTTCATCCAGCCCATTTAATTCTGGGGGGATCTCATCATTCAGTATAGAAGAAATTATGGGCTCAGTTAGCCATACAACAATAATCACATAATATGATAAATGTGTATACTCTATAGCGTTTTTGACTTTCAGATTTCTCACACCTCTGCTACCAGTTTCAAACTAGTTTGAGACTGCTGACTTATATTAGTCATTTCTTCTTCTGGTTTAGGGAGAAACATCAGTTGAAAGCAACACTACAGAACCCATATGGAATGAACAGATCAGCTTCATTGAGATGTTTCCTCCTCTTGTTCGAAAAATCAAAGTCCAAGTATTGGATGATGCAAACATTGGGGATGTTGCCCTTGCCACACACTTCATTGATCTGAAGCAGATATCTGACCCTGGGAGAAACGGTGAGTTTGCCCTGAGCTTCAAGCACCAATGTGCAATCAGATAGTTCTGTTCTGTTGCTTATTTATTTGTCTTTGAATGATGCCTGTGCATCAGCTGGGGCACTGACTCTGAGAAGTATGTCCACAGAATTTTTTGTTAAGAGAATTTATTTGTGGCTGATACATTTGTATGTATGTATCATGACAATGGCTCAGTCCAGACATAATATGAGACCACTGTTTATTTTATTCAGCTCACAGGCAATCACTCATGTCCTGTTTAGCTTTGAAAAGTGATTTCTCTTTGTAGCCTGAATGGTTATCACTAGAGACAATGCAAGGTTGAGCCAGAAAGTTTGCATTCCAAAATTAAGCAAAAACATAGTTAAGATTAACTGTGATTAACAAACCAACTTCAGATCCTGTATTTATGAACCCTAAGTATCCACAGGTAATTGAGTAGCGTACATTCAGACAATCATATTAACCATAGTTTAATTAACCGTGGTTTTGCACTATGTTTGAACTGAGCCAATGTTTTTTGCAGCAGAATCCTATTTAGAATCCTACTGAAGTCTACTCAGTGGAGGGGCTTATTTCTAGGAGAGCATTCTTAGGATTGCACTGCTAGGCTGTCAAGGAGTCATGTCCTGCTGATGCACTGATTAGAGGGTACAAGAGGGTTAACAAACACCTGTAAATTCTAACTTGAATGCCAAAAAATTTAGAAGTATGACGATTTTCACAGGTTTTAATCCCACTTTTGGTCCAACTTGGGTGAACTTGTATGGTTCACCTCAAAACTCAGCTCTGCGAGATGTCCACAAGGATCTCAATGAAGGTTTGGGAGAAGGCATATTCTACCGTGGGCGTCTTCTCATGGCCATTTCTGTAGAGATCTTCAGTACTATCCAAGCAGCAGAAAAGAAGCCTGTAGAGGTTCTTAAAGGTGCTCTAAGCAAGTTCAAATTAAAGAAGAAGAGTAAAAAGACCAAGGAGAAAACAAAAGTCTCTTTCAAAGAGCAGCAGCAAAGCCAAGCTGAGGTTGGTATCCCTGAGGAGGCAGAGCAGCCAAGTGAGGTGATTGTGGAAGTTGAGGAGCTCCATCCTCTCCCAGAGGTGAGTCACATCTTGAAATTTACAGAGTTGTTGCATATCAGGGCAGGCCCAACCATACAGGGAAACATAGTGGTCACCTAGGGCATTAAGCTTTAATGGGTTCCAAATTAAGTAGAAGTGAATTTCTTTTCTCTATTAAAATATTGATATTATCTCTAATTTTTCTCCATATTGAATGTTGCTGGGGGGGGGGGGGGTGTCACATGCCAAATTTCCCTAGGACACCAAAACCCTGAGGCTGGCCCTGTTACATATCTGCACCAAACATTGGAGCAGAAAACAAGAGACAATTGGTGCAGTAGGAGAATTAATTTTAATTAAATTCTGAGATCCCTCAGTGTTTAATTAAAGTTAGAAATAATTCTCCCACTGTACCAAATGGCTCTTGTTTTTTTGTTCCTTTTGTATATCAAACACTATTAGCACGTTTTTTCATGCTCATTAAACTTGTTTCATGTTTATTATAATCGTATTGCCTACTTATTTTTACTGTCCAAAGAATAAAGAATAGTTATATATGAATGTACTTACCAACAAACATCAGCACTAGAATCTAGTGAAAGGAATTTGTGTTGAAGACTTGCACATACAACCATAATTTTGCTTTCTTTATTGACTATAAGACTTAGCACTCCTCAAAAGGCAAGTATTTTTTTAGAATACCTGAACAGTGGCTTGGCTCTTTGGCAGTAAGAATGGTTGCAGAAAATTGGAAAAGCAGATTTTTGGTTGTATGCATGGACAAAGTAGGTAAATTCCTGGATAAGGGAAAGGAAGTAGCTTGATATCTAGTTACAAAAGTATAAATGTGGTTTCATGTTTGCTAATATCCTGAAGCTGGGAGCATCTTTTTAGTAGTTCAGCATTCAGAGTTAACTAAGTTGTGATAAATTTATATACTTGAGTTTAAGACATTTATGAACAGTGCAATCAGCCTTGTAAGTTTATTGAAGTCAATCAGATTACAGGGCTGCATGGATAGCCTCATCAAATTCATTGTATTTGCTGTGTCTCTGCATCTTTTGCTCTGAGGAGAAGCCTCAAAAGCATGCTGTTTAAAACAGCTGTCGCTTGTTCAGTATAATATAATTTTCTATGTCTGATTATTTGATTAATACCTATGATGGAGCATGGCAATTTTGGCATCAGAGCTGGAGGGATATTTTTTAGCGGATAACTGTCCATTTTGTTCATCAGACACTGGTGAGGCAGGACAACATCTTCCTATGAAAGGAAAATAAGAGTTGAGTACATTGGTACTTGAACAGAACTTGTTCAGCACTTTACAGTACCATACATAGTTTGTAAAGGAAAGATTAAGTAGGTGGAGATGGTGGTAAGTGACAACACAAGATTACTTGGGTGGGGACAAAAAGCTCTGCCATAGCCCTATTACTCTGTAATAATAAAGGGAACCAATAAAGCACACACCCATGTGCTATTTGTTTTCCTTGCTGGCATGACTGCAGAGCTAGTAATATCACACAGAACATGTAAGCGCAGTAGACTGGCAGATTTAAAGACAATCAGCAAGAAGTCTTGTGAAAGTAAAACAAGCGTGTTCACTTTTATCTATAAGCTTTTTCTAGGCCTGGGGAAAATATTTTAGACAAATCATGTGCACTCGAACAGATTTCATTCTTACTGTTTGTAGCTTCCTGCCCAAACACAGTGGTACCATGAGAAGACGAAAATATTTATTTCCCCTACTGCACGAATTATTATTTATATTAAGAAACTAACTCCCTGGGAGTTGTAAAATAATAAATACTAAACTGATTTTTAAATGAAATCAGCCATGGTAATGGAGCGGCAAGATGGTATGCTACTCATCCCTTTCACCACTTGTAATTTTTCTGCTAAAAAGCTGTGTTTTTCCTCTCTGGGGTTAAGAAACATGAAACAGCAGTTCTTGCCATAGTTTTTCTTATTTGTATCTCTGTATTTGTTCCTAAGGGTATAGGTAGCCATATGGAGGTCCCATTTCAGTCGAATTATTTGAGTTTAACTGTATAGGAAATGACCCCGCTTTAACGTTCTTTTGAATTCAGAATGTTCTGTTTTCTTCCATTCTGAAGGACAGCACAGCTGTTCTGTTTAAAGATAGATGGATGGAGAGATAGATAAATGTCTTGAAATCCACAAAAAATTATTTCTACTTTTTGGTGTAGTGGTTAAGTATGCGGACTCTTATCTGGGAGAACCGGGTTTGATTCCCCACTCCTCTACTTGCACCTGCTAGCATGGCCTTGGGTCTGCCATAGCTCTGGCAGAGGTTGTCCTTGAAAGGGCAGCTGCTGTGAGAGCCCCCTCCAGCCCCACCCACCTCACAGGGTGTCTGTTGTGGGGGAGGAAGGTAAAGGAGATTGTGAGCTGCTCTGAGCTTCGGAGTGGAAGGCAGGATATAAATCCAATATCTTCTTCTTCTTCTTCTTTTATATTTATTTATTTCTATTTTATATTTATTTCTGTTAGTTATTTTTATTTACTCCCCCCCACATCCCCCAAATGTTTATTCTGCCCTCTGTGCCCTCCACATGAATAACATGTGACAGGAATCCAGTACTGAGCCCTGTTCAAAATGTCTTCATCAGAAGAATCAAAAAATTGAAGTGAGATGAAATTTCTGTATCTAGGTCTTCTGTAACAACAGAACATACCCACTGTTCATTATACCACAGCTTATCTACCTGAAGGTCTCTGCTGGAGACAGCTGCAGTAAAATATAATGCTTGAAACACCTATTATAGCATAGTTGGCCTTTAATAATTCTACTTTTTTTATGTGTGAATATATCCTTTTTAAAAATCCATTTTAAAATGATAAAAAGGTTGACTAGTCCCTGATTATAATCAGTACAGCTGCCAAATATTCTGGCTGTCTTCAACAAAACATAAACACTATGTGTGTTATGTGTGATCAAATCACTACCGATTTAGGCCAACCTTATGAATTAATGACCTCCCAAACAGACTGTCATCGGCAGCCTTTCTTGAGAGCACTAGAAAAATACAGAATGAGTTAACATGACTAGAAAAACTAAGTAAGAGTGCAGTAATACCTTAAAGACTAACAAAAGTTATAGTAGAGTATGAGCTTTTGTGAGCCACTACTCACTTACTCAGATACAGCTAGATTCAAGTCCATCTATCCCATATATTGAAATGTGGAGTGATTTCAGATGCCAAATTACATTAGCAATGCAAAAGAACAATGGCAGCACAATATATGGAATACAAAAATATCAAAAATATTGTGCAAAACACACACTCTTGAATAGTTTATACAAAATTAAGTATATTGTATTGTGTCATATAATGAACAGCATACAAAAGTAGGCATACATTCATACAATCAGAAATTAAAGCCAAACAAGAGTCTCAAATACAGTATTTCAGGGAGGACCCCTCACAGTCTCTTAATTTTCCAAATAGAGTACTAAGACTCAATAATAAAGTTCCACAGGAGCCCCTCTGTTGCTTGTTGGCTTCTGAAGGAAAAATTCTTGCGTTCACGCAAACCCAGGCTTTGATTGTGTTCCGCTGCATTGTCTTGAGCTTTGTTATCAGTTGCAATTCAGCAGTCTCTGTTGCTCATACCCTAGCAAAAGTTTTGTTAGTCTTTAAGGTGCTACTGGACTCTTACTCTTTTCTGCTGCTACTGACAGATAAACACAGCTATCCATCTTGATCTAGAAAAACAAAGTTTTCGAAGGTTTATATCTTCAATTTAAAAACATTGCAAAGATTGCAAAGATTGATCTGGATTGTCCTTAGTGCAACTACAGAGAACAAAACGGGGCTTTTTTTTTTTGAGCAGGAATGCACAGGAACACAGTTCCGGCTGGCTTGGCACTAGAGGCTGTGGCCTAATATGCAAATACATTCCTGCTGGGCTTTTCTACAAAAAAGCCCCATGTGAAACCATGGTGACATATGCAAATGAGTTCCTGCTGGGCTTTTTCTACAAAAATAGCCCTGGAACAGAATAGTACGTATCCCTCCCCAAGGATATCATTGTTACCCTGCACTGAGGAATACAGTGGCAATTCAGATATCAAAATGATTGCATAAATGAATTACTGGCCTGCCTGCCAGTATTTGTCATGAGTGAAACATTCATGGTTCAATGTTGCAAATTTTTGTGTGAGGAAAAATTGTGTGGACAATTTTATTTCAAAATTAGGCCATACTTAACCTTTCTTTCTTCTTTCAGAATGCACTGGGAGTTAAAGAAGAATTCCTCCTTTTTGCCTCCTTCTTTGAGGTGACTATGATAGATCCATCAATAGGTACCAAGCCTGTGAAATTTGAGATCTCTATAGGTAACTATGTTCTCTGAACTTAAAATTTCTTGAGCCCAGCCAGATATTACTACAAATAACTGATGAACATATGAAGCTGCCTTATACTGAATCAGACCCTCAGTCCATCAAAGTCAGTATTGACTACTCAGACTGGCAGTGGCTCTCCAGGATCTCAAGCTGAGGTTTTCCATGCCTATTTGCCTGGACCCTTTTTAGTTGGAGATGCCGGGGATTGAACCTGGGACCTTCTGCTTACCAAGCAGATGCTCTACCACTGAGCCACCGTCCCTCCCCTATGATGATTACAGTTGAACAGAGACTTTTGTTTGGTTTGCCCTAGAGAGCTTTAACACAGTATGGATCTTAATGAGGGCTGCCAACACAAATCTGGCAATCTACAGGAGACTCACCTCATGATGTGGGGCCTGTCTGGTGCAATAATGACACAAATGGCAATGCTCTGGTATTAGCCACAACTCTATGGTTTAACCATAGAGTTTTGACTACTTGCTAGAGTGTCACCTGCAATGCACTGATATAATTTCCGGTTGTGCCAGATGTGACAGCAACATGTTGAGGTGTTGGTGTCCTCTCCGTTTTGCCTTTTTTCTCCTGTCACCCAGCTGAGTGGCAGGAAGAAGTGCCCTCTTGGGGGAAGGAGTTCCCTAATGTTAGTGTAAACCTGTTGCTTGTGGGGGTTTTTGTTATGATTTGTTTTGTTTGTGTATACCTCCCTGAGATCCTGATGATTATGAGTTCACATATAAAGATAATAATGCTTGCTTCTCATTCATGGATGTGCCCTTAATCCATTTCCCTAAATCTGATGTATTTTTTCTTAATCAATGTGTCACCTTTTTTTGCCTGTTTTGCTTCTGAGACTGCAGCTGCTTTGTATTTACTAGACAGAGTCCCAAGTAAGCACCCTAATGCACTCTATAGCTGAGCATCTGAGTTGTGGGTTTGAACTATTCTCAGTATTACCTGAGGAATCACCAGTGATAGCTTGAGAAAAGCATTCATTAGTCTCCATCAATATGCTTGTTTTTCAGGCAGCTGACTAAATGGAAGCCTTGCCAGTGTTGATTATCTATCTATATAAGAAAGACAACAGTTGGGGGGGACAGGGACAAACTTGCTGTGTATATTCAGACCATAGACTCTTGTCAGTGTGAAGACTACAAACAAGAGTTGCTGATGCTCTAGAGAGGTTGAGGCTGCAGGGATGGTCTTGGAAGGCTGTTGTAAATAGTAACTGGCCATGATGACCACAAGTAACCACCTTCATCTTCAAGGGAACTATGGCAAAGCTGAAGAAGTTTTTACCAAGACTTCTAAGAAGGGTGAGAAGGAAGAAAGGAGTGAAGAGAAGCAGCCTTTGCTTGAACCCAGTTCTGAGGATGAGCTGGATGTTGAAGTCATATCTCCAAGCACAACTTTGCTCCAGAAATCTGTGACTGCAAACCAAAGGCCTGAGCCCACAGAATATGACAGGTAATTCATTTTAATTGCTGTCTGACTAGATCTTGTCTCTTCACATTCCCATTTATTAATTCATTCAGCAGTCATTCATGTCATTCATTAGGTCTAAATTATACACAGATCTGGAAGGAAACGATACTCTAGCCTAACCCCCCTGCCCTAGAAAGCAAATCCTATGCCTCAGGCATCCTCAATATATGTCTAATGCATGTATTAGAAACTCTTACTAAGGGACATACTTTTTTCCTGATTGACTGCATTCCAAATACATCTGTAGTAATTTAGTAAAGGTACTGTTCTGTATTATTTTGCAACTGTTTTGTTTTCCCTACTAGCATCAGGATCCCTGAGACAAGAAAACACCAGAAAAGCAATATCTGTTCCAGTGCAAACAGATTGATATTGCTGTAGTATGCAATCTAAAATTACAATATATACAAAATATGAACACTGTCTATAACATCATTCTCAAATGCTAATATGAAGTGCAAAAATTGTTTATATTATGAAACATTCCAGGTCAATGGTTAAAGACGCAGTTAGAAACTCATATACATAATTCAGAGTTTCATAAACATATATAATAGCACTATACAATCAATCAACTATAATTCATACTGAAGCATCTCTCACTTTCTGTACACTTCATACAAAATTCATTATTTATTTTATTCAACTTATATTTTGCCCTTCCCGCTTTTCACAGTCAATTCCAGACAAATAAGCACAGAATATGACAACCTAATCTTGTTCCAACCAACAAGAGGTTGTTTCCAGAAGAGTAGCTGCTAGGTGCAAATATATAGTATTGGTACAATTTAATGATATTTTCAAATGTGCATGAAATCCTTCTTGTATAAGCAGTTGTCAAATGAGCAAAATGAGCAGGACACACTTTCCTGGATATACAGTGGTTTTGTTTATAGTAGTTTGTCGACTTGCTTCTATTCCTTGCTGCTTATAATGGAACTATTACAAAGATAACACAATGCAGTATTTATGTCTGTCATACTCTATACAATACCAAAAATCAATCTGTGGCTAGTACTCACCCAATCAGAATAATAAATATCTAATACTTTCCCCATCTCCAAGGTTCTTACTAAAGTATTCTGTTAGCTGTTCTTATAGATCTCTTCCCTGTGTTAATTGCATTCAGATGTTTGGAGCCAGCTAAGAATTACAGCTATACAATTTGTTCTCTTTACAAATGTGACAAAAGATCTATACTGGCATTCAGACCCCTAGGGGCTACTGTTTGCAATTTATGAATCCAAAAACTCTCCTGTCTTAACAGCACTTCCTCTATATCTCGCTTTGGGAAAACTGAAGTGCCACATGTAGGCTGAGTCTGCAGTATGAAATATTGATTATTCTCACTGGGTGAGTACTAGTTACAGACCCATTTTTAGTATTATATTAAGTACAATAGATATGAATAGTACATTGTATTATCTTTTGTAACAGTTTCTTGTAAGCAGAAGGAAATACAAGCAAATTGACAACGTTGAGTCTGCAGTATTAAATATGAATTGTTTTTGCACTTTATATTGGCATTTGAGAATGATGTTACAGATAGTGTTTGATGGTTCTATTTTAGGTATATATTGTAAGTTTTGGTTCAGCAACACTGGATATTCTTTTGTGTGAGCTGTAGTATGCAATCTAGCTTGCAGGCTGCTAATAATGGTTAGACTGAGAAATCCACATTCAAGACTTACCATATGCTTGCTTACAGATTTAAAACTGTAGAACAGGGGTGTCAAACTCATTTGTTATGAGGACCAGATCTGACATAGGTGGGACTTTGTTGGGCCAGGCCACGTGTTTCATAAAATGTAATGCCAGGTAGCAGAGACATAAACTTTATAAAGGACACAGACATACACAATAAAAAGTTATTATTTTAACTTAAAATACAAACAATAACATTAACACAATAACACTCTTGATATATTTTGTTTATTTAATAGTCTTTGATAACTGACACTTCCCAACCCTTCCCCTCCTTGCCCTTAAAAGATGCCTGCCTAAAATGGAAAGGTGGGGGAATAATTTCCTGCAGCTTGATCTTGAAATGGTGAGGACAGGCATGGGTGGGAGTGGGGGGAAGAGAGCCATGGGCCTGATTAAAGCCCTTGGTGGGCCAGTTCTATCCCATGGGCTGGGAGTTTGACATCTTTGCCATAGAATTTCTTCCCCCTGAAAGCAAAAGTCCAGTGCCTCTTACTACATGTAATAATGATAATTCAGTAGTTCTTATTTCTGATTAACTGAAAACCAATTTAAACAGTATAGCCCTGAAAGATCCTCTTCATCATGACACATGAAGTGCAATCCTAAACAGAGATACTCCCTTCTAAAGTGCATGGATTTAAAAAAGTGTAACTCAGTTTATAACTGCAGTAATTGGCTAGTGTTCAGCAGTGCAACTCCCAAGAGTTCAAATCTCCAGCTTATGCATCTTTCCTCTGGTAACATGGTAAAATACAGATATGCAGGACTCATTCTGCTCAGGTGAGGGACACTGCCTGTAATGTTCTTACAGTTGACCTTCACTAGACTCAACTATCTTCTGCCTTCATTATGTCTATTGGAGGAATGAGCTCATACCTAGTTCTAGTGTCCAGCTTCCTTAGTAGCTGGATACAAGACTCTTTCCTCCGTCTTTCCACCTAATTCAAACCCAGGGGAGTGGAGAGGGCTGCCTTCATCAAGTCCATGGGGCAGATTCAGAACTTTTTGTATGTATGTACTATGTTTTACAAAAGCAAGCAAATTCAGTACTTATTCTAGCCTTGGTGATGATATATCAATGTAACTATTATGCAGAGGGCTGGTTATCAGCTGCTTGTTCAAGTTGTAAATCTTCACTGCCTGCTGCTCTTAGCTCTTACAGCTGCCTGCCCTTGCTGCACGATAAGCCTTGTGTGTATGTCTGGAGCTACTGGGAAGACTATACCTGGAGACTCTGCAATTCCAACTGGATTGTCAAAATAGCAGAGCGTTTGGTAAAGTATTGTTCTGCCTGTCAACCCTCTGTCAAGCCCTTCTGCTTCTTGGTATCACATACTTGCCTTTACTGGAACATGCAGAAAATTATTTTGGCAGAGTGGGAGCCTGATTGGATTTATGTTCTGAGTACTTTCTGCCCTGTTCTTGACAAAGGATGTTTGAGGGCAATCAATACTTCACAGGAGAAACTCTTTGCTTCATTCTTTACAAAAATCATATTGCTGTTGCTTATACGTGGGTGCTTATATTTTAGACCAAAGGTGCATAATATCAGCTACATTGAATACTGTCAGCTGACACTGATCTCAAGGCAGTATTTGTTACAACAGGAACATGGGCTAGAAGATGTGGAGAAACTCTTGAGGCGACCCAAGTCCAAAGCAGATGAGAGGCTTCGGCAAGTCCTGGAGGAGTTTGTGGCTGGATGTAGGTTAGTATGCTCCTGCTTTTGTTTAATAAAAACCATACGGTTGACTCAAATTGTCTTTCCTGCACTTTCTATCTTAATCACATTCTTTGTCAAGTCTTGAATTAAACATCTTTGAATCCAGCATCCTCAAAGCCTAGAAGATAATCACATCTGGATCCTGATGTTGTGAGACTCATCTCTAATTAGAGAGTTCACAATAAGCCAACTGATTAATAGGAAGTTATGTAAAAATGCTGAGTATTAATTAGGAAATCTTGTGTCATGGCTGTTTTTTTAGCTTGTTTTTCCAGACCCACCTTGTTAGTTTTTTTGGGAGGGCCATCAAATCACAGCTGACTTAGGGCACCCCAGAGGATTTTCAAGGCAAGAGACTTGGAGGTGGTTTCCATTATGTGCTTCTGTGGTAAAACCCTGGTATTTCTTGGTGATCTCCCATCCAAATACTAACCCTGCTTCTGAGATCTTCCAAGGTATGCCTAGATCAGGTTAGCCAAGTCAGGGCCTAGCTATTATAGATAATGGTTTAGAATAATAAACAGTAGAACACAGGAAGAGTGGATCTCTTTAAATTTCTCTAAAGGTAAAGATTTGGTTGCCAATCACCATGATTTCATTAAGAACAAAAGGCTATACTGAGGCACCCCAGTCCCACTATGTTTGGTGTAGTGGTTAAGTGTGCGGACTCTTATCTGGGAAAACCAGGTTTGATTCCCCACTCCTTCACTTACAGCTGCTGGAATGGCCTTGAGCTAGCCATAGCTCTGGCAGAGGTTGTCTTTGAAAGGGCAGCTGCTGTTAGAGCCCTCTCAGCCCCACCTACCTCACAGGGTGTCTGTTGTGGGGGGAGAAGATATAGGAGATTGTAAGCCGCTCTGAGTCTCTGATTCAGGGAGAAGGGCGGGGTATAAATCTGCAGCCTTCTTCTTCTGTGCAGCAAAATACAAGAGAGATTTTAATAGGAAGAAATTGTGAGCTCATTTACTCTTTATATTTATTGCTATCCACACAGCAAGGACCACTGGGCAAAATACATTATGGCTATTCCTTCTCCTATCCCAAACACTCCTGTAAGGTAGATTAGACTAGGAGAAAGCAAGTAGCCCAGTACACACAGTGAGTGAGCTTCATGATCAAGCAAAGATCTGAACCCTTTTCAGCAGCCTAAGATCGACACTCTGGCTATTACACTGCATTGGCTTCTACAAGAAGAAGGCAAATGTGAAAGGTCAGTGATATCTGTGTGTGTTTTAAAATATATATTTTAAAAAGTTTTAAAATATATTTTATATAAAAGTTTATATATATCCCAACAAACTATATTTGTTGAACAGCGATTTATCTTGCTATTTCTTATTAATGTGGTAAAATAACAGTTTAAATGCAGGGGTTTTTTTTGTTTTTTTACTGTTCTGTGATAATGATGAATCCTTGACATCTGTTCATTTTTTATTCTGTGTGATGTGTGGCTGCGGTAACAAAGCCAGAACTCACAGTCTATCTAATTTCAGGCAGTATTCACTTAATGCAGATAAAAAGCCAATGGCTCGTCCAAATAACCTTGATCGATGTCGGATGAAGTCACTTCCACAAAATATTGTGAGTCATGTGAACAGTCTGTGTTTGTGGATGTGTTACTCTAAACTGGTACAAGACATGGGCCTATTTTTAAGGAAACTTTTAATAAAAGCCTTTCACAACCTAGAAGAGCTCTAGTGAATGGGATTCTGCAGCTGCTTTGGTGACAGAAAGTGAACTCACTTTGTTGCCATCACCCCCACAGAGTAGACAGAGTGCAGACGTGTTCAGTTGCATTTGCTTTGAGTTTTTCTCCCCTCGCTGTCTCTCTTAACTTTCATTATCTATAGACATGCTTTTGTCTTTTACAACTTTTCCTTGCTATGTTTTAGCTTAACCATTCCACCTTTCTTGCCAAACTCTTGTAAGTTTCCTTCCTCTCTTGGGAATTTGCCTCCATCTTTGTTTGCCTGTTGTCTCTCTCTCTCGTCTTGGCTTCGCGAATGAAGATTTAAGAAGGGTGCAGTAGTCCACGTCTGCTGCAGGCTCGCTGGTGGCTGACAAGACCAATGCGGGACAGGCAGGTCCGGCCACAGTGGCTGCAGGGAAAAGTCTGATTTAGGGTTGGTGCTGTAGCAGTGCGATTCTTCCTCAATCTCCTTTTGTCCTCCAGACCAGCTATGCGTGCATTCTCAAAGGAAGAGACAGCCTGGTGGATGGTGTGCCTCCATGCTTTGCGATCTGAGGCTAGGTCAGACCACAAGGCAGCAGGAGTTGATGGAATTCCACCAGAGATCTGGAAGCATGGGGGCACAGTACTACATAGCTCACTTCACAAAGTACTTGTCACCTGCTGGGAACAAGGCAAATTACCACAGGACTTTCGCGATGCCTGTTGTCAGGGTAACTGAAAATGGTAGCTGAATTCTTAAGAGTTGGGAAGTCCTTTTGGGAGAGTGAGGAGGCAGGGAAGATTAGCTGCTCTGGCTCCTGGGCAGAGATGGGGGCAGTAGCAGTGAGGATGGGGAGGGGGAGGAGTCAAGATGTCTGCAAAGAGGTTGAGATGGGAGGCTGGTGATACATGGGAGGGTGCTATCCCCTGCAAATCTGCCACCTGTGATGACCACTTCAGGTGGCCTCATAGTATAGCGAACTCTGAGCCCAGCTCAAACATTGTCTAATTTGAAAGATTTCCAAAATTACTGCAATTCTGTCCATGCCCACAGAACACAAATTCTGCAAAAATCAGAACGAATATGATATCTGTTGATGGACAGCCATCCAGACTCTGCCATGGAAAATCTCGGCCATGTACTGGAAGTTGTGATGGGGTGGTTACAACAGAGCCAGCTGAAACTAAATCCATCTAAGATGGAGGTCCCTGCTGCAAGGGGCCTGTTGAAATGATTTTCTGAATCGTCATCTGCCTATGCCAACTAATGGATATAATGGGAGAGCAGATGAAATTGGATATCACCACCTGTAGAATTTAAGCTTGTTTTTAGAGTGTTATATTGTTTGTATTGTATGTATTAATTTTAACTTTGTATATATGTTGATTGTTGTTACCTGTCTTGAACCCTTCAAAGGAAGGATGGGTTATAAATCAAAAATATAAATAAATTATATTTTAATCATAATCTTGGGTGGCAAAATGAAACAGAAGTCCAGTGGTACCTTAAAAGACTTACAACATTTATTCCAGCATGAGCTTATGTTTTTTTTTCAATTTTAAATAAATTTATTAATATTAATATAACAATAACAATCCAACACATACAACTATTACAATATCTATAACTTTAGCCATCCCATTATGCTTACAATATTATGTAGAGAGACTTAATAGAATACAAAGTCTATATATTTTTCTGGCAGTTGACATGAAACATTTTGTTGTTCTTGTACAAACTTAAAGAAATGATACCATTTTTCCACAAACGTGTTATTGTCTTTTCTGTTTTCTAAAACTTCTGATTGCTGAATTGTGTTTGCTATCTTATCCATTGCTATTATGTCCCAGACCTTCAGGAACCTTTGTCTTTTTGTAGGCATTACCTTTGACTTCCAGTGATGCGCTATTAAAATTTTAGCTGCTTCTGTGAGTCAGAGCATTTGAAGAGGTAAGCTCTGAGTCACAAATACTCATACTGAAATAAATGTTGTGATTCTTTAAGGTGCTACTGGAATCTCTTTTATTTCACATACATATGGTCACCTTTTTGTTTTTCTTTCCACCCTGTACATTTCCTATAATGGATCAGCTGCACATCCTAGTAACTGTCAGCATAACATATGGCTCATCAAAATTTTCATCAAATGCTCTGACTCACATAAGCTCATGCTGGAATAAAGGTTGTAAGTCTTTTAAGGTACCACTGGACTTCTGTTTCATTTTGTCACCCAAGATTAATATAGCTATATGTAATCCTCTGTATTGCTGCATATATGGTTTGAATTTGTTTTTTTCTGTTCAGATACTGTATGCAAAGCAGGGGCTCCGCATAAGGAGGCGACTGACACGCACCAATGTCAAGGAGAAAGTAAATGAGGCAAAGACAATCCTGTCAAAGATCCGCTTCCTAGCTAAAGAGGTACATATGACAAGCACAGGGCCAGGTTTGGCAATTCATATGGTATGAGAACCCATGGTAGGGCTACTGGAAAAAGAAACATTGCACTGTGGAGCATGAGATCATGTCTTCTTCTGCAGTCTCATTTTCCTCACTTGTGTGCCCCTATTGCTTTGGGAGGGGGTTCCTTTTATACATGTGTTTTGCTCCTTCTAGTAGTCAATTTGATATTATAGCACTGTTTGTCTGGCATAAAAACCTACAGTGCAGTGATATTATACAGTGAGCCAGTTTAGTATAGTGGTTAAGTGCACAGACCTGGGAGAACCAAGTTTGATTCCTGACTCCTCCACTTGCAGCTGCTGGAATGGCCATAGCTTGCACAAGAGTTGTCCTTCAGTGAGAGCTCTCTCAGCTCCACTTATTTCACAGGGTGTCTGTTGTGGGGGAGAAGATAAAGGAGATTGTGAGTTTCTCTGAGACTCTGAGATTCAGAGTGGGAAGGCAGGGTATAAATCCAACATCTTCCTCCTCCTCTTCTTCTTCCTCATCTTCTATCAAATCAACCACTAGAGGGAGCAAAACACATGTGGAACAGAACCCCCCCCCAAAAAAGCAGTAGGCACACACTTGAGAAAAATGAAAATGTGCAAGAATGTGGCTGTAATATAGTATCTGATAGTTCCCATAGAGCAATATTAGTGTTCATTTAGAAAGCAAAAAGTGTCCCTAGTCATAGTGATAGAGAAAAATGTGGAAACATTTAATCACTTCAAACTGATGCTTAAATTGGAGGTGATCTAGAAGGTGCTTGAGATGCAGAAGTTGAGATGATTGATGATTGGGAGGGACGGTGGCTCAGTGGTAGAGCATCTGCTTGGGAAGCAGAAGGTCCCAGGTTCAATCCCTGGCATCTCCAAAAAAGGGTCCAGGCAAATAGGTGTGAAAAACCTCAGCTTGAGACCCTGGAGAGCCACTGCTAGTCTGAGAAGACAATACTGACTTTGATGGACCAAGGGTCTGATTCAGTATAAGGCAGCTTCATATGTTCATAAGTTCAAAGTGTTGTGCCCAGTTCTTGTGCCAATATTTGTTGCCTACTAATCTTCCATGATTTCCATCCTTCTTCCCATCCATTATCCCAGTCCTTGACAAAAAGTTACAACATTTTAAACTCCTCTATCCTCATTTCCCACAAATCTGCAAACATATTATAGGTATTTGTTTGCTGATTTCAGTAATTCAGCACCCTCTGCTTTCTGGTTTTCTTTCTCAACTGTGGTCTTAGGTGCTTTTGTTTTTTTCCAGCCTCAGTGTTCTATTCCAGATATCTTGATCTGGATGTTTAGCAACAACAAGCGGATAGCATACACAAAAATCCCTGCCCAGAATGTCTTGTACTCGGTGGTAGAAGAGGAGAAAGGCAAGGATTGTGCCAAGATCCAAACTGTCTTTTTAAAGGTTGGCATTATCTTTTGCGCTCTCTATCTGTCTGTCTCTCTCTGTTTGTCTGTCTGTCTCTCTCTGTCCAGCTAAGACATAATGTGAATGAATGGTTTATTTTAACTATGGTTAGTTTAAGAAACTAGGAATTGGCTTGCAGAATCTTGTTTTGCTTTCACAAATGTTGGTTTTATCACCTTCACTCTTTCTGTTGCAGAGATTTGGGTAGCATCCTGGCCTGCATTCTAGTGAGGGTGGCTTGAGCCGCTATTAAGTTTGGTGTAAGTTTGGAGAGCCAGTTTGGTGCAGTGGTTAAGTGTGCAGACTCTTATCTGGGAGAACAAGGTTTGATTTCCCACTCTTCCACTTGCACCTGTTAGCATGGCCTTGGGTCAGCCATAGCTCTGGCAGAGGTTGTCCTTGAACGGGCAGCTGCTGTGAGAGCCCTCTCCAGCCCCACTCACCTCACAGCGTGTCTGTTGTGGGGGAGGAAGGTAAAGGAGATTGTGAGCCGCTCTGAGACTCTTCAGAGTGGAGGGTGGGGTATAAATCCAATTTCTTCTTCTTCTATGTCAGGAGGTCCATGTTCCTGTGTCACATGAAACTATAATTAAATCCAACTGTAGTGAAGAAACCAACTTCAGTTAATGGTTTCAGATCCTGGTATAATGTAGCCTAACAAAACATGATTGGTGGAGTGGCCTGCATTCATTTGGACAAACATGTTGATTGTAAATAGTTTAATTAAACCAAGGTGTCCTGTAATATCAGAACTGAATTGGTGGGTAGAAGTAGAGTAATGAATTTCTGTCATAGCATTAGTACAATTTAAGGATGTGTCACTGGCAACTACAATCAAGATAACTCATATCGTAGTATTCCCCATTACTATGTATAGGTGTGAAAGTTGGTCAACAAAGAAAGCTGACAGGAAGAAAGGATTCATTTGAAATATGGTTTTGGGGACCAACAAAGAGACAAATCAATGGGTTCTAGATCAAATCAAGCCTGAACTTAGGGTTGCTAAGTCTTACCTAGGCTCTGGAAGGGGACGAATCCCCCACACACAGAGCAATGATGTCACCCAGAAGTGACATCATCACACTGGGCATGTCATGTTGGGGACACTCTATAATTCAGGGTAAAAACTCTATAGTACATAGTACAACTCTATAATACATGAGTTTTAACCCAACTGCTAGAGGATCCCTGGCGTGATGTACCCAGTGCAATGATGTCACTTCTGGGTGACATCATCATGCTGGGCATGTCACGTGATAATGGAGCTCTTTGGGGGCAAGGATTCCCCTGGCAGCACACTCTGTGCCGGTGAGTTGCGGGCCTCCAAACTGGGGGAAAACCCACCCTTGGCGGGAGCTTGTCAGTCCTACCTGAACTCTCCCTAAAAACTAACATAAACAAAACTGAGGCTGTTATACTTCGGTCACATTATGAAAATACAAGAATCAACAGAAAAGACAAGGAAAACTTGAAAGCAGCAGGAAAAGAGGAAGACCCAACGTGAGACGAACTGAATGAATCAAGGAAGCTATAGCCCTCCGTTTGCATCACCTGAGCAAGGTTGTTAACAAAGGGACGTTTGGGAGGTCATTAATTCAGTCACCTTAAGTTGGAAGTGGCTTGATGACAACACATACACATTTAAGCACTTCTGAATGCTTATTTCTGTCTTAGGGTAGAACTATGTATTACCTCATCATATGTGTGCTCCAAGCCTGCATTAGCCTGTGTAATCCAAATGTGAGGCCAGAGGCCTCTTAAAGGGAGATAGGCAGGGAGTGGAGTTACATAATCTTTCCCACATCTGCCAGTTCTTTTCTTTTAGTGCCCTTTAATTTCTTTTTCCTCCAATCTGATTTCTTTCTAGTCTTGAAAGCTGTCTGAACAAACAGGTTTTTTTTTTTAAATGATAGTTGGGGTGCATTTAGATGGAAGAACTAGTTGGTGTGAGAAGGATGCATGAAACACTCCCTCTGACCTACTGATTCTCCCTTGTATTTAACATTATGAAGCAAAAATGATCTTGGGAACCATGACCTAAAGATTCCTCTTTCCCCCAAAGCATTCAGACTATTGACACCTCTTGTATAGATCACAATTCATATGAAATGGATTGTGCTCTATTCATTATTGTAGCCAGTATTCGAAATAAAATTGCTAAATTTGCTTGAGTGAATACAAATTGAAAATGCTGTTTGGGGCTTAAAGGTTCCAGGGTCACGCACTGGAGAGATCTTTGCAAAACTGGAAATCTACATGTGGCTTGGGGTAATCAAATATGTGAAGAACAGCACTGCAGAGCTACCTGAGGAGTTCAAACCAATTTATGAGAAGGCAGAGCCTTCTACAAGGATTCCAGCATACCTCCCACCTAGCCAGCTCAACAGAGATGGTAAGCATGTATGTATTGCTCCTCGCTTAGGTTCAATGCGTTGGGACTCTCTGAAATAAGATATCACACCTTCAGACCAACATGAACTGGAGAGTTTTAGTGTCCAGGCTCCATACATAGAGAAAGGTAAACAATTCTGTGGTCATTTCTTCAATTCCCTTGTCTTTTCTATAATGCATATACTGTTATCTTGCGATTTGACATTAATAGACATCTCACCTGTTTTTTTAAGACTTCAGTTATTTTCAGTTGCGAGCCCATCTATATCAGGCTCGGGGGATTCTCCCAGCTGATGAAAATGGTCTTTCTGATCCATTTGCAAGAGTGGTCTTCTCAACTCAATGCCAGACTACAAGTGTAAGTATATCTTGCACAGAATTGTGAACAAGCACTGTGGGATATGCTTCTGAAACACCAGCCTTCACACACACACACATATATTTGTATTGAATCCTAAGCCTGGCACCCTTTCTTGAGTTATCCCTTAAAAAAAATCACTTCCACGTTCCCAGCTGCCTTCCCCCTTGGAAAAAAAGATATGGATACCTGTATCACCTTCGCCAGAGAGAGAAAATTAGCTTGGTATTTGGGTGATTTTTAGTGGGAAAACTACCAGAAAAAAAAATAAACAAACCATCCTTCTGCTATTATTGGTATTTTTGAAAGTTAGAAGAAAGGTGCATGTGGTTGTGTGTCACATCTGCTTTGTTTAAACAACTATACTTTGATTTCTGTTCATTCAGATCTTGGAAGAGACATTGAGCCCAATGTGGAATGAATTACTTCTATTTGACCAGCTCATTATTGATGGAAAGAAAGAGGACTTGAAGACAGAGACACCAGTTGCTGTTATCAATATTTTTGACCACAACAAATTTGTACGTTAGTAACCCCTTAGCAGATGTGTGCAGCTACAATTGCCTCTTTATAATGGGTTGATTCTTCAGGTAGCCCCACACATGACAGCTTGATTTCCCCACAATAGTAGTGTCTAAATCGTTTGAGAAGCACCATAAGGAGTTTTGTAGGTCAGCCACAAAACCTTCTTATAGCAGGTATGAAGGAGAATGTTACAGAGACTACCTGGGGGCAGAACCACCAACATTTGAGCCCCAAATAAAACCACCATTCTATAACCCTGCTCCTGAAAACAGAATGCAGTAATTCTAAATTGCAGGAGCTGCTGATTTATTTATAGCCCAAACCTAATAACCTCATCTATCATATTAGAATCAGGTTGATAAGAGAAATTATGACAAGCAACTCCAGGAAGATGAAAATGAACAAACTGTTTATATCCAGGGTGATCTCCAG
This sequence comes from Heteronotia binoei, assembly GCF_032191835.1. Classification (NCBI taxonomy): domain Eukaryota; kingdom Metazoa; phylum Chordata; class Lepidosauria; order Squamata; family Gekkonidae; genus Heteronotia; species Heteronotia binoei. Next base: position 57,309,658 of record NC_083224.1, read on the forward strand.
CTTTCATCTATAGAGTGGTAGCAAGTGCCACCTGGGGGTTGGCAACACTTGAATCTGCTTAGTCTAATTTCAGGAGGTCCCCAGCCAACACCTAGTAGCTGGCAACATGGAGATCTACTGCACTTCAGGAGACTGCCAGTCCCCTTTGTGAGCAACTGTGGAACATTGCTTTGTACAGGAGAATTTCTAAGACTGTATTACTGTTGTTCAAAATTCCATAATTAGGTCCATTGTTCCCCTTCCCCATCCCCTGTAGGCAAGTCCTATGGAGGAACAAAGTGATATAATATGGGGGGGGGGGGGGGAGATGCCAGTTCATGTGAAAGCGACCCAGAAAAATCAATTGCTTTCTAGCATCCTTTCCACTCCCCCGCCTGCTCCTCCAGATCCAACCCATGCTGTTGGTTGCCAGATGGCTGGGATGAAAGCCCGGGGGTGGGGGGGGAGGAGAGAGGAACGGTGCTGGTAAAAAGGGTAGTTCTGTTATCACTGCCCCAACTCCTGTGCCTGCCCTTAATGAAGCTCATTCCAGTTATATTTCTCCAGACATTTAGAAATCCCTGACATGCAGAGATATCAAGGCGAGGGCCCTGCGGAGCCTTGCTCAATTCCGTAGGGCCTGCAAGACCACTCTCTTCAGCTGGCCTTCTCGTAATGTGGATCCTAGCTTATTATATCTGGTCATCATAAATTGCAAGAGGAGAACATCTAGAATATAGCACCTGGAAATGTTAGAATCTAATTAAATTGATGGTTTTAATTATAATGTTTTTAATGTAATAGCAAATATCGTGAACTGTATATTGTTGAATATAATTGGCTCTGGTTAATCTTGGGACAGCCCGGCATTCTTGCTTCTACAGCAATCGACCCTTCCCAAGCACATGGCGCGAAGCAGAGCACTGAAGCAAGGGGTCTCCAGTCAAGCAACCCGATGGCCAAAGAGGGCAGAAGGAGGCGGCACTGTGCCTAAGTAGCTGCTGGTCGACCCCTGCCCTTTGACCCACCCCAGAGACAGCCCATAGGACCAGCACCAGGTTGGGCGGGCCCCTGCTTCCCGCGCTTGGCCTGGCCCCGCCCCCTCCACCCAGCAAAAGGCTGACTTTCCTCCCTGCAGTGCCACAAACGGGGCCAGGGTTAAGTCCAGATCCCTGCTTATATTACTTCTTTGGCAATTAAAACTTGCCATCTTTTCACGTGTCATTCTATACACTAAAGAGCATCTGTGTTACATGCAGAATGTACCATGTTGAATCCTCAGCGTCTTCCATTTAAAAGAAAAGGTAATAGCTGATATGAAAAACTTCAAGCCTGGAGAGCTGTGGCCATCTTTCTTGTGAGTGGGAATTTGGGAGAGAAAGCTGAGTAATTAAAGCAATAGGAAGGCTAGAATTGGCTAGCATTAGGTGCCCAGTTTTGAATATACTTTGCATGAGGCTACAAAGGCAAGACTGTGGGACAACAGAGACATAGTGCTAGAAGCTATTCATTGAGATACTGTAGGAGGTCACTGAAGTCCGTGTGAAATATCCATTGGTAACTTTGATAAATAATTTGCATCCTAAAATAATGTTTTTGCATTGAGTTTCTGTTCCCTCTTTTAGGGCTCCCCAGAATTCCTTGGCCGAGCTTTTGCTGCTCCACAGGTGAAGCTGGCAGATGAGCCATACAGCAAACCTGCTCTCCAGTTTTTTGATATTTATAAAGGACATAGAGCAGCTGGGGAATTAATTGCTGTCTTTGAGCTGATTGAACTGGATTATAGTGGCTACTTGGAGGTGAGCAGAATCTGAACGTATAACACAGAGGAGCTACATGGTTGATTGAATGGGTTATGGCTCATTTACTTTAGGATGTTCTTGCTGGGCACTGGATGTGCAATAAATCATGTGTATTAAGGACACTTGCCATAACAGATGTACTTGCTTTTATCATATTCAACTGGCAGAGGAGCATTTATGGTAGTTTCTCACTGCACTAATGATCAGGGCTGAGTTTCGCTGGAGAATTTTGATCTTCAATGAACTAGGACTCAGACTGCAATTTTTAGACAAAGTTCAGGCTTAGAAACATGAAGTTAAAAAAATAAAGAAACAAGTGCCTCGGAGCATGTACTAAGTGTCCTTCTCTCACTGTTGAATAATCACAGTCAGATCCTATGTTTAAGTTTAAGTTTAATTTGATTTATACCCTGCCCTCCCTGCCAAGGCGGACTCAGGGTGGCTTACAACATAAAACAATGATCGCAGTCATAAAATCAATAAAATAATTAAAGTCATTAAACAATATAAATTAAAAACAGTATACAGTTGGTGCTAGATTAGATGTTGCTCATTCTCAAGACGACAGTTGTTCCAGGATTCTTCCAGGATTCTCCTACAGTCAACTGAAGGCTTGCCAGAAGAGGTCTTACAGGCCTTGCGGAACTGAGCGATGTCCCGCAAGGCCCTAACCTCTTCCGGCAATTGGTTCCAGCAGGAGGGGGCTGCCATGGAAAAGGTCTGATTCCTGATGGTCGACAGTCTCACCTACTTCAGCCTGGGGATCACTAGGAGATGTTGGGATCCAGATCTCAGCACTCTCTGGGGAACATGTGGGGACAGACAATCCCTCAGATAACTGGGTCCTTGGCCATATAGGGCTTTAAAGGTAATAATAACCAGCACTTTGTAACGAATCCTATATAGACCCTATATAGTTGGTACTATGGAAAAGGGTTTCTGGATCAGCAGTTCTGAATCCCAGGTAGATGAGATCTGACAGCTTTGCTTCTAGAAATTAATCATTGGTTATGATTGTGATTGTTGGCTAAACTGACCTTATGGGTCAATATTTCTACTTGGATGTGGAGCAAACTATTATACATCTGTGTGGCCTCACTCCTCTCTTTTGTCCAGCCATCAGTGCCTCATGATGTTGAGCCCAAAGAGCCAGAATACTTAGGGGACCCTCGCTCTGGACGATTCATTATACCTGAGGGAATCCGACCAATTCTTAAGGAGTTTCGCATAGAGGTAAAATGATTCCTGCTTTTTCCTTAAGAATTTTTTTTAGTGAATAATTTATTTTAACTTTACAACATATTTCAAGTATTGGTGGGGGTGGGAATTACTCTCATAACTGGGCATTAATATCACCTTTTATCAACTTCCTCATACATAAATAGTGGTAAACGGGTTGTACAATCTAAAGCAAAATTTTCATGTTTGCTTCTGATTGCACTCATGCAGCACAGTAGTACTATCTGTGGTGAAATGGCACCTTATCCCATGGATAACTTCTATATAAACATGACAAAATGTAAGATAAAATGCTCAGTTTTCATTCTGTTAATGCTTGAATGCTAGTTTACTAGCCTTCTCAGTTGTACAGAGATTGCGGAACAGCTTATTTTAGCCTTTTCAGCCTGTCTGAGGTAAGTCAGACTACCAAAGAGTGACTGGCCCAAGGCCACTCAGAGCTTTACAGCACAGTGGGGATTTGAACCAGTGTATCCCAGATCCTTGTTCCATGCTTTAACCACAACACCAAAGCTGACTTTTTCTTTTATGTACTTAATGACATTAATTACAAGCAAAGTTACAATGGCCTTTTCATTCAGTTGGTGTCTTACTGTGGTCACGCTGTCTCACATTCAAAGCCTAATCTGGACCATGCTCCCCAAGAGAAAAGGAAAAATAGTAGTCTTCTTAATCTGAAGAAGGACAGTATCAGCCAGCATCATAATGCCCCTGTATAAATCGATGGTGCGGTCTCATTTGGAATACTGTGTACAATTCTGGTCACCGCACCTCATAAAGGATATTATAGCATTGGAGAAAGTCCAGAAAAGGGCAACTAGAATGATTAAAGGTTTGGAACACTTTCCCTATGAAGAAAGGTTAAAATGCTTGGGGCTCTTTAGCTTGGAGAAACGTCAACTGCGGGGTGACATGATAGAGGTTTACAAGATTATGCATGGGATGGAGAAAGTAGAGAAAGAAGTCCTTTTCTCCCTTTCTCACAATACAAGAACTCGTGGGCATTCAATGAAATTGCTGAGCAGTCAGGTTAAAATGGATAAAAGGAAGTACTTCTTCACCCAAAGGGTGATTAACATGTGGAATTCACTGCCACAGGAGGTGGTGGCGGCTACAAGCATAGCCAGCTTCAAGAGGGGATTGGATAAAAATATGGAGCAGAAGTCCATTACTGGCTATTAGCCGCAGTGTCTGTATATGCAATATTTAAATATATATATTGGCCACTGTGTGACACAGAGGGCGTTTTCGCACTGACCTTCAAGTGGTGCGACCACCCTCCTCACGCCGGCGGATCTGCAGGGATTTCGCACCAGAAGCGCCGGCGCACCCAAAAGAGCCGGCGACTTCCGTCGCGAAACCAGCTCAAACGTTTTCCTGCTTCTTGGCGGTTTCCGTTTGAGCTGGTTTCGCGACGGAAGTCGCCGGCTCTTTTGGGTGCGCCGGCGCTTCTGGTGCGAAATCCCTGCAGATCCGCCGGCGTGAGGAGGGTGGTCGCACCACTTGAAGGTCAGTGCGAAAACGCCCAGAGTGTTGGACTGGATGGGCTATTGGCCTGATCCAACATGGCTTATGTTCTTATGATTTGCATCTCATCATAGCCAGAGTTACACACTTCTAAGGGGCTTCAGTGGACTTGCTTCAGAAGGCAATGCTAGTTTCCAGAGGAACTAAACTGATATATTTCTAAAAGCTTCCTTTTGTGGCAAAAAACTTTTATTTCTGTTGGGGATGATAGACTAAAGCTGGAGGTGACAACTCTTTATTGTGGTCTAGTGACTTAAAGTCTGGGACAGCTAGGTAAATACCACATCCCCAGAAAACTTCTAGTTGCTATTGAATTCTGTTGGATACTCATACAAATATTATCCTACCAATTTTTTTTAATCAGGTTATGTGCCCATATCTCATATATTAGTGACATGATTTCAAAGAAGCCTTGTCATGAAAGTAGACAGTAAGAATTCTCCTCACTTTCAACTCATTTACAAGTCTGCAATATATATTAAACAGGAGGAGACTTTCTGATATATGAGATATTTTAATGCATTGCATGTGGCAATTACATTTATATTAATCAAAAATTATATTCATAATCTGGAATTTTCTATTGATGGAAAAAATCACTTCTTCACTATGTGTCTCCACTTCAACCCTAAACCATGACTTGTTCATCTCCATTTGGTTTCCTCTCAATGAACACATTTCTCACAACCCCTCTCTATTCAACTTTTCTTCCCCTATAGATATTCTAGTTTTATAATCTTACTTTTCCTTCCCTCTCTACTCCCTTCCTCCTGTTTATTTTTGTTATCTTTTGCTTTTCCTTTTTTAATGGTTATTTTACATGCGGTTAGTTTACAATATAAACGTGGTCATTTCTTCCTTATTACTCCTGTTATGACTTATTATCTTTCTGATGCTTATTTAACTGCTTAATCCTCATTTTACCGTCACCTCTTCATGACGGTATTAACTCAATCTGCAACCTACTGAGGCACTGTTTTAGTTCCTGTCTGTAAATCACATTTGCCATTAATCTTACATATGACTGTTAAAATTTTGGTTATTATTCGCATTGACTCCTGTAACCTGATCACGATATTGTACTATGTATGGTTTTGCATTTTTTCAATAAACTTGTAAAATTTTTTGAAAAAAATTATATTCATCAAAAAAATTTCTGTTGGAACACTGAAGAAGGCAGTTAGCCAACACATTTGGTGTTTTTTGTCATATCATAGTCTTTGACCAACGGAATAAGTACAGTAGAGCGGGACCGAATCTAAGAACATAACATAAGAACATAAGAGAAGCCATGTTAGATCAGGCCAATGGCCCATCCAGTCCAACATTCTGTGTCACACAGCGGCCAAATATATACACACACACACACACACACATACACACTGTGGCTAATAGCCACTGATGGACCTCTGCTCCATATTTTTATCTAACCCCCTCTTGAAGGTGGCCATGCTTGTGGCCGCCACCACCTCCTGTGGCAGTGAATCTACATGTTTTTTGAGGGGGGGGGTAAAATTAAAAAATGGTGCCCCCTTTTGAGCCATTTTATCTTATGGTCCCATAGGATACAATGGACTCCATACCAAATTTGGCGCCCCCCCTCTGTTGGCACCCGGGGCAAGCACCCCCCTCTGCCTCCCCACTAGATCTGGCCCTGCAGTAGAGCAATTTTTATGTTATATGTGTAATTTATAGATAATTAAAGCTCATTTTAAGTTTTTTAAAATTATATTTATTTTGTTTGCTTAATTAATCTTTTTTGGCTGATTTATTTTTAGAGTTGAGGTTTTTTCCTCTTTTTTCTTTTGAGGATTGCTTAATTAATCCTCTTTGTGTATTTTACCACACCATCCTTGCAATTGGTATTACAGGATACGACAAAATTTAGGATAATTAGATTATTCAGCCTGTTCTGAAACATTTTTGACTTTAATATTTTCTCTATTTTATTCCTTTCTTTCCATGTTCTGATAATCTTATGCTTGCAGACTGCAGCGTAGCTGCTAGGCTGCATGAGCAGAGTTTGTTTCCCTGGATGGGAAGAGTCAGGCGGCGCCCTTTTTGGCGCACAGAGAAAAAGTCGGGGAAAAAGGCGAGAAAAAGTTAGACTGTCAGATCTGTGCTCCTCGTCGGCTCCTTCGTCTTAGCAGACGATCAGCCCTCCCGCCCGCCCTTCATGTTATGTGGGCAATTTGCTGGTTGCCTCCTTGGAGAAGCCGGGTAGGAATTTTTTACACCTTGGCTGATTGGCAGTGGCTGGGGTGCGTTTTTTGCCTACCCTACATAGCAATGCAGTGGATTGAGGATTTGGCTATCGGGAGGCGCTATTAAATAGGCGGTCACTTTAGTGTCAGGTTTTGGGGGTTTAGGGCACTATACGGCTAGGGGAGGACTGTGAAACATCCCCCTTTTGGGGAATTTGGGGTCTGGCATGATCAGCCTTCGGGTTTGAAGACCCAGGTTTGGAGAATGCAGACTGTCAGGGAGGCTCAGCTAGAGGGTGCCTTTCTGGCGAGACATGCATCTGGGTTTGGGCCCTCTGGTGCATGCCTCCCTGCTGGGCCTGCCTGGAGGGAGCTGAATAACACTCAGCTCCGGCTGGGGGGCTGGGTCTCTTGCCCGTTAATGGCAGGGGAGCGGTCGCGGTGACCCCTAGCCCTGGCCAGGCCGCTGGTGGGGTACCCTTGCTGTTTATTAGAATATTGAATAAAGTGGCCCAATTTTATACCAATACTCTGTGTCTGACTCTTTATTCTGTCCTTGGGGAGCAAACATGATTATGAAGAAAGTCTTGGGATTAGGTTTGGTAATTCATAATCTATTTCTGGAAGTTCAGTAAAGAAATCTAGCAGAGGAACACGGCCATCAGATCTAAATTCGTGTTCTAAAACAGGATCATTGACAGTCATTTAATACTAACAACAGGGGACAGAAATGAGAAGGTGTATCTCATATTTGCCCCTCTGTGTTTCTGTTTGTGGCCTTAGTGGGCAATTATTATGTTTCCTATTTCTTAGATCTTATTTTGGGGTCTGAGAGACTTGAAACGTGTGAACTTATTTGAAGTGGACCAACCACAGGTGATAGTTGAATGTGCTGGGAAGAAAGTAGAATCAGAAGTGATAACATCATTCAAAGAGAACCCAAATTTCACTGAACTAGTCAAATTTGTTGATGTGGTGAGTATGAACTTAAGGAGGGACATGAGGGATAGATTTTAAAGAATGGATGATAATAGGGTTGCCAATCCCCAGTTGGGGGTAGGGGATCCCCTGGCTTGGAGGCCCTCACCCCACTTCAGGACTATTAGAAAGTGTGGGGGGCAGTTTTGAATGTCAGCTGGGCACTCCATTATTCTCAATGGGGACTGGTCTCCATAGGGTATAATTGAGAATCAATCTGTGGATATCTGGGGCTCGGGCAGGGGCTGTTTTTGAGGTAGAGACACCATTTTCTGCATAGAGACTCTTCTAAAAATCCTCCAAATTTCAAAAACATAGGACCAGGGGGTCCAGTTCTATGAACCCCAAAAGAAATGCCCCTGTCCTCCATTACTTCCTATGAAGGGGAGGCATTTAAATGGAGTGCTCTCCCTTTAAATGTGATGGCCAGAACTCCCTTCAGAATTCAGTTGTGCTTGTCACAACCTTGCTCCTGGCTCCACCCCCAAAGTCCCCAGATTTCCTGAGTCAGACCTGGCAATCCTATATTGGTAGCTTTCCCTCATATGCTTAGCAGAACAGATTGAAGCAAAGCATGGGGCTGACCAGCGGAAACTCGCTTTGGTTTCATTGAGTTAGATCCAGCTGGAAATTGCCCTTCCTGCTTCTTCTGTCTGTGGAGTCACCATGACACAAGAGAAAGGAGGAAATGACTTTGGCTCCCTTCCCTGCCCTCACTGTTGCACACTGACCCAAATGTGGCTCCTGTGACTCTGGGAATCAGTTTCCCTGTGATTGAAAATGGCTGCTAGGGGGAGGGAAAATGAGGATAATCTGCAATCCTTATCTGAACAGATGGCTGGATCCAATCTACTATATTTTAAAAACAGATTTCTGAAATACCTTCAGTCAAGTAACCTTGAGCTTTCCATATTACTGATGGAAATTACTCAATTAATTGCATGAATAGAACCATCTGCACCTATTACAAAATTCAGAATGACTGCAAGAGGTTACAGGAGAGCTATGAGTCTTTACTATTGTACTTGTGGAAGGTCCCATAAAAGTTTGTTGCCTTTAAAAGCTTAATTTGCAATGAAAGGAGTAATCTCTAAACTGCAGTAGTCTTCTACAATCTAATTTGTGATTCTTTATTGGTCTCTTTCACAGGAGCTCCCAGAGCAGGTATATTTGCACCCACCCCTGAGTATCTTTGTGGTGGAGAAGAGGGCTTTTGGGCGTACTGTCATGGTGGGAACTCACATAGTGTCACATATTATGAAATTTGCTCCTAAAGAGATAGATGAGTTTGAAGATGAGACAGACACCCCACCCAAAAGTGAGTCTTTAGAATATAAAATTCTTTGGTTCCAGCTGGAAACAGTATTAATGCCAATTAACTTGTCACCTGCTCTGTCATCAGGTGGCTTTAACCATTTTATTGTCATGTTCTATTGATCTTGTTTGATTTTGTTGTAATCCACCTGGAGCCTGTTCACAGGTTAGTGCGGAATATAACTTCCCTTAAATAAATAAATATAATGTTTTGGGACACCTGTGGATTATTGGTGATAATATGGTTGTCATGACATTCTATGCTACCGCCTTAGGATGTGGAACCCTGCACCTAGTATTAGATCACACTTACTCCACTCTCCGTTGTCATATCCAGCTTCTTGTCACCAATTTGTCAAGAATCACTAGAGTTGCAGAAGGTCAACAAGAGCCATGCAGAAAATATTAAGACCAGTTACATCCAGGAAGCATACTATGAAAGAAATAATGGCTTGGATCCACCAAAGCGTTTCTGAAAATGGATTTTCACCTGCAGAGCATAACTTTCCCCCCTTCTACTTCAGCTCAGTTCAGAACACTCCAAAATGCTTCTTGGAGTCCTCTATGAGGAAGGTGAGAAAGTCACGCTCTGCAGGCAGTAATCCTTCCATCTGCAGAAACATTCCAGTGGATCTGAGCCAATATGTTGTAATACAAATATAAGAGATAAGAAAGTTGTATGGGCAACCTGAATTTTGACCGATTCCTCACTAGCAGTTGGTCTGCCCCCTGTCAGTTCCCCACAAGTTGCTGCACTGGCACATTTTGACCCATGGCTCCCTAAAATTTCCCCTGCAGCTTCCTGGTCTGTTTTTTTTTTTTTTTAGCGCTCTGGAAGCCATGAGGGAAATTGGAGGGAACTGCATGTCAAAACGCACCCACACAGCAACTGTGGAGAATTGATTGCTTAAGCTGGGGAGAGCAGAAGCCTGGGGGTGGAGCAACTGCTAGTCAGGAATTTGTTCCTGAATTTGCAGTCTTACTGTCAGAATCATTCACTTAGAGCAGGGGTGTCAAACTCATTTGTTAGGAGGGCTGGAGCTGACATGGATGAGACCTTGTCAGGCGGGGTCATGTGTGTCATAAAATGTAATGTCAGGTAGCAGAGATATAAACTTTATAAAGGACACAGACAAACACAATTTTGTATCTTTCCCATCATGTGATTGGGGGAACTGGACAATGGAAACTCTGGTTCTTTTCCTCCCTCTCCAGGGGATGAGGAGGGGGAGGAGCTTCAACCAATAGAAGAAAAAGAGGCCCAGTAGCTCTGTTGTGCAATTGAGGGAGCCTGGCAAAACAAGTTCTCCCTCCTCCCCTTCCTTCCCAAGGGAGGAGCCTCAGAGAAAGAGAGGAAGGAAGAGAGAAGGAGAAGACTTATTTGTGGGCCTGATAGGAACCCTCCAGGGGCCTAATCCGGCCCCCAGGTTGCACATTTGACACCCCTGACTTAGAGAATTATAGATATGGTATGGACATACGGGAAATTACAGAATTTTATGATGGGCCAGGCAATGTATCTCCAACATTCTCACTAGCTAATTAAAGAAATGCTATGTGTGGTTGATATAAACTCACAAGTGAAGTAGAAACAGTATGCCAAACACAGACTTATTTTACTGATATACATGATCTATGCCATTCTGTTTTAGCACGGAAAGCCTCAGCTCGACCTAACATCTCTAAAACGGTGCAGAACCTTGGTGCAACGGCTGGCCATACTGTGATAAACATTGGTGCAGCAGCTGGAAAGACAGTAATAAATATTGGTGCAGCTGCTGGTGACTTGGGTAGCAAAGCAAATCCCCTTAAGCTTGTAAAGGTAAGCATTTGGGAAAATCCAAATGTACACTGATTTTGCTATTCTAGACAAAATCTGCTTGTTTGTATTTATACATGTTGCAGAAAGTGGTTTTCCACAAAGCTGAACCAACCAGAAGAGTAACGTGTTTTATGATGGGTAGACCTTAGATATAATGTTGAAATGCAGAATATAAACAAATGGATGAGGTCAGTCCCTAGACAAAAGAATAAATAGACATATATCTGACAGTATAAACCACAACACACACACACACACACACACACACACAAAAACAGTGGGAGAACATTTTAATCCTCCAGGTCATTCCATTGCTGAATTGCTGACCTATGAGTGGCAGTCCTCAAACAAAGAAACTTAAAGCAGAAATTACAATGTGAGATTGCTGAACTTTAGTTCATTCACAAGTTCGCAACAATGGACATAGGATTCTTATCTCATTGCAGATGCTAATTGTCTGTCCCAAATCATTCCCTTTCTGCTCTAATCAAGCTGATCAAGTTTGGCTATGAACATCAACTTGTTCATGATAATGAAAATCAAAGTAGGCTGTAAAGAGCTCCAAAAGGAACTCTCCAAACTGACTAAATGTGTAACAAGATGACAAATGAGATTCATGAGTAAATGTAAAGTGATATATTGATGAGATCTGAATAGTCTGTGACTTTTCATGGGAAGAAATCTTGCAATATGGTGGATAGCTAAATGAAAATGTCAATTCAGTGTCCAGCAGCACTGAAAAAGACAAACTCCCTTTTAGGAATTTCTAGGAAAGGGGTTAAAAATAACACGTATTGTGGCTACATATGGAGACTACTTGCCCCATCTCAAAAAAAGATATCTTAGAGCAGGGGTCCCCAAACCATTTTGAGCCTGCAGGTCCTTTTGGGATTCCAACACAGTGTGGTGGCCACAGCCACAAAATGCCTGCTACAGAAGGCAGAGCAAGCTTGTTTGGGATTGGTACCCATGCCCCACACTCACTTCAAGAGCTAAAGCAGCTGCTGGTAAGCCCATGAGAAGAGGCCACTGAGAGCATCGGTGGCAGGATCCAAGAGTGGAGGAGCAATATCCCGACCTGCTGCAAAACCAGGAGGCTGGGAGACATGGTGGCAGCAGAGCAGCCAATGGGAAGAGGTGTGGCCAGGCCCACTATAGAATGCCTAGTACTGAGGCCGGATCTAGGGGGGGCAGAGGGGAAGTGCTTGCCCCAGGCATCGATGGGGGGGGCCCAATTGGGTATGGAGTCCATTGTATTCTATGGGACCATAAGATAGAATGGCCTGAAAGAGGGCATTATTTTTTAATTTTGCTCCTCCTCAAAAAACATGTAGATCCGGTCCTGCCTAGTGCAGGCCATGTCAGTAGGAGCTTTTGGGAAGGGAGCAGGCAGCAGTAGCCAGTGTGGTCTGAGAATGTGGTCCTTTAAGATAGCCCAAGAAGATGGGGCAGGGGGCAGTTTGGAGCCCCATTGACCTTGAGTCTTTATATTCTCCCAGTCCATGACAGGGGAGAGTTGGGGAGACCAAGAATATGCTTTTATCAGAAGACCCTTTAGAAGTGAACAGTGATTCATGAAAGCTCATACCCTACCATAAATTTTGTTAAACTTTAAGGTGCTACTGGACTCTTACTTTTTTCTACTGCTACAGACTAACTAACATGGCTACCCATCTTTACCACTATGGCTGTGATCACACACACTAAATAATGCACTTTCAATCCACTTTAAATGTACTTTCCAACTAGATTTTGCCAGTTCACATAGTAAAATCCAGTTGGAAAGTGCACTGAAAGTGGATTGAAAGTGCATTATTTAGTACGTGTGATCATAGCCTATCAGTGGTGATTAACGATGATACTAAATACTAAACTTTGTGTTCTGAATGCCACTTACGGGAGAATGAAAAGTGGGTTGGGGAGCTGCTGGATAAAAATATCTGAGATTTAGTGCAACAGGACTTTTCTTAGTGTTACACATGTCTGTGATAGGTTTACTTCCACTGTTCTTTATTCTTAGGCACCTTTGAAAAAAATACCTATTGATAAACTGATACCAACACAGGAAGAATTTGAGGAGGAGAAGCCTGAAATGGAAGAACTGGATTGGTGGTCTAAATATTATGAATCATTAAAGGAAATGAATGATCAGGTAATACATTGTTAGTTTTATTATAGCATATTCTATTTGCATTTGCACTGTAATGTGTGGCTATGTGAAGTAAATGGGGAAGACGTAATTAAGGATGTTATCCAATAAGTGCAGTATTCTCATACGAACTGGAGAAGCAGAGGGGATGTTGAATCCTCATCAAGGGCAGGATGAAAAACTGATCTTTGTTGATTTATTAATCTACAAAATGTAAGAATAAATAATTTGTTGATTTATTAATCTACAAATTTTAAAAAGAAATAATGATCCTTTACAAACAACAGCATTTCTCTAGGAAAGCACACCTGCATTTTTTTTTTTTTTGCTAGAGCCATACTGTTAGAAAAACAGCGTGAGGGAAGCAGAAATAAAAGGAATGACCATTGCATTCTAGGCTGCTTGAAGACCCATCTCCAGTATTCCCTTCACTGTGGAGTTTTATGCTTTAGGCGCATGTATTTATTTAATTTATACGCTGCCTTTCTCCACAATGAGAACTCAAAGCAGCTTACATCATTCTCCTGCTCCTCTATTTTTGTTTCTGCACAACTGCTATATTTTTGTGAGGTAGGTTAGTCTGAATGTGTGTGACTGGCTCAAGATCTCCCAGCAAGCTTCCACAGCAGAGTGGAGACTTGAATTTGGGGCTCACAGATCCTAGTCCAGCACTCAAATGCAGGAGTCCATACCCATTATGAACATGTGAACTTCTCTTGGATTTTGACAAAGGGTAATGGGCACAAGCACAAGCTGCTGCCACAGGAGGCAGAGCCAGCCACAAAATAGTTACCTCAGGAGGAAGCACAAGTGTCAAGGGAGAATAGGGGTATTTTTAAAAATGCACTGGGAAGGAGACAGAAAGAGCATAAAATCAATATTGTGGTGGTAGCTGCTGCTGAAACATTTTAATCTGCACAGCCAGTTGGATCTCCAGTGGCCAATCAAAAGCCCTGCTGGGCAAGATTCCTACCTGGCCCCACCTACTCTCTAAAATCCCTTGGTGGGCTTTACAAATAGTTTGGTGGGTGCCATGGCACCCATGGGCACCACAATGGAGACATCACTGTACCTCACTGGCTGTCAGAAAGAAGCCTGAGAACTGCTCACCCATTTCTGTACCTCAAAGAATGAAGAATTCTTCAGTAAACTTGGGTCTCCTATCTAAAGACTCCCAATAAGGCTCTTCTTCCTTCACTCAGCACTTTTTCCTCAGGGTATTGCCTTCACCAGCAAACAATTTCTAATAGATTTTGGCTCTGTCTGCTATGAGTGCTTATGAGGCCTATCTCACCACATTTGGTGGCACACACAAAATAATTATTTGATCCTCTTTATGCAAATAATGGGTTCCTTTTCTTGTGTTTCTTTTTCCAGTTATGGGACCTAGGCAGATTGCAAGTATAATTTTTTTAAAAACCATTTTTAGTCAGTAAGCAAATTGATAGTTATGATAAAATCCGAGGAGACTTAAATCCAATGACTGGAGATGTGAACAGGCAAGACAGATCTTTCTACAAACTTGAAAAGGGCCATTGGTTTGCTGAAAAATGTGAAATCTTAAAAAAAGGGGAAAAAACACTCCCAAAATTGGGGGATTTAAAAAACCTCAAAAAGTAGCTTTAAGCAATGGATTTCCCTGAGTGACTGTTGCTAGGCAACCACTATTTCAGGCTGAGGTTTTGTGAGTAAAAAGGCAGAGGACAGAGTCCTTTCCAGGCCAATTTTTGGGTTTTAAGGGAGGACTCGTAGGTCCCAGACCTTAGGGTTGCCAGCTCCAGGTTAGGATATTTCCTGGAGATGTGGTGGAATCTGAGGACACGGTTTGGGGATGGGAGAGGCCTCAGCCAAATACAGTACCATAGAGCCCACTTTCCAAAGCAGTAATTTTCTTCAGGGGGACAGATCTCTGTCATTTGGAGTTGTTGTAATTCTGGGATGTTTCCAGGTCCCATCTGGAGGTTGGCAACCCTAGGTATAGAAGCAACCTTTAGGTGACTTGATACTGTGACTCAACTAGGCTTGGCTACTATTCAACAGCAGTCACCTTATGAAAGCCAGTGTGGTATAACAGTTAGAGCTTCAGAGTAGGGGCTGGGAGACCCAGGTTCAAATCCCCATCTTCCTGTGGAAGCTCACAGAGTGATTCTGGGCCAGTCACATACTTTCAGCCTAATCTACCTCACAGGATTGTTGTGCAGATAAAAAGGAGGAGAGAGGAATAATGCAAGCTGCTTGAAGAAAGGTGAGTATAAATTAAGTAAATAAAGAGTAGATGTAGCCAAAGATGGGAGGTAGATATAATGGTGTAGATGGTGTATGGCTGAGAAGCAGAGAATGGGGCAGAGAAAGGGGAGTAGATATGAAGATTGCAAGAGGAGGGGAAAAGGAAATAGTGTGGGGAGGGTGATACAGGGCGAGGTGAGATCTCCCCCCTCCCAAGTCCTTGATGGGGTTCCATAACAGGAATGTGAACCTGGCCCAGCGGCCACCACCACACCGTGGTGCCACACTTTTCCAAGGTAGAGACTGTGGGGTGGGAAGCTGAAGATAGAGGGGCAGATAAAGTTAGGTAGGTTGTTAGGTGGCAAGGACATAGGGTTACCAATTCCAGGTAAGGAAATATCTGGAGATTTGGGAGATGGAGCCTGGAGAGGGTTTGAAGTGGGGAGAGACCTCAGAAGGGTCTAATGCCCCAGACTCCACCCTCCAAAGCACCCATTTCCTCTATGAGAACTAGGTTTGCCAGCTTCCAGTGGGGGCAGGAGATCACCCAGAATTACAACTGATTTCCAGATGACAGAGATCAATTCCCCTGGAAAAAATAGCTTCTTTGGAGGGTGGAGTCTATGGCAGCATACTCTGATGAGGTTGCTTCTGTCCCCAAGGCTCTACTGCCCTAATAACAGAACCTTTGCTAAGACAGTGAAATGGTAGAGACTGAGTGTAATAATTTGATTTTGATGTCATTTTATAGTCCTTTAGTGATGAAGAGGATGGTGACAATGATGACCCCAGTGATCCAGGTAAGTTCTTTGTACTTGCCAAAACTCTTCATATTCACTCTGCTTTTCAAAAAAACCTCTGCATCCCAGAGCTATGTTTTGCATTGGAAGTTATGGGAAATGCCAAGCAACTTTTGCAAAATCAAATGCCTTTGCAAGCTACCAGTACTACCTTTGCAATCAGCTGATTTGCACATGTATTGATTGAGCAGATATGATGGATGGGCCAGACACAGAGTCAAGCACTGTCTGGCAACACCTAATTCTCAGCAATGTCAGTTCTGTGTCCCACAACGGGCTGTCTTCGGAAATCTCTCAGGAATTCTGCCAAGCAAAACTGAATTGCTTCTTTCAAATATCCTTGTACTCTTCACAAACCCCGAGAACCTTTTGTAGATTAATAGGAGCCATTCCACAAAACTCCCTATCCCTTTCTTTCTGTTTATAACTTGCTGTCCTATAGCAATGATATCTTCCTGAATAAGGCAGAATATATCCCATTAATATCTCAGTATTATATTTAAAAGGAGGGAACCTAAATGTTGCTTCTCTGGACATGGATGCAGAAGATGAAGTAATAGTTGCAGCTGAGCCAGTTCGTCCCAAAAGGAAACTCATAGCCACGTTAAAGGTAAATCTTAGAGAACACAGTCCTATCATACCCCATACAGGGCTGGCCCGAGGGTGCCTGACACCCCAAGCAGACTCGCTGCGCTGTGCCCCCTCCGCAGTGCCTCCCTCCCCTCTGTCCCCTCTGACCCCCTCCCTTCTTTTATTTGCGGTGCCGCAATTCTAGCCACTGCATCACATTAATTAGTTCTCAGACTGCTTGCAAAGTCAAAAACTGAACCTTTTGACAGATTATAAATTCTAAACTTTTAAGGTATTTCACAGAAACTT
Organism: Heteronotia binoei; assembly: GCF_032191835.1. Classification (NCBI taxonomy): domain Eukaryota; kingdom Metazoa; phylum Chordata; class Lepidosauria; order Squamata; family Gekkonidae; genus Heteronotia; species Heteronotia binoei. Next base: position 57,326,577 of record NC_083224.1, read on the forward strand.
TGCAAACAGTTTGGGGATGGGTTCTTATACAGTTAGGACTCCTGTTGTGTGACATTTGGGGTAATTGCCTGCTTATGCCAAGATTCTTCTGCAACTGTTCTGGGACACTGTTATGGCTTTCTTGCCAGACAAGAACATATGGGCTTCCTTGTGCTCTTCAGAGGCCACACACTTAACAGTTTATCCTGATACACATATATACTTGACTTTTCAATGAAGATTTCAGAGAACATTAAAGGGGAGTAATGTGTTGATTCTTCTGTGGTGCATTGGCTGATATTAGTTATTGTTTTCGCAGGAGAGCCCTAAAATTTAACATGCCTCTTATTTCAGATTTATAATTCAGAGCTGGAAAACGAGTTTGACAATTTTGAAGACTGGCTATATATTTTTCCACTTCATCGTGGGAAAGCAAATGAGGATGAAGATGGAAATGAGGAAGATAACTTGGTGGGGAAATATAAGGTAGATAAGTAATCTGAATTTGATAAAAATGTATAGGAACTTATCAGCAAATAGTATGCCTTAATGAATCAAGTATTCAAAAAGGTGGCTAAAATATTTATCTGTGTTAAATTGTTTTCTGAACATTCTCCAGGATATAAACACATTAATGATTTGAAGGTTGCATCCAACAAAGTATGAACACAGCAGTGTCAGTTTTATTCAAGGTATAAGCTTTCTTTGGATCTGAGGAAGTGTGTGTGCACATAAAAACTCGTACCTTGAATAAAACTTTGTTAGTCTTAAAGGTGCCAGTGGACTCAAACTTTGTTCTACTGCTTCAGATCAACACAGCTGCCCACCTGGATCTTTCTTTGTGTATATTGCAGAACTGTAATTGTATGTTCACTGGCCTACTTGCTTGTGATTTTTATCATTGGTAGCACTTTATATTTTGGGGGTAAAATGTCCCAGGCTGGATCCCACCCGCTCTTCTGCTGACAGACAAGGGAGAGATCCCTTTTGATGACTGAAAAGGCTATGCTAGGCATACTGGGGCCCACAGAGCAAAAGTTCCATGGGATAGGAGCTGCGGTGAGAAGTGGAACTAGGTGAAATTGAACCAGATTGCTGGCAGGATTCAGAAAGGATGACATAGATCGACATATTCTTGTTTCATCTCTCTATTGCAGGGTTCATTCTATGTTTATCGGGCTGAAGAGGCAGGAGCAGAACACAAGATCTCCCAAGGCATCCCCAGAAACAGGCCTATTAAGGTCCTTGTCCGAATTTACATAGTTAAAGTAAGTATTCTTAGCAATATCTTGATTGTAATATGCTTTCCATTCAGGAGGAAACATGCCCTAATAATCATGACTGCATAAGACAGTGAGATGCAGGGCAAGGAGTCTTCTTCCTTACATCCTGGAGTTTTGTCTTCAGATAGTGTGATTTGTGGCTGAGTGTTTCTAAATTATTTTAGAAATTCTAAATGAACTTTTAAAGGATATATTTATCCCTTTAGAATTCTAATAACAGCGTGGGAAGCTCAGGAAATGAGTAGACATTGGATGGTTTAACCCACCTTCCTACATTACCTCAGTCTAAATTGCAGCAGTTAAATGTATACAGGCTGACGGAGATCTGTGATCTTTCTCACAGCTGATGCAGCCACAATTAGAATATTCTGAATTTTGTGGAGCCATCACTTACTTTAGTATACCATGAATATAATAATTTTCCTTATTTCACAACTGTACATAGAAGATCCCTTATTTTTTTCTTTTGAGAAAACTCAGGCTTTTTTCAGGATCTGAGAATTCATCCTTTTTGGGGGTTAGGGAGGAATTCTGTTCAGGTTGGATTGGCTAATTACCTTTATTATGATTTTGCCATGTACTCTGCCTTGCATGGCAGGGCGTTCTGAACCCATGGGCCCTGAAGGGACCTTATTGTAGAACATGCGTAACAGGTTCTCTGGAGAGGCAGTATAGAAGTTTTCTAAGTAAACAAACAAACAAACTTAAATTCTTCTGCTCCATGCTTGTGGCACTCTAGTCTGGCTGATTGAAATTTATTTGTTGCATGTGTGAGCATGCACACCTAATGTGTGGCTGACAGTGCATCATGAAGTTGCAATTAGCTCATTTTGGTCCCTTCTAGCTCTATGGTTCTGCGTTTTGATTGTGCAGTACCTAATTGTATGTCATGCCCGGGATTCTTCTGCAATAGTAACTGTTCATGATAAACCCAAAACCTCATGAAGCTTCTGACAAACCTGAGGAATGCTCCTGACCTTTGGGTGGCTGCTGTATGGCTTTGTGCCCTGTCGTATGTAAAAAGTCAGTGCAAACATCGCAAATTTAACTTACCTTGACTATTTACTTAGAACATCAACTAAAATTAGTCTCCACCCTTGTTAATATAGAGGATCATTATGTTTGTTCTTTACTGCTGGCCTTTTAAGGGACCTTACTGCTTTGTCTAATGTCAGAGAGATATTTGATCAACTTCTAGCCTTTGTGCTTCTCCCTCTCCCCATTAAAAATTACCAGATACTAGCCATGGTCTGTGCCCTCCCAAACCAGTGTTACTCTCTCTCTCTCTCTGAAGTGTTACTCTACCCTGGATACTAACTACAGGCTTTAAGATAATGACCTAAACGATATGTTTTTGTTGTCCCTTTGTTTTTTAAACTTCCAGCCTGATGATGAGTTCTCAAAAGATTGAGAACCAGGTGAGTGGGCGTCATCGTGGCAGATGACGTGGCCAAGTGCAAACTAATGCACATTGGGGCCAAGAATCCCAGCTGCAAATACAAGTTGATGGGATGTGAACTGGCAGAGACTGACCAAGAGAGAGATCTTGGGGTCATGATAGATAACTCACTGAAAATGTCAAGACAGTGTGCGATTGCAATAAAAAAGGCCATGCTGGGAATTATTAGGAAGGGAATTGAAAACAAATCAGCCAGTATCATAATGTCCCTGTATAAATTGATGGTGCAGTCTCATTTGGAATACTGTGTACAATTCTGGTCATCGCACCTCAAAAAGGACATTATAGCATTGGAAAAAGTGCAAAAAAGGGCAACTAGAATGATTAAAAGTTTGGAACACTTTCCCTATGAAGAAAGGTTAAAACGCTTGGGGCTCTTTAGCTTGGAGAAACGTCGACTGCGGGGTGTCATGATAGAGGTCTACAAGATTATGCATGGGATGGAGAAAGCAGAGAAAGAAGTACTTTTCTCCCTTTCTCACAATACAAGAACTCGTGGGCATTCAATGAAATTGCTGAGCAGTCAGGTTAAAACGGATAAAAGGAAGTACTTCTTCACCCAAAGGGTGATTAACATGTGGCATTCACTGCCACAGGAGGTGGTGGCGGCTACAAGCATAGCCAGCTTTAAGAAGGGATTGGATAAAAATATGGAGCAGAGGTCCATCAGTGGCTATTAGCCACAGTATATATATGTGTGTGTGTGTGTGTGTGTATGTGTGTGTGTGTGTATACACACACACATATATTGGCCACTGTGTGACACAGAGTGTTGGACTGGATGGGCCGTTGGCCTGATCCAACATGGCTTCTCTTATGTTCTTATTACACACTTTGTTGGGTTATTTTGGTTGGTATTAATCAAAGGTATCCTGTGACTTTTGTTTTTATATTTATGTTAAGCAATTTAATATTTCTAGCAGGTAATCTTGGATACTTTTATGTTTTGCATAGAATTGTTGCAAATTTTTGCAGTTTACAGCCTTTTCGTCCATTCTTTACAAAGCTCCTTCTTTGCTGTGTATGTGTTTCAGCTGAAAAGACATTTCATTTCATGCATCTGATGAAGTGAACACTTATACTTCAGCAATCTGATAGTCCATTAAGGTGCCATGAGATTCTTCTTCTTTTTTGCTGCAACAGTCTAATGTGGGTACCCCACAGGAATGTATAATCCTGTATGTTATATTTTAGGCAACCAACCTGACACCAGCAGACCCCAATGGCAAGGCAGATCCTTACCTTGTGATTACAATTGGGCAACAACGGAAGGACACCAAAGAGAGATACATTCCAAAGCAACTAAATCCAGTCTTTGGAGAGTAAGGATGAGCTTGTACTATTATAGTTACATCTTCTCCCATTGGCTTTGTGTAGAGCATGTATTACCATTACAAAACCTTAGGCAGCTGCCTGAAGGAGGTTATTTTAGAAGACAGCACCTCATGTAGAAGCAGAGATTTGCATTATTTGCACCACTTTGATGCGTGTGCTTCTGCTCTTTAGGAACTGAAATGGGACAAAGAAATGCTATACAGAGAAAGGAGGGACATGAACTGAGACAGACAGTGCAATCCTAAACAGAGTTCCACCTTCCTAAATCCATTTAAGTCAATGGGGTTTCCTTAGGACTGCACTGCTATGAGTAGCACAGAGGAGGAAGAGCAAGATTTTAGTCCAGTAGCTCTTTAAAGACCAGCAAGATTTCTAGGGAGTTTTAGAGGGTAGCCATGTTTGTCTGCAATAGATTCAAGTCTAGTAGCACTTTAAAGACCAGCAAGATTTTCAGGGTATGAGCTTTTGAGAATCAAAACTCCTTCTGTCAGATATTTTGTTAGGTACTTTGTCAGAAGTGGGCTTTGACTCTTGAAAACTTATACCCCAAAAATCTTGCTGGTCTCCAAGGTGCTACTGGACTAAAATCTAAGATTTCTAGGGCATCAGCTTTCAAGAGTCAAAGCTTCCTTCATCAGACAGGAGAAAGGAGTGACTGAGGATGCCCCATATCAGGGGTGGCCAACGGTAGCTCTCCAGATGTTTTTTGCCTACAACTCCCATCAGCCCCAGCCATTGGCCATGCTGGCTGGGGCTGATGGGAGTTGTAGGCAAAAAACATCTGGAGAGCTACCGTTGGCCATCCCTGCCCCATTTGATTGCTGGCTAGTATGACTATGTAAATTGGGGAGGTGACTTAAAAAGAACCTCAGTGGGATTTGGCTGCCACTTGACCACATGAGACAGGAAGGGAAAACTAACGACCGAAGAACAAAGTAGGAGTGACGTTTCACCTTTAAGACCTACAAAGTTTTATTCAGAATGTAAGCTTGCGTGTGCTCTAAGCACACTTCATCAGACAAAGAGTCAGGTACAGTGAGCAGAGCTACATATAGCTGGTAGGCTGTGGTTTAGAATGCAAAATGGTACAAATTTAAGATCCAATGACAGAATAGTAAAATTAACAAATTGAGCAAACCTTTGATCTCAGTAGCATGAGCATGAGAAAGCAATAAAACAGTAATATGTCAAAATGTGAGAATGTCTGTTAATCACTCTATTGTTATAAGCCTGGGCCAAAAAGAGGCCATTTCTATCTCAGAAGTTTTTCCCATCCAAATAATTTACCTTTTAACATGCAACATACATAAGGTTGCCAAGTCCAATTTAAGAAATATCTGGGGACTTTGGGGGTGGAGCCAGGAGACTTTGGGGGTGGAGCTAGGAGACATTAGGGGTGGAGCCAAAATCAAGGCTGTGACAAAGGGAGTTCTGGCCATCACATTTAAAGGGACAGCACACCGTTTCAATGCCTTCCTTCCATAGGAAATAATGAAGGATAGGGGCACCTTCTTTTGGGGCTCATAGAATTGGACCCCCTGGTCCGATCGTTTTGAAACTTGGGGAATATTTTGGGGAGAGGCACTAGATGATGTACTGAAAATTTGGTGCCTCTACCTCAAAAAACAGCCCCCCCAGACCCCCAGATACCTGCGGATCAATTCTCTATTATTTTCTATGGGAATAAATCTCCATAGGGAATAACAGAGTTCCCAGCAGACATTTCCCTCCCCTCCCCCCGCTTTCTGATGACCCTGAAGCGGGGGGAGGTCCTCCAAACCGGGGGATCCCCTGCCCCCACCTGGGGATTGGCAATCCTAAACATACATATAGTTTGCCATTAGGAGAAAAATACATTAAAACAGGGATGTCAAACATGCGGCCTGGGGGCCAAATCAGACCCCTTGAGGGCTCCTATCAGGCCCCCAAGTAAGTGGCTATCATCTGCTTCCTTCTTCCTCTCTCTAGCTTCCTTTTGCATCACAGCTTGCTTTGCCATGCTTGCTCAATCACACAGGAGCTACAGAGCAAAGTCTCTATTTTCTCCATTGGCTGAGGCGCCTGTCTTGGGGGAAGAAGGGGGGGAGGGATAGCTTGTTTTGCCAGGCTCACACAATCAGACAGCAGAGCTACTGAACTAAGCCTCTCTTCCTTCTATTGGCTGAGGCTCCTCCTCCTGGTGCCTGGGGAAAGAAAGAACCAGAGCTTCCTTTGCCCAGTTTCCTGAATCCCATGGGAGACATACAAAGAAAGCACTTTTAAGACCAACAAGTGCTAATGTTTTAAGTGTTAAAAAAAAAATCTTTAAGTCTTATTTTAAGTTTTTGAAAATCTTTGTGTTTATAATGTTTATTTCTCCACTACCTGGCATTGCATTTTATGATGCTCATGGCCTGGCTCAACAAGGTCACATTTATGTTGGATTCAGCCCTCATAACAAATGAGTTTGACACCCCTGCATTAAAATATAGCGGAAGATGGGTTTAGTATATGCAATGAGATAAACAGCCAATACCCCTATTTTGAGTATGTCAATACAAAGAATTATTCTGATAACACTATTCTAAAAGAGAAGTACATTGGAATATTGTGGATGTATAACTATACTCAGTGAGAGTGGGTTTAGCATCTGTAATTAGAGAAAAAAACAATATCCCTGTTCAGTTCTGGGGAGGTGTTTTTTTCCAAGTTTCATAATAATTTGTAATTCAGCAATTTCTCTTTCCATTCTGTTCTTGAAGTTCCTTTGCAGTAAAACATTTGCTTTGAGGTCACACATTGAATGCTCTGGAAGGTTAAAGTGTTCCCCCACAGGTTTCTCAATTCTGTAATTCCTGATGTCAGATTTGTGTCCATTTATCCTTTGCTGGAGGGTTTGTCCTGTTTGCACTATGTAGAGAACTGAAGGGCATTGTTGGCATTTAATGGCATATATAATGTTGGAAAATGAACAAGTGAATGAACCTGAGATGGCGTAGTTAATGCTGTTAGGACCAGTGATTGTGTTGTCTGGGTGTATGTTGCAGCAAAGTTGGCACTTGGGTTTATTGCAAGTTCTGATACCAGTGTCCATGCTCAGATGAGATGTTGTATTGTTGTGTGCTGAAAATTTTTTACCAGTTCAAGTAATTGGTTCATCTGCTCTCTGCCACTCAGATGTTTTTGTGGCTTTCACAGGGAACAGAAAACGGAATTTTACTCAGAGTCACTTTAAACCCCTGCTTTCTGCTGCAAACTGTCACAAACTGCTTTAAAACTTCACGAATTTTTAAATTTGTGAATTTTTCTTTGTGGTTCAATTTGTGCCCATCTCTATTAATGTGTCAGCTTGGTGGAACTTAGGTACTTAGGTACTTCTGTTGTTTTGTATAAGTGTAAAAAGGGGATAAAAAGCCCCATGTCACAGAGTGGTAAAGCTACACTACTGCAGTCCAAGCTCTCTGCTCACGACCTGACTTTGATCCCAGTGGAAGCTGGGTTCAGGTAGGCTCAAGGTTGACTCAGCCTTCCATCCTTCCGAGGTCGGTAAAATGAGTACCCAGCTTGCTGGGGGGAAAGTGTAGATGACTGGGGAAGGCAATGGCAAACCACCCTATAAAAAGTCTGCCATGAAAATGTTGTGAAAGCAGCATCACTCCAGAGTCGGAAATGACTGGTGCTCACACAGGGGACTACCTTTGCCTTTAAAAGGGGGATTCTCCATTACACCCTCTCATTTGCAAACATTTTTCTCTCTCTCTTATATTCAGGGTGTTGGAGCTGACCATATCCTTTCCCATGGAATCAGAGCTCACTATATCAGTATTTGATCATGATTTGGTGGGATCTGATGACTTAATTGGGGACACAAAGATTGACTTGGAGAATCGATTCTACAGTAAGCACAGAGCCAATTGTGGAGTGGCCTCACAATATGACATGTATGTACTACAACCACTTGCATGCCAAGCATGAATTCTTCCCATTATTTTTGTCTTATTATTGTGGCTATTCTTGGTAATTACCAGCCATGGTAATCTTCCCAAAAGAGCCTAGTATTGAATCCCTGTTATAGGCAATGTTGCTCAGTGTCCCCTCTACAGAATGTTAGCATTAAATGAAATGTGCTAATGTCATAGCCAAGAGAATTCAAAATGTCTGACCCTATTTATTCCTTGCAGAGAAGGCTACAATGAATGGCGAGATGCTTTCAAGCCCACATATATCCTGGACAGTTTATGCAAGAAGAGTGTGCTCCCTTCAGCTGAGTACAGGAAGGAGGAAGTAAAAGTGAACAATAAAATTTTTAAAATCCCACCTGAAGCTTTTCCTGAAGGTATATATCCCCATTCTTGAAAGGCTGTCTTATAAACTAAGAACTCCTTTGGATTAATGGAGTTTCTGAAATGTTTATATGTGGTTCTGTGCATTCATTTTATATGTTCCCTGCAGTTTGCTGGAAACTTTTCAAGCTGGAACTGTGCATGATTAATTAATAGCCGACTCATTTTCTGTTAGGTACACAGGGGATTGTGCTAGATAATTATTCTGCTGCAGCAGGCATGCCAAATATTAATCTGGATGAAGAAATCTGTTATTTTAATATTTTAGAATAGTTCTTAAATTGTTACATTGTGTTTAGAGCACTTGAGAACAGTTGTGTTGCTAAAGGGTTCATTAAAAGAATAATTGTTTGTGAAATAAATTTTCACATTCTTTGCATCCCACAATCCCTAATTCCCTGCAAAGAAAACCCCCATTTTTCTTCCAGGAATACCATAATGTTCAAATTACTTGAAATGCTGGGAGATCCCTGAATGGATCTTCCCAGCATTAAAAAAAGATGTTAGTAAAAATCTCAGAGGAGCTCAGTTCAGACTGAGGCATATGGGAAAAGTAAGAAGAGGTGTAACTGCTTGTTACATATGACTCTGTACGTGTAACCAAAGTGCCCTGCTTTCTGCTGTTAGTCCTTAAAGGAAAAAGATGAGTATGGGGAGGCAGCAATTAAGCCTTCTATTCGTCCCATGCACCTCATGCCTTAATTTGAATCAGGCCTCCACATGAAGACTTTTAAAAACAAGCTGGGAAGATCCAGTCTCAGATTTCCCAGTATCTTAGAGGACAATTTATGTGGATCTCAGTCATTTCCTGATAGCTTGATGGAATATTCCAAAATATTTTCTTGTAATTAGAAGCTTCTACATTTTTAATGGCCCATTCACATTTCCTGATCTTTGCTTCCTTCACATTGGAAAGATACGGTAGGTTGGATTTGGATGACCACTTATTATTAAAATTCAGTCTGTGTTCCGGTTTATCAAAAAAGCTAGACGTCAGTTTTGATTTACAGGACAGCATGAGAGAACTTTTCTATATCTGATCTGCTCTCCCTCTATATTCTTATGTGTATTGACCAGAGCTGAGTTTCAAGAACTACACTGGGCATGCATAAGTAGTATTTTGGACTCTTTTGTTTGAAATACAGCCCTCCATGGCATGCCACAATCTGCTTAGTTTTAAAACCGCTTACCATATAGCATGGGAGGTAGCTCTTCAAGAAACATAAGTCAAAAGCATATTACTCACTGTCCATTCCTTACTTGTGATGGTGTGATGCTGTTCATTGTTAATGATAAGCTGATTTTGAGCTTTCCAGTTTCTTATAGTTGTCTTGTATTCTAGAAGTTTTTGCGAAAGACAAGAAAGACAATGAAGATGAAACATGGTCTGCTTACGATGAGCACAAAGCTTTGTATGTTCTTCAGCACTGGGATGAAATGCCAGAATATGGGTACAAATTAGTACCAGAACATGTAGAAGTTCGATCTCTTTACAATTCAGAGAGCCCTGGTCTCCTACAGGTGACATCAGTATATTGGTTTACTTTTTCTCCATCCATTTGTTTTTCTTTACTCCTATGAACTGCTGTACTGCTAAGTTTGCTTAGGACGAAATTAAATGACAGTTTAGTTTATTCAGTTTGTCTCCTGCTCCATCTCCCACAAGCAGGACTCAGGGCAGTATACAATGTATAATTGCATAAAATAGTAAAATAAAATGCATGGTAATTAATACATATAATATAGCCAATCAGATGGTGTCATGTGTCTACCCCCAGTTGGCTGAGGTGACTGGCATACAATTTGGATTTTATTCATAAGGGGGTCTTAAGCTGGAAAAATAAAACATAAGAGGGTGGGGAAACCCAGGAGGCCACTGATTTCCCCAATCATTGCTGCCCTGAAGCATATGCTCAGTGGAACATCTCAGTCTTACAGGCCTTCTGGAGCTGAGCCAAGTCCCGCAGGGCCTGGATCTCCCTAGAAGAGTGTTCCACCAGGCTGGGGTCATGGCCCAAAAGGCCCTGGCCCTGATCGAGGAAAAGCTGGGCCATTTTGGGGCCAGGGGCTACCAGCAAGTTGGTACCAGCAGAGCGTAATGCTCTCTGAGGGGCATATAGGAAGAGGCAGTCCCATGGGTACAGTGGACCCAGACTGTTTAGGGCTTTGAAAGTAAGTACTGAAACCTTTAACGTGATTGGGTAATCAATCTGGAGCCAGTGCAGCTAGTAGAGCACAGGTTATATAATTGCTCTCATGGGAGTCCCCATAAAGACCTGCACAACTGTGTTCTGGACCAGTTGAAGTTGCTTAGCACAGGCACCTTAGCATGATGCTGATCATAGCCCCTTCCCTCACCAGATCCAGTGGAATAGAGAATCCCATTCATTACACAGTGAAGAATTAGAAAGAGAAGTGTTATTAGAGGTAGGATTTGAGGACTGGACTTGGCCCTCTTACTAGTCCAAAGGCTTTTAGGCTAATCTGCAGCTTTTCTGATATGGCCACCATGCATTTCCACTCAGTGATGACTCTACATGTTAACATATAAAATATATTTGTTTCTGTTGTGTGGCAAGTCTTCATATGGCAAGTGAATATGTGACATTGATACTAAAAACTGTTATGTATTTGAGGTGAATCCCACGGTGAATGATTCCTACAAATTATGGCCACTGTGTACAGCTGGTGACACAACAAAACAAGTGGTTTCAGTATGGTTGCAATGTCAGACTTTGCGCTCATGAGTCAACTTTGTTCATGTCTGATGTAAAATATTTGTCAGGAATTGCATTTGAGAGGCAATGTAGTGGTTCAGTGTCTCTTTTGCATATTATTGCAAGCTGCTGTATATTTCATCACAGCTAAACATATTTATATGTCTCTTAAATGCTATGTTTCACAACTGCATCTCTCCATGTTATGCCAAGTGGTGCCTTGGAACTGTTGATCCTTTTCATTGCTCCGTTCCTACTGTGCTGATGTTTCAAGCTCCACATTCTAAGGTTTAAAAATGATTTAGCCACCATCATTCATGCCTTAGTGACCTATAGATTAGAATTCTTTTGAACTGTCCATAAAGCAGCAGCTGCGCAGATATGAATTGGTAGAGTCCCACCATGTGAGTACTGAAGCACTTACACTGCATCTTGCTGGGCCAAAAGCAATGTGTTGGCTATACAGGCCTAATTGCCTGGGTCCTGTGCTCATCAAGAAGTGTCTTAAGTAGGGTTCCCAAATCCCCCGCTAGGCCTGGAGACCCCCGATTTGGAGCCTCCTCCCCCCGCTGGCCATAAAAGGGAAAGCGGGGGGGGGGAGAACGGCAGCCCTTCCCACCCAGCCCCGATCGCAGCAGCCAGAGCTCTTCCGTTTTCTCAGGCTGCTTCCCGCCCCCAGTCAGCTGGCCGGTGAAGGGAGGGGAGCCCAGCCACGCCCCCAAAGGACCATGTGCCTTTGCTCCTCCGGAGGTGAGTTCTGCCGGCTTCCTATTCCATGCCATAAAGTGCCCAGCTGGTGTGCCTATGTTGCTGTGAGAAGCTGGCAGCAACTCGTGAGTACAGAGTCCCCTGCATCAGATTTGCCAGAAACGGAGGGGGGTGGAGAGGGAAACGTCTTCTCATAGGGTATAATGGGGAATTGATCTGGAGGTTTCAGGGGCTCTGGGGGAGCTGTTTTTTGAGGTAGAGGCACCAAATTTTCAATATAGTATCTAGTGCCTCTCCCCAAAGTATCCCCCAAATTTCAAAACGATTGGACCAGGGGGTCCAATTCTATGAGCCCCAAAAGAAGGTGCCCTTATCCTTCATTATTTCCTATGGAAGGAAGACATTTAAAAAGGTGTGCTGTCCCTTTAAATGTGATGGCCAGAACTCTCTTGGAGTTCAATTATGCTTGTCACACTCTTGTTCCTGGCTCCGCCCCAATGTCTCCTGGCTCCACCCCCAAAGTCTCCTGGCTCCACCCCCAAAGTCCCCAGATATTTCTTGAATTGGACTTGGCAACCCTAGTCTTAAGTGATATCACTTCTTTCCAGAGGGACGATTGAATTTCATTACCTTAAGGACTTAGTGAATCACAGCCAAAAATGGCTTCTTAGTTCCTGCTGTAAGTTTCCAAGGTAAAATAAATGTGCTACATGAACTCGAATGTCAAGTAATGCAAACAAATATTTAGGAAAGGATCCGGTGCTTTTTGAATTGTATACAAAGACAAACCCTGATCTTTGGAATTTTTTTTTAATGAAAGAGCATGCTTGATCCAACATAACAGTTTATATCTTTAAAGTGTAATCCTCTCTTTGGAGAAAAATATTTCTCTGAGGCTTGAATCAATTCTGGATTGTTTCATTAGGAATTTGCTTCCACCATTTTTATCCCCCCCTTTGTTGTTTTGTTCATCACACTTCCAGGGCTCTCTCCACATGTGGATAGACATGTTTCCAAATGATGTCCCTGCACCACCCCCTGTCAACATTAAACCACGACTGCCAGTCAGGTAAGAGCTTCTGTGAACAGGAATGGGGGACCATTTCTGCTTATAGAATATTTCATTTATATACTATGCATTGGCCAGGATTTTTATTCATTTAATTTTGTTTACTTTATTAGTTAATTAATTTCTACCATGTCTTTCTCCCCAGTGGGGGACCCAAAGCAGCTCACACCGTTCTTTTTTCCTCCATTTTATCCTCACAACAGACCTGTGAAGTAGGTTGGGCTGAGAAAGTGTGACAGGCGCAAGGTCACCCAGTGAGATTCCATAGCATGAGAGGGGATTTGAGCCCAGGCCTCCTAGATTCTAGTCTGTAGTCTAGGAATGCTATATATATGGTAGAGTAACATTACAGTGTAAATTATATCACCTCAAAGAACAGCAGCTCTTCACTAATCTACTTGATGTGCTAAAAAAAAATTGGATAGGAATGCCATTGACATTGCTCAAAAACAGATATATGCTAGTGTGGCTGTTCTTTCTTTGTTTTGATCTTATTTTGGGCAGATTTGCAAACTCATTACCAGCAGGACGATGATGAAAAATTAAGGGAAAATAATAAATAAAGAAACTGAATAATGTTTAATTCTAGTTTGTGCCTTTGTTCTTTTCTACAGTCACTGTTTGTGTATGTTTCTCTTTTGATTCACGTGGCAAGTGAATTCTGTGGCTCGTGGCCTCTCAGTCACTTGAGGTTGCCCCTTGTTTATTTGTTAAAGTTTTGTACAAGGATTACAAACAAGATACTACGTTTTAACCTAGCTTTTGTCTTTTCCCATTTTATTTCTAGTTATGAGCTACGAGTCATCATCTGGAATACAGATGACGTGGTCCTTGATGATGTCAATCCAATAACAGGAGAAACGTCCAGTGACATCTATGTGAAAAGGTGCCATCAGTAGACAGGCAGGAATGGAAATTCTTCTAAAGGAGCACAGGTTGTGCTCTACAATGTGATAATTGCCTGCTGGTTTAGACCTAGGGTTGCCAGCCTCCAGGAGAAACCCAGGGATCTCTTGGAATTACAGTTGATTTCCAGAGCAGACTACAGAGACCAATTCTCTTGGAGGAAAGGGCAGCTTCAGAGGGTAGACTTTACAGAATCACATCCCTGATAAGCTGCCTCCTGTCCCCAAATTCTGCATGTTCTAGGCACTTCCCCCAAATTTTCTAATTCAGAGTTTGCAGCTCAGCAGTCAATTATTGTAATAGTTGCCTGCCAGATCCTTCTGCAAAGACCACAAGTAGAGCATGAAGACTCTGTTGTTTGTTCCTAGCACCTGGTGTTCGTGACTATATGGCATTCATGGCTATATCTGTATAGCCTCATAGTGATCCTCACATTGATCTTAGTTAAAAGTTTTTAAAGGGCAGTTGATTGCAGTATTAGAAAGCATGGCATTAGCTAAAAGATATAATGCTGGTAGTTCTGGGAAAGTGCTCCCAGCTGTTTTTCCCCCTTCAAAATGTTCCCCATTAACAAACAGGGAGCCATTTTTTTTACCCATTTGTGGTTTCTTGGCAGGTTGCTTCACCCTGTTACCTCTTAACAGTGCAATTCAGCACAACTGGCTTTTAGTGCATGTAAAATAGACTTTCTAGCCATACTGAAGACCAAATACTGGAGTTCCATGATCTCTACTCAAGATGTATAACTTGACCCTAAAAAGCAGCCATGGAGGGTGACTATATGGATTGAAGTAACAGTGCTGATGAAGGAAAAGGGTTAAATCTTCATCCCTCTTTCCCTGTTTCCTTGATTGTAAATGGGCCCTGAGGGCTGGTTTTAGCTACCATAGAGGAAACAAAAAGTATCCTTATTATCTTAATCTCTTTTTCCGTAGAGCTAACTCAACCCAGGATTTTCATTGAGGAAATAGATGAAATAAGGAAATAGCAAGTGTTGGGAGGGTTCCATTTTCACTGAGGAAACAGCAGGTGGCATAGAGTTAGACCTTTTCTTCGGTCCTAATTCAGATCATACTCCTTGGCTGTTTTTTTAGAGCCAAATTACATCTCTGAAGTTCCAGTCACAGAACTCCGATGTTACATATAGTTTGACACTCAGCCTTCATTATCTTTAGCCATATGTTCAAGGCATTGATAGATGATTCTTGTGCAGTTGGATCAAAGGGCTGGAGAAAGACAAGCAAGAAACAGATGTTCACTTTAACTCTCTGACTGGGGAAGGAAACTTCAACTGGAGGTTTGTGTTCCGCTTTGATTACCTGCCGACAGAGAAAGAGATAACTTACAAGAAAAAGGACTCCATCTTTTCTCTGGAGGAATCTGAATTTCGGGAGCCAGCAGTTCTGGTCATGCAGGTCTGGGACTATGACAGGATTTCAGCAAATGACTTTTTAGGTACTTTAATGTTCACTTTCTTTCATTGTGTTTTATAGCCTACATTGTTTATATATATGTTTATGGTTTGCTGCCTTCTGAATCATGTCAGGGTTGCCAGCTCTGGGTTGGGAAAGATTTATTTATTTATTTATTTATTTATTTATTTATTTATTTATTTATTTATTTATTTATTTATTTCGATTTATATCCCGCCTTACCCCACCGAAGCGGGCTCAGGGCGCCTCACAACACAGGGCAGCTCACAACATTTTGGTTCTCTTCTTCCTGTAGTCCTTGTAGTAATAAAAAAAAATGAAGGAAGAAACTAAACTGAAATTTGGACTTTGCAACCACTAGATGGTGCAACTGCTAGTTGTTCATATCTACTTTTAGTAGCAATGAAAGGAAGTAGGATGTTGCTGTTAGAATCACCAATAGTTTCTGGACAGTGTCTTGAATCTGCTATTAGACTCCTGCCTTGTTCTGCCCTGATTACTGCTCAGTCTGTTTTCCCTCTGCTTCTTTGTCTGGTCTAGTTGTGTCATAAATTAACTTCTTGCCAAATTAATTAGTTGCAGTATTTTAGTGTTTACACAATATTTCCATCTGGTCAGATTGGCAGTAGCTGCAATAGCTTTCTTACTTTCAGTGTGTAGCTTGGCTAATTTAATAAATTAAGAACATAAGAAGAGTCCTGCTGGATCAGACCAGTGGTCCATCTATTTCAGCATCCTGCCTCACAGAATGGCCAACCAGTTACTCTGGAGGGCCAACAACAGGGCATAGAAGATGAAGTTTCCCCCTGGCTCTGGGATTCAGAGGTTTAGTGCCTCTGAACATGGAGGTTCCCCTCAGTCACCATGGCTAGTAGCCACCGGTTATCTCATTCTGCCCTGTAAGCACTCTTCTGCATGCATCTGATCTCTGCTTGATTTGTGGCTGGGGGAGGAATAGTTGGCAAGGTTGTAGATAACAGGAACAATAATTCCAGGGGGAGTTGTCATTCATTTTGTTTTTATAGAATGATCGGAGTAGATCTAAGTGTTGTGGAGGATCAGAGGGAATCATTATTTGAAGGCCCATGGTGGGTTATGGTGGCTTTGGTGTGTTTGTGTAGGGGCGGGTTCTGGGATTTCAGTTGGGTGACACTATAGTCCATATATCCAGGTGGGCAGCCATGTTGATCTGTGGACAAAATTTCTACATGGATGAAAAAGCCAGTTCCATCCATTTGGGAATACTCCTGTACAAAGTACCAGTATCTAAGGCTTTTCCTTGTTTTGTTGTGTTTCAAGGGGCCATCGAATTAAAACTGAATGATATGGTAAGAGCTGCCAAGAGTTCAGAGCAGTGCACCATCAAGATGGCCAAGGAGAAGGCAATGCCCCGTTTCTCCATCTTTCGAAACAAGCGGATGAGAGGCTGGTGGCCCTTCATCAAACTGAAAGGTCAGGAAGATATTGAGAGGGAAGAGAGAGAAGCTAAGCAGAAGAAGAAGAAAAAGAAGAAGAACAGGTGGAGGAGATCAATAAATCCAGAAGATGTTGAGTTTTCAGACCCCAGTGGAAACATCTTCATCCTAACAGTAAGAAGAAAGGGAGCTACAAGAATTAGATCTCCAAACCTTCTAGGCTAGGGAATATGCATAGATATGCATATCACTCTCCTGCAGAGGGATCTTATTCTGTGACTTCCCATTCTCTCAGGGCAAACAAGTGACTGGAGAGTTCTATGATTAGACTCTCTTAGCAAATTTTGTTTTTTTTAAAGCAGGCTCAAAAGGCTGGGGGGAGAGAGTAAATGTTTCATTCTTTACCATGCTTCTTCCATGGTTTAAATAGCTCATTTTGAACCTGCAATTAGTTCCATGGGAAGAGATAGGTACTCATATAGGGCTGCTAATCAGCTTTTTCAAGAGAATGCAAAAGATTCTAACCATGGAATTCTCAAATGACATGCAGTCTGGCCCTTCAGGGTACCTGAAATAATATCTTCTCTCTTGCTACCTCCACACGCTCTGGATGCCTCTTTGCCATCAGCCTGACCACAAACAGCAAGGAGGAGGGGACCCTCTTTTGGAATTTCTTCCCAAGACAACATTCTCTGTTTGCAATTTTCTCACTAGTGACCATATTTTTATTCTAAATTCCAGCCAACATGTAGAATGAGGCAGACTGTTCTTAAAAAAAAAAATCTTCTGTGTTCTTTTTAAAAATCATGAATGTGTTGGAAAAATTGATTTGACTCTGGAATTACCTTAAAGTAATCTTGTGATTTTAGTGGTTTTGTTATAATTAGATCTGTTACGATTAGATTAGATCAGATTAGATGAGGAGCGCATTTAGCCACATGGCACGATAGAAATACAAAATAAGAGCTGCTTGGAAGACCCATAGTATAGTGTAGATTTGGCTAACTATTTCCTACTCGGCTTTGCTAGAATGTGTTTTGCCCAAGCAGAAGGCATGTGTGAGAAAAGAAGGGGGAAGATGTACTTTTGCCCTGACTGACATAGGCACATAATAGTTGAGAAGTCACAGGGCAGCTTTTCAGGAAAACTTGCTATTGACCTGCTATGAGACCATTGGTCTGAGAAGAAAGATGTTGTTCTAACCATGAACTGAATCCTGTAACTCTTCTGAAGGTAGATTCCACATGTCAGTGTGTTGTTCAGCCAGAAGAAAGAACAGAAAAATTCCTTTTTCTTGGTAGGGAATTTAACTCTTTTATATGGCTCTATCTAGTTTAACATTGCAGTGCAGTGAGCGGAAGTCCCTAAAAGTAGGGTTTGAGGAAGATGAATCTATCCTCCATTCATTTTCATAATTTAAATCAGTGCTTTCTTTAGAAGGGACATTTTTGCACTGTATTAGATTATAATGTGCTTCTCTCCAGGGAAAAGTGGAAGCTGAATTCCAGCTATTGACCGTAGAGGAGGCTGAGAAGAGCCCAGTTGGTCTGGGTCGCAAAGAGCCTGAACCACTGGATAAACCCAAGTAAGTATCTGTAGATTTATGTAAATAGTTTTGGACAGGGCTTTTTTGGTAGAAAAAGCCCAGCAGGAACTCATTTGCATATTAGGCCCCACCCCTGATGTCAACATTGCTTCACATAGGGCTTTTCTGAAGAAAAAGCTCAGCAGCAATTCATCTGTATATTAGGCCACACCCCCTGACACCAAGCCAGCCAAAACTGTGTTCCTGTGCGATCCTGCTAAAAAAAAAAAAAAAAAAGCTCTGGTTTTGGAAATGGTCACGCTGCAGTTCCAAGTTTTTGCTTTCCTGAAGACTGCTGGATTCAGGCTCCCTCAGGCCTCGATGCATGAAGGTTGATTCAGAGGACTGTGATAGTCTTATGGGAGTAGACTAAAGACAGACAGATGCTTTGAGGCTTTGCTATATGCTGTTCTCTGCTTGGACTGTCTTGTATTGATCATGAGGTTTGGCATTTGATTGTTTTCTGATGGTGGGTGACCATCAATGTACTTTTAATTGCAATGCAATTTTGCTATTACACTTCAGTCTGAACCTGCCCTGAGGCTGTTTTCCTCCCCTCCTCTTTCCTCTGCAGCCGTCCAAAAACATCCTTCAATTGGTTTGTGAACCCCATGAAAACATTCATCTTCTTCATTTGGAAGCGGTACAAAAAGTACATAATTGCACTGCTAATTATTGCTATTGTGACCATATTCTTGGTTCTAATTCTCTACACAATGCCTGGATACATCAGTGAGAAGATCATAAATGGCTAAGTGAATTCTCTCTGTTTCCAAGCTGGGACTTGGCAGTGGAAGATAAGAATGATGCATATATAAAAAACCCCTGAGAAACAGTTTTTCTGATTTTATAGCTGCTGATGGTGCCTGGAGCACTATAAAAAAGTAACTAATAAAGGAATGAAGAAACTACCCAGATCTGAACAATCAAACTGCCCATTCACATATATAGTCTTACAAGCACCTTTAGTATTAATAGGTCAAGGACTTTCCTGCCATTAATCCTGAAGATCGTATTCCACTTGAATGGAACTGGCTGTGTAAGGTCTTGCAACTAAAATAACTGCCTGCCACTTGGAAACAGGAACACTGTCATATGGAAAAGGACTGATTCTTCTGCTTGACTTGTCTGCTCTTTGGATCCAAACCAAATTTTCCATCAGTAGAACAGAACTTTCCTGCCCCTGTTCCACTGCTGCCCACTGATCTCCATGAAATGCGACTCCTGGGGGGGACAGGGGATCCAGAGGAACATCAAGGTATGTGTGTGCAGGGAGTCTTGAGCGGGAAAGGAGAATCCATGGAAATTGTCAATTTAGTTTGGGTCCAAGCCACTGTCTGCATGTAAAGAATGCATCACATCCATGAAATCATGTATTTTAAAAAGTATATAAAATTAAACTTCACGTGGTCAGAGACCAACATATCCAGAAAGATGGTGATAACACAGCAATTTGATTGTTTTTAATAAACAGAAATAATTTTTAAACCATTCTGTTTCTATTTTGTTGTTTATATTATATATGTGGCAAGGAAACTGTCCTGTAATTGGGCCAGTTTTAGTCATGTGAAAGAGAGTTCAGCATTCTAGAAGGTGAGTAAAAATGGCAAGGAATGGCCAATTCCATAATTTGTATGCATCCTGTCATACTTCATGCAGAACAAAAGCAGAGGCAGGATATTGGTCTAGTTCAAATCTGTGCAACTTGTGGATCTGACCCACCAAGTCAAGCCCTGTTGATCATCCATGTAGGATATTCTGCTGTGGACTCAATAAACCTCCTGTTTTCCTTCCCTGTCTGGATCTGGAAAACTTCAAGCAGTTGGCAGTCCACAATCCATGGCTGGTGATCTGTGTTCAGCTTGACTGGTCACAAAGTATACCATCCTGGAAGAACTTTGGGAGGTAATCAAGCAATATGACTCCAACCTACCCTTGTTTTCACACTTGTGGAATTTGTTTTTAATTCTGTCTAGACGACACATAGGGTGAATGTGGTCAGTTTGCAAATGGAACTTTTGACTCCACAAATATGATCTTAATTTAGTTAAACCACACACTATACTCAAACACTCTTTCTCAATAACTGAGTGATTTAGTTCTCTTGGCAGGAGTTTTTGCTTAGGAGCACAATAGGATGTAATTCTGCACCTTTTTGAAGCAAAACCTAAGCCATGCTAGCTGGCATCGGTAGTATAGGGCTGACTTGGGACAGGGGCAAGCATAATGGGAGACTGCAGGCAGTTTGGCATAGTGGTTAAGAGCAGTGGACTCTAATCTGGAGAACCAGGTTTGATTCTTCATTCCCCCACATGCAGCTGCTGGGTGATCTTGGGCCACAGTTCTTTCAGAGCTCTTCTCTCAAGAGGAGTTCTCTCAGCCCCACCTACCTCACAGGGTGTCTGTTGTGGGAAGAGGAAGGGAAAAGAAATATTAAACTGTTTTAAGATTCCTAGTGAAGCTCAGGGTATAAATCCAATTTCTTCTTCCTCCTCCTCCTTGGAAAAAAAGTTCTTTTAATCAGCAACATCTGTAGGCCTTAATTACAAGAGATAATTAATTCAATAATTGGTGTAGTAATAGCATGGTGAAGTGTTTCTAACAACAGGAGAGAAAGATATGGTTCCCTTTTAATCCTAAAGTATGTGGGGAGGAGAGGGGGTTAGGGGAATTTGTAAGGGAGAATCACCTTTCCAATGTCTGTTGATTTTTTTCACCTGCAGATGCCTCTCCCCTGCCATTGTAATCATTTTCAGAAACTGGAAGTACACTTGAAAAATGGCTGGGAGTGGTAGTGTAGGGAGCTGGGTGGTTATGCACAACTCCCCTCTGCTGAATTTCCCCTGCATTTGCATTGTTTTGACAATTGCATATTTGGAACATGCAGTTCCATCTTGAGTGAAGCCTCTCTTAGTGTTTACCAGGAGTAGCAGGAGCAGGAAGGACTTGAATGTGGTCCCATCCTACCCCACTGGCCTATCTTAATGTGAGATGCTGTGAGATGTTACATGCAGAGGCCCCTCCCAACTCCCATGTGAGAGGAAAGGAGAGAAGTGCAAGAGGATGGACAGCTTGGGTACCTGCCTGCTCCAAAAGATACAGCCCATTGCCAGTGCCATTTGAGCACTTACACAGACTGAGCAAAATTATGCACAGATAAAAAAAAATATTATTATTTTATTAGGTTAGAAAGTGTAGATGACTGGGGAATGCAATGGCAAACCACCCCGTAAAAAGTCTGCCGTGAAAACATGAAAGCAATATCACCCCAGAGTCGAAAACGACTGGTGCTTGCGCAGGGGACTACCTTTACCTTTACCATGATCAATGGTATCAAAAGCTATTGAGAGGTCCAGGAAAATTATGCTCTCCCCCATCCCGCTCCCAGCGCATGACATCCACTAGGGTGACCAAGACTGTTTCAGTACCATAACCAGGCATGAAACCTGATTGCAATGGATCTAAACAAGCTGCTTCATTAAAGAATCCCTGAAGCTGGTCAGCCACCACTCATTCAATCACCGTGCTCAAGAATGGGACATTTGAGATTGGACAGTAGTTATTTAACTCTCCTGAACCTGGAGTAGGTTTCTTTAGGGGTGGATGCATGGCACTGCTGCTCACTTCAAGACAGGAACAACCATCCCCTTTCTCAGGGAGGCGTTTACTATCTCCCAGACCCCTCCCAGCCCCTCTCCCCAACAGATTTAAGCAGCTAGGAGGGGTAAAGGTGACGCAACCAGCTGATATGACTAAGCTTCCAATAATCCTTTCAAGAATCCTTTCAAAAATCTTGTTCACATCCTCAGACTGTATGAGCTTAAAGATATCCTGCCCAACTGGACAAACTGGCATCCTGGGACCATCCTGTCTTGTCCTTACCAATGTTGCATTCAAGTTCAAATTTCAAATAATGGACCAGAAAACAATTTAAACTTCTCAAAAAAAAGTTAGTGCATAACTGGAAAAAATGTATAGCTATTAGCATCAAACATTTATAAGCCTGCCTTGCCATTTACCTGGGATTGTTCTTCAGTCCTGGATTATATAGGGAAATATTATTAGCTACAAAGTAGTTAATATGTTCTGTCATTCAATGTTCTTATATGGAAGTACAAGAAGGAGACATTACCAGAGGTTCCCCCCCCCCAAAGCTATAGGCAATGTGAATTTAACACAATGCCAGACAAAAATAAAGCTACCTGAATGAACATGAACACAAACTATCTAAAAAATCTGTCAGTGAACAAAGTGCAAATAGAAGCAGGAAGTTTTATCTAGGATCAAAAATATTTCATGAGGTAAACATTGGGAAAATCTTTTCAAACCATAAAGACTCTGAGGAAGCTCTTAAGTTTTTTCTCATAAATTTGCTTCATGTACTTCTGGCAGATGCAAAAATGTCAGTGTGGTTTC
The DNA here is from genome assembly GCF_032191835.1 of Heteronotia binoei. Lineage (NCBI taxonomy): Eukaryota > Metazoa > Chordata > Lepidosauria > Squamata > Gekkonidae > Heteronotia > Heteronotia binoei. The sequence continues at coordinate 57,349,204 of NC_083224.1, forward strand.
CTGGGAGTGTTGTAGTTAGAGTTAGGAAACACATTTATATTTGGAAATAGGTCCCTTGGGCTGTTGCGTCACTGTATCCTTCCAACTTCAGATATGGCAGAAATGCATGATTTACATTCAAACAACTCGCTTTTATAATGTGCTGGTGACTGAAGTCTGGAGGAAATCTTGACCACTCACCAGTACACTGCTTGTCCAACAACCAACAGAAAACTGGTCAGTTTACCCAAATTCATAATGTTTAATGTTTAATTCGATTTATACCCCGCCCTCCCCGCCGAGGCGGGCTCAGGGTGGCTTACATCCGAGTCATAGCATGCTATGATCACCATGTTTATTCACTGAAAAGGTTGATATAAACAGTATAACCCAGAGCCAGTATTTGGTTAATTAAAGACTGACCAGTACATCGAGCTAGTCAAGTTCTAGTCTTTTAAACTTTTGCATGCCTTGATCCCATCTGTTGATTCTTGGTCACATTTCTCAACATTTATAATGGAACTCTATACCAAATTTGGAGCATGTTCTTCATTATTATATCAGAACCTTCAAACTGGTTCCTTCTAGAAGGGACAATTGTCATGCATTCAAAATATACTGAAAGTACTTGTGGCGACTTTTATCATTTTTCTTTTGAATGAGGAGGCATTTTGAGCCGTGTGGAAAATTGAGATTACCATCAGGGAAGCCCAAAGCAGTTTTCCTTAAAGGTAACATTAGGCCATAATATTTCATACAAAAGTTTTTCCAAGGGAGAATAACATGGTAGAATTACCAAAGGAGAATCTTACCATGCGGAAGGAAATCTATGAACTGAGTTTCAAAAGCGACTTGGGGTTTTCATGTAACAGTTGCTGATGAATTTTCACAACTAGGGTCTGGAGAGACATAGGTGAAATTATAATAGTGAAGCATTTAGAATAGATCTTTGACATACATGTAACCCCCACCACACTGTCACATTCGTACAGTGTTCCTATGTCTTGTCATTTGTCTTATGAAGAGCAGAACTCTTAATAAAGGGTAGGCTGCTGATAGGAGACACCAAATGCTTTATAGCCCCAATGTGACAGTAATTCTTGAATCCATCTTCTCACTATATATTAGTACCACTTACTTGGAGACGTTTCATCATAATGTGATTGTGATTTTAAATTTTGGGTTTTATGTTTTTAATGTGTTTTTCTATGCTGTAAACTGTCTTGAGCTCTATAAGGAAGAAAGGTGGCTAGTAAAGGCAATGAGTAGGGTCGTTGTTCATCATGTGCTATATCAGGGTGACTCAGTTCTGTTCTTGCTTATATGAGAGTGCCTTCAAGAAAACTAACTTTCCCCCTTGCATTGCCGAGGGGAGGGGGAGGACTCATATCCCTTCTTTGTCCTTTATTTTTTGGCATCTTTGCAATTCCTCCAAGGAGCAGACTGCAGTATAGATGCGGCCCTGTGGACTGCGTTAGCAGAGGGCAGGCTTTCTAAGGGACACAAGAAGATATGAAGTCAGGAGGGGTTCTCAGGGGAAGTGAAAACAGCACTGGGGGGTGGAGTGCAGTGTCACTCCTCTTTAATTTCCATTTCTGCATAAGTTTCAAACATTCTGACGGATAGGCAACACCCTTACATGGGCATGAGACAGGAAAGGTTTATACATGTTTATCTGTGCACAGTCCTCTGTCTACGTGAAAGAGTATACACTGCATATAAGCTAATTATAACATGGGCAAACACTCTCGCGCTCCAGGATCCCTGACCTTAGGCATTCTCTTTGCTGTCTAGAAAGTCAAAAATTTGCTGTGGAGCTCACACAGGGGCCAGTTTGTGGGCATGTGTTTCCTGGACAGGAAAGAGGAGGGCAGCACTTTTTTGTCTCAAGGATGTAAAAGGACCGTTCTGGGCAAGGCGTTGCTCTGCCTTTTGAGATGTTTGTGGCCACTTCAGCAATGCTGAACAGCTTCCTCTCAATCCTGAGTTCCCCTTTTCTGTGGCCTGACATTCCGACTCAGCAGTTTGCTGGATAACCCAGGGCTCTCCTTTGTAACCAGTCCTCTATGCAGCAGGATGCCTGAGCTAATCTCTGTCCAAGAGTTCATCTCTCAGACCCAAGAGGATCTGAGCTCTCCGACAACATCATCCTTCACCAGTCACATGGGCAGATGCCGGAGCACTGTTTGTAGCCAAGAGGAGGTAAGAAGCAGGGAGCAAGGAAGGGAGGGTTCTATTGGTCAAAGGCAAGAGGAGAGGGACTTGAATCTCAATAAAAAGGATAGGCTATTGCATAATTCCTACTCTATGCATGAAGAGACAAAGTCAAGCAGAACTTGCTCCAGGGAGCAAATACATTTTTGTTCATGATTTTTACTTCTCTTTTCTTTTCAGAAGAGGAAACTTAAAGCAGCTCTTGAAATATCCACATAATACCAACATATAAAACAAATCACCTTTAAACATCCTCAAAGAGCCAAATAGTATAACATGGAAAACAAACACACACCACTTGATTTAAACTGGAAGTGTTAGTTTCCTTCTAAAGGACTGAAGCATCAAGGGGATGGGTGGATGTGAGTAAACTGGAACTTATTTCTGAGAAGACCTGCTTATGATTCCTCTTTTAATGGGCCAAGTCCTCAGTGGGGTAGTTTCAGGCCAGACTAATGGAAAAAGGAAAGGTCCCCTGTGCAAGCACCAGTCGTCACTCTGGGGTGACATTGCTTTCACAACGTTTTCACGGTAGACTTTTTACGGGGTGGTTTGCCATTGCCTTCCCCAATCACCTACACTTTCCCCCCAGCAAGCTGGGTACTCATTTGACCGACCTCAGAAGGATGGAAGGCTGAGTCAACCTCAAGCCGGCTACCTGAAAACCCAGCTCCCGCTGGAGATCAAACTCCGGTCATGAGCAGAGCTTAGGACTGCAGTACTGCAGCTTTAACACTCTGCGCCACGGGGTCTACCCACTGCACCACAGTGAAATGGGTCCTATGTACCTGCTTTTAAATCCCCCCCATCCAAATCTATTTTTTAAAAGATCTCTATACATGGAATTCCCAACATGCACTCTGACCCTAAGAAAAGGTCTCTTTTGGGAGGCAGATTCCTCTGAGCAACTCTGTGCTTTGATAGGTTTACTCTCATGGACTAAAGAAGCCTAGAATAGGTCACATATCTGAGAAGGCTTTTCCTGTATTTTCCTGTATTTCCTGAGAAGGCTTTTCCTGTATTTTCCTACAATTTTCCTGGAACAAGGTGAGCTGAGAAGTAAAAGTATTTGAATTATTCCAACTCCTCCTGTGTCATAACTAAGACAGCAGTTTTCTTAAAAGCCCTGAGTAAACTGGAACTTGCTTCTGAGAATACCTGCTTATGATTCCTCCCTGAATAGTTCAAATCCCTGTACCGAGCAACATCTACCTTAGCTGGAAACTTGCAAGAAAAGTTAAAGGTTCTTAGTCAAGATGTCTTATTGTCTGTGAGAAGAGTTGTCAGCTCTGGGTTGAGAAATACCTGGATATTTTGGGGGTGGAGCCCGAGGAGGGCAGGGTTTGGAGAGGGGAGGGACTTCAGTGGGGTATTAATGCTACAGAGTCTACCTTTCAAAGCAGCCATTTTGTCCAGTTGAATGTTCTCTGTTGCCTGGTAATCCTAGGAGATCTCTTGCCACCACCTGGAAGTTGGTCATCTTATCTGTGTGTGATGCTCAGCCAGTTTGGTGTAGTGGTTAAGTGTGCGGACTCTTATCTGGGAGAACCTGGTTTGATTCCCCACTCCATCACTTGCACCTGCTGGAATGGCCTTGGGTCAGCCATAGCTCTGGCAGATGTTGTCCTTGAAAGGGCAGCTGCTGTGAGAGCCCTCTCTAGCCCCACCCACCTCACAGGGTGTCTGTTGTGGGGGAGGAAGGGAAAGGAGATTGTGAGCCGCTCTGAGATTCTTCGGAGTGGAGGGCGGGATATAAATCCAATATCTTCTTCTTCTTCTCACTATGCTTTGCTGTCATACTCACATGAAATCACAGGTAGCTGAAGAACAGCTGCATAATATCTTTTGTTGGGACCAATATATACAGCAAAAAATAGTAGGCTTTTAAGTTCACAAGAAATGAGCAAATGATGATGTTGCTGGAGAGGATGAAAAAACATCCTGCCGCAGGACGGTTTTTTGTAGAAAAAGCCCGACAGGAACTCATTTGCATATTGGGCCACACCTCTGATGCCACGCCAGCCGGAACTGTGTTCCTGTGTGTTCCTTCTAAAAAAAACACTTGTCCTGCTGTATGTAATAGTCTTAAAATAGAGTGGAGGAGGAGTCATGCAGCTGAATTAAATCATGAATGGTTCAAAAAGAACTCCTCAAATTGTACCAAAAATATTTTAAGTCCCAGAAATCTTTGTCCCAGAAATCTTCTTTGTACCTAGCATTGTCTAACCTAATCAAGTCAGCATAACAACTCTTACACTCCACTTTAATGCTATTACAAGCTGCAGAATGTGACATTTCCATGAAGACCGCAAACATCTTTTCCCCTCTTTTTGTTTTGCTTATCATCCAGCCTGAAAAAGAGTCCCAAATAACTGAAAAAACTTGGTCTTTGCAACATGTTATTTGGTCCTAATAAAAGTTATTGAATCACTATTACTTTCTAGATTGGGGCATCTAGTTCTTAAGGAAAACCTTTTTGAAACACAGGGTTTCTTGCAGCTGGCCCTGCAGGGTGGTTGGATTAATCATCTAATTTCCACCCTGACCGTAACTTTTAGCTACTTCTGCCCTTCTCACCTTCTGTTTCCCTCTTTTGAAATCTGTTGCATTTGCCTCCATTTTCCAAATAATGGATTCTCTGTGAATTCAAAACCAGAAGCCAAGATGCCTGATGGTACTTTGTGAAATACAACTTGAAGAACAACAGTGCCTTATTCCTTTGTAACAGGCTGTAAAGATAAGATTAAAGTTAGAAACAGGAAGCCATTAAGAAATGTGAATAGTTACTAGCCTTGAAGTGCCGGAAATGGAAATGTTGCATGCAGTAAGGTCTCAACAGTAAGAGTAGGAGGCAGTTCCCTGAGCAATATCCGGAACTTTATTTTAGTTATTCAGCTAATTTACGCACTGCCTTTCTGTCTCTTAAGAGACACTTAAGGCCAGCAACAATAAAAATAATCATATACAATGAAAATGTTTTTAAATTACCTTCAGAACTCAAGCAGAACAATAACATCTAAGCACCCAATGCACTCACCTGTTCCATAATAATAAAACATTTAAATTCCAGGAGTTCCATAACTTGGGGACAGCAGTGAAAAAAGTCCTTCCACAGATCTCCACCATCCAAATCCCAGATTATGTGGGTGTGGCATAGTGGTTAGAGTAGCAGACTAGGAGATGGAACAATTGGTCTTGAATGCTGGAAACTCTCTGGGTCACCTTGGACTTGTCACAATTTCTCAGCTTGGCCAACTGTTTTAAGGATAAAGTGAAGGGGTGAAGAATGATGAGGGAAAAACTTCTTTGGTTTCCCATGATGAGGGGGAAAATTAGATTAAAAAAAAAAATTCTTAAAATATCCTTACGGTTGGGGAAGTTCCCAATGTTGGCAACCCTCTACCAGTCTTGGTCTCAGTCCTTTGTCTCTAATATGGCCCCTTACCCAGGCTCAGGAAGTCACACTGATGCTTTTGTACTAAGACTAGCTAGAAGTGAAACAAGCAATACAAAAGCACCAGTGTGACTTCCTGAGCCTGGGTAAGGGGCCATATTAGAGACAAAGGACCGAGACCAAGACTGGTAGAGGGTTGCCAACATTGGGAACTCCCCCAACACTCACTTAATATCTCAAACCTCAGCTGTGCAGGTGGCTGATACTTGTAGTCTCTCAGATTCTCTGGACCCAGGCCACTTGGGTTTTTAATTATCCAGGCTAACATCTTTCTTGAACCGGACATGGAAACAGAATAAATGAGGTTAGCAAAAAACTGGCTTTATATGTCTATTATGACAGACCCAAGCAACTTTTCTTGCAGGCTTTTTATATCAACTGAAATTTCCAGACCTTTTTTAAGGGCAGCCTCACAAAGAGAATATTACAATAGTTCAACTTGGATGTTACCAAGTCATGGGTTTAAAAAAGGTAAAAGTAATTCTGGCCAATTCTGCTTTCTCCAGAAATGGTAATTCGTAGTGAACCAGCATTAGTTGGTCAAAGGCTTTCCTGGCTACCTCAGCCACCTGTTTATCCCATGCCAATGAAGAATCCAGAAGCACCTCTCAATTACACACAAGATCTTTCAGGGGGAATAAACCCCATCCAGAACAAGTGGATCAAAATGGGTAGCTGTTTTAATATGTCTGTAGCAGTAGAAAAGAGTAAGAGTCCAGTAGCACCTTAAAGACTAACAAAATTTGTGGTAGGGTATGAGCTTTTGTGAATCACTGAACACTTCTTCAAGGGGTATACTTATTGTGGTGTCAATATTACTCCTGTTCCACACCACTTCTGTCTTGTCTGGATTAAATTTCAATTTCAATTTGTTCACCTTCATCTATTTATTTACTTAGAAAGAAAGGAGAAATAGAGAGCTGGATGTCAGCATTTAAAGGGCACTTTTCTCCAGATCATCAGATTAACTCTTCCAGTGGTTTCATGTAAATATTGAACAGCATGAAAAATGGAACCTCCTGAGATTGCACTAATTGAAAAGTAACTATATAAACAGGATGGCAAATAAAAAACAACAGGAACATTCTGTTCGACTGTGGTTCATGTTGCATTTCCCCTGTGCCACCAGAGGGCTCTTAAAATCAGCAGTTGACTAGGATTATCCAAGTTTCAGCCATCTGTTCCCCATGATGCTCTCTTCCATTCCTGCACAAACCACAAACAGATCGATCATTTATTTATTTATTTATTTGTTTGTTTGTTTTTTACGTTAAGCTTATATCCCGCCCTCTCCGCAAGCGGACTCAGGGCGGCTCACAACATCACATTACTTCCATTAAAAACCAACAAAACATATAAAACATAATTACATATTTAAATTATTTAAAACATTTCATGGTGCTGTATTAATACAGTACAGTATAGCGGTTCTGAAAGTTCGATGGTGACCATCGGTACTCTGCTCTGTATGATGTCCAGTGGCAGCTCTCTCTCGGTTAAATGTCGAAGGCCTGTCGGATTTCACCCCCACACACAAACACACACACACACAAAACCTCCATCTTTTTAACCCGGGGGGAGGGGGGGAGATAGTATGATGTTCTTGGGACTATCTTTTTTCTTGTGTCCAAAAGGAGGGTTGTCAAGTCCAATGCAGGAAATATCTGGGGATTTTGGGGGTGGAGCCAGGAGCCAGGTTGTGACAAGCAAGACTGAACTCCGAAGGGAATTCTGGCTATCACATTTAAAGGGACTGCACTCCTTTAAAATGCCTTCCCTTGATTGGAAATAATGGAGGAAGAGTCACCTTCTTTGAGGGTTCATAGAATTGGACCCCCTGGGGAGACAGGAGCAATGTTGTAATGAAATTAGTACAGGGTAATACAAAACCAGGGAAATGGAGGTAAGGAGGGGGGGAGTCGGCAGCAGTGTCTTGGCAAGTCCACTGCTGAAATATAGTCCAAACATAGGAAAGAAATAATTTGACAGAGAGAGTGAGGAGGTCAGGTATGCCCCAGTGTTCAGTGCTGCAGCAAAACAAATACACGAAGAAGAAGACCGTAAATTTATACCCTGCCCTTCTCTCTGAATCAGTCTCAGAGCGGCTCACAATCTCCTTTATCTTCTTCCCTCACAACAGACACCCTGTGAGGTGGGTGGAGCTGAGAGAGCTCTAACAGACAACCTCTTTCAAGGACAACTTCTATGGCTGACCCAAGGCCGTTCCAGCAGCTGCAAGTGGAGGAGTGGGGAATCAAATCTTATTCTCCCAGATATGAGACCACACACTTAACCACTACACCAAACTGGGTCGTGGTGGTGTAAAATTGCACTATTCTGAAGCTGTGCTATGCATATACCAAAATATTTTAAAAGGGTGGGTGGAGAAACATGATGGCAGCAGGACAACAGTTATTGGGAGAGGGCATTGTCCCATGCATCTGGTATGAAAGGGATAGCACAGCAAATCCTGGTCAAAAATAGATTCCCCTGTGCCACCTGTAATCACTTTAGCAAGTGTGAATTGACCAACAGTACCACAGGCAACATGACCACTACAGAGAAACACTCTTGTGTGGAATCAGCCCGTTAGAGTGTTCTAGTGACCTGGCTACTTTTATTTTTTCTTTTTGCTGTCAAGTCACAGCCAACTTATGATGACTCTGTAGAATTTTCAAGGTAAGAGACGTGCAACAGTGGTTTGCCATTGCCTGTCTCTGTATAGCAACCCTGGTATTCCTTGATGGTCTGCCAACCAAATACTGACAAGGGCCAACCCTGCTTAGTTTCTGAGATCTGATGAGATTGGGCTAGCCTGGACTATCCAGATCCAGGACCGCTGACAGAGGGGGATTGGGGGGGGGACAAAATGTGGGGCCCCAGAGGAACCTTGAAGCCAGTATCATAAAGGCATCCAGCCCAATGTCTTTCTATGTATTTTTAAAATGCATTTCTGTATGTAGCCCTTCATGGCTCAGGGAAGCTTGAAAAGGCATTCTGCTGGACTTGCCTTTCTCCAAGACAGACCCAAACTTGCCTAAGCCCATCAGCCAAGTCAGCCCTGGTGCAAGACATGGCGGCATGCTGATGGCTGCTACAGTATCTGCCAGCCTGCAGGTCATTTCTCTAAGACACTTGCTTTTCTCTCTCTTTTCTTGTACCCAATTTAGCCAGATCTTGCAAATCAGTAGGTGGAATGTTGCAGCAAGATAAAGCAACATTTTCCTCTTTTTTCCTTTATTCTTGTCAAGGATACAGGATGATCTTGACAGGTTGGAAAACTGGGCTAAGACAAATAAAAGAAATTTTAATGGGGATAAATGTGAGGTTCTGAATTTAGGTAGGAAAAATCAAAGGCATAATTATAGGATGGGGAGACTTGTCTTGGCAGTAGTATGTGTGAAAAGGATATAGGGGGTGTGGCCTAATATGCAAATGAGTTCCTGCTGGGCTTTTTCTGCAACCCCCCCCCCCGAGGCAGATAATGAGAAGGAGGGCAGGAAGGGAGAGGGGGGAAGGTACTGGTGAAATTCCTGCATTGTGCAAGGGGTTGGAATAGATGACCCTGGAGATCCCACCCAACTCTATGATTCTATGATTTCTCTCTCCCTCTTTTCCACTTATTCTCATTCAATTTCTTTCCCCTCAACCTATTTTTTTCTTTCTCTCCTACAATTTATTTTAAATTCTTGGTCTGAAGTCCCTCTCATCCCTATACTGCTTGGGGCAGTACAGTAGCAAACCTCTGTTAATTTTATGAACAGAAGGGGGGAGTTAATATTTCCCCATGATCTAACAAAGTAGTAAAAAGCTTGTTGTTTATACACTGTACTTCTACAGCAGGGGAATGTTCATTTAGCTCTTTAAATCCTCCCCCAAATTAGGCTTGCCAGTCCCCAGGTCCCAGTGGGGGATCCAGCAGGGGGAAGCCATACCCCAACAGCCACCATGTGCCTTTAAATCTTGAAGAAGAAGGTTTAGAAGAAGCTTGCAAAGAACTGTGTGTGTTTTGGGACGTGTCTGTGTCTTTAAATCTCAGCAGGACAAAGCTTCAGGGGGGCAAGGTGAGCAGGCAGAGTCATGTGGCTCTTCCCAGTGAATTTGAGGGAGAGGAAGCCAGTACAGTCCCTCTGTTTATTTAGCATTTATTTCAGAAGTTGTTTGTATGGATAGTAAAGAGTTAACCAGAACCTGATTATGGGATGGAGGAAAACTCCACCCCCTCGACTGCTCTGTTCAATACTTTCATTTTCCTGTGTTAGTCGGATGGTTGAAATACTTCAGATGGCTACATCCAGCAACTGCCATGCGTAAATTGTCCCAGTGAGATCAAAAAAGTGTGGGCTTGCAAACTTTTCATTTTGGCTGCTTTGTGAGTGTGTGTGAGTTCAGTTTCATTTAGTGGAAGTGCAGCTGCTTGGGAACACTTTGAAGGCAAAAAAAGAGGAGGAAGAAATGAAGACTGTATTCAAGGGAACTGCTGTAAGCCAAAATGCCCTCAAAACGAGGATGGGGAATTGTCAGGTGGGCACCTGGCTTAATCAGGATCTTTTACCTGTGTATACAAGATTCCACTTCCAGAAATTAATGCTTAAAAATACTAGGGACTCTAATTAAGTAAAACAATTACAATTTATTCCAGAAAAATATAGGCTTACATACAAGATAAAATACTCATAAAATCATTCATACAGCCCTAAGAAAAATAGAGAGAGATATAGAGACAACACATGGGAAGACAAAAAGGGTGATAATTACCTATTGTAGTCTTCAAGGAAGGCTCCAATGGTGACGAAAGAGGACGGGGAAAATGGGACCCTCAACTGCCCAAGAATCAGGGATGGATCTAGACAGCAGAGATAGGGTACTGCTAGATTCACACATGAGTGGAGCTGGGTCAGAGGTTAAATAGACTACCTTGGACCCTCAGTGGATGGGAGGTAAGAGGGAGGAGAAAGGGGAGGCTCTGCAGTGACCATAAGGGCTGGATTTCTGCAGTAGCCAATAGCAAATTAATTGGCGGCACCTAATTGGGTGCCCATAACTGACCAATGAACAAGCTTGGGCCCGGGTTACCTGATTGGCTGTACAAGTAACCCGGGCCAAGGGGGAGGCTCCAGAATGACAGTTGGGGAGAAGAATAGGAGAAATTACTGGGTGGAGGGGTGCTTAGGATGATCAAACTTATCTAAAAAGGTGACAACAGATGGCCAAATTATTGCCTAGGTAACACCCGGTTTACACAAAAGAACTTGGCTCTGCTGAAGGTGGTCTTCCTCTTCTGTGTTTTTCTTGACACCAGTCTTTGTCCTTGGTTCCATTCAACAAATGCTTAGGCGGTGTGGCAGGGTCCACGCCTGGATAAGCTTGATGGCTCTATGGGTGGGTAACATCTGTTGCGTATGTGTGCTTCCCGCTGTGCTGAAATGGAGTCTTGGCACTGCTAGAAGATAGCTGGTATTAGCCTCCCAAAGTGGATTCTATGGTCAAGGCTGAAAACCACATGGCCTGGATAGCTCCTAACGGCGCGCTTTCTTCCTCTCCAAGATAGAGATGGCGTTCGCCCGAAGCGACTGGAAACCATCTGTTCTCCTTGTTGGCGCTCTTCCAGGGACACGGAGCGCTGCTTTAGCGTTGTGGCTGTTTGTATTCATAAGTCCTTTCCATTCTGGTAGACAAACCCACATCCTTCACGCAGATGTGTGAGAGCTCAGTCTCCAGGCACTCTGGCAACCAGACGGGTGACTACGATGTTCTGGAAATTAGGGGCATTTCCTTACACTGCACTGCTGTATTTTTATTTATTTTAGGGAATGGGAAAATCTCCCAGCTTTACCCCCAAAGTCCCCAAGTATTTCTTGAGCTGGACCTGGCAACACTACCCCAAACTGAGAACACCAATATGAAAATTCTTTCTACAGACAGGCCCCTGCCACTATTCCTTGCCCTTGTGATGTTTTTGTTAGTTTCATAGAATACCACCCAAAGCCCGCACACACACAACCAAATGGGAATGTGGATATGAGCTCACCTCCACATGCAGTGAGGTTATCCTCATTCATTTTTGTGTGAAGACAAGAAATCCTACTATTGATACTTAATTGTAGCTAGCACATTTATGCCCATACTGCTGTTTCCTACCCCCCAAGATATGTAATAGTTGTTAGCATCATACTCATCCTAGTTCAGTTAAACTAACAGGATATTTGCAATAGGTGAAAAATACTCCATCTCCAATCCAGCAGTTTCATGCTGTAGTTTCCCATTATAGAAGAATGTTGACATTTGGATCAGGAGATTAAGTGGTCTATTGATTTCTGAATTGTGCCATTTTTTATGCTAAATGTATCCTGTTCTACACGTTGATATCCATTCTTTTGGTTAGTTTTAGTGGAGGGAGGAGAGAAGCCAAATGCATGCCTGAGGATCTCTTTTTTGCTTTTAGGCCTTGGATTTGGATCGAACAGTTTTACAAAAAATGAGGAAAGCGGTGAAAGCAGAACATGCAACTGGACAAGGTCAGAGAACATCTGTTTACAATAGAAAGGGGCGAGGAGCATAGTTACAGGATTGTCAGAGCTATTAGACACCTGAGAGGGTCTCATTATCCTTAAGTTTGCTTAGAATGGTTAGTGTCGCCCAGTTCTGCTTGAGAATGATGCAGCTCTCAGATACATGCAGACCCTTTTCATAGCAACCACTCTAGATATGGCAACTCAATGAGCAGTAGATCTTGAATGGACACACTCTGCTTTTGTGCATATGCATCTGTGTGGGCACATTCTATAAATGTCAGTACTGCAAAGCATACTGTATAGGGTATCCTTGGTGGAAACAAAGACAGTGAATGGTGGTGGTACCCCCAAATACACACTTTAATTTTTGTGTGTGAATTGTATTCAATAAATGCAAATAACTTTACCAAACTCTTATGTGCTCTCACTTCCCTACGGAATAAGTCCAAAGTTAATTTTCTTTGGATGAAAGAGCAGTGGAGACTTGTGCTGTCTTTAAAAACAGTGTAAACATCTGTTTAGTTAGTTGTACAAAACAGAGCATTTTGGGAGCAAATGAATTCCTAAAGCAGACAGCACCAGCTCATCGTGTTACAAAGACAGCAACCCCCAGGTGATTCATCTTCAGAACTCTCTGCCTGCCTCTGCCATCAGTCAATCACACCTAACTGTTATCAAGCAGGCTTAACAAGGAATGGTCACCCAAATCCATAAATAAAATGAAAGGAGGAAGCCAATTTTTAACTGTGTGCTATATACAAAAGCGTTTTACTTTCCAAAAGTGTATTTAATCCAGTATAATAGGTTGTTTACAGTTTCGCAGTATATATCTCAGAAATTATTGGACAACATTGTATTTCTACAGATCTCATTAGCCATTTAGATGCTCATATTGCCGCTCAGGAAAGATTTTCAGGAAACTATCGCAACAACCAAGATGAGAAACTGGCAGAAGCCTTTATCACCTTTGCTGCATTCTCACGGGAGCTGATAAATGCTGTCAAGAGCCTGGTAGGACCTCATTCTACTTTTTTTTATCTGTCCGAAAAACAGAAGCACTTCCTTGCAAGGAAAGAGTAAAGTAAACTCTAAAAAAAATTAATTGCTTTTAACTCCAAGAGAGAAATTTAGGAATTCGAAAGTCAAATTCCTGGCTCCATTTTTTATTACATAGGCAAGCACTGAGTCGTTACTGACCCATGGGGCGACATCACATCAGCACATGTGAACCCTATGAAGCTGCCTTATATTGAATCAGACCCTCAGTCCATCAAAGTCAGTATTGTCCACTCAGACTGGCAGCGGCTCTCCAGGGTCTCAAGCTGAGGTTTTTCACGCCTATTTACCTGGACCCTTTTAAATTGGAGATGCCAGGGATTGAACCTGGGACCTTCTGCTTACCAAGCAGATGATCTACCACTGAGCCACCATCCCTCCCCAGGATGTTTTCTTGGCAAACTTTTATGGGGTGGTTTGCCATTGTCTTCCCCCGTCATTTACACTTTACCCCTAGCAAGTTGGGTGCACATTATACCAACCTTGGTAGAAGGCTGAGTCAACCTTGAGCTGGTACATAGCTATATACAGCTAGAGACAGATTGTTAGGTGACGTAGGCCCTTTCTGCATTCTGTTTTTAATCCATAGTTTCCCAGCCTTTGAAGTCATTCTGCCTTTGAGTTGGATGATTTGCTTTCATTTTGCATATGTTGCATTGTCCCGGTACTTTGTGCCTGGAGCATCACTCTCTGTGGATTATGCTTTCTGTATTTCCAACCCATCTGCCGCTGCTAGCTTGTACAGCAATTTTTAAAAAACCTACCTGAAGATTGGCAACCTGACTGCTTCCTTTCAAATGGTTCTTGCACCGGTTCTCTTATGCCTGCATCTCACATACCATTGATAAAACTATTAATGGGGGTGGGAGGAGCTCAAGAGGATGCTAGTTGAACATTGCTGGCATTTTCCTCAGACGGAGCATGAGAATAGGACCTTTAAGAGGAAAGGAAAGCAGGAAGTGATTACCTTGTAGTTCAGTAAAAAAATTTTTTACCAGTGATCCCTGAGCTTTAAAAAATTAAAAAAAAATGTTGTTGTTTGCAAAATGTACGTGTCCAACATAGGACTTGAACAGACAACCCTTGTATAATCAGTACAAAGCTTAACACTCCAAGGCAACTGGCTGCTTTGGGCAAGCATCTTTCAAAACGTTTAACTGCAGACCCAACCCCTCCCTCCCTCTGTGATTCTGCAAAAAAAAAAGGGGGGGGGAAGGCTCTTTTGTCTTTGGAGAAGGAGGGAAAGAAAACAGAAGGGGTGAGGGGCATCAACCAAAAAAGGAAGGTAGAAATGGGATGGCAGTGGGCAGCACTTAAATACCCACCAAAACAATTCTAGTTTAGAAACAATTAGCCATTCAAAAGTGGATGAGAACAAAGAACTGCAGCAAAAGGAGTTTTGCTTATTGTGGGTCAGTAGAGTGCTGGAAAATGGTCTGAATGCTGAATGATTGTAAACAAATGAGAAGACAGAAGAAGAAATGTAGCAAGACAGATGTGAAAGTGGAATACAATTTTGAAGGGAAGACTTCCGTGTGCTCAGAAACTGAAGCAAAATACAAATGCAGAAAGGTCCATAGAGTTGCTCTCAATAAAATTTCCATGGAGTGATTAAGAAGATATGCTCAGGGGCTGTTTACCATATTTGAGACTGGAAAGGCCAGAGTGTGTAGTGATCCTAAAGCTACCTTGTGTGGCCTGCCTAATGGGGGTGGGGCGCTTGACCTGGGATGCCAGCCTTGCACTGGCTCCCCAGCCCTGGTGCTGGCTTTCGCTTCAATGGTTTACCCAGTCTAAGACAAAACAGTATCAGTGAGGAGGGCTGTAAAACAGCAGATTTGGTTTGGGTGATGGCTTAGGATTTTGAAGTAGTACCCTGATACTGTTTGGCGCTAGCATTGTCAGCCTGTGTGCTGGTTTCTGCGTTCCTGTAGTGCCTGGTCAGCCTGTTAATTGGTAATATCCCTTAATTATCCAGGCAATATCCAGGCAAGTAGGCGTGAGCTTGAGACCCTGGAGAACCGCTTCCAGTCTGAGTAGGCAATACCGACTTTGATGGTATAAGGCAGCTTCATATGTTCAAATTTCAATTACCAGTGCTATCTTCTGGGAATGGAAAACAACCTGCAAGGGATAAGCTGAACCTTATCTTTTGCAGGATAACCTGAACTTATGGAAGGGATTGCATGAAGTAGCCCTCGGTGCTAACAATATACTGAAACCTCCTCTTTCTAGTTGCAGAGTTTGTCTCAAAACATTAATTTTCCCCTGGAGTCACTGACAAAGGGAGATTTGAAAGGGGTAAGTAGATGCTATGGAAGTTATGTGTCCCCTCAGTGACACTGGTGAAGCTTGACATGATTTTGCCTTCTGTTTTGAGGATAAAAGCTTGCTTGTTTGTCTCATTTCAGGTCATAGTAGTATCTCATACCCTTGGAAAATCTATCAGTTCATATCTGGTCAAGATAACAGAAAATTCTAAACTGTTTCCCTAGTTTAATTTGTTCTAGTCTCTTTCAGATATGTTGACCATATGTAGCTATTTCAGATATGGGATGATGTCCACAAGACAGAATTCGCCAGGTATGAGATGCTGGGGATTAGACCCAACCTGTGAACTCAGTCAGTCATGATCACAATCCATCCAGACAATAGATTAGAGCAAGGTCAACAAATCACTACAGAGTCAGGGAGCAGAAGGTTCCATCCAAAGGGTGGGGGAACAGGAAGATCTGGAGTCCAGGGTCCAAAGCTTGGAAGACAGGATAGAAGCTAGAATCTGGGTTTCTAGCTGGAAAAGCAAGCACAGGTTAAAAGGACAGAGTGCAAGGCAGGAAGGCAAGGTAGTAATCTGTTCACTGAAGGAGTCAGCTCACAGAGGGGATGACAAGCAACGTTGCTTCCTCATCAAACCTTGTTCAGTGTTTTCCTTTTATCTGCTTCATTAGCTGACTCATCTCTCAAAGCCCAGGTGTTGCTACTTACCAGCTTGTCATTTCTGCTCCTGTAACAGCCCTACTCCAGGAACCAGCACTGATCACTGCTGTGCAACTAAAACAGACTCTCTCAGGCTCTCAAATGCTCTCTCCATCTTTGGCACACTGCTGGTTCAGTAAAAGCTGGCAGTGACTGACACTCGGATCTCTATCCCATTTCTTTCTGGTCCTGCCAGAATGAGCAACTCTTGCTTCCCGATGCTTCTCTCGCTGGATCTGCTTCCAGTTCCAGCTGCTCAGGCAGGCATCCCCCTGGTGCAGGGCCTGGTTCTTCCATTTCCCCATCCTCAGACGGAGCTGAGGCAGCTGGGTCTAGAAGCTGAGGCAGCTGGCTGGCCTATGACACCAGTGCAAAGAGGGGGGAAAGTGGATTTCAGTGCTGCATGCAAACAAAATTAAAGAGGGTGGGATCATATGAGCAGAATGAAATTAATATGAGATATAAAGAGACTCTGGAATGGGAAGCCTAAAGCTTTGAAAACATTTTTCTGTTTAATGCTTTAATTAACAACTTTTTTGGGGGGGGGGGGGAATCATTTTTGCAGCCTCCAGAAACCTAACATTAAAATGGCAGCTGAGCCACATAGACCTTCTGCAAACTGCAATACTTAAGAACATAAGAACATAAGAACATAAGAACATAAGAGAAGCCATGTTGGATCAGGCCAACGGCCCATCAAGTCCAACACTCTGTGTCACACAGTGGCAAAAAATGTTATATACACACATACACTGTGGCTAATAGCCACTGATGGACCTGTGCTCCATACACTGTGGCTAATAGCCACTGATGGACCTGTGCTCCATATTTTTATCTAAACCCCTCTTGAAGGTGGCTATACTTGTGGCCGCCACCACCTCCTGTGGCAGTGAATTCCACATGTTAATCACCCTTTGGGTGAAGAAGTACTTCCTTTTATCCGTCTTAACCTGTCTGCTCAGCAATTTCATCGAATGCCCACGAGTTCTTGTATTGTGAGAAAGGGAGAAAAGTACTTCTTTCTCTACTTTCTCCATTCCATGCATTATCTTGTAAACCTCTATCATGTCACCCCGCAGTCGACGTTTCTCCAAGCTAAAGAGTCCCAAGCGTATCAACCTTTCTTCATAGGGAAAGTGCTCCAGCCCTTTAATCATTCTAGTTGCCCTTCTCTGCACCTTCTCTAAAGCTATAATATCCTTTTTGAGGTGCGGCGACCAGAACTGCACACAGTACTCCAAATGAGACCGCACCATCGATTTATACAGGGGCATTATGATACTGGCTGATTTGTTTTCAATTCCCTTCCTAATAATTCCCAGCATGGCATTGGCCTTTTTTATTGCAAACGCACACTGTCTTGACACTTTCAGTGAGTTATCTATCATGACCCCAAGATCTCTCTCTTGATCAGTCTCTGCCAGTTCACACCCCATCAACTTGTATTTGTAGCTGGGATTCTTAGCCCCAATGTGCATTACTTTGCACTTGGCCACATTGAACCGCATCTGCCACGTTGACGCCCACTCACCCAGCCTCAACAGATCCCTTAAAATCCCTCAACTTAAAAATTGCTTGGGATTGAACCATTTGAAGGAGAGTGTAATTGGCACAGGACAGGCTTTAAAAAACTGCCAAAATCATGACCAGTGTGCAGGATCAAATTACAAAATCACAAACCATGCAAATTTGCAAGAGAGGGCAGAAAATTAGCATTACTGAACAATTGCTCTAGGGCATCAATGAAAATATTTTTTTTTCAATTTAGTTACATAAGACTTTTAAAAAAAAACTCTCCAGAGCTTCTGCCAGAGGACTTCTTCCTCATACAGTTGCAGCCTTGTGCAAAGCATGGTGGAGTTACAGCCAACTTTCCACAGGCATGTACACACACACATGTTGCCAACAATCAAGCATGCAATACCAATGTCATTGGGTTCTACCATACATTCTATGCACTCAACATGCTCCCCATATTATTCTGATGGTTAGCCGCTCTAAGTCTGTTTGGAATCGGCGGGATATAAATCGAAAGTAAATAAATATTATGAGATTGTGTGACTCTTTGCTATTTTTCACAGTGGCTAATAACACAGCAATGAATCTCCTAGTGTTTGGCAATATGGGAAACAGGGCTTTGCAGCGACATGTCAGTTTCAAAGACAGTCTTGTCAGTTTCAGCATTGGGTTTTCCCCTTTGCCTGGGTTCCTTTATGTTCTTTTTAATTCAATGAACTAATGCTGAAATGCATGCGCAAAAACTGAACCATGAAGATTTAAATGAAAGGCACTTGCTAGACCCTACTGCACAGCTGCAATAGGGCAACTGTGTACATTTTTAAAAACCTTGGATGCCACCACCCCTCCCATGTCACACATGATGTTCCCACCTCACTTTAGAAAAGTTTGAGTTTTTAAAAATTGTAGCTGCAGAATAAATGCACCAGAGGAAAAAAAATAGTGAGCAAGAAGGGCAAGAATCCAAAGTCAAGCTTAAAGGCTTAGTGCTCGGGGAAATCTGCAACAAGCTGTGAGTACATAATAGGCCTTTGTCTCGTAACAGGACTTTAAGAAGCCTTTTGAGAAATCTTGGAAAGACTATGAGAACAAACTGTAAGTTAGTTCGATGCTCCCTTTTCCAGTTAGCTGACTAATTGCTGCTTTATTCGGAATGGTTTCTAGTAAAGTTAATTGTTAATAAACACTCTTCTTATTGTTATTTGAGCACAAAGATTGAGAAAGAAAAGCGAGAGCTGGCAAAACAGTATGGCATGGTGCGCACTGAGGTTGTGGGAGGAGAGATTGCAGAGGAAATGGAAAAGGAGCGAAGGATGTTCCAGTTACACATGTGTGAGGTGAGGCAGGGGAGTGATGAGGCTTCTTTGCACATGAATGCTAGTTATTTAAAATACTTATATTCTGCACTTTCAGTCTGGAATGCATAATGCAGTCTGCAATCATAAAATAATGAAACAAAGATATAAGATTATAGGATATACCAAAATAACAGCAGCTGTATATAACTTGTTCCAGTTGCTTCTCAGTGAAATGGGGACCTTGTTCTTTCTCCTTTCGTTGCTGTAACTGATGCAGTTTGAGCAGGAAGGCCTAGGTGACAGTTGCCCACACCTGCTGATGGAAAGACTATTGATCCTTCTTCCTTTCTTTCTGCAGAAAAGCTGGCTGTTGACATTTTCTCATGGACAAATTATAATGAGACTTCTAATTATGGCTTCCTAGCACATACATGTGTATATATCACTGCTTGATGGTGTACAACAATTGTCTTGTGTAAGGCAGCCTAAACTCCAGTTTCTAAGTAAGGGCAGGCTGGTGTGAGCATACACCAAAGTGGGGCAGTTGATGAGGCCCAGGTAGGGTTGCCAGGTCTCGGTTGGAAAATACCTGGACACTTTGGGAATGGATCTGGGAGAGGGTGGGGTTTGGGGAGGGGAGGGGCCTCAGCATGGTACAATGCCATAGAGTCCACCCTCCAAAGCAACCATTTCCTCCAGGGGAGCAGATCTCTGTCAGCTGGAGATCAGTTGTAAAAGCAGGAGATCTGCAGTCCTCACCTAGAGGCTGGCAGCCCTAGGCCCAGACCTTCCAGTAGGACCCACTGCCACTTCTCCCCTTGCCCATGTGACAGCACCTGGCACCCTGGCTGCACATATTGCCCAGCACCACTGGAGAAACTGGAAGTGTATGTATAGGATTACCAGTCTCTAGTTGGGGCCTGGAGATCTCCCAGTATTACAATCTCCAGACAACAGAGTTTAGTTCCTTGGGAGAAAATGGCTGCTTTGGAGGGTGGACTGTTTTGATAACTGGGGACCAGCGGAACTTGACAGCTGGCAGCTCTATGCACTATTAAAGCTGTTTTGGTTTGTTGTTTGCTGCTAGTTGTAGAAAAATGTACTCCTCCTCATAGCTGGAAAGATAAGAATTAGTAAATTAAAGCAAAGGGTGAACTAAGTGATATTTAAAAAATTATACACTGTTTTTTGTTTTTCTTTTAAAAAAAGATGCGATAGACAAAAAGCAATACCAGTTTAAGTTAGCCAAAGTACTGTTTTATCTGTGTTTTGCTTTATATTGATTTAATCTTTTAGTTTGTTTCAACAAGATGATAGAAGTTGTAGTTTACAACAGGAAATTTATGCCATAATAAAGTGCATAATTTGGGAAAGGAAAAACTATTGTATACAAAGCTGAAAGAATGGATCTTTGCAGAATATTAGTTAGAAGTCAAGAGCACTGGAGAGACAAACAAACGGTATTTGCCAAGAAAATTTAGACTCAGCAAGTCAACACTTGGTATGTGTTTTTCTTCCAGTATCTAATTAAAGTGAATGAAATTAAAACTAAGAAAGGTGTTGACTTGCTGCAGAACAACATCAATCACTGCAATACCCAGTTCAAGTAAGTGCAAATTAGTGCAATACCCAGTTCAAGTGAATGCCTTTGCTATTGTTCCTCAGTGGTTTCTTTCTTTCTTTCTTTCTTTCTTTCTTTCTTTCTTTCTTTCTTTCTTTCTTTCTTTCTTTCTTTCTTTCTTTCTTTCTTTCTTTCTTTCTTTCTTTCTTTCTTTCTTTCTTTCTTTCTTTCCTGCAGAGTCATGGAGAGCCAGTTTGGTGTAGTGGTTAAGTGCGTGGACTCTTATCTGGGAGAACTGGGTTTGATTCCCCACTCCTCCACTTGCAGCTGCTGGAATGGCCTTGGGCCAGCCATAGCTCTTGTAGGAGTTCTCCTTGAAAGGGCAGCTGCTGTGAGAGCTCTCTCAGCCCCACCTACCTCCCGGGATGTCTGTTTTGTGAGGTGGGGAAGGTAAAAGGAGACTGTGACCGTTCTGAGACTCTGAGATTCAGAGTATAGAGTGGGATATAAATCCAGTATCATCATCTTCTTCAATTTAAGCTAACAAATGTATTGCAGTATCACTAATTCATCTTATTTATTCATTTTCATTATTTTGTTGTTTTTTTAATATGTACTCTCCTAGTGCAATGTAGAATTTTATTATTTTAAATACTCTCCTCTAGCAATGATTCCCCTGACCTATAATATTGGCTTTAACTGTTGAAATGCCACTGTTGCAGGACTTAACGCAACTGTAGAGATAAGTGGAAAGCTAGTTCTTTAAAAAGGTTATTGTTTGAACAAGCACTAACAGAATCCTTGTTCCAGAACATTCTAACTTTGTAAGTAATGAGGTGACCTTACTTTGGAACATTGCACTAAGTAGGGTTGCCAACTCTGGGCTGGGAAATCCCTGTAGATTTGGAGGTAGAGCTGAGGAAGAGAGGGTTTGGGGAGGGGTGGGACCTCAGCAGGGTATAATGCCACAGAGTGCACCCTCCAAAGCTGTTCTGTTCTCCAGAGACTGATATTTGTTGTCTGGAGATCAGTTATAATTCTGGGAGATTTCCCAGGTGGAGGTTGCCTATCCTAATTAGGGAAACTAGGAAAATATGTGATTTCCCCCTCCTGTAGTCTAAGTGATGCAGCCTATTCTACCGCCTCATTTTTCTGTATGTGTTAACCAGAACTCTGTTTCCAAATGTGACTAAAATTCATAAGGAAAGCAATAGCTATCCCTTGTTACCCCCCCCCCCCCAACACACATGCACACCTGGCAATCATAGGTAGACTGTCTCTAAACAGGGAAGCTCCATTTCTGCCTTCTGAATTTATCTAATTTTAAAAGTAATCTAGGCTCATACTGAATATGCAGGTCACAAAATTATATCTAAACTATGAATGTTATTTTCTATATATGTGTCACAATATTTGTTCTGTCAGTTTTTTCCAGACATGTTTAAAGGCTACAGAGAAGCACAAACGATTTATAGAGAGTCTTGTCCCTGAGCTTCATAGTGTAAGCATGCATTTTTTAAATTCAAAATTAAGGGGGAGGAGCCATCAGGCGGGCATTTGGGCCTACAGCTGGGGGTGGGAGCAGTGGTGGACTGGGTCTAAAAATATTGGTTGCCAGGAGACGTAGGGGGCCCATCCACAACTTTAAGGCTATCATTTAATTTTTGTAAGAAATAAATAATTTTTTAAAAAAACACATAAGTGGAAAAAAGATACAAATAAAACCTTTGCAAAATAGATATATATCTTTAGTAATATAGTGTACATATATTGTACATAGTACTGGCAGTATAATGTAGATACTAAATGTAAATACAGATTGCATTTTCTCCAGGGGAGCTGATCTCTGCCAGCTGGAGATCAGTTGTAAAAGCAGGAGATCTCCAGGCCACACCTGGAGTCTGGCAACCCTAAATACAACATACATTTTAGTTGCATTACAGTAATAATACTGGAAGTTCTAATATATTTTAAGCTACTAAAAGGTCATTAATATTTTAACATATTGTCCAATGTTTAAGGGGGCCCACTTCATCAGGTGCCCACATAGGGTTGCCAAGTCCAATTCACAAAATATCTGGGGACTTTGGGGGTGGAGCCAGGAGACTTTGGGGGTGGAGCCAGGAGACATTGGGGGTGGAGCCAAGATCAAGGCTGTGACAAGCATAATTGAACTCCAAAAGGAGTTCTACTGGAAGTTCTAATATATTTTAAGCTACTAAAAGGTCATTAATATTTTAACATATTGTCCAATGTTTAAGGGGGCCCACTTCATCAGGTGCCCACGTAGGGTTGGCAAGTCCAATTCACGAAATATCTGGGGACTTTGGGGGTGGAGCCAGGAGACTTTGGGGGCGGAGCCAGGAGACATTGGGGGTGGAGCCAAGATCAAGGCTGTGACAAGCATAATTGAACTCCAAAAGGAGTTCTGGCCATCACATTTAAAGGGACGGCACACCTTTTCAATGCCTTCCTTCCATAGGAAATAATGAAGGATAAGGGCACCTTCTTTTGGGGATCATAGAATTGGACCCCCTGGTCCAATATTTTTGAAACTTGGTGGGTATTTTGGGGAGAGTCACTAGATGCTATACTGAAAATTTGGTGTCTCTACCCCAAAAAACAGCCCACCCCCAGAGCCACAGATACCCGCGGATCAATTCTCCATGATTTTCTATGGGAATAAATCTCCATAGGGAATAACAGAGTTCCCAGCAGACATTTCCCTCCCCTCCCCCTGCTTTCTGACGACCCTGAAGCGGGGGGAGGGCCTCCAAACTGGGGGATCCCCTGCCCCCACCTGGGGATTGGCAACCCTATGCCCACAGGGCCCACTTGCCATTGGGCAAGCTGATACCCTGGCTAGTCCACCACTGGGTGGGAGGCAGATGGTTCCAGAGGGTAGCCATGTTGGCCTGCAGTAGAAAAGCTAAGTATGAGTCCAGTAGTACCATAGAGACAAACAAGATTTTCAGGGTATGAGCTTTTGGGAGTCAGAACTCCTTTTGTCAGACCCCTGAAAAGGGAGCTTTGACCTGCAAAAAATTATACCCTGAAAATCTAAGGCACTACTGGGCTCAGATCATTCTGCTGATGGAAATAATTTTGTCAGCTGAAATACTAGGAGGGATCCAAGCAATAATTCCCTATAATTAATATGTAAGGTTGTGAATTTGTTCAAAAAACGAATGAAAACTCAAATTTAAAATATCTACGTAATTGTTCTTCCCTTTTTTGTAAGGAAACAAAATGGGGAAAGCAAGACATTTCTGAGGAGGGCTCACTGAAAAGGCCCTTTCTTGTATACCGTCCAAATGTGATTCTTCAGTTGATGGGACACTCAGATGGGCCACTCTGTGATCTTAATTTCCAGGCAGTCTGCTTTACAGCATTAAACTTACAGCATTAAATTTCCAGGCTGTCTGCTTTACAGCATTAAACAGATTTGGTGACACAAGAGAATTCTGCTAGACTCAAGTCCGGTAGCACCTTAGAGATCAATAAGAGTCCCAGAGTCCTGGGTTATCTGGAACTATCTTCATCTACTGTTATCAGAACTATTTATTAGGTATGAAAGTGGGATCTCCTTCCCATCTCTCTTGCAATCTGGTCAGGACTTTAGTACAGAGGTACTATCCTTGATAATTCTATTCAAATTAGATTGAAAGCAAAGATGTTGCCTTCTAAGTCTGTGTATGTATTTCTCATTGAACTATGTTTCTTGTTGAAACCAATGAGAAATTACAACAAATGAATGTACTAACAAATGAATTTTTTGTGAATGAAATCAAAGTGAAACAAAAATCCATACCCCCTATAACTATCTGTTCCTGCCTGGAAATTAAGATCACAGAGTGGCCCACCTGAGTGTCCCATCAACTGAAGAATCACATTTGGAGGGTATACAAGAAAGGGCCTTTTCAGTGAGCCCTGCGATTATGGAACAACTTTCCTAGGAAGGTGCACTTGACCCCTCATTTATGATCTTTTGGAGGCAGTTGGTTTTATTTTAGGACTGCATTTGACTACTTTGGTGACTGTCTTAAATTGTGGGTTTAAATTCTGGTTTTGATTGTTAGTTTGTTTATATTGTAAGTCCTCTTGAGTTTCATAAGGTGGAAATATAGATAACAAATATTTTAAACAACAAACAAAATATACGGTGCTCAAATCAGAGACAGCCTGCCCCTCTTGTTCAAATTCTCCCCCTTCCTTCCCCTGGTGGTTGACTATATTGATTGAACTCTCTGTCTGGGGCAGTGATGCTCTGTATTCTTGGTGCTGTGGGGGACAACAGGTTTTTGGCCACTGTGTGACACAGAGTGTTGGACTGGATGGGCCATTGGTCTGATCCAACATGACTTCTCTTATGTTCTTATATTGGCAGTAAGATGCATACAAGATGGCATCATCCTCCACTGCTCACCAGGAAGCATGTCAAAGCAGGCATCTTGTCCTCTTAGGACACACCAGTACTTCCTGTAGAAAGCCTGCTATTCTGTATATGCATATATGCTACACATCCCAAGCTGTTACCCAAATCCTCAGCTTGAGTGGATCTTTGACACCCATGTATGCATTGGGCAGTGGCAGTGTGGCACATCCGGACATGCCCTGGAAGAGCAGCTATTCAAAACCCTATGATGAAACTTGGAAGGCTTTGTGCTAGGGTATCCCAAGAGTGAGATTAGAAAAGCCCCATGGCACAGAGTGGTAAAACTGCAGTACTGCAGTCGGAGCCCTCTGCTCACAACCTGAGTTTGATCCCAGCGGAAGCTGGTTCAGGTAGTTGGTTCCAGGTTGACTCAGCCTTCCATCCTTCTGAGGTCAGTAAAATGAGTACCCAGCTTGCTGAGGGGAAAGTGTACATGACTGGGGAAGGCAATGGCAAACCACCCCGTAAAAAGTCTGTTGTGAAAATGTTGTGAAAGCAACGTCACCCCAGAGTCAAAAATGACTGGTGCTTGCGCAGGGGACTACCTTTACCTTTATCCCAAGAGTTGTGTGTAGGTTGCAGTTAACATCAGTTATTTAGCTATTGTTTAAACGATTTTCAGTAATGGGAGCGTGATACTTCCTGTAGACATGGAAAAATTCTTCAGTGTGGAATGCAAGGAGGAGGGAAATGCCTGCAAGAAGGATTTAGCAGCAATCACAAAGCACTCTTTTGCTTTGCTTGAAGGAGTATTTGGTGCGATGTCTTTCAGATGAAGGCACAGCAGGAGGAGGAGAGGAAGCAGCTGTGCTCCCTTCGTGATCAGGTGAAAGCAGCACTGCAGTTGGAACCCAAAGAGGTAAACCAGGGCTTCACGTTTTGATAGGAGGGAACAGGCTGCTACTCAGCTCTAGGTTTTTATCAGGGGGTGGAAGAGATGATCAGGGACTGAGAAATAATGCTTTAAATTACTAAATATATAACAACAAAAATAACCAGTGAGTGCAATCCTTGCGTGAAGTTGCCACCACATAGCCATAGAGGAAAATAATCTTATGAAAAGGATACAAACTTCTCATCATAGGACAAAGGTGATATTTGGTCAAAAGAGTCATAACAATGGCTCCCCAGATCTCTTCATTTTAGATGAACAGCACACTTGTTGATCCCTCTAGATCACTGAGGGCTTTCATGAAATTCAATGGGAGCATTGTCAAATAGTGATATGGGAGCTAATGTGCTGAGGGTAGGCCAGAATGAATTTCCCTCTTTCACAAAAGCTGTCAATGAATGAGAATAACCTATGTGTACAGAATCATGTTAAGGAAATGTTCTCCCAGCATTTGTGTATGTGTGTGCATGTTTTTTTTTACCCCAGCCATTAATTAGAACTGTCTTTGAGAATAGCAACTGCTGTCTGTTCTTGGTCTGTTTGTTTTTGTCCAATAGGATTCTATTAGCAAACCACTGAGATACAGTATGCACCAGCTGCAGGGAAATAAGCAATATGGTACAGAAAAATCAGGGAGCCTTTTCAAGAAAAGTGATGGGTAAGTGAAAGTATTCCAGATCTGCCAATTTCATATTGTGTTCTTTACAAAACTGCAATCATGTTTCTGTCCTTCAGATTGCCAGGTTTTTGTCACTGTTTTCCTGGCACATGTTCTATGCCTTTAAAAGCTACATCAAGCATTCCATATTTGCTGAACCTCTGCTGGGGAAAGGTTAGATTGTCCTGCAGGTGTTAAAGGCACAAAGGCTGAATCCAGATGGCCAGTTTAAGCCACCTCAGGAGCGCCCTAGGTCCAGACCAAAAAGGCACATTCAGACATCTGGGTCCCCCCCTGCCCCGCCCTTACCTTGTCCTTACTTGTCTTCCTGCTGCTTCAAAAAGCTACCACTTACAGAGTGGTAGAAATCTATCAAGCACTTCCTTGCTGCCTTTCCCGGCCATCTGAACAGCCGGAGAACGCCTGGAAAGCATTTGTCATGTGCATGAATGGTTTGACCACTCCTCCCTGGCGTGCATGGCCCATCCCTCTCTTGACAGTGTGGCACGCGCAGTCTGACCACCCCAGGGGTGCTTTCTTCTCTGCTGGCTTACTTCTGGAATGGGAGACTGCCACCCCAAGCTGCCCGTCTCTACCCAACCAAAGAGTTTGGCACCCTGATTTGTGTCAAGCTTTCATTACCCAGAGATAGGTTTAGTTTCAGGTGAGTAGCCATCTTGGTCTGCAGTAGAAGAACAAGATTCCAGTCCTGTGGCACCTTAAAGGCCAACAAGGTTTCCAGGGTACCTGAAAAAGGGAGTTTTGACTCTCTGAAACTTATACCCAGGAAATCTTGTTGGCCTTTAAGGTGACATTGGACTGGAATTTTGATGACTTTTAAATATATTTGAAAACATGGCATCTTCTAGGCCAGGGGTGGGGAACCTTTTTTCTGCCAAGGGCCATATAGATATTTATAACATCATTTGCGGGCCATAAAGAATTATCAACTTAAAAAACAGTGCTCCACTGAGGGAGAATGATTCAGGCTAGCAAAATTAATGTAAATAATTGTTTTCCTATTTGAAGTCATGTGGGGAGAGGCTAATCTGGCACACACACACACGGCCCGCTGTCCTAGGCAAATGTATAGGAACTCAGTAGCATATTAGACCACATCCCCTAATATTAACATATTAGGTCACACATTAGCATATTAGGCCACGCCATCTGGGATAATCAAGTGCAAACTGAACTATGACAGTAACCTTTCCAGGCCCTATAGCAATTCTGGCCGGCCGGCCAGGCCCCAGGAAGGCTGCCACACAGTACATCTGGGCCCTGTGATCCCTGCCTGGCCCTGGGGAGGTTGCTGTACAGAGCAGCTGGGCCCCACGATCCTCGCTGGGCAGCCAGGCCCCAGAGAGGCTGCCAGAGGTTTCCCACTCCTGTTCTAGGCTTACGTACAAAGCATATTTAATAAGTGTTAAAGTGTACTTGTAAACAAATGCTGGACAAAACATTGGGGCTGGCTCATACTAAGGCATTCCTAGAAATTAAACATGCATTTTTAAATGTACCAGCACATAGGAATTTGCTGTATTAGACAAGCTGTTGTCAGGGCCAATGCTGGACTTATTGCTGTCCCAGGCAAGGCCTCACCCCCCACCCTCCAGTGGGGGAGGGCCCCCAGCACCGGCCTAAATCGGACCCCATTTGCGCAGAGGGTTCCTCTTGTTTCTGTCCCTCAGGTTACCCCTTCTGCTCGACCTTCCCACAGCTCAGGAAAGCCAAGTGGGGCTATGCAAATATTCCTACTTGACCTTCCTGCAGTGTGGGAAAGCCGAGCAGGGTCAGATGGCCCAGTTTGCACAGCAGGTTCCTCTTGAGAGGCCTTCCTTGCAAATGCCCCATCTCAACCTTCCAGCAGTGTGGGAAAGCCAAGCAGGTCTTCAAGAGGAGCCCTCAGTGCAACCCCCCCCCCCCCCTTTGACCTTCCTGCAGTGCGGGAAAGCCGAATGGGGCCAGATCACTTGGCCCTTCGTTTCCCCAGTGCCCTCTGAGGATGTTGGGGAAGAGAAACGCAGCTCCTCTGATCCCTCAGAGCCAAGAAAAAATGAGCCGGAAGCTCAGGAACAACATGAGTGGGGAGGAGGCACCCGCTCCCCGCCCCTGCTGGGAGCTGGTGCCCTAGACAATCGCCTAGTTCACTGACTCCACGTGTCGGCCCTGGTTGTTGTGTTTAAAATATGGTTTGTTTCTCTGATGTTGGGATCTGCTGTTACATTCACAGCAATGCAGCTTCAGCTGTATCCATAGTTCTTTTCCACATGTGCATGATCCTTGCTGGATCTGGTCTTTACTGCCCTATCTTAATGTTGTATAGGTAGGTTGGTAGACACCCTAGCACTTTTTTAGTAGAGGACTAAGCAAAGTGTCTAATTGATGGTGTTGTGACTCACATGATCATAAACCTATGCGCCTGTCCAGTTATTTGGTAATTAGTCATATTAGTTTTCTATTGGAATATTAATTATTTTTGAGGATGCTTATGTTTGCTTGTCTACTGGAGACTAACCGATGGTTAACATAAATGGACCCTTCATACTTTTGATGTTGCTAAAAGACTTAAAACACTGGAAAAGTAAATGCCCACCTCCAGTAATGCAATGGACTTTACAACCTTATCAACATTTGAAAATATGGCATATGAAAGATAGCTGTGCATGGACATATTTTTAGGTATTTGGAAACCTTTCATAGAGGCTTATCTGTAGACCTGCTACCATTGCTGTTTGTTTTTTGTTATTTTTTTCTGTTTGAACATAAGAACATAAGAGAAGCCATGTTGGATCAGGCGAATGGCCCATCCAGTCCAACACTCTGTGTCATTCAGTGGCCAAAAAAGAAAGGAGGTTCACAAGTGGGGCTAGAAGCCCTTCCACTTTGCCCCCCCGCCAAGCACTAAGAATACAGAGTATCACTGCCCCAGACAGTTCCAATAATATGCTGTGGCTAATAGCCACTGATGGACCTCTGCTCCATATTTTTATCCAATCCCCTCTTGAAGCTGGCTATGCTTGTAGCCACCACCACCTATTAATCACCCTTTGGGTGAAGAAGTACTTCCTTTTACCTGTTCTAACCCGACTACTCAGTAATTTCATTGAATGCCCTTGTATTGTGAGAAAGGGAAAAAAGTACTTCTTTCTCTACTTTCTCCATCCCATGCATAATCTTGTAAACCTCTATCATGTCTCCTCGCAGTTGACGTTTCTCCAAGCTAAAGAGTCCCAAGCGTTTTAACCTTTCTGCACAGGGAAAGTGTTCTAAACCTTTAATCATTCTAGTTGCCCTTTTCTGGACTTTTTCCAATGCTATAATATCCTTTTTGAGGTGCAGTGACCAGAATTGCACACAGTATTCCAAATGAGACCACATCATCTATTTATACAGGGGCATTATGATACTGGCTGATTTGTTTTCAGTTCCCTTCCTAATAATCCCCAGCATGGCGTTGGCCTTTTTTATTGCAATCGCACACTGTCTTTCCCGGTATTGAAGTCAGACTGACTGGCCTGTAATTTCCCGGATCTCTTCTGGAACCCTTTTTAAAGATGGGGGTGACATTTGCTACCTTCCAGTCCTCAGGAACGGAGGCAGATTTCAATGAAAGATTACATATTTTTGTCAGGATATCCACAAGTTCAACTTTGAGTTCTTTTTAGGGTTGCCAATCCCCAGGTGGAGGCAGGGGATCCCCTGGTTTGGAGGCCCTCCCCCCGCTTCAGGGTTGTCAGAAAGCGGGGGGGGGGGATGTCTGCTGGGAACTCTGTTATTCTCTATGGAGATTTATTCCCATAGAAAATTATGGAGAATTGATCCACGGGTATCTGGGGCTCTTGGGGGGCTGCTTTGGGGGGTAGCAGCACCAAATTTTCAGTATAGCATCTAGTGCCACTCCCCAAAATACCCCCCAAGTTTCAAAAAGATTGGACCAGGGGGTCCAATTCTGTGAGCCCCAAAAGAAGGTGCCCCTATCCTTCATTATTTCCTATGGAAGGAAGGCATTGAAAAGGTGTGCCGTCCCTTTAAATGTGATGGCCAGAACTCCCTTTGGAGTTCAATTATGCTTGTCACAGCCTTGATCTTGGCTCCACCCCTAATGTCTCCTGACTCCACCCCAAAGTCTCCTGGCTCCACCCCCAATGTCTCCTGGCTCCACCCCCAAAGTCCCCAGATATATCTTGAATTGGACTTGTCAACCCTAGTTCTTTTAGAACTCTTGGATGTATGCCATCCGGACCTGGTGACTTATTAGTTTTTAATTTGTCTATCAGTTGTAGGACCTCCTCTCTTGTCATCTCAATCTGACGGAGGTCTTTCAACGCCCCTTCCAAAATTAGCGGTTCTAGAGCGGGCAAACACTTCTCATCTTCCACAGTGAAGATGGAGGCAAAAAATGCATTCAGCTTCTCAGCCATTTCCCTATCTTCCTTCAGTAATCCTTTTACCTCTTGGTCATCCAAGGGCCCCATTGCCTTCCTGGCTGGTTTCCTGCTTCTAATATATTTGAAGAAATTTGTATTGTTGGTCTTTATGTTTTTTGCAATATGCTCCTCATGGTCTCTTTTTGCCTGCCTGATCACAGTCTTGCATTTGTTTTGCCACAGCCTAGATTCCCTTTTATTAATCTCACTTGGACTAGCTTTCCACCGCTTAAAGGAATCCTTCTTACCTTTTACAGCTTCCGTAACATCGTTTGTTAACCATGTAGGCCTTTTCTTATAGCTGTTTGTGCCTTTCCTAACTTGTGGTATATATTTTATCTGAGCTTCTAGGATTATAGTTTTAAATAGCCTCCAAGCTTCCCCAAGGGTTTTGACTGCATTTACCTTTCCATTCAGTTTCCTCTTCACATGCCTCCTCATCTCAGAGAATTTACCCCTTTTAAAGTTAAAAGTGGTTGTGCTGGTCTTTTGGGGCAACTCCCAATTTATACAAATGGTGAAATCAATAACGTTATGGTCACTGCTCCCAAGCGGTGCAATCACTTTTACATCTCTCACCAGGTCTTGGGCATTACTTAGGACCAAATCCAGGATCGCCCCTCCCCTGCTCCATAGCACAGTCGTTGAGAGTGTCTAGAAACTCAATCTCTTTCTCTCGACCAGAAAACATATTGACCCAATCAATCTGCGGGTAGATAAAATCACCTATTATGACACAGTTTTTATGTTTAGTCACTATCTTTAATCCTTCCATCATATTATAATCATCCTCTATATTTTGATTTGGTTGTTTGATTTGGTGATTTTTGATTTGGGGGTTTGATAAAAAGTTTAAAAAGTTAGTCCTGTCATGTAATACTGCATTTTAGCTTCCTGTAAAAAGCATATATTTTACTTCTAAATTTCAGCTTAAGAAAAGTCTGGCAGAAGAGAAAGTGCACAGTCAGGAATGGCTATCTGACCATCTCACACAGCACAGTATGTATCTTATTTCATAATAAAACATTGTTTAGTTATGATAGATTTGACAAATGTCTTGGAATACTGCTTCCATAGGTTGCCTTTATCACCTATCCTTTGGCTTTTCTGCTTTCTAATTTTCCTTGCTAGTGTGTTCCTGCAGATTCTGGGGGAGGGGGTTCTGCTCCATATGTGCTTTGTTTCCTATAGGGTTTGATTCAATATTGTTTTATATCTGGCAAAACAGAAAGCATCCCATATATCATATATCAAGTACTTACTATCCTAGGAGCTGTAAGGTGACATTTTTGGTTCTGGGTTCATTCTTTGCTGATCACTGTTAACAGGTTTGGACTAGCCCAGGAATCAGATAGTGGAGGATCTGAATGATCTTTTTGTTACGGTTTGCTGTTGTTGTTACAGTTCTGTTTGGAAAGCAGTTCCATAAAAATATCTTGATGGAAAAAAGTTTCCAAAATGTGCTTCTCAGTTTTTGACATAAAAGTAGTGACTTATGAAGACACTGCTGATTGTAAAGGGGAGTGAGAACAGAAAGGAGTGGCATAGTGTTTAGAAGATTAATGACCATGGAAACCTGGCTTTTAGTCCCCCTTCTGCAGTGAAGCTCTTTGGGCCAGTTACAGCATAACCAATTTTATAAGGCTGTTGTTAGAGTAAAAAGGAGGAAAGGAGAACAGTGAACCCACCACACTTAGTTTCTTGGAGGAAGGATGGGGAAATGATGAAATAACTAGATAAAAGGGAACAGAACTGGGACAGAGACTTCATTTTCTTTCTATCCAATTTATTGAGAAACTGATGAATCAGAGAAGAAAAAGCTGAATGTTGTACAATTTGTATATTCTTCTATGATATGGAAGACTTTCAAAAAAGAACTAAACATAATAAAAACTGAAAATTAAACTGAAAATTAAATGAAGGGTAACTGTCACCTCTGCCCTGTGGTTGTATATTTGAAAGAATGTCCACTTTGATTCAGTTGCTTACTTCAAAGTAAGTGTGCATGGGGATGTAGCCAGACACTCCTAAATCACATTCTTTCTCCCCTCTTTTTTTTTTTTTACCAACTAGCTAAATCGCCCTCCAGTGAAGCTAAATTTGCTCACTTGCCAAGTGAAGCCAAACATGGATGACAGGAAATGTTTTGATCTTATTTCACGTAAGTCCCTATCAATTTATTTACATTTCTGTTTTCTTAGGAAGAGTTTGATAGAGCAGCAGGCTTCTATGACGCTTCACAAGTTGGGTAAAAACTAAAGATCCTTGAAGTGGTGTAGAGTTTAGCAGGTGGTATCTTAAAGTGCGGCTGTTATTTGTGTTATTATTCTGGGTCCCCAAATGGTCTGTAAAAATTGAGGTCACATCTGTAATAAACACAAAATAGTACTGTTATCAAATGCTGTGTAAAGCTGAGGATCACATTTGTGGTATCATATGTTACATTATCTGAATGAAATATAATCTACTGTTAAGTCTGTGCCTGCATTTGTCAGAGTTACCAGTTTCTAAGAAACCAGGCTGTACAATTTCTAGGAATTCATGTTGAAATTTGAAATAGCCAATAACAAAATAGCATCAGCCCCAGACATTTGTTGTCTTGCTATGACAAGTCTGTACTAGCTTGGCCTTATGACCTATAAAGGAAAAGTATCTCAGCCCTCAACATGTTTTTCTGTCTTTCCATATCACATTGTGCCAGCTGGAACTGCATTCCTGTGCGTTCCTGCTCAAAAAAAGTCCTGGATGTCATGCAGAAGTGACATCATGCCGCACACATTGTGCAGCAACACTCTAGCATCTTTGCTAGTTTTTACCAAAATGCTAGAGTAACATCCCATGATGTCCCCAGTGTGATGACATCACTTCCACATGATGTCGTTGTGCCAATTATATAATGCACAGTGATATCACCCCGCCCTCCCCACTGCTTTCCAAAGGATTTCCCACCCACCCCCACCAGCCAGGTAAGTAGAGGAGCTTAGATTTCTAACTTGGTAACAGCTGCTTCAAGCTGTAGATCTCCAGGACCTTACAAACTATCTGTCCTTTACATGCAGTTAAAAACAATGGTTCGTACTAATTTTGTTTGTACAGTTTGCTTGTACTAATAAAGCCTGAGTAGCTAGACTTCCCATCTAATTTAATTTATCAAGGGGCCCTGAGGTAAGAAGTCTTTCAGATTTCCCTGGACACCAACAAGATGGTTAAGTGTTGAACATTATGGAATCAGCTGAGTATGAAAATTTTTAGTGCTGGAGTTAGAAACTTACGGACCTGTGTTGAAATAATTATTCAGCCATGAATCTTAATAGGGACATTGACCAGTTGCTTTCAGTCTCACCTGCCTCTCAGGCCTGTTAAGAGGATAAAGAAGAGAATCCCATGTATGCCACCTGAGCTCTTTGAAGAATATGTATTTAATTAATAGTAGTGAAGTGACTTTCATTTTGTGATACACGCAGATGCCAGTTATGAGAAAGGATGCTGTTATTGCGCAGAATGGCACTACTGGCTGTTTAGTTCAGCCATTATTTTATTTAGTTATCTAGATTTTTTTTCATATGTGGGCATATTTCTGGTATATTATTTTCTAAACTGCTATTTTTTCAAACTTACCTTCCCCCAACAGATAACCGGACATATCACTTCTTGGCAGAAGATGACCAGGAATGTGCTGTGTAAGTGCTGGGGAGTTAGAGGGGGGGAAATTACCATCAAGTCATGGCTGAGTTATGGCAACCTTGCATGGGGTTTTCAAGGCAATAAATGTTCAGAGATGGCTTGCTATTGCCTGCCGCTGCATAGCAACCCTGGAATTCCTAACCAAATATTAACCAGGGCTGACCCTTCTTAGCTTCCAAGATCTTGACAAGATCAGGCTAGCCCAGGCTGACTTGCAGAGCTGAAATGAGTATTCGAAAGGCTTTTCCCTTGCTTGGAGGGGAGGTGTTGTTGTTGAGCATGTGTTTTGCTCCCCTTTGTGGCCAATTTGATATTACATCAATATATGTCTGACATAAAAATCTGTAGTTTAAATCCGCAGGGAAATATGCCAGACATAAATTACTGTAATATCAAATCGACCACTAGAAGGGGAAAACACATGCAGAACAAAAAAGAAACCCTAAAGCAACAAGAACACACAAGAGAGGAAAATGAGAATGTGGAAAAGCCCTAAAGCATCTCTCATCCAGAACTGCAATCATATCTGCACAACTTGTGACTCACCAGGGAAATGCAGTGGCCCAGCCACCCAGCAAGTATAGCAACCCACCAGGGGCTTAATAAAGATAACCTTATTGCATGAAACTGCTCAACCCAGCACTTTTCAGAATCAGAACTATCATTTATTGCCATGGGAGACTAGCATAGTATGGCTGGTGGATTATATTCAGTTTATATTACTCCTCCTGAGATTTTACACCATCTTTTAATTATGTTGTTGGTTTATTTATTATGTATTTTATATCATTATATATTTTATTGTATTTATTATAGTCCTATATTAGAAATGCTAATGTTAGAATTGTTTAAATGTTTTTATCAAGGATGTCACCCGCTCTGAGCCTGGTTACAAGGGAGAGTGGGATACAAATCCAATAAGAAATAAATAGTAATAATAATTGATGAAGACATGAAGCTGCCTTATATTGAATCAGACCATTGGGTCCATTAAAGTCAGTATTGTCTACTCAGACTGGCAGTGGCTTTCCAAGATCACAGGCAGAGGTCTTTCATATCACCTACTGCCAGATCATTTAACTGGAGATACTGGGGATTGAACCTGGGACCTCCTGCATGCCAAGCAGATGCTCTACCACTGAGCCACAGCCCCTTGCACATTGTTTCAGGTTGTTATTTATCTGATGATAGTTTCCTCCTACATTGCAGATGGATCTCTGTCCTCAGCAACAGTAAAGAAGAGGCCCTGAATGTGGCATTCAAACAGTCACCAGGCCGAGATGGAAGCAGTATGGAGGACCTAACTGGAGCAATTATTGAGGAGATAAAGCGCATGCCAGGAAACAGCATGTGCTGCGACTGCTCAGCATCAGGTATAAAAGTAGATGTTAGTTAATCCACTCTCCCCACAACTGTCTTGGTATACAGCAAACAAAGATGTCCAGTGACCAGACTGTAGAAATATCAACAATTCATGCCATGCAGGTTTCATATGTTGCCTAACAGTTTGGCTTCAACTGTGCCTTCTGCTGTTTGATCTATAATACAACCAAATGAACAAAAATAGAATATAATTAACTAATGCACCATGCAGGGCTTTTTTTGAGCAGGAATGCACAGGAACGCAGTTCCGGCTAGTTTGGCATCAGGGGTGGGTGGGTGGCCTAATATGCAAATGAGTTCCTGCAAATGAGTTCCTACATAAAGTATTTCAAAACAATGTCTGTCTCTTCATGCTTTTCTTCTGAAAACTGGTGCTTTAAATTTTGCTGTTTACTACTGAAAGATCTGGTTGGACTATATGCCTCTCTGATGAAGATTCATTTAGAAATGATGTCACAGGTCGACAGTTTTCATTAGAGGCTTGGGCACGTCCATTCCATCCAGAACTCAGAGATATCAACATATGAAGAGACATACATTGTTTTGAAATATTGTATTGGGACTTCAGAAGATCAGCACCAGCAATTTCATAGATATTGGATATTGGAATTTTGCAAGACTGTATTTTGTTGAGGTTGAAATAAATTATATATTTTGGATTTGAAAGGATACACACATTGGAAATTGCTTTTATGTGCATGTCAATACATAGTGCATTAGTTAATTATATTCACTTTTTTAATTCATTTGGTTGTGTTATCTACACAGTGAATCTCTCCTGCTTGTAACCTTTATTTGACCCATAATGACAGAAAAGACCAATTCTGTACAGGAAATTCTCCGGCCAGGATCCTGCTGAAGTCTCTTTGTTATCCTTTCAGTCAGCAGCCTCCCATTGCTACACCCTGCCCTGGAGGTCTGCAATACCTATAAGGAACTTTAAGCTTTTACAAAGTTACAATCCACATCAGATTCCCAATTTATTATGTATTTTAATCTCCCCATCCTTCTGAAGGATTCTGCCAGGCCTGTAGCCAGGAATTTTTTGCCCAGGGGACAAATGTTTTTGCTTGTGGGGCAGCCATGATGTGTCTGTACAGGAGACACAAAGTCACAACAAAAAACTTCTAGGGGAAATATCTCTAAGCATATATGGAGTGCTTTCTGCAAAACAGCAGCCTTTGTGTTTGGGCATGTGCAAAGTGCTCTTGACTTTTGCCTAGGAGGATGACATTCTAGGCAGCTGACTTTGTTTGCAAAGCCTTTTTGTTTTAATAAGAACATAAGAGAAGCCATGTTAGATCAGGCCAATGGCCCATCCAGTCCAACACTCTGGGCGTTTTCGCACTGACCTTCAAGTGGCGCGACCACCTCTTCACACCGGAGGATCTGCCCGGATTTCGCACAAGAAGCGCCGGCGCACCCAAAAGAGCCGGCTACTTCCGTCGCGAAACCCGCTCAAACGTTTTCCTGCTTCTTGGCGGTTTCTGTTTGAGCGGGTTTCGCGACGGAAGTAACCGGCTCTTTTGGGTGCGCCGGCGCTTCTTGTGCGAAATCCGGGCAGATCCTCCAGTGTGAAGAGGGTGGTCGCGCTACTTGAAGGTCAGTGCGAAAACGCCCTCTGTGTCACACAGTAGCAAAAATCCCCAGGTGGGGGCAGGGAATCCCCTGGTTTAGAGGCCCTCCCCCCACTTTTGGGTCATCAGAAAGCTGGG
Source organism: Heteronotia binoei (assembly GCF_032191835.1). Taxonomy (NCBI): domain Eukaryota; kingdom Metazoa; phylum Chordata; class Lepidosauria; order Squamata; family Gekkonidae; genus Heteronotia; species Heteronotia binoei. The sequence goes on from NC_083224.1 coordinate 57,386,972, forward strand.
GGGGGATGTCTGATGGGCATTCCATTATACCTATGGAGATTGATTCCCATGGGGTATAATGGATAATTGATTTGTGGGTATCTGGGGCTCTTGGGAGGCTAGTTTATGAGGTAGAGGATCCAAATTTACAGCATAGCATCTGGGGTGCCTCCTCAAAACACCCCCCAAGTTTCAGAAAGATTTGACCAGGGGGTCAAATTCTATGAGCCCCCAAAGAAGGTACCCCTATCCTTTATTATTTCCAAATGGAGGGAAGGCATTTAAAAGGCATGCAATCCCTTTAAATGTGATGGCAAGAACTACTTTCGGAGTTCAGTCATGCTTGTCACATCCTTGCTCCTAGCTCCACCCCCAAAGTTCCCAGCCATTTCTTGAGTTAGACTTGGCAACCCTAGCCTTGACTGGGTTTTGGCTGATTAATTAATAGCCTCAGTCTTGCCTCCAAGATGCATTTAAGGGAGCCCAGCACGTATTTGTACTTACAGCTCCATTCAATCAGCTTATCTGGGCATTTTCCCCTTATCCTGGAAAATGGACGTTTAAAACTCACCTCTCTCTTTGCAGACATATTTCCTCCTCCTAGAGGGGCAGAAATGGCAAGGCCCTTCCCTCCTCCCAAATATCTCTTGTCTTTTCCTAGAAGTAGCAGCTCTAAGGGTTTATTTAACCCTTAGGTGCAACCCCAATCAGGGCTAGTGTGGAGGATCAGGGCTTGTGGAGTGGATTCAGGCCTGTAGCAATAGAGGGGGAAATGCCACACCAATGAGCATTGTTCCTCCTTCCCATCCTGTTCAGCAACCTGGCACCAAATTTCAAGGCCCTGACTAATTTTTGAGAGGTATGAGAGGTTTAGGTAAAGACATAAAGATTATGCGTCATGCTGTCAATAAATTTTGGCAAGGTGGAGCATAACCATATTCATGTGTTTTCTGACTTCACAGACCCAGCATGGCTCTCCATTAATTTAGGAATTCTGATCTGCATTGAATGTTCTGGGATTCATCGGGAGATGGGTGTCCACCACTCACGCATTCAGTCACTAGCCTTGGATAAGCTGTCAACCTCAGAGCTTCTGGTAAGGAGTTGATGGTGCATTCTTCCTTCAGATTTCAGGACAGCATTTCCCCTTTCTGGTGCAAGTAGGATTACCAGATCTGGATTCCTGGAGATCTGGGGTGGAGCCTGGGGAGAGTGAATTTTTATGGAAGAGAGATCAGCAGAGATGTGATGCCATAGAGTCTGCCTTCTGCTGTAGAGGAACTGATCTATGTAGTCTGGAGTTTGCCTGGAGGCTGGCAAACCTAGATGCAAATGATTAATTTTCTTTGTTTTATTGCTCTCTGAGGCAGCATTTCTGTAAGCATTCCCGTGTTTCTCATTTTTTGTCCTGCTGATTCTATCAATATCTATTCTATTTCTACTTAATATGTATGTTCCATGGCCTAACCTCTCCTAGCCCAATTTCCACATCTATGGTTTCTTCTGTCCCTTCCTATGCAATGTAAAATTTTAAGACATTGATAACAGAGTTGTTAGTGCTGACAAAACTAACATTTTCATCATATTAAACTTTAATCTCTCTTTTTTGCAGTTGGCTAAGAATATTGGAAACGCTAGATTTAATGACATACTAGAAGCCAACCTATCCAGTTCATCTCCAAAGCCTACCACTGACGGTGCTATGTAAATGATATTTCTCTTCCTTATTATGATTGTGTGTATGTGTATCAGCATCCCCAAACCTAGATTTAAAAACAGTTGCTTTGGTGGCATCTTAGGGACTATCTTATTTATTGTGGCATAGATTTTTGTACAGATTATTAATCAACTGTAAGAAATTTATCATTTTAACTTGCACTTCCTCCAAAGAGCTGCCACAGGAGGTGGTGGCGGCTACAAGCATAGACAGATTCAAGAGGGGAATGGATAAGCATATGAAGCAGAGGTCCATCAGTGGCTATTAGCCACAGCTTATCCTTGGAACTCTCTGTCTGGGGCAGTGATGCTCTGTATTCTGGTGCCTGGGTGGGGGCATAGTGGAAGGGCTTCTAGCCCCACTGGTGGACCTCTTGATGGCACTTGGTTTTTTTGGCCACTGTGTGACACAGAGTGTTGGACTGGATGGGCCATTGGCCTGATCCAACATGGCTTATCTAGGGATGTTCTCTTCATGTTTTGTAATACTGTTGCAAATATTAGTAATTTTGTCATCATAGCTTTGAGGTTGCATTTGTTTGCAATTCTGTGGTGACTTCTCTTTTTGTTTAACTATCCCCAGCTGGGGGCAGGGGAGCCCCTGGTTTGGAAGCCCCCCCACACACACACTTCAGGGTTATCAAAAGTCTGGGAAGGGAGGACATGTCTACTGGACAATCCATTATGCCCTATGGAGACTGATGCTGGGGCATAATGGAGAATTGATCTGTGGGTTTCTGGGGCTTGTAGAGGAGGCTGTTTTCCAAGGTAAAGGCACCAATTTTTTAGCATAGCATCTGGTGCCTCTCCTCAAAAAATCTGCCAAGTTTAAAAAAAATTGGACCAGGGGGTCCAATTCAGTGAGCTCCAAAAGAAGATGCCCCATCCCCCATTATTTCCAATAAAGGGAAGACATTTAAAAGGAATGCTTCCCTTTAAATGTGATAGCCAGAACTCCCTTCAGATTTCAGTCATGCTTGTCACACTCTTGCTCCTGGCTCCACCCATAAAGTCCCCAGATATTTCCTAAATCAGACCTGGCAACCCTAATCTTAGGCCAGTATGTATGAAAACAGATTCAAGTGGATAGCCATGTTTGTCTGAAGCAACAGAACAAATTTTGAGTCCAGTGGTCCCTTTAAGATGAACAAAGTTAAATTCTGGGTATAAGGTTTCATGTGCATGCACACTTCCACAGATACATTGGAACTGTCTAACTCAAATCTTACATATAGGTAGAGAGAGGGTGGAGGGGTTAGTTACCGAGAAGAGCTAGTTAGTTTAGTTTAGTTTACTTTATTTGATTTATATCCCACCCTCCCCACCGAAGCAGGCTCAGGGCAACTCACAAACATAATAGAATAACAATTAAAACAGTTAAAATAAACATTAAAATAAACAATTTAAAACAGTTTAAACCATTTGGTGTTAATTCTGTATGGATTAGGATGGCATTCAGTGTTCTTGGACATCCAGTTGGATCTAATATACTGGCGGTGGTCATCATTCAGTTAAAAGCTAACTGAAATAATATTGTCTTGCAAGCCTTGCAGAACTGGGCAAGGTCCCACAAGGCTCTGACCTCTTCTGGCAGTTGGTTCCATCAGTGGGGAGCAGTGATGGAGAAGGCACTTTCTCTAGTTGTTTTCAGTTAGAGTCCAGCTGCATAGGTAACTGGGTAATAAGTATAGCTGAGATTGGGTTAAAGCAGTTATTAAAACCTGTGAATGGAAGCAAATTAGCATGCAAATACAAAAGTTAACAAATAGATGTAAAGACTAAGTTAGTTATCCATTTTATCCTTACCGTTGTGATAAAAATGTACAAAATTATAAAAAGTTGTGCAAATAATGTTTCTATTCATAGAAATGAATAGCTTCAGCAATGAATAGAAAAGGAAAAAACAGCATCATAGAAAAGCTGGGGCAGGGCTAGGGGAGCATGAGAGGAAAGTAAATAAATATTCTCTGGCCTTAGGCATTTGTTGACTAAGGAATCATCACTATTGTCAGCTTCAATCTAGGTGAATGTCAGCAAAGGGTTCATTGAAGTTTCAAAATGATCAGACTTGTCTTTGTTCAAAAACTAAGCTTCATTTATTGATTACAACAATGCTACTCTCTACACAGGTTCTTTGAAACTGATAACGAGTAAAGAAAGGTATTGGCATTTATGGACATACATCAAAGCATTGGGGTTTTAAATCACTTCTCATAATAAAGTTGCAGTCTGTCTTTTGGAAGTGCCCAGTTCACACGCCTCTTATCTCCCACATATGCAAACTGTATCTTCCTCCCGTGGTGTCCTTGCTCGGCTCCAGCAGGCGCCTGAGAAGCGGCCGAGCATTTTTGCACTTCAAAGACCTCGCTGGCCTTTGGCACATCAATCACCTCCTCCTTCCCCCCTTTCACATTCTACAATGGCACTAGTGTTAGTAGGCAAAGATTCACATGGTTAGCTAGCAGTAAATAAACATTTCAAACAGCAGAGTTAGCTTCAATGGAACACAAGCTGACAGTGAATTTGAACTCCCTGGAAGCTGTGATTTTGTATCTGGGTTCACTGTGTCCTTCTTTTTGTACCATTCCAGGACTCTTCGGAAGGACTTCATCATTTCCAAATATGTTTATAGGAAATATGCTGGTCAGAAAATCACAGGGAGCTCAACAGCTAGGCTGAAGGAACTTCAGGATGCCATCAAAGGGAAGGATATATTTGTCTTGCTTCAGGCATATGCTGAAAAGATAGATTTAAGTGAGCGTCTTTTGGAGCCCAGACAGGTAAGGCCTCCCTCTTCCATGAGTAGCCAAATACCTATACTATTTACCAGAAGTAACACCAGTGGAACAAGGTAGAGCATGACCGATTTCGCACTCAACGCCGCTCTCACACTCATCTTCTCTGTGTGGTTTCCTTCCAATTTCCCATTATATGCCCCGAGGCTGCAGCAAGGATTGGCATTTTCGCACAGCAAATAGAAACTGCTAAAATCCAGTTTCTGTTTGCTGTGCAAAAACGCTGCTCCTTGCTGCAGCTCTGGGGCAGATAGTGGGAAATCGGAAGGAAGCCGCACTGAGAAGACAAACGTGAGAGCAGCGAAAGGTGAGTGCAAAATTGATCCGAGACACATCATAAATAAAACTGTAATTGATGAAATCTGCAAGAAGGCATTGGTTCCAAAACTGTACATTAAAGGAGAATGGCAAACTTGAATATGATTGTCTTGGCCATTTGGTAATTGTTGAAGGCTACCTGCTTTTATTATAAGGGTTCCTCTTTATACTACTTTTACTTTATTTCCCCCAGTGTCTGGTGTCTTCTTTAGTGCTTTTCTGCAATGTTTATATTGCCTAAATTTGAACAACAAATTGATTACCACTATTTACTAATAACAGTAACTTTTGACTATCCTCCAGCTCCAATGTGTACCGTAATGATGAAGTAATAAGGCTCAGAATTCAAGGTCAATCTGTATTGAATGTGTACTTCCCTGATCCCTTTCCCTGATTTTTTAAAAATACAAAGCAGCTTTGGTTGAGGAAGGGACTAGCATGGAGGAAAAGGCTGATTTTTAACCCCTACTGGTTGATTATCTGCTCAGATTTGTATTTGCAAACTACTTACCAATTTCCTCACAGGCAGGAAACAACTTGAGAAGGACAATTTTGTTGAGGCACATGACTGGCAGGGAAAGGATTCTTTATTGTTATGCCAATAAAGGTTTTTGGAACTGAATTGAAAGGATTCAACAGTCCTTTCTCTCCTCACACCCGCTCTACTTTCTAAAAAACTGGGGGAAAGAAGAGATAAATTGTAGCCTACATGTTCCTAGGCAGATGCTCTCCTTAGAGTAAAACTTCCCTGGACAATAAGAACATAAGAACATATCTTATATTCAAGGAAACATGAAAATCCTTTTGTACAGTCCCTTTATGTTTGTTTGTTTGTTTGTTGCTGAAAGGAACCGGGAGAAACGCTCCTTCATTTGGCAGTTCTCATGTGTGACCGAACCTCTTTGCATATTGTAGATTTTCTGGTGCAGAACAGGTAAGATGACTCCACAAGCTTGCCAGACGAATTTCATGATTTATTAACTTCATTTATCATCTGTTTTTCTTGCTAAGATTCAGAGTAGCTGTATTTGCTGTTTTTCTTGATGCGTTTGCTGGAAAGAAATGAGAGAAGGCAAGTGATAGGTTCTGGACCAACAGCACTGGGGACAAGAGTTCTCCCTTTGACACAGCAGGATTAAATTTTCAACATAGTCCCAATATATCTTTGCAACAAGGACTGTCCCTCCTGATGCAATAGTTTTTTGGACTGAGGAAACCTTACCTTCTTGCCAGAACATGGAGCTCCTTTCAGCCTCTCTATTGCCCTCCCTTGTAGAATTTAATTATGTCTGTTCCTCCAACAAAGCTCAGAATTCTACTGCCTGGTAGAATACTAGCTTTGTATTTTAGTACGTGTGCAAGATCCTCCTGTTATTTTGCATCTGTTTTTTCGTATCATTTGATAACTCACAGCTCAGTGTGTGAACTGATTCCATTGAAAAGCTTTGTGCTTAAGGTGATATGAAAATAGTGGGTTGAATCCTGCCCCAAGTCAAGAGTCTGACAATCCCGATTGAGCATGTGCAGCTTGCTGTGGCATATTTCAAGACGTCTGTAGAATGAGAAAGAAAGAGTGTTAGGCACTCTTGCTTCAGGGTGGGCAGGAGTGGCAGAAGATAATGACCAAAGAGGCAGGGGCTACCACCTGGTGTCACCACCTCATGTCACCTCTTTATAGAGTCAGCCCTGACTCTGCAGCATTTTTAGTATCTACCAGAGAAAGCAGATCACCAGGTTGCCTCTCTGCAAAAAGAATTTGCCCACATGGCTAATAATTCTCTCTCATTCAGTGGGAACCTGTTGAAGCAAACATCTAAAGGAAACACTCCTCTTCATTACTGCAGTCTTCATAATAAACCAGAATGCATTAAACTCCTTCTGCGAGCTAAAGCCAATATTATGATCAGTAAGTGGCTATCAATTTTTTAAAAAATTATTTAGAAGTGGAAAAACCTGGTTACTTAGATTCTTATCATCCTATTTCACTGCATCATCCGACAAAGCAATACAAGGATCTACAGAGCTCAGGTTTTGCTTTCTGATCCTTAAGTGGTATAATTAGCAAAGGAGCAGAGTCCTGTCCACTCATTGAAAATGTCAAGACAGTGTGTGATTGCAATAAAAAAAGGCCAATGCCATGCTGGGAATTATTAGGAAGGGAATTGAAAACAAATCAGCCAGTATCATAATGCCCCTGAATGAATCGATGGTGTGGCCTCATTTGGAATACTGTGTACAATGCTGGTCACTGCACCTCAAAAAAGATATTGTAGCATCTGAAAAAATGCAGAAAAGGGCAACTAGAATGATTAAAGGGTTGGAATACTTTCCCTATGAAGAAAGGTTAAAATCAGTGCCGAATTAAACCCTGTGGAGGCCCCAAGGTAGTCAAAATCTTGGGCCCCCCTCACAAATTTTCTCAGAATCAGAGTGTTCGGCCTGCCGCCTGCTGCCCTTGCTGCAGCCACCTTCTTGCTGACTGTGTGGGCAGGCTGAAGGGCTGCAAGCAGGGGGGGAAATGGGGGGAAGCTGGTCCGGGGTCCCTAAAGGCATGGGGGCCCCTAGGCCAGTGCCTACTTGGCCTAATTGTCAGAGCTGGATCTAGGGGGGGTGGGGGGCGCTGATAGAGGAGGGGGGGCGCCAAATTGGGTATGGAGTCCATTGTATTCTATGGGACCATAACATAGAATGGCCCATAAGGGGATGCCATTTTTTGATTTTGCGCCCCCCTCAAAAAACCTGTAGATCCGGTCCTGCTAATTGTTAATCCAGCCCTGGTTAAAATGCTTAGAGCTCTTTAGCTTGGAGAAGCGTTGACTGAGGGGTGACATGATACAGGTTTATGAGATTATGCATGGGATAAAGAAGGTAGAGAAAGAAGTCCTTTTCTCCCTTTCTCACAGTATGAAAACTCATGGACATTCAATGAAATGCTGAGCAGTTGGGCTAGAACTGATAAAAGGAAGTACTTCTTCACTCAAAGGGTGATTAACAATGGAATTCACTGCCACAGGAAGCGGTGGTGGCTACAAGCATAGACAGCTTCAAGAGGGGATTGGATAAGCATATGGAGCAGAGGTCCATCAGTGGCTATTAGCCACAGCTTATCTTTGGAACTCTCTGTCTGGGGCAGTGATGCTCTGTATTCTTGGTGCTTGGGGGGGGGGGCACAGTGGGAGGGTTCTAATGTCCTGGCCCCACTGGTGGACTTCCTGATGGCACTTGGGGTTTTTTGGCCACTGTGTGACACAGTGTTAGACTGGATGGACCATTGGCCTGATCCAACACGGCTTCTCTTATGTTCTTATGTAGATAAAGGACGGGTAGAGTCCCATGTCATGATTATCTTCCTTTGGCTTTTTCCTTTGCTCACACTTCTTATTTAGGATTCAAAGCACCTGTGTGCCAATATGAAAAGCATGCTTCAAAATTTAACTCAAATGGACTGTCTGTAAAATGTAGGTCTCACCTAGTGCAATCTTAGGTAGAGTTACTCCATTGATTTCAGTGGACTTTGTCTGGAAAAATTCTGCCCAGGACTACACTGTAACTGCACCAGTGTCCTACTTTGATCCAAAACAAATTGTCAGTATGATTACCGCAAGTAAACTGCATCTGTAACAGTTATCAGATATCACAAAAACTAATATTGACATTTCTCAACAGCTAATGAAGCTGGAGATACAGCCCTTGACATAGCTAGGAAGATGAATTATGCTGTGTGTGAAGATCTGGTAAGAGATTAGATGTTTTTCATACCTCTGAAGTATGCTGGGACCATAAAGTAGTTGTTTTTCTAGATTTGGATGAAGCTGTGTTCCAGGGTCCAAATATAACTGGGTAGGAGGAAGGCAACATTCAGGTGCTTCAGATGGCCTATCTTTTCAGAAGCAGCACTAAAGAACTATTGTTGACCATTGTTCTCATGTTCACCAGCCATGGTCTCCAGAGCAAATTCAACTTCTATATGCATGTAACATTTCGAATTGTATCCTGGAAACCAGAAGTATTGTCCGCCTTAGTGAAATCAACATGTACATATTTTGATGTGGTGGTTGTGGGACCCTGTAGGATAAGCCCATAAAGATTAACAGTCTCTTCACCCAGATCCAAAGCCCAGAGAATATTCAAAACATATGGATGCATGAGATGAATTGCACAAATTAATATCTCTCTCTCTCTCAAAGGTGATGATTAAGGATGGGCACAGACTGGTTTTTTTGTAGTTCATGGTTTGTGGCTGAACCACAAACTGAACCGCAAACCAACAAGTTGGTTTGCAGACCGAATCAGCTTATATTAGTTCATGACCCCTTGTGCTCCATGATACTTCTTGGTGGGAGCAGAAAGCAGGAGTTGGAACAGCTTGGAGCCATATAACCCTCTGCTTTCTGCTCACCACTACTTTTGAAAGGGAGCAGAAAGCGGGGATTTAAATGGCTTAGAGCCATTTAAACCAAACAGCTGAGTGGTGGGAGCAGAAAGCAGGGGTTTAAATGGCTCTGATCCATTTAAATCCCTGCTTTCTGCTCCCCACTGCTAAGCTGTTTTTCATGAACATCAGGAAGCAGGGGTTTAAATGGCTCAGAGCCATTTAAACCCCTGCTTTCTGCTCTACGTTCACCTCCACAAACTGTCTTAAAATTCATGAACATCTTTTTGACCTGTGAACCGGCCAAAATTTGTCACTAACTTTTTTTTGTGAGCCGGTTCATGCCCTTCTCTAGATCTAATTTACTAATTCAATGTTCCATCAAGGAATAGTTTCTGGCATTGAGATTATAACTGTGGGAACTGCTTCTGCCTGGCCTTTGAGACTTCCCATTTCCCAAATGTAAGCCCAGTAGAGATCTTGATGGAAAATAACTAGTGCAGGTTTTGGGGATTGCTTTGGAACATCCCCTACAAACTCCAAGATCATGAGCTGAGCTGAGGTCATCTCTTTATTTCAGCTATTTCAGGCTCAAAATGATCAGTTCAACATGCGTGCTCATGTGGAATATGAGTGGCGGCTGGGCCAAGAAGACATTTATGAAAGTGATGATGATCTGGATGAAAAGGTAAGAGCCCAGCACTTCAGACCAATATATTTTTGTGGGCTGAAATTTATCCATTGTTTTCCATTTCTCAGAGCAGAATCAGCAACTTTCCAACACATGACTGATCCTATAAAGTTGGATGACTGTTCTGGTAGAATTCCATGAACATTGCAAAATTGTATAAACATTTCTGCAAACTGAAAGGATCTCAAGCATTTTGTGCAGATGGCTCAAGGCCACAGTAATTGAAAGAGCTAAGTGCATTTAGGCTAACTGAATCCACTGGGTTTCTTTAAGAATTGTTTAGACTGTGCTATGTTGAGGTTCATAAATTTCTTCCAAAGACTGCAGGAGTGAAGATCTAGTCACCAGGTAGGAAAACTCCTGAGAACACACAGCTGAGGATTTTCTTTCTTTGAGATAGTCACTTTTATTATTGAAAAGTAGGATGATGAGTAAGATACTTGTAAGGTGCTTTAAATGTACTATGAGTTGGTCATGCTCCTTAATGAAATACTCATTCACTATTTCTGCAGCTGGTTGGTCAACTACCTGTTTTACATTAAATGCCTCTTTTTCTTGTGTATTTTTTACAAAGTTACAAGATTCAGTTTGAGCTGTACTTCTCCCTTATATATGGATAAGTCTCTGGACAGTTTAAACCTCTGTTTTCTCCAAATCTTCAATGCCACAAAAATCTTGCTATTGAATGGCTGCTTAAGAAATTTAAAAGACAAAACTTGGTCCATAATAACTAATATTTGCTGATCAGTCCTGAAAAAACTTCAGCCACCAAACTATTTGTGTCTTTTAGCAAATACTTTAGACTTGGATCCAAGAGACTGACATTTAGTTTTCAGAAAATCAGGCATTGACTCTTGTGCTTAGTCCCGTTATTTGACATGACCACAGAAGAGGGAAAGATTTCTTTCTTCTCTGTGTTTTGTGTGCATACAGCTAAATATACTTTCCATATTTAGCAACAGTCTACCACTGAATCCTAGGTGGTGGGTCAAGCAATGATGGAGGGCTGTTCCTTTCATTACCCAGTTTGCAAACCTCCCAGAAATTTCTGTCTGGTCATTGCTGGGAACACAATACTAGACTAGAGGAATCGTTACTTCGACCTAGCAGTACATTATATTGCATTCTGTATCCTGTGTCTGTCCTCTTCACTAGATAATTTCTTATACTTGCAAACTGCTTTTTCCCAGCATGCTGTTAATATAGTCTATTTCTTATTTGTTTCAGCTTAGTCCTGTAAACAAAGATCGAATCCTGCGACCTCAAAGCTGCTATAATCCAGCAGGAACAGCCTCTCAGCTGTGGAGAAATACCCCTGAATTTTCAAAGGGAGCCAGTCCAGGACGGAAGGAAAAATATAATGACATGTATGCTGTCCCACATGTTTCTGCCTTTAATGCAAAAGCAGCCTCCCCTGTCTCTGCTTGTACTGGCCCACCTCTGCCACTACGCAGTGTACCCAGAGGTAAGATTGCCCCATGGGTCAATAACATAAGCATCAAAGCCAAGCCATCCATAGACATAAGAACATAAGAGAAGCCATGTTGGAGCAGGTCAGTGGTCCATCCAATCCATCATTGCGGGGTAATACAGTGACCAAAACTGAGGTGCCCTCGGAAGGTCCATCAGCAGGGCCAGAACACCAGAAGCCCTCCCATTGTTGTCCTCTAAGCACCTCCCACTTTTGCCCCCCAAGACAAAGCAGGGATCTCTACATACTTAAGGAACATGTAGAGGAATATGGCTGTTCAAACATTTTCTTTAAGCAGAAAAATATAACCACAAGGAAAAGGGGGAAAAAACCCTCTCGTAATGGCCTGATGAGGACTAAATATGATCTAGGAAGCATGGAATGTTGAGGGAAGTTAAGAATCAGTTAAAGGAGGGTAGAGGAAATTAGCCTAGAAGGAGGATTTCATGAGCCGAGTGAGCTTCTCAATTTATTTCTCCCATCCTGCAATTTGTGATGGGATATAAGAAAGAATATTATCAATTAATTTATTTTAAAGCCCTATATGGCCAGGATCCTGCATATGCCCCAGCAAGCACTTCGGTCCGTGTCTCAAAACCTGTTGACAGTCCCCAGCGTCAGAGAAGCCAGGCTTAAGTCAACTAGAGCCAGGGCCTTTTCCGTTGCTGCACCTAGCTGGTGGAATGAACTTCCGGAGGAGGTTAGGGTCCTGCGAGAGTTTCTACAGTTCCACAGGGCCTGTAAAACAGCACTCTTCCACCATGTTTTCTCATAACAGTAACATATAGCAACGGATTAGGCCCATAAATCTAAACATTACTCTGGATTTCTCTTACCACCTGTGACATCCCTGGGTCCTCTTTGGAACACCTAATACTGACCAGCTCACCATCTGCTATCACTGAAATTCTAATTGTCTGTATGAATTATTGCACTAGCACCTATTGAGATTGATGTTTTAATAATTGTTTTATGTCTTATTTTTATACTTTTATCTTGTTTGGTCATTGTTTGACCCTAACATGTGAGCCGCCCTGAGCCTGCCTTTGGCGGGAAGGGTGGGATATAAATAAAATAAAATAAATAATAATTTTTTCAGCACCCAGCTTCCCACCTCCATTGCCCCCTGTGAGCCAGGCAGCTTTTCCTACAGATACAGGATCTAGGAAGATTCTACCACCACCTCTGACTATTCGACATAAAAGAACCTCCTCAGAGCCTTCCCCCTGTACACCAATGAACACCAGTCCGACTGAAGGTACGTGAAGTCACTGGGTTAACTGAGTTGTTTAGAACATTACCGTACTTGGGAGGAACATGAAACATAGGAAGTTGTTTATTACACATCAGACCAGTGAGCCATCTTGCTGGGTACTCTGGCAACAGGCCTTCATCAGAGATCTCTCCCTGCCAGGGCCAGATCTAGGGGGGGGAGGGGGCAGAGGGGGGTGCTTGCCCCAGACGCTACCGGCGGAGAGGGCGCCAAATTGGGTATGTGTCAAGCATGGTGAAATTCCATTGATAATTGATTGTTAATGGAGTCCATTCTATTCTATGGGCCCATAAGGTAGAATGTAGATCCAGTCCTGCTCCCTGCCATGGGATTCTAAAAACCGAGTGCCCAGTGAGATTTTGGCCTCAAAAACCGTTCTTGTAAATATTCTGGAACATCCTGATTTTGTGGTGGACAATATCTTGTAAACCCCCCAAAGTGAGATAAGTTAGGAGATGGTGCATTGAAATCTTAATACTGGTTGTGGAGAAACGCGATTTTAATCCATGTTGGTGCTTCCTTGGGAGGGATCGCTAAACTGCCAAGCAGGCTTGGGCCTAGCCTTCCCCTCCTCCCCCCCTCCCTTCCAGAGCCAAACCAACAACTCTAGGGGGAAAGTCTCCTAGAGAGGCAGGAAGTTCTTTTGTTCTCTGCATGTGAGTTAGGAGGAGGAGTTTTTCAGTTCTCAGCTGCAGCTCGAAGGAAGAGGTTGCCAGAGTGGGAGCTCCTGCCTGTCCATGCGGCCTATTCAAAAGAAAATGAGGCCTCCAGGCAGTAAGACAAAGTAAGTCATCCAAAAGGGCAGGGCATGTTTAGATCAGGGCCAGCAGGATGCGTTTATAATCAACTTTTCTTTGTTATGCTGTGTGCTGTGCGGGTGCTGTGCTAACTTTTTAAATGCAACTGTTTTTGTTTTGTTTTTCTTTCCCTTTCTTTTTCTCTTGTAAATAAATATTTTTTTCTGGTTTAAATGCTGGCAGTCAAACTCTGTACCACATAGATCCCCAACCGCTTTAGACCACGCTGTTTTATAAAGGGGGCCCCGGGCAAGGGGGAAGGCATGCAGTTGGATAAGGTGCCAATCCTCCAGGGGTGCCCCAAAGAAGTGCTGAGGTCTCTGTGAAACCCAAGTACAGGGTGGCAGAGGACCTTGAGGCCTGGCCTCATAGCTGGAGAGGGGGATTGGGAGTCCTGATCCTCTCAATCTGAACCCCTAGACTGAGCAGGTGGTGGCAGCGAGCCCAAGGGGCAGGAGGAGAAATAGCTCCCTCCAGGAGTTGGCGACTCAATAGGGAGCTGACGGGACCGGGTCTGAAGGCAGAATCGGGCCGGTTCCGTCACACTGGTCAAAACATTAATAGATTCAGTTCATCATGTTAAATCACTCTGAAAAGGCTACCTCAGGATGAGGTTAGTATCTCAGTCTTATGGCTCTATCATTAGTTTGGCTCTATCAGTGAGGGCCAAACTACTCATGATATTGGAGTTCTGTGACTAGAACTTCAGATGGATTGGTTGGCCTTTAAAAGGAGCCTGTGGAGCCCAATATAGAGGGCCATCATGCAGGAGAATTGGATTGTTCTAAATCTTGGAAAGTAAAAAGCTAAGTATCTATATTGTACATTTTATTTATATACAAAAGGGGGACTGTCAAGAACTTGCAACTGGCATCTCATCTCCCACTATTTCCTCTTCCCATTCCCTGAAAGCCCCAATAGCCTCTCCTATTTCCCTACTTTCTCTCCTTCCCACCCACCCACCCTCCTGCTCTTTATCTGCCTTCCCCCATTTTCAGCTACATTTTTTTTCATGTATACCATCTTTCTTCCCAATGGGAGCCAAAAGCAGATATAATTTAGTTCGTTTATACCACATCTTTGTATACAGTGGGGATCCAAAGAAACTTATGTTATTCTCCTCTCCTCCATTTCACTCTCACAAAAACCCTGTGAGGTAGTTAGGCTGAGAATGTCTAACTAGCCCAGAGTCACCCAATAAGCTTCCATGGCAGTTGTCATCAGGACCTGAGTCTTCCAGTCTGCAGTCTGAAACTCTGGTTTTCATGGAGTGATGCTGTTGAACAAGCAGCCAGTCCTGAGTGAGTCATACTCACTTGGCTTGGTGGTTGTTGCCTAGGGGTTGCCAACTCTGGGTTGGGCAATTCCTGGAGAGTTTGGAGCAAAGCCTGGGAAAGCTTGAGTTTCTGGAGGGTAGGGACCTTAGCAGGGTATAATGCCATAAAGTTCAGCCCATCAAAGCAGCCATTTTCTCCAAAGGAAATGATCTCTGTAGTCTGAAGATCAGTTGTAATTCTGGGAGTTCTCCAGGTCCCACCCAGAGATTGGTAACCCATTTTGCCTGTCACAGTAAGTCCTCCCTCAAAGGCCAAAATAGCCCTGGGAAAGGCCCTATCCCGCCCCCCCCCCTTGCCTGTTACTTACAGAAACTGTTGTTAAGGCTGGTAATACTGTTGTGATCCCTTAGTGATGGCCACAGAGGGCATCCATTTCTTAGAATATAAGAACATAAGAGAAGCCATTTTGGATCAGGCCAATGGCCCATCCAATCCAACACTCTGTGTCACACAGTGGCCAAAAAAAATCTCCAACTGCCATCAGGAAATTCACAAGTGGGGCTAGAAGCCCTTCCACTCCCCCCCCCACCACAAACACTAAGAATACAGGGCATCACTGTCCCAGACAGTTCCAATAATATGCTGTGGCTAATAGCCACTGATGGACCTCTGCTCCATATATTTATACAATCCCCTCTTGAAGCTGGCTATGCTTGTAGCCGCCTCCACCTCTTGTGGCAGTGAATTCCGCATGTTAATCACCCTTTGGGTGAAGAAGTACTTTTTATCTGTTCTAACCCGACTGCTCAGCAATTTCATTGAATGCCCACGAGTTCTTGTATTGTGAGAAAGGGAGAAAAGTACTTCTTTCTCTACTTTGTCCATCCCATGCATAATCGTGTAAACCTCTATCATGTCACCCCGCAGTCAACGTTTCTCCAAGCTAAAGAGCCCCAAGCGTTTTAACCTTTCTTCATAGGGAAAGTGTTCCAACCCTTTAATCATTCTAGTTGCCCTTTTCTGGACTTTTTCCAATGCTATAATATCCTTTTTGAGGTGCAGTGACCAGAATTGTACACAGTATTTCAAATGAGACCGCACCATCGATTTATACAGGGACATTATGATACTGGCTGATTTGTTTTCAATTCCCTTCCTAATAACTCCCAGCATGGCGTTGGCCTTTTTTATTGCAATCACACACTGTCTTGACATTTTCAGTGAGATCTCTCTCTTGGTCAGTCTCTGCCAGTTCACACCCCATCAACTTGTATTTGTAGCTGGGATTTTTGGCCCCAATGTGCATTACCGTTTTGACTGTTGTAAGCCGCCCTGAGCCACTTGTTGGGAAGGGCGGGATAGAAGTCATTAAATAAATAAATAACTCTCTATTTATACAAATGGTGAAATCAATAACGTTATGGTCACTGCTCCCAAGCGGTGCAATCACTTTTACATCTCTCACCAGGTCTTGGCCATTACTTAGGACCAAATCCAGGATCGCCCCACCCCTGGTAGGTTCTATGACCATCTGCTCCATAGCACAGTCATTGAGAGGATCTAGAAACTCAATCTCTTTCTCTCGACCAGAACACATATTGACCCAATCAGTCTGCGGGTAGTTAAAATCACCTATTATGACACAGTTTTTACATTTAGCCACTATCTTTTATCCTCTCATCATATTATAATCGTCCTCTACTTTTTGATTTGGTTGGCAATAACAAACAAAAGTTAAATTTCCTTTTGGGACCTCTGTTTGACCCAAAACATTTCTAGAAGGAAATCTAATTCTCTGACCTCAGTCTTACTAGTCTGTATACCCTCTCTGACATACAGAGCCACCCCACCTCCAACCCCTCCCTCCCTATCCTTCCGCAGATTTGGCCACACTGGGAATTAGATATATTGAGAATAATTTGTGCTGTTCCTTTCTCCATTAAACTAGCTGAGGTGGGCTGTTTCTTATTAGGGAAACTATGTGTGGGTGGGTAGAGGTTAAAATCTCCCCTCTCAAGAGATAAGGCCCTTATCCAGTTTTGGTGAAACTGCAGTGTCACATAGTTTGGCCCTTAATCTCAGTATGTGTAGTGCTTTAGACTTCCCTGTGACCTAGGTGCAGAGGGTACCCTTAGTAGTCTTTCAGTGATGTTTCTAAGCCATCCAAAATGGAAAGGATATACTCAACCTTCTTCCTGTGAAACCACAAAGAGATGTTATTTTCAATCTCATACAACACAGATTGTTTGGCATCTTGTTTTGAATTGTTGGCTGTTTTAAAATTAAATATACACTACACAATTACACAAAAATAGTCTGGTGAAGACCTACTTGAATCAGAGTTTAGTTGCCAATCTGTAGTTTGTGGTAACTCTTTTTAGATGCACTTTTTGTTCTGTTCATTTTTCTGTATATTTACACATTATTGGTACATTGAATGCTGTTTACAATAGTATGCTTGTCATAGTTATTCATATTGTGAGTTCAGGTGATGTTTTCCATTTGCAATTTACAATACGCCCCTATTTTTAATAGCTTCCTGTACTGGTATATTTTGTTTTAGATTCACAATAGTGCCATTTCATCATTTAAATTATTGTCTCTCTTCATGAACTAGATTTAGGCTGGTAAGTTTCTGTTTATAATCAGTACAATAGTGTTGCCTCTTATTAGATTCTAGATCATTATCTCCACCAAGACGCCAGTCTCCAGATGGAGCCTCTCCTAAGAGTTTAAGGTAAGGATTATGTTTGTTTAAGTGAGAAGGAACTAGCTGGTGCCCTGCTCTTTGGGGACTGGAGAGGGGGGTATCTTTCTGTGTACTTCCAACTGAAAAGCAGATAATGGGGTTTTAACATATGAAGTTTAAATCCATTCTTCTGTCATTAATATTTTGGCACTCCTACCTGAGATAATAGGAGAGTATACTGATCACATTCCCACCCCCATAAGTGTGGTTGCCGTTTTGTGTAAGTAAGGGCATACATGTATTTTCCAGCTTCAGTATGCACAAACACATGCCCTCAAAAATCAGGCTTTCCAACTTTGTATATCAAAGCTGAAAAATATGCATGCTGCCATAATTCACATAAAGTGGCAGCTACACTTATTGAGAGGATTCCTCAAGTGTAATCTCCTTACACATGGTTGAACAGCCTGAATTGTAACAATACCTACAGCAGCAAAAAAAAAAGGTGTCACTATGAATGTCTTTCTTCCACTCACTAGTCAGCTTGTATGAGGATCTGAATGGTAGTAGTGATTTATGCACCTATGGGTTATCAAATTATTTTTCCCCTTTAGCTCTGAGTCTTCTGATGTTCCTGAAAGGATGGATTCCTGGAAGAAATGTAAGACTGTTTTTAGTACTAAAAACATGCAGGCATGACTCCATTGTACTTAGGGACCAAGATATTTTCCCTGATGATAGTACTTCTGTTGCACAGAAGTGGCATTTTGGACCACTCAAAATTGCTATGTTTTGTTGCCAGAAAATTCTTGCTCCCATAAGCACTGTGTGAGCTCAGAGTCTCAGATTCCTATTGATGGACTGCGCTTATGGCAATTATGGGGAAGGTGACTGACTGATGCCATTTTGTGGCTCTTTTAAAAAGTTGTTAATTTTTTAATATTTTGAGGTAGCTTTGCTGGCGTTTGTCCCACTATACCATTGAGGCGCACCACATTCAATAAACATACAAAGAAAGAGCAAGCACCAATAAAGCTGCTTCCCTTGTTCCATTCTCATCATTTCATACATCCTTGTTTCCATTCAATGCCTTTTTGAAGCTGTGCATGTCCCCCCTTGTTAAAAAAAAGCCTCCCTACTCTTGATTGCACGGAGAGAGGGTTGCATATTATCTCTCCCCCCTCTAGTGTTGTCATCATTTATTCATGCATTTATTTATTCTTGAGAACCATTCAGAAGTTCCCATGAAGATGTCACTTTACAGATATGTTTATATTGCAGCTTCCTTGAAGAAAGCAGACACACTTACAGGGACAAACCAACAGACTAGAGAAAGCCGTTGGGATTCTTCCCTCTCACCTGAACCATCAGATGATCTTCCACCACCCCTGCCCAGAAGGGCAAGTTTAGTATGTTCATGTTTCTTTTGCCCTAACCATGTACTTCCACTTTTCCTACTCCTTTCAATATGCTATTCGCTTTGGATTACCTATCATCTACTTAAGTTATCTCTTTTCCCTGTTTGAGGACTCCTTGAGATACAGTATTCAGGTTAACAGTAATGTATACGGTATGGAGGTCAAATTCTTGTAGAAAGCTGGCTTTGAATTATGCTTCTTTATCCTTCTTCTTGCCCTTGGTGTATTCATCCATTCTTACCACTGTATCACACAAAAGTTACAGCTGGTCAATGTGCTGGCTTTACAATGGCTCTTGACATTCCTGGAATGAATCTCTTCCTCCTGACTGCCCATATGCAAAAATCAGAACCCACAAAGGAAGCTGGGGCCATTACATAGAGAGTTTCCCTGTTGTTTGTTATTACTGGCCATCATTTATGTGGATCAGGGCTCAAAATACTCATTACGTGATGGCTACAACCCACATGGTAAGATCTTCATGATAAATGGTGCTTCATTGATTAAACTGATGTTAATATATTATTTTAAATATTATTTATTTACTATTTAGTTCAGCTTGCTATGGGCATATGATGAGAATGATGAAGAATATCTCAGATATGTGCTAAACTATGCACAATCCTTTCATGCCATAAGGTTTGTGGTTGTATGACAGTCTTGTGAACAATGTCTAGGACTTGACACTATTTTCTGGTGCTGATTTTCAGAGTAAGACATGTCTTCGTCGGGTCAGAGCCCTTTATGACTGCCGGGCTGACCATGAAGATGAGCTAACCTTCCAAGCTGGAGAAATAATCATAGTAGATGGGCAGGAGGATTCAAACTGGTGGGTAAGTGAGTTTGAATTCTCTGCTGTATAGTTACTGAGACTGATTCCTCACCAGCAGTTGCTCCGCCCTGAAGCTTCTGCTTGAGCTGACTCAAGTGATTGATTCCCCACCAGCTGCTTCATGGGCGCCTTTTGATCCGTGGCTACCTCCCATTCCCCTCGCAGTGACTGGATCTGATTTTTTTGAGATCTGGTCACTGTGAGGGGAATGGGAGGTAGCTGTGGATCAGAAGGTGCCTGCACAGCAACTTGTGGGGAGTTGATCACTTGAGCCAGCTCAAGCAGAAGCCCGGGGGTGGATTGACTGCCAGTGATGAATCAGTCTTAGTTTTTCATCTGTGCATTGAACATTATCTCATCTCATCCTACCTAAGCAGAGAATTATATAACACTTCCGATTGTGCAATTTGGTGCTTTGCAGTGTTTGCACTCATTGTGCAATTAACATGCTAATTCTACAGTTCTTTTTATTTTTCTTAGTATCTCTTTCTCTCTCTTTTAAACAGTGTGGCTGGATTGAAGGGCAGCCTCAGAGGAAAGGTGTCTTCCCAGCACCATTTGTTCACCTATTACATGAATAGAACATCCATACAAGTTCCTCCCATGCGCAGGATTTTTATACTGTCAGCAATGCTCATGCCCACAGATCTTACAGTCAGCAGGATGGTATGCTGAACCATAAACCAGAATGCTATCATGAGGTGCAATCCACATCATCACTATTTTGGCAAAATATCAATTAATTTCAGAAATGTCAGTAAAACAGCATTGTTCTCAAAGTGTATCATCTGCTGAAAGTACTCACTGGCCTCGTTCATGCACACTGGCAGTGGTTTGGGTGCTGCTTCTTCATGGTACCATTCCTCACTGCTATAGGGATGTGTCTGATTCCACTAAGGTTGCCAACCTCTATGTAATATCTGGAAATCCCTTGCAATTACAACTGATCTCCAAGTGAAAGAGAAAAAAATGGCCACTTTGGAAGTTGGATTCTATGATATTATGTCCAAACCCCACCCTCATCAGGCTCCACCCCAAAATCTCCTGGTATTTTCCAACCCAGAGCTGGCAACTTTAGACTTCCACCCACATGCATCTAGTATTTAGTTACATGCAACTGTTCTAGCTGATCATAGGCTTCCCTCCCAATGAAAATGGATTCAACAGTATTTGTGTCAGCGTCATTTTTTGTAATTTACGTTTGTAAGGCCTGAAGTGAGCTGAAGGCTATCAATTTCCTGCCTCAAGGAAATTCTACAAGTCTGAACTGGTCACAGCCAGTGTTCCCTCTAAGCTGAGTAGCATGAGCTAGCTCACAGGTTTTTAGCCTCCAGCTCACACATTTTTGTCTTAGCTCAAGAAGGATGGCCCCAGAGCACACTAATTTATGCAGTAGCTCACAAGACTGCAGTTTAGAAGGAACATTGGTCACAGCATAAACCACAGAATCCAGAGTATTATGTGGTAGAGGAAGAGCAAAGGAACGAAAACAGGGTACACCACAAGAAGGTACTTGCAGAGTCTCTAGCTCCAGCTGGCACAAACAAGTGAGCCAGACTGTAATAGAATATATTGCCCTTCCTAACTCCCAGCCTTTCTGGATTAGTGATGCTGGGATACATTCCTTTTTATTCCAGTATAGTAACCAATCTCAAATTTAGTTGTTCAGTTTCTGGTGTCCAACTCTTACCAAGTGTAATAAGAACTGAGGGGGAATTTCTCCCCTTCCTGTGTGGGAGGCAGAGATAATATTGCAAACTATGAGGAAAAAGCGACATTTGGACAGATAATCACAATTTAAGCAATCTAAATTAGATTCCTTTATTTTTCCTAAACCTTTTCCATTTTCCTGTAATCCCTTTGGTGTCTTACATACAGACTCCTGGTCTTGGGCATGAGAAAAAAACTTGCCTGACCCATTTGAAAGGCACACCATGTGTCAAAATAATCAGGGCTTTTTTTGAACAAGAACATACAGGAATGCAGCTCCGGCTGGCTTTGTGTCAGGGTGTTTGGCTACAATGCAAATGCGTTGTTGCTGGGCTTTCCCCCTCAAAAAAGCCCTGGAAATAATAAGCAACAAAATGTCTTCCAATTTTTGCAAATGTATTGTACTTCCTAACGGAACCACTTAGGTTTTCTTCTGCTGCAGGGAGACTATTTTAGAACGTTACATGTGCAATACTATTCTGATGCTGCATTTGTAGAATGAGATACTTCCCCAGTCTCCATTTGTCTGAGTTAAGCAGCTCAGGCTCTTCTGATTTCAGGAGGATGGAAACTTCTACTTGTGCCAATTTTATACCTATTCCATATGAGTGACCAAAATACAGCAGTTTTTAATATTTATATTGCACAAGATACAGTTCTGTCACATTTCAAAATCAAGTGCTAACCATTTGTTACAGAATGTTTTTCTTATTTTCCTGTCCTTATTAGCAATGTGTCACTTGACTTATTCAGGAATTGTAATTGCCATCTTTGCAGCAGTAAGTTTCTAGCTGATAAGGGAGTTAAGCCATGTTTAATCCTGAGTTGCCCATCTTTGTACAGTTTAATCTCCCTCCATTTTTAATTATTTCAGTTAATTGTGGAAAACTACTCTTGTCATCAGTATCCTCTGACTATTGTGCCATACTTTAAATCCAGCGTGCTGAAATTCTATTTTTATTTTTGTAGTTTATATATATATACAGTTTGTATTTCTGAATTCATCCACTGCCAAATAAATTTGTTTTTAAAGTAATTGCTTCTTGGCCTTTTGGTTAAGATCAAGTGTGTGTGTTTTTAAAGTATCACTATTTTCCCCTTAAGTTAGATTTCTAATTGACACTTCCTTCCATTAGGGTCAGTATTGTTGCTGAACTCTGGGCGGTGTTTTTATTTCTATTTTATCTAACAAACTATTTTATCTTGTTTGTTTTGTCATGTGTCATCTTGTGCGCCCGCACTAGGACTGCAGCTGAGGTGTTTTTGTTTTAAGTTTAATTTTATCTTGGTCTCTTTGACTTTGAAACAACAGGCAGCGTTTATTACACCGATGACACTCTTACCCAGTGTAATAAGAACTGAAGGGGAGTTTCTCCCCTTCCTCTGTGGGAGGCAGAGATAATATTGCAAACTATGGGGAGGAAGCGACATTTGGACAGATAATCACAATTTAAGCAATCTAAATTAGATTCCTTTATTTTTCCTAAACCTTTTCCATTTTCCTGTAATCCCTTTGGATTACATACAGACTCTCCATTGTCATCTTTTGTGGGAGAGAAGTCTGCCCAAGCGGCCTTAACACCCGTTTGAAGGTGAGAAAGAGCAATCAACTCTGTGCCTTCTTGCTGAACAGATGCTTTCCATCTGTTGTACTTAATAAGATCTTCTCTAAACTTGAAGAAATTACAGAGCAACTCATCAAATTTGTACAGCAGCTTCTCCTATTAAGTTCCCATCCTCACCATTTAACCTTGAGTCAGCCTTCAAATATATTAGAAGTAGGAAACCAGCCAGGGAGGCAGTGGGGCCCTTGGATGACGATGGGGTAAAAGGATTACTGAAGGAGGATAGGGAAATGGCTGAGAAGCTGAATGCATTTTTTGCCTCCGTCTGCACTGTGGAAGATGAGAACTTTTTGCCCGCCCCAGAACCACTAATTTTGGAAGGGGTGTTGAAAGACCTGAGTCAGATTGAGGTGACAAAAGAGGAGGTCCTACAACTGATAGACAAATTAAAAACTAATAAGTCACCGGGTCCGGATGGCATACATCCGAGAGTTCTGAAAGAACTCAAAGTTGAACATGTGGATCTTCTAACAAAAATCTAATCTTTCATTGAAATCTGCCTCCGTTCCTGAGGACTGGAAGGTAGCAAATGTCACCCCCATCTTTAAAAAGGGTTCCAGAGGAGATCCGGGAAATTACAGGCCAGTCAGTCTGACTTCAATACCGGGAAAGTTGGTAGAAAGCATTATCAAGGACAGAATGAGTAGGCACATTGATGAACATGGGTTATTGAGGAATACTCAGCATGGGTTCTGTAAGGGAAGATCTTGCCTCACTAACCTGTTACATTTCTTTGAGGGGGTGAACAAACATGTGGACAAAGGGGACCCAATAGATGTTGTTTACCTTGACTTCCAGAAAGCTTTTGATAATGTTCCTCATCAAAGGCTCCTTAGAAAGCTTGAGAGTCATGGAGTAAAAGGACAGGTCCTCTTGTGGATCAAAAACTGGCTGAGTAATAGGAAGCAGAGAGTGAGGGGGGGGGGGTTGGGGGGAAAAATGTAAAATGGATATCAGAAAGTGTGTAGAGAAATGGATAATGAATAATAATAATAAAATATACATATAGATAAAAAGGAAGCAGAGCGTGAGTATAAATGGGCAGTCTTCGCAGTGGCGGACGGTAAGCAGTGGGGTGCCGCAGGGCTCAGTACTGGGTCCCATGCTCTTTAACTTGTTCATAAATGATTTAGAGTTGGGAGTGAGCAGTGAAGTGGCCAAGTTTGCGGATGACACTAAATTGTTCAGGGTGGTGAGAACCAGAGAGGATTGTGAGGAACTCCAAAGGGATCTGTTGAGGCTGGGTGAGTGGGCGTCAACGTGGCAGATGCGGTTCAATGTGGCCAAGTGCAAAGTAATACACATTGGGGCCAAGAATCCCAGCCACAAATACAAGTTGATGGGGTGTGAACTGGCAGAGACTGACCAAGAGAGAGATCTTGGGGTTGTGGTAGATAACTCACTGAAAATGTCAAGACAGTGTCCGTTTGCAATAAAAAAGGCCAACGCCATGCTGGGAATTTTTAGGAAGGGAATTGAAAACAAATCCGCAAGTATCATAATGCCCCTGTATAAATCGATGGTGCGGTCTCATTTGGAGTACTGTGTGCAGTTCTGGTTGCCGCACCTCAAAAAGGATGTTATAGCATTGGAGAAAGTCCAGAAAAGGGCAACTAAAATGATTAAAGGGCTGGAACACTTTTCCTATGAAGAAAGGTCGAAACGCTTGGGACTCTTTAGCTTGGAGAAACATCGACTGCGGGGTGACATAATAGAGGTTTACAAGATAATGCATGGGGTGGAGAAAGTAGAGAAAGAAGTACTTTTCTCCCTTTCTCACAATACAAGAACTCGTGGCCTTCAATGAAATTGCTGAGCAGACAGGCTAAAACAGATAAAAGGAAGTACTTCTTCACCCAAAGGGTGATTAACATGTGGAATTCACTGCCACAGGAGGTGGTGGCAGCCACAAGCATAGCCACCTTCAAGAGCGGTTTAGATAAAAGTATGGAGCAGAGGTCCATCAGTGGCTATTAGCCACAGTGTGTGTGTATGTGTGTGTGTGTGTGTGTATATATATATATATATATAATTTTTTTGGCCACTGTGTGACACAGAGTGTTGGACTGGATGGGCCATTGGCCTGGTCTAACATGGCTTCTCTTATGTTCTAAAGAATCAGTGGCAAACCACCTCTATGTACCTCGTGCCTTGAAAAATCCATGAGTTGACACCCAATATGAAAAAGGTCAAAAATAATATAGATACAATCTTCTTATTATTGGGACCAGACAAAATGTCACAAAATAATGAATGTGAGCTTTCAGATTTCCCAAAACTATTTGGTTCAATGTTTTTTTAAAGGCAGGATGGAAGACTACAGAGCATGGTAGAGGAGCCCACAATTGGCATTCTTGCAATGGAGTCCAGGAGGCGTTCAGAATGTAATTAAATTTCATGGTGATTAATGCAAGAAAGATTTGAAGGTACATCAGGAGCCTTTGGGATGGAGAAGCAAATGTTGAATCTTTTCCTTTGAAAATATAAATTTGAAGGAATTTATCAGACCACTCCCCAGCACTACCTGGAACATACAGATCTCTGTAAATCTGAAAGCAGCAGCAGGGAGAAAAACCATCTTGGTTCTTATATTGCTATATCGAAACATCAGTGATACACTAGGCAGCAAATCAATAGAAGCCAGATTGGACAGCAATACCGTCCTAGTGGCTGGAGTGCATAAGCAGCAGCCACTTTGGATATCCCTTTTCTCTGCCTGTAGAACTCCTTTTTATGAATGGCTACATGTAGTATTTCCCCAAAATTCTAGTTGGCTGTTTAGATCTCCACAAAAATCCAGATATGTAAGTTTAATGTAATACCTTTTTAAAATAAGACCAACCAAAATATTACAAAATAGCAAGTGCAAGGTTTTCATTTCCCCAGTTCTGAGACTCAAGAAAAGCAATAGGCAAGGGTGGAGATTAATTTCAAGCACTGGAGGTAAGTACTGTCATCTGCTGGTGAAAGACAAAACTGCATTTTTAGCAGACATTAATTTCTAGCAATGTTTGTTTATTTTACTTTCCTTAAAACCTGCCTTTCTCTCTGAGACTCAAGGCAGATTACATACTGGGGAGAGAGCAAAAGTATGAGCCATCAAATGAACAATGCAACAGGACTAGGATTACAAAAATTAGAAACAATGCAAACAATAAACTGTTTATGACAAAGAATACTAAGAAGCAGTGCAGAAAGTGGAATTACAAAGGCAGAAGCTGGTGCAATGAAAGTGACATGATACCTATGAAAGTGCCCCTCCTGAAGTGTTCCATTTTACTGCAGTTCTAATCCCTTTATGAAACTGCTTTCCTGTTTTGCACATTCAAAAAGATGGGAGATGCCACAGAGACTACATGTGAACAGGCAGTTGCTGATTTACCTATTTGCAGGGTGGCATCTTCAGAAGGCTTTGCTCAGATTGTTGAGTGACACTTTGAACAATAACTACCTTTTCTGTTCTAGCACAAGCTTTTATTGGATTAGAGCCACTTCACCAGATGCATGCATAACCTGCATCTATGTGGTTAAATCAGGAATAAAATTGGCAAGACAAATGAATACCACAAAATATAAAGCTCAGAATCCACTACCATTTTCTGTCACATTAAATATCCCTAAGCTTATTAAGGAAAACCCTGGATCCTGTTTCCATATCAAGTTTTTATCTTGAAATGCCTTTAATAAGAATTTAGCATCAGAGCCAATGGTCACAAATGCAGTTTATTTTTTCACCTTCAGAATGAAAAAAAAAAGCCTGCCTATTCCAGCATTTGACATATCATGTCCTTGCCAATATGTCAAAAAGTATGGACTTTATATACAGAAAACTGTTAAAGATTATTTCGGTTCTGCTTTTATGACAATTAAATACATGTTTACTACAGATTCCTTTTAAGGATCCTGTATGCTCTTCCACAGTCATAAAAACACCGAAATATATTAGTGATTCTTCATTTGTAGAATTGTAAAGAGACCGTCCAATACAGGTATGTGGCCAATTTAATTACAATCAATCTTCATTAACACTAAAAGTTGTAAAATATAAACACCTTGGACCTTCCCTTCTTTTTATTAAACAGGCTAATGCTGATTGATGGACAAGGAGAAAACTTTGGGTTTACACCTGGTGAGGAAAAATCTACCATAGAAAAATTCACATAATGCAGAGTTTTAAAAACATCATTGCAGGGAATTTCATAGAACTTAAGTCCCACAAAGATCAACTGCAAATGTGGCATTACATGGTTTCAAGATCAATCCTGAAACCATGTAATGCCACATCTGCAGTTGGATACAGGAAGCCACTGCTGCTTAAGGTATTTCCCCTTCTACTGCTCACACAAAATAATTTGCATTTACACACTTCCCAAACCAGAAGTGGTATGGGGTAACAGACTTCCCTTAAAGTTTTGTATATTTCCTGTTAAAAATGAGAATCTAGCAAGCTCTAGCCATTTTTAGCAAATAGACCAGGAAAAATTAGTCCTTCTTATGATGGTGGTCAAAAAGAAAGGCCTAGGTTGATGATGTTGGTTTGACTGTGTGTCTTCCCAACCAGCTCCACTATATACCGCTCGGGATTCAGATGCACTCAACCAACCCTGCCCCCCCTTCAGCCCAAGGAAGTGAAGGGAGCTCCCTTTTGACAACTTTGGGAAATCTGGAGGTTGGGTGTGAAAGAATCCCAAAAGGCTATATAGCCACTCAGATGCACCCAACCAACTCCCCCCCCACCCCAAGGAAGTGAAGGGAGGTCCCTTCTGACAACTTGGGAAATGCAGAGGTTGGGTGCATCTGAATCCCGAGTGGCTATATAGCTGCTCTGGATTCAGACACAGCCAACCAACTCCCCCCCACTAAGCCCAAGCTATTGGTGCTACCTCTAACATTGGGGGATTAACCCTCCTCATCATTGTTTTTTTAAGAAAAGATTTTTCTGCAAACCTGGGGTTTTTCTAATGAGAGGTTCTTAATTTAGATCTTTATATTGAGAGGCTTTGTTCTAGTGTTGTCCCAAATACATTTTATTTGTATAACTGCTGACTCTTTTCATGCCCAGAAGGCTGGCATCATCTTCCTAATACCCAGACCCTTTCTCTTGGAACACCAGTACTCTTCTGGAGTTGTCAACTGACTTTTAAGGTCCCTTAAGGCAGTTTCCAATCACACCAGACCAGGGATCTCTGTACTTTTCAGAGATAACTCTCCCTGTCTGACTGGGCAGGGAATCTTCTCTCTAGATCTATCCCCTTTCCTTTTGGCCTGAACAGGAGTTTTCTCTGCTAATTATCCCCAGTACACCTGTCTGTGTTCAAACTGCTCTCAGCTACTGCTGAATTCAGACAGCATTGAGTCAAGGTTGAGATCTGATTCTGTCAGCACTAAATCCTCTTTATTTGTAAAAGGTCTCAGTACATGTCTTTTCATAGTAAAGGCAGGAATCTGACTTCTCAGCATCCAGCTCTCAAAATACTTTTTCTGCTCAGCTGATACCAACCAATCAGATTGCCTTGAGCAGCCTGTCACTCTGAAGAATTAACTCTTCACACTTGTTGGTAGAGCACTTTTAAGCCTCTTTAAAAGTGCAGCCCATCACAGTTGTATTTTCCATTAAGCAGCATTTAACAAAGTATTGTCGAAGATTGGAAAATACTGTGCCCCTGAAAATACTTGCTTTCAAGGTCCAGAACATGCAGTTACTATTAAAATATTTCTACCCTACCTTTCTCTTGAAGCTCAATGGGGCTTATAATTCTAACATTATACATAATACAGTAAAATCCTGTCCAAGCAGCTCCAAAGTGGCAAGTTTTTGTGACCCCTTACACCAGATCTACAGGCAAGATACCTGTCCATCTCCCCAGCAAGATCCATCCCCCCCCTTCATTTCATGATCCTTAAATTGCCCTCTCTGGTAGTCTCTTGTATAACAACAGAGAATGGCCTAGAGATCAAGGCAGGGTTTTGCTACCCTGCAAACAGGCATTCCTACATCAGGGTGCAGTTTTACCACCACTTTGCAAACACAATGTAAAAGGAACACTTGTAAACAGGATAATGAAAATAAATTATAGTTGCCCTTCAGCAAGAATTTATTGTCTCTCTTTTCAAAAGAACAGTGTACCATAAAACACATGTGTGAAAGTCAAGTAATGTTGGAGAGCAATCTCAGTTTCCTCTTGGTATGAACATTTACCTCTAACTCAGATCTTTTTCCTTTAGAAAGACACAGTGTATAAAAAGGGAATCCAAAATTTAAGCAAGACCCTTATAAAAGTCTAATATGACAAGGCAGAGCTGATAACATTTATTACTTAGAATGAGTAGAATTACCCACTTGCCTCTGGAATGCTCTAGTTTTGTAACATGTGCTGGAGACCTGGTTATCTTTACAGTATAGCTGCTGCTCCTTGTTCCCCAGAATTGGCTCCCTCACTAGAGAAGAGTAGTATTAAGTAATCATCACAAGTCATATGTGTACGATTTGTGCCCAAATCCTTCGTGGAGGTTCAGTAGTGGTGTAGGGCAGCATCTGCATCATTAAAATGTTTTCACTTTGGGGCACAGAATTACGGCACAGTGCATCATGTACACTGGGATTAGATCTCTTGTCTAACAGTGTTCATAAATAGCAGATTGTCACGTTCATACAAGACATAGGGCTTACCTCACTCAGATTCTATGTATGGCAGGTTTCAGCTGATTTAGCAGAAAACCCTCTAAATTGTTCCATTTCTGCCTAAACACTCTGCCTTTTAAATATGTTCTCCTTGCTGCCTTGCTTCATTTTCACACTCAGTACTGCTGGATAAAATTACCTTTGTGGTCTGGTGGCAATTCTGCTGTTCCTGCGACTGTGTGACAGCACACTGTAGCACTCTCCTCAGCAATGAGCAGCCAAGCAAAGATTCTTTAAATAGGAAGAGGGGGCTAGAAGCCTGGGATAAAAGAACTCAAGGAACAGAAAGAAAGGAAGAGTGGACATGAGTATGGGCACTACCAAGCCTTAGACTGACTGAACTAGACAAGATGCTGCGGGATTGTGAATGGAGTGTTTATTAACAAGCAACAACTTTGAGGTCTCCCTATTCAAATAGGGACCAGGACAGAGGGTTAATCCTTCTCCCCACTCCATTCACCCAATTTCAAAATGCCCCTCTGAAGCTCCTACTTGCCTAACTAGGGGAACATAAAAGCAATTACAGGTTTCCTCCAGCAGGGTAACTCCATGGAGTTTTGAGGTTGAGAAATTGGGAAGTGGGAAGAATTCACCCCCACTCCTGATCCAAAAATAAGAACACCATGGCTGCCATTTACCAATAAAAACACTTAGGATGGTCTACTTTAACATTAGGTATAAAACATTAAGGAAAATAGCCATTTGATCAGGGATGGTAACAAAATGCTTAAAGTAGCCATTGTGTTAACATCACCTGTGATGTTCACTGGTTAAACATGAAGTCTTTTCACAACTTAATTCAATATAGTAATATATATCAAGCCAGTTTTAGAGGGTAGCTAGGTAGGTCTGCAGTAGAAGCGTTATAGTTGAGCTAGATTTGAGCTGAATCGTTATTAAGCCAATGTATCTTTGCTAGAAGAGATAGTATTCAAAGAATAGCAAACAAGAGGGAGATATACTTGAAAATCAGGGGCACTAGCTGCAATGCATGCTTAGAGTTCAAGTTCCCAAAGAAGAAGAAAAAAGGAAACAGAAAATGAAAACCTGCTAAGGGTCGCACTTAGTGTGATTCTACTGGATCTGATGATGATTGGAATGTAGAAAGGTATCAAATATCTGACTTGTTAATAAAACTTTCCTGAGAAGTTGTTCCACACACACATCCTAAGGGTAGCACTGGGTTATAAATACAACAAGAAAATATTTGTTCCCCACATTTAAAAATTAGTTGTGTTCAACTGCTCCATGTCTCAAACTTCAGAGGTTGAGAGGTACACCAAAAGATCAGACAAGTACTAGAATCTAAGGTATAGCACTGTCACTCAGGATGGATGTTTAATTAATCCCCCGTTTTACTTCTCCCAACCCATGAATTAATGCCCAAACAAGGAGTGAAGCCAAGCCTGGAACTCTTCTCAGGGGGCTCTTCGTGAGTCCAGGTATCTGCTCTTGATACATTCAAACAAGCCACTGTCTTATAGAGTTATTTTTCATTCCTTCAAGTTTTGTCAATCAGTCTATGTCATCTTCCCAAGCTCTATTTTCTTCTGAATGACCTGAGCTGAATGATAGATCAAAGAGTCAATGAGTCCTGCAACTGGAAGAAAGAAGAAGCAAAGAAGTAGGTTCAGTCTAGATGTTTCATACTGAAACAAAGAATGCATTCAAACAGGAAATTCTTTACATGCACGATTGCTGTGTTAGAAAAGAAACCATAAGCACCATCTTCAAAAAGTAGTAAATCTCCTCTCAAAGGATTAAAACTATGAAATCCTTCTGACCAGGTGGGTGGAAGTGAGAAATCAGGAACACTATGCTGTAATAGTTCAACTGCCTACCTAGCCAATCAATATTAGGAGGGAACAGCCTGGAGAATCAACTGCTTGGGTCTCAGGTATTTATGCTATAGTATCCCACAAGCTTCTAAAGTTAATAGTTCTTCCAGTTAGGGATTAAGAGTGTGCTAGAATAAGGTTGCACTCTATCTGAAAGAGGAAGCTAATAATATGAAGATGCTATTAAAGCCAAACCGTCGGACAGATTCTGCTTTATGTCTTGCAGCAGCTTCCCCAACTTCAGCTGGTGCTCTAGTAACAGCCTTAACTAGATGGTTGTTTATGTTTTGATCACATCCAGATTAGACAATTACAGTGTGCTCTGCATGGGACTGCCTTTCCATACTTTTTAAAACTTTCTATTAGCACAGAATGCTGCAGCCAAGAATGTTGATGGGTAAGTTACCAGGAACTTATCTCACCACTTTTGGAAGAACTAAGCTAGCTGCTTTCAAAGTGCTAGTAACTGCCTTCATGTTCTTTGATCTCAGTCCATTTAGGGCTTTAAAGGTCTGCTTGCTCCCACATGACCCTGCTTGGAAATTAAGGACCCCTGGTAAGGTTCTGTTAGACATTCTGGTTAACCATGAAGACAGATTCAGGTGGGTAGCTGTACCGGCCACCTGACCCTATTTCAGCTCAACTTATGCATCTTGCCCCTGCTTAATGGCTGCCCACCACCCTCTCTTTTCCTGTAAGCAGGACTTACAGGAAAAGAGGAGATTCTATTCCAACGTCTGTATCTGAAGAAGTGTGCTTGCACACAAAAGCTTAGACTTTGAATAAAACTTTGTTGGTTTTAAAGGGGCCACTGGACTCAAACTTTGTTCTTTGGCTAACCATGAGGGAGGGCCTCTTCTGAAGTAGCACCTAAATCATGGGACTCTCCATGATTGCCAGCTGTCAATTATTGAGTTTCAAGGTTAAACTATGAAGATAGATCCAGATGTGCAGACATGTTGGTCTGAAGCAGTAAAACAGATTAAGTCTAGTGGCACCTTTAAGACCAACAGAAGTTTATTCAAGGGATGCGCTTTTGTGTGCATGCACACTTCTTCAGATGCACAGAAATGGAAGCTAATGTTTCTTATATACAGGCAGATACCTGTACATAGGTTAACAGCAAATTAGCATACAACTTAATGAAGATGTTTTGACATATGAAAATACTTTTCTTCATTAAGTTGCATGCTAATTTGCAGTTCACCTACGTAGAGGCATCTGCACACACACACACGTGAGAAGTTAAATTTTGTTATTATGACAGTTATTATGTTATTATGACATCATAACACTAATGTTATAATCAAATTAATACATTTGCCAGATAGCATACCTTTCCTTGATTCACAGTATTTTAAAACATCTGTTAGAGTAGAATGAGTTCTCTACAGATTTAACAGGAGCCATTTTTTTCAGTTATGAATTCTGGGTTGTGTTCTGTGGCTCTGCTTTGCTACCTTGACACTTTCTTCTGGTTTAAGGAGCCACTACCAGTGGAATGGCCTGTAGAAGCCAACACAATGTCTTTTGGGTTTTTTAAGCCTTAATGAAATGTATCAGTTTTTCTCCAAGTGCAAACTCCCATAATTTATATCACCATTCTCAAACTGACTGGAATTCTGCAAGCCTCTAATAAAACTTTCACTTATCACTCTAGCAGCTGGAACCATCTGTCAAAGTTTCCTCTCACCCTAAGCCAGAGATGGAAAGACCCCTTGTCCAAAAGGCAATGCAAAACAAATTACAAAAATACTCTCTCTCTCTCTTGGCTTGGCTTCGCGAACGAAGATTTAAGAAAGGTGCAATAGTCCACGTTTGCTGCAGGGTCGCTGGTGGCTGACAAGACCAATGTGGGACAGGCAGGTCCGGCCACAGCGGCTGCAGGGAAAAGTCTGATTTAGGGTTGGTCCTGTAGCAGTGCGATTCTTCCTCAATCTCCTTTTGTCCTCAAGACCAGCTATGCGTGCGTTCTCAAAGGAAGAGACAGCCTGGTGGATGGTGTGCCTCCATGCTTTGCGATCTGAGGCTAGGTCAGACCACTGGTGATGGTTGATGCGACAGGTGCTAAGGGATTTCTTCAAGGAGTCCTTGTACCTCTTTTTTGGTGCCCCTCTATTTCGATGGCCGGTGGAGAGTTCGCCATACAGGGCAATCTTGGGAAGGCGGTGGTTTTCCATCCTAGAAATATGCCCTGCCCAGCGCAGCTGCGTCTTCAACAGCAGTGCCTCGATGCTGGTAACCTCCGCCCGCTTGAGGACTTCAGTGTTGGTCACAAAGTCACTCCAGTGGATGTTGAGGATGGTGCGAAGGCAGCGCTGATGAAAGCGCTCAAGGAGTCGCAGGTGATGACGGTATAAAACCCACGATTCGGAGCCGTAGATGAGGGTTGTCATCACAACCGCTTTGTAAACATTGATCTTTGTGCCTTTTTTCAGATGCTTGTTGCTCCACACTCTTTTGTGCAGTCGGCCAAATGCACAGTTTGCCTTTGCCAGCCTGTTGTCAATCTCCTTGTCGATCTTGGCATCTGAGGAGATGATGCACTCCAGGTAGCTGAACTGCTGGACTGTCTTCAGAACTGATTCACCCACAGTGATGCAGGGAGGGTGATAATCTTCCTGGGGTGCAGGCTGGTGGAGAACTTCTGTCTTCTTCAGACTAACTTCTAGGCCGAATAGCTTGGCAGCCTCTGCAAAGCAGGACGTCATATGCTGCAGAGCTGATACCGAGTGGGAGATGAGTGCAGCATCATCAGCAAACAGTAGCTCTCGGATGAGTTTTTCCATTGTCTTGGAGTATGCCTTTAGTCGCCTCAGGTTGAACAGGCTGCCATTGGTGCTACTAGAGGGAGATACTAGAGGGAGAAAAATACTAGAGGGAGAATAATTCCCACTCTAGCCTAAAATGGTATCTGCCACCAGTATCTCCTTGACTATTTTTCCAACTGCACCAGAGTGGAGACCAGGTTCTGGGCTTCTCTGGGAAGTACAGGAAGGTCAGCTCTGCAAAGTTGACTTACAGTCTGAGTTTGTTACCAGTAGGTGGTTGTGTCTAAGGCTTCTGTTTTAACTAAGTATTTTGTAAGCCATAAGCCTGAACCAAAGTTTTTACTGAACGAAACTTGTAGTGAATCAGAATGCTTTATGCCATCTAACAGCCTAGATCTTTATCACTAGGAGATGTTTTCTTTCTATTGCTTGATAGACAGGGCAGTGAATCCAAATTCAGTTCATAGACCAAAATTCACACCATCTTCCTGTAAGTATTTCCCTCAGATGCCTTTTTCCAATGTGGAAAAAAGTCTCTCCCATCATCCCTACACTTCCAACACTTATATTAAATAGACAATACATTTTTATCCTTCCTACTTCCTCTAAGAAGCTCAGAAAGGTGTACATGGTTTTCCCTTCCCTGTTTTACTCTCACAACAATCCTGAGAAGTAGGTTAGGTCAAATGGCCAGTGAGCTTCATGACATCAAGGGAATTTGACCCAGAGTGTTGTAACCAGGGCTTTTTTTGAGCAGGAATGTAGTTCTGGGTGGCTTGGTGTCAGGGGGTGTGGTCTAATGAGATCCTACTGGGCTTTTTCTAAAAAAAAAAAAACCCTGCATAAAACAATGGTGATGTCAGGGGTGTGGCCTAATATACAAATGAGTTCCTGCTGGGCTTTTTCTGCAAAAACAAAAGTTCTGCTTGTAACCATTACACAACATGGTCTCTCGAGACAATGTTGTCATACTAGTCATGATTCTTTCCTCTGCTTAAAAATCCTCGTCTCTTTTACAACATACCAGGGTTCAGAACTTCTATGATCACATTTTTACAAGTTAATTTTCAGGCAGAGAGAGGCAATGCAAACATTTTCAATTTTTCAAAAGAAAATGTACCTGTAAATATCCCTCCAATGATAGCACAGACTCCAGTGAGAAAATGTGTAAAAGACCTACATGGGGGGAGGGAGAGGGGGGAAAACATACTTAGGTTACTATACAGTATTTTTTTGAAAAAGACAATATTTCATACAAATACAGAGGATGAGTATTGCCTGATGAACAGTTAGAGGAATATTTTAATTCTTAGTTGAACAGTTAGTCTCACACAGAACCCTGGTGGCTCAAAGATAAATTTGAAGAACCATCTCTATATTCAATCTATTCAGATTGCATAATCAAATCAGATGCTCTCAGACGGCTGGTTTTGAGTCTAATCGGCAGTTTGACTTTTAAAAAACCTATTTGCCTTCTGTGTCCACTGAGACTACATGCAATTTCTCTAAGAAGGATTTAAGAGACATCTGTGTACAGAATCTGAAACACATAATTACTGCTAGAAACATAATATGGTCATTTGTCTGAAGTCTGTGGTTTGGATCCTGAAGTAAATTTCTATTTCTATTAATGGAAGGTGGGGGGCCAAATCCCCCCTTCTGCTGCAGACTTTAACTCTCATCTTATACTATTTGGGGCTGTACTGAGAGGGAGGAAGTCCCATTTTGCTGACAGAAATTACTCCTGTCAGCAGAGATACTGCCATGGGTTCCAGTCTATGTCTGTAAATAAGCTATAAAATAAATACTGTTTTCTTTTGGGTAGGCAGCCTCAGTTTTGCATCATGTTCCAGTTCAATGTTACCTGTGTTTCTCTGTTAGTTTCACCATCATAGGAGACAGCTCGTAGAGCACAAATACACCAGGTAGACCTTGGTCTCCAATCAGGCCATTTGCTATTTTTTCATGCCGTGTTACTGAAAACTGGTTTGTTCTCACCACCTAGCAAAACATAAGCATGAAAAATAGCTTAAAGAGTAACAGCAAAACAGCCACACGGTCTTTATGATGTGTCAAAATCACCACACATTCTATGAGCTAGAAGCATTGTTGGATACACTTTACCAACTCCTGCATATATATGTACACACACCCTATCCAACTTCTTCAGACAATCTACAGGTATAAACCACTGCCCTTATATACATTCTGTCTTCCTACTATTCTCTGTTCTGAAGAAACAGTCATGGAGTTGTAGACTCAGTCCTCCCTTTCAAAAATCTCAGGGTGTTGATTTACACTTGGGCAAATCCAAAGACTTGCTCACTCATCAGACATGCAAAACTGACTGTGATTCCCTACTCACCACTTTATGATGTTCTGGTCTCCCCCTCTCCAAATGAGAAAAACACTACAAATATATATGGCACAGTTGTATATTTAAAATAATAGACATGGCTCTTACCTCACCATCAACCTTCATATACACTGTTGGGACCACTTTTACAAAATACTGAAACATCATAGAACCTAAGAATCAAAACGCAGTATTAACAATCAGCAAAGAAAGTAAATGACAATGACTACGTATAATTTTAGTTGAACCTCCTAACTGCTGATATCCAAGAAGCAAAAAGTGAAAGGCTTAGAGTATATGTCTATACATATACACACAGAGAAATGCTTTAAAAGTTTCATTAAAATGATGGTCTGCTTATGCAGAATTTAGTGGACATGGGGTAAGAAAGAATTTGAAAGAGATTATTAATAAATGCAAGCTACTTTAACAGTGGCGGGGGGGCACTGAATCCCTTCCTCCTCTTGTGCTAAAGTTCCAATCCAAATTGGGCCCCTACAAAACTTTGGAATTGAGTATCTCATTGAGGCTATCAGACTTTGGCCACAGTATGAGAAGACAAGACTCATTGGGAAAGTCAATAATGGTAGGAGAAGTTGAAGGCAGCAGGAAAAAAGGAAGATACAACATGGCATGGATTGCCTCAGTAAAGGAAGCCATGGCCTTCAGTTTGCAATACCTAGGCAAACCTATTAAGGATAGTATGTTTTGGAGGTTGTGGATTCATACGGTCATCATAAATCCAAAGCAACTTGAAGTGACATAACACACATACACATCCACACACCCCTGACATTCTGCTGCCAGCCCCCCTGTTGGGATCAAGTGTTAAATGCAATATGTAGTTTGGGCCTCAGGAGAAAGCTGCCAGTTGCTAAGCATAATACTATAAATGTGACAATTTTCATTAAGGTATAAATACACAACTGGTGCAGCACCATAAACTTAAGCTACCCCCAAATCCCCCTGTGCTGGTGTGTGGTCTTTATTTTATACAAGAGCTTCAAAGCTTATCCAGCTTCAGGCCAGTACCTTGCTCTGCTATGACGACTGTCCCATCAAGCGGGTTCACAATGCCAGGATAATCCCTCCCAAAGGAAAGATGCTTGATAAAATGTGTCATGTTTATCTGAAACAAAGGCTACCATGTTCAAGCAGAAACAGCAAATGTCACGGTAGGTCCAGACCCCTACCAACAAGAGTGAACACACATTTTGGCCAACCAATAAAGAGAGAGGTTTCCCTTTTTTCTCATTTAGATTAAAACTGGAGATAACCGAACTTGAGTTCATTCACTAATTCAGGACTCCCACCCCAGAGCTGAACAGGGACACAGAATTCTTATCTCACTTCTGCCCCTAAGCATTCCTTCTATATTCTGATCTAATCTAGCTGATTACAATGTACATTGTACCTCTGCAGCCTGACTCCTTTGCAACACTCTCCCCACCTTCCAAATGGAATATAAGGACTCGGGGACCTCCATTCTGATTCCTATCTTATGAAGGGAACTTCAATTCTCAGAACCTTCTATCCTGAAAATCTTGTTGGTCTTTAAGATGCTACTGGACTCAGGTCTAGCCTTTCTTCTCATTGTGGCTGGGATGTTTAACAGGACCAGGATATTATCTCCAGTACCTGCTTATACAAGATGAACACAAAAAACATTATTCCCCTCCAAGGCAACTTCATAAATATGCTACCTGAGGGCAGAAGTCATACTAGAATTACACGCCTCTCCCTATAATTATATTCCCATTCTCTCTCTGGGGAGAAGCAGCCATCAGAGAAAGAAGATAGGTTGTTTATATTCACTGGCATACATAATATCAAAAAGGGTAATAATTCTTGCAGAAGACAAATTTCTATGAAATTGAGCGTCTGAAGTAAGGAGTTCATGATAGATGCCTGGTGACCCGTTGGAGTTTGGAAGCACCAGTGTGAGGTTCCACATAATGCTGTCTTTTAAATCAACAACAGATAAAAAGGACAGAAAACAATATCTGAACTAAAATTGTTTCCACAGCTACAGATCCTTTCAGTCTTGTATGAGCAAGGCAAATAATCTGCATTCACTTAGTTCGTATTCCTTCAAATATGGATCAAATCAAATCTCTTCTATGCATCCCCAGGAACTTACATTATCAAGTCCAAAGCTCTGCAGATCATGAACTGTAAGAAACAGAAAACAAGACCAGTTTTGTTAGAATGCTTCTTTTTAAGGATAATTACAAATTTCAGAACTTCACCATCACCAATGATTTAAAAAAATTAAAATTTGCCCTCTTCATACCAAGATTTTCCAAATAAAGGATCTGACACCCTTGTGCAAAGGGAAAATATTTCCTTCATTTCTACTCCACACTTAGGTAATTAATCTAAAGATAGCATACCTCTTCCATCACCAGTGACTGGATCAAGGGAATACCCAACCAGCAGTGAAGCTATCAAGAGTATGGGTATGTGGGAAAGTTATTGGATTTTCCCTTAGGTTGACAACTAAGAGAAGTCTGCTTCACAAGTTTTGCAGAGGCAAAAAGCATTTTGCACTATGTGTATGTGCCAGAGCCAATAGCAAATTCCACTCTGGCACATACATTTACATAATGTGCAAACTCAAGTTTGTTGCATACACGTGAGGTGTTGATGGTCACAGATCTCTCCCAAACTCCGACCCCAGCAGTCCCTTCTTACCTTGGAAAAATTGACTCTCAGGGTCACAGGTACCATATAGTCTAATGGTAATGTAGGTCAGGCGGCTGACAGGAGAAGGGAGTGAAACTGTCCTTTTGCCTCAAATGAGCTGGCGACTTGCCTCTTCTCACTGCAGTCTACCGACCAGCATAACTATTAGTCCACATAGTTCTTCAATCCCAGGAATCTCTAGATTTATTCAATATCACAGGTGTTGTCAGTACTAAACTTGATGGCCATAATTCATATATTAGTCATGAACTTTATGGCTATTAGCTCTGGTTGAGATTGTAGGAAGGGATCGGTTCCAATGCTGGAGTGCAACTCCTGACCCCACTAAATATATTCTTTAATAAAACCTCTGCAACACACCCTTTAAAAATGAGTACTACTTTTTGCATACCCATCATGACTAGGAATGAATTCTTACCACTGTCTCTGCACATTTGCATTCTCTGTATTTTGTGCATGTATTCTCTAGGATATTCAGTATTCCTAACGGTTAGTGCTTAAAACTTTCCTGCTGGGATTTGTTTCCATATCAAAATGGAATTTTGTAGGCAATTAATAAATATTACAGTCTAGGCTTCTGTGTCACTCAATCAGAAGGGCCTAACTTGCCAAACTTTTAAGCAGCACATAGTTTTAGAAGGAAAAAATGAATTGGTTAAATTACTGACAGTACAGAATTAGCAAAGGAAAGAAGTTGACAACACTTACTCTCAACAGCGTGCACTGCAAAAATGAGCAGAGTTAAGAAAAGAAAAAGAGAAACATTCAGAGCTCCATACTGAAAAGCAAGGATGCAAAAAACCTAAAAAGCAGTATTTTATGTTACTTTTGCTTTCACCAGGCCACCAAAACCCTGGTTGTCTCAACTTATAAAGGATCAGAACACCACACGGGCACTGCATGCAGACTCCCAAACACATGTTTGGCCAAAGAACCCAACAGAACATTGTGCAGTGTTACACAGATGCACTACTGTCTACCAATACAGCTGCAAAGGCCTGCAGAGAAAGCCAACAAGCCACATAACAAGCTGCATGCATGTGCTTGTTCAGCCCTTCAAAGGATGAGCCTCCCCTTGCCATAGTCAGTGAAAAAAGAGAGCTTCATGGCTCACAGGACTCTTAATGCAGATCATTCAGCCTGTAGCAAATTAGAGAAAATAGGAAACACACCAGGAATCATAATTGATCAGGTTTAGCTAAGTCTTATCCAATTGCCTGTCTTTTCCTGGTCAAGCAAAGGCTTCCAATGTTTCCTATCACAGTAGGATGGTTAAACACAGGTTAGGTCTAGACACAACACATGAAGAATGCCAAAATTCTTTTGCTTAGGATCATACACCTCTAATCAACTAACATTCAGCTGAGGGGGAAATGGGCATGATTTCAGCTGTTCAAATGTCAAAGGTGTGAGGGGAAATTCAAAATGCTGCAATTCACTGTCCAGAATAACGTAAATTCTGATTGCCTATATTTGCATAATATAATCTTGCTTTTATTTTCTCCCCCTCTCCCATATTTTATTTTGGCAGATACTAGTCTGAAGGAATAGTAGTATGCAGCAGATAAACTGTTCCGAAGAGGCATGAAGGCAGCTGAGCAATATACTGGATGCTTGACCACTGAAGATGCCTTCAGACCCACTGAGGTATAATAGTAAACACTTAAACTTCTCTGCACAACCACAATGACAAAAAATATGATCTACTGTAATCTTGCACACTCTTAAAATTTAAGCAGCCTATTCGACTTGCTGTGTACAGAATTGTTACTCAGGCCCTAAAATGATAAATCAGATGTTGGGGTCCTGTACTTAAAAAAAAAAGAATGCTGCTGACTCATGGGGTTTACCAGAGCAGTTATGTGGATTAAAAATTGCTCCAAGTCTTTGACCAGCCCAGAATTCAAGTATGTAATTCTCACCAATCCCAGCAAGACAGTGTTAGCAAGTGTTCCAACATTTCTAACATTAAGATACTAGTCGAAGAAATGGCAACAGCCCCCCAGATTAGATGCTCCACCCTGTCAAAATAACCTACAAATAATGAAGGCATATTCACTGGAGTTATTCACAGATATCTATAACAGGTCTTTACTCTACCCATGTTGTAGAATCTCAGATGTTAATCAAGTACAAGTTACATTATTTAGACAAAAGCATTAGTCTATGTGATAATCTTGGAAAGGGTACAAAAATGTTGGTTCATGATCATTGTAACCGAAATAAGCTGGTTTGCACGGAGAATCTAACAATAGAACGTCAAGAACAAAATTTCATAAAAACGAAGTAGGAGTCAAGTGCACCTTTAAGTCCAACAAAGTTTTATTCAGAATGTCAGCTTTCGTGTGCTCCAAGCTTACGTTCTGTCTAAAACTTTGTTGGTCTTAAAGGTGAACTTGATGCCTACTTTGTTCTACTGCTTCAGACCAACACAACTGCCCACTTGAACATTTCATAAAGTTGAAGATTTTAGGTTTGAAAGATTATGGATTTTTATGGGAAATATAGCTGCAAGTTTTCATCACTAGTGTGGTTACTAGAACTCGACTGGGATGGTA
Source organism: Heteronotia binoei (assembly GCF_032191835.1). NCBI lineage: Eukaryota > Metazoa > Chordata > Lepidosauria > Squamata > Gekkonidae > Heteronotia > Heteronotia binoei. Next base: position 57,428,846 of record NC_083224.1, read on the forward strand.
CTTGTGGAGTACTTGATAAAAGACAAGGCAAGAAGAAAATGTGGAAGAAAGGGCCCCTATATAATACAGCCCAAAATTGCTACTTCAGTGGACAGGGGAAACAAAAAATGAATGAACAGATGAGACTTGTGGTATGACAGATAAGTGACAGGACAGAAAACACTTCATAGAAGTATAATAAGAAAAGCTATTCAATACCAGTTACAGAGATTTTGATGATGTAACAGGAGTGCAGGAATGCAAATCACAATATAGAATATCCAGCATGGAACTGGAGCAGAAACCTTCCAACAATGTTTTTAAATGATGTGTTCAAGCTATCACACAGGTGTGTGGGGTTGGCCTATTCTGAAAATCTTATAGAACCTCTTACCTGTATCAAGTTAGTTGATCTATTCTAACATTTAGGTCACAATTAATCAGACTGGATCTGTACATTCAAGTAGGATCTCTCTACTGTTGCTTGTTGGCAGGAAACGAGGCCAGAATGCTCATGAAACTCTGCCATAGCACACAATAAAGACATGAAGGAAGGTTTCTGAATTGTAGACCTAGTGAGCAGGGGGACAAAAAAGGAAACTCACAAGTCTCACGGCTGTAAACCGGTAGCTGCCATTCCATAATACCCAGAAGCTATTTGTTCTGGAATATGAGCCACTGTGATGTGGTGGTTAATAGGACAAAGAAGAGTAGGTTTTTATATCCCACAGTTCTCTATCCTAAGGAATCTCAAAGCACTTTGCAATCACATTCCTTTCCTCTTCCCACCACTGGCGCCTTGTGAGGTAGGTGGGGCTGTGAGAGTTCAGAGAGAACTGTGACTGGCCCACACTCACCCAGCAGGCTTCATGTGGAGGAGTGGGGAGTCAAATTCGGTTTTCCAGATTAGAGTCCACTGCTCTTAACCACTACACCATGCTGGCTCTCTCTAGAGTGTTGGGAGTAGGATTGGATGGTCTGAGTTCAAATGATCCTTCTGCTGTGAATTATATTGGTGGATGATATTGCTGGGCTCTCTTCTCTGGCCACAGTCAAAACTAAGGATCTCTTGCTTGAATGTGCAGATCCAATCTGATCATTTGGAATAAACTGCTTAATCTACTCCAGGAAAGAAGCATTTTCAATTACATCTCTCAACACAATCTACTTCACAGGATTGCTGTGAGGATAAAGTTCAGAGGGGGAAACTATTTGCTTTAGTGGAAGGCTCTATAATTAACAGAAAAGAACTTCTGGATCCAACCCAGTAGGCTAATATATCAAGCTGTACAATTAATCACTGGCAAAAGGAAGCAAATACTTGAATAGAAATTTGATTGTCAGAATGATTTAAAAATTCACAGGGTAACATACCCAAGACAGAACACAGGCTATTGACAAAGGAGTGGCTCTGTAGCAGAAAACCACTGCCCCACAGTATCAGATGTTAAGACTTTATTAGATACATCTTCACACAAAAAACAATGACAGTGATACCATTTCCAATATTCCTCTGTAAAACATTTCTCTATTTCCAGTTCCTCACTCAAACAATGCCACTACCATCAAAAGTTCTATCTGATGTAGCTCATGAGCATCATAATGCTTCCAGCTACTAACAAAAGAGAAGACAGGGCAAGAAACTATTCACATAATGCAAGTGATCTTACCATGAACATGCGACTGTTGAAAGCTTTTTCCTGGTGCAAAATGAAAATTGCCAGCTACCTGTAAAAGACATTCACATCTTATTATAATTCCCAGCTCTACTTCAAAACTGGTTGCCTGTTGTGTTCCGAGTTCGCTTCAAGGTGTTGGTACTAACCTTTAAAGCCCTTTATGGTCAGGGACCTGCCTATCTACGGGACCGCCTTTCCCCACATATCCCCCAGAGAGCACTGCGATCAGGGACAAAAAATCTGCTGTCTGCCCCTGGCCCAAAAGAAGCCAGGCTATGCGCAACAAGATCTAGGGCTTTCTCGGTGGCAGCACCAGAACTTTGGAACACCCTCCCAGAAGCTATAAGGGCCCTGCGGGATTTGTCGGCGTTCCGCAGGGCCTGTAAGACCGAACTGTTCAGACAGGCTTTTCTGGTTGACTGAAAATGGGCTGCCACCGGACATCCTGCAGAAGCTGGCGATCATAGTCAGAACCCACTACCGCCAGACTGGATTGAGACAGCGCAAATAGTTTTAAACTGATAAGTGTATTATGGTTTTATATGTTTTATGGAATTGATTGTTTTTATGATATTGTAAGCCGCCCTGAGTCCGCTTGCGGAGAGGGCGGGATATAAATGTAAAGTAATAAATAAATAAATAAATAAATAAATAAATAAATAAATAAATAAATAAATAAATAAATAAATAAATAAATAAATAAATAAATAAATAAATAAATAAATAAAATGGGGCTGTCCCTACTACATTTATTGTGTACCTACAGGATTTTTTAAAAATATATACATAATTTAAGAATATGTTTTTGCTTTCAGAATGGGTACAGCCCCTTGCACTACCTCATTTGCATGTCTACATCTGGCCTCAAAGCCCCTCCCATGCACCTCAATTTATGTCCCTTTTTCTCTGCTCCAAAGGATCTCTTCATAGTGCCTCAACATGAATCAACCGCATCAGAGAAGTTAGAATCAAAGGTCCCTAAACAATAATCAAATGAGTAATCAAGACCAGATTGCAATTGGAAGTGTCCACTCCACAGAGAATCTGTAGAGGAGGCTTCTGACTGATGCTGGCATTCCATTTTATAAGATTAAGTAAGGTACAGAAATGGTTTCCATTGTACCATAGCACAGAAAAACCTGCCTCTACAAGATATCAGGCCATAACTTGTTGGGCCGCATTGTCCCATAAGCTAAACACCTTGCATTATTTGCTCACTTTTGCCTCCAGGTAGTATTATTTACACATTACCTATCTCATGTAGTGTGCAACACTCATTTATAAACTCCCATAAAGGTGGAAAGTCTAGGATTGTGGAAACACTAGAAAACATATTGTATCTGGGTTTTCTGGGTTCCACATTTTCTTAGACATCTTTGGCCCTATAATTTCTAAACCCTGCGATTAAAATACAAACAAGCCCTTAACTCACTTTGTTGACTTCTAGAAACCCATATACTTTGCAGCCCTCATTTTTCTGCTCCTGCATTTTCTGGCTGAAGCCTTCTCTTTTGCATTGTTCTATGGTGTCTGGATTCTTGAAAGCCCAGCCTCGCCTCCTATACGCTTCTCTCACATCATCACAAGTATTACAACATCTGCAAAAAAAGAAAGAAAAGAATGCACTTCCATTCAATAAAGTGAGACAAAAATACTCATAAATTAGCAATTAAAATGTTAGATTAGAATCTGGGATGCCCAGATTCTAATCCCTCCTGTGTCACAGAAGCTTGCTGGGTGACCTTGGGCTAGTCACTGTCTCAGCCTAGCCTACCTCACAGGATTGTGATGAAGATAACATGGAGGAGAGGGAAAAACAATGCATGTCATTCTCAGCCCTTGAAGGAAGGACAGGAGAAAAATGTACTAAACAAATAAGGAACAGTTGCACTTCAAAGCCTGCCAATGCCATTAATTAACAGTTAGGGTTTATATTGAAAAATATCTGTTCTGATTTTTTAAAATGGAGTGCAAAATCCTGGGGAGAAGGAGTTATTTTACTATGCACCTCATGGCCACAAAAACAGTATGGTCTACTAGTTGTCCCCTCCAGAGAACTATCATCTGACAGAAGTTAGACAATGCTGGACCAGGAAAAAGAAAGACATCAGGACAAATAAATTTGCTCTGTTTTCAGGGATAACAAAAGAAATTGAATCTTATAAGTCTTGGTACTTCCAGGGGTAAAGTGGAGATACACAGGAGGGATATGGTAGAATGTACAAATTCTCTCTTAATCAAGGAGGAGCCAAAGGGATGGAATATTGGATGCAGAGCTATCTTTAGAGGACTACCCTCAGTCACTCTAATTCACTATGTTGCTCTCCTGAAGAGCAGTGAAGCCTATACTTCTAGGACAACTCCAGACAAGATCCCAGCCTATAGAAAGAGTATATCTTCTTCACCCCAAACAGAGGCTGGAATTCCTAATGTGTCCCCTTGACAACAGGTGTGAATATGGAAATCTCTCCAGCATTAAAATTTTACCCCTGGAAACTATTTAGAAGATTTTCCCCATAAGGGAAACAAGGCAGCTACTCCTATACAGAATTAGGCATACCTACTATTGAAACTGATGGGCTTGTATGCATTAGATCAGGTTGTCAAAATTCAACCCTTCAGCTTTCATCTGTGAGACAAAAGACTGCCCATTTGTCCTCTTTGCCATTTAACTACAAAGATCACAGTATCATTTTCAACCCAACTCCTGTGTCAAGAGGACTGCAAGGGATGTAGTCCTCAACTACAAGTGACCAAGGGACCACTCCTGAGCCTTCCTAGAAAGATCAGGAGGTACAGCAATGGAGTCTCCTCCCCAACCCCCACCTCTTTGCCTCCAGGTCATAGTGAGGGAAGCAAGGCATACTTGATGTCCTCAGACTCGGCTCCATAACAGCTTTCACAACGATCAGGATCTAGGGAGTTGGGGTCAAATAATATCTCCTCTTCTTTTCCTAGCTCTGAAATAAAGACAGACAAATACCTGTACCAGCAATACAAACAGACTATAAGCAAGTATCATTGTAAATCAGTTCCTAATAGTGCTGATACAGATTTAGTTGTTAGGCAGCCCAAAAAAAGCAATAAAATAAAAAATTGTGACACAAGAATTGATTTATGATAAAACCAGCTAAGGCCATAAAAGCAACATCAAAATATTCAGTAGCCTAAAGCGATATTCACAAAACAGTCTTCAGGCTGATCATGAAAACAGCTAAAAGATGGAAAAGTCTCAGTAACAATGAATGTTTTGGCCTGGTCCTGACAGATACCAAGGTAGGCACTGAAAAAGCCTCAAGGAGGAGGGCATTCCAAAGGCAAGGTGCCAGCACTGAAAAAGCCCTGTCTCTGATTGTCAACCATCATTCCTCTGTAGGCGAGTACACAGGAAACAAGACTCGTAAAGAGGATCTTAGCTAGTGGGCTGTACAATACATGTGGATGCTTCAAGCACCTCAGTCCCAAAATATGCTGAATCTTAAATGTAAGAAGTAGCACTCTGAATTTTCAGAAACAGACAAGCAGGCAGTATAGTTCTTTCAGTACAATGTAGTACAATGCCTGGCTGTCATGCTTTGGACCAATTGGTGGTTCCAGTCACTTTTCAAAGAAAAAGCCTCATAAAGCACATAATAGTGATCATCACATCCAGCTTAGATTACACCACAGATCACTGTAACCAGATCATAGTTTTTGAGGAATGCCAACAGTTGGCATGTCAGCTGAAGGCAATAAAAAGGCACTATGGGCCATGGAAGAGGCTTGAGCCTCCAATCACAACAGTACCCCAACTACAAGGCTGCTCCTTCAGAGGAAATACAAGTCCCTCCAGAACTAGCTTACTTCTCAGTACTCAAGCAGCTTTGTTATTGACCAACAGCTCTTATCTAAATTGAGCTCATTTACTGGAGCACCATCTGGAACTGGCCAGTCAACTAAGCAGAACCTCCAAAGCATGGTGCCCACCCAACTTAGCGAGCTTCTCCTAAGGGATATCACAGTCAATGGCAGTGAAAGCCATCAAGAGGTCTAGGAGAAGCAACTGGGAGGTACTGCCACTCTCCCAGCAAAGATCATCATTCATAATGATGGTCAAATCAAGGTCTGAATCCAGACTGAAATGAGCCTAGATAATAATCTATCTCTGCCAAGAACTCCTGAAGCTACACAGCCACTACCCACTCTCTGTGCAACCACAAGCAGTAGCACCTCTCAAGCTCTTGTGCAAACAGTTTAATGCTTTAAATCAGTTTAAATCATGTAACACACAATTAAATCCCAATTAGCATTGTGGGTCTACAATATTGTTCCCACAGAAGAACAGTGTATAACCATGTCTTTCTGCTTCTGGAGTCACATGCTTGCCATCTTTATCCAAGCGCTGTTTGAAGAGATTATGTTCAACGTCTAGCTGCTGCTCTCCAGCAACATCCATTGCATCAATGCTCAGATCTGAAGAAAAAGAGACCACAAATCAGAACATATTGCTTGAGATCTCCCTTGATGCTTGAACACTGCAACTCTGGTACACGCACCATGTTATCAGGGTGGAAAGTGCGGAATATAGAAATATCTCAGCAGAACAGTCCAATTGAAGTTAAAGGGGAAATAAAAGGGGGTTACAAGGGGACTGAGAAATACTATGATTCAGAAAGAAGTCTGAGAAACTTGAAAGGAACAGTAAAACACTTAGCCCATGGTAGCCAGGCATGCAAATGAAAAATCCATAGTTCACTGGTACAGCACACAGCCTCTGCATATAAAGGTCTGGGATTATACTCCAGTTAAAGTCTCTCAAACAACAAATCTGGAAATCACCTATGCCTGAGACACTGGATAGTCCCAACTAGTTAGAGCAGACAACTGTGATGGAGCAATGACTTTGTTAAATCTAGCTCCATTCGCACACTTTTACAGGGCTGTCGTGCAAGAAACTAGCTGGAGACTGTGGGAGATTAAGGTTGGATAACTCATCCAGTTTCAACTCATAGATCAATTAACTGCTTAGGTCTGAAACTTTAAAAAAGCCACTGCCTTGCATGGCTTCAAAACAACCTAGCTGTTGGTTTTTCTCCTTTTTTATATGAGAAGTATCTCATCTTCTGGCAAATCCAGGTGGGCACCTGTGTTGGTCTGAAGCAATAGAACAAAGTTGGAGTCCAGTAGCACTTTTAAGACTAACAAAGTTTTATTCAGAATGTAAGCTCTTGTGTGCATGCACACTTCGTCAGATGATAAAATGGGGTACAGTGAGCAGTGCTACATATAGCTGATGCACAGTGGTTAAGCATACAAAGTAGTACAAAGCTAGAATCCAATGGCAAAATAGTTAAATTAACAAATTGAAAGAATAATGTTTGGTCTCAATAGCATTTGCTTGGGAAAACAAGAAAGGCAATATACATGTCAGAACTGGAAAATAATGGTGAGAGTGTTACAAGGCAATAAATGCAAAGTCTTTTAATTGCTCTATTGCTCCTCAAGGCTGGGTAAACTGAGAACAGTTCCTCAGAGGTGTTCCTGTCCACCTAATTAACTTTTCAACATGTAGCATGTATGCTACTACCCACCAGCTGTATGTAGCACTGCTCAATTTCATTGTCTGATGAAGTGTGCATGCACACAAAAGCTTACATTTTGAATAAAACTTTGTTGGACTTAATGGTGCTACTGGACTCCAACTTTGTTCTATTTCTTCCAGCAAAGTTAGGAGTATTCTAAGTTGCTATGATGTGCCATGCAATGTCTATTTTTCACTACTGAACAGAACAAAAAAAAAACCAATACAAAACCCCCGGCTCCATAGAATTTACTCACAAGCACATGGCATATGGGGAAAAGAAACATCTATGTTTATCCGGAGCTTGTCTCCTCTTGATTTGTCAACATATAATTCTGGGTGAACCTAGTGACAAAGAAAATCATTCCATACAAAAAAATCAGCAGAAATTGTTCTTCAATCTTATTTTCAAAGATGTAAATATGTTCTTGTTTTCTAGGAACATCCTACAGTCAGGGTATAGGAGGAGGACAGGAATTCTTTATTTCATTGTTCCCAGCATAAAATAAATATTCTGTAACCTAAGTTACATATTTATGGATTTTTATTTGGAAGCACTGTCAAGACAGAAAGCATCTTAAGAGAATTTTCCAGCTTGTTCCAGCTGAAGCTACACTGTTCCCCCAGCTACTTCACTGTTCTAAGTAGTTCCCCGAATTACTGCAGAGGCTGAGTAACTCTCACACTGGCTGATAGTTGGCAAGGTTGTCTATCAGGCCTACTAGTTGAGCAAGTAGTCAGAGAGAAGAGGTGTATCCTTAGGTCTTACGCTTTCTGCTTCATTCTGCCAAAAAGACATCTGCATTATACTCAAGGACACTGCCTCCAAAACCATGCAAGGTACACAGGGCTACCCTTGAGATTAACCTGGAAACTACAACTGGTCCAGAATGCTGATGCGTGTGTTCTGATTAGAACTTCCATTATTTTTTATTATATTTGATTTATAGCCCGCCCTTTCCTAAATGGGCTCTGAGTGGGTAGCAACAATCAATAATACAAAGTTAAAATCAAATTCATATAATAAAACAATCTAAAAATAAAAATAGAGCCCATATTCAACCAGTGCTCCACCAGCTGCACTGGCTCAAAACTGAATACGGGATCAGGTTCAAGGTTTTGGTGCTAACCTTTTAAAGTCTACATGGCCTGGAACCAGCATATCATTGAGACCATCTCTGCTGGTATGTTCCCCAAAGAGCGTTACATTCCAGCTATATGAACCTCCTGGTGATCCCTGGCCCAAAGAGTGTCTGGCTGTCCCCAACCAGAGCCAGGGCCTTTTCAACTCTGGTCCCAGCCTGGTAGAATACTCTTCTGAGTGAGATCCAGGCCCTGTGGGATCTGATGCAGTTCTGCAGGGTTTGTAAAACACAGCTGTTCCACCAGGCCTAGGGCTGAGGGCATTGATGGGTTTTCATTTCAGATTGCCCTCCCCTTCCTCTCCTCCCTCCTTACTAGCAGATAGATTTTAAGATAATTACTCCTTTCTCAGGGATTTTATGCCATCAAATAGTTTAAATATGTTTTTGTGTTTTATCCTATTTATTGTATGCTTATGTTTTAATGGTATAATATGTTTTAAGACGTTAACCTCCCTGAGACCTAGTCGCAGGGAAGGGTAGGCTATAAAATGAATAAAATAAATAAAACAAATACACCGTGCTAGGATTCCAGAAAAGGGTAGATAGTTTGCTTTCTTGTACATTTTACTGCCACAGTGCTTTAAACCTTTCCCCCCATAAATGTATTGAATAAAGCTTGATTTTGCTTTATGGTGTGTGTTACTTGGGGAATTTCTAAGAACCAACACAAGTACAGCTACTCAGTGTTACCACACAGGGCTGAGTCCTGTCCTGACAAGCACTATGTTAGATTTTACTTTTAATCACTATTTCTGCCTGCCCTTCATACCTCCAAGCCAGAATTGCAGCAAATGGGTTACAGCATACCTTTTGTAGTCTCTTTTAGAAAGTCTTTAGTAAAGAAGATGATGGGAAGGAGAAAGAGTGCCTTAATCATTGATGAAATACCTTTTACATGTATGGAAGAAAGTGCACTGTGAAGTCACCAATCTCCTTCTTTGATTAGGCCAATAATAACCACTTATTTCAATAATAACCACTTATGAGATGTTAAGTTCTCATTAATACCTCAGCTGTGGCCAAGTTATTATTTATTTCAGTTTTGTTTTGTCCTTCCTCAAAAGACATGCATCTCCAACCTCCATCCTCACAACAACCCTCTGAGGTAGACTAGAAATAAAGCAACTGGTCCCTTGGTCACTCTGTGAGTTTCAAGACTGAGCAGGGGAGAAAATTTGAGTCTCTTCAGTCCTGGTCAGTCCAACATATCACTACTGAAGCCTACACCATGGCAACTTAATGAAAGGTGACAAAGTAGGAGAAAGTAAATTAATCCTTTTACCTCCTTTGTGAGATAGTACTGGAGTTCTGAGAAGAAAAGTAGTAGCATGATGAGTCCACTGATTAATGTCACTGCATGCACAGAAAGGAAAGCAAACACATGCAGTTATGTATCTGACACTTTGCATGTATCTTATGAACAGCTGCTAAAACTCTGTGATTTAAAAGACGTGAAGCCTGTGGGTCCCTGGAGGGTACCTCAATGAAAAAATCAGCAGTGGTTGATAAGTTCCTCTCTTAACATTGTGCATTTTATTAATGCTTTTTCTATGCAAATATTACTTCAGTGTCAGAAGAGCTTACACAACTTGAGTATAGTGTCATGTGTATTTTCATTACACATGTACAAGTTAATAAGACATGGCCAATTGATGATTCTCATACTACAGATATATGTGACAAAATAGAAAAGCTTATATTTTTCAGACCAAGTATACTGTACACACTTGTGCATGCATCTTCCTTCCCTGAAGTAATATCTGTGTAAGAACTACATGTGTGAAGAGGTCATAAATGTAGTGTCTCAAAACAACAGAATGCTAAGAATATGTTTATGTTCAAGAAAGCAAAAATGCTGAAACACAAGGCAGATACATAGTTCATAACAAAAACCGGTAGGCAGAAATGAAAAGTGGAACAATTCAAATAAAAATCAGTGCTTTCTTGCTATTTTGTATATCTGTGTATATAATCATAATAATGTAGTAACTTTTTTTGTAATTTACAATAAAATGCAGCAGCCATTAAACTACCAAGAAGGATAATGAACTATCAAATACTGCACACATACTTTCAAGACAACTTTTAAAGTATATACTCCGTTCTGTGAAGGGATAACTTTTGAGTGGCCCAAGTTGCATTCATTATGCATCTCAAGCTCAGAACTGATTTTCAGGTCAGCATTCTTCTCTATAGAAGACTAGCCTCCCTAATTTGTACTAAGGAGCTGGAGTTTTTTAATGCAAATAAAGAAAAAGGAATAGTGTGTGTGCGGGGAACAGCCCACTACTTTACTTCCTGTGCTCGATAAATGAGTTGTGTCAGTTCCTCAGCCAAGCACCAATTGAAACACGACACTTAGAAAATAAGGCACAGAGATTATCTCTGCAAACAATCAGGTGTACTTCAAAGTTAACAGGGAAGTACAGTCAGCAGGTTGCTCCTTCTAGTATGGATTCATCCAGTATAGTGTAAACTAGATGTAAATTTCTATTCTCGTGGGAAGTAGCAGCTCTGCCATCTTAAAATAATTTTACTGAAGACTGCTTTAAAAAAACTGCTATTAAATGAATTAAATTTACAAACAACCTCAACTCAACTCCTCAACAGTAACTAACAGTATTCCAAGTTTCCCTTGAGAAACTTGATAGTCTCTATACTTGAAAATACATTTAACCATAGATGAGTTAGTTTCTAGCTTCATTAATACCACAGTTCAGCAGTTCACCCGATGAACTAAGGATGAATGGGGATTTGACTATCAGGCTTCAATCACACACACTAACTAATGCACCTTCAATCCACATTCAGTGCACTTTCCAACTGGGTTTTACTGTGTGAACTGGCAAAATCCAGTTGGAGAGTGCACTGAAATTGGATTGAAAGTGCATTATTTACACTGTGTGATCGTGGCCTCACTCTCTAATCCTAATTCTGAAGCCACCCCTGAAACAACCTGGAAGTGTTAGGTGCAGTGCGCAGGCACTTGCCCACTAACAAGACAGCTGCTGAAGTACATCTAACACCAGTTCTGAAGCAATTGCACTGACTTCATATTTCAAAGGGTTCTTTCCTTTTAAGCCCATATTCTAGAACCTAAATATCAGAAGTATCACCTCTCCCCATCTGACCTTTCTCCCACCTATGACCATCACAGCAGTTCCTCCTTTCACCTCCCCTCCTTATGCAGCACATTCTGCAGCATCAAACGGTGGGATCTAGTACATATAAAAAATTAAAGATTTCTCCAGTCCAAGTCTCAAAGCCAGATTTTCATGTGTGAATGTGCTAACACAACTGAAATTTCACATATGGATGTAGTAGCATGTCAGGCTAGGACTCCATGCTGCCAACAATCTGTTCCAATAGCTAACACTCAACCTAATTCATTTCACAGGATTGTCACTAGGATAAAATTGGAAGGAAAAAGGCTGAACTCTTGAGCTCCTCAAAGGAAAAGTGGGATAAAATGGATAGACAGATAGTACTATAACATCACTGCCTGCCTGAAACACAACACTTGTTCAGTTCAGCTGCGAGTCACCATGCAAAAAAAAAAATAGTTACAAGTGTGAACTAACCCATTTTCTGACACCAACAAACAAGCAAGTCGCCTATCAAATATACAGATTAAAACACGATCCAGTTTGCACGAGTGCAACATAACGCAGCCTATACCAATCCTACAGTGCAATAAAATCTCAGCCAGCAGGCACCTCCACTAAGAAGATACCCTAATTCCAGAGGAGGGAAAAGGCACTACCCATCATCCCGAGCACGCGCCCCCACACCCCTCACCGAGCGCGCCCCCACAGGTCTTGACTCGAAAATCCTCCAAGGTCTTCGGGAACGCATCAAACCGTTTCAGTCTCCAGAGGGACTCCATGACTGCCAGTCCCCCCCACCTCCCCTGCCGCTGACCCGGAAACAACTGTCTCCTTCCGGCTTCCAGCCCCGTCATCTTCCTTCTGCTTCGAGGGCTGCGATTTATTTGGTGATTCTCTTAGCAGCTGAGCCTGAACTTGCATGGAAGTCTGTGGGAATTGCTACAGTGAGACGCACGACCCCGTAGGTTAGATGCGTGCAATATGCATACCAAGGACCAGTCTCCAATCCCCCGTTCTGCACTGACATCCAGGGCAGCGATAGGAGAGATCTGGATCCCGGGTCTGTGGAAGCAAGACTTCCTCAGGCACCCACAGTGTCGTCCTTGCAGGGCGATTTTACAAAATGGACATAGGGGGCCTGGGAGAACACCTCAGCCCCGTAATGTGCCATGCCACCATGTGCTGTTGTCACTTTATCCATGTGCTCTTTGTTTCTACTGGGCAAAAGTAGGTAGGTCCAGTTGTCATCCTTTGAGGGACTGTATTTGGACCAGGGCTCTCCAATTCTTCACCCAAAGGGTGATTAACATGTGGAATTCACTGCCACAGGAGGTGGTGGCGGCTACCATAGCCAAGAGGGGGTTAGATAAAAATATGGATCAGAGGGCCATGAGTGGCTATTAGCTACAGTGTGTGTGTGTGCACATGTATGTGTGTGTGTGTATGTATACTGGATGGGCCATTGGCCTTATCCAACATGGCTTCTCTTATGTTCTTAAGAACTGACTTCTCTTATCTTCTTATGTGTGTATGCGTGTTCATGGCACATGTACAAAACCTGTCATGCTCAGGATTCTGCGGCATGCGGCGCTCTTGCAGTTGGCAATCATTAGCACTTGAAATGTGCAATTCTACTGTACAATTCTACTGTGTCCCCTTCCCCTTTTTAATTTGTGCCTGTGCCAGGCTCCCTTGTGCCTTTCCCACTCTGGTTGCACAAGGGAGCCACCTGTGTCAAGCCCAGCCCAGTCTGGAAAGGGCCAAGCCTGTGAAATGAGATAAAATAAACCTCCAGTTGCTGCCAAAAAAAAAGGAGAGCCAGTTTGGTGTAGTGGTTAAGTGTGTGGACTCTTATCTGGGAGAACCAGGTTTGATTCCCCACTCCTCCACTTGCACCTGCTGGAATGGCCTTGGGTCAGCCATAGCTCTGGCAGAGGTTGTCCTTGAAAGGGCAGCTGCTGTGAGAGCCCTCTCCAGCCCCACCCACCTCACAGGGTGTTTGTTGTGGGGGAGGAAGGTAAAGGAGATTGTGAGCCGCTCTGAGACTCTTCGGAGTGGAGGGCGGGATATAAATCCAATATCTTCTTCTATCTTCTTCTTAATTGCTAATTGATGCCATAAAGAAACCTTTGGGTATTGCCCCTACAATCCATTTTGCAAGCAAAGCTATCCAACTAAAAACAGTTTCGAGCCCAGCAGCACTTTAGAGACCTACAAAGTTTTCAGGGTATAAGTTTTCCAGCGTTAAAGCTGTGGTATCTGACGAAGGGAGCTTTTATTCTCCAAAGTTTATACCCAGTCCCCGAAAATCTTGTTGGTCTCTAAGGTGCTACTGGGTTCAAACTGAACTGTTCTAAGCTGACCAACACAGACCAACTGTCCTAAGCAGACCAAACCTCTGGGGGTAAACCCCCTCAGACAGAGAGATAAACTGCTATGGAGGGCTGTAGTGTTGTACAGAGGGCAAGCATTCTTCCTGTAGGTTCCTGAAGAAGCAGTCCAAAAGAAAGTCTGCAGAACAGCCATCTTGCCACTCAAATGGTGACTGTGCACTGGCTTAAAACCAGGCAGCTTTAAAAATGGGGAATATTCCATAAACCAGCAATAGGTATCTTCCTTACTCTGTTCCCCCAAATTCTCAGAAGCCTACCTTTGAAAATGAGGTTTGCGGTTTGCCAGTCACAATGGGAAAAAGCTGAGCGCTACCAGTCTTGTCAGCTTCTCAGGGTCTCCCCTCTGTCCCCTTGGTAGAGAACAACCCCTATGCACTCAGTTAAAATGGTCTCACACTTTACAACAAATGTGCCATGATTTGCCCTTCCCTACCCATATCATTAGGCTTTAAGCCATTTTTAGTTCAGAAATATTTTAAACAAGCGGGAACCAGCAAGGACTTGCAGGAGGCATCTCATTTCCCCGTCCCCACTATATCTTCTTTCCCTTTCCTGACACAGCCTCTCCCTTTTTCTCTTTCCTTCCCTCCTAGGATCAACAGCTTCTCCTGGAATCACTATGAAGAAGAAGAAGAAGAAGATATTGGATTTATATCCCGCCCTCCACTCCAAAGAGTCTCAGAGCGGCTCACAATCTCCTTTACCTTCCTCCCCCACAACAGATACCCTGTGAGGTGGGTGGGGCTGGAGAGGGCTCTCACAGCAGCTGCCCTTTCAAGGACAACCTCTGCCAGAGCTATGGCTGACCCAAGGCCATCTCAGCAGGTGCAAGTGGAGGAGTGGGGAATCAAACCCGGTTCTCCCAGATAAGAGTCCGCACACTTAACCACTACACCAAACTGGCTTTCCTAACTACAGAGATCAGTTCCCCTGTTAGGGTTGCCGGTTCCATGTTGGAAATTTCTGGAGATTTGGGGGTGGAGACTTGGGAGATAAGGTTTGGGGAGGAAAGCTACCTCACCAAGATATAATGCCGTGGAGTTCTCCCTCCAAAGCAGCCATTTTATCCAGGAGAACTGATCTCTGTCATGTAGGTGATTTCCATGCACCACCTGGGGATTGGCAACCCTATTTCTCCTGGAGGAAATGAATGTTTTGGAGGGTGGAGTCTACAACGTTATACCCTTCTGAGGTCCCTCCCTCCCAACCCCACCCTCCCCAGGCCTCATCACCCTAACAGTAACCATCACCCTCCAGTAATTTCCTAACCCGGAGCTGGCAATCCTATCTCCTTTCCACCCAACCTTCTTTTTTCTGCCCGTCTTAAGCTTTTCTTCCTCCCCCACAGCAGCCTCTGCCTAGGGAGCCTTTGTCCAGGTTGTGTGGTGCCATGATTCCCTGCCCCATTCTCTCCTTCCCAGCCATTCACAAACCTACCTTTTATCTGCCTCCCATCTTCAGCTATATATAAGTATTGTATATATTTTAACTTTTCTTGATGGCTTCAAAATATCAATTTTTTTCCCATTTGATTGCCAGATTGGACACTACTATGGTAAAGGGATTAGTGGCCTAATTTTGTATAAGGATATTCACAGAGTTTCGTTATTTGTTAATTAAAAAAAAAATTCCATACACACTATACCATTTGGTTTTTCTGCAAGCACCATTTATTGTATGGCAGTTACTGTCGGAGCGGGAGTAGCAGAGTGAGGGAGATGACTTGCCCGACACAGGGCTTCAGGAAAGAAAATCAGGCGGACACGTGCAACTAGTGCCAAAAGGTGTATTAACATATATACACAACAGGTGCTCTCTTGTGCAGTCTATACAATATCACCTCCACGGACAAAGTGCTTCGCCTAACCACCATCTCACAGGAAATGTATACAATTATTGTGCACAGGCTCATTCGACACCTGAGCCACCTGGGCACAATCACTCTGGACCACATACAGTTTACCTTCCCTCTTTCCTGTCACAAGCAACTTTCCCCCACCTCCCAGGATTTTGCAGCAGGTTTTCTCAAATCTCACCTGGTATCCCTGGTCAAACAGTGTGCTAACACTCAACAGGTTAGACTGCAGTGAGGGTACATACAACACATTTTGCAACATACATTTCAGTGCAGGAAATTCCACAT
This sequence comes from Heteronotia binoei, assembly GCF_032191835.1. Lineage (NCBI taxonomy): Eukaryota > Metazoa > Chordata > Lepidosauria > Squamata > Gekkonidae > Heteronotia > Heteronotia binoei. Next base: position 57,444,852 of record NC_083224.1, read on the forward strand.
TGCCTGAGCAAACAGAATTGGCAGTGGTCCCATCAGCCAATCTCACATACTTATGCTCAGGACTGTCAATGTTTTTCAACAACTCCTTCTCGCAGCAGAGATGGCTCGTTGCCCCGGAGTCTAAAATCCAAGCAGACCCTGTGCTCTCTACTGCAGACGTGACCAGCCGGGTTGCTTCCTCACACGGGCTGGCGGTCCTCCGCTCTCGCCGCACACGCCCCCGCCTCTTCTCCCTCTCAGGGCAAGCTCGGAGCAGGTGCTGCGACGACCCGCATCCATAGCAGCGACGGACTGCAAACGCAGTCGGCTCCACTTCCTCCACCTTCGGACGCCTGCCAGCAGCAAAAGCTGGCTCATTCTTGGCTGTCTTCCCGGACACACCGATAACAGCACGCTGCCCGGCCGACACCCCCGGACAGCTCACGGCCGCAATTCTCTCTTGGAAGTCAAGCAGGTGGGCACAGACGTATTCCATGGTCAGGGTCGCTACGTCCACCGTCTCCAGAGAAGTTATCAGGGGAGTGTACTCAGGTGGCAACGACGACAGCAAAATGTACACTCTGTCGTCTGGAGCTACAGTCTTGCCTCTTGCCTCCAGCTCAACGAAACAGTCCGTTAGCCGTTTGATGTGATCTTTCACACACCCTCCAGCCGGCATAACGGTGCGGAACATCCTCCTTGTCAAGGCCATGAGGGAACCAGCAGTGGTGCTAACATGCACCGCACTCAACGCGTCCCAGGCAGCCTTGGGAGTGTCCTTCCCTCGCACATAAACCAGCTGGTCATCTCCTATAGATAGCACTATGTTGGCCAGTGCCTTATCCGATAACACAGTCTCGGCAGGAGATAAGTCAGCAGGGGGGTTACTCACGAACAGCCATTGCCCTTCACGCTTGAGGTAGTGTTGCATTCTCAGGCTCCACACCGCGTAGTTGGCTGAGGTGAGCTTCTCAACGGCTACTCCAAGCTGTTGCTGAGCCATCGTGCCGACTCCTCCTCACAGCTGGCTGCCGACGTCCCTCTGGCTCTCAAACAGAGAACGGTGGTGCTTCTGTGTCCTTCACCGGCGTTCCTCGCCTCCGGCTCTCTCCAAACTCACAGTCAGCTCAACTCTCAACTCTCTCCTCCGCGCAGCGGAACCGCCCTGGGCCCATAACCCTGTCGGAGCGGGAGTAGCAGAGTGAGGGAGATGACTTGCCCGACACAGGGCTTCAGGAAAGAAAATCAGGCGGACACGTGCAACTAGTGCCAAAAGGTGTATTAACATATATACACAACAGGTGCTCTCTTGTGCAGTCTATACAATATCACCTCCACGGACAAAGTGCTTCGCCTAACCACCATCTCACAGGGAGAGACCTGTGTGATGCACACACAGATCATATATAGTCCAAGCAGCCAATCCTGGCCGTGCTGACTCAGCAGATTGCATCACTTGGCTTCTGCCGGCTCAAGCCGGTCTGCTGATCAGGTCACTGTGACCTAGCCTGGCAGCTAGATCACCAGCTGTCATACTGTAGCTGTCAGACTGGGTTTATGTAGATTCTTGCTCCAACAGTTACATGCAGGAAGCATATAATAATATAAAATACGTGACCAAGTTGATACAATGGGTGTGCAGAGCAATTGGACAATCTCCCTAATATCTAAATTTTCAATCCACTAATTGCAACTGGGGAGAGTTCAAAGAACTCCATCACATCACCCAGGAAGATAGTTTGGCAGGCTGCACCATAGTCACATTTGGGTCCTATATTCGTCCCTATCTGAACAACAGTTCTGCACAATTACCAAAGCCTGTTCGTATTCTGTTAACTGTCTTCCATATTTTACATGGCAAGCCAAATCTTGTGGCCTCTTGTTGGTGTTTATCAGGTTATGGACATTGGATGGAACTGAATGCATCCATATTTGCAACCATTCATTCCCTAGATTGAAATTTTGTGATTGCAGGATTTTTTAAAAAATAAATTTTATTCCAATATATTAAGATATAATGTATAATAGAAAGAAAAGAGAAAAAGGAAAAAAACCCAGAACTTTAAATTACAAAATATTACAAGAGAATATTACATTATGGCTGATATCTTCAATCGCATTACAGCTAAGTAACAATATCTTTGATGCTATACAATATAAAATCTATGGATTTGCAATATATATTTAAAGGCAGCAAAATTCCTCAAAGGCTATAGATGAGGGGGGGGTCTCATGGTTTGTGAAGACAAGAATTCAAATGCAGCATGCCCTGTTTTGACAATCTGTACATTTCAGAATTAGATTTTTTAAAAGATTATCAATAATTTCCCCAGATCTTTTGATACCCTTGCTATAAAGTAGGAGGAAAAGGATCTTTCCATTTAGCTACAGTAATTGCAGGATTTATGCAGATCTTATTGCTGGGTGTTGGGATCTTAGTCTGGATAGGCTCCAGTCAGCCATTATTATTTATTAAATGTATGGATTACCCAACCCAGTCCCCGCCACAGCAGGGCTCTGGGCAATGTACAACATATTCAGAAGAAGAAGAGATTGGATTTATACCCTGCCCTTCACTACCCAGAGTGACTTACAATCTCCTTTCCCTTCCCCTGCTACAACTGACACCCTGTGAGCTGAGAGAGCTCTGACAGAAACTGCTGTTGAAAGGAATAGCTCTGCAAGAACTTGTGACTGACACAAGGTCACATCAGCAGGTATATGTGGAAGAGTGAAGAGTATAAATATAATAAAGACTTAAAGACATACAATGAGATTAGCACAGTATAAAATATATGGCAAATAATATGTCTATTCAAGATGAAGACTGCTGACTACTTTGCTGAATACATTTGCTGATAGTTCTCGCTGTACTGGCATGGGGGCTTTTGAGACACACTGAAGCGCCATATGCTGCAGTACTATACTCCAACCCCAAAGCTGAGCATCTAAGTGTTTTAGCAGATGCACCCATCCCCATTATTTTTGGAGAATGTTATTTCATGTGCATATTTTTGCTGGTACATTGATAAGCCCAGGATCCTGGTCCAGGGTAATGCCAAGGTACTTAGGTATATGGTTGTTAGTTGGGTGCCATTAAGGTAGACATTCAGTTCATGGTTGGCAAGATTATTATTGAGATGGAAACAAGTATTCTGTTTTATCTGGATTTGGAATAAGCCACCATTTATAGTAGTAGTCAGCCAAAACTTTGAGGTCCCTAGTCAGCATTTCCTCAGTTCTTTCAATTGATTTGTGACTTACTGTAATCGGTCTTCAGCATAAGCAAACTTCCTGGTTATCGTCCTAGGAACATCAGAGATGTATAGATTGAAAAGAACTAGAGCAAGGACCAAGACCTGAGGTAGGCTGTTGTTCAGTTTCTTCTGCTTGCTGATTGACTGATTCATAATTACTTGGGAAGTTCTATCACTCAGCAAGTTATTTAGGGAATTGAAACAATGTTCTTGTGGGGAATCTTGTAAAAACTTGGATCATCCCTCCAGAGTGTATCATAAGCAGCAGTCAGATTGACAAAAACTGCTGGTATCTTAAGACACTTCTGATATGCTCCCTCAATGAAAGTTAAGCTGACAACCAGGCTTTTCACAACTATGACATGGTTTAAATACTGCTTGCTCGATAGGGACACTTCATTAATTCTGTCACTGAATCTGTTCAGGATTAACCTCTCAAGGAATTTATAACAGGAACCCAGAGGGAAAATAGGTCTGTAACTTTCCACCAGATGTTTTGACCTGGAATATATTCTTTCTGATATCCTCAAGGAATGGGCCTTTTGGCCATAGATTATGTGTTGGAGGGACCATTCAAGACTCCAGTCCAGATCTTCACTGAAACCTTTCCAGCTCTCCCTCTTAAAGTTCCATTGTGATCTTGGAAAAGACCTAATGTACTGGTATTTAGATTCCTAGCTCAAAAATTACAGGTCAAGGCTGACTGTGGAAAAGCCTCAAGAACATATCTGGGTATCTGCAAGTGGTGACTTCTCTGGTTTGATGAAACAAACTTTAAATCAGGGTTGGACTTTCTGTTCCATATCACTGATCTGAAGGTGCCTCTATCTTTTGCATTGCCACCTCCTTCAGCCCAGTCGACAAGTGTCTCACCATTCTTCACTAACCATGTATTTCTAATTTCCATGTTAAAGTCACTGGCATATACAGAAGAATGAGAGTATGTTGACAGGACATGTGCTGGCCTTGAAACTGCAGGTTTGTAAACGTGGACAACACATGTACTTCCCCAATTTTTACTACAGTTGTAAATGCTTCACATTTTCAATGTTGCTTCAGACATAAGTCACTATGCTGTAGGTATGATAGTATGTGATGCCAATAACAGCATAGCCCACAATTTTTGCTCTGTGTCAGATTGATTTTCATTATCAAGATGAGTTTCTTGAGCAAGAGCTAAATCTATTTTATTGGCCAGTAAAATGTGTGACAAGTATTAGCATTTAAACTTGCTTATACCCTCAATATTCATTTGGCAGATTTGGATGCAGTCTCCTATACCCCTTATCAAGTAGTCCTGAGAAGGACTGCCTGATTGATTATTTCCATGTGTGTAGTGTAGCCAGGAGATCCTACATGGTCTTACTAGCAGTCCAGTTATTATTCACTGTGGCCCTCTTTACTCTGATTTGTACTGCTAATTCTACAAGGCAGGTTTATACAATGGGAGTTTTGCTGTTGAATGTATGATTAGACTGTTGAGATAGTCTTTTTAAAATGCTCCATTCTGCAACTGGCTTTGGAAACAATCAAAAGCCACTTATTTGTGTTGATGAATCACAACGAGGTTTTCCTAGGAGCTGAACTTTGGATAGCTTGGACAAACTGTTATACCATAAGCCAACAAGGCCACTGACACAGAAGCCAACAGGAAAATTTATTACAGGGAAGAAGAGCATGGAACAGATACACAGTGTTGGCCAAGGGCCTTTATTACTTGTTCTAGTGTCCAAAGACCCAGATAGCACAACTGGAGTCAACACATAAAATACAACTTCCTAGGCTGAGTAAGAAGCTAATGAGACAAGGACTGAAATGCAAACATTTGGAATCACAGGTGATAAATATCCATGAAAGTTTTTAATAGAATCATCTGGAAAGAGCATTAGATTCGATAATAAAGATGAAAAATATATTTATTATAAATATTAAGAAAACTTAGTACAAAAATATAAAAATAACTCTTAGAAATTTTACAATGTGCAAATATAGGACTTTTTAGAACATGACAAGGCATCAGCTATGAAATCAATGTTATTTCCTAATAAGATTAAAGAATTAAGCTGAAGCTAATACTCTTGGGGTTGGGACCTCTTTCATTCCCCAAACATCTGTCTTGTTGCGTTCTGAATCTTTGTGCAGAAGCTTGTTGGAAATCTTTTCAATGAGCTCAGCTTCACTCAGAGCTCAGTTTCTGTAATGAACATTTGCTCTTTCTACTGGTGATTCAGTAATTATAAAGCAGATTTTTAAAAAGACTGCTTCTCATGCTTTGGCTCAGAATTTTGTTATGACAACTTCTCCAAAATACAGATCTACATTCAACATGTAACCCAACAGCTATTCTTGTTATTTCACAGCTTGACTGTATACACATGATCTTCATTGGCTTCAGGCTACATTTCAGAACAGTCTAAAATTATATTTTCAAGGATTCACACATGAACTGAAGTCAAAAAGGGTGCAGACCAACTAAATTAGCAGGCTAGGTCCTAGGAAGGGTGAGCAAAAGGAAGGTCTTGGCAGATTTGATTTACTTCTATTTGGAGTCCAGTGTGGGCTGAAATTTATACTGACCAAAAAATTTTTTAGAATTGTCCTGAGCCATATTTTTTGGGATGTGGCCATGCATCTGGAGTGCTTTGGCTTCTTCAGTGCCTCCATGCTATCTTGAACCTTTCTGTTGGACTGTTTTGGGTGTTGAGCTTATTGGGTGTTTTTCTGTTAAGATGCTACCCCAGCTTATATTTCCTAATGCCAAGCTGTGGTTCAGGGTTTCATCAAGTTTGCGGGTCTCAGATGCCAGAACTGTAGCCTCAGGCTTCCTGGCTACAACATTTAAAGATTGTGAAAGTTCCTCATGTAAACCGGAAATCTCCTGGCTTGTTTTGGCACAGCTGTCAATATAATCCTGTTTCTGCCTCCGCTCTAGTGATAGCTGCATTTGTAGCACAGATACCTAAAAAAAGGGCAAAGATAACATCAAGAACTAGCATAGTTTTCCTGTGAAGACCTTATTTTCAAGAATTCTGGTTCACAGAATGGAATGCCTTCCATTTGTATGCTCTAACCCACCAGGTTCATTTTTTATTTATAATTTCTATCATTTTTCATAACAAATTATGTGAACTTCCAAATTATATGTAATTCCATAACAAATTATATGTAGATGTTGCATACACATAAGTGGCATTTAAGAACAAAATTGGACTACCATGATTTCACCTGTACTGAAAAGTTAAAAAAAAACAGTAAACTTTGGAACGAACAAAGAACTGTCCTCCTTAAAGACTTCCTGGGAGTTCACTCTTATTAAAGTGTTTCAGTGATTGTATGCTTAGCTAATATGGGAATATGAAAGAAGATGTGCTGTACCTCATGTGGAGAACAGAGCTGTAAGGTTCAGTATGTGCTAGATGTGAATAACTCACCTGCTTTTTAAAGTCCACTAGTTGTTTATACAGAGTTTCTTCCTAGAGAAAAAGGAAAAGATAATTCAACCATCTGCTGATTTTCCAAAAGCCCATCCACCACCAGAAACAGAAGACTGAGGACAACAACATATGTATACTATGCATGATACAAGCATCTCCACAGCTCAGCTCTTCTTCCAACATATTCAAGGTTAAACCAAACCAATAATACATGAGCACTGACACCATTTAACAAGAGCTGTATGTTACTAATGGGAAGAATAAGATTCTAACAAAAAAATCCCCCTACTTTAAGAGGTTTAAGTGAAACTTCCAATGTTAAAATGTATAAATATTCAGACCTTTGCAACAGCTTTGGTGGTCTTCGGTGGTCCTGAGTCAGCCTGACAGAGGCTGTAGTTCAGAGAAAGGTCTCCACAGGTCCTTTTCAGTCTCCTCCGTTCACGTTCCACCTGCATTCAAGAAGAAGGAGGAGGGGAAGCATTACAGAGGCCAAAGATACCAAAGATACCAACAGAACTTGGGTTAACAGGGAAGCAGGATAACATTGTAAGCTGGCAAAAAAAGCCACACATTATGGGAGAGATCCATGACTGGATTGCAGCTGCAAGGGACCCAAATAGGATCAAGCAATACTGAGGATGGGAGTGTTTAAATTTTTTCCCCTGTGGAATCTTCCTGATCTAAATCCCGTTCCCAAGCTCCACTGGGGAAGCCACCTCCCACCCCCCCAAAAAAATACTGGTACTTTTCTCCTCTGCAGTTCAGGAAGGTAGTTTAAATCTTGAAAATAAGGGCATGGGTGAAGAGATCATAAATCTCTTTTCCAAGCACTATTGCTAGGATACTGTACTGCCACCACCCCATCCCCCACTTGCTTTTCAGTGAAAATAAATGCCCAAGTCTGAGATGAGTTACATGACCTCCCACATGACATGTAGCATCCTGCATGTCCCAGCGTTAGGTTGCACAGGACACTGCTATTCTGGAATCCAATCAAAATGAAGACAAGGGAATGTATGTAAAAAGTAGAAGGACTACCCACTGAAAAAAGTGAAGTAAGAGGAGTCTATACTTGAAGAATCAAAGTGCAGAAACTTAGAGCATGTATAAGAATATGTTATGGATGATAACAAGGATGATTATTATCACACGGGGAGTGAGGAGGAGAGCCAAAATAACACAGCTGCTGTTACAGGGAAACTCACCTGCTCGAGTGTACCTCTGAGCTGCATATTGTGCTGCTCCAAACTCTGTTTGTCATTCTCCAACCTCGCAACTGCTTCCTGCAGAAGTTTCAGGCGCCTGTACAGCAGTTGCCTCTCAATTGCCCACGTCAGCTCTTCTTCTTTCTTAACAGACTGCAATATGCAGAAAACAGTGCAGGATAATCAGTACATTTTCCTTCCTTTGAAGAAACCTCCCTTTTTCAAGGGTTTTGCTGCTGAAAACAAGAACCAGACAACTAACCCCTGAAGGCACATAGCTGAACTGGGAGACATATTCCAGAACTCCCTCTTTTATATCACAAGTGTTCCAACGCTCTACTATTATTCTAATCTTTTGTTGAATTCTTACCTCTCCAGCCTTCTTAGACCATATTTCTGACATGCCATTTTCTCTATGAAGCAAATCCACATCTTCTGTCAGAGCTTTAGTAATATGTTTCTCTTCCTCCAGTGCTCTGGAAGTTCTATTCAACTGCTCCTGTGGAACACATAGTACTGCTAATCACTGATGTACATAAAATACCAAGAACATAAGTGGATCCTTGCTGTATCTGATCAGGTCCAGCAACCTGTTCCATACAGCAGACAACAAACTGGGCATAGAGAGCCAACAAACAGGGCATAGAGCAGGAGTGACCAAACTGTGGCTCAGGAGCTACATGTGGCTCTTTCACACATATTGTGTGGCTCTCTAAGCCCCCACTGCTTCATCAGCCAGCTTGGAGAAGGCATTTCTCTCTTTAAATCACTTCTCCGAGCCAAGCTAGCAGCGGCTTTCTTTCCACCTCTTCCTCCCTCAAAAACCTGATGTTCATGTCTTGCGCCTCTCAAGCACCTGACATTTATTCTGTGTGGCTCTTACATTAAGCAAGTTTGGCCACTCCTGGCATAGAGGCTGAAGCCTTCGTCTAATGTTGACTCCTGGAACTGGTATCCAGAGGTTTGCTACCTCTGTAGATGAAGGCTCCCATTAGTCACCACAGCTAGTAGCTACAGACAGACCTATCCTGCATTAATTTTTCTAATCTCCTTTTAGAGTCATCTATCTTGTGGCCATCCCTACATCCTTTGGCAGTGAATTCCAAAATTTAATTACTTGTTGAGTAAAGAAGTATTTCCTTTTGTCTGTTCTGAATCTATTGCCCATCATATTCACCAAGTTTCCCCTAGTGCTAGTGCTATGGAAGGAAGAGGGTGGAGTTCTCTCTATCCACTTTCTTCACTTCAGGCATAGTTTTATAAACCTCATATATCCTCAGTCATTTTTTTCTAAACTGAAAAGTTTTAGATTCTATCTCTATTTTTCACTTTCTGAATAATTCTTAGCATGGAGCTTGCCTTTTTCATTATTGCCACTCACTACATAGACATTTCAGTGAGTTCAGAATTTATCAGCGTATCTCTGTTAGGGTTTTTGTTTCCAATGTGCATCACCTTACACTTGTCATTTGCCATGGTTTTGCCCACTCATCCAACTGAGGGATCCTCGTGCCGTTCTTCACAATTTACCTTTGTTTTTACCATCCAGAATAATTTGGTATTATTTGCAAACTGGGCGACCACACTGCTCAGCCTCAATTCTCAACAATATATATAAGCGCATTAAATGCTACTAGTCCCAATGTATGTGGGACTCCACAGCTCTCCATTTTGTGAACTGTCCTTTTTTGTCTTATTCTCTTCTCCCTGTCATTTAGCCAATTTTTAATCCACAGGAAGTCCTGTGCTGTTATCCCATAACAACTAAACTTACTCAGAAGTCTTTGAGTATAAAGTCACTGTCAAAAGAAATTAAAATTCATAAGTACAGTGGTTATTCTGGCCCCTCAAGGCTTCATGCACATACAGAGAGAATGATAGTGCAGGCTATACCTCTCAATCACTTGGGATTTTTCCCTTTCTGTTTCAATTCACTATTACTCAAGTTCTGTTTTATATTGTTCCAGTGGAATTTTTTACAGAGTGGGCTACTTCTAAAGTATTTGTGAATGATGGCAAAAACCTAATATTAGCCTGATAATGAATAAAACGGAAAAGAGCCTTATGGCCTGATTACAAGACAGGCTTCCTGTCTTAGCACTGCCGGAGTCCCAATCCAAGTTAGGCCTGTATGAGCCAGTCATTATGTTTCCAACATGAAATACACACGCATGGTTTTATTATTACCCTAACAACTTACAGGCTTTAGAAATTGAACAATTAAATGCCTACCTGAAGATGAAATCTGTCCTTATCTCTTTCTGAAACCATTGTTTGCATGATAGCCACTTCATTCTTTAAGGCTTTCAGAGCCTCTTCGCTTTGGGACAAGGACAGACCCAACTTCTGTGCTTTCTCTCTCCATTCTATTTCTGCACTCTCCGTCTGATTAAGAATAGCCATTATGTGATCCAGTTCCTCCTTCTTTACTCTTTTCTCTTCTTCCAGCTGCTGAATTTTTTCCTTTTGCCACTCCAACTTCTGGTCCTTTTCCTGAAATGCCTTCCTCCTGGCTGCCTCCTCTTCCTTCAATACCTGGAGCTTTTGTATATGCCTCTCTATGTTGTCCTTTTCATTATCTTGCAGTCTCAGGGCTGATATTATTTGTTTCAACCGTTCACTGCATGTCAGCAGTTCCTCCTCTTTGCCTCCAATTGTATCTTCTAGTTGCCTGACCTTCCCTCTCTCCTGCTTAACCTTATCATCTTTCTCATCCAACATGTGTTGAAGATACTGTATATTTTCTGGAAGTTCCTTAATCTCATCATTCACTTGCTTTTGCTCTCTCTCACCATTCATCCTGACCTCTTTTTCATCCCCCTTTTTAGCTACCCAGAACTGGAGATGGTGCATATCTGCCTGTTCATGTTTGTGCAGGCACTTCTGGAAGTTTCTCTCATGCTCTCTCTTTCTAATTACTTCCTCAAGATGATCTACTTCATTCTTACATGCCTGTAGTTCAGTCTGTGTGGCTTCTATTTCCAGAAGGTATTTATTCATTTGCTTGGCCTGTTTGAGAATTTCTTCATCTTTCTCCTTTGTTATTTGATTAATTTTATCTAGATCCTGTTGTAGGCTTACTATATCATTCTCTTTCTGCTCTGTCAGTCTTGAGACTTCCTGAACACATCCTTTTAAGTATTCTATCTCTTGGTCTCTGTCTTGAAGACAAGATTTGGAGGACTCCATTTTTTCCAAGACAGACTTTGTCTGTGTTATTGCCATTTCCTCTTGTTGCTGAAGCTGGCGGTTCTCCTCCTTTAAGGACTCTAGCTCTCTCTCTCTATTTCTCAAAGCTTGTTTTGCTTCTTGAAGTTCCACTTGCATTTCCCTCAACTCTCTGTTGCATTCTTCATGTTGCTCTTTCAGGGATTCAACTGCTTGTTCTCTTCTTCTTAATACCACTTTGAGTTGTCCCAACATTTCAAGAATTATCTCCTGCAAATGAAGTTCATCTTCTTGTTTCTTGAGGTGCTTTATTTCTTCTTGCTCAATACCATCATTTCCTCTCTCCTTTAGTAGTACTGTGCTGCACTGGACATCTCCAAACAAATCTTTTACCTGACTTTCCACCACTTCTAGTTGTTGCCTTTGGAACTCTAGCTCTTTGTCCTTTTTGTTTAACGTTGCTTGTGTCTTTGCAAGAAGTTCACGAAGAGCCTTTAGCTCCATTTCCATTTCTTCTTCCTTCTCTCTTATTTTCTCCTTTTGCAATTCAAGCTCTTGATCTCTCTGAGACAGGGTGAATGTTATGTTTTTTACCTTTTCAAGTAGCTCATGGAGTTGTGCCTCCCTCTGAATCTCACTCTGCTGTAAACTAGTTATCTGTTCCTTCTGAGATTCCACCTCTTTTTCTTTGTCCCTGAGAATGGCTTTCATGTGTTCAAGGCTTGTCTGAACAACCTTTACCTGCTTTCCCCCCTGCTCTTCTCGTTCCTGAAGCAGCTGCTTCTGAGATGTGAGCTCCCAATCTTTTTCACTCAATTGTGTTTTCAGTTCATGTACTTCTTTTATCAAAGCTCCAATTTTTGATGACTCATTCTCCTCCATAATCTGGATTTTTTCCTCCTTGATTTGAGTATCTTTGACTTTTAGCTCAAGTTTTAGGGTTAGGCTTTCTATTACAGCTCTTTGGCTTTCTGTCAATTCTTCAAGTTTTTGGACCTTTTCTTTTTGAGATTTTGCAGTTTGGAGAGTCTCTTCTAGGTCTAGTTGTAGCTTTTCTAGAGCAGCTGTCTGTATTTTATTCTGCTTCCCTAGTTCTTCAAATTGAGATTTTTGAGATTCAATTCCTTGAACTTTCTTCTCTAAATCTTTAGTAAGATGTTCTACAGTAGCCTTTTGCACTTCTCTGTGCTTCTCCAGATCACTGATCTGTTTTAAGTGAGATTTTATTTCTTCATCTCTCTTTGCTATAGTAGCTATTAAGTGATCTAGCTTTTCTTGCAAGTCTTTTTCTGTTTTTGCTTCTTGCTCTAATGTCATCAGTCTTTCCTGTTGAGTCTCTAGCTCCTCCTGTTTAATTCTTAGGGCTGAGAGAGCAGCCTGAAGCTCTTGCTCCAGGGACTGGTTCATCTTTTCCATGGCATTTGCTCGTATCTCAGAGGCTGTGACAGATTCCCGAAGAAGGTCCAGCTCCCATACCATCTTTTCCTTTGTCATTTGTAATGTACTTTGTTCATTCTGGAAGACAAAAAAACCCCAAACACAGTTTAGACTTGAAGGCTTGGATACTACAGTAAATTTCTGCTAGTGGAAGGGGAAAATATTCCTCCATACATACACACTGCAGAGTAGACATGTACCATATTAACAACTATTTTGTAGCTGAGAAAGATATATCTCTGCAAGAGCCATAAAAGAAGCCTAGAGAGAATAAAAGGGTATAAACAAGAGATCTCCAGATTCGTCAAATGACTCTACCTATTGTGACTAGACCTCTGCAATGCTGTCTCTCTCACTTCCTTCAAATCCCTACTGAAAACCCACCTTTTCCATGAAGCTTTGGACAACCCCTTAGATTCTGCCTCCAATGAATCTATGTATGTATAATTGGAATAATAGAATCATAGAGCTGGAAGGGACCTCCAGGGACATCTAGTCCAACCCCCTGCACAGTGCAGGAAATTCACAAATACTTCCCCCTCCCCAAATCCTTGTTTTTTCAAAGAAGAACAAGAAGAAGTTGGATTTATACCCCGCCCTACACTCTGAATCTCAGAGTTTCAGAGCAGCTTACAACCTCCTTTACCTCCCCCCTCCCCCACAGACACCCTGTGAGGTAGTGGGGCTGAGAGAGCTCTCAAAGAAGGTGCCCTTTAAAGGACAGCTCTGAGATAGCTATGGCTGACCCAAGGCCATTCCAGCAGCTGCAAGTGGCAGAGTGGGCAATCAAACCTGGTTCTCCCAGATAAGAGTCCGAGCACTTAACCACTACACCAAACTGGCTCTCAATATGCTGTTCTGTCTCCTTCCACTCTCTTTGTTGTATGTCAAACTGTAGACTGTAAATTCCTTAGGGTAGGAATGCATTTTCTCGTACTCTATAGATGCATGCACATTCATAGCACTCTGTAAGTCATATAAGCAACAACATTAACATTAAAGTAGTATGTGTACATTGTGTACACCATTTTACATGACAGATCAAGGAAAACTAAATCCCCAATTAGATGTAATGTAACGATGAGGACAGTAGTGCTCCTTTATCATGGCTGCCCAATTTTATGTTAGTGGATATGTGAAGCTATACTGAGTCAGACCATTGTTCTGTTAAGGTTAGCTTTGTCTACTCAGTCTGGCAGCAGTTCTCCAGGATCTCAAGCAGAGGTCTTTCACACCTCCTACAACCTCTTCTTTCAGCTGAGTATGCTGGGGACTGAACCTGGGACATTCTGCACAAAAAGTAAATGATCTGTCACTGAGCCATGGCTCCTTCCCAAACCACTTGCTACCCTCACCAATGCATCTTTGTTTTGCTTCTCAGCATTCTCTAGAGACTTCTCCAAAGCAGCCACCTTCGCACGCAAAGTCACATTCTCTTCTTTGAAAGCAATGACTTCTGCCTTTAGGGCAGATTCCAAGGAGATGCATTTGCCATCAGCTATCATTTTTTCTGAAATGAAGAAAGTAAAATGGAAAGTGATCAGATAGTAGTTATATTTGATAGTGTATTTTAACTTATAATGAGAAGGTAGTTAGAAGGTTTTTGGTTTTTTTAAACAAGACGTTTGGAGAAAAGCAGTGTTCAGACTAATGCCAAGAAGAGCTTGGAGAAGATGGTGGATTTTGGAGAAATGGTAGATAACATGGTATAATGTACTACTTAAGCAACTTTAAAAAGAACTGCTTCTGAAATACTCAAGAACATAAGAGAAGCCGTGTTGTATTAGGTCAATGGCCCATCCAGTCCAACACTGTGTCATACAGTGGCCAAAAAACCAGGTGCTATCAGGAGATCCACCAGTGGGGCTAGAAGCCCTTCCACTGTGCCCCCATGGCATTGGCCTTTTTTATTGCTATCATACACTGACTAGACATTTTCAGTGAGTTATCTACCACAACCCCAAGATCTCTCTCTTGGTCATTCTTCACCAGTTCACACCCTGTCAACTCAATCTCTTTCTCCCAACTTGAACACATATTGACCCAATCAATGTGTGGGTAGTTAAAATCACCTATTACAACACAGTTTTTATGTCTAGCTGCTATCTTTAATTCTTTTGTCATTTTATAATCATCCTCTATCTTTTGATCTGGTAGGTGATATCAAACTCCAAGAGTTAAGCTTCCTTTGGGGCCCACTCATAGCATTTCCAGAAGCAAATCTAATTATCTTACCTTCTCAATCTTACTGGAGGACTGTATACCCTTTCTGACATACAGCGCCACCCCACCTCCAACCCTTCCCCATCTATCCTTCCGATATAATTTATACCCATGAATCACTATGTCCCACTGATTTTCCTCATCCCACCAAGTTTCTGAAATGCCCATGCTGTCTATGTTTTTCCCCAACACTAAGCATTCCAACTTCCTGATTTTACCTTTGACACTTCTAGCATTTGTATATAATTTCCAAGCATATTAGGCCGGCAACCTTCCTCCAGCTGCCTCGAGACCTTGTCAGGCAGTCCATACTGTTTGTCACTGTCTCAGTGAACAACTCTAATCCATTGCCCTGTAGAAAAGTAACGGCTACACCTTCATACCTTTGAGATGGGTCATCCCAAACCAGAGACATTTCATCTCCTGTTGACTTTTCCCCAAGATTCAGTTTAAAAACTGCTCTGCTGCCTTTTTTATTTTAAGCACCAGCAGTCTGGTCCTTCTCAGAACAAGTGGAGACCGACTCTTTTGTACAGCTCCTGCTTGTTCCAAACAGCATCCCTGTGCCTAACAAACTTGAACCCTTCCTCCCTACACCATTGTCTCTTCCATGCATTGAGACTCCTAATTTGTGCCTGTCTCTCCAGCCCTGTGCGTGGAACAGGTAGCACTTCTGAGAAGGCTACCTTGGAGATTCTGGCCTTGTTTCCTGCCTAGCAACCTAAATTTCTCCTCCAGGACCTCACGACTGCATTTCCCCACATTGTTGGTGCCAACATGTACCATGACCACTGGCTCCTCCCTAGCACTGTCTACCAGCCTATCTAGAACATGCGTAATGTCTGCTGCCTTCACACCAGGCAGGCAAGTCACCATATGGTCAATACATGGGTTTGCTTCCCAGGTGTCTATCTGCCTAAGGAGTGAATCACCAACTACCAAGAGCCCCCCTCCCTCCCTGCCCAGGGATGATTCCTTGGTGCGAAAGGATATCTGTTCACCAACTGAAGAGGTCCCTTCTGAGAGCACATTCCCCTTGTCCTCAGCACAGTGCTCTGTTGCCTCTCAATCCTCATGCCCTCTGACATCAGCGGGGCTACCATTTTCAGAGTGGGACACATCTAACAAGTCCCCGAGAGTCTTCTCCATGTGCGTAACTGACTGTCTCAATAAATCAGATGGAAAAGAAATGCTTCAGAGTAGCAGAATTCAGTTCTTAGTTTTCAACACTATTGCAGGGTGCACACTTATGCCACTTGCTGAATTCAGGTACTGTCTGGCTTAAAAAGGTAAAGGTAGTCTCCTTTGCAAGCACCAGTCGTTTCCGACTCTGGGGTGACATCGCATCATGACATTTTCACAGCAGACTTTTTTACAGGGTAGTTTTGCCATTGCCTTCCCCAGTCATCTACACTTTCCCTCCAGCAAGCTGGGTACTCATTTTACTGACCTTGGAAAGATGGAAGGCTGAGTCAACCTTGAGCCAGCTACCTGAACCCAGCTTTTGCCAGGATTGAACTCAGGTTGTGAGCAGAGAGCTCAGACTGCAGTACTGCAGCTTTACCACTCTGCACCATGGGGCTACTTTTATTGTCTGGCTTACACCAATCTTATTTAGGCTACATTTAAAAGCTCAAACCAAAATCAGACCAATTATGATTTAGAGGTGTTGGTTTACTTTTGGGTTTCCATCAATTCAGCATTCCCATCTCTAAATTGAGTGGCCCTTTGAAGCAGAGCAAGAACTGGAAGTTTTACAACAGTCCTGAAGTTTTTGTTACATCAGTTCCTCTCAAACACTTTTAAAAATTTGTTCTTAGAACTCAAACTCAATTAGAGTTCTAGTGAACATAAACACTTGCTCACTACCCTACCGCTATAGCTTTGGAAACATTTTGGCTCAACTTTTTCAGGTGTGTACATGTTATTCTGCAGCAAGAAACCTCACTCTGAGGACTTAAACCTGAGAACTGAACTGATGTTGTGATCACAAACTTAAACTATAAGCTGAATATAAGTTCTGCCCATTGATTTTCAGTTTCAAATACTAATCCAGAGAAGTCATATTTGTAATGGAATCCTGATTGGTTTGTGCTCAGAACAGAGTCCCTCCATACCTCAACAATTAGTCATGGACCTTAAGTCCTCTGCCAACTCTTATGCAGCTTCTCTATTACCATTCCTAAAGTGTGCTTTCTGATCTGTAAAACTTACCAAGTTTTACAGATTTTCCATATGACTTCCTGCTATTTTCTTAGCCTTGGTTTGTTGCTTTAATTTTTGAAACTTCTCATATTCCAGCATAGCTCTTGGCTCCAATTTTCTGCTGATTACAGTGTACATGTTCCTCCACATACCTTCTGTCCTTCTCATTATTTATCATTTGATTATAAAATTTGCTCTGTCTTGATTACTGTAAGCCAGCTGTAAAACTTTGGGGTGCCTCAGACAGCCTCGACAAAACATTTTTGAGGATACCTAATAGCCACAGTCATTCCACCCATCCCACTCCATTTTCTCAGCAGAAAACTCTCCTTTTGGGAGACCTGTAGCACCTGTGTGGCACCGCAGTGAGAAGGAAGAGTCTGTACCTTCTTGGCTTTGGTTCAGCCACTTTTGCAACTCTTGTGCTTTGGCATTGATACGATCGCTCTCAGCTTCCTTTTCACTTAATTCTTGCTTCAGTTTCTCAGAATTCTTTCTTATCTCATCCTGTGAAAACAGTAATGGTGGTGGTGGTGGTGATACATGCAACTAAAAACTTTAAAAATGAAAGAAAGAACATCTAGAACAGTGAAGCAACAACTTTCTCTTCTTAAAGCAAGCTGATAGGTTACATGGAGTTCTGTGTAATTTTTCCACCAATCCAAATTGGACCCCTTTGCAACAGCTGCTTTTAAACCTTGTATTAGGAGGCCCACAACTGAACCAAAAGCCAAATACATTTTGTCTAGCTCAGACACCTTTTAGTAATACTAGTGCAAGAAAAAATGTATAGTGAAAACACTGTGGTAATCTTGCACTATATATTAACTCATGAACTGCAGCAAACCATAATAGGACAGAGAACAAATGAGAAATGTGTTACACTAACTAAACTGGAAACTCATTTGCTGAATATACAAGGTAAAAAATAAGCTCAATAGTATGTATATGGTAAACATTATTTTTGCAGTGCTTGACATATATTGGACGTTATAAAGGAGTGTAATCATGTGATTGAGCTTTCTGAACTTTATTTCTAATATGTATGCCTGATAAGGAACTTCTCTGTGCTCAAAAGGCTTGCCTTTCAATGGTGGGGAGAGGCTGTGCCTCCATGGTAGAGCATCTGCTCTGCAAGCAGACAGACCCAGTTTCAATCCCTGGAACCTCCAGTTAAAAAGATCAGGCAGCAGATATGAAAGGCCCCCTACCAGAGACCCTGGAGAATTACTGCCACTCACAGTAAACAATATTGACTTTGAAAGACAAATAATCTAAGTCAGTATAAGGCAGCTTCAATGTTCAAGATATCATCTCTACCAACCATGTTCTAAGGGGCCAGTGATATCTTGATCTATTACAGAGAAAACGTGAGGAGATGCCCAGAGAGGGCTGCAATACAAGATAAGAAAAAACATTACCCGTTCTCGACAAGCATGCCACACAACCTGCCTCAGATCCTGGATTGCTTCAGCTACTCT
Organism: Heteronotia binoei; assembly: GCF_032191835.1. Lineage (NCBI taxonomy): Eukaryota > Metazoa > Chordata > Lepidosauria > Squamata > Gekkonidae > Heteronotia > Heteronotia binoei. The sequence continues at coordinate 57,463,244 of NC_083224.1, forward strand.
CTCCACTGTAAGCTCTGTAGAGAGGTCCCTGAGCTGAAGTAGAGCCATTCCCTTCACATTATCCTGTTCTGGAGAAATAAATCATTTCTGTCATAAGACCTACTTGACAAGTCACTGATGGAAAAAAACCCTGAAGAAATGCCTAGAAAAAACATGAAGTAAGGGTTAAGACAGTCATAGAAAAGACACAAGAGCTGCTGCCAATCTGTGTCTCTTTACTCCCTTTTTCTTCTAACATCTAATATAAGATGAACACACAGAAATACAAAGCACAATGACTTTCAATTATGGGCAGTTTGTATTTGATGTTGCATGAAAAAGTAACATCAAATGTAATAATTTAATCATAGATTCAGTGCATTATCCCTTCAATCCACAAAATGTCACTGCTGTCAAAAATGACATTCATCCACTGATATTTCATAAATATATTCAATACTCAATAAGGATTTGCAGACTCCAACTGAACACTCAGCTCCTAAGCTGTGCTGAGCATTCCCAAATATTTTTCTTTAAAAAACAAAGCTTTTGGCTTTGTGGGACATAGCCAGATTAACAAAGAAGTACCTTACCTATGAATTTGTGTGTGACTTGTAATCCAAATCATGAAGGGAAATTAGATACTCCCAATTCACTCAAGCAGCCATCACTCACCAAGTTATGTATTTTCCTCAGGTCAACTAAATCTGGGAAGATAAACTCTCTTCTTGAGAGACAGAGAGCCTGCACATGGTAGGGGGCTGGAGTGCTGGACTAGAGTCTAGAGTCCATGGAAGCTCACTGAGGTGGCCTTGAGCCAGTCACACACTCTCAGCCTAACAGGGTTGTTGTGAAGATAAAACTGAGGAGAGGAGAACACTTGGGTTAAGGTGAAGTCTAAATGAACTAAAGAAATAAATGTGATTCCAGTATAATAATCAGTTAAAATGCAAACTGAACTCTATCAATGACCACTATGAAGGTCCTACTCTTTATTCAGAAGCTACCAAGTAATCTTAGAATGCTGACATCATAAATGCCATTTACTGCCAGCCAGTATATCCAATGTCTCAAAAGGTCTAAAATCAGGGTAAAGCCAATACTAATTCATTTCCTCTGTGAACTGGCAGCAATTAGTTTCCGATTTTATCAAGAAAAGATAAATTTACACACAATTAGTTAATGAGACCAAACAATAATCCCTTCCCCAGGGCATGAGTCTGAAAATAGCTTCTACAGCAATAGGGGCATCCTCTGTCTTTTTTTAAAAAATAAACTCTTTATTTTTTAATTTGATGTACCAGAAATAGATATTCCCAAAAGGTATAAATGTATAGTTTTATTTTAACCAAATATTGTAATGTATTAGTTTTGTCTTCCTTCATGTTTAATGTTGTTTAAAGTTATTTGTCTGTTTGTTTTGACAGGAAAGCATCTTTAAGATATGCCAAATCCCTCTCAGCTGACTGGAAAAGCAAATCAAAGTGAAGTATCCAAATTAAAATTTCCATTTCATTCAATTTATTTATTTATTTCACTGTTATACAAATTCCTTTCTTCCAGGGAGCTCAAGAAAGCTTCAGCAAAACTGCTGAATCATGCACTTTCATATTGTAATTATTATATCTGGAGGCAGGGACTACAGAAAGGATAGCAGGGCACAAGGTAAGAATCTTTACAAAATATCCAGAATGAAACCAACAGACTTTTCTATTAGAAAGAAAAGTCCTTGTTTCTACAGACATATCAGTAGATTGGGAAAGCAGGTGGCTGCCAATATGTTTACTCCCCCCCCCCCCAAGAAAGATGTTGCACAAAGAAACAGAAAAGATGCACAGTAGAGGAAAGATGAATTAGAACTTTGTTTTTCTACACTTCACAAAAACACATTCTATAGCCCATTGAGCATGCCTAAACCACAAAATGCACAGGAAACCAACAGTAATGTTAGGATTTGTGGTTTGTTTTCACTTCACTCTTGGATATGGGAAGAAGCACCCCATGAAGAAAAAGGCGACATCCGATTGTTCTTTCCAATAATGCTAAGATACATCCCAAGATGATTCTTTAAGGTTCACAGCTGGGTTTCCCTTCTACCCAAGAATTTGTACCCTCCTATTGCAAGTTTACCAAACACATACAAGTCATGCATATAAATTGCTCTAGTACACCCCCAAGCCCTTTTGTAGTATCAGGTGGCTTTGCTTTCTACAGCTTTTTCCCCAACCCCAGCTATTCCACTGAACAAATTCAGGAAAGGTCAATTTTATACAATAATGTTTGAGACAGCCAATGGCTTCTCATGCTCTACATGAGCAGATACTAACTGACAAGCAAGTTATGCTACTGCTACGAAAGGAGCAACCACCATCCTACTTTTATGGATTAGGTTATGTGTTATATATCTCACCATTTCTACAAGTAGCTCAAAGTGGCATTCATGGTTCTCCCCTCCTCCACTTTATCCTCATAACACACTTAAGTGGGTGAGACAGTATCTGGTTCAAGCTCCCCTAGTCAGCTCCATGACTTAGATGGAATTTGATTTGAACCTGGGTCTCCCTAGGCCTAGTCCAATTTAAGCAGTACAGCACACTGGTATTCAACATTGAGTGTCAAGCTGGCAGCAATAACACAAAAATTAGATGATATGAAGCAAAAGAAATTAGAAGATATGAACACGATGCAATTTAACAAGGACAAGTGCCAAGTTCTATATCTCAGTAACAAAAATGAAAAACACGCATACTGGATGGGGGATACACTTCTGGGTAGCAGTGTGCGTGAACAAGTTCCTGGGGTACGGGTGCACTATAAGTTAAAGATAAGCTGGCAGTGTGATGCAGGAACAAAAAAGGCAAATGCCATCTTGGGGTGTATCAACTGAGGCATAACATCCAGATCACAAGATGTCATAGTTCCACTGTACACTGCATTAGTCAGGCCATACCAGGAGTGTTGTGTGCAGTTCTACAGGCCTCACTTCAAGAAGGTTGCAGACAGAATGACGTGGGTGCAAAGGAGAGTGATGAGGAAGATCATGGCCTGGAGATCAAGCCTTATGAAGAAAGGCTGAGGGACTTGGGAATGTTCAGTCTGGAGAAGAGGAGGGCTGTCACTTAGAGGAGGGCAGGGAGCTGTTCCTGTCGGCAGCAGAGGAGAGGACTCACAATAATGGGTTTAACTTAAGGATGGGAAGGTATTGATTGGATTTTAGGAAAACCCTTTTTATAGTAAGAGTTGTTCAACAGTGGAATCAGTAACCAAGGGAGATGGTGAGCTCCCCCTCAATGGCAATCTTTAAGCAGCAGCTGGACAAACACTTGTCAGGGATGCTATAGGCTGATCCCGCATTGAGCAGGGGGTTGCACTAGAGGGCCTGTATGGCCCCTTCCAATTCTATGATTCTAAAATTATGATTTATTATAATGATGTGCTCCATTTCAGTACATCACAATGGACAATAAGTACCATGGAACAAAAACCTAGATCCCTTACTACAGGCTTGGGCTTTCTCACATAATCAGCAATTACCTTGTTAAGGATATGCTGCCAGTCTTGTATCTTAGACTTACCTCTACAAGGGGAGGTGGGGTTCCCAGTGGTTCTATCTCCTCTCCCCCCATGTTCAAGCTTTTCTTCAAAATCACTACACAACATGTACTGCAGAACAGAACGCAGTTTAGTTAACTGGGACTGTGCCTCCCAATGGGCTGAACAAGCGTGCTGATATTTTGAAGCCAGTGCCTCTGTCTTGCTCTCTGTGCCAGAAAGGGTCAGGCGCAACTGAGATACTTCAGCTTCCAACATCTTCATAGAGTCCCTCAAACGCTGCTCACTAGCACGTGACTCTTCCAGGTCCTGGGCCAGCTTCTCCTTGTGAGTGGTCAAGACTGCCTCCTTTTCTAGCATCATCTGCCTGAGTGACTGCATCTGCAGAGGAAAGGCAAAATGGACAGCTCTCCATAGATACAGGAATATGGCCTAGAGAAGAGGAAGAATTGCTTTTTATAACCCGCTTTTCTCTATCTGAAGGAGTCGACATACAGTTGCCTTCCCTTCCTCTTCCCACAACAGAAGACACCTTGTGTGGTAAGTGAGGCTGAGAGAGTTCAGAGAGAAATGTGACTAAGGTCACCCAGCAGGCTTCATGTGGAGGAGAGGGGAATAAAATGCAGTTCTCAAGATTAAAGTCTACTGCTCTTAACCATTATACCTTGCTGGCTCAACACAGGATCAGTGAACATCCAGTAAGATAAGACATGTTCCTGTTGAGATTTGAACAGTAGAAAAAAAGTTCTGAATATTGTTTGCAAGAGAAAACGAAAGAGTTTCATACATTTGCTTGAAGGAATGGGCAATGTTACAGGTCACTGAACTAATTATTGAACAGACTAATGGAGGATAAGTCTATCAGTGGCTCCTAGCCCTGGTTGCTAAAGAGAACCTCCATATTCAGAGGCAATAAACTTCTGATTGTCAGTCCAGGAGGCAAAATCAAGGAAAAGCCTTGGCTTCTATGCGCTGTTGTTGGACCTCCAGAACTGGTTGGCCACTGTGTGAGACAGGATGCTGGGCTAAGCTCATTAAAATAGACACTATGGTAAAGCAATGAAACTACAGCACAACAAGCAAGTTTAACACTGTTTCTTTCCTCCCTGGAACTCAATATATGTACAGTTAAGAAGACTGAGAGATGTGAGCAAAGTCCGGTTAGTTTACACAGTGCAGGGAAAGATACCAGTGTATTATGGGAAATGTGTGAGGAGCATCTCAAGATAAAAATATCGTGAGATGTTGACATGGGCTAATAATGAGGCAGAGAAATAAGAATTTGGTAGGCAATACCTGGCTCCTTAGCTCCTGTGCTTCTCTTGTATGGTCGGCCAGCAGTTGCTGTGCTTGCTGCAGCGCAGTGTTTAATTTTGTGACTTCACCCTGAGGGGCACAGTCACTGTCTTGCAGCCTCTTAAGTTGGACCTCTTTCTCCTTCAAGGATACAACTAGGCTGAACCAGGGAAAAAACAAATAAACAAGACTTCAGTTGCATGACAAAATAGTCATGAATATGAGAACAAAAATCCTAGAGAAGAACCTACAGCCATGGAGTTGTTTGACATTGACAAACATGTGAAGGACACTTTTGCTGGTGTATTTATCTGTATTCCATACATGCGTAAAACAAGATAATTTTACAGAAGTACATAACAGCAACATCAAGTGCAAATGCAGTGCAAAAAAGCAGACACTAACAATCCGCAATGTAGGCTCAGGCATGGAATGTGGCTTTAAGTGAAGAGACATTCCACTTAAAAGTTTGGTAATAGTGGAAACAAGACAAACAGGTAGTGGATGATATCCTGCTTTAGTCTGGTGAAGCCTAAAGGAACCTTCCTCCAACTTAAACAGCTCTTCTGTTGGACAAAGAGCTACATAAGCTGAAGGAAGGTTTTGAACTTTGCTTAGTAGAGTGGTAGGATACCGGCCAGTAATTTCAGCAGCCATAGTGGATCTCATCTGTTCTGTGCAGATGAGAAAAGCTAAGTCATACTATTTATAAGCCTTCAACACAACTTTAGGAAAAACTGATTTACTGTAGATCAGCTACATCCCTGAAGAGACTAAGCACCATAATAAGGAGTGTAACAGAAGGCCCTTTTTCTTGCTACAAAATTCCTACTCAAGTGATAACAAGCTATTCTTACTTTACTCAGAGAAAGGCCTTCCATAAGCAACCCCCTGAATATTTTTGTATGCCTCCACAACAGTTCAGTAATCTGAGAAACAAGAGTACATTCAAAAATTGTGGTTCTTGTGCTCACCTGGTTCTTTCATGTTCCAGCACTTGCAGTGTTGCCTTCAGCTCTGTATTCTGACATCCCACCTCTTCCCACTGTGTTTGCTCCTTCTTCATCTTCTGTACTGCAGCATTATGATTATCTATCTCCTTTTGTCTCATCTGTAATTCCATATTCTTGCATTCCAACTCCTCTTGCTGACTACGGCAAATGGACTGCAGCTCAGTGTTCTGACGTTCAGTTTTCTCCTTCCAGCTCTGCATCTCTGAGTAGCAACGTTGGGCCTCCTCCAAACTGCTCTGAAGCATTGCACTCTTATGTTCTGCCTCCTCTTGCTGCCTTTGGAGCATGGACTTGAGCTCTGCATTCTGATGTTCCAGCTCCTCTTTCTGGTACTGCAGCTTCACATTCTGAAGCTCAGTCTCTCTTTTTTGACTTTGCAACTCTCTATTTTGACATTGTGCCTCTTTCCACTGTCTCTGAAGCACAGCATGTCGCTCTGAATTTTTACAATCTTCCTCCAGCCACTGGCTCTGCTCCCTTTCTAGGACTTGGACTACAGCATGCTGACGCTCCACCTCTTCCTGCTTGTTCTGCAGCTCTTTGTTCAGACGCTTCACCTCTTCCTGCTTGTTCTGCAGCTCTTTGTTCAGATTTTGTTCTTCCTCCTGCTGTTTCTGCAGTGTAGCTCTCAGTTCTATGTTCCAATGTTCCACTTCTTCCTTCTGGTTCTGCAGCTCAGTGTTCTGATGTTCCATCTCTTCTCGCTGTTCCCACTCAGCTTTCAGCTTCTTCTGGAGTTCTGCAACTTCCAGTGCCTTCTGTTCAGACAGATCTTGCACCTCTCTTAAACGCTGCTGAGCCTCCATCCTGATCAACTGGCAAGAATCTTTTGCTGTTGAGAGCAGGGACTCCAAATCTTGTACCTGGAAACAGATAGAAGGACAGAGAGGAGGAAGAGGTTCCAATGGCCACTGACTTTAGTATACACTGTGGAGAAATTATTGTACACTGATTCATACATCTTATCAGTATGGCCTGATAAGCCATACTAGAATCTCCATGTGATATGGTTATTACATCATTTAGGTAAGGTGGAAAAAGAGAAACTGTTAAACAATACAAATACCTGGCTCATTTATTGCATAACATTTTGATAATTATTTGCACAGAAATATTTTTCACTATTATTGCCTATTTTTCCCTACAGAATGATTTCACAAACTAGAGGTTTGGCTTTCTTTAATGGTTCAGAAGTTCTCACAGTACAGTTTTGCTCCGTGAACAGATTCCCATTTCTGCTTAATCAGTAGTTTTTTTAAAAGCTGCACATTTGGCACAGACAAAAGGACAGAAAATTGTTTTTCTGGGACAGATGCTTTTAATAATCACCTGACTTTGCAAAGCATCTCGCTGTTGAATGAGCAAGTTTATTTCTTCTTTGAGAGATTTTATCTCCTTCTCATGCTTTTCCCCCAGCATTTCCATGGTAGTTTGGGCATCCTTAAGCTTAGCCTCCAAACTTTGTAAAGCATTCTGCAAAGGAAGAAAAAGTTATGGTTTTAATACAGTTAAAGATATCTATTTTAAAACACCTATTTGACCAAATCTGAAGCTAGACAAGTTGGAGTTAAAAGTCAGGTTTTAAGTTGGCGGAACCCTTCAACTGTATAAATATCAACTGAATCAGTCAACAAGACCCATAACTGATGTGATTCAGGACAATTTTTACCCAGTCATATAAATGGACCAAACTATAAAGAAATCATAGAATCTCTGAGTTGGAAGTGGCCATCCAGGCCATCTAGCCCCTTGTTGTTAAATACTGGGTTCGATGCATTAGAGTTCTAACAGGAACATGCTTTATTGGTAACTACACACTAAGACAAAATGGCAGGGATGCGACCCTGCTTATATGCATGCAAAAGAACCACCCCCCAGATTCCCATACCAAATCACAGCAGTCAAGTTTCGCGCCAAGACTGCTCATTGGTTATGACTTAGCATCCAAATCATGAAAGGTATCGAAGAGCCTCTAGTGTTTCCCACTGCTGCTCGGGTGCACACGAAGGCTTCCCGCCAAACATAAAGTCCAGTACATAATAATAATAATAATAATAAATTTATTTTTGTATCCCGCCCTCCCCCGCCAAAGGCAGGCTCAGGGCGGCTGATAACCCTGTTTACTGCAGTATCAACCTAAAGCATCCATGACAACAGCCAACTGTCTCTCATGTTAAAGTATGTTTTTATATTTTTGCTTTGTTCTCCATTCCAGACCTGGCCTTTATAATTAGTTCCAGTCTCTTTAGTGACTCACCCCTACCTGCTTCTGTTCTTCATGTATCTTCATTTCCTGATGGAGATTCTTTAGCTGCTGGCAAGTACTGGTCAGTTCCTCTCTGGTTTGAGTAAGTTTCTCTAGTAAAGATTTCCTTTCACTCTCTCTTTCTAACAGCACCTGCATCAGTGGAGGTTAAGAAGCACATTGTTCAATGATTGAAATAAGTTGTGATTCTGGAGTCCATCAATTTCAACATCTAAGACTAAAACCGAGCTCCCATCCCACAAAAACCAACCACTGCTCATAAAAACATCCAAACTCAACAATATTTGTTAGCTCGACAGTAAGAACAACTTAGAATGGCATGTTTTCAGAAGCAGCAAGCTCAGAATCAAAGACAGAAAGTAACAGGCTCACAGATTTCAGTCAAAAACAAAGGATGGCCTTGCATGACTTGCAAAACTCACTGGAGAAGGTTCTTTTCATACACCTCCTCAGGGTGTCCCCCCGCCATACACACACTGGATAGATGCTGTTACAGAAAAGATCATGTCACCGAAGCCAGATCCACATTGTGAAAGGGCAGCACCTTCAAAGTAGATTTTGAGCCAACATAAGGTGGCAGTCAGGTCTATAGGGAGAGAATGCAGTGCCTCAAGACATCCACTGGATGTTCTCACCTGATAAATCCCCTGCCTGTATCTCCTGTCCCTGTTATCTTCCCATAGAAGAGTTATAAACTCTAGACTGGTCCACGTATCAGAAACCCACTTTTATTTATTCGTAAAAACTGGCTTATTTGGAGACCTTCAACTTTCTGTAAGAATTGATGTAGTCACCCTAACTTCTGCTGATGCAATCTGAATTTATTTATTTATTTACATTAGACTTTTATCCCGCCCTCTCCGCATGCGGACTCAGGGCGGCTTACAACAGTCGTTTACACGATTTAAAACAATGTCAATAAAATCTATAAAACATTAATACAATTAAAATTTAAAAACTATTCCATGGTACTGTACCATTACTATGCTGGCGGTTCTGCTTTTCAGACGATTGGTCACTGGGAACTCTAGCTGATGTCAGGTGGCAGCTCTCTCTCAGTTTAAGCATCGAAGGCCTGTCGAAACAATTCGGTCTTACAGGCCCTGCAAAATGTATGGCCTCCGGGAGAGCATTCCATAACTCTGGTGCTGCCATCGAGAAGGCCCTGGCTCGTGTCAAACACAACCTGGCCTCCTTTGGTCCAGGGGTGGACAGCAGATTTTTTTGTCCCTGAACGCAGTGCTCTCTGGGGGATATATGGGGAAAGGTGGTCCTGCAGATAAACAGGTCCCTGACCATAAAGGGCTTTAAAGGTCAATATCAACACCTTGAAACGGATTCGGAACACAACAGGTAGCCAGTGCAGCTCTTTCAGCACTGGCTGAATGTGCTCCCATTGAGGGAGCCTCATTAACAGCGTTCTGCACTAACTGTAGTTTCCGAGTCAGCGTCAAGGGTAGCCCCATGTAGAGAGCATTACAGTGGTCTATTCTTGAGGTGACCATAGCATAGATCACCATTGCTAAGTCATTGTGCTCCAGAAAAGGAGCCAGCTGCCGCACCCGGTGAAAATGAAAAAAGGCGGATCTAATAGTGGCTGCTACCTGGGCCTCCATCGTAAGGGAGGACTCAAGGAGCACGCCCAAGCTCTTGACCTTAGGGGCCGGTATCAATGGCACCCTGTCTAGAGCCGGCAGATACTGATGAGACAGGAATGTAGCAGACTACTCTGATCTGCACACAATGAAATCCCTTGCAGTAAGAGAAGAAAAAAATTAAAAGCACTAAATACTGTACAGGAAGGCATTATGTAGACTAAATAAATGTTATCACTTCAGAAATTCTCTGTATGATCAGAAATATACTACTACTTTAAGAAAGTGTCCCAGACCAATTTTTGAGCATATATAGAAAAAGCAAATGTTGTTAAATTAATTGCAAAATTAATTTGCTGAACAGAAGGGGCCACAGGCTCTGGCAAAAGAAATATAAGTCAATAATTCAGCATGCTAAAAGAAATTTTGAAGAAAAAGAGTTGGTTTTATACCCTGCTCTTCACTACCCAAAGAAGTCTCAGAGTGGCTTATAATCGCCTTACCTCCCTCTTCCTACAACAGACACCCTGTGAAGTAGGTCAAGCTGAGAGAGTTCTGAGAGAAATGTGACTGACCCAAGGTCACCCAGCTGGCTTCATGTGGAGAATCAAACCCAGTTCTCCAGATTAGAGTCTGCCGCTCTTAACCACTAAGCCACACTGGCTAAAAAACATCAAGACAAACAACAAGCATTTTAAAAATATATCCAAGCAGGAAATCAGCTAGAGAAGCAGTTGGGCCTTTGGATGACAAATAAACTTATTGCTAAAGAAAGCTCGGGAGAATGTTTTTGCCTCTGTTTTCACTGTGGAAAGTGTGGGGTATGTACCCATGCCACAGCAACTATTTTCAAGAATGCAGTCTGAAGAACGGAGTCAAATTGAGGTGATGAGATAAGAAGTTAACCTACTGGGGGAATTTTTAAAAAGTCACCTAGTCCTGATGGCATACACCTGAAAGGTACTCAAATGTGAGATCTACTAACATACATCTGTAATCTATGACTAAATTCAGCTGCTATACCAGAAGACTGGAAAGTAGCAAAAGTTGCACCAATTTTTAAAAAGAGGTCCAGAGGGGAACCAGAAAATTACAAATGAATTAACCCAGTAAACATTATATCTGCAGACTTTCCAAAGTCTTTTACCTCACCAGAAACTCCTGAGTAAACTTAGCAGTCATGGGATAAGAGGATGGGTTCTCTTATGGATTTAAAACTGGTTAAATGACAGGAAGCAAAGAGTAAGAAGCAATAGACAGTTCTCACACTGGAGGTCTCATAACCAGTGGGGTCTCGTAAGGATTAGTATTGGGGCTGGTACTATTTAATTTGTTCACAGATGATCTGAAACTGGAGTGAGTAGTGTAGGAGCCTAGTTTGCAGATGACACAAAATTATTCAGGGTACTGAAAACCAAGGCTGACTATGAAGAGCTCCATGAGGACCTCCACAAACTGGGTGGAGTGAGCGACAATGTGGCAAATGGAAGTTCAGTGCTGGTAAGTATAAGGTGACAGACTTTGGGACAAGAAAATCCCAACTTCAAGTATAGGCTATCGAGGTCTGAACTTGCTGAGACTGAGGGAAAAGCTCTCAGGGTCATAGGGGAAAGCTCAATGGAAATGTCCACCCAGTGTGCTGCAGCAGTGAAAAAGACAAATTCTAGGTTAGGGATCATTAGGAAAGGGATTGAATATCAAATGGCCGATATGATAATGCTCCTGTATAGATCTATGGTGCAGCCTCATTTAGAATACTGTGTACAGTTCTAGTCACTGTATCTCAAAAAGGACATCTCAGAGCTGAGAAAAGTGCAGAAGAGGGCAACCAATATGATCAGGGGGTTGGAACACCTTCTCTTTGAGGAAAAGCTGAAGAGTCTGGGACTTTTCAATTTAGAAAAGAGATACTTGTGGGGGGGGGAGGACATGATAGAGGTTCATAAAATTATGCAAGGGAGTTGACAAAGAGAAATTATTCTCTCTCTGCCAAAATACTAGAACTCGAGGGCATCCAACGAAGCTGATGGACAATATACTCAGGATAGATGAAACACAAAAGGAAATACTTTACTCAGAGAGTGATTAAAATGTGGAATTCACTGTCACAGCATGTAATGATAGCCATAGAACAGACAGTTTTAAAAGGGGATTAGATAGATTCATGAAGGAGAGATCTATCAGTGGCTACTAGCCATGGTGACTGAGGGGAACCTCCACATTCAGAATATGATGTGTAATTATGATTTGTAAACCTCTTCTTTGATATACCTGGCACATTGAATATTGTATGGCAACAGTTTAAATGTAATTGTAATCCATGTGATACTAATGAATGAATTCTGATGATCATAGCAAATGGTGTATGATTAGTGCACATGAACAGTTCCTTTGGTCTACTACATATTAAGTTACCGTTACTCCTCTACTGTTAATATAGTCACTGGGTCAGACAGGATGCTGGATTAGATGGACCACTGGTCTGATCCAGCAGGGCTCTTTTTATGTTCTTAAATAAAAAAACATATTCAACAAGCACAGGGTTGCAGCCTGAAGTTTTTGATTTGTATTGATTTAAGGTATGTCCACCATGAAGAGAACAATCCTACTTTCATTACAAAGTTTTGAATGTTTTTCCCCCTCCAAGGACTATTTTTAAGGAAAAGAATTTTAAAGAAAAGAAAAGAGCAAATGGAAAGTCAGTATAAAGCAGGGATCCCCAGTATGGTTCCTGTGGGTACCATGGCACTTGCCAACGCCTTTCCTGGCATTCATCAAGTGTTTTTATAAAGTGGGCATGGCTGGGTGCGGCTTTTGCCCTGCAGAGCTTCTGACTGACCACTGAAAGTCTCATTGGCTGTGCAGATATTTTAAAATTTACTTCAGCAGCAGCAGCCACCAACACAACACAAGGATTTTCACTTTGTGACTGAAGGTACATGCAATAAAATATTGTTAAACAATATGTTCATTTTTAAAAGCTTGCTGTTAAACAGAACTTCTGCCCGAAATGTTGAAGAATTATTATCAGAGTTATGCTTGATCCCACTCCCAAACACCTTGTCAGAACTCTGAAGATGCCCACAGGACTAAAAAGGTTGGAGACTCCTCACATAGAATAAAATATAGAAAGAAGATAAAACAAAAGGCACACAGCAATGGGTATTTGTTCATGACTTAGAGTTTCAAATATGTTTCTTATATGCTTGAGAAAGAAAGGCCTTGTCAATTAAAATAGAAATGAGTGTAAATGGTGGTAACAAGGGGTGTGCAAAACCCCCCAGTATTTTGGGGGGTTGGGTATATTAAACCTCAAAAATATTGGTATTTCCCAATATTCCTTAATCCCAATACTGCTATGGTATTTGGATTCAGGAAATATTCAGGAAAACCAAATTTTTGGGGCTCCATTATGCCCTATGGGGACCATAACTTTCAATGCTGGGGGGAACACATTAAAAAAGACAGCAAAATCTTTAAATGCTTTTCACTCATTGAGTCTCTTTAAATGGCTTCTCCAAGCCATGCCACCGCTACTATAATGGCATCACAACTTGGTGAGTGAACTAGTCAGACTAGTCAGAGAGGTCTCTTTAAATGCCTTCTGAATTCACTTTCTGAGTTACACCACCACAGCATGACTCAGCAAGTGAAACTGTAATCTGGTCTTTTTAAGTGAAACCATGGTCTCCTTAAATGCCTTCTCATAGCTGAGCCTGAATAAAAGCCAAATAATATTGGTTTTATTTGGACTCAGCTATATCGGGGGTGGGTGGGTAATCTGAACACACACCCCTAGTGGAAACGTTAATATATAATTTGTGTGCTCCACGGTGAACAGCTTCAAAGAAATAATACAGAATGTTAAGCTCAAGGCACCAGTTTCTACTTTACCTCTTGCTTATCTTTTTTAGCCTTACTGAGATCACCTTCCATTTGTGTTTGTATAGTGCTGATCTTCTGCTGCAGCTCCATCAGATTCCTGTCACAGACACTTTCAATCTCTTCTTTTTCCTTGGCTACACGATCCAACACCATCTGCAATTCTGTACAGTGTCGCTCTCGTTCACTTTCCTAATAACAGTTCAAAGGAATATGTAGACAAGAAATCCTACCTTTAAACCACTAAAGTCATTCTTCTGCCTCACAGACAGGAATGTTACTTTACAAAGTACAAATAATTGATTTCACCCAGTTTAAGGCATTTTTGCACTTCAACTAACTATCCTATGCTAGCATAACTCCAATTTATAAAGGCACAGACATATTGGCTTCCACACATTGACAATTCTCCATATAACTCCCCTTGACAGTTTTGAATTCAAAGACATTTTGCAGCTACAATGGAATATGCACACAGAATTTTCCCTGTAGTTCCCTTGCCTCAGCCCCCCTCCCACCATGCCCACCAGTGGAGTGCTGTCTTAGGCTTTATTTATTTTTTAAAAGCAAGGATTGCTAGATCTCTATAGCACAATATTATAATGATATATTGCCAAAATCTATTTCTTTCTTTGAATTTCCACCTGTAATTTTTTAAAAAAGTATCTAGCCCTTTTTGTTCTGGAAATATAAGGAGCTCTTTGCTGAAGGTGAAGACTGGGGTGCCTGCTTTCCTCTGCAAAGGCAAGGGTCCAGTAAGAATGGTCCAACCCGAGAGACTGATGGATACATGCTCCACATGGAACTGCCTTTAAAGATGTCTAGGAAACTTCAATTGGTATGAAATGTGACAGCAAAACTCCTGCTTGGAGTCAGCTACTTGGAACTTCCTAAATTCTAGTTCTTCACTAACCAGTATACAGTGGTTTACTTAAAGTCATCTAGCATGTTCATAGTAGAGATTAAGTTTTAATTGAGGATGTCCCACAAAATTCAATAAGCTGCATGAAAAAAGGTGCCTAAACCCTTCAATGTTTCATAGAGAAATTTATAATCATCATAAGTTAGTCTTTGGATAAATGGAAAGGGGAAATCCACCAGATATTGAGTAAGGATGCAAGAATGAAAGACTGGTAGCATTATTAATACCTGACACAACAGTTTAATGAGAAATGATTGTTGGATAAATTTGGAATGTTTAAATCCTTTGATTAAAGAACTGGAATTGAGCATAGAAGTAAAAAAAGCTGAGCAGAAATTTTTCTAGAGGGATGTTTACCAACTCTTGAAAGACCGCATTCATTTCCTCCTTATGGACAGTTTGAAAGTGGCTGAGGGTTTCTTGATACTTCAGCTCTGCCTCCAACAGTTGTTCAGCTTTGTCCCTTCTTTCTTGCTCAACTTTGGCCTTCTCCGCTTCCAGTTCAATGCAAAGGCATTTCACCTCTCCTGAGGAAGTTACAAGAGGTTTCATTTAAAACATTTTTATGTTGCCTTTCTACCCTGCTTAGGGTCTCCAAGGCAGCAGACACTAAAAATATTAAAATATGCTTTAAAATACATTTATAAAAAATTAAAAACACTGAAAATACAAATATATAAACAAGAAGGAAGATCAGTGTGTGTGGTGGGGAACAGGGAAGTTTTCCTCTGCTGGAAGAAGATAATGATAGAAGAGGACAGATGAATTTCCCTGGGTAGGGAATTTCATTGTTTTGATTATCATGACCAGAAAGGCCGTCTTTCAGGTTGCATCTATCTAGCCTCAGATGGCAGGGGTGCCCAATGCAGATGATTGCAGTCATTGGGCAGGTTCATATGGGAGTATGAAGTCCAAAAGATATGCTGTTCCTGAGCCATAAAGGACTTCAAAGGTCAACAGCAGCAAATTGAATAGGGTCTGGAAGCAAACTGGGAACCAGCATAGGTGGAAGAAGTCTGGAATGATACAGTGCCTATGAAATACTTTAATCTAAAGCTGTATTAAGAGCCCCGTGGTGCAGAGTGGTAAAGCAGCAGGACTGCAGTCCTAAGCTCTGCTCATGACCTGAGTTCGATCTCAGCAGAAGCTGGATTCAAGTAGCCGCTCCAGGTTGACTCAGCCTTCCATCCTTCTGAGGTCAGTAAAATGAGTACCCAGCTTGCTGAGGGGGGAAGTGTAGATGACTGGGGAAGGCAATGGCAAACCACCCTGTAAAAAGTCTGCCATGAAAATGCTGTGAAAGCGGAAATGACCGGTGCTTGCACAGGGGACTACCTTTTTTAAAAAAAAAGATGTATTACACCTGACTGGAGGAAAAGGTGGCTAATCAAGGTTTCTGTCCCTAAAAAGAGGAAGGCATATACTTCTTCCTCATAAAGATTGGCGGTCTCTGCAAATGCCTCTCACCTTGTATTACTTCCTTAGCCTGGCTGATTGTCTGAACTTGGATTTCCAGTTGACCCTTGGTAACTTCTAGCTGGGACACTTGCTGCTGAGCCTGAAAGAGGCTTAATTCCAGAAGTTCCTTCGCTGATCTATAGAATACAAATACAGAGGTTATATCTTTTTATATCCTTTAATCTTTTGCTTCTGGCAAAGGAGGATCTTATTCCAACAAAGCCAATTTTAATCTGAAAGTGCTATCAGAAAACTAAGTTATATACCAGCACAGTTATAGGCTAAGAAACTACATATTGCATAAGCAGATCTGTGACTGACTGAGTGATGCTTTAATATTTTTACTAAATGCTGCAGTTATGAACTGATAGTTTTATTTTTCTAAATGTAGAAGTTTTGGAATTTCCCTTAAAAGGGCTTTCCAGTTAGATTAGTTAAACTTCCCATTGCAGCATTTAGTGAAAAAAAAAACGTGGGATCCATTACCCACAGATCTCCAGACTAACATACAGTCTGGCCCTAAATATAAAGAAAACATATAGAAAACAAAAACATGTAGTTACCTATTCATATAGTTACCTATTTGTCACGCTGATAAAAAGCCCCAACATCAGAAGAGACACCAAATTAATTACAAATTATGAAGATCTGTGGGAAAAATATCTATCATATTATGTGCAGCATTTTTAGTCATACTTTGAGCATTTTACTGGCTATGTATCTGCTGAGTTACTTCCACATGTGCAGAACCAGTCTTGCCACCTGCATATTAAATCACTGTCGTAGAGGTTGCAGATCAGTTTCAAAGACCCTGAGGGAAAATCCTCTCTCAAGGTCCAGAACTACTATGATCACATTCAACAATTACTGTAATAAACAAGGGTCTTCCACACCTCAAAAAAATCCTCTCACCTGATCTCTGCCACCTGTTCTGTAACAGTCCGTCTCTCCCGCTCAACAGTCTCTAGTCGGACTTCCAATGCTGCTTTCTCATGCATTAGTGATTTCTTTTCTTTAGAAACTTTAGCCAGCACCTCCTGAAGATGATTTGACTCCTGATGTGCTTGTTCCAAATCAGTTCTAGATGTTTCCCGCTGGTGATGAACCTAGAAAAAATGAAGAGAAAAATTATTTTCTAGCACAAACTTTACTTGTGTCACTAATGAAAGCAACGCAACACATTGCAAGAGTAAAAAGGCAGTCCCAAACAGATCTCGTATCTCTTGCAGAATAACAAGGCATTTCCATGGCATGTGTGACTACTAAAATTATTATGCAATAGATATAGGGCCAGATGGACTTTAATGAACAGATAAACATTAATGTACCAAAAACATTACATACAAAGAACAGAAGCAAATACGAAATTTATATTTGTCTTAACGTTACAGTGCATGGTGCTCCACCAGCAGCTGCAAGTGGATGAGTGGGGAATCAAACCTGGTTTTCCCAGATAAAGAGTCCACACGCTTAACCACTACACCAAACTGGGCGACAATGTGGCAAATGAGGCTCAAAGTCAGCAAATACAAAGTAATGCATATCGGAGTCAAAAATCCTAACTATAAATACATGTTGATGGGGTTCAAACTGGCAGAGATTGACCAGGAGTTGTTTTAGATAGCTCACTGAAACTGTCAACCCAGTATGTGATGGCAATAAAAAAGGCAAATGCTGTGCTGGGGATTGTTAGGAATAGAATTGAAAACAAATCAGGCAGTATCTTAATGCCCTGTAAATTGATGATGCAGCCTTGTTTAGAATATTGTGGACTATTCTGGTCACCACACCTCAAAAACATATTACAGCATTTGAAAAAGTGTAGAAAAGGGCAACGAAAATTATTAAGGGGATGGAATGCTTTCCTCATGAAAAAAAGGTTAAAGACATTACGGGCCTTTAGCTTGGAGAAACAATGACTGAGGGGTGACATGACAGAGGTTTATAAAATTATGCAGGGACAGAGAAGAGAAAGAAGCACTTTTCTCCCAATACAAGAACTTGTGGGTACTCAATGAAATTAATTAGCAGTAGGTTTAGAACAGATAAAAAGAAGTACTTCTTCACCAAAAGAGTAATTAACACATGGAAGTCACTGCTACAGGAAGTGGTGGCAGCTACAAGCACAGACAGCTTCAAAAGGGGATTAGATATAAATATGCAGCAGAGGTCATCAGTGGCTATTAGCTGTAAGGTATAGCTGGAACATGGGGTAGTGATGTTCTGTATTCTTGGGGGGGTTTTGGGGGGGAGGGCAACACCAGGAGATCTTCTGGAGTCTGGCCCTGCTGGTGGATCTTCTAATGGCACCTGGTTTTTAGCCACCATGTGACACAATGTTGGACTGGATGGGCCATTGGCCTGATCCAACATGGCTTTTCTTAGGAGAAGATGACGGCATTGGATTTATATTCCGCCCTCCACTCAGAGTCTCAGAGCGGCTCACAATCTCCTTTATCTTCCTCCCCCACAACAGACACCCTGTGAGGTGGGTGCAGCTGAGAGGACTCTCACAGCAGCTGCCCTTTCAAGGACAACCTCTGCCAGAGCTAATGACCCGAGGCCATTCCAGCAGGTGCAAGTGGAGGAGTGGGGAATCAAACCCGGTTCTCCCAGATAAAGAGTCCACACACTTAACCACTACACCAAACTGGTCTTATGTATATTATGTTCTTATGTATACTATAGCCGGGAAGCGCAGGTTCTGGTTCTAAAGTCATGTTATTATAATATCCCTGGTGGTTAGTTTGTCTGGGGCCAAATATAAGACTAATGAAAACACCTAAGTTCTAAGCAGCACTACTAGAAAAATTCTATCATCCAGCAACACTGAATGTGTTCTAAAAGCACATTTCTATAAGTGTCTATATAGGGATAGCAACAATGTCCTTTCATACACACCTGACTGAGCTCTTCATGTCTCTCTTTCTGTTCAGCTCTCAAAGCTCTCAACTCCTCTTGTAAATTTTCTTGGATCATCTCAGCCTTATGTAACAACTGCTCCAATTGCATCTTTTCTGAATGTAGTTCTTCATTTGCTTTTTCAGTCTTATTGAGCTGCTTCTGTGAAGACATCCTAATTCCCTCTAGTTTATCCACCTTCGTCAATAGAGATTGGTTTTCTTGCTCCAACTGCATACAAAGAAAAGGTGGCAGCAGCCAATTATTGTGAAATCTTTCTGTGAGCAGCTCCACCCCCATCTGAAGAAAACAGATTTTATATTTACCCAGTCCATACATTCACTTCCAACATCTAATGGACATTCAGTAAAAATATTTATTTGGGAACAATCTTACCTTCAGAAGAAGTTGATTTAAATCCACTTTGTCCAGTGCTAGAGATTCATTAAGGGCGCTCATCTTTGCAGTCACATCACGAAGATCAGCAGCTTCTGCTTTCAGTTTATTTTGTGCCATGGTAAAATCTGCAATTGATTGTTCAGCCTAGGAAAGCAAAGGGGAAACAACTATATGACAACATTTTGGTAAATGGCTTGGATTTGAAGGACCACAGCTGAAGTTCCATTTATATTCATGTTCTTCTGCTCTTCCCACTACAATGTCAAATATCCCCAATACCCCATCCCAAATCGTTGGTGTAAACATCCAGAAGAACAACAGAACAGAACACGCAGTCAGGCAAAAGCAGTTGTAGCTGGGACAGGTGTATAAATGGGGAAGGGATCTGCATCCTTTCCTTACAAAAGAGCAAGTACTTTCCATTTGTGCAAAAAGCTCTTTAGATCTAAGCCTATTTTTTAGGCCACTCTTCTTTTTTTACTATTTATGCCAATGCCTCCCTATGATCTAGAATTGCCATGTATTGTCTTACAGAAAATATGAACTAATATTGATCAGAGATACAGTTTTCTAGTTATAAACCACCAGTGTCTGAAACTGCAATCTGAGGCCCTTTCCAGCTTTATGAGGCTTCACTTTTTTGTCCCTCTAATCTTCCATGATGCCCTCTATATTTCTGCTACTACTTTTCCTTCTGTTATAGTAAGGATCTCTTCTTCTCTCAGCCACTATATCACACTAGTGTTAGCAGACAGTCACTCAGCCTCAGTGCACCATTCAAAATGCTGCAATACAAAACAGTAGGGGGCATTAGGGTTGCCAGCTCTAGGTTAGGAAATATCTGGACATTTGGGGGCAAAGCCTGAGGAAGGCAGGGATTGGGGAAAGGGAGGGATTTCAGTGGGTTATAATACCACAGACTCCACCTTCCAAAGCTACCATTTTCTCCAGGTGAACTGATCTCTACTGCCTGGAGATCAGCTGAAATCCCAGGAAATCTCCAGCCACCATCTGGAGGTTTGTAAATATGAGAGATCACAGGACAATATCAAAAAGCAACAACAATATAACCGTGATATAATAATTATTATTTTGTTTAGTCTTAACAAAACTCCTTTTGTAAAAGATGAAGAAGTTTCACAAAGACTGAACAAAATAATAAATAATTACTATGTCATGGTTGTATTGTTGTTGCTTTCCCATCTTCTGGAGGGTAGCAACCCTAGGGGGCATACATATAGTTTCTCCATAACAGACAGAGTTCCACACCAGTCTTCAACAAGCTTTACTGTGCCAAGGAAAAGATAACTGGTTAAGTGATGTCAGAGCAACATGGTTATGTGACAGAGGACTGATTTTGCATTTTCTTCTCTGTGTGGCATGCATTTAACCCACATAAAGGTGTGACAGGCCCCCGAATAAGTAAAATTAAAAGCTGGGAACCCTACCTCAGAACTACATGGCTTTTGAGAACATCCCAGTGTCAGTCTGAGGTGAATTTTTAAATATAAATTCAGCAATAGGATCTCACAAGAAAATGTAGATGTAAATATACCTGCTCCAGTGCCAAAGCAAGTTCATGCTTTTCTTGCTTCACAAGCTCTCCATCAAGCTGAGATTTTTCCAGTGCTTCTCCCTTGGCCACCAACTCATTCTTTAATAATGAATGCCTTTCTTCAAGGGTATTTAAATGTTTCTGACTGGACAGGGGGAAAAAAACACGCTTTCTTTTAAACAAGCGAGGGGGGGGGTAGAGCAAGATGAGTAACTTCTAAGTGCTGACTGCTATCAGAAGAGGGTGCTCTTTCACAGAACAAAGTTAAATTCATTAAGCCTGTTTATTAGTGCTAGGAAGAGGGACAGAACTTCCAAACCCTCCTCCCCAAATTAACACCATTAAGGAAGAGAAACACTGCTACAGAGGATAATCTATAAATAATCTGTTTTGCTTCAGATTATTTATAGTCTGCCTTTCTTGCTGGGATCCGAGGCAGATTACAAAATTTACAATAGTACAACAGGAACAGTGTAAGACACACAATAAACAGTGTAAGGCTGTGACACTCACTCAGTGGCTCAGGAGCCACTTGTGGCTTTTCTGAGCACAATTCCCCAATTAGTATCCATCCCATGTTCCAGGAAAGTGAGCATGGCCACTGATCCTTATGGTTGGCAAGTGGTTCCTACCGTGAAACAGCTGCTGTCAGCAGGCACCCAGGAAAAGAGCAGGCTGGCCACATGGAGGTGGTGATAGTTTTACTCCCCTTTCTCCAAGGCCACCTTGCTCTCTTCTCTCTTGGCAATGCTGGGCCTTGTGCTGAGGGGAGAGACAGAAGCCTTCACCTCATGTTGGAAACACAACAGTTAGCTAAGGTTTAATAGTGATGGGGAGGGACAACCCTATATGTTCAGAGGAACTCTGGTAATTTAAAAAGTTATAGTTATTCATTTAATACTAATAGTTATACATTTTATTATGATGAATTTGTTCAGTGGGGTGCCATGTGTCTCTTTTTGTTGACAGGAACTGTAAATGTAGTTCTTCATGTGATATGGATATTTAGCAGTCAGACTCCTCTTCCTACAGGGACAATTTAGAGAGACAGACATACCTTCATACAATATCACCTAAAAAATCATAAATGTAAGAAACTGCTTGCCATAAAATGACACAAAATGGATGCCAGTCAAAGACAAGCCTGGGAAAATATTTTTGAATGTGAGTCAAACTGACTGACTAGTGGCCGCCTCCATGCCCCAGGAAAGGAAAGGTCCCCTGTGCAAGCACCAGTCGTTTCTGCCTCTGGGGTGACGCTGCTTTCACAACGTTTTCACAGCAGACCTTTTTACGGGGTGGTTTGCCATTGCCTTCCCCAGTCATTACACTTTCCCCCCAGCAAGCTGGGTACTCATTTTACCGACCTTGGAAGGATGGAAGGTTGCGTCAACCTCTATCAGGCTACCTGAACCAGCTTCCGCTGGAATTGAACTCAGGTCGTGAGCAGAGCGCACTGACTGAAGTACTGCAGCTTTACCACTCTGCGCCATGGGGCTCCCTTTAATGCCCCAGAGAGACACATAATTTAGGACACTGGGTTTCCCAAGAACATCCTGCCTTACCTTGAACTAATCTCATTAAGACCCAGCCTCCCTTCCTCATGCATTTACCCTAATCAAGCAGCATTTTACACTATTCACAAAACCTGGTGGCTTTTCCAGTCCAGCACTTAAAGGGTCATCAAAAACCATTTTCACCTATAGTCCACCTTAGATAAGTTCATCAAGCCTCTCCCAAATCATTGTTCACCTCCAAAAAGCCTATGAAGATACTGTTTTGGAGGCAAACATGTCAGATTGCCCCAGGCAGCATTCTGCCCTAGACCCTCAATACCTAGCCACCAGCACAGTTGTCTGCGTGTGTTCTCACAGTAATATCTCACACCTCCAAATCAGTTTGGGTCCTCTCTGCTTCAATCCGTAAAATGCTGGTCATTTCACTGCTGCCTCCACAGACATTCCTCTTTGAGACTGCTAACTGTATAGCCTTCCCCAAAATTGTTCTCTCCCGCTCCTTCCTAATTTCCTCTTAGCTAGCTTGCATATTTTAAATGTCTGTGTATGTGTTTTGCTAATGTCTATTTCTTTTTTAACAAAAACCTTATCAGTTAAACTTCAGCCTGGTTTGAGAGTTCTCTTAAGGGAAAAATCCGCATACACATAGATGGAGAATCCCAGTTACCTCCTCTCCTTCTGTCTCCTTAAGCTAATTCCCCCAATCAAACATGGAGTATCACTGGTATAAAGCTACATCATCATTCCCATCATTGAAGCTATGTAGTAAAAGAGCATGAAGCACTGAAACATATCCCCCGCATTTAAAAAGGTTACAAAATGTGATAGATGGTTAGTTGGAGTGCTCACCACTAACTACATCAGAAATTGCATAGTCAACAGAGACCTGTTATTTGGATAACAACCTGTGGAAGCTTACATGTACTCTTTGTCTCGCAGCACCCTTTCCATTTCCTGCAGCTTGTCTTCTTTCTCCCTGTCCTCTGCATCGCTTTTCAGCTGCAGCTGAGTGTTGCTTTGGCGTAAGTGCTGGGCCTCTTCTTTCAGGATTTCCAGTTGCTGTTGCAGTTCTTCACTGGACTTCTCCAAGGTTGCATGGCCACTGTAAAGCAGCAAATGTCAGTTAGAAGAGGTGAAAAAAAGCATGCATAAAAGTTTAGTCACAGTTTAAGTAGCTATAAAATGAAATAATGACTCAACATCAAAAGCAAGATGTGCTGCACGAAAAGCAAATTTACTACTACAAAGGAAATAACTTAATTTACAACAAATGCATCTGTAGACAATGCTGGAAGCATTTACATGGCTGACCTGTGCAGAGTCTCCACCACAGACTGGAATTGTTGAAGTTGGACAGTGAGTGTGTCTTGTTCTCCTTCTAGTTGCTGGACCCTCTGTCTTAGGAATTTACATTGCTCTTTCAGCTGCTGTCGTTGTTTTTCCAGAGAGCTAACAGAATTTTGACTGGTTAAGAGCTCATGTTTTAGATGCTGCAAGAAAAAAAAAAGACAAAACCTAGTGGCAAGAAAGCAGTGGGAGACAGGAGCAGCTGGAGACTCAAGGGATATTTAGACCAAGAGAGAGCTAGTTGTGAATAAGGCATAAGAAATATACCTGTGGGAAGAGGGAGGGAGTAGCTTAGAAAACAGTCTACAAAGGAACGAATGCCAGAAAGCCTGAGGAAACTAGAAAACAGGTCTGTGAGGGTGGGGGAGATTTAGGAGGCAGAAAATCATAGACAGAGCAATTCAATGGAAGGTGCAAAGCAGACATTTATTACTGGCAGTATGAAAATCTTATCTGCAAGACAGCATCTGAATTTCCCTTACCTGCATCTTATTGCTTCTCTTAGTCAGCACATCATGCACAAAAGTGATAGCACCCTCTGGGTCACAGGCATTCATCTGCAAGAAACTGCAGGGATCAGGATAGTTCTCCACTTCTGGGTTGCCAATTGTTGAGTTGTTGTCACTGATTACCACCTGAAATCCAAGACAAGTTAGTCTCTCAGTAAACAAAATGCTGGGTTGGGTCCAACAGTACATTTCCACAGGCAGGAGGGACCTCCAGGAGCTGGATTTCAGGGGATATTTCTAGCTGCAGCAGAAAGGAGAGTCACAAAAATCTCATTCCCTGAGTAGTAGTCTTTATAGCCAAGGAAATGTGACCCTGCATCCACCCCACTGATTTTACCCACTTACCTATCAGCTCTTGAGAAATGAAAGGAACATTTTTTCTGGTGGACAGTGCATTTCTAGAATGGGAAATTATGCTAACATAGCAGCACAGATACCATACCCCCAAGCATGCCCTTCTGGTCAAATGGAAAACAAGTGTTCTAAGGTAGCTACACTCTTCATCTAAGTTGGTTTCACATTTTTAATGATGCATTTTTATCCTCTCTACCAAGGCTTCACAGAGTAAGTCTTTGTGAATGTATCATACAGTACCTTAGTGACTGCATGTGCAAGTTTCCTGTTGTCTTCCGGACAAAACGTAAGGGGATCGTTTTCACTCATGAAGTCCTAAAATAGGTCTGACAGTCTCTTGAACATACCCTTTTAATTAGATCTGACTCACTGACTGAGAAAAGCTGACTAGTTTCCTTTATGGGTGCCAAATCAGAACAGTAAGAGCACACAGGGACTTGGATTCCAGCTGGATTCCTTTGTGCATAAGGGAGAGGATATTTCCACCAATTCTCTCTTTGACTTGCCCACCCAAGCTATTCTGGGGGAGTCTCCCATCCCACATGAGTAGCATTTCAAGGGCCATCTGAAGCTGTTGCAGGAATGGGGAAATAAGTGAAATCTGTCCACCCTCTTGTAACCATGGAAATCTAGATGGGAACCATCCTGGAGAATAGAGTTATTTGACAACTGCAGCCTCTTCTTAAGATGATGCATATTTCAGAAATGCTGTACACTTTTCTTTTGTGCATAATTGGGATTAAAGTAGAAGGATCTGCATTCTTAATATATGATACAATTTAGCTGATGGTTTTAATTTACTATCATAAAAAGTTAATAGGCCAGATACTAATATTATTTCAGTTTTATCTTGTGCTGCTGCAGTATTAAGTGAACAAATCACTACCTAATGAGAAAGATAGATAAAACTGCATACTCAAGTGAAATGAAACAACTGGCCATAATTCTTCTGGGAAAACACAAGAGCAGGATAATACACATAAAAGATTTCAGTAATTCCTACTTTAATTATTTCTTTTATTGCATGTTGAAGGGAAAGGATCTCTTCATTTGTATCTTTGATCAATGAGTGTTCATATTCTAGCTCCAAACGATTAGCCTCCTAGAAAAAGAATAAAGGGTGATAAGAAGAAACCTGTTATCTTTTTTTCCATAATTGCCTGTCTTTTAAACACTTTACAAGTTTTCGAATATTGATTTAACAGATACACTGAATGACAATGTCATGCTAACAGACCATTTCTGTGAGTCTAATTCCTCATCAGTCAGAATATGCCAGATATAATATACTTTAACCCATAGAGTCAAGTTTAAAGCTGCCCAAATCCAAAGATTTATCATCAATAAGTTGGTTTAAATTTAGCATAGTCATATGCTTTATATCTGTATGAATCAGTATTCCAAGATAAGTAATGACATCTGGGCAGTGGGCACTAGCACAAATGTCCATAGTCAAATACACTCTGTGTACCGTTCCAAATGCTTCAATACAAAACAGTAGGGGGCATTAGGGTTGCCAGCTCTAGGTTAGGAAATATCTGGACATTTGGGGGGCAAAGCCTGAGGAAGTGCTCACTGCCCAGACGTCATTACTTATCTTGGATTTGAGTCAAGCTTTAAACTTGACTCTATGGGTTAAAGTATATTATATCTGGCATATTTTTAGTGGAAGGTTTGCACAGCTAAGGAGATATTTTCATTAAATCAGCTGACAGATTATGAGGATGAGTTTTTATCATTATCATATGGCCCTTTGGCATTAAGTGTATTCTTCTGGATCACTTGGCTGGGTTTCTGAGGTACCATGTTCCAGTGTTTCAGTTCCTACTTAACTAATCTTTTCCAAAAGGTGGAGCTGAAAAAAAGTTTTGTTCAGTGCCATGCCAGAATGTTCCTCAAGGTTCACTTCTTTCCCCCATAGCTGTTTAACCTCTACATGAAACTGCTGGGAGAGGTCATCCAGAGTTATGTTGTGAAATGGTGTCATCAATATGCAGGCAACATTAACCTCTCTGCCCTTTCCACCCAAGTCAGGTGTGGCCATGGATATTCTAGATCCATGTTTGATTATAATAATGGTCTGAATGAGGGTCAGTAAATCTGAAATATAATGCAGATAAGAAGAGGAAACGTGTGTGAAACTGGTGGTGACTGTAGAACTGGAAGATAAAGCCTCATCCAGAATAGGCCAGCTCCCTCAAAATGAGCAGGTTCACAGGCTGAAGATGCTGTTAGATCCACATATATAGCTAGACACAGAGATTTCATCTGTAGTAAGTAGCGCCCTTAACCAGCTTCAGCATATTTGCCACCTGTGTTTCTGCCCTGAGAATGGAAATTTAGCCACAGTGACCCTCACTTCTCACCTCTAGGTTTGATTACTGTAATGTGCTCTATGTGGGGCTGCCCCAGAAGATGGTTTGGAAATTTCAGTTAATCCAAAATGCCAAGGCTGTTTCTGTTTTTGCATAACAGAGCCAATGGAATGTTTTCTTAGACACAATGCTGACGCACCAGAATCTCCACTGTATCTCCAAGAGCCTTCACTGTCTTCTCCTTCTCTTCATTCTGCTTTTGAGACTGCTCAAGTAATGCAGTAAGCTCCATCACCCTGGGAAAACAACAGCAGCATTTACAGCACACCTGTTTTTCACTAAAACTGGTGAAAATTTGCATAGCATTTCAGCCTGACACAATAGAAGACAATGATCTCTGAACACACTTTCAGTTATATGAGAACTTCAGTTTCTTAGCAACATCCTATTATTGAATCAATGTGTTCCAGATTGTTCTTTTTATCAAATTTATCATAAAAAATATTAAATTACCTATGCAGAGCAGGATGAGAAACTCTATCTGATCATGCATATGCTCTCTTAATAAAACAACCACAAATCAATACACTTAATAAAGTCATCTAAAGCCAGATTATGCTAAAAACAATCAATTTAAGATACACGCATACTCTTACTCCTACATACAATTTTCACCTGAAGGGTCTTTCAGAGGAAAATTGCATGAGGCAGAAGGACAGAATTGTATAGAGACAGGAGAGAAAGAGATTCAGACACCTGTACTTATCAACACATGATGAGATAAGATTAATTATTTGGGCTAGTAACATGCCTCTTATTAAATCTAGTACCAGATAATCAAGGTATAGGATAGTAAGCAATTATGGAGAGATTCGTCCTGTCATTCATTCTAATACCTTGGAAACAGGCATGCATTTCCTAGTCATTCATATTTGTAGCCTAGGTAGATTCTATTTTCACAACATTTTACAGCAGGGGTCTCCCAACCTTTTTTGAACCTGTGGGCATAACCACAAAATGGTGGTGGGTATAACCACAAAATGGCCAACACAGAAAGCAGAGCCAACCACAAAATGCCAGGTTATGCATAATTCTAATAGTAACTCTTCAACATTTCTGGCAGAAACTCTGTTTAACAGGTTTCCTTTTAAAATGAACATACTGTTTTAAAATATTTTCTTGAGTATACATACCACTTACCTTCAGTCACTCAGTGAAGATCCTTGTGCTGTGGTGGCAGCTACTCCTAAATCAACATTTTTAAAAATCTGCTCAGATCTCCAATAGCTAATCAGAAGCTCTCCTGGGCAAAAATGCCATCTGGCCCTGCCCACTTTGTGAACACCCAAAAAGGTGCCCATACTGGGGACCTCTATACTACACCAATTAACTCTCCCAGCCATCTATACAGGTGTAACCTGTTTGGAAAAGGCGGGATAGAAATGTGAAATAATACATAAATATAAAGGCATCAGGCATTGGAAGAAAATAACTATCTGAAGTGATTTCATGTTGTCTCAACATTAAAAAAATAAGTGGGGGAAGGTAGTTTACCTGCCCTGAAGATCCTCTTTCAGAAAGTCTCTGCTGCCAGTTGCTTGTGCTTTCTGGCAAATATCTTTTATCTGATCAGTTTTCTCAGGCTTCACATCAAATTGCTGCTGTTCGATCTGACCCTTCAGGTCAAGGTCTCTGAATCGCCTAGCCTCCCAAGACTGTTGATCAGAATTTAGGCGGAAGCAATTGACAAGTATAGTGCCAGACAGCTTTACTTGCTCAGCATGTAACTCAGACAAATCTCTGAAACAGAAGCAAACAATACAGAAGCTAGACAGCAAAAATTCTGCTTACAGAAAAATAGTAAACTTTTCCTGATATTTCTATAATCTAAAAATATTGCAGGAAAATTTCAAATCCCTAGAATCAATTTTATTGAACATATATATAGGTGGATATCATATGATCAACTGTGTTAATTCTAGAATATTGCAATCCCGGACTTCTGGTTTCGGCGACTTGTTAGGAGCGGCTTAGACCGGCGCATCCAGAGCTGCTTCTAAATCTGTCAGTGGTGGGGTCTCCCCCAAAGGGAGACTCAACTCTGGGAGCCAGGAAGGGACCTGGAAGGCAAGCAGCTTGATTAGTCGAATGGGGGTGTCAGCGACAGCTGCCCCCCGATCCCAGCTCGCTCCAACCCTTGCTGTCCTGATTGCCATTTTTAAATGGCACAGGAGTTGACTGCCGGACTTCTTCTCTTCTTCACTAAGCAATTCTGTATCAGTTGGACAAACTGCATCACTACTATGAAGGCTGTAAATTTTCGGGTTTTTTAATACTGAATCCCGAAGCATTGTTTTGACAAGCAGGAAAAGTGGAGAGCTGGGGTTGAAGCAGAACTCAGACAGAGGCAAAGGCTGAGAAAGGGAGGGGGGGACTCTCTTTCTCTTTTGAGGCTTCCAAAAGTTCCTGCCTAACCTGGTGATGTTTATAATCCCTGTATGAGAAATATGAATCACACCAATTTCTAAATATAGAAAAGACTTGATGGCTGAATTAAACTGATTTGTATTAAACTTCTTTCTGGAGAAAGATTGGGCTTTGGGAAAGCTGTTTGCAAGTACATTTATATGAGAAGGACAGCTGGTTTAAGAAGTAATTTGGAGTTTATGTTGAAGTGCTCTGAACAAATTTATGTGAGCTCCAACTAGACATTTAAATCCTTGTTGGTTTTGTATACTGGATTATAAAATATAACCGGACTGTTGGTTGAAGGAAGAATACCTGTGCAAATTTTCAAAGTGGATTATAATCTCCTGATGGTGGCTGTTATGGATATAACCTTTTAAGTTTGGTCCTATTTTTTATATGGCTTGAATATTTTTGGCTTTTTATTTTTATATTCTTTTTTCCCACTTTTCCTTTTTTCCATATCATATTTGGAGTTTTTCTTATTACTTTCTTGGGAATATCTGGTTTAATTTGTGCTGGTTTATTCTAATTTTTTCTTTTTCTTTTTCTTCTTTTTTTCTCTTGGGCTGTTTGTTTAATTTTTAATTTTTGATCTCACCTGTGGATTATAAATGCGGCATTCAGGCCTGGATTACAATTTATAATCTGAAGCAGTTGGGTGAGTTTGCTATGACTTGGATTTTATTTGAGCTATCATCATTAGAAGAGACGTCACAGATAATTGTTTCTGTTTCAGCGAGTTGAACTGTTTTGGCTAGGTGGCATTAAGGATGTTGTACTAAAAAGATTTTGTTTACTACTAGTCTTATCATTGTTTTGGGTTTGGTAAATTGTTGACAGAAGCTAGAAGCTGTTTCTTTAAAAACACTGTATAATACTGGCATTGCCTGGCAGATATTAGCTTATCTAATATAAACAGATTCCAAAACAAATCTTTAAGATGCAGTACACGGATTTTGTGGTTGTGAGTGCAATTATATTAATGATGGAAAATAAAGCTGCGAATGGCTTTAAAGAAACAACAACAAAAAAAGACAATCGAGAAGGTAAACCACCAATTCCTTCACTCAGCTCCTCATCCGGTCCAGGGAAATTTACGACCATGCAGGGAGATATAAAAGAGATGCAAAATACTCTACTAACTGCCATAGCACAGCTGACTGGTAAAGTAGATAATATAGGAGAGCAGATGGCAGAGATCAAACAAGAGCTTCTAGAGAATAGAAAACAGACAGCAGAGACCAATAAAGCCTTAAAGGCATTAGATGTCCAGGTGACAGATAATACACAAAAGGTGGAACTGGGAAAAAAACAGAACATACATGATACCAGACTCTTGTAATTGGAAATAGATAGAGCTGCCTATATGTTGAGGTTCCAAAACATATCAGAAGAGAAAAGTGAAGATTTACAGAAAATATTAAGTGAGGCCTTGAATGAAATTCTACAGGTGACTCCTCAAAGGATGGAAGAAGAGTTTGATCAAGTTAAGCGAGTGCCATCAAGCTTTACGAGATGGAATAAATTGCTCAGCGAAGTTCACCTGAAAATTACAAAAAAGGGGACCAGAGACGATATTTTAAAACAAGCAAGAGACAAACCAATGATGATAGCTGGAAATATGGTGAAAATTTTGAGATTGGTACCATGGCCAGTGAGACAAAAGAGGAGAGAATATCAAACTTTAACAAGCTTCCTGAAAGAAAGAGAAATACCCTCCATATGGCTAATGCCAGAAGGCCTTCTTTTTACTTATGAAGAGAATAGGTATAGGATAAACTCCATTTTTAAAGCTCAGAATTTTTTGGATAGAGTGAAGGAAAAAGAGGGGAAGGAAAAGAAGGATGATGAAGAGGAAGAAGAAAGCTCTGGTGAAGAAGATCCAATGAACCACAGAAATATCCGACAAGACTGCAGACTAAAAAAGATAAAAAAGATAGCGATAAGAAAAATCCATAATGGCATCAATAATTTCTATTAATGTGAATGGACTCAATTCTCCTGTTAAAAGGAGGAAGACCTTTAGATATCTGACAAAATTGGAAATGGATATAATTTGTTTACAAGAAACCCATATTTTAGCTAAAGACCAACACCTTTTAAAAAATAAGAAACTCGGCAGCTTATTTACAGCAACAGATACGAATAAAAAGAAAAGGGGAATGGCAATATATATTAAGGATAAATTTAACCCACAACTACAGTATGCTTCTGAAGATGGAAGAATCCTCTTAGTGGAAATTACGGTGTCCAACAAAAAAAATCCTACTGGCAAATATTTATGCTCTAAATGATCATCAAGAGAAATTCTTTCAAGATTTACACCTTAAGTTATCAAATTTGGAATATGTGGAATACTGCACAGTAGGAGATTTTAATGCAGTTTCTGATAGACAACTGGACAAAAAAATACATAAACATACTAAAAGCAAAAGTCTTCAATTACCAACAAGCTTTTGGAAGCTAGCAGAAGAACCGGATTTGGTTGATGTATGGAAAACAAGATACCCAAATTCGAAAGACTTTACTTATTACTCTCCCAGTCACCAAATGTAGTCAAGAATTGACATGTGTTGGCTCTCTGCAAATTTGATTAAAGATTTAGTTGCGACAGAAATCCAAACAAGAGTCATATCAGACCATAGTCCTGTAATGGTAAAGCTCAAAGGAACACGAATGAGAAGATCATGGATGTTAACCACCTCTATCCTGAAAGATGAAGATTTTCTCAAAGAATTTAAGGTTGAAATGGAATCCTTTTTCAAACAGAAAAGATGCAAGTAGTTTGGGATACTGCTAAAGCATATTTCAGGGACTTGGCAATCAGATATAGTGCAAAGAAAAAGAAAGAAAGAACTTGAAATTTTCAAAAATTAATGTTGCAAGCACCAGAAGCTGAAAAGAACTTAAAAGTGCAACCGACAAGACAGGAGTTCCAAAACAAAGTTAAAGAAACACATCAACTTAATTTATTACTCATAGAGGAGATGGAGATAAAATTGAGATATGCCAGGCAACATTTTTTGAACATGCTAATAAACCTGGAAGGTGGTTGGACTATAGAATGAGAAAAGAGAATGCCAAAAGAATAATATCGGTTTTGAAAGATGAGAATAACAAAGCGAAAGATCAAAAACAGGAGATATGTCAAATCGTGGAACAATTTTATAAAAAATTATATGAAGATAAACAAGTTCACAAAATAGATTTAGAAGAATATATTAACCAAAATAATCTCAATAAATTTACAGAACAACAAATTTTTTAAAATGAACCAATAACAATAAGGGAATTTGGAGACACAATGGCATCTCAAAAGAATGGTAAAGCCCCGGGTCCAGATGGATTGCCTGCAGAATTCCACAAAGCACAATTTGAATTTATCCTTAATGGGAAGAATAGCCTCAATAAAGATGAATATCCTGCCAAGACTACTATTTTTATTTCAAACTATCCCAGTACTCTTAAATAGCGGGTTTTTTCAAGAATTGAATAAGATGGTTTCTAAATATATTTGGCAAGGCAAAAAACCAATAATTAAACTAAAGATTCTGCAAGATTCTAAATTGAGAGCAGGTATGGGCCTTCCAGATTGGCAATTGTATTATAAAGCTTCTGTGCTCTTGTGGGTAAGAGACTGGATACTATTGAATGATAAGAGACAATTGCTGTTAGAGGGACATGATCTTAATTTGGGCTCGCATGCATACTTACAGTATCAAAGACTTGAAGGACATTCCTATTTTAAGAATCATTGGTTTCAGAAATCTTTGAATCACACTTGGTTATGGCTAAAAATGAGAATTTACCAGAAAATTCCAAGATGGGTATCCCCAGTGGAAGCATTCACTCATCCAAATCTTCTAAAACCTAACCAGAGCTATAGATATGATGACCTGTTGGGAAAAGATAATCAACTGAAAACCAGAGAAGAGTTAGAGAGCATGGACATTAAAATGAGTTGATGGTTGAGAATGCAAGTTGAATCTAGATATGCCAAGACAAGACGATAGGCTTTAACACAGAGCAATACACATTTGATAAAATCCTTCTAGGTCGTCAAGAAAAGCTAATTTCCAAATTATATGCAAACCTACTACAGATAAAGATGCAAGATGAAGTTGTAAAATATTGTATGGCCCAATGGGTGAAAAACATGGGTCATAATATTATGTTAGACGATTGGGAGAGATTGTGGAAATTCAATATTAAATTAACCAAGAAAATTTGTATAAGATGTTTTACAGATGGTATATGACTCCACAGAAGTTGTGTAAGATGTATACTAATATGCCTAACAAATGTTGGAAATGTGCTAAACAGGTGGGTTCTTTTTATCATATGTGGTGGACATGTGAGATGGTGAAGGACTATTGGAAAATGGTTCACGAATTACTACAAAAGATTATGAAGACACAGATTCAATTCAAACCAGACCTATTTTTATTGAATAAATTTCCTGAGGACTACTCTAAAGAGATGAGACATTTGTTGGCGCATATTAGCACAGCAATTTTCTACATTGTACAGAGAGTTGGACTAGATGACCCAGGTCCCGTTCAACCCTGTTTAAGGCAGACAAGAGAATCTACAGGAGTCAGCCAGCAGAAGACTGAAGAGGGACAAAGGACTAGGGAAGCAGACAAGGCCAGGCCAGACCCAGGGAAAGGGCCTATTGGGTGAATGACAAGGGGTGGATGATTGACTCCTCAAAGGAGGGCTTCACAGACAGGCTGGAGAGGAAGGAAGCAGCACAATGCCAGAGAAGGAGGCAGACCGCTGCTCCAAGGCAGGAAAGGAGGGATCTGCATTCTACCTTTCCCAATTCTGAGGCCTGATAAACTCCAACAGAGAAGGTACAACAGCAGAAAGAGGGGAGAGCAACTTCTCAGAAGGGGATACTCACAGTATAAATGACGTAAGTAAATCCTTATAGCACATAATGAAGCTATTCTTTTTTTATTCTAGGAAGCTATTCTTTTTTATTCTGAGGCTGATTCAGCTACCAATTTTTCTACCTTCTATGAACAATTCAATGTGTTACCATATAGATGAGGAATACTGTCAATAATTTAAATATATAAACCATGAATGCTGCAAAATTCAGAGCAGCTATATCTAGTACCAACATATCTAGGGAGAGGTTGCAAGTACATCAAGCCCCAACTACCAGCACAGCCCTAACACAAACTGTACAGAAAAAGAAGAGGATTTTCTCATGATGTCCACAATCACACCGTACCATCCCACTCTGCAACACACAAAACTTTAGCCACTGCAGAACACTGAGAGTTAATATCCCAGGGGACTGAAGGAAGTCAGTTCACTAGATGCACTGATTTCCCACAGAGGACAACTGTGGAGACCAGTGCAGACCCAAATTATACAGAGTAAATTTCTGCATAGCAATAGAGGTCATGTGATGTAGCTCTCTTTGTTGAGGTAATAAAAACCTGTACATGAAGTTTAGCAGTAAATAACTTTATATTTGACTAACAGAAGAACTTGTTCCTCCTCACCTGTCAATTGCTGTCTTCATCTCCAGGAAATAACGGTGTAAGGTCACCACCTGGCGCCATACACCAAGGATACGATCATGTTCTGCCCGCATATATCTGTCAAAATGCTACACAAATAAAGACAACCACAAGTAACTGCTTAGTTGACCTGTTTCAGGCCACAACAATCCTTTTAGGACACAAAGATACATCTTATTACAAGCACATTTTCTCAATCATTGATAGCAGCATTCACAAGAACATTAAGCCCCTAAAGAACAAGGAGTCTACATTATTAAACTATATGTAAATTTAAAGAAAAAAATCTGTGACATGGAAGCACTTCTGTTGTTTCACTCTAAGGCAGGAGAGTCAAACTCATTTGTTACAAGAACCAGATTTGACACAAATGGGACTTTGTGGGGCTGAGCCATGCATGTCATCAAATATAATGCTAGATAGCGGAGATATAAACTTTATACAGATAAATACAAATATTTTATTTTTAACTTAAAATACAAACATGCTTAAAACTCTTGTGATATTTTGTTTAAAATGGAAAGGTGGGAGAACAGTGGAATTTGGCAATGAAATTTTTAAAATAAAACATCAAGAAAAAGCACAAGGATCACAGTAGAAACTAAAAATATAAAATGATCTCAGTCTAGGAAAGCATGAAACGGCTGGCCATTGCAAGCTCCTCCCCACACCCATCCCCCATCTACTGAGATTGACAATGGCTCTCCAGTGTAATATCTCCCTTTGGCTGTGGGTTCCCAGGTTAGAGTACTCACTAGGCACCACTTCTCAGGTCCATTCAGCAGAGACAATTTGGCTTAAAGCATCAACTCTTTGTTAGCAATGAATTCAACTAGCCATAAATGCTGCAAAAGTGAACCTGATTGATCTCCACTTCATTAAAATACAGTGCAGCACAAAGTTAAAAGGAAAACACTGAATGGATTTTCTATTAAACAAAGATACTTCCTCACTGTCTGCAGAAAAGAGAGGCTGCCTAGTGCTGGGAGAAAGGGGCAAATTCTTGGCATCTGCTGTTATTCATCCCCCACATCCCTGCAGATCAGGAGTGATCAAACTGTGTCTTGGGAGCCACAGGTGGCTCTTTCACACATATTGTGTGGCTCTCAAAGCCCCCATCACCCCATCAGCCAACTTGGAAAAGACGTTTCTTTTTTAAAATCACTTCTCCAAGCCAAGCCAGAAGCCAGCTTGGAGAATGCATTTAAAGTTAAAGTTGCTTTCTTTCTACCTCTCTCTTTCCCATCTATTTGCCTGCCTGCCTGCCTTGCTCTCAAACATCTGATGTTCGTATCTGGTGGCTCTCAAACATTTGATGTTTATTCTATGTTGCTCTTAAGTTAAGCAAGTTTGGTCACCTGTGCTGCAGACCATCCAGCAAGCTAGTAAAAATAAAGCAGTTCTCTCTACTCCTTAACCTCCACCTCTCTACCATACAAGGGGAGGGGGACAAACCATAGCCTTTGCCCTTCCTTCATATTCTGCCCTGCTTGTCTGCCAGCAGGTATAATTAAAGCATTCCACCCACCTGCCTGGTATACACAAAGCACCAATTACAGAACAGCTCAAACAGTTATACAGAATCCATAGTAAGAATGGGTGTCCCTTTATACAGAATGATTACCAGACAGCAAAAGCAAAGGTCAGCACTACAGCAACTGCCTGAAACAAGGAACTTAACATTTCAATGATCTCACTGAAATTCTGACCAACTTCTTACTAGCGTTGCTCTGCCCTCAGGCTTGTTTTTCCCTAGAGGAAGCAATCAATTTCCCACCAATTGCTCCACGGGCACATTTTGACATGGGGCTCCTTCCAGTTCCCAGCACAGCATTGTAATCCTTAAAAGACAGCATCACAAAACTGTGCAGGGAACTGGAGGAAGCCCCACATCAAAGTGTGCCTGTGGAGCAACTGGTGGGAAATCAATTGCTTGCACTGGGAAAAACAGAAGCCTAGGGGCGGAGCAACGCTAGTGAGAAATCGGTTTCTATATTTCGACATAATTCTAATTATAGAAAGGCATCCCTACTTGATTTGACAGGGGCTCAGAAGTGTAGCATGGGCACATAATTATTTAAAATTGAAAGGGGGGGGGTATCCCTAAATGACAATCAATTTCTGGAGCAGTACAAAACTTGGTCAGGAAGGACTGCAAGTGCCAGGCAATCAGTTCTCCACGCAGCTGTTTTTCTCTACAAAGAGCTGTTTTTCTCTACAAAGAGACAGAACCAGTTTCCCTTGAGATTGGGAAGTAATTATAGCCCTATATATAATTTGAACCTGACCACACACACAGTATAGATCTGAGTGCAACCTGAATAAATTTATGTTCCTGCCCCACCCTTATTACCAACAGTTCCCTACCTCCTGTTCTTTGTGCCATTCCTTCTCCTTGTGCTCCAACTCTTCCTTGGCCCTTATCCAATCAGCTGTCAGTTTGCTGATATCTTCTCGAAGAGCTTCATTCACCTCATTGGCCTTGTCCAGGTGCTCCCGGAGCAAAATATTCATCCCAGCCAAATTTTCACATCTGCAGTTCAAAAGAAAGCTTTTTTTTTTTTTAGCAAACCTCAGTTTCAAATGCTCATTCTCATAGGAAATTGCACCAGCAGCATTGGTTTCTTCAAGCCCCAGCTAGGATTTGATTTACAGATAACATAATACCCTTGCTCACCTCTGCTTTTCCTCTTCCAGTTGGATTAGTGCTTTCTCCAGGCCATGGTCTTCTTTGTGATCCCACTGATGTGAACATGATCCCTTCATGAGAAAGACATGCATTTCAATCAAAATAATATTTTTTATTGTGCCTCCTCCCTGGCTTGAGCATCTCCTTGGCTTCATATGCAACTGCTTCCCCAGATTAATAAGCCAATAACATGAGCACAGCTTGAGATCTGTTTCCCTTTTGATATATTTTTTTCATGGTAAATCCCTAACCTGGCCTGAAAGAAGTAGTACACTGAAGAAGTACATAATTTGGGTGCCACTATTTTTAGGGACTATACAGTTTAGTTACTAGTTAGGGACATACTCTTGTCTTTGTTGAGTGGACACTGTGTTCCTTCCACTGTGATACAACATAAGTATCAGTTTGTGTTGCATGCTAAACACCTTTAATTAGCCCTTAAAGGTTTTACATGCTTGGTGATGTTTCCATATTCTGAAGAAACTGAGTAAGATCAGCCAATTCAGTGATCATGGTACAACCCCACCCTCCAAAATCTTAACAAGCTCTTGCAGCAAATATGCTCTTTTATAAAACTAAAAATATTCTTAGTAAAGCTATTGCTGCTATTATTTTAAGGAGACCAAAACAGAGAAACAGCAGAGGAAAAAGCTTCCCTTTCAGTCTTTTGAAACTGATTTGAATTAATATCATACACTCCAGACCAAGGTTCCCTCTAAGCTGAGTTAGTGAGCTAGCTCAGTTTTTTTAGCCTCTGGCTTACACATTTTTGTCTTACAGGAAGGATGGCCCCAGAGCACACTAATTTATGCAGTAGCTCACAGCTTCAATGTCAGTAGCTCATGAAGTAGAATTTTTGCTCACAAGACTCCACAGCTTAGAGGGAGCATTGTTCCAGACTCATTCAAAAATCAGAGCTTTTGGCTGCACACACAATACATGACAGTATTACACCAATGGAAATGCTGGCTTCATGTCACCCTTCTGTTTGCCTATGTAGGCATTTCTTGCTTTTTGCTTGTCACTGAAAGATGTGATTGGGGCATGGTAACACATAGTTCAGTTTTCTCTCAAGCATTTTTATTGTGAATAAAGTGCTAGAATCAGAGAAATTTGTGATATTAGGGCACATAGCTAGATGCGATACTTTAACACAGATGGGAAGAGCAAGTGTGGTGATTGTCAAACTGGGATCTCAGAAACCCATGTACAAATCCCCACTCTGCCATGGAAGGTTGTTGAGTAACTCTGGGCCAGTCTCTCTAAGCCTAAGCTACCTACACAGGGTTTTTGTGAGGACAAGATGAAGAAAAGTGGGGTATAAATGAAGAAAATAAATAAGGAAGAATTACCTTCAAGGAATGAGTCAGTTTCCCCTTGACGGAAACATTTTCTTTCAAGTTCCCAGCCCACTCTCCACTTTGTCAACAACAGTATAAGTACTTTAAAAGATAACAGCCTTTTTCCTTACAACTTACTCTGCTTGATTCCAGTTGCTGTTCTAGCTCTTGACATGAATTTCGATATTGTATCACCTGTAATGAACATAAGCTTGTTTATACGATTGCTTTGAATTTTTTCTTCATGTTTAGTTACTTATTTTCTGAAATTTAAATTTCAATAAAATGTAATAAAAGTATTAATAAGCAAATAATGAGCATGAGTTTATCTGTGAATGCATACAATAGCACCCCATGGGATATTTCTTATAACTAGAGAGGTTTGCCATTTTTGCTCAAGAAAGGCTTTGTGAATTGCACAAAGGATTAGTTACCCTTTAAAACCAGGCTGAACAAGAGCACAAGTGTTCATAGGCTCCAATATGTAAATAAAATGAGAGAGAAACAAAAGCAATTGTTTTTTAGGCAGCATGCCACCTCAAAGTACAAGAACAGTTTCAAGCTCATTGCATAAAATAATACATTGCTGCAGACATGTGCACTAATATGCAAATGAAATAAAAGGTTTATATTTGTAGAGATGCCAATCCATACATTGACACGGAACCTGCAGAAAGTTTTGCACCTTTTCAAAGCATTACAGCTAATATTCATGCAAACATAACCAGAATACAATTGTACAGCACAGAATGGTTTGAAGATTAGGTGGGGTTTGTACCATCTTACTGATATGTTCTCATAAAATGCATTCTTGCATAGTGCTCCATGAAATATCCATTGGCCTGCTACACTATGGTGATGGAAGACTCAACACTGCTCATAGAATAAGCAAGACAAACACAAGTACTTATCTGCTACTTAATGGGCTCCCTGAACATTATTTTTATTCAAAGTCATTGTAGAAGACTGACACAGATAGAAGGAAAAGAAATGCCAAGCATAATTTTAATTACAGACCTTCTACATGATATAACTTTATCTTAAGAATATAAACAACTCAAGAAAATCAGTTCCCTCTCATAAAGACCCAGCATCAGTAAGTCATGTGTATATTAAATTATAGTTAAACACTGGCTATGCTGTCAATGGCTTACATGGAGTCAACAATTAAGAGAGAAAGCCTCCAGACATGTAGTCCTAGAAATTGCCTCTTGATTCTAAAAAAATACAAAATATTATTGAATAAAAAAAATGCAGAGGCTATACACACTTAGCTGCCTCAACATACTGTATCATGATACATTGGAAGAACATAGACTATTGAAAGACAGTTAGCTAGTACATATATTGGGGGGGGGTGTGGGGGGGGCTCCCTCTGGGAATCCTACCCCCCCAGGGAAAGTGCATGCGCAATACATAGCCTCTCCTCTCCCGGTGTAGTGAACGCCGCGTGGTCACTGTCTGGCTATGCCTGGCAGATGGTCACTGCAATGGCCTCTCCTGCATTACTGCATCCGTAGCAACACCTTCTCGCTGGTCCCCCCCGTTTTCACAGAGTTTGCTACGTCATGGTGCGACCGAATTGTCCGGCGGTATAACCGGATGGGCAGGCTGGGCCCACCAACTTCGTCAGCCTAAGAGAAGGAAAACTCTAACATCAAACCCGGGCAGATAGAGCTCGTTAATGTAACACCTACCACCTGGAGGACTCACTGCCGGCGTCCCGGCTTACTGGGCCATGGCAGATGACCCCCAGGTGAAAGGGTGGAGCCAGTACCGCGCACACTGCGCTTCACCTAAAAAATTCCTCTGCGCAGGCCTGAAGGGCATATCCACACACACAACCCACAACGCATCAAGTCCTGCAGCGATAGGCAAGGGGCGAAACGGCAGGTGGAAGGTGCCACTGGAAGCCGCAGTCCCGATCCTGCATGTAGGCGGTTCAGGATATTGGTCGCCTGATGCTAACCCGGAGACGAAAGCATCTTTCGGCAGCACCCTGAACGACCAAGCAGCCTTATCTAGGGACAGCACTGCTTGCTCCACACGGAGAGGGGCCTAGAAAAGGTGGCCTAAACAAAGCTCGTCTCCCCCACCCCAGTTGGCTAGCCGCGGTCAACGGGCATCCTTACTTGCGGTCGAAAAATAACAACAAAGAAAAGGCATGCACCTGCCTCACAAAGTGTGCAAAGACTAAAGCTTGCGTGTTGGAACATCAGAACCATGCTTGACACAGTAGGCAGTGGTCGCCCTGAACGACGCTCTGCTCTAGTTGCCCACGAACTTCTCAGGTTGAATATCGACATAGCAGCTCTTAGTGAGGTCCGTTTCCCTGAGGAAGGTAGTCTTCAAGAACACGGTGCTGGCTATACCCTCTACTGGTCGGGTAAGTCAAAGGCTGAGAGCCGCCTTTCTGGCGTTGGCTTCATGGTCAGGAACTCCATTGCCTCCAAACTCGAAAACCTTCCAACAGGTCACTCAGATCGCATCATGTCCATGCGCCTCCCACTTCAAAACAAGCAGCATGCAACACTCTTCAGTGTGTATGCCCCAACCCTTCAAGCAGATCCTGCAGAAAAGAACAAGTTCTATGCTGATCTACGCAACCTCGTACGGAAGACCCCTACAGAGGACAAGGTGATCATCCTTGGCGACTTCAATGCCAGAGTAGGTAAAGACTCGGAAGCCTGGAAAGGAGTACTTGGCAAACACGGCATTGGCAACTGCAATGACAACGGGCGCCTCCTGCTAGAATTCTGCATGGAGCACCAGCTCACCATCACCAACACTATCTTCCAGCAGAAGAACAGTCTGAAGACAACCTGGATGCACCCACGGTCCAAGCATTGGCACCTTATCGACTACATTCTGGTGCGCCAGAGAGACCTTCGAGATGTCTTACACACCCGAGTAATGCCCAGCGCAGAATGTCATACGGATCATCGTCTTGTACGCTGCAATCTCCATCTTCACTTTAAACCCACACCCAGGAGAGGAGGTATCCCTCGGAGGAAGTTTCAGGTTGGCAGCCTCCAGTCAGCCGAAGTTAAAGCCGCCTTCCAGGCAAAACTCCAGTCAAGAATTGAGGACCTCAGTTGCCCCACAGACCCTTCTCCAGAAGCACTCTGGGAACACCTAAAAACTACCGTCCTGCAGATCTCTGAAGAAGTCCTCGGGTTCTCCACAAGGAAGAACAAGGACTGGTTTGATGAGAACAATCAAGAGATCCAAGAACTACTGGCAAAAAAGAGATCTGCCTACCAAGCACATCTTGCTCAGCCCTCCTGTCCTGGGAAAAAAGCAACCTTTCGCGCTGCATGTAGCAACCTCCAGCGCAAGCTTCGAGACATTCAGAACGAGTGGTGGACCAAGCTTGCAGAGAGAACCCAGCTGTGTGCAGACACTGGTGATTTAAGAGGGTTCTACGAAGCCCTGAAGGCAGTATATGGTCCATCATATCAGGCTCAGAGTCCCTTGCATAGTGCAGACGGCCAAGTGCTCCTCACAGACAAGGCATCCATACTGAACCGGTGGTCGGAGTATTTTCAGGTTCTCTTCAGTGCCAACCGCGTAGTTCAAGATTCAGCAATCCACCTCACCCCACTTCAACCGGTGAAAACAGAGTTGGATGAGATCCCCACCCTAGAAGAGACTGTTAAAGCCA
Source organism: Heteronotia binoei (assembly GCF_032191835.1). NCBI lineage: Eukaryota > Metazoa > Chordata > Lepidosauria > Squamata > Gekkonidae > Heteronotia > Heteronotia binoei. Next base: position 57,505,803 of record NC_083224.1, read on the forward strand.
TCAAGCAACTGAAAAGTGGCAAGGCAGCAGGAGTTGATGGAATTCCACCAGAGATCTGGAAGCATGGGGGCACAGTACTACATAGCTCACTTCACAAAGTACTTGTCACCTGCTGGGAACAAGGCAAATTACCACAGGACTTTCGCGATGCAATCATCATCACCCTATACAAGAACAAAGGGGAAAAGTCAGACTGCTCCAACTACCGGGGGATAACCCTGCTCTCCATCGCAGGCAAAATCCTTGCCAGAATACTCCTGAACAGACTGGTGCCCACCATTGCAGAAGAACTCCTCCCAGAGAGCCAGTGCGGCTTCAGAGCTAACAGGAGCACCACCGACATGGTATTTGTTCTCAGGCAGCTCCAAGAGAAATGCAGGGAACAGAACAAGGGTCTGTATGTGACTTTTGTCAACCTTACCAAAGCTTTCGATACCGTTAGCAGGAAAGGCCTGTGGCAAATCTTGGAACGTTTAGGATGTCCCCCAAGGTTCCTCAGCATGATCATCCAGCTACACGAAGACCAGCGAGGCCAAGTCAGACACTGCAACGACCTCTCGGAGCCCTTCCCAATAGGCACAGGTGTAAAGCAAGGCTGCGTTCTCGCGCCAACTCTCTTTACGATCTTCTTTAGCATGATGCTTCAAAGAGCCGCAGTAGATCTAGATGAGGACGATGGTGTCTATATCCGCTATCGCACCGATGGCAGCCTGTTCAACCTGAGGCGGCTAAAGGCACACTCCAAGACAATGGAAAAACTCATCCGAGAGCTACTGTTTGCTGATGATGCTGCACTCGTCTCCCACTTGGTATCAGCTCTGCAGCATATGACGTCCTGCTTTGCAGAGGCTGCCAAGCTATTCGGCCTAGAAGTTAGTCTGAAGAAGACAGAAGTTCTCCACCAGCCTGCACCCCAGGAAGATTATCACCCTCCCTGCATCACTGTGGGTGAATCAGTTCTGAAGACAGTCCAGCAGTTCAGCTACCTGGGGTGCATCATCTCCTCAGATGCCAAGATCGACAAGGAGATTGACAACAGGCTGGCAAAGGCAAACCGTGCATTTGGCCGACTGCACAAAAGAGTGTGGAGCAACAAGCATCTGAAAAAAGGCACAAAGATCAATGTTTACAAAGCGGTTGTGATGACAACCCTCATCTATGGCTCCGAATCGTGGGTTTTATACCGTCATCACCTGCGACTCCTTGAGCGCTTTCATCAGCGCTGCCTTCGCACCATCCTCAACATCCACTGGAGTGACTTTGTGACCAACACTGAAGTCCTCAAGCGGGCAGAGGTTACCAGCATCGAGGCACTGCTGTTGAAGACGCAGCTGCGCTGGGCAGGGCATATTTCTAGGATGGAAAACCACCGCCTTCCCAAGATTGCCCTGTATGGCGAACTCTCCACCGGCCATCGAAATAGAGGGGCACCAAAGAAGAGGTACAAGGACTCCTTGAAGAAATCCCTTAGCACCTGTCACATCAACCATCACCAGTGGTCTGACCTAGCCTCAGATCGCAAAGCATGGAGGCACACCATCCACCAGGCTGTCTCTTCCTTTGAGAACACACGCATAGCTGGTCTTGAGGACAAAAGGAGATTGAGGAAGAATCGCACTGCTACAGGACCAACCCTAAATCAGACTTTTCCCTGCAGCCGCTGTGGCCGGACCTGCCTGTCCCACATTGGTCTTGTCAGCCACCAGCGAGCCTGCAGCAAACGTGGACTATTGCACCCTTCTTAAATCTTCGTTCGCGAAGCCAAGCCGAGTAGAGTAGATATTAGCCACTTTTACCCATTCAAAGCAAATATGGACATTAAGGAAACTGCAGCTGCTATCAGTAAAAATTACTCATTGAACAAGGCATCTCTTGAAAACTAAATAGTAACCCTTAAAAATGACATTTTTCTCAAGACCCATGCTGAGCAAGAATCATTTTGGAAACTAGTGCCTAGAGACAAATTTCCCAATTTGAGAAGATGCAGTGAAGCTGTACACTCCTGTTTCGGTTCAACTTATTTGTGTGAATGTGCGTTTTCACATCTGAAAATGACGAAGAGTACATAGCGTTCCAACATGACAGATGAACATCTCCTGGATTCCCTGAGACTGGCCCTCATGCAATATTCACCCAACTTCAAAAAGCTGGTGGATGAAATGCAGGCTCAGACGTCTCACTAATTAGCAAGAGCGAAGTTTTAAAGATTGCGCAAGATCAGCCTGGATCAATACTTGACCTACATTTAACACAAATTACTCAATCAAAGTTAAAGAAAGTTATTAAGACAGTTAAAGAAAGTTATAACAATAAAAATTTAAGAAAAACTGTTCGCAGTTCTTTCTGGATCTTCGTCTCTCTGTTTTGTTTTTGCTTATTTTGCTTACCAGTAAATGACAGAAGGTGCATTGTAAATGAGGGGGCGGGGGCAGTGGAACCCAACTTTGGTGGGTTAAAATCTAATTCAAAACTAATTTGAAACTTAATTTTCATGGTGGTAGATCACCAGCACTTTTGTTCGGAAAAAATAGATCACAACCTGTTCACTGTTAGACATGCCTGACATAAATAAATAATATACTTGGGTTTTTTGCACTCCTCACTAATCCTGTAATCCGGTTTTATTAACCTGTTTAGACACCATCAGAAACACAAGATGTACCTTTGCCTGCAGCTTCTTAACAAGGACTGCTTGCCTGTGCTGTGCTTCTTGTGAACTCTGTAACTTTTGTTGATAGGAAACCTCTTTTTCTATCATCTGTTGATGCAATGCCACTAGTTGTTCATCTGGCAATAATTGGACCGTCTGCATTTTCATCCTGTTGGCCCCTTGATCTCCTTCCATCTTAGGGTTAAACCAAACAGAAAACTTGTTTCATTAACCTGCCAGACAAGGTGGATCATTCCTGTTTCCTCAACAGCAGTAATGGTGTAGTGAAAAGACGCATCATATTTATGTAAATACTGAAGCATACTCATTATGATTCTGCACTAAAATGCAATATACAGACAGAAATTAATCTACTTTGTTTTTTGAAAGCAACAAGAAAGGGTCCTGGAGAGGTATTTAACTCTCTCCATAACAGAAGGCTTTTATTCTCTAGAAAAGAAAAAAATGGTACAGTGCAATCCTATATGGAGTTTCTCCAGTCTGAGTCCAATGGAATTAATGAGTTTAGACTGGAGTAATCTGTTTGACTGCCAAGGAATGTACAATGATCTTTCATTGAAAAACAGTTCCTTTACATTTGCAAACAAGAATAAGCCATGAGACAGTGAAGCTACTGAACAGTGTCTTCAGATCTTATGAGTACAACCATAATTATGGTTATGAGTACAATCTTATGAGTACAACCATATTTCTATACTTCCTAACAAAATCAGACAGATGGTTTCTCTACAGACCAAATTGGGGTTAATGTTCTTATGAGGGAAAAGGCTTCACAAAAATACTAATGAAATCAGAGCACATTCCAGATTTTGGAGGTTTGGGGCAGGGAGAGTCCAGGTCCCCTTCCCCCTACTTGCCATCACATCCTCCACTCACATACCCCTTTCTAACAGCCTGCCTCTCCCCCAACAGGAGCCCATGTGTCCTTCCTGGCCAGCTCTTTTCTCCTAGTGGTGCTGGACAGCATATGCAGCTGGGAGTTTTTTGTTTGTGCCTTGAGGGGAAAAGTATTCAACTAAAAGGCCATTATGTTTCAACTAGAAATGTTTTCCACAGACACCAAGATCCAAAGATGATTTCCTCAAGCAGTCTGTGTAAATCAATGCCTTTACCAATTCTGCCACCACCTTTAGGTGGGCACGCAGACCCACCATTCACAAGTTTCCCACCAGCAGGCCACCTTATGAACTTTTTAATTAAGGAGTTACTTCTCCACCACAACAAATTACATTCTTGTAGAACTGCCCCATGTGCATATAGGATTAATGCAAATTCCAACATGGAATGACAATGTAAGAATTCCATGAACGAGGTGTGAAGTCAGTCAGAGGCAGATTTCAGCCACCTATCCTCAACATCTCTCAACTCTTCAAGGGACATTAGATAAAACTTCCATTGGAAGTACCACAGAAATTAGTGTTCTTAGAAAGTGCACAGGAGTGTAGCCCTTCTGCTCAAGCACATAAAGCCTCGCATCTCAGATTTCATGTTACCCTAATAATACTTCAACGAACACAATATATTGATATACCTACTATAAAACTTTCCCAGACCAATGCTGTGCCTGTTTACTTGGGCTTATTTTCAAAGGAGGAAATAATTTGAATACAGCATTGCAATCTTTTGAATTACAGGTTTTAAAAAAAAAATTAGCTACACATCACAATTTTGAAATTTACAAGAACAGATACAGGAACTAAGAAGTCATAGCAATACTTAACTTTGCCAAAGGCAGACTATATTACCCTTCTTCTACCTCTGACTTACCAAACCCCAAGCCTCCCCGCCCACTACGCGATGTGCCTGAACATGCGCCAGAGATGCTCACCTCAGCAGGGCCGGTGAAACTTCCTTTCCCGCCCCCGCCTGGGGGCTCTCGTGGGGCGGAGAAAAAAGGTCGCGCCTGCCGTCAGAGTCATATTACACGCCCCAAACTCCTACAACGGAAACCCGCCCGCCTAGCAGGAGCGGAGGAACGGCTTGTTTTTTGCACTCCCCATTAGAACAGCGCCATGTCCTTGGTTGCCCGGGCCTTTGGAGCGCATGCAACCCTGAAAAAAAGAGAGGGTCGCGCAGACAATATCTCTAAGCCGACACATGTGCATACAACTGGCTCCGGCCGCTTGAAAATGCGGGAAGGCCCAGCCCGTTGCTCAGACTCCGGTAACCAATGCTGCCGCTGCTAGCCACAATCCGCCCCCCGCTCCCCTTCCTGCCGGCGGTCGGGATTTCCTGAGCAACTAGACTAGGCCTCTCATAGCAACCCCTCAGGCGAAAAACAAGGGGAGCAACCACAGTATGGCACGCTCACCGTTTGAGCCATTGGGTCTTACTTCTTCGTCATCGTGGTCCTCCTGGGTTCACTCGCATCACGTCTCTAAAACAGCGCCATGTCCGCTGGCTGGGTCTACAGCGACTGCTCCTGTCCTTGCAATTTGCAATTTCCAGACATACTTTTTGTTGTTGTTCTGCTCGTAGCATATACAGGTGCCTTTAAAGTTTAAACCACTGGAATCGGCCGAGTTCTGCAAAGAACCGAGCTGTAAAACTACGAGCCTGATAGGCACCCGGTTCCATTTAATTCGATGCGACTTGCTCATAATAACAAGACTTGGGAACAGATCCCAGTTGAAAGTTGAAATCAAAAGGACCTATTTCTGACTGAAGTTGAATTTAGTTGCGTAAGTTGGGTTGGTCTGAAGCAGCAGAATAAAATTTAAGTCCAGTGGCAGTTTTAAGACCAACAAAGTTTTATTCAAGGTGTAAGCTTTGGTGTGTAGACTTCAGATACCTGAAGTTCTGATTGAACTTCTAACGTTAGTTAGGATTGATGTTATGTCATGTAAAGTTCTAGAAATTCTTAATGCCTGTTGATATCTTTGACAAATTTGACATATGTCACTGAGCCCACTTTTTGAGCCCAGTGTTGATGTTCATTTATGAAAAAACAGAAAGGCTGTTTTGAATATGCTTGTGTTCAGATTGCTGCATTCTTGACCATGCAAAAAGGTTGATTTACAATATATTTTTTCTGCCATTCACAGTGCATAACAACTACAAGTGGAGCTTTGAAGGGATGTGCTACCCCATAACTGGAATTTTCACCAATTAATTGCAGTTGGCTGCTCTGAAAGCATAACTACTGGACTGTAGTTATTTATTAGCTCTCCAATCCACATAATAACATTTATCTGGGAAACTTAATGGTGTGTGGAGGGGGAGCATCACAGCTCCACTCATGATTTCCCCAGGTAATTTTTGGGGTAGGGCAGGGTATAAACAATAAGTGTAATGTAATGTGTATTTTAACCTTTGTTGTCAAATTAATTGACATAAGTGAATTCATAATGGCAAATCTCCATTGATTTACTGTTGGAATTACTGTTGGATCTGCTCCTAGTGCTGTAGCGTTCATACTGAACCCAAGAGGAACATTAGTAGTTTAGTTCTGAAGTGGTAGTGTGGACATGTATTTTAAGGCTGAAGCTACTGCTTGAGTAATATACTGCTGTATGAAGAGGCAGGTGTGAATGAAGCCATAAGAGTACAAAGGTGCGCTCTTGAGATTGTGCCAATAGTTCCAAGTTATATCAGTTCATACCAGTTAACTCCTAATACTCTTAATTTTCTGTACTTCACAGTACATCAGTTCAAAGCATATTTATGAGCATAGCAGATCTTTGTTAGTGATAGCATGGAGCTAGAAGATGTCATTTATGCCTGATTAATTACTACTGCATTCAAGGATATGGGGGGGGGGCACCTTTGTACTTCTGTCCTCTATGTACCTCTATGTGCCAAAGTCTCCTGACTCCACCCCCAAAGTCCCCAGATTTCTTGAGTTGGACCTGGCAATCCTTTCAGCAACTCCCCTCCCCCCCACATGTTATCTTGTTGCTAATTTAGGTGGATTTTGTTCTGTTATATTTTGTGGGGGGAGGATATGTTTCATTGGTAAAGGAGGGGCCATGGCTTGGTGGTAGAACATTTGCTTAAGGTCTAGGGTTGCCAGATCCAACTCAAGAAATATCGGAGGACTTTGGGGGTGGAGCCAGGAGACTGGGGGTGGAGCCAGGAGCAAGGGTGTGACAAGCATGCTGGAACTCCAAAGGGAGTTCTGGCAATCACATTTAAAGGGACTGCCTGCCTATATGGGACATCATAAATAGATCTCTTTCAGAGGGCTTTTTTCCAACGCCCCTGAAGGAGGCAGTGGTCCGCCCTCTCCTGAAAAAGGTTACATCAGACCCGGCCGAATTGGCTCACTATCGGCCGGTCTCAAATTTGCCCTTTTGGGGCAAAATTATCGAGAGGGCTGTGGCATTGCTATTACAGGGCTTCTTGGATGACGCTTCCACCTTGGATCTATACCAGTCCGGCTTCTGTCCAGGCCATGGGGTGGAGACGGTGTTAGTCGCCCTCATGGATGATCTCCGGCGACACCTGGATCGAGGCGGCTCGGCAGTACTGCTGCTGTTAGACCTATTGGCCGCGTTCGATATGGTCGATCATTGGCTGCTGACCCGCCGCCTTGCCGACGCAGGAATTCAGGGGCTAGCCCTACAATGGCTTTCCTCCTTCCTTGAGGGTTGGGGACAAAGGGTGGCAGTTGGAGGAGAGATGTCCCAGAGACACCCACTTAATTGTGGGGTGCCTCAAGGGGCAGTTCTCTCCCCAATGTTGTTTAACATCTTTATGCGCCCCCATGCCCAGATCGCTCAGAGACATGGGCTGGGTTACCATCAGTACGCTGATGACACCCAGCTCTATCTATTGATGGGCGGGCGGGCCGCCGACACCCCTATAGATTTGGACCGGGTGTTGCAAGCCGTGGTGGACTGGATTAAGCTGAGTGGGCTGAAGCTGAATCCAGCGAAGACAGAGGTCCTTTGCGTGGGTCGCGGCGAGCTGGGGGGAGAGATCTCCCTACCGGCCTTTGACAGTGCATCACTGATACCAGTGCGCACGGTCAAAAGCCTGGGGGTGCTACTGGAGTCCTCCCTGACAATGGAGGCATAGATAGCAGCCACTGCTAAATCCGCCTTCTTCCACCTCAGAAGGGCGAGGCAGTTGGCTCCCTTCCTAGAACGTAGCGACCTAGCAACAGTGATTCATGCTACGGTCACCTCGAGATTAGACTACTGTAATGCCCTCTACATGGGGCTGCCCTTGTGCCGAACTCGGAAACTGCAGCTAGTGCAGAACGCGGCGGCCAGACTGCTAGTGGGACTGCCCCGTGGGAACACGCGCGGCCTATATGCACTGGCTGCCAATTGTATTCCGAGTCCGCTACAAGGTGCTGGTTATTACCTTTAAAGCCCTATATGGCCGAGGACCTGCCTACCTTAGGGACCGCCTCTCTCCATATGTTCCCCAGAGAACACTGAGATCCAGCTCCCAAAGTCTTCTAAAAATCCCTGGACCAAAGGAGGCCACATTGAAAGTAACGAGGGAGCAGGCCTTCTCAGTAATGGCTCCCCACTGGTGGAATCAGCTACCGGAGGAAGTGCGAGCCCTGCGGGACCTTAACCAATTCCGCAGGGCTTGCAAAACTACCCTCTTCCAACAAGCTTATAGGGAACTCTGAATGTGACATCTAGCCATCTGGATAGACATCCCACTGAATGTAGCACCTTTAATTTACTATGGTTTTATAATTTTTATGTAACTTTTAAACTGTATTTTAACTGTATCTTTTATGAATTGTATAATTGATCATGGTATATACCATGTCCTGTTAGCCGCCCTGAGCCTGCTCCGGCGGGGAGGGCGGGATATAAATAAAACTACTACTTCTTCTTCTTATTATTATTATTATTTTAAAATGCCTTTTCTCCATTTGGATAGGAGCACCTTCTTTGGGGGCTCATAGAATTGAACCCCATGGTCTAATCTTTTTGAAACTTGGGGGGTGCTTTGGGGAGAGGCACCAGATGCTATGCTGAAAATTTGGTGCTTCTACCTCAAAAAACACCCCCCCCCAGATACCCACAGATTGATTCTCCATTATACCCTGTGAGACATTTCCCTCCCCCTGCCCACTCTCTGATAACCCTAAATAAGGGAGAGGGTCTTCAAACTGGGAGGTTTCTTGCCCCCAACTAGGGACTGACAACCCTAAAAGGTCCTGAGCTCAGTCTCTGGCACTTCCAGTATAACAGTGCGCCTCACGGTCTCACTGGATTGCTTCTATATGCGGCTTATGGCTAACCCAGCCCCTCTTCCGCCTCAGTTCTCCTTCTTGAATTTTAACTCACGGCTATGAAACTCAAGGGGTGGGTGTAATATGGATTTCTCAATACTAGTCTCTTCGGGGGAGTTGTTTTGCTTTCAGATGGATATAAACTCAGTTTGTAGGTAGGGGACCACAGCAGCTTTGATAGCTTTCCCAATATACTGGCACTAGAGAACTTTAAAGTAAACCACAGAAATTTATTAACGTACACACACCATCTTCAACTGGGGAATGGGAAATACATACATGGGCTATATTGTATCTCAAGCAGTTAACAGTTTCTGCATAGTTCAGGCTTTATAATATCTAGTTCACTTAAGTCTCTCAGGTTTCACAGATCATACAGCTTTCACTCTCCAACACTATTCTGGGTTGGCCTCTTGGGTATAATGTGCCAAGTCCCTTAAGTCGACTGGTGTCTCTTCTCCCAGCCCTTCAGACTTCTAGACCCACATCTTTCCCTCAACCACCTCTTTAGCTCTTAAGAGAAGTGTCTCTGTGTCTGTGACCTCTCAGGTCTTTTACTGTGACTCTTCTCTAGTCACACACAGCCCTGTGGCTGTCTAAAAAGAGTGAACAGTGAGCTTTGCTTCTCTCAAAGACTCTCCTCAGCTCCTGTCTCAGCTCCTTCTCAGACCAACTGCTCTCTTCAGCAGTCTCTCTCAGACTCTGTCTGTCACTAACTGCCCTCAGCCGTTAGCTGTCAATCACCTCTGAGAGTTTTGAGCACTCTGGCCCCCACCCTCAGATCATCTGACGCAGGCTCTATCCGTCCTTAGTTTTCTTGTTAACCCGTTCATTACCGTCATATCCAGTTAAAAAGACCAGGCTCTAAGTAATCTGAAAGATTTATGTCTGAGATCCTAGAGAACTGCTGCCAGTCTAAGTAGACAATTCTTAATGGATTGAGAGTCTGATTCAGTATAAGACGGCCTCTGTTGACACACAGCATTAGTTTTTGTGGCTACATCGCATTAGCCTTTTTTGTCCCTGCATCACACTGGCTCCTCATATTTAACTTACGGTCCACCCAGACCCCAAGATCTTGTTCACATACACATACATCTAGTATGTGTGTTCCTCATTTTTGTTACCATATGTAGAACTTGGCACATATCCTCGTTAAATTGCATTTTGTTCACATCCACCCACTTTTCCAGTATGTTCAGATCTCATTAAATTCTGTCTCTATCTTCTGATTTGTCTGCTGCTCCTCCCAATTTGGTGTCATCTGCAAATTTAATGAGTAGCTCCTCTACACCCTCATCCAGATGGTTTATAAAAATATTAAAAAGAACCAAGCCCTGTGGCACTCTACTGAACACCTCCTGCATTCAGATGAAATGCCATTGACAAGTACTCTTTGAGTGCAGTTCTCCAATCACTTCCCTATCCACCTATCCTAGAGTCCAGTCAACAGTCCTCTAGTTTACCCATCAGAACATCAGGGGAACCCTGTCAAAAGCTTTACTGAAATCCAGGTAAATAACATCAACAGCATTCCCTCGATCCAGTAAGCTCATCATTCAATCAAAGAAGGAAATGAGGTTGGTCTGTCAGGACCTGTTGGGGACAAATCTATGATTCTGTGATTATTCTACAGTTTCAAGGTTCAAGCAAAGGATTTGATTTTGTATGAAGAATTCAAAACTTGAGAATCTCCTCATTTGCTCATGTGTGTTTTAAAGCAAATAGATATTTCTCATGAAAGTAAACGGTAAGCTTCAAAATCTATCAGCATTACCCGTGAAATTTCTCAAAGCTGAGCTGTGCTTTCGGTTATCTATGAGGCCATGCATTTTATCTCCACATCTCCAGTGCCCATTCCATAACTTGTCACCATATATTTCTGCACTGGCACTGTTAGATTTCAAATACTCCACTCTTAAACACATTTATATGGAAATAATGTTTACTCTAATTGATTTCAGATAAACTTTTCCAGCTAAATCCAATATCAGTATTTACATTTACAAACCATCAGAACTCCAGAAGCACCTACAGAAGTATCCCAAGAATTTAGATATCCAACTTTCAGAGTTTTTAAATGCTATTCACACATCATATTTTTTGAACAGAACATCTTGTGGGGGTGGGTGGAAGGGGAATTTTCCTTCAAAACATCACACTTCTTCTGTAATACATCCTTGTTACTGTGTAAAGTCTATCTGCTTTCTAACTTGCCGAAATTGTTACTCTACCTCTATAGAGATTTTCTGGAACTATAATATGAAGTAATTTTTAAAAGTTAGCAGTAGTAATAAAATAATAAACTCTCTAAGGTTTGCATTGATTTCAAAAGGAAAAACACATGGAACTGATCAGGAAAAAAGCTAACAGCTTAAAAATACAGAGGTGTGTTCATGTGTTTCAGAGCTAGCTGAAGTTCTCTTGAATATACATTTGCATCACATGATTTTGTAGAATGGCTGCAGTTTGTTCCTATAACTTTCTGGCACTAATCAAGACAAGCATATCACGTGATGATCTAAGTTTTCCACACCATGGGATTGTTTGCATTCAGTCATTTGCTTCTTCAGATTCTGTTTCGGCTTGCATTAAGACACTAATGTTATTGATTTATAAGCTCAAGAAGCTGGAGACCTTGGACTCTGCTTTCTAGTGATTAGAAATGTCAGTCGTTAAGACATTGCCAGCAGCAACATCTGGTTTCCATTATTTAAAGGGACAGAAATTATTGGTAACCTTTTTGCGAATGCCAAAGAAGCCCACAGCATCCATGCCCCTGAGAGGCCCCCTTCTTCCTCAGGTCTCTTGTAACATTCACAGAAACCCACAATATCCATACTGTACTCTTGAGGGGCCGCTGCCATGAGAGCATATTTTAGGAAATCTATTAGCAGCTTTCTGATTCGTTGATCACAAAAAGCTACTTCTTAACTGTGGCATCTGACTGTAAAAGGGCTGCTTTGGTGGCTGCTTCCTTTCCTTGAGGAAACTTCCATAGGTTAGGGTTGCCAGTTCTGGGTTGTGAAATACCTGGAGATTTGAGGGGTGAGGCCTGGAGAAGGTGTGGTTTTGGGACAGAATGTACCTCACCAGGGTACAATGCCATAGAGTGCACCATTTTCTCCAGGGGAACTGATGTTGGTCATCTGGAGATTAACTGCAATAGCGGGAATCTCCAGATACTACCTGGATGATGGCAACCCTATGCAGGTGCTTAAAGTACACAGGGAGTATAAAATCCATGAGATATTATCTAACATCCTGTTGAGTTCCATAGCACAAAGATGAGGGTATGATCTATCAACTATCATTTCTTTTCAGATAAGTTGTTTAGCCTTCCTGCATCATTATGATACTTTAGGCTAGCTAAGGGTTTTCTCTGTCTCGATCTCTATCTATACACAGACTCTGAAGAGCAATAGTAACCATTTTCAGAACTGCTGCTTCTGAAGCACTGTACTGTCTAAGTATGTTGCCTGAATATATTTGCTAAGCCTTTTTACACTGAAACACACAATTCTTTCTTCACTTCTCTGTTTACTTTAGTAAAGCTCTCAGGCACTGCCATAGCTAAGGTTATGCCAGGATATTCCATATAGTGAGACATTCTAAACGTTTGTAATAATTCTTGGACGCTGTAACCTGTAGTGGCATATATTTGGCACTCAGGTCTAAGCAGTCCTTCGATTTCTGCTTTTTCCTTCATGCAGTTCATGGTTAGCATGGATACCACATGGAAAGTTTCTGCCCATGATGCACAGCTTGCCTCTGGGAAGCTGTAATGAGGTTAGAACCCTGTCCTCATATAAAAGTGAGATGGAACTTTACTAACCTATTTGCCCACCACCTGGAGAAGTGCTACCCTGCTGTGGATACTTCTGGAAAACTTGTTTAAATTGTTTCACACCTGCACCCAAATAAAGCATGTAGCAAAAAAATCAGAAACCTGTTTCAGACTGAACAGTCAAGAAAGAAGGAAACTGTGAGCCTATGATACTATCAAAGCTTCCCTCTGCAAAATATAGCAACCTCAGGTAGTCATGAGTACAGAGAAACTAGCAATAGCACTTGCAAAAATATATCTAGGCAGAAGTGATTAGTGGTAACCAGGCCTTATTTTGAGCAGGAGCTCACGGGAGTGGAGCTCCAGAACCTCTAAATTTTATTGTGCTCTTTCTTTCTTACCCCTGCCCCCAAATACTTGATTCTGGGCTCCATTGTTCAAACCCCCTATGAGAATTTTGCTGAACTCTTAAGATCTGACAAACTTGCTAATATTTTTTCTCCACAAAAAAATGGGAAAATAACCAAATCATATGAAGCAGACACAGAAATCTTCATCACGCCACTGTGGCCACATAGGATAAAGTAATTTTAAAAGTATGATGGGACAAGGTTTTCTTATTACAACTAAAATGCTTCTTGAATTATAAGGTAGATGCTGAGTTGATATAATTCAGTACACCTGGTGATGTCAAGAGTGTGTGGCATATGCAAATGAGTCATGCTAATGAGCTCTGGCACCTCTTTTTTTACAAAATGACCCCTGGTGGTAAGTGTAGGAAGAGTTGTTTTTATATGCTGTTTTTCTCTACCCAAGGAGTCTCAAAGCGGTTTACAATTGTCTTCTTTTCCTCTCCTCCCAACAAACACCTTGTGGGATAGGTGGAGCTGAGAGAGTTCTGAGAAAGAACTGACTGCCCCAAGGTCACCCACAAGGCTTCATGGGTGGGGAATCAAACTTGGTTCTCCAGATTAGAGTCCACCACCAGATTAGAGTCCACCGTGCCACACTGGCTCTTGAGAGAGCATATTGTATAGAATAGCCTCTAGAGTGTCAAACTCATTTGCTATGAGGGCCAGATCTGACATAAATGAGAGACCTTGTCAGGCCAGTCCATGTGAGTCATAAAACGTAATGACAGGTAGCAGAGATATAAACTTTACAAAGGACACAAACGCAAAGATTTTTTTAAAAACTTAAAAGATGCTTAAAAGATCAGCATTCTTGCAATATTTTGTTTATTTATTTTGTTTATTTATTTCTGATAACCGACACCTCTTGCTCTGAATCATTGCATCAAAATCTGGAGACACTGTCTGTGCTGTAGCAATCTTGACTATGCTGTTCAGGTGTTGTTCAGGTGTGTGTCTGTAAGTTGCAAACCTACTTTTGATTTTTTGACATCCATTATAGAAATATCATGGTCAATGCTTTGAGCCTAAGACACAGGGAAAAACATGAAATGGCAGGGCACTGCAAGTATTTGCTTCATGTGCTGGACAGCCAATTGAGAAAATAGAGGCTTTGAGAAAATAGAGGCTTTGCTCTGTAGCTCCTGTGCGATTGAGCAAGCCTGACAAAGCAAGCTGTGATGCAGAAGGAAGCAAGAGAGGGAGAAGCAAGCAGATGACAGTGAGTTGCTCGCAGGCCTGATAGGAGCCTTCCCAGGGCTCCTTCAGGCTGCATGTTTGACACTCCTGCTCTAGAGATATTTCCAGAAGTCTTACTGGAAGGGGGTGGGTTATTACTCAATAGCATCTAAGGTTCAGTACAGGATTAGTATTATTCTTGTTCTACTCCAGAAGGCACTTAGTGGAGTATAAACTGTTTTGGCAAATCCTGCTCTTTTATCTTGTATGTGGTAGTTTTAGTCTTACTCTTGTTGATATTGTACTGTTTCTCTGTGTTTGCAAATTGTTGTTATTTTGTTGGCTGCTGGAATGTAAAGAGATATAAGGCAGGATATAAATATAGGGAAGAAGAAGAAGAAAATTTTGGATTTATATCCCGCCCTATACTCTGAATCTCAGAGTGTCAGAGCGGTCACAATCTCTTCTACCTCCCCCCCCCCCCGCCACATCAAACACCCTGTGAGGTAGGTGGGGCTGAGAGTGCTTTTACAGCAGCTTCCCTTTCAAGGACAGCTTCTATGAAAGCTATGGCTGACCCAAGGCCATCTCAGCAGGTGCAAGTGGAGGAGTGGGGAATCAAACCCGGTTCTCCCAGATAAGAGTCCACACACTTAATTACTACACCAAATTGGCTCTCAAGGAAGGCAGGCAGGCACATTCCTATTTGATATTGTTTTCATGACTTTGGTGTCTAAACAAATCTCAAGAGTACCATAAATAATGCAAAAGTGCGATTAAAAATAGCATTAGTTTGGGTTGCCAACTTCCAGGTAAGGCCTGGCGAGCTCTTGGTGTTACAACTGATTTCCAGGTGATAGTTATCTGTGTCCCTGGAGAAAATGGCTGCTTTGCAGGGCAGACTCTGTGGCATTAACCCTGCTGTGGCCCCTCCCCTCCTCAGATACTGTACTCCCCCAAATCTCCAGAAATTTCCCTATCCAGAGCTGTTAAAGTTACCAGGTCCCCCTGGGGTAGGGTTGCCAGATCCAGACTGGGAAACTCCTGGAGACTTGAGGACCAAGCCTGGGTGAAACAGGAACCTCAGTGGAGTACACTGCCATAGAGTCCACCCTTCAAAACTTCCATTTTTTCCCCAGAGGAACTGATCTGTAATTCCAGGGGTTCCCAGGTTCCACCTGGAGGCCAACATCCCTAACTGGCAACCCTAGTCACAATGCACTGTTTTCAAATGCAGGATACCTGTTGGGCTGTGTCTCAGGCTCTCTCCCCCTATCCATGCATTCTTTGTCAAATTGTTGTACTTCCCTGTACTCTAATTTCTGTAGAACTGTTCATTCCTTAAACTGCTGCATCAGCACAAAAAGCTATAGAGCTCATTAGTGGTTTGAGGACTGCAGTCTTTGTTTGTACAATGGAGATCATGCTACTTGCTCATGCTATTAGGGTACTACCAATAAGAAATTTAATGTGTGTTTTATATTCTTTAAATATTTCTGCTTCTGTCATGGTCAAAACCAACAATTTAAACGCTGGCAGGAGAAAAAAATCACAGGGGTCAATTGATTCCCCTCTCATAAGTCTGAGACACCTGTATTAATTCTTTTTTTATTTATTTTAGCAAGTATTTGTAGAATACTTCCAGAGGAGGTGCGGGCCCTGCGGAACCTTGATCAGTTCCGCAGGGCCTGCAAGACCACCCTTTTTAAATTAGCTTATGAATAACTGAATTATACTGATAAGAAGAAAATCCGCCATCAGCATCAACTAGAAGAGCGTCAAGGATAGCGTTATAATATGTTTTAGTTAATTGTTTTAATCAGGTTTTTAAGGTCAATTAATGTTTAATGTTTCTAATGTAACTGTTTTATTGTTGGTGCACCATTGGTCACCGTATTGTTAGCCGCCCTGAGCCTGCTTCGGCAGGGGAGGGCGGGGTACAAATAAAATTTATTATTATTATTATTAGAAACAAATCTATATTTTGAAGTATATAGGAGAAGCAATCTTATTATTTTGGAAGAGTAAACTTTAGTGGATGAGATGTTTCCTTGATGTACAGCAAATGAAAGATCTGATCCACACAGATTGTGTGGGAAAAGAGATTAACTGTTTTCAATGATATTACACTTAGAAAAAATATCTTTAAGGATTCATATTGAAGTTTAAGTCAGTTTTTAAAAACTAGAGGTATTTGATAATGAAGTTACTACCACTACTATCCCCATTCTTTTTTCCAAATTTTTAGACTATTGCTAATCTGAGGTTGGTTAGATGCCACTTAGTGATTGATGAAAATAAAACTACATCTAATTTATTGGGGTTTCAATGCCCCTAAATACATACATACTTCCACAGTGACTGATATAGCCCTCAAGATAAGGAGGTGGCTTAATTAAAAACCCAACATTAAGTTCATAATACACATTGGATGAGTATCACATGTGCTGCACTGAAGATTAATTCACAGGTCAAACAAATGTTATTTCAAGCTGTTTTGCATCTAGGCAGTTGGCAATACTGAGCATTTCAACAACACAGGTACACTTTTGGCACATGCTAATAATTTACTGAATTGCTAAGACTATGTTTATCTCAAGTACTAAATCAGAACTACTTCGTACTAAATCAGAACTACTGGACTGAACTACATTTTCAAATGATAGTGCAAAGGCATATAAAGTATTTGTAATCTAATTTAGAATATTTAATGACATATATGGATTGGGAGTTAGGCAGGTAAAATGCTGGAACAGTGAAGACAATATTTTTAATTGAATAGGTTGAGCAAATCATGGATGGGGTAAGGAGTCAGCTAAAGGAAAGCAGTATGAGAATACATATGTGCAAACATTTGCAATACAATTTAGAACAATTCTGAGTGCTTGAAACACCATGAACATTTTAATTTGTCCAAGAATGTTGCTCAAAATCTGAAATTACATTGTATTTGAGAAACTGCAGCAGACTGATCATATTCTTCAAACTTTAATTATTATTGATTCGCACCTAAAGTCTCCCACATTTCTGGAATATGAAATCAGAAGCTACCAAAAATAACTGACTCCCTAGCTTTAGAAAAATATTAGAGTATAAAATGAAACAGGCCGAGGAGGAAAGTGGTGTGGTCCCTAACGTGCAAGAGAATTAACGACAACCACATGGCATTCTTCCAGGATCTCAACTGCTTAGTTCAGGTAGCGGAAGTGTCCTGAGCAAAATCTGTTTAGTTCCTGTGCACCCTGCCTTTATCTAGGACAGGGGTGGCCAAACTTGCTTAATGTAAGAGCCGCATAGAATAATCATTAGATGTTTGAGAGCTGCGAGACATGGAGGTCAGGTGTTTGAAAGCCATGAGGGAGGAAGGAAGATGGAAAGGGAGAGGTGGAAAGAAAACAACTTTAACTTTAAATGCATTCTCCAAGCCACTGGCTGGCTTGGCTTGGAGAAGTGATTTAAAGAGAGAAATACCTTTTCCAAGCTGGCCAACACGACGGTGGGGGCTTTGAGACGCACACAATATGTGTAAAAGAGCCACATGTGGCTCCTGAGCCACATTTTGACTACCCCTGATCTAGGACACAAGATCAAGTATGGAGGTTTCATTTCTTCAGATTACAGTCTGCTGCTCTTAACCACTACACCAAAGTGGCTCTCAACTATATCACACCAACAACTTCTGAGCACAGTGAGCATACATGAAATTGTCTTATGCTGAATCAGACCATTGGTTTATCAAGGTCATTATCCTTTACTCACACTTGCAATGGCTCTCCATGTCATCAGGAAGAAATCTTTCATATCACTTGATTTTTTCAACTGGAGATGCCTGGAATTGAACCTGGGATCTTCTGTCTACAAAGCAGATGCCTTGCTGCTGAGTCACAACGCCTCCTTTCCTAACATTTCAGGCGGTGTTGTGGGCTCAGATACACAAAGGAGGACCAGAATTGTCTGTATTCTTTTTAAAGCAGAACGTCTTTTAAAGGGGTTCTGTAAAACTCACCGTTTGGCATGCTCTAAGTAATACTGCCTTGTTCAAATTCCCTACCTTTTTTTTCCTGAAATCTACATGGCAGGGATGCTCTGAAACTTTGCTCTTTTGGCTGTCTTGTCTGTCAGTGTTTGTTATCTAGGATCTACAGATGACCAACAGACTAAATATTCTTTTGGTTGTAACTCAGTTCCTTCATTTCATAAGAGCTCAAAGTTCCTGTAGGGGACACTGCTGCTTAATGCTGGATACAAGAAATGGGAGCAGGGTTGCTTTCAGAGAATGAGTTAAAAAACAATATCTCCAAGAGGCATTTAAATGGTTTTAGATAGCACAGATAAGGATGTTCTACCCAGGTATCAAACAAAGTTTTGCTGAAATCTTTCAAAATATGTCAAAAATTAATATGTTAATCCTTGTTATTGTCTGTGTTACTAGCATTCATCACCAACAGAAAGCTCAGGTTTTTTGTTAATGTTCAGAACTTTATAAAACATCTATGTGGATTATAGCACATTGTAATGTATTTATTCCAGACATATTTTGTTGAAGGCTTTGGCTGTTAATTTCATACCGCTTTGTCCTCTTTCAATGTGAAGTTCATTTAAGGCTAAAATGGGCAACATGTTGCTACTTTAAGTTGCATATTCTATAGAGTCTTGGTCCTACAGAGCTGTTTTACATGGAGCAGAGTATGACTCATGCTAATGGAAAGGGCAAAGAAGAGTTTTTAAAAGAAATATATTACACTTAAATTAGTTTAGACAGCATGACATCAGAGAGTAATTAAATAGGTTTTTGTTGGAATTCCGCTTCCAATTCCTGAGTTCAGGTTTGTAAAAGATTTCTGAGCACCTGCAGGTTTCTGTGTGTGAAATATTTTCACTGGAAGGGATTCAAAACTTTTTAAAAAACCTTTTAACACAGAGGCAGCATTACGCCATTCTTCCTTCTTGGAAAAAAAAACCCTCTCCGATTTAAACAAGAGTCCTTCAAGTTTTTAGTCACTTTTACAGAAGAAAGGGGGGTGGTAAACTTTCTCTTTTCAAGAACAAGCTGCTAGCTGAAATCAGGAGAAGACTGAGTTGGAAAATTAGCATTTCCACTATGGGACTGGATACAAGTATACAAGTAGATTTAAAGTGTTTCAAAATAAAACTCTCTCTGCTGACTTTGTTTTTTAATTTCTTTCATGTTTTCTTATGCCAAACTGGAGGAACCTTTTCTGATTTTTTCTTTGGTGGCATTCAAAGGAAGACCAGAGGATGAAAATCCTGCACTTTCTTACTTTACTGCTTTGGCACTTTACTTGGTTTTACCCTGCTTTCTTTTTCTCAGTATTGAGTCCTGTTGAAGCAAGTCAAGGTAATCGAGGATCCAAATTAGGATTGTCAAAAGTAGATGGAAAAGAAAGGAATCCTGTGCCAAGGGCAGGTACCCTTAGAACGGGAAGCCATGGATATAGTGCTGGGAATGGAAAACCAAGGACAAAAAGCAATAGTGCTCAAGCTGGACCTCCCTTGGCAAAGATTGATGACTCAAAGAAGACTCTCCCTAGAGCAGGGAGCACAGACAAAAAGGTAGGACAATCTACACAGAGACAATCAGGAATAAGGACTGTGACCCCAAAGGTTCAGAACTTGGGCAAGGGCCCATTGAAGAAACCAGGCACAGGGAATGCAGATGCCATTTCCTACAAAGCCAAAAAGACTAAAGAACCCATTGTTCAAAGGGATTCTAAGGATGCATTCAGACATCCTGCTATCACACCGCATGAGTACATGCTCTCCTTATACAGGACTCTTTCTGATGCAGAACGGAAAGGCGTTAACGGAAGTGTCAAACTGGAAACAGGACTAGCAAACACAATCACAAGTTTCATAGACAAAGGGCAAGGTAAGAAAATGTAATTTTTGAATTATTCTTCTGTCCAAAGTGCTTGCCTGCTATTACTTGAAAATATTCCTACATGTACAAGTTCCTGGCTGGTTGAAATATGAACAGAATTATATAACTGGAGACATTTCTAGATTTGGGTATTTGTACAAAGACCCAGAAAGCTGTGTACACCTTTTGCTAATATCATCAGGACTATATAAGTGATATGAAATGGTTTTATTGTCTTCAAAGCATGCATCTAAAAGCATATGACAGTAATGTCTCTGCCAGAGCAAGACCAGATGAGTCAGTTTCTGTTAAAAGGCGTTTAAGTTTTGTTAGATTTGGGGAAAACTAAATAAGGAATAATCCTTATGGTTATAAACAAATTAAGTATATTTTGCTATTTTAAAAAAACCTCAGAAATGTCCCATTTCAATGATAAAAGGTCCAGTACAGGACCTCAGGGGCAAAGCCGCATTCTTCCCTAGAACTTCAAAGGCCCTAAAGCAATCAGAGCAACCTGTTGATAAATGGATCTAATGGCAATGTGGCTGAGTACACAAGTCCCATTTAAATGAATGGATGTGGTTTGCAAGAGAGCTTGGAGAACGCTGCCTGTGTTGGTCTCTGGCAATTCTGTTAAACAGAACGAGGTCTGATAGGATGTACATAAATGCAAGGATAAATGAGAAGCTGTGATAAGGCAGCTATCTTTGTGGATAGCACATCTTTGCCTGCAGAGATTTATTAACTATTATATAGTTTTGGTTTTTATTTTAAAAGCATCTCCCTATGAAACCACATCCAATGCATGGCTCAATCTTTTTAATCATGGTATTACCATAAACCTATGGATAGCACCAGCTCTCTGTATCAGATTGGTAGTATGGCACTCTTCCTGGACACTTAATCACATTGATTAGCTTTAGAACAGTATCTAATTCACTTCTGGGGATAGTACAGACATAAAGAAGAAACCAAAGTCCTTCCATGTGAGTGAGAAGTGCTCAAAAAGTTATTCTAGTAAGCCTCCACAGAGTGTGGACTTATTGCTGCCCCACAGTGTAATTTTACAACTCCCAGTTGTATATTATCAAATGGAAAACTGACACAAATTTCTGTTTGAAATACATAAATCTCTCTTTCTCTCTCTAGATGATCGAACTTCAGCTGTTAAAAAGCAGAAATACATTTTTGACATCAGTGCATTAGAAAAAGATGGCTTACTAGGGGCTGAACTGCGCATTTTAAGGAAAAAGCCTTCTGACACTTGGAAGTCACATTCTCATGGGAAAACCTGTCAAGTGAAATTATTCAGTTGCTCCACAAGCAGACAAGCTTCAATCCTCTTGGACTCTCGGACAGTCAATATAATAGATGCAGCAAAATGGGAAGTGTTTGACATTTGGAAACTGTTTAGGAATTTTAAAAACTCTGCTAACTTGTGTTTTGAACTGGAGGCTTTTGAAAGGGGGAGGCCTATTGATTTAAGGACTGTGGGGTTCAATAGAACAGGGAGGCAAGTCAATGAAAAGGCTCTCTTCTTAGTATTTGGTAGGACAAAGAAAAGAGACTTATTCTTCAATGAAATAAAGGCCAGGTCTGGCCAGGATGACAAAACAGTATATGAATACCTATTCAATCAAAGAAGAAAGAGACGGGCTCCTTTAGCAACTCGACAAGGCAAGAGGCCCAACAAAAACCTAAAGGCCAGGTGTAGTAAAAAAGCGCTCCATGTAAATTTTAAGGATATGGGCTGGGATGACTGGATAATAGCCCCACTGGAGTACGAAGCTTATCATTGTGAAGGACTTTGTGAATTTCCTCTTCGGTCTCATTTGGAACCCACCAACCATGCTGTTATCCAAACGTTAATGAACTCTATGGACCCAGAGTCAACTCCGCCAACTTGCTGTGTTCCAACAAGGCTGAGTCCTATTAGCATTCTGTTTATTGACTCTGCTAATAATGTAGTCTACAAACAGTATGAGGACATGGTAGTGGAGTCATGTGGCTGTAGGTAGCAGCACAGTCTCACAGTCCTCACTGATAAAAAGACAACTGGTATTTCTACATAAGCACTATGACATCACACTGAGTGCTGACGATAGTGGCATCATAATATTGGCAAGTAATATTTTGCTGTGATGCCTCAGTTGCAATCTCTGCTAAACTATTGCCATGGGTCATGCAAGACATAGTGGTCTCTGTGGTGGCAAAAGCTCCTTTTTGATACTACATAGTCAAATAACAATCATATCTCAGTCATGCCTCAACCACATGCCTCATCTGCCCTATTCTGTGCAACTGAAAAGCTGTATGTAGTCCTGGTATGCCACATCTGTAAAATTTGCTGCTGCCAGGACAGCAGCTGTGATATCTTCTGGAGCACCAGTGCAATGTCTTGAAACTTTGCCAAGTAATAGGTCATGATAACAGGTGCAGCAGTTATTGCACTGTACTCTACTTACATTACTGAAACATCTCATAGGACCAGGGTGGATACATTCTAATGGGTAGGATAGGTTTACAGGACTGGAAACAGACAAAACGTGCTGAGATTTTGTTTCTTTTATACCTTCAGTTTGAATGCATTCTAGCACTAATTTATTATTCCTGGACTCACAAATAGTAAGATTTTTAATATTAAAACCCTTATTTAAATGACATCATAAAGACTTTTGAATCACTAATGATGGTACCAAATTCAGCGTCAGTTGCTTGTATAGAGTACCGTTCATTTTCTGACACTTTTAAGTGACCTGAAAGTATTAATCCATCTCTACAGCCCATCCTCCCCTGTGTTCATGGTCTGTCTGGAAGAATCTTGATACCAATACAACATGTAATAGATGGAGAAGTCAGTGTAGCACAAAAAGTCATGCGCAGCCTTTCAGATGAATTCTTAAAACTGTATATTTGTAACAGAGTCATTTAATAGAATGTTGATTTAATTTTAAACTGTATACATTATACATGAATTTAGAGAAATGCAGAAAAATATTTTATTGTGTATTTTATTTCAGCTTCATATCTTTCTTAAATATCCATCTCTGAAATGTTATGTTCAGACTACTTTATTATTCTGTTTAAAATCCAAGCTGCCTTCTAATGTTTGTAGTAAAAGAATAGCTTAAGGTGTATTAAATTATTGACAGTATTGTGTATTTAGATGCCATAGTTACCATAAATATAATTTTATTAAAAGTTTGCTTAGTGTTTTTGTTTAGTTAATAAAAACAGGGGAGTTTATGAGACAGGCAGATTTTTTTTAGCATCATGGCAATATATGTATACCTTCAGTTCTTATCAGTTGTATCCGCTCTGGATGGGGCTATTGAAATACCAAATTGCAATTGAAATACCAATTATGTTTTTATTTTCTAAGTTTTTAATGGGGTAGTGAGCAATTAATTTTGTACTGTAAATGTAAGCCATAATCCACCGCAGACTTGCACGTGCTTAAATTCTCTGATTTCAATGCACTGAAGTATACTTAAATAGGTGTTGGATTGTGGCTTCATTTATTATGCACAGTAATATTTTAATACAATAGTTACTTTATTGTGTTTTTCTGTATAGTCACTTACACTGGCAAGCAACTGGGTATTATACCCTCCAGTGTAGCAGATACAAAAGGCTATAGTGAACTTGAATATGGCATAATTAAACAACAACAAAATGAACATTGAAAATCTTAAAGGTGGCTAATGTGGAAAAATGTGTTTGGGATTAGTTTATATAAACACTAAGAATTGTAATCAGTTTGTATAAATACTAGTAATAATTGTAAGATCCAGTTCCATGTCCTAGGTTTTCCCAGAACAGAACAGATTATTTCTTTACCATGCACTGGAGTTGAAAAGGGGAAGTTTCAGACAGTAACAAGAAATTGGCTTCATTTCCTTCTACTATAGAGTGCAGAGCTGCCTAAATACCTTGCTGTGCCTTGCTACAAGATTGTACTTCAGCAGAATTTCAGCTGGTTAAAGCAGAAGACTGCACATTAAATCATGTCAAAGAGGAAAGTAGCAGTTCATTCCCAAATGTTTTATGGCACCATTGGCAAAATCCACCAGATATACCAGTAAAGAGACACCAGTTATATAGTTGCCAAATGCATAAAAAAAGGAACCAAATTTCTTTTAAAATATATTTTATTTAGAAATGACCACCTAGTATGGTGGCACACATTGCAACATGATAAAAGCAGGGAGCTATGGTTGATGGTATAAATTGTCTGCAATGCAAAATTCAAGAAATTAGTCATTTCCTTCAGAGAGGAAAATAGCATGCATTGTGTTTGTGAAAGCCTGCTTACTTTACATATTTGCATGCCATGACAGAAAGTGGAAAACAATAATGGAGTGTATTGTTTACATAAATGTAGAGTTATTGCAGGGGGGGCAATTTCCAGATACAGGGTGAGTTGGGCATCTTCCTTCCCCAACTAGGACTTTTCAAATGACACATATACTTGCTTCAAGATTTCTTTTCCTTTATATTTCCATGTTAAAACTTATTTTGCAGGTGCCTTTAGATACTTCCTTTTGGTTTAAAAAACTTAAAACACACACACACACATATATGTATTTTAAATGGAAAACCGCTTCCAGGTGGTGGTGAAGATAGCTTTGTAATGTCACAAGGGCTAGCTATTAAGTGCTGTGCATGATAAACTAGCAGAAATAGTTTCTCCTTAGCAAAATCCTATATGAATGTTTTATGTCTTACCATAATGGAGTGAGTGAAATTTCCCCTGTGATCACACAAATGGTATATGTTTGTATATACACATTCAGTACCAAACTACAAAGCTAGATCAATTGTTAAATGAACACAGATACAAGACTGAACATAATATAAAGTTTCAACTTAATTTTCCTTAGTCTGTTTAGAATGTGTCCATAACAATTTATTTGGTCCATAAAGCTTATGGACAGAGAAGCCCATTGCTTGTATTCACATTCAAAAGATGGATCTTCCCAAAGTAAATACAAAGATCACTTCAGGGCCAGCAGAAAATGGTTCTGTTAATCCATTTATAAACAGCAGTTTTTTACCGTTAACTATAAGCCATTATATTACATGCAAATCTGCAAAGTGAATGGTAAAGGCTTGCTTTGTGTGTAAATAGGATATTTTAAGTCACTTGGATCTCTCCTTGGTACAACAGCAAATCTTACTCAAATGAAAAAGAAAGGGATTACAAGTATATGATCCCACAGAATTCTTAAGGGGAGCTAGGAGAGCAAGTCAAGAAGCACAAAATTGTGAAAATTAGATGGTTTTTCCATTAACCCCAGAGAAAATATTAAGCAGAAAACACTGAGCAGAGAAAACAGGTCATTCTTAATCATTTTTGAGGACACCTTTAGAAACTGCTTGAACATTAAAAAGTACAATATCTTTGCAAAATGCTATGGAATTCTTGCTATAATGGACTCCAACATAAATGGCTTTCTAAGAGGTAAGCACCTCCCACACACAATGCCAAACAATGGCATGCTGGACCATTTTACTCAGAAAACAACAACAATTGTGTACAAAACACACAATTATATATATATACACACACACACACACACACATAAAGTAATTCTTATTTGTCCATGTTTGTTTCCAACAATACCAAATACACAGTATACCAAAATATTTCACAAAAGGAAAGGATCCACAGTATTTTCATGTTCACAGTATTTCAATGTCCAAAGAATATCCAGCCCTTCTCACTTCTTGTTCAATCCTGTGTGGATTGAATCCTGAGCCAGGATTTGTAAGGAATTTGGATACCACACAGGATTGAACAAGAAGTGAGAAGGACTGGATATTCTTTGGACATTAAAATACTGTGGATCCTTTCCTTTTGTGAAATATTTTGGTATACTGTGTATTTGGTATTGTTGGAAACAAACATGGACAAATAAGAATTACTTTGTGTGTGTGTGTTATTGTGTGTTTTGTACACAGTTGTTTTCTGCTACAGACTGTGTTGCCACTTTTGTACGGTGGACCATTTTACTCAGCATGCAGAACTGGTTGTTTGCCAAAGCTGTGCCGATGAGATACTGCTGATGAAGCTTTAGTCTAGGTGAGCACAATCCTCATCTCTGCCCTTCCCCATCACCTTTTGTTTTGTTTGCCAGAATTACATCATCTTCACAGGTAGATGTTTGAGGTTTTTCAGCACTTTATAGGTTAAAAATATTGGCTGCCTTTGGAGCTAGATACATTAATCAAAGATAGGCTTATTGGTAGCTGATAACCATAAAAGTTATAAATTATTTAGTTGTGGGCATTATACTACTGCTAACAGATTTTTAGAGCATCAGCTTTACCTGTCTGTAAACTTTAATTTGTTCGGCAACTTCTAGAAAGGAAACCAGGACAGGTGAGCTGTTTGGGTGCATTTACCCTACACTAAATAATGCATTTTACAGCTAGATTTTTACTGTTTAATAATTACAAAAATCCAGTCGCAGAGCGCATTATTTAGTGTAGTGTGAATGCACCCTCTGTCTGGCCTAAATTGTATTGCTTACAGTGACAAAATGATATTAGTTCTCTTCGCTGAACCAGCTTTCATTATGGATCCTGAGGCCAAAAGGTGGCTGCAACTCTGGACATGTTTACTTGTGGATATATCCTGTTAAATTTCATGGGTAATTTTATGAATGTATTTGCCTTTGCAACCAGTATCTAGAAACATGATAAAACACAACTGCTTTTTGGAGGTATACGTTTGAGCGGCTTTTGCGCCGGGAGTTTCCGGCTCTTCCGGCTGCTCCGCGGCATTTAGTGCGAAATCCGCGCAGATCCTGCGCGGTGAAGAGGGGGGTTGCGCCGGCTGAAGGTGAGTGCGAAAATGCCCATTAAAAACAGAAGAAGGCTTTAGAATCACTAAGATTCTACATCTATTTTTTTAAATCAATAACCAGATTCTAGTTCAAAGTGTGAAGACTGGCATTCCAAATTATTGTTAGTGCCAACTGGCCCATTTTTCACAGGGGAACTGGCATTAGCCAAATGGTAAAAATGTGATGAAATACGAGAGGTAAAATAATACAGGTTAAAAGTTCAACTTTCCACCTTTATGATGGCAGCTCTCTCTTTCTTTGAGAATGCCTCATTTATATTTACTTTCTAGGGTCATTATCTGTCCCTAGTGAGTCTTTGTAAAGGTCCAAATTTCAAATAAACAGTACACTATGAGACAGGTACATGTGGGTAATTTTTGTTGTATTTGGCTAAAATATGAGCACTAAGCCAAATAGGTAAACATACAACTATGCCATTTAAAACAATGCATTCCCATTAGGGTTTGACTATGTGCCTAAACTTCATGTACACTTTTACATGGTTATGTCATTTCCTGTATAAAATGTGCTTGTTTATACAGCAGCCATATGAAAGATGCAATAACCCACTATGTGGGCTATTTGAAGCTGCTTTTAAGAAACATAAAACCCCTTGACCCTTGTATAATAAAAGGTGTTAAAAGATACTTCGTTTACAACATCTTAACCATGGCTGATAAGAATATACCTCCAAAAAAGTTCTACTCTGTGGTTCTAATCTTATTTTAGGAGTTATTATTATTGTTGGGCAATAAAAGGGTATTTTTAGAAATTAGATATATATCAGATGTCACTAATTTTCAATAATTCTTACAGAATTTTGTTCCCAGCTGTTGGCAGGGGGAGGTGAGGGGATACTGTTGTCCCAGACCTTTCTCAGAATCAAATGAGTTGCAGGTCTTATGTTGGCTTGGACTGTATTGGCCCAGCTTGTGAGGGTAGGGCCAGAGGGAGGGGGGAAGCTTATAAATGGCTTCCCACCTCCCCCCATGCACAGGCATTAGCCGCATACTTTTGCTGAGGGAGGGTTGCTGCTGGGCAACAGTTCTCAAGAAACATGGAAATCTGACAATTGATAGACAGTCTGACCCTATGTGGCCACAAGAAGCACAGAGATTCTCAGCTAAGACTTTGCGCAAATCCCCCCCCCCCAAAAAAACCATGGAGATCATATTACAGAATACACTTGAGAGTGGTACATTTCAGTTAAAGCAAAATATAACAAGGTTGTTGGCTGAGGTAAGCTATCCAGAACTTAGCCTGAGAAGGCTAGGCTGCCTGTTTCCTTCTGGGCACAATCCAAGATATAAATGTTAAGACCCTAGCTAGAGTGGGACCAGGGTATTTGAGTGTCCTGCTTGCTCCAGCCAGTTTGGTGTAGTGATTAAGTGTGCAGTGTCATGTTCTCAGGGTGCAGGCAGGAGTCCAGTCCAAGGTCAAAGTCCAGGAAGTCAAGCAGGAGCCAAGTCACCAATGCAGAATCACAAACTGGAATCAGAAGTCAATATCCAAAAGCCAAAAGGTCAGGGTGCCAAGAAAATCAAGCAGCTCAGGATCAGGAAGGAGCATGGATGCAAGCCAGAGAATATACTTGTTGCTTCCACAAGGTTACCAGGTCCTGGGTGGGAGCTATATGGGAGTCTCAATCAGCCTGCTCCCTGGGTGGCAGTGACTCTGCTAGAACTCAGGGCTGAGAGTTCTGAAGCATCGGCATGCCTCATGTCTTCGCTTTGAAAGTTCTTTCCAGAGCCTGCTTCGAACTCTTGAGATGGGAGGAGGAGAGCTTGGAGGAGATTGATCATCAACAGCTGACACTGGTGCCAGGAGAGTGATTGATGGGCCAGCTGCTGTTTGTTCAGCTGAGGAACTGGCTGGCAACTCTTCCAGGTCTGTTAACCCTTCCAGCTCCTCCTCGACAGGGCTCATGACATGCAGACTCTAATCTGGGAGACCAGGGTTTGATTTCCCACTTCTCCACATGCACCTGCTGGGTGACCTTGGGTCAGCGACAGTTCTCACAGAGCTGTTCTCTCAAGAGCGATTATCAGAGCTTTCTCAACCCCACCTACTCCACAGGGTAGGGTTGCCAATCCCCAGTTGAGGGCAGGGGATCCTCTGGTTTGGAAGATCTTCCCCGCTTCAGGGTTACCAGAAAACAAGATAGAGAGGGGGCTTGAATGTCTGCTGAGCACTGAGGGGGCTTGAATGTCTGAGAGCCAGTTTGGTGTAGTGGTTAAGTGTGTGGACTCTTATCTGGGAGAACCGGGTTTGATTCCCCACTCCTCCACTTGCACCTGCTGAGATGGCCTTGGGTCAGCCATAGCTCTGGCAGAGGTTGTCCTTGAAAGGGCAGCTGCTGTGAGAGCCCTCTCCAGCCCCACCCACCTCACAGGGTGTCTGTTGTGGGGGAGGAAGGTAAAGGAGATTGTGAGCCGCTCTGAGACTCTTCGGAGTGGAGGGCGGGATAGAAATCCAATATCTTCTTCTTCTTCATTACAGTAGTCCCCATAAGGTATAATGGAGAATTGATCCGTAGGTAACTGGGGCTTGGGGGGGCTGTTTTTTGAGGCAGAGGTACCAAACTTTCAGCATAGCATCCAATACCTCTCCTCAAACCTCCCCCCACCAACAATTTCAAAAAGATTGGACCAGCAGGTCCAATTCTATGAGCCCCCCAAAAAGGTAACCCCAACTTCTAATATTTCCAATGAAGGGAAGACATTTAAAAGTATTGCCCCTTTAAATGTGATGGCCAGAACTCCCGCTGCAGTTCAATCATGCTTCTCACAACCTTATTTCTTTGGGAGAAACACCCCCCTCCCAAGTTTTCTGGCTCCACCCCTAGATATTTCCTGAGTCAGACCTAGCAACCCTATCACAGGGTGTCTGTTGTGGGGACAGAAAGGGAAGGAGATTGTAAACCACTCTAAGACTCCAAGGGAAGGGTGGGGTATAAATCCAATCTCTTCTACTTCTTCCTAGATATGAGTTTGCCTATCAGCTAAAGTCATCTCCAGAAATTCTGCTCTGTATGCCTCCATCTTCAGAAATGAAGTAGTTAGCAAGCTACCAGGAGGAGGAGAAGCAGAAACAGAAGAAGAAGAAGAAGAAGCAGATGATGATGGTGATGATGATGATATTGGATTTATATCTGCCCTCCACTCCAAATCTCAGAGTCTCAGAGCAGCTCACAATCTCCTTTCTCTTCCTCCCCCACAACAGATACTCTGTGAGGTGTGTGGAGATGACAGAACTCTTACAGAAGCTGCCTTTTCAAAGACAGCTCTACAAGAGCTATAACTGACCCAAGGCCATTCCAGCAGCTGCAAGTGGAGGATTGGGTAATCAAACCCAGTTCTCCCAGATAAGAGTCCGCACACTTAACCACTGCATCAAACCGGCTCTCTCATTACAGGACTTTTTATGTGATGGCAGGAACTAGGTTGTATTGTATCATACCAGAGGGAGATGGGGGACTGACCACTGAGAAGCTACACTAGGGATTATGGGACTTCCATAGACAAAAGACAGCCGTGACTAGGGCTATGGTGAGGAAAGGAATTGAGCAATTTTCTGTGGGAAACCTGGTCAAATGCAACCCAAAATCTGAATGGCAAATAGTTTGAGGCATCATCAAAACTTTTTAAATTAAGTTTTTGGTTCATTTTAATAGCATATATTTATATATTTTAATAGCATATATTTAGTGTTTTTTAAAAAATGTTTATTTATGTCTTCTCTATTGGGTAGTTTTTAACCTTTAAAAGTTGCCATTGACACTTTTAATTCAGACTAGAAGGCAATTGTGAGACCGTGAGACTGTGAAGTCAGTGCAAGAGAGATGAGGAAGAGGTAGGAGCTTGCTACAATAATAGGATTACGATCCTCCCTTTGGCATCGACTGGCACTAATCAGCTATAGTTACTCCTCTCAACCCCCATAACATAACAGTGCAGAAGAAATCAGCACCACACAAGATTCTGTCTCAGTCTCTTGGATCCTGTATATTTTGATATCTTTTGCAGGGTAGGGCAGAATATAAATCAAACAAATAAATAAAGGTAGTTTACAAGCAAGCTCTGCAAGCAAAACAGCCAAGTGATGAAGTATCTAAAAAATGAATAGGCAAGCAACTTCATGAGTTCAGCAGCAGAGCACTGGACTCTGTTCCTTTCATTACGGCATATCTGCATAACTCTAAATAAATATCTTTGCTTCAAGTTAAAAGTCATTAAAGACATCGTAGGAGCTTCAGGTTATCTTCAAGCAATAAGCCATTGCATCAGCAGAGACCAAGGTCTGGATGTGAACAAGAAGCAAGAAGAGGGCAGTGAAGACTCCATACTGTGGTGACCTGAAAGGTATGTTTAATTTTGTGGAATGTTCCATCTAAAAGGATCTTAGAGTGAATATTCAACAAATCTTAAATTTATCATTGTTGCAAGGCAAGGGAAAGGAATTTGAGGAGCAGGTTCCCATGCTTTGCCTCATTAAAGAAGATTTCTGGGGCAGGAAACAAGGTCAATTTAGACAATATAAAGTCCTTGTGGTTGCCTTGATTAACTTTAATCAGATTGCTCCGGGAGTTCCATGCTTCCTAGATGCATAGGGAACTAATTCAGATTAGGACTGTGACACAGGGATTGCACATGATTTTCCCCAGGGAGACCACTGTTTGCTCTCTTAGGAAAGTTACATGTAATAATGGCAAGTAACAAAAGTTGCTCCATTAGGAAAGTTATATGTAATAATGGCAAATAACAAATAGTGGCTCCCTAGGGTCATTCCAGGATGGGGAAATGGGTGGAGGGAGGTTGAAACCCCTTCTCCACACATGCCATAGTCTCAATCTGAATTGGGCCCAATATGCATGTGATCCAAAGTTCTTGTGTTGGCCATGAGAACTTTTTATCATACGAATCAGCCCACTGTGGGCACTATAGTGAGGATAACAACAGGAGGAGGCAGTCAAGGATAAAAAGCAGATCTGAATGGGGGAGGAAACTGAATGAAAGAGCATGATCAACTCAAACAATTTTCAAGAACATTCCAACAAAAATATCTGTGAGTTTTCTGATGGAGGACAGCTACCAGTAGGCTATGTCAAATAGTGAGGAAGACTTTCAGCTGCTCACAGGCAGAGGTGATTCAGTCACCATCCACAAGAAGAAGGAAAGGGTCATAGATATGGTCAATGTCTACTGAGGGATTCAGAGGAAACTGTATGCTATTCAGATGTAGGGATGCCAGCCTCCAAGTGGCACCTGGAATTACAGCTCATCTCCAGACTGAGATCAGCTCTCCTGCAGAAAAGGGATGATATGGAGGGTGAAGTCGATGGCATTGTTGTACCCCACTGAGGTCCCAGTCCTCCCCAGGTCCCATTCCTAAATCTCCAGGAGTTTCCCAGCCTGGATCTGGCAAACCTACTCTCCATCCCCCACCAATGGCCAAGAGGGACCTGACAACCATATCAGATCTGTTAGCTTGTGAAGTGTGCTATCCTCCTGGGGTATGAATTCAGGATGGGGAAAACAGTTGCCAAGACCACTGCCAAGACTCCTTATCTACACAAGAAAAAATGACATGGACAGGTACAGTTGTAAGCATATTTTAGCTATAGTGAAGCTGAAGGTAAAAGGCCTTGGGGTTCATATGGTATTATGAGATATTCTTCCTGTAGCAGGTAGAGAAGACTACAAAGATAGAATACAATATGTCAGGGAAATAATAAGCTATGGAGGGGTTGAGTTTCTGGTACCACAAACTAGCAGTGTAATCCTAAATAGAGTTACACATCTCTAAGTCCATTGATTTCAATGGATCTTGAAGAGTGCAACTCTGCTTCTTATCTCACTATTTTTCTGCCCCTAGTATTTCTCCCCTCCTTTCCTCTACTCAACTTAATTACATTTTGACCGTTTTCGCACACAGTTTACCACAGGGTCACGTTCCTGTTCTCTCCGCAGCATCCGTCGGATTTCCAACTATCTGTGCTGAAGTTACAGGAAGTGCTGTGGCAAAAGCCACAGCACTTCCTGTAACTCTGGCGCAGATAATGGGAAATCCGACAAACGCTTTGGAGAGAACAGGAACATGACTGCGTGGTAAGCTGTGTGCAAAAACAGTCTTTGTGTAGTATCTCTGCATTCTGGCTTTTTTCTCTGCAACACTTCTCCCATCTATGGACTGGGATATCTCTCTCTCTCTCGGCTTGACTTCGCGAACGAAGATTTAAGAAAGGTGCAGTAGTCCAAGTCTGTTGCAGGCTCACTGGTGGCTGACAAGACCAATGCGGGACAGGCAGGTCCGGCCACAGTGGCTGCAGGGAAAAGTCTGATTTGGGGTTGGTGCTGTAGCAGTATGATTCTTCCTCGATCTCCTTTTGTCCTCAAGACCAGCTATGCATTCGATAATGTAAACTGGAAGTTTATCTTTAAGACTCTAAAGGCAATTGGATGCGGAGATGGATTTGTGAGAGTAATAGAGACCATTTATACCAATCAAAAAGCCAAAATTAACATCAATGGATCGATATCAAGCCAGATAAGAATTGAACAAGGAACAAGGCAAGGCTGCCCGCTTTCTCCCTTACTCTTTGTTTTATCACTAGAACCTTTTTTAAACGTGATAAGGGAAGATCAAGAGATTGAGGGAGTTAAAGTGAAAAAAGAGACTTATAAAATACAAGCCTTTGCAGACGATGTATTGATTACATTAGAGGATCCTAATAAGTCGATTACAAATCTAAAAAGAAGATTAAAACAATTCAGAGAAGTGGCGGGTTTCAGAGTTAACTATCAGAAAACTAAATTCATCACCAAAAATATGACAGAAGACCAGATCAAGGAGTTGGCAACGAACTCAGGATTTCTCTATGAAAAGAAGATCAGATATCTTGGTATTTCCCTAACTGCAGATCTGAAAACGCTACTAAGAAGAAGAAGAAGAAGAAGAATTGCAGATTTATATCCCGCTCTTCTCCCTGAATCAGAGACTCAGAGCGGCTTACAATCTCCTATGTCTTCTCCCCTCACAACAGACACCCTGTGAGGTGGGTGGAGCTGAGAGGGCTCTCACAGCAGCTGCCCTTTCAAGGACAACCTCTGCCAGAGCTATGGCTGACCCAAGGCCATTCCAGCATTGAATCCAACATTGTGGATTCAAACCAGGGAACTGCCAGGAATTAATTAATTTCCTAGAAATTGGCAGTGACAATGATATCTGGAAATCCTCCACATTGAAAAAAAAGATTCTTTTCCCCCTGTTCTGAAGAGTGGGATAACGTTCCCCCCCCCCTCCGATCCTGTGTTGATTGGAGAAGCAGAAGCGTCACCTCAGATTCCCGGATGATCTGGCAATGCGCATGTCTGCTGGGGCTTTTTAAAAAAAAAAGGTGGGAGGGGTGGTAAACATTCCAAGGGGCAGTATCGCGCGTGAGCTGTCCAAACAGGAAAAAGCCAATTTTGTGCCGCTGTTTTGAAAAAGGGCCGGACTTTCTGCGCTGTCAAATTAATGCGGCAGTGATCCGCAGCAAGTCAGAATGACCCTGGATGACACTCGATTGCCAGATGTGGATGTCTGAACGAACACATTTAATCCGTCAGCGAGACGGAGCTGTGTCGCCACTAATGGTACGTCTGGCTGCATCCCAAGAGTAGCAAATTTGCCTAACAGATAATTCTAAGCTCATCAGTCAAGCCAGCCCTGGTGCAAAACATGACAGCATGCTGATGGCTGCTACAATATCTGCCAGCCGGCAGGTCATTTTCTCCAGTAGTCTAGCCTTTCTCTCTTCCTTTCCTTGCACCCAGCTTAGCCAGATCTTGCAAAGCAGTAGTTAGGGTTTTGCAGCAAGACAAAACAACATTTTTCTCCTGGTGGAGTATAATTTAAACAAACAAACAGATGGACAGACGGGCTGATGGTTTTATCAATACAAATTCATGGTTAACTGCAAGCCAAGTGATTTGTTTTGTGATGATATTTGGTTTGGATCAAGGGGCATATGGGCTGCTCAGGTGGAATCTTTGTACGGGGGCCTATGGTGGCTCTCAGCAGCTGTGACCCCACATGCTATTAAGATTTAATTTTCAGGTCATGTTAAACTAATTTTAAAACAGGGTTGGCTCCAGGTTTTGGGGTGCTTTGGGCAGGATTAAGCACATTGCCCATTGTATAGGTGAACATGCATACATAGCCTGTTATGGGAGAGATACTCTTTTGCACTCTACAACAAATAAAACAGTGTAGATGGACCAAGTGTTTCTGGTTAGTAGTGGGCTGTTTGCCAAGCCACAAGGTTTGACAGATAATCCCTCCAAACTGAGCCCTAATGCTGGCCATGGTTACAGAGGAGAGAGAACTGTATCATCTGGTAATGCCCAGGCTAGCCTGATCTTGTCAGATCTCAGAAGCTAAGACAAGGCCAGTTTTGGTTAATATTTGGATGGGAGACAGTTGGAATATGCAAGTGTCTTCTGTCATGAAAGAGTTAATCTTTTGTTTGTGTTTACAAATAGTAGTTAATTAGCATAGAACCAATTAGACTCTGTGTAGATGTTCCTACTAGAGAAGGAGGAAATAGTATTCTTAATGATGTGATCTAAGATTCTCTACTAGCTAACTGATAATTTGGAGAAAGTTTGTCATGCACAGCTGTGGGGAGTGCTGGGGGAACTTTCCTTTTCTTTGTCCTAGAGATCACAAGATGGGGTTTAGATCAGCAGAGGCTAGTTAGACTGTTTATTCTTTACTGTATTCTGTTCTCTTTATTTCTGTTCTCTTTCCCTTTATTTCTTTTTCTAGTAAAGTTTTCCTTTATGACTAAACACACATGAGTATGCTAATTTTTCCAACAGAGACCACCAAGGAATACCAGGGTTGCTATGTAGGGGTTGGCAATGCCCTATGGTAGGGGCTCTGGCTCAGTGGTGAAGAAGAAGAAGACTGCAGATTTATACCCTGTCCTTCTCTTCGAATCAGAGTCTCAGAGTGGTTTACAATCTCCTTTATCTTCTTTCCCCACAACCGGCACCCTGTGAGGTAGGTGGGACTGAGAGGACTCTCACAGCAGCTGTCCTTTCAAGGACAACCTCTGCAAGAGCTATGGCTAACCCAAGGCCATTCTAGCAGGTGCAAGTGGAGGAGTGGGGAATCAAACCCAGTTCTCCCAGATAAGAGTCCACAAACACTACACCAAATTGGCTCTCAGTTTGGCAGGCAGAAAGTCCCAGATTCAATCCCTGGCATCCCCTGTTAATGAATCTGGCAGCAGTTAGTGTGAAAGACCTCTATAGAAGTTCCTGCCTGTCTGAGTAGACAATACTGACTTTGATAGGACTAACAGCCTGATTCAGTATGAGGCAGCTTCTTGTGTTCATATGTTAATGGATTTGATTTGTAACATTGTTATTGGTTCTTAATTCAAATTTTTCAAAATATGTTTTCTATGAGCTCTGCTTACCAAGATTTTGAGACCACCTGTTTATAGCACAATAGACTGCAACAATTATGAAAGGTATTACTCTCTGAAGTTTCTTGAATCAACTTGATCAGAACACTCTCTTCAGTGTGAATTAGAAATCTAAAGCAGGACTTTCTATCATATTTTTCTCTTAAATACTGATAGGAACAAAGGTAGGGAAAGAAATTACTATTTTCTTCTCTAAATGATTTGCTTATAAGTCTAACCGTACAATTATGCTTAGGATGGGATAGGACCCATCTTCAGATTTTAGTCTGTGTGGGCTTCAAAGAAAAGGGTCCAGTAAAAATAACAAAGAGAGAATGGAAAATTTTACTCAATCCAGTGGTTTCTACTGCTTCTGCTAGAATTTATGTACTTTAGCTGGTCATCAGTGGGGGCTCTATTGGCTTCTACCTGCCCGGCAGGATGCTCCTGCCATCTCATCTCTCCCGTCAATTTCTGAATGGGTTTTGGCAATTTGCCCAACTGGAAGCTTTGACGACTCTAGCAGACATTGTTACAGCAACAGGACATCACGACGATTAAGCTGATTTCTACTTCATAAGGTTTTTCTTCTTCTCATCTTTGTGCTGTTTGAAGAAAACCTCTGCTGGTCAGACAGGTTTTCCTCTCCTGCCTGAATTAGCTTTCCATTACCAATAAGAGGTTATACAGCGTACAGGGCTGCACACTGTACCGCTCTATATGTAGAGGAGGTGTTCAGACTTAATTTATTCCCTGCCCCTGGATAAAGATTATTGCAGCTGTGTGTTTTGGAAAACTATCAATGAAGGGAGTTCAGCTCATACAACAAGCTTTGAATAAGGTACTGTACTCTGTATTTCCAGGTTCTGTTTTAATTGCGCTTGCATATTACCTTGGAGAAAGCCAAAATCTGGAAAATGTTTTCTCATAGATGGTACCTCAACCTCCCTGACCTTCCATTTCATACCAAATGCATTCATGCATATGATCAAAAAGCATCTATCTAATATGAAGTAAGGCTTGTCTACAGAATAAGCACATGCGTTTGCCAAAACTCAGGTTTGAATAGAGTTCTACAGATACTTGGTCTCTGGTCACGTTTTGGACATTTGTAGGGCTGCTGTCAGAGACACTAAACTGATTAGGACTATAACAACATCTAGTGATGCGCCTCTCTACATTATTCTTATATTCCAATGAGAAAGAACACCATTAAGATTATTTCTGCTCAAGATAAAGAAAGTTTTAAATACTGCATTAATATATGGGGCTGTCTTCTAAAAATGTAAAACAAGATCCTAATAGTCTTTTAGGCATATGAAAATGCTTCTAAATACATATCACAATTTTCCAGGAAAAGTCCTATGAATAAATTTTAGCTAAGTCTAAGGCACAAAATCTCTAGCCATCGCAACAGATAGGGAACTTGGATCATCCCACCCATACTGTTGGTAGAAGAGCAATGCAGAAGGCATGGATAAACCAACATTAACATCTCCTTCTGGAGAGGAATCCACTCCAAGTTTTGGAAATAAGTATAGCTGACTGGCAAATCAAACATATGAAGTAGACTTGCCAGTCTCCAGTTGGTGGCTGGAGATCTCCTGCAATTACAATTGGTATCCAAGTAACATAAGAACATAAGAGAAGCCATGTTAGATCAGGCCAATGGCCCATCCAGTCCAACATTCTGTGTCACACAGCGGCCAAATATATATATACACACACACACACACACACTGTGGCTAATAGCCACTGATGGACCTCTGCTCCATATTTTTATCTAACCCCTTCTTGAAGGTGGCTATGCTTGTGGACGCCACCACCTCCTGTGGCAGTGAATTCCACATGTTAATCACCCTTTGGGTGAAGAAGTACTTCCTTTTATCCATTTTAACCTGTCTGCTCAGCAATTTCATCGAATGCCCACGAGTTCTTGTATTGTGAGAAAGGGAGAAAAGTACTTCTTTCTCTACTTTCTCCATCCCATGCATTATCTTGTAAACTTCTATCATGTCACCCCTCAGTCGACGTTTCTCCAAGCTAAAGAGCCCCAAGCGTTTCAACCTTTCTTCATAGGGAAGGTGTTCCAGCCCTTTAATCATTCTAGTTGCCCTTTTCTGAACTTTCTCCAATGCTATAATATCCTTTTTGAGGTGCGGCGACCAGAACTGCACACAGTACTCCAAATGAGACCGCACCATCGATTTATACAGAGGCATTATGATACTGGCTGATTTGTTTTCAGTTCCCTTCCTAATAATTCCCAGCATGGCGTTGGCCTTTTTTATTGCAAACGCACACTGTCTTGACATTTTCAGTGAATTATCTACCATGACCCCAAGATCTCTCTCTTGGTCTGTCTCTGCCAGTTCACACCCCATCAACTTGTATTTGTAGCTGGGATTCTTGGCCCCAATGTGCATTACTTTGCACTTGGCCACATTGAACCGCATCTGCCACGTTGATGCCCACTCACCCAGCCTCAACAGATCCCTTTGGAGTTCCTCACAATCCTCTCTGGTTCTCACCACCCTGAACAATTTAGTGTCATCCGCAAATCTGGCCACTTCACTGCTCACTCCCAACTCTAAATCATTTATGAACAAGTTAAAGAGCATGGGACCCAGTACCGAGCCCTGCGGCACCCCACTGCTTACCGTCCTCCACTGCGAAGACTGCCCATTTATACTCACTCTCTGCTTCCTATTACTCAGCCAGTTTTTGATCCACAAGAGGACCTGTCCTTTTACTCCATGACTCTCAAGTTTTCTAAGGAGCCTTTGATGAGGAACTTTATCAAAAGCTTTCTGGAAGTCAAGGTAAACAACATCTATCGGGTCTCCTTTGTCCACATGTTTGTTCACCCCCTCAAAGAAATGTAACAGGTTAGTGAGGCAAGATCTTCCCTTGCAGAACCCATGCTGAGTCTTCCTCAATAACCCGTGTTCATCAATGTGCCTACTCATTCTGTCCTTGATAAAGTAAAACAGATCAGTTCCCCTGGTGAAAACTGCTGCTTTGGAACATGGACTATATGGCATTATACCCCACAGAGATCTCTCCCCTTGATGAACCCCAACCTCCCTAGGCTCCCCTCCCCCCAAATCAATCCAGTGATGTCAACCCTAATATGAAGAGTGGAACCACAGAATACTGTGGGACTAGAATACCCACAAAAATGCCACCTCTCCCATAGACCTTTACAATCAGTGATCCAACATCTTTTGTGGTACTGGCCCCAGAGACGTGTGACTTGCCACAATGAGGCCTGGTGGAATTAGCTCCCCTTGGAGATCCAGACCTTGCAGAATCTACTCCAGTTCTGCAGAGCCTATAAAACAGAGCTCTTTTGCCAGGCTTTCAGTTGATAAGAAGAGAGGATATCCGATATAGATGTGTCAAAAACAGCAGAGTTCGGGTAGCACAAACACCATATATTCAATTGCTCATAAATTGCTAATTCCATATACACAAACCATACAAACATATTCTTAAAAGTCCCAGTCCACAAAAGTCCACTGTATTCCAAAACATGCTTTAAGATGCAGTCTTCAATTTCTTTAAGTGTTGGAGAAGAAAAGCTTCCAGAAAGCTTTTGATAAAGTCCCTCATCAAAGGCTCCTTAGAAAACTTGAGAGTCATGGAGTAAAAGGACAGGTCCTCTTGTGGATCAAAAACTGGCTTAGTAATAGGAAGCAGAGAGTCAGTATAAATGGGCAGTCTTCGCAGTGGAGGACGGTAAGCAGTGGGGTGCCGCAGGGCTCGGTACTGGGTCCCATGCTCTTTAACTTGTTCATAAATGATTTAGAGTTGGGAGTGAGCAGTGAAGTGGCCAAGTTTGCGGATGACACTAAATTGTTCAGGGTGGTGAGAACCAGAGAGGATTGTGAGGAACTCCAAAGGGATCTGTTGAGGCTGGGTGAGTGGGCGTCAACGTGGCAGATGCGGTTCAATGTGGCCAAGTGCAAAGTAATGCACATTGGGGCCAAGAATCCCAGCTACAAATACAAGTTGATGGGGTGTGAACTGGCAGAGACTGACCAAGAGAGAGATCTTGGGGTCGTGGTAGATAACTCACTGAAAATGTCAAGACAGTGTGCTTTTGCAATAAAAAAGGCCAACGCCATGCTGGGAATTATTAGGAAGGGAATTGAAAACAAATCAGCCAGTATCATAATGCCCCTGTATAAATCGATGGTGCGGTCTCATTTGGAGTACTGTGTGCAGTTCTGGTCGCCGCACCTCAAAAAGGATATTATAGCATTGGAGAAAGTCCAGAGAAGGGCAACTAGAATGATTAAAGGGCTGGAGCACTTTCCCTATGAAGAAAGGTTGAAACGTTTGGGACTCTTTAGCTTGGAGAAACGTCAACTGCGGGGTGACATGATAGAGGTTTACAAGATAATGCATGGGATGGAGAAAGTAGAGAAAGAAGTACTTTTCTCCCTTTCTCACAATACAAGAACTCGTGGGCATTCGATGAAATTGCTGAGCAGAAAGGTTAAAACGGATAAAAGGAAGTACTTCTTCACCCAAAGGGTGATTAACATGTGGAATTCACTGCCACGGGAGGTGGTGGCGGCCACAAGTATAGCCACCTTCAAGAGGGGTTTAGATAAAAATATGGAGCACAGGTCCATCAGTGGCTATTAGCCATAGTGTATGTGTGTATATAAAATTTTTTGCCACTGTGTGACACAGAGTGTT
Organism: Heteronotia binoei; assembly: GCF_032191835.1. Lineage (NCBI taxonomy): Eukaryota > Metazoa > Chordata > Lepidosauria > Squamata > Gekkonidae > Heteronotia > Heteronotia binoei. Next base: position 57,546,948 of record NC_083224.1, read on the forward strand.
GGACTTGATGGGCCGTTGGCCTGATCCAACATGGCTTCTCTTATGTTCTTATGTTCTAAGAAAATAGAGACCGGTTTCGGCCACGCCTTTCTCAATCGTTACTCACAACGCAAATTGCTGCATTGTGAGTGACAATTGAGAAAGGCGTGGCTGAAACCAGTCTCTATTTTCTTCTCCAACACTTCTTACAAGAAATTGAAGATTGCATCTTAAAGCATGTTTTGGAATACAGTGTACTTTTGTGGACCAGGACTTTAAGAATATGTTGTATGGTTTGTGTATATGGAGTGAGCAATTTATGAGCAATTGAATATACAGTGTTTGTGCTACTCGAACTCTGTTGTTTTTGACCCAGGCTTTCAGTTGAGGCAGCAGATGTCCATCTGTTATTGGCATCCCCTCCCCCTTCCATTCCATCATAGTGCTACAGGATCTGTGGACCTGACAATTGGCCATGCTTGTGAGGATGAATCTGTCATTTTTAGCTTTCAATGTTTAGTTCTGTAATTTTGTATTTTATATAATTTTAATCTTATTTAATTTTAATCTTATATAATTTTAATCTTAATTTTATATAATTTTAAAATATATTAAGCAGTAATATATTTTGTGGATAGTGATGTATTCAGTGGATAGATTGTCTGTTTCTATGATGTAACCACCCTGAGCCTGTTCTACGGGAAGAGCAGGCTATAAATAAAATTAAAATAAATAAATAAAAATAGGATAAGTAAAAGGGAAAAAATAATATCCAAGGAAAAAAATACCAAAGCTTTCTCATACATATGTGTACAACTTCCCCATCCCATCCTAAATTTACATCCAATTCTACAAGTGGGTAGATCTGCCTGCTCTGTAAAGAAACAATATTTCACGTAAGTCCTTTTCTTGCACAGTGACAAGAAACTAGCAGGGCAATAATATCTTGAAGCAGTAATATATTTTGTGGATAGTGATGTATTCAGTGGATAGATCCTTCAAGAATCTATTGGATTTACTACACAAAGGACAAAACTAGCAGACATGAATGCATACATTCTGTAATATCTAAAGATGGAAACAGATGTCCATGTGGCCATTCTATCAATATACTATCTGGTTACATTGCTTTTATGAGTAGCAAACATGGCTGGCCTTTGCAATGTAATGTTTTAGAGCAGCCTGTAGGCTAGAACCAGCCCATCCAGGGATCTTATCCAGCTCCCAAGCAACTTGGGGGAAACCAGTCTGAATGTGGACCAGAAGGGCCTATGTTATATACCACTTGCTGAGGTCCCTCCTTTTCCCCAAACATAACTTCCAGGGTCTTCCTCCAGATCTCCAGGAATTGCCCATCCCAAAGTTGACAGCCATAAGGGGCGAGGAGAGCTGATTTTGCCCTGAGCTCAGTGTTGCCAGTCCCTTAGGGCCTGCCTCCTTCCCTCAACTGAGGTGGCGAACCAGGATGCACTGCCTTTTGTGCCTTCCTCCTCTGGCCAGAGTGCCCTGGGCATCTGCTTCTGCTTCCTCTACTGCTGGAAAGGTGGCTGGCTGTCCCCACCTCCCTGAGGCCAGCCAAACAGCTTCCCATTTGCAGGCAACCTGGGGAAGGTGCCCATGGGCACATGTGCCTGTGGAAAGCCACTAGCCAGTTTGACAAATGTGTCTGCATTTGCAATCATGTGAACAGAGTGACTGACTGGGCTGGGCGACCTATGTGCAGCAGCCCAGTTGAGAGAGAAAAGCCAAGCACTTATGTAAGGGGTGCCATCAGGGCTGGCCCGAGCCTTTCTGGCGCCCTAAGCCCGAGCCTTTTTGGTGCTCCGCCCTCATGCCCACTCGCCCTCATGCCTGCTGCCTATTCTCAAGTAGCCCCGCTTCTGCTGCCTACTCGTGAGTAAGCAGCAGGTGCGGGGCTACTCACAAGTAGCCTCGAGCCTGCTGGCCCAAAGGGAGGGCAAGCAGGATTTGGGGCAGTGGCAGGGCGAGCAGAGAGTGGCAGGGCGAGCAGGGGATCGAGTGGGAGCTGGCAGCTGCGGCGGCAGGGCGAGGGGGAAGGAGGAGTGGAAAATGGGAGCTGCGATGGCAGGGCGAGTGGGGGGGAGGACGAGCAGGATCTGGTGGTGGCGGCAGGGCAAGTGGAGAGGGAGACGAGAGAGAACTGGCAGCGGCAACAAGGCAAGTGGAGGGGGAGGTGAGTGGGAGGCAGGATCTGGCGGTGGCGGTGGCAGGGCGAGCGGGCCTTGATCAAAAGCCACCTTGATCGCGAGCAACTCCCTCTTCCAGATGGTATAGTTCCTCTCTGCAGCAGTGAGCTGGCGCGAGTAATAGGCGCAGGGCTGGAGTGGCTGGGACGGCTCCTCGCGCTGGGACAGCACTGCTCCCAGGGCCATGTTGGAGGCATCAGCTTCCACCGTAAAGGGAAGCTGGGGGTCGGGGTATCTCAGGAGTGGCCCGGTAGCAAAGCGGGTCTTCAGGGTGGAGAAGGCGTTATCGGCCTCTGGGGACCAGCGGAAGGGTTCTTTGGGGTGGAGTAGTTGAGTCAGGGGTGTGGTCAGGGATGCATAGGCCGGGATGAATTGCCGATAGTAGTTGGCAAAACCAAGGAACCGCTACAGGTCTTTGCGATTCTGAGGAGCCTGCCAGGTCAGGACCGCTTCCACTTTTTTCGGGTCCATGAGGATTCCCTGCGGTGACACAATGTGACCAAGGAACTTGACGGAGCGCAGCTCAAAGTCGCACTTCTCCAGCTTGGCGTAAAGGCCATGGGCTCGTAGGCGCTGCAGGACATGGTGAACGTACTCGGCGTGCTGGGCAGGATTGCGGGAGTAAATTAGGATGTCATCCAGGTATATGATCGCGAAGTGGTCGAGCAGGTCCCGGAATATGTCATTCATGAACCTCTGGAAGACAGCGGGGGCGTTGGTCAATCCGAAGGGCATCACCAGGTGCTCGTACTGCCCGTATCGGGTCCCAAAAGCGGTCTTCCATTCGTCTCCGGGCCGTATGCGCACCAAATTGTACGCTCCACGGAGGTCCAGCTTGGTGTAGATTTGGGCCCCCTTTAAGAGATCCAAGAGATCAGGGATCAGTGGTAGAGGGTACCGGTCGTGGATGGTGATCTTGTTCAGGGCCCGGTAGTCATTGCACAGCCGGAGCTCCCCACTTTTCTTCTTCACGAAGAGGACTGGAGCAGACAGGGGAGAGGTTCAGGGTCAGATGAATCCGCGTTTCAGGTTCTTGTCCAGGAAGTCTCGCAGAGCTGCCAACTCAGGCTCCGACATTGGGTACAGACGCCCCACCGGGAGTGGTGCCCCAGGTACCAAATCAATGGCACAGTCATAGGGCCGGTGAGGGGGAAGCTGATCAGCTCCTGTCTTTCAAAGACATCGGCGAAATCCGCATACTTCTGAGGGAGCTGACGACCACCACTCGGGATGCCGGCTGCTAGAGTGGTGGGAGGAGTCAGATGGGGGCATGGGTCTCAGAAGCGTAGTTCCTGCTGGGCCCAGTCCACGATGGGGTTGTGCAGCTTCAGCCAGGAAAGGCCTAGAATCAGCGGGAAGCGAGGCATGTGGGCGACATCAAACTGCAGCTGTTCTTGGTGCTGCTGGACGTGGAAGGTGATGGGACAGGTCTCCTGGGTGACGGGGCCAGAACGGAGGAGGCGCCCGTCAATAGCCTCCACCAGCGTCGGAATCTCTTTTGTCTGCACTGGGATCTGGTGCTGCTTTACAAAGGCGGCATCTACAAAACAGTGGGCTACTCCTGGGTCCGGCATGGCATACACAAACAGCCAGCGTCCATCGGGCAGACGGAGTTTGACTGGTAGCAGGAACGGGCCCGAGGTATCAGCCTGCTGTTCGGAGGACCCAGCTAGTTGCCCCAGGCTGGAGGGTCCACTTACACCTGGGGCTGACCTTTTGGCGGCGGTGGCAACGAAGGTCCGGGTATCCGACGCTTAGCAGGGTAGCCAGAGGCATAGTGGCCTGCCGTGCCGCAGTAGAGGCACAGATTCTGCGCGCGGCGTCTGGCCTTTTCTTCTGGAGTCAGACGGGGTCGAGCAGCTCCAAGCTGCATAGGCTCACCCTCGTCTCTGGTAATAGCTGGGGATGGGAGAGAAGCCAAGTGGCACGGCACAGGGAGCTGGCGCCCTCTGGTCTTGGCTTGGCGGCGACTTTCCAGGCAGCCATCGATGCGGAGGCAGAGGGTGATAAGTTCTTGGAGCGTGGGTGGCTGCTCCACCCTGGCCAGTTCATCCAGGACTTCCTCTGCCAACCCCTCTGTAAACTGGTCCATCTGGGCAGCCTCATTCCACGCCAAGTCTTGGGCCAGGAGCTTGAATTCGGTGGCATACTGAGCCACCGAGGATTTGCCTTGTTTCAGCGCCCTGATTTTCCGGTTGGCTGTGGCTGCTTGGACTGGGTTTGAGAAGGCAGCAGACAGGTGGGCCTCAAACCCCTGGTAATCAGTCAGTAGGGGAGAGGACGCAACCAGCAAGGGTGTGGCCCATTTGGCCGCCTGCCCCTTTAACAGACTGATGATGAAACACACCTTTGTTTTGTCATTGGGGAAGTCCCGTGCTCTTAATTGGAAGTACAGCCGACACTGTGCTAGGAAAGCAGGAAATTCTTCCACGGCACCCCCAAATCTGTCAGGTGGGGGAACTGGGCACTTGGCTGGAGCACTGGCCACAGGTTGTTGCTGCAAGTGCACTACTGCCTGTGTCAGCTGCTGTACCTGGGCTTGGAGTGCAGCCAGTAGTCTTGTGGTTCCACTTGCTTCAGCATCCATCCTGTGGAATGGGTGTTTGTGTGGGTGGAAGCAATCTGTCACGGGCTGAGGCCGGGTCAGGCAAAGTCCAGGGGCAGTCTAAGGTCTGTAGCTGGTGAGCAAAGAGGGTCCAAGGCGCCAAAACCGAATCACAGTCCAGGTATCGCAGGTCAGAGGTTCAGAATCCGAAGTCAGGGGGTCCAGAAGTCAAAGCCAAAGTCAGGGAGTCCAGAAGCCAAAGTCAAAAGCCAAAGTGGATGCTAGAACGTCAGGTAAGTGACTAGTTGCTTCCACAAAGCCTCCTCCCAAAGCCCACAGCTATATAGCCCTCTGCTGGCTGTTGCCCATTTGGGCTAATTGCTGGCTCAGAGAGGCAGCCAGGATCCTGCTGAGACTCAAGCATCCTCACTCCAGAAGGGCCAGAATCCTTTCAAAACTCAGGGCTCAGGGAGCGTCTTGCTCGTGAGCGTGCCGCCCTCCTCCGATCCCTGAGGTCCTGACGAAGGCGGTCACGCACACGAGCCACCCGAGAGGGCGAGGCAGGGGGGCTTGGATCTTCTCCAGCAGGGGGCAGAGGCACTGGTGCAGGTGGCAGGGGCACAGTTTCTTCTGCAGGCTCAGCTTCTTCTGCAGGGTCCCCAGCACCCATGACAGGGTGGGCAGGAGCTGGCGGCCACGGCAAGTGGAGGGGAAGGCGAGCGGGAGGTGGGATCTACTAATGGTGGTAGCAGAGCGAGCAAGGGAGCGGGCGCTGGCTGCAGCAGGGAGGGAGGCAAATTAGGCAGTTGTCTTGGGCACTGGGAGGGGGGAGGCCCAATTCGGTGCCCCTTCCCTCCCGGCGCCCTAGGCAACTGCCTAGTTTGTCTAGTGGGTGAGCCGGCCCTGGGTTCCATACATGTGGAATGTAAGGGGCAGAGGAGGTCCACCGAGTCAAGTGAGCCAGAGCCTGCTAACCCACTGGCCTTAATGTGTGTGATTTCTCTCCTGCCTTTCTCCCCCAGCAACATGAGGAGGATTAAATAAATGGTGAAGCCAAAATGCATGCACACTCCCAGGTTCCCTGCATGCAAGTGCTGCCTTATCTAACAATCTGAATGGAATTGGGTGGGTGAGGCAAAGGTCAGGGAAGGGAGCAAGCATTCAGAAAAACACATTGAGTTTGCACACAGCAAAGGCAGGTGCTGGATGTGCATTTGTGTGCTTGCACATGGGGAGTAATATTTTGCATGGTTAGATAATAACATGGAGCTCGGTGGAGAAGATAAAAATCTGCAAAAGGCAATTAAAGTGGAGCATCTTTGGAGAGTGGCAGTACTTGAAGATTGCTTGAAGTGCTGGGGAACATTGCGATTCCCCTTGTGGTTCAAGCTTCTTGCTGAAATTGGGACTTTGACAGAGTGAAGTATGGGACTGCATGGCTGTCTCACCCCCTACCCTACCCAAAGCCTGTTGACCCTCACAGTTTCTTTCAGGCAGTGTTTTTGGATCCCCCTGGTTGATGCCCCTTGGCCACCTGCCTTTGGCTGCTGTACTTGCAGCAAAGGATGCAGCACATCTTGCTCATCACAAGCTTCTGAAATGTGTTAGTCTTTATAAAGCTACAAGAGTATCTGGTTGTTGCACCTTGATTGTCAGGCAATAGCTCTTTGTGCTGTGCAAAATTTCTTGTGTATATCAAGCAAAGGGTAGTTAGGTGCTGAGGAGGGCTATGGGTCATGGTCAGTGATAAAACATCACCAGTACTTGGCATTACATTTTATGGCACACATGGCCCAGCCTGACAAAGTTACATTTATGTCAGATCTGGCCCTCGTAACAAATGAATTTGACACCTCTGCTTTAGGGACTTGGGAATTCTTTGATCTGTAGACCAGGTTTATAAATACCTTGATTCAATTAATGTCATCTCGATCACTTTTGACCCCTGGTCATCTGAGTTAAAGGACACAATTAGTCATTTAATGGCATCAAGTTTTTTGCAGATACCCCTGCACAGGGCTTTGAAAATCTAGTTTGTACCATAAACATTCTTTTGGACGAGGAGGCTTAGGATGGAAGTTTGGCAGTATGAACCTGATTCAAGTGCAGCTCTGTGTTGACCTTTGGAACAAAAATCAAGTCAGTACTCAGTATCATCATTATTGACTGGCAGTACTCCATGCCTGATGGCTGACCTCCATGCCAGATGACTGGAAAGTGGCAAATGTCACACCAATTTTTAAAAAGGTGTTAAGGGAATCCAGGGGATTACAGGTCAGTTAGCCTAACATCTGTTTCAGGTAAATTAGTAGAAACTGTTATTAAAGATAGAATTATTAAGCATATCAAAGAACAAAGCCTGCTAAGGAAAATCAGCAATGTTTTGGACTTCTTTGGAAAATTAACAAGCATTTGGATGGAGGTGATCTGGTAGTCATTATATATGGACTTCCAAAAGGCTTTTGACAGATACCTCAGCATAGACTGAAGAATAAGCTTTGTATTCTAGGATAAGAGGACAGGTCCTAGGAGGCAACATCAGGGAAGGCCTTGGCCTTTATGCCCTGTTTGTTGCCCCTCCAAGGTAACTGGTTGGCTGTGCATGAAAGAAGATGCTGGACTAGGAGGGCCGCTGGTCTGATACAGTAGGGCTCTTCTTATGTTCTTACTGGAAGATGCATAACCCATTTTTTCTTTTCACTCACCGATTCTACTAATGAAAGAACTGACTTTCAGAAAAGTGAGGTGAGGTTCTCAAGAAGAGTATACCGGAATACAAAGATGCTCAGTAGATAATGGAGAATGAAGGGTAAGTCTCAAGGGGTAAATCTGTAGATGGCAGAGGGTGAGAGAACAGTCATTTGCAGGAACTGCTTCAGGTGAGGACCACTAGTAAAAAAAAATAAATCTATACTTCCAAGAACACGATTGTGTGTTCTTGCTTGTCTCTGATTAAAATAATGTATATATGCTTCTGATTCAGTAGGCAGATAAAATATCTTGTGTTTGCACCAATGTTCCAAGGCTTTCCATCATAAATGATAGGATAAAGAAAAACTGGGCTGCACCCAGCAATGTATGAACAGAACAAAAAGGGCAAAATGCCAGGTGACAAATGATTGATTTATTAGACAAAGCCCCTAAACATTTTGCCAAGCAGGCTTCATCGGGGGAATCTATAAAAACATTATTTTTAATAAAATAATACAAAGATTAATAAAAGTTATTCTAAAGTTATTGAATAAGTATGAAGAAAGCATGGGATGGAGAAAGTAGAGAAAGAAGTACTTTTCTCCCTTTCTCACAATACAAGAACTCATGGGCATTCAATGAAATTGCTGAGCAGACAGGTTAAAACAGATAAAAGGAAGTACTTCTTCACCCAAAGGGTGATTAACAAGTGGAATTCACTGCCACAGGAGGTAGTGGTAGCTACAAGCATAGCCAGCTTCAAGAGGGATTGGATAAAAATATGGAGCAGAGGTCCATCAGTGGCTATTAGCCAAAGTATATTATTGGAACTGTCTGGGGCAGTGATGCTCTGTATTCTTGATGCTGGGGGGGGGGCAAAGTGGAAGGACTTCTAGACCCACTTGTGAACCTCCTGATGGCACTTGGGTTTTGTTTTTTCTGGCCACTGTGTGACACAGAGCGTTGGACTGGATGGTCCATTGGCCTGATCCAACATGACTTCTCTTATGGTCTTATGAAAAAGACAGGATCAAAACTAATTTCAAAAATAGATACACATTGGTCAATGAACGATATAAGACAAATAAACTATACATTGGGCATGAAGCAAAACAATTAAAATATATAATATACAAGGTATATTTACAAGATGGAGACAAGGCAGGAGCTCTGGTGTTAGGGCTCCTGTAATGAAAGTTGCTGATGCCTAGCACACCCTGCATTTGTAATATCTAAGGGACTGATTGGATAATATGTTGCTAGGGGAAGGTGCGATACGGACTTTAAGAACGTGGCGGGCTCCCAATTCCCAACTCGTAAATCAGCGAGTTTGTCAGTGGCGGCTGGGGAGGGACGGTGGCTCAGTGGCATCTGCTTGATAAGCAGAAAGTCCCAGGTTCAATCCCTGGCATCTCCAAAAAGGGTCCAGGCAAGTAGGTGTGAAAATCCTAAGCTTGAGACCCTGGAGAGCCGCTGCCAGTCTGAGAAGACAATACTGACTTTGATGGACCAAGGGTCTGATTCAGTAGAAGGCAGGTTCATATGTCCATAGACAGCTGTTTGGACGCGGGCCTGACCCGTTCCTGATGCTGTTGGCGAGGCCTCTAGGAATCCTGTCCGCGTGGTGAGGGGGCTATAACAGTGCGCCTTGCGGTCTCACTGGATCGCTTCTATATGCGGCTTATGTCTACCCCAACCCCTCTTCCGCCTCAGTTCTTCCATTTGAATTTTACCTCACGACTATGAAACTCAAAGGGTGGGTGTAATATGGATTTCTCAATACTAGTCTCTTCGGGAGGGTTGTTTTGCTTTCAGATGGATATAAACTCAGTTTGTACAGGACCACAGCAGCTTTGATAGCTTTCCCAATGTACTGGCACCAGAGAACTTTAAAGTAAACCACAGAAATTTATTAACGTACACACACTGTCTTCAACTGGGGAATGGGAAATATATACATGGGCTATATTGTATCTCAAGCAGTTAACAGTTTCTTCGTAGTTCAGGCTTTATAATATCTAGTTCACTTAGGTCTCTCAGGTTTCACAGATCATACAGCTTTCACTCTCCAACACTATTCTGGATTGGCCTCTTGGGTATAATGTGCCAAGTCCCTTAAGTCGACTGGTGTCTCTTCTCCCAGCCCTTCAGACTTCTAGACCCACATTTTTCCCTCAACCACCTTGTTAACTCTTAAGAGAAGTGTCTCTGTGTCTGTGACCTCTCAGGTCTTTTACTGTGACTCTTCTCTAGTCACACACAGCCCCGTGGATGTCTAAAAAGAGTGAACAGTGAGCTTTGCTTCTCTCGAAGACTCTCCTCAGCTCCTGTCTCAGCTCCTTCTCAGACTAACTGCTCTCTTCAGCAGTCTCCCTCAGACTCTGTCTGACACTAACCGCCCTCAGCCATTAGCTGTCAATCACCTCTGAGAGTTTTGAGCACTCTGGCCCCCACCCTCAGGTCACCTGACGCAGGCTCTATGCGTCCTTAGTTTTCTTGTTAACCCGTTCATTACCGTCACAAGGGCCTTCACCCCGCCCTGGTCTGCTAGGCTGCGCAGAAGGGATGTCCAGCACAAAATCTGTGCTGGAAAGAACAAGAATGTGGAGACTTTGCACTGTACAATTGCACTTTAAGAACATCCCAGTTAATATCTGCACTTTAGAGACACAGCAGCACTTTATCCTGCCACAACATCCAAGCTGCTAATCTTTAAAAGAACCTAATGATTGGATTTTTAACTGCTAAATTGATTGGTGTTTTAGTTAACTAATGTAGATGTATTAATTAATTAACTGGCTATCTGATATAAAATATATTTTTTGGCAAATTAATTAAGGGTATTTAAATTGTTGGGAGGGTTTTATAATTAATGAGCCAGCAGATTAGTTTAACTTAACTATTTTTAGCCAATTAATTTAAAGCGGAACTTATGGGTTGGGCTTAATTTGATTAGTTAGCTGTTGGTATTGGCAGATATTGATAGGATTGGCAAGGGTGGAGAGGGTTGGGGAGTTAATTAATTGCGAGGTGGTGAGTTGTGTTTACATCTGGCCTAGGCTAAGGCAGAGACCAGTGGGGGATGACCAGCCTGGGGATTCCAGTACTCCTGGGGAGAGGAAGGTATGATGGTGGGAACAGACATCAATATAAGGGAAGGAGACTGAGACATGGTGGTGCTCTGCCCCCTTCCAGTCTGTGTCCCATCCCAACAGTGACAGGTAGTGGGGCCAGGCTGAATTACTCGCCACCGTCATTGGTGTTATGCAATGCCAGGTCCATAAACAATGAGACCTCAGTCCTCAGAGAGTTTTTGCTCAAGCAGGATGTGGACCTGGCTTTCGTGACTGAGACCTGGGTGCGAGATGGAGAGACTATAGCTCTTTCCCAAACGGCTCCCCCAGGATACTCAGTCTTTCACCAATCACGGACTAGCAGGTGGGGGGGGAGAGGTGGCTCTATTCATACGAGAGGCTTACTCCTTTCTGGTCCTCCCGGCCCCAGAGATCAATGGTATTGAGTATGCCAGTCTGGCGTGGGACATTGGGGAGGGGTTGGCGATATGACTGGTGTACTCTCCGCCTAACACACCGGCCAGCACCTTACCATCCCTGAGGCCGTAGCAGGCTGGGCATTGGCGTACCCATGGCTTGTGATCCTGGGTGACTTCAATGTCCATGCTGATGACGCGACCTCCAGTCAGGCAATGGACCTGTGTCATCCATGGTGACACTGGAGCTCTCCCAACTCATTACGTTGCCCTCTCAGCAGGCGGGGCACATGTTAGATTTGGACTTTGCGGTCTGGGTTTTGGTGGACGATATCGCCGCTGAGGCGGTGCCATGGTTGGACCACTTTGCCCTTAAGGATCGTGTAGATGGTCCACCCAAAGCCCATTTAAGTGGTGAGCTTATTTTGGCTCACCCGTGAAGCCTGATGGACCCTGAGTGGTTCCAAATGGCTCTACGGGATCCTTGGCCCCCTGGTGATTCTCTCGCTGACCTAGTGGAGTCTTGGCAGGGTTGACTCTCCAGAGCCATTGATGAGATCGCTCCTCAGTGCCCTTGTGTTAAGCTGGCTCCGTGGTATACCCCAGAATTACGGCAGCTGAAACAAGGGCTCAGACGACTAGAGAGGCAATGGCAGCGTGCTCAAGACAAAGCGACTAGAACATCTTATAGAGAGTTTATGAGGTCCTATGAGATCGCATTCAAAGCCACAAAGAAGACCTACTTTGCGGCCAAGATTGCGTCTGCAAGTTCGCGCCCGGCACAATTGTTTAGGACAATTTGAAATCTTACAACACTGCCACAGGGCAGACCAAATGCTAGGGAATTGGAGATTGGCTGTGAGGCTTTTGCAAAAAATTTTGCAGATAAGATCTCGTCACTCTGCTGTGATTTTCCCGCCACATTGGAAACAGTATGTGAACTCGAGACCTTGTGCCTGTCTTCGGACGGTACACCAATCTGGACCAATTCTGGATTGCTTCGACATGCTCAGCCTGGAGGAAGTTGACAGAATCCTCTCCACTCGTAACGCTAACCCTAACCTAATTGTGCTTCGATCCGTAACCCTAACCTTAACCCTATGGTCTCATACACTGGAATGATTCACATGGACTATAACGGAGAAAGGAGAAACATCCAAACTTTTCTGCGTCAGCACTATACCTTTCATTAAGATATATAAGCTCCTTTTTTACTCACCCTAAACCTAACTGTAACGCTACCCCTAACCCAACTGTGCTTCGATCCGTAACCCTAACCCTATGGTCCCATACACTGTCATGATTTGCATAGACTATAATGGAAAATGGAAAAACATCCAAAACTTTTCCTTGTCAACACTATACCTTTCACTATGATATGTAAACTCCCTTTTTACTCACCCTAAACCTAACTGTAACGCTCACCCTAACCTGTGACTCGATCCGTAACCCTAACCCAAACACTATGGTCCTATTTACTGTAATAATTCCCATAGACCAGGGGTGGGGAACGTCTGTCCTGAGGGCTGTTTGTTTGTTTGTTTGTTTGTTTGTTTGTTTGTTTATTTATTTATTTATTTATTTATTTATTTATTTATTTATTTATTTATTTATTTATTTATTTATATTTAGACTTATATCCCGCCCTTCCCACCGAAGTGGCTCAGGGCGGCTCACAACATAATAAACTTACATAAATTTAGCATAAAAACATTTACATAGGAAGATTAAAACAATAAATTAATAAGACATAAAAACATAAAAACCAGCGGTCTATTAAATGCATTTTAGTTCCATCTAAAAATTTCTCAGTGTCAGTTGTTGTAGGCCTGCCGGAAGAGGGCTGTCTTACAGGCCCTGCGGAACTGCCCTAGGTCTCGCAGGGCCCTCACCTCTTCCGGCAGCTGGTTCCACCAGTAAGCCGCTGTTACCGAGAAGGCCCGATCCCTGGTGGATTTCAGGCGGGCCTCCTTTGGCCTGGGGATTACTAACAGGTTTTGTGAACCCGATCGTAGTACTCTCTGGGGAACGTGTGGGGAGAGACGGTCCCTAAGGTAGGCAGGTCCTAGGCCATATAGAGCTTTAAAGGTAATGACCAACACCTTGTACCGGACTCGGAATGTTATTGGCAGCCAGTGCAGACCCCGGAGCCCCGACCGAATGTGCTCCCATCTTGGGAGCCCTAATAGCAGCCGGGCAGCAGCATTCTGCACTAACTGCAGTTTCCGGGTCCGGCACAAGGGTAGCCCCATGTAGAGGGCATTACAGTAGTCCAACCTCGAGGTGACCGTGGCATGAATCACTGTTGCTAGGTCATCGCGTTCCAGGAAAGGGGCCAATTGCCTCGCCCGCCTAAGATGAGAGAATGCGGACTTGGCAGTGGCTGCTATCTGAGCCTCCATTGTCAATGAAGGCTCCAATAGTACCCCCAGGCTTTTGACCCTGTGCGCCGCTATCAACGGCGCACCGTCAAAAGCTGGCAGGGGGATTTCCCTTCCCGGGCCACAACGACCCAAGCAAAGGGCCTCTGTCTTCACCGGATTCAGCCTCAGCCCGCTCAGCCTAAGCCACCTAGCCACTGCCTGTAACGCCCGGTCCAGATTTTCTGGGGCGCAGACAGGCCGGCCGTCCATAAGTAGATAGAGCTGGGTGTCATCAGCATACTGATGACAGCCCAGACCATACCTTCGGGCAATCTGGGCAAGGGGGCGCATATAGATGTTAAATAACATCGGGGAAAGTACCGCCCCTTGAGGCACTCCGCAATCAAGCGTGTGTCTCCGGGACAGTTCGTCCCCAATCGCCACCCTTTGTCCCCGACCGTCAAGGAAAGAGGAAAGCCATTTCAAGGCCAGCCCCTGAATCCCCGCGTCGGCAAGGCGGCAAGCCAGCAGCCGATGGTCGACCGTATCGAACGCTGCCGATAGGTCTAACAACATCAGCCTTTATGACCCTCAAGACCACTTGGTCTGGCCCTTGGGGATTGCTGGGCCAAGCCAAGCCACGTGGCGACCTCCCTGGGACCTGGCTGGCTGGTGAGGATCATGAGGCACAGACGCACTGTGCAGCGGCCTCCTTGGGGGTTGCCTAGCCAGCAGGGATCATGCGGCCCAGCCATGCAATGCCTCCTTGGGGTCCGGCTGGCCGGCCAAGATCACTGCGGGGCCTGGGAAAGTCACAGTTCAGGTAAGTTTTCCCCTCATTTCTTTATTTCCTTTTGTATTTCTTCTCCCCATTTTTTTGTTTCCCTTAATTTCCCTTTCTTTCTTCCTCTTTCTTCCCCCCATTTCTTTATTTACCTTTCTTCCCCTTTCTTTCCCGCTTCTTTATTTCCCTTTATTCCCATTGTATTCCCCCCATTTATATATTTCCCTTTCTTCTCCATATTTTTTCTCTTTCCTCTCCCCTTTCTTTCCATTTGTTTATTTCCCTTTCTTCCCCCATTTCTTAATTTCCCTTTCTCCTCTTTATTTTTCTTTATTACCCAGCTACCACCAGTTCAATTTACACTTGATTATCCCAGATGGTGTGGCCTAATGTGCTAATGAGTGTGCAACCCAATATGCTAATATTAGATGTGGTCTAATATGCTAATGAGTTCCTGCTGGGCTTTTTCTACCAAAAAAAGCCCTGGACCTAGCATTTATTTGCCTAGGGCGATGGGTCGGGGGGAGGTATGTGTGTGCACGCACCAAGTTAGGCTCTCCCCACATGACTTCAATAGAAAAACAATTATTTTCATTAATTTTGCTGGCTTGAATTTTTTTCCCTTGACGGAGCAGTTTTTTAAGCTGATAATTTTGTATGGCCCGCGAATGATGTTATAAATATCCAAATAGCCCTTGGCAGAAAAAAGGTTCCCCACTCTTGCCATAGACCATAATGGAGAATGGAAAAACATCCAAAAAATTTTCCCGTCAACACTATACCTTTCACTTTGATCAGGCCCAGTGTGTGGGAGTTGGCAAAGTAGGCACTCGCCTAGGGGCCCCACTAGACACTCCCTCCCTGACGTGCAACTCTGGCTTCTGACTGCTGCTATCTTGTCCTCTTCCATCACCAAGCTGCCCTCAGCAAAGCCAAGCTGCCCTACTCTCCCCGAGTTGCAACTTGGGCTCCCATCTCATCCTCTCCTGCCACCCAGTTTTTTTGAAAAATTAAAATTAAATATCTGGAAATTAAAAATGTGAACATTTTTAAGTTTGGTGCTCTCCTTTTCCCCTACAATTTTGTTTTTATAATGGTGGGGGGCAGGGCGGTGCTAGTGGGTGACTCGCCTAGGGCACCAGAAAACCTAGCACCAGCCCTGTGCAAAAGCATTTGATGGCATATACAAGCACATCTGAATTGCATGTTGTGAAGTTATTTAGAGCATCTTTTTTTGTCAAAAGGACTGGTAAAACTTTTAAAATTTTGAGTTAGGTTGCAGTGTCCACATCTAAAATGGCCTTTCAGCAAATCTGTTCTTGGAATGGTTCAACTTCTTCAAAAAAAAAAGGGGGAACAAAGGTGTTGCTGTGAACCAATTTGTCTTTTAAATTGGATTTTTTTTTTTAAAAAAGAGGTTTTTTAAAAAATCACATCATCATATAGCATATTTCAGTTTTTATATATGCTCTTTTAAAACTATGAACCGATGTGATTATTATAAGTCAAACTTGTATTCTCTCATTCTGTGACTTGCTTTTGTTATTATGAAATAGATCTTCCCTTCTGCAAGCTGTAGCCTTATTAAATGCTGTTTTTAGGATATAATCCAATCAACCCCAGGTGGCAAAATTTTGTTTTAGGGTTCTTGTCTCCCTTTGATAATCTTCAGTATTGGTACAATTTCTTCTAATTCTCAAGAATAGGTTATAAAGTAAATTGTTTTGTATGTGAATTGGCTGAAAATTAAAAAGGAGATTAAGAACATAAGAACATAAGAGAGGCCATGTTAGATCAGGCCATGTTAGATCCAGTCCAACACTCTGTGTCACACAGTGGCAAATTTTTTTTATACACACACACACACACACACTGTGGCTAATAGCCACTGATGTCTTTAGATTTTTGGTATATATTTGTTCATATCCTATTGCCATTTTTATTGATCATGACATCAGGAAATTAATATGTTCACTGAAATTTATTTCAAATTTGATATTGTTATCCTAAATGTCAAGCCAACTATAAAATTCTTGCAACTGAGTACAACTGCTTTTCCATATTAAGAAAATATCATCAATATATCTCCATCATATAGATATAAATTGTAGAAAAGGATTCTTCTCTGAATATATAAACTTTTCCTCAAATTGTCCCATATAGAAGTTAGCAATTTCTGAAGCCGTAGAGAACCCAATGGCCTGCCAAAAATGTTTTTCATTGAAGAAAAATAATTCTTGTTAAAATTAGTTTGGCTAGAGCCACAAGAAAGAATGTAGATGGATGGTGATCTTGTCTCTTCATCAACGTATTTTCTATAATCAACAGTGCCTCTTGTTGTAGAATGTTTGTATATAAGGAGGCCACATTAAAGTTACTAGAAGAACACTGGCATCAATGTAATTCGAACAGTCCAATTTATTAATAAAATTGGTGTTGTCCTTAATATATGATGGTAACATTGGTACAAAGGTTCTAAGAATATCCTACATACTTGGAGATTACTTCAAGGACTGAATCATAACCTGAGATTATAGGGCTTCCTGGACGGAAAGTTTTATTTTTATGGATTTTTGGCAGAGTGTAAAACACAGGTGTTCTAGGATGTTTTTTTATCTAAAAAAACTCTTTTCTGTGTTGAAATACATCCCAGACTTACACACTCTTCCAGCAAGAGTCTAATCTTTTTTTGATATTTTTTCTTGGGTTATGTCCACATGGAAAATAATAAATCAGAACATTCAATTGTCTGAATATTTCTGCTTCATATTCCTTTCTATTTTGTATGACTATAGCTCCTCCCTCACCAGCTTCCTTATGATGGTCTGGTACTGTGCCAATGTATTTAATGATATCCTTTCATGTTCATTTAAATTGGACCAAGGTTTGTTATGCTTCTCAAATTGTTCAAGGTCCTGGAGTATTTCATTTTCAAAAGCTTAGATAGTAACTAGCACTGGACCTAAGGTTGCCAAGTCCCTCTGTTGCTCCTGTGGGGACTCATGGTGTGATATCACCTGGAAGGGCCATCATTGAGCTGGGCACATCATGCCGCAGATGCTCTAGGATTCATGGTAAAACTCTTCTTATCACGAATCCTAGAGCATCCGCAGCACGGCATGCCTGTCACGATGATGTCACTTCTGGGTGACATCATCATGCAGGGCATGTTGTGTGGTGATGGGGCTGTTTGGGGTGGGGATCCCCCTGGCAGCCTGCTCTGTGCCGGCAGGTTGTGGCCCCCCAAACCAGGGGATCCCCCACCCCTGGCAGGAGCCTGGCAGCTCTAACTGGACTTGGTAGCATAAAAGTAGATGTCACAGAAAAGTGGGAAGATAGGGCAAGACTCAGCTATTTTTTGTCTTCAGTCTCACAGTTCTAATGAACCTAAAAATATCTAACCTCATGTCCACAGGGTCATATCTAGGAATAGGTACAAAAGACAAAGCCTTATTTAGAATTTGCAATTCATATTCTGATAAAATCCTGTCTGACTGATTAATGATTAGAGTCTCCATCTTATTTTGGATGGATGCCATGCCTTCTCCTGAAAATATTTTTTTCTTTTGCTGGATAGTATACTTCTGCCATGGTGTTGAGGTGAGCCTTGTTCCAAAAAAAAAGACGAGGCCAAAGTGGCTGGTCTTTGTAATGCATGTCTACTTCTCCTCTGCTGTTATAATCTGTGCTGGAAAGCCTGGAAATCTCCCAAGGTGTCTGTAGAGTCAGCAAATGAAACTTGGCATGTAGATTTTTTTCATTGTTTTTGAAAGCCAGAGATGAACCTTGTTGTTGTCAGAGTCCATTTTGTAATGTACAAACTTTCTGTTCTTGATGGTTTGTAATTTTTCTTTAAATTGTTTTAATTTCTTATCTAAATAAACCTTGTAGTTTTTGTTCAAATTGACGTGAGACTCCTGCATGTCTGCTACTTTATTATCAGTTGTAGATTTAATTTTGGTAACATGTTTACTGGATGTCTCAATAATGACCATTTGTTTAAAATAGCACACCAGTTTTGTAAAAAGTCCTTATCATTCTGAAACAAGTCTGGTTCTTTATTCTTAGGCCTCTTGGTATGCACTTAGTCCAGCAATATTTCAGCAAGGTAGAGTGTAATTCAGTTCTAATCACTTTTTGGTGAGATTCACCATTTCTTCCCAGTCAACCTTAGAAGGTCTCTCCAGAAGTTTATCAATGCGGTCCTGAGAGTAACTCAGAATGTTGTCCCAAACTATTTAGGAAAAGCCTGAGTGGAAAATCCAAGAAGAAAGAAAAACTGGACTGCACCTAGCAATGTGTGAACAGAACAAAAAAGGAAAAAATGACAAGTGATAGATGACTGATTTAATATACAAAGTCCCCTACACATTTCACCATGCTGGCTTCATCAGGGAGAATCTATAAAAACATAATTTTATATTTAATACAAATAAAGATCCCTTGATAAAAGTCATTCTAAAGTATTTGAGAATTATTATCTTTAATGGATGGCCACCCTTGCCTGAACATTTGAATAAGGCATTGAATAGTTATACAGGAGGATATTATTTCTCAGAAATTGAGTTAATGAAACTAATGTAAAGTCTCAGCCAATTTGGATGGAAGAACCCCCCACTCTCCTTTTTATTTTATTTTTTATCTATTCATGCTTTTCCTCATACTGATGTATATCTTTTATTTTTCTGATCAGAACCTCGCCATAACATGATGGGACCATGTTATGTTTTGTTGTTGGCATTTGTTGTGTGTATGTAATTAAAAAAATCTAAAGTTTTTTTTAAAAAAATTAAAATGGAAAAGAGGAGAATGTTGTAGGCTGCTTTGAGTCCTCATTGGGAAGAAAACTGGGGGATAAATGAAGTAAATAAAAATTATGTTGAGGAACAATGAAATGGATATGAGGATCCCTGAGAATGTGACTCATTCAGTTGTTCATACTCTTAGCAGATATTATGTCATTTTTTCAAGGGGGGCCACTAGAAGATACCACAATCCTGTCCCTGGGTGCTGTTTTTAGATTCAGTGCACAGCTGTGTCATATGACGCTAAGGCTCTGCTGACAGAATGGACATGTCCCATGTGTGGAGAGGAAATGGAGACACCTCCTGTTGAGGGTTACATGGCATCTTTGCCCATCTCTGCTTTCATGGGTTTGCTGGGACCACTGGAGTTAGACTTGTAACTAGCATATGCATGGAAGCAGTGCAAAAACAGACTTTTTCTCATCAAAACTGCTGCCTTCCTGGACTGAGAAAGGGGCTCTTCAGAGCTCTAGAATGAGCATTTACCACTTAAATTCACTTCATGAGACTGAGGTATTACCTCTATTTCCAAGACCATTTGCTCTAGCCCTCTGTGGTTTGTGGTCTCTTAAACAATTGCCTCTGGTATCTCAGTGCCCACAACCAATGTTCCCTCTAAGCTGCAGAGTCTTGTGAGCAAAAATTCTACGTTGTGAGCTACTGCCATTAAAGTTGTGAGCTACTGCATAAAGTATTGTGCTCTGGGGCCATTTGTCCTGAGCTAGGACAAAAATGTGTCAGCTGGAGGCTAAAAATCTGTGAGCTATCTCATGCTAACTCAGCTTAGAGGGAACACTGCCCACAACTATATTGTTAAAAGGAATATATCACTTGCTTGGTCGTTATTGTAAAGTCACCTATCCAGGCCTGAAACCTGGATATCATATTGTTATAGTATTTATCGGATCTAGATTTTTCCTGATGATTTTTCTTTTTTCCTATAAAATAAGCAGCTCCCTCCTACAAATTAAGTGAAACCCAAATTAGGTGACTTCTAAGGAATCTGACTTAATTTTATCCACACATGGCTGTGAAGCAAAGGCAGGAGAAATAACATGGGAGTTGCTGAACCCACATCATATTTGCTAGTGCCCTGACTGTGCAGGCTAGAAAAGGAAAGGAAAAATCTTGGCATGATTGATAGAAAACGGATGGGGACAGCAAACCACACGGAAGGCAAGAAACTTGTGCTGTGCGTTGATTTTGGCTTCAGAACTGTGAAATAAAGTCCCAACAGGGATAAAATCAGATTGGACTGGCAGAAAGTACAGAGCCTTGTCCAGTGTAGCAATTGAATAATCAATGACTAACTTGTGGAGATTTCACTGAGCAAGACCCAGGATCACAGAGCAAGGCACAATTACAGAGTGGAAAGCATTACAGCAAACAAAAACACAACAAACCTCAGTTAAATTAACCTGGTCCAAAATCACTCTGCAACTTCCATGTTATGCACTTCTCCCCAAGAGAAGGTAGGCCACAAGCAAAACCCAGGCATCAGATCAAAGAACTTTTACTTATTATGAAATTGCTTTTGGTGTCAAATACATGAATTCCACTGACGGTATTAATTTTGTGGGTTAAAAAAAATCTATATTGTAATACCCCCAGGGATTTTGTGGTGATTAAGTTTCTCACAGCAGTTGGTTGTGATCTCCTGGAACGTTCAAAAGCATATCCACTACCCAGAATTCAAATTTTCAGCAACAAAATGGTCATGAACACTAGCGGGCTGATATTAAAACTTCACTTATGCTTAAGTGATAAGGGAGAACTATGCTGGAAAGATTGGGGGATTGTCCAGCATTAACCAAGCCAAGCTGGAGAATGGATGCATAAGCCCTATGACAATCATGGCTTTGTGTTTCATCTATCTTAAGGGAGTTTTAAAAAATCTTCATTTGTAAATGCTATGACCTATCTTTGTTCTGGTTTCCTACAAATAAATGGTACAGTTAAATATATAGCAGCAATGATCCTCTAAAGAGTTAAATATATAGCAGCAATGATCCTCTAAAGAGTTAAATATATAGCAGCAATGATCCTGTAAAGAGTTAAATATATAGCAGCAATGATCCTCTAAAGAGTTAGGCACTCAGAACACAGGACTCCAGTGCTGCATCAGTTCCTCTGGCTAATTATCTGATTTTTGGCTCAACTAAGAGTACTTTTAAGGCCTTCATAGCCATGGACCTCATATTTACTGAACCACATCTCTCAATATATTCTCCTTTGCTAATTACATAATTTAGACAGTGTTCTTCTTCATATGTTGCCCTCTACTAGGACTATCCATACAGTGGCAGTTTGATCATGGGCTTTTTTACACGGTGAGTCCAGTTCTATGGAATGGCCTGTCAGAATGGGTTTTTAAAAAAGACATCTTTGTTCACTACATTTAGGAACACATAGAGGATCGTTTTATTCCAAGAAATTTGGTGGAAGGTACATTGTCTCAGCAGGTTTGACTGTGTTTGTTCTAATTCAGCGGTTTTCGAATTCTGTTTTACATCTTAAATCCTAATTTTGTGATCTATGTGTTTTAATTTGTGTTTTAATCTTGTTAATTGGATAAAGTGGAATATAAGAGATAAAGTGGAATATAAATGTTTAAAATGTAAAACATTTTGTAGTGTGTTAGAAAGAGAAAGAAGTTTGGAGAAAGAGTTGAGAAAGATCCCAATATCAATGGAAACACAAAAACAAGATTACCTTTTTTTGTTAATTTCCTAAGCACTAGAAATTGAATGTTTGTTAGGGTGATATCCATATTTATTTTTAGATTTGTCATACCACTGTGAAAACAGAGGTAATATACCCAAATGAAATCAGAAATGGTACATTTGCTAGAATGGCTCACTTTCTGTGATAATGTCTTTTGCCATAAACTGTGCAAACTGCTTGTATATCTCCTGCTGGAAGTCAACATCCACTGGGAGTGATCCTCTCATTTAGAGAAACTACATATTATTTAAAAGACATATTTTATAAATCTCTTTTGCCATGCTAGTCCCTTTCTTAGTATTTAGCATGGAGTGAGCCAATAGCTAAAAACAGGGTCAAACTTGCTTAATGTAAGAGCCACAAAGGATAAATGTCAGATGTTTGAGATGTGGGAGGGAGGGAAGGGAGGAAAGCAGGAAGCAGGCAGGAAGGCAAATAGATGGGGGGGAGGAGAGAAGGCAAATAGATGGATGAGGGAGAGGTGGAAAGAAAGCAACTTTAACTTTAAATGCATTCTCCAAGGTGCTGGCTGGCTTGGAGAAGTGATTTAAAGAGAGAAATGCTTTCTCCAAACCAGCTGATGGGGAAGTGGGGGCTTCAAGAGCCACACAATATGTGTGAAAGAGCCACATGTGGCTCCCAAGCCGCAGTTTGGCCACCCCTGGCTAAAACTAATGCCATGCCATAAAAGTAGGATGCACTGGGCATTGTAGCTCTTCATTGCAAATTTTTAGGACTGATGTGCCAGTTGCCACCAGCTGAATATTATGTCCAGATTTAAGCATTGACTTTGAGAGCCAGTTTGGTGTAGTGGTTAAGTGTGCGGACTCTTATCTGGGAGAACCAGATTTGATTCCCCACTCCTCCACTTGCACCTGCTGGAATGGCCTTGGGTCAGCCATAGCTCTGACAGAGGTTGTCCTTGAAAGGGCAGCTGCTGTGAGAGCCCTCTCCATCCACCTCACAGGGTATCTGTTGTGGGGGAGGAAGGTAAAGGAGATTGTGAGCCGCTCTGAGACTCTTCGGAGTGGAGGGCGGGATATAAATCCAATATCATCTTCTTCTTCTATCCACAATGTTGTTTAGTCTTAAATTGCCATTATTCACAATGCAATTCTAACAGTTTGTTGTTGTTCAGTCGCACACTCAAGTCTGACTCTTACACCTTTCTAAATGCATAGAAGTCAATAGATTTACAAGGGTGTAACTGTGCTTAGGGCCACACAGTTATGCTATCAGTTTTAAAAGAAACTCTAGATGACATTGTCAACAACCCACAGTATCCAATTTTTTGACCCCTGCAGAAGTTCCCATTCAGAAGAGTTAAGCTGTCATGGTGGAGAAACTAGAGAACAAAAGGAATTTGCAGGGAGAAGCAGAACCTTTTGTTAGCATCAGGCACTTTAAGATGAAAACTGCTGATGCAACAGTATGTAACTCCAACTATACTAGCTAATGAGAGGCATGTGAAGCTAGTTAAGTGGGGTGTAACATGATTGGCCAGCTGCACCATAAGAACAAGGAACCTAACTCTTAGCCTTTGTTGGGTTGATGAGGAGGAAGGACGTGTTGGAGAAGTGGAGAGCTATTGTTATCAGAGACTGTTACTCTGTCCGTTTGACTGATGATGGTAATGACCCTGGTATGTGTAGACTATTCTCTGGATTTGTGACTGTGTACTTCTGACCTGGATGAACTGAACTAACTGTGCTTTGACTATCTTGGACTGCCTTTAACTACTCTTTTGCTGTAACTCCAATACAACTGTTTCAACCGGCTTACTGAAGTTGTGTCTTTGTAGACTTTTACTAGAGGCTGCACTTATCAGCATACTCATACTGCAGAACTCCCACGCACTACTGACACCTTTGGTGACCAGGACTTTCTCTCTCTCTCTCTCTCGGCTTGGCTTCGCGAACGAAGATTTAAGAAGGGTGCAATAGTCCACGTTTGCTGCAGGCTCGCTGGTGGCTGACAAGACCAATGTGGGACAGGCAGGTCCGGCCACAGCGGCTGCAGGGAAAAGTCTGATTTAGGGTTGGTCCTGTAGCAGTGCGATTCTTCCTCAATCTCCTTTTGTCCTCAAGACCAGCTATGCGTGCGTTCTCAAAGGAAACGACAGCCTGGTGGATGGTGTGCCTCCATGCTTTGCGATCTGAGGCTAGGTCAGACCACTGGTGATGGTTGATGTGACAGGTGCTAAGGGATTTCTTCAAGGAGTCCTTGTACCTCTTCTTTGGTGCCCCTCTATTTCGATGGCCGGTGGAGAGTTCGCCATACAGGGCAATCTTGGGAAGGCGGTGGTTTTCCATCCTAGAAATATGCCCTGCCCAGCGCAGCTGCGTCTTCAACAGCAGTGCCTCGATGCTGGTAACCTCTGCCCACTTGAGGACTTCAGTGTTGGTCACAAAGTCACTCCAGTGGATGTTGAGGATGGTGCGAAGGCAGCGCTGATGAAAGCGCTCAAGGAGTCGCAGGTGATGACGGTATAAAACCCACGATTCGGAGCCATAGATGAGGGTTGTCATCACAACCGCTTTGTAAACATTGATCTTTGTGCCTTTTTTCAGATGCTTGTTGCTCCACACTCTTTTGTGCAGTCGGCCAAAGGCACGGTTTGCCTTTGCCAGCCTGTTGTCAATCTCCTTGTCGATCTTGGCATCTGAGGAGATGATGCACCCCAGGTAGCTGAACTGCTGGACTGTCTTCAGAACTGATTCACCCACAGTGATGCAGGGAGGGTGATAATCTTCCTGGGGTGCAGGCTGGTGGAGAACTTCTGTCTTCTTCAGACTAACTTCTAGGCCGAATAGCTTGGCAGCCTCTGCAAAGCAGGACGTCATATGCTGCAGAGCTGATACCGAGTGGGAGACGAGTGCAGCATCATCAGCAAACAGTAGCTCTCGGATGAGTTTTTCCATTGTCTTGGAGTGTGCCTTTAGTCGCCTCAGGTTGAACAGGCTGCCATCGGTGCGATAGCGGATGTAGACACCATCGTCCTCATCTAGATCTACTGCGGCTCTTTGAAGCATCATGCTAAAGAAGATCGTAAAGAGAGTTGGCGCGAGAACGCAGCCTTGCTTTACACCTGTGCCTATTGGGAAGGGCTCCGAGAGGTCGTTGCAGTGTCTGACTTGGCCTCGCTGGTCTTCGTGTAGCTGGATGATCATGCTGAGGAACCTTGGGGGACATCCTAAACGTTCCAAGATTTGCCACAGGCCTTTCCTGCTAACGGTATCGAAAGCTTTGGTAAGGTCGACTTACTTCTGAATAAACATACAGAAAACAAATAGAACACAGTAGAACAGAATCTGAATAAACATACAGTATCATCTTTTCATGGGGATGGGTATTACTGGATTTTTACAAGGAATATAATCATAAGAACATAAGAGAAGCCATGTTGAATCAGGCCAATGGGCCATCCAGTCCGACACTCTGTGTCACACAGTGGCCAAAAAAACCAAGTGTCATCAGGAGGTCCACCAGTGGGGCCAGGACTACTAGAAGCCCTCCCATTGTGCCCCCACCCCAAGCACCAGATCTCTGTGGTAGGTGCCACATGGAACTCAATTTTTAGTTCAATTTCCAGCAGGTTGTGGAAAAGTAAGTCTTTAGAAGCACAAAACAACACTTGTATGGACACTTCTTTTGGGAAAGAAGTAAATGACTTAGAAAAAAGCATGATCATAATTGATTTAGAATGTTATGAAAGAATGCTGAAGACAAGGGGAATACTTATGCCAAAAGAAAACAACAGGTATTTCAGCCTTATTAGTAACTATGCTAGCATAGCCAGCAATGTCCGACAACTGATTCAAAATACAAAGAGGGTTGCTATAAAGCAGATGCATATATCAGTTGTCACTGAAGGCAAATCAAGAGTTGATAGTTTGTGAGTTACAGTAATGTTTTAAATTTAAATGTTCTATTAAATATTCTAAATGTGTAAATTGCTATAGAGTAGAACAAGTTTACAGAGGTGATTATGGATTCTCTCTCAGTGGAAATAATTTAAAAATAGGTTGGGGGAAAACATCTGCCAATAAGACTTGGCAATGTGCCCACCTGGGATTCTGCCAAGATGCTGCCGAGAAATTCAGAGTTACAACCATTCCTAGTATAGCATTTGTTCAAATGCTGTATAACTAAAGGTCTTCCCCTCCTACCACTCCAAATTTATTCTTCTCCCTGACCAATACCATATTCACAGAAGAGTGATTAAATTAATACATCCTTACAACCTCCTTTCAGAGCCCCATCAAGTTGCAAGAGCAATGTGCTAAATACATGACTTTACTGTTTAACCCATGGCAGCCTGTATCTTTTTGGTTCATATTTAAAAGATTCCAGCTCTTTTCTCAGATTTTCTGCTGATTTTCAGATTTCTTCTATCTATTGTATTGTTTACTGGCTGTCCCATTCATGTTGATTTAAATTGTCTTGCACTATATAATCAGGGCTAATCCACTTTTAGAGCCCTACCCATCACAGCCAGATTTGTGCTGTTACTACATTCTTGACTCTTGATCCTTTCCTAAGAGTATGCCCCAATGCCTGACATAAGACTTACTTCTGAGTACATCTGTTTGAGCTTGCTCCTTGTGGCTAGTGAAGGGGGCGAATGCACTCTGCACATACTTGTTATAAATTGTTTGAGGAGTCAACCCTGGTACTGAGCACAGACTTGAAACTAAACACGAGGCCTTTTAAGGTACTCTCCTTTTTCTTCCATGTCTCCATAAAACGAATCGCGCATTAATCTCCAAGCACAGGACCGCTTCCCTGCGTCTTGAAGCACCCACACAGTTCTCTTCTCTAGTGCAGACACAGAACTCAAGAAAAACGAAGCACGCAGCCTCTTCCTTTCCCCTGCAGTCTCCACCATCCGCACACCGAACCCCCTTTCTAAATCCCCAATAGCGAATGAAAGAACGGAAGTGCTTTGATGTTTCGCGGAAGCGGAAGCGCGCCTCTGACGAATTATGGCGGCGCTGGTGAGAATGGTGGTGAGTGGAGTTAGGGATCGGTCTTTGGGGGCGCTCGTTTCGGGTGGCTGGCGCTGCTGTTGCGGGCGATGAGCAGGCAGCTTGGCTGTAGGTCGCCGCGCCTTTCAGCTTGGGCGTTGTGGTCTTCTGTGCTACTCCGCTCTAGTCCAAATTGGCAGAGGGCTACTCGCTACAGCGGTTATTGGGAGCGTGTGTGGATGGGAGGAGCGGGGAAGCTGACAGTTGATCAGAGCGCATATTGAGCAACGCCTAAGGGTACCTGGGCGGCCTGGGAAGCCTTTGCCCTTGGGCATTCGGGGCAGGCTGGGCTAACGGGGGAAAAGCCCGACACCTCCACTGATGCGTCTCATGACGTGAGCTGTGACTCGCTAAAGTTTATGATGGAATAAGAGGTGCTCCTTTTTTCTTTTTGATGTTGTGGACTAACGTGGCTACTGATCTGGATTTATCACCACAGTTTATGTTCCCAATTCCAGAGAGGGGTAGCTGTGTTACTATAATCGTCTCAGAAGTTATGTTCCTGGTGCTGTGATTGAATGTACAGAGCAAACATGCTACATGTGATCCTCCTGGTATGTGTGATTGCCTGACGTTCAGAAATAACACCAATCCTTGGTACATTTTAGGGATACTAACCTTCAGGCGCAGTACTGCAGTCCTAAGAGCTCTGCTCACAACCTGAGTTTGATCCCGGTGGAAGCTGGGTTCAGGTAGCTGGCTCGAGGTTGACTCAGCCTTCCATCCTTCCGAGGTCGGTAAAATGAGTACCCAGCTTCCTGGGGGGAAAGTGTAGATGACTGGGGAAGGCAATGGCAAACCACCCCGTTAAAAGTCTGCCATGAAAACATTGTGAGAGCAACGTCGCCCCAGAGTTGGAAACAACTGGTGCTTGCACAGGGGACTACCTTTACCTTTTTTAACCTTCAGGTGGGACTTGTGGATCCTCTGAAATCCAGTTTATTTCCAGACTACAGAGATTAGATCCCCCAGTGAAAATAGTTGCTTTGGAGGGGTGGACTCTATGGCATTAAATTTTACAGAAGTTCTTGCTCTCCCTAGTTTCTGTCCTTCCCGAATCTCCAGGAGTTTCCTAACCTGGACCTGGCAACCTACCCCCCGGAAGTGGCAACCCTAGATATGTGTGCCAAACTAGGGTTGCCAACCTCCTGGTGGGGCCTGGAGATCTCCTGATATAACAACTGATTTCCAGACTACAGAGATCAGCCCTCCTGAATAAAATAACTGCTTTTGAGGGTAGTCTCTTTGTTATTATACTCTGCTGTGATCCCTTCCTTACCTAAGACATACCCTTCCCAGGCCTAACCCCCAAGTCTCTGGGAATTTTCTGATCTGGAGTTGGCAATACAATGAGGCACCAAGATTACTCAGGAGAGTATATACTGAAGCTGAAATATTTGCATGTAACCCTTTCTAGAAGAAATAATTGTTTCATGTGTTGGAACAATTATGTATATAGCATATTTGTCTTGTAAGTGAGGTCAAACTATAATGATTACATAGGGCTTCTGTTTTAGCAAAATTAAACCAGAATCCCATGATACTTCAAAGTCTAATAACATTCCAGCGGAGGCAGATCTAGTTTCATGAGATGCATTTCTGCAGTATGTCAGTGTAAGGCTGGTGATGAAGATGCAGGACTAGAAATGTCAGAGGTACATCATTCATGAAGCCTCATCTTGTCTTCTGTTACCAGATGTGTGATCTAGCAGTGGCTACTGGCGTGGGTGTATTTTGGTACATGCATGCATCTAATAAAGTGAGACTCATGAAAGTTTATGTTGCAGAAGATTTTGTTAGTCTTTAAAGTGCCACTAGACTCTTGTTTCATTTTACAACTTCAGTTCTGTGCTATGTCATCAAGCCCAGAAAAAAATACAAAAGGAAGAAAACAGCAACACTGTTTGTAAATCAGTCCTCTGATTTAGAAAAAGCTCTTGAAAATATCATGTAACCTTCTCAACTCAAGATTCCCAGAAAGAAACTGTTGTGTTGTATCTAATGCTAAAAGTGCTTAAAATAATAAAGACTTAAGTCAAAACTCCTGATTGGGGATGGGGGTTTATGACACAATGACAGTTACATTTTTCAGCCTACAGTCATCTCCCTGGTATCTTGTGCCTGGTCCTTAAATTCTGTTTTTAAACATTCTCCTCATAGGCACTATAGTCGGCAGAAGGCTTGAGGGAATATACAGCCTGTCTCATTGAACCCCCTTCTACAAGGCAATTTCTTCTACACATTAAGCCATGTTACTCAGTTTATGTAATGTGTAATCACATAATTATATGATATAGGAATGAGTAAGATGTACTGTGACACAAAATGCCTAGAGGCAAAGAATAATTTAATAAAAACAGGGTCACCTGGAGCCAATTATCATTTCCTCACTTTTATTTATATCAGTCAGGTGCAGAATGTTCCATTTACATCTTTCCTAATATTGTAACTGATGACTGTAGGTATTTTCACATTGGGCTCCTTGTCTTGTGTATCCTTGTAATTGGAGCTTAGTCTTCATTCCCAGTGACATGAGATATTTTATTTTGGCTCAGACTTTATAGGATTCTTACAAGTAGTGCTAATGAATCCCTAAAGGTATTTTGGGGCATATGCTGTTTTCTCTTATTCCTCCCTCCTCCCCCATCCATTTATTATTACTGTGTCACATTTCTCACAATGTTTGCTATATCTTTTTGTTTCTCTTTCTTTCTTATTTTTGATATGTGTAGCTGATATTGCTGTCTGTTGTTTATGGTAGAATGTGTGGTAAAATAGCTGTATGTGCCCAATATGTAGAAAAATGCATGGTGGATTCAGATGGTATCCTTTTGCATGGCACTGCAAAGAAAAAATACTTAATGGGAGGCTCAAATTAGGCATGATACTTTTTAAAATAAGCATTCAGACAGCAGCTGCTGGGAACTGATTTCTTGCAGAGGCCTGATTCAGGGCATGGAGGAAAAAGAAACTTCAGCTCCCCCACCTCTTTTCCTGAACTGAAGTAGTGACAGGGCAAATAATATTGTTGGGACTGTTCATGTAGTGGATACCACATGAGAGAACACTGCACGAGAGAGTCCTGTTCCAACTTGTTTTAAAAAATCATGGCTAGTTTGAGCCAGAATGGACTGGTCTTTTATGTCAAGTGACCTGTTGCTATATTTCTGTTTCTTCTTTTCGAAACAGATGTGATAGTCACAGATTGTATCAGAAACAAGCATATTTTAGGAACCTTAGGGAATGTAACAATACTTTGCCTGAGTTTGTGCTTTTGTATATTTTTTCCCCTAATAAATATGATATTTTTGATGCTTATATTTTGTTATATTGTACTGCAGTTAAATATATGGAGTGTCACTATTTTCAGTTGTTCTGAGTGCTTATATTTACATATTCAAATATGGTGTTTCAATTTAGATGTTGGTCAAAACAGCATGTTTATTACTGTTAATGTGCATTTTTCTTTTACTACTGATTAGTGGCTTTTTTCCCTTAGAAACATCGAGCTGGAGAACCTAAGTGGATTACATTATGCAGTGGACTGATACAAACAACAATAACTCAAACACAGTGGGGCAGGATGCTTCATGGCACTCTCCAAGTAAGATGCTTTGTTTAATTAGCAAGTGACCTACAGCACTGTTCTCTTCTCCATGTTATCATTGCAACAACAACCCTGTGAGATAGGCTAGACTGGCAAAGTGAGTACCTAGCCAATGGTCACCCAGTAGGCTTCTGTAAAAGTGTTGATTTGAATTTGTGTCTCCTGGGTGCCCCGTGGCACAGAGTGGTAAAGCAGCAGTACTGCAGTACTATGGTCTGAACTCTCTGCTCACGACCTGAGTTCGATTCTGGTGGAAGCTGGATTCAGGTAGCCTGCCCAAGGTTGACTCAACCTTCCATCCTTCTGAGGTCGGTAAAATGAGTACCCAGCTTGCTGGGGAGAAAGTGTAAAAGACTGGGGAAGGCAGTGGCAAACCACCACGTAAAAAGTCTGCCGTGAAAACATTGTGAAAGCAACGTCACCCCAGAGTCGGAAACGACTGGTGTTTGCACAGGGGATCTTTCCTTTCCTCCTGGGTGCTAATCTTACACTCTTAACTGCTATGTCACACTGGCTGTAAAAAAGTTTATTAACATCATTTATACCCCACTGTTCTTCCCACTGGGGACCCAAAGTGACTTACATTGTTCTCCTGTCCCCATTTTATCCTCACAGCAACTCTGTGAGGTAGGTTAAGATGAGCATGTGAAACTGGCCCAGAGGCACTTAGCAAACTGTGATGACAGAGTGGGGATCTGAACCAGGGCTTTCCCCAGATCCTAGTCTGACACTAACCACTATATCGCACCAACTCTCTTAATCTAAAAAGCCAGTCAGCACATGAAATACATCATGCTGTTCAAGAGGATGGTCTGAACTTTCCTCTGTCAGACTATTCTGATCTTTTTCAGTCTCTTCAGAGCCTTTCCTTCTCCAGATTAGATCTTACACCCAGCTCTTCCTAGTGAAATGTTCTGTTAAGCATGTAACCTGCTACCCACACCAAAATGAGGATTTTCTCAGCACTGACCTAACCATCGTAGTTATTCATGCTTGTTTTGGGGGGAATACTGGAAGAAGTATATGGCAAACCTTCCATGGTTTGTGTGTTTCTCATTTCAGGAAGCTAAATAGTGTGAGCCAGGTGTAATTTGTCCCATTATAGTCTTTATATTTCTTCATGGTCAAATTGTGATATACCGTATTTTTTGCTCCATAAGACGCACGGGAAAAGTGTGTGCATCTTAAGGAGCGAATACTGCAAAAAATTCACACAAACGCCTCTAAAAACTAGGTGCGTCTTATGGTCAGGTGCATCTTATGGAGCGAAAAACACAGAATGTTATTCTTTTCATTACAGTTATACTTCAGGTTTATGACTATAGGAAAGAGACGGTCCTCTTTTTGTTTACTGCACTCCTTGGTGATCTCATGTGTGTATGTCTGCTGATCATTTCCTTAAGTGCACGGGTTCATCAGGGATACTGGACAATCAGATTTTAAAAAGAATTAGCATGGATATATACTGTATATATGAGTAGAACTGAACATCAAGAGAGATTTTAAATCTGTTATTGATGTGTCTCATCCTCAAAGAGCAGAAACTATAAATATTTTGAAATGTAGTAGCTAATCCTTTTTACCCAGCGCTCAGCTGCTGAAATGTTATTTTAGGAGGTACTTCAGACCGATTTTCCATTCACCTTATACCTCTGTCACATTCATCTTCTCAGCACGGCTTCCTTCTGATTTCACACTATCTGCCCTGGGGCTGCAGCAAGCGTTGGCGTTTTTGCACAGCAAACAGAAACCGCTAAAAACCAGCTTCTCTTTGCTACGTGAAAATGCCAACGCTTGCTGCAGCCCTGGGCAGATAGTGTGAAATCGGAAGGCAGCCGCGCTGAGAAGGCGAATGTGACGGCAGTGAAAGGTGACTGGGAAATCAGTCTCAGTTTCAGAGGAGCAAATTGGGGGGTGGGGAGATAGGAGTATCATTTGAAAATTGAAAAAAGGTCTACTTCCTTTCCACCCCCCCTCCCCCTTATACAAGGAGGAGGAGAATTTGATAGTGGTCGTTTTTATTAAGAGAAGGTCCTAATATGAAGGAGTTTAGAATTACCTTAACTCTTTCTATATGTATTTGTGACATTTCTTGCTAAACAAGGTAGTCAAGTTAGTTGAGACACAACAGATTAAAACTGGATCCTGGCTAACACTAGAGGGGATCCTGGTTGGAAAAGCAGAGGTCTTGGAGGGACTTGCCTTGCCCTTTGTCAGTGGTGTGAAATTTAAACTGTGAAGTTCAGAGAAGACCTTGGGAGTTTTGGGTTTTTTAAAAGATTCTACTTAGTTGTGGAAAAATCAGGGTGATACAGTTGTGAGAAGTCCATTTTTTCAACTACATTTTATGTAGAAATTTGCTCTCTATTTGGACTTTGCTGAGCTGGTGGGGCTGTGTTTGAAAGTGATTTGGAACTTTCACTTGGTACAGAACTGCTGTACATCAGAGGCATGTTTGCTTTATTAACTAGACATCAGAGGCATGCCTTTTTAAGTAACTTATATTGGTTGCCAGTTTGGTTCTGGGTCAAATTCAAACATGCTTGATCTCAGCCAAAAGGCCAAGAAATGGGTTAAATTCAGTGTGTTGGTTCTTGCCTATATATTGCTGCACAGTCTGGAACTCGCATATTTGAAGGACTGCCTCTCTTTGTATGAGCCTATGCCCCAATCTATCTTGAGTGCCCCATGTTGGTCTACCAAGCGCATTCTGTCTTGGGTGTTGTACCTGTTCTTTGGAAGATTCTCCCAGTGGATGTCAAAGTAATGGTTACTTTGTTACCATTAAAGAGGCATTACTGGCAATTGAATTTAAATAGGAACTAGCAATTGAATTTAAATAGGAACAATGTGTATGTCTAGCAGATATGTGTATGTGTAGCGGAGATAGATCTAGGGCTGTTTAATCAGCACTTACTCAGAATAGCACCATCATGTAATTTTTTTAATCTAATAACATGATCTAACATTCTTTCATACTGTTGCTTTATCAGAGACACAAGAATGGCCGATTGCAACTGACCAAAGTTTGCTGTGAGTTAATACAAACCATTGGTGCAGCAGAACAGCCAAACAGGGCATTTCATCATACAAAAAAGGTCAGAGAAAAATGGTGTGTGAATCACACATTTGTTTGGTTCCATTGGGTGAGGGCTGTGTGGCAGTTGGCAGTTGAGATTTTTGAGGTAATTAACAGGTTTCAGAGAGGATCTTAAATACAAAGTCTTTGCTTATATGCGTAGAGGACTATTAAATCCTAGAATAACCTGAAAAGCTCATTCCTGCTTAAACTGGCAAACACTTTAAAAACTCAAACAGATTCATGGCAGGTCATCTATGCTCTGTGGACTTACCTCCACTTTAAAGCAGTTTCCATACTTTAGACATGTCACCAATTTTCTCAGTTCTTTTTTGGGTCTTGCTTTTAGTCCCTAATGCTGAATGATGACCTTGAAGCCACCATGTTTTAACATACTTTGTTGGATCCAAAACAGTTAAGGGAGGTCCAACAATTTTTATAAACAATAAAGATGTTATGGTTTTGACTTATAAAGACCTTCCTGGAGTGGCAATCAGGTTCATCTGGGAAAATCCCCTTTCACACTCATTGGAGGAAATAGCTGTTGTATTGATGAGAGCAATGAGTCCACTGTGCTGTCTAGCTGTTTCCACGCTTGCCCACATCCCCTTGTTTAAATCTTATTTTTTAAATTTTATTTTACTATTTTTGTGTTGTCACAAGTCATGCTGCCCTGGTGTCCCTCATGAACTTTTAAACATTTTTTTATAATTTTGTTTCCACAAAGAGGTTCCAGAACTTGTTCTACTGTGTTACCCCAGGAAAAAAGCCCTGGTTTGCAAAAGCTAATATTTCAGATTGGGAAGGAGCTAGCAAACCAAACTCTGTTGGTCCCCGTATCAGCATTCTCCTTCTTGGAACTGAGCATTTAGAACAGCTACCACTGTGAGCACTAGATTGCTGAGACAGCAAAATTCACAGCTGGTGGCAGCGGTTCTGGGAGATTCTTGCTGTCCCAACATTCCTATGTAAATTCAGATGGTGAGAGAGCCAATTGGTTTCTTGTTGCAGAATCTTTACCCTAGGGTCCTGCTGATGGGACAACCAGATTCATACATGAATTTTGAATTATGTAGTAGATTTCTATTTTTTCCATCTCTAATAATACAAATTTGCTTTTGTCACTGCTGTTTGTAGCCCATTAGTATGTATCTGAAGATAGTTCCCTGCCTCCTCACTCCCTCTGTAGCCCGGTGACCTCTGCGGGACATAAATCCCCAGGAACATCATGACCCAACCTGAGAATTTAGAGCAGTAAAGCTTGTAGACTTAGGACACATTGAACAGCAGATCATTGCATTCTAAAGAGCTGTACAAGAAAAGTTCTTTGGGGGATTATCTCCTTTTAATTCCACAGATAAGCAATGATAATTGGACTATCTCACCCTGACCTGTAGGTAGGGTTGCCAACCTTCAGGTGGCAATCTCCTGGGATTACAACCAGTGTTCCCTTTAAACTGAGTTAGTGTGAGCAAGCTCACAGTTTTTTAGCCTCTGGCTCACACATTTTTATCTTAGCTCAGGAATAATGGCCCCCGAGCAAATTGATTTATGCAGTAGCTCACAAAGTAGAATTTTTGCTCACAAGACTCCACAGCTTAGAGGGAGCATTGATTATAACTGATTTCCAGGTGACAGAGATCACTTCACCTGGAGAAAATAATTGCTTTGGAAGGTGGACTTCGTGGCATTGTACCCCACTGAAGTCCCTCCCCACCCTAAACCCTGCCCTCCTCAGGCTCTACTCCCCAAATTTCTAGGTATTTCCCAGTCCTGAGTTGGCAACTGTACCTGTAGGAATTAAAATCTATCCATGAATTTGTCTAAATCTTTTTTTCCCACTTCATGTGAAGCGTTTGAGATTGTGTATACTTCTGTTTACCTGATGTTGGGTTTCCTCCATTCCACATTGTAAGGTACATACAGCTATCAATACATTAATATAATAGAGTGAACACAAATCGGAAAACTGTTTTGCGTGGGTTGTTTTCTTTTTCTTTAGAGGCTCACTTAAAAAGGCAGCAGGTCCATGTAGCCTCCAGTCATGCCTTTTTCTTGGATCTGCCAGAACTGGGATCTGGATGGGGAGTTACTGGTATAAACTTGGCTGTTGTCTTAATTTCTGGCATAGGAGCAGACCCAAAGATGTGTGTTTTATTGTGGGATGGGGGAGCATTTTTGAAGGCCTCACTGTGATACGGCTGTGGAAATCTGAAGGGGGTCAAACACCCCTGTGTTTTTCCATTAGTTTAATGTCAAACTAATCTGGTCTGCATAAGTTTGTAATTACAGCAGTTGAGAGCTTAATTTACACATGACATTTTTGAAGTGGGAAGCATATGAATATTAATCACAGAGGCACATACATCCATATAAGCACACATATATGACAGATGTATGTTTGTTGTCACATGTTGATATGGGTTAGATAAAACTTTCTCAGTTTCTTTCATTGTAGGAGAGTGAGGCTTTACCTAATCCCCAGTTGTACCTGTCCATCCTCCAAGATCATGACTATCCACACATATGCATAATTTTTGAATATGATACACATGCATAAAATCCAGCATGGATACACCAAACCACATGGTTGATTGAGTGATGCTTTCTGGGATATGGATTAAAGTGTTCAGGCCTACATGTATCAGATTTTATGTTCATCACATGCTATTCCAACACGACTGAGCATTTGAAGACAGGCAAACATGTCTAGAGGATGCTCTTGCTGTATATAGAGACAAAATTAGAAGTGGCCCTTGGAGGTGAATGCAGTTTTAACTACAGTAACTTATTACAAATCAGTTATATAATTTGAATCTTGTGATATCTGTAACCTATTTCTTTGTTTTCTTTATAGCTTCTTGCAACCAGAGATTCAGTTCAGCCTTCTGAAGAGAAAGTGGGTGCTTTCACAAAGATAATAGAAGCAATGGGTTTCACAGGACCACTAAAATATAACAGATGGGTAAGTACTTCTCATTAATGACTAATTGCTTCAAAGCAGCGTGAATAATTGAAATAAACTAATTCAAGCTTCTGTCTGCAAAAGCCTGTTGAATTTCTTGTAGTTACTTTTATATTAGAACAGAGTTATCATCATGCTAATATGCAGGCTGGATCCTCTCTACATTTTTGTTTGAATCGGTTTAGTCATAGTTGCTTCAGTTCTTTTGTTGTGTGTGCGTGTCCTGCCACTATACTACAATCTACTTATATTGATGGTCTCTTAATATGCCTTCATTGATTTGATTAGCTTCTTGATCTTATAATTGCAAGTTATAATTTGTTGAAAACTTGGTGGGGCAGGAGGAAAGAGAAGAACTTGTCAGGATGCTTCCACTGATAAGCACTTCATGTGGACTTTCCCATCCTCATTTGGTATGGACCTCTGTCCAGGACCACATGAAATCTTGGTCAGACTACCTTTCATCTATATAGTGACATTAAATTTGGATGAATATATGAGAACACCAGGTTGAAAAGTTTAGATGTATCAGATGGGTTGGATAACAACATTTTGGGACTCTGAGACAAAGTAAATTTTGTATTGCACAAGAATATCTGTGTAAACTTACAGTACAAACACTAGCATTTAAAAGTTAATGTAGACTTGATTTGCAGACTGAAAATAAGTCCATTTTTTAATCAACCTATTTCAGTTGCTGTTTAAAACCTATGCCTTTTTCTGATTTCTTTATATATTAAGCTCGTGATTTTGGTATACAGTTAATTTGCCTATAGCATCAGAATGCAAAAACAGAGTTCTAAATTAAATATTTTTATAATTGTCTCTACACCCAACACCATATAGTGATTAAGAGTAGTGGACTCTAATCTGGAAAACAGGGTTTGATTCTCCACTCCTCTGTATGAGGCCTGCTGAGTGACCTTGGGCCAGTCACAATTCTCTCAGAACTCAAGGTGCCTGTTGTGGGGAAAGGAAAGGATTGTAAGCCACTTCAAGACTCCTTAAGGTAGAGAAAAGCAGTGTATAAAAAAGTACTCTTTCAGTCATCTCTATCTTGTAGCTACAGAGAATATATTGCAGTTATGTGAAGCTGCTCAGGTTCAAATGAAGCGCCTTTAGTCTGTACAATTATTGCTTTGAAAGACATAAGGACACAACATTATTTAAAATGTACAAATCCATTAGACATAAATCCATTGCAACATAAATGGTAGGATATAAGATGGATTTGTAACTTAGGGGGTGATTCATTACATCTTGGAGTATGGGAAAAAAACATCCTAAAGCCATAAAATTCAAAACATCAAGCATGTATCCACACAATAATTGTCAATCCATCCTATGTGTGCATTCATTAAGCCAGGTCCTTGAAGTACATGAATCAAATGCTCCTTCTCACATACCTAGGACTGTGTGTTGTCTGCTGTGCATTTAATGTTATCCCACTGGAAATATGAGATGAATGTGTAGTTTTTTGGGGGCATTTTTGGTTCTTTTTGATCACTGCTTCATATTCTCAAAGCTGAAATGGAAGAATACCACCAGAGGAGTTGCTTTACATAGTCTTGCAGAGGTTTGAACAATTCTTTCCTTTAGGGAGGTTCACTAAAAACAGTTTGAAAACTGATTTATGAATCAGTGCACATTACCTGAGAAACTGACTTGAACTTCTTTGAAAGAAGGTGGAAGTGGAATTAGAGTATCTAAAGAAAAATGAATATCATAATATTTACTGCCCAGGAAATTTTTAGAACAAATAATAAACCTGCTAGTTGTTATTTCCTGGAGAAATAGAAGATTGTGGCCAGTAGCTAGAGCAGGTTTGAGAATATATATTTGCCAGTTCTGCTGAATATCTTCCTTAACAGGCTGTTCAACTAAGTAAATAAACAGAATCCAATAAACAGAATATTCTTCTTGAAAGGTATTTTACACGGCTGATTAATTCCATGTTCTAGTCTCATTTAAAAGACATAAATATGTTGAGTAATTATTGCAAACCATTGAGATGTATAATTGGAAGGCTTAGAGCCTAAACATGAAGCATTTTACAGTGCTTTCCTAGGAAGAGTTACATCTTCTGATGTCTGTTGATTTAGAAGGGCATAACACTGATTGGGATTCTGCTGTTAGTGGAAGAGAGTCTTTGAATCCAGTCTGATGCCTACAGAGATTAGCTGCATTTAGAATATAGCCAGCTAATGAAACGGTGGTTACTTGCTAGATTATTAGAGTAGTCTGTCAACAGTGTGACAGTGTCTCTTGCCTAAGCTAACTATTTTACTATTCAGGTGCATTTTGAGTAGGAGAGAATGTGTAAGATATACTGTATGTTAATCACCTGAGGATTTCAAAAGCACGTCAGGGTGATCTGAATCACCACTTCTACAAATATTTTTGAGAAGACTGTTATTTTCTTAGAGATCAGAGTATCCCCAACACATATAATTTTGATTACAGAAAAATATAGCATGCTTGCATGATTAATAAAAACATAGTAACATTATACATGTGTGGTAAGTATTAAAAGTAATTTATTTTTCTTCTCCAGAAAATTAAAATAGCAGCACTGCGCATGTACACATGCTGCGTGGAGAAAACAGATTATGAGGAGTTCTTTAACAGTAAGTTTTTTCTCCTTGGCCTCACCTTTTCTTCTCTTTGAGATTATGATGGAACAAGCTTTATCAAATCTTGGTTTTGTCTTTCAAAGTACGAATATTTAAACCCAGTCTACAAAACTGGACCATTCAATCTATCTCCTAAAAGTAGGATTTCCAGGTCTTACCTTCGCATGAACGGGAGACTTTGGTGGCCATTTTGGGGGTGGATGGGGACATCATGCGGTGTCCCTGCCACAATGATGTCACCTGGAAGTTATGTCATCATTCTGAGGATATTGCTCCAGGGACACTGATATTTGGGCGAACTATGTTTTTTTTCAGCCTAAAAACCATGGGAAAGGTCCCCTGTGTAAGCACCAGTCGTTTCTGACTCTGGGGTGACGTTGCTTTCACAACATTTTCACGGCAGAGTTTTTACGGGGTGGTTTGCCATTGCCTCCCCCAGTCATCTACACTTTTCCCCCAACAAGCTGGGTACTCATTTTACTGACCTCGGAAGGATGGAAGGCTGAGTCAACCTTGAGCCGGCTACCTGAAAACCTAGCTTCCGCTGGGGATCGAACTCAGGTCGTGAGCAGATCTTAGGACGCAGTACTGCAGCTTTAACACTCTGCGCCAAATACCAGTATGCCCAAATACTAGTGTTCTCTTGTGACATCCCTAGCATGATGATGTCACTTCTAGGTGACATCATTGTGTTGGGGACATTGTTCTTTTTTGCGGGTGGGGCTTCCCCTGCTGGCCAGATAGCTGGTGGTGGGTTGAAGTACTGAAAACCAGGTTTTTTCCCAGCACTGCCAGGGGAATGGCAGCCCTACCTAAAAGAAATGGTGAAACTGAAACAATTACATAACCATTACATTGTTTTTTGAAAAGAAGAATAAATAGGTCATTCCCGTCTGATCAGTATTTTCTTAAAACAAAATACCAATGCATATGAAAAACTTGAAGTTTTATTGTTTAAAAATAACTCAGACATCATTTTTGCCAACCTTGTTAACATTCTTAAATGCTCAATTTATTTTCCAACCATTCTATGACTATGTGAAACACTCAAGCACGTAATGGATCCATCATTCAATGATTTAATAAAGTAAGGGTAGGCCCCTGTGCAAGCACCAGTTGTTTCCGACTCTGGGGTGACATTACATCACAACGTTTTCATGGCAGACTTTTTACATGGTGGTTTGCCATTGCCTTTCCCAGTCACTACACTTTCCCCCCAGCAAGCTGCGTACTCATTTTACCAACCTCAAAAGGATGGAAGGCTGAGTCAACCTTGAGCCGGCTACCTGAACCCAGCTTCAGATACTTATGAACTCAGGTCATGAGCAGAGAGCTTGGACTGCAGTACTGCAGCTTTACCACTCTGCGCTACGGGGCTGCTATGATTACAAGAGTAGTTAATATAATTCTGCAATTAATATAATTCTGCAATTAGAACAAATTAACTGTTTGGTGCATAATAAATGACTGAGAAGATGACCAGAAATCTTTAACAGCAGGGTATGAAAAGAAGTTTAAGTGGGTGGACTTCAGCCATGTTTTATTGTTGCTAGTATTGCTAAGTGGTGGTTCAGTCCCACCAATTTCTCTTGGAGAAACTTTTGTCATGAAAATTTGATTCTATGAAATCCATTGTTTTTGTAATACAAATTTGTGCAGTAGAATTTATGACACTATTATTGCAAGGTGCCAAAGATATAGGTGGTTAATATTTTTCATTTAGTTAATATAAGAGCAAATTTTACTGTGTATCCTGAATGCCAGAATCTTGCAGGGTAGAGAAGGAAGCAGATGCTAAACTTCAGAGCCTCAAGGATGCTTATTGTGGCAGCATATAACACAAAATGTAGACAGCTGTGTTGGCCTAGTTGGGGGGGGGGAGAAAAACAGAGCAAAGAGCATAATATCTTTAATTGATAGTGTGTTTTTTTATTTGAGGGGGTTTAGTTTATTGATATTTTTACTACTGCTAAAGCATTTGAATCATGTTTATATTTGATTTCGTGCTTGCTGTATTTTTAAAACATTGATTTCTGTTCAAGTCAGTTGTTTGAGTGCTCGTTAAATGCTTACTGTGCAGTTCTAATTGCTGCTTTTGGAAGAGGTGACTTATATTAGAACAGCTAAGGGGGCATTCTGTTCAGACAAATGGGTCCAAACTGCAAACATTTCTTGCTGGTGTTTCAGCTGGCCCAGTATTAGAGGTTGTTTGGTGTTGGGAAACCCCTTTAGAAGTAGCATCTACAGACCATTCATGTTATTTTACTAAGAACATAATAAATTTATTCTCTCAAAGTCTAAAAGAAAAAAATGCCATTTATTTTCAGGCTTCTAGTCCTCCTTTAGTGAGTTGTTTGGGCTAGGGTTGCCAGCTCTGTGTTGGAACTAACTGGAGATTTTGGAGGGGAGCTTGGGGAGGACAGAGGGGAGAGATCTCCACAGGGTACGATCAGGAACGGATCTACATGTTTTTTGAGGGGGGGCAAAATTTAAAAATGGTGCCCCCTTATGGGCCCATTCTACCTTATGGGCCCATAGAATAGAATGGGCTCCATACCCAATTTGGTGCCTCTCCCTCTGGTGGCGCCTGGGGCAAGCACCCCCCTCTGCCCCCCCCCCCCCAGATTTGGCCTTGGATACAGTCCCATAGAGTTTAGCCCCCCCCCAAAAAAAGAGCAGCCATTTTCTCCAGAGGAACTGATCTTGAATGTCTGGAGATAAGTTGTAAAAGAGGGAGCTCTCCAGGTACCATCTGGAGAGTGGTAACCCTAGTTTTGGCCAAGTACTTAACATCAGTAGCCAGGATTAATTTTCAGTATTTTGCATGTATATGAGATCATTTCAGCTCCATTCTGCAGCAACAACCATGTTGGATCAAGCCAATGGCCCATCCAGTCCAACACTCTGTATCACACAGTGGCCAAAAATTTATATATACACACACACACACTGTGGCTAATAGCCA
Organism: Heteronotia binoei; assembly: GCF_032191835.1. Classification (NCBI taxonomy): domain Eukaryota; kingdom Metazoa; phylum Chordata; class Lepidosauria; order Squamata; family Gekkonidae; genus Heteronotia; species Heteronotia binoei. The sequence continues at coordinate 57,588,812 of NC_083224.1, forward strand.
CTGATTCATTAGGGTTGCATTCATTAGGGTTGCCAGCATCCAGGTGGTGGCTGAAGATCTCCTGCTATTACAACTGATCTCCAGGTGACACATATCAGTTCACCTGGAGAAAATGGCCAGTTTGCAAGTTGCACTCTATAGCATTATACCCCACTGAAGTCCCTCCCCTGTCCAAACTCTGCCCTCCTCAGGTTACATCCCCCAAATCTCCAGCTATTTCCCAATCCTAGCCATTCTTTTCCCCTGAAAAAACTTTCCCAAGGTCAATAGGACCTTCAAGAGTGCCAGAAGCTACCCCAGAAGTACATATTGCACCTTCTCTTCTGTATGTGTATGAATTATTTGTTTGTTTACTGGATGGAATGGGGGTAGGAAGGGATAGGATGCACCCCATTTAATTTGCATTTTAAAAAAAAGTGAAGCGAGTAATGGAAAAAAACTCTTAATTTTTTTAAAAAAGAATTTCAGATGCCTGACACGTTGAATTCGTGGTTTTTAATAGCACAACTTCATGTCTGGTAAGTGGAAAAATATTTTAAATCTGTATTTTCTGCATGTTGCAGTGTTTACATAACTTTAAAATCAATATCTGCTGCATGTTGCAGTCTGCCCTGGTAAAGGAGGAGAGTGTCCCTGATGGTGACAAAAATACTAGATTAAATAATGCTACCTTATGACCAGCTTTTTTAAAAAAAACAAAGGTCATAAAAGCCTAATGTTTGTAGTGGTTTTTAAAGCTTAGTAGTGGAAAAGCTACTGCTAGGAGTATCTTTTAAAAGCTTCATTCAGTCTGGATGGAAAGCTCTCTTATTTAGCTGTTTTAGGAAAAGCTCACATTTACGTAAAAGTTGTTTGAATTGTGAGAACTTGTGGTGACTTTACTTGCTGGTTGTCAGAAGCCTTTAACAAATTATATCATTGACATTTACATTTGCACCTCAAAAATGCACCTACAGATTAAGTGAATGCCAGATTGGTTGCATGTAAAATATTTAACACCTCAGAAAGTGAGTTTTCCTTTCATTTATTAAGTAACTAGCCAAGAAAAATAATTAGGCAAAATCTACTTTTCATCTGAAGTTACCTGTTTGAAAAGGTCAAAGTGATATAAAAGTGATTCATAAGGAAGTAGATTATTTTTCCAGTTGCCTCTCTGGAAGCTAAAGAGCCTTAAATTTAAACCTACCAATGTAGTTTCAATAGATGCTTGAGATAAAAGTTATCACTGAATAATCACTGGATCCAGTTATTTTTTTTTCTGTATTCTTTTCCAGCCTTCCCATTTTATTTAAAAGATCTGACATGTAATGTGAACTTCATTTTGGTCATGCATCTCATTAGCTTACAGGAGAAAATGTATTCAAAAGTCATCTGAAAAACGAACTAGACTGTATGCATCCAATTGGAACATTTAATGAAAACCCTTATCAGAATACATTGCTGTATGGGGTGAAAATTACTGTGAGCACTTTAGTTGAAAATTGTTTTGCTTTTATCAGTTTACTGTTCATGCAAGTTTATTAAGGAGTATATCCCACTGGGTACAATAAGGCCTGATCCCCGGTAAGTGTTCATAGGATTGCACCGTTCCTTTCATCTCCTTTCACATCTTCAGAAAGATGCTAGGGCTATTGACTAATGAAAGAATTCCCCACTGAATCATTGTTAAAACCAGTGATTTGTTGATTAAATTCTGTCCCCACTATTTACTAAACTGAAATCAGTAACTGAGTCTTTTAAAAGCTAGCTGCAGAAATGCTAATCTTCATTAGAGATGCCCTCCCACTCAGTGAACTGTCTGATTGCTTCCTCTTTCCTATAACTTCCTTTCAGGTGCTTCACTGAATGATGAACCTTAATAGCTGCTGTTAAGACTAGCAGGATTGCTTGCAGCTGGCCCTGGAGGTAGTCATTGCAGTAGCAGAAGGCAGCAAAACTAATTGCTGTAGCTCGCTCTTTCAAAAATCTTGAATGCCTTCCAAATAACTCTGGCATCCTTTCAGCTAATTGCAAACTTCAAAGAGATTTTAGTTATTCTAGCAATTACTTTCGTGTTTTCTTCATATCCGCTCTAGCTCTGCCTTTGGCCTAAAACTGAAGAACACGGACTAGAGGGTAACTCAGTGCTTCATCAGGTTGTAGTGCAGCTCTCACACATTTATCGCTTCCATTTATACAAAGGAATAGACAATTGTAATAGCTAATTGGAGAGTTCTAATTTTGTTGCTAAAAAGACAGTATTATTTTACCCAGCACTTTTGCTGTAGCCATCCTAGTTTGGATCCAGACCAACATTTCCACAGGTGCAAGGACTTCTGCCCACGGAACTTTCCTGCCTCCCACCTCGTGTGGCAGTCTGAAATGCTCCCCCCCTCCATAGTATTCCTGTTTGGGCTACAGAATAAAGGTGATGGGACAATTCCTTGTGCCCATGGGTATGTTTGCCTGGATTCAGCCCATAATCTTGAAAATTTCGGGAAGTAGCTGAGTAGGTTCCTGCTTCAGTGGGCAAGCATGATGTTCATTTTAGATGCAAACTTTGTGATTTGTGCTTTAATTTCATCTAGTCATGGGCTATGAAACTAAGAAGTCTGGCTCCAGGTTTTGAGGGCTCCACATTGGTGATAGTTGGATGGAAAATTATATGGGAATGTTTTTTCCCATTAAATCTGATCTGGCAAATGCTGAGTAGGGCTATTAAGGTATAAGCATTTATGTGACAAATAGTACAGTTTTTTGCAGAATTGTTCCACCTTTTTTGTTGTTGCCATCAAGTCAGAAATGACTTATGACAACCTTGTAGGGTTTTCAAGACAAGAGATGTTCAGAGGTGGTTTATCATTGCTGCTTCTGCATAGCATAGCAACCCTTAGTGGTTGTCCCATCCAAATACTAACCAAGAGAGACCTTTTTAGCTTCTGAGCTCTAATGAAATTGAGCATGCTCACCTTCAGGACCCCTGCTCATACCTCTCTTCCTGCTCTGCCCATCCCCTATCTATCCTTGTCCTGCATGCTCATGACCCCCCCCCCCCCTCCCAGTACCTGGGTTTCTCAGTGACACCGAGAAGTGTGTACAGCTGGGACTATTGCTGCTGGGACCATCTTCTGCTGGGACCAGTAGTAGTCAACCCAGCCAGCTATGAGTGCAGGAGGTAGAGTGCATGCAAGTAAGCGAATGTGAGAAGGGCACTATAACAGCACCCGCCTCACAGTCCCACTGGATCGCTTTTATGTGCTGTTTATGGCTACCCCAGCCCCTCTTTCTTCTCAGTCGTTCCTTTTAAAACTTTTACCTCAGGAATATATAACTCAAGGGGTGGGTATGATGTGCCAAGTCTCTCTAGTCGACTGGAGCCACTACTCCCAGCCCTTCAAACTTTAGACCCACATCTGTTCCCTCAACCACCTCTCTAGTTCTTAAGAGATGTATATGTGTCTGTGACTGTTCAGGTCTTCACGGTGACTCTTCCTTTTAGTCACACACAGCCCCTTGCTGTTTTTATAGAGCTAGCAGCGAGCTTTGGTTCTCTCCTCAGCCACTGTCTCAGCTCTCTCAAAGACCAACTCTCTCAGACTCTGTCAGGCATCAACTGACTCCCTCAGCCGTCAGCTGTCAATCTCACTGAGAGTTCCGAGCACTCTGGCCCCCACCCTCAGGTCACGTGACACAGGCTCTGTGCGTCTTCAGTCTTCTTGGTTTTCTGTTTAACCCATACCTTACCGTCACAGGCACACAGACATGTGGCAGAGGAGGTGTATGGGCAAGGGCAAGTGGCAGTAGGCCCTGCCAGAAGCCCTGGGCCTGGCAGTTGCCACACTTCAGGCTATACTGATGCCGGCTCTGTGAGTAGGGGAAGTTATTTGATCGGTGATTAGACCTCAGTAATTTCTTTTGGTGGAAGTCTCTGAACTTTGTTTTTAAATAATGCTTATTTATTACTTTTGCCCAACTCTCAGTATATTGAACACTCATGATAAATTTAAACAAATAAGTCCAAGTCTAAGAACTGCCAGTTGAAATATGAGGTGCAAGGGAAAAGAAGGCAGAAATGGGATGTTAATGCAATATAATTTGAAAGCACAGAAGTGTAGAAATGTGATTGCAAATGGAGAGGAAACTATTAGTTTTACATGAGAGAAACAGAGGAAAGGAACAAATAGAATGTGTAATCTGGTACACAAGCAGAATAAGAAATGGAGATGGAAACAGTTGCATGATCTAGAGGGAACTAAATATAGAACTAGATTAGAGTGTGAACAGATCTGGAAATGAGATGTATTAACTACAAAAGTGAAAAGTAATTTGTAGCCAATAGAAACTAGCATAAAAATGTGATCAGGGTGGTGAGCAAAGATGATGATATGAGCAGTGGAGCAAAAGAGAGAAATTGTGTTTTGTATGCAAGAGGAAAAGGCCTATGAAATGGAAATAGGCAACAAGTTAATACAAGAGGGAGCTCTGGGAATTCCAGAAACAGAACCAGTCTCCTAATGCTATGAAGGATAAATCAACACAGTCTTGGCTCCTCTCTGCCTCTAGACCTGTTTCTGACACATTCCCAGAGTAAGGAATGCCATTGCCACAGAAGTGGGATCAGTCCGTCTATGCAGGCCTGCAGTTGAATCCCAGGATTTAGGAAGGTAGAAGAGTGAATGCTTCTGCACTAGCCAGACTGCATGCATCAGCCCCATTCTTGTGCTTGCATAGACACCTGTCTGAATATTGTGCTGTCTCTGTTCATAAGATGGTGGTCACTTGTGGCTTTGGCTAAAAAGTGTATAGAGGCTTTAAATAATTTAATCAACTGCCATGTGGATTTTATAATGGGAAATTTAACAGAAGAAGGTTCCATAGAAATATTCCAAATTCCATAGAATTAACGGACTGTAGTATATTACACCTGAAAAATGTATTAAAGTGCATTGATATATGCAGAGAATCCACCAGGGAGAGAATATTTTTAAAAGGGAATTTAAAAGACTTGGTTATGAAATAAAGTTGAAGGAGGGAAGTTGTAATTACTAAATGAAAAACTATAATTTGCAAAGGATTATGCGATATTAAAATTACCTTGGTTAAGGGGGTAAGACAGCAATGAAAAATATAGCTATAAAACAGCCTTTTAAAGTAAAAAAAATATTTAATTTCAAACTATTGATATTAGCAGAGAACTCAGGATTTACTGCCATATAAAAATAAGTTCTATCTGCATCAGAAAGCAATCCCTACCATAAACTGAATGGTGAAAATTATTAATGATCACAAGCAGGCAAGTTGCATAAATATTTCTGTTGTGAATTTAGAAAAGATACTTATACATAACATCAATAATGAAATAAATAGAAGAAACCTGCTGTGGAAATTGTTTCTAAAATACTATTAAAATAGCCCTTTTCTTTTAAAAAATCACATCTCTGAAGCAAAACTTCTTTAGAGTCATAGATAGTTTCATAGCTGAATAATTGAATATATTACAAAGCAGGGCCTTATGGTAAACAATAAAAGATTTTGCAGCTGTGTTGATCTAATTAGAAAACTTATAGTCTAAGAAAATCTATGTCATTTTAACCTCAAATGGCAGTTCTTGTAACAAGGTACCTTTAAAAAAAATAAACTTCAGAATTCCATGACCTCACTCAGGGTGCTGCTGAACTGCTCTGTGACAGCACTTATACATACAAATACACAGTGTCCTTTCAGGCACTGGACTAAGTATAATATGAAAAATACTTTTAGAATTTTAGAATCTTTTAGAATTGTGTATCAGTATAATTATTTGTATTGACGTACTCAAAATAGGGATATTGGCTGTATATCTCATTACATATGCTTTACCCATTTTCACTATATTTTATTGTATTTCTTTTTCCTATGGCAAACTAGAATTATGTTTACATGTTAAAAAGTAAATTAGTTGGACAAGAACATCACTATCCAATGTATTTTTCTTTTAGCTGTATTGACACACTGAAAAAGGGACTTTGGTTGCTTATCCCATTACATATATTGAACCCATCTCCGATTGTTATTGACAGTCTCACATTTTTACATACTACTGTTTTGTTGCTTTCGCATGCTCATGCTACTCAGATCAAAGGTTTGCTCAATTTGTTAATTTTACTATTCTGTCATTGTACCATTTTACATTCTAAACCACTGCCTACCAGATAATTTTACTTCACTGTCATTGGTTCTTAAATCTGTACCATGTTGCATTCTGGGCCACTGCCTACCAGCTATGTTTGGCTCTGCTCAGCTATGTATGGCTTTGCTCGCTGTGCTGGATTCCTTATCTGATGAAGTGTGCTTAATAGCACACGGAAGCTTACGTTCTAAATAAAAATTGGTTGGTCTTAAAGGTGCAACTTGACTCCTGCTTTATGAAAAATACTTGATGTTCACTCCATCACTGATTACTTATAATCCTTGATGCTTTTTGATCCTGTCACGTGATAGTATTCACATATCAATGGTATGTGGCATGTAACAAGTTTCCCAGGAACATACACTGTAGAAGGATTTTTTCCCCAGAAAGGTAAACAAGAAAGGACCAAAACAATAATTGTAGTATCTATGGATATCAGCTGCTACTTGAAGATCTAACAATTGTTCTATTTTTTATTATTATTATTATTATTATTGTTATTGTTTATTTACCTTGAATTTTTATCCCTTCCTCTTTGCAAGTGGACTCAGTTCTAGATCAAGGGTGGCCAAACTGTAGCTTAGGAGCCACATATGGCTCTTTCACACCTACTGTGTGGCTCTTGAAGCCCCAACTGCCCTGTCAACTGCTTACAGAAGACATTTCTCTCTTTATTCTCCAAGCCAAGGTAGTCCTGTCCTGTCCTCTCCTCTCCTCCCTCGCACATCTAATGTTCATGACTTGTGGCTCTCAAACATCTGACTTTTATTCTCTGGCTCTTATGTTAAGCAAGCTTGGCCACCCCTGCTCTAGATGCATTATAAGGAAGTAAGAGAGATTGCATCAGGATTTGTGAATGATATCAAGAATATTGGAGACAAATGTTACCTTTCTCAGAGTAATTATCTTTATTTCATGGTCAATAGACCTTTTGGTGATACAGTCATAAAAAAATGTAGTACTTGTACATGTTTGGTTAATAGAGTTAACCATCCAAAATGTAGTCTCCATGGCTATATTAAAAATATGTATATATGCCACAGCAAGAAAAAGGATAACAAGCTGTTCTGCTGAAAGACATGATACCTTAGCCAAGAATGGAGCAATAATTTATATTCTACTTCTTCTCATAGTCAGAACCCAAAAGAACTTATCCCATTGTTCTCTTCTCTTCCACTCTTTCTTCATAACACCCTCATGAGGTAGGCTAGGCCAAGAGATTGAGATGGGCCCAAGATCCACCTGCTAAGCTTCTGTGACAGAGCTGGAATTCAAACCTGGTTGTCCAACATCCCAGTCTGGCATTCTTAACTACTGCACCACACCAGATCTACTTCATCTCTGACTCCTTTATAATAATTACAGAATAACAACACATGAGCCATGGTCTATCTTACCATTCTACCACAAGGACACAGTTGAGCATTTGAAGCATTTGTTATGACCCCTCAAGGATTGCTGATGGCAAAACATGACAACATGCTATTGCAGGGGGGAACCTCCTTGATTTTGGTACACTTACCATTCTTAGTTTGCACAAATACTGGGAACTTTAAATAGAAGATTAAAGGTCAAAAGGGTCTTCATGCCACTGCATAGGTATTCTGTTAGTCCATATCTCTAATACCTGTGCCTTCTCCAGGTTGTAAAACAGCTAAGCTGGAATAGAAAATCCAGCACTATTAATTTTTAAAATTCCATTTGGTCATACATGCCTCTCATACAAAGAAGCATAACTACAGGATGAATCTCTGGCAAATAGCCAAAGTATTATGTCCTAGATCTTTGTAGTAGCTACTGATGAGCTTCATCCCATCTTGAGACCCATAACTTCCACTGTTAAACTATTAGAGACATCTCCGAATAGCTTTAAGGAACTGAGACTTCCACTGTTAAACTATTAGAGACATCTCAGAATAGCTTTAAGGAACTGAGACTTTATCTTTTCTATGTTTGGATTACATCCATCAGGCACTTCAACAAACTGATAATGGAATTGTTCCTGTAAGAAGTTTGGGTAGACTATAGAAATCTGTTCCAAGTGGAGCATTCCACCAGTGGATTATAGACTTTTCAAACAAAATTAATCAAATTTTCCCCTTCTAGTGTAAAAAAAAGAAAGCTTAGATGTTGAATGGCTATCTTCTAACAATACTATTGCACAAAATAGATTAAATTGAAATTGATATGCTTAAAGTTGGAACTCTGCTTAAGAGAGAGAACTTTTTATCAAGAGTTTTTGGTATTTCTACAGACCTATGTGCAAATGTGAAGGGTTTTTCCCTAGTTGTCCTAGAAATTTAAAAATGTATACAAATATCTGTGCAACTGTGTACCTGGAAAAGTGCCAGAAGGAGTGCAGGTCCCCTAGTAGCTCTCTCCCAAATTTAGCTTCTCGTAATCTGTTGGTATAAGCATTTTGATCTCAGCTCAGCTATGATACCAAAAGGGAGCAAAGTGGGAACAGAAACTACAAAAACAATAGAACACAGCGTGGAAGGAGAGGGCAGGGTTTAGCTTCCTTCACCAGTATGCCATTTTCTGTTACTGAGAGCATTTATCATATATAGCCAGCCATTACAATCAGTCACAAAGAACATAAAACATAAATAACATCATTAAAATACCTGATCTGAAAGTGCTTGTCATGTTAAAACGTTTCACCCATCAAATACAGTATTTGCCAGTATTTTCTTGACTGCCAAGCAAACAACAACACTATGAAATGAGGAAGTCAGTATATGAGAGAAGAAACATCAGCTTTTCTGCTTCCAAGGAGGAGTTTAAGCTCTTGAAGAATGCTGCAAGAAATTTGGTTCTAGGCTCTGTGTAAAGAGGACAAGACAGAATATAATGAGGCAACTCCTCTGGAATTGGAGCTCCACAAAAACATAAATGCAAAACATGATTTTGGGGAGTAGCAGCAACCTTCAAACAAAACTATTGGCATAGTTTGGAACTAAACAGGTATAATGACTGTTCTGAGATTATGAAGGTTAATGCTGGACAGATAGAAGCTCTAATATGGTCCCTTTTAATGAGTTTAAACCAAAAAGAAAATCTGAAGCTGGAAATTGATTATTCATCTGGAACTGCATCGCACTTGAATACTCAGTCCCAAACATTGGTACCAACTGTAGGGACACCCTGGGTATCATCTGATATGGAGCAGCAGTGAAGAATATTGTAGTAAGCTTCCCAGGCAGCATCCTTCTGCATTATCATGAGGCATTGTCTGCATAATAGACTAGTATTGTCATTCCTTCACTTTCTCCAGAGTCTAAGCATGGCAACATGTACAGGGGACCTGCTTTAAGGTGATTGAAGTTCTGCCCCCATCAGAGCCTCTGGAGTGTCTCTGGGCAGAACAAAAATTATCTTTAAAAAGATATTTTGGGTGAATTCCAGTTTTGTATCCAGATGATCCTTCCAGCCCCAGTCCTGTACTCCATACCAAAGTTGTGGGACAGCCTATATAATTTCAGAGCCGAGTCAATCAGAAAATAAATTATCTAAAATTTCAGAATAACACCTGTGGTTCTTACAGATGTAAAGCTGGCAATCACCAAATAAGCCCACCAAGACAGGTTTCACAAAGGGTTACCCGAGATATTTAAAGGTGCAACATTGATCTATTGGGGTGCCATCTATGGTCCACTTAAATTGATTAGGCCTTTTTCTAAACACCACCACTTAGGATAGTTAATGTTAGGGCCTCTGCAGAAGTTGCCTGGCTTATGTAGCATCTATTTGAGCCCAATGCATATGAGAGACATATGAATTGATACTTTACTGAAACACAAAGAAGGCAGAATAAACTCAGGGCCTAATGACCTCAGAATGATGTTATTTAAATATAAATTGAAAAGCAGTTGGGCCCAAACAGACCCCATTTACCCTTCTGCTAATTGGAATCTCCTCAGTTAGTGAGCCAGAGGTGCCTATCTTTTTTAGTAAAAAATGCTGGTGTGGAGTTCCTGTAACATAAACAAAAGGCCTTTGTTGATTTTGTGCCTGCCAATTTCAACCAAAGCCATTTGCTATCAAATCAGAGGCAGCTGTAAGATCTACAAAAGCTGTATACAAAGATTTGATGGGACCCTTGGTGAAGAGGGCTAGTTGGTAAAGAGTTATGCAGTGATTGGTTGTGCTTTGCCCTTTTCTAAAGCCTGTTTGCTCAAGGTGGTTAACATGGTTGGAAACCTCCTAATCCTCCAGCTTCTGTAGAAGATATTTACTATATAGTTTGGAGGCTATATCCAGCAACCTTAATGTATGATGGTTATGAGGAGCCAATTTACTTCCTCTTTTAAATACTGGAACTACAATATCCATTTATGTTGATGTAAGTGTAACTAAAATGGGAGCCCCAATCAGGAAAAAGTATAAATATCTCAGGAGGAGTCAGATCTACTTCTTGACACGTGAATATGTTAAAATTAATACACCTGCTATGGGAGGCTTGGCGCTTACATTCTCATTGGGTTTTCTCTGATAGTAGAACAGATCCTACTCACTCCACTGAGCAGAGTTCAAAGCCATCCTCCAATTTAAGTAGCCCTTTCTTCTATTAAGCTGGAGGAAGGCTCTTTAGGTTGGACTCATGCCTTTTTTGAGATAGTCTAAGACAGCAATTTTGCTGTAGGGCGGGAGTACTATTACATTCAGAGTTCTGAATGAACCTTATGTTATAATTAGCTACATCCCTGCTCTGTGTTCTTAGACATATACATGGCTTTTTTTGAGCAGGAACACACAGGAACGCAGTTCCGGCAGACTTTGCATCAGGGGGTGTGGCCTAATATATAAATAAGCTTCTGCTGGGCTTTTTCTTCAAAAGAGCCCTATGCTAAATAATGGTGATGTCAGGGGGCATGGCCTAATATGAAAATGAGTTCCTGCTGGGTTTTTTCTACAAAAAATATCCTGGACACATATATCAGTTCTATGTTGCCTTCACTCACCCCTATTTGTTTTCATATCCTATATTACTAAACTCCTAAAATTCCTTGAATCTTTAAGCCAAACAAATTTCCTTCCCTTTTTTCTAGGCTGTGTTTAGTACGAATGAAGCAAGAAGGTCGGGCAGGAAAATATATGTGTCGCTATATAGTTCATTCTATGTGGGAAGATGTTGGGCAACGTGGCAAGGTGATGGGGGTAAGTAGTCTTTGGCAGAGACTCAGTTGTCACCCTTTAACCATCTGTTACGGTTGTGTGTCATAAAGCCAGCACTTCAGGATTCAGATGGAGTAAACCATTGTCTCAGTAGTCCACTTAAGATGTTTCTGTTTTATACACCCAGAACAATTGTGAGTAGGACGACAGCGGACAGATGGTGTTCCTGTTGGTCTGTCCCTTTAAGCAAGTACAGCAAACCGTAGTTTTCATCTTGGGTCAGATTCAAAGCTATTTCTTCGTAGTGAGCTGCTATGGTATCAGTAGTCATAGCTACTGATGAGTGGTATCTAGTCAAAAAAAGGCATCAGCACCAGATGTTTTATTTACAATACTGCAAGCAGAACTCTGTTTGCGGAATAGAATTTTTCTATCTCCATTCTTCTACTGCAGCCACTCCCTCCTGTTCTGGTTTCAGGGGAGCTCCAGGAAAAGTTCTGGCCATGATGTGGGGCCTACAGCAGGAAGGGGGAATTGCAATTGCTCTCCCCAGCCAATGTGTCCTTCTGTTCTGGAGAACAAGCACTGGATCCAACCTCAAATTTAGCCAGCATGCCAGTGATTTCTTGTTGCTCACCAAATGGCTTAATATGGAGGTCTAATGATGTTACAGTACTGTGATTCTTTGCAAGTTTCAACCTTTGATCATCCAAGATAGGACATATTGTATTCCGACCATATTGTATTCTGACCATATTGTATTCTGTCACAAGACAGACTTTGTGTTGCTGTTCATCCAAAGGATCTTGTAGAAAGATATCAAACCTTCCCCCAAGCACCCTTAGTTCCACATCTGTTTCTGTTCCTTAGGTAGTCCATTGGCTGAAAGAGGGACCAGTTGTGTGGCTTTGCTTTCTGAAACATGAGGCTCCTCAGACTAAGAAAATGATTTCACATTCTCTGAAATCTGTGGCTTCTAATAAGAGGCCTTCCTCCCTCCACTTTGTTCAGTACTACTTGCTGATGGCAAAAGTTTGCCATCTGTGCATTGAGCAGCAGAGGCTTGCAGAACTGGTGGCAGATAAAGTAATTGGGCTGGCTAATAAATTTAACTGAGCATTGCACCAAGTTTGCTTTACAAGAATGGAGTGGAGAGAGAGAAAACAAGGAACTGCTTGGAACTGTGATCAAGAACACCTGGCCCACAGCTGCAGTGAAGAACTTTTGTACCCCCTGCTGTCCATTTGCACCTCTTTTCCCAGCAGAGTTGGCTTGCACACTTGACTGAGGTTGTCCATTGCCTCCCATGCTGTAGTGGTTGTTTTTAGGGTTTCTGCATGACATCATCATCTGGCCACCCCCCATCTGGATTTTCCCTGGCTCTGCTGCAGTTTTCCCAAAAACTTCCTTCAGTTCCACTTTTCCCTTTAAAAATTGTACCCAAAGCAACCTCGGAAAGTGTCGCTGGAAGAGCAAAAATTTCCATACCTTCCTGCCCTCATCTGGTACCACTCCCCACCACTTCACCTGCTATTTCCTTCCTAGCATTGGCGGGCTTTTTCTCAGGTTGTTGTTTAAACTATCAGTAGTAGACCTGGATGACCAGGCTAACCCATTCTCATCAAATCTTCAAAGCTAAGCATTGTTGGCCCTGGTTAGAGGCCTACTGCAACTTGCGGAAATATCTGAGCACTTGCCTGATTTCTGCTTATCTATTGAATTTCTCTCACATCAGGGAATTGAGAACATCCATAGTTCTCCATTCTCCATTTTTGAAAGGAAAAGTTTTTATTAAGCAAGCAAACAAACAAGCAAATAGTAAAAAAGAAACAAATACATCCAAAGCAACAATAAACGAAGAAATACAAAAAAAAACAAATCAAGAACACTATAAAACACAATAAAACACAATGAACACAATAGAAAATACACAACCATACAATTAAGAAGAAACCACTACAACTACAAACTCATTCACACTAAGGAATGGAGAGGATCAATAAACTTCTGTTACTCCAAATCAACACCTTTACTTTTTACCCACTTGTATATGGGATCCCATTCCTCCAAACATTTTTGCACATTACCATCTCTTAATCTTATGGACATTTTACAGTACCTTCAGAACAACCCTAAGTCGTAGGTTAGGATGAAGAAGAATGCTAGTCATCCAGTGAACCTGTTTTTGTTCTAAAGTTGTACTCTTTTAAGGGCAGAATTTCCTCTTATTTTAAAATCTGAAAGGCAAAAAAGTTTAAACTGCATCTAGGAATAAATGTTCGTTAACACCAATGATACTTTTGTAGGCCAAAAGGGAGACAATATCCTGTTGGATTTGCTAACCCACAACTGAGGGACCTTTTGTCTTCAAATGTTGAGTTTGGGATATGTCAGTTTGACTTTTTTAAGCTGTATAAATTGGCCATTTCACACCAGTGAATTATTTAGCCATCAGGGATAATTAGTTTAATGGTATAACTGACAAGAAATTCAGTTGCACCCCCCAAAAATTCAGATGTTTAAAATGTTGTTAATACACTTATTTCTTTAAAAACCCACACTATTGATTGGAGTATTTTTGAAGAATAATTTTACTGGGAAAGATGAAAATAATGCAATATTTAGGCAAAGTAAGTGAAATACTACAACCTGCTTGTCTGGCAATACATAGCTGATGGGAGGGTGGATGTTAAAATCATTATCTTTCACCTCTGGCAGCTTTGTTTAATTTATAACATGCTGTTTGGTATTACAAACATAGGGACATCATGGCTTGAACCACTGCAACAGGCTGCATTTACACTTCAAATTTATGCTTACCCCATTTCAAATGGTATATTAATTCATAGACTGGCTCTTAAAATTGTTTCAATCTGAATCTTGGCTGCAACATTTTTGGGACCCTTTAACCTGGGCTCCTTCAGCACTCTTGATTGTTGGCAAGAGTTGAGAACCAAAACTTGACACAGCTGTAAAAACAGAAAGAAAGCCTTTGGCCTCAGCAATTCTACTGGTGCAGGCAGATTTCATATATAAATTTTACTCTGCTGCCCCTAGAACTAATGAAGTCAGTTTCTTTGGTGGTTATGCAGCCAGGTGTGCCCAGTTTTGTGGCTAACCAATGTTCTTTATTTGATTTTTCCACTTGTGACTTTTCTACCAAACTTAAAAACAAGCATAAAAATTGGCTTGATACAATGTTTCAGAGTGTTAGTAACATTAGGCTCAATAAAAGATTTACTTTTGATCCAGCTCTGCCCTTGTCTCTGCTTTCTGTCTTGCAATAAATGGGCACAAGCTTTCTAAAATGTCAGCTGCTCAGTCAGTCTGTGAGTAAGAGATGCAGACAGAACACTACCCGAGTATACAGTTTCTATCAGCACTATGTTCTTGAAGTTAAACTGTGGCAATCATTTTGTGGCTGGTTCTGCCTCCTGCTGCAGCCATTTTGTGGCAGCCATATTGTTGCTGCACCCACTATACCGTGACAAAATTCCAAATGAACTTGGATTTTCAAAAAGTTTGGGAATCCCTAATCTAACTAGTCAGTTCTTTTAAAAAAAAAAAAAGCCCCCAAAGCCCAAAAACATTAGGTTAATTTGGATGCTATTTGATAAATTGCTACGTGATAAAGAATATAGTCTTCTGATCATTCTTAAATTATGAAAATGCAAACTAAAAAAAAAAACACAGTAGACTAATATGTGGAATCAAAGTGGCATAGCCAGATCTTCAGATGTAAAAATGTTTCAGGAAACTAATGTGAGATTTCAGACTTTCTTCCTTCTCCCAAGCCTGAATTCCATCCTCTATCAAAAGTTGATGTTATGTGAAAGTGTCATAAAACTGTCAAAATGAAACCCAAACTCAGACTGAGTATCTAATTAAAATCAGTTAAAATTAAAATCTAATTAAAACCATTCTAGATTAAAGCCAGTATCCCTAGATTAATTTTAGCCTGTATAGATGGTGATTGCATGAAATGCTAAAATAGATTAAAAGGAGAGAAAAAAACATTTTTATACTGGAGAGGCAAAATGGGGGGAGTGCACAATCCCAAAGCCTGATCCTTGGGTTTCCAACAGACCTGGAGAAAAGTGTCCTTCCCTTTTAATAGAGGTTTATTGGGATATTATTGACCAGGGTTGTGCTATTTACCTCCATGCCACGGGAAGCTTCAGTTGCCATTTCCATATATTAAGTTTCCACTAAAGGAACAGGACACCTTTCTGCAGGGCTGTTGGCAACCTTACGTGCTCCCAATCCTTAAAATGTCTGTTAATGTTTATGTTATGTCACCTTCTCCTTAAATCTTCAAAACTCTTACTTCTTCTGAAATTTAAATGCTATGGAAAAACATATGTGAGGATCAGATTTTGAAATAAGCATTCCTAACATCAAATAAGCACATCTTTTTAACAAAAACATTGCTCACATGGTGCATAGACAGTCTTAATCCCGCAACGCACAAGACTTGTTTGTTCAGTGTAAAATCCTGATTTGTAGCTGAGCCTGTTTTTAAAAGCTGTACAAGATGATAGGAGCAGGAAGGGGCCGTCCAGCCCAACATGCCGACCGCATTTTAATTTATCTTAATCCCACTTTCCTGCTTTCCCACCAGACCACTCAGGCCCCTCCTATTCCAGAAACACATCTAAGTGTCTCCTGAATTCATTTATTGGCTCTGCACCGTGGAGTACAATGAAGGCTTTGTTATATTTTAGGTAGAGCTATTTATACACAGTAGCCCCTGTTCTACCTTCAGTTACTCTGGAGTGGTTCAGCTGAAGTTTGCTGGAGTTACTTCATACTACACAGTGCAGCCAAGAAGAAAATCTTGCCCTGTATTCTACAACTAATTTAAATAAAATTTATTTATTTTATTTATTTAAATTTATATTACGCCCTCCCTGCAGGCAGGCTGAGAGCAAAACACAAAAACAAAGTCTAAACATTTCAAAAAATTCGGTACATAGAGTGTACAACAGTTAAAGCACTTTAAAATAGCATAAAATAAAACTATTCACATTTCCTCTTGTCTTGTCCCCTCTCTCATCATTCATTCAGTCATAATATAAAGTAGCAGTGGCTGTGATGCTGGAGATTGGCATACAGTTCATAGTTTGTTTTTAAAGAGAGTGCAGCTCTTATCTGGGAGAACCGGGTTTGTTTCACCACTCCTCCATATGCAGCTGCTGGAATGGCCTTGGGTTAACCATAACTATCACAGGAGTTGTCCTTGAAAGGGCAGCTGCTGTGAGAGCTCTCTCAGCCCCACCCACCTCACAGGGTGTCTGTTGTGGGGGAAGGAGATAAAGGAGATTGTAAGCTGCTCTGAGACTCTGATTCAGAGAGAATGTCATGGTATAAATGTAATTTAATTTTTCAATTTATACCTCGCCCTATCCCACAAGCAGGCTCAGGGCAGCTTACAACATTAAAGCAACATTAAACAAACCACATCAAATTAAACCGTATCATCAGTACAAAAAATGTCACATAAAATCAAAAGACCACAATCCACACAATTGGCAACAAACCAGACAACAGCATATAGGCTGGAAGCTTTCAGCAAAAACTTGAGCACCTTGATAGGAGGGTGCTGGGGGGAAACGATGACATCAGAGGATGCTTGCTGGATCAATTAAAAGCCTGGCGGAAGAGCTCCGTCTTGCAGGCCCTGCAGAACTTGGATAAGTCCTGCAGGGCCCAGATCTCCAGCAGGAGCTCATTCCACCAAGTAAGGGCCCGGACTGAAAAGGCCCTGGCCCTCGTTGAAGCCAGTCAAGCGTCCTTAGGACTAGGGATCATGAGAAGATATTGTGAAGCCAACCTCAGAGCCCGGGGGTGGGGCTTGTATGGGGAGAGGCAAGCCCAAAGATATGCAGTTCCCAGGCTGTGAAGGGCCTTAAAGGTAAGGACCAACACCTTGAAACGGATCCGGTACTTGAGGGGTAGCCAGTGCAGTTTGTGCAGCACTGCATACATCCGTGCCCAGACAGGCCTTGATGTCAGTAACCAGGCTGCTGCATTCTGCACCCGCTGGAGTTTCTGGAGCAGGATCAAGGGTAGCCCCACATAGAGTTACAATAGTCTAATTTGGAGGTGATTGTTGCATGAATAACTGGCTAGATCATGGGGGGTAAGGTAGTGGACCAACGGTCGGGCCCACCTCAGATGGAAAAAGGCGGCTCTTGCAGTGGCGGCAACCTGGGCCCCCATAGATAAAGAGGCATCCAGGAATACTACTAAGCTCTTCATCTCTGTCGACGGCACTAATTGAGTGCCATCTAAGGGTGGGAGCCTGATCCCACTTCATCCCCACCCCCCACCCTGATCCAGACACAGGATTTCCATCTTAGATGTATTTAACTTCAGTTGGCTCTGACGCGACCAACCAGCCACGTCTTGCAGTGCCTCACCCATTTTGTCTGGGGCAGAGTCCAGACAGCCATCTTTAAGCAGATAGAGCTGGGCGTCATCAGCCTACTGGTGACAACCCAGCCCATATCTCTGGACCATCTGTGCAAGGGGGCACACATAGATATTAAATAACATCGGGAAAAGGATTGCCTCCTGTGGCACACCACATTCAAGTGGGTGCCGCTGGGACAATTCCCCCCCGAGAGCTACCTTCTGTCCCTGACGATTTATTTATTTATTTATTTATTATATTTCGATTTGTATCCCGCCCTTCCCACCGGAGTGGCTCAGGGCGGATAGAGGAAGGAGGTTAGCCACTATAAAGCTAATCCCCGAATCCCTGTGTCGGCGAGGCAGTGGGCCAACACCTCATGGTCGACCATATCAAACACTGCCAGTAGATCTAAAAGTATCAGCAGCGCCGATCTGCCATGATCCAGATGTCTCCGGAGATTAAGGCAACCAGCACCATCTCTGTCCCATGGGCAGAGCAAAAGCCAGACTGGAAGGCGATTAGGATGTCAGTTTCCTCCACGAAAGCTTGGAGCTGCATTGCCACCACCTTCTCCACTACCTTGCCCAGGAACTGTAAGTTCAATATTAAGCAGTAGTGAGTAAGGACAGTTGGGTCCAAAGAAGTTTTTTTCTGGAGAGGGCGGCAAACCATTGCTTCCTTCGAAGCCCCTGGGAACATCCCTGATAACGGGGATGTGTTAACAATCTCACGTGGGGAAGTCCCAACCTCATCACTACTGGCTTTAATCAGCCATGATGGGCAGGGATCAAGGAGGCAACTGGTCGGTTTCACAGCCACCAGGATCTTGTCAACCTCCTCCTGAGACAGTGGTCTAAGACCAGACCCAAGGATGGACATGGGGCCTCCAGTTCACATATTGAATCAACGTGGCTGGGAGGTTGCTGCAGAGCAACGAGATTTTATCTGCAAAATATGGCCAATAGCCAATTGGCCAATAGCCAATTCTTTAGCATTTGGGGTGCCTTGAGGCAAAGAAGTCAAAGACTGAATTAATCTAAATAATTGGGCTGGGCATGATTTTGCAATGCAATGGAGGCTGCATAGAACTTCTCCTTAGAGGCCTTCATGGCCATCTCATAAGTCTGAACAAAGGACCTATAAGATGCTCTCGTAGCCTTGTCTTGAACTCTTCGCCACACTCTTTCTAGCTGTCTTAGCTCTCGCTTCATTTTCCTCAGCTCCACAGAATACCAAGGGGATAAGTGATCGCGAGGGCAAAGAGGATGCCCAGGGGGTGACTACATCAATGGCCTTGGAAAGACGGGCATGCCAGTCTTCCACTAGACCGTCTAATGGGCCTCCAGGGGAAATTAGATCCCGCAAAGCCCTTTGGAATGCATTTGGGTCCATCAGGCTCTGCGGGCGAGCTTAAATGCACTTGCCGCCTAAAGAGTCTAAATCTGCCTAAATCTGCAGTCTTCTTCATATCTTTATCTTCTACTTCTAAATAATCTGTTTTTGTTCAGAAAGTAGTGAGTTGTCCTGGTGACAGACAAGATTCTGCATCTAGGAAAGGAACCATGTGGAACAAATAGTCATCCAGGACCAAATTAAAGACATGTCCAGATTTGCACATCTTGACAGTAGTTATCTATTTTCTGATTATATGAGTGTGTTGAAGGGGAAAGACTATACAATACTTCCTGTTATACATGCCCAGTTCAGTCCATAAGAGAAGTCACATTCTGGTTGCTTTAGATTTTTGGAAACCACTCCATGTGGCAAGCTGGTAATGCAAAGGTGGAGGCTTTTTTTTTTTTGCCACAAATGCCTTGGTGTGTGGTAGATAGGAATTTAGGAAATCAAGGTTAGTAGTATCCAGATTATTTACTGCATGTAAACAATATGCTGCATCTCAATATGATTATGTTTAAAGCAGTGGTATGATGGCCACTTGCATATGTGAACTGAATGTCCTCCTCTTTCATTTTCTTCTATTTTAAATTTGGTGATTCCTTTCCTAGTTGCATTAGCGCTTGTTGTATAACTCTTCAGTGATAACAAAATATCACATGGTTGCCCCCCAAGTTGGAATGAAGATTCAGACACAATGTATTGGTATAAATAATGGGCCACTTTATTAATCATCATAATAAAATGGCAAGGCCACCCAAACTGCGGCCTGGTAGGGCTAGGCGTCTCAACAGACCACTCCCCTGCCATTCGTGGGCGAGAGACCCAGCCCCCAGCCGGAGATGTGTGACGCAGCTCCCACCAGGCCGGCCCAGCTGGGAGGCATGCCCCAGATGGCCCAACTCCCAGATGCATGTCTCAATGGAAGGCACCCTCTAGTCGAACCTCCGGGACAGTCTGCATTCTCCCCACCCTGGGTCATCAAGCCCCAAGGTTGATCATGCCAGACCCCAAATTCCCCAAAAGGGGGATGCTTCATGGTCCTCCCCTAGCTGCATAGTACCCTAATCCAGAAAAACCTGCCAAACTAAAGTGACCAACCTATTTAACAGCACCTCCCGATAGCCAAATCCACAATCCACTGTTTTGCTATGTAGGGTAGGCAAAAAACACACCCCAGCAACTGCCAATCAGCTGGGGTGCAAAAAATTCCTACCCGGCCCCCCAAACATGAGACGACCAGCAATCGCTTACATAACAAACAGGGCAGGTGGGAGGGCCGTTCGTTGTTGAGACTGAAACAGGGAGCAGAGGTCTGGCTGTTACAATGGCCTGGCCCCGCCCCCTCAAATATGTGCCCAAACGGGCTGTAGATCCTCCCTTCCCTGCCAGGGAGGCAAACCTTGCCACTGCAGCCTAGCAGCGTTGCTGCAGGCTGCAGGCATCAAATTGCCCCGCAAGTTGGAATGAAGAGTCGGACACAATGCATTGGTATAAATAATGGGCCACTTTATTAATCATCATAATAAAATGGCAAGACCACCCAAACTGCGGCCTGGTCAGGGCTAGGGGTCTCAACAGACCACTCCCCTGCCATTTGCGGGCGAGAGACCCAGCCCCCAGCCGGAGCTGTGTGATGCAGCTCCCGCCAGGCCGGCCCAGCTGGAAGGCACACCCCAGAGGGCCCAACCACCAGACGCACATCTCAATGGAAGGCACCCTCTAGTCAAGCCTCTGGGACAATCTGCATTCTCCCCACCCTGAGTCATCAAACCCCAAGTTTGATCATGCCAGACCCCAAATTTCCCAAAAGGGGGATGCTTCATGGTCCTCCCCTAGCCGCATAGTACCCTAATCCAGAAAAACCTGCCACCACTAAGGCCAAGTCTCTACTTAGGGCTTAGCACCCATCGCTACCCACAACCCTTGCCGGAGATCTCTCAAGAAAAGCATATTACCCTATTTGAGAGATGTACCCCATCCCTTCTGTAGAGGTCAAGAAATTCCGTAGAAATATCCAGATGGGGCAGATAGTGGCCCAACCCCCCTTCAAATGCCTTCCTAATTATTTTATTATCTTTGTAGCGTGCCCTCTCAGTAGCTGCAGTGTCCCACACACTGCGCCAAACAAGGCACAGAAGCATGGCTGACCAAATTATAGTTGTCCCAGGCCATCACTCCTAAATGTACTGAAAATCCTCACGGGCCTACAAGACAACGCCTTGCCTTGTACTAGCCTGAGATCATTCTCTCCTAGGTGTATATTTAAAATCTGAGGAGGAAGGCCCATGCTCCCTTGGACTAACAAAGGCAGCAGGCCTGGCCACTGAAGGCCCCGGTGCCCCTGCCACTTGACACAAACCTATTGGCTGAGTCCCAGCTGAGAGCAGAACTAAGTTCTCTGCACCTGATAAGCGTCCCAAAACACATGGCTATGGCCACAGACGAGAAATTGGCTCCTCTGGCCAGGAACAACAGCATCTAAAAAGAAAAAACAGTCAAACAAGAACATAAACCAGTAACATTACAGTCAAACAAGCAAAGCTAGGGACTGAGCAATGGTCGAACATAAGACTTGTAATCCGATGAGCGCCAACGTCCCAAGCGCTGAATGGAGGAGGAAAGATACCCCAGGGCAGCAGCTGTCGAAGCTGCCCCAATTCTAAAGGAGTGGGTCCCAAACCATACCCCAGACAACCCCAGCTCACCTAAAGCCCGTGACGTCACAGCCCAAAACTGATGCTTTGACGGCGGGCTACCCTTATTGTGGCAAAACAAAAACCCTTCCTTGGGCCCCCGAACTGCCAAATACGCAGCCAAAGCAGAACTGGGCACAGCTCAAACTCAGAGCAGCTCCAGCACAGTACCTCTTTGACAATGGTCCGTCTTAGAGCGACGGACAGTAATGACCGCCTTACCCTCAGGTCCCATCACAACAAAGCATTACCATAAACATCGTTTCGGGACTGTGCCACTAGCTCACTGACTCTTAAGAGCCCCGAAAAAGGCTACCAAAGACGCAGCATGAAACAAAGTGGCCTCAAAATATGAAGCACACACCGTGCCCCAAACCCCCTTCAGGCCCCTACGAATCAGAGGGGAAATAGGTTTCCATGTGTCCAGCCTAGGACCAGCCTTACTGGCAAAAGCCAATGCAGACAGGCGCCCCCTAATGGATCGCACGGCCAGTCCCTTATGTCATAGAGAAACACAGTAGTGGAGCAACTGCTCCACCGGGAGGAGCCAAGCAATGCAATACCCCACCTCAGCCTTAAAGCCCTCAAACTGCCGCACAGCACGTTCGTAAGACTTCCTGGTGCTAGGCACAATGGTTAGGCCTATTGCTCTGCAGGCCTCAGCTCTCCAATCAGCCATAGCTCCTGGGGCATTGACACCGCCTCTTGATTGGCATCTGGGGCCAGCTGACGAAACCTCTCCATCTGTTTACGAGAGAGAGCATCAGCCACCCCGTTATTCACCCCAGGAACATGCTTGGCTAAAAACAATATGTAAAGCCGCAGACAACGCAGAGTGAAGGTCCGCACCAACCTCATAACCCGCTAGGATTTGGATGAAAGGGAATTAATGACATGGACTACTGCCATATTATCGCACCAAAAATGAACTGTGCGATTGGCCATATCCTTCCCCCACAGCCAAACTGCAACTAGAATGGGAAAAAACTCGAGAAACATATGATCTCAGTTCACTCCTGCCTGCCTCCAGGTGTCTGGCCAACCGTCCGCGCACCAATGTCCGCAGAAATAGACTCCAAAGCCCAGAGATCCAACAGCATCAGACATGACCTGAAGCTCAGCTTCAAGTCTCATATCTTCTCTCCAAAAGGAGATCCCATTAAAGGACTCCAAAAATTCTTGCCAAACCCCCAAATCTTCTTTCATGCTGCTGGTAAACCGTGTTCTATGCTGCGGCAAGCGTAGACCTGCCATTGCTTTAACTACCTGCTCTAAACCCTTAACAGAACTAAGGTTTCCAGACAAAAACAGAACCCGGGGCCCCTGAAAAGGGATCCCAAAACCAAACTTGAAACCATTTAACAGGTAAACGCTGTCAGCTCTTCGTGGATACCTGGACAGCCAGTGCTCAAGAGGACCCACCTTTATTGGACTGGCCCCCTTTTCCAGCCTGGTAACTTCCCCCTCCTCCTCCTGGCTTCTTTTGATTCTTACGCACCCAGGCTTTAGGGCAGTTATTGAAGGAGTGAGGCCCGCCACACATGGGGCATTCGTGCTTGAACTGACAAGCCTTTCTGCTACACACCCCCTGAGAACCGAACTCCCAACAAAGCAGGTGGGGTTGAACCCCCTGCCCCACAGAACTGCGGGAAGAGGCTGCAGAAGCCAAGGAGGTAGCACCCGACCTGGCCACCAAATGACCACTATCAGAGCGGTCACCTAAATTTGGCCGGGAAGGAGACATGACCTGCAACCACAGCTGCTGTTGAATACGGTCCCACTGAAGGGAAGGGTACAATGTGGGCCTCATCCTGAATTCCTTGTCACATTGAATCGAGGCAGGCCCACTAAACATAGTGTACCCTTTATAAATTATATCCAAGAACTGGATGAGTGCAGCCGCCCTCCAAGGCTGGGCACGTGCAATCACTCCAGCATAGATAAAAAACGCTGGCAGCCAATTCACCCAGGTCCGATCCACTCTTCAATTTTTTCTTCTCCTTGTCGTCCAGATCCTCCTTATCCTTCTTTTCCAACTCCCGAAACAAAAGGGAGAAGATATCGACATACTCCCCCTTTAAGATCTTATCTTTTGTTGCAGGCAGCAAATGATTCCTTAAAGACAAAGCAACCTCCCCAAAAGGTAAGGTGGTAAAAGGAACCATTCCATAAGGAGAAGGGGCACCCCAATTCCCGATGAAAGAGCCTGCACTACCTTGCTGTCCCACACCCGGCCAAACTACACCGGGGCCACATTGCCCAGTAGGCCAAGCCCAATTTGATAATGGCCCCACCCCTGCGGGGGAAGCAAACCCTGTACTCACAGCAGGGATGCCCTGCCCTGCAGGCAAAACCGGACCCCAAGGCCAAGCCAGCCCTGCATACGCTTGCGATATGCCCCCAGCCTTACCGACGGATCCAGCTGGCACCACCATTGACCCAGCTCCCACAGCTCCAGATGATGACACCGATCCCACGTCTGGATTGCCAAGGCCCATAGCACTGCCAGTGAAGAATGCACCAGATCTGCCCTCAAGAATAGACAACCTGGTTATTACATTCGCTTGGAGCTCCCTCTTTGAAGCCCTTTCCCCTCCTGCCCCTTCAGAAGGAGAAATGCCCGACGCCTGTTCCAGCACCCGCAGCCTTTGCATAATGTTCGCATTAACAGTCTCATCACCCTCCTCGTCAGAAGATGACAGCTGGGCTGGAGGCCTCTTAGCAGGAGCCTTAGGAGCCTTTGGCGCCGGCTGCTTCCCTTTTGGCTTCCCCAACCCCTTTCCTCCAGGCATCTCTATAACTAAAGCAGA
Source organism: Heteronotia binoei (assembly GCF_032191835.1). Classification (NCBI taxonomy): domain Eukaryota; kingdom Metazoa; phylum Chordata; class Lepidosauria; order Squamata; family Gekkonidae; genus Heteronotia; species Heteronotia binoei. Next base: position 57,613,397 of record NC_083224.1, read on the forward strand.
CCCTCAAAATGGCTTCCGCACAATGCCAACTAAAATTGCCGCCCTCCCTTAACTAAGAAGAAGGGGACCCAATATGGCCGACCTACAAAATATCAGGGAAGCAAAATGGCGATGCAGCTAAAACAGTACTCCCCCCCTGCCTGCCTGAAGTAAAACCACCAAACCCAACCACTTCCCTGTCAAAGGAGGGAAGAGGCTGGGCACCCCAACAATAAGAAGAGAAAAAAGACTGCCTTGTGTGATCCTGGCTCCAAACAGCTGACGACCCTCAGGATCGTCCTCACCGCCCCAAAACGACAAGAGAGCACACAGCTCACAGGAGAGGCCCTTCGCCCGTCAAGATGGCCACCGCCGCCAAAGACGCAGCCTCTAAGCCTGGAGAGCACCCAGCTCCCAAGAGACTTCCCTCGCCTGCAAAGACGGCTGCTGCCGCCACAGACGAAGCCCCCGAGCCTGGGGAGCTCTGAGCTTCCAAGAGACTTCCTTCGCCTGCAAAGACGGCTGCTGCTGCCACAGACACGGCCTCCGAGCCTGGAGAGCGCCCAGCTCCCAAGAGACTTCCTTCGCCTGCAAAGATGGCCGCCGCCACAGACGCGGCCTCCTAGCCTGGGGAGCACCCAGCTCCCAAGAGACTTCCCTTGCCTGCAAAGGCGGCTGCCGCCATCACGGACGCAGCCTCCGAGCCTCAGGCTCCTGAATCCCCACAAGACTACGCTAACCCTGACGAAGAGGCAAGGTCTCCTCCCCGTCAGCTCTCCAAGCCTACGAAGATCAACCCTTCAGAGACGATCATCGTCGAGACTGAAGCAGGGAGCAGAGGTCTGGCCGTTACAATGGCCTGGCCCCGCCCCCTCAAATACGTGCTCAAATGGGCTGTAGATCCTCCCTTCCCTCCCAGGGAGGCAAACCTTGCTACTGCAGCCTAGCAGTGTTGCTGCAGGCTGCAAGCATCGAATTCCTTTAGATCCCTAAGTACTAGCAACACTGTTTTACAGGGATAAAACAAAGTAAACCAAGATGGCTGCGTGGTAAAGAGCTGATGAAATAGCTCCTGTGCTACTTGTCCTTTTTCACCTTTTACGAGGAGAAGGTACTGGACCAGAGTAGATTAGTTGCAGTGCATGAAATTGGGCGATGCTGGGTGCAACAATTATAATAAAACCAGGCTCCCAACTTTGCAAAATCTTTGGAACAACCTCACAAACAGAAGACTCACCGAGGCAGCTGGCTCGGTCTAACTGCACCGCTGGAGCTTGCCAGGTTGTCAATGGAGTTACCTGTTTGGAAGCATATTCAACCTGTACTGGAAACGTTACACTGGCTGCCTGTGGCATTCTGGATTTGTTTCAAGGTGCTGGTTATAACCTTTAAAGCCCTATTTAACCAGGGACCTGTCTATCTTCGGGACCACCTTTCCCATACATACTCCAGAGAGCACTATGTTCAGGGTCCCATAATCTTCTTAAGATCACTGGACCAAAAGAAGTTCGATTATCCATCACCAAAGCCCGAGCATTCTCAGTAATAGCCCCCGCTCTGTGGAATGCTCTCCCCAAAGACATCAAGGCCCTGCAAGACCTGCCACAGTTTCACAGGGCCTGTAAGACCGAATTGTTTTCAACGGTTAATGGGAGGTGGCTATTATTCCGCAGCACCGGCAGTCTCACTGAATTGAAGAACCAAAAACAGAAACATCGGAATAATCAGAATTTCAATGTGCATCTTGGACATAATGATCGTAAAATTTATGGAAATGATTTTACTGTATATCTTGTTTTAAAATTTTATGTTTGTTTTTAACTGTTGTGAGCTGCCCTGAGCCCGTTAGGGGAGGGCGGGGATATAAATGTGATAAAATGAATAAATAAATGTTTCAGTATTAAGAATTTTAATTACATCTAGAGATCAACTTGATCAAATACAAAAAAGTGTCTTTTTCATTCCACTGCTTATTCCACATTGGTATTCTTCTAGTGTCAACTCCACAGTCATGAGTGTGATGCTCAGTTCATCATGCTCTGCAGTCCCACCAGGGCATGGAAATCCCACCCCTACTGGTTTAGCATAGAAATCCAGTTTGATGCTAGGTTCAGTATGGACCTTCACCCCTTAGACAACAGATTGTGGTCAGTATGTTATATAGATGTAGGAGCAGGATGGTCTTCAGTTCTGGTGGTTCAGACTCACAGATCTTTCTTGATCTAGAGGCATGGATTTTGCCACCCAATGGATTTCCATTGGGTGTGGGTATGGCAAGATCAGAGCTGCAGCTAATAGAATGGTATAAAAAAAAAAATACAGGGACTAAATGCCTCATCTAGCTTCCTAATTATATACTGAACATCTGTTTCTTGCTGTTTGCATTATTCGCTTGTTTGCAGACAGAAGTTATAATGTTCAGTAATGGAGCCAGCCCAGCTGAATCAGTAGGTAAGTATGGCTTAGGGTAGCTGTTATAGTTTTCTTGGAATCCCCTCCATCCAAAGCCACAGATTGGTCTGAAACTAGGCATTGATTCCATGCCTCAAAAGGTCAGTTCCTGGTGGCTGGAAAAGGAGCTGGTATTAAGCAGTGGTGTGGTGCTCACTGGTTACAATGAAAAGGGCTTTTCATGGGTAATGTGTGTACAAAAGGTCAGATAGACATTTATGTCATCCACAAATTATGAGGCACTACTGGCTGTCTTAGAGGTATAGGCAAATAAATGCCAAAGAGCCAGGATGGTGATTCTCACACTAGTCCTACCATCCTGGCTTTTGCTAATATTAGTACCAGGTGTTATATTTAAATGATAATTGACTCTCTTTCTCTTACTGTCAGTCTGTCTCTTTTCTTCCTTCTCTCTCTCAAGCTTTCTGTCATGTTCTTCTTTATCAGTCTGTCAGGCTCTGAAACTGTTCATTTGGCTAAAAACTGCTCTAACCTGTGTTTCAGGCTTTGTGCCAAGTCCCAAGGCCTAATATCTGATCTCCAGCTACTGGATCTTCTGCATTTTACAATGGATCATGCTGTTCTGATTTTTCTAAGCGCTCTAAGCTTCACAAGTTCTCTCCTTACTGAATTCCATTTGTATCTTTTTTTCATGGGTTCCTGTCAAGATTTATGGTAATAGCTCACTCTTTCTTTTCCATTAACAGAACTTTTACCAGCTTTTCCCTCTGTATGTATTTTTCCTCTCCAGTCTGTTACTTGTTCTTTTTGTTGCCGTTGTGGTTTCTGTGCTGATATGGTCTTCAGCACAAGTGTTCTTTGATCTGTCTTCCTAAAATGAGATTTCTATAGTTTTCTCCTGGATAATGTCACATTGCTTTAAACTGACTTCAGATAAAACTACGTTTCTGCTTTGTTCCCATTGGTGGTCTTCTTTGCTCTTACTTTCTTTTCCATTAGGTAATATATTAGGTTTTCTTCTACCTCTAAAGTTTGTAACCTGCACTATTGTTACCTCTCTTGATGTCCACGTACCCACTCAGTAACTAAATGTTGCCACTTTGATCTTTAAGGATCCAGCCTTTCCCTTGAAGAGACTAAACCACATATTTAAAAAAAACAGAATACCTGTGTTGAATCAGACCAAGAATAAGTCTACATTTAGACTCTGTTTCCAAATTGATTAGTCAGATAATTGTGGAAAGACTGCTAGCAATCTCCCTCTGTTTGCTCCAACCAATGACTAGCTATATAGTGCTATTCATCATTCCATGGCCTAAACTTAGGTTGAGAGCCTCTACTCTAGTAAGTGGCATATAAAATGAGAGAACTGCCAAGCAAGAAGGGTTCTGACCAGCCTTTTGTGTCTATTCCCTTGGTGTAAGAGAGAATCTCCCTTTCTTATTTCTAATATATTAGAGTACATACAAGTTATAGTATACTGTTGTTAGAGTACCTCATGTCAGGAGTATTTGTGAGAAAATCACAGAGAAGCAAAATGCTTACAGCAGGAAATTAAAATCTTGAGTACTCTGTCATGAATGAACATATAGTGCCACTTTTTATTTCCTCAAGATGATGTGTATTGAGTTCTCAGGTGCTGGCTAGATTCAGCCCCCCTTAGCTTCAGCATGTTTAGCGTATCCCATGCTGCCCAGAAATCTAGGACCCAGAAATCCAATTCAGTATTGTCTTACTAGCCGCGGCTCTGTTAGATTGGGATTGGTTGTTCTGGAGATGCTTCTGTATGGACCTCATGTGCTCTGCAGCTGAACCATGGCCTCTCCCTAATGACATTTGTTTATGGAGTGAGCCCTCATTCCAAGACAGTAGGAAAGCTCTTAGTAACTGGTAGGTGTTCCTGCCTAGTGAGGACAGTAGATTTACCTTCCAAGCAATGTTCTCTCTAAGCTGTGGAGTCTTCTGGGCAGAAATTGAAAGCGAAAGTCTCTTTTCATAAGAGAGCTATAATAAGATCTATTTGTTCATGAATGTATTTATTTAATAGATCCAGATGGGTAGCTGTGTTGGTCTGAAGCAGTAGAACAAAGTGGGAGCCGAGTAGTACCTTTAAGACCAACAAAGTTTTATTCAGAATGTAAGCTTTCGTATGCATGCATACTACTTCAAATGAGGGAATTGGATAAAGTGAGCAGAACTTACATATAGCTGATGGGTAGTGGTTAAGAATGTAAAGTGATACAAAATTAGGATCCAATGGTAAAACAGTGTAATAAACAAATTGAAAGACCATTTGGTCTGGCTAGGATTTGCATGGGAAACCAAAGTTGCCTGTTAATTGCTCTTCCTACTAGTCTAGGTAAAACAAAAGGACATGTATTTCCTAGTGATGTTATTGTCCACAGGCTTCACTCGTTTTTATATTATAATAATGTTAAGATCACAAGTGAAGTTGCTTTGCACAGTAATTTTCAAATTATGGGAACTCCACCTTAAATGTTCTTAAATTTGAATTTTTACTATTGTATTTTATGCCTGATTGAATTGTAAGCTGGTCTAAAGACTGCAATAAATAACTACTACTACTACAACTACTACTACTGCCTTTCCTGTGCCTGCCCCTCATCTTGACTGTCCACAGCTTTTCACCACTCCAAGCCTCCTACAGGGTCCCCCCTTTTGCACTTTGGACCCTAGAATTCTCAACTTCTGTGCTTCTTGGCACCCCCCTCCCGCTGCCTGGGGACAGGGATCAGGGCAGTGTACATTCGTTACAAAGTGCTGGTCATTACCTTTAAAGCCCTATATGGTCGAGGACCTGTCTACCTTAGGGACCGTCTCTCCCCATATGAACCCCAGAGAGCACTGAGGTCAGCCGGGAAAAACTTGCTGACTATCCCCGGACCGAGAGAGGTGAAGTTGCAAAGCACCCGTAACCGGGCCTTCTCCTCTATAGCCCCGAGCCTATGGAACCAACTTCCAGAGGAAATGCGGGCCCTGCGGGACCTAGAACAGTTCCGCAGGGCCTGCAAGACCTTCCTCTTCAGACAGGCTTTCGCTGATGAAAATGGAAATTGCGAAGGAAACCGCCATCAGAAAAAGTAAACATAGCATTAGCACTTTTAAAAATTAATTAATTTAATTTTAAAACTTAACCAGATTTTAATTAAACGCTTATAATGTTTAATGTAATTTTATCCATTTGTATAATTCAACCCTGAACTATGTTGTTAGCCGCCCTGAGCCTGCTCTGGCGGGGAGGGCGGGATACAAATAAAATTTGTTGTTGTTGTTGTTGTACATCAAGAAATCTTTACATAATTATAGTCAAAAGTTAAAAATAATAAAAAATGCAGCAATAAATAAGTAGTAAGATGGCGATGAAATTGTCAGAGTATGCCACTACCTCATGGGGAAAGGGGAGGACAGGAAAAGTAGGAGTGCCAGCCAAATGGAAGACTATCACTGTTCTCCACCAAACTCCTGGTGGAACATCTGTGCCTTGAATGCCCTGCAGAAGTGCATTAAGTCCCTCAGGGCATGGATGTCCCTTGGTAGAGAGTTCCACCAGGTTAGGGCCAGGAACACAGGGCCTAGGAGAGAACCCTGAGGCCCCCAAGTAAAAGTCTCCCTCCACACTGACACAATGACACCAATGAGTGTTCTTCGGGTAAGGTTGTTCAACTAAGAACTCACCTAGAAGGTAGTATTGTCCAACTTATATTCTCTACTTATTCTTAGTTCTCATATGGATATAGTGTTTAGGCTATACTAGTGCAGTGATATGGCCTCACATGGTACAGACTTCTTTCTTACAATAGAGTAATATTTTAAGGGGGGGAAGTCCTAACACATATAAAGGAGGAAAGATTGCTTTGGCTCATGTGCTTAAGAGAGAATGTGAGGAAAGAATGGATTTTCTATTGATCCAGATGACTGTCTAGCACCCCACTCTCACTTTTGTCCAATTACTTTGAGGAAGCTAAGAGCAAGGGATGAGCTTGTTTCCCCCTCTGTTTCTGCATTTGGTTTGTGTTTGTATGGTTATTATACTTGTGCCAGAGCTAGAACAAATATTAACAAATATGCCAGTTACTTCATACTGCTCATCCCCTGCCCTAAGGATAAAATTCCAGATTTCTTCTACAGACACACAGCAAATAGGAAGCAAACTTAACACTAAGGACTTGGCTGATTGCCATCAGACATATGGATTTAATACACACGTATATATAATGAATTATAAATGAAGTTGCCTTGTCTGAAGTGCTGCTTTTGTGTTTGATTTTTTTTTTTAACTTAGGCTTGGAGAGCATTTAGTGATGATGTTTCAGACTTGATGGGCTGCAGTGGATTAAAGATTTAGAACCACTGATTTAATTATGTCCCCTGTCCATCATTTCTCTATACTGAAAGGCCCCAAACTTTTTATCCTTTCCTCAAAGGCAAGGTGCTCCAGTTCCTTAGCCATGTTCATTGTCCTCTTCTGCATATTTTCTAGCTTTGTAATATCTTGAGGTACAGCCATTATGACTGTACATAGTATTCCTAGTGTGGTCTCACTATAGTATTACAGTATTAGCCGTTTTATTTGCAGTCCCTTCCCAAATGATTCCTAGGATGGTGTTTGCCCTTTTCATTGCTACCACACACTGAATCATTTCCCTGAGTTGTCCACTGCAGTCCCAAGATCCCTTTTTTCTCAGTCACCAAGACCTCATCTGTATATCTTTTAAGTTAGGATTTTTTTGTTCAGTGTGCATCAACTTGCACTTATTTTAAATGAATTTTGTCACATTGTTGTCTACGCATCCAACCTGGAGCAATCCTCTTGGAGGTCCTTCACTTTCTCCAGGCACCAATTCACCACTGCTACTAAATTCTGGATACAGTTCTTTTCAAATTTGAGATTCAGGTTTTGAATGTGAAATGCAGTCTTTAATATTGAGTGTCTTTAAGTGGTTAGTCTCTCTTGATTGTTTTGATGTTGGTGTGTATCTAATATAATATTTAATAAGATGTCTTCAGTTAGAGAGGCGGCCCCAAATATATTAAATGCAGTCAAATACCTACTGCATGCCAACTTTTCAATGTTGGAACATATTTCATATCAAAGTGAAGTATTGATTGTAAAATTTAAAAAAAATAGCAAATATTTGAAATTTTCTCCATCAGTAGAGGAAGGTATCATTGTATGAGCTGTGCTTCCTCCTTGCTTCATGGGCAGGGTGTATGTAGTTGTTGGGGTTTTTTGCAGACTTCCACTATCTTGAGGAAGTGCTCACCCCCACACATAATTATGCTCCGCTTGCTCAATGAGCTTCCACATCTCTCTCGCCTCATTTAGGAAAAAGCAGGAGAAAATGCCCAAAGACTTTAAATCAGCAGTGGCCTCTTTCACTTCCTGTTCACTAGTAGCAGAGGCTAAGAAGAAGAAGCTGTCTTTGATGGAATTCCCCATGTTAGCAACTGACACTGAGCAGCCATGATAGGACAGCATGGTTGCTTCATCCTCTGAGCCCCTAGGACATACTTCCATTCAGTAGCAGGCCCTCTCCTGCTCTGAAGGACCAGTGGCAAATGGGCCCATTGGTGGAGCCATCTGCAGCTCATCTGATCCAACACTTCTCACCTCAATATTAAAGGCTACATAAAGAACGTAAAGCCTCACTCAATATTAAAGGCTACATAAAGTACATAAAGCCAGGAGGCCCTGGCAAGTACTAGTGCTGAAAGGACTTGGTCACAGGAAAGGTTCCCTAAGACAGTGAAGGGGGCCTCATTTGCCTTCAGAGGGTGGCTTTCCCTCTCCTCCCACCGCCAGTCATAATCAACATGGCTTCATTCCACCCAGACTTCTGCACCTACATTACTAAGCAAGTGATGAAGGGGAAACAGGGGGGAGGGAGTTGTGAAAAAGGAGACACCATAGGCAGATGGATGAGGATTCCTCCTCCTCCTCTCCTTGCTGTTCTTGCACCTCTTCCACAGGAGGAAAAAGAAAAGGGATCCAGCAGATGCTAGAGGCATTCTTCTGAGGAATCTGACTCTTATTTCCCAGATCCCAGAATTTCCCAAAGGACCAGGCATCATAGCCTCTGTTCTAGGCCAAGCAGACCATGAGGCCAGCACTCAACCCCATAGACCCTCTGCCCCCTCTGGCCATTTGCAGTGACTGCACTGCAATGTTGCTTCACATTCCATGACTTCAGATAAAGAGAGAGAGTGGTCAGAGGAAGGCACAACTTCTTCCCCAGCATTTACCAAGCTATTCTAGGAGGATTTTTTGCATCTTCTGGAAAAGGTCTTGTCTGGTCTAAGATTAGCAGGAATGTGAGGGCCAGTAGTTCCTTATCTAAACATAAGACATAAATATTTCCAAATATACAAAAATACCTGTATTATTACAAATTAGATAAAAACAAATGTAGGCCCAAATAGTAACCTCAGATCAGAATAAAATCTTAGTTACCTCAGACATAGACCATTAGTGACCATAATAAATGTGCTTCAGCCAATTGGCCGCCTTCAGTAGTCAAACAATTTTGTTACTCAGCGGCTCCAGATATTACAATGATAATACAGTTATTTCTTAAAATTGGACCAATTTGAAATTGTTTTTTATAATCAATATCTGTGATCTAAGTCAGAGATATAATTCAGAGCCTCATTTTAAATAACGTGTTGTCCTGGTCAGGTATTTGTGTCTTGAATGGTAATTCAGTTGTTTACTTTTCTCACCTAGTAAAAAAAAATTGTTTTTAGATGCAGTCTGGAGCCAGTAGCATGTAATAGGTGATCACTTCTCAAAGAACAACCTCTGTGTTGTCCTTTACCAGGAGAGAATTCTTTGAAGACGTAGCACTGGATGAAGTCATGGTGGAGATAGTGGAACAGAAGAACGTAATACCATTTTCTTCCAAAAATGGCAACAATAGATCCAGCAGATCAGGCCAAAGTATCTTTCTTTTCTTGGATAGAGACTCCAGAGATTCTAGATTCTATAAGTGGGGTGGGAACAGTTCCTGATTCACCTACAGGCCCACCTCCTCGTCCCAGGGCCCCTCAGCCAGCAAGTGTGGAAAGAATTCCTTCAATTCCTGACACCACAATAGAAGGCTGACTTCAGTCCTTCACCTCACTGCTTAGTTTTGTTCCACCCAGGACAAGTGAGTGTGCCAAAGTATCAGTTGAGGGTATATCACAGACCACCTCCATCCTCCAAGAAAAAAGTTTGTTCTGTCCTCAGAATTTAACAAGCCAGAACATCAACTTATGTTCCAAGCCATCAATAAACTGCTGAAGATCCAAGCCATAGAACTGAACCCAGAGAAAGAAATAAGTCCTAAAAAATTAATAATGTTTGTCGTACCTAAGAAAATGGTGATCAGAGGGCAATTCTAGATTGCTAATCCTAATACACTTCAACAGATTCATGAGAAGGAGGAGATTCAATTCAATTCAATTTGCTTTATTACGGTCCATGACCAAATACACAGTACAATGCAGACCAACAACACCCCCAGAAAAATTGTAAAAATCTAGAGGGACCTAAATAGGTAAAACATATGATATGAAAAAATATAAATGTATAGATAAAATAATGGACATTAATATGAATAAAGAGATGTGACAAAAAAAATACTGGTCTGACATCTTCTAACTTATTAGATATGGTACAAAAGATAAAAAATTAAAAGATTGTACAGCTCCAGTTAAATATTAACTAGAATACACTGATTAACATTACAACCTAATACCTCAAGAATGGCTTGTAGGAACCATAAAGTGCAATTTAATTCCACAGGAGCAAAATTGGGCAACTTTATGCTTGGTCTCTGAATTTGTTTCAGTTTCAATAGCATTTATGGTGGTATACAGAATACTCAGGAATTAGGATAAAGTAAAATACAAGCTTGGGAATATTCAAAAATAATTCAAGACCCCTTCGTTACATAATCCTCACGAATTCTCCTAGCTGCCGCCAAGAATTTGGCACAATTAGATGTGAATTGGGGGTTAGAATTGGATAACAGCATATTTCTGATTTTAGAATCAGAGAACCCCAGGCATCCCTCAAACAAAGAATAGATGTACCTGGCGCGTATGCCTAAGTAAAGGCCACACCCAAGCATGGCCATAGTAGAGTGTCCAGATAGTTGATTATTTAGCCTTCATATCTCCAGGAGGCTTCCTTACATGTTCCCATGCATCCAAGCTCCAGACTATACCTTCACTTTACCTGTGGCCACCAACACTTTCAATATGAGGCCCTTCAATCTGGGCTATCCTTTTCCTTCTGAGTCTTCACCAAGTTGATGGCCGCACTAGTGGCCTATCTCAGGACACAGAGTATACACATCTTCTATGTGAACAACTTTCAAATGAGATCACAACCAGATCACAGGACCTCTGGAACATCCAAGCAACCCTATAGGTCCTCCACTCCCATGGGTTCCTGGTGATCTATTAAAGAGCAACCTCATGCTTTCACATCTAGGGAAGTGAACAGACAATCCATTGTCTCCCTTCCAGAAGAAAATCACCTCACCCTCAAGGCAGCAATTGCTCCCCTCCTACACATCTGTGCACTGATGGCCCTGACATACATGCTGGGCCTTATGATCTCCTGTCTGGAAACTGCCATGAGCCTGATTCCATTCTCATCCCCTTCAGTGGCTCCTACTGCCCTATCAGTGAGGTATCTTTCAATATCATCACAGGGAGCATAATGGTTCCACTCAGTATATACTGCTTCTTCCAGTGTTGGTTCTGGAACTCCCATCTGAGTCCATTTCCAGAACTACCCAGAGTGGAAATCACAACAGACGCCAGTCTTCTTGGGAGCATATTGCCATCACTTGGTCACTCAAGGGAAGTTGAGTGACAGAGAAAAAGCATCAGTTTTGCTGAAGTTAAGAGCAATCTGTCTTGTATTACTCTTACACGTGCCAGAAGACTTGCATCCTCATCCAACAATATCACATTCTCCTATAGGATCCTGTATTCCCTTCTGATCCGATTGGCTCTGCTTGTCCGCATGGAAATTAGGAGGAGGGCACTACAGTGACATGGCTATCCAGAAAAGTCATTAAAGTGAGCTTGGCTTCTAAGAGGCTCTCTGTCTAGAACTGTGGTGTCAAACTCATTTGTTATGAGGGCTGGATTTGACATAAATGAGACCTTGTCTGGCCAGGCCATGTGTATCATAAAATGTAATGCCAGGTAGCAGACATATAAACTTTATAAAGGGCACAAACACACAATTAAAGATTTTTTTAACTTAAAATAAAACATGCTTAAAATATTAGCACACTTGCAATATTTTGTTTTACAGTCTCTGATAAATGTCACCTCTTGCTATGAATTATTACATCAAAAACTGCAGACAATGTGCTGTACCAGTCTTGAATATGTACTGTTCAGGTGTACACATCTGTAAGTTGCAAACTTACTTTTGATTCATTGACATTCATTACAGATATCTCATGGTCAATGCTTTGAGGCTAAGACCCAGAGGAACATGAAGCAGCTGGACACTGTGAGCTTTTGACCAGAAGTTGCTTCACGCACTAGTCAAGAACGTGAGAAGGCACCATGGCACAGACTGAGGGCTATGTGCTTGTTTACAAAACTATAATTTCCCCCAGAAAAATGACTACAACTAAAAAAAAATAAAACAACTTCCCCCAAAAAAACTACTACAAGTACAGAGAGACAGCCAGGTACAGTGGTCAGTGTCAGCCTACTATCTGGTAAGTCTAAATTCAAGACCCCCATCAAAGGGAAATGTGAAAGAAAAATTAAGGAAAATTTGCTGGGTAAATCTGGGGTGGAACACACACTCAGCCTAATTTTGATATTTCTTTTCTAAATAGTTCACATGCTTCCCTATTGAGAGAAACTGGAGGCCATGAGTACAGTGAAAAAGAGGAGAGGAATCCAGTTACACCCATAACAAGCCCAACAAAACTCGCTCTCTCTCTCTGTAGCAAGGCAAAAAGCTCATACCTTCAGTAAAACATTGCTAGTCTTAAAAGAACTCTTTGTAGCTCTCCTGATGGTGGGGACTGGCAAAAGAAGCTCTGGCTCTTTCTTTCCTTCCCTGGGGCATGAGGATGGGGAGGAGCCTCAGCCATTCATTATAAGGAAGAGAGGCTTGTCTCAGTAGCTCTGCAGGGTGATTAATTGAGCCTGGCAAACTTAATCATCCAACAGAGCTATAGAGCCAAGCTCCCTCATTGGCTGAGGCTGCTTCTCTCTCCTCCTCCCTTTGGGAAAAGGGAGGGGGGAGAGGGAAGGGTTGCTTTGCTGCTCAGGCCTGTCCGGGGAGAAACACAAAATGGCAGCCGAAAAAAGCAAGCAAAGGAAAATGAAGCAGACGACAGCCAGTTACTGGAGGGCCTAAATGGAGCCCTCTTTGGGCCTGATCTGGCCCACAGGCTGTATGTTTGACACCCCTGGCCTAGAAGATCTATGCCGCCACTTGCAAAAGCTTTCCACAGGTTGTGCCGCAGAAAGAAAACTAGAGCACCTGCAGCAAGTGTACCAGAAGTCCTTTGCTTCCTCCAGGATGGCCTGGATCAGTGCCTAACACTTTGGTGTCAGCAGGGCTTTTTTTTGTAGAAAAAGCCCAGCAGGAATTCATTTGCATATTAAGAACATAAGAGAAGCCATGTTGGATCAGGTCAATGGCCCGTCCAGTCCAACACTCTGTGTCACACAGTGGCCAAAAAAAAAATAATATATATATATATATATATATATATATATATACACACACACACACACACAAACACACACTATGGCTAATAGCCGCTGATGGACCTCTGCTCAATATTTTTATCCAATCCCCTCTTGAAGCTGGCTATGCTTGTAGCCGCCACCACCTCCTGTGGCAATGAATTCCACATGTTAATCACCCTTTGGGTGAAAAAGTACTTCCTTTTATCCGTTTTAACCTGACTGCTCAGCAATTTAATTGAATGCCCACAAGTTCTTGTATTGTGAGAAAGGGAGAAAAGGACTTCTTTCTCTACTTTCTCCATCCCATGCATAATCTTGTAAACCTCTATCATGTCACCCCGCAGCCGACGTTTCTCCAAGCTAAAGAGCCCCACGAGTTTTAACTTTTCTTCATAGGGAAAGTGTTCCAACCCTTTAATCATTCTAGTTGCCCTTTTCTGCACTTTTTCCAATGCTATAATATCCTTTTTGAGGTGCCGTGACCAGAATTGCACACAGTATTCCAAATGAGACCGCACCATCGATTTATACAGGGGCATTATGATACTGGCTGATTTGTTTTCAATTCCCTTCCTAATAATTCCCAGCATGGCGTTGGCCTTTTTTTATTGCAATTGCACACTGTCTTGACATTTTCAGTGAGTTATCTACCACGACCCCAAGATCTCTCTCTTGGTCAGTCTCTGCCAGTTCACACCCCATCAACTTGTATTTGTAGCTGGGATTCTTGGTCCCAATGTGCATTACTTTGCACTTGGCCACATTGAACCTCATCTGCCATGTTGACGCCCACTCACCCAGCCTCAACAGATCCCTTTCCACAGGTTTAGGCAACACCCCCTGACATTAACATTGTTTCACACAGGGCTTTTTATGAAAAAGCCCAGCAGGAATTTATTTGCATGTTAGGCTACACCCCCTGATGCCAAGCCAGCCGGAACTGCATTTCTGCTCAAAAAAAGCCCTGGGTGTCAGGTGTTAGCCCTCTCATCAGTTCTCTGGCCCATTGCAGAACTACCTCTTTCCAGACACAGTCATATAAAGTCTTTTCTAAGGGGAAAGCCCTCTCCAGTCCTCCCATTCAGGTGTTGAAAGTTCTACACAAGATCAGTTCCAATTAAAAATCCATCTTTCAAAATAGCCTTTCTTGTAACTGTAATTTTGGAGGATTTCTGAACTTCCTGCTGTCTTGATCAGAGACAGGCTGTTCTTCTTGGGAATTTGGTGAGCTTACACACTGATCCCTCCTATATACAAGAAAGTTAGCTTTGTTCTACAGGGGACAGGAGAGCCACCATTCTTCATTCTGTCCTCATCACAGGCATTCCTAAAGAACATGACTGGCATAACTGCATCTACCTTATGAGAACAGCAGCCTTCAGAACTTCAATATCTTGTTCATTTCTTCCTTAACTCAATACATGGATTTTCTTGGCTTATGATATTCAGCATCTTCTGTTACCATATTTTATGAGAGAAGCCGCTACTTCTGCAGCCCTCTACACCAGTCTGTCCATTGTTGAAATTTCTAGGGCAGCAACTTGGGCCCCGACTTCTACTTTTATGAGACACTACAGAATAGACACGTTTGCCTCAGCTGTGTTTGTCAAAAAAGTCCTCCAAAAGGTAATTCCTCAATAATTTCTCTCTATTTTATCATCTAGGATAATAGAGATTTGAATTAACTCATACAAAGGTATCTTCCTGCACTAATGGAGAACAAAACATTGAATTTACCTTGAGGGTGTCTTTTCATCAGTCATCTGGAAGGTATCCTTCCCCACCCTACTTGCTGGAGAAGGAATGGGAGAGAAACTCCCTAGGTTGATAGAGAGACTGTCTGGGACAATTAGGCTCACAATATCTCCAGTTACAGGTCTCTAGGTAGTAGTCAGTGTTCATCCATGATTGTTCTTCCCGAGGTGGATCCATCTTCCTGAGAAGCCTGGTAAGACATGAACTGGGATGGGGGGAATTAAGTGCATGTGTCCTGACAATGGAGCAAGGAGAAGGCAGAACCCACACAAGGATACCTTTGAATCCACTGATGATAAGAAACACTCATCTTGAGTCCAGTGTTTCCATCTAATGAATTTTTAAAATTAAGAATTCATTGAGAATTTTAAAGTAAACCTTAGGAGGATAATATATTTATGTTCTCTTCTGTTCTAAAAATAAATAAATATACTTCTTCTTAGTTGAGTAATCACTAAAAAACCTTGACTAATGCCCAAAGGTGAGGGCATGGTATGCTATCGTCTGTTCTAGATTTTTTTTTTCAAATCCTGATTGTAGGTTAACAAAAATTAAACCATGAATGTGCAATCTAGCCAAAGTTTAATGCTCTTCAGTTGTGTTGATTTCAGCAAAAAAGTTACATGTATGCCTCATTCTCTCCTGTAGAACTTAAAAGTATCTGATTTGAGCTAGATCATGCCCTGGAAAAGCCTGTACAGAAAATGTATTTCGAAAAATCAATTTGTGCTTTAGCATAGTTACTTCACCAGTTGTGGCAATTTTTTGCCTCAAACGAAGGAGCAATGCCCCTTTCCCAAAATATTAGGTGGAAAAATAACTTTCTGGCTGCAGAACATATCAGGGGGAAACATCAAAGTGTCCCTTGTAATCTTTCATTCAATAGAAATCAATAAATTGTTGGAGAATTGCAAAATCAGAAACTTTTGTACTGATGAAACATTGGACTTCTAAACTGGGGAACAATATATATATAATAAGGTATAAATAGACATTTAAAATGAGAATTCTTCAGTACTCTAGACTTCGTACTGTGTAACTTTTTGTGGTTCACTTTCGTTCTTTTTCTTTTACTTGAGGGCAGAAGTAGGGCAGAGAAATAATTTTTATTCACTTCAGAAAGGTTACAGTAATAAAGAAACTCTTGTTAACATCAGAGAGCATGGCAGCCAGGAGTTTTCACAGTCTGGCATTGTTTATTTTACCAGCAATTTGGAACCTTCTACACTCTTAAAATATTGGCAAGAAAATATTTAACTGTTAACTGTTTTGTAGCAAGCGTGAGTATGATGCCTTGGGCAGGAGAAGTGCTTTAAGAAAGCAAAACTGTATTCCATCTAAATTGTCTGCATTGCTAGAAGCAGCAAAATTTTACACAACATTTGACAACATTTCAAAGCTAAATCTTGCATTTTTCTAAGTGCAGTGTTCAAATATAACTTAATACAGCAGGAGGGATTGAAGCACTACTTATTTATATTACTGTAGATTGAATTAGATGTAAATTGCAGGCTCAGGAACCTGGTAGATTAAATGTGAAATGGTTCATACACCTAAACATATTTTTGAATTAGTACACTAGAATTCCTCAGGCTGAGAGATCCAGAACCTATTTTAGAAGTAGAATTTTTGAATGGAACTTTTGATTCATTCCTTGGAATGACCTTCCAGAGGTCCCAGAACCCACTAGTTGCTAGCTGTGGTGACTAAAGGGAACCTCCTTATAGAAAGGCAATGAATTTTTGAATTATCAGTATTAGGAAGCACTATCTGGGGAAAGCGTATCCTCTGTGTGCTGGTTGTTGACCCTCCAAGAAAAACTGGTAGGCCACTGTGTGAAACGGCGCTGGACTAAACAAACCACTGGTCTGATCCAGCAGGGCTGTTCTTACATTGACCCACTAGTGTTGTTTGTAAGGCCTTTTAAAGTTCTTCATCTCCTTTTAATCAAGGCAGGTACTGGAATATTGATAATCCAAGGTTTGCTTTTAACAAAAAATGTGCTGTGGTTTTGACTAGCAGGGGGAATCCTATGGCAATCACTGAATAGTTATTTTAAATCGTACATGCCACTTGACACAACTTTATAGTCAGTGTAGCCCTTACCATTACTTTAAGGTACTGAAGTTTGCTCTTGATAAGAAGACAGGATTAAAAAAGGAATGTTTCAAAAGAACCCTTCTTTTAGTTTGCTTTAATAAGATAGTGTTTCTCTGATTGCCTCCAAATACTGTGCCAGCCCTTTATTATTTTTTAATGATGTTATCCAGGACGCTGTCCCCCCTTTCAGTGCTAGAGTCACATTATATTTATTGCCATGTTTGCTTAACTTTGTTATCTTCTTATTAATCTCTTTCTTACTAGCATAAGGCTGCTGCTGCTGCCTTTTGCTTTTATATAGTGAGCTGCTCCCCTAGGGATGCAAAGTCCAGGACTTGTCCCTGTAATGGTGCTGTTTATTTTCTTTGCCCCCCTTGCAATTGCCTGCTGTAACATTTGTAGTATGTGTTAAGTAATCCTTAAGGTAACATTTTTATTATGTCATAAAAAGTGCATGGCAAATATATTATAACTCATGGAATTTGTTTGTTTTAAAAATGGAGGGATAATTTATTGAGTGTGTTACATGAGACCTGTTCCCCCTTATTAGAGCATAGAAATGCTGCTTAGTTAGGAGTATGTTCTATTGAGAAAAGCCATGGTCTCCGACATGCCTCGAAAGTTCGAGCCTGGTTGGCTAAAAGTGACATCATAGTTTATGTACTCAATAAAGTTTTAATTAAGTCATTACAGGGGTTGCAGTCATCATTTAACCCTGTGATTTCTTCTATTTAGCAGTTTTTCATTAAACGTTCAGTAATAGCCCAGTGACCAAATTTTGATAGCCTATAAAATATATGCATGAATTTTAATAGTTTATATAAATGGAAAAATATGAGTAACAGACATAAAAGAACTTTCCCCCCTTGTGGTTGCACTGTATGCGTGTATTATAAAAAGAAAGTTATGAAGAATAGCAGTTTAATGGAAGAATATATATAAGCCATAGGTTTGATAGTATGACATGAACTAATTAGCTGTTTGAGGGAGAAATTATTACAAGGCAATAACCACAGGCTATATGCATATTAATAGGACTTTGATGACATCATTGATGAAGCAATAGTGCTCTGTTTTATCAAAGCACCGAAGTTAGTGTATGGAGGTATTCATGGTTTCCTTTGTGAAGCAGATTCTGCAACTCCTCAGATCATGCTGGTTAGATATTCTGTAAGACAAATATTCAGTAACTGTGCGTGCCTGCATGTTCTCTCTCATGGCATCCCATTCAACTGTAGGGCCTCACATGATTTTTGTTCAGCGCTTATTCTGAGTTTGGCTTGATGTTTTTCTCACTGAGATACAGGATATTAGTGTGGAATGTTTTGTGCTGCGCATATTCCATATGGAACTACCTTTCAGAAATAGGAAGCCTCTCCTGGATAGGGACACTTCCCACTTCAGTTCCACATTGAAAGTATTCAAGTTGAAACCCGCAAGAAACTCATGCGGAAATCCCCGTCCTGGTCTCTGCTTTTTCCTCTAACACCTTACTCTTCCTGCTCAGTTGCCTTCCTCTCCTTGCCCTCCTGTATCTCTTCTTGGCCACTTGCTTCCTTGCACTGCTGCCACCTCTTTCCTCCCATGACCTCCTTCAGCCTTGTCCTTTTTACTCCCCAGTGCTAGTTCCTGCTTCCTCTTCCTGCCTTGTTCTGTTGGTGCCTTTTCCCTCTTCCAAGCCCAAACACCCTGGGACTACCACAGACTTACAGTTTCTCTGTGTCCTGGCAACTGCTGTTGCCAGCTGCCTTGCCCCCCCTCAGTTCCCCTCCCGAGACCTGCAACTGTTGATCCCCCCCCCCCCGCAAGGCCCTGCATGCCAACTGAGATCCTGCAACCTGCTGTTAGCCCCTGTTTGGGAAGGTTCCCCTGACCCCCAATTTTTTTAAAAAAAATCAGATTTTTTTTCCAATTTAGGATTTTCCCCCAATCTTCCCTGACCTTACCAGGCTTCATTGTGCAAAATTTTTGATTGGCATGTTGAGGGCCAGGCTCAGCATTAGATGTATGACAGTGTATGGCCTGTACAAAGGCAGGCAGGGTTGGGCATTTGAACATGCATCCCCCCTTCCTATATTTCCCACAGCTCCCATTCTGGGTAATTCTTTTGTTCAGAAACACTACTTCTGCCCAATCCTGACCCAGTTTGGCCAGGGACCCTGGAGGGTGGTTTTTGTTTAGTTTTATTGCAATCTTCTGGGCATGGAGGAGGGGTAACTGGAGCGTGGGGGGAGGTATTTGTGGATTTCCTGCATTGTGCAGGGGGTTGGACTAGATGACCCTGGAGATACCTGCCAACTTTATGATTCTACTAGGGTTGTGTTTTTTAACTACCCAAATCACATCTAGATGAAATAGATTTCAGTTTTTAGAAATGTGTTGCTTTCACCTTTGATTTGCTGAATAAGAACATAAGAACAACCCTGCTGGATCAGACCAGTAGTCCAACATTCTGTCTCACACTGTGGACAGCCAGTTCCTCTCTTGATGTTGCCTTCTGGCTCTGGGATTCAGAGGCTTAGTGCCTCTGAATGGGGAGGTTCCGCTTAGCCAACATGGCTAATAGCCACTGGTAGACTTATCCTCCATGGATCCATCTTTTTCCTCTACTGAGGAAATAATCCTACTGAGCAATAATCTCCTTTTAAAGCTGTTTATTCCCATGTCCATCACTACATCCCCTGCAAGTGAATTCCATATTTTAATCACTCTCTGTGTAAAGTAGTATTTCCTTTTGTCTGCCTAGAACCTCCTGCTTCATTGGATGCCCTTGACTTCTAGTATTTTGACAGAGGGTGAAAAATTTCTCTTTCTCTCCACCCCGTGCATAATTTTATAAACCTCTATCGTGTCCTCCCTTAGTCATCTCTTTTCTAAACTGAAAAGTCCCAGACTCCAGCCTTTCCTCATAGGGAAAGTACTCCAGTCCACTAATTATCTTAGTTGCCCTCCTCTGTCCTTTAAAATTTAATTATGCTGTTTTGTTTTCAGATTGATTCTGTTGCCCTGAAAGAAAGTATGAAGAAGATGACAGAAAACTTCTATGCAGCACTTTTTGGATATGATGAGGTGATACTAATTACACAATTAGCACCACATGTATAAAAGACAAAATAAACAAGTGAGGGGTTCTATGTTTTGTCTTTTTTTTATCAAGTTCTGCACAAAATTGACCTAATTTCTGTGGCAAATATCTGTGATTCTGCAAACTTCATTTTGTGCTATTTAATTCAATGTGCTTGTAAAGTGTTCTTCTGCCTAACCTATGCTCTTTCTGGACAATATTCTGCAAGGCAGATTATACAGTGTAAATCAGTACAGTCAACAGGATGGCACATCCAATAAGCAGTGTAATAGGACTGGGATTGCTGGTGTCTGGAACCAGTTAGAAATCTGAGACAAAATTGAAACAAAGCATAAGTTTTAACATGACATATTAAACAAAGCAGAAATAGTAGGGTGATACATACAGCGATAAGAAGTGTATGTTGTGATTTGGAGGAGTAAGGTGCATTGAAGCACATCAGGTAGTTCCTGGGATCCTGTCAACTGTTTGTTTTCCCAGAGAAGAGAGCCATAAAATGCACCAAGAGGAGAGAGAGAGCAGAGCTGTATTTCTGCAGAGAGAAAACCATTTGCCGTGGTTGACTGGGAGATTGGGATTCACCTCCCCATATTGGACAAGTTCCCAAAAACTGGATTGGAAAGAGGCTTCCCACCAACAAAGGTGGGAAGGTTAAAAGACTGAAACATCCATTGATCTTTGTTCAAATGCTGGAGGTCAGATTCCTCTCCATAGATTAGGTGGGTGTCAGGAAGCATATTTGTTCACAGACATCTGGGGGCGGAATGTCTGAAGTAAAGGGACTGTGGCTTAGTGATAGAGCATCTGCTTGGCATGCAAAAAGTCTCAGGTTCAATCCTTGGCATTTCCAGTTGAATGACCTGGCAGTAGGTAATGTGAAAGACCTCTGCCTGACCCTGGAGGTCTGCTGCCAATCTGAGTTGATAATACTGACTTTGATGGACTAAGGGTCTGATTCAGTATAAAGCAGCTTCATGTGTTAGTTTAAGTTAGTATTGTGTTCCTTGTTCTTTTCTGTAGATATATAAACCAGGAGGCATGATAGTTTTTTCTCTTTCTTGTGCTCTTACTTAATCTATAGCAATAAACTCTTTTCCTGTATAAGACAGCAGGCTGTAATTCAAAGTTTCCTTATGCACCTTAGATCACTAATTTATGCTAAACATGCTTAAATGCCCAGGAGAAAGGCTGTTTGGTTCTACAGTCCTAATTCCTATTGCATTGTTCACTGAATGTTCCTGTCAATTGTATTGACTTACTCTTTGTAAAGGCAGACTATAAATAACATAAACAAATAAATTTGGGTTCAGTTTCAGTTTGTTTACTTTCAACCATTTGACTGTAGCAGTCGGCCTGTGGCTCAGCACTTCTGTTGCATCACCAGGGGATTTGGACAGAGAGATACAGAGTTGGGTGTTGTTTGCATGTTGATAACATCCAATTGCAAGGCTACAAATTATTTATCCTAAATATTTTATATAGAGATTGAATAACATAGAAGCTAAGATTGCACCTTGTTGAATCCCACAAGATAGCTCCCACACTGAAGATAGCTGGTCTCCGAAGGTGGAGTCCTGTCTGTCAGCAACAGTTTGAAACAGTCCAAAGTACATCTTCCAATACATACCTGCCCTCAAATGCCTCAACAGGATAGTGTGATCTGCTGTATCGAAGGCTGCAGCTAGACCAGTAGCCGGGCATTCGTCCACATGTATCTTTGCAGCCATGAAATATAGAAGATTGCTGTATTTGCTAAATTCCACTCCCAGTAGCAGCTTATGCACAAAATACACATAGTTGTACACATAATATGTGAATAAAAGAGAGGTGGGGATGGAATTGAATATGCTTTTTGAAAATTGCAACTTTTCATGGATTTGGCTGCATTGATTTCAAATGGTATTTCCTGACCAAAGCGTCCAGTTGAAGAAGAATAAATTAAGCCTGAATCTGGTCTATTGATTATAGCCTATGTCTTCTCCATTTTCCTTTTTGCTTTATTTTAGGGAATCCTATCAGATGATCATGTACTTGCAGCAGCCATCTGGAGAAATCTGTTTAATAAACAGTGTGATGATCCAAGGCATCTAGAAATAATGGTGGAATATATACGCAAGCAGGTGGGCAATCTGTTTGGAATATGGATATTTTCTTCAAAGAATGGAAATATTTGTACTTGCTTCCCAAACAGAGCTAATCTAACAAGCCCTGATACCTTGCCCCATGAGTGATTGAATGGCCTTTCCATCACTACAAATTCCCCTGCTAACCTTCACTATGGTCAAGATGTCTCTTAGGACAGATTACAGTTGTGATTAACACTATGTAAAGCATAATGTTAACCAGAGTTTTGAAACCCTGAAAGAAATGGTGTGTTAAATGGTGTCTGTTGAGGTAAATCAACAAGCAAGTGAAGGAATTTGCACAGGAAAACTGAAAAGCTGGAAGAAGGGAGTATACTTTTCTGGTCTCTTAACAGTGGTTAAGAGATTAAAGTCCTGTTACATCAGCATAAATTCATAGATTCGTGTAGTGTTAAATGTAGGTAGCAGACTGAGATTTAAACCCTCATTTTTGCATGATGTTGTCATCCTGTTAATTAGATCTCCGTATCCCATACGTTCACTACAGATCCTTCTCTACATTTTGAAATTTTGTTTTGCAAACTGCACTTTGCTATAACAGTGGAATGTGTAATCTGCCATTGTGGATCTGTGCAAGAAACACTTCCAGCATCACCTGTTTGGAGAGAAGATGGTACTGTACTTTACTTGCCAAGGTTAAAAACCCCACTCCTCTAAGTAGAATGCATGGCTATCCCATAAACCAATATAATGTCACTCCCTTTCATTCTGCCTCATGTTGCTTATGCTTCCCATTTGGTTAAAGCAGTCATATTGACTCCACTGCCTCCCTGTATTGAATGTTCTTATCTTTATACTGGAGCTACCATCATCAGTTTGCTAAAGGGAAATTGCCTTGGGTCAGAAAAACTGGGCAGGAAGCTGAACAGAGAGGAATACCCGGATGAATTCCTTCATCACTTGATCATCCATCTTGGTTAAGTAGTTTCTTTGAAGAGGTCTGCATTTTGTTCCCAGAGCTGGAAATAGATTCAAGATTTTAAAAGTTTCATTATGCAAATTTGTGATAACTGGAGCTACCGTCATAAAGTTTTATCTTGATCTTTGGCTTGCACCTCAGGATAAACTATAAATTTTAAATAGCCTACCAAGAGTGCATACATTTTATAATCTGAACATTTCTTCATAGGATTTATGGCCCTGTTGAATTCTTACTGGTTTTCTGGTGTAATTTTTGCAGTGTCTCTGCCCATTCACGAACATTTACAGTGCATAAGAAACATCTGTCTTTGTCAGACAGAGATCCCTAAAATGTTATAGAGGCAAACTGAGTTTGGTCAAAAAGACAGGTTCATGCATGTGTTTTCTGTTCAAAGACTGCTAAATTCTTCTGTCCACCTTTCAGAGATAATTCTATCATACTTTTTTCTAATTAGGCAGCCTAAATGTGCTGTGAACAAACTAGCTCCACTAGATGGAAGCATACTCCTAATCTGGAGAACCCAGTTTGATTCCTCACTCCTCCACATGCAGCCAGCTGGGTGGACTTGGGCCAGTCACATTTCTCTCAGAGCTATTCTCTCAAGAGCAGTTCTCAAACCATCTCTCAACCCCACTTGCCTCACAGGGTGTCTATTTTGGGGAGAGGAAGGGAAGGAGATTGTAAACCACTTTGAGACTCCAAGTGAAGATGGAGAATAAATCCAATCTCCTCCTTTTTCTTCTGGGCCAAAATTCATCTTCTTTTGCACCTATTTTAGAAAAGGACAAACTGATCTCTGATAATTCAGATACATATAATATCTTTTGTCTTTGTCTGCTTAAGAACACTTATTTGGCAACTGATTTGCCCTTTTAGCCCCAAATAACAAGAAATATAATCAGATTCAAAATTATCCCTGCTATGCCTCCTTTGGTGGTTGTGTAATAGATTCATGAATCTTTTTAATAAATCCCAGAGTGACTTGTATTAATCTTGTGAATGTCAGGTGCAGCATCTGGATGCTATGCCTGGAGAAGACCTGCTGCTGTCTGGAGAAGTTTCTTGGCGCCCCCTTGTGGAAATGAATGCCCAAAGCATCGTCAAGCCAGCAGCTCCTACGTACAATGATGAAGGACTCTGACATGTTTGCTGCTGGCTGTGTCTTTAAGTCTGTATTTGGAACAGATGCTGGAAGAGGGATGTCTTATGTTGTAGAGCTCCCAAGAAGGCAAAGAATAAATACAGTATTTGCAATTTGAAAGAATAATTAAAACTCTGTTATGTGTAATGAATTCCACCTTTAGCAAACCTGGAAAGCATTCTACTTTTAGTATTACATCTGTGGTGAAAAAGCTGCTAGTTCATTTGAAGAATCCCTCACTGATCTATTATCCAATAGTTCCTGCACACTTGGTCTAAAAGGGAGCTTTCGTCTTTTGAGAGAAAAATAGTTTACCAAAGTGACATGACAAGCAAACTTCCTTTTTTTCTGGCAAGAGGGGGTCAGCTGTCATCATTCTCTCTTCTCTGACACTGAGAAGCATAAGTATGGATGTAGCCGCTTGGATGCAGCATGAAGTTTTGTACGAGTGTTCTGTCTCAGGGTAAACAAGATATCAGAATTGTGAAGCTTGAAAAGACATGGGTGAGGTTTTCAGAAAGGGTGGTCTGCAAATTCCCATCTAACATCAGACTGAAGGTTACAGACAGTAGAGCCAGGGGACCGCTTCCTTGCTTACATCTGTGGCATGGGAGCAGAGATGTGCTGCAGTCTGTTCATTGACTCAATAGGCAAAGCAGGGCTTGGGGCCGCAGCTAGAATCAGCTGCTCATCCTGCCACTGTTGTCTTCCTGCTGTGTTCTGAAAGCTTTGCCATATGAGCAGGATTTTCTGTTTGCTTTGTTCAAGTTATCACTAAATAAAACAACTGCTTGGAATCCTATCTGACTTATAATTTGACCAGGTGTTGGTTTTCCTAACCTGTTTTTCAAAATGGTACCTTTGTTCAGAATCAGCCTTGTCTGTATTACATAAGGAAAGTTAGCCTGTTATTCCATTCTTAGAGGCAGAACTTTCTTCATCTCTCTTGTGATCAAAATCATAAATGAGGGGGGATAGGAATCTTTGTTTTCCTTACCATGTAATGTCTTTGTTGAGAAACTGGGAAATAGTTCTCCACTATTTTAGGGGTTTGATTCTAATAAATGTACTGAAAACAATATAGACAGATGTCTATTTTATTTTGGATGACATTAATACAAGGTAAAAATTGTCCCTGTATATCTTTTTTCTCTTTGACAAAGGGTATATGGGTGGTGCTCTGTTCTTGAGATCATCTTCTCAAAATTTAGCCCTTTTCATATTAGAATTTCAGGGGTGTCAAACATGTAGTTCAAGGGCCAGATCAGGCCCCCAGAGGGCTCCTATCAGGCACGCAAGCAACTCACTGTCATCTGATTCCTTCTCCCTCTCTCGTTCTTTCTGCATCACAGCTTGCTTTGCCACTTTGCTCAATTGCACAGGAGCTAAAGAGCAAATCCTCTATTTTCTCCATTGGCTGACTACCAACAAAGCAATTTATGTACAAAAGTTCACAATGCCCAGCCATATCATGTTTTCCCCTGGGTCTTAGGCTCAAAGTATTGACCATGGGATTTCGGTAATGAATGTCAATAAATCAAAAGTAGGTTTGCGACTTTACAGATGCACACCTGAACAACACCTGAACAGCCTACTCTAGATTGCTACAGCACAGACATTGTCTCCAGATTTTGAGGCAATAATTCAGAGCAAGAGATGTCAGTTATCAGAAACTGTTAAATAAACATATTGTAAGACTGCTAATATTTTAAGCATGTTTTATTTATCTTTTTTAAAAAAAACCTCTTTATTTGTGTTTGTCTGTATCCTTTATAAAGTTTACATATCCACTCCCTGGCATTACATTTTATGACATATATCGCCCAGCCCTCATAACAAATGAGTTTGACACTCCTGGGTTAGATTCTGCATCTCAGTAACACAGAGGATATAATCTGTAGCATAAAACCTGCCAAATCAGTTACTAATGATCAGGTGAGGGAGAGATAATGCAGCATCCTGTGATCTGTGAAGATTTAGTGTTCCCAGTTCTAGTGGATGGATTGCATGAAGGTTTGTACCACATTTAGCAGGTCAGCAAATGAAAAAACTGCTGTCATTCAGGATTAAATCCTGGATGATCAGGCTGACCTGATTTATATTACAGAGACTTGGTCAGTTGAGGCTAGGAATGTAAATCTGACCCAGCTGTGTCCTCTGTCCTTGATGTTTCTCTGTACAGCAGAAGGCTTGGCTAGGGGATTGGGAAGCACGTCATGGTGGTCTACTGTGATTACATCCATCAATCCAGCAGTCTGCCAGTTTGAGTGTGTGCTGCTGAAGATGGGTAACCAGGACAGGGTAGGGATTCTGCTGGTGCACTGTCCATGCCGCTGCCCAGCCATCTCTCTTCCTGAACTAGCCCACATGGTCTCGGGCACACTAGTGGGGAGACCCCAAGATGGGTGGTCTTGGGTGACATTAACATACATATGCTGGATCGGGAGGTGGGGAAAGTTAAAATTTACTCTTTTCATGGACAGATCATTACCTGATAAGAGTTCGGACTTACTGATGCTTCTTTTCTCCACGGTTTCTTGTCAACACACAGAGATATTCCCACCTCAGTTGCTGACGATTCTGTCAAGGCTGTGACCCCTCCCTGGAATAGGGAGATGGCTGGGGCTGTTGACATATTTGCACCTAAGTGCCCTCCCTCCACTGACAGAGCAAAACAGTTTCCCTGGTTCACTGAGGGTGATTAAATAGAAGGGACAAAGGCTAGAGTGCTGATGGCACTGAACATGGCATAGAGCCCATATTAGAGAATATTCTGTGGCAATTATGCTGGTGAAAAGTCAGTAGTTTCCTGTCACATGGCATCTGCATGTCATCGTTGAACTGAGCTGTTTCATGTAGTTTGGGGACCTTTACATCATCACCCCAAGGATTTGGACTCAGACCATACAAATGCTCACTGTGATCAATTTGACGCTTACTTTGTAGACAAAATTGATCATATCCAATCTGGGTTAGATACTGCCATGTCCTGGCATGGATGCATATCCTAATGATGAACCTTTGCCATCTGCTTGTTTGATTTATAAGGATACTTTTCAGGTTGTAGATCCCGAGGATGTGGACAAGATTCTTGGACAAGCGAGACTTACCCCCTTCTGTTCTCAACCCTTGCCCTTCCTGGCTGATAAAAGCTTACACTTCTTGTCTTCCACAGTGAAGACGGAGGCAAAAAAATGCATTCAGCTTCTCAGCCATTTCCCTCCTTCAGTAATCCTTTGACCCCTTGGTCATCCAAGGGCCCCACTGCCTTTCCTGCTTCTAATATATTTGAAGAAATTTTTATTGTTGGTCTTTATTTTTTTTTGCAATATGCTCCTCATAGTCCCTTTTTGCCTGCCTGATCACAGTCTTATATTTGATTTGCCACAGCCTGTGTTCCCTTTTATTAATCTCACTTGGACTAGCTTTCCACCGCTTAAAGGAGTTTTTCTTACCTTTTACAACTTCCATTACTTTGTTTGTTAACCATGCAGGTCTTCTCTTATACCTGTTTGTGCCTTAATTAACTTGTGGTATATATTTTATCTGAGCTTCTAGGATTGTAGTTTTAAATAGCCTCCAAGCTTCCCCAAGGGTTTTGACTGTATTTACCTTTCCTTTCAGTTTCCTCTTCACATGACTCCTCATCTCAGAGAATTTACCCCTTTTAAAGTTAAACTTGGTTGTGCTGGTCTTTTGGGGCAACTCTCTATTTATACAAATGGTGAAAACAATAACATTATGGTCACTGCTCCCAAGCGGTGCGATCACTTTTACATCTCTCACCAAGTCTTGGGCATTACTTAGGACCAAATCCAGGATCGCCCCACCCCTGGTAGGTTCTGAGACCATCTGCTCCATAGCACAGTCATTGAGAGCATCTAGAAACTCAATCTCTTTCTCTCAACCAGAACACATATTGACCCAATCAATCTGCGGGTAGTTAAAATCACCTATGACGACACGGTTTTTATGTCTAGCCACTATCTTTAAGCCTTCCATCATATTATAGTCATCCTCTATATTTTGATTTGGTGGGTGATAACAAACTCCCATAGTTAAATTTCCTTTTGGGCCCTGTATTTCAACCCAAAACATTTCTAGAAGGGAACCTAATTCTCTGACCTCAGTCTTACTGGACCGTATGCCCTCTCTGACATACAGAGCCACCCCACCTCCAACCCTTCCCTCCCTATCCTTCCGATATAACATATCCAGGAATCACCGTGTCCCACTGATTCTCCTCATTCCACCAAGTTTCTGAAATCCCCACAGTGTCTATGTTTTCTCCCAACACTAAACACTCCAACTCACCAATTTTACTTTGAACACTTCTAGCATTTGTGTACAAACATCTATAATTTCCTAGGCAAGCTAGGCCCGCCACCTTCCTCCTGCCGCCTCGAGACTCTGGCAGGCAGTCCATTCTTTTTGTCACCATCTCAGTGGACAACTCTGATCCATTACCCGGCAGAAAAGTAACAGCTAACCCTTCATCTCTTTGAGATGAGTCCTCCCGAACCAAAGACATTTCATCTCCTGTCGGCTTTCCCCCAAGGTTTAGTTTAAAAACTGCTCTGCCACCTTTTTGATTTTAAGCACCAGCAGCCTGGTTCCATCTGGGGACAAGTGGAGACCGTCTTTTTTGTACAGCTCCCGCTTGTTCTAGAAAGCACCCCAGTGCCTAACAAACTTAAACCCTTCCTCCCTACACCATCGTCTCATCCATACATTGAGACTTCTAATTTGTGCCTGTCTCTCCAGCCCTGCACGTGGAACAGGTAGCACTTCTGAGAAGGCTACTTTGGTGGGCCTGGCCTTAAGTCTCCTGCCTAGCAGCCTAAATTTTTCCTCCAGGACCTCATGACTGCATTTCCCCACATCGTTGGTGCCAACATGTACCATGACTACTGGCTCCTCCCCAGCGCTATCAGCCTATCTACTACACGCGTAATGTCCGCCACCTTCGCACCAGGCAGACAAGTCACCATACGGTCAGTACGCAGTTTTGCCACCCAGCTGTCTACTTGCCTAAGGATCGAATCATCAACTACCAAGACCCCCCCTCTCTCCCTGCCCAGGGATGGTTCCTTGGCGCAAAAGGATTCCTGCTCACCAACTGAAGAAGGGGGCGCATTCCCCTTATCCTCAGCCCAGTGCCCTGTTCCCTCTCGACTTTCGTGCTCCCCAGCAGCAATGGGGCTGCCACGTTCAGAGCGGGGCTCATCTAACACGTCCCCGAGAGTTTTCTCCGAGTGCCTAACTGACCATCTCTGCTTCTCCAGGTCAGTCACCTCAGCCTTAAGGGTATGAACTCGTTCCCTGAGGACCAGGAGCTCCTTGCATCGAGCACACAAATAAGACTTCTGTCCTATGGGCAGATAGTCATACATGTGACACTCAGTGCAAAACACTGGAAAGCCCCCACCCCCCTGCTAGCATTCTACCTTCATGATAGCTTTTTAAAAATATACAGTCCCCTTTTAAACCATGTTTGTTTATATGGCTCCCCGCCTGAAGAGTCTACTTACCTTATTGGGAACACAAGGAATCTGGGTTCCTGGTCCTTACACAGCCCCCAGGCTAAGAGCCACAGGCCAAGAGCCCTTTAGCTCTCGCACATCTGGCAAGGTGCAGCTTAATAATGCAGATCCTGAGCTGTTGCAGGCACTAAGTGCTTTAATTGAAAAGGGTGCCATTGAGGGGCTTTCAGAGCCTCTGGCAACAGAAGGTTTCCTTTCTAGAGTTTTTCTGGTTAGTAACAAAGATGGAGGAACTAGACCCATCTTAGAGAGCTGGGTGTTTTCCTTAATGTTTCTAAATTTCACATAGCATTTATTCACTCAATTTTGAAATTATTAAAATTAAACTGTTAGTTCAAGTGGGAAGTCTGTGTTTCAGTAAACAGTGTTGCCCTTTGGTTTGGCTGCGGCACCAAAATATTCTCCAAGTGCC
Source organism: Heteronotia binoei (assembly GCF_032191835.1). NCBI lineage: Eukaryota > Metazoa > Chordata > Lepidosauria > Squamata > Gekkonidae > Heteronotia > Heteronotia binoei. The sequence goes on from NC_083224.1 coordinate 57,643,636, forward strand.
TAGCCCTGGTAGTAGCCTATTTACAGCTACAAGGGTGCCATATTTTTCCATACTTGGATAATTGGCTGGGGGCTGCTGACTCCAAAAGCCAAATAATTGTTGTGGGAACAGTTAGGTCTTTTGTGCACCACACCCCAAGGAAAATACCTGGCTGAAAAAGCACCATGATAAGCTGTATATAGTTTATTTCCTTCTTCCACAATTATTAGCCATGTGCAAAGACAGGGTCAAGATATGCCCATATAAGGATATGGTGAACAATTGGCATCAGTGATAGGTAGAATGTGAGCCTTCCGTGTGGGCCAGGATAGGCCAGAGGGACAGAGAGGGGTGTAGCATCACGAGCCTTAAATTGAGCTGTGCTGTGACACAGACTTCAGAGACCACACCCTGGGTGCCTTCTCTCCATGCCTGCAGACGTGTATTCCGAATAAAACTTACTGCTGACCTCCATGTCTTGGCATTTTCTTGGTGAGACGAAAATGATCCATAACAACTTGGTGTCAGAAGTGGGATAGTGTCCTTTTGGACCGGGGGCGGGGTCCTGCTGGGAAAAAGAGAAGAAAAAAGTTAGCCTTATGGTACAGACTGTGAAGGAAGTGGTAGGAGCCGAAGGAAAAAGGCATGGTAGGAACGAGGAAAGGAGAGACGGGTATAAGGGAAGGGAAAGAGGCAGAGAGATTGGATTTGGAGAAAACCGACCAAGAGACAGAAGGAACCAGGGGCAGGACCCAAGTAGACCCCCCTCCCGAGAGATGTCTGCGCTCTGTATAGACAGACCGGACATTGGAAATGGGAATTCCCCAACAGAAGAGGAGGAGAAATGGGAATGCCCCAACAGAAGAGGAGGCTGGCTATATCCAGGCCCTCCGATATGAGGATTCAGAATAGGGGTGTCAAGGGCTACTGTTTAATGGTCCAACCTCCACAGAGCCCATGATAACTTTGGAGGTGGGGCCTGAAAGGGAAGTGATAACCTTCTTGGTAGATTCAGGGGTGGGGAGGTCAACATTATCAGTCAAAATAAAGGGAATGAGGGAAACAAAGGGAAAGGTGAGGGTCATTGGGGTGACGGGCCCTAAACCAGAGGTGCCTGTCTTGGCGCCCCTAAAAGTGTCTCTGCCTCGGTGGTCAGGTGATTTATTCCATGATTTTTTATGGATGCCCCAGAGTGGAATTAGCTTACTGGGAAGGGATTTATGGGGAAAACTCGGAATGTGGACTGGGATGGTAGGGGACAGGTGTGTAGTGTTTCAAGGGATGTTAAGGGAAGAAGACATTCAGGGTATCGACCCTCATGTCTGGGCAGCTCCAGGAAATCTTGGACTCCTACATATTGCGCCAGTCACTGTGATGCTAAAAAACCCTAAGGTAGTGCAAGTTTGGCAGTACCCAATATCATGTGAGGTCAAGGAAGGGTTGAAACCAGGGATTGCAGAATTATTACAAGATGGTCCGATTGAGGAATTGGTTTCCTCCTACAGTACTCCCATCCTGCCAGTTAAGAAAGTGGATGGAACTTATAGAATGGTCCAGGATTTAAGAGAAATTAATAAGATAGTATCCCCAAAGGCCCCCGTTGCCCTGATCCCTACACCATCCTCAATGGTATCCCCGAAGACCATAGAGTATATACAGTAATAGATTTGAAATCGGCTTTCTTTTGTGTGCCCCTAGCAGAAGCCGCCAGGCCCCTGTTTGCCTTCCAATGGCCACACCCCCATACGGGAATTGTAACCCGCTTTCAATGGTGTGTATTCCCCTAGGAATACATAGAGTCCCCCACTGTATTTGCAGAAATACTAACACAAGTATTAAAAGAATGGCAACCCCCTTCAAGGGTCGCCCTGATGCAATATGTGGACGATCTTTTGATAAATGGGGAAAAGGAGGAGGAGGTCTGAGAGGGCTCGGTGAGTCTTCTGAATTTTCTAGCCCCAAAGGGGTTGAGGGTAACGAAGAAGAAAGTGCAGTTCTGCCAGAACCAGGTGACGTATGTGGGACATTTATTAAAGGAGGGAAAGAAATTCCTGGATCCTGAAAGAGTACAGGGTATCCAGGACCTACCCCCTACCCCTGCCCCTCACCAAAAGACAGCTACGAGGATTTTTAGGTTCAGTAAATTTTTGTAGGACCTTGATAGAGGGGTTTGCAGCCATGACCTCTCCCCTTACCAGCAAATTAAGGGATGAGTGTCCTGACAGACTGGAATGGACCAGGGCTGAGGAGGGGGCATTCCAGAAATTGAAATCTAACCTCCTCTCCGCCCCTGCTTTGGGACTCCCCAACATGCAGAAGTCTTTTCACTTACATGTAATGACCCAAAAGGAGTTTGTGATTGCAGCCATGACCCAGAAAAAGGGGGGAGTTGAGCAATCGGTGGCCTACTTTTCCCACACACTAGATCCCGTTGTACAGGGATGGCCCCACTGTCTGCGGGCCTGTGCAGCCGCAGCCCAGGCAGTGAAAATGGCCAGAAAGTTTGTATGGCAAGGGGTCCTAATTGTACATTCCCCCCACCAAATTCGAAGCATTTTAACTCGCACCACCAGGCAATGGATGACAGATGCCCAACTTCTTCAATCAGAGGCGATCCTTTTGGAGCGCCCTAATCTAATTCTGGCAACCTCGGAAGGATCTAGTCTGGTGTTAGGACTATCCCCAGGAACAAATGAGGGAATGGGGCTGGAACATTGTTGTATAGATATAGTTGGATTGCAGACCAAAATCAGGGAAGACCTGGAGGAAACCCACATTTTGACAGACGTATTCGTAGATGGATCATCCAGGGTGGTTGACGGGAAACGATACAGTGGATATGCCATAGTAGAAGGGGGAAGACAAGAAATTGAATTGGGATCCCTTCCCCCATCCATGTCGGCTCAAACGGCCGAATTAGTGGTGGACCAGAGAGCTTTAGAGCTATTCAAAGGGAAAAGTGTAAACATATATTCAGACTCTAAATATGTTTGTGGGGTAGTACATGTATTTGGGGAAATTTGGGAGGAAAGAGGGCTGTTGAGCTCCCGAGGAAAATCTGTGGCCCATGTAGACATTATCAAAAGGCTTTTAGGAGCCTTGCAGGGACTGGCCCAGGTGGCAGTAATTCATATTAAAGGACACCAAAAGGGATCCAGCCATGAGGCACAAGGAAATTGATGGGCGGATATGAGCATGCCAAGTTGGCTGCCCTAGGGCCACTGGCCGCAACAGCCTTTTTTGGCTGCCCTCGTCCCCCAGGGACTGGATCCAGAACCCCCTTTTGTGTACACTCAGAGGGAAAGAGAAAAGGCTCATGCCCAGGGGGGTTGGGAGGAAGGAGGAAAACTCGCAGTCCCTGATGGGCGCTACAGGGTCCCAGAGGGAGTGACCCGGGAGGACTTTCCATGAAGGTAGACACTGGGGAACTGAGGCCTTGGTGGGTGCCTACCTTCAGAGATTTGTAGGATGCCGGGTGTGGACAATAGCCAATCAGGGAAGACCCAACATTGCTTAACATGCCAGTTGGTGAATAAAAAGGGAGGGCAAATAGTACATGTTGGGGGCTAGTCGATTTCAGTAAGGCCCTTTCAGAGCTTACAGGTAGATTTTATAGATCTGCCCCCGGTTGGTAGGCTCAAACATTGCCTAGTAATGACTGACTCTCTCACGGGATGGGTCGAAGCTTTTCCAACGGCTCGAGCTACGGCCTAGTGGTGACAAAGATACTTTTGGAATATATAGTCCCTAGATTTGGGTTCCCGGAAAGGATGGACTCCGATAGGGGGACCCACTTTACTGGCAAAATCCTTCAGAGTCTAATAATAATAATAATAATAATAATAATAATAATAATAATAATAATAATTTTATTTATACCCCGCCCTCCCCGCCAAGGCAGACTCAGGGCGGCTCACAAGACATGGTACATATGCCATGATATAACAATAAAATCAGAATAATAACAATTAAAATACAATTCATAAATTGTCTAGTAGAACAGTTGGGAATTAAGTGTCATCTAGGTGACAGGAGGTGGCTGCTTGCCAGATTGCATCAGCCTGGACAATGTCAGCATGACTCAGCAGCAAGCTGATTGGTCACCTGGGGAGATGAATTGTATAAATGTACAGAGACACTTTACTGTGTGTGGGTTATGTATGGTGGAGTTGCAGCGGAGCATTCTGTTGGTTTGGAGAGTGGAGGTGTAAATAAATTGTATATAGTAGTTTTACCACTGCTGTGTGCAAGCCTTCATTCTTTGTGTCACCTAAGACCACCCTCGCTAAACATAGGCGCATCAACAGGGTTATGGGCCAAGCACACTTCCGCTGCGCCTATAAGCTCTGAGAGAGGTGGTGAAGAAGGACGCTGAGGTGCTCCAGAAGCTGTCTTGCAGGAGAGGACCAGCAGTGGCTGAACATCAGCTGAGCAGGATGGCTACAGCAGCAGCTACTGTCCTGGTGGATAAACTAACTACCACCAACTACAATGTATGGTCATTGAGGCTTGAGCAATTCCTGAAGAGAGAGGGGCTATGGGACTGTGTGTCTGCTCCTCCCGAGGATCCCACACCGACAGAGATCATTCAGGACCAGAAGGCTCTTGCCACAATCATCTTGAGTGTGTCTGACGACCAGCTGGTGCATGTTTGAGGGCACCAGAATGCGAAGGAGGCTTGGGAAGCCCTCAAAGCCGTGTATATCCAGAAATCAGCAGGCTCGTTGATATCTCTAACTCGGAAGCTGTACAGGAAACGAATGCTGGCCAGGGAGTCGATGAGGGACCACCTCGACGGTATGTCTGTGTGTTTCCAGGAATTAGAGCAGCGGGGGGAAGCTATGCCTGATGAGGACAAGGTCTACCTAATCCTCAGCTCTCTTCATGAGAGGTTTGACATGCTCATAATGGCGTTTGAGGGCCAGGATGCAGATAAACTGACTTTGCTGTACATAACGGGAAAGCTCCTGGCTGAAGACCAGAGGCAGCTGGAATGCAAAGAGCAGACTGGCTGCGACCGGCGGGGGAAGCCAACGGAGTGTAAGCAGAAGCCTGGGGGAGTCGTTTCCAGCTGGCAGGCAGAGCCGGAGGAGAGAGCTTTACAAGTTAAAAAGAAAAAATGTCACATCTGCTGGCAAGCTGGGCATTTGCGGAGGAGTTGTCCCCAGCAAAGGAGAGGCTGGCAGCCGTCTTCAAGGACGCAGCAAGCAACTCTGGTGAGAACTGGTTCAGAGCTACAGAGTGTGCCGTGGATTATAGACTCTGGAGCAACACAGATGTTTTGCTGCAAGGAGGAACTGTTGCAGGACACTAAGCCGGCAAGTCTAAAAACTGTAAGCCTAGCAGACGGCCGGGAGGCTGACGTGCTTTGCCAAGGCACAGTGAATTTTCCAGGACTAAAGCATACCTTTGCTAATGTACTGTGTGTGCCAGCTTTGGAGACAAGCTTGTTAAGCGTCTCAGTGTTAGCAGCAGCTGGTTTCACAGTATCCTTTGATGTCAATGGCTGTAAGATACTGAAAGAAGGTAAACTGTTGGCAAAGGGTATATTGAAGGAAAATGTTTATGTATTAGACCAGACAGCGGGAAGGGCACAGACAGTGTGGAATAAGCAACCCCACAGTAGGTGCATTCATAGATGGCACAGACGTCTGGGTTACGCAAGCTATAATACCATCAATAAGACACTAGCCATATTGCAAGGGAAAAAGGTTGATGCATGTAATGTATTCCTAGACTGCAATATATGTAAAGAGGCAAAGTCCAAAGCATTCCCAGTAGCTAAAAAGAGTGACCGGGTTTCAGGGAGGCCACTCCAATTAGTGCATGCAAATGTGGTGGGGCCGTATGCACCCAGTGTATCAAAGAATAGATATGGTTTAATCATAGTGGATGACTACAGTCGCTTTGCATGGGTGTATGCAATTAAGCAAAAATGTGATGTGTTTCCAACCTTCTGGTACTGGGCAAAAAGAGTACAAAGGCAGTTAAACTGCAAAATAGCAGCTCTCCAAAGTGATATGGGAGGTGAATTTATTGGCAAGCAATTTGAAGCTTGGCTAAGAGAGGAAGGCATTAATCACCGAGTTGCCAATGTCTCCTCTCCAGCCGAAAATGGTGTCGCGGAGCGAAAAGGAGGCACTTTACAAACCATGTGTCACGTCCTACTGGCAGACAGTGCACTCAAATCGGCATATTGGGGAGAAGCATTGAAAACAGCTTGTTTTGTTACTAATAGATTATGGACTCAGGCTCTGGATGATATACCATACAGAGTACTGTATGGAAAAAAGCCAAACCTGGACTACCTTAGAATCTTTGGGTCTAAGGCATGGGTGGATATTCCTCTAGACAAGAGGAGGAAAGGGGGAGCCAGAGCCAGAAAGCTATTATTTGTAGGCTATCAGAATGGCATGAAAGCATATCGGTTTGTGGACTCAAATGATATGGTAAGGCTGAGTAGAGCAGCTTCGTTCTGTGAGGATGAAAACTGGTCTAGAATTCATGCCAATAAAATGCCTAAGAATGTTGAGTTACAGCTATCTCTACAAAGTGAGGAGGGGCAAAATGATGCAAACAGAGAAGCTCCCTCACTGAGACAGAGAGGAAATTGCTGGCAGTTCAGACAGTATAAAGCAGGAAAGCTCTGAAAATGTAAGGTGCAAAACGCCTGAGGTCAGAGTGTCTGCTAGAGAAAACAAAGGAATACCACCTAAATGGTATGGTTATGACACTGATGTTAATCGTGCGCTCAGCATAGAGTCCAGATGCTTTAATAGTTTGCTAGATTTGGACTATGGAGAAGAGTAATGTCTGACTGAAAACTAAGGAAATATAACTGCAATAAATAAATTCAGAGTGTCAAACTAATGTATAAGCACCAAAGAATGATGTGAGTGCTGGTAAGCTCAAAGCTGGAAAAAAAAAGAGTGTGCTTCTATACTATAAACTATACGGTATGTGCTCCCATGGAGCGTCCAGAGGAAAAAGGATGAGCTGGGGGAGGCTACATAAGCAAACTGCCAAACTGATAAGAATGCAACTACTGGAACAAAATTAAAGTGCAGAACTAAACATGTGTGCTAACACAGAGTCACTGAGGCAGTATAATAAAAGGAAGTAATAATATGAATGGTAATAATTGTACATCTGAAAGCAATGAAAAATGTGAAAGCAATATATAAATATAAACTGTGTATTGATGTTACTGTGGAACATGTGTGATGTGCAATGTTAAAATATGTTACAGCTATGTGCTATACGAACCTGAGGAGGGGTGTCAGTATTATGGAAAGACAATGCAGTTTCTAAGCACATGCTGGGAAAGTGAAAGTAACTGATCTGTCAGATAGATCATCTAGGTGACAGGAGGTGGCTACTTGCCAGATTGCATCAGCCTGGACAATGTCAGCATGACTTAGCAGCAAGCTGATTGGTCACCTGGGGAGATGAATTGTATAAATGTATAGAGACACTTTACTGTGTGTGGGTTATGTATGGTGGAGTTGCAGCGGAGCATTCTGTTGATTTGGAGAGTGGAGGTGTAAATAAATTGTATATAGTAGTTTTACCACTGCTGTGTGCAAGCCTTCATTCTTTGCGTCACCTAAGACCACCCTCGCTAAACACAGGAGCATCAACACTAAGGTCCTGCCCGTGGCCCTCTTCAATATCCAGACCAAGCTGCAAGCAGGGATAGGGCTCTCGCCATTTGAATTATTATATGGGTTTTCTATTTGGGATGTGTCTCCCTGCCAACCTGGGGAAACAATCCATGAAATTAAAGATGCCTTTCTGCGAAAATATGTGTTGTCACTGTTTTCTATCTTGTCTACACGCAGGAGACAGGGTCTCATTCACCAGACCCCTCCATAGGAGGTATCGGTCCATCATATGTTGCTGGAGATTGGATGCTTCTGAGGAAGTGGAATGACGAACTGCTGCAACCCAACTGGGAGGGGCCATTCCTTGTCCTCCTAGTGACAGAAACGGCTGTTCGAACAGCCGAGGGCAGATGGGTGCATCATTCCCGTATGAAGGTTGTCCCAGCTCCTGATGAAGCCAGCATTCCAGACCCTGAAAACCCCTTGAAGCTGACACTGAGAAAAACTAATACAGCTAACGGGTGATGTTTCAATTTCCCCTGGAGAACTGCCAACAGGACGACGACTTGGAGTGAAGCCCTCAGGAGAGACTCCAAAGGTTTGCGTGGCAGTTTGAGGACCCGCTCCAATATTCCTATGGGCCTAGTCTGAAATGGGAGGGAGAATTATGCCAGTTTTATAAGGGAAGAATTTGGAAATACGAAGAAGGGGATGGGCAAATTTTCTGGGGACGAGTAGAATTCCAGCACGGGGACCCCAGGAAATATCAGAAATGGAAAATTAGGTTTTATTTTCAAAAACGTGCTGGTGGAAAGTTAGGAAGAATCTGGGAGTATCATCGTGGAGGATTAACGGAGTCAGCCTCTTGTGTCCTAAAAGACCTTAACTATCCCCAGTATTTCCACTGAATTTATTGTGTAAAGTGCCAGAGCCTGAATAATCTACTGCACGGGGATACAGACGATTCTTCGGAAGAAGACTCATAAGGCTAAAGATGAAAGGCATTTCGGGCACCTTAGGCGCCCTATGGGTCCTAATGACTGTACAGGGAAATGCCGATTGCACCCTCTGTATAACAAAGACTTACAGGGAAGGGAAGATTTCCCAGACTTTGATATACAAGTCCAATTATGATTGCCGCACTAATAGCGTTACCCAGTGCCAATTTCATAATACCACCTATAACATATGCCATAATAAGGCTGTGACTATTTGTTTCAATCCCCACCATAATACAGTCCGAGCGAGGGTAAATGTATATACCAGAAACCACGGAGCTAGGCTCCTGGTAGCTTCCAATGTCACCACCCAGCCCTGGGAGCCCCTCCAAGTCTGCTTTGATGTTTGCCAAGCCATAAGCAAAGGGGATTATTGGATGGCAGTGTCATGTGGAGGTCTTTCTTGGGAAAGATCCTATAGAAAGAATCAAAAATATGTTTGGGAAAACATATATGATGCCCTAGGGGGGTTAAATGCATACCATTATTTTTATGCTAAGGAGAATAAGTGGTCCCCAGGTCCCCGAGGTCTATTTAATATATATATATATATATATTTTGGAGAAAAATGGCCACAACTTTATTAGCAACAAGCCAACGAGCATTGGCACAATGCAGGGGCAGATTCAGGATCAGATAACTCGCATGTTACCTGATTAACCCATCCCCCCAGCCCATATTGGAACAGATCCATTCCAATGCCCAATCCACTGAAGCTATGACAAATATAGGGCATAAAACCAGCCTAACATAACTTGACGGAGGGTGGGTGGGTGGGAGAAAGCCAAAAAAAATCAGGAGGAGCCAGATTGGTGGCAGCAGTTTAAAGAGCTGAGGGGAGGACAGACAAGGCCTGTATGTCAGTGTTCCTCCACCGGGAATGCCCTTTCCGCATAAACTGGCTGCTGCAGATGGTACTGGTCAGCCAGCCCACTACCAGTGGACATGAAGCCAGGGCCACTTTACAGGTGGCCATGTGGCAGCCAGAGGAGCACCCTCCTAGCTTATCTCCCAGCCTGGGCCACAAATTCTCCCCTGGCAAATTGGGTTTGTCAATTCTAACAAGGATTTGCTATAGCAAACATATTAGTCAAGCAGTGGCTACTGTTTGTTAGCAGGCTCAGCTTCAAGTGTTGCTTTTGAGCTGAAGTCCTAAATGTCTTAGAATAAAGAAACTTGAGGGACCACTTCTGCACACATGAGCATGTGGTTGATCCTGCTAATGATATCCTGCTTTACATGCTACATTTGTAGAGATTGGTAGCAGTATTCTCTGATGGGTTGTACTCAGAGAAGGAGCAAGAAACCCACATTCCTAGCTATGACATTACATACCTCTGGCATGTTTACTTTCCCACACGTTTAAAAAAATCCAAGGTAACAAGCTGCAAGTCCAAATGGTGGATGAGCAGGCAGAGTTGCTCCTTTGGCCAATGCTCTGCTCTCCCAGCTGCTTTTGTATTCACAGGATAAAGATACAATGGTCCATATTTTACCAAGTTTCTGGGAAAGAGGGCTTTTAAGTTTTTAAAATATGACCATAGAGGAAAACATTTAGCAGACTCTCTCCATCTGTCCTTCCTCCACTCAGGTGGCAGCCTGCTGAAATTGCCTTTCATTTCATTTTTTTTTTTAAATATAAAAGCTTTATTGGTATAAAGTTCAAGGTACAAAGGTGGTAGTACATCAGCAGATGCATAGCATATACCAATATATAGTGAGGAAGTGGATACATACAATGTTAACCATTAAAAAACTAATTACAACAGTAGTTGGCATGACATTAATATAGCATGGTGTGAGTCATTAGGGTTTCTGCTGTCTTTTGAGACTTTATCAATAAAGGGATGCCATTTACACACGAAGTCCGAGGAAGCGGTCTGGGAGGAGCAACGAGGATCTAAGTCATAGGTGAGCTTATCTAAAACAAAATAATCCCATAGTTTCAGCCACCATGCCTGTCTCGAGGGAGGAGTTTGTTGCTTCCAAACCAGGGCAATTGCAAATTCAGCTGCCACGAACATATGTGAAATTAGTTCCTCCGCGTGCTCAGGAATGCGTGAGGTGCCTACAAGGTTCAGGAGAGCGTACTCCGGCGTGAAAGGTGGGGAGTATGAGGTGAGGGCATGTACTTCTTGGTAAATTAGCCTCCAAAAGCTTTGTATAACGGGGCAGAGCCACCAGGAGTGAAAGAATGTGCCTCTCTGGCCGCAGTTCTTAAAACAGAGGGGCAAAGTAGAGAAGGAGTGTGATAATTGCACCGGGGTCTTATACCAGCGCGTGAGAACTTTAATGGCTTGAAGTTGCACATTCATTGCCTTCGTTTTATATATGGAAGAACTCCAAATAGCCTGCCACTGCTCTTTGGTTAGCTCGGTACCCAGATCTCAGTGCTAGGCCCCTTGATAGGAGTGTGGTTTTGTGTCAATGGAGTGAAGTAGCAGTTTGTAAATTTTCGATATCAAACCTTTAATAGGGGCTGAGTCATTAAACAAAATTTTTTCAAAATCACCAAGATGAATCCGCAAGGGAGGGCTAAAGAGATGAGTATCTAATAAATGTCTGAGTTGCAAGTATTCAAACCAAGGAAGTCGAATTTCAGAGTTTGCCTCTAAGGTCACTTTATCTTTCAGTATCCCCTTGGAGAGGACATCAACAAAGCGAGTCAGCCGCAATTGTCTCCATTTTGAGAAAGAGTTTTTATACAAACCTGGAGTAAACCAGGGTTGGCCGACAAATGTGGCTAAGGGGGAAGTTGGAGGGGCTAGCAGATTGCAGTGTTTGCGCCAAACTTGTAGGAGAGAAGCTAGAAAGGGATTCGAGGAAAGAGAAAATTTAACTCGTCTAGAGACACCCCAGAGCTCCTCCTGAAAAGAAGAGGTCTTGAGATAAGAATTTTCAATCAGCTTCCAGTCCGCCACATAGGAAGGCCTGTAATATTTTATCAAGGTAGAGAGGATGATAGCATCGTGATATCTGGAGATGTCAGGGACCGCTAAGCCCCCCATCGACGTAGATCGCCTGCAAGACGCAAAGTTGAGCCTTGGTTTCCGGTGTTGCCATACAAATCCGTTCACTTGAGCCTGCCATTTATGTAGCAAAGGGGCCGGGATACATAAAGGGACAGCACGTAAATAAAACACTATCTTAGGTAAGATCAATACTAGATAAATGCGTTCCAATAAAGTGAAAAATTTTTTGTCAGAGAGGGTTAGAAGGGAGTTGATAGAGTCAGAGATTTCAGTCTGGTTGATGGAAGAAAGGGTATCAAAATTTAGAGGGATGTGAACTCCGAGATGCTTCCAAGATTTTGTGACCCATTTGTATCTATAGTGTTTTCTGATAAAGGTGATAGAAGCAGAGGATAAAGAGATGGGATGTAGAAGGGATTTATCAAAATTTATAGTGAGGCCAGAAGCTGCAGCAAAATCAGACAAGTGAGAGTGGATTTAATATAACTCTCGGCACCAGTACCATAGATTGTCCTGAAGGGCATTGTACCCCAATGTGTTTGTCATTAAAAACTTATAACCTAGCTGGGACCATGATGAATCTCTGGGGAATAGATGTTGATGGGCCTGGTAAGGACCCATATGCATAAGTTTGGATTGAGATAGTGACCACTGCCCCCCAAGAAACAGACCATACAATCCATCTCACTTTCTGGGAGGAAATGGGAAAAATTATAGAAATCCCCCCGGTAACAAAAAAATATGTTTATTGATTTAGCTGAGCGGGTGGTGGATGAATTACAGGTGAAAAATTGTTATGTGTGTGGGGGCACCAATATGGGAGAACAATGGCCATGGGAAGCACAGGAAGTGCCTTGGGCGAATCTTACACAGGCCGTTAACATCACCTACCATGAAAGTGAGAGGCCCAATAGATGGGTGCTGAAACATCCTTTGACAGGACGAACCTGCTTCATTTGAGAAAAAGGGGGGCAATTTGTGGATCCAGTAGGAAGTCTAGATTGTGAAACTGCCTAGTGGTGTAACATCACCCAGGGAAGTTGGAGGAATTTCACTAACATGAGCCGAGTTGGTTTTAACATAACGGAAGCCCCCCTTTTGCACTATTGGGGGCCCCCTTGCAACGGTTCCATAGGATGGAAAGCTCCTGATAGCCTCTATTTGATTTGTGGGGCAACTGCATATAGCACACTCCCTAACAATTGGACAGGGGCATGCATCCTAGGAACTATTTGACCCAGCTTTTTCCTCCTTCCAATCGGGATAGGGGAACATTTCGGGGTCCCCATATATGACGAATTGGGCAGAACCAAGCGATCAATGAGCATCGGACATTGGGAAGATAATGAGTGGCCCCCAGAATGCATCATCCAAGCATATGGGCCGGCCACATGGGCGGCAGATGTGTCTTGGGGATATAGGATCCCCATTTATATGCTGAATCGAATAATCCGCCATCAGGCTGTGTTGGAAATAATCACCAATGAAACATCTCTAGCCCTAGCCTTGTAAGCCAAAACTAACATTCAGCTGCGTACCGCCATATTTCAAAATAGACTGGCCTTGAATTTTCTATTAACAGCAGGAGGAGGAGTATGTGGGAAGTTTAACCTAACCAACTGTTGCCTGCAAACAGATGATAACAGAAAAGCAATAGAGCAAATTACCGATAGGATCAGAAGTCTGGCCCACGTGCCCGCCCAAACCTGGAAAGGCGTCCTGGATACTGGAGGGTGGCTAGACGGCCTATTCGGAAACTGGAAACAGGGCAGAGGTGTCAAATTCATTTGTTATGAGGGCCGGCTCTGAAATAAATGAGACCTTGTCTGGCCAGGCCATATGTGTCATAAAATGTAATGCCAGGTAGCAGAGATATAAGCTTTACAAAGGACACAGACAAACACAAAGATTTTTTAAAAAGCTTTTAAAAATGCTTAAAACATTAGGACTCGGTCTTAAAGGTACTTTCTTTATATATCTCCCATGCAATCCAGGGAACTAGGCGAAGAAAGCTCTGGCTCTTTCCTTCCTTCCGCAGGGGACCAGGATGGGAAGAGCCTCAGACAACAGAAGGAAGAGAGGCTTGGCTCAGTAGCTCATAAGAACATAAGAGAAGCCATGTTGGATCAGGCCAATGGCCCATCCAGTCCAACACTCTGTGTCACACAGTGGCCCAAAACACCTAGTGCCATCAGGAGCTCTGCTTTGTGATTGAGAGAGCCTGGCAAAGCAAGCTATCCCTCCCCACCTTTCCACCCCAAGGGAGGAGCCTCAGCCAATGGAGAAATCAGGAGGCTTTGCTCTGTAGCTCCTGTGCAATTGAGCAAGCCTGGCAAAGCAAGTTGTGATGCAAAAGAAAACAAGAGAGAGGGAGAAGGAAGCAGACAACAGCCAGTTGCTCAGGGGACTGATAGGAGTCCTCCAGGGGCCTGATTGGGCCTCTGGGCTGCATGTTTGACATCCCTGATCTAAGGGATGTATTCCAACTGCAACCCTGTTTTATACTTTCCCCCCACCTCCTCTAGAAAAGGTCAGGAGAGAGAAATAAAAATGATTTTGATGGCCTTGTTTTGGCCTTGCCAAATCTGGTTCCCAAGCCTTATGGAGATTTCAAAGGGGCAATACACCCCCCTACCCAAACAAGTGGCTCTAATCAGCATAGACCAGGTGTTCCATCACAACTTGGATCAGCTCAGTCTCTCTATCTGGAGGCTTGGAATGAGGATTTAATATTCTCTCTCTCTCTTTTTTAAAAAAATATGTTTATTAAATTATTCAAAGAATTAATTATGCAGTTTTGCCTTTATGGTTTAGGAACAAGAAAACAAAGAAGCTAACTTTTCTAATACTTTGAGTACCTTAGTATTAGATGGCCAATCTGTTGTAGCATAAAAGCAATTTATACATTGCGTGTGTGTGTGTGTGTGTATATATATATATATATGCGCTATACATTATCATGCAAGACACACTGCATGATAAAGCATAACGTATCTAAGCACATGAACATGGCGTTAGCAATAATCCTCTGTGGACTATACCTTTATTGTAGCTTCTTGCCCTTTGGCGTTAAATGGTCTCTCAGGTCCAATTAAGACTCTTCTTCATGGGAACTTTCCAGAGGATGTTGGTAACTACTCCCCCACTCCCATCTGGTTACACAACTGAGCACTCTGTGAGAGGAATCAGTCTGCCATTTCCCCTGACTGGAAGCCAGTGCTGGGATTTAATATTCTTTCAAGAGATTAATGATGTAGGCTTCCCAATCCCCAGGTCCCAGAGGGATATCCCCCGGTTGTACAGGCTTCCCCCAGCCAGCTTGCCGGCGGGGGAAGCCCCGCCCCCAGAGCCATCATGCACCTCTACCAACGATTCCCATAGGGAATGATGGGGAATTGATCCGCGGGTATAGGGTGCTCTGGGGGGGGCTGTTTTTTGAGATAGAGGCACCAAATTTTCAGTATAGCATCTAGTGCCTCTCCCAAAAATACCTCCCAAGCTTCAAAACGATTGGACCAGGGGGTCCAATTCTATGAGCCCCAAAAAAGGTGCCCCTATCCTTCATTATTTCCTATGGAAGGAAGGCATTTAAAAATTTGTGCAGTCCCTTTAAATGTGATGGCCAGAACTCCCTTGAAGTTCAATTATGCTTGTCACACCCTTGCTCTCGGCTCCGCCCCCAATGTCTCCTGGCTCCACCCCCAAAGACTCCTGGCTCCACCCCCAAAGTCTCCAGATATTTTTTAAATTGGACTTGGCAACCCTATAATGATGTGTTGTTAAATTCATGCAAACCCAATACTAGGAAATCCTACCTCTAGAAATTGAGAAAATCTTTGATATGGTATAATGAGAGGAATGTCTCCCCTGAAAGGGCAGCTACCGCCACTGCCCCCTCCCCACTTCCTTCCCATCCAGGAAGTGGGGAGGAGACATCAGCAGCACCACAGTCACTCTTTCAGGCTTCGTGGTCCTTCCCACTGCTGCTGGCCTGCCCCAGCACTGACAGTGAGTGTACCAAGTGGTTTTACCCGCTGATCAGCTGATCAACAGAGGAACCCCATTAGATAGCCTTGGGGATGTGATGCTCGACCGTCAGTTCCCGGGCGTTCATAGAATCATAGAGTTGGAAGGGACCTCCATGGTCATCTAGTCCAACCCCTGCACAATGCAGGAAACTCACAAACACATGCCCTAAATTCACAGGATCTTCATTGCTGTCAGATGGCCATCTAGCCTTTGTTTAAAAACCCCCAAGGAAGGAGAGCCCGCCACCTCCAGAGGAAGCCTGTTCCACTGAGGAATTGCTCTAATGGTCAGGAAGTTCTTCCTCATGTTTTCTGGATGACGCTTCCATCCTAGACCCTTGCTAGTCCGGCTTTCGTCCAGGTCATGGGACGGAGACAGTGCTGGTCGCCTTGGTGGATGACCTCCAGCAGCATCTGGATCGAGGTGGTGTGGCGGTGCTGATATTGTTAGATCTGTTGGCTGCGTTTGACACGGTCGACCATCAGCTACCTACCCGCCGCCTCGCCGATGTTCGGGTTAGGGGGTTGGCTTTACAATGGCTCTCCTCCTTCCTCGAGGATCGGGGACAAAGGGCGGTAATCGGGGGTGAGCTGTCCCAGAGGCACACACTACACTGTGGGGTGCCTCAGGGAGCAGTTCTCTCACTGATGCTATTTAATATCTATATGCGCCCCCTTGCCAAGATTGCCCGGAGGTATGGGCTTGGGTGTCACCAGTATGAGGATGACACCCAGCTCTATCTGCTGATGGACGGCCGGCCTGACTGCGTCCCAGAGAATTTGGACCCGGCACTGCAGGCCATGGCAACTTGGTTGAGGCTGAGTTGGCTGAAACTGAATCCAGTGAAAACAGAGGTCCTTTGCCTGGGTCGGGGCACTCTGGGAAGGAAAATACCTCTCCCAGTTTTTGACGGGGTGCCGCTGAAAGCGGCGTGCCGGGTCAAAAGCCTGGGAGTTCTACTGGAGCCTTCATTATCAATGGAGGCCCAGATAACAGCCACTGCTAAGTCAGCCTTTTTCCATTTGAGGCGGGCAAAGCAGTTGGCCCCCTTCCTAGAGCGTCAGGACCTAGCAACAGTGATCCATGCAACGGTCACCTCGAGACTAGATTACTGTAATGCCCTCTACATGGGGCTACCTCTGTGCTGAACCCGGAGCTGCAGCTGGTGCAGAACACGGCTACTAGACTGTTATTGGGGCTCCCAAAGTGGGAGCACATACAGCCGGGGCTGCGTGGACTGCACTGGCTGCCAGTTGCATACTGGATTCCTTACAAAGTGCTGGTTATCACCTTTAAAGCCCTATATGGCTGAGGACCTGCCTACCTGAGGGACCGTCTTTCCCCATACAAACCCCAGAGAGCACTGAGGTCAGCAGGGAAGAACCTGCTGACTATCCCCGGGCCGAAAGAAGTAAAACTACAGAGTACCCGCACCTGGGCTTTCTCTGTAGTGGCTCCACACCTATGGAACCAGCTTCCAGAAGAAATGCGGGCCCTGCGGGATTTTGAACAGTTCCACAGGGCCTGCAAGACCATCCTTTTTAGGATGGCCTACACCGATTAAAGAGAGAGAGACTGCTAAGAAAAAAAATTACCATCTGTTATAATAGCACCAGGATGTCAATTTTATTAATTTTAGAATTTTAATTAAATTGTTAAATTAGTTATTATCAAAGATTTCAGGTTTTCACGGCTGGTAACATCATTAGGGTTTGTAGAATCTTTCGGGATCAAGTGCCGTGTTCTACTGGAGAAAGTTTTCCTTCCAGACGTTTCGTACTCAGCTGCGGAGAACTGAGGATGTTCTCCGCAGCTGAGAACGAAACGTCTGGAAGGAAAACTTTCTCCAGTAGAACACGGCACTTGATCCCAAAAGATTCTACAAACCCTAAATTAGTTATTGTTTCGAATATCATTGTATAATTTAATGTACTGATTTAATGTTGTTAGCCGCCCTGAGCCTGCTTCGGCGGGGAGGGCGGAATACAAATAAAATGATAATGATGATCATGTTGAGCCAGAACCTCTTTTGATTTAATTTCAACCCATTGGTTCTGCTCCTACCTTCTGGGCCACAGAAAACAATTCCACACCATCCTCTATATGACAGCCCTTCAAGTACTTGAAGATGGTGATCATACCACCTCTCAGCCACCTCCTCTCCAGGCTAAACATCCCCAGCTCCTTCAATCTTTCCTCATAGGACTTGGTCTGCAGACCCCTCGCCATCTTCATCACCCTCCTCTGGACCCGTTCCAGCTTGTCTATATCCTTCTTAAAATGTGGTACCCAAAACTGAACACAATACTCCAGGTGAGGTCTTACCAGAGCAGAGTAAAGTGATACCATCACATCACGTGATCTGGACACTATACTTCTGTTGATACAGCCCAAAATTGAATTTGCCTTTTTAACCACCACATCACACTGTTGACTCATGTTCAGCGTATGATCCACTAAGACCCTTATATCCTTTTTGCACGTACTACTGCTAAGACAAGTCTCCCCCAATCTTAAAACCATGCATTGGATTTTCCTACCTAAATGCAGAACTTTTACATTTATCCCTGTTAAAATTCATTTTATTGATTTTAGCCCAGTTTTCCAGCCTGTCAAGGTAATTCTGTATCCTCTTTCTGTCTTCTTCTGCGTTTGCAACCCCTCCCAATTTAGTATCATCTGCAAATTTAATAAGCATTCCCTCAATTCCTTCATCCAAATCATTGATAAAGATGTTGAACAAAAAGGGTCCCAGGACAGATCCTTGAGGCACTCCACTTGTCACTCCTCTCCAAGAGGATGAGGAACCATTCATAAGCACTCTTTGGGTGCGATCTGCATTCAAATAGACCTGGTGGGGGAGGGAAGGAGGAGGAGGCTGGGGAGCAGGCAAACTAGGCGTTTGCCTAGGGGGGAGGTCCAATTCAGCACCCCCACCCTGCTGGTGCCCTAGGCAACCACCTAGTTTGCCTAGTGGGTGAGCCGGACCTGGATGGATTGTCTATACTATAAGAAAGTGGTATGAGTTGGCAGACCTACCACGTCCTTTAGAGCCTAATGCTCATTCCACTGGAGCTGGAGCTTCTTCTACAGTCTTCTTTGATGGTGTGCCTCTGACAGAGATTTGCCAAGCTGCTACTTGATCATCTGCTGACACCTTCCTCTATCACTATGCCTTGGATCTTCAGGTGAGATGAGAGGCCCAAGTAGGGAAGGTGGTTCTTCAGTCTATGATTAAATGAGGTGAGCATGCCCCATTGCCTCTTAAATATCTTGCTAGAATCCCCATGTAGGAAGGTCAATGATGAAAACAGAATTGCACTTAACTGTAACCGCTGTTCATCAAGTATCTTCTGTGCAGGCACACATACCTTCCCTCCTCCCCTGTTGTATAGTCTTGCTTCAGTGGTGCTACAGGTTCTGAGGATGGAGGTGCTGCAGCCCCGAGCACACAGTCCCTGGGTGGGAACTAGTTTTGGTGCACAGTGCCCCCTGAATGCTTCTAGCTGCAAAACCTCTCTGAAGGCAGGCCTTGTCATGTGCACAGAAGATACTTAATGAATGGCAGTTACACGTTAAGTTCAACCCTGTTTTCTGCTGGATCTCTCAGCAGCCTTTGATTCTATTGTATCCTACTGATCCATCTCTCAGCACTGGGACTAAGGGGTACTGTATTATGATTGTTTGAATCTTATCTGGGGAGAGAGTCTCAGAAGATAGTGTTGGTGGATTCCTGCTCTGCCCTGTGGCTGTTGAGATGATGGGGGCTGCAGGGTTCCATCTTATTCCCCATGCTATTAATATCTATATGCAGTCACTGGGAGAGATCTTCAGGAAGTATGGGCAATAATGTCACCTCGCCAATATGTGGATGATCAGGGCTTTTTTTCTGGAAAAAGAGGTGTTGGAACTCTCAAGAGGGGAATGAAGGAAAAACATACAGGTGCCCTTCATGCACTTTTAAACATTTTTAATAATTTTGTTTCCACTAAGAGGTTCTAGAATTCCATTCTGCGTGTTCCACCAGAAAAAAGCCCTATGGATAACACCTAGCTCTACCTTTCTTTTCCACCTAATTCCAAGGATGCTGCTAATGTTCTAAATGGGTGCTTGGAGTCATTTATTGGCTGAATGAGCTGAAATGTGATCATGACAAGACAGAGGTTCTCTACTAAACCAATAGAAGCAGACTAGGGACTTCAGATCTCCCGTGTCTTGGATGGGATTATATTCCCATTGAAATGCCGGATCAGCAACTTGGGAGTGCTGCTTGACTCAGCGGTCACCTTTGAAAACAAGGTGGCTGCTATGGGTGGCTTAGAGTGTATTTGCCCAGCTCTGGCTGGTGCATCAACTGCATTCATTCCTGGATCAGTCAGATCTAGCTACCGAGATCCATGCCTTAAATTAAATCTAGACTGGACAGTTATACTATACTCTATTTGGAGCTCCCCTTAAAGAGTGTTTGGTAGCTGCAGCTAGTGCAGAATGCTGTGGTTAGACTGCTGGTCAGGGCCAGCTATGAGGAGCATATGCCCAAAATACTACAGCTATCCCGGCTACCAGTCTGTTCCCAAGCCCAATTCAAAGTGTTGATTTTCACCTTTAAAGCCCTACATGGCTTGGGACTGGGGTATCTGAAGGAACATTTTCTACCATATGTTGCTGCCCAGGAATTAAGATTGTTGGTAGATGCCCTCCTAACTGTCCCACCAATTGAAGATGAGAGGGCCTTTTATATGGCAGCCCCATAGCTATGCAACAACCTCCCCAAGAAGGTGCGCCACTTCCCCGCATTGTCAATCTCCAGGAATAAGTTGAGGACAGTTTTATTTAGGACTGCACTTTGATTGATTTGGCTTTCATTATTGGCAGTCCTCACTGGAGTTTTTAAACTGTGGGTTTTATAATAGCATTTTTATTGTGTTTTTAATAATATTTTATTTATATTTTGAGCCACCTTGAGTTCTACAAGCAGAGAAGACAGCTAATAAATGATTTAAATAAATAAGAGAAATACTTTTTGATGGTTGGCTTCAATAGAAATCTCACATTGGCCTTCTTCCTGATCACAGACCCTCCACTTTCATTATTGGTGCATGTGTTTAAAAAATGCAGAATTTGCACTGGCACACCTGTTCGTGTAGACATTTGGGTAATTTAATATTTTAATAGACATTGGACTAATCCACTCTCCCCTGACAATTTTCCCCACCTTTTCTTTGCCCCAAATTACCTAGGGATATATGGGCATGCAGGTGCAACCTTAAGAAACAAAACTTGAGTCAGTAATTCAAAATGTATTAATTTTATGTAGAAGGTTTTATGCCGCCTCTCCAGGCACCTGCTCAAGGCTGCTTACAACTAAGACAATAAAAGCCATTAAAAACAGCCCAGCTGCTCCAGATAGGGAAGTACGTGTGCCTCAGAAATGTATAAAATACAAAGACAGTGAAGGACATACCTACAACAAAATGAAATGTGACAAGCCTGTGTTGGGTGCCCCCTTAGCCTTTGCTCTAGAAGCAGCTACCAGTCAATTTTCTTTGTAAAAAAACCCCAATTTGTTAGTGTTTTCCAAAATAAACTTCCTCAGTTTAACTTGTTATAAAATGAGTCATATAAAGAAACCTTATATGTGTGCGGTATACTCCACTTCTATGAAAACATTACAAACCAAACAATTTTTTCTCAGTTTATTTAAGATGCTTTTGTTGCAAGCTGGGCTAAAGAGAGAAACCTCTTATGTGTGAAGTATTATGCAGTGTGTGTGCGTTAGATAATAACACCTTGTAATTCATTACAGCTGTGTTATATTTACATAAAAGCAAGCTTAGCTCTGTAGGAATTTGCTGATTAATTTATTTTTAATGGAAGTGAAGTATACCCAGGACCAAAATAAACTTTACTTTGTGTATCTTGCTACTCTTGGAATAGATGGAAAAAGTAATGGTAGATATTTTGGCATAAATCTACCTGCATTAATTCATATTCTAAATGCTCATTTAAATGTTAACAACTCCCCACCCCCACAAACACTATCTTGTCACTTTGCAGTGTCAAGGAGACGAACCTGGAAGTACAGCTTTGTTGATCAACCAAGTGTAGGCCTGAGGTGAGCCTATGTGAAAAGTCTCCAGGTATTAGCTACATAAAACCTAGAGTCCTATGTATTAGATACATAAAACCTAGCAGTCTAGAGTCCTTGAAGTCTGTCTGCTATGCCAGGGTACCATGTGGAGCCCAGAGGACCCTGATTGGTTCATTTTAAATACTATCAGTTTTTGAATGTTTGTACAAATTACAAAGTAATTGTAATGAACAAAGTAGGAGACCCTGAATC
Source organism: Heteronotia binoei (assembly GCF_032191835.1). Lineage (NCBI taxonomy): Eukaryota > Metazoa > Chordata > Lepidosauria > Squamata > Gekkonidae > Heteronotia > Heteronotia binoei. The sequence continues at coordinate 57,665,561 of NC_083224.1, forward strand.
CATTTTAAAAGAGTTACCTGGTCCAGAATGAACCTGATTACAAAGTCTAGAAGAGACTTATTTAGTGGATTATATCTTTTATCTCAGTGTAGTTAGGATCAAAAAACGAGACTGGATATCAGAATGGTAATAGAACAGGGGTGGCCAACGGTAGCTCTCCAGATGTTTTTTGCCTACAACTCCCATCAGCCCCAGCCATTGGCCATGCTGGTTGGGGCTGATGGGCATTGTAGGCAAAAAACATCTGGAGAGCTATCGTTGGCCACTCCTGTAATAGAATAACATGGATGCTAAAATAAGCCCCTGCCTTGACTAGTCCCTTATAGCACCTTGTGGCTGAAATAAGAGTGAGTTCACTGTTGTAATAGGTGAAACTTTAACCAATGTAGAGCTCCTGCTGGACTGCAACCACTTGGAATTTTCCTGGTGTAGAAACTGCATAGCAGTGGTCAGATGACACATGAACACACAAGAAGCTGTCTTCTACTGTATCAGATAAGGATGCCAGCCTCCAGGTAGGACCAGGAGATTTCCTGGAATTACATCTCCTGATTACAGAGATCAGTTCCTCTGGAGATAATAAATGCTTTGGAGAGCTGACTCTATGGCATTATACCCCACTGAGGTCCCTGTCCTCCCCGAGGCTCCACCCACAAATCTTCAGGAGTTTCTCAACCTGGGGCTGGCAGGCCCACCCCCCCTAACCCCCACCAGTAGCCAGAGGAGACCTGGTAGGGTTGCCCCCAGTTGCCCCCACATCACGCACAGTACGATGATATCACCCGGAAATGATGAATCGTGCTGGGCACATCACATGGGAATGCTCTATGAATTTGTGAGAAACTCTATGGCTTTGCACAGGGACTCTCTAGCAATTTGGGAAAGAAACTCTATGGCACCATAGTTTCCCTCCAAAATTGCTAGAGCATTCCCATGCGAAACCATAGTTTCCAGAGAATTCCCACACAACGTGCCTGGGTGCTGCATATGCTGCACAACGATGGGACTCTGCCAGTGGGTTGGGGTCGCCAAACTGGGGGATCCTCCGCCCCTGGCAGGAACTTGGCAGCCCTAGGACCTGGCAACCCTAAAATCAGACTATTGGTCCATCAATGAGTATTGCTTACTCACACCGGCAGTGACTCTTTGTGGTCACAGGTAGAGGTCTTTCACATCATCTGATCCTTTGCACTAAAGATAGAAGGAACTGAATCTGGAACATTCTGCATGCCAAGCAGATGCTCTACCACAAAACCACTGGCTTCTTCCTGTCTTCAAGTGGAATTACTGGTGAATTCAGGACAAACAAGATATAGGCTGCACAGGTTGCAGTACACAGAAGAGAAAGTACTAAGAAGAAGGGGGGTTTGTTCACTTAAAATTGTCCACCTTTACTACCATGATTTGGCTTTCAAAAAGGCTCCTTATGTGTGAACAGTGTGTGAATCCTAGAATTGGAAGGGGCCTTATATGCCATTTAGTTTTCTCTTAGGATATAAGGTACATGGTGTGTTACTGGGGGAATTTTCAATTCTGCCTGTGTCATTATCCACTTGGAACCTCTGCAATGGTGGAGGGACTATTAAGATTAAATGTGATTGATCCAGAAGGCTTACTGATGTCTCTTGCGGCTTTTCCAGTCAACAAGGTTGGCATTCTGTTGCAATCCGGGTTGATCTGTGATACAGAGAAGACTCAGGTTGTGGCCATGATTGCCCCTGAGTGCCCTCTCTCCTTCTAAGGAATATGGAATGCCCATTGGTTTACTGAGGAACTTCAGGTGACAAAATGGTTGGGCAGAGAGTTGGAGTGCAACTGGAGAAAAGCTCAAAGCAAATGTAACTGAATAGAGCAGAACATTATCATGCCTGCTCTGGAGAAGATGACAAAAAAGCAAAATCACTTTTCTGCTACCATTGCATCCAGCAGTGCTTTTCTGGGTTGTGAAGAGGCTTTTATTTCAAGCCCCAGAGAATGTTGACCTGGAAAACATACGTCTCAGTAATTCCTTTACAATGCAATTTACAAATAAAATTTCTCACATGCACCACAAGTTATGTGTTACAGTTGGACTGGCTCAGGATGCTACTGGAGCATGGTCTGGTACTACTTGTACCAGACTTTCTGTTGGCGAGGTCTGATGAAATGGACAGGGTTCTTCAAAGTGTGTGATAGACCATGTCCCATCTTGACCCCACACTTCACGGCTAATAATATCATGTGGTGCTGGGTTGGTTTACTGGGTCCAGAAGTTAAATAAATTCCTCTTCATGAGAGGGTGTAGTTTTGACCACTTTAAAAGAGATGATTGTGAGACCCCTTTTGAAAAAGACATCCTTGAACCCAGATGACATAAATACCATCCAATTACTAATACTGCATTCTTGGGCAGGGTGCTTGAGCAGGTAGTGGCTACAGTTTCATGCAGTCTTGGACAAGATGGATTATCTAGACCAGCGGTGTCAAATATCTGGCCTGCAGGACAGAACCAGCCCACCCAACACTTTAATCAGGCCTGTGGGGCTCTTTTTGCCCCCCCTCCTTCCCCTTCTCTCCTCCCCCTTTGAAGCTCAAGGCTGCTGAAGTTCCCTGCTCTGGTTATAGGAGTGCTGAAAAGTTATACTGATATCCAGAGCTTTTTTGTAGAAAAAGCCCAGCAGAAACTTATCTGCATATTAGGCCACACCCCCTGATGCCAAGCCAGCTGGAACTGCGTTCCGGTGCATTCCTGCTTTTAAAAAGCCATGCTGATATCCACTCAATTGAAATACATTGCAGCACAAAGTTGCAAGAAAAATGTGGAATGGATTTTCCATTAAGGTCTCCGATCATGCCAATAAAAGTTATTGAATTGAATTGAGTTGAATTAAGGTCTCTGAGCCCTATCTATCTGGGCACAGAGATCTTAATGGGAAATCCATTCCGCATTTTCTTTGCAGCTTTGCTTCCTGCTGCAGCTGGAAAAGACAAGGCAGAAAGCTGAAGTTCATGCTTCCTAGAATTGTGTCCTTGCAAATAAAGGGTGGATGCGCTGAGCTAGTTTGTTTCTGCTCAGTGACCTGAGAACTGGTGCCTAGTGAGTACTTCTTTAATCTGGGAACCCATAGCCAAAGGGATATATTACACTGGAGAGCGATTGCCAATCTGAGTGGACCCCAGGGTGGGGGGAAGCTTGCAATGCCATTTCATTGGTTACCCGGGCTTAGAGCATTTTATATTTTTAATTTCTGCTTTGATATTTGTGCTTTTTTCCAACCCCCATTTTAATTAAAAATTGCATTGCCAAATCCCACTATTCCCCCATCTTTCCATTTTAAAAAAGAGATTCCAAGAGTTTTAAGCATGTTTGTATTTTAAGTTAAAACACAATATCTTTAATTGTGTTTGTCTGTGTCCTTTATAAAGGTTATATCTCCACTACTTCACTTTACATTTTATGACACACAAAGTCCCATTTGTGTCAAATCCAGCCCTCCTAACAAATGAGTTTGACGCTCCTGATCTAGACTCATTTCAATCCATATTCAGGTCTGGCTTTGGGACAGAGACAACTTTGGTCACCCTGACTGAGCATCTTCTCCAGGAAGGTGATAGGAAGAGTGCATCACTGTTGATTCTCCGGGACCTCTCAGCAGCATTTGATACCATTGACCATTGTATCCCTCTGGAGAGGCTGGTGGGCCACTGACCAACCCATTCCAGATATGGGGGGTGGGGTGGGGCTGGAGCTCACTTCTATGGCATTTAATCCATATGGCTCCTTCTTGTCTCCCATGCTATTTCATGAAACCACTGGGAGAAGTCAACAGGGGATTTGGAGTGAAGTCACACTATATGCGGATAACACTCAACTCTATTTCTCCTTAGCTGCTAAGCCAGGAGGGACTGTGGATGTCTTGAACAGATACCTGTTAAAGGTGATAGGATGGATAAGGGCAAATCAATCCAGACAAGACTGAGGTACTGTTGGTCAATGGAAAAGCTGTTTGAGGACAGCAGACTCAGTCTGTCCTAGAGGAATTACACTCCTCCAAAGTAGCAGGTTCATAGCTTGGGGGTGCTACAGAATCCTGGCCTATGACTGGAGGCTTTGATCTCCTCTGTGGCACATTATGCCTTTTATCAGCTCTACTTGGTTTGCCAACTACAGCCATTCTTTAAAAAGTGTTATCTGGTCACAATGATCCATGCTGTGATCACATCCCATTTAGATTATTATTATGCACCAGGTGGGGCTGCCTTTTGAAAACAGTTAAGAAATTTCAGTTTGTCCAAAATATAACAGCCAGGCTAATGTCAGGGAATGATGACAGGGCTCATATCACTTCTGTACTAAAAGGCCTATACTGGTTACCCATTTGTTTCAAGGTATAATTCAAAGCGTTCTCACCTTTAAGGTCCTAAGTGGCTTGGTGCCAGGGACCTGTCGGGCTGTCTCCTCCCATACTCTCCATTCCACTAGTTAAGATCTGCTTCTCAAGCCTTACTTTCTGCCCCCCTTCCTTCAAGGGTGAGATGGATTGTGATTAAAAACAGGGCTTTTTCTGTGGTAGCACCTCACCTTTGGAACGTCTTCCCCCTTGAGTCTTGGCAGGCACCTACTTTACTTTTTTTCAGGCACCAGGCCAAAACACATCTTTTTACCCAGCCTTTTAATTAGGGGGTTTATCTTATTACCTTCTTAATGGACTGCTGCTTTGTGCATAGTTTTTCTGCTGCTTATGTCCAACGGCTTGTTTTTAATATAGTGACATAGTTTTAATTATAAGTCGCTGTGACAGACAGAATAGGTTCTGCCTTTCCCTAAGAGTGACTGATGAGAGCTGTTAGGGAGAGAGCTGAAAAACAGCAGTTAAGAGGGCAGATGGGAAGCTGAGAGGGAAAGGAGTATGTCTGGTTGAGTGAAACTGTAGAACAGCTGCTTAGAGATGGCTGAAAATAGTCAAGTTGTAACAATGGATCCCAATTGAAGAACTAGGGAATAGTTAAAAGGTTCAATAGAAGTGGTAGTGGTTACCCAAGAGAGAAAGAAAAGCCCCTCCAGGTGTTGGGAAAATCTTGGAGAGCAGGGTGGAACAGGGTTTGCAGGCCAGAGCAGGCCCATTCTGCCACATCTTTTAAGCTCCGTGACATTCTGTTCCTACTTCCTGAGTGGTTTAGCATGATGCTCTGATGTTTTTTGGCCTTATTTGGTTTGTTCTGCATGTGGAAAACTGGATTTTTGGGGCCATGCTAATCTTCTCTGTATCATTCCAATTTTAGTATATGTGCTGTTGGGGGGGGCGGGGAATTGGAAAGCCTTAAAGAGATGTCTATTTTATCTTTTTTCTCTTTTATATATCTTTTTTCTTCTTTTTTCTCTTTGCCATTTTTTCTTTTATTTTTATTCTTACGTTTGAGAAATTTAATAAAAATAATATTAAAGAAAACTGGATTCACACACACACACACACACACACCCAGTGCATGGTACATGATGAGAACACCCAATGGATGTGTTACCCGGTCATATTTCCACAGAACCCAGACATGCCAAGGTCCATACCTTAGATCCAAGATGTACATAATGATGCCTGTCATATCCTCTGACTAGCTGCAGCTTTTGATCCCCCACTGCATCACTGCCCATAGCCTCTCCAGAGCTTCAGAGAATCTTCCAGAATTGTATATGATACAGTATGGGAGACAATGTGGGTTGGATCCAGCTAGGGTTGCCAGCTGCAGGCTGGTAAATACCTGGGGATTTTGGAGGTGGTGTCTGAGGAGGATGGAGTTTGGGGAGGGGAGGGACTTCAATGGGGTATAATGTCATTGAATCCACCTTCCAAAGCAGCCTGTTTCTCTAGGGGAACTGATTTCTGTCATCTGGAGATCAGTTGTAATCCCAGGAGATTTCCAATTTCCACATGGAGGTTCTTAGAAAAACACAACCCTAAGGTTATAGTGACACAATTACTAATATATTGTAACAAAGAACAAACAATAAGGAGAAACAAGTCCCCAATGAAAGTCCATGTGAATTAGTTCCTGAAGAACTCAATGAGACATTTTCTTCTTGATGTGATGAATTTCTTTAGCATAAACAAAGAACAGACATTCCTTGGAATTCTCTGAATAGGTCGACTTCTGCTATACCTGTTTCAAAGTCTTTATCAACAGGAGATATTCCATTGTGTTTATAGATAGTCTAATTTCAGCTATAAATTTGTTTGGGCAAGCCTTATTTGAATAAAGAATAGAACAGGCTCAGTAGAATAAAACAATGGGAAGAGTTCACAGAAGGCAAGTAAAAATAGTCATAAGCAATTAATATATATTCAAAGTGCTATATGTGTTATAAGTGATAATCAACTTGCTGCCTTCTGCACAACAGTTATGATCTATTATGAAAAGATATCTGTTGAAACATGTCTTCAAAGTAAACATGGTGTGTTAACTGTAATGTTGAGGAGGAAGTAAGTTCAACAGTACCTCCTGTTCTGATCACTGTAGAAGTATGTTCCTGATAAACTAAACAGATACGAGAAAACTGAACAAACAGCTTTTGCATAAAGCATTTCTTCCTGGGATCATACAGTCTCAATACTTCCTGAAATGTGAACTAGACCTGGGTGAGGAAAACTTACATGTCACAATTAACTAGAAGGAAATTCCTTGCTGTTGTGAGAGAAACAGAGAATATTTTTTGTCAGAAGTTATGTATTTGTAGCATATTTACCAAAATAGCAAGTAGAATTCCAAACAGCACTTTTCACAGTGAATCAGAGGGTGTGACTGAGGGTGGACAATGTTATCCTTTATGTTAAGCTTTTTTGGAGATACATAGAATAGCAGTGAGCTGCATTCACCGTTTGACCTGCACGAGATATTAGAAGTCTGATATGATGATCAATTTAGCAGAGCTCAGTCTCAGCCTTCATCTGCACAAGAACATTTGTTGCTATACCATCAAGAACTTCAGAAGCAAACAGGCCTTTAAAAAGGAAGTTTTTTTCTGTAGTGGATGACCAAATCACTGTGCACTTCAATGTCCTGCTAATTTTCTATGCTGTTCTAAAATAATCTGGAAATTACTGTTGGATGCATACTGGTACATGTAGATCTGGCCCTCTCAATTTATTACCCGTCAAACTGAGCACTCTTTAGTCCCTATGGGTACACCGTGTAGCCTTCTGGGTATTTGGCAACCTTCCTATTTTTACAGGACTAAAAAGGCAGCAAATGCAGAAGGTTCACTGAGCCCCTGCTAGGCTACAACATGTGGCTGCTGGATTATATTCAGCCTGGTGGATCATAAAGTATGAAGACTTCAGTTAACAGAGCCAGAATTTCATGTTGGTTGAAAGAGGGTTGTTAGGACAAAGGCTCACATCTCTATAAACTGCAAACTATAAATGTTAATTTAGATCAATTTTTTGAAGTTACATATTTACTCAATATATATCAGTAACATGTATATGAAGCTAGCAGAAACAAACAGAGACTAGCTAAATTTGGAAAACAATGCATAACTAAAAGAAACACGATGTTTGGTATTCAAAAAGCAGTTTCAGAGCTAGCTTTTGGAGGAAATGCATCTGAACAGTTTTTACAAATAATAATTCTAGTCATACAGGAAATGGAAAATCTCACTTTGTTTTGCACAAATAATCCTTTCCTCAGTCAGAACAGTGTTCAGTGAAGCAGTTTTAACAGTCTTGCATTATCAGACCTCTAATAGTTGTAGAGTACAACTTTTGCTTTCGCACTCTGAATAAATTGGGGGAAAGGGGCATCTTTATTTTCTGCAAATAGACATTATGACTTCTGTAGATTTCTATAAGATTAGTTAATTGAGGTGACTTGGCAAGAAGGAAAACCAAGAAAGGAGGAGTGAAGCTAGAATGGAGGTGGGGGGGGGAGAAACTGACTGAAAGGAAGGCAAGCAGGGAAAGGGGAGAAGCTACAAGCAAGAGGAAAAGGGCTGGATGTGGCAGATGGGGAAAGCTGAGAAGTCCTACAACTTCTCACTATACTAAATAGTGGCTTAAACATGCAAGCAGCAAAAATTAGGGCACCTGTAGGGAAGGAGGAGGAGACTGGGTTTATACTCCACCCTTCACTCAGAGTCCCAGAGCAGCTTACAATCTCCTTCCCTACATCTCCCCACAACAGACACCCTGTGAGGTAGAGAACTGCTCTTGAGAGAACATCTTTGTGAGAATTGTGGCTGACCCAAGGTCACCCAGTTGCTGCATGTAGAGAAGTGGGGAATCAAACTGGATTCTCTGAATTAGAGCCTGTGCACTTAAACACTACACCAAACTTTCTGGGTGTCTCTGCATGCTCATGGAAGTCCTGGGTATATAGAAAAATACACCTTTATATATTCACCACAGTAAAAAGACCCTTCTGGGGCCTAAGGGACTTCATGATGAGTGAATATTGAAGTATGACATTTGAGCATTTGAATCAAAGGGAGAACATGAAGGGGAATTTGCCTGCCCCAGACTCTGAAAGCTTATAGAATCTGGGTTGACTGGTTGTGTGTATAATTGAAGGGTTGGAAGGGGCTGTACAGGCCATCTAATCCAAACCTCTGTTCAATGCAGGATCAGCCTAAAGCATCTCTGACAAGTGTTCTTCCAGTTGCTGCTTGAAGAATGCCAGTGAAAGGAAGCTCACCACCTCCCTAGGCAACTGATTCTACTGATGAACTATTCTTATTGTAAAAAACAAAAAATCCTAACATCCAGCTGCTATTTTTCCATCCATAATTTAAACCCATTATTGTGAATCCTTTCTGTGTTGCCAACAGGAATAGCTCCCTGCCCTCCTCTAAGTGACAGACCTTCAAATACTAGCAATCATGCCCCCCCTCAACCGTCTCGCCACAAGACTGAACATTCCCAGGTCCCTCAGCCTTTCCTCATAGGGCTTGGTCTTATGGGTGTTCTCTGTTGCATTCTTTGTAATATATTCCTGTAGAGCATTTAATTTATTGTAATCTTAAAGGACTGACTAACAGGAAAAAGGATAGTTTACCTATATAAATAATCTGCCTAATAAGTAAATTAAGATGAATGACTTTGTTAAAAACCACCCAGAGAGTTACATGACACTACAGTTATTTGGATGACACACATAATTGCTAATTGCCATTATTATAAATATTACTATTGTCTATAGTGCAGCAAGGGAAACAGATATACACTCCCAGCTGTTTGTGGTAATGTCTAATAACTGTATAATGTACATCTCCTTCCTGGATGGAATTCTTGTCTCTTTGCAACAAATTCCATTCTTCTGCATTTTCCAGTATTTAAGAATGGAGATACATAAATAGTCCGAGAGAGGAAAACTCCCAAAAAGTTGGGTTTTTTTTGGGGGGGGGGGGCGGAATACTAGCTCCCTCCTTCTGCCCTCACCTTTTCTGACTCCATCATTGCTTGAAGCAATGATACAGGCAGGACCCAGTTTCTTGTGGGTTTCTCCAGTGGGACACACAGTGCCTCCTCCAGACCATTTCAGGTCAGAATAATGGTGCAGTGGGAAAAGCTGAAGCCCCTTCCTCATGTGCACCAACACTGTGATCCAATATATAGTCAACATAACAAAAGTCAATAAAGTGAAAAGTCTTTGTGAGAATTGTGGCTGACCCAAGGTCACCCAGTTGCTGCATGTGGAGAAGTGGGGAATCAAACTGGATTCTCCGAATTAGAGCCTGTGCACTTAACCACTACACCAAACTTTCTGGGTGTCTCTGCATGCTCATGGAAGTCCTGGGTATATAGAAAAATACACCCTGGATTCACCTTTATATATTCACCACAGTAAAAAGACCCTTCTGGGGCCTAAGGGACTTCATGATGAGTGAATATTGAAGTATGACATTTGAGCATTTGAATCAAAGGGAGAACATGAAGGGGAATTTGCCTGCCCCAGACTCTGAAAGCTTATAGAATCTGGGTTGACTGGTTGTGTGTATAATTGAAGGGTTGGAAGGGAATGGAACCTCCGGCAGCCCGCCGCATCGCGGTGTGGCTGCCAGGGAGATTCTCCCCCCCCCCGGAGGAAAGAGCGGGCGATCTAGCACGCTTTAGGCACATCTTTAGGGGGTGGGGCTTCAGCGTGCCTTCTGAAGCCTCCACTCCCCTCTCGGCAGTCCTCCTGCGGTGCTCAGTCAGGTAGGAAGGAGCGTGCTCTCACGCTCTTGGCTGGCACCGGGGGGGGGGGGGGATTAGGCCTCTAGAGGCCGTTCCGTGCGGAGCGGGTCACAGCGTCAGGGATTTCAGAGCACATCGTGGGACTGGTTTCTGGCTAGGCATTCTCCTTCCCTCCTTACTAGCGGCCCCTTTTTTATGTCCTGTGATCTTCTCCTCATTGTTGGGGGGGATTGCAGGGGCGCTTTATGGGGGCGGCGGGGGGCTGCCTCGTTTTGAAGGCATCATTTTTCCAACACCTCCTTTTTGACTTAGTGAACCTCTCTCTTATGGCCTTGGCGGCCATTTTAAGTGGGGCTGAGGCGGCAGTCAGGGGGTGGTGAGGTTCAGCCATTTTGTGAGACACTGGGGTGGTTTGTTCCTCCTCCTCACCTCTGGTTCTTGGCAGCCACTTTATGCTTGGTTCTTTCTCCTCACCTCTTGTCCTTGGTGGCCATTTTAAGTGCTAGTGAGGCGGCAGCCATTTTAGCTGTGGGCTTTGGCCTTTTTTCGGGTGAGAAAATTGAGTGGTTTTGGCGGGGGGGTTGAGACTTGGTCCCTGGCACAGAGTGGTAAAGCTGCTTTACTGCAGTTCATACTCTCTTTAATTTTTGTCTCGTGCCGTGATCCCTTAGGGTGGCGAGCATGTCGGGGCGTAAAGGTGGTGGAAAATCAAAGGGTAAGCAGCCTGCATGTAAGGCTCCTAAGCCACCCCAGAAGTGTCCTCTGCCCCCCTCATCTTCTGATGAGGAGGGAGAGGATGAGGTGAACGCAGTCATTTTTCAGAGGCTGCAGGCCCTGGAACGGGCATCTGGGTTTCCACCTTCTCAGACGCCAAGGAAAGGGCGGGTTCCTAAGCTGGCTTTGCAGGCGGATATACTGACCCGTTTGTCTATTTTGGAGGGCGGGTCTGCTGCGACTGCTAATGGAGGAGCTGTTGGGCTGGGCGGCTCGGATGCTGGATCGGGCCCGTCGTCCGGTGTGGTTGGTGCGGGAACAGCATTGGTGCCTGCTGTACCTCCTGGTAAGTCGGGGGATGGTTCTTTGCCCTATACTGGGCCTGTGTGGCCCTGGGGGTCTTGGGGATCTGCCGCACCTAATGGGGCTGGTGCTGCTTCAGGTAGTTCTGGGACCTTCAACTTTGGGCGTAGGACAGCAGAATAATTGGATGTGGCCGCAGGGTTAGTTTGGCCCATTTGGTAATTGGCCTGGGGCGGGGCAGCAGGGGGCAGCTGCGGCTTTGACTGGCGGATGGGGTTTCCCATCTTCTTACGGGGCGGTCCCTTTTGGCGCTATGCCTTTTGGCGAGGTTGCCTTACCTTTGGGCGATCACCTGCTGCCTGCCACAAGAGACAAAATCCTTAAGGGAGAATATGTTGACATATTCTCCCTTTTATTTAGGGAATTAGAAAAGAAGGACAAGGAGGAACTTGATGATAAAGAGAAGGAGAAGCTTAAGAAGAGGAAGGTTGATCGGGCCTTGGCCAATTGGCTTCCAGGGTTTTTTATATATGCAGGAATGATAGCGCGTGCTCAGCCCTGGCGGGCGTTAGTGCTGATCCAATACATGGACATCATATATAAAGGGTATACGATGTTCAGCAACCCAGCCTGGATTCAATACGACCAGGAATTCAGGATGAGGGCCGCTTTGTACCCTTCCCTCCCTTGGGATCGGATTCACCAACAGTTGTGGCTGCAGGTGATGTCACCTGCGCAGCCCAATCTGGGGGACCGCTCTGACAGTGGTCACTTAGTCACTAAGGGTTCCTCTTCTCCTTTCATTTCATCATCATCTTCCCACAGCTCTGCAGGGCAGGCGGTTCAACCCTGCTTGCTTTGCTGGGAGTTCGGGTCTCAGGAGGCGTGCAGTTGGAAAGCTTGCCAGTTCAAGCATGAATGCCCCCTGTGTGCTGGCCCACACTCGTTTAACAACTGTCCAAGAGTTCAGCCACGTAAGGGTCAGAAAATACAGGGTGGGGGTCTTTCCCAAGCTGGAAAAGGGCCCCAGCCCGATAAAGCTGGGTCCTCTTGAGCAATGGCTTTGTAGGTACCCACGTAGGGCTAACAGTTTATATTTGTTGAACGGTTTTAAGTCAGGTTTTAGAATTCCTTTTCAGGGTTTTCGGGTACCAACTTGGCCTCAGAACCTCAGTTCAGTTAAGGGTTTAGAGCACGTAGTGGAGGCTAAGATTGCCAAGGAGCTGGCGGCGGGCAGGATTTTAGGCCCATTTGCTAGTCCTCCAGTGATTAACCTTAGGGTTTCCCCTTTAGGGGTGGTACCAAAGAAGGCGCCTGGTGAATTCTGTTTGATTCACCACCTTTCTTACCCCAAGGGTTCTTCCATTAATGATGGGATACCAGAGGAACTATGCTCAGTTAGGTATACTACCTTTGATCAAGCTGTGGCCGTCGTTCGACACTGTGCTCAGGGGGCTGAGTTGGCTAAATGCAATAGCAAATCTGCATTTCGCCTTCTCCCTGTCCATCCAGATGATTTTGAGCTTTTGGGTTTCTCTTTTGCAGGGCAATTTTACATGGACAGGGTGTTCCCTATGGACTGCTCTGTATCATGTGCTGCTTTCAAGTGTTTCAGCACATTTCTCGAATGGGCTGTGCGTGAGAAAGTGGGTTTACAGGATGGTGTTCATTATTTGGATGACTACTGTTTGTGGGCCCTGTGGGTTCTGGACGCTGAGCTCAGTTGCACAGCTTTATTGAGCTGGCCGCTGAGTTGGGTGTGCCATTGGCTGAGGAAAAAACAAGGGGCCCGGCCCATTGCCTTGTGTTTTTGGGGATTGAGCTGGACACTTTAGCGCAATCATCCAGGATTCCTTGCCAGAAGCTGGAGGATTTGAGGGATAGGATTATCATTTTCCTCAAAAAGAAGGTTACGCTTCTTGAGCTTCAGCAGTTAGTTGGGCATCTTAACTTTGCTTGCAAAGTGGTTGCCCCTGGTAGGGCTTTTCTTCGTAGGTTCTGTGACACTATGGCGGGCCTTCGCTTGCCTCCAGCACAGGACCAGGGTTACTAGCAGCATGAGGGAGGACCTGCGGGTGTGGCAGGAGTTTTTGGAATCCTTTAATGGGATTTCTTTTTGGAGAGAGGACATGAGGCTTGAGGCGGAGCTTCAGGTCATGTCCGATGCTGCTGGGTCATTAGGTTTTGGGGTCTACTTCCATGGACACTGGTGCATAGAGGTGTGGCCTGATTCATGGGTGCAGGCCGGCTTGAGCCGGGATCTCACGTTTTTGGAATTTTTTCCCATTTTGGTTGCGGTTTGGTTGTAGGGGAGCGATAAGGTTGATTGCACTGTTCATTTTTGGTGCGATAACATGGCTGTTGTTCATGTTATTAATTCCCTTTCGTCCAAATTGCAATGGGTTATGAGGTTGGTGAGGGCCTTCACTCTGCGTTGCCTGCAGCTTAACATTTTGTTTTTGGCCAGGCACGTTCCGGGGGTGAATAACTGGGTGGCTGACGCTCTCTCTCGTAAACAGATGGACAGGTTTTGTCAGTTGACCCTGGACACCAATCTGGAGGTGGCGCCAATGCCCCAGGAGCTATGGCTGATTGGAGAGTCGAGGCCTGCAGAGTGATAGGCCTAGCCATTGCACCTAGCACCAGGAAGTCTTATGAACGTGCTGTGTGGCAGTTTGAAGACTTTAGGGCCGAGGTAGGGTATTGCATTGTTTGGCCCCTCCCGGTGGAGCAATTGCTCCATTATTGTGTTTCCTTAAAAGGTAAGGGATTAGCCATGCGATCAATTAGGGGACGCATGTCTGCGCTGGCCTTTGCTAGCAAGGCGTTGAGGTATAAGGAGGAAACAGCAGATTTTCGTATTCGAAAGATGCTGGAGGGGTGGTCCAGAGAGGTTGGGCCTAAGCCTCATACCAGGAACCCTATGTCTCCTGAGATTCTTAGGGGTTTGAAAGGGGTGTGAAGAGCAGTTTGTGCATCTCATTTTGAGGCTGTTTTGTTTCATGCAGCCTCTTTGGTGGCCTTCTTTGGGGCGCTGAGGATTAGCGAATTGGTGGCAAGCTCCAGGAATGATGTTTCTGGCAGGGCCTTGTCACTGAGGGATATTAGGTTAACGGGGGGTAAGGTGGCTTGTACCATCCGCTGATCCAAGACAGATCAACAGGGCATTGGAACTGTGGTGGAGTTGGGTCCGTGTTCAGAGGTGGAGCTTTGCCCAGTTTCCTCATTGGCCGATTGTCTGGCTGTGCGGGGAGGCTGCGAAGGGTTGTTGCTTTGTCATTTTGGAGGCAGCCCTCTGACAAAACATCAGCTTTGGGCAGTGACGTCTAGGGCTTTAGCTTTGTTGGGGTTGTCTGGAATGAGGTTTGGTACTCACTCCTTTAGAATTGGGGTGGCCTCTACGGCCGCGGCCTTGGGTTATTCTTCTTTGTCCATCCAGCGGCTCGGCCGTTGGCGGTCTCAGGCTTATAAAGGTTATATTCGCCCTTTGCTCCACTCTTAGCTTTGTTATTAGGAGCTGGGGTAGTTTAAGGTTTGTGTTTTATAACTTGTCTGTTTCTCTTTTTAGATGCTGTTGTTCCTGCCCGGAGGAGCCGAGTTCTCACCTGCAGGCACAGTTATGTGTTTTGGGCGGCACATCAAGCTTGGAGAACTGCTGTTGGCTCTCAGCTTGGGCTCAGCAAATATGTTACGGTTGAATGGTGGGGGCGCCGGGGTCTTCAGTAGCCTGGCTTGCTCCCGCTTTTATTTCATGGGTGTGTGGGCCCTCCTCCTCAGGTTTTAATTATTCACCTGGGGGAGAATGATCTCGGGCTGATTAAAGGCAAGGCTTTGATCTTGCAAGCTCGAGATGATTTCAAGTACATTAGGAAGAGATGGCCTGGTACCATTATAGTTTGGCCAGCCATGATTCCGCGCTTGGTGTGGCGCAGTGCTTGGAATCCAGCTGGGACAGAGAAAGCTCATTACAGAGCGAATAAGGAGATTCGTAAGGCGTTGGAGGGTGGTTTGGGCCACTATTTGCCCCATCCAGATATTTCTACGGAATATCTTGACCTCTTTAGAGGGGATGGAGTGCATCTCTCGGAAAAGGGTAATATGCTTTTCCTGAGGGATCTTCAGCAAGGGCTGGTGTTGGCTTTGGGCCTTTCGGTGGGTGTTAAGCCCTACGTAGAGACTTGGCCTTAGTTGTGGCAGGTTTTACTGGGTTTATGGCGCCATGTGGCCTGGGGAGGACCGGTTAGCCTCCCCCTTTTGGGGAGTTAGGGGTCTGGCAGGATCAACTTTTGGGTATTGGTGACCCGAGGTGTGTGAATGCAGACTGTCCTGGAGACTCGATTGGATGGGTGCCTTTCGCTGAGACGCGCATCTGGTGTCTGGGCCCTCCAGTGTGAGCCTGCCTGCTGGGCCTGCCTGACAGGAGCTGTGACACACAGCTCCGGCTGGGGGGCCGGGTCTCTCGCCCGCTGGAAAAGGCAAGGGAACGGTCTGAGGAGACCCCTAGCCCTGACCTGCCACAGTTTGGTTGCCCTTGCCGCTGCTGTGTTATTTAATAAAGTGGCCCATAGTTTTTACCAATTTATTTGTGTCCGCCTCTTTATTCTGACTTGGGGGGCAAAGAGACCATCAACGTGGCAATGTAGCAGAGCAATAGTCCACAATGCCGGTTTCGGATACACCTTTCTCAGTTGTAGACTTTAACAGCAGTCAATGCATCACAGCTTCCCAATATCACAGATTATTATTCACAAGTGGGGACACCAGTACAAATAATTGTTTAGAGTCATGCCTTCTTACATTCACATTACTGGTAATGTCCCCGACAGGACGTTACAATTAAACAATTATTTGTACTGGTGTCCCCACTTGTGAATAATTTGTGATACTGGGAAGCTGTGACACATAGTGCTGTTAAAGTCTTCAATTGAGAAAGGTGTATCCGAAACCAGTATTGTGGACTATTGCTCTGCTACATTGCCACGTTGATGGTCTCTTTCCCTAGATTCATGTCAAGGATCAACGGATATTGAGGACTTAATCTACAAGACTTTTCACTTTATTGACTTTTGTTATGTTGACTATATATTGGTAATGTATCTTTAAGAATATAAGCATGCTGTGCTACTCGGTTTTTTGTTATTTTTTCTAATCTGTACTGAGTATCCATTCTTTGTAACATAATCCCCAGTTGGGGGCAGGGATCCCCACCTACTTCAAGGTTATCAGAAACGTCTACTGGGCACTTCATTATACCCTTTTAAAACATACCCTTTTGCTTTTTATGAAATGTAATAAAAAGCCTTTTCTTTTTACCCCCCATTTTTATTATAGTAAGCTGTGTATGTGTGCATGCATTCATGTATGTAAAGTGCTGTCAAGTCACAACTAATTTATGGCAACCCATAGGGTTTTCAAGTAAAGTGAATAAGCTGAGGTAGTTTGCCATTGCCTTCCTCTGCAATATTAAGTTAAAATATAGTATAATGTATGCAATAATTACAATAAAAAACAGGGCCAGATCTACCCATTTTTGAGGGGGGGCAAAACTAAAAAATGGCACCCCCCACTCAAAAGATGGGGGGGTGCCTGCCACCCCAGGCAAGACACCCCCACAAAGCAACCCCAGTCTTTCATCCCCTAGGCACCCACCCCTTTTTTCTTTCCCAGGTCTGTGCACAGACCCAAAGGAAGGAGGGGTGGGCAGCACAAACGCCTCCAGGACGCTGTCACTTTCTCCTCCCTGCGTCTGTGCACACAGACCCAGAGATGAGAAGGAGTGGCAGTATTTATGCCACCCACAGCTTCAAGGAAGGTGTAAACACCAGCGGGATGCCCTCGCTTTCTCCTCCTGGGGTCTGTGCTCACAGACCCAAGGAGAAGAAAGGGGGGAGTGGTGTTTGCAAATGCCACAGGAATGCCCTCGCTTTCTCCTCCCTGGGTCTGTGCACACAGAGGGAGAGGAGAAAGAGGCAGAGCAGCATTTGCACCCTCCTCAGCTCTGAGGACAATGCAAACATAACTGGGACACCCTCACTTTCTCCTCCCAGGGTCTGTGCTCACAGACCTGGGGAGGAGAAAAGCGTGGGTGGGATGGCCAATTTGGCACACACACACACGGATGGTGCTGGAGGCAGGCACCCCCTCTCCCCCCACCCCAAATCTCGCCCTGAAAAAACTGTAAAAAGGGGCAAAATAGCCCAGTGCAATGTTTTTCATAAGCTCTGTAAATTAGTAACACATATAGAAATATTGAATAAAATGAATGTAAATTCTGAAATGAATTAATACATGTCTATTTACCAACAGGGTACCAATATGGTATAGTTGTTAGACTGAGATCAGGAAGGTCTTGGTTCAAATACACACTGTGCCATAGAGATCTAGCCACTGATGAAGAAAGAAGAGTTTCCTTTGATGACCAAAGAAGATGTGTTGGAACTCATGGCTCCTGCATGGATAACAGTCATGTGTGACAAGGGCAGGGGTAAGGAGAGGAATTAGGTAAGACTGAGTGAAACAGATAGCTGAATCCAATCTAGGATGAAATCAGTGGGACTTTAAAGAATGCTTATTTGCCTGGATGGTGATCTAACATTTACATGAAAGCTATCCTTGCTCCACTTCCAGTGGCAGTGACTCCAAATTTATAGACACTATTATAGGGCTCTCTCGTTGAGCCTGAGGGTGCTGATGGAAATCAAGAATTGGTTGGAAATCAAGAATTGGAAATCAAAAATTACTGTCATGAGTATGGGGTAGGTTTGCCAATCCCCAGGTCCCAGCGGGGGTTCTCCTGCTTTCCCAGGCTCCTTCCCACTCCCAGTCAGCTGGCCAGTGGGGGGAAGCCCCGCCCCCACAGCCACCATGTGCCTTTCCACCTCCAGAGGCTTCAGACTCCGCTTGGAAAGGCTTCCTCTTGGGATGGTGTGTCTGTGTCTTTAAGGCTGAATGGGGACGGGGGGGGGGAGTAGGCAGAAGAACATGGCTTCTCCCAGTGGCTGTGAAACCAGCCCTGACCCTTTGTTGGTTGCACAATCTTTTCAGAGGTCGTTTGCATAGGAAAAGTAAACTTGAACATTTGGTCGTTCTGTGTTACTTTGAAAAAGTTGGAAGTTCAGCAGCTCGTGAATAGAGATGCCAATCCCCTGCTTCAGAATCATCAGAAATGGGGGGGGGGGGGAATGTCTGCTGGTCACTTCATTATTCCCTATGGAGACTGATTCTAATAAGGTATAATGGAGAATTGATCTGGGGGTATCTGGGGCTCTGGAGGGGCTGTTTATTGAGATAGAGGCACCAATGTTTCAGCATAGCATCTGATGACTCGCCTCAAAATGCTCTCCAAGTTTCAAAAAGATTGGACCAGGGGATCCAATTTTATGAACCCCGAAAGAAGGTGCCCCTATCCTTCATTATTTGTAATGTAGGGAAGGCATTTAAAAGGTGTGCACTTCCTTTAAATGTGATGGCCAGAACTCCCTTTGGAGTTCAGTAGTGCTTGTCACAACTTTGCTTATGGCTCCACCCCAATGTCTCCTGGCTCCACCCCAAAGTCTCCTGATTCCACCCCCAAAGTCCCCAGATATTTCTTGAATTGGACTTGGCAACCCTAGTATGGGGCCTACAACAAACAGTTGCCCTGGGGGTGGGCTAGGGCACAAATCATAACATGCTGGAAAGTCACAAACTATCCCACAATGAAAGTAGCTGTGGTAAATAAAAGATCAATTAAAGAATTTCAGAAGAAATTGAAAGCATATTATTTATATTATGGCAATGGCTTTTAACTGATGATATGTTTCTAATACTTGAGATAAAAAGCAGGTATATCCTGAAAGTCAAGGGCCGATTTCGCACTAGAGCTTTAATCCTGGTTTAACTCTATCCCCAAACTGACTTTCTACACTAGAATCATAGAGTCAGAGAAACCAACTTTATGACTCTATGATTCTATGGTTTTAGTGTAGAAAGTCAGTTTGGGGACAAAGTTAAATCAGGATTAAAGCTCTAGTGCGAAATCGGCCAAGGAGAAATTATAGTAATTAATGTATATTATTCCATTTTGATACTCAGTAATGTAATGTATGTTTTATCAAAAAGATTTAAAACAAGATTAACTAAGCAATATGTAGAATTTTTCCTGGAAAGAGTAATAAATACTATTTCAAAATTACTGTAGTAAATTGTTTAAATTGCTTAAAATTGGTGTGTTTTTAAAAGTATGTTGATATTTTGAGAAATTTATGTAGGTTGAGATTATATTCTATCTCCTGATCCATGTATCAATTACACATTATATATATTTGAATCATGTCATCAGGAAATTGAAAATATAAAAGCTTCTGATGCATAATGCTTAATGACTTTTTATTTCTTTCCCCCTTTTTGTTTCTGTAAACCTTAATTATATAATGAATAAAATATATATTTTAAAAATGAAACCAGCTGCTTCTAGGGTTGCCAAGTCCAATTAAAGAAAAATTTGGGGACTTTGGGGGCGGAGCCAGGAGACTTTGGGGGTGGAGCCAGGAACAAGGATGTGACAAGCATAATTGAACTCCAAGGGAGTTCTGGCCATCACATTTAAAGGGACTGCACGCCTTTTTAAATGCCTTTCTTCCATAGGAAATAATTAAGGATAGGGGCACCATCTTTTGGGGCTCATAGAATTGGACCCTCTGGTCCAATCGTTTTGAAACTTGGGAGGTATTTTGGGGAGAGGCACTAGATGCTATACTAAAAATCTGGTGCCTCTACCTCAAAAAATAGCTCCCCCAGAGCCCCCAATACCCATGGATCAATTCCCTATTATTCCCTATGGGAATCGTTCTCCATAGGGAATAATAGAGTGCCTAGTAGAAATTTCCCTCACCCCCATGCTTTCTAAAGGGGGGGAGGGCCTCCATACCAGGGAATCCCCCCTCCCTGCCCCCTCCCTCTCTTACACACACAAATACTTACTTGGTCTTCTTCCAGCAGAACTTTGCTTACTGTGAAAATGAAAGCAAGGCTGCATAGGAAAAGAAAGGGAGGGGCCGTTCTCCATGGAAACAGTTACTGACCCTTTCCCATGAAGCCCTTCCTGTTTCCTGTGCAGCCTTAAAGGGGCACACATTTTAAAAACGGATCAGAAGCTCTACAACAACATAATGCCTACAGGTATGTTCTCTCTCCCCCCCCGCCCCCCCTTCCGCTTCCAGATTTTTTGAGAGCGGGGGAGGAGGCTGCAAATTCGGGGGTCCCCGCCAGGACGGGAGGGTTGGGAAGCCTAGCTGCTTCTGAATTTATGCTCTTTGTAGAAACAAAGGCAATGTCTCTTGGGCTTTTCTGAAACATTTTCCACTCCAACAAGGTGGAGAAAACCAGGAATCACTCTTTGCTTTGAGGGAGAAAAAGACACAGCACCAGGAAATGCATTGACAGGCTCTGTGGTTACCTCAGCTGTCATGATGGGGATCATTGATTTACAGGGTGGTCTTAGTCCTTCTGAAACTTCAGAATCACTTACCTGGGGAAAGGAGAATCAGCTGTCATGCACTCAGGTGCCCCCCCCTCAACTGTCCTATAGTAGGATTTCCTCCCCTTATGCCATGCAGGGGTTCAGTTGCAGCAGGGGCTTCAGAGCAGCTCCTGGGGCAGCTGGCTGCAGGGTGGGAGGGGCTATGAGTATGGGGCCCAGGGAAGCTGCCCCAAATGTCCATTGACTAAGACTGTTCCTGCATATAAACTATGTAAGTTGCTCTGGGCCCTGCCTGGCAGGGAAGGGCAACTAAGAAATCTAATTTAATAAAATAACTATTTTTGTATAGATAGATTCTACTTATATTCCATTTGTGTAGTTACCACAGTAGGATAACTGCCCCATGAGCAAATACAAAGGGAAAGCAGCAACTTTTAAAGCTTTCCTCTCCTTAACACAATGTAGACATGGCCAAATATTGACTATATTGTCTGAAAGCTAAATATCCAAGTTAATTTAAGCACTTACAGAAAATAAGTTGCCCAGTATTTAGTGTTTCTCTTGCAGCTCAAATAAAATATGTGCACTGGAGAGCATGAATATCTACTGCTTTCCCCTAATTTAAACAATCTGTAGCACGGGTGCTCAGATTTTTTAAGAACACCTGAGAAATAACTAATGTATGAATTACTGGTAGTCTCCCTCCTCATTTCCAACTAGCTTGGTGTTATTACATTGTTGTATCATTTGTGTATAGTTGTAATTATGACATAAATCTACATTGACCTTAGAACAGGTTTCAGCATTCATATTTCCTCTCCAGGCACAAGAACTGACAGAACAGGTTCCAGAACTTTGACTGTACGAGAGAGAAATTAGTTTAGGGTTAGTTAGGGCGGGAACTTAACTGGGTCGCATTGCTGAAGGAAGTGTTTCTAAAAGCAGCTACAGAAAAACCTTCTCCTCATTTCCATGAGGAAGGAAACATCGAGATAGGCCCTGAAACCCAGAATTTTCAGCAACAGTTCCTATTTCAACTGGGAAATTGAGAACAGAGACTTTTCCAAAAACCAGTTTTGCCCTGGAATGCTCAAATGTTTAGAAGAAACTGAAGGCCGAGGAAACATCAGACAAACAGCTCAAAACACTGTCTCCTGGGGATCTTAACTGTGAGAGAGCTTGGATAAAAGTCGCAGCAAAAAGTACAGTCTTTCACCAAAGAAAAGGAGAGAGAAAAAGAGAGAGAACAAGGACTGAGTATTACCCTCAGCAGAAGCAACAGCAACTGTTATCATGTTTGGCTACCCATCAGCAGAAGCAAAGAGCTGGCTCCACAGAGGCTATGGGAATCCTCAAGGGGCCACAGGGCAGCTGAAGAGTCGTCTGGAGGATCTGAAAAAGCCATGGCGGACAGAAGTCACTCCTTCAACATTACAGCACAGTGAGACTGCTAGACTGGCTGTAGATGCCTTTCTGGAGCAGGGTGAATCTGGCTATCTGCAAGCCATTGTTCAAGAAAAGGAACTGCCATTTCTTTCCACATTAGACATGGATTACATGAACCAACACAGCCAAAGCATCACAGGTTCTCCCATTAACGGACACGAGGCAGGGCTCACAAAAGAAGATAGTGTAGACAGGGCTTCTCTTCTTTCTGGAGTTACATCTGGGACCTACTTTCCATGTATGTCAGACATTGATCCTCCAGAATTGGAGTTGGGTTGGCCATCAGTGCCCCCCATCTCCTGGTTTGAGAAAACAGAAGTCAGTTTGTATTTTCAAAGAGACAAAGCAAACAACATTAAGGAATTATTTCGATCTCTAATAAGCAAGGCCAAGAGAGTAAGTACAGCATTTGTCTAAAATCTAAATGGGTTAGATTCTAATATCAGTGGGAGTCTTGTTTTACTTTCTATACCATTTTTGTGTGTGTTATTTTTATTTTTAGTTCCTCATTAATTGTTTTGTACTAGGGGGGAAAAAAGAAAGTAGAGTGTTACTTTGCAGACTTTGATAGCTCAGTGTTATGAAGGCCATATTTACATCACAAGAAGACCAGTATCTGCACTTTTGGAGGGCCACTGGACTATCCAGAAAGATGGCTAGAGACCAGAAATATATTTTGCTGTACAGCCTAACTCCTTCACATATAGTAGGCTCTATTAAAAAACCAGTGTAACTTACTACTGTGAATGTCAGATTTATGGAGAAGATTCTTGAATATGTCCTGGGCATTAAATTCAAAACTTTAAGGAAGAGACAAAGGTGAACATGCCTCATATAAATCAGAAAACAGATTTTTAAAAAATGTATGAAACAGGGCAAAATGTTATCATAATTAAAATTTGGCATGGCCTCTGGAAGCAGATAAATTTCCTTCAGAAGCCATTTCTGGCCATCCTTGAGACAATTGTGGCTCTAGACACTACAGCATTTTGGGATGAGTCAGTGAAGAAACATATGCGAAAAATGTGAACATCCACGTGGCATTTGCAGAAAAGATCCACTATTAAGATGATGCATAATTTCTGCTAGTTCCTGTTTTGAGCTATTTTCTCTGAAGTCCATGTAGATTTTCCACTCTATTGTAACAATTCCAATGTGCTCTCTACTGAAGAAAAAAGTCAAAAGATGGCCACAGGTCTCTTGTATCTTCTGACTCAGTTAATAGTTCTGGATCCAAAATAGATTTTAAAATAACTGATTCAATGATTATCCATTTAATAATGGAATACTCAGAAGGGAGAGAAGCTAGCTCCTCACCCTAACATATTGCCAAATATTTGGTCGTGAAGGGTAATCTAACTGGGATCTTTACTGTGCACATTGTAAGAATGCCATCTAAAGGTGGAATTATCAATTATGTGGCAAACCCTTTTTTTTCCCTTGGAAGGCAAGTGTATCCTTTCTATGCATCTCAGTTATTCCCTGCAAAAGACCCTTGCTGTTAAGTGTTCTTTTTCTCCATCGGTGCTATAAATCCAGAAGTAAGCTTGGATGGGGGGAAAAAACTGGAGGAATTATTCCAGGGAAGAATCAGTAGGCTCAGCAGTGATTAAGCACCTTCTCCCCTCACCAAGCTGATTTGGAAACAGTATTTGCTATGATACTCTAGTTCCTTCCTAACAACTGTTAAGCTGATATATAAACCTATCAGAATAGTTGGCAATATTGAAATTAATGAATTTACCTGCTCAAAACTGTATTAGTTGGAGCTAAAACAAGAATTTTGCAAAGAGAGCCTACTTTCTGTTTAAGTGTCTGAGTGTAGCCTCCCTTATTGGGAGGGAAGAAGAGAGCATTCTTGTGTTCCTATGTAAGATATGGCAGTCTATAGGGCAATAGTAAAAATTGCCTGAGAAGGAAATGTGAAGGGCGATTCAAAGTCTTGTACAAAGGTTCATCAGCACTAATTGAAATTTATAATTGAGATCAGTAACTTGATTGCTTTCAGGAATGTTGAAATTATTGAATCACCTCGGAAACAGACTGTTAAACTAAACAGAAGGTGAAGTGTGATGCATTTAAAAAATTACCATACGTAAAGGATTACAGTATGATGCAACATGGTAATATGATTAAAACATTATAGTAAGAAACACAAAGGATTATTATGCTTTGCACTGTATCTTCCTTGGATAGGCTATCTTCTACAGCTATAAAGGGCTTTTCCTCACTATTAGACTTTTATATCTTTATATATCTGCAGCCCAAGAGGTCTGGAAGCTCTAACCTTTTTCATCATTCATTATGTGTCAATTCAACTACACATGATCTCAGATATCTCACTGCCACAACTCCCCTTTTCCTCCCCATTTTTCATTATCTAGGTGCATGTAAAGGTTATCTTACAGTTAAAGCCTTGTTAGTCTTCAGGTTGCCAGGTCTCAGGCAACCCTAGTTAGTCTGCAGGGGGCATACAGGGAAGCCAAAATGACCTTGGAAAAAAAAATCCTTCCCCTTCCTTGCTACCTCTTGTAGGGTTGCCAGCCTCCAGGTGGGGCCTAGAGATTTCCCACATTTACAATTTATCTCTAGCTGGCAGAGATCAGCTCCCCTGGAGAAAATGGCTGCTTTGGCTCTATGGCATTGGACCATGCTGAGGTCCCTCCCCTCCCCAAACCCCGTCCTCTCCCAGATCCATCCCCAAAGTCTCCAGGTATTTTCCAACACAGACCTGGCAACCCTACTCCAATGCTGCCACCACCACCACCACCCCATGGAGGGATATCTGGCTGTGGTGGTAGAAGTAGCCGCCCTGAGCCTGCTTCGGCGGGGGAGGGCGGGATACAAATAAAATTTTACATTACATTACATCTTCAAGAGCCCAAAGCTGCTGCATGTGCAACTCAGATGGGGCTGCCACGTGCAAGGGGAGATATGCCCAACTGGCCATTGGTCTACCAGGATTTTCCCTGGTGGCATAATAGTCAGTC
Source organism: Heteronotia binoei (assembly GCF_032191835.1). NCBI lineage: Eukaryota > Metazoa > Chordata > Lepidosauria > Squamata > Gekkonidae > Heteronotia > Heteronotia binoei. Next base: position 57,690,619 of record NC_083224.1, read on the forward strand.
CACCTGGTAGTCTTCACGGTGCCACTTGACTTCTGTTTTATTTTGCTGCCACAGACTAACATGGATAACCCTCCAGGACAATTTATAAAAGGAACAAGATGGTTTACATGCTTCTTTGTTAGCTAGTAATTTTTCCCCACCTTCTGGGAGAACCTATTCATTTGTGAGAAAGAAGAACTGGAAAACTATGGGTTTCATACAACCAGCTTTTCTTCTGGTTAAAAGGGGAGGAGACTTCTTTGGCCACCCAAAAAAAGTTATGATGGGGGTCATGGGAACTGCATTAACAAAAGCCATATGGCAGCTGTAGTAAGGATAATTCAGTAAAATTGGATGAAAAAACTGTGTGGATCCAATCCTATAACAGTAAATTATTACTTAAGAATTTAATGTGGACATTGCTAAGTTTTACACAATATAAAATTCATACACAAAAGTGTTGCAATTAATGTAAAGCCCTAGGTGTATTGGGAGAAACCAGACATTTGAGCAGCACATACATTACTTGCTACATAAAGATTTCGCATTAATTGTTCTATTAAATATTTCCCATGCAAGCATTTTGGTATAAGTTAAGGAGGATGCACTTGTTCTGAAATCCATAATCTGTGATTTGTACCTTCTTTATATCCCCAGTTATTTTTTAGCATACAGCAACAAGTACACTCTGAACAGAAATATGGTGTAATGATTCAGAAAGCTTGCCTTCAGACAACTCAACCAACAGATTAGAGTTGTCTGCAGAATTACTCATATCTCTCATGATCCTGGGGGGGTTTTTTACAGCAGTTTGATTCCAGAAACCTTGTGGTAGGTGGGGTGGGGGGTATTGCTCAGAGGTTCAGCTTTGAAGAAGGCCAAAAACTTTCTCAAACATTAAACTCTGGATTGACTCAATCAACTGTTTTAGAAGGACTCTTCCCTCCCACCTGTAAGCCTTGTTCACCATTTTTCTCTCAGCCCAGTTTTGAATCAGCATGTGGTGATGCTTGATTACACACATCTACACAGTGCATACAAATACAAATTGCTATGGAGTGGGGAATGGGGAGTTGCAGCCACTTAGGTGGATTTTGGGACTTGGGCAAGTGGATGTGTCCAGTTAGTCACTGCATGTGTATTTGAATAGTGGAAATAAAAGGCAACCAGTCTGAGTCAAGTCCAAGAAAAATAGAACTCAGTATTGTCCACAGATTTGGTGGGCCAAAAAAGTAAATCTGGTGATAACGTTTTTATTTACCAGATAACCTATGTCAGTCAATTATTATTCAGTTAAGCAGGATTTTAAAATCATTTTGTTATGGGAAATCTGAAAACCACGCATTGCAACAAGATTAGTGTCTATTTACAGACTGATCACACAAAAGATGAAGAATAACTGTCAACAGCTGTGTCTTTCCATCCAATCCAAGATACAAGACCTCCAGCAGAAGAGCTGTCACTTTTTTTTGGGCTTCCAAATGACTGTGCATGCACACACACTATCACACCTATAACCTGACTACCTTTTGTGCTTTAATATTAGATTGATGTGCAGACATCAGCAGGTGAATTTTTCATGCCATGGGGATCTGCATTATTATTTATTGCTAATGGCTGCAAATTAACCTGCTGTGAAAGGCGTGGTAGAATGGGTCTCATCGGCTCCTTATGCTATCATTGGGATGTAGATATTACTCTGCCAGCCCATGTCTCAAGCTGCTAGAATTCTATGAGTTCACCTTCCCACCACCTCCCAGCACATTTAGGATTCCTTCTTGTTGCCCCCAGAAGACTTGGAAAGGCAAGGCATAGGAAAAGGGATGTCAGTTTGTTGACATCACTTGCAGCTAAATCCCAGAAGTAAACATCACAGATGCTTTAGAATTTCACCAGCATCTGTAGCAAAAACCACTGAGATTGGCAAAATCCTAAAGCATCTTTGATGTCACGTCCATGTTTCAGCTGCAAGTGATGTCAATGCATCGACAACACACACTCTGTTTTCTCCTGCTGCTCATTTCAGCACTAGTGGAAAATGGGGATGCTTTAGTAGGGGTTTGCCTGCTGAAAGCAGGAACATGGCACTTTTACTAGCACCACCAGGTTATGAGTTAAATGTGCATTTCCCTCATAATCTGGGCACCAGATCCTTTTAAGAGACTCCTCTACAAATAAGGTCACTCTCCTATTTGAAATCACCATGCAGATAGCAAAAATCTTGGAGTTCTCACTTGTTAGAGTTATTCACACCCAGGCAGGCATCTCGCTATCTTTTCTTGGTATTCTGATTAGTGTGAGTCAAAAGCTGGGCTTTGATATGTTGGCACAGAGACCAATCATAATACCAATTTCGGCGGGGGGTGGGGAGGTAACATTATCTCTAGTATAAACAGTCATTAGCTACAAAAAGAAAAAGCAGACAAGTGAGCAACAACTGAGTAACAACATCTGAGCAGAGGAAAATAAAATAGGCAATAAATGCTGTCTTTATCTAGAACTTACTCCTATGATGATAAAGAGTTCTGGAAATGCCCCCAGGGAAGGAACAAGTCCATTGTCTTCTGTTTACCTCTATGAATGTATGAATTGCAATCCTCCTACCTTGGCAGACTGGAAGTTGAAAGGAATTTGCCATGGGGAAGAAACAGGTTCTTCAACCTTTTGACTACCTGACAGTAGACTTGGCTTAGCCTCCAAGCATTCACAGAGTACAAATTTAACATTCACAGTACAGAGCTGTAAATTTTTATATAGAGATCTCGGGGGAACTGTCACTTCATTGCAAAAGGCACAGTGGTTCAGTTTACAAACTTACATTTTCTCTTAATGATTGTCTGTTGTCATTAAAAAGAGATTGGGGGAGCGTTACTAAAGTCTAATAATAATATAATAAATAAGATAGTCAGATCACTGTTTGACAGACGATGCAGAAAGTTATCCAGTGTAGTACTATTTCTGCTTTCATTCAACTTCATCAATCTATTAATGATTATTCTGTGTTAGCTTTAAAACCTTCTTAAATCTGAAATACTACTCACACAAAAAAGACCCTAGCAATAATACAACAAAGCCACTCTATTCACTTTCTTTAGAACTATAATTATAAGGCACAATCCAGGCAAAGGAAGATCTATTGTTGGGTCTCCCATGTATCCTGAGATTTGAATTTAGATATTTTATTATTGAGCTTGAGTTCCTTCTGTTGGTTAACCCCTGCAACTATGTGCCAAGACCAAGTTCTGAAATATGTGATGAAGAATTATGAAATGAAGGATGCTGAGCATATGCAGAGTTTTTTTCCTCACAGCCTGTTCCCATGTACCTGTGATAAGTAAGAAGGCTTAAAATGGGAAAAAAGCAATCCGAGTTTTACTTTAATTTGCTAAAGCACTTTTCTGTCATTTCACCTAAGCAATGTACTTAACTCAATTGCTCTGTTTTGAAAATTGTGTTATAACAATCTACTACCTGTCCTTTAAAAATGTCTCTTGTATTTTTTCACCCACTCCATGCAGGTGATTGCAATTGTGATGGACCTCTTCACAGATATGGAGTTACTGAGTGACCTGATGGAGGCGTCAAGCAAACGACATGTTCCTGTTTACTTGATTCTTGATGAAAAGAACTTGGATCACTTCGCAGAGATGTGCAGTAAAATGGATCTCACCATGGATGACTTCCCAGTATATTCCCATTTAGTTTAACTGAAGGCAATATTAAAAGAACCTGGGATGAAATATAAGAAAATCAAGGGAGGGAGGGAAAAATGTTTATACATATTTTCTTACCCTTCTTCTTCCCATCACCTATGTGAAAAGCTAGTGATGCGCTGAAAAGCCATCTAAGCTAATGGTTATCATCACATCTCAAAAAATGAACTCCACAAGTCAATGCTGCACTTGTGAGACAGTATTGTCCTACTCACTTCGAGTCCCCATTAGGAAGAAAGGCAGGGTACAAATGAAGTAAATAAAATTTTTGTCTGTCCTAAACATTTCACAAATCAGCTTCTTTGAATACCGCATATTAGGTGAGGGTGTGAAAAAGGTCTATATACTGTCTCCATACAGTTCATAATTTATAAACTCCTCTCCTTTAGTAATCTTCCTCACCCAAATGTAAAGCCTCTCATAAAAGCACTGAACTGGTGAATTCCACTCTTCCTGTACCACATTTCCTAAACTGAACCCAGATGGGTTGGTTACCTGCCCCCGAGCAGAACCTTAACATTACTAGGATACCAGGTGAAGTCTCAACACACAAATTTCGCCTGTGTATGTTTCACGCTTGCTCCCCCCCAGAAAGAAAACTTCTCACATGCACATGAACTGGGAACAGAAAAAGAATTCTTGCTGATGTGTCTTATGATAGCAGAGACTGAGCACCCATCAGTTGCAGCTTCTTGTAGTTGGAAAATGTAGAAATTAAGATTTAATTTTTAACAAAATAAAAAACAGAAATGTTAGGATCTTGTTGAAGATTAAAATGCATCTGCTGATGTTTCGTGAACTAAATGATAAGTATTGTTTTGCTTGCCAAACCAGCAAATAATTAATTTGATGTAAATGCAGCCTGGTCAATATAATTAGGCTGTATAGCAAACACCACTGGATGTAGGAAGAAAAGTACCAAAGGAAACAGATCTTTGGAAATGGTTGCTCTTTGAGGTATGCTGCCTCTGCTGATCCTGTAAATATCAAGTTTGCTATCTGAACAGGCATGGATCAACATGAACCTTCTGCATTCCAACAACTGACATGCAAAAACATATATGTTTGAAAGCAGCCTCTGCTATTTAGCCAGAGACTAACTTACCTCAAAATTATATTATATTTTAAAATACAAAAAATGACCCACCCACCCCCATTCCATTCAGATCAGTGCCTATAATGACCAACACTCACTTATTTTGTACTTTTCCCCCATAAGGTCCACACTGAATGAAAAAGGGAGATGTCTTGACTGTGTTTCATTTCTAATGTGCCTTCTTCTCCCCCCTGCCCCCATTCCAGAACATGCGCATACGCTGTGTGAGTGGAGACACATACTACAGTAAGGCTGGCAAGAAGCTTGCAGGACAAGCTGTTGATAAATTCATGATGATAGACTGTGAACAAGTCCTTGCTGGGACCTACAGGTAAGAACTATTAACAATTAAGTCATTTTCACACATAATTCTAGGAATGCTCTTTAGCGTGTAATGTGGCTTTCTTTGAGCCTGAGAAAATTATTATTGCACCACATATTTCAGGAAGCAGTTATTTAAAATATGAATGATATTCTGTGTGACTATATAATTCAAGTGATTTGAGTGTTGTCCATTTTGTTCAAAGAAGGGTTAAAAGATATCCATTATCAACAGAAAAATGTAGTATCTGGGTTCTCCTGTTGTAATACGTGGCCTCTTTTGAACAAAGAGATGGTGCTGTTGAATTTCTAACTGCGTAACAGTGTTAAAATGTAAAAACTCAAAATGTGAGTTGGCATGATAGAAAATACAATTTAGAAAATACAAACATTTGTTTAAGTGTCTTTTTGAAAAGCTGCAGTCTTAGAGGCACATTCCTAGGAGTAAATCTGACAACTCTGTTGTTCCTGTTTACGATAAATGCATAAAATGCCCAAAACATTTAAGGTTTTTAAAAAACCCTTCTAAATAGCACAAAGACTGCTGCACAATTTTTCACTTCCTGCCTGCTTTCTGTAGTTACCATGTTGCTTTCCAACTTAATTGCATCATCAGTAATTACAGTGTTAGCTTCCTCTTTATATCCACATGCCCTCTGCCCAGCAATTCCCTGGCTCTCCTTTGTGGAAACTGCCCTACTTTATTTTAATTTCAACCAACCCCACTTCCTTGATCGATACAGCTATACTCTATGCATGTGGCTCACCTGTTCTCATATCTGATTTCGCAGTGTGTGTGAAATCCTGAAACCTTCAATAGTGGCCTTACCTTTACTTACAGGAATCCTGCCTACCCCATGGAATTTTCTCAGCTTATAAAACCATCTCAATGCCTGCCAGAGTTGCATTTGTAGAATCATAGAATTGGAAGTGACCTCCAGGGTCATCTAGTCCAACGCATTTTTGTATAACTTGTAATAGAACGTTTTTTAGACATGACCTCAGATAAAGACTCGGCAGTCAGATTTGCTACTGTCAAGACCAATTATAACTAGAATTATAGTGCCACCCTAAGCAAAGTTACACCCTCCAAAGCCTACTGATTCCAGTGGTCTTAGAAAAGTATAAAACTGCTTGTGATGGCATTGTTAGTTTATTAGGCCAGCACTCAGCACCCTCAAGGAAATATTCAAAGGCATCTCCCCCAATGCCAACATTCCAGGTTGAGTGCCTTCCCTACTCCACCCAGTCCTGTAGCTGGTCCCGCCCTGATGGGGAATCCTTTGACCCCATTCCAAAAGCAATGCTGGGGAGGACAAAGCTCTGGCATGTTTCTGTACAAAAGAGAATTTTAGCAGGTGCAACAGCCATGCAAGGGTGAGAAAATCTGATCTTACCTGCACACAAATATGAAAGACACAGAAGCCCTGACCTCCAGTTGGGATCATCCTAGTGGAGATCTTCAATCACTCCTCTGCACATTTCTCAGTAAGCCCTATTCACAAGTGGTTGCTGCAGATGCTTGTAACTTACTGTGGCATCAGGCATGTGATTGATTTCTAAGCTAGAATTGCTCATGGAGACCAAGTATGGCTGGATGCCTAACCCTCAGACCTTGGGTACCACCTTTTAAAGGGAGGTGGGGGCAAGTTGGCTTTGGTAACTTATTTTAAAGGAATGCTCTTTACATATTGTGAAGAAATGCATTTTTTTCTGGAAGGTCTGAAAGGAGAGAAATCTCCACTTTGCATTTTAATGCCCCCCTACCTGGGGCAAAGACCAAGCTGGGAAGGAGGAAGTAAGTCAGTGGCTTTCCAGGCTCAACTCAGCTACCCCTTAAAAATGCTAATAGGTCTAGTTAGAGACAATGGGATGGCCAAGCTCCCCCTTTCAAGCAGGGAACAGAGGTTTGGAAGAATGAAATGTTATATCTATAAATGTATTTATTGAATATGTTGTTTACTACCCTGAGTTTGACAGACAGGGGAGGGCAGTCTATATATCAAAATAAATAAATAGAGGGACATCAGGAAGGAAATGTTTAGAATTTTCAGGAAACGCTTCTCTGACCTGGACTGATCAAGTCAGTGGGAGGGGGGAACAGATATGATAAAAACAGGAAGGAAGTCTCTTTTCCTTGGGTGCAGTCCATGAGAGGAGGCAGACCTCTCCACTGAGAAGGCAGCCATTTTTACCAAGTGTTGGAGACAGCTTTTAGGTAATTAATTCTCTATAGAGATCTGTAACATCCTAAAAAAAAAAAGCCTGTCCTATTTTAATGTCTGACAGGACATGTACAGAGAATGGGACAGAGGACTTCTGTTTTGCCCATTTCTTTTGGAATGAACATATATGAACATATGAAGCTGCCTTATACTGAATCAGACCTTTGGTCCATCAAAGTCAGTATTGTCTTCTCAGACTGGCAGCGGCTCTCCAGGGTCTCAAGCTGAGGTTTTTTCACACCTATTTGCCTGGACCCTTTTTTGGAGATGCCAAGGATTGAACCTGGGACCTTCTGCTTCCCAAGCAGATGGTCTACCACTGAGCCACCGTCCCTCCCCGAATCCCTCACTCAATCTGGTGCTGTGCTAAAAGTATGCTTGTGAACATTTTCTTTTTAATAAATACTGTATAACTATTGTTGCTGGTAGTGGTTCTCTGTACCAAATAGACCTCCATAATCTCAGACACACTGTTTTAAAAGGAGCGTGGAAGGGGAGGAAACAGAAGGACAGGCAGTTGGCAAGTGGTCAACAAATGCATCTGACACAACAGTCAAATGTAACAGCTGTTACATTTGGAGGCACTTAATGGCAAGGCCAACCTGTTTCAGTGGTCCTGTCGATTCTTCGTCAGGGAATGGTAATGTTTCTGAGTCCACAGACAGAGGTTAAAGGAATGAGGAATGGCTTAAAGCAACTTTAATATGAAGAACAACTAAAACCTCTTGTACTGCAGTCTCTAGGACCCTGGTCATGTGATTTTAGGGCAAGTCTTTACATTATCAGTTCCTTAATAGGATTGAGTATAAGGGAATATCTCCATTTTAAAAACTCTTATCACCATAGATTATGCAATTTAAATTTACAATGACTTAAACTCACAGCAGATTGTGTGAATCCTGGAGTCGCTGGAACGAGATGAGGTATTTTCCAACGCAGAAAACATATTAATTAAATTCACAAATGGCTGCACTGGCTGCCTTTCAGTTTGTTCTCTCTCTCTCTTTTTTACCAAGCAATGCTCTATAGTGATTTATGTATATTAGCTCATGCACAGGCTCAAGTTCTAGCTTCAGTTCTAGTCTAATGAAGATAGCTTCTGTGAACTCATTTTGAATCATAGATCCATTCACTGGTGTTAATCCTATCATTCTCCTACCACAATGCTAAGGAAAGTGTGAAGCCTTCCTCAAGCCTCAGGCTTCTTAAGCTTGAAAAACTTCCTCTAGCCTAAGAATGGAATTGGATCCATGGCATTATTCTCAGTGGCACATGCAGCAAAATGCTGTCAATGGTGTGACCGATATGTCTAAGCAGCTTCCATTTTGGTTTTATTACTGGCATCAATACTCCACTTGGTATATATGAAATTCTGCCCCTAGAATGCAGGTCAAAAATTTGCACAGTGGAGCCAGGTACAGAACAGGGTTGCCACTAAAATTTTATTTTTCATTTCCCTGACCATCATTTGTCAATTTTCCTGACTACCATCAAATATAACCACGTTAAAAAATGAATAGGTCATATTGCATTAATACAAGGCTTAATGAAATGTTCCACTTTTCAAGTACCCAGGTCTCAACTGCAAAAATATTTGTCAAAGTAAAAAAATTAATATGAGCTTATTTCAACATTAACTGCAGCAACATCTGTTTTGCAACTGCACCAACAATTACACCAAGATACAAACTTCAATTCAAGTAAACTCTGAATGCTAGGAGGTGGAGTTTCTGCAATCTAGAGAAGCAGACAACCCTCATTTGCAACTTTTATGCATGGGAATAGTCAGGAAAGAGGGTGAGAGCATTGTTACTCTGTAAACTCCAGCATGAACAAGCAATCACATTTGCAAAATTTACTTTGCATGGTGCAGAGTAGAAAGTGCTAGTTGTCTGTGAAACGCAACAGTGGCAAAACTCATTTGCAACTCTGTGCTGTGTTTAGTAGGAGACAAAACGTCCATTCCATACCCCAAAACATGCTTATCTTTATATGTAAGTTAAATGCAGTACTAGCTGGTAGGGATGAAAACAGTTAGATGTTTAAAGTTGGTATACTGCTAAACATTTAAACTAGCCTTGCTTTGCAAATGCTACAGGCAGACCTTGGAAATCATGCGGGGACAGAGCTCAACAAACACATTAGGCTGGGGGTGGAGCTAAGAAAAAGGTGGCGCTGGGAAAGGGCATCATTAAGTTTTACTTTTATTCTGCTACTTCTCTATTCCAGTTGCCAGAAGAACAGATCATACTCTTGCAGCAGCAGGTCAAAAATCCACAGTTTGAATATATTTTAACCACAATTTCCCTGACTTCCCCTGACCTCAGACCAATTTCCCTGACCTTCCCTCACAAATTTCCATTTCCCTGACATTCCAGAAACTGGCAACCCTGCAGAAGGAGTAGATGATTCTATAAATTTGGGAGAATCTTCATGACTCTAGAAAAAATATTTTTAAAAAATGCAAGGATAAAATAAAATCAACATTTTTATAATGCTGAAATCGTGCAAAATCAATCCACGCAATTTCATTACCTATTTTGGATTGCCTAGGCAACTGTGGTTTCCTGGGTGATCCAAAATGGCTGCTGCAAAGGAGAGGTGATGGGAGGAAAGAGGGAACTGAAAGGCAGAAAAGACAAGAAGGAAGATAACAGGAAGAAGCAAAACTACAGTGGAAGGAAGAAGACAAAAAAGTGGGGAATGGGGACTGAAGGGAATAGAGGATGAAAAGAGGAGAAGCTTCAAGAGAGAAAGGAGGGGAGGAGAGTGGAAGAATGGAGAAAGGTGGGAGCAAAAAAAGAAAGTGGGAAGCTGCAAGGGCTATGAAGGAGAAAGGAGATGTGATTTCCCTGCCCCCAGTGAGTTCTTATAGTATCTAAAGCCAGTAAATATTTGGAAATAAAGTAATATAGACTCATTATCTCTGATCTTTTTCTTTCAGTTTTACATGGCTGTGCAGCCAAGTCCACACCTGTCTGGTGATACAATTCAGAGGGAAACTTGTTGAGGACTTTGACAAAGAGTTCCGATGCATATATGCTGAATCTAGATCTGTGAATAAACTCAGTGCCTCCAGTGCTGAAAGACACAATCCCTCTCCTTACAGAAACTTGCAAAAAACTGAGCCAATTTTAAAGCATACTCAAATGAATGAGAGTGATACCTCAAGCCCTTCCAGTAGCTCCTCCAACTCTAGCATAGTAAGCATTAAAAAATCACCATATCAAAACCAAGCGACCTCCACTGTACCCTGTGAGAAGAAAGAAGTGGCTGCTGGTGAAACAAGAAAAGAGACACTGGGCTTCCTGAGGCTTTGTGACTTGAAACACCAGCCCAGAGAGCAGCCAAACTCTAGTTACAGCATATCACCAAGATTTAATGCTCCATTTGATGATGCATCTAATCTTCTAAGATTTAAGACATCTTTGCTGTCAGTATCATCACCAATCATAGACATCAACACAAGATATGGGCATGATTTGCACCTTGGGACTAATGAGGATATTGGAATAAACAACAAGTTTTTCTATGCTGCTCAGCCTATGGAAGACCAAAGCAAAATACAGAAGGATGAACCAATAACTCACAGATACACCAAACTAGATCTTCTTAGCAAGCCTTTTAAATCACTAAATAGTGAGATGAGATATACAATTCCCAATACCTGCGGCCTCTGTGATGATGTGCCAATGGAAAACAAAAGCCATATACACAGGAGTGACAAAAGGATGACTCTTGGTCATAGTAAATTGGATCTGATTACTAACTATAATAAATCAAAAGCAAAGCAAATTCACAGTCGATTTGAGCTGTAATCTGTATTCTAGGGTTTTAGCAAATGGGTAACAAGTGCAGGCATTAAATCTGTATTAATTAAAATATGGAAGTTCAATGGCCCACATTTTTAATTGGTCTAGGTTTCAGATTTGGCTGAACAAAAGCCGAGAAGGCATCATAACAAGTTTAAAAAAAACAGCTCTATGATAGAAACAAAATGAATTGTCCTCTGATATTGGAAGCTTCTATAATGAATTAAACTGTAATATATTATCAAAGCTTTAAAAATATGTCAGTGGACTTCTTTGAATTGTTCTGTCTTATGGGTATCAACAAATTGTTCTTGAAATCAATGGAAGGGCAACCATTATTTCCTGGTTATCTTGAAGATAAGGAACATGATTCATACACACTAAAGGACAGGCACAGAGGTTGCACTTAACCCTGCTCTTTAGCAGGTCCAAACCTCTCACTTTGCCCATTAAGGACCATTCTGCAAGGCTTCCTATTTGGAGCGGCTACAGATAGCAAAAATGAAAAAGGCATGTTCCCTAACCAGTGCTACTTCTTCCACATTTCCCTTCTCTCCCTGGTGTAGCACACAACTATTAATGCGCAACATATAAGATATATAAAGATATATCTAAAGATATATCTAAAGATATATATAGAATATATATATATATATATAAATTAATTTGTGATACTGCTGTGGGTGCTGGAATATGAAATTATGTGAAACCACTATTTAAATTCCTGTGCCATGTCAATCACAGCCTCTGTTCCTGCTATAAAACTTTTCTTTAAAAAGAAAGGCAAGAACATATTGGTTTGGTTAGTTATATCTCTTTAAATAGCTTGTGAATCCTGTAGTGGAACATTGCACTGGTAGGGCCAAAAGAGTTGAGTCTTGTTTTCATGTTTAAGAAACTATTCCAGTTACACAATAAACACTCAATTAGGAAGATCTCTGGGCCCATTGATGTCAGGTATGCGAACTAATTCGAAGGGTGGATGCAGATGTCTGAAAATCAGCAGCCTGTGCAACCTGAATTCTGCCCTTAGTTCTTCACACAATATGATGTACTCTTTAATTATGTGGACATATATTTATCCAAAACAGATGATCAACCAGATTTGAATAATGGATTTTCACAATCATAGCTCACAATCATAACTTGAATCACTGAAAAAAGAACTAGGACATAGCTGAGCCCAAGTTAGGCTCTTTGAAGTCCCACTGGTTTCAGGGAGTAAAGCATATGAGTAAATAAATGCCACTTAAATCAGTGGGACTTAGAATTAACTTTTGAAACTATTGTCTGCTTAACAGGAGGAGCAGGATGTCATTCTTGGTGACTGCCATGATAAGTAGAGAGGGGGTGGGACACAGAGTAGTTCTATTCCTTCCTGGAAGGAAAGTCAGAGAAGGTGATGTTGAGAAACTACTGCTGTAACTAATGGGCATTGGTTTGTGAAATTCTGAAAGGGACCACTTTGTCTCCTATATTGTTTAATATAAAACTAGTGGAAGATGTCATTAAGTCAGGTGAGTTCTCATCAGGATGTTTACGATGTCCAACTTTTTCTCCTTTCCATCCAAAGTCTAATTTAGACTCTAATTTAGAGTCTAGAATCAGTGACAGGCAGGATGTTGCTGATCTTATTGAAACTTAATCCATGCATGTTGGTGTGGGCAGTTGCAGGGAAAGCATATAAACTGGAGCAGGTTGTACTTCCCCCTGAAAGATTAAGTTTACCTTTTCGGTGTTGTCCCTACTCCTGAGCTCCTTGTTGTTTAGGTGGTGGAGGTAGCAAAGAAGCATTTTTAACCAACCTAAGGTACCCTGCTAGCAGCAGCCATTCCTGGAGAAAGCAGATTATAAAACTGTCACACATATCTAGGTAACATCAAGGATCACCTACTGCAATTTACTCTATATGAGGCTGCATTTGAAGGCTCCCTGGAAACCTCAGCTGGTACACAATATGGCAGCTAGGATGTCAACTGGAATTTGCAATGATGGGCTCATAAGCCGACTGCTTCATCAACTTTGCTGGCTTCCAATTTATACCAAGGCATAATTTATGCCCAGGCCCAATTGAAAATGTAGGTTTGATTTATAGTGTCCCAAAACAGCCTGGTCCAAACCCCCAAAGGATTGTCTCCACCCATGTGAACCTATCTAGGTCCCGAGGTCCACAGAAAGGGCCCTGCAGAAGGAGCCAATACTGAGAAATGTAAGGGTGACAGGTACTTGCAACAGATCCTTTTATGTTGCTGCCCCAAGTCTCAGGAACATCCTCTCACTGGAGGTTGGCTTCTCTCTTGGCTTTCCACCAGAGCTTAATTGCTTTTGGAATTATTTGCTTATTTTATGGTTGTATGCAAATACTGCAAAATGTAGATGATTCTGGAGCTTGTTTAATTGCTGCTGCTTCTATTTTTTTTAAAGTCTTTATTGTGTATTGCTGTTTTTATATTGTTGGTATTTTGTTTAGGTCATATTCCTTTTCATGGACTAGTATTTTTATAAACTGCTTCAAATGTTTTGGTTTTTTTAATAGAGGGTTTTCCAAATAAGTAAATAATACTTTTGTTGTTTTATTTCAAGGGCATACATTCTGAACAATAGCATAGATTGCCTCAGGGCAGAAACCTGCTTTTTAATTTTATTCCCTGAAGCACCATATGCTATTTAAATAGTCTGGAAACTTGCCTTTTTTCTATTAAATAAGAAAATATCACTTGAATGATATAGTTTTGCAACAGCCTTATTTATTGCAATTTCTGTAATGGTGGTTGTGGTTTGTATTGTGTACATGTGTTATCCTTATGGAATTTGTATAAACGTAGGTGGAATAATGTTCTGCCATTTGGAGACAGTATCTAGAATCTATTTTTATTATTATTAAAACACTTCTATCCGCCTTTTCTTGTAGCTCAAAGCAACTTACAATAATAGTTAAAACTTTGTTGGTCTTAAAGATGCCACTGGACACAAACTTTACCTACAACAAAGTCTTGTAAATCACCAATGCTTTAGTACTTGCCAATCATGGAGTTGGAAGATACCTCCAGGGTCTAGTCCAACCCCCTGCACAGTGCAGGAAATTCACAAATATCTCTTCCCAATCCCTAGTGACACCTGCTCTACACCAAGATGGCAAGTTGTCATCATCACCCCTTCCAGGATTTCTGGCAATAGTTACTCAGAAAACCAATGAACTCCTACATCATTCAGAAGGAATTCCAGTAGTCATCTTCTGCCTTTCCTTCTAATATGTTGTTTTGCTGTTGTTATTGTCAAAACATCTTCATTAAGTTGTGTGCTAATTTGTTGTTCACCTACTTAGAGGCATTTGCCTACACATATGAAACGTTAACTTCCATTTCTACGTATTTGAGGAAATACGCCTGCATAGGAAAGCTCGTGCCTTTAATAAACTTTGATTGGTCTTAAAGGTGCCACTGGACTCAAAATTTGTTCAAGTGCTTCAAACCAACACGGCTGCCCACCTGGATCGAGCAAACAGGATAGAGCCTTGTGACGCTTTAAAGACTAACATGATTTTATTCCAAGATAAACTTTTGTGGACTAGAGAGCCCGCTTCTTTGGGCTAAAGCTGGAATTTAAAAAGTCTCTTAAGGCTAAACATTTTAAACACTCTAAGAAATAGTTGCGCACAAACTAGTAAGCTGCTCATTAGTTCCCCCCTTTAATGGGGCGCTGACGACTTCCGCCGAGCCCCTCCCCGCTCGTCTCCGCTGGTCAAAACTCTTCATCAAACAGACATACTAACACCAGGCGGCGCTAAATAAAAAAAATAATGGGGCGTCAGGCTCCGTCGCAGCCCAGTTCTCTGGTATCCCCCCGGAAGATGGAAGTCATTTCCGACCGACGTTAACGCGGGAAGAAGCCAGAACACCACGATCGCCATTTCCGGTCTTCAGTTGAATCGGTCTTCCACTACGCGGAAGGCATTCACCGTAAAATGTCAAAGCCTAGAGCGGCACAGCTCTCGGTCCTCAGGAACATCATCGGCTGCCAACGACGCTTTCAAGGTTTACCAGAACAGTAGCCCGTGTGACCGTCTATATTTAGGGATTCCGGAAACGGAAGTGAAGTTGTGTTTCCGGGCAAGGGGTGGTGGCCTGTCGGCGTGTCTGGGAGAGAGGCAAGAGAACTTCCATTTCTTTTCCGCTGTTTGTGCCTGTTCTCTTCCGACTATGGCGGTACGGGCCAGCTTCGAGAATAACAACGAAATCGGGTGCTTCGCCAAGCTCACCAACGCCTACTGCCTGGTGGCCATCGGGGGCTCTGAGGGCTTCTACAGGTGACTGGGAGACTCAGCTCTGCTCTTTGTATGTTCATGTCGCTGAAGGGTGCTGGCCCATCAGCCACTTGAAGCCAAGAGTTGCTTGCCCAAATCCTGAAGCGGCAGCGGTTTTCGCCTGGGCACCGCAGCCGCTTCCTTCAGTCATTTCAAGGCTGTTGATTTCAAAGGCGAGATCCAGGAAAGTGCCTCTTTTTTTGACAGTTCCTGATAAGAATTTTACTCTTCAGCGCATATTCATTGCCTTGACAAGCTATTTTCACACTCCCCTATAACAGGGGGTGTTTCAGGCCCTTAAATATAAGCGGGGTAGCTGCTCTTTATGGTCAGTTCCACACTAGACCTTTAATCCTGCTTCAGCCTTGTCCCCAAACTGACATTCTCACTTGAATCATGGAATCATAGAAGCCAACTATGATTTTATGATTCTAGTGTAAAAAGTCATTTTGGGGTCAGGGCTGAACCAGGATTAAAGAACTGCAGAACTGGCCTATGTTTTTTAGCTGAACGTAACATTTTTCAACATAACTTAATAAGGAAGCTAAAGAGAAATTTGTTAAGAGGTTCCCTCCCCCTGCCCCAACTTGAATTTTTAGCAAAACCTAGAACTTCCCACTTGGTTATGATGTTAACTAACTTAGCATAGCTAGTAAATGCACTTCCATTTTCCTTTACCTTGCTGTCTGAGGGTTTTTTTAGTGCAATGATATAAATTGACTATGTAGCAATGATCCGTTTAGCGGGCTCTATTTCATGGAAGTTTATACTGGAATATTTTTTTGTTAAGCCTTTTAGCCACAATACTGGTTTTGTTGTAGCAGATTAATACATTTGGAATCAGCAACATATGTGTGCTTTAACAATAAACAGTTTAAAGGAAATATCAAAATGTGTGTTTTACTTAAAAATGCACTATACTATGCAATGAGGTGTGTCTCCTGAAGTCAGTTCCTAGCGATGTAGTTGATGTAATTAATGTGTGTGAACTTCCAAACCAGGTTACTGTGCTGATGCTAATTTTTATGAGGAAGTTGCACAAGCCTGCAGTATATCCACATTATACTAGATAGCATTTGTGTAGCATTCACCGTTAAGTACTTGGAATGCTTCTTGTGTGTGTGTGTGTATAACTCTTGCAAGGACTGCCATGTAAAGTAGGCCAAAATGGTTAATTTCCTGTTACAGGTGGAAGTCTAGCACTGTGGGAAGTTCTAGATGGGTAGCCAAGTTAGCTTGAAGCAGTAGAATAAAAGTGAAATCTATTAGCACCCTGAGTAACTGCACTTTTTGGGGTATAAGGTTTCATGAATCAAAGTTCACTTTTCAGAGAATGTTAGGGCTGCTTGGTAACTTTGTGACTAAGCTTATATAACCATTATGCTTCAGTAGTTTCCCAGTACTCCTTTCCAGTATTCCTTTCTGTTTTTTCTTACAAAAGTCCTGTGCCTTCTGAAATTGATATAAGCTTATGTTTGTCTGGATGATTATGCTCTTGTCCCACTCCTTTTTCTTTAACCACAACCTCTTCTGTTGACTTATTCAAAACACTATTTGTGAATTTGAAATCTGTTCACCAGTTTACTATGCTAATTTAATCTGTTGGCAGAGGCATAGAAACCAACATTGCTAATTTACCACTTTATTCTGTTGTTTTTTTATTTTAGTGTATTTGAAGGGGAGCTTTCTGATACCATTCCTGTAGTCCATGCTTCTATTGCTGGATGTCGGATTATTGGCAGAATGTGTGTAGGTAAGTAAACTCCTCAAACTAATAATTTCCAGAGTCCTTTAAAATAGGTTTCCTAGAGTATGCCTTTAATCTTCCTTACTATCTCATCTCCCATTGTGGTATTTCCTGATTTCTCAAAGGAGGAGGATAAAAAACACTTGTATCTTAAAACAGTTTCTTCCTGATGTAAACAGTTGCACAATGAATGCATCAGATATACATTAATTGTAGAGTTTAATGAGATTTTATTCATAAGCATTTCCTACGGGTTTTACACCATTGGGGTTGGAAGAAAAATCTTTTAAAACTTGTGTTCTGGGCACTAGGTTGTTATATAACTATACTGCATTTATTCCATTCAGTTTTATGTCTGATGGTGGTTATGGGTTGGTCTTATCCTTTTATAGGGGAGGGGAAATAGAGGGTTGCCAATCGCCTTCTTGTTAGATCAGTTTGTTCTTTGAATAAATTTCTGTAATTTATGAACACTGATGGTGATACTCTGTGCTGTAGATTATATGGGTTGAGTGGTAGGGTTGAGCTAGATACACTGTTCAATCCTTCTGGCTCTGTGATTGTATGATTTGTTTTCCCTGGTTTCTTGATAGCATGGGGGTCTATGGAAGGAAGACTTAAAAGCAGGAGTTGAATCCCTTTTATCCTCATCTTAAGAGTAGCCTCTTTCTTTTTCTCTAGGAAACAGGCATGGATTGTTAGTCCCAAACAACACGACAGACCAGGAGCTTCAGCATATCCGAAACAGTCTTCCAGATTCAGTGCGGATACAGCGAGTGGAAGAGCGCCTCTCAGCTCTGGGCAATGTCACCACATGCAATGACTACATAGCACTTGTTCATCCAGACATTGACAGAGTAAAGGACTTGTTTTATTTGATCTCCCCCCCCCCCCCCCAAGAATATGACACTACTTTCGAGTTTCAACAGATAAATGTTGTCCTTGGAGACTTCTGGATCCTACTGGTTTTCAGAATGCTCAGAGGGATGTTGAGAACCCTACTGACAACTCAGTTGAAGCCTTGGATGGGGCCTGGAATTCCAGGCTCCTTGTTTAAGGTTACATCTTAGTATTCTGTGCCTTCTGCTCAAAGGACCTCAATTTCGTGGGTTGTTGAGAGAATAGAAGAGGCTGCAGAGAAATCTAGAACTTTGATGATTAATCAGCACACAACATACAACTCATTTGAGAATCTATGAGGTGGTCATAATAAGGATGAAGAAATCTTTTTTCTCTGCTCTCATTATGTCCATTGAATCTTATCCAGCTCAACATTTTAAACTTCCACAGAGCTTGTTGAGACCTAGGAAAGATTTAACTAATTGGCATAGGATACAAGTTTTGATATACTTGCTAGATTATTTGTGGATAAAATCTTTCTGATTGGATCTGACCTGAATCTCAGTTTATATGTAAGCAAGACAGAGGTGTCAGAAGCGCTGTCTGGTCAAATGTGTATCAGTTAGTTTGGATTGGTTTCCTTGATGGATGTCTGCAGAACTACAGGAGGTATGAGTGCAGCTTCCTGCAAATTGGATCTGTGTCCATGGCTGTTGGCAAGCTTGTTTTGAGAAGACCAGGGTGCGTGCCTCTGGCATTTTGTTTTGCTTTTGGTAGAAATAGTTTTTCTGAATTGTTAGCAGAAGGTGCTATTAAGCCTCTGTAGAAGCTTTCTCTGCTGGTAAATGAGACAGCTGTCAATGAAAAACCTGCATTCTTTGGGGAATGCAATTGGATGGAGCTGTAGCTAAGCAGCTGCAGGTATTCCTGGATGGCACTTCTGCCCTTCATCTGTTTCATTCTGTCTACCAGAGCTACTAATGCCATTTCAGTCCCCAAACCCAGTCTGAAGCCAATCTATATTTGCAAATGGTAGGGAAAATGTGTTGTTGCTGTTCTTGATTGATCTATCAGCAGCATTTGACACAACTGATCATGCTCTCTGATTGCACTGATTAGAATGTCTGGCAGATATATGAAATGTGGCTTTTCAGTGGTTTTAGTTCTTCCTAAGCAAAGTATTCAGTACCAGGGGATTTGGTGTCAGACCCCTGTAGTGTTGACATGGGACACCTCGGGCTTCTGTTCTGTTTTTAGTGTTGGTTAATTTTTAAATAAGACCGCTTGGTGAGACAGTCTGTAGCTTTGAAATGGGATGTCATCAGAATATTGATGTATATATCTTCAGCAGTATATATCCAGCTATATATATATTCAACTAAGCCATGAGATGCTACTATCAGTTCTTGAATGCTTTTTTGAAGGGCAGATTACTTTTAAATATTGAATGGTGCACCTTTGAGGTTGGACTCGAGTCTAGGAGTATCACAGGACTTGGCCTTGAGGTTACAGAAGCAAGTTGGTGTTACTTTTAGGAATGCCTTTTCAGTTACAGCTGGCTTGGGAGTTGCAGTCTTACTTGGCTTTAGCCAATCTGGCCATCTTTATCTTTTATCTTGTAACATAGAGGCTTGACTACTGCAAGATATGAAGACAGCTCAGTCTTCAGTTAGTACATGTAGGACTGGTCACATAGTCAGAAAAATTTAGAACATTTACATGGTTGCCAGTTTTTCCAGGTCCAATCCAATTCAAGGTGCTATTTTTGACTCTCTTAGGCACTCTGTTGCCTAAGATCCACATTCAGAGAGAACAAAAGGAAGCTTCTTGGGCTGCAAGCTGCTTAAATCCAATAGATTCCTTCTCTTCTGTGATTCTATGATCAGAGGTAACTAAAGCTGATAGTGCTTAGTTGAAACTAACGTAGGTGTTTCTAAATTTTGGTCTTCCTTCTGTGTGGTAGGTTTTGCTTATTAAATGGCAAGTTTAAGCAGCAAAAAAGCCCCTATAGTAATGTTTTATTACATGAAGGTTGTTCAAGTGTAATTCAGTTAAAAGCAAAAAATTAAGTAAACATAGTTTCATGCTGTCAACAGATCTAATTTTAAATGTTCCTGATGTTTTTACAGGAAACAGAGGAGATTTTAGCAGATGTACTAAAAGTAGAAGTATTTAGACAGACTGTAGCAGATCAAGTGCTGGTGGGAAGTTATTGTGCATTCAGTAATCAAGGAGGATTGGTGCATCCAAAGACTTCTATTGAAGACCAAGATGAGCTGTCTTCATTGCTACAAGTCCCACTTGTGGTTAGTATTCTTTCCATTCAGATTTCTCAGTTTTCTTATACTGTGAAGGACATGACAAGTTGATTCAAGTATGTTCTGACATTAGGGTTTGTATGAGCAGGCAATACATATCACTCACCACCCATCTGTGTCTTGATGTCAGTCATAATAACCACACTTCAGCTGATTTGTATCAGGAACTTACATTTCTAATTGTCAATTTTCTTAATAAAACTACTTCTTGGTTCTGCTGCCTCATGTATGCCATTGGGAGAATACAACAGCACTAAAACAAAACATTTAAGTATAAAATAAGTAATAAAATTCTATGACATGAGAAAGTAGGAGCAATGGGTAGATATGCACAGCAGAAGGTGGGTTCATAAGGAGTTAATGGTACATGAGACATACAAGGCACATTTGTCAGAGAACGTAGGGCACAGGGATGGTGAGGAGTCTTGCTGTTGTGCTCTGAAGCAGTGGTCTTACCTTGAGCATTAAATGAACGATGGGAGTGTCAAAGGTATGCCATCCAAAGTGTGTTAATTTGCATTATATTTGGCTGTATTGACATGTTTTGGTCTCATTCATTTTCGGTAATGGTATGAGTGAGCTACAGGTAGACTTTCTGGTGGTTATTTCTCCCCCCCCCCTCCTCCCCAATTCAGGTGATAGTGATTCATTTCAGAAGGGTGGGTTGAGAGGAGAAATGAAGCTGACATAAGGCTAGGCAAATGTTCCGTTAGTAGCTTTACTTAAGCAATGAAAACTTTTCTCTCTGATTGTCCTGGAATCCTATGTAGGGAATCTTGACTGTTAGTCTTCTATTTAACTGTTTGGTCACATTTCTTGTCTCTCTTTTTTTTAAATTGAGGTGCTGCAAGTAGAACCCTACCCTAGTCAAATCAGTTTCTTTGCCTTCATACTATCGATTTGGTACGCATGACTTAATTTGATGTGCATTGGCAGGTGGCCTAGTTAGTTTTGTGGACTTAGTGCAACAGTTCTTTATTCAGTTAATGAGTTTAAAGGTTGCTGCAGCTAAATGTGGTTCTGCAGGCCTGATTCAAAGACAATAGTACAGTACAATCCATATGGTAGCCTATAGGATAGCATACTGGGTTGCCAGTCTTTCCTTCCCAGCTGACTAGACCTAAACCTGAAGTCCGTATCTTTTCAGTGGTTAAGTAATGGGAAAAATTGTGCAATGACATTGCATTCAAAAGGGTTATAATCTCATCTGAAGTTAAGATTGGGCTCTATACCCAAGGCATTCCATGATCCCTTGTATGCATTTTTTTAAAATCCCAAGTAGCCTTTGCCGGGCTGCATCCATGCAGAATAGGTGGTGACAGGCTACATAAATTGTTGTCCTTCCAGTCCTTTTGTAGCTTGAAACCCTCTCTGGCTGCTTTTTCATTTACAAGTGGAAAAAGCATGGATGAGACCTGGGAACCCCATATTTCCCCCATACAGGTAAAAATGCAACTTGCAGGGAGGATGATAAACTAATAAAGGTAGAAAGCTTTCAAAGGGGCAGATTCATGGAGGAAATGGTCCATCAGTGCCTACTAGCCATGGTGACTGAAGGGAGCCTCCATATCCAGAGGCAGGACAGGAGGGCCTTGGCCCCTGTGGCCTGTTTGGCTCTTCAGGGCAATTGCTTTGTTTTATGCAGTGGCCATTTGCTGGGCTACATAGGCCAGTGGTCTGATCCAGCAAGTTCTTCCTACATTCTTAAGAAGGACTGGAAGTGAAAAGTTTAAGCAGCTTCCTTCCAACTATCTTTCCCCTAATGTGCTGAAGAATTTCCATGGCTGAAAAATGCCTTACCTTTCCTGGAAGATATGGCTCATCTAGTGTGTTTAAATACTTCATTTGTGTTGTCTTTCCACTCTGAAGTACTGCTGAGTGATTATCACAAACAGTTCCAGGCAGTAGAAATGCTTCACAATATTTTTGTTCCTAAAAATCCAGTAATTCTGAATGACATGCATGTATATTTTAATAGTATGATGCTGACTGTTAGACTTGGAGAACATGTGACAATTTTTCTCTTTTTATGATAAATGCTTCTGGCTGTCTCTTCCTGCTTAGGCTGGAACCGTTAACCGTGGCAGTGAGGTGATTGCTGCTGGAATGGTGGTGAATGACTGGTGTGCCTTTTGTGGGCTGGACACAACTAGCACTGAGTTATCAGTTATTGAGAGTGTCTTCAAACTCAACGAAGCACAGCCAAGTACTATTGCCACTAGTATGAGGGATTCTTTGGTTGACAGGTGGGTAAAAACATCACTTCCAAATCAAGGAAATAACTCAAGAGGGGATAGAGGTTGGACTATTATTTTGCAAAATACATTTTTCCTGCAGCTTCTTGTTTGAAGGTTATCACTTAAAATGTATTAATATATAGCAAGCTTTTCACAGTTTCACAACACTTCTGGTGCTTTACATGTCACTTTCTTGGAAACTGCCTATCTTCTGGAAGTGGTAGCACCATTTTCGTAATTCATAAAGGCAAAACAATTCAGTGTATTCCACCCTCATTTTTATACATCTTTTGTAGAGAAATGCTTAGCTTGAAAATTGCTGTTGATGTAAACAGAATGCTGCTGCCCACTTTTATTTTGGCTCCAGCTATGGCTGATGTTACTGTGTGTGCAAGCAGCTGGTAACCTTTGGTGTTAATTTCAGTTCACTTGACCAACTTTGAGTTTTCAGTTGGACCTTAATTTTTAGAGGACAAAGCTGAAAATAAGGAAGCCTTGTGGAGCCCTTAAGTATTTTTGGCTAACCTTCATTTCTGTTCCCTTTTATAGCTTGACATAATGTGTTCCCTGACCATCGTGGAAGCTCTGAAGGAGTGAAATGCCCGGTTATGATCTTGACAGCTCACTAAATTATATACTGCGTTACTCCTGCAGACCTGGAACAGAGAGGCTGAACAACCCTGCTTCAAAATTGTACATTCTTTTTATAAATTCCCTCTGGCAAACAATACTGAATGAGAAATCTCTTATACCTCTTTTGCTGCTTTTGTTTCTTTTTTTCTGTAAATTATGTTCTGTTGCTTTCAGTTTATTTGTGAGATGATAAATCTTTACAGCTCTTGATAGTGTGCTGAAAAGGCAGCTGTCGGTACTGTAATACATGTAGTAACAGTATAAATAAAAGGACAATCTATCTCCTGTACTTCTCAGCACACAGCCTGAATAGCCATCCTAAGAACGTAAGAGAAGCCATGTTGGATCAGGCCAGTGGTCCATCCAGTCCAACACTCTGTGTCACACAGTGGCCAATATGTGGGTATGTGTGTACACACACACACACATATATATATACTGTAGCTAATAGCCACTGACGGACCTCTGCTCCATATTTTTATCCAATCCCCTCTCAAAGCTGGCTATGTTTGTAGCCACCACCACCTCCTGTGGCAGTGAATGCCACATGTTAATCATCCTTTGGGTGAAGAAGTACTTCCTTTTATCCGTTTTAACCTGACTGCTCAGCAATTTCATTAAATGCCCACAAGTTCTTATATTGTGAGAAAGGGAGAAAAGTACTTCTTTCTCTACTTTCTTCATCCCATGCATAATCTTGTAAACCTCTATCATGTCACCCTGCAGGTGACGTTTCTCCAAGCTAAAGAGCCCCAAGCGTTTTAACCTCAGCCAGGTGTGGCGACGCAATGCCACCGAAGAGGCAAATACCCTTGAGGAGCAGGAGACAGCATGGCGAATGGTGTTAATTTGTTGTTTTGAGACTCTTGACATTTCAGAAACTAAACTACCGTCTTCTGGGAAGTCTCAGGTAGAAAAGGAATAAGAGGAGTGAATTGGTTGGCCAGGTTGAATATGTATGCTGCAAAATAGGCCAAATAATTATTCAGCTTGGAATTGGTAGAGGCAAGGTTGAAGATCTTGCGTGCTAAGTGTCTAATCACGATCAGGAGGAGTAGGATGTCTGGAAGGCTTGGCCTTGGTTGCTGAGTGCACTATGATGGAGTTAGGAGCCGGATGAGAGGCTAAAAACTTGGAGTCAGGGGTGTGTACCTTGTAGAGGGAGTCGAAGCGCTTCGAAGTGGGTGGGATTGAAGCAGGCTTGTCCCAGGCCTCACGCAGCCCCTCCAGGTGCACAGGTAACATAGGGAGGAGTGAACCTGCCGGGAAGTCTGCCTGGACCAGGTCGTGGACGATGTCCGACACCTTGGGTGAGTCGGAGGGAAGAGTGACCTTTAAGGCTTCAGCTATAGTGGTAATGAGGTTTAGGTAAGCCTTCGAACCATCAGATGGAGAGAGACGGACTGGCTGAGTGGAATCCGAAGCAGGAGAGGCAGGAGGATCTTCAGAGTCAGAGAAGGCTGAGCTGTCCCTGTCGGAGTGGGATTCCTCAGTAGGAGGAGAAATCGGAGGCTTGGCAGGTACTGAAATGGACGCACGTCTGTCAGAGGATTTGACCCGCTGAGAGGCAGTTGAAGTTCTAGGCGAAGTGGTAATAGTAGCTGGAGCAACGGAGATGGTGGTGGTGGCAGCGCGAGGCATCTCTGACTCCCGGTACCGAAGGGGCTCGCGGACTCGGAAGGATTCCCGGTGTCGAGAAGGGAAGTACTCCGGATCTCGGATTCGAGAAGAATCACGGAACCGAGGAGAATCTACTTGTCGGATGCGAGGTGTTGATACATCCTGGCTAAGTGAAGCGGATTCGAATTCGTGGTATCGGGAGTGACAGACACCCTCATCCGAGGGGGAGCGTGAGTAGCGGTGGTAGGGCTGGCGCCTAGGGGATGGTGACCTGGAGAAAGATGAATAGTCATATCGACCTCTGACGTAGTAGTCATGATGTTCGTAGTAGGTTGGAGAGCGTGAGCGGGTATCACGATGTCTGCGTAGGGAATGGGATTGGACCTGCTGAGTGGAGACCTGTGTTGCCGATTCTCTGAATAGCGGAGAAACTCCAATGTCTTGGAAGGATCCAGCCCGCAGAGAAGGTCGGAGATTTGTTTGAGTGAAAGTCGGATCCAAAGCACAGGGGTCTGGTTCAAGGATGTCCGAAGGCACCACACTATGAACCGAGGGCGAATGAAATCGAATCGGAATCACCTCGACAGCAACTAGGGAGTGAGGCGTGAGTTGGGGCATCTCAGTGATGACACCAGAGGGCGCCGACAGCTCTGGCGGAAGCACTGGTTGGGTCGGGGCCGATTGAGGAAAAACGGACGCCATCGAAGTTGAAGCTGAGGCCGAAGCCCTTGTGGGGTCGTGAGATTTTTTCGGTGCCGAATCTGGCCGTTCGGTATGATGAGACTTCTTCGAAGTCTTGTGGCTGGTGTCGGAGTGCTTCGATGGTCTCTTGCCGGACTTATGCTTCTTCTGCAACTGAAGAGCAGCCGACGAAGCCAAATTTCCCACTCGCTGTGGGGGAGGCGGCGAATCGGAGGTGGGCATAGCCCGCAGAGACTTTTTGAGCAGGAAACTCTGAAGCCTCGCCGCTCGATTTTTTCACGCCTGCTTGCCGAAGTTGGTGCAATGCGGGCAAGTATCCACGCGATGGGCTTCCCCGAGGCAGAACAGACAGTAGCTGTGACCGTCTGAAGTGGGGATTTTTGCTCCACACCGCCTACACTTTTTAAAAGTGATTTTCCCTTCCATATGCTCTGGACGGGGGAGGGGAGGGAGGGAAAGAAACAGGGAAAGAAAAGCGCAGAAACCGTTTTTTTTTTTTAATTTTATAAGGACGAAAAAGGTAGACGAAACATAGAGAGAAAAAGGGAGAAATACGATACCAGAAGATAAGGAATGGAGGGAAAACGAGCTGAGGAGAGAGGAACGCAGCAAGGTAGGTGTTGTCCAGGCGGCGGAAAGGAAGAAACTGAGTGGGAATGGCACCTCCCGCTCGCTCCAGGCATGCGCAGTTGATGCCTGCTCCCCAGAGCGAGTGGAAAGCACGCCAAAAAGCGCTCTAGGTGAGCTGTTGGAGACTCCAAGGTATGGATTCGTTGCCTGCGGCAAGACCCATGTGTGGGACTGCACAGAGACCACGAAGAAGATCCTGGGGTGACTTTACTGCCCCAGCTCTCCACACTGATCCAAATCTCCCCTCCTCGTCCACTGAACTGCTTCTCCTTTGGGGTTTTCTGCCTGTATGCTCTCCATGCTGATCCAACACCCCCTTCCCCCCCAAGCAGCTGCATTTCTTTTTGAGGTGGTTTCTTCCTGTACACCTTCCTGCTTTTCTACATACCCTACCTTGGGGGAATTGTTCCAGTCTTGGGGACTGCCTGGAATGACTTTACTGGCACTGCCCCAGCTCTCCAGACTGATTCAAACTCTTCCCCCCTCCTGGCTGCTGCTTCTTTTGGGGCGATCTATGCCTGAATGCCTGCCTGCTTTTCTATACACACACTGCCTTGGGAGAATTGTTCCTGTCGCAGGGACCAGTTGTTACTGCCGCAGCTATACATGCTGATTCAGACCCCCCCTCCGCTGAGCTGCTTCTGGTCTTGGGATGCTTTCCAGCCTGCCTGTTTCTGTTTCTGTCAACTTGTCAAGACCCTCACCCGCTTGATCAACTCTTTTGGACTAGTCAGGTGCTTGGTTAGGTCTTCAGCACCATGAGAGGGGGCGGAAAGGGTTGCAGTTCTGGGAATGGGATGTGGACAATTGGTTCCATTCATCAAGACATCCTGGGGGCGGGGGGGTGTACTGTGGTTGAGGGGATATAGGCCCAGAATTCTCCTGCCTAGTGATTTTTGTTGCAAAGCTATCCCCTTTTACCCAAGCTGCTGGCAGGGTGATTCTGGGGGCAGACTGAGTTCCACTTCCAGGGCTACTTGTCTTCTTCCCATGACTCCTTTTGCTACCCATGCCACACTTTCCACTCACATCCATCCCCTTTTGCCCACAACGCGGGCAGAGTGACTGGATTGCAGGGCACACCCTTGCCTACATGTTCCTGTGAACAGAATGGGGATGTGTGTTTGATTCATTGTTCCAGCCAACTGTGATCCATCCTCTCTCCATTTATTTTGCTTTGGGTGTTTGTGGTGTGGCAGTGTGCTAGGGTAGAAGGCCTGACTCGCTCTCCCCCTGTCAAGGTAATTGCCATGACTACATGGCCAGGATTTTCACCAGGGACTTGTCCTGAAGTTTGGGTGGTCTTTCAGTTTCCTTTTCTTTGTCCCATTGAGCGCTGACTTTGAGCCACCTCCACTTGTATTATGACTCCCAACTACTAGCCGCTTTTACCTTTTGCAGGCAGGACAATTACCAGGCCCAGACTTTTTGGCCTAAGCGACTACATCCACAGGTGTGGAGTGCTGTGATGCCATCCTTATCCATAATGGCCTAGACTCCTCAAGGCAGCACATCAACACACGTAGCTTGCTTTGGCATTTGGTGGCCATGTGCCTTAGAACATAAGAGAAGCCATGTTGGATCAGGCCAATGGCCCGTCCAGTTTAACACTCTGTGTCACACAGAGGCCAATATATGTGTGTGTGTATACACACAGAGATACATACATACACACACACACTGTGGCTAATAGCCACTGATGGACCTCTGCTCCATATTTTTATCTAATCCCCTCTCAAAGCTGGCTATGCTTGTAGCCGCCACCACCTCCCGTGGCAGTGAATTCCACGTTAATCACCCTTTGGGTGAAGAAGTACTTCCTTTTATCCATTTTAACCTGACTGCTCAGCAATTTCATTGAATGCCCACAAGTTCTTGTATTGTGAGAAAGGCAGAAAAGTACTTTTTTCTCCATCCCATGCATAATCTTGTAAGCCTCTATCATGTCACCCCGCAGGCAACGTTTCTCCAAACTAAAGAGCCCCAAGCGTTTTAACCATTCTTCATAGGGAAAGTGTTCCAAACCTTTAATCATTCTAGTTGCCCTTTTCTGCACTTTTTCCAATGCCTTTTTGAGGGGCGGTGACCAGAATTGTACACAGTATTCCAAATGAGACCGCACCATCGATTTATACAGGGGCACTATGATACTGGCTGATTTGTTTTCAGTTCCCTTCCTAATAATTCCCAGCATGGCATTGGCCTTTTTTATTGCAATCGCACAGTCTTGACATTTTCAGTGAGTTATCTACCACGACCCCAAGATCTCTCTCTTGATCAGTCCCTGCCAGTTCACAACCTATCAACTTGAATTGTAGCTGGGATTTTTGGCCCCAACATGCATTACTTTGCACTTGGCCACATTGAACCGCATCTGCCACGACGCCCACTCATCCAGCCTCAACAGATCCCTTTGGAGTGCCTCACAATCCTCTCTGGTTCTTACCACATGAACAATTTAGTGTCATCTGCAAACTTGGCCACTTCACTGCTTACTCCCAACTCCAGAACATTAATGAACAAGTTAAAGAGCATGGGACCCAGTACTGAGCCCTGCGGCACCCCACCGCTTACCGTCCTCCACTGCGAAGACTGCCCATTTATACTCACTCTCTGCTTCCTATTAGTTAGCCAGTTTTTGATCCACAAGAGGACCTGTCCTTTTACTCCATGACTCTCGAGCTTACTAAGGAGCCTTTGATGAGGAACTTTATCAAAAGCTTTCTGGAAGTCAAGGTAAACAACATCTATCGGGTCTCCTCTGTCCACATGTTTGTTCACCCCCTCAAAGAACCGTAACAGGTTAGTGAGGCAAGATCTTCCCTTACAAGATCTTGCCTTGTTCAGCACTGAATCCTTTTTCCCTGGGCCCCGGCTAGCCCTTGTCACACTCACTACTGGCATGGTGACTGCAGCCATCCCTTCACTCACACTCGGTCATGAAAGTGCTGCTTCCTGGGCAGGGGCAAGGGCCTTGTTTTGGAGCTGGATAGGAGCAATCTCTTTGGACATTGTAGGGGGGCTCCAGATCCAATGTTGCCTTCACTTGCTCCGCTGTTGAGGTGACTGCAGGTTGGCCAATCATTTCCCCTACACCTTGTTCACGTTTAGGGCTTGGCAGGTCTTCCACATCATTGCTTTCATCATCCCAGGGCTCAAGGTGTCTCCTTTCATTCACTCTGCTGTCAAGATGGTGGGCTGCATGCCTGGGCATGGCTAAAAGGGCCTTGTTTAGGAGTTCTTCCTTCTTTCCCTATCCCCTTCTCATGTTCCAGGCTACAGGGGCCTTCCCATTGGTTGGATGGCGCTGCTCCATAGTCATCCTCTTTCAGTCTTACCATTGGCAAGGTGGCCATAGTGCAGGGTGAATCCAGTTTCAAGGGGCACTGTTCAGTGTCAGTTCCACATCTGATGGACTGCTTCCTTCTTTTGCTGGCTGGTGGATGAAAGACGGGGGAGAGGACATTTTGCATCCAGCACTCTCCAGGTCTCCCTTTCAAGCAGTTTCATAGTGCCTTTCTCCTCCACCCCTCCCCGCTTACAGGTGATTGCAGGTTAACCAATGTTTTTTTGGTGTTGGTGCAGGTGAGGTTTTCCTCATCATTGTTCTGTGGCTCAATAGCCATCCCTTTCCCACTCTCTGATTTCAAGGGTGACATGGAGGAGCCATGGGCCTTGTTTGGGAGGTTCTTCCTTCCCCTTGTGGGGCTCCAGGTCTCTCGAGGGTCTTTGCTAGATGGCTCCCTCTCACTCGCACTGCTGGCAAGGACACTTGGTGTAGGGCTGGCCAATTTTCCAAGGGAGTAGTAGTCAGGTCCTCATTCTTACCTGTCAGTGTGTCTTTTCCTAGCTTTGTTCTAAAGTATGATAAAGAAATGATAAAAGGAGCAGCAATAGCTTTAAGCAACAATTCCCTTAGTGGCTGTGTAAGGCCCACTATGTACCTTTGCAAAGGCAGCAACTGGCAGGAGGTGCCCCTCATCATCTGTCACCCCCAATACCCTCTGTGTATGAATACTTGTCCTGAGTGGCCTAGAAGTAGATCAGAATTTGGCCTTGAAAGGTACACTAAAACCAAGATGGAGTAAAGCCAAACAAAATAGTTCCTGGCCACAAAGATCAAGCTTGTGTTTGACCTGGTGAAATCAACTCCCTACAGAGGTTTGTGTCCTCCCGGATTTGTTATCATTCTGGAGGGGCTGTAAGACGGAGCTGTTCCACCAGGCCTATGGCTGAGGCAGACGAAGAAGAAGAAGAAGATACTGGATTTATATCCCGCCCTCCACTCCGAAGAGTCTCAGAGCGGCTCACAATCTCCTTTACCTTCCTCCCCCACAACAGACACCCTGTGAGGTGGGTGGGGCTGAGAGGGGTCTCACAGCAGCTGCCCTTTCAAGGACAACCTCTGCCAGGGCTATGGCTGACCCAAGGCCATGCTAGCAGGTGCAAGTGGAGGAGTGGGGAATCAAACCCGGTTCTCCCAGATAAGAGTCCGCGCACTTAACCACTACACCAAACTGGCTCTCGGCGGACATCCTTACCATCTAAACCGGCCCCCCTGCACTGATTGCACTGATGTGTCCACACCATCCATGCTGCCTTGATGTCAGCGGTGGCTTAATTGCTTTAATTTTAAATTGTTTTAACTTTTAATTGTTTTAAACTTTTGATTGTTATGTTGGAAGCCGCTCTGAGCCCACTATGGGAAAGGGCGGCCTATAAATCTGCGGAAATAAATATTTTGGAAGTGAACCTAGGGCAGTTAGACTAATAGTTCCCCCTCCCTATCCAAAACAAGGAGATATTTCTTTTTATAAAAGAATGGATCCCACAAGAAAGAATTCTCTAATGCAAAATCCTAGCACCTGGTTCCTCCCTTCCTTATCAAATCACCTTAATGCATGGCCTATTCATGCAGTCAAGTAGACTTTTCTCCCAGTCAACCAAGGATCATCAGCAAACATTAGCATTCTTACATTTTTGGCAACATTGCAGCAAAAGACATTAACAGTTTCTGTATACACCAGGAAACCCATTCACTTACACAGATGCAAATATGACAATGTCTCTGTTTCTTCTTGGGAATGTGGTTCAGCATTCCCCCAGCATATTGTTCCATTTCCAGGTAATCCCATCAGTATCAAGGGGCAAACAAATCACTATGCCCTAAGGTAGCATTTTGCCCTATATCTGGGCAAGCATTCCTCCACTGTAGTGTATCTTGTCTTGGACGTCTAGTGACAACTCATTCTCTAATCCAGTTGGGTCCTTCTGTGAGATGCTGGTTGGTTTCAGTCTTCCTCCACGGATTGCTGCTCTCCTGGACAGGTAGTTTTCAATCCCCTGCTATATTCCCTCTCATTCCTGCATTCATCTTCTGTATGTGTGTTATTTTTGATTCCATTTTCCTTCTTTCAATAAAACAACCTTTCTTGGTTAAGCAACAGACTGAGAATCTCACTAGTTACCTCCCTCTTGCAACTTGCTGCCTCCTGGCTAATTTCCCCAAACAAAAACAGGAGATAGTGGCCCTTTTGGGCAACCAATAGCATTTGGGGTAACAGCTGTTGCTAGGCAACTATAGTATTCCAAGCTGCATTTTTAACTTATTTGAATAAAAAAGGAGGGAACAGGATCCTCCTTAAAACAGAGAAGCAGATGAAGGTAAGTTAGCTGTTGGGTGGGAAAGGGAGACACGGGTAAGGAGAGGCTATGAGGGCTTTCAGGAAAGGGAAAGAGGAAATAGTGGGGTGGGGGGGATGAGATGCCTTCCAGAAGTCATTGCAGATTCCCACTTGTCTTGTATAAACTAAACTTCAGTCTTCAGCCAAAGAACATAGTACAAATATGGTAAAACATGGCAAAAGCAGAACACATGATGAGGGAAGGGAGTTGTGGCATAGGGGTAATGCACAGTTTCTTTAAATGAAACCAAGTCCTTGGGGCCAGATGAACTACATCCAAGGGTACTAAAAGAACTCACTGATGTAATTTCTGAGCCTCTGGCCATTCTTTTTGAGGATTCTTGGAGAACAGGTGAAGTGCTGGAAGACTGAAGGTGGGTGATTATTGTCCCCATCTTCAAGAAGGAGGAAAAGGAAGATCCAGGTAACTACCAATCCATTAGCTTCATGTCTATACCTCAAAATTTTTAAGAACAAAGCATCAAAAAGTCAGTCCTTCAGCATTAAAAATAATAATAATAAATTTTATTTATACCCCGCTGAGGCAGGCTCAGGGCGGCTTACAAGACATGGTGAAAAGGGCTGTGATTACTAAGACCAGCATGGGTTTCTCAAAAACAAGTCATGTCAGACTAACCTCTTTTTTTGAGAAAGTGACTACCTTGCTGGATCAGGGGAATGCTGTAGACATTGTTTATCTTGATTTCAGTAAGTGTTTTGATAAGATTCCACGTAATATTCTTGTTGACAAGTTGGTAAAATGTGGTTTGGATCCTACTACTGTTAGGGGGATCTGTAACTGGCTGACATCACATCCAAAAAGTGCTTGAGAATGGTTCCTCATCAGAGGAGTGACAAGTGGAGTGCTTCAAGGATCTGTCCTGGGACCAGTTTTATTTAATATCTTTATAAATTATATGGATGAAGGAATAGAGGGAATGCTTATTAAATTTGCAGATGATACTAAGGGAGGGATAGCAAATACAGTAGAAGACAGGCTACAGGATGATCTTGACAGGCTGAAAAACTGGGCTAAAACAAAAGGAATTTTAACGGAAAAATGTAAGTTTTGAATTTAGGTAGGAGAAATCAAATGCGTAAGTATAGGATGGGGAAGACTCATCTTGGCAGTAGTTTATGCAAAAAGGATCTAGGAGTCTTAGTGGACCATACACTGAACATGAGTCAGCAGTGTGATGCAGTAAAGCGATATCTAGCTGCCAGAATACATCTATTGGAAATAGCACCTAATTTATTGTAGTTTTAAATTTTTATGTAACTGTTTTTAAATGTATTTATTAACTGTATTTTAAAATTGTTTTATACAAATCATGGTGTAGACCATGTCCTGTCAGCCGCCCTGAGCCTGCTTCGGCGGGGAGGGCAGGATACAAATAACATTTATTATTATGCAGTAGCTAAAAAGACAAATGCAATTTTGGATTGTATCAACATAAGTATAGTGTCCAGATCAAGCAAAGTGATGGTATTGCTTTACTGTGTTCTTGTTAGACCTTACCTAGATTATTATGTTCAGATTTGGGTACCATAATTTAAGAAAAATATAGACAAGCTGGAATGCATCCAAAGGAGGGCAACAAAGATGGTGAGGGGTCTGGAGACCAAGTGCTATGAGGAAGGTTGAAGGTGCTTGGTATGTTTAGCCTGGAGAGGGGACAACAGTGATGATACAATAACCATCTTCAAGTAGGGCTGTCATATAGAGGATGGTGCGGAGTTTTCTTTTGCCCCAGAAGGGCAGACCAGAACCAAGGGGTTGAAATTAAATCGAAAGAGTTTTATTTATTTATCTTTGTATTTATATCCCACCCTCCCTACAAGCATGCTCAAGGCTAAACATCCTGACAGAGCAGTTCCTCAGTGGAACAGGCTTCCTTGGGAAGTGGTGGGCTCTCCTCCTTTGGAGGTTTTAAACAGAGGCTAGATGACCATCTGACAGCAATGCTGATTCTGTGACCTTAGGCAGATCATGAGAAAGAAGGGTTCCATCAGTGCTTAGTTCTCGTGGCCCTTTCTTGCATGTCTAGGGAAATGCTGTTCACCACTTTGGGGTCAGGCAGCATTTTTTCTTCAAGCCAATTTGGACAGGGATCCTAGAGGCTTTTTGCCATCTTCTGGGCATGGAGCAGGGGTCACTGAGGGAGGGGGAGGTATTTGTGAATTTCTTGCATTGTGCAGGGAGTTGGACTAGATGATGCTGGCAATTCCTTCCAACTATATGATTATAAATGGAAAGTTTCTACTAATTCCTCTACTGTATCCTGAAACTGAGGCAGAGCTAGGTATTATGTGGGAAATCCAAGCACCCTATTTCCTTCATAACAATACAGAGAATGGGACCACTTTCAGGAGAAAACTGGCAGTGTGGTGCTTAAACCTTTCCATTTGCACTTTCACTTGCACCTGCTGGAATGGCCTTGGGTTAGCCATAGCTATCACAGGAGTTGTCCTTGAAAGGGCAGCTGCTGTGAGAGCCCTCTCAGCCCCACCTACCTCACAGGATGTCTGGTGTGGGGGGGGGAGGGGAAGATATAGGAGACTGTAAGCTGCTCTGAGTCTCTGATTCAGAGAGAATGGTGGAGTATAAATCTGCAGTCGTCGTCTTTTTCCTCCTCCTGGCTAATTTCATTCCTGTTCAAATGTCACCATCACATCAATTATTTTAAACTTTTTTTCAGCAGTCTGGCCCCAGGGACAAAATGAGCCCACCATGAAAAATGTACAATGGAGGATGGAATTTGCAAAGGAGAATAAGCCAGCATGTGCTCAGTCATACTGTCCCACATACACAACTGATCCTCCTCTGCAAATGGCTCCCATCCTTGCTTTCCCAGTATCTTACCAAATTCTGGATGAGGGTTTGAGTGAACTTGCTGAAGAAGAAGGGAACATATTGGATTGATATCCCACCCTTTGCTACCTGAAGAAGTCTCAGACCTGCTTACAATCTCCTTTCCCTTCCCCTCTCCACAACAGACACCCTATGAGGTAGGTGAACCTGAGAGAGTTCTAACAGAAATTGATCTTGAGAGGAACAGCTCTGCGAGAACTTGTGACTAATTTAAGGTCATATCAACAGGTGCACATGGAGGGGAGGGAAATCAAACCCAGGTGTCCCAGATAAGAGTCCACACCCCTAACCACTACACCAAACTGGCTCAACCACTACACCAAACAACTGCAGAATCTTCCCAGCGTGATTTAAGGACACAAGGACATGCACATCATGACATTCACAAAACCATTTTGCACATTCTCCCAGGGGAAGCTATGGAATTAAAAATTATGTACCAACTTGTTTGTCTCTAAATCCTTTCCCTTACTGAAGGACCTGTAGAACAGCAGCAAGTACAACAACTGTAAAAGAAGCATAAAAGAAGAGGGTATCTGGCCAGTAAGAATGACAGATGAGTCTGGAAAGAAACTACCAGTTTTTGTAATCCTTGGAGATACTTGGAAATATCTTGAAAACCTGGTTGAACAGTTACTCCGCATTACAACAGGCAAGTGTCATCTACTGCAATTTTCTAAAAAGCAAATGTACATTATTTTGTGCTGTATTCACTTTATGGTATATATGAATCACTGGAATACTGATTTTCTAAAATATTGATATATACCTTCCACATTTTGGGATATTTTTCTTTCCAAACAGATTCTTAGATTTGACCTGCAGTTTACTGTCCAATTAGATTCTTGGATGCAATAAGAAAGTTACTTTTCATTAATGCCAAACTAAATTTCCAAACTATAAGTTCAGGATAACTTCAAACACAAGCTTCTTGACTTGTTCCTGCTCTCCCTGGCATTAGAAATTTCATATCCTCCAACCAAACCTTTCATTACATCCTTGGTGAAAAACATCTGTAGTCTTAATTCACATGCCACTTACTTCCCTAGATATTAAGGGATGAAAATATCACAGAATGTATAGTTAATCATATAATGGTAACAATTTATTGTTGCCAACTTAAAGTAGTGGTAATATGACATTTAAATACTCATTACATGACAGGTTCTTAAAAAACAAGAGCATTGAGGGCTGCATTCACATCACTCATGGCTGAACCCAATTGCTTAGTCTTGCAGACTATATTTGAATTAAGAAATTTCTGCTCCTAGTGCTGTTATGGGTTGATCTGGCTTTAGAGCTGTTTGAAGTTGTGGTCTACACAGAATTACCTCCTAAGAGCTCTTTATATGTATGTATCTGCTCTGGCAGAGTGGGAGAATCAATTGATTACCATGAATGTACAAAACATCTGACCAGCAGGTATTGGAAAAACAGTATCCAGGTAATTGCCTGGTTCCTGTAATAAATTAAAATATTTCAGAATGACTCAGCCTCAGAATGTCTTCTTTAGAAGGTACTGAAGTGTTACCTTTGCATCTCACAGAATTAATTACCTTTTTTATGAGACAAGTGTAGAAAAAACAGGACTGTTGAGATGTGGTTGGCTACACTGGCAAATGCTGGGTTTAAAAGAGGGCACTGAAGAAGATTGCTTGGGTGAGTTGAAAAAAGGTTGAAGCAAACTCCTCTTGAGGTCTCCGACACTCACTGAGTGGGTCAGTGAAAAATGTCACACCGAGACACACACGGCACTGAGGCAGTCTGAAGGAAAGCGGCTCCACCGTGCAAGGCCACCTGGGTATATTTGATTTTTGTCCTCTGTTCTCTCAGTCCCAGAATTCTGTCTGACTCATACAAGCCTCTTCAAGAGTTTTTTCATTTGTGTGTGTGTTTGGCAGGCTATCCTTTCATTCCCCTTTTTACTGTCTGAAGCCTGTCATCATCACATAAGTCTGAATGAACTCCTAAGCCTGTCATACCCATTCTTGGACAGGTCGTCTGTAGTAGGTCACAGTTTGTTGGACCTCTTTGTTCTTGAATTGGAAGATTGTGTATACCAGGACAAGGATACACAGAGATAAAATGCAGGGGATCACAACTGCAATTGCATTGACAGTGCTAGGCACATCGTTGATAGTCACCATGATATCCACATCATCATGAGAGAGGCGTCTGTCTTTGCTCCGTTCAACTTCCTTTTGGTTGCAACCCATCCAGTCCTTGAGGATTGACCTGGGGTATCCTGGTTCCACTGTCAGCCTCTGGTTATCGAACTTCCAGTACTCCTTACCTTTATAAAAGTAGGTATAAACTGGAAGAGAAAGCAGATATTACTCCATGCTGTACCATTCATAGTTTACAAAGACAGGCATTCTTAGAACAGTTGCTTAGTTAGCACTGATGGCCACACTGGAAACAGGTTCAGTAAGTTGGCTGGCAGAAAAGGAGACATCTTCCCATGCATAGGAAATTATGCTTTGTTCCCCTGCCTGCATAAATATCAGTCTGGAGAATTGGGATAAAAAACAATGAATGGTTGTAAGAAAAAAATTGCAGTTGGAACCCATCAATAATCTATTAGGACAAATGCTGTACACAACGAAACACATAGGCTCCATTTCGTGTTACCAGGAATTTGTCCCAAATTATATTTGGGGGGCAGGGTATTAGCTTTTGAGAGTCAAAGCTCCCTTTGTAATTCCAGAAGTGTCTGCTGTAGATCACACAGGTGAGAATCTCTGTCACAGCGGTTGGAACAGATGCGGCTACAGCACAGAACTGGGATTACAATACCTACCTGACGTAGTAAAGAAACAGAACAACAAAGCCAGAATTATACCAACAGTTAATCTCCTACAAGACAGGCCCAGATGAAAAAACAACAGAACACCACTGGTGGTCACATAACAGCTCTGATCTGAAACCAGTTTAATGCATCACTTGCAACTTATGCTGGACAATTATACCCCTCTCTCACAGGCACCGGGACGTAAATATTTTCTTGCCCACAGACAGCCTCCTAACCTTAAACAACTTTTCACTCATAATAATGCCTGCAAGGAACCAAGATGCCAACTCTGTCCCCATATTCATTTAGACAGCACAATAACAAGGCCTAACAACACCAGCCGTACCATCTCAGGTTTACCCACTTACTCATCTTCCAACATTATATATACTATAAAGTGTCAACAATGCCCTTCCACTCTACATCAGACAAACTGGTCAGTCCCTACACAAAAGAATAAATGGACATAGATCTTATATAAAAAACCACAACATTCAAAAACCAGTGGGAGAACATTCCATTGCTAACCTAAGGTCATCAAGAAGAAGCCCCTACTCCTATAATCTCCAACCATTCTCTTCAGACCAGCTTTAACTCTGACAATTTGGTTTCTAATTCTACACCATCCAGCTTTCCATCTACCAATGGGTGTATATATCAAGATTTTCAAAAACTACACGACCAAATTACAGAGCTGGACTGACTGTCCCAAAAGTCTTCAACTAGAGATCTTCACCTCTTATCTTGGAATATTGCTGGCTAGCTGAATAAATCATGTGACCCCGACTTTATCGATTTCCTTACCCATTATGATTGTATTCTACTTTAAGAAACTTGGTCAGAATTAGAAATCAATATCCCTGGATTTCTTCCATTCAACCTTGCTGCTCATAGAAATGCTTCCAGGGGCAGATTTTAAACTGGATTAACAATTATGATTGAAGCAAATATATGCTCCGACATAACTTTACTTGACTCTTCCCCTCCCCTAGGACAGACTCTGTTAATTCACTTAACTAATTCTATGCTGATTCTGGTAAATGTTTAGCTTCCTCCACCCGAGGATGATTTAATGCTTTTGAGCAACTGGAACAAACTATCTGATTTTAAACATTTCCATTGTACCCCACTCCTTATAATGGGTGATATAAATGAACGGATAGGACCAAGTAACCAAAATCTTATTTCCCCTTTAGGCTTTGAATGATTTGACCAATTACCCCTACCCCTTGCCGACATACGAATCTCTAAAGATACATTATATAATAAGGCAGGTTTACAACTTATGGAATTTTGTATTACTTATGATCTTAATATCCTAAATGGGTCACCCAGTTTCCCAAATGCAAATGAATTTACCTACTCCTCAACAAGAGGTAGTAGTGTTATCGATTATTGCCTTTGTTCCTCAGATCTATGCCCACTAGTTAGCTCTTTCTCCATCAGAATCCGCACTGAGAGTGACCATCTGCCCCTCCTGCTGATACTTCATGGCAACTCTCTTATAACTCATATGCCAGTATCTATATCCCTGATAGTGTTTCCCACGGCTCTGTTAAAAGAATCAAATGGACTACCCAAACTGACAAAGAGTTACTCTGCTTATTTCAATCAGACAGAATGTTGGAGTTTAGAACAATTATTGCTAAAACCTGTTCTATGGAGGAGGCCAATTTAGCCTATGCTCAGATAATTGCTTCCTGTAATTCTGTAGCCGAACCAATTTGTTCTCCTAATCCCACCTGTAATCAATGGTTTGACTCAGAATGCAGGATTATGAAAAAACTTCTCAGGGACTCATTTAGAACTTTTAGGCAAGACAATAATTCCTGAAACCTAAAAATTTACTCTGCACACAAGGAGATATATCATAGCCTTATCACCAGGGGGAAAAAGTTTTATAAACAAAAATGGGACCATTTGCTGAATACAATTAAAACCAAAGACTGTAAACTATTCTGGCAAACGGTCTCTGGTTACTTGAAAAATAATTCAGCCCCAGCTGTGATTACATCTACTCCACAAAAATGGGTTGATTATTATTTTGAAATATTTAATGACCAAGATATTTCAATAGAGTGCAGAGAAGAATTTACCTTTTCAACCAATCCAGAATGGCCTCCTGTGAGTCCTGAGGAAATAATTTATCTAATCTCTGAATTGAAGACTGGCAAGGCCCCTGGTTTAGGTGGGATTCCAGCTGAACTCTTTAAGGAGTATGTGGACTGGTGGGCCATTCCACTGGCAAACCTATTTACTCTTATCAATCAGAACAGAAACATCCCTGAGTTCTGCTTAAGATCATTAATATGCTCAATATATAAAAAAGGTAATTCAGCTTCCCCTGGAAACTATCGCCCAATCAGCCTACTCTCCATCTCATGTAAGCTGTATTCTAAACATCTTGAACATCACCTATTAAATTGGTTAACTAAAGAAAAGATCATTGGCCGGAACAAATTGGTTTCCTCAAAGGGAAATCTACAATTGATAATTGCTCCACCCTTGCCTTCTTGGCAAATAAATATATGAAGCCTAAAAGAGGGAAATTGTATACAGCCTTCATCGATTTAAAGGACACTTTCGACTCAGTCACCAGAGATCTGCTATGGGAAAAATTTATAACTCTGGGGATGGAACCACACCTACTTTTCTTAATCAAGGAACTACATGATGCTACCTCAGATGTTATTAAAGTATCCCCTGAAGGTCAACTCTCTTCCAGTTTCCCAATTACTAAGGGAGTAAAACAGGGCTGTGTTCTTGCCCCTTATCTCTTTAATCTGTTTCTGAATGATTTGAACCAACATATGTCCATTGTGAATGGCCACCCACCTTACTGCTATACACTGACGACACTGTTATACTTTCACAGACCAGAATTGGCCTCCAAAAATACTTGAAAGCCTTTCATCAATACTGTAGATTGAATCGACTGGTAATTAATTATGAAAAATCAAAAATCCTGTTTTTTTCAAAGAGCTGGCACCTATGTAAATGGTGCACTGGTACAGAAGAAATTGAACAAGTGAAGGCTTACAAGTATTTGGGAATTACCTTTAACTACAATCTTAGATGGCCAACGCATCGTAATAGAGCTGTAAGTCTAGTAAAATGTTCTCTGGCACAAATTAAAAAGTTCTATTTCCAGTTCGTTCCAGCAACTCTGAAAATTTACAGTGCTAAAATCTTCCCTCAGTTGCTATATGGAATACCTTTGTGGATTGGAGCCTTTAGTCCCTGCATGGAGAATGTGCAATCATCATTCTGCCATCAGATTTTAGGTGCTCCCAAATGTGTCCCCTACTCATCCACTTGTGCAGAGCTAGGTTTACACCTTCTAGAAACCAGAGCCTGGATTATGGCTTTTAGGTTCTAGTTAAAAATTCATTTCAGAACGGATTCAGAAAGTTTATTACACCACCTGATGAAAGACAGGCATAGCATTACTTAGCTCTCTACATTTACCCACAAACTACAAAAACTTGGTATTAAGGTGGATACTCTTTTCTTATGTGACAAATTATATATCTTAAGAACAATCCAACTAAGGCTTATGGATGACGAATACCAAAAAGTGTTCCCCTCATATTCCCCTGTTTGCTCTGCAGCCAATCTAGGTATACCCCAAAGACATGGGATGATACCCCATTATTTTTTTTACTTTAGACTCCCCATTCCATTGTCGGACTTTTACTTTGGCGCGTTTAAATGCCTTCCCATCAACAGTTCTCTATGGTAGGTTGACAGATACCTCTCCAAAATAGATTATGCCCATGTGAATTAGGAGTCCTTGATTCTATATCCCATATTATTTTAGAATGTCCTCTCCTGGCCTCACAACGTAGACAATTTTTAGCTGAATATCTCTAACACAATGTATTTACTAAAAGGAAAATTCTATCCTACCTTTCAGAAGATGTTAATCCCCATATTACTACTGGTGTTGCGAACTTCTTAGTAGAAGCCTATAAAATTAAATCTAGGCATACTACTGTATTTTAATTGCCGGGTGTCT
This sequence comes from Heteronotia binoei, assembly GCF_032191835.1. Taxonomy (NCBI): domain Eukaryota; kingdom Metazoa; phylum Chordata; class Lepidosauria; order Squamata; family Gekkonidae; genus Heteronotia; species Heteronotia binoei. Next base: position 57,732,160 of record NC_083224.1, read on the forward strand.
ACTTTTAATTAGTATTATTGGCTGCTATTTTAATTGATTGTTTATGTATTGTTCTTACTATATTTCAGGACTTTGTATCTACTTTTGATTGTGAATCATTATTGCTCTTATGCCAATAAAGGTCTGAACTATGGGGGTGGCAGTCCTCAAACAGAGAATCCTCAAGAGGTGATTGCACCATGAGATTGTTGAACCTGAATTTATTTAGAAATTCAGAACAATGAACCCCTCCCAGGGTTGAATAGCGACATAGGATTCTTATCTCACTATGGATGCTAATTATATGCCTCCTAGCATTTAATCAAACTAATTCCATTTAATCATACTAATTACCTGATTTAATCAAACTAATTACATTTTGCATTGTACCTCAACATCCTGAATCCTTTCTTTGCTACACCCCTACCATCTCTAGACTTGGGATATAAGTACTTGTGGATCTCCATTCCTACTTGTATCTGATGAAGACAGCTTTTACTCTCAAGAGCTGATACCCAAAAAAAATCTTCTTGTCCTACTGCAGACCAACACAGCTATTCTCTGAAATTGTAACTATATACATCTGCACAGGTGTGGATATTCAGGCAATCCAAATGCAAAGCTAAAAAAACCAAAAACCACCAGGGACGTGGATACATTCAATGCAATTAAGCAGATATGTAACATGGTTAATACTCACAGCCTTCTTTGCTAACAAATGCTCCTTGTGGGGCTTGTGGGATCCCTTTCCATACAGTAATGGGTTTGGGATAGCCCGGATCTGTTGCTCTCTTGTCCTCATTATACCTCCAGTATCGGTCTCCTTTGAAGAAGTAGGTTTTGCCGACAGGTTCCCATCTCAAAGCTGTGTCAATCCCTTCACGAGGAAGGCAGTTGCCCAGCTCCACTAGGCTGTGTGGGTATCCTGGCTCTGCTGTCACCTCTTTAAAAACCCAGTACTTGTCTCCTAGGCAAGAGAGGGGGAAAGGTATATCTAACAAGAACTGATTCAAAGGTGGTTCACAGACCTTAGTGATGTTCCCCCCCCCACTCCGCAACTTGTTGACAGTGAATCCGTGAGCCCCTACAACAATACGAGTCTAAAAGAAAACTTCAGGAGATCCAGTCTCATAATGTATCGTTTGACCCTCACCAGGAGAGGAATGAATTCTCCCCTGTGATCTTGCTATTTGCAACTCTGTTACCAAAAAACCTTTAAAGAGTGGGGCAAGTTAACCCATAAAAAAACCCTCTCATGGCAAACTGAAGGTTTTTGGGCACTGCTTGATGCCAGAGAGCAAGCCAACAGCCCCAAGAAGCTGCTTAATAAAAGCAAAACACCTTTCTATTTCTAGTTAAATTACTAATTATCAAGTTTGAATTCTTGAGGTTCAAAAAGATGTTCAATTACAAAAAAGATACAGAACTCAATAAAGCAATCACCCAGTTTTGAAATCTGAATGAAAACCAACACAGAAATATTGTCAACTTGTGAAGATGAAATTATAACATTACACATAAGTATGAATTTCTTTATGAAGTTTTAAATTTAATTTTGTAATGATTATCCCATGTATATCATTTATCATAGACCAGAAAATGAAATAGGCAACAAACAGAAAAACTTTCTTTTTATTCTTATGACCAAATAAAAAGATCATAATAACCAACTTTGCTGCTCAGTCAATGCACATTACAGCAGAATTATGTATACAAAATTAATATAAAAATGTTTACCCTTAAAGAACACAAATTTTCCATCAGATCTTTCATAGGCAGCATCAATCTTTGCAGGCAACCCTTTCCAGAACTGTTCAATCTGCATGGGGTAACCTTCTTGTACACGATTATTACGGAGACGCCAAAACCAGCGATCCTAGGGGGGGAAAAAGGATTTCCTAAGACCATTCATCTGACTCCAGAACAAATGATACAAAGAAAAAACCAAGATCTACAGTTACCTTTTAAAAACCTCAGTTTTCCAATTATTAGTCTGAGACTCAAAGAGCCTCTGTTCCCTTCATAATACAATTACTTTGAAATCTGTTCCTTTGCCATATTGATTTTCTAAAACTAAAATTGTTTGAAGCAGCTCTTCTGTGCTCTTCTACACACCATGCTATCCCTCCCTCATTCCTGTCATACCTATTTCACATTATACTTCAAAAGCCATTTCTTCCTTCTTGCCATTTTTATTCTTTTTTTTAATTGCTCCTCTACATTATCCTGAATCATATGAATATAACAGAAGCCATATTGGATCAGGCCAATGGCCTTTCCAGTCTGTGTCCGACAGTGGCCAAAATCCAGGTGTCTTCATGAGGGCCACCAGTGGGGCCAGAACTCCAAAAGCCCTCCCACTGTTGCTCCTCAAGCACCAAGAATACAGAGTATCACTGCCCCAAACATCTGTACCTCACCTATATTTCACCTGTACCTTGGGCTAATAGCCACTCATGGATCTCTGCTCCATATCTTTATCTAGTCCCCTTGTGAAGCTGTCTATTCTTGTAGCTGCCAGCCACCAGATCCACCAAAAGGGTTCCCAATCCCCAGGTCACAGCAGAGGATCCCCTGGTATTACAGGCTTCCCCCCGCCCCCAGCTAGTTGGCTGGCGGGGGAAGCCCTGCCTCCACAGCCACCACTTGCCTCAAGATCTCCGGTAGGTTTAGAAACCTGCAAACAGGTCCCCTTTCAAAATGCCTCTGTGTGTGTGTGTGTGCGCCTTTAAAGTTGAGCAGGAAGCACTTCATGGGGAAGGGTCAGTATCAGAAGCTCTTCAAAGCACAGCCCGTTTGTTTTGCTTTCATTTTAGGGCAAGTAAGTGGGTGGGTATGAGTGTGTGTGTGTGTGTGAGAGAGAGAGAGAGAGAGAGAGCAGCGTAGCTAGGGCTGCCAATCCCCAGGTGGGGGCAGGGGATCCCCTGGTTTGGAGGCCCTTCCCCCCTTCAGGGTCATCAGAAAGCAGGGGGAGGCAAGGGAAATGTCTGCTGGGAACTCTATTATTCCGTATGGAGTGTTATTCCCATAGGAAGTAATGGAGAATTGATCTGGGGCTTTCGGGGGAGGCTGTTTTCTGAGGTAGAGGCACCAAATTTTCAGTATAGCATCCAGTGCCTCTCCCCAAAATACCCCCCAAGTTTCAAAAAGATTGGACCAGGAGGTCCAATTCTATGAGCCCCAAAAGAAGAAGAAGAAGATATTGGATTTATATCCCGCCCTCCACTCCGAAGAGTCTCAGAGCGGCTCACAATCTCCTTTACCTTCCTCCCCCACAACAGACACCCTGTGAGGTGGGTGGGGCTGAGAGGGCTCTCACAGCAGCTGCCCTTTCAAGGACAACCTCTGCCATAGCTATGGCTGACCCAAGACCATGCTAGCAGGTGCAAGTGGAGGAGTGGGGAATCAAACCCGGTTCTCCCAGATAAGAGTCCGCACACTTAACCACTACACCAAACTGGCTCTCCTATCCTTCATTATTTCCTTTGGAAGGAAGGCATTTTAAAAGGTGTGCTGTCCCTTTAAACGTGATGGCTAGAACTCCATTGGAGTTCAATTATGCTTGTCACATCCTTGCTCCTGGCTCCACCCCCAATGTTTCCTGGCTCCACCTCCAAAGTCCCCAGATATTTCTTGAATTGGACTTGGCAACCCTATCTACCAATATAGTGGAAAGGGGCAAGTAAACCAGAGGCCATTTGAAAAGAGGAGGGAAAGTAATAATCTTAAAAACAAACAATCCCTGATTTACATGATAGTCAATTGTAGGCCCACCTGCTCACAACTTTAATGCTGGTAGCTCAGAAAGAATTTTGGCTCATAGTACTTCATAGCTTAGAGGGAACATTGCTCCCCATTGTGTTAGAGACACCAAATTTGCTGAGGATCTCTGCCTGACTCTCCTTTACCTGCCCTCCATGTTTGGTGAGGACTGGGTTTATGGAATTCGAGTTACAGCCACTCAAAGAAGGCACCCCCAGGAAAATGCTTTCTGGGGAAATGACAGCGGGTAGGTGCAGGTTCAGAAATGTACAGAACAGATATTTATAATTCCCCAGACACATTAGGCCTGCAACCTTCCTCCCATGGCTTCCAGACCTTGTCAGGCAGTTAATATTCTTTGTCACTCTCTCAGCAGCCAGTCGTAGTCCATTCCCCTCTAGAACTCATAGAGATTAACTCATTCAATCTCCCTGCCAAAAACTGTCAAATTGACATTAATGCCAATGTCATGCAGTAGTTAGAGAACTGAGGACACTTGGGTTCAAATTACAACTCTTTTATTAAACCCTTTGGAGGAAGGGTGGGATAATAATATAATAGATATTGATTCCTGGTTGTTGTGAGTCATCCCCCCATTTCCTTTGTTATGTTAATTTCCACAATGAAATCATCCAACATGATTTCCCCCGCCGCCCTGAGCCTGCCTCGGCGGGGAGGGCGGGATATAAATAAAAATTATTTATTATTATTACTTCTTCCTTCCAATGATCACCACATCTGAATAAAGTCTCATACATGTCTAGCCCTACATTATGAATGGTGGCTTTCCACACATGATGCTGCCCAAACTGAGTCAGAACATTAAGGTCATCAGGGCTTTTTTTGTAGCAGGAACTCCTGTGCATATTAGACCACACTCCCTGATGTAGATAATCCTCCAAGAGTTTACAGGGCTCTTAGTACAAGGCCTACTGTAAACTCTTGGGGGATTGGCTACATCAGGGGTGTGTGGCCTAATATGCAAAGGAGTTCCTGCTATTAAAGAAGCCCTGAAGGTCAGTATTGTGTACTCTGACTGTCAGTGGGTCTCCCAAGGTTTCAAGAAGAAGTCTTTCACATCACTTACTACTTAATTCTTTGGACTCAAGATGCCAGTAACTGAACCTGGGACCTTCTGCTTGCAAAGTAGGAACTCCATCACTGAGCTATGGCCTCTTATCAAAGTACTTTTCAAATTCCCATCTCCCACTTCTAGGTTTGGCCCTTTTGCAGCTTCCTATTTACTGACACCATCTTTCCTTCTATCTTTAGATTCCTCTCTCTCTTACTGTTATCAGTGACACAGCCAGGGCCGGTTCTAGACTATCTGGTGCCCTAGGCAAGGCTAACTTCTGCTCCCCGCCGCACACTGATAAACAATTTTCAAGAACCAGGGCTGCCAAATCCAATTCAAGAAATATCTGGGGACTTTGGGGGTGGAGCCAGGAGCAAGGCTGTGACAAGCATCATTGAACTCCAAAAGGAGTTCTGGCCATCACATTTAAAGGGACCGCACACCTTTTATTTATTTATATTTCAATTTATATCCCGCCCTTCCCACCAAAGTGGCTCAGGGCGGCTTACAACATATAAAAGCTAACATAGGTTTAGCTTTAAAACATCAATTTACAACAATTTAAAACAGTAAGCTAATAAAACATATAAACCAGCGGTCTGTCAAAATGTACACTACAACCATCCAAAGACATTTTCAATGTCTTCACCAGGTTCAGACTAGCGGGCAGGAGGGAGGGGTGGCTTTTTTCATACGGGAGGATTGCTCCTTCAGGGTGCTTCCGCCGCCAAATATCATAGGCATAGAATGTGTTGGCCTGGTGTGGGACGTAGGGGAGAGTTTAGCAATCTGGCTGGTGTAATGTCCGCCTAATTCACCAGCCAGTGCCCTACCGTCCCTGATGGAAGCTGTAGCAGGCTGGGCATTGGAGCACCCTCGGCTTATAGTCTTGGGTGACTTCAATGTCCATGCCAAGGACGCAGCTTCCACTCGGGCGATGGACCTAGTGCTTTCCATGGCAGCACTGGGACTGTTCCAATGTGTAACAGCACCCACGCACCAGGCTGGGCATACATTAGACCTGATCTTTGCGGCGGGAGTTGGAGTGGATCAGATTTCTGCCGAGGCGGTGCCATGGTCCGACCACTATGCCCTGAAGCCTCGTGTGGATACGCCACCTCTACCCCAGTTAGGTGGTGAGCAAGTTTTAGCTCACCCGCGTAGCCAGATGGACACTTTGCAGCTTCAAACGGCTATGCGGGATCCCTGGTCCTTTGGCGACTCATTGGATGAACTGGTGGAGAACTGGAAAAACAAGCTCTCCACGGCCATCAACAAGATTGCTCCCAGACGTCCTCTTCATCCTCATTCACGATCCGCTCCATGGTATACCCTGGAGCTGCGATCAATGAAACGGCGATTAAGATGACTAGAGAGACAATGGTGACATGCTCGCGACGAAGCTACAAGAACATCTTATAGGTCATTTATGTGGACCTATGAGATGGCAGTCCTGGCCACAAAGAAGACTTATTATGTGTCGCAGATTGCATCTGCGACCTCGCGCCCAGCACAATTGTTTAGTATAATTCGGTCATTAACAATTTTACCGCATGGTAAACAAAATATTAGAGAATTGAAAATAGGCTGTGAGGCTTTTGCGAGTTTTTTCGCAGATAAAGTCTCATCGCTCCGATGTGACCTTCCCGCCATAATTGATACAGTGAAAGAACTTGGGGCACCGAGTGAGTCTTCTGGTCCAGTTTTAGATTCTTCAGTCCACTCAGCTTGGAGGAAGTCAACAGGATCCTTTTAGCTGTACGCCCTACGACTTGTAGGTTGGATCCGTGCCCGTCCTGGCTTATAAAAGCTAGCCAGGCGATGCTATGTGAACCACTACAAGGTATTATCAACAGATCCCTGATAGAAGGGATCTTTCCCACACCCCTTAAAGAGGCTGTGGTCCGTCCCATCTTGAAAAAACCATCTGCAGATCCGGCCGTATTGGTGAACTATCCGCTGGTATCAAATCTTCCCTTGGGTAAGGTTATAGAGCGGGCGGTGGCAATTCAGCTACAGGGATTCCTGGAGGACACTTCCGCACTGAATCCATTTCAGTCTGGCTTTCGACCAGTCATGGGACGGAGACGGTTCTGGTTGCTCTCATGGATGACTTCCTGCGATATCTGGATCGGGGCGGCTCAGCAGTGCCGCTATTATTAGACCTGTCAGCCACTTTTGATACGGTTGATCATCAGTTACTGACTGGCCGCCTTGCCGATGTGGGGATTCAGGGGTCCGCCTTACAGTGGTTGACCTCCTTTCTCCAAGATCAGGGACAAAGGGTGGAGATAGGGGTGAGTTATCCCAGAGGCACTCACTCATATGTGGTGTGCCTCAGGGTGCGGTTCTGTCCCTGATGTTATTTAACATCTATATGCGCCCCCTTGCCCAGATTGTCAGGAGGTATGGACTGGGTTGTCACCAATATGCAGACGACACCCAGCTCTATCTATTGATGGGTGGCCAGTCCAACTGTACCTCGGAAAATCTGGACCTGGCTCTTCAAGCCGTAGCATCTTGGCTCAGGCTGAGTCGGCTGAAGATGAATCCGATGAAGACGGAGGTTCTCTATCTGAGCCAGGGTGATCCAAGGGGAGGTGTCCAACTGCCAGCTCTTGACGGGGTGCCATTGATACCAGCCCCTAAGGTCAAGAGCTTGGGCGTGTTCCTTGAGTCCTCCCTTACAATGGAGGCCCAGGTAGCAGCCACAATTAGATCTGCCTTCTTTCATCTTTGGTGGGTGCAGCAGCTGGCTCCTTTTCTGGAGCACAATGACTTAGCAATGGTGATCCATGCTAAGTAATTGTAATGCTCTCTACATGGGGCTACCCTTGACGTTGACTTGGAAACTACAGCTAGTGCAGAACACTGCGGAGCGGCTGTTAATGAGGCTCCCCCGGTGGGAGCACATTCAGCCAGTGCTGAAAGAGCTGCACTGGCTACCTATTGTGTTCCGAGTCATTTCAAGGTGTTGGTATTGACCTTTAAAGCCCTTTATGGTTAGGGACCTGTTTATATGCAGGACCACCATTCCCCATATATCCCCCAGAGAAAACTGCGTTCAGGGATAAAAAATCTGCTGTCCACCCTTGGACCAAAGGAGGACAGGTTGCATTTGACACGAGCCAGGGCCTTCTCGGTGGCAGCAACAGAGTTATGGAATGCTCTCCCGGAGGCCATAAGGGTTCTGCGGGACCTTCCCACATTCCACAGGGCCTGTAAGACTGAACTGTTTTGACAGGCCTTCGAAGCTTAAACCGAGAGAGAGCTGCCACCTGACATCAGTTAGCGTATCCGGTGTCCAACCGTCTGAAAAGCAGAACCGCCAACATAGTAATGGTACAGCACTGTGGAATAGTTTTAAATTTTAATTAATGTTTTATAGATTTTATTGACTTACTGTTTTAAACGAATGTTGTGAGCCACCCTGAGTCCGTTTGTGGAGAGGGCGGGATAGAAGTGTAATGTAAATAAATAAATAAATTCCTTCCATTGGAAATAACAAAGGATAGAGGCCCCTTCTTTGGGGGCTCATAGAATTGGACCCCCTGCTCCAATTCTTTTGAAACTTGGAAGGAATTTTGAGGAGAGGTGTCGGATGCTATGCTGCAAATTTGGTGCCTCAACCCTCTGGTGCCCCAGATCAATTCTCCATTATGGGAATCCTTCTTCATAGGGAATAACAGAGTGGCCAGCACATATTTCCCTCCCCTCCCCCCGCTTTCTGATGAGCCTGAAGCGGGGGGGGGGCCTCCAAATCGGGAGATCCCCCACACCCACCTGGGGATTGGCATCCCTAGGAATAGATGAATTGTCACCATAATTTCCAGGTGCGTGCACACATACAAAACTCCAAAAAACCAACCATTTAAATGAGCAGAGAGACACTTACATCCTGGTACAACTAGGGTTGCCAAGCTCCAGGTGGGACCAGGAGATATCCAGCTATTATAACTGCTCTCCAGAGATCAGTTCCTCTGGAGAAAATGGCTGCTTTAGAGGGGGACTCTATGGCATTGTACCTGCATGAAGTCCCCACCAAGGCCAACCTTCTCCAAGCTCCAGCCCTCACATCTCCAGGTATTTCTCTATCCAGAGCTGGCAGGAACTCCTAGCTAGTGCTCAGCAGCGAATGTTTTCAAACAAAAAGTTAGGTAGGGGATGCCTAATTTGGTGTCCCCCAACCATGGCTGGCACCCTAGGCAAATGCCAAATTTGCCTAGTGGAAGGGCTGGCCCAGGACACAGCAGAACATTTCTTCCACTTTATTATGTTATCCTTGATACCAGCCATAAGAGCAGTCTTAATGATCAATACCTATCTCCTCCAAAAACATCAAAACATTAACATTCAGCTCTTCCTTCACCAAGTCGTTTCTCCAGGCCAAACACCATTTCTCATTCACAGATTCTTCCAGCTTTGATAAAATTCAACCACAGGGCAAGAATAACTCATAATGGATCCCAGACAAATCTGATCTACACATGAAAGGAGATGTTCAAAATATATCTGTAGTTTGAAGCCGTGAAGTCCAACATTCAACAGGCTTATCATCTTACCATCTCTGCATAATGTGTAGACGAGCTCTTAGCTTTGCTACTGGTATTCTAAATTCCTGCTCCACTTTCTGGGGAATCATCTTTGCCACCTTTTAATGTGAGAACAGCTATTATATTCTGAGATACAGGAAATTTTAAAGATGCAGCAGCCAGTTTCATTATCCAAACTTAAAGCCCGGAAGCGCTCCCCAATTAAACTCAGGATCTTACTCAGCATAACGGTTGATCCAGCCCTGCTCAGCATATTCTACACAAGAATGAAACAGCATACATGGTTTGTGCTATATCGCAACTCACTAAGACAGCAATCCTAAAAAGGTCTACTCAGAATTCTACTGAGGTTTATTTATTGGCTCTCAGGTCCTTTATGCATGTACAAGCTTATACTGGAAAATCCAAGTTGTGAAGCCTTTAAGCTGGACTTTGGATTTGTGTGCCTGCCATATGCACCATTCTTTTTTCTCCAGTGTTTTCCTGTGTATTTATTCTGCAGCTGCAACAAAAAAACTGCAGTTTGTGTTATTGGCATAAAGAATGGCATTTGTGTTGAAGGCAGTGTCCAATTTTTTAAAAAAATTACACAATTGTCCTTTTGCAACTATGCCAGAGGAACGTGAGAGGGTCAGGCACCCCGCCAGTGTGGCCAGCTCTGAAGGAAGTGCCCTCCATGGCTCCTCCAGCAGTAGGGCACCAGCTCCAGCCACTGCTTGCCCACCTGCCTGTTACTGGTCTTCTTCCAACATAGGAAAGCTCAGCCAGAATGACTGTGCCAGCCAGGAGCAATTTCTTTTATTTCCCCAGCCATAGTAGCATTTCCCCACTAGATTCAGATTGCTTGTAAAAATTTTCAAATGTAAAACATAGAGGGAATGGCAGACAGTACAGACTGGGCAGAACAATGTCAGTGTGGGAATGGCCTATAAGGGGCTGGGAGGAAAAATCAGAAGGAATCTGTATGCTTTTCGATTACTTTTGGCTTGGAAGCAAAGCAAGGGGGAAAATACCACAAAACCATTTTCAGAAAAGCAAACTGAGAGCTGAAGGGATGAAAATCCATGCAGAACAAAAAAGAAAATGTGACTGAGAGGTGCAATGAAAGTGAGGGAAATCACTGGTGCATAAAAAACCACAGTCTCAGAAAAATGTTGTAGGATTGCACTGTAGCTAACAATGTATAGGATGAAACTGTGTAAGCACAGGGCTCATTCATGTAGCACCCAACTGTGATTTGGTGTTGTGTGAACTATAGTGTTGCGCTGCATATCAGCAGATGAAAGCAATACTCAAAGATTCTTCTCACATATATATGGCAATTCCAATGGAACAATTTTACTACCTTAAAAACAAACATTTCTCCTCTAAACAGAGCTACTGTATTGAAGTTTCCATCACATATATTGGGTTTACTGCCTGGAGCAGATGGCCTGTCTCCTAACGGGGGTCTGGGAGGTCTTGAATGTCTGTCATGCTTTCTTTCTGAAGTGGAATGGATTCTACGGACGGGAAGGGTTGGTAAAGGTCTGGTGGGTTCCAGTGGCTCAGCAGGAGGACCTAAACAAAAAGGAAGGGGAAAAAGCACCGATGAATAGCCAGAATACAGAGTCCCAAGGGTTTTCTGGAGATCTTTACTTCCTACCTAGAACTGAACACAATCCTCTACTTCCTACAGAAACGCAAATCCCACTAGCTCTTTGGCGGTAGACCAGTGTTTCTCATACTATTTTTAGTAAACAGTATTTGATTCTTGCTGTGGGTAGGATAACCATGCTGAGTGGAATAGGTCTCCTTTTCACTGTTTTCTTCTTTTTTTTATTGCTCTTCTCTTCAAAGCTGTTATTTTCTGGGGAAGGGGGAGATGTCAGTAAAGATGTGTGTTCTAGTATTGAAACAGAAACAGAAAATGGAGAAAAACTATCAAGAAATAACAATGCACTGCTGTTATGAAAGAGTTGGGGTTTAGCAATATAAAATAATTAATTTCAATTTAATTTTGGCCCTTGGAAAAGATGCAGGGGGAGCAGGATGGTACGGTGCCACCATGCTGCAGGCCCTCATGGCAATTTTTAAACAGCAAAATTCTCCTCTGAGATGGCAGCAGTGCCCACAGGTTGTCCTGTGCTCACCCACAATGTGTTGTTTGGCTCTCAGGCCACTTTATTATTCTATATAATGATTGTGCTGTCTGAGGGGATGGACATTGCACATTACTAGCAACAAAATACAGTGCTTTAAGTACTAGAAAAACATAATATTCCCATAACTGATGCAGTTACAGCAGCAACATTGCCTGTACCCTGCACAACAGCTTATTGACCACTAAGCCCCACTCTGCAATGGAAGCTTGCTGGGCGATCTTGGGCCAGTCATACCTTCTCAGCTTAACCCTACCCTCATAGGATAGTTATGAGGATAAAATGGAGAAGAAGAGAACAATATTAGCTGTTTTGAGTCCCTACTGGGGAGAAACGCAGGGTTCAATAAAGTAAATAAAGGACCATCATTTGGAAACACCATAAGACACCCTGAGGGCAGTTTCTGGAGAGTGCCCTCTGTTCAGATGTTAAGATGGACAGCATGTAAAAAGGCATTCCTGGTGGCTGTTCTTCAGCCCTGGTTGCCTTTTTAAATTGAAATATGTCAAATATAAAGCCTGAGCATTTTAGAGGTCTTTCAAAAATCTAAGTAGAAGTTTGGTAAAGGTAGAGGTAAAAGGTAAAGGTAAGAGCCCCGTGACGCAGAGTGGTAAAGCTGCAGTACTGCAGTCAGAGCCCTCTGTTCAAGACCTGAGTTTGATCCCGGTGGAAGTTGGGTTCAAGAAGCAGGCTCAAGGTTGACTCAGCCTTCCATCCTTCTGAGGTTGGTAAAATGAGTACCCAGCTTGCTGGGGGTAAAGTGTAGATGACTGGGGAAGGCAATGGCAAACCACCCCATAAAAAGTCTGCTGTGAAAACGTTGTGAAAGCAATGTCACTCCAGAGTCGGAAACGACTGGTGCTTGCACAGGGGACTACCTTTACCTTTTTAAAGGGTAAAGGTAGTCCCTTGTGCAAGCACCAGTCATTTCCGACTCTGGAGTGACATTGCATCATGACGTTTTCATGGCAGACTTTTTAATGGGGTGGTTTGCCATTGCCTTCCCCAGTCACCTACACTTTACCCCCAGCAAGCTGGGTACTCACTTTACCGACCTTGGAAGGATGGCAGGCTGAGTCAACCTTGAGCCCGCTTCCTAACCCAACTTCCACCGGGATCAAACTCAGGTCCTGAGCAGAGCTTGAACTACAGTACTGCAGCTTCACCACTCTGTGCCATGGGGCTCCTCAAGAAGTTTGGTAGTAAAAAACAAATGAGGTTACTTGCACTTTTTTTATGCACCATTCATTTTTAATGCACATTTATGCCATCACAGCCTTTCCCTACAAATACCTTGTATCAGTACCCTACACTGCCCTGAGCCTAAAGGGTAGGACAGAGATTTTAAATAGACACTGCCTCACCATAAATCTTTTGAATTCCTTGAAGGTCATCCAGTGGTAGCTTGAAGTTGTGCGTTTCCATGTATTGGTAGAAAGGAGCCATGATAGCACTGGGCTCATTGGAGTGTTCAAGGCCTAGTGCATGCCCAAGTTCATGTACCGCAACAAGAAAGAGATCGTTTCCTAGAAAGAAAAGGCATAACAATATAATGAGATCATGCTAAAAGTACCTGTCACAGGCTCTGAATGTGCTGAAGAACCACTTTAACCAGCTCTTACAGAGGGGCTCAGCGGCCAGACCTTTAAAAAGAGGCTGAATTGGTGAAAGACACCTGATTCTAATTTGCCCATAAACTGCAACACTTACATATTGTTTCAATAATAATACATAGCATTTCTCTAGTACTTTTGGGGCATTCAACACATTTAATGTTTGCTAACAGCCTGGAGGAAAGAATGCCATGGCCCTTTAACATAGGCTTAATGGGATGTTATTCACCAGGTGATGTCCTTTACCTGCATAACACGGAACTCCTCAGTTGCCTGTTTTCACACAAATAAGCCTCCATAAAAGGGACAGGATTTTTTCCCTCCAGGCAGTTGGCAAACCTATCAAATATATATGACTTTACTAGACTTTATATTGTGCAAAGTACATCAGAATTTCTGTCTTCACATTAGAGAAAGAAGAGCTGAGACACCTTGCCTAAAGCCATTGGGTGAGATCTTAACCATGGGATTCCTAATTGAATCACCTGGGCCCAATAACATGGGAAAATAATTAAGATTCAATTTTTGTTATGTTTAAAATCAACTTTTGAGGCCCCCAGTCTGGATCAGGACTGTGATGCTGGGTAGGAGTAGTACTTACCCCTTTGCCATCACAGCATTTTCCTGTTCTCAGTTATGCCCCCAGATGTGTATAGTTATCCCTGAGTCAAATAGCAGGAGAGGGGGGCAACAGCAATCAACACAGAGAAAATTGTGCAGAGGGAAAAGTATTAAGTCCCCTCAACCCAAACCATTAGAACTTAACCTGGGATTTTTGATGTTCTGAATCTGGTTTGTTATGCACGTAAGGTGTTAGCTTTCCCATTGTCATATAATCAGTTAGTTTATTTTTCCAGTCAGTCAATTCAGGGCATATTTCAATTTTCCATTTAGATGCAAATACCACTCCTGCTGCCATTACCATGTATTTCAAGGAAACATGGAATGCATTTTTTGAATATATTGACCAAAATCAGGGTTGGAAAGCTTTAAAGATTAAAATAAGCCTGGAATAATTAAGAGACGTTATGTCTATAATGTTTTTGTTTACAATGATCTAATGTTGGAAATGAAAAAGTAATAGAATGTAGGCCAGACCAAAACAAAAGCATGTAAGTAATTTGTACATAACAAAGATTTGTTCAGCAATTTTATAGATAGAAAAATGATGTTAGTTACAATTAATTAGACAATCCTGATGATTAGAAATGATGGTTTTTCTCATTGATATTTATGCTCTTGTCAATCAGATATCACTGCTTATGTATAAGTAAAATATTGCAGTATTTCTATCTTATATTTTTGCAATGTTTGTATTGTTTGCAGAAAATAAAAATATTTTAAAAAAACTGTGGGAGAGCCTAATCATAGATTTCCAGAGTAATATCTTACAGATGATGGATCTGATGAAGTAGGTTCTAGCTATGAAAACTCACGTTACAATAAAATTATTAGTCTTTAAGATACCAAATGCCTCTTTGTTGCTTTTAAATAATATGGTTCATGATGATAACAACTGGAAGACGTTTCTGACAACGTGTGATTAAACTATGCAAATGAGATGGTGGCTGAATCACTCTGAGAAAAAGTGAATAATATGTTTCAGAAGCTTGGGAAAAAAAGGATGAGACCCAAGTCCACAGAAATATGACTCAAATAAAAATAACACTTGAAAAGCATACACACCTCATGAAGAAGAAGAAAAAGAAGAAGCTGTCAGATTTGGGACTTGGGGCTGAAATTAACTGAAACACAGTTCACTGTAATTCAATGCAATGGAAGCAAGAACAGCTAACCCACTTTATAGATATGGCTTTGGAAGTTCCAAAATAGTTTCACTGCCTTGGTAAGGCACACCAAGTCAAAGGCAATGACAAAGGATCTGGAAATGTTTACAGTTAACAGGTTTTGGAATCTTTTTTTTTTCCAATCTAAGAACTATGGCATTTCAAAATCCAATTTAAAAAAATAATGAATTTCAGCTTTCACTCCAGGAGAAATAAGATTGTAGTTGCTACTATTGTGGGTGAAAAGCTTGAAAACTTAAGCACAGTTATTTGTTAAAAATTAAGAAGCAAAGAGATTCTTGACAAGTTATTTCAAGTGTGAAGGTTTGTTGGCTCTACATACTCTGTTCCTTTACTATGCTATATGCTCCTTGACTTCTACTCCTAAAAGCATTACTTGTGCCTAAATATTTTATGAGAATTCTTCCATTTTCAGGGCTCAGCCCTATGTGTTAGTATGCTTGGTAAAAGGTGCAGAGTCAGGTTAAGGTATGAAAAATGCAAAATTTATTTTAGTCCTTTGTCTTCATGGTTATTTTGTATTTTAAATGAAAATCTATACAATTCTGGAAACTTAAAAAGTTTGAGGATGTTTATGTAGTGAATACAGAGTGTGCTGTACTTCCAATGGTGTTTGTAAGATTGAATTGCTATTACAAGGTTTATCTAATGCTTATGCTTATTTTCTGACAGTATATGGTGATTTTCATTGATTCCCTCCTCCCACTGCAAGTTGCAACACTGCACCCAGCACTATTCCTGGCAACAGGGTTTTCCTGGGGGGGAGGGAGAAGAAGGTGGAGAAGGAAGAGTGGGTTTTATACCCCGCCCTTCACTGCCTGAAGGGGTCTCAGAGCAGCTTACAATTGCCTCACCTTCCTCTCCCCACAACAGAAACCCTGAGGCATGTCCGGCTGAGAGAGTTCTGAAAGAACTGTAACTGACTCAAGGTCACCCAGCTGCTGTATGTGGAGGAGTAGGGAATCAAAACCTGTTTTCCAGATTAGAGTCCACCGCTCTTAACTACTACACCAGACTGGTTCACTACCCCATGTCAGACATTGTAACTTAGACCTAGCTGTGCCTTAAGTAGATGTGTTCACTTACCCTAACTAACGCCATCTTGTATGCTATTACTAACCCTGGGAACAGAGATCTGCATTTCAAACAGAAAGAGACAGTTGCTAACCGCAAAGGGAGGAACTATCCAACTGGCACTAGCAATCGCCTTGAGTCTTTGAAGCTGGTATGCCCCAAGGTGACCAGCGGGGTTCCTTACTTGGGAAAGAGATAAGAGAGTATGGGAACAGACAACTGTCTCTCGAGGTGTGAGAATGGTTTTATTGTTTTGCTTTCATGTACTCTACAAAACACCAAGCATAGCCTTGGAATGTATCAAACTCAACCTGCTTCTATCCCAGACCACTTGTTCTCAAATAAATGGATTAATTTTGAAACAAAATGATTCGTTTTCATTTGAAGTTCCAACGTCTGACACCCCAGACTGCCTCCTCATCCTGGGGAGGGTGGGGTTTGGGGAGGGGAGGTACCTTAGTGGGGTATAACACCATAGGGTCCACCCTCAAAAGTAGCCATTTTCTCCAGGGGAATGGATCTCTGCAGTCTGAGGATAAGTTCTAATTCTGGGAGGTCTTCACATCTACATGAAGGCTGGCAACCCAAGGTTCATATCAGTTGAAGAAGCCAATTAGCATAATGTGAGAAATGTTTTTATATGCCTTGCAATAATCCAGAGGCTCCTTTCATGCAACAAAATTGTTCAGCAAAACAGCACATCTCTCCTAGTTGCCTCTATTGTATTTTGGAAATCAGTTTATTTACACTGCAATCCTGATCAGAATCACACCCTTCTAAGCCTATTGACTTCAGTGTAAATCTGTTTATGACTGTCCTGTTTTATTTATTAAAACATTTATAAGCCACCTTTGCTTGTGTTTGAAGGTGGCTTGTTATTTTCTAGTTGTGTTATTTTCTAGTTGGTGTACTTCTACATGTGCTACAAATAAACCCCTGTGTTCATGGGAAACACCATCCTTGGGAGGAGTTCAAGAGTCAAGCCCAGCAGAACCTTAAAGACCAACAAGATTTCACAAAGCTCCCTTTGTCAGAGTTGTATATGCACAGAATCTCTGGACTGGGGCAAATAAATTAAATCCAGAAGTTATGAATATAAATGACAAATGAGTTAACTTGGAAACAAGTTTGATAAAAGTGTTAGAAAGTGTGTGAAATGGTGAGCAGTTACAACAAAAGTAATAAAATAAAGAAAAAATAACAAAAAAGTCAGTGGGGTATAAAATTAACCTCATTTGTGCTTTGAAACAGTGGCAGCAAAAACAAACATAAAATAAAATCTAGCCAATTTTAACCTTTTTTATTACACAACATTAAACTTTGCTAGCAAAGCAAAAACATAATGAGAGAGAAATACCATTATTTGAACCTTCTAAATGGAAAAAAAGAGAAGGGAGAGCCTAGCTGTTTGGTACTATGCCAGAAAGCCAGAGATAATTAAAAAATGAGAGAAAGCAAAAACAGCACAAGGCAGGCTTAACAGACCATGCACAGACATCACTTACAAAAAGCAAATGGATGGCAGTATGGATGCCAGCCTCCAGGTGAGACCTGGAGATCCCCTGGAATTACAGATCTCCAGACTACAGAGAGCAATTTCCCTGGAGAAAATGGATGCTTTGGACTCCAATGGGATACAATGCCATAGAGTCCACCCTCCAAAATTTGGCATTGTATCCCATTGAAGTTAATGTCCTCTGACTGCATTAGCAAATCTCCAGGAGTTTCCCACTGTGAATCTCTACCCTACCTCCCCATCCCCTAACAGTGATCAGGGGGGCCTGGCAACCCTACAAGTTACAACAAGTTACAAAGAGACAGAAGGTACAAAACAGAGAAAGGAAAACCAAGAGTGGAAATTATTTTATTTGTGTCTAGCTGATTTTTCTGTTGTAATAATCATCTCTACAGAAAAAACCTCAGTTAAATGAGAATAATGTTGATCTATCTTTATTTTAAGCAACTTGATAAATCAATAATTCTTAAGGAAATGAAGAGCCACTGAAAAGTTTTCTGATAACACGCTTAATACAAACTTAACTTCAGAAACTAAGGTATTTTGTCACTAATTACTCTCCTTTTTAGTTTTGGCAGCCTTTGAACTTCAGTAAGTAGGTCACCCACCTGAATTCAGAGAACTGTTACAATAAGTTTTAACAGCCTAAGTAGAAGGTTGGCAATGTACAACCAGCCTCTCTCCATTTGAGCAAGTCTTCCCAAGATGCCTACAGTCCAGATAATTACTGATTTGTATGATGGCCAAATATTGTTACATAGTATTTGTGAACCCTTTTATTACTTTAGGAACTATGTGTTTTACAGTTTCCCCAAAATACTAACAGTACAGTCCTAAGCAAAAGAACAGAGTTTGAATCTGGGGATACCTTTAAGACCAACATTAAAGGGTCATCAGAAAGGGGGGAAGGGCAGAGGATCCCCTGGCTTGGATGTCCTTGCCCTGCTTCTAGATCATCAGAAAGCGGGGGTGGGGAGGGATGTCCGCTGGACAATCCATTATTCCCTATGGAGATGGATTCACATAGGGTATAATGGAGAATTGATCTGCGGGTATCTGGGACTCTGGGAGGCTTCCCTTGAGGCAGAAGCACCAAATTTTCAGCATAGCATCCAGTGCCCCTCCACAAAAGACCCTACAAGCTTCAAAAAGATTGAACCAGGGGGTCCATTTCTATGAGCCCCAAAAGAAGGTGCTTCTATCCTTCATTATTTCCAATGGAGGGAAGGCATTTAAAAGGTATGCAGTCCCTTTAAATGTGATGGCCAGAACTCCCTTTGGAGTTCAATTATGCTTGCCACAACCTTGCTACTGGCCCCACCCCAATGTCTCCTGACTCCACCTACAAAGTCCCCAGATATTTATTTAATTGGACTTGGCAACCCTACTATCCCAAGGTCATCTAGTGAGCTTCCACAGGGGAATGAGGATTTGAAACTGGGTGTCTCAGTCTGCAGCTCTAAACATGTCACCAAACTAGCTTTCATGGGGTGGGTGGTGGTTGCTGCTAGGCCTAGCCCCAGTGAATTCTCCCTTAAAGACCTGGAAAGGGGCTTTGCCTCCACACCTGGCCTCTGATTGACAGAAACCAAGCCTAGAATGCTGACAATACTTTTTGTGGTTGCCTTACAACAGCCACAGAGGGCATTGGTTTCTTAAAACTACAGGTGTTGCTTTTATTATTTGGGGGGTTAACCCCACCCCTTTTTTAAATTTCAGATTTTTCTGCAAACCTTTGGGCTTTTTCTTGCTCATGTTGTCACATTCTTAGGGTGGAGGCAGGCAGGAGTCCAAAGTCTGTCCAAGGTCAAAGTCCAGGAAGTCAAGCAGGAGCCAAGTCACCAATGCAGAATCACAAACCAGAATCAGAAGTCAATGTCCAAAAGCCAAAAGGTCAGGGTGCCAAGGAAATAAAGCAGGTCAGGATCAGGAAGGAATGTGGATGCAAGCCAGAGAATAAACTTGTTGCTTCCACAAGGTTACCAGGTCCCGGGTGGGAACTATATGGGAGTCTCAATCAGCCTGCTCCCTGGGTGGCAGTGACTCTGCTAGAACTCAGGGCTGAGAGATCTAAAGCATCGGCGTGCCTCATGTCTTTGCTCTGAAAGTTCTTTCCAGAGCCTGCTTCGAACTCTTGAGATGGGAGGAGGAGAGCTTGGAGGAGATTGATCGTCAACAGCTGACACTGGTGCCTGGAGAGTGATTGATGGGCCAGCTGCTGTTTGTTTAGCTGAGGAACTGGCTGGCAACTCTTCCAGGTCTGTTAATCCTTCCAGCTCCTCCTCATCAGGGCTCATGACACATGTCCCTAATCTCCAAGTTTAAGTATCCACAGATGAAGTTATGTTGAAAATTAGATATACTGATAAGTGGGGGCCTCTTCCCCACTATTTCCTGTAAGTCCTCAGAGTTTCTCTCTTTTTCCTCTTCTTTCAGAGTTTCCCACCTACCAGAAAACCTGCCTTTATCCATCCCCTTCCATCTCCAGCTTTTCCTTATTTCCCTGGCAAAACTCTGGTTCCAGCCACTAGGCTGGGCAGTTATGCAGTGGAGAACCTGTAAGGCAGGGGTGGGGAGCGTGTAGCCTGAGGGCTGCTTACGACCCTTGAGATCACTTGGTCTGGCCCTTAGGGATTGCTGGGCCGAACTGAGCCACGTGGTGGTCCCCCTGGGGCCTAGCTGGCTGGCCAGGATCACTGCAGGGCCTGGAAAAGTCACTGTCACAGTTCAGGTAAGTTTCCCCCTCATTTTTTTATTTCCCTTTCTATTTCTTCTCCCCATTTCTTTGTTTCCCTTAATTCCCCTTTCTTTATTTCCCTTTCTTTTAATCTCTTCCCGCATTTCTTTATTCCCCTTTTTTCTCCCCTTTCTTTCTTTCCCTTTATTTTGCTTTCTCCCCTCATTTCTTTAATTCCCTTTATTCCTCTTTCTTCCCCCCACTTTTCATTTTCCTTTCTTCCCCTTTCTTCCCTCCATTTCATTTCTTTTTCTTCTCCCTATTTCTTTATTTCCCTTTCTTTCTCTTCCTTCCTCTCTCTCTCTCTTTCTGTGGAGCCTGAGTGGTGGCCATTGTGAAGAACTCCTGCAAGGGTATGTGGGTGCCTTTAAAGGTCTGCTGGGAACAGCTGCAGTTTCCGCATGAAGGGAGGGAGAGGGGGGTGGCAGGGGTGGGGGTGGGAGCCAGCTACCACCAGTTCAATTTGCTCTTGATTATCCCAGATGGTATAACCTAATATGCTAATGAGTGTGTGACCTAATATGCTAATATTAGGGGATGTGGTCTAATATGCTAATAAGTTCCTGCTGGGCTTTTTCTTAAAAAAAAAAAGCCCTGGACCTAGATATTTGCCTATGGTGGCAGGCTGGAGTGTGTGTATGCACGCACCAAATTAGGCTCTCTCCACGACTTCAAATAGAAAAACAGTTATTTACATTAATTTTGCCGGCCTGAATCATTCTTCCTCGGCGGAGCACTGTTTTTTAAGTCGATGATTTTGTATGGCCCGTGAATAATAATAATAATAATAATAATAATAATAATAATAATTATTATTATTATTATTATTATTACTTCCCATTTATATCCCGCCCTCTCCGCAAGCGGACTCAGGGCGGCTTACAACATTATAAAAACAATCAATCCAATAAAACATATAAACCATAATTTACATATGTTAACTTTAAAACCATTCTATAGCGCTATTTCAGTCCAGTATGGCGGTATTGACTTCTCGACCAAGATCGCCAGCATTCTGTAGGATGTCCGGTGGCAGCCTTTTTTTTCAATCAAACCGCAAAAGCCTGTTTGAACAATTCGGTCTTACAGGCCCTGCGGAATGCAGACAAATCCCGCAGGGCCCTTATAGCTTCTGGGAGGGTGTTCCAAAGTTCTGGTGCTGCCACCGAAAAAGCCCTGGATCTCGTTATACATAGCCTGGCTTCTTTTGGGCCAGGGGCAGACAACAGATTTTTTGTCCCTGATCACAGTGCTCTCTGGGGGATATATGGGGAAAGGCGGTCCCGTAGATAGGCAGGTCCCTTACCATAAAGGGCTTTAAAGGTTAATACCAACACCTTGAAGCGAACTTGGAACACAACAGGCAACCAGTGCAGCTCTCTCAGCACTGGCTGAATGTGCTCCCGTTGCGGCAGCCCCATTAACAGACATGCCGCAGCGTTCTGCACTAGTTGTAGTCTCCGGGTTAGCGTCGAGGGTAGCCCCATGTAGAGAGCATTACAGTGATCTATTCTTGAGGTGACCGTAGCATGGATTACCGTCGCTAAGTCGTTGCGCTCCAGGTAAGGAGCCAGCTGCCATGCTTGCCGAAGATGAAAGAAGGCAGATCTAACAGTGGCTGCCACCTGAGCCTCCATTGTAAGGGAGGACTCAAGAAGCAAACCTAAGCTCTTGACCTTAGGGACCGGTATCAGTGGTACCCCGTCAAGAGCCGGTAGCTGGATCTCTCTCCCCGGACCGCCCCGACCCAGGTAGAGAACCTTCGTCTTCGTCGGATTCAATTTCAGCCGACTCAGCCTGAGCCAAGAAGCCACGGCTTGTAACGCCAGGTCTGGATTTTCCGGGGTACAGTCAGACTGGCCACCCATCAATAGATAGAGCTGGGTGTCATCTGCATATTGATGGCAACCCAGTCCGTACCTCCTGACAATCTGGGCAAGGGGGCGCATATAGATGTTAAATAGCATCGGGGATAGGACCACTCCCTGCGGCACCCCACAACTAAGAGACTGCCTCTGGGATACTTCCTCCCCTATCACCACCCTTTGTCCCCGATCTTGGAGAAAGGAGGTCAGCCACTGTAAGGCAGATCCCCGAATCCCCACATCGGCAAGGCGGCTAGTCAGTAGCTGATGGTCAACCGTGTCAAAAGCGGCTGACAGATCTAATAATAACAGCACCGCAGAGCCGCCCTTGACTGATGTTATAAATATCCAAATGGCCCTTGACAGAAAAAAGGTTCCCCACCCCTGGCCTAAATTATCTCACAAGATTATTCTGAACATGAAATAGGGATGAAAGTACCATATATACTACCCTGAGATCACTGTAAGAAGGATGGATTAAAAATGTACTGGATACTGAACATCTGGGCCATTTAGCATTACCTTTTAATTCTGCTGTGAGCTCAAAGATATTGACTTGGATTGGCACACCAATGGCTTC
Source organism: Heteronotia binoei (assembly GCF_032191835.1). NCBI lineage: Eukaryota > Metazoa > Chordata > Lepidosauria > Squamata > Gekkonidae > Heteronotia > Heteronotia binoei. The sequence continues at coordinate 57,754,863 of NC_083224.1, forward strand.
AAGTACTTGGAAGCAACCCCGGTTTGCTTTTCTTTAAAGTAAGATTGTCTTCAGAGAGTTCTCAGTTCACTAGTCTAGATCACTCTCTGAGATCTCAACAAATGCATTTATGTATAGGTGTGCAGCTTCTGACTTTGTGAAACACAATTATTCTGTTACAAAATTTGAACAACCATTGTATACAAAAAAGTTCCATGAAACCAACACCTCCTCTCTTCTGAAAGATTAGTGTTAAATGAGAAATTCTTTTAAAATCTTACCATCATGATTAGAATTTCCCAGTGTCCACGGCTCATCCGAGTCAAAATGAGTATCACCTCCTATTCCTGGTCCAGGAAAATAAGCATGGGCTAGGAATCCACCCTCTCCATCAAAAGGAGAACTGTCACCATGGAAACCAGAAGCAAAAAATATCATGATATCTGCCTCCTTCCTGTCACTTTTGATTTCATGATAAGGAACTTCTTCAAAAGTGAGTGGAGTCACCCGCTGCCAAACATCAAATGCTTGTCGGATGGCCTTCCTGGTGTCAAGCTCTCCAACTTTAGGGGTGTAGTTGTGTACACTGTACAAAGAAGATAAGGAATTTACTGAAAGGGACTTTCCAATACAGAGATTCATATTTAAAAGCATATTTCAGATTAGTAAAACCAGAATTGTCTTTTTAGGCCCTTTTATATTTTTGAGAGATTTTTCCGTTACATATTATCACCTTTACAAACCTTTGCTCTGCAAGAATTATTTATTTGTGGGGAGGAGAACATCACTTTCCACTACTAGATCATACCCCCCACACTAATAGTAGAAGTCTTTTTTTCCCTCAAGATAGATCCCTTACTATGAAATATAAATACAATATAGTATGTTCTATATAACCTAGAACTTCAGATGGCAGACCAAACAACAAAACAAAAGGAAAAAAGGAATAAAATTCAAGCTTTGCCCTCAGCTGGATGCTAAAGCACACAACAAAAAGCACAGAAAATGGTTCAAGTAGTCAGTCTGAAGAGTGAGGTCCCATTAACCGTTCAGATGGGCAGGACTTGGCACAACCAACAATTCTGGGCAACAGAAGCACCAACACAATAATGCGTCCAATTCTTGCAACTATCTCACACTGTCTACCTCACATCAGGAATAGAATCTCTTTGTGGAGATTTTTAAACACCTTTAGATAACGTATATTTCTATAACAAGGGCACATGGAAGCAAGCTGGAGATCATACTTGCATACAAGGAAGGGACAAAACCCATACAATGCCAAAAGGCTAATCAAGAAGATCATTTGATGGGATTAATGGCCATGTGTTCTGAAGAATAAAGGCTGGATTTCTCATCATGCCAGAGCCTCAACTCTACATATATCTAGTGCAGAATCTGGCAGCACCACTAGTTCCTTATGCAGATGGACGAATGACTATCTCAGAAACCTTAGATGACCCTCTATATCTAGTCAAAAATGGCTTGTTGTCATGGCTAATGAGTGAGGAGTGAAGTATATGAATACAACTGTACAAATCAATGAAACTGCCTTCTTCTGGAACAGAGTAATCAGAATGAGTGACTCAACCACACACAGGATACTGCAGAATCAGAGTAACGTCAGTAGGTGTGGGGGGTGGGTGGGAACTGCACAATCAAAACAGTCTTGTTTATTAAAAGATCCATATGAAGGACTACAATAAAAACAAAATAATGCATAGCTAGAAAAAGGCAATTGGGTACAAATGTTCTAAACACAACCTTACTTCAAATTTAAAGTAAAGTACACTTAATTATGAGAGTTGGACACAATATGAAAACCACAGTATGAGGATTAAACTCATGCAGATTGCCTCAAGTAAACAAGCCCTTCTTGATTCTGGCACCATGCCCATTATATTTTCCATAACCACAACATCTTTTTCAGACAGTGACTTATAGCCAGAATAGAAACCCTTGTCTTAATGATATGATCAACATTATTAAGAGTAGATTTATGAGTGTGAAATTAACTCATAAACTAACCCATTTAACTCATCTGCAATATTTCTTCTAGATCACCAATTAAAATATTTTATTATTTATGCTTGAACAGATCTCTACTTGGCATGTTCTTAAGAGCATTCTCTCTTCATATGTTCTCCATGTGGTATATTTATTTTATATATTTATATACCCAATCATATCCTATCACATTTATTGGCATAAAAATAAAAGGTACAATATGGCAAATTTACAGAGAATTTCAATTATAAAATTTTATTTCTATATGTAATGAAACAGTCTGGTCCCCCCTATTATCTGTGTGATTTAGTTTTTAGACCTATTGGATAGAGCTCTTGTTTCAGTTTTCAGTTTTGTATGTAAACTGTAGTTGTTGATTGTGGATTGCAAATAAATGGTTGATATTTTGAGCCAGCTTGTCTCTTTTGAATGGACCTGAGATCAGGTGCCTGAGTGAGTACTCTAACCTGGGAATCCACAGCCAAAGGGGGAAATTACATTCCATGTCATCCCAGTACACATCCTTAGACTCTTCAGTAACATGCAGTAGTCCCCAAGACAGACATTCAGAAATATTTCAGGAAACAAATCCATGTGTAAATTATTCTTGAAGACACTCAAAAGAAGTTCTTTAGGTTAACAACTGGAGTAAACCATGCTCTTTTTTTGGCCATCAATTCACAGCTGACTTATGATGACCCAGTAGGGCAGAGGTGTCAAATACATTTGTTATTAGGGCCAGATCTGACATAAATGTCACTTTGTTGGGCTGGGTCATGTCTGCCATAAAATGTAATACCAGGTACAGAGATATAAACTTTATAAAGGACAGCAGCTGGTAAGCTCCAAGTTGTATCCTCACTGCAAGGAGAAGGGTGCAGAGGAAAACCCTCATAGCCAGACCGGAGAGGCAGGAATGCAGCACTGGGAAGATGCTCCCATTATGCTTGACTGTTGCAGACAAGGTTGTTCTGCTGTGCTGAAGCCATAATGGAGTGGATCTGCCCATTCCACCCAGCACTCCCTCCCTTGCATCAGTCCCTCATGGGCCACATAAGATCCCTGGATGGGCCAGGTTTGTTCCCTGGGCCTTATGTTTGACACCCCTGCTAGGGTTTTCAAGGCAAGAGATATTTAGAGGTGGTCTGCCCTTGCCTGCCTCTGCATAGTGACTCTAAGTTTCCTTGGTGGTCTCCCATCAAAGTACTAATGAGGGTTGACCCTGTTTAGCTTACAAGATCTGATGAGACTAGGCTATCCTAGTAAGGACTGGTGGAAAATGCTATCAAGTCCAACATCTAAAAACTGGTGGTTGTCATTAGCAATACCATGAGAGGGAAGAATTACCACACATTATGTTTGACTGGATATTTGGCCAGACATTAAAAACTTCGTGGCCTAAGATTTAACACTTGAAACTACCAAAATTTCAGTTGCAATGGTGAAATTATGGAATCTTACAGGATATTGTCAATAAGGAAGAATACTGAGAATTTAAAAAATATTTGTTTCCATATAAATCCAAAGAACATATAATAATTCTTCAAAATAAATAAAACAAGTTGACATGAGAGTTTTTTGACTGCACTACCTACTCATAAAACACCTTTCATAGTAATGGGTCCCAGTTTTGGCCTATTGTATGATGTCTGTATGATGAAATTTTCCCCTGGCCAGCTGTCTCTTGAAAGTTTGGAAAATGCAGAGGAATCCTGGTTTAAAACTTCATTTTAATATTTTAAGTATTGCAAGAGTTCAACATGGTGGTATAGACTGCAAGAAAAACACCCAAATGACCTTTGAACTCCATCATTTGTTTAGGTAGACAGTAAAGCAGAATCGTCCCTGAAGGCTGTTTGGTAATCATTTCTATTTTACCAGTTTGGAATAAATTAAGAGACAAAATAAGTATAGAAATCTTAATTGGATCTATATTTAGAAGGAGCAAAGTGTCAGACGTTAGATCAAAGACAGCGAAAATAGGAGACTAAAGGAGCCTTTAAAAAAAAGAGGTCACCTGTTTTGAATAAGGAAGGTGAAAGGCTCTTTTGCTTCTACTTTTACAAACTAACTCCTTTACAGTACAACACACCCCAGGCAGCTTGAGTTGTTGTAACCAAAAAAGACAAGTTATCAGTAATATACAGGAAGTAATGTGTAACAAATTCATGGCATATCTTGAGTCTGGGAAGAGGAAAGGCAGTAGGCAAATAAGCTTACTCTTTGTTTTTGTATTTAAAAAAACATAGGATTTAAATATATTAAATCCTACAGAGATCTGCCATTATTTTCCAAACATTTTTATTCTATCCTCTCTTTCAACTTCTGTGAAATTTTCAAAACTGAAGAAACAAAATTTAACAACTGCTCAAACAGCCATCACAGTTCTGACTAAAAGAGAGGAATGCAGGTGAAATTAATGAAACTGATGTCAAAAGTGAATGGCTCTTTTGAGTATGAGTTATTCTCGGGGCTTTTTTTTGGGGGGGGGGGGGTGGAAGCTGGAATGCACAGGAACATAATTCCATCTGGGCATTAGGGGGTGTAGCCTAATATGCAAATAAGTTCCTGCTGGTTATTCTCATTAACATCAGGGGTCGTTTTGTAGAAAAATAGGTGGTGGAGCTCATCCAGGGATTGTTATGCAGCTGCACCTACTATTCAATGGACAAGGAGGTGGAACTCTCAGAAAGCTTCAGGAGCTGTGCTCCTGTGAGCTCCCACTGAATCCAAAGCCTGATTAACATCCAAAGCCATTTTGTGAAGTTGGCTGTTATTTTCATTTCATATACAGGGAGCTGAGAGTATAAGATAATTAGTCGCCCCAACACAAACACATCCTAGTTCACTAGCACTTTTTGAACTATGCCCAATGTCAACACTGGAGAAACACACCAGAAGGGTAATATCTCCTAGCATTGCCCTCCAGATATTACCATTAAGGCAGCTCAATTCTTCCCACTGAAATCTGGCTTGATTGCAATTAAAATCTTCACAGAAGTGGGTAAGATGGGTCTGAACACTTCCCTTGTTGATGTCACTGATGATTCTGGCTATCTTGGACTCAAGTAGGGCAAAATGCAAAATGTGCGTTTGTCCCAGACTAATCCAGAACTGATAACAATAATTGGCTAGAGGATCAGAGCCACACAGTTCTTCTGAGAATATATCTATTTTCTCTCTCTCTTCCCCCACCCTCGAATCCTACCAACCTATGGCTGAAGGGATAGGAAACAGGCCTAAAGCCAGGATTTTAAAAGTTGGGGGGCATGTAAAAAAGTCAGGAGGCACTTAGGAGCTCCCCTCTGGTGGATCCCACCACCATAACTCAGGGTGCCCGACTCAGGCAGTATGACTTTCCACCCTGCCACCACTGCTTGAGGGGCCACAGGGGTGAAAACTGAGAGGCCCTTTGACCCCCAGTGGGCCCTTCATTTAAAGGAGGGGCAGCAGCTGCTCCTGAGTGCCCCACCTGTGCAATTTAAATCATGGGAGAGGTGGCAGGGGGGAGGGAAAGTTGGGGCACCTGACAGGAAGTAGCTGCAGGCCTGATAGGAAATTGTGATGATGATATGAAGTGCCTTCCTCCTTTGCTGGTGTCAGTAGCAGTTTTAGCCAAATTGGCCTCAATTGCAGGGCAGTTATCAATTTTTTCCTGGAAGCTTCTGTCTTTGAACCAGCAGGACAGCAAAATCTAGGTGTGTGTGTCAAGGCAGCTCCTGCTATACAGTTCTTCCTATAGAAAACTCCACTAGTGTTGAATTTTTTCTTGAAATATCCAGAGGCTTCTGTTATGGCTAATATAAGCATTAAAAACTTATAAAGGACACTGGAAATAAATTATTTCAGAAAAGACTACATCACATATTTATTTGCAATTGAACAACAAGGTTGGAATCAATGCAGAATGTATAAAAGTACATGTGGCACTTTTTTGCTTAGTGGGGGAGGGGGCAGAAACCTCATGTTACCACTTACAAATGATGAAACCTGAACAAGTAAAGGTAATGTGGACTTCTTTACTCAATTCCAGTTATGCTGTCCTGCTTGGTCACTGAGACACTAACGATGACAGACTATTGTTTTCAACTATGCCTTTTCAGTTGTGACACTCCAGTTATGAGATACAGCTGAGGCTGCCTCTGCAAGGTGAGACTATCAAAGAAATGCCCAAATTGACTGGGGATGCTGGTTGGTAATGAATATGAGTTGATACCCTGGTAGATAACATTTTTTTCATGGCAAAGTTCAATTTAATATCCATGTATTATACTTAAAAATGGCAAGGGTGGCACTTCTGTTTTATATCTGGTATTTTATTGCTGTTTTACCATTTCTGCTGGTTCATTATTATTAATTATTTTACCATCTAATTATTTTATGGTTGGTAGGTATAGTTTGCATTTTATATTCTGCTATTACTGTGTTTTATAGAGCTGGTTTATTGTGCTCTGAAGTGGCATAATATTGTTGCTGGAAATTGCCTTGGGAATTTTTAATTGAAAGTTGTGATGCATATATGCATTAATTGAATAAATATAAATAGTGGATTATACCTGTATGTGATATGCTTCTGTCTCCATTTTTGTCCAGTTAGCGCATATCGCTTACTCCTCCGTCTATGGCTTAAATGGGGATGATCAGGAACACCACAGCGAGGCTTCTTCATCCACCTGAAAAGCAAAATATTCCTGAGTCCAGAAAACAATAACCTATGCTGTCCTGCTTGGTCACTAATGATGACAGACTATTGTTTTCAACTATGCCTTTTCAGTTGTGACACTCCAGTTATGAAATGTCTTCCACTCATCTACCAGGTTGACAAAGAATTTCTTAAGCTTTCAGCACAGGTGAAGGCTTTGCTTACCGAAACATTTTGTTGACTTTGTACTTTTTGTTCTAATTTGAAGATATTATTGGTTTATCTATGGAGAGGACAGCTTGGATACAATTCCTTGAGGATTGTAAGCCTTCAGGAGCACCTGCATTGACTGCAGAATGCAGGACATAAATTATCATAATCAGTTAATTAAAATATAGTTTTGCTTGGAGGGTATATGCCAAAGCAGGAAATAAAAAGGCAGCTTCAGATCTGGCCAAGAGGGGGGGGGGAATCATTTATCTCCAATGGCTGTTTTTCAATTGGGTATCTTTGCAGGAATACCATTAACACTTGTGCAGACCTTCCGTTTAGAATGAGCTAGGTGTAAAATCCTCCCATTTCAAGCCAGCTCAAGGGGAAGGAACTGTGGCTTCCAGCTCAGGTCTTTAATAATGCTACAGCAAGTTGAGAGCATGTTACGGCAAAGGACTGTGTGACTCCACAGATGACAACTCAAAAGACTGTAAATTACAGGTAAGCTACCTGTTCTTCATGGTCCATGTGCATACACACCAGTAGGGAAAGATTAACCTGAGATAGGTACAGTAATACAAAGACATAAAGAACATGGCTCTGCCACATATGCTGTAATGTCCAAGAGTGTTTCACAAAGCTGGAATGTTGAGACTAGGTAGCTAGCCACCCTGCAGAGTTCTGGGATAGGGATTCCTCTGATGAAGGTTGGGAATGTCACTATGGTTGTCTTGGAATGTGCTCATACAGTCTCTGGAGGCAACTTGAGAGCCAACATAGTACAGGTTAACGAAGGCTGACACACATTGGCTAATCAGGGCTAAAGTCACTGGGGAAAAATGGCAGGAGTTTCCTGAAAGATGCTATTTTGTTTACGTAGAAAACCAGTATTCTTGAGCAAACTATGATGGGATGGGGGTGGGAGAGTAGCCATAACCAATTTCACATTGAGAAGAAATCCAGAAACCATTTGTTGGTATGGAGAAGATGTCTGGTCATAGCAAGGCCTTGTGCAAATATAAGTGTGTGAGGATCACTGGACCAATTATCAAAATATATGCAGGGCCAGCCCTAGACTGTCTGGCATCCTAGGCAAGACTAACTTCTGGTGCCCTCTCTGAACTAATAAAATTAAGGAGTCACATGGGGGCACCCAATTTGACAACTCCAGAAGGTTAGCACCCTAGTAATAGCCTAGTTTGCCTACTGGTAGGGCCAGCCCTGAATATGTGGCTGCCAAAGTGGTAACCTTCATTGAAAATAAAGTTGCAGATGGTCAGAAACTCAAAGGGATTTTTGATTAATTGATAAAGTAAACCCTGCAGTCCTATGATGGAGCAGAGGACAAAATAAGTGAATAAAGCCTACTGAGTCTTATGAGCAAAAATTCTATTTTGTGAGCTACTGGTATTAAAGTTGTGAGCTACTGGCATTAAAGTTGTGAGTTACTGCATAATTTAGTGTGCTTTAGGATCAGCCTTCCCGAGCTAAGACAAAAATGTGTGAGCTGGAGGCTAAAAATCTGTGAGCTAGCTCATGCTAACTCATCTTAGAGGGAACACTGGTTACCACCACTTCCTGTGGAAGTGAATTCCGCATGTTAATTACTCCTAGCTTTTGTCTGTTCTAAACCTATTAAGTGCCTAAGAGTTCTTGGATTATAAGAAAAGGAGAAAAGTACTTAATTCCCTACCTTCTCTATACCATGCATACTTTTGTAAATCTGTCATGTCACCTCTCAGTTGTCATTTCTCTAAGCTAAAGAGCCCTATCTCTCTAACCTTTCTTCATAGGGAAAGTGTTCCATCCCTCCTCCCATCATTTTAGTTGCTCTTTTCTGCACTTTTTCCAGTGTTATAATATATTTTTGAGGTGTGATGACCAGAACTGTACACAGTATTTCAAATGAGGGCATACCATTGATTTATATAGTGGCATTATAATGCTGTTTGATTTGTTTTCAGTTCCTTTGAATTTATCTGTAAGGTATTGTCCAAGAAGTGCTGTTTTGCTCCTACTCTTTGCAGTATCTGTGGCACTGATTGACCTCTGCTGTGATCCCACTGAGGAAAATGGGTTCCAGATAAGAATTCTGAAGAAATCACTCAAGGCCAGTTATCCTTCTGTGACTGATGAAGTCCACAAGTGAGTCACTTTTACTGGCAATTGATATTTCTACAAGTATTAAATGTGACACCTAACGTTTCTCTCCCAGAAGCTTCATGCAAGAGAGCATTATGGAAGCAATGTTGCCTTGCTTCTTGATATATTTGGTGGTCATGCTGTTGATGACCATCTGCACTACTTTGTCATGCAGCTGTAGAAGAAAGGCATGGAGTGTTTTGGAGACCACCCAGGAGCTCCAAATGGTCGGTGTGGAGCAGTTTTTCCCTTAGGTCTCCCTTGGGCAACTGGTTCCAATACTCTGAACAAGTCAGAGGTGAGCCTTTTAATTCTATCCAGGATGTCATCTGGCAGCTTAGGCACTGGATATGGAGAAAAGCACATTAAGGTAGTTATCCTTGGTGAAATCAAGATTGTGACTGAAGGACAAGACCTGTGTTCACTGGACTTGAGCTGGTGCTTATCCTTCTAATTCTTGGAAGGAAATACAGGCCAACACTTTTGTAGCTTGCATTCAGTCAGTTTCAGTGACTTTGAATTAGCCTGTGCAAAGGTGTCTGGCATCAAGTTCAGTATTGTTGACATCGGAACTAAGGCTGATGACTTTGAGAATAACTTACTCAGAGCTGAAGATGTGGGAACCATCACTGAGACCAAAGGAGGTTCTATGATAACATCCAGAGTTGCCAACTCTGGGTTAGGAAATACATTTTTGGGGAGGAGCCTGAGGAAGGTAGGACTTCAGTGAGGTATAATACCATAGAGCCTGCCTTCTAAACCCTGAAATTCTTGTTCGTCTGTAAAGTGTTACTGTATTTGAATATAATTGTTCACCTACCAAAGCAACCATTTTCTCCAAATGTTGCCTGGAGATCAGTTGTTATCCCAGGAGATCTCCAGCCACCACTTGGAGGTTGACAAGATGACATCCAACACCAAGAAAGGGCTTGTTCCCGCAGTGTGGTTCAAAAATGGGAGAAACAGTTACATCTGGTTTGCTCTGTAAACATCTGACAGTGGGTGCAAGTCTCAATGTTCTTCCTAGGGCTGCCATTCTCCAGGCAGAGCCTGGAGATCTTCCAGAATTACAACTAACTGCTCTCCAGATTGCAGAGATGAGTTTCCCTGGAGAAAATGGTTACTTTGGAGGGTGGACTCAATGACATTAATACTCCACAAAAGTTCCTGCCTTCCCCAAACCAAGCTTTCTCCAGGCTCCACCCCCAAATATCCAGGAACTGCTGTAGCCAGAGTTGGCAACCCTAGTCCCATCCCTCTCCCAGGCAGAAAAGGCACTCATTGTGCCCCTCTGTGGAAGGCAACTTTCCTCTTCACTGCCAACAAAGCTCTTTTTTTAAAGGTTCATTCAGCTATACACAAAAGACCTGGGCTAATTCCAAACAAGTCATGTTGCCAGCGTAACTGTTGCTCAATTAGCTCTTTCAACACAGTCCACATGGCACACAGTAATCCGGTTTTTCACCCTTGTTAACTGTAGTTTCCCTTTCATACCAGATCTGGATTGCCTCCACCCCTGCTGCTGTTATGCCACTATCACAATTCTTGGGCCATCTTTTAAAAAAACATTTTTACTGCACAGAAAATTGCTGCTCAAGGGCGGGAGGGAGTGCTGCTCCAGAATAACGCAATACTCAGATCCTTCCGTAATGTTATTGGATGTCCTATTGTGGTAATCTACATTGGAAAGGCTAATTGCCCCCCCCCAAAAAAAATTTGGCCCAAATTTTAGAGACTTCAGATGATTTTAAGGTTTTTTTCCTGCTTGATAATTCTGATTCAGAAATAACTGAAATAGTAGCAAAGTTTCTTTATAGAGCTATGGTTACCTGATAAGTAGTACTATGTATCAGGTTTTACTATGTTGCTACCTTGTTTATATGTTGTAATCCTAATTTTATTCTGTATGCACTCTGTACTCTCCTAATCTGTAACCTGCCCGACCCTCTAATTTATATTTTTATATATGCCAATAAAGGCCCCCCCTACCCAGCTGTTTAAGGGAAAGAGAGAGAAAACTTCAGGAACTTTTCAAATCATGAGACAGCAAATATTTGCCACTTGTACTGTTGTGTAGTAACAGCAGGCATAAGGTTAGGGAAGACTGTGTGGGGATGCTGCAGATTCTATAGGGGGCACCACCCCTATGTCCCCGTCCCCTCCCCACCCCCCGCTGGTATCATTGAGATCAAGGCTGTTCATTGTGAAAATGCAGAGGAAAGGGCATTTCTTTCCATCAAGAAAAAGGTGTGCCTTTGCTTATGAATACATGAAAAAAACCCACATGAAAAAGTCCCTACAACATTATGCTGGAAAAGACTGGTTTTTAATTGGAAAAATGGAATAGCAATACTAATGGAGGATGACATAACATGAAAACAACAACTAAAGGGCACACACAACTAGAGTTGCTGAAACAGAAAAAATCTGTGTGCAGAATCAGCTCTGAAGAAAAAAAGATTTCTTAAAATCCTTCAAAATTGAGGAACCAAGTTGTCAGAGAGAGAAATAAATGGAGGGGGAAAATACTGAAGACAAAGAACAAAGATGACAGGGGGAAAAAAACGTTGAAGATGCTACCTCACAAAGACTTCTCTGAGCAGAATGTTTCAAATCAATACTGCTTCTGCATCAGTCAAAAGAGAACTGAGTAGGAAGTCGTAACTCCTAACCTAGGCTAGGCAAGTGGGCTCAAAAGGGGAAACAATTTTGTGCCTAAAAGCCTAGTTGTAGAATTCTTCAGCTGTCTATTCTACTGATAGGCATGCATAGCATAGTGATTTGTGTTTTTAGAACCAGTTAGCAAGTAGAATTCAGCGTTGCTCTTAAGGACTGAAGGTGTTTTAGGATTGGAACATGGGCATGCCATCCACCAGGTGGGGCCTGGAAATCTCCCAGAATTAATTTCTATCCAAATTGCAGAGATCAGTTCCCCCGAAGAAAATGTCTGCTTTGGAAGGTGGACTCTATGGCATTAATACACCACTAAAATTCACCTGCTCATCCTGTAAATTTGTAAACAGCTTTTCTCCTCCCTGCTCAACTGCATTGGCCATCCTTCTCACTCAGTAAAATAGGGAATATGACAATACTTTATTACTTGGTTACTAAATACCTGCCAAAACTGTGGGTCTTGAACATTTCAATGCATTTACAAAATCAGCATATTCACATTCTGGATTGTAGGTTAGAGGCAGAAAGGACTCTACACTGGCATAGTTAAAGCAATTAAAGAACTGTTTACACATAAGCATAAAACAGTTTCAGTTCAATCCATATAGTAATCAATTAAAATTAGACTAAGGTTACCCTCAGGATGAGACATATGGGCTGAAAACAAATCTTCGGAATATGCAGAATGGTTTAAGAGCTATGAAACGGCAACTCCCCTATGCTGATAATATCTTAGATTGAACAAAAAACATTAAAAGCCCTCAAGATGGTGATATTGTGTACTGCATACTAAGCCTGTGCATCTTTCTATAGAAGGTCTCTGCAATGCACTAACATTATGCTTGTTTAAACCATATTAGTTAAACCAGTGCAAATCCCTGAATGACTACTCTTATTTTGGATTTAACATGGATTATTTCAGTTTATCAGTCAGTTTCTAGCTAACTTTCTTTATTCACTGTCCCATATCTCAGGTGCATGTCCTTTTCCAGGATGCTGGAATTATATATATGCAGGCTAATTTAGGACTGTTCCTAAACAGACCACCACAGCAATGGGAGGACTTTTGAAGCTCTATTCCCAATTCCAAACCAGATTTCCTGTCCAACCAATCATTACCAACCCTTTACGCCTCACTTGCAAAGTATTCCAGATGTGAGAAGTCTCTCTCAAGTGATCAGTTTTAAGCAATCCACCAACTGAAGGTAAATCATGGATAATTTGAGGAAAGACAATGCTTTCAAGTATTTGCAAAACAAACTCTTACTCAATAGTAGTTTGATCCAACACTCCTGTTACTGGGATGCCATAAAACTGCTGCATAGTGGAAACTGCAGACTGCATAACTTTTCCTGAGTGCAGAGCAGACATTCGTGTGTCAGAAGGAAGTAGATAACCGTAGGTTTTTAACCAGCTCTGAAAAAATATGGTAAAACAAAGCTAAACTTACACACTTTATGGTTTGACAGCACATATAAGAACATTAGTTTTTTATTTAAAGAATGGTATACGCTGTTAGCTTAATGTAAGTTCTGAACCAAAGCGGATTGCTGTAATTTCAATGCTTACTCGTTTTACTTGATTTGTCTGAATGCAGAGCATTTGAGAGATAACACTATAACAACATGTACAAAAGCTGATTGCAGTGAGCAGTGCTTTGCCTGCTAACTTCTCAAAGATAGTTGAATTACTTGTTGTGTGAAAATTTAGTTCTTCTGTCTGCACACAGATCATTAATATACGGATCTCAGTTCCACTTGATGTTCTGTTTTTAAAAGAATATGCCACATAGTTTGTGAAAAGAATGACCAGTTCTACACCGTTCTTTTTGGTCTAAACCCTGCTCAGGGGAGCATTATTCCACATGTTTTTCACACTATTGAAAGAGAAGCAGGCTAAGTACTATTCTGAAAAGAATCAAATTAAGGTATAAGAAAAAATATTAATGTTTTAAATGCTATGAAAATGTATTCAAATGAATTTTAGCTGGCTTAAAACCACATGATAGCAGCAATGGATGGGGACCATCTTTAAAAGAACATCCTGTGCCTTGCTTTCCTCCAGAACTCCCTCTTCCTTGCCACTGACTCAGATACCACAACTTGTGGTCCACAAGTGAACTCAGTGATAAATGTGCCTGTTGTGGCAACCACCTTACAGAATGGCCTGCCTGAGGAGATCAGGAATGCTCCCACTTTCTTCACTTTTCCACAAACTATGCAAAGCTGAATTACTAAAGAGGGTTTTTTTGCACAGGTAAATAGGACTGTACAGAGAAGGAGGAGGAGGAGAAAAAGAAGAGGAGGAGGAGAGGGTTGAGGAGGAGTTGGTTTTATACCCTGCTCTTCACTATCTGAAGGGGTCTCAAAGCAGCTTACAATCGGCTCCCCTTCCTCTCTCCACAACAGCCACCCTGCGAGATAGGTAGGGCTGAGAGAGTTCTAAGAGAACTGTGACTGACCCAAGGTCACCCAGCTGGCATTATGTGGATTGGTAGGGAATCAAACCTGGTTCTCCAGAGTAGAGTCTGCCACTCTTAACCACTACACCAAACTAGATGACATGATCCAGAAAGTTGCACCCGTAAAGGGATAGCAACTGTTGCCTATACTATTGCATTGCTACTTATCACTGTAAGTATGCTCTCTATCCTATGTTGTTTCTATACCATTTAATATATCATGTTTAAATGCTTATGTGTGATTTCAGGTTTGTTTCAACTTGGTTTTAGATTTCTGTCTGTTTTCAGATTTCTGTAGTCCAAACCCCATTGTAATGTTCATAGGATGTCCCATCCCACTGATTGTGCTTGACTTGCACTATGTAATCTACCTTGAGTCTCAGCAGGAAAGGCAGATTATATATCACCTAAATAAATTTGGGATGAACGGCTGGTATGAAAACTGTGGAAGGGAATGGGTGCAACTCCCCTTACAGATGCATCCCAGTTGCTCTTAAATGTGCCCCCCCCCCCTCAGCTCACTTTATGTGAGTTAGGGGCAGACCAAGATTTAAATGAAGAGGTTTGCTGCTGTCATGTGCAATCAAGCCTTAGAGTTTAAGAATATGTACCTAGAAAATTTTGAAACATTTTAATAATGATTAGTACAGATGTTGTAAATGTAATGTTATAGCTACAAGTTAAATAGATACAGCTTAGACTGCAATTAGATTGAAGAAAATGTTAGTTCTGCCTCAAGTCAAAAAGCAACCTTAAACTAGGGTTGCTACCTATGCATCCCACAATAGGCTTTGTCAGCATAGTGCACATGGAGGCTGCAAATTCTGACAGCAAGGTGCTTGTGAACCTGTCAAGTATTGAGCAAGAAATAACAAGTTAAATAAATGCAAGTGTTCAGTGCAGTAGAAAACACAATCCCTGACATCAACAGAAATAGGCTCATTATTCAAACGTTATGAAATATTGTATTCCAAATAACCCATATTCCACAACCCAAGATTATACCCTATCATCCCTACCACATTGTTCCTCCTATAATACTTGCCATTTCTGATTAAAATAATAACTATAATAATACTTAGCTTCTTACATATTATCACAGTAATCCTTACAAAAGCCATGTCAGTCGGTATTATTATCCCTGGACTGCAGGTGGGAAGACTGAGGCTAAGACAGGACACCCAGTTTCCAGATTTTAAAAGCCAAAATAACTAGATGCCCATCAGCTTAACTATATGATTTGCTTATCTAACTATTCAAATTGAAGTATATTTTTGGAAAGGTGTTTCATTTCTGTTTGGGGGAAAACCCCACACTGGTAATAGGAATTAACTCTAATACTTGAATATTGAGGGATGCATAAATGGCATTCTCAATACAAACTTTAAAACTGGCAGCAAAGCAACTGCGCTGTGGCTCATGTTATCAGCGACAGGGGTGACAAGGTATGCACTCTAAAAAATACATGAGTTATGTATGAAACATTAAGGTCTCACATCACACATCCTTTAAAGCAGGGGTGAAATTCTAGCAGGAGCTCCTTTGCATTTTAGGCCACACATCCCTGATGTAGCCAATCCTCTAAGAACTTACAAGGCTCTTTTTTAAAGCTCTTGGAGGATTGGCTACATCAGGGGTGTGTGGCCTAATATGCAAAGGAGCTCCTGCTAGAATTCTACCCCTGCTTTAAAGTATCTGAAAAAAGGCATATGTGCCCACCCTACCACATCCGAATTGCTGTCCCTGTCAAGCATCTGTTTGGCACTACCTGATTTTTTTCTTCCTGCCTAGAAACAAGTCTTTTGACCAAAAGCACAGACAGAATTTTTAAGGCTGACTCTGCATAGCTGCTTTCCCCCAGGGCAGTGAGCACTGGCTTTGTCTCCATCTTCACCCTTTTACAACAATTCACTGTGTGTCACAGCAGCAACATGCAGCTATACCAGAGGATTCACATGGCAGTTTGGTAGGATCATCCAAGATATCATGCATTCTGGATCTGTGCAGTTGTAGAAACTATGGTTGTTACTGGATTATTTTGGGCTACAACTTCCACTATTTTCTTGGTATGCAGTCTTACAGGCATCCTTTCACTTTCAGTTGATCAAGAGATCCTAAAGTTTCCTTAAATAAAATATCAACCCAAAGTATATGCTGTGTGGTCAGACCCAAAATCTCCTGACCATGTTATTAAAGTTTTTAAAAGAGATTCCTGGGCAGGATATCTCCTGATTTGGGGTCATCTGCTGGTTTCAGATTATGTCATTTAAATGCAAGGTCGTCTTCTGTATAACTATGTTAGTAAATATGAATGCATTATTCTTCAGTTTTGTCCTCAAAACTAAAACACTCCTTATTTATCTCGCTTAGTGTCTAGTCCCAAAAGGCAACAGAAAAGACACAAAATAATAAGCAAGCTTCAGAGTTCCCCAGAATTCTTCTTCAGATTGTATTTTAAACAACACATCAAACAAGCAAACAAGCAAACATAAAAAGCAGGGGGAGAAAGAGATGTTGTCAGTCATGATGCAAAGTCTGCATACTGGATGAAGATGGAGCAGAAGTGGTGTGATGCAAAGTTAATTAGGTTAGAGTCACCATGGTGGTGCAAAAAGAGATCTCATGTTTCACCAAAGGCTAGTGGAACAAAGACACAATGGCTGCAATTGTAGTGATCCCCTCTGTGAGCTGACATTCAGAACCTAACAGTGGATTAAAGATTTCTTACATTATTTCAGTAAAATAATTTCTCACTCACTCTCAAAGGGTCAATATAGAATTCCCACAGTGCTGAAGAAAATGAGCTTACATTTGTGTTGCCTAGCTATCTAAAGCTTGCTTCTTTCTCCGAGTCACAAAAAGTTATTACATTTATTCATGTTTAACCCCATATCTAAGAGTTTTACAGTACAGATTGTGGGACTGAAGATATTTGTAGGCAGAAAAACTTGACATACCGTAGCAAATTTTTGAATCAAAAGCAATTTTTCCTTCCCTTCCAGATACTTCTAACTGGATATAGTTCTAATAAACAAGGACATGAAATTTTGAAATTCGTGTATTTTGTTACTGATGTTGCTAAAACCTGATCAGAGAATGTACTCAGTGGACATGTTAAAACAGGAGAAAATCACTGATAATCCTAGACTAGCTGTTCAAATATCAGATTTCCCAATGGACTGGTGTTCTGGAAAGCTATCCAGAGGCAGTGCAGACTCTCCAGAAGGAGACAGCTGTTGTGGGGGCGCCTGGAGCAGCATCTTTGTGAGAAGGCAGTTCTCATCATGAGGAATGTGGTTCAGGCATAAGCACAACCACTGTTTCTTTGCCTTTTTTCAAGGAGACAGCAGCATCCATTTGCATCTGGGGGAGGGGGTCTGGGAGGGGGCAGGGTTTAGAAAGAGGAGAGATCTCGGCAGGGTATAATGCCATACTGTCTGCCTTCCAAACTAGCCTTTTTGTCCCAAGAACTAGTCTGGAGATCAGTTGTAAATCTGGGAGATCTTTGGGCGCCATATGGAAGCTGGCAATCAGATCAGAGGCATGCTCTCCAGTTTGCAGTCAGATGTACATCAGGGGAACTCACCTTAAGCAGCGCTCATTCACTTGGCACTGCAAGGTCACACTGTGAGGGAGAAGAAGCATCCTGTTTCCTTCCCACTCTGCTTTTGCCAGGAAGGATGCTTTATGTTCCTTGTCTCTGATTCTATGTATCCCTCCTATGGCATGTAGAGCCAGAGAAAAGAGGAAGGAGCCACTCTGCCCTTTCACAGTGAAAAGTAAAGAATGCTTTTTAAGGGACATTTCCCACAATGTGAGTCAGGTAGCACACCTATAGTTTGACACTTGTTGGGTGTATCATGTATTTTGTCCTGAACACCGTATTTGTGAGGTAAAGGCAAAAAACAATGGCTGCCTCAGATCAGGAACTGCTGTCTTGTGCCCTCACTCAGGAACAAATGATCAACCTGGCAGGTTTACAAAACTTGGCTGAAAGTCAAATACCATGGAACGTAGACTAGAAGTAATGTGTCAACATGGGTGAGCCTTTTTCCAGGGCCATTTTCACTTTCCAGTCCACCATTGCATAATCCAAATGCCTACGCGAAACAGATCACTGCATTCTGCCCTGTAATTGCACAATAACTATTAATGATGGCTAAGAAAGAGAACATATTTTATAAAAGTTAGACTCTATAAAGGAAACTGAGACAGATGGAATTTTAGATATCTCTTTGGAATTAGGCCAAAAAGTCACCTGCCATCAGTGGGAAGTGGTGTTGTGTGTGTATGTGTGTACATTTTCCAGCATTAACTTCCAGTCACTGAAGGTATTTACAGCTTTTTCTACTTTATTATATGCTTTCCTATATGCCCCGTGGCGCAGAGTGGTAAAGCTGCAGTACTGCAGTCGGAGCCCTCTGCTCACGACCTGAGTTCGATTCCAGCAGAAGCTGGTTCAGGTAGCCGGCTCGAGGTTGCCTCAGCCTTCCATCCTTCCGAGGTCGGTAAAATGAGTACCCAGCTTGCTGGGGGGAAAGTGTAATGACAGAGGAAACGTTGTTAAAGCAGAAGCACCCCAGGTTTACAAAACAATGCCGTGAAAACGCTGTTAAAGCAGAAGCACCCCAGAGTCGGAAACGACTGGTGCTTGCACAGGGGACCTTTCCTTTCCTAATATTACATATAGCTTGGTAGGTAATTGAATGCAGTAAATAAGAAGTCATATAATCTCTCTTTTTTAAAATGTTAGTTTAAGTTGGTTAGTAGATTTTGGATGATTTATAGAAGCATTTCTAACATGTAAAGTACCTCTTTATAGCTGTGAACACCAAGAGCAATCACTATTCCAGAAACATCACTTTTACAAAAAGATAATGTTGGTTTCATTAAGGCTGCTTAGGCAAACAGAGATAACAGTCCCACTCCCACCTCCCACCCCCAAAAAGGTTCAGCACCTGAGAAGTCACTGTTTATTCGCAGGTCCTTAATATAGGATTTAAAAAAAAAAATACACAATTTGAGCAATTTTTAAAATTTTCCCATTGTTAATTTCTTAATACATATTTTAATGCATACTTAGGAAATGTCCCCAACATTAGGGTTGCCAATCCCCAGGTAGTTGCTGAAGATCTCCTGGGATTACAATTGATTTCTAGCTAACACAGATCACCTGGTGAAAACAGCCACTTTGGAAGGTGGACTCTATGGCATTATACCCTGTTGAAGTCCCTCCCCAAATCCCTGGCTTGTCTGTGGGTGGCTCCTTTGTGCTGCTTTAATGCTCAGCACATGGGGTACTATTAAGACTGAGTGGTGATAATATTTAGCATTCATATAGTATGTGTCAAAGAGTTCAAAGGGCTTCCACAAACATTATATTAGGAATCTTACAACAGCACTGTTAAGTATGCTAGCATTATTATGAGACTGAAAAAAAAACCAGACTTCCTCAAGCCAAGGACATTTTACAAACTTGTGTTTGACATTAAAACCAAACTAGGAATTTCCTGGCTGAGCTCAGAAGCAGACCACAGCAAATGTATGTAAAAATTAAAACAATCATTTAAAAGAAGTTCTCAAGCTACCTGAGTGACTTTTTTTTTTAACCCTTCTAGTCCCATACAGGGATCACAGTAACATGACACCAAAACAGGCTGGCAGGATTAGCTGGAAATCCACTATTGTTCTGCAGTAAATTCAGTTTAATTGGGATTATAATGAATTAAAATATCCTGCAGAAGAATTTATATTATGGTCATAATAATGTTCTATACTCAAGACCTCTCAAAAAAGGCTTCACTGGTGATCCTCAAATGACTAACAGCTCAGTCGTAAGACCTGCTGCACCAGCAAACAATTATTTTGGATGGAACATACTGACTGCTGTGCCAGCATAATGTCACAAAAGAAGATATTATGCTTAAATTCCAGATAGATATTTCAGTAAATATAATCAACTCATCTACAAACTTCTATTTATCTAAAATGGCATCCGTTCAAATCCTCATTTAGTTTATAGGATGGATTATGGTGCAATTTTATTCAAAGATTTGTTTTCCTTGCTACTCTCACTCTAAAGATTTTGGCGGGAATTAAGGGAGGAATCATATCTATAAATGTAAAAAACTGTATACTCGGATAACAAAAACAGAATCTCCTACTAAAATGGCAATATAAGTATATTAAATTTGTTGTTTGTATATGACTTTTCAGTATTGAGTCTTTTTTTGACATTTTACATGAACTTCTGTCTAGTAAAACGTTAACAAGAAATTAGCTTAATTTTATACAGGCATGTCTTGCTCAAATAATAGAAAACTCTATTTTCCTTGCGAAATATTCACTAAACAAAATATTTATTGAAATGTAATTACAATGGGTTGGACGGCACTTCCACGCACATGACAATTTTGCAGTTTCTCCCCTCTCAATGCAGAACACCCCTCTCTGTGCTGTATCTGAGGGCCTTGTAACCCCTGGAAAAATTTCTGGGTGCACAGCAAGCTGTAGTAGGTAACGGGAATTGGAAAGTTTCATTCTGCAAGTCGAACTGTGTTTGTGGTACATAGGATCTAAACCATTTTGTAGTGCATAGGATCTAAACCATTTCTGACATTCCCATGCCTAATATTGAAGAACTATGAACATTTGTGAAATGGAATATTTTAGTTTGGTACTTGTTCTACCATGGTATCTGAAGATTAACAACCCATATCTCATAATACAAGAAAAGTTGGCAGAACACTGGGTTGCAGAATTTCCACAGATGTAGGGGGGCACTTTTCACCAACTCTGCCCTCCCTACTGTAGATCTCTGATTCCATTCTGCCCTTCCTATGCCCCCCCAGGAGTATTTTGGACTACTGTGGGAGGGAGGAGGCAAGGCAGTCATGCTCAGCAAGTTAAAATCTCATCCATCAGCAAAAATCTTTGGTGGATTCAAGCCATTGCTCTAATTTATTATGTTCTTTTTAACACATATCAACCTAAACTACTGGAGAATGCATGGAGAATACAGGGCTTCCTATCATGTCACTAATAATCTATCAATTTACTAGAGAAGTTTCAAACCGTAAACTGGCATGTTCCAACATAGAACTTTTTTTTTTTAATGCCAAACAAAACTAAGTAATGGCCTCCCCTATTCTTCCCATCATTATGCAGCTCTTGGGGAGAAATATTCTCTGAGAGGCACTTGCTTTTAATTTCTTTGCCTCTATGCCTTATTTATAAGGTTTTGCTGCTTCTACAAGAGTATGAGTCAATTTTACATTGGGTTTGGGGAACAGAAAGGATGTAAATTTTCTGTAAGCTTAAAAACCATAGGGAGAACTTTTTCCTGTTTTTTCCCCAAGACCACAGAAATGTCAGGGGAAATTTAAATTTATGAAAGATTTACTTTAATATCAAACCTGAACTCATTTTACTGCTTCGATAACATAAAATGCATAATTTATAAGCTGCCATATAGAACTGTAGTATTTGGGGTATTTATGAAATTTTAAAGTATAAATGACTTCATTTTTCAATAAAAAACCCCTGCAAATATGCAAAAATACTCCCATTACCAGAGTATATAACAAACTGTGGCAGCCTATGCTACCTGAGCACATATATGTTTGTCTTAAAGGGTCACCGGAAGAAGGAAAACAGCAATCAATAATTCCGTCATATGCAGCATAAATATGATTAATCTCTAATGATGTAGATGCTTTTACATAAAATCGTTCATACTGTTCATTTTGATGAAATCTGGGTCTTCGTATTTCTAGGTATACTCTCAATAAGGAACAGAATAAAACATTTGCTCCATTACTCATCCAAATACTGTTATACTGTTGTTTTATAGCAAGCACGGTAAGTTACTATCTAACACTTGAATTAAAGAATGGTAGGTGCTTTTAGAGACTGTGACTAACAGTGCAATCGTAAGAATACTTTCTTCAGAGTGAGCCTCATTGAATAAAATGGATGCTACTTCTGAACACACCTGCTTAGAATTCTAATGAAACTCACAAAGCTGCCTTATACTGAATCAGACTCTTGGTCAAAGTCAGTATTGTCTACTCAGACTGCCAGTGGCTCTCCAGGGTCTCAGGCAGAGGTTGTTCACATCACCCACTGTCAGATCCTTTAACCGGAGATGCTGGGGGATAGAATCTGGGATCTTCTGCATGCCAAGCTGTTGCTGCACCATAGAGCTAGTTCTTCCCCTGAACTGCTCCCTAGCTGTCCTAAGCAGGACAGTCTAAAGTAAGGTTACCAGCTCTGATTCCTAGATCAATTTGGATAACTCTTGTTCTTATTAAACACCAACTACCAACTAAACTTTGGGTGGTCCCTTATTTGCTGGCAGATACTAATCCTGAAACCACCTATTTTGTTACAAGATTTTTAACGATAATCTTATCTGCAAAACGACAGAAATCTGGATTGATCTGATGGTAATGGAATCTGGCATATATGTGGTAAACATGACAATTTTAGGTTTACTTAACTGTACAATAGGTTTTATTAGAAATTCCTGTTTTAACATTTTATTCACTTTTAAATTTGAATATTTTGACTGTAACATTTGAATTCTGTGAATATGGTTAGTTCTGTTGTATACCAATGCATGTTTTGACGATTGTTACATCCTGATTGTGCTTAAGACCTTTGGTCATAGAAGCTAATAAATGAAATGAGTAAGGTTACCAACTCTGGTTTGGGAAATACCTGGAGATTTTACGTGGGGATGGGAGGAAGCTTAGCAAGGTATAATGCTGTAGAGTTCCCCGCTCCAAAGAAGCCATTTTCTTGATTGGCTGATCAACTGTAATAGTGGAAGATCTCCAAGTGCCACCAGGAGGTTGGAAAGCCTAGTCTAAACCCATTAACTTAAATGGACTTGTAAGGTGAGGAACTCGGCTGAGAATTGCACTGTAAAGCACAGAACATACAGAATTTGAACATCTCTCACTTATGCTTCTTAGTTATAGTGCTATGATTATAAGTTGGATCTAACAAGTTTTTCTTTGACCACCCAAAAGGCTATGCTGGGCATCATAGGACCTGCAAGAATAAAAACAATGGGAGGTGACAGTAAGGAGGAGAATTAAGCAAAATTTAGCAAAAAAGCTGCTGGTAGCAACATTATATCTAAGGTTTTCACATTGACTCACACCATGGAATTAAATACACTTTTTATTTTTACACAGAATCATACCATGAGCCAGAGAAAGTTGCATTCCTCCCCTTGATATTAGTAGGATAACTCAAGTTAACTTCTCCCATTGATTTTGATGGTACTGAGGGGTGGTTATAGCCCCAATCCATAGAAAGCTGAAGTGTATTAAAGGTCGGCAGCACTTCATGATAAAATCAATCCACCAGATCTCTATAAATAATTCTGTGTAAATCCCACTATGAACACAAGTAAACACTGTTGCTTTATTTAATTAGCAAAAAGCTATTTTAGGAAGTTTAAAAATGTTCCACAAATATTCTGTACATTCGTAAATATACAAGAATGTAAAAAAAGTGTTGCTGCTATTTGGTATTTGTATACTTTCATAATTTAAAAAAATCATTTGGATCACAAAAAGGTAATTTTGTTATTTGCCCCCAATTTTTTAAAAGTAGAGGTATTTGTTTTGGAGTCAGACTCGATTGTGCGACTGAACAACAACAAAATTTGTACTGGTTAGTGAATACATAATAATGATGAGATCCAAATAACTACGTAAGGCACACTCAAGGGCTACACCTGGTGAGATTCTGACTTTTTGCTGTTGTTGGAAAGCAGACCCCTATGCTGGATCATATTCTGCTCTGGAAAATCTCTTTAGTTTTAAACATAATTTGCCATGTGGCATGAGGAGCTGCAATCTGAGAAAGCAACACAAGCTGAAAAAGCCCTCTGGCATACAGAACTAGTAGTATAGTTATTTGGCATCCTGTCATACATTTGTTAAAAAAAAAAACACATTTCACTGGCTGTACTGGCATAGTCTTCCACAATGTTCTTTACAAGTTATATAAAATATTAGGAAAAAATACTTATAAAATGGCATGTTTTGGCATTAGCAGGAGTTTGGCCAAAGAACTTGTTTGCACCCCTATGCAATTATTCTAATGGCTATCATTAGTAGGTATTGCATTTGTATTTAATTGCAAAATTTATATACTGCTTTCGCAATATTCAAAACAATTTAACACAACATCTAAGTAAATAAAATCCACAATAAAAATACAGTTAAGTACAAGGCATGGGTCTAACATTATGCTTAAATTCATTATGACCTAACCCAGTGTTCGCCTTCCCCTAACCACCAAAGAGGCTTGGTGAGAAATACAATGAAAGACAATTGCATCACTTTATGTATTAATTCTGGGGCATATTCAGCTCAGACTCAAACTAGTCATCAAGCAAGAGGGAGGAAAGTTTACTGTAGAGTATATGTCACATCAAATCTCAGGTTGCCTCTGCACATCCTGGGTGGCGCCTAAGCAAGCCCCTCCTACATAATGGGTTTGCTGAGCCTAATTTTATAGCAGAAATCCAGGAAGCTTGCTAGCTATTAGCT
This sequence comes from Heteronotia binoei, assembly GCF_032191835.1. Classification (NCBI taxonomy): domain Eukaryota; kingdom Metazoa; phylum Chordata; class Lepidosauria; order Squamata; family Gekkonidae; genus Heteronotia; species Heteronotia binoei. The sequence goes on from NC_083224.1 coordinate 57,779,551, forward strand.
CTTCCAGCTTTCATGAAAAAGTAAACATAGAATCAACCACACACAGTCAGGATGTTGGTGTTGACTCTGTAGGAGGGTCTTATTGTCCAGCTGCAACTCAAAGAGAGATGACAGCCTGAATATGGCTCATAAAGATTCCTCTCTATTCTCTTCAACTTTTGAATCATGTTTTAGGACTTTTCTCATACCAGCTGAGGTTTTGGACTTTGCTTCCTTACTTTATATTGCATATCACAGAATCAAGACCCCACTCCCATAAGGAGAGACCTGTTGGATAAGACCAGTGATCCATCTAGTTCAGCATCTTGTTTCACACAATAGCTACCTAGTTGCCCTGGACGAGAGCCAACAAGCATTTGTTGTTATATAAATAATTGTTTCAGTAAAAGGCAATATCAGTTTCTTGTGCACGTATACGTGTCTGTGTCAGAGTGTATGATGTCTTACTAGGCCAAAAGGTTTTGGGGGGAAAACCCTTTTTCCCCTTGGCATGAGAAGAATAGTGGCTCAACCCAACTACTAAATCTTATTCAGAATAACAAGGCTGACCTTGCAGCTTGCTTCATAGTGTTTTAGTCATTCAATCTGCCGAAAATTAAGACAAAATCAGGTGGATAACCATGCTGGTCTGAAGCTGCAGAACTAAGTTTGAGTCTAGTGTCACTTTAAGAACATAAGAGAAGCCATGTTCGATTAGGCCAGTGGCCCATCCAGTCCAACACTGTCACACAGTGGGAAAAAAACAACAACAGGTGCCATCAGGAGATCCACCAGTGGGGCCAGGACACTAGAAGCCCTCCCACAGCTGACCCACAAGCACCAAGAATAAAGAGCATCACTTGCCCCAGAAGAGAGTTCCATCTATACCTAGTAGCTAAAGGCCACTGATGGACCTCTGCTCCATATGTTTATCTAATCCCCTCCTGAAGATGTAGCTGGCACCACCTCCTGTGAACCGTTAAGACCAACAAAGTTTTATTCATTTTATTTATTTATTTATGTTATTATATTTATATCCCACCCTCCCCTGACAGGCTAAGGCTGGCTAACAACAATTAAAACAACATAAAATTAAATTGTTACAATAAAATCACAATAAATTATTAAAACAAGCTTTTTTGTTAGGGTTGCCAATCCCCACATGGGGGCAGGGAAAACCTGGTTTGGTAGCCCTCCTCACCCCCCACTTCAGGGTTTGCAGAAAATGGGGGGGGGGGCGGAATGTCCTCTGGGCATTCTGGCATTCATTCTGTGGGTATCTGGAGCTCTGGAGGAGTTGTTTTCTGAGGTAGAGAGTGAGACACCAGATTTTCAGCATAGCATCTGGTGCCTCTACTCAAACAATCCCCCATGTTTAAAAAAGATTGGACTGGGGATCCAATTCTATGAGGCCCAAAAGAAGGCATTTAAAATGAGTGCAGTCCTGGTTTCACCCCCAGAGTCCCCAGATATTTTCTGATTCAGCCCTATTTTGTGTGCAAGCACACTTCATTGTATCTGAAGAAGTGTGCATGCACTTGAAAGCTCATATGTTGAATAAAACTTTGTTGGTCCTAAAGGTTCCACTGAACACAAACTTTGTTCTGCCTAAAATAAACTATAATTATCCGAAAAAATCAGAGGCTGGTGCTGAATCAGTGATGAAAAGGCACTCTGCACATGGTCAGAAATAACAACTACATATTCATAACTAAGGACAGAAAGTCGGTTTTTCTAAAACTAAACTAGTGAGTCCTGTCTCAAATTACACCCTTATTTTCCATTTTACTGAAATACCTAATTGTATCAATATTTGGATAAAAAGCAGTTTGTGGGGGGTTTTAGAAGTCAGGGTTATTTTTAAAGTGCATTTTTCAAGTGTTCTCTGATATTTAAAAAACTTTGATCAGTTATTTTGGCAGTGATATGTTTCCTTTAAAATGCAAATATTACGAACTTGTACCATATTTATGTTGAGGCTCATGTTTTGCTACTCTGCACATGTTTACAGGTGCTCTTTCCTTTATACATACTGTGCAAATCTTAATGTTGTTAAGAAAAGGTGGTTAAAAACTGCATACCCACCAACTTAAAAAGTCATCAGCCACCACTGCTAATGAGTCAGTGTTATGAAACAGACTGGCCATGCATCAAGAGTTTTATGCGTAGGTTAGTTGGCCCAGCTGTCACTGCTCCATGAACATTTTATAGCTGCAGAGTTAACCCTATGGCATAGTGAGGCTGTTATGTGGGGAGAGCCCAAGCAAGAGTACAGCAGAGTTATTGGTACTCTTCAAATGAGCTTTTCTTATCTCCTGCCCATTCACATAGCAACATTAATGCAATCTTTAAAATCACTATATAAAGAATTAGGACAATCAGTAAAGTTCAATTTTGTTCTCCTAGCAAATAAATTTGCATATCTCTTATCTGGCCAGTACTATTTCGTTCTACTATCCTGAATCTGGAAAAAATTCTTACCAAAATTGCATATCTTCAAGTAATGAAAAGTTGAATATATTATTTTATTTATTGTTTTGTTTGATGTTTATTAATGAAAATCCCATCCTTTAATGAAAGGAAATGTCAAGACAATACTTAAAGCTGTTACTGCTGAAAAGTATCCAACACAATAGCTAGCAAAAAGGTCAGTTAAGGAATTTAATTGCACACTGAGATCAATAACCAAAAAACAGCACTTTAAGCCATTGCTATAATTCTCTTTGTTTCATGCTCATCATAAAGGCAATATATGCTTTTTAGTAATATGTTTGTACATTTATTTATCATCCCACAACAAACATTCTGAAAACATCTTTGGGGGATATACAGGACATTCTCTGTTCATTTTGGCTGTACAGAGAGGGGAGCATATGTCTACCTCCCTTAAATCAACATATCCCACACTTTTTCAATTTCTAACACTCAGGGTTTCCTCTGTGACACCTCCCCCCCCCCCAGAAAAATCCAATATCCAGTCCACGACTGAGTCACCTTGGCCCCATATTCCCTGCAGGGAGACAGTAGCTGATCCCCTTCCTATTCAGCTTCACTCCAGCAAGGCTGTGAAGACTCTCCGCCAGCCATCCTGCATCCATCCAGGCTCGTGGTACCCAAAACAAATCTTCCACACCTCAGCACATCCTTGTTTAGGAGCATTTGTCTCACTCCCTCTCCATCAGCCTTGCTAAAGATACTGTCAGGCTTACAAAAGAACAATAACACCAGCCCCCCGGCGCCCCTTCCTGCCCCACTTTAAGAAAACACATCCTAGCCAGCCCCTCCCTGCCAACCTGCCTGGAGAAGGCGAATTCGTTCGGTTTCATCTCCCATCCTCACTAGAGGTGACTCAACCTGCCCTCCTCCCCTCCACCGAGCCACCTTGGCTAGTGGGCAATGGATGCGAACCAGGCTGCCACACCCGGGGTGGGTGGGTAGGTAGGTGGGCGGCTGGCGGGGCGACGCCCGGCCCCGGCTGCACCTCAGGACGGAAGGCGTCCCCTGCTCCTCTCATTTGTCCCTCGCAAGACCCACCAAGGCTGGCGGCTCGCCGCTCCCCATCCCTACCGGGCCGACGCGGGTGTCCCCAGAAGCGTAGAGCAGGGCGCTAAGGAAGGGCAGCAGGCGGCGGCACCCCCAGGCTGGGGCTCCGCGGCATCCCCGCTGCCTCCGCTCCATAGCGGGGCCCATCCCTGCACCTGCTCAGGCAGGGAGAGCAGGGCCTGACCGACCGCGCATGCGCCGTGGCCAGCGAGGTGGGATGGAATCCAACCCCGCTCAATTCCTTGAGGGAACACTCATGAGCCCACCCGCCCTGGCCTCTTCCCGTGTGACCGGGAGGTTTTTCGTTTCACGGCAGCTTGCGGCTAAGCTTTTCATTTCAAGACGTGTGCGTGTCGTGCAGTTCTAATATAGTGTCCCCTGGAGGGGAGGCGGGGGGAGCCTTGGCTAACGGGGGCTGTGAACAGAAGACAAAAAGGCTCTCAGAGGTTTTAGGAAGAGCTCCCGAAGCAGAAAGAAGCACCACGCCTCTAATTGCTGGTTCGAGTCCCTCTTTACCGGAGCTTAAATAACCAGAGCGAGAAAAAAGAGGCGTCTTCCATACAGATGGTCAAGAAACTGAATCAAAGTTTCTGAGAAAACTACAACATAGACACAAAAGCGCAGGGTTTGTTTTGCATCGGAAATAATCACCAGCTGATACACTCAACCCTACCCCACCCCACCCGCCGCCTGTGCATTTATTGGAAGTAGAACCAGACTTTACCGGTAAATTTGTATCATATGGTTACAAGAAATAAATATGTGTTTTCTTCTTCAATCTGCTAGATTGCTATGTAAAAAATCTAACCAAGCAAATAAAATTTGTTGAGAATATCAAGAGTTAATATACAGCTAACCAAAAGTCTTAACACATGTTCATTTTTTTGTTTCTGGGGCTGTCTGAAAATAAAACGCAAAACTAAAATACAGCTCGGTATTAACACGTTTAGTCTGGGATTAGGCTACTTTACAGTCATTCTCTCTGAATTTGTATAGCTGCAGAACAAATCATTTCAACTACCCTCACTTTCAGGTCCCTGGCAAGAGGGCCTTTGCTGTGTGCATCCAGTTTGTGGAAGTCCCTCAGTAGAAATTATTGCCTGGAGCCACATTTGTCATTTTGGGTACTGCTAACATTTCGAGTTCTTAATCCCGCTTCCCCATCCCTCCTCCCTGTGTTTGTCTCCAGTAGTGGTAGTTAGTATACTATTATTTTTTAAATTATTGTGCTGCTGTTTGGTGTTTTACTGTGAGCTGCCTTACATGAGGCAGCACACACAATTATAGAACAAAGACAGCTATCAAATCCAAACATAATTAAAATTTCATTCCAAGCCATTAAAAGCCAACCCAAGCAGAATGGTATGAATACCCCGCCCCCCATAGCTATACTGTTGTTTTCCTTACAAAAGTCATGACATTTCTCCTCACTATGGATAGAGTGGGGGGCAGACAACATGCATACCATCACTATAAAGTGACACAAAAGTCTATTCTGTCAACACATTGGATGTAGGCTGAGTGGATGTAGGCTTTAGATGCTCAGCAGGATACTTTTCTCCTCTGTAAATCTGCTTTCTGCCACTGTGTGCATGGCACCAACAAACATTGGCTTGACCTTAAAGAACTGTATAACTACAAATGGAGAATCCCAAGCACATCACCTTTGGAAGAAGCATACAGTAAAGCTTCTTGAGGATGCAGCAAGTATAATGGGATCCTTTTGAGAAGAGCTGGGGGACTGGCCTCCTAACAAGAGCAGAAGTTGTAATGAAATTCTGCACAGGCAATAGGACCTATTTATGTTATTTGATGACTTTATTTCCTTCTAAGCTCTTCCAGCAGCCAAAGTAGGGTTTCTTTTGTTTGGATTTATCTGACCTACCAAAATATATAAATTACAATTCATGTGGGTTGTGCTTCTCTCTAAACTACTCCCTTATTTCTCCCCCCCTCTCCCAATGCCATCAGGTACAAATCACATTCAAATACAAGTAGCACTAAAGTCATTTATCAAAATGAATGTTGCATTTATAAAGTTGACTAAATAAAGTTGGTGACAAGATCATTACTGAACTATTTATCAAGCTTGACCAATAATTTTTTTACATTTGATAGACCAAAATAATGTAAATAAAATTAGCATGCCACAAAATGTGTTGAAATTGCCTACTCAACAGAATTTGGCAGGACCTATTTTGTGTAGAATCTATATATTGTGTAGTATCTTTTATTTATTTAAAACATTTTATGCCACTTTTCTACCTGATCAGGGTTCCCAAGGCAACACACATAAGACATCAGAACAATTACAAACATTAAAATTATAACACAATTTAATAAACACATAAAAACACTATGACCAGGGAAGAGGGCCAACAACCATTATTGGCGGGGTGTGTGTATGCCAAATAAAACAAAAAAGCTTTCACTTGAGGGAAGAAGACACCAATGAAGGAAGACAGATGAATCTCTCTGGGGAGGGAGTTCCAAAGATTTGGTCCCCTTTTTCAGGTCTATGTTAATTAATACTATCACAGTACTTGGCGATCCCTAGACATCACTGCTATGATAAAGCATGAACAAAGAGAAGAAAGTTTAAGGTTTCTGATGGACATCTAATAATTAATTTGAGTGAAATGAAATGAGTGCTGCATGTTTTCCTATTAAGGAATGTTTCCTCAGTGCTGCCACTATTTGGTAGAAGGTCCTCTATCTTCAGCTGATCAGATATCCACTACTATTTAATATTTCTGTATAATCCACAATGACTTCAGATGGCAGTACAAATATAATTTTATAATTAATAAATCAGGCAACAGATCACAGAACATAAAAGATCACCAAAATGACAAGTTTTGTGCACTTCATCATGCTGCTTCCAAGACCCTATATTTAAAGTGTGTGTGGAAAAATTCCAAATAGCACCTTTGTTCCTCTGTACAAGCTGTATACATTCAACAGATTCTGAACCAGTGTAGCGTAACAGAGACTCTGTCCAACTTGGCCTGCCCTGGGGAGATCTGGGTTCAAGTCCCAACTCTTCCACAGAGATCATGACTACAGCCTGCCCTTCCTGTAGAACAAGGGCTGTTCAGGCAGTTTGTGTGAGTTATGCCATTTGATCCTTGAGATTTTTTAGATGAAGGATGGAGTACAATTGTGATTAAAAATATGGATTTGTTGAAGTTGGGTTTAATGATGAGGGCAGAAGCCGATTTATTGTGTTAATTCTTCAAAGTACATACTTCACTAAGCTCTGACCAGGAAAAAAAAACCCCTGAAAGGGCTGATAAATTCTATAAAATATTGGAAATGGAAAATACAACATAGTGCACTGGATCCAGCTCAGCATTTTTGTGGGCACAAGTTTTACTTATATCAGGGGTGGCCAAACTGCAGCTCAGGAACCACATGTGGCTCTTTCACACATATTACGTGGCTCACGAAGCCCCCTCGCACCCTATTGGCCAGCTTGGAGAAAGCATATCTTCTCAAAGCCAAGCCAGCAAACAGCTTGGAATTGATTCCACCTTTTCCTTTCCTTCCTACCCTCTCCCTGCTTATCCCTCCCTTCCTCCTAGCTCTCAAACATCTAACATTCATGTCATGCGACACTCAAAAATCGGACATTTATTCTACGTGGCTCTAACGTTAAGCAAATTTGGCCACTCCTGGCCTATAGAGTTTTTGTAGCTCCCCATTTCCGTGGCAGCCTGAAATGCCCTCTAAAATGTTGCTCTGAGGGTGTGTGGGAACACCCAGGAAGATGATTTCAGGGGGTACTGCAGGCTGCCACAGGAGGGGGAGGTGCAAAAAGAGAGGTGGCTGAATAAAGTATTTATTAATTTCATGTGATTTATAGTCTGCCCTTTCCATAGAATAGGCTCAGGGTGGGTATCCCAAGTACTTGCCAGAGTTGACCCCAGAGGCGTCACTAGGGTGGGTTGCACCCTGGGGTGTAACTAATTCAAGTCACCCCCCCCATTGGGCATCACCCCTTTTGGAGGGCTGCGTCACCCCCTCCGCACACAACCCCGCCCACTTCACATGGCCCCTCCCTCATCCACCCTCTGGTCACATGACCAGCCCCTGTAATCCAAGATACCAGTTTTGCAGCATTTAAGTTTCCCCCACTCACCCACACGCTTTTAGCTGAGCCGGCGGCAGCACGGCCCCGGTTTCAGAATCCCGGCCAGCCCACACACAGCAGCAGCATTCTAGTCCCAGGGCCAGCCCCTTCCTGTTGGGGGGGGTCATGGGTCAGTGCCTGGGGCCAATGAGAATGCTCTGGGGGAGGGCCGACCCCGACCTAGTGACGCCGCTGGTTGACCCTGCTTCGCTTCTGAGATCTGGTGAGATCAGGCCTGCCTGGGCTATCTAGACCAGGGCGAACAGAAAATATATCAAAGGATCACATTCTCTACCTTGTTAATAATTTATCTTGTAAATCCTTCCCTATTTTATTAATCTTGTCAGTAATTAATAAACATAAATCCTCCTCTATCTTGAGATTTATGCGGCATGTTAAGGATTTGCTATGATTACTGAATGATTCTAAACTCTTCATTTTTTATTATTTAAAAAACTGGGTACAAAAATTTGTTAGCCCCCCCAGAAACAATATAATTTCATTTCTTATCTGTTAATAAAAGGGACCCTTACAACAAGAACACTTAGACAGATGCACATACAAAGAGCTTTATGCACAGATCCTGAACACTATTATTTGGAAGCAGAATTTTCTAAAATTAACTTCTCAGTATAAATGCACAGAATTGGAGTATTGAACTCGCAAATCAAGAATGGCTCAGACGATTAAGTCCAGCAACAAATCCCATGGAAGGCTGCATATTCTACAGATCAACTCTTGGCCAGTTTATCTAGACGAGGCATAAACAAGATGCCTCAAACCGAGGTACAGAAAAGACAATTCTACTCGATTTTCTTGGACCCTATCTTTCTTGGTAAATTTCAAGAAACCACATTCAGGCTAATTGCAGGGGTTAGCAGGGGTGAACAGGCCATTTGACTTAAGGGAAACTTCCTGGTGGGCCACTGCCAGGAACAAGAAGAACCAAGTCCTTACAATTCTAGCAATGATCCAGAGGCTACTTCACACACACCATTCAGCAACACTGAAACCAACTCATCAACAATCACCTCCTGCAGCAGTTTTCAGGAGGCAGCAATGGGTGAGCTAATGCTCAGTATTGGTACAGCTGAGAGGTCCCTGCAGTACTGGTTTGTAGCACTGCAAGGCCACTTTCCTTTTCCAGTCCACTCCTAAGAACTAGCCCTATGCAGATAAATTTATGTATATTTATGAGTTCCCATTATAAAATCAACACTACATGTATCATATGACTTAATCATCGCTTACTCACTTTGAGACTCAAGAAAAACAGGTACAAGGGAAAGCTTGTTGTCTCTATTACATGGGGACACTGCAGTATTTTAGAAAAATTCTGCATCCTTGCATGTATCAAGAAGTCAGTTATTCACTTATATATTAAATAAATCAATTTGCTGAAGTAATGGTTTTAGCTGGATAATGTGCAAAATATATTAGTTTACAAAAAACCAGCCAGCAAGGCATCAATTGAGCATGGTTACATTGCAAAATATTTCTATTCATGCATTCCATTTGAATTGTAAGTAGAACTGGTGAACTAAATGATAATTGGAAAATGTAATTAGCCATTTTACAGTCACTCCACTTTTAATTAGAAGTCCGTTTGCAATGGCTTCAAATTTCAACTAAATCTGTAACTACTAATGTACTGACCCTGGATGTCAGTGAGGTTAACCCTCATTTTTACATAACATTCAGCTGAATAAAGCAAGCCAATTGCTAGGACACAATCCATGAGTAAAATACATCTGAAGAGTGACACTGCTGTTCCTTAAAACATTAGCAGAGAGGCGGTAGTATAATAGTTAAAGATTAGAGATGGGGAAATGAAAGCAACCAGTGGGATAAAAATCCAGAAAGTATTGTGATAAAGGTATGTCATTGCCACAGAGGTCTACATTTCTTTTTCAAGCAGAAAGGAACATCTCAAAGAAAACATTTTTAATAGTTGACTGTAACCTTCAAAGTGACCTGCAAAACTGAGATCAGCTGAGGAGCTAAGAGAGGTGGGCATGCAGCTGAACAATCAGGGGAGCTCCTTGTTAGATTTGGCAGGGAAACCATTTGACTACTGGCAGTGTCATTCATTAGTAATCAGGGTGATCACTCTTAAAAATCCATTTTTATTGGCCTCATTTATAATCCGCCCTTCTTGTATAAACCAAAAGGTTTATCATACAAGCTACTCTGATCTGCACTTTTCTCCCAATATGAATACACAGAATGAAAACCAGTCTATACAGGCTCAAGATACATTTCATTCATTTAGAGGTACTCATTCTCAAAATATGTACTACATAAATCTTGGCTACCAATAATCATGCAAGTGTCTCTACAATCAGTGTTCCAACACATGCAAATAGATTAAAGCTTCAAACAGAAGCGCAATATTAAGCCTACGGGGAGAATTTCAAGAAATACTAAAACCCCATTAAGAAGCATGTGGTCTTTCACCCTCAGACTTGCACAGCATGATTTCTGGCACACAGTTCTTCACAGTGGGACATTTCACCATTTCTAAAGCAAGGACAATTTGGAGGAACAGAAAACATTCCAAGCAGCGCAATTTCTTACAAGAAAAGATTAATTTGAGATACTCCAACTCAGTCTTTGCAAGAGCTATGACACTTCTACTTTTGGTTTTATTTACTTACATTTCTGAAATCTAATGCATGTGACTTTTAATTGGAGCAAAAATGTTGAACAATGTAGTCAAAAGAAAATAAAAATTACCTGCAATTCAAACTGGCATACTTCTTTACAAGAAAATTGTATCTCATTTTGTTTCTCTTATTCTGTGACACCAACATAACAGCTATGCAAACCTTGTCCCAAATGCAGTAGTAGTAAGTGGTACATATGCAGAAATGTTTGATTCCTTTTATCTTTCTAGTGCCAATCTAGTATATTTTTATTCCATTTATATTCCCATCTTAACAAAGGCCATACTAAGCACTTTCCACATTTCAACCACACAACTGACATGTTTTTTTTCCCTTATTTTCACATTTTGTCATCCTGTATTTGTGCACAGACCATTAACAGCATGTACTTTATACACAACACCATCAAAGAAGCCCTGCTTTATTTTAAACCAGTACTAAACCAAACCAATATTTTTAAGGCAGATCCAGTGAGCAGCTGTGTTGGTCTGAAGCAATATGTAGAACTATATGTAGTTCTGCTCATTGTACCCCATTCCATTGTCTGAAGAAGTGTGCATGCATACGAAACCTTACATTCTGAATAAAACTTTGTTGGTTTTAAAGGTGCTACTGGATTTCTAAGGCAGGACACTATCAGCAGTTTCTGGTGTCTGAAGGGGAACAGTACAATTAGCCCTGACCTGGATAGTCCAGGTTAGCCCAATCATGTCAGATCTTGGAAGCTAAGCAGGGGCAGGCTTGGTTAGTATTTGGAAAGGTAACCTCCAAGGGATACCAGGGTCATGATGCAGAGGCAGGCAATGGCAAACCACCTCTGAAATGTTTCTTGCCTTAAAAACAAGTCTAGCTGACCACCTAGTGGTGCATAACAATAAAGTGTTAGGCCTTCTGGCTGCCAGACAATCTTAGGATCTCCTGGCTATACTACACACAATGCCATATGATAATATTATTATCATTAAGTACAACTGAAATACTTCAGTGAAGAGCTAGTCATTAGCTTTTAATTTGTTGATTACCTCAAGGAGCAAAAATTAGCATATCAGAAGACAATTGCCTATCTTTTAGAGATAAGAAAAGGGACTGCCAGAGGCTCTACAAATGTGAGGATTTTTAAAAAGGCTCTCATTATGTTATTCCAATCTTGCATAACTTATGCTCAATTTTTCTGAAGGCGGAAGAGAATCACCCATGGCTCAGTCTGCCTTTTAGGAAGGGGGTAAGAGATAATTGGAGGTGTCTGCAAATTATGTGAAGGTGCTTATGAAAGATAGCGCATTATTTCTGTGCAGTGCTGCATTATCTATGCTCTTCAAAATAAAAACAATATTAAAACAGGGTGGAGAGAATGCAGAGGTCATGTGAGAACACAGTGCGGCGGATCTTCAATGTATAGTGGGTGTGAAAGGGAAACAACTACTAAAAATGGAATCTCCGATGTGTAGAATCTTGGTCGCAAGGACAATTTCATAAAGCACTACATCAGCAAGCAGTCCACCACAGAAAGCCACCTTGGTCTGGAAGTTAGATTTCAGTGTTCTAAGGTTCTCCCCAACCTATCCTAACATACGTAGATATGCCACTGTTGCTAAGACCTAAGGTGAAGTTTTTTTATTCATTCCCAAAGTATGCTCTCTTTGTTAACAGAAAAGTCCAGATTTTTTTTTAAAAAAATAATAATTCAGGTGGGTATCTGTAGTCATAGTAGAATTTGAGTCTAGTAACACATTAACAGCCAACAAAATTTTTCAGGATATAAGTTTCCATGAGTCAAAGTACATCCAATGAAACAAAGTCTCAGTCCGGTGGCACCATTATGACCAACGAAGTTTAATTTGGGTTATAAGCTTTTATGTGCATGCACATTTCATCAGATATTTGATGAAGTATGCATGAGCATGAAAGCTTATACCCAGAATTAAACTTTTGTTTGTCTTAAAGATGCCACTGTACTCAAGCTTTGTTCTACCGCTTCAGACCAACATGGATACCCACCTGAACATATCTGATGAAGCGAACTTTGACTCATGAAAGCTTATGTCCTGGAAAATGCAATTGGTCTTTAAGGTGTTACTGAAGTTGAATGTTATTTTTTAAAAAATGTAACACCATATTAAATCAAGCAGCTGGCAGTCAGTAAACAGCATGAGTACAGCTCAATTAAGTTTGGGGAGGAGTGGGAATTTACATTACTATCCGTACAGGGGTAAGTTTTTACAATGGCAGTAGAACCAGCATTTATTGGACCCATTTCTAGGCCCATGTAAAAACTACACTTTGAACTTAATGAAATGAAATGTCAGACATTCATTTGCATTCATAATTGCAAAGGTGAAGCAGCATAGGTTTACTAAGAGTCATGTATATTATTTCATATTCCTTAAATTTACATTTATTTGCTACAGTACTTTTCAGGGCATGTATTTGATCTTTTATACACACATACAGCAAAAGGAATGACAATTAGTGTTTTGAAGACAGTCTTTGGTGACATCGGCTTCGATGCTGAGAAAGGAAGAACAGTTACTAATCATCGGATATATGCTGGATGGATTTTATTAACACTACTCACAGCTTTAGCTGTTCCACTGCATTCATTATTACCTGAAACTATCCCCAGCAGCCTCAGAGATTATCTCTTAGCTTTCTACACCCCAACATTCATGGTTAACAGAGACCATGCAAGGCAGCAGAACAGTACTGATAAGAAAGAGAAGAAAGTTGATCTCGTCTCCTGGTGGTACAGATTTGGAAACAGTTTCAGTAACAAAAGTGTTTATTCCTGATGAATACTGAAAAAATGTACACATTGTCCTGCTGAATAGTAAAAGAAAAATGGAAACTGTCATCTCTCTTCTTCACATCTGAGACATCAGATTCAGGTTCAGAGCACATTCTGAAAGTTTCATGCCATTTAAAAAAACCCCTGAATCTTCGGTTTGATGAGGACATTTCCATCAGGTCAATATGGAATGGTAACAAGTCAGATAGACTGTGACAATACATGTAAGGAAGAGTGCAACCTCTTGAATACCTATACGTAGAATACAGGAATCCTCAGATATCTGAGCCAAGCTCTGCACATTGCTTGTCTGATATGTGATTTGCTAATGATTCTATGATGTCAAGAAGTAGAGGCTGACTAAGGGATCGAAGATTTGGCAACTTGGAGACCTTCAAAGAAAAGGGGAAAAAATCTAGTTATCACTCCAACCCACATCTAAAAGACATTACATAAATCAATTTACAGATAATAAAGCATTATTTTAAAGGCATAAGCTAATGAGCAAAGTTTTAAAGAAAAAAGTCAGAGTAAATGACTATTTGCACAGTTCCTTTAAAACAAATTCTCTCTGAACTAGTGCTCCTCAGTGATGAAGAGTGGTCCATTTGGAGGCAAAAGATACAGTCATACCTAAAATACATGTAAAGGCACTTGAACAAGCTTTGTAATGCATTTCTCCTTCAGCTTCACTGCACTCTATTTTGTGCAAAGAAGCTATTTGCTTAGTTTTACTAGAACCAGCTCAAGCACTTTATTTTAAAATGATTAACTCACTCATAAAAAAGGTACATGTAATGCCACTACATATTATGGGACATCTTAAATTCAGGGACAGTCCTTTTTCAGTAATAGTTTTCAAAGAAGCACAGAGTTTTTGCTTGAAAAACAAAGGTCCTATTTAAAACAGTAAATGCTTTGAAGTTTAAATGAACAACCCCCCCCCCCCCCGAATTTTAAAAGAACCCTGAAGTTGTATCTCTGCAACCATGCTCGTAATAGAGCACTGTAGTCACAGTAAAAGACAGTTAAAGTCTTCTGAAAGACCAATTTTCTTAGTCTGAAATTCTGAGCCAAGGAATGGTTTAGATCCAAACTACAGAACAAAGCTGGGAAAGGACTGTTGCCAATTCCCATTCTCACTAAAGCCTCACTTTCAGGTACTTTGGAGCCAAGCCTATAATTTTTCTACTATGCTGTGCAACCACAACTGGACTAAAAAGAAACTGAAATATTCCTATTGTAAGAAATAATGGAAATGCATACACAACATATACCAATACCAATAGGAAGAAGCTGGTTGCATCTATACTGAACAGGGCCAGATCTACATGTTTTTGTTTTTTGAGGGGGGGCAAAATTAAAAAATGGCACCCCCTTATAGGCCATTCTATCTTATGGTCCCATAGAATACAATGGACTCCATACCCAATTTGGCATCCCGCCCCTCCCCCATCGATGCCCGGGACAAGCACCCCTCTGCCTCCCCCAGATCTGGCCCTGATACCGAAACTGGTTTCTTCTAACTGCTAAGAACCACTAGTTTCATTCACCAATGCATACATTCAGCAAGTTTACTTACTCCTATATAAAATTTATATAAAATTTCTAATTCAGAAATCTATTATGTCCTCAGTACATACATTTGCCTAAAGGAGGCAACAGTAGTTACAGAGGTTAGAAGAGAGTGGTTAACATTAGCAGAATTCTGACATGAAAGGAGGCAGCAAAAGATTATTATTGTGGAGTTGTCCCAGTTTCCACTCTTGGATGCACACCTTAACATAGTGGTGGTGGGGGGCGTTGTGTGTGTCAGAGAAGCTGACAGCAATACTGGAAGGAGTTTAGACTCTGTCGAGAGGCTAAGATTCAAGCAGAGTCACTCAAGGTGGAATGGTCACAGCTGAGATACCAGACTAAGATGCATCTCACACTTCATAATTCAATGGCCATATCAGCAAAAGAGAACAGACAGTTCCAACGGTGATGAGGGCACAAGAATCCTTGAAGTGCAGCAATAGTGGAAAGTGACACAGATGGAAGATCTATCCACAGACAATGGTAGTGGCATTTTATCTAATCCTGATCAGCAACTGAGCATCTCATCTCATACCCTGAATACCCTGTACTGAGACAATCCAAAATGAGAAAAAAAACAGTGCTGGAAGACAGGACCCCCAGGTCAGATAGTACTCATCAGATACCATAGAAGAACAGAAGATAAGTATGAGTAGCACTATTCTTAATGATGCAATGGGATTAAAGCCAAAAAGATGTTCAGTTGTTGAAGTGAAAGGACATAAAAGGAAACTCCAGAACTGCTCAATACATGTAACAGGAACACGGAACATGAGAAGTATGAATTAAGGTAACCTTGAAATCATAAAATGAGAAATGGAACATTTACAAATTGCAATTCTGAGAGTGAATGAATTAAAGTGGATTAGGACATTTTCAATCAGAAAATTATGATGTGTTTTACTTGGGAAATGACAAACCCAGAAGAAACAGAGTTGCTCTAATAGTGAGGTGAGATGTAGCACAAATCAGGGCCTAAAATAAGAATTCTGACTGAATAATAGCCTATAAATCTAACCATCATTTAAGTTGACACCCTAGCTAGAGATACTGCAGAGGAATAAATTGAAAGTTTTTATGCAAATGAACAGGAGGAAATTGATCACACACCTAAACAAAATGTACTGATAATCATAGGTGACAGGAACAGAAAATAGTACAACCAAATATTGTTGGGAAATTTGGGCTAGGAGCACAGAATAAAGCAGGAGAGCAACTCATAGATCTAATCAAACCAAAAAGCTCCATTCTCTCTATTTCAAGCAACAGAATCCATCAGAATCTTAATATGGCCCACAGACTGGAAACATTCAATCTACATTTCGGTTCTGAAAAAAGTTATGTTCTGTTAGGTTTTTATTTATTTAGCATACATTAGTTTTTCTTAACTAGAATGTTGATAACTTGTTACAGTTTTAGTAATCATGATGAAAATTACCACTACTATTCACCTGTCTGGTTCTTATTACATTGCAACTAATCAAATGTAGCTTTGGAAGTCACTTTATAATATTCATCAAATGTCAACAGAAAAACAAGGCAAACGAAAAGATACTTCTAATTGTTTTAGCTAGTTTTAATTGTTCTTTGTAATACCGTAAAAATGTAGACAACTCAAAGGCAATGGTCAGGATTTGAAGAGTTAGATGTTGATGTGCAGTGCTTTAGCGGCAGAGCACACTCTTTGCCTGAAAAAGACTCTAGGTTCAGTCCCTGGAATCTTCAATTGATCAGTAACTACAGCAGATAAATACTTTTCTCTGCTGGACACCCTGGACAGCTGCTGCCCATTGGAAAAGACAATACTGAGCTAGCTGGTCTGAATATGGCAACATTGCACAGTAGACTTAATATTTTAAAAAACAACTCTCAGTGTGTGACTCAGCAACTGTGCAAAATGCTGATTCCTCTCAGCTTTGTAACTGAAATTAGAACTGTGTCAACAAAACAATCATTGGTTCACTCAGTCGTTCCCTTCCATGGCAAAGCAGGCTGTCTGACCCACTTTTTACTTTTCAAACACCACAGGTGCTTTTAGCAGATAATTGGTCAGAAAGTTTATTTGTTTTAAGTGCAAAACTGCTTTGTGGATAGGAAGAGTTTTCTTGGTGACATCATATGGGCCAGCCAATCCGTGCAGAACCAAGCTATGGACTGAATGCAGAAGAGGCACTCCTAAACTGTCCTTTCTGTTGCAATGGTGTTACATCTTTCTTTACCTAGCTGTTTTTGCAAAATAAACTTGGAGAAAGCATAATAAAATTCTTCATTTTTTCAATGATCACATGAGTCTTCACTGTACAATGGACTACAGAGGAGAGCTGGTGTTTAAGGATGCTTTAGATTTGTTTTACTTGGACTTATACTGTTCTCTGGATTCTAGCCAATAATGGTATTACCAAATTCACCATCAGAACAGAAAGCTATGCTTTATTTATATCCAGTGATAGGAAAAATGTTATATGGTACATGACTAATAAATATCACACACAAAAACATGACCTTATCATGGTACACAGAACAGTCAATATTGAAAAGAAAATCACAGAACAGGTAATGGCCACTGAAGAAACTGTTTGAAAGGCAGTAATGATATTAAAAAAGGTCTCATAAATTCTATTACTATTAAAGGTAGGTTACATAGCATAGCATACAGCCCAAAGGGTGGAACAAGAATGAAATGGAGGGCTACCTTAAGCTGTTTTCAGCCATGGCAGTGAAAGGGGACAGCAGATGCCCAGAACCCCAGAAAACATCCAACCAACCTTGGTGAACTGGTGAACAATGATATGCAGGCAATGTCTCTTCATATCCAGAGCTTGGGTCTTGTCAGCTGCCTCTAAAATCTGAAACACAACAAAAGGTACATGTTTATACTGAGTAAAAACATCAATAAGAACAGGCTCTAAAGACTATTGTGCTGAACTGGAAACATGGATTAGGCATCTTTATATAAAAAAAAAACTTTTACGGTTCTTGTTAGAAAATATTTGAGGAAACTCCTAGTCTTTTAGGATGTTAAAAATAGCTCTAGATCAAATGTATTCAAAGGGCCTGACCCTTCAACAAGTTCCTTCAAGCATTCAGAGCTAGAACTGGTAGACCACCCCCAAAAAAGTGAGAAGAGAGACTAAAATTGTAGGAAAATGTACTGAAAAGAGACTAAAGAGACCAAGTCACCAAATGCTCCATATGGTTCAAATGTTTGATGCTCACATCAAACATTTGATAAATAAAATTTATGTATTTTTCAATAATCCCCAACCAAAAAAAGGCCATTGTCAGTACCTGGGTTTTGTTGTGCTGTATGTGGAGAGCACAGTCACTCCAGGACGATCATTCTCTGAGGATTCTAGTCACAGGATGAGCCTCAGTCGTGACAAAGGAAGGGGGGAGGTTATTCCTGACCTTTATCCCCTTCCTCCCTGTCTTCCACTTTCTCCCATTTGACCCTCCAAGTTTCTGCACGCAGACTCCAGTGGATGCATCCTCCCCGGCTCTCCCTTGACTTCCCTCTTAAATAATCAATTCCTAGGCTTCCCCTCCCCTTACCCACTAATTGAGAACTTGCTCTGGGTATGTTTCTGCCTTTCTGCCCAGGTGGATCTTGTCGAGGTTGCATCTTTGTTTCTGCGGGGCTCAATCTCTCTTCATCTTGCTTCTTTTGTGCTTCAGAGCATCTCCAGTTCTCAAAGCTCGGTCAGTCTAGTCCTCTTTGTTGAATACTTCCTGGTCTTCTTGTCTGCTGTATCCCTCGTCTTCCACCACCACCACCCCATCTCCCCAGCTCTTCTCTCACTTGATGGTGGCCTCCTTGCTTGAAGATGGGAGTTAACTCCCATCTTCCCTGGGGGCCGAAGAGTCTGAACTCGGACAGCCAGTTGAGACCAGAAACAAATGTGTAAGAATACACATTTTGTGTAACTACAAAATGATAAAGAATCCTGTTCCACAATTTTAATTTCTTGAGCACTTGAAGGCACAAAAAAGGAGAGAAAAAAGGCTTATTCTGAAAAAAAGAGACTTTAAGAAACTAACCCAGAAATAAGAGACTAAAAGCTAAAAAAAGAGACCCACTCCTAGGCCATTGTATGTTTATGCGTGTGTTTCCATAAAACGTTTACCTATACCCATTGGCAAACCTGAATTTATCATGAAAGATGTATGAAACATCCCTTAGAGATTGGCTATGCTTTCTCTGCTTTTATGTACTATCCATATAATGATTTACTTGTGTGGTCATCATATTATAATTTACATCATACACTGCACAGTTCACTACATAAAAGTGAATTTCTTGTAAGGAAATCAATACAGGAAACTAGAGTGGTGGGGACTAGCCAAAGCTATATATTTAGAGATATTTTGTGAAAGCATCATAATTCTGTGACCATAAGATAGCTTCCACAATGATGGTTCAAGAAAAAGATATGGGCGTCAGGCAAGTTAAGGACCTGGGTCAGAAGAAAGAAAGTACTACCTACATATATTAAAAATCAAAGTAAGAGCATAACTGGCACAAGATATGATGCTGCTGACTGGCTTGGGTAGCTTTGAATGATGACCAGACAAATTCTTGGGCTTTTCAACAATGATTAATCATAACAGTTATATGCAATATTAATGTTCAGATGCGGTAGACTCCTGAATACAAGTAAACCTAGGGACAACAATGCAGGAATTGCACTGGAAAGGGACCTTTATACCCTGCTTGTGGAATAGTACTGGAAACAGGGTGGCCTGATCCATCAGGGTTCTCTTTATGCTCTTCAAGTATAATTAAAGGAATCAAGTAGTCTTTTGGGTGTATGCAAGGTTGTATACATCTGCAGAAGGACATATAACTGCACTGAGTAGCTCTTCATATTTCTATCAACCTTCTTTTGAAAAGAAGACCTTGCAAACTCCAGTTGGTACAGAACGCAGCAGACAAGTTACTACTGAATAGCAGGTGAAACATGCATGACACACTCTTTCTGCATACAGCCCACTGGGTACAGATCAGTTATCAGGTTCAATTTAGTGTTCTGCTTATCAGCTAAAAAGTCCTTAACTGCCTTGGACCCATATACCTGCAGAACTGCCTCTCCTCCTATGTTCTGTGGTGACAGCGCTGTTAATCCAACTAAAGCCTTCTGAAGGTGTCACCCTGGAAATGGATAAGACCTGCAACTGTCTGTTTGCATGCATTCTTTGTGGAAGCTCCAGCCGTGTGGAATGGTTTGCCTGAGGAGGTCAGGAAGGCTCCCATACCTTCATCATTTCATAGAAAGTGCAAAACAGAAATGTTCAGTAAGGCATTTTCATAAAGGGATTAGAATTTAGTAGAAGGGAACAGAAGCACACTTTTATAAAGGAATGGGATTGTAGCTTTTTGTGATGCTTATTCTAGTTATTATCTTGCTTTTACTGTATTCTACCTTTATAATACACTTTCTGCACTGTTTATTGTATATCTTGTCTTACTTTGTTGGTGCATTGTTTTCTAATTCTGTACTTTGATGAATTGTTCATTATGCTGTCTGGATGCATTATTTTTATATCTCTAGTAGAAGAACCAAAGCTTTCGATACCGTTAGCAGGAAAGGCCTGTGGCAAATCTTGGAATGTTTAGGATGTCCCCCAAGGTTCCTCAGCATGATCATCCAGCTACACGAAGACCAGCGAGGCCAAGTCAGACACTGCAACGACCTCTCGGAGCCCTTCCCAATAGGCACAGGTGTAAAGCAAGGCTGCGTTCTCGCGCCAACTCTCTTTACGATCTTCTTTAGCATGATGCTTCAAAGAGCCGCAGTAGATCTAGATGAGGACGATGGTGTCTACATCCGCTATCGCACCGATGGCAGCCTGTTCAACCTGAGGCGACTAAAGGCACACTCCAAGACAATGGAAAAACTCATCTGAGAGCTACTGTTTGCTGATGATGCTGCACTCGTCTCCCACTCGGTATCAGCTCTGCAGCATATGACGTCCTGCTTTGCAGAGGCTGCCAAGCTATTCGGCCTAGAAGTTAGTCTGAAGAAGACAGAAGTTCTCCACCAGCCTGCACCCCAGGAAGATTATCACCCTCCCTGCATCACTGTGGGTGAATCAGTTCTGAAGACAGTCCAGCAGTTCAGCTACCTGGGGTGCATCATCTCCTCAGATGCCAAGATCGACAAGGAGATTGACAACAGGCTGGCAAAGGCAAACCGTGCATTTGGCCGACTGCACAAAAGAGTGTGGAGCAACAAGCATCTGAAAAAAGGCACAAAGATCAATGTTTACAAAGCGGTTGTGATGACAACCCTCATCTATGGCTCCGAATCGTGGGTTTTATACCGTCATCACCTGCGACTCCTTGAGCGCTTTCATCAGTGCTGCCTTCGCACCATCCTCAACATCCACTGGAGTGACTTTGTGACCAACACTGAAGTCCTCAAGCAGGCAGAGGTTACCAGCATCGAGGCACTGCTGTTGAAGACGCAGCTGCGCTGGGCAGGGCATATTTCTAGGATGGAAAACCACCGCCTTCCCAAGATTGCCCTGTATGGCGAACTCTCCACCGGCCATCGAAATAGAGGGGCACCAAAGAAGAGGTACAAGGACTCCTTGAAGAAATCCCTTAGCACCTGTCACATCAACCATCACCAGTGGTCTGACCTAGCCTCAGATCGCAAAGCATGGAGGCACACCATCCACCAGGCTGTCTCTTCCTTTGAGAACACACGCATAGCTGGTCTTGAGGACAAAAGGAGATTGAGGAAGAATCGCACTGCTACAGGACCAACCCTAAATCAGACTTTTCCCTGCAGCCGCTGTGGCCGGACCTGCCTGTCCCACATTGGTCTTGTCAGCCACCAGCGAGCCTGCAGCAAACGTGGACTATTGCACCCTTCTTAAATCTTCGTTCGCGAAGCCAAGCCGAGAGAGAGAGAGAGAGAGAAGAGGATGGAGTCTTCATATCAAATACCATGGGGCTGGATGAAGAGTCCAATACTTTGTTTAACTTCTTTGAATCCAGAGAACCACCAACTTCATACTTTGATCTATCACAGCAGCAGGAACCATCCTGACAACAAGGAGAAAGCAGTTCTGGGGTATTCAACTTATTCGACAATAGCACATACAGAGCTGAAGGAGTTGAAGATGGGATCAGTATTGAAGGGAACACTGGTATTGAACAGGATCAGAAACAATAGCAGATGGAACTGACATGGTTTCAAGCATCAGCACCATACTGCAGTGGTAGAGGTGATATAACAGATTCACTGATGCTAAAAAGCAAGCACTCCTAAGTAGATGAGGTGATCAAGTAGCTGTCCCTGGAAGACCTAGCAGGCACAGCTACTCACAGGATGGATTTGATCAAGAAGATCTAGAAAGGGGTCCTATATGGCTCTATCCACTTGTTCTTCTGAAAATGGATAAATCAGTTGAGCATCCTGGGATTAATCTTGATTGACTGATGGCAGGTGAAGGACTGAAATGAATTCCTGCAGCTTGCCCAGTACTGGCTCTTGTGATTCAAGTGTTTCAGTCTGAAGAAATGCACAAAGAAGCATCCAACAGGGATGGGACTGAGACAGACCACCAACCATTTTTAGATTGATGTGTCCCCTTGACTTTCTTCCTCTTCCATGTCAAATGGGATTGGGTTCAATACTCCCATTTCAGTGGCCTAGTCAAGTCTGAACTTCCAGTGGTCAGGATGCATGACTTCAGTGCCAACAATGAGCAGGTAAGTTTGGCTGAAGATACTGCCAGCGTCTGTCATAGTATTGCCTGTTTAGTGAACTTCCTGCAATGGATGCAAATCTCATCTCCATGTTCTTCACCAAGCCAGAGGAGACACCAATCATGGCTGCTGGTGAAGGATAATTTTCTACAACACTGTCAACATCTTTTGAAGGTGGTCCTCTATGGTCCAAAGGGCATGACCCAACAAAAAGTAAAATTCCCACTTCAAAGGGGAGAAAAGAAAGAAGTTTGCTAACTCATAGCAGAATCTCTGAGAATGTTCCCAATTGATGCTGCTACTGTGGTAGACAAAAGAGAGCCGACTATAAAACTGCAATTTCCCTCTGCGCATGTGCGTTGGAACATGGATGCAAATAGCAAGATTACACGCCTAAAATAATGTCTAGAATGTTCTGAAGACTTTGAGCAGACATGAAGCCCAGTGGTGTGAATGTAGAATCACCATAAAGAAGGAAAATTAAATAGTTTGTTCTTCTGAATTCACAACATCACTCCTTTCCTTTGTCTTTTGTGGTACAGGGGGAGGACCAACATTTTTGAGAGCACCCTTATGATTTTTCTGAGGTTCCAATATAACATTTCATGCGATAAGTATCTGTTCTTAATTTAAACATTGTGCTATATCTTTAAAAGAAACAACATTCCACCCCACCCCCCCAAAACTAACAGCTATAGTTGTTTTGTAGCATACTTTTATCTTCATAGCAAAGTATGTTTCCTTAGATACAAACGAATTCACAAGGACATAGACACTATTTTTATAGGCAGGAGTGAACTGACTTCCTCAAGCCATAATGTTTTATCTGGGAATGTGAACTAATCTTATAAACCTTCTAGGCAAAAATTTATGGGCTTTTTAATTGACAATTTCTCATAGCAAAAAAAAATTAGGGGATTTATTACAATTCGTTCCAAACTGATTCGGTGGTAACAATTACCTGGAGTACATTTTCCACAGTAACATTCATTTCCAGGTTCTGCTTACAATATGCTTGCAGACGGTTATTGTAGAATCCATAATAATAAGGGGCAGCAAAGAGATAGCTTAAAAAAAAGCCAGTTAAAGAGAATTCATGTTTCAAGTTGTGAGGAACAAAGGTACCATAAACATAAATGGAATGGCAATAAGGATGAACAGAGATTTGACCTCTGTCTGCTTTCTCTCTAATGTATTCTCATTATAATTGCAGCTGGCTGCCTCCTTTAAAGTTTTCTTTGGATTTGGGCCATGCACACCGCTGCTGCTTCAACCATGTTATATGTGCAGCAGCTGTTGCCTAATTTTCTGTGAACTCAAACATTCTGAAAAAGACACTGTAAGCAAAAAAACCCCAAAACCAACCTATGTCTTTGGAGATTATCTATTCTTTGGGTAAATTAGCAACACGTCGATTCCTAAGGAGTACAGGTGGGATCCTTTGTTCCAACAGTGGAAGACACTGCAGAAACTTGCCCAGCAGCCATCTTTGAGCAATGATAGTGGTTGAGTGACCCACATGGGGAGGGGAAGAAAAACCAAGTTACTGCAGTAAGAAAAAACTGTTAGACTGCTTCTTTGCGTTGATGGAAAGGACCAAACCCTCCCTTCATCTGCCTGAAGTAGCTTTGGCCCAAAGCGGAAAACAAGAAGCTATACAAAGAGGTAGGCAAATTATCTTGGGAAATAGAAGCTCCTTTGAGTATTTTCTTAAAGGGAGAACTAATAAACCAAGCAACACACAAGTCTCCAGTCTTAAATTGTACAAGCTGAAAGTAAAGCAAAAAAATGCATGGGAGCTTTATGAATTCACAAAAAGGCCTCTTAATGATGTACAATATTATTTCTCCAATACGCAGATATACCCCTTATCCCCAAACTCTTTTACACTCATCAGGCCATGACACTGGATGCACTATGGATTAATTCCCCAAAACTCTTAACTCACCTAAATAGCAGGTGATTTTTGTACACATATACCTGAGAAAATCAAAGTGGAAATGCTACCACTTGCTAAGTGTATTTTTATACTAACTACATAAAGGATACAGTGAATCTTCAGGAGGCATATTCACTTCACCATAATAAATATATCTTAGCATAGATTCAAATGCTTGTTTGCTTGGAACCATTTCTCCTATAGAAATATTAACCTGCCCATCTTCTGGCATAAAAGAACGGAACATGGCTTCAAAGTAACTGGGAAAACACAAATGTAAAGATTTGTAAAGGAAACATTGTGAACAAGAAGGAAAATCGATTGGATTCTCAACCTAAGTCTAGTTCTCACATAACTGCATCACAAATTTGTTATCCAGCAACCAAAGAGTGGGCAGAGTAGCACTGTACAGCTACTACGACATTTCTAAATACATTTTTTTAAAGTCATAAATGAGTCAGCCAAAAGGCAGATTTCTCAACAGCAATGTTTTAATAAATATTTTTGGAGCAAAATGTAATTTTAACACTATTCTATTAACTTTTAATCCCCAGGTGAATCTGCAAGCAAATGACATTACAGTCCTGTGACAGAAAAGAGGTAAGACGGTGACCTCACTATTGGAGGGCACCATGCAGCAAATCCACATGGAGCACTGGAGGACTGACTGGTGGGCATGAGAGTGGAGTGACCGAGCCAGACAGGAGGAAGAGAAATAGCAAAGTAGAACTTTTGCAAGAGGGAAAGCCTGAATCTGCCTGTGCTAAAAAGTGTCTATTGCTGACTGACCTCATTTACCATTCAGCTACTAGTATGTAGGCAGAGGGGCAGGCGTGCTACCCTTCCTCTCTAATCACATGAACTAGCAAGCAGGTCCTCCAAAAACACAGCAAACGAATTGTATTTCTATAGAGGCCTGCCTATCCAGCTAGTGAACCTCCACAAACAGCCTGAAGATCACAACCCTGGGGCTGAAACCCACCGATTTAGTATATTGCATCTAGTACAATAAACTGTCAACTTTAGCATCATTGTAGTAATCAGGTCTTGTTTGTTTAAATTGCCATTATTTCATAAGTACACTGCCTTGAATGCAGCCAACTTTTGTGCTGGTGAGGGGTCTCCTTTGACCACCCAAAAAAGGCTATGTTGGGGATCCATGAGACATGCATTGACAAAAGCCACATGGGATGAAGAAAGATAATTTGGCAAGAGTAAGCAACAAAGGCAGCTGGGATCACATCCAAATGTCACATTTAAACTAAATCAATAAAAGTAGTCTAACCTATTATTGTATACAGAGTCCTTTCTCCAGGATTGATTGAAATTATTTCTTGCTGCCCCCTACCCCTTCTCTGCCTGATGAGATCAAAAGCTGTCTGGGTTCATACAGTTTTTCTCTAGCTGTTCACTATGTACAAAAATGAACAATGACATTGGAAGATTCAGTCCTTATTTCAGCACAGGATGTCTCTTGAGCTTGGATACTGAAACTTCCTCCAGCTGCATTTTCAACTGCCCAGAGTCAAAGGATATTTTATTTATTTATTTATTTATATTTTGCATTTAAACCACAGCAAACTTCCTCAGTTTGGGTCTTCACCTCTCCATGTAATTACAGGTCATTGGTGTGTGGATGTGTGCAAAGATGAACTGTATAAAACATTCATTCACACCAGTCAGAGGGGGGAAAGTGCTCCAACAACCCTTAGCATCATGCTGTATCAGTGAATCAGTGAATTACTAATTTTAGATATACCTGGAGCGAGCTGCAAGAATAGCTTTATGAGCAGCCCTTGGCTGACCATCTAAGAGTAATATTATATCGCAGAACTCAAGTCCAGCACCTTCTAGACAAGCTTTCATATCCTGAATCAATGATGTTCCTGAATAAGATATTTAGATAAATAAATTTAGATAAATAAGCACCATGCAGATATGGATTACTGTATCATTAACATGAGGCTGAAACAGATAGTTCATGTCTAGGAGAAAAGGTTAACAGGCAACATACTAAATTACATCTCCAAGAATAAGATTCCCTTAATCCCAAACACAGGACCAAAACCACACAAATTTGTAAAGAGTATTCACAAATAGTATAGGGGGGCCTTTTCCTGTTTTACACAATTTGCACCAAAGGCATAAAATCAGAGGGCCCCTTTTCTGAGGGCCTCCTCTTGAGCTCAAGACTCTGGCAGCTTGCAAGCGACAACGGTTAGAGATTGTGCCTCCAACTCCCCTTCTGTCTGCGCAGGGATCTGAAGAATTTCCCCTAGGGTTACCTAAGGACCAAGGTTGTGTGATTTATGTGTCTTTCTTTCAGCAATAAAATGCTTAATTTTTCTTCTAGAGTTGGCAGGGGAGCCAAAGGAAGATTGGGAAACTCATATCAGATACCTTCTCTTTTGCTTTCCTTCTCCCTGTGAGGTCCTTTCAACCCACTCAGATAAAAAAATAGAAGCCTATAAATAATGGCACAACTTTTCAACTAGGGGACATACAGGGATTGAGGAACCTGCCATTTTTCTCCAGCGGCTTTTTCTAAGAAGGCTTTGCAAGTCCCAAATGGTAGAAGCTTCTAATACAGAAGAAGATACTCCTAGATATCAGAGCTTCATTCAGGTCGTTGTGAGAGGGAACGTCCAAATCTGAATTGTCCCTATTGCCTCACAGCCCTCATGAACCTCAGAGGTTTCAGGTCACAACAGCCACTCACTCCAAGTTCAGCCTAATTTGCAGATTAATTACTGGGATGGCTATATCCTTCCATGACTCTACCAAATGCTAAGCCTCACTAGGCAAGAGAAGATGCCTCTTTCTGCTCCTTGGTGAATCAGTTTTTGTTGCATTTGTCTCTTTTTCCTTTCTAATAGCTGGACTGCATATCACATTCCTCTAATGTCCTCTACAAAACTTTGCACAAGTTGCATGTCTAGCATAAGAATGTATTGGCATCCTAAATAAAGTCCTTTTCTTGCCCTGCCTGAGCTAATTCAGGTAAGGAAAGACAGAGCTAATTTCCTTATAATAGCTGAACCCTAACCCTAACCCCTCTATGTTCTTGCAGCATAGGAAGAACCTGGGGTGGAGCATCTTTCCTAAAGCAGGTGACAGGAAACAAAAACATCCACACTACCTTCCACCACCAGGGCACTTTACCAGCATTAAGCAATGAATATGGGAGTACCTAAGAATACTGTATTTATTAAGCATACAGTTATAGGTGTTTCAACCCACATAATTTGTTTAACTGTTACACCAGGGGCAGGGAACCTTTTTTCTGCCAAGGGCCATCTGGATGCTTATAACATCATTCGCGGGTCATAAAAAATTATCAACTTAAAAACAGTGCTCTGCCAAGGGAGAATGATTCAGGCCAGCAAAATTAATGCATATAATTGTTTTTCTATTTGAAGTCATGTGGGGAGAGCCTAATCTGGCACACACACACACCTGGCTTGCCGCCCTAAACAAATGCCTTGTAGAAAAAGCCCAGCAGGAACTCATTAGCATATTACACCACATCCCCTAATATTAGCATATTAGGCCACACCATCTGGGATAATCAAGTGCAAACTGAACTGTGACAGTAACTTTTCCAGGCCCTGAAGCAATTCTGGCCGGTCAGCCAAGCCCCAGGGAGGCTGCCACACAGTACATCTGGTCCTGTGATCCCTGCCTGGCCCTGGGGAGGCTGCTGCACAGCACGGCTGGGCCCCACAATCCTCGATGGCCAGCCAGGCCCCAGAGAGGCTGCCACATGGCTCAGTTCAGCCCAGCAATCCCTGAGGGCCACACCAAGTGACCTTGAGGACCGTATATGGCCCTCAGGACGGAGGTTCCCCACCCCTGAGTTACACCATCATCCAAACCATCTATTAAGACCTGCCAAAAGGCCGGATCTACATTCCACCCCCCCACACATGGTCATCTTGCAAAACTTAACTTATCCTTCCTCAAATAATTAGTAAGAGCTAGCCAACTATCATATCTCCCTTTCCATCTCCCAAAAGATGACTATGGTAACAGCCATAAGATCTGGGATGGATTTCTGCTATTTCAAAAGTCAGTTTTGAAAAATGTCATTCTACATCTAAGGCCCTTGTAAAAGTTGAACAAACAATGAATCATGCAGAACTAATCAAAGAAACACAGAGATATTCTCACAGGACTTGGATCCTGCAAGAGTCTCAATCAACTTTGATTAAAGAAGAATGGTACATTACCAATATCAAGAGGCTGATCGGAATGTGTTCGAATAGGTGGCTGCTGCTTCCGTCGTACTATCTCTACTATCAAAGATGAGGAAAGGTGTTCAAACTCTTTCATCATTATTACCTGATTAAAATGGGATTCTTTCACCACAAAATTCAGGCAGTGTTCCTAAAAGAAACAAACCATTACTTTTATCTGAAGGCAGCTGCTTTTAAAGAAAGATTTCATCACCATGTAACCAAATGATATGTAATTATTTCTTATGCTAATGTTCAAAGATAAATTCTTGTATTACTTTGCATAATTATACACATACTGCCAAGAATTTTTTTTTTGGCGGTAACAAATTACACTATCTTTAGAGTGGCTGTTTGAAAATATAATTAAGAACAAAATATTCCTAGCACTTTCTCTGATGAGAAGGCTCTACATTATAGGTAAACATTTGACTGACATTATAGGTAAACATTTGGTGATAACTACATGTGAGTTTCCTGACCTCTTTCCTGTGCATCAGTGCCATTAGCTCCATTTATAGAGGCACAACCTAAACATACATTTTGCATTTATTTACTTAATTATCCCTAGCCTTTCTCCCCAATAAGGAGCAACCATGGCTTCCCTTCTCCATTTTATCCTTACGTTAACCCTGTAAAGCAGCTTAGGCTAGTGTGTGACTGGCCCAATGTTACCCAGCAAGCTTTTGTGGCAGATAGGGACTGGAACCCGGGTCTCCCAGAACCTAGACTGACACTCTAACCATTACTCCACACTTGCTTTCAGTTTCATGCTTCAGTTGCTGCATCTCTGTCTTTTATTTCACTATGGCTAAGTAAAACTGCTCCAATTGCTGGAGCCAGATTTATCACCATTAATGTTTTTTCATTCCAACTAAGCACTGGGGGCTCTCCTGATATTCTGTTCAACACAATTTTCTGGCATTTATGAAGTCAAAGGTAGCTAAACGAAACAAAAATGGAGATAGGATAGCTCTGTTTGCTCCTGATGATTATGATTGTGGCTGCACATATATGATATTAATTAGGCTGGATCTATCTGGATTGGCATTTTTAACCAGCATTTATTGTCTTGCATGATGCTTACCTTTAGCTGATCCAGTTGAAGTTTGTTTGCATTTTCACATACAACCAGCACATTCTGAAGATCTACTGATGCCTCAATGTACTGGAGGCACAACTGTTCAAGTCTTGAGAGCTTGAAGTGAAGGGCCAATTTATACACATCCATAATTAGCAGTACATCTTGCACATGTCCTGAACAACAAAAGTAAATCAATTCATTCTTCATATTGCTATGAGACTGACAGTCATCTCAGCATGCAGAGAAAGAAGTTATAGTCCCTGATCCTATCACTGATCGCTTGTGGGTGGAGGGTTCTACTAAATAGTACTGATATTCTCTAAAGGGAAGTCTGATTCCATAATGGCACTTCCTATATATGTTAACACCATGGAGTGTAATAACATTCCATTGAAGAGAAGAGAAAGTACTAGTTACCACATGACCAGCAAGGCCTAAACTTTCTGGTGAATTACCAGGCACAGACCATAATAGTCACTCAAGATGCTAAAAGTCAACACCCCCTTTAGTAGTATAGCCTTTAAAAATATTGCTACTTGGTAAAACCAATCCATTTCCCGTCCTACAAGAAGATGAACAATACAGTCATGAATAACAGGGCACAGCCAGGCTAATCCAGCTGTACTCTTTTGAGAAGGTTGTCTCATACTTTTTCTCCTCTTTCCCCCTCCATTAATATTTATTGTGACACTGACCTCCCTCCCTCACTGCATGTAGTGTTAAGGCACAAAGTCCTTCAAGCACCTCAATCCAAAGCAAGGATGAATGATACTGTAAAAAGCAACATCAGAGAAACAGAGTATTGTATAGCTGCTGGGTATGACCATACTGAGGAGGAATGTTGTCATTTTAGAAGCAACAGAGAAGCATAAAAATAGACTCACGTGTCTATTTTTAAAAATAAATTTAACAGCAGGCAACAACTTGCCATTTGTTCATAGTAGCCATAATATGTTTGTGGTGGTTGCCTCTTGAATGGGCTGCTCTTGGAGGAATCTCTGTATACTTTACTAAAAACACTTCCTATGACATGAGGGCAGGATCTCTCTTCGTAGGCAGCTATCTCAGCAGATGGCTATGGATTTCTGAAGCAATATCTGTTGTGTTTAATGTTTCAAAAATGTTAGGGGAAAATGAATCATTGCCCAATATGCTGGTTACTTGTAACACAGGCATGAATGGATTTCAATCTATATTTGGCTTCAGAATTGCGAGCATCTGGTATAGGCCAGACTTCAGTATAGCTGCTTTTGAATATTGCGAGCAGACAGATAAACAAATTATCAATGTGCTTGTAGATTTCAAGCACAATATGCCTGCCCATCATCTGAGATGATCTCTGCAAGTCTAGTCCTGCTATTTGTCTTCCCACCTTCAGAGGTTAGAAAACCGGAGACCAGCACTAGCATCTTTTGACACTCGGCTACGTGATTCTCTCTCTAGAAACATTCACAAGGCGTCTAGCTTACTAGCTTTTATGTCTCAAGCACTGGATTGATTTAATGTGGTTTACTGACCTGTTGTTTCACTGCTTAGTTAGCATTTCAGCAGTGTGATCATTTTAAATTGTAGCTTATGGTTTTAAGTTTTTATTAGCTGCCTTGAAGGTTTTTAAGTGGAGAGTATAGTCAAAATTTTAAAAAATACAAATGAAAGTAACCATACTCTGGAAGAGGCTCATATATACAGAACATGTTACTACAGAAATCTGCTGTCCTACCTTTGCGTGGGTATTTGATTTTGTCTGTGTACAAGAACTGCATGAGCACCTCAAAGGGCTGAGCTTCAGCTTCTCGGATGGTTACCTCCAGCGGTGGCTGCAGGCGGCACAGCTTAATGTTGCTGCCAGACATCTCTTTCTGGGGTGATTCTTGTCCTTCCTCATCAATATCTTGCTTAGGTTTCTAAACAGGACAGAAGAAAGAGTCTGATCTGCATACAGCTGTACCTCCTCACAAACTCCATTAATTCACACACCAAACCACATACATATGATGTCCATTTACCTAGGCAAGTTAACTTGTTTTTATTTGGCATATGTCTGCTATTAAACCAAAGGATATCCCCAAACCAAAATAATATTGGTGATTTAGGTATTCATGGAGGTTAACTAAATTCAACTATTGGATATGAAGAGCCTCTAACTAGGTACTTAGAAATAAACTGTCTTTCAGATAGAAGTAGTCATGCAATGTGAATTATTCTGTGGATCATTTCCAACTTCAGTCTCCCAGAAACATTCTTTAATGTGCATGTGAGCAATAATGATGACCACTACTAATTATTCCACAAAGGAAACTGGCAGAACAGTCTAAAAGCTGTTTCCACAAACCATACCTGTTTCAACCTCTCTCTTGCCTGTGTAATTTTCTTCCTGAGCCACTTACAGCGAGCTGTGACAATGGCTATATGCCCTTGAACCCTTTCTTCTTTCTGCAGAAATACAGAGCACAGTTCTTTAAGTGAAAGTTCATTAGACATTCCTTGGGTTGCATCCAGCAAAGAATTTCCACAGACAAAAGAAGAGGAGGAGGAAGAGACTGGATTTATACCCCGCCCTTCACTACCCAAAGGAGTCTCAAAGTGGCTTACTATCTCCTTTCACTTCCCCTCCCCACAACAGACACCCTGTGAGATAGGTAGAGCTGGGAGAGTTCTGACAGAAACTGCTCTTGAGAGGAACAGCTCTGAAAGAACTTGTGACTGACTCATGGTCACATAAGCAGGTGCATGTGGAAGTGTGGGGAATCAAAATGGGTTCTCCCAGATAAGAGTCTGCGCACTTAATCACTACATTAAACTGGCTCTTTTTGTTAGTCCCCCCACTCATATTTAAATATATATATTTTTATTTATATTCTCTTTTTCTTCTTAATCAGGACCAAAAGTTATTAATTTACTTCATCTTTGTCTTTTTATCCACTGGAGACCCAAACTGGTTTATATTCTTCTCCATTTTATCACCCACTTCTCCACTCCCCCATCTTATCTTTACATTCTCCACCTTGTGAGGCAGGTTAGGCTGAAGAAGAGTTGGTTTTTGTACTCCACTTTTGTCTACCCTAAGGAGTCTCAAAGTGGTTTATAATTGCCTTCCCTTCCTCTCCTGACAACAAGCAACTTGTGAGGCAGGTGGGGCTGAGAGTTTTCTGAGAGCACTGTAACTGGTCCAAGGTCACACAGCAGGCTTCATGTGCAGGAGTGAGGAATCAAACCCAATTCAAACCCAGATTGGAGAATCAAACCCAGATTATAGTCAGCTGCTCTTAACCACTGCATCTCGCTGACTCTCCGGCTACAGTCTGACATACCTAAGGCCAGCCAACAAACCTCCATTGCAGAGCTTCCATTATTTCAGATCATAGTCCAAAGCACTAACCACATACTTCATGTCAACTCTCATGCTGCTGCTGAGGATTCTTTCTGTTGCAGGAGCAGGATTTCAGGGGGTATTTTGGGTTGCAGAGAAGATGATGATACTGGATTTATACCCCACCCTTCACTCTAAATCTCAATGTCTCAGAGCAGCTTACAATCTCCTTTACCTTCCTCCCCCACAACAGACACCCTGTGAGGTAGGTGGGACTGAGAGAGTTCTCACAGAAGCTGCCCTTTCAAGGACAGCTCTGCGAGAGCTATGGCTGACCCAAGGCCATTCCAGCACCTGCAAGTGGAGGAGTGGAGAATCAAACCCAGCTCTCCCAGACAAGAGTCTGCACACTTAACCACTACACCAAACTGAGACAGAATGTTCAAAGGTCACACGCTTTGGACAGAAATCCCTTCTATCTGTAGAAGCCCTGCATGGGATCCAACCTTTTAATAGGCTTTATTAAATACCTGAACATTAAACTAGTTTAAATTACGATACCAGTGGCCAGTTTTGCTGTTCTGGGTGGACAATATAGCTTACATGAAATGGCCAGTATAATTTCAGCATGCCCTTAATTAAGTAATTAACAGTACTGTATTAATACACCATTAATACTATTGTACTAGCAATGTTAACAATTTACAAGCCTGACTAAAATATAATCTTGTGAAACTAGAGATAGGAAAAAATGAAAAGTGATGACATGACACCAGATAAAATATATTTCTCTACTCTAAGTCTTTTAAAATCACAGTGTCACGTTCTCAGGGTGCAGGCAGGCAGGAGTCCAAAGTCAGTCCAAGGTCAAAGTCCAGGAAGTCAAGCAGAAGCCAGGTCACCAATGCAGAATCACAAACCAGAATCAGAAGTCAATGTCCAAAAGCCAAAAGGTCAGGGTGCCAAGGAAATCAAACAGGTCAGGATCAGGAAGGAGCGTGGATGCAAGCCAGAGAATAGACTTGTTGCTTCCACAAGGTTACCAGGTCCTGGGTGGGAGCTATATGGGAGTCTCAATCAGCCTGCTCCCTGGGTGGCAGTGACTCTGCTAGAACTCAGGGCTGAGAGATCTGAAGCATCGGCGTGCCTCATGCCTTCGCTCTGAAAGTTCTTTCCGGAGCCTGCTTTGAACTCTTGAGATGGGAGGAGGAGAGCTTGGGGGAGATTGATCATCAACAGCTGACACTGGTGCCTGGAGAGTGATTGATGGGCCAGCTGCTGTTTGTTCAGCTGAGGAACTGGCTGGCAACTCTTCCAGGTCTGTTAACCCTTCCAGCTCCTCCTCATCAGGGCTCATGACACACAGTTGAGTAGGCTACTGTGATGAAAAGAAACTTTAACCACATGTATGTATTTTGGAAGGTTCAATGTCTCAGCTGTATCCCCAAGAAAAGAGCTGGGAATCATCCACTTATTGATGACACTGTAGTCCAATACCCAGGACCTCCTCATCCTGAAGTTTCACAACACAGGAAAGAAGACAGAATCTTGCACAAACCCACAGGTGAAAAGGCCATAAGATAAAGCAATGTACTGGCACCACCCTCTGGATTCTACTCTCCAGTAAAGACTGGGCTTCCTTTGGGGTTCTACCTTTTGCTTGTACAGAGTAGGAGCAACAGATCTTCTCCTTACCAACGCCAACCCCAATATCTATTGAGATGAAGAATTCAGAACAACATACTTTGACAAAAGCAGTGTTTTAGCAGTTATAATTTTAAAAGCAAAAACTGCATTCAACAACTGATATTATTAGTAGCTTAAATTGTATCAACAAACAAAAAGCCAGTTTGTAGCTTCTTATCATCCTTCTCATCAAATTAGACAATACTTAAGCAAGTCGTTTGAGCTAAATATCTGTTGAGGTATGTATCTGAAAGTCTGCTTTCCACCTTCCTCTACCACAGGCTGCAAGGCAGTTTGCAATATAAAATAACAACACAGAAACAATTTTAAAAACCTATACACTTAAAAAGTTAAATTGAAACAGACAAGCAGCGGTAGTAAAATACATGAACACTCAGAAAAGGCTATGGAACTGAAAATAATGTATCTATTTGTCAGCTTCATGGAAAATGGAAAGGAAAGGAAAGTTCCCCTGTGCAAGCACCAGTCATTTCCGACTCTGGGGTGACGTTGCGTTCACACATTTTCACAGCAGACTTTATACGGGGTGGTTTGCCATTGTCTTCCCCAATCATCTACACTTTTCCCCCAGCAAGCTGGGTACTCATTTTACCGACCTCGGAAGGATGGAAGGCTGAGTCAACCTGGAGCCAGCTACCTGAAAACCCAGCTTCCACCAGGGATCGAACTCAGGTCGTGAGCAGAGCTTAGGACTGCAGTACTGCAGCTTTAACACTCTGCGCCACGGGCTCTCATCGAAAATTAGAAGTGGGAAAGCCCCAGGGTCGGATGGTGTCCGGATAGAACTGATAAAATCATACCAGGACTGGTGGACGCCTGTTCTAGCTTCCCTATTTACCTTTATAGACGAAACAGGTAAATTGCCAGAGGAATGGAGCAAGGCCATAGTGTCTCCTATATATAAGAAAGGCGGGAGAGAGAAGCCTGAAAATTATAGGCCAATCAGCCTTTTAAATATTATGGGAAAACTATATGCCTTGCACCTACGGGAGAAATTAACAACTTGGATGGAAGAAAATCACATCCTGGCAAATGTACAAGCAGCCTTTAGAAGTAATCGTTCTCACTTGAACAACGTGCTAATACTGAAATTCCTAGTCGATAAGCAGGCTGCAGTAAAGGGTTCTCGTTTATATGCAGCGTTTATAGATTTTAAAGCAGCCTTTGATTCTGTTCCAAGGGACAAGCTGTGGCGCCAACTGTACAGTACATCAATTGACCGTAGACTTTTATTCCTCATGATGAAACTGTACGAAAATTCTAGTATGCAGGTAAAATGCACACCTCAAGGTCATCTGACACATCCAATTCAAACAAGTAAAGGTGTCAAACAAGGTTGTATACTAGCCCCGCAACTTTTTAATTTATATATTAATAGCATTGTAGGGTATTTTACTGACCCCGGTCTGCATCCCCCTAAGATCGGGAAGATTGCTGTGCCCATCTTGATGTATGCAGACGACGTGTTACTACTGTCAAGAACCCAAGTCGGTTTACGCAGGTCGCTTAAGATGCTTTCCCTCTTTTGTCTGGACACAGATCTAGTCGTTAACAGGGACAAGTCTAAAATTATAGTCTTCACCAAAAGATTTAGAGAAATGAATTGGCGTTTTAATGATGAAAAACTGAAACAAGTTAAAACATACAAATATCTGGGGGTTGTTTTTCATCACACAGGATCTTACCAAGGGCACATTGAAAACGTACACTGTAACGCCCAACGCACGGCGCTCGCTCTGCAGGAGTTTTACACCTCCAAGGGCGCTTATAACGCCTTAGCGGCGATTAAGGTTTATAACGCTAAGGTTATACCCCAATTAATGTACGGAGCTGAGATTTTCCTGTATAACAAAATAACCAAATTGGAGATGGTTCAATCGAAGTTTGTACGATGTATCCTTCAGGTGCCAAAATATGCCTCATCTATTGCAAACAGGCTGGAAACGGGGCTTCCAAGCCTCTCCACAGTAATGTGGAATAGAGGTTTGAGTCTCCTTTTAAGAGTGCTGGCCAATCCGGATGACATTGTACACCAAATCTTCTACGACTCATTTGTCAGCAATTGGTTGAGGAAATTAAATTCCAAATTAGAGGAATGTGATCTGAATATTGATTCCCTAGCCCTCATGTTCAAGAACGGGGCAAAAGAAATGATCAGAGACCGATTACTGGAATTGGAGTTAAAACAATCTCTGGCCAAAGTTGGGGGGATGTATATCCCAACCTTTTTTACAAGTGACCTTAAATGTGCCAGGTATCTAGAAAAGATACAGCCAATTAAGATCAGGCGGATGCTGTCCTTGGCACGCCTGAACATTCTGGACACAGCAGTACTGAGGGGCCGTTTCCACAAGATCCCGTTAGAAGACAGGATCTGTCCGTGCGGCCTGGAGGAGGTCGATACGGTTTCCCACCTTATTCTGAACTGTCTTTTCCATACAGAGGCAAGGTACAGACTTTTGCGGAACCATCTAATGCTAGCTGAATCTTTAAATCAGGCCCAAACCATTTACTTCCTCTTAGGGGATGGGAGTGATCAACTTTCTTTGGATCTTGCTAAGTTTCTATATGTTACCGACCTCGACAGGAAGAAATTTAATGCTGTCTGTATTTGAAAGAAGATGCTTTTAGTTAAGTGTTGCCTACGTCAGCTAATTTTATTACCACTTTGATGGATGTACAAGTTTTATATTGTTACGTTATATTTCAACTTGGTGTTGTGTTGTACTGTTATTGATGAGTTGTGTTGTTGCTGTCGATTGGCCTAGAGCCGCAATAAACTGACTGACTGACTGACTGACTGAGGGCCCCAAATCATTTGGGGTTATTATTTGGGGTTATTAGCACCACTCAGAAGTGTCCATCACAGCATCGCTACCAAGGCAATGTCTTATACTAGTCTTATAACATCCTAACTTTTAATCATTCTAATTTGTGTAATAATTGTGATATTGTTTTATGTCACAATCTATGTGACCTGTAACCTGCCCTGAGCTCACTTGTGGGGAGGGTGGAATATAAATTGAATAAAATAAATAAAATTATTTCTGGGAGGCTGTTCCATAATTGACACATCACAAAGCACTCTCATGCACTGCCACCCACCTAATTTTGAAATATGAGCATCCAGACATCAAGAGATCATCTTTTTTAAAGGAAGGTTTGTACTAACAGAACCACATCTTTTCAGCAAAGAACGACATTTTCTGTTTGCTATTTTAATTTATCTACCCACCTCACCAAGAATAAACTCCAGGTCACTGAACTGTCTGTTTTCCCACAGTCTTCCATAGTCATCATGTAAAGTGCATTTTGGATAACAGGAAAACTGAAACAAAAATTAAGACTGTTGTCAACTGTAACTCTTTACTGCCAATAGAAAGACCCCCTCTGCAATATAACATCTGCAGGAATGGTATGAAATATTCAGGCCTAATTCATAAGTGCTCTGACCTGGATAGCCTACGCTAGCCCGATCTTTTCAGATCCTGGAAACTAAGTAGGGTCAGCCCTGGCTAGAATTTGGATGGGAGACCTCCAAGGAATACCAGCATTGTGATGCGGAGGCAGGCTACGGCAAACTACCTTTGAATGTCTCTTGCTTAGAAAACGCTACATGCTTGCTATAAATCAGCTGTGACTTGACAGCACTTTCCACTATCACCAATTCATACATGGAAAAAAGTTGTAAACAGCCATGCTGATCCATACCAGTAGAGATCTGGATGGCTGTTTGAAACACAGCTGAATGGAACAACTCTACAGGAGATTAAATGTTTCTGTGATGTACATATAATGCTGGTAATTTTCCTTGCACACAAAACAGGAGTAATACCACTGCGATAACAGATGAAACGGAGCAGAGGCATTTTACGGAAACAGTTTGACACACCTAGCTGCCTTAAAACAGTTCTGTTCAGTCACCCACAGCACTTCTGGTAACTGAATCAGGCCTCTGCTAGCTAAGCAGATGAGGAAGCACTTCCATTCCACTCAGGGTTCCATGATGAGATGCCACATGCTTAGGTAGAAGGTCAGATGCATGCTAATGATATTCAAGTGACTCAACTAGGTACAGCAGAAGTGAACATGAAGTTCCTATTACACATAAGAACAGGCAGTTTGTACTGATGATGTTAGCATCTTTGTCACCCGTGGAAGGTACAATCATGTAGGACAAGCTCATTCCAGCCTTACATACCAAGTTCTAACACTTTAATCTGTGAGGCTTTCCACATGACAATGCTTCCAAAAAGTTTTTTAAGAACAGTGTTCAAAATATTTCTGCTATCTCTGAACTTAATTTAATTAACCCTTTTCACTGTAATTTAGCATGTGGCAGAACTTTAAAAAGGCAACTGTTCAAGTTTTAGCAACTAAGTTTTATCATATAACTAGCAGTTTTTAATTGTATGAATTGGTTTTTAACTTGTTGCTGGATGTTTACGGTGCCTGTGTCCCTGAGGCATTTAACTGCTTTGCTAGCTGCCTTCGGTCAGAGGAGACAGAGTGGGGCACAAATATTTTCAATGAATAAGTAAATAAAATTATTTAGATCTACAATTAGTCTAAAAATACCAAAATGTTTAGTTTGTTACCTGAAATCTATACATTTCTCCACTTCTAATGTTATTGTCCACTGTCCCACCAAAGATGTACATTGCATCACAGATGACAGCTGCAGCATGGAAAAGCCTTCCAATTGGCAACTAGAAATCAAAAGGAAAGAACACTAAAATGAAGACTGCATGCATCAAATAAAGTTTGCTGGAAAGTATGCTGTGTTCTCTTCTTTCCTCCTCTAGTGATTGTTAACACTGTCACAGAAAACTTTGTCCTTAGGGGAAAAAAGACTCTAGTACTCTGCAACTGGAAAATGATAGAAAGAATAATTTTACCCACGCGCAGAAGCATAACCATCACTTCAGATAGTAATTTTAAAAGGAAAAAGGCAGAGGAAAAAACAGGTGACCCAAATGTAAACAAGGGTAGTCCCTTCAAATGCTCTCTTGAGCACATCTATCAAAGGTAAAGAAGCCTTTGGTTGTCCCCTTTCTTTGCCTAAGGATAGTATGCTACAAAAGTGTCAGAGCGGCTCCCGATCAAGACACAATCCACTCGTTTCTTCTGACCACCAAGTGGAAAAGCAATAATTACGGATGACTATGAAACACTACCCACACAGATTTTTCCATCTATGTACAATACATGAAACTGGCTGTTTTGGCTTCATTCATATCAGATAAGTGATATTTAAAAGGAAATAAAGAATTAGTCAAAGTCAACACTCTTTACCTCACTATCTGGACTGGGGTGGATAACTTCCCAGGTCTGAGAGTCCACATCGTAGCAGTGAAGTTCATTAGGCAATGTATTGTCTGCAGCCCCACCGAACACATAAAGGTGGCGATCAAAGGCAACCATTGTGTGACCATATCTCCGCTGTGGAGGAGGAGGTGAGCCTCGTAGTAGGTGCTCAGTAGGAATTCGTGTCCAACTAACACAGAAAATTAGTAGCTACAAATGAGTTTTCAGTAACTCAACTAACACAAAAGTACAAACCAGAATGTACCTAAATGTATAAATACTCCTTATCATCTCTATGATTTGGGCATAAAAAGTACTTTAAAATTGTTTCTCTTACTAAAACTATAATTTTCATACAATATTTTCTGCCTCTTCTACGTTGGATGCATTGATACAGACAGATTTTGTAAACAATGCAAGTAGATATTTCAGTATATGAGAAACAACTGCAAGACCTTTTCTGGACTAGTCTGCTGATTGTAGTAGATGTGTATGAGAGACCTGGTATCTACTGCAGCCTCATGCATAAACAACAAAAATACTAATATTCACTGTTGTGATCTCTGCCTTCCCCCCTTTTCACATTTTATTAGTATTTTCAGTGTTTTCTCCACTGAACTTAAAAACTGTTTCTGGGCACCTAATGAAAATCATATTAAGTATTTAAAACTATTTTGGGGATAGTTTTTTTCTTTATTTTAGCAACAATATTACTTTTCTGTTGTTTTTGGCACGCACATTTTTTCCTTGAATTCAAACTGAAAGAGATTATTGGTGATCTTTGCTCCACTCTGGCCAGAAAAGACAAACATCTTCTCTTTGCAAACAGCGACAGGAAAATTACAGCATGAAGGAGGAATCTCGCCACTCTGCTTAATCTGAAAAGCAGCAATAATAAAAATTTCACTTTGAAATGCAAAAAGCCTAGACATGTACTTGCAGAAGGATAAATAATTGCTAATTTCAGTCTCATGTCTGAAATCCATTGCATTCTCTCCATATTGTCCAAATGTATACAAAGACCACACACTTAGCAAAACACACAAATAGAAATGTGCCCAAATGCTCATCTTCCCAATATCTTCTTTTATTTATGGCACAACCCAGCTGGAATAAGGAGAAGATATTGGATTTATATCCCGCCCTCCACTCCGAAGAGTCTCAGAGAGGCTCACAATCTCCTTTACCTTTCTCCCCCACAACAGACACCCTGTGAGGTGGGTGGGGCTGGAGAGGGCTCTCACAGCAGCTGCCCTTTCAAGGACAACCTCTGACAGAACTATGGCTGACCCAAGGCCATTCCAGCAGGTGCAAGTGGAGGAGTGGGGAATCAAACCCGGTTCTCCCAGATAAGAGTTCCCACACTTAACCACTACACCAAACTGGCCAAACAGTGGGTTTATTTAATTTACTTTATTAATATGCCACT
This sequence comes from Heteronotia binoei, assembly GCF_032191835.1. Classification (NCBI taxonomy): domain Eukaryota; kingdom Metazoa; phylum Chordata; class Lepidosauria; order Squamata; family Gekkonidae; genus Heteronotia; species Heteronotia binoei. The sequence continues at coordinate 57,820,962 of NC_083224.1, forward strand.
TTTCTCCCCAGTGGGGAACCAAAGCAGCTTAAATCATTCTCCTGTCCTCCATTTTATCCATACAACAGCCCTGTGATGTAGGTTAGACTGAGGGTATAGGACTGGCTCAAGATCAAAGTTCAATGGCAAAGGGGGGATTTAAAACGTGCCTCTCCATTCCTACTCCAACCACTACTCACAGAAGGAGGGATCTGCAGTTTGCATGGTTCAGGGATTTTTAACTGAGTTGCAGCCCTATCATGCTGCAACCCACATTGTTCCCTAAGGTCAAGAATAGCTTTTCTAGTGACACAGGTGGCTGAAGATGGGAAGTGGGAAAGATTCATTTTGCCAGCAGAGGCCCACTTGCTGTTCCCCTAGATGCAAAATTTTAGGTTTGTATTTCTTAAATGCAGCATATTACTTCTGAAACAAGAGGATTTCGAAAGCATCCTGTGATATAGCTTGGCGGGGGGGGGGGGCTGCCACTGAAATTAAAAAGCTCCCCAAATCCTACAGCATGCATAAGCATGGCTGAAGAAACTCTTGGAATTCTGACCTATGGTACAAATATGAAGGAAATAATCATTATGCAAGAAGAGCTCTCCAAGTAGTAAAGATTTTATCAATCAACAGTTCTTTGTGCTACACACTGTTGATGATGAGCTTTGCTTTACAATAACAGTTTAGATATCAAGAATATGTTTGGGAAATTTCAGCCGCTTTCCTATTGCTACTTCCAGCAAATAAAATAATGTAAGTCCTTATGTTACATTACTGGGCTAGGTAACCAGGGGTCGTTTAGTAGAAAAATAGGTGGTGGAGCTCATCCAGGGATTGTTATGCAGCTGCACATACTATTCAAATGACAAGGAGGTGGAACTCTCAGAAGGAGGAGGAGGAACTCTCAGAAAGGTTCAGGAGCTGCAGTCCTATGAGCTCCCACTGAATCTGAGGCCTGTAGGTAACAAGAATCTAGGCAGAAAAGGGTAGCAGCACAGATGTTAATGTACTTGTACTGAAACTTCGATTACTTAAAATTATTACAGAGTAGAATTCAGCTTCCTGACACTCTAAAAAGTTTTCTGCTTTAACAATGTTCACACTTGTGAGGAAAGTTTGAAAGCATGTGGGCAATATTTGTTTTGAGAATAGTGATGATCCAAGTGGGCCTCCTCAAATTTGATCACCATGAACAATTACACTCAGCCTTTTGGGGCAAACCACTGCTGAATGCCATGAGGGACATCCTTCCTCCCCTTTCTTTAGTCAGGGTCCACTAGGAAAGATTCACCATGTCAATCAGCTGAACTTTAAAGCAAAAAGAAGCACTTCCGCATGCTCCAAATTCTGAATAAATGCAAAAGCCTTAATGGTGGGAAGGTGTCAGTGGAGACCATATTATGGCTTCACCAGACAGACAAGCCAAACTTTTGTGGATCCTGAGACTCAAAACTTAAGTAAGCATTAAAATTTGAAAAGCACAGAGCCCTGCTTTGTATAAGTTTGTTTTACTAAAGAAAGTACTGAGGACTTCATCAGGAATCTATATCAATGCCTGACAACTAGGGCTGTGTAACCCCCCCTCCAGTATTTTTCAGGTTCAGGTATACTGAACCCCCAAAATATTGGTATTTCCTGAATCCCAATACTGGTATGGGATTCCAATTTGGGAAATATTCAGGATTCCTGAATTTTTTTGGATCCAGTGAACCCAGGAAGGAAAAAAACGAGAGGATCAGCTAGAGTAGCAGGAGCCCTGCAGCTCTTAAACTGAACTGCCCAACAGAGCCTGCCAAAGAGCCAATCCTGTTGGGACAATTCTCCCAGCAGACTCTGCTGGGCAGTCTGGTTTAGACCAGACTACCAAACAGAGCCTGCCCAGGAGAGTTCACTCCAAAGGCATTTAATGAATCTGGGAGCCCTTTAAATGTGACTATCCAGAAGTCCCAAAAAATCATATATTTATGGGATTTTTCAAGGCACCATTTTTGGACAGCCAAATCAGTAGCTCACTCGGTAACTGGCTAAGAAAACACCTGATAAATATGTTATTGGTATTTATCGGGGGGGAGGGGGGTTGGCACAGTTTATATTGAGAGCGCACCCCTTGACTCCAGTGTTTTTCTGACGAGTTTCTCCCCCAATGTACCAAGATTGAAGACAAGTCGATATGAGGTATTTGGACAGACAGTAGTTTCTAGGAGAGTTCAGTTGCATGAAAAAGGCACTTATTCCTGAGAAGTTCATGCACATTTATTTTCTCCCACTCCTATCAGTAATCTAACAGGTTCTTTCAGCTTTCTGAAATAATACAAAAACCTGTAGTCTATTTATCAGACATGCAAGTGGGATAAGTGTAAATACCATAAACAGTAACCTCTTTTAAGCAGTTTTCATCTTTCTGGAAAAACAACAACTACGCTCTGACTTGAGTCAAAGTGAGCAAACAAGAATTTGGGTCATGATAATATATTTCACTGGTAAGAAGCTTCTCTGAAACTTTTTGTTTGGAAAAAAATTATCCCAATATTTCTTTATCAAGTAAAAACTAGACAATAGCCACTGTGAGAAACATGAAATTTTATTTGACTATATATCTAGATCAAATACCAATACATGCTATAGAAAGGCTGCAATTTTTAAAAAATATAATCAGACTACTCTTACCTCTTCCCAGGAAGCTAACTCCCTGTCTTGTAAACTAATGGTCCACATGTCATTTAACCTATAATGGAAAAAGGACAACATATTAAAAATATTTTGAATTTTTCTAACAGCCAAGATCTAACCAGGAATCACACTGCAATCCCTTTGTTTATGCAAGAAGATTTCTTCCCACTGATAACTAAATGAATGCTGAACTTGAGATTATACACATCTGCATTCAATAAACCCCCTTTCCCCTTCCACAAGGAACAGGAAGGAAAATATTTAATTTTTTTCCTGCCTGTCACTTCTCCTTCCCAGATAATGCTGCCCCCCACTGCTTCCTCCCCATGAGATTCCAAACACATTATACCCACAAATGCACCAAGCAAGCTATGTAAAAGAGACTGCTGTACAAGCTAAGATGACTGTAGTAAGTTCTTACATATTTGTTTCCATCATGTATCTAGTCAGCCAATAAATATTCCTAAAACAGCTCTACAGTTTTTGACTGCAGCACTCTTTTGTGCTATTTGATTTCTGTCTTCTTGCCAATGAGAAGCGCTTCTAAATCCTCTCCAAGAAAATAGTGCCCTACACCCTTCTCCAAGAAAGCAGATGAGATAACCCACTCATTTCTGCTTTCCATAGTAACAAAACAAGTTGCAAATGCAACAGGAAAAGTCCCTGTCTGCTCCCCCCCAAATCCCCCTGACAACACCCCACCCGTGTAAGACAGATGTGCAAGGCAATCAGAATCTCCCACTGCAATCTAGTTCAAAAGTGAACTGCTGGAAAACAGCTCTCTCTAGTGTCAACTCCATATTTGGTGTTTACAAGATAAAATTGTCAGCTTTTAGAGTTATCTATCTGATGGGCCCATGTTAAAATTTCTTGTAACTGCCCAAACAGAGCAAAATTAGTGGCTAAGATTTGTGTCCTAACACTTGTTAGAGCTGCTCCCTCAATGCATGCTGGAGTATTACATCTGTGCATCTTCTTCCCATCTTCCCAGTGGAGAAATCTTTGACACCTGGATTGATTTTGTGCTTCCTTATATTCATTTCAGCTTTCTAGTAAATCATAAACATTTCAGATTAAATAATTATTGAGTTTCTAAATGTCATCATAGCCTGATATTGAAGTAAAAAAAATTGACTAAGATAATTGGGAGAAATGTAATCTCTGTTACCAAAACTATTTATATGACTCAACACATGATGTATTGATAGAATGGGAGTGGGTATTACAAAAACTTATATTTTCCTCTCTAAGAAAAACAACTATGTTGTATTTATCAAAATTTAAATTTGAATTTTGACAACAGTAAAGCAATCAGGATAACAGCCATATGAAAGCTACCTACCGTGCATTTCCATCATATCCTGCAAAGATCCACAGTTTATCACTGTACACCGTTGCACCATGGGCTGACCGGGCAACTGGTAGTCTGGAACAACAAAAGACCTACCGATCACCTCACTTGATGACACAAATTTCTTTACTGGTTTATTACATTTATAGCCAACCTTTCATCCATCATGAAACTCAAGACGATGCACAGGCAATTCTCAGGGATTCTTTCATCCAAGTACAACCAGATCAGTATCTATTTAACTTTAGTAAAGTCACTCCCCATCTATATATCTATTTCTCAACTGTGGAAAGATCTGCAGAAACATGAATTTATGGACTGAGCCCACACTGAGAAAAATCTAAAAACATAACAAATATACTGGAGGGAGTTTGTAGAAACATTTGAGTATGTACAGAGCACTTCCCTGAAGAGGGCTCTGTCACAGCTGCTGTCACAACAGCACTAGGGAGCCTTGGCAGCTACTAGGGGCCCTGCTGCCGCCACTGTGATGGGAGAGGAAGTGGGCAGAGGGCTGGGAGAGCCCCCGCCACAGTTGCTGCTATGGAGGGGAGAGGAAGAAGTGCCGGGCAGCAGTGATAGAGGGGTGCAGGTAGGAGAGTAGGCTACTTCATTCCTGTCTCTGTAGCTGCTGGCCTAGCTGCCCTGTTAAAACTTTCTCCCACGTCTCGTCTGTCCGACTTCAGGGAAAAGCAGCTGGGGGGGGGGGGAAGAGATGAGGAGGACACATTGCTTCCTTCTCCCAGCCAGCTCCTGTGCTGCTTCTCCCTGAAGTCTGACTGATTAGAATCCGTAGAAAGTTTTAAAAGGGCAACTAAGCCAGCAGCTATAGAAATGTGGATGAGAATGAGCTTCCTTTTCCATTTACTTATCCTTCTATAGTTGCCAGCTCAGTTATTCTTTAAAGAAAAAAACCCCTAAATAGTCAGTCTGCAGCTGAAGAGGTCAAGGTAAGGATGGGAAGAACTATTGATAGAGAAGGGGAAGGGGAAGAAATATGGGGCAGATTGACAGAAAGAGAAGTGGGTACAATTGTTAGAGAAGGGGAGGAGGAAAAGAGAAGATGGAAGATTATTTGAGAAGGGGGAAAAGAAAGCAATAAAAGGTTGGGGTCCCCAAGCTTCTTATGGGTCCCCATTTGTCTATATACTAATAGCAAAGTCAGCCAAATCCTTGGATACTTAAATCTGGTGACTAGAGTTGTGAATGAGCAAGACCTTTGAGGAAGGGCATGCTGAGGCCAGGCCTGGCTACAGTTGCCAACTCCAAGTTGTGAAATACTTGGGGTCTGAGGAGGGCAGGCTTTTAAAAGATTGAGAGGCCTTAGCTGGATATAATGCCATAGAATCTACCATCCAAAGCAGCTATTTTCTTCAGGGGGACAGATCTCTGCCATCTGGAGTTCAGCTGTAATTCTGGGAGATTGCCAGGTCTCACCTGGATGTTGGCAATCCTAGATCTGGCAGCAGCCTTGGGGTAACTTGATAACACCTGACATGCATGACTCAACTAGATCTTCCTGCTTGCTACTGTTCAACAGCAGCCACCCAATGAAAGCTAGTGTGGTGTAGCAGTCAGAGCTTCAGAGTAGGGTCTGGGAGACCCAGGTTCAAATCACCATCTTGCTGAGAAAGCTCACTGGGTAATCTTAGATGAGTTAAATACTTTCAGCCTAATCTATCTCACAGGGTTTTTGTGTGGATAAAAAGAAGATGAGAATAATGTAAGCTGCTTTGGTTCTCACAGTGGAGAAAGGTGAGGTATAAATGAAGTGAATAAATAATAGATATAGCTGAAGATGGGAGATAGATAAAAAGTAGGCTGGTGAATGGCTGAGAAGGTGAGGATGAGGCAGAGAAAGGGGAATGGCTATGCGGGTTGCTGGAAGACGAAAAGAGGAAATAGTGTGGGGAGAGGAATACATGGGAAAGTGAGGCACCGCTCACAAGTCTTTGAGGATTCCCTACCATACAAATGGGTCTGGCCCAGTGGCTGACACCACACACATGAGCCATAATTTTCCTAAGTAGAGGATGTTGGGGTGGGAGAGAAAAGGGAAAGTTTTAGACAGAGGAGCACATAAAAGTTTGGCTGTTGAAAAGGAGATAGGGTTACTATTCCAGGTTAGAAAATTCCTGGGAGCTTGAGCTGCAGAACCTGGAGATTGTGGGGTTTGAGAAGGAAAGGGAATGCAGAAGGGTATAATACCACAGACTCCTTCCTCCAAAGCAGCCATTTCCTCCAGGGGGACTAGGGTTGGCAACCTCCAGGTGGGGGCTGGAAATCACCCAGAATTACAACTACTCTCCAGGACAGAAATCAGTTCTCCTGGAGAAAATGGCTGCTTTGGAGGAAGGAGTCTATGATATGATACCCTGCTAAGGTTGTTTCCTTTCCCAAACCTTGCCTGTCCAAGTCTCCATCCACAAATCTCCAGGAATTTCCCAACATGGAAGCTGGCAACCGTAACTGATCTTTGTAAATGGAAGAGCCATTATAATTCCAAGAGATCTCTAGGTTGGCAACCCTAGAAAGACAGAAGGAAGCAGGAAAAGCAGAGACGATATAGGGGTTTCAGGAAAAGGAAAGAGGAAATACTGGAGGAGGGAGAAATGAGATGCCTCCTCCAAGTCCTTGTGGGTTCCTGCTTGTCATATATATAGTCTGGTTGCCTTCCAACCATACAGTTTTCTGTCTTTAACAACTCAACATTCTGTACTTTCTGGAGCACACTCAGTCCTCATCAAGCCACTTCACTGAGAAAGCATCATCATCAACATTTAATAGCTACAGGTTCAGAAGCTCAGGACAGGATATGGCAAAAAGCCTGAACAATCATATATCCAGTTACTACTAGAATAACTAATGCTGTACGAATCCATCTCTGTTCTTTAAAAAGATTGATGTTCTTACCTTCCTTCAATCTTCCACTCAGTCCATTGACCAGTTGCAAGCTTATATTCAAACAGATCATTTTTATTCTTCAAATTGGAATTGGAATAAATGTCTCCAGTGTAGCCACCTGGATAACAACAACAGTGCAGCAGCACATGGGACATTTGACAGAATTCAAAGGGAAAGGAAAGGTCAGCTGTTGATAGGCTCCCCACCCCAAATGAAATGACACAGGTAGAAGAGCCACTGACCAAACTCTCCACCTGGCACCTCAAACTGCAGCCATGATGAATCGCCTCACTTTCAGTGTTCACAGAGAGCAGCTCACCTAGACAAGCCAACATGGCAGCAGCCACTGGACAGGAATCAAAGCAAGCGTTTTTTGCTAGTCACCCAGCTCAACCATGGATTGATCAAGCTGAGGGGTGGGAACTAGAAACTGTGTAGATAGTCCAACTCTGAATATCATGACTGCTTAAAACCCTACTGAGTGGGTAAGATGCAATCTCATGTAAGACTTCCTAGGCAAATCATACATTTTACTATAGGCAATTCTTTGGTACCCCAAACTGAATTGACTCAGGGTTTTGAACAACACCATTTCCTATATAGATTATTCATATGCAAGCAAGTTGGAGGTCTGCAAGAAGTAATGGAATTCCTAAACATTTAGGAAATCCCACCATAGGATACAAAGCAGGCCACTTTCTCCATATCTCTCTGATTCTCTCAATTGACTCTTGCTCTCACCTTTCTGAAAGAAATGAGCATACTCACTCCACATCAGATTTGCCCTGATCCAAAATTTCTTCTCAGCAGGCCATAATATTTCAAATGATTAAGGCCAATTTCTCCATCTCTCTTTCTCAGCAGCCCCCCACACTTTTAACCAATGCTCGTGGCCTCAGTATTCTAGGCTCTGAATATCATGACTGCATGCACAGTTGCCATATGAACGTGTGGTACGTTGTGCAAGGTGGGAAATATAATGTTGTTGATCTTAATTACGATGTGATATTTTCTGCATCTGGGGATCCCCACAAATAAACAGAAACTATGTTGTCTATGAGCAGAACTGTTCTGCTCTACTGACAGGCACACGCCCATCAAATTTGCCATCAGACGGAACAATAATAAAATAATACTAAATTACAATGATATTTTTCTCCAGTTGGAACCATTTTGACTCTAAAGGTGATAAATCTTATACTGTTTTGGTTATGATTGATGGGGACTCTTACAATGTCTTGTAGGACACTGAAGACATTCTTTGAAAATGAGGTAGCTTTCTGATAACTTACCAAATACAAACATGCTGCTTCCATAGACCACTGCTGAATGATGATACCTGGGTGCTGGAGGGGTTCCTGTGGTAAAAGCCCTGTGCAGGAGTTACATTTTATTTGTATGAAGATAAATACTGGTATTCTGGTGAGATTCTGAAAGCTGAATTTTTCACTATTCTGCTGGCCATACTCTACTTGTCTAAGGAGTTAGGTTATGCATTATTTGAGGCATATAGAGCCTACAGGCATCTTGAATCTTTTGTATGAGCATGTGTTGCAGTATTAAGACATGCAAAATGCATCAGTATTTCTAAAAACAAATCAAAGGAACTAACAAGAAAATATAGGATACAAATATCAGGCCAGCAGAAAGGGCTTCACTGTTTCTCTGTCCTGCAGAGCAGCTACTCAGTGAAGGAGGAGTTTGGTGGCAGTCAGGACAGCCAGGCCAATAGAGAAACTTCACACTCTGCCTTTCTGCTAATCAGCAAAGTGACTGACTGCTCCTAGCTCCGGAGCTTAACAGACGAAAATTCTTTTCCATTGGCTTATGTACCAATGTTTAAACAGAGAGAGACATATATATATAGTCTGGTTGCCTTCCAACCATACAGTACTGTTATTCTTTTTTTCCAGCAAATCTCAACTCAGCATATATTATACAGATACTGAAAACACTGTTTTACCTGCACCAAGAACAGTCCTTCACATCAAACCTCAACAGGTCATTCAACATTGTTTTTCTGTAGGAGAAAGGAATGAAGATGTATTCAGCTACAACATGAATGCAGATTTATTTAAAAGTTTGTTACAGGCACTAAGTATATATATTTTTGCCATTAATAAAGACAAGTGGCAGAGTGAAAGAAAATGTTCTGAAACCAAAATAAAAGACAGTTAAAACTTTAATTCATATTGACTAGAGTATTTGCATATGTGTATGTCTTAATAAACATACTTTATACACAGATTAATATGTCTGTTTGTTCCAAGACTTACCTTAATTGAAACAATATTATTACTAACTGGACTCATGCTGTTTGTCAGTATTAGTAAACAAATATCTACATCTCTCTGCACAGATTCAATTAAAAAACCTACTAGTAACACCATCATTTCCTTCAAGTCTATCAAGCAGGTCTGATAATTTATTAACATTTTCTGTCAGCACATTCTCCTTCAGCATCTGAGTTTCACAGCAATGGGTGCAAGTGACAGTTGTTTTGTTTACAGACCTCATTTCCTGGGGTTTTAAAAATCCTTTCTTATAGAAGTAGCAATGACATGAGACCATTTGGAAATCTAGGAGTTATCAATGTAATGATTTGACAGTGTTGTATCCCCTCTCCACCCTGACCTCAACAACCTAGGCTAGGCTAATCTCATTAAGTCTCAGAAGTTAAGCAGGGCTAGCCCTGGCTAGTATTTAGATGGGAGACCTCCAAGGAATACCAGAGTTGTGACGTAGAGGCAGGCAATGGCAAACCACCTTTGAACATCTCTTGCCTTGAAAACCCTGTGGGTCACCATATGTCAACTATGACTTGATGGCAAAAATAAAAAATCCCCCTCTGCACTGTAGAGAAACAAGTATACAAGTCCTTTCTCTGTCAGATTCAAAAAACCTCTTTGAAAAAATGTAGTTTGATTTAAAGAAAAAGCCTTGCAAGCAGTCTGCAAGCTAGTAAAGAAGAAATAAAATATCCAATATCACTAACTCTGTATTGCAGACTAGTAAGGGTACAAGGTTGATCAACATTATGCCAGTTTTTTAGGATAGGGGGACTGAGGCAACATGAGTGTAATGTAGCTTAATGGTAATAACCCATATTTTAGAATGTAGTAAAGAAGTTATGAGGCTGGAAAAAAAGCTGGATGCGCAATAGCACTTTAGAAGAAGAAGATGATGATGATATTGGATTTATATCCCGCCCTACATTCCGAAGAGTCTCAGAGCAGCTCACAATCTCCTTTATCTTCCTCCCCCACAACAGACACCCTGTGAGGTGGGTGGGGCTGGAGAGGGCTCTCACAGCAGCTGCCCTTTCAAGGACAACCTCTGCCAGAGCTATGGCTGACCCAAGGCCATTCCAGCAGGTGCAAGTGGAGGAGTGGGGAATCAAACCCGGTTCTCCCAGATAAGAGTCTGCACACTTAACCACTACACCGAACTGGCTCTTCCCCAAATTGCCAGTGCAGAGGATCAAACTGAGTCAGCTTTGGCGAGGAGAGTGGGATATAAATCGAAATAAATAAATAAATTGAGGGGCTTGAGCTACCCTTGCTATAAACACTTACCTGTACACACTTGTGCTCTTACCACTCTTAAGATTATTGAAGATCCTGAACAAGACTGTTACTAGATGCTGACATCAGTTACTAATTTGTAAAACCCTATTCCAAAATAACGACCTCATTTAAACATCTCCCAAGGAATCCTCAACAGGTCCTTTCAACCCATAAGTCTTCTGTTGATAGAGGCCGAGATCTAAAACAATAGGATCCAAGACCCATTCCCACCCCCAACTCCCTTTTAAATCATATTACATCCATTCACACATGCATACAGAAAATGTTATTTTGGGATATAGCTTTTAAAGGAGTCTTGTCCTCTCTGACTACTTTTTGTCAACTTGCGGGTTTGTGATCGATGCAAGAGTGAGATAGTGGCTCCTCAGAAGAAGAACAGAATACACTTGTGTTTAGAGTTGCCACCCATTTCCACCTCAGCAGGGCCCAGGCTAGCCCAATCTCATTATGCGGAGGCAGGCACTGGGAAACCACCTCTGAACATCTCTTGTCTTGAAAAGGCTACAGAATCGCCATAAGTCGGTTGCGACTTGAAGGCACTTTCCTCCTCCTCCACCACCACCACCTGGGCTCTTGTGCCTATTAACAGCAGCATGACGGGCAAAAATTCTACAAGTGAAGCTCTTTCCATCACTCTCCATCCAATACTGGGAAACCTTCAGTTGTTGAAATATCTGCTTAGAGCTCTGTTAAAGAACTGTTCAGGAGTGAGACGAAGGGAAGGGAAGGGAAGGGAAGGGTGGGGGGAAAGAGTAACGTTACTTTTCTCTGTGTAAAGTGTCAACTTTGTTCTGCGTAGGCGACGCCGGGTCGAGTCTAAAGCAACTCGGCACTCACCCATTATCTCCACCGAAGACGTAGATAGCATCTCTATAAGCGACAACGGTGTGTTTGCTGCGGCTGGGAAGAGAAAACAGACTGAGTCACCCCTCTTCATCATCAGCACACCTTACAAGCCGCCTCCTTCCTCGCCCCCTCCTCAGCCTCTCCAGTCTCCTCACCGAGCCCCGACGAACTCGTCGCAGGGCGGGAGGCGGCGCCACCGATGCACCGTCTCGAAGGGCCCGAAGTTCAGAGTCAGGTATTCGACGCTATCGGAGCAGCTGTGGTCGAAATCCACGCTGGGTGCCACCTTGGAGCGCCCGCCTGAACTGGCCACAACCGCCATGGTCCAGGCTGGAGTGGAAGCGAGGGAGAAGCCGACGCCAACGTTAAATACAAACTACACTTCCCAGCATTCCCTTTTGACTCTGAGGAACTGACGCTTCAGGCAACGAGCTCAGACTACAAATCCCGGCATGCCTCGCTCCGGAGGTTTTTGCCACGGCCGCTGAATTTAAGACGAAAGTTGTAGTAGGTTGTCTGGCTAGTAGTTATGTAACGTTACTTGTCTCTTTACAGTGCAGGCCATCTGTTAGTTCAGAGATACCGCATAGAAGAGTTCCTGTTTTGACCACCCTGAAGAAAATTTAAGATTTTGAAGTGATATAATTAGATCTCAAATTCCTAATAGGACTACACAACGATGTCCAATCAAATCAGTTTTCTGGGCCAGATTTGGATATGTGGTTTATAGGGACTTCAGAATACACCAACCATAAATTAATCAGTTTTACAGAAAGGAACCAAGGCCCGTCATGCACGTTCCTGATTTTCAGTAGTTTCCCATGCTGTAGTCCTCCTCTCTGCTACCATTTTTAAATTCCCCCTCCCCCCTGTGGGCCTTTTAATGACTGAAAACTGATATAGAAACATGTTATCAATACATAAATTACAAACTTTGCTTTTTAAAAAACCCTCAGAGGTCCCCAGTGGGATAGGGAATGGCAGCCACAGGAAAAACAGGTTGCTTATCTGTAACTGATGATCTTCGAGTGGTCATCTGTGCATTCACACCCATGGAAGAAAGCGCGCCTGCGCTGATCCGATCGGTACTTAACAAGCCAAGGATTTTCGCGCTCAGCTCCAGTAGGCATGCACAAGAACCCCACCACGCATGCTCACAGAGTGGGTGCGGACATCCCGTCAGTTCCTTCTGACCGCTGTATGACCCTAGAGTGCCAAAGGACCAACAGTAGTGGGGAAGGAGGGTGGGTGGTGTGAATGCACAGATGACCACTCGAAGATCATCAGTTACAGGTAAGCAACCTGTTTATCTTCTTCGTGGTCTCTATGCATCACACCCATGGGAGATTAGCAAGCTAGGCCTATGTCTGGAGGAGGGTGCTGGAGGTCATTCAGACACAGCAGACAGCAGAAGCACATTGCACACTAGAAAAAAACACAAGTGTAGATAGACAGTAGAGGCATAGCAGCATGCTGACTGGCCTAGATCGTAGCTCTGTAGATCTGTTGTATAGACCTCTGTGGATCACCTGGTGCAGCAGAGACATGGCTAAGGCCCTAGTTGAGTGACCTCAAGGCAGGTAAAGAGGCAACTCATGGTAAGGGACAGTAGGGCTCAGGATGTCCTGCTAGGCCTCCAGGAAGTCTCTGAGATCTTACAGTTTAGCTTGGAAGAAACTGTGGAGAAGAACAAGTTAGTATTGTTTCTAGAGTTGAATGAAGAACACAAAAGGAGGACCCTTTTGATATCCAAAGAAAGGAGACTTTCTTTATTTGCCAACCTACAAAAAGAATGTTTGCAAAAGAGATGTCAGAGTTACAAAGGGAATTCAGACTCTATTTCCAAGAGAAAGAATACCGCTGGAGAGTGGGGAAGAAGTATATTCTCATCATGAAAACAAAGGGTATCACATAACATAGAGCCAGTAGTCCAGCTATCCAACCAGTGAGAGAGACAGCCATCAATAACGCTGCTCCCCATGACAAGAAATGAATTGAACCAGTAGCCAGGGGTTTGGAGAGGTTCCCTGGCAGGATTGATAAGAGAAAGGCAGATGCCAAGGCAGAGTGGTCATTTGGCATAAAGATGAAAGCCGAGGTGGCCTTTAGGAAGTGAGTAATAGAAGAGTGTGAGCATGACCGGTACCCATCAATGGAGGTACAGTGTGTCAAGACGGCCAGGAGGCTGTTCAACCGAAGAGGAGTTGAGGCTGCAGCCCACAATTATGCTAATAGGATGTTCCATATTTGGAAGAAAAGTAGGGGGAGTCTCTGGGACGAGATGATGCAGAAGAGGAAAGTAGTGATGGCAAAGCCATCATAGTTATGTCCTAGAGCAGTGAGGGCATGGCTTAGGATTTTGTTAGCTATCCTGGAATTTCAAGGTGCACATGGGAACACGTAGAGGTATTGGCTGCGTCGCAGGAAAGGAGACAAGATCTGGTATCCACTCCTGCTCTGGGGTAGAATTGCTGATGTTTCCTATCTTACTCAGATGCTGTCGATTGGCGAGTGACCCCAGAGGCATAACAGAGGGTGGAGAAAAAAACTTCTCAACATGAGGGGATGACGCCCTGCAGGTTCAAGAAATCGCCTGTATGTTCAGGTCCGCAAGTGGGCAGATGACCTGTGGGAAGAGTGGAAGTCCATACCGTCTGTCCACATTCCCAGTACTAGGGTACAAGCATCCTGGCAATAGCCCATCTGTGACAGCTATAAGATGAGGCATTTATGCAAGGGTGAACACAGACCTCTCTGCAAGTGATAGCTGAGGGAAGTGTGTAGTGGATCTTATCGCAAGTGTTCCCAGAAAATGATGTGTTAGTTGGCATGGTCGGGAAGTGACTTGATACAGCCTGTCCCTGCCTCCTGTTCCCGGTATTCCAAGGAAGTCTCCCATCCAAGCACTTGACAGGGTTGGCCCTGCTTAGCTTCCAAGATCCAATGAAATCAGGTTTGCCTGGGCTATCCAGGTCAGGGCTGGTAAGCTCTTGACACGGGATCATTCATGTGCATCTTCCAGAATCAGAGACTGGTTTGTAATGATCCAAAAGGAAGGATAGGGAGTTGGAGAGATGTCCCGAAAAACAGAAAGAGCTCCCATTATGCACCAATCCCATGGTTTGGGCAGTAGGGAGAGGTGGAGCAACAGGGGGTCTCTGAAGAGTCAGAAAGATCTGAAGCACCTGAACTCCAGAAATGTAGGACATGCATGAGGAGGTTGGTAAGCACCCGGACCGAGGTGGTTGAGGCCATAAGGCCCAGTGAGGATCGACATGGAAAACTGCTTGTTCTTACCATGTTTGGAGGACATGCGCAAAAGAGAAAGTTCTGCACTCCCCGTATGATGTGTGCACGTGTGTGGACCCCACAGGCTAGCATTCATGGTTGTCCCTGTGGACTGAGCCATGTTTAAAGGATTTTAGATTTCTTTCTCTCTTTCTTTCTCTCTCTCTCTTTCTCTTTGTGTTGGAATAGGTCAAAGTGGACTGAGCATTGTAAATGAAGATCTATTTGGAGTTAGCAACCAACAGTTTCAGGAGTGTGGTTAAACCTAGGAAGCAGAGCAGGCTGAGAGTTATAGTTTGAGAGGGATGCATGATGATTTCAAGTGCCCAATGGAAGTGAAGTGGTCCAACTGAAATGTAGCGGGAATACACACTCAGTAAATTAGGGATGCCTATCCCTACTTCACATTAGTTGGCAGGAGCATATCATGCAGGGCAGTCCTGCTAAAATTGTACTAGAGGGACTAGTACTAGTGTCAATTGGAGAGCCAGTTTGATGTAGTGGTTAAGTGCACAGACTCTTATCTGGAAGAACCAGGTTTGATTCCCCACTCCTCCACTTGCACCTGCTAGCATGGCCTTGGGTCAGCCAAAATTGTGAGCTGCTCTGAGTCTCTTCGGAGTATTTATTTATTTATTTATTTATTTGGGATTTGTATCCCGCCCTTCCCACAAGTGGCTCAGGGCGGCTTCCAACAACTAATCAACATAAATTTAACAATTTTAAATATAAAACAATTAAATAATTAACATTTAAACATTAAAACCAGTAACATTTCACTTCATAAAACAATACAGTGGAGGGCGGGATATAAATCCAATATCATCTTCATCTAGTGCTCTGTGGATCCTGATGAGGCAGAGGCCTCCCAGTCCTGTTCTTGATACCATGAAGTGCTGAAAGGGAAGGTGGAAACTTGGAAGGGTAGAAGAGCTTAGTCCCTGAACAGGAATAACGGGACTTCTGCCAGGAGGACAGTTGGTATTAGGTTAAGTATGCGGACTCTTATCTGGGAGAACCGGGTTTGATTCCCCACTCCTCCACATGCACCTGCTAGCATGGCCTTGGGTCAGCCATAGCTCTGGCAGAGGTTGTCCTTGAAAGGGCAGCTGCTGTGAGAGCCCTCTCCAGCCCCACGCACCTCACAGGGTGTCTGTTGTGGGGGAGGAAGGTAAAGGAGATTGTGAGCTGCTCTGAGACTCTTCGGAGTGGAGGGCGGGATATAAATCCAATATCGTCGTCTTCTTCTACATTCTCTCAGATAAGAGAGAAAAGGTGTTGGTTAGTACTGAGGCAGAACCCTGCTTCTAGGAGAGTTCAGATGGTTGGTGCTAGGATTGTCGTTTGTTCTAGGCTGTGTTCCGGATGGCATAGAACCTGGAGGCAGACCCAGATTGCAGAGCATTGTGATACTCCTGAGCATCTCATGCCAAATAGTATCTGCAGTCGAGTGGACAACTGTCTTGAGCAGGAAAACTTTAGTATATGTTCTAGTGCCCGACTGAGGCAGCAGAGCGAAGACATGATTGGCATCCAGGAATAACAACTACAAATGATGAGTTGTGAGGACAAGAGCATGCCCCCTTTGAATTAGTCTGACAGCAGAATGCTGAACATACTGGGGGAGGCAGTGCTTCTGAGAGTTGTTGCTCTAACATAAACTGCCAGTAGCTGGTGTGAGTGAAGCAGCGGAGGGTCTAAATGCCAGGGTACCAACTGAATAAAATGTCTTGCCCAAGGTGTCAATTTCCCTCCCCCCCCCAAAAAAAAGGGGTGCTAGAAAGAGAGAGTTCAGTCCCCAGTTCATGTATCATACACGTATGATCCGGCCAAGGAGAGGAACTTGGAGGAAGGATCGGTGTAGTTTGAACTTCTTAGTCCTTTATGGCACCTCTGCTAGAAAGGGGGGTGGGGGTGGGTGCTAAAACAGCAAATGCCAAGTGAAATGATGTTAAACACCATTGCAGTGGTCGAGGGTTGAAGCTGATAGGAGAAAGCGCCAGGGTATAGTCTAATGCTTTCATGCATTCACCATAGGAATTAGGGTCATCTGATGGTAAAGGTAGAGACCATAAAGCTCAGGGTAAAGAAACAGCGTGGAGGTAGGCAAGGCTTGATCTGCATCAAAACAGCCAGGGGATGGATAGAGATGCTGATATTCGGTGCCGATGGCAGAGCCATGTGAATCTGCTCTGGAGGATTGTGCGGATGCTTCTTCTAGCATTGATCCAATAATAGAGCAGCCAGGTCGTTGTTGCCAACAGTAGTATGATGGATGGTAAAGCATCCAGTACCTAAGGGAGGTTGCATATTGTTGGGCCAAGATGGAAGGTCCTTAGAACAAGAGCAACAAAAAGCTGCTGGGACACAGTGTGTGCCCCCTGCAGTCTGTCTTTATAAGACTAGAAAGAACCCATGTGAAAATGAGGATGACGGTGGAGAAAGGTAAAAAAAAGGGGGGGGGGTCAGCATCATCGCTGATCCTTCCAATGCCGATCCTTCAGTGGGCAAGTGGCGTATAACGATAGAAGTCATGTTTCCCATGCCTGCTTCCACCTCAAATCCCTTGTCCTCCCCACAGCAGTTGCTGACAGGTAGCTAGGACTCCGACTTCGATGCCGAGAATGCTTGTAGGTCAGAGCGGTCAGCGTTGGAAAGAGAAGAGCCATGAAAGTTTGTCTTGCTCTCAGTGGGCTCCAGCACCAACATAGTGAGTTGGGCTGTGTGTTGTCCAGGCTGGAAGACATCGAAGTCCATTGAATCAGTTAGGGAGACGACTCAAGCAGTTTGAACAGGCACATTGCTGGCTTTTTCGTTAGTCAGGAGAATTGGTGAAGATCTATGCTGCGAGTCCCTCTGGGCAGGGAGAGCGTAGGAAACGAATCAGGAGGGGAAATTTGACTCCAGCATTTGATTTGGCAAGCGAGCCCGCCTCCATTGCTTTTCCGTAAAAGGGAAGGGGGGAAAAAAGGGGGGGGGGGAATCTGAAGGGCTGAGGAGAGTAAAGTTTTCGACTTTTCTCCATCTCACTAGGTTTGTTATTATTTGCTTTTGAGATAACATGAGAGGCAGAAATAGGATTAGAAGTGGCTATTTGAAAGGGGAAGTAAATAAAAGTACCAGCCGGAGCGAGATCAACTGATCAGCGCGGCGGTCAGAAGAGAACTGACGGGATGTCCGCGCCCACTCTGTGAGCATGCATGGTGGGGTTCTTGCACATGCCCACTGGAGCTGAGCGCGAAAATCCTTGGCTTGTTAAGTACCGATCAGATCAGCGCAGGCGCGCTTTCTCCCATGGGTGTGATGCACAGAGACCACGAAGAAGATCTGGGGCACAGAAAACTGTGCCAATGTAGGAGGAACCCAGAGGATCCCAACCTACACCTGGCAGTAACCCTTTGTTGAAATCACAGTAGGAAATGTGGGAGGTACATGAGATCATTGCAATGCTATGGGATCTGTTGAAGCGAGCTTTGACTCTCCAAAATCTTGTAGGCCTCTAAAATTGTACTGGACTCAGATCTAGCTGTAGGGAATGTTATGTATTTGCTGGGTTATGTATTGCATGTTACTGGGTTCTGTTGCCTGAGCTTGAGGCAGGCATTCCTTGCAAACCAGGATCCTGAAGCCTGGAGTAAGCCAATCAGGATGCTAAGCATGTAACAACTTGTAACAGAGATGCAAATGAAGGATTCTGGAGTGAACCAACAGGAGTAATTGTTGCCTGATAGGGGGCGTAGTAACCATTGCCAGAGTGTATATAATGAATGAAGTGCCTGAGCTGTTTGTGTGTTTCTTCTTGCAGTAAAGTGTTCTTGGTTGATTCAGAGCTGGTTGAACTCACTCTACAATAGGGAAAACCTTCAGAAAATAATTAATGTGCTAGGAAGACAATAGGTGACTGTTAGATAACTCATGAAGTCTAAGCTTCTGTCTGTTTTTGCAAGACACCAATTTCAATTTGGTGGCTCATGAAGCCTAAGCTTCTATCTGTTTTTGCAAGACACCAATATAATGCTTTCTCACACAGAACACAGAGAAATAGGAATTATATAATATTATTTACTTCCCTGAGATAAAAAAAATGCAAAGAGTTGCTTAGATTAATCAGAGAGGAAGGAATGGGCTTAACATGCTCCCAAGCCACCATATGCATCAATGCAAGATTATAAAAAGCCATCATACTGAAGTACAACTTGATTAATAAAACTTTCATTTCCACACACTTGAAGGATAAGGGGGAAAAAAGGTTTATATTTTAAAGCATGTAATGCAAAGAACAGAAGTCACTATAAACTTAGAGTGGTCCTTGTCCTGCCTAAAAACAACAAATGAAGGATGCAGACACTCCCTTCAGTCCAGAAGGATAACAAATATTTGAACAATTTTATTTTAGCTTTTCCCAAAAGGGGAGAAAAAGGCAAAGAGGTGTTGTGAGATGCATCAAACATTACCTGCAGATTAGTCAGTAAATGTTAATTTTACTCGCCTATAAAAATACACATACTAATTTATGAGTTTAGCTGTTTTGAATAATTCCTGTGTGAGAAGGAAACAAAAGTATTCAAACTGTATTCATGAAGTAAACAGACATGTTAAATACCAGGAGGATCCCATATAAAAAAGTCTGTTTGGCTGCAAAACCAAAGTCATCAGTAACCACAGGAACTGAGTTTTAAGTAGCAAGTTCTGCAATGACAGATTTAGTGAAAAACTGGTGACGTGATAGAACCCAGGTGAAGTCATTTACTTCCATTTATGACTGGGAAAAACTTTTATTTTTTCAGGTTATAGTCCAAACTCGTTTTGTAAGTGGAGTCCATTTCATTCAAGTGTCTCTTTGTCAAAAAGATCCCTAGTTCTATAAAAAGATGTGATATGGTAAGACAGATAATTTACCCTGTGTTACACAAGTGCGAAGTGGGACAACTCCCCCCCCCCACACACACACACACTTTATACACATCCAAACTACTGAGAACCATAATTCCTTCCTCATTCCACTAGGCTGTGCTATGAAAAGTCAGCAGAGTGCCTTTTCAAAAGTGGAGAGAAACTTGGTGATAGGGCACATTATTTTAATGGTTTACTGGAAAGTTGATCTGAAGAATAAAATGTTCCCCTTGTGCGAATCCAATGTGCAAAACTTAATGCACACCTTTTGTTGCCTTCTGAACAATCCTTCTGTTAACCCATATCGTGATAAGGAGACGAACTTCAAAATAAAGATGATCACATCTATAATATCTGGTGAACAATGGAAGATGTTTCATGTTAAGTCACAAAACATGAAGCAAACCAGAAAAATGTTGTCTAGATATGATCACAATGTTCTTGATTTATATGCCAATGGCTTGAAGCACTCTTCTTTCATTCTCATTGAGGTGGTCTGAGAACACTGCATAGCAAGGCTGCTGAGCAAATTGACACAAGAAGTCTGTAAGATAAGCCTAAGGCAAAAGGGAAAAAATGGTTATTTTTACTTCCACAAGATTTCTTTATAAATACAGTCATAACATTTAAAAGATTAATAGTTGACAACCATGTTAGTCATGAGTATTATGCTTAAAGTCTGCATGATGCAGGATTCAAAGAACTTCATTTAAATGATTATAATGTCTTTTTTGTACATATTCAATTTTTAATCTATTTCAGCATTACTTTTTTTAGCTACCCTTAATGTTCTTAAACTTTCAATGAAAACAAATTCAGTAGCTTAGTTCTCTTGCTGTTACTTCTGGTCTTCTATAATATTTTCTTTTCTCTCCTCTCTGAATTTTTTCCTGCTTAAAATTACCAATGTCCCCACATTTCAGTCCTCAGCAATTCCACTCTGAAGATCCAGAAGCAGAATGATAAAAGCTACACATATCTGGAATTCATAGTCTCAAGCGGCCATACTGCCTGAAAATCCAACATGCTGTATGCATTAATGTGCAACACCTAGTCAGTCATGTTTCTTCTTGTAGAAGTACATTTCCTCTCCCGACAGGAGAACTGGCATTATTCAGAATACAAATCAGGGAATAAACTATTTTGCAATCATCCAGCTGTATATTATTAAAGAATCTTTCCATCCAGATGCTCTTATTTATTGATTACTTCTTTATCTATGCTGCATCACAGCAACACATCTGAATCTTTATGTAATTTATTCAGTTTTATCTGTAATAATTAAAATTATTTTCAATTTCAAAGGCATCCAGCTGTCCTCAACCAGAGCTAGGGCTTTTTCAGCCCTGGCTCTGACCTAGTGGAACTCTCTGCCAGATAACATCAGGGCCGCAGAGCCTGCAAGGCAGAGATGTCCTGCCAGGCTTTTGGTTGAGGACAGCAACAGGTTTTATCAGGGCGGACACTCCCCTCCTTTCTTCCATCTTTTCTCTTTGCCTCCTCCCAACACTGCCTGTGAGGCAGCAACACAGTCAGTAGCTGGCTTAAAATCTGGTTCATGAATGCCATCTGAGAACTGTTTTTAAGACTGTATGTTTATATTGTATTTTATTCACTGTTTTATATCACCCAGAGCTCTGTGAACTCAAGGGCAGGGTGATTCATAAATTTAATTTATAAATAAATAAATGATGTTATAAGAGGGGTTTAAAAAAAAAGAGGAAAACTGAGAAAAATAGTACTATTTTAGACAGTAAAGAAAATAAAATTAGTAAAAACCAAGACAATATGCAATAGGATGTAGGTTACAACACATGCTCCAACACAGAGAAAACCTCAACATTACCTGTAGGTCTATCTGGTAGAGGGGGTCCTTCAGTGCATCAGGATCATCCTCATCATCATCTTCATAGTAATCATCATCTGTTAACCAAACAAATGTAAGGTGTCTTTTTGGCAGCTGTTTGTACACTGAAATGAAGTGCCATATTTTTATTTTCACTTGAAAGAGACCAGTAGACAACAACAAAAATGAAATGCCAAATATTGGTATATTCCAGCTTTTAAAAATGTTATGATGAAAATGCATGTTTGTAGTTTCTTGTGTTCATAATGTACATCCATTCCTGATTTTATTATGATTATGTGTAAGTTTCAGCCAACTCCTTAAGTTTTAAGTCTAAAAGCTATGTAACCTCAACTTCCTCCTCTAATGTGCAGACACATAACTAGAATATTTTCACATTCACATCATGACAAAATTTGCTATTAAGTTTGAAGTGGCAAACTGCAAGCCAGGAATGCATAAACAAGGGCAAGGCAGAAGCAGTGCACAGGTCTGAGACCCCACCCCTTGCTGCCATTTTATTCATATAGCTGGAAACCATGGTTTGCAATTAAGTTTGAACTTTCCTGAGAATCCATCTACTCGGTGACTCATAAAGTATTGCGATATAAGTACCCTTTGAGATAAGCTTCACATGCTCAATTATTTATTTATTTTTATTTTAAGCCAGGGGTGGCTAAACTGTGTTTTGGGAGCCACATATGGCCCTTTCACATATATTGTGTGGCTCTTGAAGCCCTCACCACCCCATCAGCCAGCCTGGAGAATGCATTTAACATTAAAGTTGCTTTCTTTCCACTTCTCCCTCCCCCCATCTATTTGCCTGCCTACCTTACCTTCCTTCCTTCCAGCTCTCAAACATCCAATGTTTAGTCTATGTGGCTTTTATATTAAGCAAGTTTGGCCATCCTTTTTTTAAACATTTTAAAGCTGCCTTTCCACCTAATTTAGGGTCTTCAAGGCAGTGAAAATATTACAACAAGATTAAAAACACATTTAAAAAAACTAAAGCAGAGCACATAAAGGGGAGGAAAAGTCAAAGTGAATCTCTGAAGAATTCCAGCCAAAATGGAAAAGTCTCCACCTGCTGGTGGAAGACAATGATATAAGGGGACAGACAAATCTTCCCAGAAAAGGAATTCTATATTAGAATTGCTTTGCTCACCATATTTGTTTGTGGCAAGAATATCTGACAATAGCTGTCCTGTTAAACCTTCATCCTCTTCTTCATCCTCATCTTCCTGATCTTCCCACATATCATTAGATTCATCTGTTAATTAAAATAGAGAAACAGTTTATGTCATAAGGACTACAACAATTTTTTGCTCTAATGTTCACCACAAATATTTTATCTTTGTTTTCTTACCAGAAAGGTACATTAAAAATATTTCAATTTGACAAGAGTTGTATTCTGTTTTTAGCAAGAATCATACATTATCAATAGGTTACCACCATCAAAAGTAGAAAGTGAAACCAACATAATACCTTGGCTCCAGTCTGTAGTAGTTTGGCGGGAAGCATTTGCTTCCATTGCATTAGAAAGTTCATTTATTATCAATTTCAAAATTTTAATTAACAAAGGAATGTTTGTCCAGCGCTCAGGATCTGTAAGGTATAAAACATTTTTTTAATTGTTAAAAAAAATACTCCCATGGCTGATTTGAAGACGCATTCCAAATATCTGAAAGGTGACAGACACAGAGACAGCAGGAGACACTACAATATTTCTACTTTCTGGGCTTATGACTAAGACATCTTGAAGCCTCTCACTTGCATTAGTAGGGCAACTAGACTATGTGGATTCTGTATACATTCTTTATTGTGTCTTGTTATGAGGCAATAGCTTCGTACTATCTGTGTGTATTTATGATTTTCTATTAGGAAAGGCTAAAGAGTTTAGTAAAAAGAAATCAAGGGGGGGAGGACATGATAGAGGCTTAGGAAATTATGCATGTGGAGAAAGTGGATACAAAGAGCTTTTTCTCCCATTCCCATAATACTAGAATTAGGGAGCATCCAGTGACACTGACAGGCTACAGATATAGGACAGATAAAAGGAAACGCTTCTTTACTTAACAAGTAATTAAATTGACAAATTCACTTACAGTGCAGGAAGTGATGGCCACAAGCACAGATAGCTTTAAAATGAGATCTGACAGGTTCATGGAGGATAGGTGCATCAATGGCCACTACTCATATTCTGAACCTCCACATTCAGAAGCAATAAACCTCTGAAAGTTGGGAGGCAACATCGGGGAAAGCCTTAGCCTCTGTGCCCTGTTGTTGGCTTTCCAGGACAACTGGTTGGCTGCTGTGCAAAACTGGAAGCTGGACTACACGGACCACTGGTCTGACCCAGCAAGGATCTTATGTTCTTGTTGAGAGGCAGCTATACGTATATATGGGAAATGAGAGGGAGGAGGGGAAGGAGATTGGATTTATACCCTGCCCTTTACTATCCAAAGGAGTTTCAGAGCAGCTTACAATTTCCTTTCCCTTCCCCTCCTCACAACAGACACCCTGTGAGATAGGTGGAGCTGAGAGAGCTCTCCCAGATCTGCTCTTGAGCAAAATAGCTCTGTGAGAACCTGTTTCTGACTCAAGGTCACATCAGCAGGTACATGTGGAGGAGTGGGGAATCAAACCCGGTTCTCCCAGATAAGAGTCCGTGCACTTAACCACTACACCAAACTGGCCATATTCAGTTACTAAAATCTCAATTTTTATGTATAATATTTTAATTGGCCATTGCTATTCTTATTGTCCATTAGCCTGAACTGAGCCAAATGGATCAGGGAGCATTATGAACATGTACATAGTACACCGCAACTTAGTTCTCTACAAAATTACATGTATACGAAGTACCACTGCTTTGGCTTGTATGCACATGATTACAACCTACAAAATATATTTAAAGGATATTTTGGATCTCTTGCATCTGGCTGATTCTGTCTTGATTACTTACTTTTGGCAGCTTTTGATCGCGTACGTATTCCTTCTTCCATATTAAATATTTCTTCTCCTTTTACCCTGATATCCTGGAGTCGCTTGTCTTCTGTATTGATGCCATACTGAAGGAGTTTGCAGAGGGCAACAGAGCTGGGGGAAAATAAGTTTACTTGAAAATCATTTTAATTTTTAGCCTACAAGTCCAATCTATGGTGCATATACACAGAGCTGTGAGAACTTGTCCCAACAGTGTTCATTAGGACCTACACAAACCACCCCTGAGATATTTAACAAGGGCTGATATTGTTGCTTTCAATATGATTTATTTCACTCCTGTGATTGTGCTGTCTCCAAGTGCAATTCCATCAAGATGGAATGGGGTTTTTGGAACATCATTCTCTTTAAAGACATTCTTGGCTGAAAACAATGGAACTAAGTCATTAGTTGGATTGGGTGGAGATTTCCACTGACAAAAATCCATTCTGCCAGTAGAACAGAATTTTTGTGTACCTTCTATCCAGTTTGCATTTCTAAACTCTCCCTGAAATGCTACTCCTGAAGTACAAGGGATCCCCAGGAACAGCATGAGGAGAAGTAGGGGAGAGCAGAAGAAATAGGTGATTCTACCACTGGATCCAACACTAACTTTCAAACAGAATGAAATTTAAGAGAAAGAGCTTTGTTCCAAGAAGTTCTAAATTCAAATCCATCTTTTGGTATGAACCATTAATCAGAGGTGTTGAACTCATTTGATACAAGGGCCGGATCTGACATAAATGTCACTTTGTTGGGCTGGGCCATGTGTGCTGGTCTGACAAACGTGAGGTACTGGAGATATAAACTTTATAAAGGTGATTTCAGATGCCAAATGGCAATAGCAGATGAATGACAATAGCAGACTTGACTGGATTAGGTGTGATATGCAGAGGGGTAGTAGGTGTGGAGGTACCAGCATTGGTAATGAGACAGGAAACCTAGGTCTCAATTCCATCCAGGAGAATTCAGACCAGGAGGATGTAAAGAATCAATGGACATAAGTCTGACATTAGAACTACAACATTCAGTTGTTGACCTAAGAGAAGCAGTGCTCTCACAAAGGAATTTCACAGGGAGATTAGAAAGAGAGACTGCTGAATTGCAATTGATAATGATCAAATCAGTGCATCCTCCAGGACTGAACTGGGAGCTAGTTTTCCTGTCTCCTTACCAATGTGTGCTATTAGCATTTGGCATCTGAAATCACTACACTCTCCAAGATAGAAGGACCCATTCAAGTGTTCTAATTCCTAATTGGGGTCTTTTTGAAAGAAAATAAAATTCAGACAGGAACAGAGAAATTCAATCTTAAAAAAAACAACAACTACTTTTCAGAATAAGCCAAAACAATTTCCTCAATGTAAATTGTGTTTGTCAGAAGAATCCATCCATCCATCTATCCACTCACCCTCTGAAGAAGTCTGCTTACACAGAAAAGCTTATACCTGGAATAAAATGTTGTTGGTCTTAAAGCTGCCATGGGACTCCAACTTTGTTTTTCTCTCCTCCCCCTCCCCTCTTCCCCAAAGCAGCCCTGGAGAAGGAAGCGAGAGGGGGGAAGGAGAGAGAGGCTTGTCTTTCTATCTCTCTGGCATGAAGCAGCCACTGAAGGAGTTGTGGGGGGGGGAGTGTCAGGAAACAGAAAAGAAAGAGCTATTGAGGGAGCCAGGAAGAAAGCAAGCTGTGGGCCAGATCTGAGCCCTGTGGGGCGGGATCCACCCCATGGGCTATATGTTTGACATCCCTGAGCTAGATAGTCCTCACCATGTACAGCAGACAAGTAATGTAACTGGCCAAGCTTAAAAGGCTAAAAGTTGATTATACAAATACTTAAGAATCATGCAAAAGCCAAGAGCAACAACCATTAATTAAATTATTTCAGCTCTCTTTAGGATTTTTCAAAGAAATGGAATTTTAACAGAAAAATGAAGCAGGGCTTAGCTGCACAGGGAGTTTTAGTAAGATACATATATCTTTGGTAAATTCAGATTTTTCTGCAAACCTGGAAAATCCCCCAAGTTTGCAAGACTATTATATATATATATATATATATAGTCTTGCAAACGGGGGATTTCCCAGGTTTGCAGAAAAATCTGAATTATTTTTTTTTAATATGGAGGGGAGGTCCCCCTCCAAATAAGAGTGTTGTCTATGCAACAATTGTATTGATAGCCATTTCCAGTCTTGATTTCTGTCAGTAGAAAAAAACAGAGGGAGGGGCATGGCCCTTTCTGGGACTGTTCTGGCCTTCCTTTGAGGGAGGAATCATTCGCTCCAAGCAGGACAGCAACCAATGGGTGATTTGCAACCAGGTCCAGGACTTATCCAGGTCCAGCTACTTGCTACCATTCAACATCAGCCACCGCACAAAAGCCACTGTTGTGTAGTGATTAGAGTTTCAGACTAAGATCTAGGAGATGCAGTCTTGAATCCTCCCTTTGCTGTAAAAGCTCACTAGATAACTTTCAGCCAGTCACACATACACTCAGCCTAACCTACCCCACAGGGTTGTTTTGAAGTTAAAGGAGGAGAATGATGTTAACTGCTTCAGTCCATTGTGGAGAAAGGTGGGATACAAACAGGGACATGAGATTCCCTCTTGTAATTTCTTGTGGGTCCCCCATTAATAATCAACACAACCAAATCTGAGGATACTTAAAGTCTGGACGCTGGAGCTGTGAATGCGCTAAACCGATCTTTCAAAAATACCTGAAAAATTACCCCAGGTTTGCAGAAAAATCTGAAATCTAATTAAACACATGGGGGGTGGGTTAAAACCCTAAAATGACAAAAGAAAGGTCTATAGCTTTAAGAAATGGATGCCCTTTGAGCTGTTCTTAGGCAACAACAACAGTTTGGCCAGCATTCCAGGCCTGGTTTTTGCTTGATTTCTACCAATAAAGGGCAGGGGGAGTGCAGGGCCGTTTGGGGGCTGTTTAGACCTTTGAGGGAGGTTCCATAGGGGTCAGGTCTGGCAGCAATGACTGGGCAACTTGTTTCACCTGACTAGTAAGACTCACCCAGGCCTGGCCACTTGCTACTGTTCAACAGCAGCCACCCCACAAAAGCCAATACAGTGTTGTCATTTAAGTTTCAGATTGGGACCTCAAATACCTATTCTGCCCTGGAAACTCACTCTGTGACCTTGGACCAGTTGCACATTCTCAACCTTGCTTACCTCACAGGGTTGTTGTGAGGATAAAATTGTGGAATGGAGAATGATGTAAGCTGCGTTGGGTCCTCATTGTGGAGAAAAGCATGATATAAAGGGTCTTTCTTCCATGAGTTTTAAGTCTGTGTAGTTGAAACACAATACTAATTCTGTCAGCTTTCTACCAAACTTCAAGGGTTAAGCTTTGTAAATGCGAAAATCATCAGGAAGATGATGTTCAAAGAGCTTAAGATGTTATCTAAGTTCTAGATCTTAATGGTTACTTAATCCACTTTTCCTCATAAAACATCCCCGGCATAAACCTCTGTTCAGTAACTCATTTTTGTGGATAGTCACTTTGAAAAGCAAGAGAGAAGTGTTGGGCCACTGTCCATCACATCCTAAAGTGACTTGCTGGCAGGTTCTGTTGCCTCAAATGTCACTGTCTCCCATACCCTTTTTGTTTCTAGGCTGACAATGAGGCAAGGGAAGTATCAGAAACCTACAAAGAACTTGGTTTTACCTGAGACCACCAGTTGACTGACTCTATTTTATACCATAACAAATAAAGCACAAGAGATATTTTCAAACTGATAACAAAGTTAAAATGTAAAAGTCTTGTGGAATACCAATGATAAATCCATATGCATTCCAGTTTGTTTCTCTACACCAGGAATGGACAAACTGCGGCTCGAGAGCCACATGTGGCTCTTTCACACTTACTGTGTGGCTCTTGAAGCCCCCCACACCCACCCCATCAGCCAACTTGGAGAAAGCACTTATCTCTTTAAATCACTTCTCCAAGTCGAGTAAGCCGGTGACTTGGAGAATGCATTTAGAGTTAAAATTGCTTTCTTTCCACCACACCCTCCCCCATTTTCCTTCCTTCCTTCCTTCACTTTCATCTTGCAGCTTTTAAACATTTGATGCTTACGTCTTGTGGCTCTCAAACATCTGACATTTATTCTATATGGCTCTTATGTTAAGCAAGTTTGACGACCCCTGCTCTACACCAACACACAATTATTTTTAAGAAGAAAGGAATATGCATGCTTGTATCTCTAAGGAACATATTGTGATCAAGGAATTCCTTACCTGACCTTGCCTTCATATTGTCCATAGAACAAATGTTGTCGACTCATCCACTCCGACATTACAAACTCCAGAGCAGGTTTGCCTGTTGGACCAGGGAGACTACAAAGAAATTCTAGGAGTGGTTCCAGCTGAGAATGAACTAGATGAGCAAACACCATGATCAAAGACTGCAAGAGGGACAAAATAATGGAGATACTTTTATGTATGTCTCTTTTTGGGGTGGCTCAACATCTTTACCAATGCATAAAACTGAATTAAATACACAGTATTCTATAAAATACACAGTATTGTTTGATAAAAAATTAAATAACTAAGTGAGTGCAGGACTTAATACACAAAAAACAAATGGGAAATTATATCCTCATTATGTAGTATCCAGTCTCCTTATACCACATTGTTCTAAAGATCAACTTTCTGCTGAGTAATTGAGCAAGTATGCTAGCCACCTCCTACAGTGCATCCCAATTAGTTTTAGCAGATGTGCTGCTCAGGTATTTTCCAATTATTCAGTAAAACTAATAATGAACAAATTTTATAAATTCTCAATTGTGTTAAGGGCATTTCTAAGTTTTAAAGGGCAAATTGTTCCACATGCTAATGTCCCTAGGAAACACAGGAAGTATTACACAAAAGTTATGGATAAACGGTTTAATGGATTCAACCCAGAGAGCTCATCCACTTACAACCAGAATGCTATCTTACTCTGTATTTAATGAATGGAATCACTACCAAACAGGCCAGCTTTGACTTAATTATATGGCCTATTCCATGTGTAATAGTACAGAAAAACACAAAGTGACAAGCATATGGCTTCTTAGTTTCCAGCTTCCTTACCTGCATTACTGTAAGCGTTTCTGCTTGCTGCATTTTACTAAGAATTGCTCTCAGAATCTGATCCAGATTTTCTCCCAATTCACTCCCTGCTTTGGAAATCAATGTGGAAACTAATCTGCCTACAAAGGCAGCTGTGAATTCTGAAGTGCGTGGATCTAGGAGCTGGCTCACCACCTGCATCACGTACCACAGTCCATTGTGGCCTTGCTCATCATGCCACTGTGCAATTTGTTCCAGTGCTACCGAGATGTATGCACGCAGACATTCACCACCATTCTGAACAAACAAAGGAAAAAACTCTCCTTTAATCTACTGAGAGTTCTGTACCTTTCAGACATTCAGACAGCATATGGGAAAAATTAAATTGGTGAGACTGTAGAAGTGGTCAACAAACTCCAAAAAGATTTTTTAAAAACATAAAATAAAACATGCTTAAAACATTACCACTCTTGCAATATTTTGTTTATTTAACAGTCCCTGATAACTGACACCACTTGATCTGAATTACTGCATCAAATCTGGAGACAGTGTCTGTACTGTAGCAATCGAGTATGCTGTTCAGGTATTGTTTAGGTAGGATGCAAACCTACTTCTGAATTACTGCCATTCATTACAGAAATCTAATGGTCAATGCTCTGTGCCCTAGGACCCAGGGGAAACCATGAAATGGCTGGGCATTGTGAGTTTTTGAACATAAGTTGCTTTGTGTGCTGGTCAAGAACATGTGAAAGCACCATGACACAGACTGAGGGTTTTGTGTTTACCTACAAAGCTGTAGTCTTCCCCAGAAAAATAACTGCAGTTCCTATGAGGCAGTGCAAGAATAGAGAGACAGCAATGTATAGTAGTCAGTATCAGCCTACTATCTGGAAAGCCTAAATTCAAAACCCCCAGTCTCCACCTCACTGGCTTCTTATTATTCCTCATCTAAACAGTTCACATTGCTTTCCTACTGAGAAAGATTGGATGAGAGCATGAATACAGTGAAAAAGAGGAGGGAACCTAGTTGCACCCAGGAAAGCCCTAGCAAAACCAGCTTAATTCAGAGAGAGAAGCAAGACAAAAAGCATTTTTTAACCTTGAATAAAACTGTGTTGGTTTTAAAGGTGTTTTTTGTATTTCTCTCCTGGGACTGAGGCAGCAGAGCAAAGCAGCATCTTTCTCTTCCCCAAGGGAGGGGGAGGGAGGAGGAGCCTCAGCCAAAAGAGGAATTTGGCTTTGTAGCTCTGCTGTGTGATTGAAAGAGCCTGGCACAGTTCTAGTTTTGATTGATAGAGTTCTACCTCCGCCAGGTCTTTCAATCACACAGCAGAATTACAGAACCAAGCTCCTTCATTGGCTGAGACTCCTCCTCCTCCCTTAGGAAGAGGAAAGGGCAGGAGGGAAAGAGTGAGGAGAGACCGCTGTGCTTTGCCACCTCAATCTCATGCAGAAAAACAAAAATGGTGACAACAGAAGTAGGAGAGAGGGAAGCGGGCCTCATAGAAACCCTCTGGAGGCCAGATCAGGCCCACAGACTGGACATTTGATACCCCTGCTCTAGAGGAAGGACATGATATGGGTGTGATAGATAAATAAGCTAGCCAGCCAAGGAGTCAATTGAGGAAATTTTACTTAAACACTGAGCTACCATAAAATAACTGCATGGCAGTATGAATACCAACTAGAAGGAAAAAAAACATGTTTTAAAGGATTCCATATGAATTATTTGTCTATTTATGTAGCTTTATGGGGAGTTCTTTTTATGTGAATATAAACCACCTTTCCTAGATCAGTGAAGTAGTAATCTGTCTCCAAACAGTCTCTCTTTAACATATTCTCTCTTTTACTTTTGTCCCTGTTTTATCTATTATACATAAAGCAGAAAAAATCATCAAAAAATCTCTCACACACTGTACTTCACAGTTCTACTGATCTCTGGGATTGAGGTAAATTTAATAGTTGCAAGCAGCATTCCACCTTTAACCACCCTCTCCTATTCCCAGGAAAGATTACCTGCATGGTAGCATGGTCATCTGTATGCAGGCTACACTGAGCCACAGCAGGAAAAGCTTGGCAGATTAAGAGCTCTGAAAGTGGGGGTTTTGTATGTCTCACAACAGTTGTTAATATATCTATTGAAGTCTGAAAAGGTAAAACACAGAGACAGGAAGTGAGAAGTTTGGAGCAAAGGCACAGAACAACAACAGTGGCTTGGTTCAGGTACAACACCAAAGAGTAGTTTAGCACAATGAGAATAAGCCCTTGAGAAACTTGGTCTGTGTAAAAGCTCTTCCTTCTCCTCACATGTCACTATTTGTATTGTAAATCAAAGTTTTCTGCTCTATCGTAGCTGGCAAACTATGGTTAGTGTTTGTCATGAAGATAAGAATTCCAAAGAGTTGCTTTTTCTTCCAAATTTGCAATCTTGATTTATGTCAGTTATTGTTTGTCATGAAAGTAGCTAATTAGCATTCAACAATTAAGGGGAGAACAGATTACACAATCAATTCTTAACCATGGTTTAGCATTCTATCTAATCCACATGAACACATGAAGCTGCCATACACTAAGTAAAAAGACTTGATATATCAAAGTGAGCACTGTCTACTCTGACTCACAGCAACTCTCCAAGGTTTTAGGCAATGGTCTCTCATATCACCTACTAGCAGATGCCTTTAACTGGAGATGCCAGGGATTGAATCTGGGATGTTCTTAATGCAAAGCAGATGCTCCACTGAAGCCATACTAATCTAGTGTGAATGTATCCCATATATAAAAAAAACAAGCATGGAAAGAGTAAGGGTTTTATTTCCCCACTGAGAGTATTATTCCTGTGTTAATCAAGTGAAAGTCAACATAATTGAAAGATTATATCTAAACCTTTTCATGTAACAGAATCAGTTCTTCAGAAGAGATAAGGAACTGATTAGCCTCAAAATACCAATGCAGGACTGCTCAAGATGGTCACTTCAGTACTACCAAGAAAAATGTATGTTCTGGCTCTATAAGCTTCTTAACCTGGAAGCAAACTCTGATGCACAGGCTCAATTCAACTAGGAAAGAGCTACAGAAAGGAGGCTTGCCACGAGGCATTAAAGACTAGGCATACAAACTTCACTCAAAACATAATCACCTTTCAGAATTTAGTATATGTTTCTCAATAATCTGTGAATAAATGTTTTTGTTCTTTACACAAAGAAATAGGAAACTATACGGATGATTTCCCAATTTGAGAAGGGGACCTCATACTTACGGCACAAAGTCCTGCTGGAATCTTATCTGCAGGAGCCTGCATAATGCTGACAAGAGTTGGGATTAATCTCATCTGCATTGCATGCTGGCATGTTTCTATCTGTGCTAATTCCTTGAATATGTCTTGGGCAAGAGAGGCAACTACAGGATCTAGTGCAAGAAAAGCAACAATTATTGAAGCTATCCAGATCAAAGTTGCACCATTTCAATAATAATAATACAATTCATTAGTTTGATTTTAAACTGGATTGAAAAGAATACTCTTTTACAATGTCTCCTTTCCATGTCAGTATAATGAAATTAAGTTTAAAGGATTAAGAAGAAGAAACAACTCCAAAGACCCTTCCTTAGTGTTCCGTGTTGGACAAAACATGCTCTTATGATTAGACCCTCAAAATTCCTGTCTGAAATATACTTCATCTCTTGTGAAGACAGGAAAGAACCCACAAAATGTTTAAGTAATCTGCAGCATTCCAGATCCAGAGGGTTGGTTTAAAGTACATAGTTTTATAAATAACAACCAAATGGTGGGGAAAGTACATTTATATTCAATGTGTTTGTTTAAATGTGATATCTATGCTTCACTTTGAAAAGCTGGAAAGTCGTGGAAAAAAACTGCGAGTGCCAGAAAGGGGAAGCTGGAGACATAAATTATGCTGAAAAATTTATGGCTGGTTCTGTTGCAACAATCAGAAATAGTACAAAAATAAGAATCAGAGTAGGCTGGGCTCATATTCACGGAGACTGACATTACCTGCAGGAAGACCCCTTTTCCTCACAGCAAGGGTTATCCTTAACTTGCCTTAAGAACGAAGGGTTCCTTTCTACTTCCAGCTATGCCCTGCCTAGGTTTCAGCTGAGTTCCAGAGACTTCATACTTAATTCCTCCCCTTTTTCTCTCTCCCCATCCCCTTCTTTGAGATATGTCCCAGCTTGTGACAGATTTCACAACTCAGGGTTCAATGTAAGCTTCAGTGCCAAACAAATGCTAGCACTCTCACCAACAGGAAGGGCTTCCACCACACTAAGGAAAAAAAAGAGGGTGATCAGTGAGCTATAAGCCTGAACAGCTGCACCTGCAGGATGGCGGAAGGGGGGGCAACTCACTTCCTTGTTTATCTCTCCAACAAGAAGTTGTGGGGCCAACAACCACCTTCTTCAGATAGGCAGAAAACAGAATGGGACCTACAGTTCCTCTAGACCTAAAACATGGCAGGGGTGTCCCACATGCTCTAGAGATTTCTTTTAATGGAAAAGTGCCCTCAAAGGCTGCTCTAAGAACATGCTGCTGAAAAAATAGGTTGTATTTTCCTAAAAATGCTGTTTTTCCAGTACACTTTAAGCTAATATGATGCAATCACTGAGCCATCTAGAAAGAGTGAATGTGAACACAGAAAATCTGTCCAGAATGCTTCCTGAACAGACATTTATTATTTATTTGTGTTATTTATATAGTCCACTCTTCTGGCTGAGATTCAAAGTAGATTACACAATGTAAACCAATGCAATCAGTAAGACAAGACATCTAATAGACAATGTAATAGGACTAGGATTGCAGAAAATAGAAACAAAGCACAGGTATTAGGGATGGGCATGAAAATTCTGGTTCAGGGTTTGAGCAGTTCCCAAACTGAGCCAAAAATGCCCAAACCAAACTGACCAGTTCAGGTCCTTCTTTCTCCCAGCTATGGCCCATCTCTACTAGGCATGGCATGAAAAAAAATCGAAAATAGTATCACATAAATAGAAATACAATACAGTGAGGCCAAGACAATAGAGTCAACAATATATAATATATACTACACATAGTAGCATACTTCACAGTCCCATTAATAGACAGTCATTTAAAGATTTGTTTTCAGTCACACTACACTTCCTATGATTAAGAGCTCATTTTACTTTGGTTGCACCTTAACTCGGGGGATTAAGAAATCGTGTGGTTATTCAATACACTGAATTTGCCCATCCAAAATGGGCATCATTATTGTCTTTCCCAAGAGAATATGGAAAAACCCAAATGCAAAATTATTTTGTAATTATCAAATGAATATCTGTATTTGTGCACATACCATTACTATACTTGAGGAAGATGGCAATGGTGAAGGGACAAATCTTGTTTTCTACACTTGCTGTAAAAGCTGGATCTACTGTACAGACAATGCAAAGTGTTTCCATCACAAGGTTGAGGACCTCTGAACTGAACTGAGCTGCTAAGTGGATTAGTCCATCTAGGATACTGGGAAGGAACGGCTGCAAGACATGCGTGCTCTCAGAGATCTTTAGCTGGTCACAGTAACTAGAAAAAAAGGAAATTTCAACAGTCAGTAAGATAGTAAGCATTCAATATTTATTCAACTCAAACTTTACTTTTTCTGTTTTACCAGAGAACTGTCTGATGATTACACATTCCTTCATATTGGCTCACAATCTATTTTCCAGTGTACTTACCCCCAAATAGCCCTTACAGCAGAAATCCGCACAGAAGGGGGCTGGGTTTCATGAAGACCACTAACTGTGGCTTGCAGAAACTGCTGGATGAGCTCTGGAGACATTGCAACTGTAAAACGACTGGCAGCCCAAAGAGCACGACCAAGCAGAAAAGGTGACACTGAGGGGGAAAATGAGCTGCTATTACTGCAGTTCCTGTCTCAGAAATACTATTAAACTATATGGCCCAACATAAAATTGAAAGAGATACAGAGAACATGAAAGCTGCTTCACTATTTAGGCATTTGGATTTGCAGACTGCTCCCTTGAAACCATCCATGGCAGGTAAAAGACTAATTATGGACTGTACTTTGAAAGTCTCTTCCCTCTGGGCAGGGAGAGGGAAGGGAACAATGGTTGCATAAGACAGCTTGGTAGCTAGTATTCTTCTATAGCTTTTATAGGCCTTCTTTGTTTCTCAACTGGCTCAGAAGGGAGGAGAGGTCTAATACTTCCAGAAGTGGCAATAGCTTCTATGTGAAGAACACAAGGAGTTGTGAGATACAGGAAAATTGGGGGGGGGGGGAATGAAGGGAGGGATGCAAGCCACTGTATCTCCCTCTCTGAAGGTGCTAACTGCCATAATTCCAAGAGTTTAAATAAAATATAAAAATCTTTTATTTTGGTTAACCATTCTGTCTTGGGGGAGGTGGGGTAAACCAATTGAAAAAAACAATCTACCAGTAGTTTTCATATACAAAACAACCATTTGTCACATGGATGAAAAAGCACAAACCTCTGGAATACATGCAACCAGTGTTTTTTGACAAAACTGTTACCATTTTATTATTCTATATCTAATAAAACATAATAAAAGCAAATAACTTCCATCTTTAACCAAAACCCTTTCCAAATTTATAAGTTCTTTGAGTAACCTACTCTTCTGTAAGGTAGATACCAAGAAGATTTTAAGTTGTAAATACTGCAAGATTGTGATTTGAATACATGAAGCTGCCTTTCACTGAATCAAGCCATTGGTCCATCAACGTCAGTATTATCTATCCAGACTGGCAGCAGCTCTCCAGAGTCTTAACCTGAGGTCTTTCATGTCACCTACTACCTGATTATTGAGAGCTGGAGATGCCAAGGATTGAACTTGGGACTTCCTGCATGCAAAACAGATGCCCTACCACAGAGCCATGGCTTACTACAAATTTCAACCTCTTCAAAAGCTATTACTTTATCTTCCCTTAAAAGTGTTTATATTTAACCAACCAGCTTTCTTCCCAACAACTGACATTTATTACAGTTCTTAATGCAGGTACTAAATGTTTACTGCATATTTTATTCCATACATTCAGAAAATGCTCAACCACTATATGGTCATGAGTATAAATAAAGATTCCTATATGGTCCCCTCCCCACCTCTGGAAAGCTCTTGAATTTCTGTTATTTATTTCCTGGGCACTGATCAGTAAAGCAGGAAATTAGGTACCTGACAAGTTGAGGTCTGCAAGAACAACATTTGTTAGGAATCCATGCATGTCAAAGTGTATGCTGCCATTCTTCACACTATCTGTGATAAGGGATTTGACAGAACCTAAAGCCAGCATGCAAGCTTCATGTATCTTCCACCTGCAATAAATCAGCAAAAGGTCTGGTTTCAAAATTTACTTATTTCATTCACTTCCAGTTGCGTTAACACAAAAGATAAATATCTGCAAATATGAAGTATTGTATGCTTCAAATTAAAGCAGGAGAGAGAACTTACGAAAAGCCGTACTTCTGGCATCTTACCGCTTACAAGCTTAAGATTTCAATGGCCCGTAGAGTATAATGGGGCCGTATATTCGGGAATAGCCGCATATCTCCCGAATTAGATTTGGCTGCTGAATCTACTATTATAAGATATAGGGCCTCCCGTATTTTTTAGCCCCAAATCCAAATTTTTCCGAATTTTTTTCTTTTGCACACCCCTATTCAGGAGTTTGCTGTTTACCCTGCCCCATCCTTCCCAGTGACAGCCCTATGGGGAAAATGACTATGCTAACATAGGAAATTAAAGACTGGGGTTTGGAAAGCCACTGCATGTGGCAAATATATCTCTAGTGAATGTCATCTCAACCAAACACTGGAATAACACAGGCATTTCTTCTGTGGGGCTGTGGTTCAGTGGACAGATGTTTGACATGCAGGAAGTTCATGCTCCATCTTTGCTGGATGGTGGTAGTGCATTCACTGCAGTGGTTCTGTGCAGCAGTCCTTGCAGAGAGCTGCACCCCAATTTTTTAATGAGAGGGATTCTCTAGTTTGATCTAATGTGCTGTTTGTGCCAATGGCAGTAGCATGGTGGCACTGGTTCTGCTCAGGGACATGGCACTGCCTGTGGGGGAGAGGCCTCTGCAGATCTGGGGGCTCTCCCTCAAACCCTCTGCTCCCCAGAATCAGTTTTCCCACTGTTATTAGTGGGAAAACTGACTGCTTCCCGCCCCCTCCACACCATTGGGGGAAATGGGCCTTTCTGGGTGCCCCTAGAATGGGAACCCCTGGTCCAATCTTTTTGAAACTTGGGGGCTATGTAGGGGAGAGGCCCTTGCAGATTCCCTGCAAAATTGAGGCCTCTACTTCAAACCCCTGCCCCCCCCAGTCACACTTCATTATACCCTATTTTGCCATTGACTTCAATGGCCCATAGGGAATAATGGAAAGATAGGGGCACCCTCTTTGGGTGCCCACAGAATTGGACCCCTTGGTCCAATCTTTTTGAAACTTGGGGGTTCTGTAGGAGAGAGTCCACTGAAGCTTCCCAGAAAACATGGAGCCTCTATCTCAAACCTTCTGCCCCCCAGCTGCACTTAATTATACCCTATTTTGCCATTGATTTCAATGGCTCATAGAGTATAATGGGACCGAATGGCTGGCGGCAATTCATAACTGCAGTATACGGCTCCCAAATCAGATCAGAGAATCTGATTAGGCCCCATACTGCTTTAAAACAGCCAAATCAGCTGTTTTTCAGGGGTCTATTCGATTCGGCTGAACCGAATGCACACCCCTACTCCTTACCTCACCGCACTATACTCTCTCTAGAAGCATCATCTAGTTATGTAATCCAACCCCTTGCACAATTCAGGAAAATCGCAAGTACCTCCCCCTCCTCTCCTTCTCATGATCTGCCTAAGATCACAAAATCAGCATTGCTGTCAGATGGCCATCTAGCTTTTGTTTAAAATCCTCTGAAGAAGGAGAGCCCATCACTTCCTAAGGAAGCCTGCTGTCAGGAAGTTCTCCCTAATGTTTAGCCAGAAACTCTTTTGACTTAATTTCAACCTGCTGGTTCTAGTTCAATCTCCTGGGGCAACAGAAAACAACTCTGCACCACCCCTATATGACAGCCCTTCAAGTACTTGAAGACCATGATCATATCACCTCTCAGTCGTCTCCTCTCCAGGCTAAACATACCCAACTCCTTCAACCTTTCCTCATAGGACTTGGTCTCGAGACCATGCCGGATACTGCACTTTCAATCCACTTCCAATGCATTCTACCAATGGTCTGCAAGTGGATTTTGCCATTTC
Organism: Heteronotia binoei; assembly: GCF_032191835.1. Classification (NCBI taxonomy): domain Eukaryota; kingdom Metazoa; phylum Chordata; class Lepidosauria; order Squamata; family Gekkonidae; genus Heteronotia; species Heteronotia binoei. Next base: position 57,859,633 of record NC_083224.1, read on the forward strand.
ACACAGTAAAATCCAGTTGCAAAATACATTGGAAGTGCACTATTCAGTTTGTGTGAAAGTTCTGATTTTATGGCAGTCTTGACTCCCGGACATTTGTGGCCTATGCCACTATGAGGACTGCTTCCTTTCTATAGCCTGTGTTCCTCTTAAAAGACACATGATTATATTTATACCATGCAGAGAGTAAAATTTAAGTTCTATGGCTTAACTGATAAGAAAGGGTACAGAAGTTCTCTGGAGAGATTTGTAGAGCACCGTGTGTTTTTCTAAATGAAACTGTTCTTTGACCCCATCCCAAACAGCATTAGTCTCTCACTTCTGCAAATATAATCTAATGCTATGATGCAATAAATATGTAGACAAGGCAATTTTTAGCTACATGTAATATCTGAAAACAAATGATTTTTATGCAAATGAAGTACTCTGTCCTGTCTTACATATACCATTCTCTATTTTAGCAACAGATTTAAGATGAAACACTGGATTAGGATCACAGTTTGTCAGCAAGAAAGAAAGCTCAATTTCTTAATATGCCCAAACTCAGGTGTGATTGTTTAGTATGAAGATTTCATAAAATCCAAAGGTCCTAGGATCATTCACATCACAAAGTGTGCTTTTTTCTGACATCTGAATACAATCTATTATGAAACTCTTTAACATAACTAATGTTATCAACAGCTTGTTCATCTACCCAGATGCTTTATCACCACCTTCCAATAACACTCTTTTCTGGCTTTCAGAGGACAAGGAGGCTAGGCTCTACAGCATGGGTGTCAAATGGATTTGTTCTGAGGGCTGCATCTGTCACAACTGAGGCCTTGTTGGGCTGGGCTATGTATGTCATAAAATGTAATGCCAGGTAGCAGAGATAAAAACTTTATAAAGAACACGGACAAACACAAAGTTTTTTTTTAAACTTAAAACATGCTTAAAATATTACCACTCTTGTGGTCTTAAAGGGGCTTTCTTTGTATCTCTCCTATGGGATCCAGGGAACTGGGCAAAGGAAGCTTTGCCAGTTGCTTGGGAGCCTGATAGAAGCCCTCCGGGGGCCTGATTTGGCCCCCAGGCCGCATGTTTGACACTCCTAATCTAAAGTATAAAAAATGGTAATAGAAATTAGTAGGTAATTTTAATTTCTGACCGCATATCGCTCATAATTGCTATATATACTCCATCAACTGGCCTCTATGCTACGACACCATCTCTGCTGCATTACCATCATTTATTTAACTATAGTCACATACCTTAGCTTGTTGTAAGCATATTTAACCATGCCACCATCTACAATGTGGTTTATAACTTGTGTATTATACAAGTTATTGTGTATTATACTGTTTGTTTTATTTGCTTTTAACTTTTAAATTATTTTAAAATGTTATCTGCCCTGAGCCCATTCTTGGGAAAGGGCAAAATGACTAAATAATGACTAAATAAACAAAGGGCAAAATGACTAAATAAACAAATACTTAAGCACAAGACGTTCAAAAAATAAACTATTTATTACAGGCTGCAGAATGGGAAGTTTCTTTAGCTATTCTTGATCACTTGAAGTAAGGGGTGCAATCACTACATGAATAATTCTACATGTCATTTCTAATCTGATAGATCAGCAGTAGAAAGAAACTGATACCTGCTAAGGTATTATTCATGGTATACATTGTTGTTATTTTTGTTGTAAATGTCTTACCAATGCTCACTGCCACTGTTTTTAGCTTGCTCAGCTTCCTGCAAGTGTCTTGTAGCTGCTGCAGCCAAAGCTGTTGCACTCTCATTCTGAAAATCAGCTGCCACAGCCTAGATAGAAGTATAACAATAGCTGGAATTTTCAGACAAGACAAAAAAACCCTTCATATAATCCTATATTACAAATAATTCAGGTTAGAAATTACATAACATCCAACTCCAGAGCACAGAAAATCTGGCCATAAATCAGAAGAGAATCATAGAAGTCTTCCATTGCATTTCAGATAAGGGCTACTTAGACACTGCAGGGCACATATGGCTGCCACAGCTGACCCACATCCTTTCAGTAATGCCTAGTAAAACAAATGTACAACATTACACTCAGAGTCTCCCCATCCCAATTTAGTGGCTGTTGCTTGCAAGAGAACAGTAAAATGATGAGAACTGGCGTTGCCAATCAAGCTATGGACAACTGCTATAGGTATTTCGAGGGCTCCCGGAAGTCCACCCCCAGCACTGCCTACCTAGCAATTGACTGAATCAGTGCCAGGCTGTCTGGGAAAACAAACTACAAAGATGAAACAAACGAAGCACCATGTTCAAAAGCAGTTTAAAACAATCCACAAATTGGCCTGATTTGTACAAAAATTGCAATTCATGGTTCAGTTTGTGCCCATGCTAGTCTGGACCCAGCTTTACTGTAAGCCAGTGTGACTGGACCAAGGCAGGGAAAAGCAGCCATTGCCAGTCTTTACCCTAGGAACTGAGGTGGGGAGTCTGATGGTGGCAGTTTCTCTGTCCTCCATCCCTCCTTCATGGGGGACAGCAGGGCCAGAGGGATTGTTCAGGGTTATCAACTTGCCATCCAACACCAAGCTAGGCAATCACCTACGTCTGCCTATTGGGTGGGCTGGACCTGCTGATTTCTCCTCCCCATGCCTTCATGATCCCTTAATAGGGATACTCTAACACATGTTTTGTTTCACTTAAATCCTGATTTGCCAGTCATAAATGGGAGCTGATTTCTTTAAAATTGCTCAGCTGCTTGTTGACCTCATCATGGCTGTTCAGCAAGCTGCTTCCTTGTATTCCTTCCTAACCATGCAGTAGAAAACAGCTGGATTTTTTCACATGCACATTCTCAAAAGCCCAATTGAGTTCTACTACCCTCCTATTCCTTTGTGTGCAACTGCTCACTCAGCAGGCAATTGGTTAAAGTCATATAAATTAATCAGTAACAAGTCATATAAATTAATCATAAATGTGTTTTGATAAAGTCCTACCCTTCAATGTTAGTAACTTCTTCTCAGTGATGCTAATTGCTACTGATCAGTTTGAATCAGTAACAGCTTTGCACATGCACAATTTTGCAAAAACTTGATGCAAACCTTTTCAGCAAGCATTCACAGCTGTTCAGAATGAACAGAAGAGGCTGTGTGATCAGCTCACATCTCAGTTACACCTTTGAACATGCTAAGTTTGGCTGTTGAACACATTCATGGTAAAATCTGCAACATTCCTGCCCTGACACCATTCCTTTAAAAACCTCCAAAGTACCTAATATTCCCCTGCAACTCAACAAGTCTTAATGCCCAGTCTTAAGATTTGCAATTTTCTTAAGGAAAATGAAGACTTTTATACTAATTTCCATAAAGCAGCCCTGCAGCACAGAGTGGTAAAGCTGCAGTACTGCAGTCCAAACTCTCTGCTCATGACCTGAGTTTGATCCCTGCGGAAGCTGGGTTCAGGTAGCTGGCTCAAGGCTGACTCAGCCTTCCATCCTTCCGAGGTTGGTAAAATGAGTACCCAGCTTGCTGGGGGAAAGTGTAGATGACTGGGGAAAGCAATGGCAAACCACTCCGTAAAAAGTCTGCTATGAAAACGTTGTGAACGCGTCACCCCAGAGTCAGAAACGACTGGTGCTTGCACTACCTTTACCTTTTAATTTCCATAAACATGCCAAATAGGACTATTTTATATGGTAACTAATTCATAAATTATGCAATCTATGATGTTAAATCAGTTTAGGTTACGCAGAAAATTAAAATTAAATACTGCATATATTTCAATTTCCCCCTAAATTTCTGTTTTTTCCAGTAAGTTCCATGTCAAAGTGAGGATATGAACCCTGCGCCTGCTGGGATGGAGCATCTATCTGGACATTTCACCTGCAGTCACTACATGGAGGGGGCAGTGCTAAGCTCTGCTTTCAAAGTGAGAGAGTGGTGCCTTGCATCACTGCCTCCCACCCAGGCCTTTTAAAGAACTTTCCCCCCCTTTCCCAGCTAAGCATTCCAGTGTGGCTTGGCAAGGAAAGTAAAAGTGAAAGTGTACATGGGGGTGTGCTGGGCTAAAGCAGGCTCAGCATAATCATTGTTATATGTATGCTTTTGTGCAGACACAGAAGGAATGGATGGCAGCACTGAGAGAGAAAGGGCGTGCAAAAGCCATTCCTTCTCACTCACATACCCACTTGCTGTAAGGCACGCTTTTGCACCTCTACATGGATGCGATTTCAGTCTGACATTCTAACCACTATGTTACACTGGTTCTCAAGAGGAAAATACATATACAATGACTGAAAGTACTGTAATTTGGGCAAGCTATGTGTAAAAGACAGATACCTTTCACTATTAGTATTTAATAATAATAATAATAATAATAAAAATAATAATAATAATAATAAATTTATTTTTGTATCCCGCCCTCTCCCGCCAAAGGCAGGCTCAGGGCGGCTCACAGACATGGAATTCCATGATTCAAGTAAAACAATGTAAACAGTTTTAAATATAATCAATTACATAATAAATTATTTAAAATAGATAAAATAGGTGCTAAAATACTGATTTAAACTTAGATTCAAACACTGATTTAGTATTAGATTCAAATACTGATTTAAATTTAGATTCAAACACTGCATTTTCCCTTACCAACAATAAATCCTGTGCAGCAATTCTAACAGTATAAGAAAATGTATCATCATCTTCGTCCTCAACAAATTGTTGTGGGTTTGCACTCCAGACTTTTATCTGAAAAGTAATGAAATCACAATAGATCAATAACTTGTAAGAAATCCTCTATCCAGCCTGGACTACTAAAGGAAACTAAACCAAAGAACAGCCAAGTACAGAAGAGTTCCAATTTTGTTTTTCCCACAATATATTTCAATAGGAGAAAATGTTTATATATTACTGTATACGAAGGGTGTATACACAGCTTATGTTCTTCCTAGAAGCTTCTGTTTCCCCATTATACAAACCTAATTCAAAAGCACTCAGGGAGCTGCTGGTGTAAGAATTTTCAGAAGGGAGATTTGCTATTAAAAAAACAATCATGCCAGATCCCCCAGACTGCTGTTTGAACCCAATGTGTGCATTGTCATCTGAATAATTTCTGGAAAATACAGAGTGATCTAGAGAAAGGAAAATTCTGCTTCTCCACTGTTGTCAAAATTTGTCCCAGCCCACTGTAAAACCAGACAATGCTGGCTGGAAGATTTCCCACTTGCCAGTGGTTTCCCCATCATTACTAATGTCCATGCTTCTGTTTATGGGTAATGTAGGAACAATATATCTCTTTGAGGTGCAGGAACCTGGATTTCTAAAATCTCAATATGGCCCACAGAAAAACAGCTGCTGATCAAGGACACAGATACTAAGATCAACCTATGTATTCCTGATTCACAAAACTATTGTTTTAAAAACAGCTTTTAAAGACAGCCCTGCTTGCCAGCTAGTCTACAATGCAGTATTCTACTGCTACACAGAATTAAACAATCATATTTCAGGTGAAATCCCACTGGTATTTGAGGCTATTTTGATTAATATTGCTTATAGTAGATTCATCTTTCATCACTTGTTCTATTCTATAATCTTGTCCCATTTTGTTTTCCTTTGTGACAGAATTTACCAATTCTATATGAAACCAGGGTATTTTTTTTGTTCTGAGTACAAACAGTGAGGGGATTTGTCCTTAGGATTGCATGCACAGAACACATTTTTTCACCCATCAAGCTGTTCTGAATTACTGAAATATTAACTGAATTGTTATCCTTTGGTGATGCAGATGATATGGACCACAAATGTATATCAAATAGAAGGTTGAAAGGTGACAGCCAGAGCTAGCGACCCTCCTCTCATAGTATCGCATACCATTCCAATTAGAAATATTTCTTAGAAAGACATGTATTTTAACGTCAATTTTCTGCATGCTCTCTTTATCTAGATAGTCACCATACGTGCTATAAAATCACAGGAGACAATCAAAAGAACTGATTAAGTCATCATGGAGCTGAAGTTTTCAAGAACAACTTCTAAACTCAATATGTATAGTTGAAGTTTAAAAAATGCAAATGTGCACATAAAAAATTCACTTACCTGCTCCTCTGTGATCTGCATATAGAGAATGATGTAATATATTAGCTCTGGCAAAGCTTTTTTTACTGTGCTTTTAAACCTGGGGTTTTCTAACAGTGCATGAACAAACTCAAATATGCTGAATACTAGGTTTTCAAAGCCCAACACTTCACCTAAATTTAGAAAAAAAGAAAATCAAAGTCTTAAAATAGTTATTTTCGAGTACTGAATGACAACTGCTCTGTTATTTTTCTTATGCAAGTGAAATTGAAAGCAAAAACTAGTCCCCCACATGAAAAAAGCAGATTTCAAATTTTGCAAAGTATTCTATAACAAGAAGATTTTTGTTGCTGTTTTAACCACAACATTTAAATGAAAAGGAACTTATATGTTCCTTTAAAAGGAACATATAATTTGGTTAAAGGGAAAATCCTTGAATTTGTCAAATGGTTCCCTTATTTCAAAAAATAACACTGAATCCTGTAATAGTCTCATTCCATGCTTTCCATGTTATTTCCCCCATAGTGAGCCATATGATATTAGTTTTCTTGCTTACATATATTTTCGGTCACACCTATAAGCAATAACTAAAAACAATAGGACTCTCTTTAGTGAGCCATATGCTATTAGTTTTCAAGCGCTTGTGTACATAAATTTTCAGTCCCACCTACAGCAGTGACTAAAAAACAACAGGATTGTTTCCTACCATCAGAATCCACTGGGTCCTCTACTTCTTCTGTGTAATTTACTTCTGTTCTCACGTAGGTATAAAAACAAGTTAAGGAAATACATTTTATCAACATACTCACAGATCACAGAGATTTAATTTAAACATTTCAGTGAAGATAAGAAGAAAATCACAAACCATTTAACAGAAAAGACACTACCAGAATCCAGTTAAATCATAAAGAAGGCCTCTGAACTAAGAGACAAAACTAATAGTGCAGTAATACCCATAGGAACAACCAATCCACAAGTGCTATAAATTCTCAAGACTGTCTAATTACTCATCTTACAAGGATATGTACATTTGATTTTGCTGCTTGCAAACATACTCCATGTTCTGTAAATAAGTTACAAGGACCCACTAACATATCAAAATATGACACGGAGGTCTTTGTATATCAACAGGCAGTGCAGACTCTAAAGGTGATATTAGGTTGCACTAAGACATCAAATTTGAACAATGGTTAAATAAGACGTGTACAAATGCTAGGCCCAGGTGCAAGCCTAGTTATTCCCTCTTCCTTTATTGTGATGAAAGGATAGTAGTTTGAGATTAACTCTCTTTACCCACTAACATACCAATGCAGGCAAACTGATTAACCAGGGTTAATTTTCCAAACACGAGTCAAGGTTCTTAACCAGGGTTTCATCTTGACTTAGGACCCCACTTAGTGGATAGAAAAGTAACCCTGGCTACATCATGCTGATCGCAGCCTTCAACCACCATTCTTGAATGACACTCTGTGTAAAGTGAGAGGGAAGGAGGAGCCAGCTACACAAGCAACCCTGTCATAAGCCAGGCCCCTGCACTTTTTTATTTAATTAAACATCTAAATGCAGCAATTCAAACGAAAGGTAATTACATTTTTATTCTTCAACACTGAAAAAAAAAACAGGTTTCCTACCTGTAACTGATGATCTTCGAGTGGTCATCTGTGCATTCACACTGATGGGAGTAGGCGCCAGCGCCGATCTCGATCGGTAAACTTCAAAGCTGTGGATTTCCGCGCCACCGCCCCAGTGCGCATGCCCAGCAGCCCCCACTGCGCATGCCCACTGGGACGGCAGCAAACATCCCGCCAGTTCCTTCTGGCCGCCGCGGTAGCCCCTTAGAGGGACCATTCGCAGCAGGGAAGGCAGGCGGGGAGTGTGAATGCACAGATGACCACTTGAAGATCATCAGTTACAGGTAGGAAACCTGTTTATCTTCTTCGTGGTCTCTGTGCATCACACTGATGGGAGATTAACAAGCTCAAGGCCTACCTGGCGGAGGGTGCGACGGTCCATCAAGAAGAAACCGACTGCAACACGGCCCGGCCCACAGAAGAAGCTTGTCTGCGCCGCAGGTCCAGCGCATAGTGCGCCACGAAGGTGTGTGCTGAGGACCACGTGGCAGCCCTACAGATGTCCTGCAGGGGAACTCCCTTCATGAACGTCTCTGAGGTCGCCACCGCCCTTGTCGAGTGGGCCTGCAGCGGACCGGGGAGAGGCGTCTTCCGAAGGAGGTAGCACAGGCGGATAGTCCCTGTAATCCATTTCGACAAGCGTTGCGAAGTGATGCGCTGCCCCAGAGAGGACGCAGCAAACGACACAAATAGTCTCGAGTCCTTCCTCAAAGGACCAGTACGATGCAAGTAAAAGGAGAGCGCCCTCTTTACATCCAGGGCATGAAGGCGGTGTTCAGAGTAATTAGCCGGAGAGGGAAAATAGACTGGCAGATATATGTCTGTGTTGAGGTGAAACGGTGAGACCACCTTGGGCAAAAAAGTGATGTCAGGTCGTAGCATCACCCCCTCAGCGGAGAAAATTAGGTAAGGGGAATCGCACCTAAGCGCTGCCAGCTCCCCCACCCATCTGGCAGAGGTGATCGCCACTAGGAAGGCCGTCTTCCACGCCAGGAGCTGAGCCGAGAAAGTAGCCATTGGCTCAAACGGCCTACCCGACAATGCCTTCAGGACCAACGGGAGATCCCAAGCTGGAGCAGGCGCCCGTACCGCCGGGTACAGCCGTGCCATACCCTCGAGGAACCTCTTAATGTTAGGGTGAGTGAAGGGTGAGTGGCCATCTATCTGCACGTGTTCTGATGAAATGGCGGCTAAGAAAACCCGCACCGAAGACGGTGCCAGGCCCTTGTCCAACAAGGCAAGCATAAAGTCAAATATTACGGACAAGCCCGCTGTTTTGGGCTCTGCAGAACGATCCGCTGCAAATTCGGCAAATTTGGCCCACTTGGATGCATATGACCTCCTCCTAGAGGACTTCCTACAGTTCAGCATAACTAACTGGGCCCTATCCGAGATTCGGGAAGCCCCAGGCGCCACGCAGTTAGGCGTAGGTGAGGGACGTCGTGGTGCAAGACCCGCCCTTGATGGGAGAACAGGAGGTTCGGGACCTGAGGAAACTGGTGGTAAATCCCGTTGGACAGGCGCAAGACCAGGGGGAACCAGTGTTGCCGCGGCCACCACGGCGTCACCAGAACTTCCCGCGGTCGTTCCCTCAGGAGCTTCTGCACCATCTTGGTAAGGAGTGGTATGGGGGGAAAAAGATACACCGAGTGGTACCTCCATGGTACCAGGAGACCGTCCCCCAGGGCCAAGGGATCCGAGCCCCCCCTGCCGCAGAACAGAGTGCACTTCGCGTTGTGCCTTGTGGCAAAAATGTCCAGTTCCGGGGTCCCCCAGCTCAGGAAGACCGGCCGCAGGAACTCCCAACTGAGCTCCCACTCGTGGAGTAGGGCACCCCCTCAACTGAGGAAGTCTGCCTGCACATTCCAGTCCCCCGGCAGGTGGGTTGCCAGCAGGAAAACTCCCAGAGACCTGCATATCTCCCAAATCAATATGGCTAGGTGACAAAGTCTGCGGGACACCGTCCCCCCCTGCCTGTTGATGTACGCCATTGCAGTGGTATTGTCCGTCAGCACTGTGACTGACCTGCCTTCCAACAGGGGTTGGAACGAGCGGATGGCATGGAAGATGGCCAGTAACTCTAGAAAGTTTATATGCTGGTGTGCATGATGACTGGGCCAGCCGTCTCCCACACACAGGCCCCCCATATGGGCCCCCCAGCCCCAAAGGGAAGCGTCCGTGGTGAGCGTGAGATCCGGCTCCGGTCTGTGGAAGGTGCTCCCTCTACCAGGCAATGCTTCTGCCCCCACCAAGCGAGGGACGACAGCACCTCCGCCGGCACCATCAGTAGCCGGGAAGGCGGCTTGATGTTGCACCTGAAGCTCCTGAGAAACCAGAGCTGCAGGGGTCACATGTGCAGCCTCGCAAAGGTGAGAACGGAGGTCGTCGCCGCCATGAGCCCCAGAAGACGCTGCAGCCATCGGGCGGGAACGTTCGGGTTCCGCTGGAGGGAAGAAACCATCTGGACTATGGTGTCTGCCCGGTCTGGAGGAAGAAATGCCCTGCAGACTTGCGTATCTATGATCGCCCCGATAAGCTGTACCCGCTGGGAGGGATGAAGATGGGACTTTTTCTCGTTGATCTGAAGCCCCAATTCTTTCACCAAAGCCAAGGTGATGGTGATGTGCCGCAACAGCTCCTCCCTCGACTCTGCCACCAGCAGCCAATTGTCTATGTACGGGAAGAGTGTTATTCCTTGCAGCCGCAGGTGGGCGGCAATGACCACCATGGTCTTGGTGAATACCCTCGGGGCTGTGCATAACCCAAACGGCAGGGCACAGTATTGGAAGTGGTCGTCTCCCACTGTGAAACGCAGGAACTTCCGATGTTGGGGATGGATGGAGATGTGAAAGTAAGCGTCTTTCAGATCTAGTGTCGCCATCCAATCCCCTCGCCCTAGAAGAGGAAGAATGTAGGGGAGCGAGGTCATTCTGAACTTGTCGCACCTCACGAAGACGTTCAAGGCCCTCAGGTCCATAATGGGCCGCAGGCCCCCATCCCGCTTGGGGACCGCAAAATAACGGGAATAAAAACCCAGGGCCCTATGGTTCCTGGGAACCGGTTCGATAGCCTGCTTGAGAAGGAGTGACTGAACCTCATCCCGGAGGGTCTGCGATGGTGCGGTGGAGACAAACCTTGGGATAGGAGGGGGGTGGCAAAATTCTATGCCATAACCCAGCCAGATTATGGATAAAACCCAGAGGTCCGAAGTAATACGGGACCAGGCAGGGAAGAACTTGGAGAGGCGGATAAGTTCCGGGTCCCCTGGGCTGCTTGCTAGAAGGAAGTCAAAGGCCCTGCTTGTGCTGCTTCACATCCTTCTGACGAGGAGTCTGGGTGGAAGGCGGGGAATATTTCGGCTTGGCTTGGTAAGGAGGCCTGGTGAACGATGCCGGCTTTGCATGCCACTGTCTGTCTGGAGACTTAAAGAAGGGCTTCTTCTGCCAAGTTTTGGGCCACTGTCGCTTGGTCTGAGTGCGCGGCCCGGAGACCCCCAAGTTTCTCGAGGTCTTAATGCTTTTATCTAGCTCCTGGAGGACCGAGTCCGTGGTTGAACTGAACAGGCCCATGCCGTCAAACGGGAGATCCTCCACGTACGCCTGCGTGTCCGGTTGAAGCGCCGTAGATCTCAGCCAGGAGTGTCTCCTCAAAGATATGGCAGTTGTCAAAGCCTTCGCACACGTGTCTCTGGAGTGCTTTGCAGAATTCAACTGCTGTTTTGCCAAAGTCATACCCTCCCTTTGGAGTTTCTTTAGGGCAGCCCGGCTTTGCTCCGGAAGGGACCCCAAGATGGTCAATACTTGGTCCCAGAGCGCGTACTGGTACCTGCCATAGCAAGCTGCATAGTTCGCTATCTTAACGCCCAGGGAACCAGCAGAATACAGCCTCCTGCGCATGGCATCCAGCTTTCTGCCCTCCTTATCAGGTGGTGTGGAGTGCGTTTTCTTCGCCTTAGAAGAAGACGATACTACTACAGAGTTAGGTTTGGGATGAACGTACAGGAACTCCGCCGAGGCTTCTTGAATCCTGTACATATGGTCCAGCCTGTGGGAGGAGACAGGCGTGGACACTGGCTTGTCCCAGGAGGACTTGGCAGTCTGCAGCATCACATTCGTGAGGGGCAGGGCTACAGCTGTGGACGTGTCCTGTTGGACGATATCAAAAACTGTATCTGTCACTACTGGTTGAGGTTGGACTGTGGGTAGTGAGAGTGTCTGGGCCATCCTTTTAATAAGGTCTCCGTAAGACTTGAGGTCTTCCGAGGGTGAGATATGCTGCTCCTCCGAGGTCTTCACCGGGGGAGAAGGTTCACCACGGGAAGACGCCTCTCTATCTGGCGAGGAACTGTCAAACGACCTTGGTGATGACCCCGGGGAATCAGACAACTCCGACGGATGCCGTAATCCTGGAGACCTCTGCGACGCAGCGGCAGCCTTCACCAAAGGGGTGTGTTGTTCGGGCTCCCTCTGGCGAGTCGCCCGTTCTTCCTCTGGAGGCTTAGATACCGAAGCTGACGGAGCACGTCGTTGCGTCCGATAGGATGTTTCGGAGGCCTGATCCCAGTCCTTCTGCCGTTGCGGGAGCCACGGGAAGGAAGGTTGCATTGGGTAGGCCCCATATAAATATTGCCACTGCCTCTGGTCCCAGGGGATCTGTGCAGCAGAGAGGCGAGGCGAGTGATCGCCCTCCCGGTAACGAGGAGAACGGCTGCTGGAGGATCGATCCCGATGCTGGTCTCGGCGCCGAATGGAGGGGCTTCGAGCCCATGGAGTCATCTGATCCCGCGGGCTTGCTTCGGTGCCGATGCATTGTGCTGGCTCGATCTCCGAGTCCGAGTCGGAAATGACTAAATGGGTCGACATCGATGCCAGTTGAGGGCTCTGCCTGAGGGCTGGCGAGGCGAAGAGCTTCAGTGGCGGGACGACCGGCGCGGACAGATCCGACGGGGATGCAGGGGATGACTGAGTTGCCGACTGACTGCGTCTCAGCTTCTCAGACTTCTTGTGCTTCTTCCCCTTCTCCGAAGGCACCCCTTTATCCTCCTTATGCCTCTTAGCTGGCAATGAGGATTCCGAAGCCACCGCCGAGCCCGAACACTTCCGAGGGTGATCGACGTCGGTAGTAGGGTGATCAGTATTGATCGGCTTCGGTGTCGACTAGTCCGCCTGACCTGTCGAGGATTCGGCCTGTTCGGCGCACGGGGAAAGTGCGCGTTCCATCAGCACCGCTGCAAGTCATGCCGCCCTGTTCTTTCTTGTCTGCCGCGAGAACTTGGCACAATGCGCGCAGGAATCAGGCCAGTGCCACTCTCCCAAACACAGTAGGCACAGCGAGTGTCCGTCTGGTGGGGCAATTTTACTCCCACATGAGGAGCAGTGACGAAAAAACCCCCACCGTCTTTCCATGCGAGGAAATCAGAATGGCGGGCGCAAAGAAGAGAGAGAGAGGGTCCCCCCCGAAGGGCGGAAAAAACAATCCCGCTCTCTCGCAGCTACGAAAAACTAACACTAACTATACTAACAACCATAATAACTATATACAACTAACTATACTACACTAGCTATATCCGAAAAGGAAATAACGAAGTTCACCGACCATAGCGATCAACCGATCAGCGCGGCGGTCAGAAGAGAACTGGCGGGATGTCCGCTGCCGTCCCAGTGGGCATGCGCAGTGGGAGCTGCTGGGCATGCGCACTGGGGCGGTGGCGTGGAAATCCGCAGCTTTGAAGTTTACCGATCGAGATCGGCGCTGGCGCTTACTCCCATCAGTGTGATGCACAGAGACCACGAAGAAGATAATGCCATTTCCATTTCGGAATACATTATACTTGGATACCAGGGTAAACAGTGACTAGGTCTATTCACAAAAAAGGTAGATGAGTTTGTAACTCTACATTCTTTACATCGCACCATCATCTTGTTGCCTTTGCTCAAATAACTGAAATTTTATCCCTGCAATCAAATACTTAAACTTATAAGAACTTCCATTATATTCTTGTACTTTCATTATATTCTTGGAATACCTATGCCTGAAGAATGTATAGTTTTCAAACTTGTCTATCATTTTTGTAATTATGTTGGTCCAGAGAGAGCCAGTTTGGTGTAGTGGTTAAGTTTGCGGACTCTTATCTGGGAGAACCAGATTTGATTCCCCACTCCTCCACTTGCATCTGCTGGAATGGCCTTGGGTCAGCCATAGCACTGGCAGAGGTTGTCCTTGAAAGGGCAGCTGCTGTGAGAGTCCTCTCAGCCCCACCCATCTCACAGGGTGTCTGTTGTGAGGGGAGAAGACATGGGAGATTGTAAGCCACTCTGAGTCTCTGATTCAGAGAGAAGGGCGGGGTATAAATCTGCAATTCTTCTTCTTCCAATGAAATACACAGACTGGCTTCAACCTCTATTTGACTGATGCATGTGAATGAAGGTTGTTGGCAGGCTCATGTGCTCTCTCCAGACTCTCCCTCCCTCACATGTGAAGTAAAATCTAAGGCTTCCTAATTTGGGGAAACCTTAAAACAAGTTCTAGTTTGCCAAGATGTCAAGATACAGGCACCTGGCTAACTGCAGTTTGTTTCAGAAACAAATTAGTTGATGCAGTCATTGCTATTTAAATGCATGGATACTGAACACACACATGCTTCCTCTCCTGACACCAATCTCTCAAAGTTAAGGGAACCTTCAGGGTAGCATTCATAATACATGAGGGGCTGCAGCCAGCAAAGAAAGTTAGCAAACACTGACCATGTGGAAATACTTTGTGCATGTCTACAGTGTTACCTGCATTCTGACTACAGTCTGTATTATGCAGAAAAGCCATACAACATTTTTCCCCCCAGCCTCAAATATTTTAGCTGAGAGGAATATGAACATATGAAGCTGCCTTATATTGAATCAGACCCTCAGTCCATCAAAGTCAGTATTGTCTACTCAGACTGGCAGCAGCTCTCCAGGGTCTCAAGTAGGGGTGTGCATTCGGTTCAGCCGAACCGAATAGACCTCCGAATACCCCTTGATTCGGAAGTATACGGCGTCGTATACTTTCAAATTCAATTTACAGGCATTATACGGGAGCTGTATACAGCTCCCGTATACTTTCAAATCAATATTTGGAAGTATTCGGAAGTCCATAGAAAAGGCAGGAAAGGAGCTGCTGCAGCCTCAGGGAAGCTGCTTGCCTCCTTTCCCGCCTTTGGAAGCCTTTTCCCGCCTCTCCCATAGCCTCCTTGGGATCAGGGAGGAAGGGGGAGGGGAAGAGGAGCCCCAGCAGCCAATCCAAAGCATGCATTTGCAAAATGCATTGCAAATACATGCTTTGCAGGGCTGTTGTGTAGCTGATAGCTGGGCTAACCCCCCAGCCATCAGTAACATGGTTGTTCTTTTGTTTACTTGGGTATCTGTTTTTTACTGTTTTAAAAGGATTCTGTGTTTGATTTGTTGATGCTGTGTTGTGCTGCTGTTGTTCCTTTTCTCTTCTGTTGTTTATCTTGACTTCCAGAAAGCTTTTGATAAAGTTCCTCATCAAAGGCTCCTTAGTAAACTCGAGAGTGATGGAGTAAAAGGACAGGTCCTCTTGTGGATCAAAAACTGGCTAATGAATAGGAAGCAGAGAGTGAGTATAAATGGGCAGTCTTCACAGTGAAGGACCGTAAGCAGTGGGGTGCCGCAGGGCTCAGTACTGGGTCCCATGCTCTTTAACTTGTTCATTAATGATCTGGAGTTGGGAGTAAGCAGTGAAGTGGCCAAGTTTGCAGATGACGCTAAATTGTTCAGGGTGGTGAGAACCAGAGAGGATTGTGAGGCACTCCAAAGGGATCTGTTGAGGCTGGGTGAGTGGGCGTCAACGTGGCAGATGTGGTTCAATGTGGCCAAGTGCAAAGTAATGCACATTGGGGCCAAGAATCCCAGCTACAAATACAAGTTGATGGGTTGTGAACTGGCAGAGACTGACCAAGAGAGAGATCTTGAGGTCGTGGTAGAAAACTCATTGAAAATGTCAAGACAGTGTGAGATTGCAATAAAAAAGGCCAACGCCATGCTGGGAATTATTAGGAAGGGAAATGAAAACAAATCAGACAGTATCATAATGCCCCTGTATAAATCGATGGTGTCGTCTCATTTGGAATACTGTGCACAATTCTGGTCACCGCACCTCAAAAAGGCATTGGAAAAAGTGCAGAAAAGGGCAACTAGAATGATTAAAGGTTTGGAATACTTTCCCTATAAAAAAAGGTTAAAACACTTGGGGCTCTTTAGCTTGGAGAAACGTCGCCTGCGGGGTGACATGATAGAGGTTTACAAGATTATGAATGGGATGGAGAAAGTAGAGAAATAAGTCCTTTTCTCCCTTTCTTACAATACAAGAACTCGTGGGCATTCAATGAAATTGCTGAGCAGTCAGGTTAAAACAGATAAAAGGAAGTACTTCTTCACCCAAAGGGTGATTAACATGTGGCATTCACTGCCACAGGAGGTGGTGGCAGTTACAAGCATAGCCAGCTTTAAGAGGGGATGACACGAGAAAAAATTCTTGGTCCGGAACAACTGGGATTTTGTAAAGGCAAAACTACTCTTGATCATTGTAATACCTTGTCTCATCTAATTTCCAAATACACTATTAGGAAAAAGATGAAATTGTATGTAGCCTTTTTAGACTTAAAGGGAGCATTTGATTCAATTGACAGGGACCTGCTTTGGGCTAAACTTGAACAAACAAGTATTGATAAAAGACTTCTCATACTTATTAAATAATTATATACTAACTTTTGTCAGGTCAAATGCTCTTCATCAGGCAATTTTACGTCAAAAATCACGTTAAACAAAGGGGTTAAACAAGGCTGTGTGTTGGCCCCTTTTCTGTTTAACCTCTTTCTTAATGACCTTGCTCCCTTTTTGTCAGATATCGATCATCATAGTCCCAAACTCGGTGCCAGATTTGTTCCCTTACTTTTATATGCGGACGATACAGTTTTACTATATAGTTCCAGAATTGGATTAAAACGCTTGCTTGCCCGTTGTATCACTTTCCTTAACCACAATAAGCTCCTTTTGAACTATGACAAATCTAAAATTGTTGTATTTTCCAAATCTTGGAAACCAATTAAATGGTCAATAGGTGGCAAAGAGATTTTTGTCAGAACATCCACAAGTGGATGTATGCCATCCGGACCTGGTGACTTATTAGTTTTTAATTCATCTACCAGTTGTAGGACCTCCTCTCTTGTCACCTCAATCTGACTCAGGCCTTTCAACACCCCTTCCAAAATTAGTGGTTCTGGAGCGGGCAAACACTTCTCATCTTCCACAGTGAAGATGGAGGCAAAAAATGCATTCAGCTTCTCAGCCATTTCCCTATCCTCCTTCAGTAATCCTTTTACCCCTTGGTCATCCAAGGGCCCCACTGCCTCCTTGGCTGGTTTCCTGCTTCTAATATATTTGAAGAAATTTTTATTAAAATTATCGAGGCTGCTGCTGGGGCGCCCCCAGCAGAGGTGCCATTAGGTGCTGGCACTGAGCAGGGGTTTGCTGCTCGGGCAGTCTCTCCTCCAGCTGATGTCGCTCGGCCTCAGCAGCCGTAGGAGGGGCAGCAAGAGCAGCCTTCCTTGGAGATGAGCTTTGGGGTCAGTTTTCTGTCCAAAACAATCACACCGAGGAGGATGCAGAGTGTTGTGCAGGAGCTGGAGGAGAAGCTGGTTGAGGAGGACCAGCCCCCTTCTTCAGTTCCTTTGGGCACCAGCAGTCCTTCAGGGGATGGCCAGGAGGGGAGGCCGCATGGGGTGGAGGGGAAAGAAATGGAGACACATAAGGTGCCTCCCTCTCTGCCCACTTCCCCCCGGCGGCCAGCCCCTCCTGCCACCGAGACACAATGTGTCTGCCCCGAGCACCTCAAAGGAGGTGGCTCCAGACACCCAAGCTGCCAGTCAGCTTGGGCATCTGTACACCTCTGAAGTCTGGAAGCATTTCTGACTTACAGAGGATCCATGCTATGCGTAGTGCCAGCTGTGCAGGGCCCAGATCAGTCGTGGGCGGGACCCTGCCCACCTGACTCCGGGAGGGATGCAGAACCACCTGTGGAAGCACCACCAGGCGGTGCTTCTTAAGGGGAAAAAGCAGGCTGGTGCTGAAGTGCCCAAGCGGCCAACACCACCCAGCCAGGAGGTCCGTCCCACTGCAACTACCTCCAGAGCTCTCCAGGAGACTTCCGTGACAGGGCAGGGACGCCAGGCATCTCTGCCTGAGATGTCTGGTGGGGGTGGCACCTGTGTGCCAAGAGGGGGAATCAGGTATGGCAGGAGGGTGATCGCCTGGAACCTTGCCAGGTCAGTCGCCCATGGGCTTCCATTTTCAGTGGTTGAGAATCCTGGGGTACTAGGGTTGCTCGAGTACCTGGCGCCCTGGTACAAAGTTCCTGCTAGAACCACCATTAGCAGGACCACTGTGCCATTTGTTTTCAGGGCGACCAGATCTTTGGTGAAGGAGCATTTGTCCCATGCTGCCGGGGGGACTGTTCATTTCACCTCAGATATCTGGAGCTCCCAACATGCGTTCGAGGGGTATCTCTCCCTGACTGCGCATTGGTGGCAACCCAGTGAGCTGCAGGGTGGGGGTGGCAGTAGCGACAGGCAGGGTCAGAGCCACCAGGCCGGCTATCACTGGGCCCTGCTGTACACCGAAGAAGTTGATGCACCACACACGGCGGACACTCTTGGAGCCATCCTCTCACAGCAGTTAGAGGGCTGGGTAGGCAGCAGGGACGTCGCCACAGGCTTTGTGGTGACTGACGGTGGCTCCAACAGCACGGCGGCTGTCCAGCGTCAGGGCCTAAAATGCCTTCCTTGCATGGCCCACCTTCTCCACCTTGTGGTTAAGGACGCATTGGGCCAGACGAAAAGCCAGGATCATCGGTATCTAGCCGCGAACCATGAGTACCGACTTCTGCTCCAGAAGTGTCGGCACATCACGGGTCACTTCTCACACAGCAATATGGACTCGTATCTGCTGCGTAAGAAACAGACACTGACAGGCGTGCCAGGGCACCGCCTGATTGGTGATGTCAGCACACGCTGGAGCGCATGGTGGAGCAGAGAGCAGCCCTGGATGCCTTTGTCTCTGAAGAGAACCGTCTCACCCAAGAGGATTGGGTGGTCATTTCTCAGACTGTGGAAGTTCTTGGGCCCTTCAAGACCCACACAAAAATGTTCTTGTCTGACACGGCAAGCATTGCACTGGTCGTCCCCATGGTCCACATGGCCCGTGAGGACCTAGCCTCATTTCTAGTGCCAGCTCAAGGCTGTGCAGATGTTCTTCCAGCGGTGCACGCCCTGGTTGTTAGGCTGCAGGAAGGGCTTGAGGCCTGCTTTCAGACTTTCACTCAGGATAAGGTCTACATGATGGTGACCATGTTAGACCCATGCCTTAAGGGCACGATCGCCAAGCAGGCCACGTCTCGCCAGCGATCGAGCTCTCCCAGAAGGTCGAGCGCTGCAGAGTCAGGGCGGGCTCAGTGCCGGTAGCTGAGGAGGAGGGGGGTGGAAGTAGCTCATCTGCCACTTCCATTGCTGTTCATCCCCAACCTCCCCAGCTAGGCAGTGTTTCCAACCAGACTCACACCAAGAAGAGTGCCGAGATGACACTCATCGGGCGGCTCGTTGGCCCCTCTGGGAGCAGTAGGCCCCTGAGAGCGGAGACGGGTGCTGCGATGGTGAGGGACTATCTTCTGGAGCCCAACAAGTCGCAGGAAACGTCTCCTTTGGACTACTGGGTCGCAAAGGAGGGGGTCTGGTTGGCCCTCTCCTCCGTGGCCAAGGCGTTCCTCTCATGCCCACTGACGAATGTGCAGAGCGAGTGCATCTTTTTGCATATGGGCAACATTGCCCACATTGCAAGCGCCTGCAACCCTGGACAGTTGAGCCGTTGGTCTTCCTGAAGGTCAACTTGCCTCTGTTTGACTCCCCGAAAGTAGACTTTGAGAGTGAATGGAGCACCTACTTGTCCCTGCATCCTCTCTTGGCCCGCGCTTGGAAGGTGGTTGTAAAACGCTTTCTCATTAAACATAGACTAGAGTCCAAAGACAGCCCAAAAACTCACTCACAAATTGATTGGCAGTGCACCCTCCCCCCCACCCCTCATCCATCCCCAAACCAAAAGTGAATGCTGATTTAAAATCTGCAAAGCAATCCAAATTTTCTCAGTCCCCATCCATACATGCCTAATAATACTGAAAGGGCCATTGCAGCCCCCAACTGTAACCGACAGCACCCACAGGCCCAGCCAGGATAACCCAGTTTTTTTTTCAGGGGAAGGAAGAAGGAAGAGGGAGGTGCCAGTGATGATGACAGCAGCCAGCAGCCATACCAATGCTGAGATCCCTCTAATGGGACAGTGATAGCTGGTGTGTTGCTGCTGAGCTGAGAGAGAAGGAATGGTTCCCTTCCTCTCACACAATCTGAGACCCTCCCAGTGATCTTCCTCATTTGGGGTGCAACTCTGGTTCGCCTCCTCGTGGTGCACCCTGCGTAACGCAAAAGAGCCTGGACCAGCCAACCATCCATCACACAAGATACGTCTAAATGCTTCTTGCTTTGTGTCAGATACAGAATGATGTGGAGCTAGGTGTGATCCACCACTTCTCTTGTTTGAGAGTTGTGTTGTTTGGGGCAGGGCTGGAGAGCTGGCATCTGTAGATTGCGCGTTCTGTGGCAGGGAAGCTGGCATCTGGGTGAGAGACCCCGAACCAGCATGCCTGTTGTGCTTGGCCAGCTCTCCCCGCGTTGTTTGGGGCAGGGCTGGAGAGCTGGCATCTGGGTTTGCTGCAGCCAGTGTTTTGTGTAGCAGTGACGTTGGCAACTGGGTTTATATTAGTTCCAGGCCAGCAGGGTTCATAGAGTAGATAGACAGATGTAGTGCATTTGGGTCCTATAGAGATTCTCTAGTGTGAAGTTAAGTTTGGCTTTGGGTGCCCCAGGAATTGGACCCCCTGGTTCAATTTTTTTTTTGGCCTTGTGGGTTTTGTGTGGGACAGGGCCCTGAAGCTGCACAGCAGTTTGGGGGGCTCTCCTCAAAACCCCCTGCTCCCCAGGGCCACTTTTCCCACAATAGAGGGGGAAGAATAGAGTCCTCATGGTTAGAGCCCTCCTCCACCATCAGTGAAGATAAATTTCTATGAATAACTCTCCCTATATCAGACTTTGTCCATAATAGAAATTTATCATTCAGCTTGGAACACCAGTTGATTTTCCACCTACCTGGTATATTTTCTGTTTCTAGAAAGGTACCGTGTCTGGATTCAGAGGTGTAACTATTTGTTTAGAACTCATCTGAATCCGTTGGGGCTTAGCTCTGATTTTTTGACATCAGCTCCTTATCCCCAATGGTCTCAGAGTAGTTGATAAACACAATTAGGTTAGATCCCGAGTAGTTGATAAACACAATTAGGTTAGATCCCGAAAATTTATTAGAGGGAGGGCAGAAGTATGCAAGGAGTTTGATTTCTCAAAGATTTAAGGATATTGAAGCACAAAACGATTATGCAGCCCTACCTTGTTATTACAAGAAACTGAAACTGGGACCAAGCCTAAGATCTGCATCTTATTTTGGATTTATAAAAAATCCTAATTATAGATGGGCATTTACTAGAGCCCGTTTCGATGCGCTCCCATCAGCAGTCCTTTTTGGTAGATATACCCGGACTCCCATGCATCAGAGGTTTTGTTTTTGTGCGTTGAATCAGGTGGAGTCAGCTGCCCATATATTTCTTCATTGTCCTATGTATGACGAAGAGAGACAGCAGCTGCTGATACCCCTTCTCTCACATTTTAAACCACTGGCAAATTATTGTAAATATGCCAAGGAACAAGTGATGAAGTTTTTATTGGCTGACAATTATAAATCAGTCTCATGCAAGGTTGCTAGGTATTGTTATCTGGTAATTAAAAAGCGTAGATCGTACTGTAAGTTATTAGTGAAGGATTAGTTCGGTCCAGAATTTTAGGAATTATGGCTGTAACTGTCTATTGTCATGTTCTTATACTGTATTATCTTATATTATTTTGTATGCTGGTCTTATGACTGTTTTTAATAAACTTTGACTTTACAGTGGGGGAAGTGGCTCTAATTGGTTTTTTCTCACCATTGGGAACAGTGTTCCTTTTGGGGTGCCCACAGTTGGGTACAGTCTTCGTGGGCCAGGGGGTTGCATGTGGGGGAGTCCCCTGAAGCTGCCCTGCAGTTTTGGGGCTTCTCCCTCAAACCCCCCTCTGGCCAGAGCCACTTTCCCCACAGCAATTATAGTGGAGGTAGTGGCTAATTGGGCTTTCCCCGGCATTGGTGGCAATGGGCCTCTTGGGGAGCCCAAAGACAGGGACCCCCTGGCCCAATCTTTTTGGGACTTGGGGGTTTTGTAGAGTCCCCTGCGGGTTCTCTGCAGTTTTGGGGGCTCTCTCTCAAAACCCCTACCCCCCAGTAGCCTCTGATTATGCCCTATGTTGCCATTGATTTCAATGGCCCATGGGGTATAATGGTGGGATAGGGGCACCCTCTTAGGGTGCCTCTGGAATAGGAACCCCTGGCCCAATCTTTTTGGGACTTGGGGGGTTCGTAGGGGAGACCCCTGCAGGTCCCCTGTAAATTTGGGGCTCTCCCTCAAACCCCCTCCCCTCCAAGCGGCTTCCAATATACCCTACTTTGCCATTGATTTCAATGGCCCATAGGGTATAATGGGGCCATATATTCGGAAATAGCCATATATCTCCAGTATATATGGCTATTCTGATTACTGGTATTCGGAAATACGGTATACAGTATTCCGAATATTTTGGCCCTGTATATTTCCGAATCCGATTATTTTCAATTTTTTTTTCCACACCCCTAGTCTCAAGCTGAGGTCTTTCACACCTACTTGCCTGGATCCTTTTTAGTTGGTTGTCTGCCCCTGGCCCAAAAGAAGCCAGGCTATGCGCAACAAGATCTAGGGCTTTTTCAGTGGCAGCACCAGAACTTTGGAACACCCTCCCAGAAGCTATAAGGGTCCTGCGGGATTTGGCGGCGTTCCGCAGGGCCTGTAAGACCAAACTGTTTAGACAGGCTTTTCTGGTTGATTGAAAATGGGCTGCCACCGGACATCCTACAGAAGCTGGCGATCATAGTCAGAACCCAATACCGCCAGACTGGATTGAGACAGCGCAAATAGTTTTAAACTGATAAGTGTATTATGGTTTTATATGTTTTATGGAATTGATTGTTTTTATGATATTGTAAGCCGCCCTGAGTCCGCTTGCGGAGAGGGTGGGATATAAATGTAAAGTAATAAATAATAAATAAATAAAATAAATTGGTGATGCTGGGAACCTGGGACCTTCTGCTTACCAAGCAGATGCTCTACCACTGAGCCACTGTCCCTCTCCAATATCTGTTTTAAGGTGTTAGAAACTGCACTTCTATTGCTTTTGCTTTTTCCTGCTGTAAGTATTTATTTATTTTATCAGATGTATATCCCGGCCTACCTTGACAGGCTCAGGGTGGCTAGCAACAGCAAATTAAACCACATAAAACATTAAAAACAAATTACACAATAAGATCAATCATACAGTTTACAATCATTAAAACCAAGATCTGCGTTCCTGATTATTCTGATGTTCTTGATTCAATTATAATGATTCAGTGGGATTATCAGTGCCATGGAGTAATAGCTACTCCACAGTAATAGTTCTTTGTAGGAGAGAACTGTTATTCAAATGCTATAAAAAGGAAATAATGCAAAAATACCCACTTTACATCAGTTGTTTTTAAATGTTTAGGACATTGCTGTAATGGACAAATTAGCAATGCAAATTATAAGTGCTGAAACTTCAACAAGAAAGGTTGATTTTGTTGAAAAATGGTTCCCATTCTTTGAATATATTACGTCAAATCCAAATGATTATTGTAAGGTACCAAAAAAGTACTTGGACTTTGTGTTCTAAGGATTTTTTGTTTTTTGTCATTAACAAAAAAGTGCAAAATTATTATTTTTGATGTTAACATTGACATGTATTGTTAAAAATGTTAACATTAATTAAAATTTCAGATGTTTTAAAAAAGGATATAATGCTGCACTTTCTGTGAGGGTATTCCAAACAATGGGAAGAATCTGCTGCATGGAAGAAATCATGTGTCTTGGGTAATTCTTCACTAAGGCTGTCACTGCCTGGAAAGGGAAAATACATATACCTTTAGGGTTATTTAACGTTTTCACAAAATGCATCATTTTCACTTAAGTACTGATACATTAATATTTTTTCTTCTGCAAAATGGAAGACTACCACAGTACCCAGTGAGTATCAAAGACAATATTGCTGATTAAAGGCATCTGCACAAACACATGATCTATACACTTATTTATACTACAACTAGAAGCTGAAACATCATTTACCTTTGAGAACTATACTGAAAAGACTGATATTTAAATTTAAAAAACCTTTAATTCATGAGAGTTTGATCTTGAAGGATATACAAAAGCTCTTTTAGGTTCGCACTTGGTCTTCTAGCCTTGAACTCTCTGAATTCATCATAGATCATTTACCATGCAATAAAATGTCCCTGAGTAATCTGTTACAAAGCATACATACCATTTCCAGACTAATATAATTTTGTGAAAGGACTATTTTTGATCCCCAAAGAGGGTTTTTTTTCTTTTATTAATGGGCTCTGAAAGAAGATACTTTCTTCAAAGTCTCTGGGGCTGTATTCTGTTTCAGCCAAATCAAAGGTATCTGCATGTTATTACCAGCAGTTCTCTCCCTGGAAGATACTGTAATATCAGAATGAGTAGCTGCTATGGGGGGAAATGTGAGACATGTAGACAAATATTATGATTAAGATCTCTCTTTTTGCTACCTACCAGAAAACAACATATCTTTACATACTAATATGGTGTTGTACTCTTATACTTACCTTTAAAACCTCCATTTTAAGTCCACTGTCTGATGTAGGGCCATCAGGCATCTGCAAGGCCTGAACAAAGGCTTCAGTAAACTGTTGCACCACGGGGAAAATCAGAACTTTAGCTGCTCCCTACCAGAATAAAAAAAAAGATTGTACTTGGAGCTGCAGATGTAGCAACTTGTAAACATTAGTAGAAATGTCTAAGAAGCCATGCATCTGCTAATTCAGATCAATTTTCTCACCTGCACCTTAAAGGGAATCAGCTGGTTTCTACAACCCCTTTAGTGAACTGGCTTCCCCCTCCCACAGACACAGCCCTCTAATGATGTATCAGTTGGTGTGTTTTAGTCAGCCTCCCCGGGTACCAATGCTCTCAAGCAGGATTCTAAGAGAACTATGATCAGCATGGAAAACAGGGCCAGCTCAGACTGTTTCCTTGTCAATTGCTATAAATCAAAAGTA
This sequence comes from Heteronotia binoei, assembly GCF_032191835.1. NCBI lineage: Eukaryota > Metazoa > Chordata > Lepidosauria > Squamata > Gekkonidae > Heteronotia > Heteronotia binoei. Next base: position 57,884,686 of record NC_083224.1, read on the forward strand.
AGTATAACTCATAGTAAGATACCAGCACAACAATCGCAACTTACAGATAGAAAATCTATGGTACAATATACCTTTTCCAGCTCCTCCATGTTACAGATCATATGGGCACACGTTGTAAAGATTTCCACAGCACGTGACCTCGTACGAATACCATAGACCTAGTAAGAGATATCTTGTTAAAAGATGACAAAGGTTGGTATTTGTTCTTCTGTTCTCAACAGCTGCCACCTCCATTACTACTTTCCCCTGCGCAATGATTCCACAAGTCTGTGTAAAAAGGAAAGCCAAGTTTTCCTCTGCATAGATAATCTAAATCAACCCAATTACTTCTGTTTCAGGATACCAGTATTTTAATGTTTAAGACATAGAACACAAAAGAAATGTATGGATTCCAGAGAAGTAATCATGTTAGCCAACCAAAAAAGGAGCTTTATTGCACCTTACAATCTGATTTACAGCACAATCCGGAGAGGGGAGGCGAAAAGTCTTTTGGGAGCAGACGAGCCGCTATGTGGGCGCAGGAAGGGTGTGCACCTCCGTTGACCGGCGCCGCCACAGTGGAGGGGTTACATGGGCGGGGGGCTGCCTGAGCGCCACTCCGCCCAAGAGCAGCAGAGTCTGAGGGCTGTGCCCAAGTACGGGGAGAAGTGAGGCGGAGCGCGGTGTTCAGGTGGAGGAGGGGGTGGAGTTGGGGGCGTGGCCAGGCTTAGGCAGCTTTCTGAGCAGTTTGGCCCATGACACGTCCCCCCCCGAGTGACGCAACGTCATGCCGGCAAAAATAGCAGCGTGTCCCATAGGCACTTGTTGAAACCAAAAATAAAGGTTGCTTCCGCCGCTGCGGAAGCTCGCAAACCCCTTAAGGAGTAGTGTGATTGTCTCACCAATCCCCTCATGCCTCTGCCTGGTGAGCCCCCTCCCCGGAGCCCAATTGCGCCCCCCCCCCCCAGAAATACTTCTGCTCTGCCTTGCACAACTCAGTTGTTAGGGATAGGTTCGCATGGCGGGAAGTTCTGCCGGTGAGCTCCCGGCCATACAGACTTAGAGTCAGGGACAGGCAGGCACTTTGGTGACGGGTTTTGCACTATGCAGTTGCTTTGATAGTATCTTTGACTCTTCCAGCCGCTGCCCCCGCAGGTGCTCTTGATCTCTGTCTCCGTTCCGCAGATGGGACTCCAACACAGAGGCTTCCGTGTGTTTCGCTCCACTGCCTCCCCCCACTCCCTCAGCTGTTTCTGCCCGCCACTCTGAATGGAGCCCTGCCTACAGCAAGACTTTCCAGCACATATCAGGGAGACTGTTGCACTCTGTTCCAGAAAAATAAAGTCTGAGCTGTGCCCTCAGTTGTCTCTCCTGCTTGGCATCTGCTACATGTTCCCTGGGAAACAGCGGGACGGTGTGAGGGGATTGACAGCTTCTCCATGGTCCCGTGCAGGCCTGTCTCACCCCCATCCCCATCCCTGCCTTGCCACCAAGCTAGGCTTCTCATGCGCGCATTGCCAGCCTCACTCCTGTTCCCTCCCCGTGTTGGTGGGACATCTCTCCTTTGCCTTTGATGGTCTGCCCATCATTGGCTCCGTTCTCTGTTGGGGGGCAGGTTGGGGATGGCTATCAGCCTCTCTGGGGTCACCTTTCCCCATCCCTTTCATGAGCCATGGCACATGCGCCAGGACTGGCTAATGGGGGGGTGGGCTGGCCCTCCCCTCCGGCTGCCTCCGCCTCCCTTGTATGCATACGCCAGCGGCGTTGCCATGGCGACCGTCTCCCTCAGGGCAAGCTACGCCTCTCCCCTCCCCATGCTCCAATGTGCCAAAGTCCTCAGGAAGTCTACTAGCAGCACGGTAGCTACGCCACAGCCAGCCGCCACTTATGTCTGGATTGAGCTGCCCATGCAGCAAATTCCATAAACATGAAGTGTGTCCTGAACTAGCAGGCACAGAGGAAAATGGTAAACAATGTCATCAAAAGACAGACCTTGATATATTTTCATAATGGTGCTCCTAGTCTAGGCACATACTTTCATAATGGATTCTCAAAGCACATTCTTAATTCTACTTGAAATGTTCTAACATTTGCAAAGTTACTGAAAAACATGTTTCATTGTATCTGCTCCCCATTGTTTTCAGTGACGAATATAAACTAAAAGCAATGCAAGAGCACAGTAGTACTTAATTATACTGATATCTGGTAGGACAGGTTCCTCCAACGCAGATTTATTTTATTACTGACAAACTGAATGCAATCCCTGCTGCCCCCCATACCTCTGCCATCGTAAAAATCTTGTACATTTCAGGAAGAATAACAGGAGCAACAAGGGGCATCTGTGTGTCTGTCACCTCCCGAGTGAACTCTAGGAAACAACAACAGTCTAAATAACTCTGTTATGACCACAGAATTATAACATATTTTGTGGAGATAATTCATGGGTAGCACCTAAATTCCACACTGTTCCCCACATTCAGATGGCGCACACACATTTACAAATGGACACAGAGAAAAATTCAATTTTCCCTCAGAATTATATGCATCAAAAAGTCCAGTCCTCTCAAAGCAGACAAACTTGTATATAAATTGTACCACTTCAGCTTACAGACAGAGCCTCTCAAGATTAAATCTTCTGTATAAAGTAATTCCAAGTATGCAGAGAACCCTTTTCCCTGACATCTAGTTTTTTTATGTGCAAGGAAAATTCAGTCAAGTGCATCTTTACTTGCATACTGGTGATACAACCCAAATACAAGCTTGCATCTTCAGTGAAAATCTGGGCCTATATCTAATACAGAAGTCATTCAAAGGCAATGACTGGCCCAGCTATGTATGTCAGCAGTGAAATCATCACTTTAATCAACACCCCAAACTCTGTTTACCTGGTTGAGACTTGACAAACTAACAATATTGTAGATATCATGGTGAATAACACAAAATCTATTAATGTGGAGAATATGAACACAGTCATCAGTTGCTAGTTACCTTCTACACTGTCTCTTACCAGCATATACTACTCCCACCTCAAAAGTGTCCAGTATGGTTAATGCCCTCATCTCACCCCAAAGAGGCACAAGAAATCAAGGGAGTTTTCAGGAAAGAGGTACTGTAGACAGCAATGTTTCATTTGAGATTCTAACCCTGCAGGAATTTACAGGACAACCCTAACAACACTTTCCAGGGAGTAAGTCCCATGGAATAGACCTGCGTAGATTCTGAGTAGACCTGTTTAGGATTGCTTTCCTAGTCAATCTGATCTTGTTTTTAAATTATCTGAACAAATCAGACTAGTATCTGGTCCTATGAAGGCAAAAATTTTCCAGAATAAAATTCAGGCTCATTTCTGTCTCAGCTAAACATATTTTATTTAGCATTATGAACACAACAGTCATATATCTGCACACCCACTGTCAAAAACAAACCCATGATTAAAACACACAATAATCTTAGGTTATAACATCTGAAATGGAAATGGTTAAAGTAAACCACTTGTGGCAGATTTATTAAAATGAACTGTGACCTCATTCATCGCTATATCCAAATTATTACACCACTGTGAAGATTCCATAATCTTGTATAAGTGTAGGAATGAAGACCCTGAAATTATTTCTACATTGGAAACTTCACCATGAGCTTTTAAGGGAGAGAAAAGAACAAGCAGTGAGTGTCAAATCCTCCCCCCCCCCCCCGCAAATGGAAGCCCATAGTCAAGCTCATGTTAAATCAAAACTGATTAGTAAAGACTGTACTATATACACACCTGTAAGGACTCGCATAGCTCCATGCACTGCATTTAGATCCCCACTAACCAACATTTCCATCAACAGATTGAAGAGTTCAGGCCAAGCTTCAGGCCAATCCCAATGAGCTATTGCTGAAACTGCATAGGCAACACTTGAGCGCACTTTGCTAATTGATTCTCTCAATCCATTGGGAAGCAGTTCCCTAATAGCAGCTTTTGCCTGCGGATAAAGACATTTTTAGTAAGAAACACTTCTGAATATTATTACATTACTCTATTTGCAAATGCTGGCATCTCTAGCTGTATACTTGTAAATGCCAAAAAGCAAAAACCTATTTATTTATTTTATTTATTTTTATTTATTCCGTAACTTATATCCCGCCCTTCCCACAAGTGGCTCAGGGCGGCTTACAACAAATAATAAAACAATAAAATCGGAACAAATTAATACATTTAAATTCAAACCTTTAAAACCTAAAAACCTTAAAATTTTACATTTTACATTAAAACTGTGCAGTATAATCACAAAGATCTAAGATCTAGAAAGCTACATTTGTCTAGTCAGGCGTAGGCTAACCGGAAGAGGGTCGTCTTACAGGCCCTGCGGAACTGAGTAAGATCCCGCAGGGCCCTCACCTCTTCCAGTAGCTGGTTCCACCACATAGGGGCCGTTGTGGAAAAGGCCCTGTCCCTAGTTATTTTAAGGCGCACTTCCTTGGGCCCGGGGATGGTGAGAAGATTTTGAGTCCCAGACCTCAGTACTCTCTGGGGAACGTGTGGGGAGAGACGGTCCCTCAGGTAGGCAGGTCCCAGGCCATATAGGGCTTTAAAGGTAATGACCAGCACCTTGTACCGGACTCGGTATATTATTGGAAGCCAGTGCAGAGCCCGAAGACCCGGCCGAATGTGCCCCCATCTTGGGAGGCCCAATAACAGCCAGGCCGCGGCATTCTGCACCAGCTGCAGTTTCCGGGTCTGGCACAGGGGCAGCCCCATGTAGAGGGCATTGCAGTAATCCAACCTTGAGGTGACCGTAGCATGGATCACTGTTGCTAGGTCGTCGGGCCAACTGCCTTGCCCGTCTAAGATGAAAAAACGCGGACTTGGCAGTGGTCGCTATCTGGGCCTCCATATTTAGGGACGGCTCCAGCAGCACCCCCAGGCTTTTGACCCTGTCCGCCGGCCTCAGCGGGACACCGCCAAAAGCTGGCAGGGGGATTTCCCCCCCCGGCCCCCGACGGCCCAAACATAGAAAATACTACGGCTTGGATCCAATATTGCGCAAACAGAATTTAGAGAAGCAGAGCTTTGCCATCCTTTGCCCAATGCACAAATCCACCTACCCAGATGTCAGGGGATTTCCAAGAAAAGCACTCAGAGGAATGTTAGGGTCTGACATAGGAGGGGGAAATCAGCAAAAATTGCCACTCATTCCTCCACTGATGGAAAGCATTTCCATGATCAGAAAACAAAGTCTGGATCCAAGCCTGTTCATTTGAATACAGTTTACCTGGAAAAACAAGCATATAAAAAGAGGCTTCTAAACTGAGACAGCATGAAATCAAGTATTAAAAGATTTACCCTTTCTGTAGTCTCAGGAGGTCTAAACTTGTCTGACTGGGAACACCAGTGGGTTTCTACATATTGTTTCAAAATCACAGATGACAGCTGTGGACAGAAATAAGAAAGATGTAAATGGTGCTCAAATTCATGATTAATTCCAAGCATCCATTTAGTTTTAGTTCTTAATAGGTTATATCAGAGGTCCCCAATGTGCACCTGTGGGTGCCATAGCCCCTGCTGACACCCTTCCTGGTGGTCACCAAGTATTTTTAGAAAGTTGGCAGGGCCAGAGGGCTTTTGTCCAGCAAGACTTCTGACTGGCTGTGCAGATTTTTAAACATGCTGCTTTAGCAGTAACTGCCCACATAGCACCAGGATCTTCACTGTGTGACTGAGGTAAGCTGCAGCAGCCATTTTGTGGCTGGCTCTGCCTTGTATGACAGGCATTTTGTGGCTGCACCCACCATACTGTGTCAGAATTCTAAAGGTGCCTGAAGGCTGAAAAAGTGTGGAGATCACTGGACTATATGATGAACAAAACTCTTAAAGTTATTGAAACATGCAAACGCAGAAGCAACTTCTGAAAATTTAATGGATGTTATCTCTAGCATGGAGGGGGGCTAGGAGTTTCTTGCTTTTCTTGCCTAAACAAACCAAAACCAGTCTACTGAGTTAAGCTTTTACCATCTTCTCAAAAACAGAAGCTTACCATTGAGTTAAGAAGTGTCACTAATAGCTTCCATTATTGTCATGTTGCTGTCAAATGCTTTAATTATAGGAATAAAAAACAACAAAGATTTGTTCTACTGTACTACAGCAAATGACTGAAGAGTATCTTAAGTTTTACAGTGCCGGGATATCTGCTGGCTTGTAGCAACAACCTAGCCTCATTAAAATTATGAAAGGAGGGAGGGAAAGCTTGTATTTCAAGAGTGTACAGTCTCTCCACTAAAGTCACTTACTAGCCTTTGTAAGGAGACTACATTGTAACTCAAGCATTATATTAACTCCTCCTGTCACTTCAGTTGAAAAAGAGTCACCTGACGAATGGCTAGTGCTCCTTGAGGATCTACAGTCAGTTCTGCCAAGTGAACACCAAATTCTGAAAGAAAAAAAAGACAACAAACCGATAATACGGAAACCAGTATAAAAGATCACAATGAACACAGACAAAAAGTGACAATTTAGTGCACAGTGTATTCCCAATCTCTCCCATGGATTGCTGCCACCCAAGATGGACAGACCACAGCTGAGATCCCAGACAAAATGCAATCCACTGGAGAAGGAACTTGCCAAGAAAACCCCATGGACAGTAACAAAAGGCTAAAAGATGAGCTCCTCAGATCAGAAGGTGCCCCATATGCTACTGGAGAAGAGCAGAGGGCAAGTACAAGTAACCACAGAAAGAATGAAGCGGCTGGGCCAAAGCTGAAAGGACGCTCAGCTGTGGATGTGTTTGATAGTGAAGGAACAGTCTGATGCTGCAAAGAACAATATTGCATTAGAACATGAAATGCAGGATCTATGAATCAAGGTAAACTGAATGTGGTCAAATAAGAGATGGCAAGACTGAACATCGACATCTTGGGAATCAGTAAACTGAAATGGATCAAATCAGTCAGCTCCAGCTATATGTTCAGTTCATCAAGATGACAGAAGAAATAACGCATAAGGAGAGTTAAATAAAAGCTATTAATATATTTAAAGTGTTAGATATTTCAACAAAACAATTGGGAAGGCAAGAAATTAACAAATTTAGCAATTGATACACTTAGACATCATGGATGCAATTATAAAATATTTTGAAGATACTACTAAATGAAAGTGCACATAGGATGAAAATATCAGATTCTACTGCTCATCCTTCCAGTGCTAGTAATTCCCAATCCCCCCCCCCAAAAAAAATTTCTATACCACCTTTCCACCCTGTTCAGGATCCTCTAAGGTAGCAAGCATTAAAACATTTAAGACATTTAAGGGTATTTAATATATATATATAAATATTTAAAACAATTAAATAAAACAATACAAACATAAAATATAAACACACAAAACCAGGGCTTTTTTTGTAGCAGGAACTCCTTTGCATATTAGGCTACACCCCCCTGATGTAGCCAATCTTCCAGGAGCTTACAATAGGCCCTGTAAGAAGAGCCCTGTAAGCTCTTGGAGGAATGGCTACAGTAGGGGGTGTAACATGCAAAGGAATTTCTGTAAAAAAAAAGTCCTGCACAGAACACACACAAACAGGGAGGAGGGCTACTGAGTGAGAGAATGCCAAACAAAACAAAAATAGTCTTTACCCACTGGCAGAACAGAGAGATAGAGGAAGACAAATGAATCTTCCTGCGGAAGAGTTCCATAGTGTCATGACTAAGAAGACCCTTTGACCCGATTGTTAGGGCTTTCTCTGGTAATGAGCATACCCTGTCAAGTTGCCACCTATCTAACCTCAAATGGATGAGCCACCTGAAGCAGGGCTTCTGAAGATTGACCAAAATGGTCACTGTGATAGGCCTTTTATAGCAACCTAGGGGACTCATGCAGCCCTCCTTTGATTCTGGGGAACCAGGTTTGTTTTAGATGATAAACCTTCTCCTCAGTTACTGGGTATTCTTAAGGTAGCAAGTATACAGAAATGGCTTTGCTGTAGTGAGGTACATTTTGTAGAGCACATGTAGAATATGGAGATCGAGGCAGGATTTGTACATAAACACAGATTTATTTATTTACAGGCTGGTTTCAACGAACAGATCAGCAGCACAGATCTCCAGTTAATCAAAGGAGAAACCTGGCTAAGGCACATAAATTTAAGCTAGTTATAACTTCAGGGTGTGGTTTGAATTTTCTTTAATACTTTCAGGCACAAACAGACTTTCACTGTGTAGGCCAGGGATGGCCAAACTTGCTTAACATAAGAGCCACATAGAATAAACATCAGATGTTTGAGAGTCACAACACATGAATGTCAGACATTTGAGAGCCACAAAACATGAACATCGGATGTTCAAGAGCTAGGAGGGAGGGAGGGAGGGAGGGAGGGAGGGAGGGAGGGAGGAAGGAAGGAAGGAAGGAAGGAAGGAAGGAAGGAAGGAAGGAAGGAAGGAAGGAAGGAAGGAAGGAAGGAAGGAAGGAAGGAAGGAAGGAAGGAAGGAAGGAAGGAAGGAAGGAAGGAAGGGGAGGGAGAGGTGGAAAGAAAGCAACTTTAACTTTAAATGCATTCTCCAAGTCACTATCTGGCTTGGCGAATTGATTTAAAGAGACAAATGCTTTCTCCAAGTCAGCTGACATAAGAACATAAGAGAAGCCATGTTGGATCAGGCCAACGGCCCATCCAGTCCAACACTCTGTGTCACACAGTGGCAAAAAATTTTATACATACACACACACTGTGGCTAATAGCCACTGATGGACCTGTGCTCCATATTTTTATCTAAACCCCTCTTGAAGGTGGCTATACTTGTGGCCACCGCCACCTCCTGTGGCAGTGAATTCCACATGTTAATCACCCTTTGGGTGAAGAAATACTTCCTTTTATCCGTTTTAACCTGTCTGCTCAGCAATTTCATCGAATGCCCATGAGTTCTTGTATTGTGAGAAAGGAAGAAAAGTACTTCTTTCTCTACTTTCTCCATCCCATGCATTATCTTGTAAACCTCTATCATGTCACCCCGCAGTTGACGTTTCTCCAAGCTAAAGAGTCCCAAGCGTTTCAACCTTTCTTCATAGGGAAAGTGCTCCAGCCCTTTAATCATTCTAGTTGCCCTGCTCTGGACTTTCTCCAATGCTATAATATCCTTTTTGAGGTGCGGCGACCAGAACTGCACACAGTACTCCAAATGAGACCGCACCATCGATTTATACAGGGGCATTATGATACTGGCTGATTTGTTTTCAATTCCCTTCCTAATAATTCCCAGCATGGCGTTGGCCTTTTTTATTGCAAAAGCACACTGTCTTGACATTTTCAGTGAGTTATCTACCACGACCCCAAGATCTCTCTCTTGGTCAGTCTCTGCCAGTTCACACCCCATCAACTTGTATTTGTAGCTGGGATTCTTGGCCCCAATGTGCATTACTTTGCACTTGGCCACATTGAACCGCATCTGCCACGTTGACGCCCACTCACCCAGCCTCAACAGATCCCTTTGGAGTTCCTCACAATCCTCTCTGGTTCTCACACCACCCTGAACAATTTAGTGTCATCCGCAAACTTGGCCACTTCACTGCTCACTCCCAACTCTAAATCATTTATGAACAAGTTAAAGAGCATGGGACCCAGTACCGAGCCCTGCGGCACCCCACTGCTTACCGTCCTCCACTGCGAAGACTGCCCATTTATACTCACTCTCTGCTTCCTATTACTCAGCCAGTTTTTGATCCACAAGAGGACCTGTCCTTTTACTCCATGACTCTCAAGCTTTCTAAGGAGCCTTTGATGAGGAACTTTATCAAAAGCTTTCTGGAAGTCAAGGTAAACAACATCTATCGGGTCTCCTTTGTCCACATGTTTGTTCACTCCCTCAAAGAAATGTAACAGGTTAGTGAGGCAAGATCTTCCCTTGCAGAACCCATGCTGAGTCTTCCTCAATAACCCGTGTTCATCAATGTGCCTACTCATTCTGTCCTTGATAATGGTTTCTACCAACTTTCCCGGTATTGAAGTCAGACTGACTGGCCTGTAATTTCCCGGATCTCCTCTGGAACCCTTTTTAAAGATGGGGGTGACATTTGCTACCTTCCAGTCCTCAGGAACGGAGGCAGATTTCAATGAAAGATTACAGGTTTTTGTTAGAAGATCCACAAGTTCAACTTTGAGTTCTTTCAGAACTCTCGGATGTATGCCATCCGGACCCGGTGACTTATTAGTTTTTAATTTGTCTATCAGTTGTAGGACCTCCTCTTTTGTCACCTCAATATGACTCAGGTCTTTCAACACCCCTTCCAAAATTAGTGGTTCTGGGGCGGGCAAAATGTTCTCGTCTTCCACAGTGAAGACGGAGGCAAAAAATTCATTTAGCTTCTCAGCCATTTCCCTATCCTCCTTCAGTAACTGACAGGGCAGTGGGGGCTTCAAGAGCCACACAATGTGTGTGAAAGAGCCACATGTGGCTCTCGAGCCTCCGTTTGGCCACCCTTGTCCTAGAAAGATAGGGGCGAGTATGCAGGGCTTTCAGTGCTTCTCAACAGTTGCATGCATTCTGTTGTCTCTTTGGTCTGATGTGGTTGACCTAATCACTTCTCCCTCAAACCACTGTGAAACATTTGCCCACAGATTGGGTAAAAAGTAGTTTATTGCCCTACCTTGCAGGGGGGGAAGTCAGTCAGTCAGTATTTATTACGGTCAAAGTCCAACATAAGGTTAAAACATCTCTTAAAGGCCATCTTACATCCATAAAACTCAGAACACTAAAAAGCTATTCAATAATTCCAAACATTTCCACTTTCTAATAACTATGGTACAAAATTTTGCTACTGCATAAGACGCAGGTTTCTGCATATCTTCTAAGAGATATTTCCAGAGTACTTCAGACCTAAGCTTCATACAATACTTCAGTGGTACAAACTTAGAGAGGAGTGGAGTAACTCACAATGCAAAAGGGGCGGGAGGAGATCAGTAGAAGGTGAGGCTGAAACTGCAACAAAGCCACAGACGAAAACTGGAAGTTTCACTGAGAACTTAGCTCTCTCTAACCAGATAGCAAAAATTAAGGTACATGAACTAAGACAACATAGGGTGTATCAGCTTGCAGTTTCCTCTCAAGTACTGGGTATGTTTGCTATTTTGCTTGAATAAAATTAGGGCATTTTTAACTTTTAAATTCCATAAATATGTCAAATATTGCAATTTTATATGCTAAGTAAGTTGTGAGTGATGAATTTTATGTTGTTAAAAAAAAAGTAGTCCCCTGTGCAAGCACCAGTCATTTTCGACTCTGGGGTGACGTTGCTTTCACAATGTTTTCACGGCAGACTTTTTACGAGGTGGGTTGCCGTTGCCTTCCCCAGTCATCTACAGTTTCCCCCCAGCAAGCTGGGTACTCATTTTACCAACCTCGGAAGGATGGAAGGCTGAGTCAACCTGTTAAAAGCAGTAAAATTAGTTTAGGTTGGATAAAACAATAACCATTGCATATATTTCAGTCCTGCCCAACATTTCTGTCCCCTCCATGCACAAAAAAATCCAGAAATGTTATATCTCTAACTTCCTGCATTTTAAATAAAAAAGGGAAAAGTAGTCCCCTGTGCAAGCACCAGTCGTTTCCGACTCTGGGGTGACGTCACATCATAATGTTTTCACAGCAGACTTTTTTTTACGGGTGGTTTGCCATTGCTTTCCCCAGTCATCTTCATGTTACCCACAGCAAGCTGGGTACTCATTTTACTGACCACAGAAAGATGGAAGGCTGAGTCAACCTTGAGCCAGCTACCTAAACCCAGCTTCCTCTGGAATTGGACTCAGGTTGTGAGCAGAGTTTGGTCTGCAATACTGCAAGCTTACCGCTTTGCGCCATGAGGCTCTTCCATTTTAAATTAGCACTGAGTAAATGGGTAGATAGTATTTTCTGCAGTGCTTACTACATGCTTATCAGATTTAGAAAGTTTGCCATGGCAACTTTTATATTTAAGTGTTGTCAGTGGCATGAAACCTATAATAGTGGCAAATGAGGAAGTGTGATCAACAGCACCAAGTGCAAAAACCATTAACAACAGCAATTCATGTTACAAAGACAGATATCAAGTTTCCGTTGAAAGCTGGTTCACGTCAAGGTTTGTAATCAAACACATAATAGCTATTTGTCAAGGGCCAACTAATTGTAATATACTAACAACTTAACTTGTAAAGTGCTTTAACAACTACAAGCCTTCTGAAGCTAAGATTCACAGGATTATATGGCTTAGTGTATTATATTATATTCGATTCTAACCTGTATTATAACAAATCAACAAGTATTGAGCCAAAGAAATTCATTACTCCTCAAGAAGTATTACAATTTTAATATATGGACAGAGTACTTATTTTTTAATTCAGCTGCCAATTATGTATGTGTGTGTGAATATATATGTGTGTGTGTGTGTGTATATATATATTGTGTTTTTGTTGTTTTGTCTGTATTTTGTGTATATATATATTTTTTTCTGCTGGTATGCTATGCTTATACACAAAGAATGATTGCAGATACAGTCATTGATTGCTTTATTTGTATGTTTTTATTAAGCTCAATAAAAAGTTTTTGGATTAAAAAAAAAGAAGTATTACAATTGTGTTACAAGAGACTTAATAAGCCTAGAGAAGTTGCAACTTTGTAAAATGTGAAAAATGTGGGCAAAGTATATTATTTTCAATAATATATGATTTATCCTAGTCATTTTTCATTGATGAATTGCAAATTATATTATCCATACCACATGACTGTGGCATATGTGCAACCATTTGCAAATTGTAAGAACTGGGACTGTCAATGGCAGGCTAAGCATAAGAATTTAAGAGCCCTGCTTGGTCAGACCAGTGGTCCATCTAGTCCAGTATCCTGTCGCATACTGTGGACAACCAGGTCCTCTGGAGGCCCAACAACAGGGCATAGAGGCAGAGGCCTTCCCTTGATGTTGCATCCTGGCTCTGGTCTTCAGAGGTGGACTGCCTCTGAATGTGGAAGTTCCCTTAAGTCATCACAACTCGTAGCCACTGACAGATCTATCCTCCATGAATCTGCCTGATTCCCTTTTATAGTGATGCTTGTACCCATCACTATGTCCTCTGGTAGCAAATTCCACATTGCTGTATAAAGGAGTATTTTCTTTTGTCCATCCTGCTGGACTAGATGGACCACTGGTCTGATCTAGCAGGGCTCTTCTTTTTTAAATATAGTTTTTAAAAGACAGATACAGAAAGTAAAAAGCAATTATATATTGGTAGGTAATAGTTTTATATACATCATAAACAAAAAATGGAAAATGTTTTCTCCTCAACACCCCCTTTATTACATAAATAAAATAATTTTGTTAGGATAGGTTTCATATTCAACACTGAATATTTAAAACTATTTCTCATTCTTCATTGAAGTACATTTATATACAAAATTTTAAACTACTTCTCATTCTAATTTATCTCTTGCTTCTTTTCACACAAATACACATTCCATCTCTCCTCAAATTTCATAACTGATCTGTCTCTCAAATAAGATGTTAGTTTCGTCATCTCTCTACTCAAGATGGAAGTAGAGAGAGAAAAATTGCTTTTGGGCATAGGGAGAAAAAGGGGGTAAAGATGAGGTGCAGATAAATTTGTAGACCAGGGATAGAGCAAAAGGGAGTATAAAAGAAAGGAATGCCAAAAAAGCCAGGGCAGTGCAGAGACGGAAGGGAGCATGCAACAAGCTACAAAGAGGTGAACAGAATGTGTTAAAAGGAATACACAGTTAAATTTGAATGGAAAATGCTTTCTCATGGTTCACAGCCTCCTAAATTAGTAAAAACACCTCTGTGTCCTTAAAATTGTACTCAGTTCTGCAAAATGAAGATACAACTTAACATACCTTTTGAAGTCCCACAAGTCTGTCTTGGTAACTCTCTGTTTAATTTGCACCTGAATTCACTGGGCAAAGTCTAGAATGGTATGCTACCAGTGCACTAATGCCCTAAACAATCCTTTTCATTTGATCCAGGCTTTGAGTTATTTGTTCGCACTTAGTGCTTTCTTACAGCAAGAGAACAGAATCAGGTAAGATATCTCAAAACTATGCTGATATAACGATAGCCGACATGGTCTGTTAAACGTTTCCATTCCCTCAGTGTTAACAGTTCACCTTTCCCTACTGTCCCAAATGCATACCCAGAGAAGCAAGGTCCTATATTACCATACAATTCAGAACTAACAACTGTTGTTCATGACTTCATAGCATTGAGGCTTGATTATTTTACAACATCTATGCAGAGTTGCTCTGAAAACAGTTCTGAAGCACAGAACGTGTAGCCCACTTTACAAGCTATTGCAAGCACATACTAATGTTCCAGTGTTCACATTAGTTTTGTAGAGTGTTCAACATAATTCAAACTGCCAATTTAAAGCCCAATGATTTGGGTCCTTCATATTTTGGAGAGAGTTCTCATCCTTATGCCACAAGGCAATCTACAATCAGACAAGACTAACTTCTTGACAGTGCTGTCCTCTCATACTTGACCATATAGTAATGTTGAATGTAGAGGCATTATTGGGAGTTCTAAAGCAAAGAAGTAGCAATCTTCTTACAAAGGCGCAAAAACAATTCAAGCCTTTTTTTGGGTATTGCTAAGCCAAACATAAATTGGGTAGGGATGAAGGGTACTTTTCAACAGTTCTTTAAATCTTATTTGAAAAAATAGCTTTAACACAATATTTTACTGCCCATTCTAAGACATGGGAGATAAAGAAGAAACAAGAACTGTAGTTTTATCAGTCTGGAGCTGCCGAGTATTAGTTGCTTGCTCAATATATATAGTCCAATCATGTGAACACCACACACAGTTGAAGGAATTCTCTAAGGAATTATGACTCTCTGTTCCCATCTTTTCTCCAACAGTTCACTAAAAGTTACAAGAGAACAAGAAGAAACTGGTATATAATTCCAGTTCTGTGCAAATAAATTAGGTTTCTGATTCTCATTCAGGGTGAAACGAAGCTGCAACAGGTAGACTATGGTGCTCCATAAACAGCTATGTGCCCTTATCAGGACCAAGAGAAGCACCACACTTTATTCAGCAAATCTGACAGCTACATTGATGCTACATGAAACCTCAGCAAATGTGTAAGATGTAAACAATCACATGTCACCTGAACCATCTACATATGTCTCTGGAACTCCAATCAGAGTTCCCAGTCATATGTACATGCAGCAACCAAATGTGCTATAAAATGTGGAGATAACCAAAAAAATTTTAAACTCAGTGAGCTCAGTGAGACAACTGACTTTTGGGGGTTGCCCTTTACTAAAGCCACATGATGTAGCAGATGTCACAGGAATAAAGTGTAACTTACAAGACATCTTACAGGAACAGCTGGGGATTCATACACACCATTAGCAGTTCACAGATAGCTCAGTGGAGCTGGAAATGACTAATTTTTCAAGCATTTTCAATTTAATCTATATAGTAATTACACATAATTCATAGGAGTTATCTGTTAATCAGGCTGATATTATTTTATATACTAAATACATATATAGCTTTAATTCAATAGGTGGTATAACTGAATAATTTTAGCTCAAAAATATGAGCCAAATTTCAAATTATTATTCAAAAATCTTATACATTTACCCATTTGTCTCAATAATGGAACTGAACAGTCAGCTAGTGCAATCAGTAAAAATGTGAATCGTCTTGCCAGCTAAACCCATATTTATATTCTTCTCATGAACCTGTCTACTTCATTTCATTAGAAATACAATAAATGGAGCACACAGTATAAAAAGCTACTAATGTACAATATAAAGAATACAACTTAAAAGTTTTGATTTTCTTTCTTCAAATGCTTCTGATGTATGATGTGACAATATTCCTTGCAGGAGCAGGATCATACCAAGCAACATTAAAGTTCCGCTCATTATAAAATATCTAGAAAGTTAAAACTGGCACATAGTTTAGTTATCTCAAGCTACTCGTGGAATCAAAGTCAAGACCATTAGTTTAAAAAACACAAGCCATTTGTGGAATCATAGCCAAGACCATTAGTTAAAAAATCTGAACAAACTGCACAACTGGCCTTTATTTGAATGCAGGCTCCATCAGCAAGGCTCAGTAAACACCACATGCTCAGGGCTGAGTCTTGATCCCCCGAGGGCTCCCCCTTCGCAGAAGAACAATGTCTAGGTTATACTGGAAAAGATCCAGAAAACCTCAGGTAAGAATAAGAAAGCAATATCTCTTTGTCAGCTTCCAATTTAATGGAATTATTATGTGACAGTAGATATAACCCTAGATTATGAAATAATAGATACCTATGAGGGCAGTACAGTTCACAGTTCTTAATAACAGATAAATCTATCTCCCTTGACCATCTCCTCCTGCAAGCAGACTGTCATATTAGCTAGTCTACAAGCCAATCTTTACTTTGAAACACACTTATTCAGCATATGCACACAAGTCTAGTAGAGGATTATGATGTCCTAAGTAAGCTTTATAGTAGGAAGCAAGTAAAACATGATATTCAACAATATTTCCAGCACTGATGACAGGTCACTATATATTCTGAATAAAAAATACTTAAGGTAGTTATAAAATGCAAAAAATATATCCAAAACCAATATTCATTATATATGGTTATATTAGTGACTTGTTGGAAAATAACCACCAAAATCTTTACAAAAAACAAAAACAAAACAAGACACCATTAATAATCAAAAGCAACATAAAACAAATATATTTAATCAATGAATGCCACTATCTTCACAAAGAAGTAGAGCATGAAATTACTTGTGACTTTCTCTTTCCCAAGTTATATCATAGTATCTTACCACCATGCATAGATAAGGACAGCATTTAACTAATGGACCACACCAGCTTTCACTGTACCTGGTATAGGATACAGCCCATAATAACTGCATAGCTATGACATTAAGAACAACCTTCTATACCTTGGGCCTCTTTAAACAAACCAACAGTATCCTTGAACTTCTTTCCTTTCCAACAACAATAAAAATAAAAGTGTCACAGATTATATGGTAGGCACTTTGGGCTTGCCATTGCATGTGCATTGGGTTGGATGCTACAGGTGCTTTTGAACAGAAAACAGCAGCCACATCCACACTGGTATGATACAAATTTGACAGTCACTGTTAAGACATCTTAACCTATACTTAAACTGTCTTAGGTACACATCTAAATATATATTATATACAAAATGACTCTAATAAAATAATTTACTGCTAAGGTCAAACAATCGTGTTATCATAGTAAAAGCAATGAACTTCTACAACAGTGGTGGCCATACTGCAGCTTGGGAGCCACATGTGGTTAGAATCATAGAGTCATAGAATCATAGAGTTGGAAGGGACCTCTAGGGTCATCTAGTTCAACCCCCTGCACAATGCAGGAAATTTACAAACACTTCCCGCTAAATTCACAGGATCTTCATTGCTGTCAGATGGCCATCTAGCCTCTGTTTAAAAACCTCCAAGGAAGCAGACCCCACCACTTCCCGAGGAAGCCTGTTCCACTGAGGAATCGCTCTGTCAGGAAGTTTTTCCTAATGTTAAGCCGGAAACTCTTGATTTAATTTCAACCCAATGGTTCTGCTCCTACCTTCTGGGGCCACAGAAAACAACTCCACACCATCCTCTATATGACAGCCCTTCAAGTACTTGAAGATGGTGATCATATCACCTCTCAGCCACCTCCTCTCCAGACTAAACATTCCCAGCTCCTTCAACCTTTCCTCATAGGACTTGGTCTCCAGACCCCTCACCATCTTCATCACCCTCCTCTGGATTCGTTCTAGCTTGTCTATATCCTTCTTAAAATGTGGTGCCCAAAACTGAACACAATACTCCAGGTGAGGTCTTACCAGAGCAGAGTAAAGTGATACCATCACATCACGTGATCTGGACACTATACTTCTGTTGATACAGCCCAAAATTGCATTTGCCTTTTTTAGCCACCTCATCACACTGTTGACTCATGTTCAGCGTATGATCCACTAAGACCCCTAGATCCTTTTCGCACATACTACTGCTAAGACAAGTCTCCCCCATCCTATAACCATGCATTGGATTTTTCCTACCTAAATGCAGAACTTTACATTTATCCATTAAAATTCATTTTATTGGTTTTAGCCCAGATTTCCAGCCTGTCCTGTTTCTGTCTTCTTCTGTGTTTGCAACCCCTCCCAATTTAGTATCATCTGCAAATTTAATAAGCATTCCCTCTATTCCTTCATCCAAATCATTGATAAAGATGTTGAACAAAACAAGTCCCAGGACAGATCCTTGAGGCGCTCCACTTGTCACTCCTCTCCAAGAGGATAAGGAAACATTCACAAGCACTCTTTGGGTGCGATCTGACAACCAGTTACAGATCTACCTAACGGTAACAGGATCCAAACCACATTTTACCAACTTGTCAACAAGGATAGTATGTGGAACTTTATCAAAAGCCTTACTGAAATCAAGATAAACGATGTCTACAGCATTCCCCTGATCCAGCAAGGTAGTCACTTTCTCAAAAAAAGAGATCAGGTTAGTCTGACATGACTTGTTCTTGAGAAAACCATGCTGGCTCTTAGTAATCACATCCATTCTTTCTAAATGTTCCAGGACTGACTGTTTGATGATTTGTTTTAAAGCGTTTCCAGGTATAGATGTCAAGCTGATGGGTCGGTAGTTACCCGGATCGTCTTTTTTCCCCTTCTTGAAGATGGGGACATTTGCCCGGTTGTTTCACACATATTGTGTGGCTCTTGAAGCTCCAATCACCCTGCCAGCAGGCTTGGAAAATGAATTTAAAGTTAAAGTTGCTTTTTTTTTACTTCCCCCTCCTGCATCTATTTTCCTCCCTCCCCTCAAACATCTGACTTCATGTCTTGCGGCTCTCAAACATCTGACGTTTATTCTATGTGGCTCTTATGTTAAACAAGTTTGGCCACCCCTGTTCTACAATAAAGAAAGTGTGTCCAGGTGGGCAACTGTGTTGGTCTGAAGAACAAAGTTTGAGTCCAGTAGTACCTTTAAGACCAACAAAGTTTTATCCAAGGTATGAGCTTTTGTGTGCATGCACACTTCCTCAGATACATTGAAATGGAAGTTAACAGTCCATACATATAGACAGAGAGGGCCAGATCTGACACAAATGAGACTTTGTGGGGTCAGGTCATGTATGTCATAAAATGTAATGTGAGGTAGCAGAGATATAAACTTTATAAAGGACGCAGACAAACACTATCTTTTTAAATGCTTAAAACGCTTGCAGTATGACCTGCTGACTATCCCCGGGCCAAAAGAGGCAAAACTCCAGAGTACTCGTACTCGGGCTTTCTCTGTCATGGCTCCACAGCTGTGGAATCAGCTTCCAGAAGAGATGCGGGCCCTGCGGGACTTTGAACAGTTCCGCAGGGCCTGCGAGACCATCCTGTTTTGAATGGCCTTCACTGAGTAGAACTGCTGAATAAAACTTGCCATCCGGGTAATAGCACAAAAATATTAATTTTATTGTTTTTAGAATTTTAATGGATTTTAATTAATTGTAAATTAAAATGTTATATTATACAATGTATGTATTGAATTTTTGCTGTTAGCCGCCCTGAGCCTGCTTCGGCGGGGAGGGCGGGATACAAATAAAATGTGATGATGATGATGATGATGAACAGCAAATTAATATATAACATAATCAAGATGTTTTAACAGATGCAAAGACTAAACAGGAATAGCAAACTATATTTATATGGTCCCTTTAAAAGGCTTGGGCAAGGTGCATTGTGTGAAAGTGAGGTCCAAACGATGAGTTCACCTAGTCAAGAACCCCATTAAAAGAATCAGTTCAGTAACTGGGGAGGCTGGTGGGGTCACAAACCGCAAGCCAAAACAAACCTCTATTTTCCCAGTTTGTGCCCATCCCTGTTCCCCACAATGGAAGTGGGCCTGTTCCAATGGCTGGCATCACACAACTGGCCACAGTTTTTCTGGGTACAGACTGCTGCAGGGGAGGAGGGAAAGCTGAAGACAGAGGGTCAGATAAAGGTAGGTTGGTTGTTAGGTGGGAAGGAGAAAGGTTCACAAAACCAGGTTAGGAAATTTCTAAGATCTGGGGATAGAGCAGGAAAAGGGGAGATGCAACTGGAGATAGCTCACCTTGAACTGATTTCATAATTATGGATTTCAAGCAGTAAATAATCAATCATTAATTTTTTGACATATCTAAAACTAACCTGAAAAGTTATTAAGCTAAAATGAAACCTTCATCTGGGTCGTAAATATTAAGGTCAGCAAGAATGAGCCTTTATGTAGAAAACCATGATTTAAATCGAGTCTTGCTGACTGGTGATTTAAAACGTGATTTAAATCAATTTGATTTAAATCAAATCCACCCTTCTCCGGACTCTTGTTAGATAGGCAAATGTAGAACCTTGTGGAGGATGAAGTTACAGTAGGGATATACAGATGCACAACTGAAGTTAGCATATGTAAGGGGTAGGATATGCAGATATTAGCACCTATAGAGTATTATAAATTCAAGATGAAGGGGAACAAAATTTAAGACAATTCAAGCCCCTCCAGAAACTAACAGGGATCTCAAATACTTACCTCAGGACAGGTATATTTCATCCCTTACATACGTTAGTCACTTCAGTTATATCTCTGTAAATTCATATTGTATCTTCTTATCTCATTTTATCCCCCAACCTAGTTTAAAATTTTGTCTAACAGCTGGGTGTGTCTCACACCCTAATTGATTATTCTTTGAACAGGATCCTGTTTTGAAGCAGCCTCTTTCTCTGAGACCCTTCCCTTCACCTTAATGGAATTACACTCTTGTGCATCTGATGGGTTGAGCTCTGAGTCGCAAAAGCTTAAAAATGTCTCTGGACTCCTATTTTATTCAACTACTAGGAGTAAGGCCCATTGCGAAGAAAAATACAGTGGGCTCTAGAAAGAGGCTCTGGGCGAGTGCCCACCACCCACCCACCCACCCAAGTGAAGGCACTGACTCCCCCCCCACCTCAAGGAGAGCTATCTCTGCCATCTGGAGAGCAATTGTAAATCTGAGTGATCTCCAGTGGTTCCCCAGGAGGAAATGGCATTGTTCTTGTCTGAGGTCCTATCCCACCTCACACCCCACCTTCTCTAGGCCCCACTCCTTAAATCTCCAGGAATTTCCTAACCCTTTATCTGCTCCTCTGACTTCAGGCAACCTCCTTCCCTGTATCTGCCCCTCTGACTTAAGGTTTCCATTCTTCCCCCTCCCTGCAGCCTGTACATAGGAAAATGACACTCTTTTTCACAGTAGGGGGGAGACCAAAGCAGTTCACATAATTCTTCTCTCCACCCATGTGATCTGAACAACAACCCTGTGAGGCAGATTAGGCTTGAAGTCTGTGACTGGTCCAAAATCACCCAGTCAGCTTCCACAGCAAGAACCTGTGTCTGGCAGACTCTACTCTGAAGCCCTAACTTTTATGCCCTCCTCAAATTCCACCACAGAATCTCCAAGAATTTCCTACCAACCTGGAAAGGTACCACTAAAGGCCTCTGGATGAGTGCTTCCTCACCCTTGCTGTCTTTCAGCCCACCCAAGTGAAGACATTCATTCCTCCCCCCACCTCAAGGGGAGCTGATATCTGCTATCTGGATAGCAGTTGTAATTCTGAGTGACCTCCAGCCCTCACCTGGAGATTGGCAACAGTGGTTTCTCCCTCAGAGGCCTGAAATTTAGGAATTTCTCACCAACCTGAAAAGGTACCACAAATAGCCTCTGGGCGAGCCCCCCCCCCCCAGCTTTGCTGTCTTCCCACCCATCCATGTGAAGGCATTAATTCCCACACCACCACCTCAAGGAGAAGTGATCTCTGCCATCTGGAATTTCCTAACCTGAAATTGGCAACCCTGCAGTCACTAAATAGGAAAGGGACAGTCTTTCTTCACAAGACAGGGCAAAGCAGCTTACATCATTCACCTCATTCCTCTCCTCGCTTTTGATCTGAACAACTACCCTGTGAGGCTTCCCTATCTCCTTCTCAGGCAACCATCCTGGGCAAGGCTGAAGGGAGGAGGGAATGAAAGACAGTAAAGGTGAGACAGTCATGCCCTATGAAGCAGTGCCTAACTCCCTGGCTATTACAGCGGCCTTCGCAGGCTGCGTGCACTGAGAGGCCGTCTGTGGGCCTTTTGTGAGACCGCAGGAGCTCTGCAGCCCTTTCTGAGGGCAGCTGACAGAGAAGAGCTAAAGATGTGGCTGTCTCTGAGGTAAGACTGCTTGTGATAGTGTATTCAACATTCCTGGGCCTGCAGGAGGCAGGGGCAAGGGTCAGCCAAAGGAAGGGCAGAGATGGTGACCGATGTGTGATGGGCCAATAATGTGTTCCCACAGTAACTGCCAGAACTAAGGTTGGTTGTTTTACTGACAGAATCAGCTTTGCTGGCTGGCAACAGCCACTCAGGCGGGAGGGAGGAGTGGACTCAACCAGTGGCACACAAGTACTCTTTGATTGATAATTTGACAGACCAAAGGCTTGTACTGTACAGTCCCACTGAGCCCCAATGAATCAGGATGGTCAGATTTGCCACCACGCCAGGAGAATTATACTTGATGATGATTACAGTGTAACTATGAGCCTTAGATTAGGAAAAAAATGTGGTTATCTTCAGGGGTAAACTAGTGTCAATCCACCTGCATTTTCAGTTTCAGTATAACACAACTTTGTACAGTCAACCAAAGAATACAAATAATATACAACCCACAACAAAAATCAGATCACAGAGCTTTGAGCAGCAAAGTAAAAGCTAGTTTGATCAGAGTACTTCATAGTGACCTCATGGAACATTACCTCATGGAACACAGCTTGGCCTTGCTACTAAAACTGGAAAGGTGATGTGTCCCCAAGCTCCTCAAGTAGCCACTCCTACAATGAGCAAACCTCAGTTATTATTTAACAGGAGTACTGCTCTCTGATCCTCTGAGCAGCAATCAGCTTCTTATGGTCTGAACAGTTCACCCTGAAGCTTGGAGAATCTACATGGCTTAGCCACACTGGATCAGTCAGAAATGTTGCTTCTGTAGTTGAGGGTGTTTGTGCTATGTGTATAACAAATTTATCCTAATTTTATTTTATTTGGAATATTTATATCCCGCCTTATCTGCTCAGACTCTAGATGACTAACAAAGCAGCAACAGCAGCAAGGACATAAAAGCATCATTAACATCTATATACAGTTAATAACAAGCCAAACTGCCAAAATTGTTTACTTCCACCAAATGCCCTCTGGAATAAAACTGTCTTACACTTCGTCCTAAATGCAGCAGCCAAAGGATCCCTCCACAATCATCCTGGTAGGCCATCCCAGAAGGACCTACAACAGAAAAAGCTCACTGTTGCCATATGAACTATACTAAGAGATAATACCATCAGGAGAAAGAGGAGTTGGATATTCCTTCTACTCTGAAGAAAAGAAGACATCTTAGAATGGGTGATTCCCACCATTTAGTCAAGGAGGCAGGACATGATTATCAGTCTCCTGTCTTCACCAGTGGGAAATACCCTGTCCCTGAGTTTAGTACTTCCCAAAGCCATGGATTAAAAATTATCTACCTCCTGACTGTACCAGAAAACAATCGCTATTTGAAGAATGAACAGTGAAGGAAGCTGCAAGTAACAACATATAAGAAATTAATTAATAAAACCTTAAGAAATCAACCAATTAAGGATTCTCCCCCTTAAGATAGGGAAATTTTAAGTCCAGCAGCACCTCAGAGATTGATAAGTTTTCCACAGTATAACCTTTTGAGAGTCAAAGCTCCTTTCATTAGATTCGTAGGAATGGAAATCCCTGAGTTCTACTATCTCAGAAGATGAGAGGGGTGCTGAAAAAGAGAATCAGGATGCAAAAGTACAATGCAAGTACATACAGCAGGCAAGAAGTGCTTAGGGGCAGAAAATCAGCATCTGTAGTGAGATAATAATCCTATGCCCCTATTCAGTGTGTGTGTGGGGGAAAGGTGGGTTTCATTGTTTTGCTTTCGTGAATTAACTCAGCAATCTCAATTCATAATCTCCCTGTAAAGCCTCTCTGTTTGAGGACTGCCACACTTAGGTTGGCAATGGAATGTCCTGGAAGATTAAAGTGACTCCTTTCTTTCCAACACCCCTTCCACCTTCTGACTGGGATATAAGGGCAAAGGGATCTTTATTTATGCTCACATCTGATGAACGGAGCTTTGACTGGAAATCTCATTGGTCTCTGTGGCGCTACTGGACTAAAATCTCTCTCTTCTACTGCAGACCTCCAGAAATTATTGGCCTTTAAACAGTGTCTTCCCTTCCTCAGCCTAGAAGGAACTTTCATTCTCTTTTCTCACTCTGAGAGGCAGGGCAGTTTAGTATGGAATGTTCAAAAGTAGAATTTCCCAAGTTGGGTTGGAAGGCTGATGTCTAGTCTGATTGTACTATCTGCAGCAATACACTCCAGACAAAGGTTAGATTGACTGTGGTAATGCAATTTTTTTGTAATGCACAGGTTGAAGCCCATGTAGACATTATACAATATTCCTCTACTGAGTTACTGATGTTACACACAAATGAAGCTGATTATGTTTTAGGACACAGAAGGTCTAGTGCAGCGGTATCAAACGTGTGGCCTGAGGGCCAAATCAGGCCCCCAGAGGGCTCCTATCAGGCCCCCAAGCAACTGGCACTGCCTGCTTCCTTCTCCCTCTCTCTTGCTTCCTTCTGCATCAGCTTGCTTTGCCAGGCTTGCTCAATCGCACAGCAGAGCTATTGAGCCAAGCCTCTCTTCCTCCTGTTGGCTGAGGATCCTCCCCCTCCTGGTCCCCTGGAGAAGGAAGGAAAGAGCCTTAAGTTTCCTTCACCCAGTTCCCTCGATTGCATGGGAGAGATACAAAGAAAGCACCATTAAGACCAACAAGTGCTAATGTTGTAAGCATGTTTTATTTTAAGTTTTTAAAAAATATTTAATTGTGTTTGTGTCCTTTATAAAATTTATACCTCTGCTACCTGGCATGACATTTTATTACACACATCGCCTGGCCCAACAAGGTCTCATTTGCATCAGGTCTAGCCCTCATGACAAATGAGTTCGACACCTCTGGTCTAGTGACTAGCATGCCAGAACAATACCTGATTGAGCTACCTGATTAATGTGCAGGACTCTCCCCTACTGCAAGAGGAAGAAATAAAACAAACGATGGTTGAACATTCTTCCCTGGTTGGATATATTCCCAAGGCTCTTCTAAGAGAGCTTGGTACTAGAATTAAATCAGTTCTGAGTATAACCAGGCTTTAAAACAGAGGCCCTTGCAGACAGACAGACAGACCCATTTCCATTCTAACATCTTGTAGGCTGAAAGCACCACTATCAGAAAAAGGTTTGAGAGGGAGGTCTATCTTAATTACAGATTTCTTCAGAAAGCTTGAAATGCTTTCCTAGGCAAAAAACACAGTGAGAATAACATTTGAAGTAATTTAAGTTACAAAGAAAACATATATTGCTTTTCATTATTTAAATTACTTATTTAAATTATTAAGATTACTTTATTACATTATTTATTTATATTACTTTAGAGTCCTTAAACACTTATTCCCAGGGCTTTTTTGGTAGGAAAAACCCCAGCAGGAACTCATTTGCTTGTTAGGCCACACCCCCGATGGCACCATTGTTTCACATAGGGTTTTGTTGTAGAGAAAGCCCAGCAGGGACTCATTTGCATATAATGCCACACCCCCAATGCCAAGCCAGCCGGAACTGCATTCCTGTGAGTTCCTGTTCAAAAAAGGCCCTGCTTATTCCTATGTGAAGGGCCTAATGTTATCCTTAAATAACCTTTTCACAAAGTCAATGAGCCCTTCCCAGGAGTCCATGTGGTTTCTTTATGCATAGCTGCTGGAATTCTCAAAAAAGCAGCCAACCAAACACAAAAAGATTAACACTTCTGCCTTTCTGAGCAAATCCTTAGTGAAGCTGTATCTTTGTATTTCCAGAGAAAATGAGCAAGAGACAACAGTCCCATAAGAAAAGGCATCTGAGCAGAGGCCTCAAAGCAGATGGCTAGATGTCAAAAGAAAAGTCCCCTTAATGTGCTAAAAACTAACCAAAGACAGAAAAAGTACAACACATAAAAAGAAATATTGGGCCTTCCCCTGAAATAAGTACCACAGCATCACAGAAACGCTATGCTAGTCATGACATGAAGTGAGGTGAAGGCTATGACAGAACAGTGTAGCGGCAAAGTGAAAGCTGGACAAAGATTTGGGCGATCCTGGTTTAAATTTCCACTTTTCCATGAAGCTTCCTAGGTGACCTTGAGTCAGTCAGTCATTCTCAGTAGTACAGTATCTGTTTTGCATGCAGAAGATCCCAGGTTCAATCCCTGGCATCTTCAGTTAAAAGGATCAGGTAGTTGGTAACATGAAAGACCGTGACCCAGAGTCAGCCAGAGTAGGCAACTAATGGTACAGATCAGCAGACTGAAGACATACATGGTAGCTGAAGACTGTATGTTGCTGTTAGAATAAAATAGGGAAGGGAGAATCAGAGATCCAAGTGCCTTGGAGGAAGCATGGAATAAAAACGTACTGGACAGATCAACCTTTTTGACATAGCCCTTCTACTTGCATTACACAATTGCATCATGGTGTCGTGTGGGCAGAACTACTCATAAACTATCATTGTGAGATCATAAGAAATCTATACTCCCTGCTTATGTAGGGAAAAGCCTGCATTTTCAGGTCTGATTTAAAAATTTGGATTTACTGACATCACCACTCTTCAACATATTAACTTAAACTATGCAACATATTAACTTAAAAGTACGTAAACAGGTAGGTCCTCCCCATTTGTAATATGTAAAGGAATATTCTTCATGAGCATGTATACATTCAATTCTAATACAAGCGCTGAACAGAACTTTAGATTTCTGATTCAACAGGAAGCTCACTTTAACAAGTAAGGAGCAAGATCCACCATTTGAAAACACTGCAATATAAACTTAAACGCTAAATTTCATTTGGTTCCATTATTTGTATTTTACCATCTTACTAGAGACCACCCTTATCAACTTTTCCTATTAACTTACAGGGATACACAACCCACCCAGAATTAACAAATTTTCTACGGTGAGCTCAAACACTGCCCTTCTCCCATTTCAACTGTGCTATTCTTCTTTTCTCACTTGGAAACTCTTTGTGGCATTTTACCAGGAAGCTATCAGCAGGACAGCAAAGGCTCAGCATCCTGTATCACCAAAAGGAACCCTCAACTCAAGGAATCAGGAACTGCACAGTCCAAGTGTCAAACCGTACAAGGTGGGTGGAAGAACAAGAACTGCAGTTATGGACAAGGATCCAGTTTGTGCCAGTATCTCTTGAGAGGCCAGCACGACCTGGAAAGGAAAGTTAGCCTGGGGATCATTGGCAGGGGGGATGGGGGTGGAACCCGTCCTGAACCTCTGAAAGGAATACGGAGCCGGCGTCCTGCTCGTTTAAATCCACATCTCCCTTACCGAGAAGGGGCTGGGCGATGAAGAATAACTCCAACCCGGCTTTTTTGCCTCATCTAGAGAGACTTGAAATGCAGGAGGCCAATATCCAGGGCACAAAAGACTCCAGCAGAGGCTCTCCCACACTCACCCTCAGTCACCTCCAGCACCTTCACCTGCTCCTCAGCGGCGGCACGCACCCCCTGCACCGGGCACAGAATCCCGTTCAGGGTCTCCACCAGCGCCTCCTTCAGCCCCTGAGCCACGGGGCCCGGCCCCGCTCCCGACATCCCGCCTAGCCCTCTAGTCAGTGTCGCGCCGACTGGGACGGAAAGGGGGGAAACCGAAGGAGTCTGCCAGCGAACCCAAAAGAGAAGCGGAGTGGAGGGTGGGGCGGAAAGGCGGCACTAAGCGGGCTACGGTGGCCGCCACTGCGCGCCAAACGCGCACCCAACTACACGCTTGCGTACAGAGAGCGGCGCCGGCGAGAATCAAGCGATAAAGGTTTTCGAACAGCGCCCCCTACAGCTCACATAGGAAATTAGGCGCAACATTATGCAAAAACCAGCCTTTCCTTTTCCCGCGGAGGAAATGAGACGGCGGAGAAAAGAAGGCAGCACTCCTGCGGCTTTTTTCCTGTAACAAGCACGTGCGACCTCTTAACCATAGAGAGAAATAGAGTAGCGCGACGCGCACACACTTCCTGTCTTCAGCTTTGATTTGGGAATCTCCATTTTATTCTGTTTAGAGGGGTAAGCGTGTATGCTCTGGAAAAGAATGAAGTAAAATTATGACGGAGAGGAGTTTGACATATGATTGTTGCAAACTGAGCTGTCTTTGTGTGGTTTCTCTTACTGGAAGCCTAAAACAAAGAGGCAGCGTTTTAAACTTTTGTTAAAAACTCGGGTTGTTTTACAAAATGATAGCGGCTGAATTCTATTAGAAGTTCATTAGTAACCTGCATTGCATTTTCTTAAGCCAGATATTTGCAGGCTTCCATTGTTCTTAGGGTTGCCAAGTCCAATTTAAGAAATATTTGGGGACTTTGGGGGTGGAGCCAGGAGACTTTGGGGGTGGAACCAAGATCAAGGGGGTGACAAGCATAATGGAACTCCAAAGGGAGTTCTGGCCATCACATATAAAGGGACATCACACCTTTTCAATGCCTTCCTTCCATAGGAAATAATGAAGGATAGGGGCACCTTTTGGGGCTCACAGAATTGGACCCCCTGGTCCAATCGTTTTGAAACTTGAGGGATGTTTTGTGGAGAGGCACTAGATGCTGAAATGAAAATCTGGTGCCTCTACCCCCAAAAACAGCCCCCCCAGAGCCCCAGATACCCGTGGATCAATTCTCCATTATTTTCTATGGGAATAAATCTCCATAGGGAATAAGAGTTCCCAGCAGACATTTCCCTACCCTCCCCCCGCTTTCTGATGACCCTGAAGCGGGGGGAGGGCCTCCAAACCAGGGGATCCCCTGCCCCCACCTGGGGATTGGCAACCCTAATTGTTCTCGTCTTGTTTTACAGTCTTCATTGATCATAACCTAGGTGGTGTGCCGCTGTTTCCTCGAGCGATGTAATGAAGGAAATACTATATGAGTCATAGCAGATTGTCAACAGGAGGGAGATCTGATATTACAAATGTAAATATAGATGATATCCACATTGATCTTTAGTGACCTACTTCTTGCTTAGTGGCCAAAACAAATGAAAATATGTGCCACATATTATTTCACTGAGACTGGTAAACAAACAAATACACTATGTAACTGGCACAGTAAGTTAGGTACTATTATATTTCCTGATGTATACTATGAAGGGAAAAGGAAAGGTCCCCTGTGCAAGCACCAGTCGTTTCTGACTCTGGGGTGACGTTGGTTTCACAACGTTTTCACGGCAGACTTTTTACAGGGTGGTTTGCCATTGCCTTCCGCAGGCTTTTACACTTCCCCCCCAGCAAGCTGGACACTCATTTTACCAACCTCGGGAGAATGGAAGGTTGAGTCAACCTTGGGCCAGCTACTTGAATCCAGCTTCCACCAGAATCAAACTCAGGTCGTGAGCAGAGAGTTCAGACCACTACTGCAGTACTGCTGCTTTACCACTCTGCGCCACGGGGCCACTGATGTATACTACAGAAATGCACAAAACAGATTAACAGTGAAAGCTCCTGTCAAAATCAATACTGTTGACAAGTATGTAGTTAATTGCTTGACCTGTCATGAAGTACAATTTATTTCTGCAATTATGCTGATGCAGAACTGTGATGTACATTGCCAATAAAGATAAACATTGTGGCAGTTTAGTAGCCTCTATTAAGGAGCTGCTGTCAGTCTCAGCTCCCATATGACGGCTGGAGATCATGAAGTGTAATGGGTTTGATCCCTTTTGCAATCCGCAATGAAGGGATAAAGACAGTGACATACATTGCCTGGTTATTTTATATCATTCCCACCCTGCTGGGACTTTTCTGTGTCTAATGGCCAATCCATCCAGAGCACACCAGACAAAGCCAGACTGTAACTGAAGTAAACAATTAAATGTAAGTGTTAGAGTCTACAAGGCTCTTGCAGTTTGTCAATTAGCAGCCCATTACCAAGCATGCTAATTCAGAAGTGAATAATACTGCTTGCAGTTTTACTCCTAAACTAGTGTGCATATAATTGCAGAAAGTTATTTAAATTTAGATTAATTGGATTTATATCCCACCCTCCCCACCAGAGCAGGCTCAGGACAGCTCACAACATGTAAAACAGAACAGATGACATTACATTATTAAAAACATTAAAACAGTTAAAAATATTCTGGTGCAAATATCGGTTGACACTATTACATTTCAAATGGCATTCAGGATATATCATTCCCTACTCCCATATCAGTCATTCCAGATTAAAGGCCAGCCAGAATAGTGTCATTTTACAGGCCTTGTGGAACTGGGTGAGGTACCACAAGGCCCTAACTTCTTCCAGCAACTGATTCCACCAGAAAGGGGCAGCGATCGAGAAGGCTCTCTCTAGAGTTGACTTTAATCTTGCCTCCCTCGGCCTGGGGATCACTAATAGATGTTGTGTCCCAGATCAAAGTACCCTCTGGGGAACATGTGGGGTGAGACGGTCCCTAAGGTAAGCAGGTCCTCGGCCATATAGGGTTTTAAAGGCAGCACCTTGTAGCGAATCCGGTATACTATTGGCAGCCAGTGCAGTTCCTGCAGCCTTGGCTGCATGTGCTCCCACTTGGGGAGCCCCAATAGCAGCCTAGCCGCCACATTCTGCAATAGCTGCAGTTTCCAGATTCGAGACAAGGGCAGCCCCATGTAGAGGACATTACAGTAGTCCAATCTCGAGGTGACAGTTGCATGGATCACAGTTGCTAGGTCACAGTGCTCGAAGAAGGGAACCAACTGCCTCACCCGCCTGAGATGGAAAATAGCGGATTTACTTTATTCATTTATATCCTGCCTTTCACCCCAGTGGAGACACAAAGCTACTTACATCATTCTCCTCTCCTCCATTTTATCCTCACAGAGAACACTGCGAGTTAGGTTAGGCTGAGAGAATATGACTGGCCAAGGTCACCCAGCAAGCATCTATGGTGTGAGTGGGGATCTGAACCTGGGTCTTCTAGATACTAGACGGACACTTTCAACCACTACTGCATGCTGGCAGATTGAAACTGTACAGTGAATAGGAGCTGGTGTTGCACAGTCCTGTATTAATGGGTGGGGGCCCACTGGGGACTAATATAACTGGGTCATCTGGAGGGTTAATAGTTTGAAGGTAAGATTTAAGTCTTTCTTTCTGCTTGTGGTGAAGTAGTCAAGTGATTAAGTGCAGTGCACTCATAAGCTTTATTCAGGAAAATCTACTAAAGTTGCCAACTTGTGAAATCAAGCATTCTGGTACTTGGGTGGAGCTCATGGGCAGAGCCCAGCATTCTCCTCCCCACCACCAAGGGTCTCACAGCAAACCCGTTTTATGGGCCCAGGCAGGGATGGAGCCCAGCACAACAGATGTCCTTTTACCTACCTACAAAGGGAAGCCGCAGCCACAGATGCATGGGGAGAATTGTCCTGCTTTTCTCACACCTGTCCAGACAGCAAAACATGCTCACCAGACCAGGAAATCAATAGGAATTTAAAAAGCCCCTGTACAGATCTATGGTGCATCCTCATAGGCAAAAAGAGAGAGAGATTGCAGAGCTGGAAAAAGTACAGAGGAGGGCAACCCAGACAGATAAAGGGGATTGGAGCACCTTTCCTATGAGAAAAGGCTAAAGAGTCTGGAGCTTTTCCGTTTTTGTTTTTTTTAAACTAAGAGATGTGATTCAGGTGTATAAATTATGGATGGTGAAGACAACTGATGGAATGAACTTTTTCTCCCTCTCACAGAATTAGAAACTCCTGTAAAACTAGGATTAGAATAAAATTAAGTTGATGGGTAATAGATTTAGCGCAGACAAAAGGAAATGCTTTTCTGTTCCTTTCTTAATGAGTAAATTGTGGAATTAGACAGATTCATAGATAGGGTCTATCCATAGATACTAGCCACGATGACTAAATGAAAATTCCATATCCAAAGACAATAAGCCTCTGAAAACCCAGTACAAGGAGGGAACATCAGGAGACGACCTTGGCCTTCAGATTGTATTTCTTGGCCACCAGGGCAGCTGCTCAGCTATTGGGTGAAACAGGTTTCTGAACTAGATGGGTCACTGGTACAATTCAGCAGGGTTCTTCTTATGTCCTTATGGACCCTATAAAAGCATTATGTCCTGGTGGTGCTGGTGGAAAGTGATGTTAAGTCACCAGTTTTCAAGGCAAGGGACGTAGAATTGGTTTGCTGTTGCCTGCCTCTGTGTCACAACAACCTTGGTGGTCTCCCATCTAAATACTAACCAGGACTGACCCTGTTTAACCTGCAAGATCAGGCTACCCTGGGCCATCCAGGTCAGTTTGTTTAGTGTAGTCTTATTACATGAGATTTGAAATGTCTCCTGGAGTCTATGTGCATAGTTTGGTAGCAGATATCTTCCATAATTCATTTTGTGATAGGCATATTACCATGGGACTAAAGACCCCATAGGCATGCCCAGGTTCCTTCAGAAGAAATATGCAGAACATTTTCTGTGTTAACATACACTGTCAAATTCTGGCAGCTTGCCATTTCTTTGGATGAATTCTCTATATAGACATGCCCAGTCAAAAAAAGTTTTTGGCTGCTATTAGGCTGCCAGAGTTGCTGTGGCATGTTCAGCCATGCTGCCCACTTCCTTCAAAACTGTGTCAATGTGACTTTTCTTGTGCCACAGAAATGAATTCAGTCCACACCAGAGTCTGTATGTTTTTAATGTAGTTATGTATTCTGCAGCTATAGTTACAGGTCTTCCTATCAAGGGCTGATACATCCTTCGACAAAAACACCTGACATACATATGTCCTTAAGATTAGTATCCGGAAATCATTTGTCTACAATGGGTAGGACATTGCAGACAGTATGGAACGTTCCAATTTGATAATGTTGGTGTACTCATCCCCAAACTATTTTGGTGATTTGCATTACATGCAGCTTGATCTAATATTACCACAATACTTTGCAGTTCTGGTTGTCTTCTGTTCTACTCTTACTGGGTCAGAATGCTCACAACTAACTTCATAATTGCATGGTTTATAGTTTTATGGTCTTTTATTACAGAAATAGTCAGATTCCTACAGATGTTCCTAGCCCTAATATCATGATCAACCCTGTTCTGATCTCACATAAAATTCCAGAGGACTTCTACTTTTCTTGGTATCTGTCCACGCTTGGCAGCCCGCTGTCAAGAGTGCCTCTTGCCATGATGTTTTCTTTACTGTCTTGTTCCCCAGGAGAAATTATTCACCACAATAAAGAATGTATGGCAACAAAGAACATATGACAGTTATGGGAATAGAGAATCTGTCATAAAGCATGAACCCCAACTCTGTAACAAGACAGAAACCAGAGCTGCAGGGGGTGCAGATGTAACTTATATGCATAAGGTTAAAACACTTGGGACTCTTTAGCTTGGAGAAACGTCGACTGCGGGGTGACATGATAGAGGTTTACAAGATTACGCATGGGATGGAGAAAGTAGAGAAGAAAGTCCTTTTCTCCTTTTCTCACAACATAAGAACTCATGGGCATTCAATGAAATTGCTGAGCAGTCAGGTTAAAATGGATAAAAGGAAGTACTTCTTCACCCAAAGGGTGATTAACATGTGGAATTCACTGCCACAGGAGGTGGTGGCGGCTACAAGCATAGCCAGCTTCAAGAGGGGATTGAATAAAAATATGGAGCAGAGGTCCATCAGTGGCTATTAGCCACAGTGTGTGTGTGCGTGTGTGTATATTGGCCACTGTGTGACACAGAGCGTTGGACTGGATGGGCCATTGGCCTGATCCAACATGGCTTCTCTTATGTTCTTAACCTAGTCATAGGTAGGATTGCAGTGGTAGAAGCAATGTATCCCAAAAGGCACAGAATTTTCTGAACTGGCTGGAACTAGTGAGGCCTGAACTGTTTCAACAAGGCAAAGATAGCCTGTATTCTTTCAGGAGGTAGAGAACCCTCCCCTATTAAGGGAATCTAGCATAGCTCCTCTGAGATGGAACTAATCCCCATTTACCTGGAGTCCTAGTCCTTGAGAGGTCTCCAGAACAAGAGTGCAATGACTTAACAATTGGTCCTTGGAATCTGCCACCAGTAACCAATAATCTAAGTAAGGAAATATACAGCAAGCCGACTAACAGAGGTAACCAATAACTCGGGCTAAACATTTAGAGAATACCCTGGGTACAGTGGCTAGAGCAAAGGGTAGGACAGTGTACTGAAAAACTCATTCTCTATATGAAAAAATGTAAGAGCTTGCAATGTTGAGGGTGGACTGAAATATGAAAATATGCATCCTTTAAATCAGTAACTGTGAACCAAGAATTAAATTTTAATAAATGTAAAATCAAAGGAACGGACACCACAAGGAACTTTGGAACATGAAGGAAAATGTTCAGTTTTCTGAGGTCTAAAATGGATCTATCTTTCTTATCTTCTAGGAACATAAAACAGAAGAAACCCACTAGTCCTTGAGACACCATAATTTCCTCTATGGCACCCTTACTTGGTTGGATTCCCTTAAAGGTAAAGAACAAGGGGAATATACTTATATTCTAATCTGTAACCAAATCTAATATGGACAAAACCTGTTCAAGAGGAGGAGATTGGATTATATACTTAAATTGTAATCTGTAACCAAATCTAACTATGGACAAAACCCATTCAGGAGGAGGAGGGAGGAGATTGGATTTATACCCCACTTTTCACTACCCAAGAATCTCAGACTGGCTTACAATCTCCTCTCCCATCCCTACAACAGACACCCTGTGAGGTAGGTGAGGCCCAGAACAGCTTTTGACTGAGTTATGACTGACCCAAGATCACACCAGCAATTGCACATGGAGGAGTGGAGAATCAAATATGGTTCTCCCAGATAAGAGTCTGCACACTTAACCACTGCACCAAACTGGCTCTAATTATGGACAACACAAACCTAACTATGGACAACACCCACTCATTGGAGGCGATAGCCTCCCAGGCTGTAGCAAACTGAGCCAGCCTGTCCCCGAACTTAACAGAGCTGGCAGCTATCCTAGTCAGAAGGATGACCTTCTGGGATGAATTTTTTTCTTTGGAAGAGGGCAGTTGCTTATTTGACCTAGGTTGATTGGAACCTTTATGCCAATTGTTACCCTTTTGTGGGGTACATGGCATAAGGGTAGGATACTGAGGCCCTGAAGGGCCAGAAAAGCAGTAGTTCATTTGATACGGATGCCTGGGCTGTCTCACAAAGGAACTCTGCTTAAATTGGGACGTGGACGAAAGTGAGACTCCTAGGGACTTCGTTGTCTACCTTTTCTTTATTGGGGAAAGCATTTTATCCATCTTGGAAGAGAAGTGTTTGTGTGTGTGTGTGTGTGTACCTGCCCTATACTCTGAATCTCCTTTTACCTTCCCCCCCACCCACAACAGATACCCTGTGAGGTAGGTGGGGCTGAGAGAGCTCTTACAGCAGCTGCCCTTTCAAGAGCAATTCCTACGAGAGCTATGGCTGACCCAAGGCCATTCCAGCAGCTGCAAGTGGAGGAGTGAGGAATCAAATCCAGTTTTTCCAGATAAGAGTCCGCACACTAAACCACTACACCAAACTGGATCTGGTTCCAAGAACAGAAGAATCTTCTCCCATAAGAGGAGCTAATAACCAGCCAGATCACGAGGAAGCATACACATGGAAACTTTATCCACATATAAATGCAGTGCTCACAAGCCAATAATTGCATGGGGGGGTAGGTCAGCACCCCCATGCCACTTATGTAGAGAGGTACACAGGGCTTTTTTGTAGGAAAAAACCAGCAGGAACTCATTTGCATATTAGGCCACACACCCTGACACCAAGCCAGCTGAAACTGCATTCCTGCTCAAAGAAAGCCCTGCTGGTACAGAAACCTAGGCTGCATTAAGATGTTAAAGAAACCATACTTTCTTTGTGTTCTGAACAAGTCTGTCATCTTTATCATTATGCCAATAACAATGATTTAAGATGTCTTCAATCCAGTTCATTGTGATGTCCACCTCTAGATGCCAAACTAGATTGTATTTCTTTCTCAGTACTCAGGATTAAACTGGGTTTTAAAATCCTAGTTACTGAGAAGTAAACAGACTCAGGAAGATGTCCTAATTAACTCTGGAACCAGGAAGTCTTCACTTCTTCAGCTGTTTGGAAGAGGAAATAAGCATGCAAGTGATGACTTCTTAGCTCATTCTCACCATGATCAAGGTGTATGCGTGTTTATTTTTATGGTCTGAATACTGTTTGTAAATGTTAAACTTCCTGTCTTTTCTATAGTTCAAATCATGCTCATTTCCAGTGATGCCTGAAAGCAATGTTCTTTGTTTTCTTCTCTATAGGAACTGTTCTACCAGGACAGTTGAACTAATATAGGGCCATCAAAACAACTTAAAAAAAAACAGCTTGGTTGCTCATTTGTTGATAATCTGTGGCCTAAAATTAAAAATGAGCCCAGTTTCAAAAAGTTTCCAATTATTAATTGCCACAGATGACCTGCTTAGTACAGATCTATGCTCTAGTTAAAAAAAAAGAATGGAGATTGGTCTGGCATGGACACTTTTTTAAAAAAGGAGAATATGATAGCATGTATCATAAAACTGATTCATTTGGGAAATGGATGTAATTCAACCTTTCTAAAGACACCAGTATTGAATTTTATTAACATAACCAAGGGTTTATTCCACAATATAAACTGCAACATTTGATACAAGCTACCAAAAAAGAAGGAAAAGCCAAAATACAGCTGTGGCCATTACTTTACAGAGCTTTTTTGTCTCCTACATCACTAGTCCATCAGTGACACTAGAACCTAAACATTTGCTTCCTGTACATCAACCAATGCTAAGAGCACCAACACGCTGTTCAGAATTATAATTCCAGTCACTGAAATCAGACACAGAAGTTATTGCTCAGATAAATAAATCTAATCTACAAAATCAAAGTGAGGGAAAAATCTAAAGTTTTCAAAAATGTCAATAGGGATTTCTTCAAAAGAGGACTTATGGGAATTCATAGTGCAATATTTTGCACCTAAACAAAGTTGATTAAGTGTGCTGGTAAATTCCAAAGAGGTAATTTAATGCTGTACACGAAAAGGTGCGTGTTGTGTGATGCTTCCAAATTGGCGAAACCTCTGGCTAAACAGTCAGCATTTCAAACCTCAATAATCACAAACAGCTTTAAAGTTAAAAATACAAAAGTGTCAAACTGTTTTAAGTTCTGAAAAATGATCCCGTGAGGATAGAAGTAGCACCATTGCAACTTGGCTCTAAAACCAGCCCTGTGGCTTGATGGAGAAAAATCTCTGTCTTCTCTTGCAGAGTTCTGAATGCTCAGTAGGCATTTCACTTTTGATATGGAGAGACCTTTCCAGTACAGCTCACACAAATGTAGTCTTCTTTTTCTGCCATCTCTGGAGAAACACCCACACACACCTGATGAAACCACTGGTTGCAACAGCCATCACATTGGACCCAATCCACCTAGATACAAAAAGCACACAAGTCTTCATATGAGGGCAGCAAATATGGCACATCACTTCTATGTCTAGTCACTTTTAAGTCTGTGTTGCTACAAAGGCTAGCAGTCACAAACTTCATATAATTCCATTTCTACACCATCTGCACTACATACTTTCCTCTCAACTTACCTCATCGCCTTCAGGCTGCAGGCAATTGACAGCTGGACAAATGGCATCCTCATCTTCAGACTCTTCCTGTTCAGAGAAGGACATATCCGAGAGAAGCAACTGGCTTTCACTGGAGTGCTGAATGTCAAACAGCCTCTCTCGTTCCAGTTTGCCAGTGCTTAGCTCCCTCAAATGGGTAAATTTCAGTTTTTTCTTGTTGGGAGTTATTTTTCTGACTCTTGTTCTCATCTCACTGCAGAAATCCCCTCTCTCAAAGCGCCTCTTTAGTTTTCTTTCCATAGAGCAACTTATATCTCTCTTTCCTCGGCAACACTCATTCTATGAGACATAATTAAAATAAGAATGTAAAGCATGGTGTAGCTAGTTCTTTCACTCCAGTAAACTGATTATTCTTTCTGCACCCTGCAGGCCAAACTTCAGGTTATACAGGAGATTCAGAGACCTCTTCCACACACTGGAAGTTATTCCTGATTTTCTTGGGAGTCAGTCCACAAGCACTGGAACCAGTTTGAGAAGGGTTCTTCTGCATGTCTGCTTTCCTGTGCATTTTTATAGTTGTGGAATCAATTTCTTTTCTTCTACAAATGGCTTAAACAATGCAATTTTCAGCGGAGGGTGCTGTCATCAGTGTTATCAGTGGGGTCACAGCACCACCTCTTATGTTTTTAATGGCCCTAATATATCAGTATAACAGCGTAGGTTGTAATGCTAATTTAGGCATGCTGTCTGAATTCCCAACTTTCATCTTTTAAAAAAGTATTTAGCAGAAATACAAAGAAAGAGGCATATCTCTGAGGGAAGGACATAGAGACTTTTTAAAAAATGAAAGCTGGAAAACTGGGACACTTCCATCTTAGACCCATTTCAGTCTGGCTTCCGGCCAGGCCATGGGACGGAGATAGTACTGGTCGCCCTCATGGATGATCTCTTGAGACATCTGGATCGGGGCGGCTTGGAAGTGCTGTTGTTGTTAGATCTGTTTGACACAGTCGACCACCAGCTTCTGTCCCACTGCCTCACCAACATGGGGATTCAGGGGTCTGCCCTTCAATGGCTTACCTCCTTTCTCCAAGGCCAGGGACAAAGGGTGGCTATAGGGGAGCAGTTGCCCCAGAGGCATCCTCTTATATGTGGGGTCCCTCAGGGTGCAGTCTTCTCCCCAATGTTGTTTAACATCTACGTGCGCCCGCTTGCCCAGATTGTCTGGAGATACGGGCTGGGTTGTCACTAGTATGCGGATGACACCCAGCTCTATCTATTGTTAGGTGTCCAGTCCAGCTGTGCTCTGGAAGATCTGGACCTGACATTGCAAGCCGTAGTGAAATGGCTCAGGCAGAGTCGACTGAAATTGAACCCAGCAAAGACAGAGGTCCTGTGCCTGAGTTGCAGTGGTCTGGGTAGGGAAATCTCCTTGCCGGCCTTTGATAGGACGCTATTAGCACCAGCATCAAAGGTCAAGAGCCTGGGGGTGCTCCTGGAGCCTTCGCTGACAATGGAGGCCCAGGTAGCAGCCACTGCCAAATCCGTATTCTACCATCTTAGGCGGATAAGGCAGTTGGTTCCATACCTGGAGCACAACGACTTGGCAATGGTGATCCATGCAACGGTCACCTCGAGAATAGACTACTGTAACACCCTCTACATGGGGCTGCCCTTGACTCAACTTCGGAGGCTGCAACTGGTGCAAAATGCAGCAGCCAGGTTGTTAATTGAGCTACCTGTATGGAAGCACATTTAACCTGTGCTGAAAGTGATACATTGGCTGCCTGTGGCGTTCCGGATTCACTTCAAGGTGCTGGTTATAACCTTTAAAGCCCTATATGGCATGGGACCTGTCTACTTTCGGGACCGCCTTTCCACATATGTACCCCCAGAGAGCACTATATTCAGGGTCTCAAAATCTCCTCAAGATCCCTGGACCGAAAGAAGCTCGACTGACTAGTACTAGAGCCAGAGCATTCTCAGTAACAGCTCCCACTTTGTGGAATGCCCTCCCCGAAAACATCAGGGCCCTGCAGGACCTGCCACAGGGCCTGTAAGACTAAACTTTTCAAACTTGCCTTTAATGGTTAGAGAGAGGTGGCTATTACCTTCAGCATCGACAATCTCACTGAATTAATATAATAGGAAACAGAAGCTTGCCATCTCGGATTTTTAATATATATGGAAATGTTTTTATAGATCTGATTTCAATATGTTTGTAAACTGCTAATGTTTTTAAACTGTTGTTAGCCGCCCTGAGCCTGTCGGGGGAGGGTGGGATATAAATCTGATAGATAAATAAATAAATAAATAAATAAATAAAAACTAAAAGAAGGGGGTTAAACTAGCATTTCAACACTACAGTGTTATATCAATATCTCAGGCCCTTTAAAAAATTGAAATCACTTTCAGGAGGGAGTATGGGGTCAGAACAGATGGGGAAAAAACATACGTGGAAAAGCCCAACAACTGACATTCTGATTTTTAATTTAAAGCAACTGTAGTCACCATCTGATTTTATGGTTTTAAACTATTATATTTATATTGTATTAATTTTATGTTGTACACTGCCCTGAGCCCTGCTTGGTGGGGATGTTCTAAAAACTGAATGAATTAATGAATGGATGAGGTGCTCCTAATTTGATCAGAGACTGATGTAGGAGGAAGGAATATTTACATCACCATACTATTTTCTTGTCTTACGTTGGCTTACTGGGCTAACAGGAACTTGAAATGGAGTAGATTTACAATAAGAAAATAGGGCAAAGAGTTACCCCATTCCCCATCACTGCCTAAGTCAAGTTGATTTCCAAGGCTGCTTTAAATTCAAAACAAAAATATCAAGAGAGCCCAGTCACAGCTCTCCTGCACATCTTCAATTAGAAAGGCATGAGATCTTCAATTAGAAAGGCATGCCCAGTGTGTGCTATTTATCCGCTGGGCAACTTTAATTTTAAAAAGTTTTATTAGTTTCAGAAAAAATAGAGGTAGCAAATAGAGGGACTAGAGAGCAA
The DNA here is from genome assembly GCF_032191835.1 of Heteronotia binoei. Taxonomy (NCBI): domain Eukaryota; kingdom Metazoa; phylum Chordata; class Lepidosauria; order Squamata; family Gekkonidae; genus Heteronotia; species Heteronotia binoei. Next base: position 57,925,433 of record NC_083224.1, read on the forward strand.
AATACATATTAACCTTATTCTGCATAAAGATACTTTCAAAGAGTACAAGCCTACATCTGCAATACTTTCTTTACATAAATTGTCCCATATTATTATCTCTAAGCTAAACATCATCAACATTTTAATATTTTATATTATAAATCTTTGGTTAAGATATCTATTTGGTTTTGACAATTCCAGTAAAGGCAATTTTGTAAAATACAGGGAAAAAGGAGAAATAAGTTCACACCAGAGAATCTTAAGAGACTTTTGTGTCTAACCAGGCATAGAATTTCATCCAGTATTTTCTTGCTTCTTCCTTAGATCCCCCAGCCAACAGCTGGGATAGAAACTCCAGCTCTGCTGTTTCCAGAATTTTCCCCACCAAGTCCATTTTCGTGGGAATTTCCTGAGATTTCCATCTCTGCACCAACAGAAACCTGGCTGCTATGTTGAAATGCGCCAAAAAAGTCTCATTTCTTTGGAATAGTCCTCAGGAAATATATTCAATAAAAATAGTTCTGGTTTGAATTGAATCTGTGTCTTCATAATCTTCTATAGTGTTTCATGAACCATTTTCCAATAGCCCTTCACCATCTCACATGTCCACCACATATGATAAAAAGAACCAACCTGTTTAGTACATTTCCAACATTTGTTAGACATATTAGTATAGATCTTACACAATTTCTGTGGAGTCAAGCACCATCTATAAAACATCTTATACAAATTCTCTTTAAAAGTTACTGACCTAGTTAATTTAACATTGAACTTCCATAGTCTCTCCCATTTTTCTAATGTGATATTGTGACCAAAATTTCTCGCCCATTGAACCATACAATCTTTTACAACTTCGTCTTGTGTCTTCATCTGAAGTAGATATGCATATAATTTGGAGATTAGCTTTTCCTGTGGACCTAAAAGTATTTTATCAAATGGGTATTGTTCTGTATTGAAACCTGTCGTCTTGTCTTTGGCATACCTAGATTCAGCTTGCATTCTCAACCACCAATTCATTTTGATGTCCATATTTTCAACTCTTCTCTGGTTTTCAACTGATTATCTTTTCCCAACCACTCATTATATCTATAATTCTGATTTGGTTTTAAAAGATTTGGATGAGTAAATGCTTCTACTGGAGAGACCCATCTTGGAATTTTTTGATAAGTTCTGATTTTTAACCATGACCACGTGTGATACAAGGATTTTCAAAACCAATGGTTCTTAAAATAGGAATGCCCTTCAAGTCTTTGATACCATAGATACGCATGCCACCCCATAGTGAGATCATGTCCCTCTAACAACAATTGTCTCTTATCATTCAATAGTATCCAGTCTCTTACCCACAAAAGCACAGAAGCTTTGTAATACAATTGCCAGTCTGGAAGGCCCATACCTGCTCTTAATTTGAAATCTTGCAATGTCTTTAGTTTGATTCTAGGTTTTTTGCCTTGCCAAACATATTTGGAGACCATCTTGTTCAATTCTTGAAAAAATCCACTATTTAAAAACACTGAAACAGTTGGAAACAAAAATAATAGCCTTGGATTTATTCATCTTTATTAGGGCTATTCTTCCCCATTAAGGATAGGTTTAAGTCATGCCATTTTTCGAAGTCTTTTTTAATTTCTTTAAGTAGTTTATTATAATTGTCTGTTTTTAAATTGTTACACTTATTTGAAATAAAGCACCTAGATATTTGATTCTTTTCTCATACAAAACCCCTGATTTTTGCTGAAGAGATTGAATTTGTTCCATCATCATATTCTTTGTCAAAAATTTTGTTTTGTGGTAATTGATCTTCAATCCTGCCCAGTAGCTGAATCTATTGGTTGCTCTAGTATAAAAACTAGGTCATCTGCAAAGGCTCTCAGTTTATATTGTTCATCTTTTATCACTGCTTCCTTGATACTTGTATCTTCCCTTATTTGGTTATTCAGTACCTCTAGAGATAAATAAAAAGTAAAGGTGACAATGGACAGCCTTGTCTTGTACCTTTTTGAATATTAATTGCATCTGTTAGTTCACCGTTCACTGTCACCCTTGCACTTTGAGAAGAATATATTGCTTCTACTGCTCTCAAAAAGTTTTCACCACATTCCATACCTTTCAATTGCTGTAGCATAAATTGCCAACGAACATTATCTAACGCCTTCTCAGCATCGAAGCAAATTAGAGCCAATTGTTTCTCTGGATGAGTTTCATAATATTCCAAGATATTACAAACTGTTCTGACATTATCTTTCAGGTATCTTCTAGGAAGGAACCCTGCTTGGTCATAATGTATTATAGACTGTAAAACTTTCTTCAAACGTTGTGCCAATATTGCGGCAAAAATTTTATAATCCACATTTAAAAGGGAGATTGGATAGTTTTTAATATCTTTCAGATCAGTATCTTTTTTTGGAATCAAAGATATTGTAGCTTCTTGCCATGAAACTGGTATTTGGCCTTCCTCTTGAATCTTTTCAATAAGATGCTTAAATGGTAACAATACAGACTCCTCATAGGCTTTACAGAATTCCGCAGGCAATCCATCAGCACCCAGGGTTTTGCCATACTTTTGGGATGCCACTGCGTCTCCAAGTTCCCTTACTGTTATTGGTTCATTTAAATTTTTTGGTTGTTGTTCTGTAAATTTATTGAGATTATTTTGGTGAATATATTCTTCTAGATCTATTTTATGAGCTTGCTTATCTTCATATAATTTTTTATAGAACTGTTCCACGATTTGACATCTCTTGCTTTTGAGTTCTCTCTTTATTATTCTCCTCTTTCAGGGTCGTAATTATTCCTTTGGCCTTTTCTTTTCTCATCCTATAACCAACCATCTTCCAGGCATGTTAGCATGTTCAAAAAAGTTTTGTCTAGCATACCTCAATTTTAACTCCGTCTCTTCCATAAGTGACATTCAATTGGTGTTGTATTTCTTTCACCTTTTTTTGAAATTCATGTTTAGTTGGTTGTTTTTTGCAATTTTTTTCAGCTTCTTCAGTTTGTGACATTAGATTTTGAAAATTTTCAGTTCTTTGTTTTTCTTAATACTATATCTAATTCCAAGGCCCCTGAAATAAACTTTAGCAGTGTCCCAAACTACTTGCATCTTTACATCTTGTGTTATGTTCTGTTTAAAAAAAGATTCCATTTCCACCTTTGAGATATTTAGCCTCCATGATCTTCTCATTCGTGTATACCTTTGAGCTTTATCATTACAGGACTATGGTTTGAAATAACTCTTGTTTGAATTTCTGTCTCAGCTAGATCCTTGATCATACTTGCAGAAAGCCAACACATATCGATTCTTGACCAAGTTTGATAGCTAGAAGAATAGTAGGTGAAATCTTTAGAGATTGGATATCTTGTTCTCCATACATCAACCAAATCCAGTTCTGCTAATTTCCAAAAACTTATTGGTAATTGGAGACTTTTGCTTTTAGTGTGTGCATTTTTTTTGTTCAGTTGTCTGTCAGAGACTGCATTAAAATCTCCTATTAGACAATATTCTACATATTCCAGATTTGATAATTTAAGACGCAAGTCTTGAAAGAATTTCTCTTGTTGGTCATTTGGGGCATAGATATTTGCCAGTAATTTTTTTTTATTATCTGCTGTAATTTCCACTAATAGAATTCTTCCATCTTCAGAGGCATACTACAATTGTGGGTTAAATTTGTCCTTAATATATATTGCCACTCCCCTTTTCTTCTTGTTCATGTCTGTTGCTGTAAATAAATTACCAAGATTTTTTATTTTTCAAAATATGTTGGTCTTTAGTTAAAATATGAGTTTCTTGCAAACAAATTATGTCCATTTCTATTTTTATCAAATTTAGATATTCTTCCTCCTTTTGACAGGAGAGTTAGGTCCATTCACATTAATTGAAACTATTGAGGCCATTATGGGTTTTGCTTATCACTATCTTTCTCATCTTTTTTGGTCTGCTGTCTTGTCAGGTATCTCCGTGGTTCATTTGGATTCTCTTCACCAGAACTTTCTTCCTCCTTATCATCATCCTCCTTTTCCTTGCCTTCTTTTTCCTTCACTTTATCCAAAAAATCCTGAGCTTTGAAGATGGAATTTATCCTGTATCTGTTCTCCTGGTAAGTAAAAAGAAGGCCTTCTGGCATTAACCACATATAGGGCATTTCTCTACCTCTCAAAAAATCTGTTAACGCTTGGTATTCTCTCCTCTTTTGTCTCACTGGCCAAGGTACCTCTCTTAGAATTTTCACCATATTTCCAGCTATCATCATAGGTCTGTCTCTTGCTTGTTTCAAAATGTCATCTGTAGTCCTCTTTCTTGTGAGCTTCAAATGAACTTCACTAGGTAATTTATTTTGTCAGTCCAAAAAAAAAAAAGAAAACCGAGAAGGAAAGCCACCAATTTCTTCACCTAGTGCTCTATCTGGGCCAGGGAAATTTACAACCATGCAGGGAGATATGAAAGAAATGCAAAGCACCTTTATGACTGCTATAGCACAGCTGACTAGTAAAGTAGACAATATTGGTGACAGATGGCAGAGATTAAACAAGAGATTTTAGAAAACAGCAGACAGACAGCTGAGACTAACAAAGCCTTAAAAGTATTAGATGGCCAGGTGACAGAGAATATCCAAAAGGTAGAACATCTGGAAAAAGAATAGAATATACATGTGCTTTTGCAGTTGGAAGTAGACAGAGCTGCCTTTATGTTGAGGTTTCAGAATACACCAGAAGAGAAAATGTTAAGTGAAGCCTTGGCTGAAATTTTACAGGTGACTCTTCAAAGGATGGAAGAAGAGTTTGATCAAGTTAGACGGGTGCCATCAAGTTATACAACACTGGGCAACTTTAAAAGCAACATGTACATTCTGTTTTATGTAATTTTAGAATTATATATAGAAATGGAAGATGTCTTTCTTTATTACAAAGTGCTCAACTATAAATGAGTTTTGGTGCGAACAATATATGCCAATTTCAAAACTTGTAATTAAGTGAGGGGGGGAATGGAGCTCATGTGATGTCACTGAAGTATGGAGATAGTAACAGCTGCAGCTATTGTTTCATTACTTATTAAAATGATTCTGCATTAACTACACAAGAAATACAGGAACAGAAGAGGCAGCATGCACTTCATGTCAGGGGATGTAAAATGCAGAGGACTGTATTTCTGATGTGTCTCTCAGGCCATTTGCATCACTTGCTGGTGTGACTAGCAACGTTATGGGGAAATAACTTATTCTTTGGAGAGGCACTCTGTGACTCCATGGGTCCTGTTGATGAGAAGCTGCATTTGGGGAGGGTGGGGGTTAAAATAAACCTTTTCACAAAATTTCACTTAATAGCTAAGCAACTGCTGTCTTTCTCAGTGGAATTTTGGTCCAAAAATACCTGCCTTTTCACTTGTTGGTCCTACTGATGACTTCTGTTCAGTCTTTGCAACAGGGTTCTGTTTTGTGAATAAGATCTCGTAGAGCTCTTGTATTTCAGGTAGTGAAACCTGTAGCAATTGGGCTTCCATCATCAATTCATTCAGCTCTGCACTAATAGCTATAATGACAACACAAAAAATTGTATGATTCCAATAGTGACATTCATATATTTTAAATCTCTTTCTAAAGAAAAGTTTGTTCACAAGATCTACCCCCTTCCATATGAATGTACAGTCCAGAGCTGCAACACAAAGATCTTGTCACTTTATGTTTAGAATCTCACTTTTGATAATAAGTAAAGCACATGAGGACCCACAGCAATGTTGCACAATGTTTCCAACAGGCTCTTAATCTCCCCTCCAGACTTAGCCCTCCATGACATCTTCCCTGTAAGGTTACATTTTTGGGAAAAACAGGTTACTCACCTGTAATTGATGATCTTCGAGTGGTCATCTGTGCAGTCACACACATGGGTTTTCCTATCAGGACGAACCCTACCTCGGAGATTTTAAATAGCTAGCCTAGGCGTTATTTTTGGCGCGCACTCCCTCCCGCTCTGGGGAGCAGGCATCCACTGCGCATGCCTGTAGCGCGAGGGAGGCGCCCAACCCACTCAGTTTCTTTCCCCGCCGCTGACATAATAGGAGCGCGGATATATAAGACAAGTAGCCAGCAGCGGGGACGGCTGGGCGGGCGTGTGTGACTGCACAGATGACCACTCGAAGATCATCAATTACAGGTGAGTAACCTGTTTATCTTCTTCGTGGTCTCTGTGCAGTCCCACACATGGGTGACTGATAAGCTGATCTGCAAGGCGGTGGGTGCTGGCACTAGAGTTGGAGGAAAAAATAGTGCAAAGGTTAGTGCAACATAGGCAGCACATTATAGGCTATAAGGTAAGTAACTACTCACCAAGCCCGGACCAGCTTCTTAGTCAAAGATGGAGCGAAGAACTGCCTGTCCAAAGGATGCATCCCACCTAGCACGAACGTCCAAAGCGTAGTGCGTGGCGAAGGTCGAGGAGGAAGACCAAGCGGCAGCAGCGCAAATGTCCTCCATGGATACACCCCTGGCAAGGGCAGATGACGTTGACAAAGCTCTTGTAGAATGAGCTCTTATGGCAGATGGAACTGGTTGCTTCGCGAGCTTGTAGCACAGCTCTATAGCAGCAACCAACCACTTTGATAGTCTCTGCGTAGATATCTTTTTTCCCTTATGACGGCGGCCGTAGGCCACGAAAAGTCTGGAGTCTGTGCGGAACGATGCAGTTCGATCTATATAGTAGGCGAGTGCTCTTCTCACGTCTAGACAGTGTAGAGCTTCTTGGCCCTTATCCGTAGGCCGTTGGAAAAAGGCAGGTAAGGTAGTGGTTCTATGCAGATGGAATGCGGAGACCACCTTCGGTAAGAAAGCGGGATCTGGCCGTAACACCACCTTATCATGGTGAAACATGGTGTAAGGCGAGTCCGCTCTGAACGCGCAGAGATCACTTGCTCTTTTAGCAGAGGTGAGTGCAACTAAAAGAGCCGTTTTCCATGAGAGGAGGTGAAGTGGTATCGTAGCCATAGGTTCAAAAGGTGGTTTTACTAGTTGGCTAAGCACTAGTGACAAACTCCAGCTAGGATACATTTGCCGTAGTGGTGGGTGCAAATGTAAGATTCCCTTTAAGAAGGATTTCGCAGCAGGGTGTGAGAAGACAGTTCGACCCTGTACATGCGGGTGAAAAGCTGAGATTGCTGCCAGGTGCACCTTCAGAGAGGAGTACGTAAGGCCCTTTTCTGACAAATGCAGTGTATATGCTAAGATTTGAGGCATGGAAGCCGAGGAGGGTCTGAAATTATGCTTGGTAGCGTAGATGGAAAACCTTTTCCATTTCATGGAATATGACTTCCTTGTTGACGGTTTCCTTGCATTAAGGAGAACGTGTCTTACTCCTTCAGGAAAGTCTGAGAACATATCCTCCAGGCCGTCAGGCGAAGTCTGTTCGGGTCGTGGTGCAGAACCCTGCCGTTCTGTTGGGACAGGAGGTTGTGTGCCAGAGGGAAGTGATGGTAAGTGCTTTCTGACAGGAGGAGAAGGGTTGTGAACCATGGCTGACGTGGCCACCATGGCGTCACGAGAATGCAATCTGTGTTGTCCAGTTGAATTTTCTGTATGCACCGTGTTATTAACGGAAAGGGAGGGAAGAGGAAGTGTAGTGGACCGGTCCACGTCTGTATGAAGGCATCCCCTGCAGACTGTTGTGAGGGCGGACCTCTCATAAAAAAGATCGCACACTGTGCATTGTCTGGTGCAGCAAACGCATCTATTGACGGAGTTCCGAATTTCCGGAATACTGGCAGAAGGTATGACCGGTGGAGTGACCACTCGTGGTCGTTGATGGAATATCTGCTCAGTCTGTCCGCTTGAACATTCTGTATGCCAGGAAGATGTACCGCAGTGAGGTGAATCTGATGGGCAATACTCCAATGCCACAGGTGCATTGCTCTTTTGCAAAGGCGGGTGGATGCTGTCCCTCCTTGCCTGTTTATATAAAAAACCGTCGCCACATTGTCTGAGGCGATCTGTACGTGTAGGCCTTGAAGAGATGGAAGGAACGATTTTAACGCTCTGTGAACAGCTAGAAGCTCTAAGCAATTGATGTGGAGCGACTGTTCGTACGGTGTCCATTGCCCCTGGACCGTGAGTACGTCGAGATGAGCTCCCCAGCCCCATCTCGAGGCGTCTGTTGTAACCACTGCTGATGGACTTGGCCGTAAAAAGGGCATTCCCGCAAGCAGGTGAGCTCGAACTGTCCACCATTCGAGCGAAGGGAGGATGTGGCTCGGAACAGTGAGGACCGTTCCTTGAGATTGGTGTTGGGGTCGAAACGCGCGGACGAACCAGATTTGTAGGGTTCGCATGCGTAGTCTTGCGTGTGTCAGAACTGCCGTTGTGGCTGCCATAAGTCCTAACATGCGCTGAATGTTGAAGGCCGCTTGTTTGGGTTGTTGCATTATTTGTGTGGCCAGCGTCTGAATGGAGGATATCCTGTCCACAGGAAGATACGCCTTGTGGTCCGTGGTGCACAAACGAGCCCCAATAAACTGAATGTCTTGAGTTGGGGTAAGGTGTGACTTTTGATGATTGACCTGGAGGCCCAGGTTTGCTAGGAGCGCAAGTGTGATGGAAATGTCCTTCATCAACTGTGTCCTTGAAGCTCCCACAAGGAGCCAATCGTCTATGTATGGGTAGGTTGCAACGCCGCGTTGCCTGAGGTACGCTGCAATAACCGCCATACATTTTGTGAATGTCCGTGGTGCCGTGGAAAGTCCGAAGGGCAGAGCTCGGAACTGGTAGTGGTTGTTGCCAACGGCGAAACGCAGAAACTTCCTGTGGCATTGGTGTATTGTCAGGTGGAAGTATGCGTCCTGTAAATCTACCAGTGCCATCCAGGAGTTTCTGGGGATTAATGGCAGAATCGATTGTAAGGTGATCATTCTGAATTTTCTGTGGCGGATGAATTTGTTTAGGGCTCTTAGATCCAGAATCGGGCGCTGTCCCCCATCCCTTTTCGGGACTAGAAAGTACCTGGAATAAAAACCTGTCCGATGATACTGGACTGGGACAGGCTCTATAGCCGCTTTGGCTGTTAAGGTGTCTATTTCTTCCTGAAGGGAAGGTGATGGGGGAGTGGAAACAAAATGATGTCTTTTTGGTGGTGCTTGGAACTCTATGGAGTAGCCCCTCAAAATAATGTTCAGAACCCATTTGTCTGTGGTTATTTGTTGCCAATTGTCGAGAAATGGAAGAAGCCTGGAGACGTGCTGAAGTGGTAGAGGTAGAAAGTCAAAGAGACTGCTTCGATGAAGATGCAGCCTTTTTAGGTGGTTGTGGTCTCTGCTGTCTCTGGTTAAAGGATTGCTTTGGAGGAGGAGCTTTACGTTTCCAGTATTCAGATTGTCGAGGGGATCTGGAACGTTTGAAGGGGGTTGGTTTCCATGATCTGGGCTTATAGCTCTGTTGTTGTTGTTGCTGTTGGGCTACCCCCAATCTTTTCGCTCGTTTGCGGCTGTCATCCACGGTGGACAGTATATCGTCCGTTGTGGCATTAAAGAGACCTTGGCCATCGAAGGGAAGGTCTTCTATCTTGAATTTTAGATCAGGCTGCAACGAAGAGGATCGAAGCCAAGCATGTCGCCTTAGGGCAATGGAGGCGGCCATCGCCTTGGAAGTGCACCCCACAGAGTGACGGATGGTGTTTATCTGTTGCTTTGAAATCCTGTTGAGCTCCTGAAGTAGCTTGCAGGCTTGTTTCTGGGAGGGCTCAGGCAGGGCAGAGACTAGCGTATTCAGTTGGGAGGAGATATTGTGGGAATACGCGGCGAAGTATGCTAGGTAATTGTTGATCTTGGCAGTTGCCGTCGAGATTGAATACATTTTCCTTCCAAGAGTATCTAACTTCCTGCCTTCCTTCTCAGGGGGTACCGGGTGGCGGGTCTGTTTGGTTTTAGAAGATGAATGCACTATCAGAGAATTCGGTGCTGGATGGCTAAATAAAAATTTCGAATCCGGTGCTTGGATCCTATAAAGGGATTCGATTCGTTTTGAAGTCGGGGGAATGGAGGCTGGGTTGTCCCAAGCTTCTTTGATGGCTTCTAGGTGTACCGGCAGCATCGGCAGAAAGGAACCAGCAGGTAAATCTGAGTGCACCAGGTCGTGTACCACGTCTGTCACCTTGGGTGCATCCGAAGTCAGAGTTACGTTAAGTGCAGAGGCCATATTGGCAATCAAGTCCAGGTATGTCTTTGCCCCTTCGGAAGGTGACAAATCCGCGGGCTTGGCGATATCTGAAGCAGGGGACCCAGGGGACATGGACTGTATCGAATCCGATGATTGAGCTTCGGATTCAGCATCAGAGTCAGGTTCGGGTTCAGGTAGGTCCGGTCTGGTTGGAGTCGTGCTTTTGGGTTCCACTGGAATCGCACCCCTAGGTTTAGAAGTCGAAGTGGAAGGAGTCGGAGACGGCTGTCTCGGTGGTTGCTTGCTCCGTTGGACAGGAGTCGCTTCCTTGGATGGGTTCATGTGATAATCGGTTCGGTACCGAGAATGATGGTATCCGCAGCATGCATGGGATTCGATGGAAGGAGACCTTGAAGCATAATGGCGTCGCCTCGGGGACATGGATGGGGACCGAGATCTCGGGTTGTAGCGATGGCGGTCCCTCCCTCTACTAGGGGATCTCTCCGGGAAACGCGCATGATGGTACCTATATCTCTCCATGCTGGGAGACCTGGCTGGGAACCGATGCGCATCGAAGTACCTGTAAGCATCATGTTTGTGCTGGATGGGATTCGACATATCGCGGAACGATCTAGGATTGATGTGGTGTCGAGTCCACTGTTGCGGGTCTCGAATCGGCTCCAGCGCAGGGTCTAGCATGGATCCATGCGGGGAAGGGGATCGGGACGGAATGGGAATAACTTCTTCCGTCTGCTGGTGCGGCGACTCCGTAGCCGGGGTGGTCACTTCCTGGGTGTCGGATCCGGGAGTGGAAGGCTCGCATTGCGTCTCAGGCTCATTCTGTTGTTCGGAGGATTTTCTCGAGTCCTTCGGAATCTTCGGGTCCTTCGGGTCTGTCGGTTTCCGCGGAGCCTTCGGATCGGACGGTTTTCTCGAATCCTTCTGGCCCTTCGGGTCGGAATGCTTATGTTTCTTAGTGTGCTTCCCGCCCTTTGGTTTAGTCGCCGCGGCCGTTTGTTCTGACGTTCTCGCGCCGTCGCCGGCTTTCGCGGCATCGCCGGACTTATGCTTGCTGGGAGCAATGGCCACTGAAGCTGCCGACCTTGCGCCGTCCCCTTGGGGAGTCAGTAGGGGAGGCGACTTACTTGCTGACGAAGATTGCGACATATCAGGCTGGAGCACAGACTCCATTAAGTGGCTTCTGAGTCTAGCGGCTCTGTTTTTTCGCGCCTGTTTGCAAAATTGAAGGCAGTGCGCACAGGCGTCCACTTTATGGGATTCTCCCAAACAGAACAAGCAAAGCGAATGCCCGTCCGATGTAGGGATTTTCGCCCTACAGCGCGAGCACCTTTTGAAAGTTATTTTACTGTCCCTTCCTTCCATACGCCCGGGGGGGGGGGGTGGGGGTGGGGGAAGGGAGGTCTGAGGAAAAAGCGGGGAAGATATTTATCTAAATCTTTTTTTTTTTTTTTTTTTTTTTGAAGATAAGAATATGAAGAAATAGCGAAGGATGAAAGAAGAGGAAACTTGAGGAAAACGAAGGCTAGATATCTGAGGTAAGTGAGGAGCGCAACGAGGTAGGACTATCCCGGGCGGCGGTTGGAAAGAAACTGAGTGGGTTGGGCGCCTCCCTCGCGCTACAGGCATGCGCAGTGGATGCCTGCTCCCCAGAGCGGGAGGGAGTGCGCGCCAAAAATAACGCCTAGGCTAGCTATTTAAAATCTCCGAGGTAGGGTTCGTCCTGATAGGAAAACCCATGTGTGGGACTGCACAGAGACCACGAAGAAGATCTTGTTCTTCCTCTCCCCTCTCACCATAGTCCTAAGGGCACATTCCCTATCGGGTATGTTTTCCAATAGTCTGGCAAAGCACAGGAGGGTGGCTTATAGGTTTGAAATCACTGGGGGTGGGGTTAGAAAGTTGCTCTTTGCCTTACCCTCCCTGCCACAGGAGCACTGAATCTCGCAAAAGCACTTTGGCAGGCAATTCAGAAATCTACTCCCAAAGCTCTTGGTGGAGGGTGCTGAGCAATGGACAAATATCTCTGTAGCCTTACCACCTACTATGAAAGCGCTGGGGCAAATATACTGATAGCATTTCCTGTCTTTTGAAGGCTATGAGAATATTAATACTTGGTGTGGGGATGAGGTAAAATCAAGCTGAACCCAATACCAACCAGATCAAGAGTGCTGGGACTGGCCACCCACAGAATGCAACATCTGAAGAATAGAAATTTGATGAGTCAAACCAACATTCAGAGAGCCTGTGTGGTACAGTGGTTAAGAATGTCAGACTAGGATCTGGAAGATCCAGGTATGAATGCCTGCTCATGTCAAGGAAGTTCACTGGGTGACCTTGTAGCAGTCGCATTGTCTCAGCCTAACGTACCTCCCAGGGATGTTGTGAGATAAAAGGGAGGAAAGGAGAAGGATGTAAGCTGCTTTGGGTCCCCACTGGAGAAAAGGGCAGAGTATAAATGAATTAAATAAATAAACTCTCCTCCCTGGCCTTCAGTCCCCTACAAGAAAAACAGGTTGCTTACCTGTAACTGATGATCTTCGAGTGGTCATCTGTGCAGTCACACACATGGGTTTTCCAGTTGGAACGAATCCAAGCTCGGAGAATTTAAAGCTAGCCTAGGCGTTTATTTTGGCACGCATTCCTTCCCACTCTGAGAAGCAGGCATCCACTGCGCATGCCTGGAGCGAGGGGAAGGTGCTCCACCCACCCAGTTTCTTCTAGCCGCTGTATAGAGGAATTTGAAAAGGTAAGCATAGCATAAACCAGCAGCGGGGAAGGCTGGGCAGGAGTGTGTGACTGCACAGATGACCACTCGAAGATCATCAGTTACAGGTAAGCAACCTGTTTATCTTCATTGTGGTCTCTGTGCAGTCCCACACATGGGTGACTGGTAAACTGAAGTGCACGGAGGCGGGTGCTGGTTCTGAAAAGGAATGGCATGGATTAAGTATGCATATAGACAACCAAAAATATTGTACTTACAGGAGAGGAGACTGCAGGCTTCAATCAAAGATAGAGTGAAGTACAGCTTGTCCAAAGGACACGTCTCGCCGTGCACGGACATCTAAGGCGTGGCGAATGTCGATGAAGAAGACCAGACTGCAGCGGCACAGATGTCTTCCATCGGTACGCCCTCGGAGAAAGCCGAGGATGTAGAAAGAGCTCTAGTGGAATGGGCTCGTAAATGTTCAGGTATAGGTTGTTTAGCTAGTTAGTAGCATAACGCAATAGCAGCCACAACCCACTTTGAGAGTCTCTGGGTAGAGATTCTTTGTCCTTGTTTATGAGTTCCGTACGCTACGAAAAGTCTCGAGTCCTTACGAAAAGGGCTTGTTCCATCAAGCAAGGGACCGACGTAGGTCAAGATTGTGTAAAGTTCGTTGGCCCGTGTCACTAGGATTCTGGAAGAAAGAAGATAAAGTGGTCGATTTTCCCAGATGGTAAGGTGAAATGACCTTTGGGAGAAAGGTTGAATCAGGATGTAGAACCACTCTGTCATGGTGGAAGACAGTGTAAGGTGGGTCTGTCCGGAAAGCACAAACATCGCTAGCTCTTTTGCCAGATGTAAGTGCCACCAATAGTGCTGTTTTCCATGATAAAAGATGCAGTGGGATAGATGCCATTGGTTCAAAGGGAGGTTTCATTAGTTGACTCAGAACAAGAGATAAACTCCATGTAGGTTGCAATTGACGAATTGGGGGTCGCAGGTGTAGAATGCCTCTGAGGAATGATTTTGCAGCAGGATGAGAAAACACCGTGCGTCCTTCGATATGTGGATAGAAGGCTGAAATAGCGGCCAAATAAACTTTCAAAGAGGAGTAAGCGAGGCCGGAGTTGGAAGAGATAAGGTGTATGACAGCATTTGAGCTATAAAGGATGATGTAGGTAAAATATTGTGATGGGCGGCATACTCAGCAAACCGCTTCCATTTTTGAGAATAAGACCTTCTGGTGGATGGTTTTCTGGCATTCAATAGAACATGTCGGACTTCCGCAGGAAATTCTAAAAACTGATTCTCCATGCAGTCAGTCGCAGGAGCCCTGGATCGTGATGTAGGACCCTTGCCATTTTGTTGCGAAAGGAGGCCCGAGTTTGAGGGAAGTAATGAAATACACTGTTGGAGAGAAGGAGAAGTGTGGTGAACCATGGTTGACAAGGCCACCAGTGTGTGATTAGTATGCAATCGGTCTGATCCGATTGGATCTTTTGAAGCGTTCTCGTTATTAGTGGAATGGGTGGAAAGAAGTAGTGAAACGGTCCTTTCCATTGGTGGAGAAAGGCATCTCCTGCAGACTGAGTTGATGGGGGACCTCGCATGTAGAAGCGTGTGCATTGGGTATTGTCCGGGGAAGCAAATACATCTATGACTGGAACTCCGAACATTTTGAAGACTGGTTGGAGATAGCATCGTTTGAGTGTCCATTCGTGATCGTTCATGAGTTGGCAACTTAGGGTATCCGCTTGGATATTTTTGGTCCCAGGTAGATGCACAGCTGTCAGATGTATGTTGTGAGCAATGCTCCAATGCCAGAGAGCTAGAGCTCTTTTGTACAGACGGGTAGATGCAGTACCTCCCTGCCAGTTGATATAGAACACGGTCGCAACATTGTCTGATGTGACCTGAATGTGCAGACCGTGAAGAGATGGCAGAAAACACTTGAGTGCTCTGTGGACCGCCAAGAACTCCAGACAGTTGATATGGAGGGATTTTTCGTAGGCTGCCCACTGTCCTTGCACCGTTAGTGTGTCGAAATGCGCTCCCCAACCCCATCTCGAAGCATCTGTCGTGACAATGGCTGATGGAGGTGATCTCAGGAATGGCATTCCTGCCAGAAGGTGATGTTCTGTTGTCCACCATTCCAGTGCTGGAAGAATGTGATGTGGGACTGTTAGTACAATTCGCTGGCATTGACTGTGTGGATGGAACGACCTTACGAACCACAATTGTAGGGGTCTCATGCCAAGCCTTGCATGACAGAGGACAGCAGTCATAGCCGCCATAAGGCCCAGCATGCGTTGAAAGATGAGAGCTGTCTGGGTGGGATGAGATATGATGGCATTGGCTAGGGTCTGAATGTTGTGAACTCTGTCTGCCGGCAGGTAGGCTTTGTGAGCTATTGTTGATAGAAGTGTGCCTATAAATTGGATGTCTTGTGTTGGGACAAGGTTGGATTTTTGGAGGTTAACTTGTAGGCTTAGTGAAGATAGAAGTGTTAGAGTAGTCGAAATGTTCTGTTGAAGTTGCTCTTGGGATTGAGCCACAATGAGCCAGTCGTCTACGTACGGATATATGGAAATTTTCCATTGACGGAGTGACGCCGCCACCACTGCCATGCACTTCGTGAAGACTCTTGGTGCTATCGATAGGCTGAAGGGAAGAGCACAGAACTGATAGTGGTCGTTCCCGACAGCGAACCTCAGGAATCTTCTGTGGCAATGGTCGATGGTAAGATGGAAATAGGCGTCTCGAAGGTCTATGAGTGCCATCCAAGCGTAGAGGAAGAATAGACTGCAGGGTGATCATGCAGAATTTTTTGTATCGGATATGACGGTTGAGTTCGCGGAGGTCCAGTATTGGACGTTGTCCTCCATCTTTCCTTGGGACCAGGAAGTATCGGGAATAGAACCTTGTGTGCTGGAATTGAAGTGGTACTGGTTCTATGGCTGCCTTGGTCAGCAAGGTAGTGATCTCTTCCTGGAGGGGTAGAGAAGGAGTAGGTATAAAGCGATGGTGCTTCGGGGGCAAAGCGAACCCTATGGTGTAACCTGTGTGGATGATCGCCAGGACTCATGAATCCGATGTTATGGATTCCCACGTGGGGTAAAAGGGAACCAGTCTTGTTGCACGGGGATGGAGATGATGTATCGGTGATGGTGGCATCAGCAAGTAAAAGAGACTCTGTTTCAGGGCCGTAGTCGCCTTCTTAGTCGATTGTGGTCGTGGTCACTGATGGAATGGTTGCTTGGCTGGTGGAGCTTTGCGTTTCCAATAATCAGCTTGCCTGGGTGAACGGGGGTGCTTGTAGAAGGACGGTTTCCATCCTCTTTGCCTGTTAGTTTGAGGTTGTTGCTGGCTAACCCCTAATCTCTTGGCTCTCTTTCTGCTGTCATCTACTGTGGTTAAGATGTCATCAGTGGTTGTGTTAAAAAGACCTTGGCTGTCAAAGGGCAAATCTTCTATTTTAAACTTTATGTCAGGTTGAAGTGATGAGGAACAGAGCCAGGCATGCCTACATAAGGCAATGGAGGTAGCCATGGTTCTTGAAGAGCAAGCAACAGCATGCCGGACTGAGTTGATTTGTTGCTTACTTACACGGTTAAGCTCTTGCAGTATCTTTGAAGCCTGTTTCTGTGAAGTTTCACGTAAGGATGGAACCAATGTATTCAGTTGGGACGATAAATTGAAAGTATAGGCAGCGAAATAGGCCAAATAGTTGTGAATTTTGGATGTAGTGGTAGAGAGGGAGTAGAGTTTTCTGCCCAATGTGTCCAATTTCTTTCCTTCTTTCTCCGGTGGAACAGGGTGACATGTCTGCTTTGATTTCGAGGACGAATGTACAATTATTGAATTTGGAGCAAGATGATTAAATAAGAATTTCGAATCTGATGCATGTATTTTGTATAGGGATTCAATTCATTTAGACGTTGGTGGAATTGAAGCCGGCTTACCCCAAGCTTCCTTCAATGCTTCTAAATGGACAGGTAGCATAGGTAAGAAGGATCCTGCAGGTAAATCAGCATGGACCAGGTCATGGACCACATCTGATACTCTCGGCAGATCTGTGGTTAGTTTTATGTTGAGTGTATTTGCCATGTTTGTGAGTAAATCCAGATAAGGTTTAGATCTCTCAGATGGAGATAGGTCAGCTGGCTTTCTAATGTCAGACGCAGGTGATGTTGATGATGAGACAGAATGTGATGACTCAGTTTTCGGCTTCGGAATCCTCTGGAGCATCTACAGGAGTTGTGGGTCTGTCAAGTATCAATGTCCTCAAAGTTAAAGGTTTCGTCGCCAGGGTAGGTTGGTCGGGTTGTACTGTATGTTTAGATAGAGCGGATGTCGAAGGAGCCGGTGATGTCTGCTTTGGTTCCTGTCGGAGTCGATAGTAGGCTTCATCATGGTACCGGTGATGTGGATCTTCAATGTGCCTGTAATGATGAGCTTCCTCTCGGTACCGAGGTTGATAGGATTCCTCACGGTACCGAGGTGGGTCATGGTACCTATGTCGGTATTCTACAGATGGTGATCTAGAAGGCCTGTAATAGTGATGGTGTCGGTATGGAGATGGAGACCGAGATCTGGACTGGCTATAATAATAATATCAATCTCTATGTCGACTTGGAGATCTTTCTCGGTACCAACGAGCTGGGGATTCCTGATGGAGTGGGGAGACAGCAGAATCTTTAAATGTTCTTGGTGCCGATACCTCACGGAATGAATGCACCTCACGAAGGTTGGCTCGTTGTGTTTGGATTTGAGGTGATGGTTCCATAGACTCAGTGGCTAAGATGTCTTGGTGACCGGGATCGAATCCGTATGATCTCGTCAGCAATCACATCTGTGGGCATCGAAAGTTCTGGTGGAACAATTGGTGTCGTACGTTTCGATACCGAAGTTTTCGATACCGAGGTTGTACTCATGATATTCAAAGCTCTCGGATTCGGTTGGGTCCTCAAAGTCGACTTCGATGTAGCTTTCAACTCCTGCTGTCGCTTCGACGAAGGTTCCAAGTGGTGCTTTCCCTTGGATTCGTCTGACTTTTTAGTATGTTTGCTGGACTTAGGCTTACTGGGAGCCGATGCCACTGAAGCTGTCAGTTTTGCCACGTCCCTTTGCGGGGTCAGGGAAGGTGGCGAGTTTTGGGACCCAAAAGTGTGGGACATCACAGGCCGCAATGAAGACTCTAAAAGGTGACTCTTCAGCCTAGCGGTGTGTTTTTTTCTCGCCTGTTTTCCGAATTGGCTGTAATAGGTACAAGTGTCGGTCCTGTGAGCCTCCCCCAAACAAAATAAGCACTGAGGGTATCCGTCTGTTAAGGGGATTTTCGCCCCGCAGCAAGGACATTTTTTTAAAAGTAGTTTTCAGATCCTTTCCTTCCATACGCCCGGGAGGGGGGGAAGGGAAAGGAAGATGAGGAGATAGTAAAGCGGGTAAAAAAATTATTTTTTTGTACGATACCAGTAGAAGATCGAAAAAGACGAAGACGGACGATGAAGGAATACGAAGGTTGAAGAAGGTAATAAGGCTAGTAAAGTTGAGGAGACGCAACAAGGAAGGACTATCCCGAGCGGCGGTTAGAAAGAAACTGGGTGGGTGGAGCACCTTCCCCTCGCTCCAGGCATGTGCAGTGGATGCCTGCTTCCCAGAGTGGGAGGGAATGCATGCCAAAATAAACACCTAGGCTAGCTTTAAATTCTCCGAGGTCGGGTTCGTTTCAGCGGGAAAACCCATGTGTGGGACTGCACAGAGACCACGATGAAGATCGTTACAAGCAATTTTACTTAGGCTGAAAGGAAGCAAGCTGCTTGCTTCCATTCTACCTGTCATCAAGTGAAATGTGACCTCATTCTGGCTGAGCTTTTGGTTTCCAGGAGAAACAATATTTCTGAATACCCTTTAGGCTTCCTCTGATATGCAGAAACACCCCCCCACACACCTTTATTGTAACTGGTCCCACTACACCGCTTTGATTAGTGACACAGGGGCCATACACTTTACTGTTAGAAGGAACGATACTTACCATGGAGGGGGATGCAGTTTTGTCCTGTAGAAAAAGGAGAGTGTAAATGGATGGGTCTGTTATTCCAGTCATGAGGCAAAGAGAAAGAGGTAGCACCAATTGTCTGTGATACCTAGTAAAAAGAAACAGATGTAACATATTCACTGCTAACATGGTTTGACTTGAACATAATAATAATAGTATTAAAATGTACTTTTAATTCAAATATTAAAATAACCTGCTGTAATTAAAATTTCGCAAAAGATTTTATGTATCAATTTTGCATACCAATTCTAAAAATACAAGAATGTTTTTTCACATAATCAGATTGATAAAAAGAACAAGCTGGAATGGGGAATAACACAAATTACAGACTCATCAGCCTAATTTATGTAATGCATAATTTGGTGGAAAGCACTGTCAAATCTAGAATAATTAAATACCTACAAGAACAAGCCTTTCTTTGTCAAGTCAGCAGTTTCTGAAGTCCTGCTTCACCAAACTTTCAGAACTTTTGTATCAAATATAGACTGGGGTAGTCTGACAGATGTATACCTGGGTTTCTAAAAAGCTTTTGACAAAATCCCTCATTAACTTAGAACTCAAGAAATAAGCATACTGGCCTAGGAATGGGCATGAACTGAAGTCCCTGATGGGTCCAAGGTCATGGACTTCCATGAACTTCTCAGACAGTTTTTGTGGGGTTCATGCTGGTTCCTTGCCAGAGCAGTAAGCAGGGATTTAACAGAACTCCAAGTCAGGTGGAGGAGGAGGAGAAGAGTTGGTTTTATACCCTACCCTCCACTACCCAAAGGAGTCTTGGAGTGGCTTACAATCACTTTCCTTTCATCTCCCTACAACAGACACCCTGTGAAGTAGGTGGGGCTGAGAGAGCTCTGATAAAACTATGACTGGCCCAAGGTTACCCAGCTGGCTGCATGTGGAAAAGTGGGGAATCAAGCCCAGTTCTCCAGATTAGAGTACAAAACTTTTTAACCACTACACCACAGCTGGCTCTCAAGAAGTAGTCTTGGAATGCACTGCTGCATCTGCCCCCAATAGACTGAAAGTGCGGGGGGGGGGGAGTCAAGAGAAGTCATGACTCATTAGTATAGCATCTGGTTTCCATACGGAGGAACACAATTTCAATCCTTGGCATCTCCACTTTAAAAAATCACATAGTGATCTAAAAGTCCTGTGATGCTGGAAAGCCACTGTAAATTTGACTAGACAGTACTGATCCTAACAGACCTATATTCTGATTCGATATATGGCAGCTACATCGGTGCATCAAAAGACAGGAGTTTCTCAAGAATTAAGAATTACTTGTGAATTTGGCTTTCCTACATACTTTATGCTTTGACAGGACAATAACTTTGAAAATGATTTGTGTTGTAAAAATTCTATTTTATGTAAAACAGTTTCTTATCAAACATTAAAAATATTTCTCAAAAATCATTTTGCCAAATAAGAAACCCATAGTTCTATTGCAAAAACAACAGGACAGGAAGGAGGATTGCTTTGCCCCAACCTCCTGATATGCTATCAGTCTGTAAAACTGAAAATTTTGCATAAATGGCTTGATGCTGATAAGAATGTTTATTGTTCCCAGCTTTTCTTTCTTTCTGGCAAAGCACAGGAGGGTGGCTTATAGGTTTGAATAATGCAGGTATTGTGGAGCTCCTTCCTTAAAAATAGAAGAGCACCTGGTGTCAAGTTTACATTTTATCTTTAGATCCCTTGAACTGTTTTTTTTAAATTAACACACTGTTTTAAATTGCCCTGGTTGTAGCTTTGGCTTTGTCAGTCCAAGGTATGAGAAACACCTCTTTTTTGTTATAAAGACGTTCTGAAATGCTATTCACAGAGAAGCAAAATGAATAACAGCAGGCAGAGAGATAAGACGTACAAGACAAGATTATAGGAGGCAGCTATTATAGTTAGGTTCGGGGCATAAACTGGATGAAATTCATGACAGAGTTGCATGAGAGTCTGGAGTGAGAGAAGAACACTCACATTCAAATGTAATGTTGGGCCCATAACTAGTAACTGCGTGTATTTCTTGATCCGGTTGCCCTCCCCTGTTGGCATTGTCATTTATGCTATAAAATGGAATAATATCTGCCATCTTTATGGGATAACATCTTGTCATGATGTGAGACGGCCAGGCTGGGCAATATTGTGATATGGAAATTTTCTGAGTGCTGCTGAGTTGTCTGTTCATAAAATGTTTTTATTGTATTTTATTGTTTTATTATATGTTGTGCTCCGTCCTGAGCCCTACGGGGGAATGGGTGGAATAGAAATATACTAAAACAAATAAATAAACCTACCCTTGAGAATTATCCAATAAAATACATAATTTAGTATAGTACTGTTGTTCAAGAGTTTAAGTGTACCCACTGACACATGCAAGTGAAGCATTAGCTGACATGCTAATACATTTATATGATCTTTTTATCAGAAAGTAATTGGAGTCTTACCTTGCTGGTCTCTTGCAACTGGCCTGCCATGGTTTGCCACCTGCTGTACAGTATCCCTGAACCTGCTTTGTCTTGTGTAAGTGTAATATTCCCTGAGGATAGCATTTGTTGTGCTCTGTGTTGCCAGTTCACGGTTCTCTCTATCATATAACGTAAAGCATCTCCCTCAGGCAGTCTCACACGAATACGTTGTAAGGAGGCCAGTAAAGGCAGAATCTTTTCTAAAGGAGGTTTTTCTGATCTGTGGCAGTGAGGACAGAGCCACACCTGAGGTTCCTGCAAAGTGCTGGGCACTGAAACACAGCTGGTATGAAAGATCCCTCTGCAAAGTTCACACTGTATCATAGGTGCTGCTGGCTCCCTCTGGCATAGGCAAACTTTGATCTCTACATCCTGAGGATTACAGAAGAGTTTTTCTTCATTTGCTGCTCTCAGAGAATGTAATGCTTCCATCTCCTTTAAACGAGCTTCACCAAGAGTGGCCATCTGGAAGCAAGTTACAGCATGGATAGTATTAGAAGCAAGTGCTTTTTAACAGAAGGGTTGAAGCTTCTTAAATACAGATGGCAATTTCTAGAACTTTTATTATTCAGTTACACAAACACATAACTATACATTAACAAAACATAACAAACAAGGAAAAGCCAAAAAAAGAAGTTCCTCAAATTGTTGAGAAATCAATTGTCGAGAAATAATTGATCCTTAAGAACTTTACCACATGCAGTTCCAAACAGGTTATATCCAATCAATTATTATAAATTTCCCTTATGATAAAATATATATTGGCAATAAAGGTATGAAACTGAAATATACTGGCACAGCCTTGAGGCTTAGAATCCTTATTACTGAACATAAAAGCAACTTTAATCTTTAAAAACATGTGCTCCTTTGGTCTTTCCTTATAGCACAACATTATTCCACAGACTATTTTGGGCTATATTCAGATCAGACTTCAATGATATTCTGTCACGGCAAAAAGGCAGATGAGTAGATTTTGAATCTGAAAGCTGTTTCTTTCTCGGTTAAATGAACGTCTGGATTTATTGCTACTCATATGAAATAAAAACTGTTCTGCTCCTACTCTTCCCTGTGAAACTTATCTGCTGTTGGAACTTTCTGGAAATACTACCATATGGGTTAGTTATAGTCCACATTTTAGATGTATATGTGTATCCATAAGACAACTCTGTCTCTTTTAAGAACTATAATTCTAATATGTGCATACTAGAATACTTTTGAAGTATGTATGCCTCACCCCCACCCCCGGAAACAAACAGGAAAGTAAAAGAACTACACATTTAGGCTTATGGGGTCACAGTGAGACAAAGTTTTGCTATGTTTTGGGGTTTGTCATAACGTTTTCAAAATTTTTCCCCCCACTAGAAGTTCACCAGGGTCAAATGATATCCTTTATATTCTCACACAGCAGGTATACATTTCAAACTATTAAAAGGTCAATTTTTTTATTTACAATGCTGTGTTTAAAAAAATCCTATTTGTCCAAAACAGCCATTTCAACCCCAAGTTAGCCACTATGACAACTACCAACTGAATGCATAAGATTATTTGCACACTTAAGTTTTTCCTTAAGTTGCACCCTTAAGTTTTTCCTTAAGTTTTTCCATATTAGGCCACACACACTCTGATGTAGCCAATCCTCCAAGAGCTTACAGGGCCTACCGTAAGCTCTTGGAGGACTGGCTACATCAGAGGTGTGTGGCCTAATATGCAAAGGAGTTCCTGCTATTAAAAAGCCCTGCATATATATCATACTCTAATAACTGATTGAAGACAATAGGTTTTTACTATAAACCAAAAGAATTACTGATCACCTCCATATCTGAAAGTATGCATGTGAAGAAATCATTATGAAAGAACAAGCCAAGTCGAAATAAAGCTTCATCCAACATTTATTTCAAAAAATGTTTCTAAATGTATACATACCGCAGCAGCAGTCTCCTTACTCTCCGATAAAGTTCTTTCTAAGTCATTTAAACTCTCCAGTTTTGTGGTCTTCTTTTTTCCATTTGGGACAGGCTCTTTTAATTTCTTCGGTTTTCTTTTAAATCCTAGTGTTCCAGTATCACATCTGGGACATAGTACCTAATAAAAAGATCAAAAGAACAGTAACTAATTCTGGTGTAGAGCATAAAAATCCATGCATTTTCCTCTTTTTGAAGTGTTATCTAAAAGACTGTACAGGAAAATAATACGAGATATCCAGTGAAGGTTCCCCATAAGCCACCTGTGGGTGTCATGGCTCCCACTGACACTGTGGCACCCGTCTGGAGGAAGCCAGGGGCAGGCAGCACAGTTAACTGTGCAGTGTGGGAGTAATGAGACCAAGATAAGCAGCAGCAATGTCCCAAGTGGCTGTCTGATGGGGAAATGAGGAACCCAGAGCAAGAGGGACAGCAGCTCCTTAGTCAGCTCTGCTGGGGGAGAGGAGAGAGCCAGGGCAGGCAGGAAGTGTGCCTCAATGACCTGTTTTATGAGGGTGATTGTTTTACTCTCTGCTCAACATCTTTTTCCATTCCTGGCAGTGGCCAGGGTTCAGAAGGAAGCCAAGCAGCTCTCCTCAATCCTGGGCAGGGAATAAAGCAGAGAAGTGCTTAACTTTAGAGGGGAGGGGGAAGAGATGCTGGAACAGGAAGTAAAACACTGCACTTTTCTTCTCTCCAGCAATCAACCAATCAACCAAGTGAACCACAACCAAATCAAACATTTCTTTGATTAATTTTCTGTGCTAGATTTAGGAGCAGTGCTTGGCTCCCTCTGGCTGGTGTGCCCTGGCTGCAGGGGAGTCCCCCCCCCGCAAAAAAAAGGCCAGGCAGGGTGCAAAGCCATGCATTTCCCACACACCCACACCCACATTGAGCTCTGTGTGTGTGTGTTATTTCCCTTTCCACCCCTCCCCCCTTGGGTTGCTTCGGTGTGCATTATTCCCTCTCTGGTTTTGGGGCGAATTTGTGTGTATTATATTTCACTGCCTCCCTTTTGGCTTCTTCTGAGTGTGTGTGTATGGGGGGGCTTCTTTTGTTTATATTCCAACCCCACCCTCCTTTCCTGCTTATGTTGTGTGTGACTGATCCTATCCCCTATGCCAATAACTTTGTAGCTGGCTCTGCTTCCTGCAACTGGCATTTTGTGGTGACAGCCAACACCCTCATGCAAAATTCCAATGCTTCCTACAGGTTGGGAACCCCTGATGTAAAGTGCAGCAACTTGTAGTTCCATCTCTTAGCATATTTGTAATTATTTTTAATAAAGAGAAAGCAATTATGCATTTTAAATTTCATAAATACAAATAGCACAATTTCTTATTATTCCAGATCCATTTTTATTGTTATACATACACACACAACGTATATCCAAAGCATATTTTAGATTGCTCACCTCCAGAAGAGAGTAAGAAGAGTTCTCAGACAAAAAGGTATTGGCTGCACATTCTTTCCAAGCTTGAACCTCAGCAACTAAGGACTCTAGCCTCGGCAAATATTCCAGATGTACTGGAATAGAGCGACTTCTTGATACAAGTTCCACTAGTGTATCTAACACAGGCACGCGCCCACCAGCCTAACAGGATACAGATATTAAAAATGTACAAATTAATAAAGATAAAATCACATGGAATCAAAGACAGACCACAGATGAAGCAAACATTTTATGCTGTAAGGAGGGATAATTTCTCACTATATATAGTCAGCATCAGGCCTTGAATTCAGCAGGAGCTCACAGGAGCACAGCTCCTGAACCTTTCTGAGGGTTCCTCCTCCTCCTCTCCACCTACCTTGTCCATTGAATAGTATGTGCAGCTGCATAACAATCCCTGGATTAGGAGAGTAGGCAGCCAGCCACCAGGAGCTTTGCCACACCCCCAGCAGCCCTCAATAACCCCTGGAGAAGCCCACACCACCCCTTTTTCCACTTCTTATGTGATTTTGGGCGGCAGGTGACTTGCTGGCCTTTTGACTATGGGGAGGGCAGCCAAGGAGAGCCCCAAGTGAGAGGCCTGCTTGGGCTGGCTGGATCTCTAGCCAGCCCAAGCAGGCCTTGCTTACCTGGGGGACTCTCCTTTCTTGCATCAGGTTGCTTCTGGCTGGTGGGGGGCAGCATATGCTAATGAATTATGCTAATGAGCTCCACTACCTATTTTTCTACAAAATGATCCCTGGTCCGCATTATAACAATAATCACATTTTGTGTTGTTTTTTGCTTAATATACATTTTTAAGTTACTTCAAAAATGCTTCAGTGTAAAAATGCTAGTAATAGGTTAAAAATAACAAGATTCTTCCATGCAGCATGTCTAAGGAGATGCATGTTATTTAACTGCACAATCCATTTCATGCAATTCCAAATCCGCTACATACAGAAACAAATGAAGTCATACTGATAACAAATTTCAAGCATCACTGACCACCAGTGGTAATTTGTTTCCTACCTGCAGGCCTTCCACTTCCTGTAGCCAATCTTTGGCCTTTTTTACAGCCTCTTTCAGAGCAATACCATTTGGAAGATAAGCAGGTATTTCCTCTATCTCCTTCACTGCTGCTTCAAGACTGCTTAATGACTGTCGTGGTCTTTAAAAAAATGAAACATACAACCAAAAATGTAGTATCATACTTTGAAACTAGTATGAAACTGCTATCTGACAAACAATTGTAGTAGTTCAGGACAAAGTGCATCAATATGAGCTATCGTTAGACCAAATGATAAAATAGAAATGAATCTGTTGCAAATCTCACTCCTCTAGAAGTAATCTCTTTAAAATGATTGTACACTATAACTAAGACTTAGTTCTTGCTCAGACAGTAAGCATGGGCCTCTTCAGACAATAGTACGGGGTGCAAATGACTGTATGCTCTTCCATTCAAAAGGAAAGCACAAAAATCAACGTCTTCTCTCTGACAGTCCAGTTTTCTATGTACAAGGAATATTTTAATGGCGAGCATGTGGTCATGGGAACCACCACTAGTCTGAAGTGGTTCAGTCCAGATACCGTTTTATTTCCTCAGTGAAAACTAGGCCTTCTAGGATTCCTCTCAAATTCAGGTATTTTTGAAAGCTGGCAAGTATGAAACTCTGTTTTAAGACAAGCACCAAAAATGAATTATCTAAGTTACAAGCAGACATGCATATGACCAAGCAGAAGCTACAATGCTAGGACTGAAATTTGGCCCTATGTTACTGGTAGCTTATCATCTTCCTCAACATGACAAACTGTCAAGTGTGGTGGGGAGAGGAAGGGAACACTCCAAGAGTTCTGGCCACTCCAGGGGCCCATGAGGCTGGGCAAACCATCTTATACATTAGCATATGATGGTTGCAGGAGAGGATATCTTTGTCTATAGGTCTATGTGGCGCTTGACAGTCCTGATGACATATAGTCCTCTCATGGATCAAAAACTGGCTAAATTAAAGAAAACAGCATGAATATAAATGGGCAATTTTCACAGTGGAGGGTGGTAAGCAGTAGGGTACCACAGGGCTCAATACCTGGTCCAGTGCTTTTTAACTATTTCATTAATGATCTGGAGTTTGGAGTAAGTAGTGAAATGACTACGTTTGCGGATGACACTAAATTGTTCAGGGTGGTGAGAACTAAGGAGGATTGTGAGGTACTCCAAAGGGATCTGTCGAGGATGGGCAAGTGGGCTTCAATGTGGCAAATGAGGTTCAGTGTGGCCAAGTGCAAACTAATGCACGCTGGGGCCAAAAATCCTAACTATAAATATATGTTGATTGGGTCCAAACTTGTGGAGACTGACCAAGAGAGATCTTGGAGTCATGGTAGATAACTCACTGAAAATGTCAAGACAGTGTGCAACTGCAATAAAAAAGGCCAATGCTATGCTGGGGATTATTAGGAAGGGAACTGAAAGCAAATCAGCCAGTATCATACTGCCCCTGTATAAATTGATGGTGTGGCCTCATTTGGAATACTAAGTACAATTCTGGTCACCACACCTCAAAAAAGATATTATAGCATTGGAAAAAGTCAGAAAAGGGCAACTAGAATGATTGAAAGGTTAAAACACTTTCCCTATGAAGAAAGGTTAAAGTGCTTAAGGGATTTTTAGTTTGGAGAAATGACAACTGAGGGGTGACATGGTAGAGGTTTACAAGAATATGCATGGGATAGAGAAGCAGAGAATGAAGGACTTTTCTCCCTTTCTCATATGACAAGAACTTGTGGGCACTCAATGAAATTGTTGAGCAGTCAGGTTAGAATGGATAAAAGCAAGTACTTCCGCACTCAAATGGAATTCTTCACTTCACATGGAATTCAGTGCCATAGGAGGTGGTGGCAGCTACAAGCATAGACAGCTTTAAGAGGGGATTGGATAAACATATGGAGCAGAGGTCCATCAGTGGCTATTCACCAGAAGGTATAGATGGAACTCTGGGGCAAGTGATGGTCTGTATTCTTGGTGTTTGGGGGGGGAAGCAACAGTGGGAGGGCTTCTAGTATCTTGGGCCCACTGGTGGACCTCCTGTTGGCACCTGGGTTTTTGGCCACTTTGTGACAGAATGTTGGACTCGATGGACCATTGACCTGATCCAACATGGCTTCTCTTCTGTTTTGTTGTTCTTATAGTGCTCTGGAACAGTATTTGCAGGGCAATGTTAAGTGTAGGGCTTGGACATAGAGGCTTTTTTAATGTAGGGAAGTCTGCATATCTGCTTTCCCAAGTGATGGCAACAAAACAGAAAATCATTTGGCTCTGCCTTACCTGCCAAGAACAGGATGTCAGTTTCATTACCAATAATGTCAGTTTAATATGCTCACTGATAATGTGCACTACATGTTGTATGTTAATTGTTACGGCAGTAACCTGATTTAGCATGGAACAAACATGTTGTCTTCTCAAGTTTAGCCTGTAGCCCCAGATAATGCTAGCTGGTACCTTCCTAGAGTTCCCAACACTGTCCCAACAAATGCCAATAGATTTAGGAGGCAGTGCCTGGAAACAGCACAGGTTAGGAAGGATGTCATGTCATTTACAGGTAACACTCTAGGCTGCTGCCCCTAGCCTCTCCGATTTTCTCCACAGCGATTAGGGGAAATTCCTAAAGTGTCATTACATGGAAGCCATTTTTTCTAAATTCCTCAGGGGCAGAAAAATGAGGCTGGGAGTTCCTTACCCCAGGACTGTAAATTGGAGCCCTGTTCCTTCCTTAATGTAACTAAGAATACACTGAAGATTTCACACAAATTTTCATAATCAAGAATACACTGAAGATTTCACAATCAGAAAATAGGGCTATGAAATATAGATATAATCTAAACTCATGTTGAATATATTGTCACTCTGTAGTTTTAGATTTTATATATTTTAAATTGGACTTTTATTGTTTTTATTGTTGATCATTTTTATGATGTAACCCCCCTGAGCCTGTGCTACGGGAAGGGCAGACTAAAAATCGAATAAAATAAAATAGTACTGTGAGACTATTTAAGTAAAAACTCATTTCCTACGTGTAAACAAGTGTGAGGAATGTAACTGTATTTACTCACATTCATCCTACTCCATCCTTTCCCCTCTTGTTCTTTCTGCTGCCTATTTTAGAGTGGGGGGGCAGCAATGATGCCTATGAAACATGTAAGGCACCATATACAACGACAGCTTATTCTTAAGAATGACAATATGGGCTCACCTTAAAAGAAATTATTTGACTACATCTAAAAGAACTAAATAGTTAATTTAATGAAGCAGATGGATATTTGCAAAACGTTTATTAAGAAATAAATGTGAAGATAATCAAACTTTGCCTTTTCTATAATAAGTTAATACACCATGTCACAAACTTTGCCTTTTCTATAATAAGTTAATACACCTCCGCCATGGGATGGAGACGGTGTTGGTTGCCCTGGTAGATGTCCTTCAATGGCATCTGGACCGGGGTGGCTCGGCAGTGCTGATGTTGTTGGACCTATCGGCGGCGTTCGATACGGTCGACCATCGGTTACTGACTTGCCGCCTCGCCGACGTGGGGATTCAGGGGCTGGCCTTGCAGTGGCTTTCCTCTTTCCTTGAAGGTCGGGGACAAAGGGTCGCGGTTGGGGGAGAGCTATCCCGGAGGCGCACACATGATTGTGGAGTGCCCCAGGGAGCGGTTCTCTCCCCGATGTTATTTAAGATCTATATGCGACCCCTTGCCCAGATTGCCCGAAGGTATGGGCTGGGGTGTCACCAGTATGCTGATGACACCCAGCTTTATCTGCTTATGGACGGCCGACCGGTCTGCGCCCCAGAAAATCTGGATCGGGCATTACAGGCCGTGGCTGAGTGGACTGAGATTAAATCCTGCGAAGACAGAGGTCCTTTGCTTGGGTCGTCGGGGACCGGGGGGGGGAAATCCCCTTGCCAGCTTTTGATGGTGTGCCGCTGATGGCGGCGGATAGGGTCAAGAGCCTGGGGGTGCTATTGGAGCCTTCCCTAAAGATGGAGGCTCAGATAGCAGCCACTGCCAAGTCCGCGTTTTTTCATCTTAGGCGGGCAAGGCAGCTGGCTCCCTTCCTGGATCGCGACGACCTAGCAACAGTGATCCATGCTACGGTCACCTCGAGGTTGGACTACTGCAATGTCCTCTACATGGGGCTGCCCCTGTGCCGAACTCGGAAATTGCAGCTGGTGCAGAATGCCGCGGCCCGGCTGTTATTGGCCCTCCCAAGATGGGGGCACATTCGGCCGGGTCTTCGGGCTCTGCACTGGCTCCCAATAACATACCGAGTCCGGTACAAGGTGCTGGTCATTACCTTTAAAGCCCTATATGGCCTGGGACCTGCCTACCTGAAGGACCGTCTCTCCCCACACGTTCCCCAGAGAGTACTGAGGTCGGGAACTCAAAACCTTCTCACTATCCCCGGGCCTAAAGAAGTCCGTCTTAAGTCAACTAGAGACAGGGCCTTTTCCATAATTGCCCCTACATGGTGGAACCAGCTGCCGGAGGAGGCGAGGGCCCTGCGGGACCTTACTCAGTTCCGCAGGGCCTATAAGACAACCCTCTTCCGGCTAGCCTTCACCTGACTGGGAAATAAATGTAGCTTATTCGACTCCTGTTAATTATATTGTATAAGATTTGATGTTAAGGTTTTAAGGTTTTTAGGTTTTCAATGTCTGACTTTTTAACTGTTTATATATGTAAATGTTAATTTAAACTCTGTTTTATCGTCTGTTGTGAGCCGCCCTGAGCCATTTTTATGGGAAGGGTGGGATACAAGTCATAGAATAAAAATAAATAAGTAAATAAATAATTCATCTTCTACCTGGACTTTATCAGAGTTCGCGCCTTGTCATCCCAGTGTTCAGATACTGTTAACAGCTCTTGCAGCCTAGCCATTGACTTCTCAACTGCAGAATGAGGAGCTAGTCCTACACCAGAATCTATGAGTCTTCTCATATCATCCAGAGTAAGAGAATTGTGGTCCAAGAAAATTTGCTGTACATCTTCTAGCCAGCGTGCTTGTTCTAAGCGTACTCGCAAATCACTAAGCTGAGGAAGATCAACATCAAAATCAAAACTGACATCCAAGAGCTCTTGTAGCTCTGAAGCACTGGGAATTTCTTCAGACAGAAGTTTTTGACTATACTTCTGGAATTCTTCCACACGATTAAGAAGATCCTGAAAATACAACAGAAACATTTGGCAAAGTGTGAGAACTCTCATGTCAGATGTTCTTCTATTTTTGTAGCAAATCACAAGCAAGCAGCCTCTTAGGACCCATTCAGACATCATGAACAAACATCTGTTTACAATGGGCACAAACGCATCTTAATTTGAGGTAAACAATCTTGTAATTAAGACAGCAGATGATGCTAAATTATTCAAGATGGGGAAAAAATAAGGTGTACTGAGAAGACCTCTATGAGGACCTCTCCAAAATGGGTGATGTGATAAGTAGCAAATCAAATTAAACATAGTTAAGATGATGTATGTTGAAACAAAAAAATCCTAACATTAACTATATACTGATGGGATCTGAACTGACTGAGACAATATTGAGGCTGTAGGGATATCTTATTGAAATTGTCAAGCCAGTGTGCGCTGGCAGTGAAAAATGCAAACTCTATGTTGGAATGGTTAAAAAAGGGATGGAAAATAAAATTGAAGAGTACTGTGAGACTATTGAAAAAAGCACAGAAGAGGACAAGCAAAATAAGGGATTAAATCCTATAAGGAATGGTTAAAGCATCTGTGCTATGAAGTTTAGAGAAAAAGACAACTGAGGGTTATATAAAGTGATACACGGGTTAGAGAAAGTGGATGAAGAGAACATCTTCCTCTCCCTAGAACTTGAATGCATCCAATGAAATTGATGAGCAACAAGTTCAGGACAGAGAAAAAGGGAAGAACTTCTTTATATAGCAAGTAATTACGTTGTGGAATTCATTGCGAGGGATGTAGCAATGGCCACTAGAATAGATGGCTTTAACGGGATTAAGCAGATTAACAGAGGATGGGGTACATCAATAACTACTAGTCATGATGACTAAAGGAAGCCTCCACATCCAGATACAGTATACCTCTAAATATCAATGCAAGGAGACAACAACAGAGAAAGGCCTCTGTGCCCTATTCGTCAGTTAGCAAGGCAACTGGTTAGTCACTGTGTGAAAATGGATGTGGGACTAGATGGATCTAATCAAAAAGGGCTCTTCTTATCTTCTCCCTCTGTACAACACAAGGGAGACTGAGTTTTTCCACTTTCAGAAAAATCCAACTAGCCATGATGTCCAAATCAATCAGCCTGGGCTAAATGGAATTTATGTCTTCCTTGCAAGGCAGAATTCTGAACCTGGATTTAACCATGGTAGTCTAGAGGTAGAACTCCAATATGGCTCCTGTTCTTAGGAGTTGCCCACTGAATTGGAGTTTGATGGAAGGTTTCTGAAAGAACAAAATTGTCAGTTGCTTTATATTTCACATTTTGAATACATATAATGAAGTTTTAAATTGTATGAAAATTCTATTAGTACATTTTGGTTATTGATAAATAAGAAATACACAAAATTGTTTTCATTTGCGCTTTAAAGTTATTCATATACTTCTTAAATTTAACAGCAAACACATGTATTTACTCAGATTTTTGAATGTCCTGAAACCCAAAAGGATATCAAAATTTATCAATTGAAAAATATTTTCACTTTATTTCCAAGAGCTCAGTCACCTTCAGCAGTGCTGTTTGGCTGAGGACACATGGCAAAGCATAGAGTTGCCTAACAAACAACCGGAGTTCATTCACAGTCAGCTGACTTTGGGATTTTCCTCCTCCAGACCGATACCTACAATTACACAGACATTTTCATATTCTTTGACTTTCAGCATCTGTATGATCTCAGAAAACATAAGGAATAATCATCATGATTGAATTGATACTTTTCTACTTTCTGTATTTAAGCCATATAACCATTTTAATGGATTTTACTGTATTAGATGGAATATGCTGAGGACCCATGAAGAATCACAATGGACTAACAATTTGAAAATCCAACCCTTTAAAATCCCTGATATCTCTTCCCCCTTCTCTTTTCCCCCCTGAGTCACACTCAGCTGCTCTATACATTCCAACCCTTTTGGAGCACATTTAGCTCTCAGCAGGCTGGGTTTCTTTTCCTCTTTTGGTTAACTCACAAGCCATATATTCTCTGCATACCTGTGGTACCACTTGAGTGCAAGAGCCATCTGCCTTGTCTGTGGATGGCCCCATTGTGCAATTTTTGTTATCCACACAGAGCCAGCCAGTTTAATGTTAAGCATAGTGATTTAAATCCTTTTGGCACTTAAAGAAGGCATTATCAGTGCTAAAAATCATACATATATAATTTAACTTCCATATGAATATAGATAACACTTTACACAATGTTTTCAACTCATGGACTGGACCCTGAATCCCACATACTCTCACAAGTAGCAGGGAAGAGGAGAATTTTTGCCAGTTTCCACTGCAGAGTCCCATACTGCACCCCATGGAGTTAGAGGGCCCTAGGAGCTTTCTAGGGACCCCAGAGGGCTGCTACAGCAGGAAGGGTAAAGTAAGAAATATCACCTCTATGACTATCCTTTGGATCCAATTCAGTATGTTGGTATTTTGTATTCAACATTATTTTTAGAAAGGTTTCAAAGGTGAACTATAAATTCAGAAGTGTATAATGATTTCCATACAAACTCTATAGCAGTTTCAAAATCAGCCACAAAATAACCTTACCTAGTTTGCCTCTTTCCATTAAGAAGTTGCTGTGCAACTGATGCACATTTTTCTGCATCCTGAGTAACTAAACGGAGGTGTCGTAGTAGATCATTATCTGGGAATTTTCTCATTTCTGATTCTTCAATTAAAGCCTTGAAACTCATGAGACCTTTGGGAAGATAACTATTATTTTAATTGATTCGTTTCAGTTTGCATTTTTATTATTTACTAATTGAATGTTTATATCATATTGTCAGTTTCAGCTGAAGTCCTTTGCACATTTACTCTGAACTGGACGCCATTGTAGTTGATGACTCCATTAAGCCAAGTAGGGACTGCTTCTAAAAGAACATGAATAAAATAAGGCTACCAATTTTATAATCTTTAGTGGTACAAAACATATAATGAATGATACGTACTTTTTTTATTATTAACTTTTGCCTCCAGAGCTTCATTAACATTAGAAGCCCATTCATTGTAAGATTCTGCCCGCAATTTAAGTGCATTCATCATTGGATAAAGTTCATCTAGTGTATACCGATATCTAGAAGTAGCACAAAATTTAAACAATTTTACTGACATTTCAAGTTTAGACATATTTTAACATGCACAAGAAACTCTTACATTACTCGAGAAGTCAGGCTGAAACTAGATACTAATGGTAAAGGTAATCCCCTATGCAAGCACCAGTCGTTTCTGACTCTGAGGTGACGTTGCTTTCACAATGTTTTCATGGCAGACTTTTTACAGGGTGGTTTGCCATTGCCTTCCTCAGTCATCAATGCTTTCCCCTCAACAAGCTGGGTACTCATTTTACTGACCTCACTAGAATGGAAGGCTGAGTCAACCATGAGCCGGCTACCTGAACCCAGCTTCCACCGGGACTGAATTCAGGCCATGAGCAGAGCTTGGACTGCAGTACTGCAGTTTACCACTCTGCACCACAGGGTTCTTGTCAAAACTAGATACTATGTAGCTGCAAAAGTCAAGAGCCCAAAATCTCCAGAGCTCTTTCCTCTTCAACATCTAACAAACTAAGATGCATGTCCTTGTGCTGCATCTCCATCATCTCACTCACTGGCAACCAGAAAAGTAGACCAGTGGCAAAGTAACTTGCACACCTTCATGTTATGTCACATCAGGCTCTTTAGTTTAATGACAGTACAATCCTATGAAGAATTACTCCAGTCTAAGGCCACTAAAATCAACAGTCTTAGAATGAAGTAAATGAATACTATGCCATTGTAGCTGCTCTTCAGGAAGAGATTACAAAAGTTATCTAATTATGTATAAACAATATATTTGTGTGTAATTCCAGAAGTTAGAACTAATAAGTTCTGGTGAGGATCACTGCTTAATGACTTCTTGAAACTGCTAATGTGCACAGTCTCAAGAAGTCATTCAGCAATGATCCTCACCAGAACTTATTAGTTCTAACTTCTGGAATTAAACAGGCAATCTTGAAGACAATTTTGACTGACTTGCACATTAGCACAGTCAGTCAAAACTGTCTTCAAGATTGCCTTCTACTCTTTCCTACCCTTTCTTGCAGAGGAATAGCTCTTGCTCAAAACCTTATATGTCGTATCGTAACTACAAATTCCTTTGTGTGTGTGTGTGTATTTTAGGTATGTGTGTATCTGCACCTGGAAGTCATGTTGAACTCTGGTAACTGACCCCTACTGGGGGCCTGGAGAATATTCAGAGAGGTGGCAAAAGCTTGCCTCTGTCCTCTCAACTGGCGTTTCAAGGACAGTCTCCCATCCAAGTACTAACCAAGGTTGACCCTGCTTAGCTTCCAAGATCTAATGAGATCAGGCTTGCAGGGGCTATCCAGGTCAGGGATAACCACAAATTCTTGAGACAACATACAAAAATAAAGTGCCCTGTCTGTGCAACAAAGAATATTCCCCATGTGTTGCTGTAATCTAAAGTTGAGCAGCAACTACCTCTTGATCCTTTTTGCATTACTGTTCTAAACCAGATGTTATTTGTTGTTGGCCTGATTTTGACCAAAGCAAGGATGAGGGCTTCACAGAGCAAATTTCCTTCGGTTAATGAGCCATCTCTGAAGTGCTATGGTCCTTTCAAACAATGCCACTTTCCCCCACACCATTTTTCGTCACACAATCTTCCTTTTAATTTAATTTAATAAAATGTTCTAAGGTGAGTGCTATAGCAGAGTGAATGCATCTCAATGGTGCCACTATAGTGCTCACCTTAGAATATTTTTTTTTTAAAGACCAAGGAAGATAGTGTGGCCAAAAAAAAAGTGGGAGGTGGGGAAGCAACCTTGTAGGAAGCATTATGGACATTTTAATCAGGACACAACAGATATTCAGAAGCTCAGCAAAGGGGATGAAAATGGAAAAAAAGCAGCTTCCCTCAAAAACAGCTCAACCATGCTTTAATAATCCTATGAAAGCAGGTCTGTATGAACAGGTAAACAAATTCCATTACCAGCCCATTACTAAAACAGGTCTGTCTGAAATGACAGAAAAAAAAAAACAGGTTGCTTACCTGTAACTGATGATCTTCGAGTGGTCATCTGTGCAGTCACACACATGGGTCTTGCCGCAGGCAACGGATCCATACCTCGGAGCTCCAATAGCTCGCCTATAGCGTCTTTTGGCGCACTTTCCTCCCACCCTGGGGAGCAGGCAGCGACTGCGCATGCCTGGAGCGGGGGGAGAGCGCCCATTCCACTCAGTTTCTTCCAGCCGCCGTTGGCACTGACACTATACAAGGTTAAGCAACAATTACAAGAGGCCAGCAGAGGGGAAGGCTGGGTGGGCGTGTGTGACTGCACAGATGACCACTCGAAGATCATCAGTTACAGGTAAGCAACCTGTTTATCTTCTTCGTGGTCTCTGTGCAGTTCCACACATGGGTGACTAGCCAGCTAAATGTCCTGGAGGAGGGTGCTGGTAAAAGAAGAAAGTTAGTCACGTAACCAAATCACATCATATTATGCAACATAGAGATGGAAGCGGATGCACTCACCCCTGACTTCAGTGGAAGATGTATCTGAGGACCGCTTGACCGAAGGAGGCATCACGTCTCGCACGAACGTCTAAAGCATAATGGGAGACGAACGTGGATGGTGAGGATCACGATGCAGCCGCACAAATGTCCTCTAGGGAGACGCCTTGCAGGAAAGCCGAAGACGTCGAGACCGCTCTAGTAGAGTGGGCCTTAAGACCTTCGGGCAGAGGCTGTTTAGCCAGTTCGTAACACAACCTGATGGCACTAACTACCCATTTAGATAGTCTCTGGGTAGAGATTTTGTGTTCTCTGTGAGGATTTCCGTAGGCCACAAACAGATTAGGGTCCTTACGGAAAGGTTGTGTACGATCAAGGTAGAAAGATAAAGCCCTTCTAACGTCCAGAGAATGCAGGGCTCGTTGTCCCTGGTTGGATGGGTTGGAGAAAAACGTTGGTAGAGAAGTTGAAGTCGATAAGTGGAACTGGGAGACAACCTTAGGAAGGAACGCAGGGTCCGGTCGCAGAACAACTTTGTCCTTGTGGAAAATGGTGTAGGGAGGATCGTGGCGGAAGGCGCATAAGTCACTTGCCCGTTTGCCTGAGGTAAGGGCTACCAGCAATGCTATCTTCCAGGAAAGAAGGTTAAGGTCTATGGTAGCCATAGGTTCAAAGGGAACTTTCATCAAGCAGGAAAGGACTAGTGATAAACTCCAAGTCGGGACGAAGGGCTTAACAGGTGGATTGAGGTGCAACATGCCCTTAAGAAAGGACTTAGACAAGGGATGGGAGAACACCGTTTTGCCATCAACAGGGTTATGGAATGCAGAAACTGCAGATAGGTGAACTTTTAAGGAGGAATAGCAGAGTCCTGATTTCTGTAGAGAAAGTAGATAATCAAGGATCAGGTTAAGGGGTGCTGATTCTGGCTGCAGATGATTAGATGTCGCGAATGAGCAGAAGCGCTTCCATTTGCGTTGGTACGAAAGTCTAGTGGAAGGCTTCCTTGCGTTGAGGATGATGTTGGCTACCTCTGTGGAGAGGCAGGCGGATGTATTCTCCAGGCTGCCAAGGCCAGAACCCGAGGGTTGTGATGTAGAACCTGACCACTGGCCTGGGATAAAAGGTCGCCCACAGGAGGAAGGCGGCGGTAAGTGTGGCGGGACATTTGTAGAAGCCTCGTGAACCACGGTTGCCGAGGCCACCATGGAGCAATGAGGATGCAGTCCGTGCCATCTCGTGCTATCTTTACCAACACCCGTGTCAGAAGGGGGGTTGGTGGGAAGAAGTAGTGAAGAGGACCTGTCCAGCTGTGTAGGAAGGCGTCGTTGCCCCTCCTGGAATAAAATCGAGGACATTTGGCATTTTCCCTGGAAGCAAAGACGTCCACCTTGGGCGTTCCGAAGCATCGGAAGATACGACGAAGGTAGGTCGGATTGATGGACCATTCGTGGTCGTCTATGCGAACCCTGCTGAGGGAGTCGGCCAGAACATTCTCCACACCCGGGAGGTGAATGGCAGTCATGTAGATGTTGTGCTTGACACACCATTCCCAGAGCAGCACGGCTATACGGCACAGGCGGAGGGATCTGGTGCCTCCCTGCTTGTTTATGTAGTAAACTGTTGCCATATTGTCCGTGGAGATCTGAACGTGCCGACCCCTTATCAGTGGGAGGAACGATTGGAGGGCCCTGTGCACAGCAATCAGTTCTAAGCAGTTTATGTGCATGGCCCTCTCGGGGGGAGTCCAAAGCCCCCTGACGGTCTTGTCCTCTAAGTGGGCTCCCCATCCCCACTTGGAGGCGTCTGTTGTCACGATGGCCATCGGAGGAGTCGGTAGAAACAGCATGCCTGCGAGGAGATTGTTGGGTACAGTCCACCATGTGAGAGATAGAAGTGCTCTCTGCGGAACAGTGAGTAAAACGCTCTGCGGTTGCGCCTGGGGATGGTAGGCTCGTACAAACCAGAACTGTAGTTGTCGCATCCGTAGCCTGGCAAAGTAAAGGACAGGCGTTGGATTGTGAATGCAGACTGACGAGGCTGTTGTTGAACTGACTTGGCTAAGGCAATGATAGTTAGTGCCCGATCCTCGGGGAGGAAAGCACGATGGAGAGAAGTGCGTAGAAGAGCCCCTATGAACTTGAGGTCCTGGGTAGGTGTGAGGTGAGATTTTGAAGCATTCACACGAAGGCCCAGGGATTTCAGAAGGGTGAGAGCTGTGTTGAGGTTGCTCTGCAGTTGATGTTGAGTCGGAGCTATGAAAAGCCAGTCGTCGATATATGGGAAGACTGGGATGTCCCGAATGCGAAGGGCAGCTGCCACCACTGCCATGCACTTGGTGAAAACGCGGGGTGCAGTGGAGAGGCCGAATGGCAGGGACACATATTGGAAGTGGTCCTGGCCCATGGCGAATCGCAGATACCTCCGATGTTGAGGTCGAATGGTCACATGGAAGTAAGCATCCTGAAGATCTAGAGAAGCCATCCAGGAATTTTTGGGAATAAGGGGCAAGATGGACTGCAAGGAGATCATTCTGAACTTCCTGTATTCGATGCGCCTGTTGAGCTTCCGCAGATCTAGAATGGGACGCTTGCCTCCCTCCCTCTTGGGGACCAGAAAGTATCTCGAATAGAAGCCTGTCCCTCGATGTTGAGGAGGGACGGGTTCTATGGCATTTTTCTGGAGCAAGTCCAGGATTTCCTGATGGAGGAGTGAAGACGGGGGGGTAGCAATGAAGTAGTGGTGGCGAGGTGGAGAAATGAACTCGATTGCGTAACCTAGGCGCACAATGGTCAGCACCCAGGAGTCGGTTGTGATCGAGTTCCAAGTGGGAAGGAACGGAAGGAGACGTGTGCTGTAAGCAGGTGGGGTTTGGAGAGAGTCATAGAGACTGCTTAGTCTGGAGGGAGGCCTTCTTGGTTTGTTGGGGCTTAGGTCTCTGCTGGAAATGAGGCTTTTGTTGAACACCCTTTCGCCTCCAGTAGTCACTTTGTTTTGGTGACCGTTGTCGTTTCTGAAATGAAGGTCTCCAAGTTTTCGATCGATTGAACTGTTGGGAGTTAGGTTGGGAAACTCCCAGGCGCTTGGCACGTTTGCGGCCGTCGTCAACAGAGGTTAGCACTTCGTCCGTGGATGCATGGAAGAGGCCTAGGCCGTCGAAGGGGAGATCCTCTATCTTCTGCTTGATGTCGGGCTGCAAGTTAGTAGAACGCAGCCAGGCATGACGGCGCAAGGCAACGGAGGAAGCGAAGACCCTCGAAGAACAAGAAACAGCATGTCGTACGGTGTTTATCTGCTGTTTGGAGACTCTGGACAATTCCGACACCAAGTTGGAGGCCGTTCTCTGAGAGGTTTCAGGGAGAGAAGGGATCAGGGGCGTAAATTGATTCGCTAGATTGAAGACATACGCAGAGAAATAAGCTAAGTAATTGTTGAGTTTAGAATTGGTAGAGGCCAGAGTGAATAACTTTCGTGCCAAGGTATCAACTTTTCTCCCCTCGCGATCTGGTGGTGTAGGGTGTCGTGAGGGCTTGGCCTTAGTGGCAGAGTGAACTATAATAGAGTTGGGCGCTGGATGCGTCGCCAAGAATTTAGCATCCGGGGCATGTACTCTGTAGAGCGAGTCGAATCGTTTGGAAGTAGGTGGGACAGAGGCCGGCTTGTCCCAAGCCTCTCGCAAACCCTCAAGATGTACAGGTAGCATCGGGAGAAGCGACCCTGGTGGGAAGTCAGCCTGTACTAAGTCATGTACAATGTCTGAAACTTTAGGAGAGTCAGACGGCAAAGCAATTTTTAGAGCATCAGC
This sequence comes from Heteronotia binoei, assembly GCF_032191835.1. Classification (NCBI taxonomy): domain Eukaryota; kingdom Metazoa; phylum Chordata; class Lepidosauria; order Squamata; family Gekkonidae; genus Heteronotia; species Heteronotia binoei. Next base: position 57,965,751 of record NC_083224.1, read on the forward strand.
CATCGTGGTGATGAGATTTAAATATGCTTTGAAAGCATCTGATGGCGAAAAGCGCAGCTGTGGTGCAGACTCTGAGACAACAGAAGCAGGGTGGTCCTCCGAATCCGATGAAAGGGAGGATTCCCTATCGGAATGGGAGTCGTCTGCATTGGGAGAGTGGCGCGGTGCGATCGATTCCGAGGCCGAGGCCCGAAGCTTAGGAGCGTGAGAGTCCTGAGCCGGTCGAGGTGGAGAAATACGGATGGGAACCATCGAGGCCTTGGGGGAGATGGTACCGGGTTTGTTGAGGTCCCGAGGGCGATCTGGGACTGGAGACGGTACCGAGTGCCGAAAGGGCAGGTGATCGGATTCTCGAAGTTCGGAGAAGTCTCCGAGTCGATCGTCGTCACGGGCTCGAGAAGAGTCTCGGATTGGAGGAGGGTCTCGGAGCCGACTGTATGCACGGGTTCGGAGAGAATCATATGCACGGGTTCGAGGAGAGTCGTCATAGTGGATCCGAGGGGTAATAACATCACGACCCAGGTCTTGATATCTGGAGCGGTGAGTACCCTCATAGGAAGGGGAACGGGAGAGGCGATGGCGAGACTTAACCCTTGGTGAAGGAGATCGCGACTGAGAAGAGTAGTCGTAGCGCGGACGAGATGAATAGTCGAGGTGCGGGCGCGCATACAGGTCATGACGGTCATAGTATGCGGGAAGCGAGAGCGAACCCGAGGAGGCAGGGGCATCGGGGAGCGTGATCGAATCCGACATGGACTGGTCCTCTGGAGAACGCATGGACTGGTCCTCTGGAGAACGCGAACGAAGTCGGTGAGCAGAGCTTTGGGTCGCTGACTCCCTATACAGGGGGGAAAGTGCGACATCTCGGAAGGATCCGAGTCGAAGTGAAGACTTCGCGTAATGTTGAGTAGGATCGGATGGGTCGGGCTCCAAAAAGTCAGACGGAACCACGCTGCGGACCGACGGTGAGCGAGACTGGATTGGAATAACTTCTACGGCCGTAGAAGAGTGAGGAGTGAGCTGCGGCATGTCAGTAATTACATCTGACGGGGCCGAGAGTTCTGAAGGGAGCAGGAGTTGAGCGGCCGAGGTTGCGGCGTCCGTGGTATCGGGAGCCGAAGTCGAGGCCCGAGGCGGGTGCGAGGTCGGGTGCGACTCGTAAGACTTCCTCGGAGTCGAATCAGTCGCTTCAGAGTGACGCGGTCCTTTCGGCGCCAAATCCTCGGAGTCGGAGTGACGCGCTTTTTTAGAAGACTTATGGCCGGTCCCGGCGTGCTTCGATATTTTCTTTACGGACTTGTGCGTCTGCTTTTGAGAGAGAGGCACGTCCGAAGTAGCCGAATCTCCCGCTCTAGGTGGGGGAGGCGGCGAGGCAGATGCGGGCATCGCCCTCAAAGACAGTTCAAGCAGAAAGCTCCGGAGCCTTGCTGCACGATTCTTACGAGCCTGCTTCCCGAAATTAGCACAATGTGTGCAAGAGTCGACCCGGTGGGCTTCCCCAAGGCAGAAGAGGCAATAGTTGTGGCCGTCGGTGGTGGGGATCTTAGCCCCACAGCGCCTGCACTTTTTGAACGTAACCTTCCCTTCCATGCGCTCCGGACAAGGGAGGGGAGGGAGGGAAAGAAAGGGGAAAGGAAGCGCAGAAACGGACCTTTTTTTTATATATATATTTTTTAGGGACGAAAAATAGCAAGAGAAGTGAAGAATATGAAAAGACAAGGTGATTACAATACCAGATGAAGAGAAGAATGAAGAAGAAAACGAGCTAAGGAGGAAACGCAGCGAGGTAGGTGATGTCCGGGCGGCGGTAGGGAAGAAACTGAGTGGAATGGGCGCTCTCCCCCCACTCCAGGCATGCGCAGTCGCTGCCTGCTCCCCAGGGCGGGAGGAAAGCGCGCCAAAAGACACTATAGGCGAGCTATTGGAGCTCCGAGGTATGGATCCGTTGCCTGCGGCAAGACCCATGTGTGGGACTGCACAGAGACCACGAAGAAGATCCATTAGCAACCAGTTACTAAAACAGAATACAAAGGCAATTTAAAAAGGGTCCTTGTCTGACCTTACCTTGTTTACTTTATTTTACCATTTCTCTAAATGTGTATCTTGCCCTAAAAGCCCACACCTACATACCTGTACAACCCTGGAGCTTACACATGCAGGGATTACTGATTTCCACTGGTATGCACTACTCATCACCACTCCACAGCAAGGTGCAGACAGCAGCACTAAGCTATGACACATACAAGGCTGCAACTTAAGCTAGAGAGTGGTACAGAGAAACCTTGTAGCGGTAGAAAGTTTAACTGCAATCAACATCATCATCATGTAAAAAATTCCCCCAAAACCTACATTGTGGCAAACAAGGGTAACATGCATACGCTTTCTAAAAGTTTGACTTGTTTCTATTGTATTTAGCACAATGATAATGGGAATGCTATAAGGAATACATGAAGGAAGTCTTGAAATTACCACATGGAGAAAATATACCTGTGCTATTAGTCACAGAATTTGTGACTTCTAAGCATACAATATTTGTTTTCAACCCAACTGACATTTACAAATTAATCTACCAATTGGTAGAAAAGGAGTAAAGAGTAGAGAGAAGCTAGAAAGATACTAGCTCCTAGTAAAACCTAAACATTCAGGGAAGAGGTGTGCAGTTATCTTTCAAGCAGCCAACCCCCTGCAGTCCCCCCTCCTGAGAAATTTAATATACTGACTTACATGAAGATAGCAAACAAAACTCACTGTTTAGGCCTCTAATACACATCCTCTAATGAACTTAGCAAATTGACTGTCTGACATATGATTCAGAATCTGAAGAGCAGCAGAAATTACATGACTGAAAACAACAGCTTACCCCATTTTATATTTATATGGGGCACATGTACAGAGGTCTTCCACATGATACAGGCATACCAACAGCCCAGGGTTACATGAACAGGAGACAGCAGACATGTAGCATGTGGTTTTACACTTTATGCACTGCCGTTCATCATCTGGCAGTATTTCCAAATGCATTCTCTCTGAATCAGTAACTCCCTGAAATAAAGCACACATTCATTCCATAGAAGATTAAATTTAAAAAGTCCACAGATGTAGGCAGGTTCTAGTGATGATATAAAGCACTACACAGAAAAAGGCACATGCAAGCTCCATATAAGATTTTAACTGCCTATCATGCAGATTAAGGTATCAGAAAAATGTCTATTTAAAAATTAACTGATTAAGTTAACTATTTCTACATTAATAAAGGAACAATAACATCTATTTGTAAAGGTGCTTGTGACTGTAGTGATGATAGCCAGATATTATTTATGCTCTTCTACAGACTAAATAACTATGAGGCAACTACTATCTAAAGAATAGATTTAACATTACATGGCTTGGATCCAGTGGAAAAATCTCTGGTGACAGAAGGGATTTCTATCAGTGGAGTGGGACTTCCTTGCCTCCTCCTCCTGTTGCAGTCACAAATGGCCCCAGAAATACTACCCTTGGGGAACAGTGACACCCAGGAACGGCTGTGGTGGTGGTGGTGGGGACAAAGTTCACCTTCCCCCTTCTCTTAGTAGAAATTTCCCATTGGAGCCAACCCCTTATGTCCCTATACTGGCTTGCATCACAAAACAATCAGATGCACAAGTGTTATTTAACTTGATGCTTTAACACGGAATAATGGAACCATCAATCAAATTGCACAAAACATACCAGCTTACACACTGCCTCTCGTAAAGCTTTTTCATCTTCAATCATAATAGCCATGTCTTTCTCAACAGTAGAAGCTACTACCACATCAAGAGTTTCTGCCTTGGCAGCCATTCTACATATCATCTCATCATGGGAAAATACACAATAGCGGTTTAACAAGCGATAGTGTTCCACACACTGGCGACCCAATGGCAACTAGAAGAAAAATGACAGCAACTGAGTTTTACTTTGGAGAACAAAGTTACAGATCCTTAAAAATGGCAAAGAAACTGCTTAATTATTCTGTTTGGTTAACACCACCCTGAACTGGGGTGGGGGGATAGGGGAAGAGAATAAACTTAACCACTGCGCATTCTAAGACTCAATACAAAACAAATCAACTTTATTTATTTCATTTCATTTCTTTTCATTTTATTTGATTTATATCCCACACTACCCCACCAAGGCGGGCTCAGGGCGGCTCACAACACAATAATTCTAACAATAGGGTTTAAAAATTTAAAATACAATAATTTACATATTTAAAACAACCAGTATATCAATGTATCAGTCAATGTCAGTTGCTATCTTATTGTCTTCCTTCAGAATATTTCAATGCCGGTCAGTTATAAACCAACCGGAAGAGGACTGTCTTACAGGCCCTGCGGAACTGTCCAAAGTCCCGCAGGGCCCTGACCTCTTCCAGTAGATGGTTCCACCAGCCAGGGGCTGTGATTGAGAAGGCCCTGTCCCTAGTTGACTTCAACCGGGTCTCCTTTGACCCAGGGATTACAAGCAGATTTCGAGAGCCGGATCACAGCACTATCTGGGGAGCATATGGGAAGAGATGGTCCCTAAGGTAGGCAGGTCCTAGGCCATAAAGGGCTTTAAAGGTAATAACCAGCACCTTGTACCGCACTCTATTATTGGCAGCCAGTGCAGTCCCCGGAGCCCCGGCTGAATGTCCTCCCGTCTAGGGAGCCCTAATAATAGCCGAGCGGCGGCGTTCTGCACTAGCTGCAACTTCCGGGTTCGGCACAGGGGCAGCCCCATGTAGAGGGCATTACAGTAATCCAACCTTGAGGTGACCGTTGCATGGATCACTGTTGCCAGATCGTCCTGCTCCAGGAAAGGAGCCAACTGCCTTGCCCGCCTAAGATGAAAAAATGCGGACTTACCAATGGCTGCTATTTGGGCCTCCATAGTTAAGGCAGGCTCCAATAGTACCCCCAAGCTCTTGACCCTGTGCGCCATTGTCAGTGGCACACCGTCAAAAGATGGTAGGGGAATTTCCCTTCATGGACCACGGCAACCCAAGCAAAGGACCTCTGTCTTTGCTGGATTTACAGAACTTCCAAGGAGCATCAAATAAATTTTGATACTTTATAGAGTTTAAAAAGAACACCAGGATATCTGAAACCTGACTTCATATTCTGAAATTAAACTTGACAAACACTAAAAAAGTTTGGCCTTGGTTTTTCAGCAGATTAAGAACACAGCACATAACTTAAAAAAAAAAATAACCAACCATACTGTACCCCTATCACCCCTAATTCCAAACACTTCTTTTCAATTATCTGTGAAAATATTTCTTAAAAACAGAACACCCCAAATAGCAGAAGCTGCTGTATGTATTTCAGATTCCATTTTCCAACAAAATTTCACAACAATTTCCAGCATACCCAATCAACTGTGCAGAAGTTAACAGCTTCAGCAAAATTGAAACCCTGATTAAAGCCACTGTGATAAGCTCTTGGAAATGTAATCACAAATTCACCAGCACACTGGTTGGTTCGGTAAATCTAGGACAAAAAACAACAAAGAAAAAAACACAATGAATTATAAAATTTTACGTTTTTAAGAAAAACCCTACCACATCAGACCAGAAGTCAATCAAAATTGATGAAGTGGAAACAGTGGGCACCCTGGGCAGTAGTGACCATGTGATTTTGAAATTTACAGTCTTAGGGAAGGAAAAAGCTATACATAAGTCAGACTTATAGATTGGACTTCAGAAAGGCATACTTCGACAAACACAGAACTATGCTGGGTAAAATCCCGCGGTCAGAAATGCTTAGGAGGAAGGGGTTAGAACATAAGAACGTGAGAGAAGCCATGTTGGATCAGGCCAATGGCCCATCCAATCCAACACTCTGTGTCACATAGTGGCCAAAAAAATTATATATATATATATATAATATACACACACACACACATACACATATATATACACACTGTGGCTAATCGCCACTGATGGACCGCTGCTCCATATTTTTATCTAACCCCCTCTTGAAGTTGGCTATGCTTGTAGCCGCCACCACCTCCTATGGCAGTGAATTCCACATGTTAATCACCCTTTGGGTGAAGAAGTACCTCCTTTTATCCATTCTAACCCGACTGCTCAGCAATTTCATTGAATGCCCACGAGTTCTTGTTCAGGAGGAGTGGGAGTTTCTTAAAAGCGAAATACTGAAAGCACAATCACAAACAATTCCTACAGGAAGAAAAAAATGAAGAAACCTAAAGAAGCTGAGGTGGCTCCATGAATAGCTCTCTAAAGTCTTAATAAAAAAGACTCCTTTGGGAATTGAAAGGAGGGCCTTATAACCAAGGATGAATATAAACAAATCACCAGTGCTTGTAGAGAAAAGTTAGGAAAGCTAAAGCTCAGTATGAACTTAGGCTAGCCAAAGATGCTAAAAACAATGAAAAAGGGTTCTTTTCTTATGTTCAGAGTAAGAAAAAGAGCAAGGACATGGCAGGCCCATTGCAGGGCAGGAAAGCAAAATTGTAACAGGTAATGGAGATGGCAGAACTGCTCAATTCCTACTTTTCCTCAGTCTTCTCTTCTGAGGGAAACAGGTAAAAAACAGAACATATAATGAGGGTACGGAGTTGCAACTTAGGATCAGCATAGGGGTAGTACATAAACACTTAGTTTTTTTTTAAATGAAACTAAGTCCTCAGGTCCAGATGAACTGCATTCAAGGATTTTAAAAGAGCTTATGGATGTAATTTCTGAGCCTCTGGCTATTATTTTTGAGAATTCTTGGAGAACAGGAGAGCTGCCAGAAAACTGGAGGCAGGCGAATGCTGTCCTCATCTTCAAGAAGGGGGAAAAGGAGGATCTAGGTAACTACTGACCCATCAGCTTGACATCTATACCTGGAAAAGTTTTAGAAGAAATCATCAGTCAGTCAAGTCCTGGAACACTCAGAAAGGATGGCTGTGATTACTAAGAGTCAGCATGGTTTTCTCAAGAACAAGTCATGTCAGACTAACCTGATCTCTCTCTCTCTCTTTTTTAAGAAAGTGACTAGCTTGTTGGATCAGGGGAATGCTGTAGACATAGTTTCTTGATTTCAGTAAGGCTTTTGATAAGGTTCCACATACTATCCTTGTTGACAAGTTGGTAAAATGTGGTTTGGATCCTGTTAACGTTAGGTGGATCTGTAACTGGTTGACAAATTGCACCCAAAGAGTGCTTGTGAATGGTTCCTCATCCTCTTGGAGAGGAGTGACAAGTGGAGTGCCTCAAGGATCTGTCCTGGGACCTGTTTTGTTCAACATCTGTATAAACGATTTGGATGAAGGAACAGAGGGAATGCTTATTAAATTTGCCAATGATACTAAATTGGGAGGGGGTCGCAAATACAGTAGAAGACAGACAAAGGATACAAGATGATCTTGACAGACTGGAAAAATGGGCTAAAACCAAAAAATGAATTTTAACAGGGACAAATGTAAAGTTCTGCATTTAGGTAAGAAAAATCCAATGCATGGTTATAGGATGGGAAAGACTTGTCTTAGCAATAGTATGTGTGAAAAGGATCTAGAGGTCTTAGTGGATCATACGCTGAACATGAGTCAACAGTGTGATGAGGTGGCTAAAAAGGCATATGCAATTTTGGGCTTTATCAACAGAAGTATACTGTCCAAATCACGTGAAGTGATGGTATCACTTGACTCTGCTCTGGTAAGACCTCACCTGGAGTATTGTGTTCAGTTTTGGGCACCACATTTTAAGAAGGATATAGATAAGCTGGAACGGGTCCAGATGAGGGCAATGAAGATGGTGAGGGGTCTGACCTATAGGAGCTGGGCATGTTTAGCCTGGAGAGGATGAAGCTGGAAGGTAATATGATCACCATCTTCAAGTCCTTGAAGGGCTGTCATATAGAGGATGATGAGGAATTGTTTTCTGTGAATACAGAAGGTAGGACCAGAACCAGTGGGTTGAAATTAAATCAAAAGAGTTTCTGGCTCAACATTAGGAAGAACTTCCTGACCATTAGAGCAGTTCCTCTGTGGAACAGGCTTTCTCTGGATGGGGGGGGGGGGGGCTCTCCTATCTTGGGGATTTTTAAACAGAGGCTAGACGGACATCTTACAGCAATGAGGATCCTGTGAATTTAGGGGGAGGTATTTGTGAGTTTCCTGGAGTTGAACTAGATGACTCTGGAGGTCCTTTCCAACTCTTATGATTCTGTGATTCTAAATCCAGCATTTTGTTTTCCACTGTGGCCAAGTACATGCCTCTGGGAAGCTCATAAACATGACATGTGGACAAAGGAGACCCGATAGATGTTGTTTACCTTGACTTCCAGAAAGCTTTTGATAAAGTTCCTCATCAAAGGCTCCTTAGAAAGCTTGAGAGTCATGGAGTAAAAGGACAGGTCCTCTTGTGGATCAAAAACTGGCTGAGTAATAGGAAGCAGAGAGTGAGTATAAATGGGCAGTCTTCGCAGTGGAGGACGGTAAGCAGTGGGGTGCTGCAGGGCTCGGTACTGGGTCCCATCCTCTTTAACTTGTTCATAAATGATTTAGAGTTGGGAGTGAGCAGTGAAGTGGCCAAATTTGCGGATGACACTAAATTGTTCAGGGTGGTGAGAACCAGAGAGGATTGTGAGGAACTCCAAAGGGATCTGTTGAGGCTGGGTGAGTGGGCGTCAACGTGGCAGATGCGGTTCAATGTGGCCAAGTGCAAAGTAATGCACATTGGGGCCAAGAATCCCAGCTACAAATACAAGTTGATGGGGTGTGAACTGGCAGAGACAGACCAAGAGAGAGATCTTGGGGTCATGGTAGATAATTCACTGAAAATGTCAAGACAGTGTGCGTTTGCAATAAAAAAGGCCAACGCCATGCTGGGAATTATTAGGAAGGGAATTGAAAACAAATCAGCCAGTATCATAATGCCTCTGTATAAATCGATGGTGCGGTCTCATTTGGAGTACTGTGTGCAGTTCTGGTCGCCGCACCTCAAAAAGGATATTATAGCATTGGAGAAAGTTCAGAAAAGGGCAACTAAAATGATTAAAGGGCTGGAACACCTTCCCTATGAAGAAAGGTTGAAACGCTTAGGGCTCTTTAGCTTGGAGAAACGTCGACTGAGGGGTGACATGATAGAAGTTTACAAGATAATGCATGGGATGGAGAAAGTAGAGAAAGAAGTACTTTTCTCCCTTTCTCACAATACAAGAACTCGTGGGCATTCGATGAAATTGCTGAGCAGACAGGTTAAAACGGATAAAAGGAAGTACTTTTTCACCCAAAGGGTGATTAACATGTGGAATTCACTGCCACAGGAGGTGGTGGCGTCCACAAGCATAGCCACCTTCAAGAAGGGGTTAGATAAAAATATGGAGCAGAGGTCCATCAGTGGCTATTAGCCACAGTGTGTGTGTGTGTGTGTATATATATATATATATATTTGGCCGCTGTGTGACACAGAATGTTGGACTGGATGGGCCATTGGCCTGATCTAACATGGCTTCTCTTATGTTCTTATGGTCTCATTTGGAGTACTGTGTGCAGTTCTGGTCGCCGCACCTCAAAAAGGATATTATAGCATTGGAGAAAGTTCAGAAAAGGGCAACTAAAATGATTAAAGGGCTGGAACACCTTCCCTATGAAGAAAGGTTGAAACGCTTAGGGCTCTTTAGCTTGGAGAAACGTCGACTGAGGGGTGACATGATAGAAGTTTACAAGATAATGCATGGGATGGAGAAAGTAGAGAAAGAAGTACTTTTCTCCCTTTCTCACAATACAAGAACTCGTGGGCATTCGATGAAATTGCTGAGCAGACAGGTTAAAACGGATAAAAGGAAGTACTTTTTCACCCAAAGGGTGATTAACATGTGGAATTCACTGCCACAGGAGGTGGTGGCGTCCACAAGCATAGCCACCTTCAAGAAGGGGTTAGATAAAAATATGGAGCAGAGGTCCATCAGTGGCTATTAGCCACAGTGTGTGTGTGTGAGTGTATATATATATATATATATATATATATATATATATATTTGGCCGCTGTGTGACACAGAATGTTGGACTGGATGGGCCATTGGCCTGATCTAACATGGCTTCTCTTATGTTCTTATGACATGAAAAATAAGATTCTTTATCCATTCTGTGTGCCCAGCACCTGGTATTCAGAGGTATGCTGATTCATATGTTCAGCTACTGTTGCACATAGCTAAAGTCTGATTCTCAGTGGATTAGTCTACTCCTTTTTAAAAAGCCATCTAAGCTAGTGACCACCACCAGTTTTAAGCTAGTTAGGAAGTAATCACAACTATATGCAATCAAGGGAGAACTACTGGAATTTATGGATGCTGCCATCTGATTTACCTTCATGCACCAATTTCTGAATGACATGACAAGTTGTTCTTAATGTGGGAGAGGCCCACTAGGCACAGCTTTGTATTCAGATCACAAAAATGTTGCCCAGCAACAGAGCAAGCTGCTTTGTACTGCACTCCATGCACTGTTATCCCAAGCCTACCTTTTCTGATGGTCATGGAGAACAGAAATGAGCCTGGGGGATCCTCTGAGGTTCATGAAAGCTAAAAATTAACAACGTCCATATTCATGGCACACCACAGTTATTTATGTCTGAACTACAAATTACAGTTTGTTCTCTCCTCTAAAAATGAAAACACACAACCTTATTTTAATCCTAGCATAGAGGGCAGATAATAGACCATGGTTTGGAGTCCAGACACAAGGAGTTACAGTTTGCCACAAAATGAGAAATAGTTTCTGAGATGGACACAAGGATACAACAGCATATGAAGCCCAAGGACTCCACAAGCTTTTTCATATGACAGATCATGGTTTGCCATTATGTATGATGATTGCCATAGTGAAGGTATTCCACTGGAATGAAAAATCAATTCAGATCATACAAAGAACCTTCATAGGAATAAGATTTTGCATCCTATTCAGAATGTCTTATATTAAAATTTTCATCCTGGTATAATGTTTTCTACCTGCATTCTTTCACAGAAAGCATTCTAAAGAGCTCCTACTTAATTTAAAAAGTTACATCAGAACTGGCTCAAGATCACATGATTTCTGCCTGACAATTATGATCTGCACAAAAAGCAAGCCATGTCCAACAGAGGGATGTGCAATCCCCTATTGTTATATTAGATTTAGACATCAGGGTAAAAATCATGGATTTTAAAAAAAAAGTTAGCTAAAAAAATCACATCTTTAGAGGCTTGCTCAAGCAGGCTCACAAAGAAAAACAACATAATTTAACAAGCCATTAAAATTGAGAATGGTTATGCTCATTTTTCAACTAAGTATCAATGAATGGCCCTGGCCTTTACATCATACCTAGATTCTTGGGGGGCTGGGGAGTGTTGGAGAATTTTTTGTAAACCAAGACAGCTAATGGTGAATGTAAGATGTTTCAGATAATGCCAAATAACCACAAAGTAATTTCCTTAAAGTTTGAATATTGAATATTGTGCCAGAAGGGCTGGGTGGAGGGGAAGAGGAAGAGAGAGAGATAAATGACATACAGGCACGCCATGAGACATTAGTGTATTGGGATTCATAATTGTAACCAGCTGGTGTAAAAGATCTGGCTGAGATTCAAATAGCTCAGGAGCTAGCTTCTTCATCACATCTTCCAATTGCTCGGCTGCGTATCCTGGGGCTCCATACCATGTTTTAGGCTCCCCCCTGCAAACAAATTAAAACAGATAAAGCTAAGTAGATAAAAATATTTTAAAAGGTAAAACTGAATAAATAAGTCACCATTTTGTAGGCTTTCAGTTTATAACTCTGTATCACAGACAGGTTAAGACAGGGGTATTGAACTTATTTGTTATGAGGGATGGATTTGACATGAATGAGACCTCAGGAAAAAAACTACAACTTCTAGGCAACAGTGCAAGAATAGAGAGACTGCCATGTATAGTGGTCAGTATCTGCCTACTATCTGGAAAGTCTAAGTTCCAAATCCCCAATCAAAGGAAAATGTGAAAGAAAAATCAATGGAAATGTTGTGCTGGGTGAACTTGGTCTGGACACACTCTTAGCCTAATCCTGGTTGTTGTTATTCCTTTTCTGGATCATGAAGGCATGAATACAGTGAAAAGGGGGAGGCAAATTCAGTTGCACCAAGGAGAGCCCTGGCATAACAAGCCAATAAAGCACTCTCTCTCTCAGTGGGCCAAGGCAAAAAGTTCAAACCTTGAATAAAATGTTGTCCATCTTAAAAGTGCTTTCTTTGTATCTCTCCTGTGAGATCAATGGAGGAACTGGACAAAGAAAATTCTCCCTCCTTCCCTCCCTCCCCAGAAAATGAGGAGGGGGAGGAGCCTCAACCAACAGAAAGAGGAGAGGCTTGGCTCAATAGCTCTGCAGTTATGACTGAAAGAGCCTGGCAACCCATGTGCTTTCAATCACACAGCAGAGCTACAGAGCCAAGTTCCTCCACTGAGACTCCTCCTCCTCCCTCCTCCCTTTGGAAAGAGGGAGGGGGAAAGAGGGAAAGAGAAGGGAGAATTAAAAAACTGCAACCGAAGGAAGCAGGTGAGGGAGAAGGAAGCAGGCAATGGTCAGTTGCTGGTGGGGTTGACTGGAGCCCTCTGCAGGATGGATGTTTGACACCCCTGGGTTAAGACTATTCCATATCGATAGGAAACATAATTTCATCTAATCATCCTGTTTGGTTCACTATAAACTCACCAATGCAGATAGTTAATAGAATAGCTCCAGTGATCTTCAATATGCCAGCAAAATGAAGAAAAACACATCCCTACGTATAGCCAGGGCAACTTCATTCCACATATATCAGCAGTTATGTGAGCAAGGACAGACTGTTCCATCACAGGCATATTGTTCAAATTCCATCCACTATCAAGATACTCCTTAAAAAAAAAAGTGAAACCCACAGGTCTAAAATAAACCAAGAGAAAAGAGCAAAAGAGTTTTCTAAAGAGTACTTCTCCCTAATATAAAACTATATGAAAAACCATCAATTTGAATGTTACTACTGTGCAGCAGCTCGTTCCCTTCTAATACCATGAAAATATGATTTCCATATTCTTCCTCTTATAAAATCAGCAAGATGGTTATCTGAGGTTGGAAATGCCATAGCAGCTATCTCTCACAATCTTTGTACTCACAGTATATCTCTGAACAATGCAATGTGTACTACGAGATCAAATGTGCCAAAGTCTGAGCATGTTACTCATTCCCACAAGCATTTGCCTCAATTTGTTCACCTATATAAGCTCCACCCCTATGGACTGAGAATGTTTCATTTCTGGGCAAGGGAATTGAGAGACCTGTGGTGGAACAGCTCCAGAGGTTCCTGGATGACACGTTGCACTTAGACCCATCCAGTTTGGCTTCCACCCTGGCCATGGGATGGAGATGGTGCTAGTCACCCTCACAGACAATCTTCACAGGTGGTTGCATCAAGGTGCAACAGTGCTGCTGTTATTGTTAGATCTAACAGCACTGTTTGCCATGGTCAACCATGATTCGCTGACTCACTGCCTTGCCAATGCAGGAGTGGCACTGTTATGGCTTACCTCATTTTTCCAGGGTCTTGACGGAGGATGTCAGAAAAAAGAAGGTGACACCTAGACACCCCTAGATGTTTGAAGTCCCTCAGGGGGCAATCCACTCTCCAATGCTGTTTAATATCTATATGCACCTCCTCATCCAGCTGGTGCAGAGCTTTAGACTGGGTTCTCATCAGTATGCAGATGATACCCAGCTATATCTGTTGATGGACAGACACTGCCCCATTTATTTTGGCCAGAGGGCTGGAGGCCACAGTTGGATGGTTGAAGCAGAGTCAGCTGAGACTGAATCCGTAAAAGATGGCGATTCTGTGGCTAGGTAGGGGAATGGACTCAGGGTTGAGGTATAAACTCCTCGTTTTTGTACACTGGTGCCAACCATCAAGGGCCTGGGTGTGCTTCTAGATGCTTTCTTATCAGTGGAGACCCAGATCACAAATATTGCCAGGCTGGCATTTCTCCAGCTGTACCACATCAGGCAACTGGCAGATTTCCCATCTTGTCCTGACCTGGCCATGCTAATCGCCATGTCCAGAATAGAGTGGCCCTTGTTCTTGCCACAACCGCACTAACAGTGCACATTCATGCAGTGTTTCCCTAGCTGCACTGGATGCAGGTTGAATACCAGATCAGGTTCAAGGTTTTAGTACTAACTGTTAAGATCCTAAACGTCTGAGAGCAACATACCTATGGGACCACCTCTCCTGATATACCCCCAAAAGAGCATTAAGCTCTAGAAAGAAACTTCTGGTGATCCCGGTCATGAAAGATATCTGGCTATCCTCAACCAGAGCCAAGGCCTTTTCTGCCCTAGCGCTGGCCTGCTGGAACTCTCTGCTTAATGACATCTGTACCCTGTGGGACCTTATGCAGTTCCACAGGGCCTAGAAGACAAAGATGTTCCACCAGGCCTATGGTTGAGGACAGCAACAATTTGTCATCAAGCCTGGCCTCTTCCATCTCCTCTCTCCTCATGGGGAAATGTATTGGAAACAGTCTTAAGCGCCATCTGAAAGAGTTATATTTTGTGATTGTCTTAGCTGTTTTGATTTGATTATAAATGTATGTATTGAAATGTATTAGCTGAAATGTTGTTCACTGCCCTGAGCCCTCCCCTGCAAGCACAGGGTGATCTATAAAGCAAATAAATAAATGTTCAAAAAGCAGTGTTCCTGATCAGGGGGTTGAAGGCTACACATGTACAATGAATTTTTACTCACGGGAGGAAAGAAAAGGAGTAAGGAGTAAAGGAGTAAGGGTGTATTCACCTAGTCACTGTGCCCACACTAAGATGAATGCTGATAAACAGGGCACTGCGTGCTCAGTTCTATTCCCCCTCTACATATGAACACACATGAAACTGCCTTATACTGAATCAGACCATTGGTCCATCAAGGTCAGTAGTGTCTACTCAAAATGGCAGTGGCTCTCCAGGGTCTCAGGCAGAAGTCTTTCACATCACCTAGTATCTGATCCTTTTAAGAGGAGATACCAGGGATAGAACCTGGGACCCTCTGCATGCAAAGCAGAGGCTCTTCCTCTGAGCCCTGACCCCTCCCCATGTTGCCTTCTGCACAGATATGCCATGTGCACAGTTCTGCACATTTGGAAAAACGGCACCACAGATGGAAAAAAAATGCAAGTACAAACTCAAAGTATACCTCATGTGTAGAGGTATACAAGGTGACGTCAGTCTGGCTTTTCCATTACTTAAGTTCCATAAATTTCATACATGTTTCTAACAACTGACATTCAAATTAGTCTAGAACTAGTTAAATCTTACCTCTTCTTCTGGTCTTAATTTTATTTTCCCCCCTCTCACAGGAAACCCACTGCCAAACTCCTTTGAAGCAATATCAGCACCATATTCCACTGTGACATCTTCTTCAATTGTGCTAACGAGGCGCCAAAACTCTTTCTCAACCAGTTCTGTAGGCACCATCTGGACATGAGACAGACAAAATATTACTTACAAGCAAATATATGAGTCAAAACAAAAATACCATGTCAAAACATTTGTGAATATAAAAGCAGCAAATGAAACAATAAAGAGGAGAAAGAGAATTCAAATGTTTCTATTAGTACACAATACAACAAAGATGATGCTAGAAAGGAAACTATACATAAGTATGGAGATGGCAGCAAAAACCAGGAAAAGCACCATTTTTGTTTTCCTTTGGACCACTTGAACTTGTATATAGATACCCAGAAGTCCTTCAGTGAATGTTCAAACACAGACCAAACAGGTGAAGAATGCAGGGAGTCAGCAAATGCTCCAGGAATTCCATATTGAACACCAGTGATGATACCACCACCCAGGCTTACCTGATCCTGCTACTCAGTGTATTACTTATAGAGAATTATTTCCCCAAATGTTTCTCCAGCTTGAATTAAACAAGATTCTGGGCACAAAGTCAGTATTCAGCAGACCAGTCTTAAATGTCAGGCCTCAAAGCTAGTTACTTTGTAGGTGCATGCACAATTCTTTAAATGTTTACTTCTTAGTGACTGCTGTGAACTGAGAACATCCAACCAACCAGGCTTCTGTTTGATATTTTCTTGACTATTTCTTGAAAACATTTCATGTGGTTGTTGCTGCCACAAACTCATTGATTTGCTGGGGGAGGCAGTTGAATTTGCAAGTGACTCCACCATAGTTGGTATTGTGTTACAGGTGAAACCAAATTTCATTCTCAAGGGGCAATATGATACTGTACAAACACGTGGTATCATCAGCACAAATGAACCAATACTACATGCTGGGACAGTGCTTTATGAAAACAGGTGACCTTTTCAAGAACACTTGTCAAGAAATCTCACAAATGTAAAGCTGATTCTGAATCAGACTAAGGGAAATTTGCTTATCAGTAGCACAGAAAAAGAAAGTTCCCACTTCTTTTTACCCCCTCCTCTGCCAAATCATATTGCTAGAGTAATATTATATCATAGATTCTAAGGGGCATTAAGAGATGGACATGAGAATCACTGATTATATCAAACATTCTTTGCAACAAATGGGTTTCTTCCTCCTCAAGCACATGCTACTCTAAGAACTGGTTAAATATTAAGAATAAAATATTTATATTGGTACTGTGAGATAGTATTTTGGCATATTTTGTTAAAGCTTTTCAACTGTGTTTTTAAAGAAATCCGAAAATGGGGAAATACTAACAAACATCCAAGACACTCACATGAAGGAAAATATTCAAAAGAGGAAATAGACCCTTCTCTGAGGCAAACTAAATGTTACAGGGCAAGGATCATTCGTCAAAATGTGGATCATACTGAATTCATATAAAGCAGAGAAGTGGGGGTTGAAAATGTAGCATGACTGGCTTATTTGTATTCCACTCCCTGCAGTGTTCCCCAGTCAGTTTTATCTAGTTGAAGTTAGCATCAGTCTTAGAACCCAACCAGCAAAAAAAAGGTTATACGAAGTGGTTCTGGGTGTGAGGAGGAGAAATTATTCAACACCTCCCTTCCCAACTGTCTATTCTGCTCTGTAGAACATCCATTCAGACACACATACGCTCACTTGCTTTACAGAATTCAATGTCAGCCCCATTCCAACACATAGGCCCGTCACCATGACAGGCCACCTAAAACTCATAGCTAAGAATTCCCTTTATAGTTTTTTCCTGGAATGTATGCTTTAATGATCCTTGTAATGGAGTTTGTTACAGACTTAATGAAAATATTAACATACGTGCACTGGCATGTTAAAATAATCTGACTTGAATGCATCTGCCATTTCTCCAAATGTACGGAGTGTATAGTCTCGCGCTGCCTGTTCAAAACCAAATGCTTCTTGTGGTTTACTACATTCCTGTGCAATTAAAATACAGAAATTATTAACAGAGAATGAAAAACAAATACTGCATGTACAATTAGTATTTAAAGTGAGTTTTATAAAGATGGGTCAACCAATTTTACGGTATGATAGTAGGAACTGCACATTATAGTATGCTGGTGTAAAGGAAGGACTAAAACGACAGAAAGTGCTGCAATGGGACTTGCATTTATATTTGGATGGATCTTTTGGTTCATCAAAGAAAGGTAGCAGTGTTAGTGATCTTCCTCAGCTTGCTCCACTGCACTTCTTCCGCCAATGAACAGGAAAGTGGCCGTAACATGGATCAATCTTCGCTGCCCCACCCTGGCCTGGAGGCTTTTTGTCCACAGGGATCCCACAACTTCCTGCAGTGCCTCTTCAGCTTTCACAGATGGCTGCTATCGGATGAGGATGGCAAAGACCTGCTTCTAGTGCCTTCCAACTGTGCAACCAGAGGATCCAACCCATTCTCTCCAATCTCCGAAAACCAGTAAAATCTACTGACAAAATGCTTGCTGCCAACTCTGGACAGATGGGGTTACCACCAGTGCCAGTGTTATCATCCAACCATAACCATGGGGGTTCAGTCACTCAAAGCTGATGATCCATGCAGAAAATCATGGATTGTGTCTGTGTGTTTGGCGGGGAGGGGGGAGGGGGAGATCATGGTGGCTGTGATATCCATCAATCAAAATTTATTACAGTCCATGACCAGAATATAAAAATAACTTAAAACATTCATGTTAAAAATATAAAATCTGTACATTGATATAAATCAACAAATACAATCCAACAACACCTCAGGACGATATTAATAATGATGATGATACAATATCATCTGAATTCCAATCAGGCAGATATAGAAATTTTCACCACTCCAGCTGAAATATAATCAGTTAAACTATCCCCCTCAACCATCTTCTTCAATATTTATTTTATTTTATTTATATCCCGCCCTCCCCGCCGAGGCAGACACAGCTGATATCCCAAGAAATCTGGATAGTACGAAGTTTCATCACTTCAGAACAGAACCTAGCTACTTTCTGAGTAATCTCCATATCATTATCAGACAAGAGTATAAATACCTAAATTGGAGGTGTTTGAACAGTGTTCAAGTAATAGAAGAATATAGACAATATGAATCTCATTACAAAAGGGACAGTGGAGAAACATGTCTTTACCTCTCCACAATTGCAAGGACAGTCTCTCTACCAACAGAACTTTATGATATCTGCCCTCAATAACTGAGGATGGCAGAGTGGAAAATCAAGCAAGGGTTAAAAGGCTCTTTGGTTATTATTTTCCAAGGTAAATAGGTAAGTGACCGGCATAGAAAGATAACTTTTATGAGAAATAACAATATAGTTTGATACCCCTGAAATATCAGATTGCCACTCAATATCTTCAACTCTGTCTCAAGGCTTGCCTAGCTAAATCATGGTGGCTGTGGTATGGTTAACCACTCAAATAGTGAGGCAGATCACCCATAAAATTGGGATAGAAGGAGGGGATGCAGACATTAGCCTTCAAAGTACAAACATACAAAAAAACCCTTTTAAGGAAAATATTAATGTCCTTCTGAGATTTTTTTGTTTTAACCATTTTTGAGACCTAAAAATACAAGCATTTCATCCACTTGCTGTTACCTGAGCGAGGCACTGGGGACATCTCCAGTCCCCTTTGGGAACATCATGAAGAGGTGGAATTAAGCAAAAAGTATGGTAACTATCATCACAGCCATCACACAGGAGCAGGCGGTCCTCATCATTACCACTACCACATAAGAGGCACACATACAAATCCACCTGTAAAAAGGTGCCCAAGCAAAAAAAAATGGTGTCATATTCGTTGTTGAAGATGTCATATTTCGTGCTGGATATTCCTAGTGAATATATAACCAAGCAAGGTCCGACTTAAGTCTGTCCTATTTTTGATTAAATATATTCCAGCCCTTTGTTTTCAGGAATAAGCACATATAAACATCACAAGATTCTTAATGGCCCAGTTGTTTGGCTAATAGACCCTTAAGAATATACCCAAATATACCAAAGTCAAGTCAAGAAGATCTAATAAAAAGGTTTTGCTTACCAAGAATTGTAAAAGGCTCTTGCACCCCATCTTTTCAGGTAAAGAAACTGCCATGCTAAATAGCAAGAAGGAGCCCACAACACAGACTTCAAATGGAACAACTAAGAGTCAAAATTAAAATCTCATTCTAAATGAATGAGGTTAACAGTGAAGGATCATTGGTCAAGTTATTTACCAAAAAAGTAATCTGTGCCTAGTTTCAAATTATTCCAGTTTATCACTTTTTCTATTCTAGCCAAAAATAGATACGACTATATAATTTTATATTCCACAACATAAAATCCACTATGTTTTAAAAAGCTCAGTGTTTTCTGTAATCAGCATTAAGGTCTATAAATAAAAGTACTCACTGCATTAAAGCTCTTCTTAGAACGTCCCTTTGGTTTTTCTCTGTCAGTTTCCCAAATGGTCTGTTTTTTCTCAACAGCTTCCCGCTTCACTATGCCATGATATTCTTTATCTGATACAGCAAAAAGCAATTTAGATAATATTACTATTAAAGGATTTGTAACAATGTTTTGAAAATATGACTCCTAACCAATGAAAGAAATCTTAGTCAACTGTGCAAACTGTAATTGATCAATTAAATGTGCATTTGTTTACACATACAGGGGGGAAAGCTCTTTTGTTTCCTGTAACACATCTTTAAAAAGGCATTCCTGCCTAGAAGAGGAAATGTCTACGCTAAATCAGTTCCCACTACCTACGTATGAGCAGTTTTTGTAAGCATCTGAATTAACAATAGTGAAATAACTGTTTAAAAATACCCAGGAGTCTGCAAAGATAATTTTTGTACTTACTATAAAGGCTACTGACGTTTTAAAAAGAAAATATTGGTAACATTCAGTATATTATTTTAAAAGGTTTTGGGATTTTTAGATCTATACAACTTTGAAAAATACTATATCCAAATTAATTTATTTACACTGCTATGCTAAGCTACAATTTGGAGTTTAAAGTAAGCTCTATAAATAAATAGTAATTTTATAATTTCTCGTGGATAGATTTACCATTGTCAGGCTTTGCAGGGGTGCTTCCCATTCTGCGTCTCAAGTTGTGAGTCTTGGTTTCTGCAGTTTCCCCTGTTTCAGTCTTAATGTTAGTAATCTAAGGAAAAGTAATGGAATGTAATTAACTATTCATTTTAATGTTTACTTCAGTACTAAGGTCATTAGAGTAGTGATTGATACATTACAAGAGGCTGTCACTGGAAGGGTCAAAGTTGGAAAAAATAAAGAACCCACCCAACCTCACAAAAGCCCCTTCCACTTGAGTTATACTCTCTTTGGATCCCACCCAAGCTGGGGCATATTTGAATGGCATATCCCACACTTCTGACTTTGTACGTCAATACTAAATCAGAAAGGCGTGTGCTGTTTTCCCCAGGGCTGGATCTAGGGGGGACAGAGGGGGGTGCTTGCCCCAGGGGCCGACGGAGGGGGGGCACCAAATTGGGTATGGAGTCCATTGTATTCTATGGGACTATAAGACAGAATGGCCCATAAGGGGGTGTCATTTTTTAATTTTGCCCCCCCCCCTCAAAAAACATGTAGATCTGGTCCTGGTTTTCCCTGCCAACAGACACTAACATTGCTACGTAGGGTTCTCTGTGTACACTATAGCCAAGAAGATCGCAATTCACATTAATTTTGATGGCACTTTCTAGAATTATTGAAAATGCTAGCTTGAAGTACATTTGTGTTGGCATACCACATCAAAATCATAAGAAACCAAAAAGATGATTGGCAAAGTAGCTTCGATAGGCTTGCACCAGAAAGCCTGCAAGATTCAAGGATTTTCAGGGGTGTCAAACTCATTTGTTACGAGGGACAGATCTGACATAAATGGGACTTTGTGGGACCATGCATGTCATAAAATGTAATGCCAGGTAGCAGAGATATAAACTTTTTGGAGGAGGAGAAGACTGCAGATTTATACCCCACCCTTCTCTCTGAATCAGAGACTAAGAGCAGCTTACAATCTTCTATATCTTCTCCCTCCACAACAGATACCCTATAAGGTGGGTGGGGCTGAGAGGGCTCTCACAGCAGCTGCCCTTTCAAGGACAACTCCTGTGATAACTATGGCTAATCCAAGGCCATTCCAGCAGCTGCAAGTGGAGGAGTGGGGAATCAAACCCAGTTCTCCCAGATAAGAGTCCACACACTTAACCACTACACCACGTGAAGAAAAAGCACAAGGATCACAGCAGAAGCTAAAAATATAAAATGCTCTGAGCCTAGGAAAACACGAAATAGCTGGGCATTGCAAGCTCCCACCCCAAGGGTCTACTCAGGTTGGCAATGGCTCTCCAGTGTAATATCCCCCTTTGGCTGTGGGTTCCAGGTTAGAGTACTCACTAGGCAGAGACAAACTGGCTCAGAGCATCAACCCTTTATTTGCAAGGAGACAACTCCAGCAAGCAAGCTGGCCATACAAATGCTGGAAAGTTAAATTACTTGAGCTCCACTCCACTGCAATACATTGCAGCACAGACGAAGTTGCAAGGAAAATGTGGCTTTGCAAATTTACAGCTTTGCAAATCCAGAAGAACTTTCTGCTGAAGCAAGCAAAGACAAGGCAGAAGCTGATGGGAACTTCAGCAGCCTCGGGGCTTCAAAAGTTGAGGACAGGAGGGGGAAGAGAGGGAGAAAAGAGCAGCAAGTTTGAGTAAAGCTGGTTGCTGTAAGTAGGGGTGTGCATTCGGTTCGGCCTGATTCAGCTGTATACGGAATCGCATACAGCCAAATCCAATTGGGGCCCATTATGCGGGAGCAGAGTATGGCTCCCCGTATACTTCCGTATAGATATTCGGAAGTATACGGAATTCAATGCAAAAGGCAGGAAAGGGGCTTCTGCAACCTCAGGGGAGCTGCTTGCCTCCTTTCCCGCCTTTGGTAGCCTTTTCCCGCCTCTCCCATAGCCTCCCTGGGATTGGGGGGGAGGGGAGGGGGAAGAGGAGGGGGAAGAGGAGCCCCAGCAGCCAATCCAAAGCATGCATTTGCAAAATGCATTGCAAATGCATGCTTTGCAGGGCTGTTGTGTAGCTGATCCCCCAGCCATCAGCAACATTGTTGTTCTTTTGATCTTTTGCTTACTTGGGTAACTAAGTAAGCACTGTTGTCTGGCCAATCACAGAGCAGTGCTATTTTTTGAAACTGCTCTCTGTAGGGCCAGAGAACCTTTTTAAGGAGTCTGCCTGGCTGGACTCCTCCCTTGCTGCTGTATTGGTGTGTGTTGGTGTGAGAGAGAGATTGCGCTGTTCTGGCCCTTGGCCTCAGCTGCTGCTGCTCTCTCTCAGCCTTACCAGACTTGCCTGGAGTAGAGAAGATGTCTAAGGTAAGACAGTCCTAGGGTTCATGTTTTTATTTTAGTTGGTAAAAGGACTTTTTAAGACTCAGAGTCCCTTTACTTATCCAGATTTGGGTGGTGGGTAGCTTATTTGGGGTTAGGGTTAGGGGGTTCTGCTGGGGGAGGGGGCCTGGGGTGGGGGGTTTTTGCCAATTTGCCCATATCTTACTTTAGTGAGAGGACTTTTAAAAGTGCAGTGTCCTTTTACTTTTCCTGATTTGGGTGGCTTGGATTTCTTGGGGTTAGGGTGAAGGGGTTTTTTGGGGGGGGGAGGGGTTGGTAAAGTTCCTGTATTGTTAAAAGTTAAGTTTTTTATTGTTTTAAAAGGATTCTGTGTTTGATTTGTTGCTGCTGTTGTTCCTTTTCTCTTCTGGTTCTTGGAGGGGGGGCTGTTTGGCCTAATTTTCATTGTTTAAAAGGCCACTTTTTAACAGTTGAGTTTCTTGGCCTTCTCCCGTTGTCCCTTTTCCTGGTTCTGGTTTTTTTTTGGGGGGGGGGGGAAGCTGGCACCTGGGTGAGAGACCCAGAACCAGCAGGCTTGTTGTGCTTGTCCAGCTCTCCCCATGTTGTTTGGGGCAGGGCTGGAGAACTGGCATCTGTAGATTGTGTGTTCTGTGGCAGGGAAGCTGGCACCTGAGTGAGAGACCCAGAACCACCAGGCTTGTTTTGCTTGTCCAGCTCTCCCCATGTTGTTTGGGGCAGGGCTGGAGAGCTGGCATCTGTAGATTGTGTGTTTTGTGGCAGAGAAGCTGGCACCTGGGTGAGAGACCCAGAGCCAGCATGCTTGTTGTGCTTGGCCAGCTCTCCCCGCGTTCTTTGGGGCAGGGCTGGAGAGCTGGCATCTGGGTTTGCTGCAGCCAGGTCTTCAGAGCAGACCTTGAGCCGATTGTGTTTTGTGTGGCAGGGTTCATAGAGTAGATAGATGTATATAGTGCATTTGGGTCCTATAGAGATTCTCAGATGTGAAGTTAGGTTTGGCTTTGGGTGCCCCAGGAATTGGACCCCCTGGCCCAACCTTTTAGGGACTTGGGGGGCTTGTAGGGGAGAGTCCCCTGCAGGTCCCCTGCAAATTTGGGGGCTCTCCCTCAAACCCCCTCACCTTCAGGCGGCTTCAAATATACCCTATTTGCCATTGATTTCAATGGCCCATAGGGTATAATGGGGCCGTATATTCGGAAATAGCCACGCATCTACCGTATATGCAGCTATTCCGACTACAAAATTCAGAAATATACGGGATTCCATATTTTTCCCCCGTATACTTCCGAATCCGTGTACTACCGAATTTTTTTTTTTTTGCACATCCCTAGCTGTAAGTTTGACACCCTGGTATATACATAGTGTAAGAACAGTGAGTTCCCCTCTGAATAATGAATGCACTAAGGATGCAGTCCGGAGAAAATAATGTTTCTTAAGGCCTCTTGATGTTAAGAGGTATTAAGCATATCTAACTTTATAGAAATTGTACATGGAGAAACACTGATAAGTAAGGTTGCCAATCCCCAGGTGGAGCCATAGGATCCCCCAGTTTGGAGGCCCTCCCTCTGCTTCAGGGTCATCAGAAAGCGGCGGGGAGGGAAATGTTTGCTGGGCACTCCATTATTCCCCATGGAGACTGATTTCCATAGGGTATAATGGAAAATTGATCTGTGGGTATCTGGGGCTTTGGGGGGGCTGGTTTTTTTTAGGTAGAGGCACCAAATTATCAGCATAGCATCTGATTCCTCTCCTCAAAACACCCTCCAAGTTTCAAAAAGATTGGACCAGGGGGTCCAATTCTAAGAGCCCCAAAAGAAGGTACCCCATCCATTATTTCCAGTGGAGAGAAGGCATTTAAAAGGTTATGGTCCCTTTAAATGTGATGGCCAGAGCTCCCTTTGGAGTTCAATTATGCTTGTCAGACCCTTGCTCCTGGTTCCACCCCAATGTCTCCTGGCTCTACCCCCAAAGTCCCCAGATATTTCTTGAATTGGACTTGGCAACCCTACTGGTAAGTCACAGTCACTTTTACTGCTAGTGCAATGGAAATTATAGGGCTGGGACTTATGACTTCCTTCTGCTAAGTGAGCAGCTTTCTTCCAATGGAACAAGTCTCTTTACTTAAGCAAAGAGAGTCATGTTATCTAACTAACTGGGTCTGGCAACAACTGAGGTAAGTTTTTAGAGCGCTAAACATGTGTAAATTATTAATATTAAAATGTGAGCATCTTCTCATATTATGAAGAAATGTACCGTATATTTTATTGATTTAAGTCCAACACTCTGTGTCACACAGTGGCCAAAAAAAAATTGAAGCTGGCTATGCTTGTAGCCGCCACCACATCCTGTGGCAGAACCTGGCTTCAAATCTTGGTTAGGTGTAAATGATTGTTAATCTCAACCATAATAAATCCTGTGCCAACATACCACTGAACTGTGATTAAGGCAGGAATGAATTTGCTCACATGAGAATAAGACTTGGGTGGAGGGAACATGTAGTAACAATAGTATGCTCATCTTCTCTTTATTCCAGTTAACATTATGCCTACTAGCCCAAAGGGAAAACTGTATACAATTCTTAGTACTGCAGGCAGACTCTAAACACAGGATCCCCTGAAATATTGTGGTTACTTCATCCTCTAGAAAAGGAATTCCACATTTTTAAAAATTTGTTTGGATTACTGCATTTCCATACTCAACACACCTCTGTTTTCATCCGTTTTGCTCGACGTGCAGGTGGACAACTTTCAGACAGCTGAACAGATTGTCTTTGAGGAATATCATGAGGTTTGTATTCCTTGTCCTTTGTATCACTGGCAAGATCTGGCTTCTGAAGACACTAAACATGCAAGCAAAAGGAAAATTTTTCTCTATATGTCTTAATAAAAAATTGTTCCAAAAGGAACAATTCTGCATATTACACCACACCCCCTATCACCACCATTGTTTAACTCAGGGGGGTTTTGTAAAAAAAGTTTCCAGCAGGAACTCATTTTCATATAAGGCCACACTCCCTGATACCAAGCCAGCCAGAATTGCATTTCTATGCTTTCCTGCTAAAAAAAAAAAGGCCTGGTTACAAGTCTACTGAATGGATTCAGCTGCACTTCCATCCACTAAACAAACAGCCTTGTTCCAGTGCAGAAAGGGAGCTACTGGATCCAAACTTATTTAAAGTATTTTTAATTCCTGAAAGAAAATAAATACATAATGCATATTTACTAAAAATGAGCTATGGTAGCCAGTGGTATTTTCTATGCTATTATATATGGCCAATATAAGACATAACATTTATTACTGAAAATAATGGAGAACATATCTGTAAATAAAATAATAAGTTAAGCTTTTAAATATGTGCTTCATATAGTTTAGTTTTAATTTATTCAATTTGTATCCCGCCCTCCCCGCCAAAGCAGGCTCAGAATCCCATAAGGATCTAGAAAGGTATTCTTGTCTATTCTGAAAATTCAGACAACCTGAAAGTTTTAGAGAATTACAGAGTATGTCAAACAGATGGCAGAAAAATAGATTTTTAAAAAACTTCACACACAGTCTATCTTTCTCCCCAACAGGGACCTAATTTGGCTTATGTCGTTCTGTCTTTCATTTTACCCTCATAACAACTTGATGACATAAATTAGGCTGAGGGTATATGACTGGTCCAAGGTCACCCAGCAAGTTTCCACAGCAAAGTGAGGATTCAAAATTGGGTCTCCTTGATCACAGTCTGACACTTGAACCACTACAACACATCAGTTCTCTTACGAACATTTATATTTAAAGTACTCCACAAGTGGCCTGAAAAACTATTATTGGCAAGCTTACCAGTTTTGTGCTTGCCACTGATAATGAAATCTGAATGATTAAGGAAAAGGAAAATCTTGAGTGTTCTTAGTTTGGCAAGGAACTTACCGGTATTCTATATATAAAGCTAGAAGAAGTTTTAAAGATAAATCAGCATGCCAGTGATTGAACCTTTTGAGGTATAAATATCCTGGACTTGAGGTATAAATATCCTGTGAGAATCAATCTTCTCACACACACACAAAGGAAGGAAGGAAGAAAATAAAAGAATAACAATTACACTTTTAAGTTAGATCAGGTGTCCCCAAAATGGTACCCATGGGTGTCATGACACTGGTCTGCTCTCCTCCAGCTAGGAAGCTGGGCTCAGAGGAGAGCATACACTGGTGCGCCATCCAGCTGCTCTAAGTTTCCCGAGTCTGAGTCCTGGGAAGCTGAGAGCGGCAGGGCAGGTGGAGGGGACACCCAGCAGCGCCCTGTAGGCAGCCGCCTACCTCACCTACTCCCACCCACCGGCCATGTCTTTGACCTCTGCTGGCCTAGATCTTACAAGGATGGGGCAGTAAATATCCTTTTGTATAGATCACACAGACATGCATGTCACAACACCCACTATGATAGCATATTGTTTAGATAGATAGATAGATAGATAGATAGATAGATAGATAGATAGATAGATAGATAGATAGATAGATAGATAGATAGATAGATAGATAGATAGATAATTTTATTTATATCCCGCCCTCCCCGCCGGAGCAGGCTCAGGGCGGCTAACAACAAACAAGAGTTTGGGATATTTTGTTGCAAAAATTTGTTCTTTCAAAACACAAATGATATTGTTTTCTCCACAAAGAATATTCCAAAAGGATAACTAAAAATTTTTGTAATTCTATTTTATTAAACTGAAACATTCCATGTGCTTTTAATTTTAACATTTACTTTTACAACATGCATACACTGAGGTTTTCTTTTCCTTGGTGGGATGCATGGCATCTTTGGAAAGGTAAATTCCTCCCACTCACACTACTGTCAGATGTATGTGAATTAAGCAGCCTTTCACTTCTAGATGAAGGAGGCTTCCTCAGTATGAGACCTAAGACAGTGCAGGCTCACAGAAATGAGTAGCTGAACTTAGCTAACATAGCCTAAACCAAACTATAAACAATTAATAGGAAAAAAGAATGGAAACAAGAACTTCTGCAGGGAAAGTGATGACTTGCCAAGAATTCTATGAGATGGAAAGTCATTAACTGTAGTAAGCACAACTAGATACTCTTCATTCTACCAAATAAAAGAGGTACAAAGTCATTAGGATGAAATAATCTAGAACAGAAGCCTGGGAACCGTATCTCATTCCTAGACCACTCCTTCCTTCTCTTTGTGTCTATGGGAGCAGGTTGAATGTTTTGCCTCAGTGTCAGATAGTTCACTTATGTCTTGATCAGCTCAGGCTCACAGACAGGGAAGCACAGAACCTTAATCAATCTCCTGTTCTCAACAGAATTTTATTTTCAAACACAAACAAATTTTTCTGAATCTTCTATATGTTCCAATATCTGCAATTGAATCTACCAGCCTTCTCATTAACCACTTAAAAAGGTAGAAATATTGAAGGAAAATTGGCAATGGGCTGTGTCTGAAGAGTATGCAACCTTCATTGGGAGATTCTCATTTATGTAGGAACTGCATAAAGAGAAGTCACTTCAAGGCAGACTGAGAAAAGAGCTTTCAATGTTTTGGTAGCATGACTACTTGAATGCCTCTTCTTACAGCTATATGCCCAAAATTTAGCAAGAATTTTGAAAGAATTAAACAGAGGGGCAGGGGGGGAAAGCATGGCTACTCTTGAAGATGGCCTAAGTTGAGAGCAATGGCTTGCCTTGCCTCATGGGAATGAAGCCAGGAACGATTGTGGACCCAAGAAGGGAACAAATACTAGCTCAGCTATTGCTTGGATGCAGAACTGAAAAACACTATAGATAGAGTAAATTCCCCAAGAGTTTCACTTCATAGGGCGGGAAAATCTCATTGTTCAAAGAACTGGTTCTCTTTGCACTGTATTTCACACACATTGTAAAAGAAATGTATATGCAAATACAATCTAATGACAAATGTATGTATATGACAAAGAAATGTATATGCAAATACAGTCTAATGACAAACTATAGGAAAGTAGTTCTGAAGGAAAGGTCTTTATGTAAAGCAGCAACAGAATCAAGAGGATTAGGGAATGACAAAAACAACTGTACAAAGCAGGTACTAATGGAAAAAACGAGGCATATTGCGTTAGGGAAAAGGACACAGAGGCTGGAACTGGCATTTGTGTAATCATCCAATTATTACCATTTTCATATGTATATTCCAGAACACAGTTGCATCATTTCTTGGGCTTAAATGTATCAGATAATGTTAGCAATTAAGTATAGCAAAAGATTAGGATGATGCTGAGTTAACAGTACATGAAGGCAAAACAAATTATATCAGCAACGTATATTGACATAGGAACCTAATGTGCATCTGCTATATCTTCTACCCAGATTTTACATATTATGAGGCACTTAATTAACATATGAACATTCCATTCTTTAGGCATTCTTAGCAGTGAAGTATGGAGCCATTCTAATAAAAGGGGTTGATTTTTGGAAGAACAAGATACAATTATGGTAAAACTTCAAACACAAATACTTTGTGAATTGTGTAGAAAGGTCCTTGGAAGAATAACACTCAAGCCTTTTGACCATATTTGTTTTCCAGAAAGTCACACACAGCTAACCCTGCTATGAAGTGTTGTCCAATGCAAAATGTGGCACATATTTAAAACCACATGATGGTAGCATAATGCTAATCAGACAAGATGGATGCATACCAAGGTTCTGTATTTACCTATCCTAGTTCATAAGCACAAATGTCATCTAATATTTCAAATGATCAGAATATTGATATTTTATCAATTCCAAATTAATGGAAACCATTGTGCACTAAATCTTAACGCCTTCAAGATAACCAAGCACAACAAGACTTTTGTTCTGAAGCCAAATTCAATCAACATTCCAGAGTTTTCAACCACACACACATATCAGTGCCAATTATTCTTCTGGATCAATATCCTTCAAACAAGATTCAATTGAGATATAGTTGGAGTAAGGAGGTGCTCTGATCAAAAAAGTAATGGTCCTATATCCAACAGCATTTAACAGAAGCCTTGCATTCTATCTTGCCAAAAATAATGATGCTTCCATTCAGATATCAAATATCTAAAATAATGTACAATACTGGTTACATCTCTCCCATCAGCATGAAGAGTTACAAACCCTACAATACCAGCCTTCTTCTGACCTGGCTTCCTTCCATTCTTCTATAAAACTCACTTTATCTCCGGGCAATCCTATTCCTCCTATTAACCTATAGGTCCTGGGCCTCCTTACCCACCTTTCTGTGTTCAATCTCCCTTAGTATTAAGAATTCTTTTTCTTCAAAAGCCATATGATGTTCAAGAGTCTTTGGTACCTTTACATGCTGAGCTGGACAGAAACATGGTATTTCCAGGGGCTGAAGGCACTTAGAGGAAAGGTGTATATATAATTTTTATCAATCCCTCCCAACTGCAGACCCCCATATCATGCTCAGTGCCATTCATATGGGCCCCTCTGACTTCTGAAGGATTCTAGAAAACTAATGTGGGCTGCGACTGGAAGGATGAGTCCATTCCATGACAGGAGATGTGCTTTGAACCCAACCCTATATGCTTAAAAACTGTTTCTAAATGTAACAAACCTTCAAGCTTGCACAATGCAATACAATGATGCTTTCACGTAAGACAGAATGATATCAAAAAATGCTGAGACTGATTTAGCTAACACACACTGTATTTCTCCAGATTAGTGAATCTGATACTTACACAAGGAACACTTGGGAATACACAGATAATTAAAAACATACAATACAGGCCTGGGGTTTTGATCAAGGGAAAACATGTCAAGGCAATAAGTTTGCATAGACCTATTAGTTAAAGACATAGCGGGCAGCAAAGCCAATAACCAAAAACATTCATTGTTATTCCACATCATAGAATATGGAGTTTAAATATTTTTATAAGATGAACAGGCAACACTTCTGATCAAAGACAACGAAAGACTGTCATTCAAAAAATTATAGTGAACATACCTTTTCCAGAACTGCATCATCCACTAAACACATCAGTTTGGAACAAATGTCAGGTGCCTATTTCAAGAGAGAGCTTGGAGAGTTACACTTTAAAAGAACTGTGATCTTGTGAAGTGAAGTCTGAAATATGATTTCCTGCTAAAGTGGGCTTCTTCTAAAACTAAATTTTCTTTTCAGAAAAACCAAGACTATCAGGATATCTAAATCAGGACTAAGGTTTCAGAAGACTGTAGATATTCAGGAAGCTGTTTTAGGATATAACTAGAAGATCTTCCCTCTTTTCATGTTCCTACTACAAATAAATCTGAGAATTTGTATAAACAAGGCCAAGTAAAACAGCTCCCAAAAAAGAATACACAACCTAATCTTCAAAGCAAACGCAGTCTTACAGATTAGTGAAAATTAACTGTGCTATTTCACCACAAGTTTGGGTGTAGGCTAGGGATTCCCAACATGGTGCCCACTGAGACTTTTCCCGATGCCCACCAAATGTTCTGCCCAACAGGGATTCTGATAAATGATGCATGTGAAAGAAAAAATTTTAAAATAATGTTCTCATTTTAAAAGACATCCAGTTAAACAGAGCATCTGTCTGAAATGCTGAAGTGTTACTCTTTGTATTATGTATAATTTCACTCCCTAACATTTTATGGTTGGCTTTGCCTCATGCAGTGGCCATTTTGTGGTTGTGTCTATTACCCTTTGTCAGAATTTGAAAGGTGCCCAGTCTAAAAAAGGCTAGGGTCTCATCTATTAGGCAATATGAGTTTATTACTAGAGATGGACACGAACTGGCACACAACCTAAAGTTTGTGATGAATTTTTGCCAGTTTGTGGTTTGCAAAGTGAAATTCGTGGCAGGTAAACTTCCCAGCATTCCTGACAGTCTGTGAATAGAAACACTTCCAGATAGACTGTCTCTGCTCAACTGAAATGTTTACCCAGCTGCAAAGCAAAACGGGAGCAGAACCTGGAGGCATGTAGAGCAGCATCCAGAGGAGTCCCCCTGTGACTTTGATGTCTCTAGCTTGTACAGGATCCATCCTGTACACTCCTGAACCCTCCAGAATCTGCATCTATTAAAATGACCACCTGGTCATTTCCCCAGAAAGCACTTTCCTGGGATCATCTAATGTGGGGGATCATTTGGGGACCGACTCTGTAAACCCAATCCTCACCAAAGGGCAGGTAAAGGAGAGTCAGCTGGTGATCCCCTGGCATGTTTGGTGTCTCTAACATGCTGGGGGGGGGCATTCTACCAAGTTATGAGTTTGTGGTTCACAAACTGGGCATGCTGTGAATCAAACCGCATTTCCTGGTTTATGCCCATCCCTATGTATGGCATATAATGACTTTTTTTGGGGGGGGGGGGGGACAAATACTTTTATTCAGAAATATTTTGTTATGTTATTAGTGTTTTCACAAAGCAATAACCAGAATTTCAACTAAGCTCAAGATACGGATTTTTAAAATATGGGTTTATTCTTTTTAGAGTTTTATTAGAAAGGTAGAGAATAAAGTGTTGAATGCAATACCTTTTGTATACATGTAGATAAGTATGTTATTATAACACTATAGAAGGTACAAAAAGGATGCTTAACATATTTATTATATTCTATGTTAAATTTTACACATCCTACTTTACAACTTCCTCAGGGAATTTCTAGTTACAGTAGTCAATCAAATAAGAAAACTGTCAGAAAAGAGAATCTGTGTATTTTTAAATTATTGTTAAAATATTGATATCTTGCCCATTGTTATAGCATGTCTTTTCAGCTAAAGCTCTCTCTTTCACAAGGATTACTATTTCTAATGCTAAGCTAAAAGCATTCCAGCTGCTGCAACTGGCTCTCTCAAAAATAGTATCTACACATTAAATAGCTTTCCTGTACTATAATCAAACCAATATAATAGTGGAGTCATATTTATCTCAAAGTGTAATATTTCACATATTCTCTTATGAATGTGACTCAAAATTCAGGTTCTGTTCTTATGACAGAAGGCTGGCTGTTCAGCTGAGACAAAAGCATTTACTGCCTCATTCACACACCCTTTCCAGTCCATAGGCAGCCACGCTTTTTGCTTGATACACACTGACTTTGTTGAGTTGTCTTCTAACTGGTAGTTTTGTGCATGCCAACATCACTGGCTTATATGTATTACATCATACTTCTAATCCGAACAGAGCTGAGCAGCAGAGAAAATTTATGACAAAGACCCTATCTTATTATGAAATTGATAGCAATAAAACAGTTTTCTATACAAACTGAGTATGACTTTCTACTGATTTCATATTTCTCCAACATTGCTAGAACGCAATAGCTATGCCTGTGTTAGAGAAACAGCCAGAGTTCCACTCTGCATTTATTGTACTGATTACTCCCATGCATTCATAGACTTCACTACAGGCTAACCTAGTAAACAAATTATACAGTGCTATATAGTCCCATAGAGCAGTGATTTATTGAAGTGTCTGTTTCTAAATAAAGTTGCTAGAACATTTAGATTTACCTCTAAAATGCAAGCAACTTGCAAATTGTTAAGAATAAATGCAGGATATTTTGAACTTCACTGCCCTCAAAATGAGGAACCACCTGAATGTAACAACTTCACTGCCTGAAATACAAAGAGCTGGATCCCACATATGTGTCTCTATTAGAAGCAGATCTGCCCCCACCTTCCCCTTGCAGTTCATGTGATTCCACAAAAAGACATTGGTGGTGGTTGAAGAATTCACAAAAAAATAGCCACATGAATCAGGAGGCTGCAAAGAATGAGAGGACACTGGGCAAGTTCATCCCCTTCCTTAACATCCCCATGCAATATACCAAAGCAATG
Organism: Heteronotia binoei; assembly: GCF_032191835.1. Taxonomy (NCBI): domain Eukaryota; kingdom Metazoa; phylum Chordata; class Lepidosauria; order Squamata; family Gekkonidae; genus Heteronotia; species Heteronotia binoei. The sequence continues at coordinate 57,999,327 of NC_083224.1, forward strand.
AGATTTCTTTGTACCTGCAGACATTAGACTCTCTGAATTTCTCTTTTTGCCCCTCACCAAACTAGAAATGTTGTTTACCATATTAAACAGGTTCTTATGAAGTAATAAAACCCTAGTATTTTCAATCTAGCATTTTGTTCCAATGACTTTTATCCAATTTCTCCAGTAGATATTGCCGAAGTGCCTACATTTATTGACAACCTACTCCAGAAAAGTAATTAAAGCCAAATCTAACTTGTGCATTTTCATTTTGTTCAGAATGGAGAGCAGCCTGATCATGCTTCTCACCTGCAATCTTACATCAATGTCTAACATTTCTCAACCATCAAAGTCTAACTTTTCAAGATATGCTGTTGTGCCAAGTCAGGAGAGCAGGATACTGCCCCTAATAGGTTATTCAAGCATATCATTTCAAAGACAGATTGTCAGGTACCAACTACTCAACTATCTCAGGAACTCTATGTTTGCACCTTAAAATCCTACAATCAGGAGATCAAAATTAAAGCCCTCAGTATTGTTTAATAGAAAGAAGGCCAAGCAAGCTCTAGAAACATAGATTTATGTTTAATATAAAGAAATGCATATTTTATGAATATATTAAGACAATTCGAGAAGCTACAAAACCAACAACTACTGCTTTGTGATAATGAAAAAAACTGAGCTGATACAGATCACTTTTGTTTCTAGTTGACAAGGAATATTAAAGTTTCTTGATAAGCAAAGAGGGCAAAATTACTAAACAGCAGCAAACATTCAGGAAGTCTTATGACTGCATTCAGACATTATGCCAAAAGGTATTTAAACTCCAATACGATGCAAGGGCACAAACACAGCTTATTTGTTGTGGCTGCACACTTCCTGTTAACTGCCTGCTCCCTTTTTGTGTGGAGCATAATAGAAGTTTTCCAGTTTTCAAACAAACTCTAGTCACCATGATATCCGAACAAAGGCAGATACATTTGTTAAAACTAACTCCATTTTGCAGAAGAACTTTCACACAGGTATCTTAAGCAACAGGGAATCTGAGAACTAGAAATCATCTATCATGCTCTGCATACAACAGAAAGGGGAGGAGCCAGGGCAGCATGTAGTCACAATCAAGCCACATTTGTGCCTATCACAGCATCCTAGAGCTTAACTGCATCTTGGCAAGACATCCAAATGCCACCTGTGTCTGCGTTCAGGGACTTCTTCAAAAATTTCCAAGGCTACTATCTACATGTGCTCTTTTGGGATTCCAATGCAGACCACCAAATTATCTGGGTAAAGTCAGTTAATAATCTAGACTGAATCAGCAAGACTCACCAGTAGGCTAGCTCCAGACTGGAATAAGTTGTAAGGATAAAGAATGCGCTCATAGTGGGCACGGATATGTGAACCCACTGCTTTGCCAGGAGCAAACCCCATCTTGGTAGCTATTCTGGTCCATTTTCTATCTTTACACACCACATCAAATCCACCTTCTTCTGCAACTAGCTGCAAAAGAAAAGTGTTGCACATCAAAACCTATGCATGTACAGGCTGTTTCTTATCAAAGTAACTTGAAAAGGAAAACTGCTTTGTTTCAGAATTCAAATGATGTTTAGTAGCTAGATGTTGTACATCCAGATAACCTTGTACCTTTAACTTGCTAATTTAGTATGCCTGTGACGTTTAAAAGTTTAGAACTGCTGAGTAAACAGCTAACGGGCTGTGAAGGGTTAATTCTTCACAGAGCCAGATAGCCCTGAGTGACAGGCTGTTCTAAGCAATCTGACTGGTTACCATCAGTAGAGCAGAGAAAGACTTGAACTGGATGCTGAGGAGGATTCAGTGTGATTTCAGCCCTAGCTGAGAAGAGTTGAATACTGACAGTTTCAGAATTCAGCCCTGACTGAAAGCAGTTTAACACTGACAAGATAACTAGGGGAAGTTGGCAAGTCAAGTAGACAGAACCCCCCATTCAGGGCAAAGAAATGGGATAAATCTTCTCATGATGGAAGAATTTCCTTACCTAGTCAAACAGCGATATAGCTCTGAAGAGTACAGAGATCCCTGGTCTGGTGTGGTTAGAAACTACCTTTAGAGACCTTAAGAGTCAGTTAAAAACTCAAAACAAGTACTGGTGTTTCACGAGAAATTGTTTGGGTACTAGAAAGAGTGGCCCAGCCTTCTGGAAACCAACAGAGTCAGAGAATACTCAAAGTGTACTAGAGTGTTTGGGAAAACACTGCAACAAAAAGCTCTCAACATAAAGATTTAAGTAACTGTGAACAGTTTAAGAAACTCTCATTAGCCTGAAACATAAGAACTGAAGTCTGTGCATGTACTGGTTTTACCTCAGAAATTTTCAACCTCTGATTTCACCTGACCTTTTCCCTCTGTGTTAAATAAAATATGTATGATTACTCCATCTACTCAAGTCCAGTTTATCTGGTTCCTAGAATGTGTGCCAACTCAAGGATTTCTCAAGACAAAAAAGTCTCTATATCACACAGAAAACAAGCATGTCTTCATCCCTAGACACCTGTGAGACTTACCCTATTAAGCTGGAACAAATCTAGAATCTTTCTTTCTACGTGTGGGATTTTCAGCGTGCATCCCTGAAGTTCCCAGAACTTTGCAATCTGGTCCAAAAAATTCAGTTTTACCCGGGTCTGGGCCTGTTAAAAGATAACATGGTGTATTATATAGCACATTTTAGGTATTGTTTTGAAATAGAACCTGAATATTCTCCAGTGTGATTTCTTCTATACTGATCAATGACTAATGAAGATGGCCTATGATTTTTCATGTCAGAACATTCATTGTACTGGACCATTTCACTGATGCAAGCAGCAGCATGAAGAATTTTCTTGTACACTATCTGAATAAGAATTTTTACAAAAACTTCTGACCATTTGACATAGATCTGAAACACAGTGCTATAATTCCTTTCAGCCTACCAGACCACAGCGAAGTGGAGGAGAAGCACAATATCCTCATTTCCTCAAGAAAAAGGAGGAAAGCAGATGTACAATTCAAATCCTACTGTGGTCAGCCCAGATGCCATTTTCTCTCATCCTACATACACATCTATCTATACACACATGTGCACAACAGAGATTTTAGCTATGCTGTCACACCCGAGGAAACCTTGGTAGCCAACCATAATTTATATTCACCACTAAGCCTGCTCTTCTCTAACAAAAGGAATAATCTTGATTGTGTCATCATGCTGAGTACAGCAGCATCTAGGGTTCCTCCAAAATCTAGCATGATTACAGGGACAAATCCTTCTTCCCAGCTCCAAAACTGGTCAGCACAAATTGTCACTGTTGTTCCAAGCCTCTCTGAGACTGGACTAGATCTGAGCAAATCCTCCATAACTATCTGCAGGCTCAGATTACCAAGATCAGACACTTCTTGCTGTTTTTCAATGCTCTAAAAATGCATCATGACCTTCCTACCCTTCTTTGTTTCTTCCCATACTTTCTGGAAAGCTTTTCACGTTTTTCAGGTGCCAGCATAATTTATCATTAGTATATTGTTTAAACCAATTTGGTTTCAATTTTTTTTAATTTTGGACAAAGCAATTTAAGATGGTGACAAAGGATCAGTCCATTAGCACTCTGCACAGCTGAACTGAGAGGCCAGTAGCTTCATGACTGTCACAGCCAATCAACCCTTCAGAAGAAACAGGGAGAGCCAGCTGCTCATATTCACTCTGAAATTTCTACATCTTCCTAAAATAGTATCACTATAGATTCACCATTCAAGGCATACATGTCTGTATAGAACCTAGAGTACTAATTTCAGCAAACCCCATTTAAAAATTATTTACTTTAGACTGCTAGATTACCTCCAATTCATTCAGTCTTTGGATTCGAGGAGTAAAGTGAAGTTTATCCACATCACATGCAAATGGAGGCTGCCAGTCCTAGGAGAAAAAAAGGGTGGAGAAGAGTCACCATCATACTATTCTTATAACGAAACCTGTCCTCAGATAATTGATGCACAAAATGTTTATTTTCATAGAGAACAAGTGCTACCAAAGAATCGTTACTTTAGCTGTCTCTGAACTTTCAGTCTTCAACAAGAACAAAGGCACTGTTCATCATTCTGAATGCAAAGTATTCCATTGTTCACAGAAGATCAGAAGCCCGTGTGTGTGCTAAGCCAGCTTTTTTTTTTTTAAGGACAGGAATTTGCAAGCTCCATATGAAATAAATGCATATACATTCACCAGATTTATTCAAATATTTTACTTGGCCCGCTTGAAACACAACACTTCTGGGCAAACTATCATGGCACCTATATCTTGGTTATGGCAGAGACATGAACGCTTCTAAAATCATCTTTTGTGTTTTAAATTTTGAGGTCAGAAATGGGGGGGGGGGGAATCATCTGGGAAAAAAACAGAACAAAAATTTTATCACACATTTTTCTTTCAGAATGAATGAAAAGCAGTACTTTAAAATTAGACCCTTTTGGACCTCAATTTGTGCCCATCTCTCATCCCTAACAGGTGTTATAATTCCTGACAACCCAGCAATTATACTTCTTAACCACTGGTCCGGAATTCAATTGTCATCCTCTAAGAAATCCTTGATTGTTAAACTTTTGACGGCTGCAAAAACAACGATAGCGCAGTCCTGGAAAAACCCAAACAAATTGTCACTAGATATTTGGTTTCTTAAAGTCTGGGAACACACTGTAATGGACAAAATTCAGGCAGCTATGGACTACAATGAACCCTACCAGGCCTACTCTAGGTATTTGGCAACTTGGCTCCCTATCTTGGAAAAACTTGATAGCGATCCGTTCTATATCAATTCCTATACTAAAAACAAAATGTATAAGGACTTTTTATTTTTATAGAGAATGTTGTAATAGTTAGGGGAGGGACGGTGGCTCAGTGGTAGGGGAGGGACGGCGGCTCAGTGGTAGAGCATCTGCTTGGGAAGCAGAAGGTCCCAGGTTCAATCCCTGGCATCTCCAAAAAAGGGTCCAGGCAAATAGGTGTGAAAAACCTCAGCTTGAGACCCTGGAGAGCCGCTGCCAGTCTGAGAAGACAATACTGACTTTGATAGAACAAGGGTCTGATTCAGTATAAGGCAGCTTCATATGTTCATATGTTCAATTATAGTTACATTATATTGCTTTACCTTTTCCCCTAATTTTATTTTATTTTATTGTCTTGTAATAATTTAAATATTAATATTTTAGGAGATTGTCTTGATTTTTATTTGTGTCTTTGTCAATTTTTTTTTAAAATTATGTTTATGATGATATTTTTGGTGGTATTATCTGTAAGTTTTCCAGTTTCACACTGATTGTAAGTTATATCTACGATATATTTCAATAAAACTGTTCAAACTTTAAAAAAATGTTGTTTTCAATTAAAATGAAAATATGTGAATGTACTAATGATACACAGCAATGTGTTTGATTTGATTACTTGACAAGTGTCATTTTTTTAAAAAAACATTATGCTGAAAAGCATTTTCAGAACTTCTAAACACCTTCAGGTTTTCATTGCAAAAGCACAACATGACAATCTGCCAAACCCACCAGCTCCTGCACAGAGTTGCCACGTCCCTCCTGGAAACTGGCAGGGAATGGGGAGCAGCAGGAAGGCCCATCCAACTACTGCAATGTGTCTATGTCACTGACCACATGGCTCAGGAGTAACACTACCAGCGTGATAGTCTTGTATTTGGGCAAAAACTCTATGGTAAATTTGGCTTCTACCATAGAGTTTTTGCCCAAATACCAGAAAGTTGCCCTGATGTCCCAAAAGTGATAGTGTCACTTCCGGTTCACATGGATAGTTACATCGAAACAGCAATGCATGTAGAAGGATCTTCCCTCCTTTTCTGGGGTAAGTTCCCACCTGTCCAGCTGAACAACAGCAGGTAGGTGGAACGTGATATCAGAGAATCCCCACTTCTACCATGGGTCTGGCAACCCTACTCCTAGCAACACACAGTAAACACAGTCCTCTTTCTCCACTTTTTCTCTTGCCTCACCTCAGGTTTTCCCATTTTCTCTAGTTAAAATTAAAACAATTAATGCATATTTGAGAACATAAAGGAACAAGTGACATAACCTTATTCTAGGTTGTGGAAACCTTCCATTTTCTGAAGTCATTTTGTTGTTCAAAATTAAAGCATAAAATAAAAAAAACATATACGGTATTTCAAACATGAATTCCAACTACAAAAGTAAGCCTGAATTATGTTACTATTCTTAATGATCTAATACAATGACAGGATAAAAAAATATAAATAAAAATGTCTAATTTTGTCAAACTTGTAGTGCCATTTTCTGCATACAACAAACTATACCAACCAGTATAAAGTCTGAACAGGCAGCCCTATTTGCTATATAGTAACATTACAGGAAAAAATATTTTCTTTTCCCCCAAAAATTATGGGTTTCCCTAATTCTGCATCATAATGCCAAGGTATACATATTGACTGAATTTCAACAAACTTCTAAAACCCATTTTGGAAGCCTGGAAATGAACTATGGGCTTATCACACTACCACAGGGGTCTACATCTTTTTTTTGAGCCTGTGGGCACCTCTGACACAGGATGGTGAGCACAGCCACAAAATGGCCACCACAGTTTACCTTCAGTCATACAGTGAAGATCCTTGTGCTGTGGAGGCAGCTGCTGCCAAAGCAACCTTTTTTAAAATCTACACAATCAATCATTCATTCATTCATTGACCTTTACTGGCATATTGACAATCAGAAATAAATAGAACATTGTACCGTAAAACAATAAGGTCAATATACAACCAATCAAATCTCCAATGGCCAGTCAGCAGCCTTGCTGGGAAAAGCCCCACATGGCCTTACATACTTTCTAAAAACATCTGGCGGGCACCAAGAAAGGTGTTGGCCAGAACCATAGTACCCAAGGCCATGTTGGGGACCCCTTACACTATAAGTGTACTTCCTCTCCTTTTGCTCAGTTTTCTTTTCAGTTTATTGTATAGCACTAATCAGTTTACTAGGACATCCAACTTGGCAAGGTTTGGTTAGTAACTGCCCTCCAAAATAATTCCTACAACCAAAATAATTCCTACAATCTGAAGTGAATTCCTGACCTGGAAAGCAAGCAGTAACCATAATTGGCTAATTTGTACATCAGTACATAAAGTTACAGTTAAAACAGGAAACTGAAAGAGAGGACCACAAGTAAAAAAACCCAAAGGGATCATAAGCCTGCTATTCACTGGTCACATGAATTAAACTAATGTTACTGACCCCGGATAATTTAATCATCTTTAGGTTTATTACAATGTTGATGTCTTTTATTTTCATCTATTTTACCTTTTTATTTTCCCAACTTACAGAAAGTAGGCCTATCCTGGTAACCATAGCAGCTTGCAGCTCCTCTTCATCACTCCTTTTCCATTCCTCCATACGCAACTGCTGGAGTGACCTTCGGTCAGTAATAACTCTCTCAGAGCTGTTCTGCTCAAGAGTAGTTCTGGGAGAGCTCTCTCCGCCCCACCCACCTCAAAGGATATCTGTTGTGGGGAGGGGAAGGGAAAGGAAATTGAAGCCACTCTGAGACTCCTTTGGGTAGTTAAGGCTTAGGGTTAAATCCAATCTCCTCTTCTTTTAAGGATATTTAAATTACTGCTTTAATAACATGAAAGTCAGTAAGACTTCTTATATTTCATGAACATACCGAAAAGCATGTCTTGTTGAATCCTAGCCTACACAAGCACAGTAGCACTCACAGAATGGAACTTTCAGACCTCCCTCTCCCGCTGCAGCCTTCCATGCCACCTTATGCCCCCATGGATTAGTGGATCCCTGGAAACTGCATGGAAGAAATGGGGTGGGGTGGTGGGCTAATGAAGAAGGGAGGAATCTGCAAAAATTGCCTGCCTTCCTGCCTAGCCAAGATCTATGTCTATTAACTTTTGTAATAAGATGTATACTAAAATAGTAAAAAACACAGGTGAAGTGAAAAATGGTCATATAATACATACAGTCATCCACGTCCACAATTTTCAAAATGTCCATAACTCCAAGGATGAATTTCAAACTATACTAACACATTATTCTTCCTTCTCTTAAAATACTCATGGGCTTATTTCACAGTGCTTGCATTGAGTACACTTGGACTGCTCACAAAAAGTTTTAAAGTATTTTGAGGAAAAAGTTCCATGTTCTGAAGATCCTCTTAAATTAAATTTTCTTCAATATTTGTATGAGGTGCAAAAATATTCCCTTGATTCTTAGTAAATATCCCCAAAGAACTTTGGACACAGCAGAACTATATGTCAGGGCCTGACAAATTCTAGCTGCCAGGTTGCCATGATGCCAAGATATTTAATTGTGGTGTCTAGTATTTTTGTTGTAGCAATAATTACAAAATATAGCCATAATGCTGAAGGCTGAAATAGGAGTGTGACCCCTAAATGCTTAGGTTGGCTACTAGAACCATATGTCATGGCTTGCATGAGTTGGATATAGTATTAAATATCACAATATTCTACAACTGATAATCAGCAAATTGATGAAAAGTTTAATTCCCTTTCCTCATGGAGGATACAATTGTAGACATGTTGCCAAAAACCACACCATGAATGGTTATAGTTAAAGTTTTCTACTGCCATGCCCAATTCCTAATTCCTTAACTACACTGGCATGCCTAATTCCTTAACTACTGAAGGCACAGATTTGACTCTGCATCCTGGCACCTTGACAGCTCTAGAGCTCTGAAAATGCAGGAAGCTCCTGTTGTCAACAATGGAAAGTCAAGTGTGGATATTTATTTTTCCAGTCCTATGACAGTTCCCCAGATGGCTCTGGATATCCCACACATTTGTCACTTTTCCTTGGTGACTAATTTCACTCTGATACGAGCCAGTTTTTTTCTCTCTTCACCAAAGAAGTTTGGGTTTGATTTTTCATCTGTTAGTACAGTTGCTCTGCAATTCAAACAAGCTTCTGAATGGACCAGTCATCTATAAGAGTCTTCATTTTCATCAGAATTTCCAAGCAAAAATAACTGCTACACAAACAGTAACAAAACAGTAATAAAAATAATAAATGCAGAAGTGCATACTTGTCATGGAAAGCCATAAGTATGCAGTTAAAATTATGAAAAGTTTGAAGAAAACACATATAAATTACATCTGATTGCAAGCTTACATGATTTACTCTATACTACAGTCAACTCCAAAGAACCCATAGCTATTATTTATTTATACCATCAATGAGAGAAAGGCAGAGACATCACAGTTTTCACCATACTCTGACTACTAGGAAAATTGCTAAATAAGCTGACTTTTAAATATATCATAGATCTCAGACTCTTCTGCCCTGGATTCTTCCTATGCCAAAGAAATACATAATGTCTTGACCCATACTTGTCTTGCCACAACAAAGAGGGAAGGAAGCTTGACTTCTCTTCTTTCTCCAAATCAGCAAGTACATTGTTTAATTTGAGCTTGTTTGAAAAAACATATTTCAGGCTTGTGGGATGTATTTTTTCTTTTGCCAGAGCTGAGGAATTTAGCAGCAGGCTACAGCTGCAAAATGTTTCTTCTAGGAGTCAAAGTCAGCCAGTAATATCTGTAGAAGTATACATGTTTATTGGGGATGCTCTACATCAGGATTCAAACTTTGAATTCTAAAAAAATGCTATGCAAACTTATGGTCACAGACAGCCAATTATACTACTAGGTATATAGGAATCATCTCAGTAGTTTACTGCTTGGCAAAGGTCTATTAAATAATATAAAGCAAATAATATATTTCTTTTTAAGAAATAGCCTTGATAAACACTTTTTGCCCGTCAGAAACAATTATCAGGAAGTTGGAAGGGTCAAGATGAGTACCACTTGCTAGGACAGAACTACTCTTATACTAATAAAAACATTCCTCCAACTCCATGTTTACCTCTTTGTCTTTTAGCACTAATGCAAAGGTGAGAACAGGCATTTGGATGGGAGAACTGGTAGGTAGAGGGTACGTGCTTAATCCTTCTCAGCCTCCCAGCCCTTCAGAGCAATCCCAGCGGCTTTCTTCTGTTCCTGAACTTACCAGCCAGTTCTAAACTCAGATGAGAAAAAGGTCAAGACGAGAGACATAGTTATGGGGAATATTAGGCAGGTAAGCAACCCTCTTCAGCCAATTCTCCTACACAAATCTCCCCCAACAACCCACATCAGCATTTGGGAAAAACACCTACCAACATAATCTAGCTCCATTAGGGATGCCAGCCTCTGGGTGGGATCTGGGAATCTCCCAAAATTACAGCTTATCTCCAGGCTACAGAGATCAGTTTGTCTGGGGAAAAAGTATGCTATTAGAGGACAGACTCTATGGCATTCTACCCCATTGAAGTCCCTGTTCTCTCAGGTGCAATCCCCAAAACTCCAGGAGTTTCTCAACTTGGACCTGGCAATTCTACGTTTAATTTTCAGAATACCATATCCCACCCCTTTTATTCCTGGATGTAGAAAGTCCTCATGATCTCACATGGGACAAAACCAATCACATTTTAATTTGAGTCCAGCGGCACCTTTAAGACCAACAATATTTTAATAATTATCCAGTAGGTTAATTAATATGCAGAAGAAAACAGAGTGATAAGTAGAGAAGCAACTTGGTGAAACACAATCAGCACAATTAGGCTTTGTCATCATCCAAAAGATGACCAAGGAAGAAATTAGTTGGATACTTTTACATTCAAGATGGCTGCACTGGCTGGCATTCTGTTCTCCCCCCCACCCCTGTCTCTCTCTCACACAGAGAACTGCAGTCTAGGAAGAAACGTATTAGCTGCTCTTCCAACCAGTATGAAAATTCATCTAGTCCCAACAAAAACTGAAGAAAGTGAGTGCAAACTTTTGTCCCTAAGGATTAAACTAGATTTTATTTCATCAAACAAAAGGTTCCAGTCCATTTGGGGTGGAATGGTAGGAATGGAAGACTGCTTAGACCTCCTACATGTGTCACATACTCATCTTCCCCCTAGCTGTACTCATCTGGTTTCAGGTAGGAAAATATAATAATTGTAGGGGAGAGTGAGCAGGTGAGGGAAAGATTATCAGACACCACTGATTTTCCCTTGTAAATGCCAGAACAACTTCCACTATGTTCTAAGGGAAAACTAGATTAGGAAATCTCTCAATTCCTTTGCAATAGTTAGTTTAACTCCATGAACCATGCAATGTATGACATCTTCTATGTGGAAACTATTCCTGAACACATATATACATGGTCAACGTATATTTGCACAACGTACACATACGATTATGTACATGGTTTCCCAGTACAGATGTTATATCCAAGCAGGAAGTAACAGTGATATAAAGACATTGTACCAGTTGCATCTGCCTATTAATTTACTTCCTATTTCCTTTTGCTGGTATATTCCTGAAATCTCTTTAATGAAACAAGCTTTCCAGCTTTACAATCAAAATACAAGCACTATTTTCTCCACCCCATCAGAAAACACCCTTGCTGCATACAGATAACCCACAGAAGTTAGTGAATGTGACCTCCAAGATAAGCAGCAAGAACATGTTCATGCTCTGCTCAATATAAATGATACACAAGGATGAAAGAGAATTAATTCTTGCAATATTTTTAAGAGATACATGAAACAAGGAGACCGGCACATGCTGTAATTGTCTTAGGGGTTGGGGAACTCTGAAAACTGGCTACAAGAAGCCACATAACACAGCAACAACCTTGTTCTTGTACAATACCTTGTTTCACCACTGTAAATCACCTACTGTATAAATCGATACTTCAAACATATTTCTCTGTCAAGCACTGCTCTCTATATAAATCTTTTTAAAGTCTACTCTTTATAAAACAAATGACAGAAATATTACAGGGCTGTATTTGATCCACTGCTTCATAACCAGCTCTACAGCCTTGGAATTTAAGGTGTGGTCATCAACCTTCTTAATTTCTGCAGCACACTGACTGTAGGCTGAACAAAATGCCTCAGGTGCATTCACTTGTTCTCCATCTGGTTCAGCACACAATAGGCATGCCTCAACATGCAACAGTCCACAAACAACATCAGGATGGTTTCTGAAAACTGCATGATATAATAAATAATTCTTACATTGTCACACATAATTTTAGACCAGAAATAACCAGAATCATCATTTACATGCCAGTTTAAGGATTCAAAAAGACACATCCACTTCCCAAAGCAGCAGTTTACAAAAGGAAAATGCTGAAACTTGTTATTTTCAATCCAGGTATCCAGTTGAAATGGCTAGAATGAAGTAGAAGAACTCTACCAAACAAACTAACATTTCATGAACACAAGTATATATATTTTCATCAGTCAGTCTGCTTATTCCCTCTTCCATTTTACTCAACTAAATTACCCCAATCACGCCTAAAGCACCAATCATTTCAACCAGCTTTGCTATGGCAAGATCTACCATCTCTTTTCTGACAAAGGGGCCATCTTTGACAGCACTGAGACAAAAATTGAATTAGAACAGCCTTCTTTTCATTCAAGAAAAACAATACCTGTTGAATTTCTTGCTTGCCACATAGCTGTTAAACACCTGATGCACCTGTCAGGAAAAGATGGCTCTTAGTAAAACTTTTGATCATCCTTGACATCACATAGTAATGATATAACACTTTCTTCTACATTGCTGTATGACTGACACACCAGCAACATTAAGAAATAATGATTAACTACAGTTCATTATTACATCTGAATACAGTCACTATCTAGGACAGCAGCAATACACTCATTACGGGCTGTGGAATACTGGGCACTGATATATTTTTGATGTTATTAGTTCTTACCCTGTCTGCTGCCTTCAGTATGGTTGATCATATGCTGCTCCTGAAGGATTTAAAGTGTGATGTGGAAACTGAAGAGTGGCCAAGGTTGTCCAAGTTTTCTTTTAACCAACCAAATACATTTTTAATCAACCATATACAGTAAGTTGTAAGTGATAAGGAATCAATAGTATGGGATTTGGTATGGAGTTTGCTACAGGAGTCACTACTCTCTCCCACGCTACAGTAACCTAAAAGGACTATTGTGGAGCCCTACAAATCCCAGGCACGAAATCATCCTACTGCCTATAAATGACATCATAGTCTCTGGTGTTTTCAACAAATGTATGGGAAATGTAGTCAACCTGCAGCTCACTTACAGTGGTCCCATAATGCTTTCAATGGAAGAGTTTGGCATTGCTTGCCTCTGTGGAGCAATCCTGGATTTCCTTGGTGGTTTCCCATCCAAATACTAGCCAACCCTGCTTAGCAGCCAAGATCTGTCAAGATCAGGCTAACATAGGCCATTCAGGTCAATAAATACAAACCTTTAATCTCTTATATCAGGGGTGGCCAACGGTAGCTCTCCATATGTTTTTTGCCTACAACTCCCATCAGCCCCAGCCATTGGCTATGCCAGCTGGGGCTGATGGGAGTTGTAGGCAAAAAACATATGGAGAGCTACCGTTGGCCACTCGTCTTATAGCCTCTTAGCTTAGCTGCTGTTGCTGCCAACAGCTCTCATTTATTCCCCTCCCCTTTCCCCAGCTGCAACTGAAGAGGGGCTGGGCTAGCTTTGAAAAGCTCTACCATATCCTGAGTATTAGGAATAGCTATTCACAGCATGAGAAGCCATAATGTAACATTCACATTATATTAATGCACATCACATAGTAGAACCTAGAGCCGCATGAAGAGGTGTCTTTCTTGAGAATAGACTCACTGAGATTCTAGCAACCAACTGGGCATAGCTGTCGATTTACTTCTGGACCTTCCTTTTCTTTTCAAATGTCTACAGTTCTTTTTTAAAAATATATGTCTTGTATCTGAGTTAAGGATTAACATTTTGGTTGTTAAAGTAAGAAAACCTGAAGACTGAAAAACAAGCCTGGTTCCTATATTCTGGACTGCAACTTAGAACCAAAGAAAGTTTGTCAAGGCTCAGACAATTATAATGTGCTTTACATAGGCCTACTCTTTAAAACTTCTCAGAAACTGCAGTCAGTACAAACATAGCAGCTCATTTATTATCAGGGGCCAGCCATTGGGAACATGTTACTCCATTTTATAATGTCTTACTTCAGGGTAGTGGTGTTCACCATTAAAGCCAGTCAGGGCCTTGGGCCCAAACAGTATTGCTTCCATTATGAGCTCTGCAACAACACTGCACAGCAATATTTTTGGTTATCTCCTCACTCTACTAAGGAGCAATCAACTGCTGACCATTTGTGGCCTTTAAAAAAAATAGGTGCCCCTCTTAGGAATGACCTTCTAGAAGAGCTGATGGGGAGCTGATAGTATTTCATTAAGACTGAAAAACTAGGCTCTATAAAAGAGTCCTTGGGGTCCCTTAATTTTAGATAAGACCTAGAGGTTTATGATAACGGTTTGTTTGTCAAGAGGGCATCACTATTTTTGCTAGCTATTTTTTAGGACTCTGTTTTAATGTTTGTGCTAGTATATGATACATCGTTTTTATCTTTGTTATCTACCTTGGGTCCTCAATACTGGGAATAAAGCAGGACTACAAACATTTCAACCCTCAGATGGAGAGCACAGACTACACTGATTGCCTCAGATCTAAGAAGCTAAGGAGGGCTAGCCCTGGTTAGTATTTTGGTGGGAGACCTCCAACAAATACCAGGATTGTGAAGGGAGGCAGGCAATGGCAAACCACCTTTGAACAGCTATTGCTTCGAAAACCCTATGGGGTCACTGTGTCATCTATGACTGGACAGGGAGGAAAGTTTCAAATAAATAATGAATTCAAGGCCCAGGAATCTCATACTATATTATCTGTATTTTATTTACAACCTATGGGCTAAATTTGTTGAAATGAATAAAGGCATTTAAGGTTTAATTTCTTATCAAGGTACACAGATCAATCTACAGTTAAGAATAAAATGTGTTGTCTATTCCACTATTATAGTTAGGGAAAGACTGCTCACAGCAAAGTACTGCTCCATGACAAAACACCCTGGAAAAAAGGATACTAATTTTATGAACTAAGATTATCTCTCTCTTTTTTTACTTTATTGCTGCAGCTGTACTAAAGAAGTTTTTCATCAATGTACCAATGAGAGAAGATTTAATTTGCTATGTCTCTAATGAAAATTATTTCGATTCAGTCTCCCTCCTTCAGCTTATTGCTCCTGAAACAGAAAGAGGCTACTTGAAAAGTGGATAGTTTCCACACTCAGTCCTTTTCTAATAGAAGGGGGTTTTTTTAATTTAAAAAGCAGTCCTTAATCTTGAATATACTTTCTCCTATGAACTGTAGAAGTTGGATCTTTTCCTCTAACAGACCCCTAGAATGATTTTATACAATACTAATTTCAAAAATAAAGTTTATCCTTGCAGCTGAATATAAAGACATGAATTTAAAAATGCAGGTTACAGAGTGATCTATGAAAATATTACTTGGGCGCAAACACATATAATTCTGCAAAAACAAACACAATATAAGACTCCATAGAAAAGCCTGTGGAAGGAGTTGACAAAGATTTTTCCCTGCCCTTCCCTCCTGCAGCAATTTATAGGTCTCAGAAATCCTTTCTTGAAGATTAGGGAACCCTCATGAACAAAATAGTGAGGAAGAGGAATCAACTGCCTATCCTGATGGACAAGGAAGGAGGAGGCAATTTTACCTGATTCCAGCTCCTTACTGTAGCCCAACACCATGGGGTATTTTGTTCATGACGGCCTCTCAGCCTTAGAGGAAATATTTGGACAAAAAAAAAAAGGCTGTTTGGGAAAGGGAAATACCTGCCCCACCAATTCCCTCCAATAGCTTTTCCATGGGATCCTATAGTATGTATTATGCAACGTGACTCCTGGACATTAAGATGCAAGCTGCAGTCCAATTACACTAAATTTAAACCAATTTTGTGCCAAGATTTCAACAATACTAAAATGATTTAAATTCAAATGTTGATGGGTTCTGTCTGGTGTATTAGGTATACACCCTTAATGTGACTGGGTAAAAAAAAAAGGCTTCGCCCACCATTCAGTTCTGTTGTTCATTTTGGAAATAGTACATTCCAGGGAAAGATGCTGACCATCAATATACATATTACTATTATTCCGGTATAATGTAGAAGAAATCTAATCTTTCTTGGCATAAAATATATAAATTAGGTACAGGAACTAAATTCAGGCAATCCTCAAACATGTCACGGACTAGCATTCTCCTCTCTTCCTCTCCACATCCACTGTTCCCTTTCCAATTTGCCACAACAGCACCAAGTTTTGTAGAATTAGAATTTGATATCTGAACAGCGTCAACATGAAGTTGAGATCCCCTACGTATCTAAGCAGAATGCTGCACAGAAAGTTGGATATGGTAGTTTAATTCCCCAGACATAAATGAGACAGATAAAGAGCAGAAGCTACTTTAATGCTTGGAGATTTCAATAAGAAAGTTTTGAAACTCAGAGAAAAGTTCTGAATCTGCTTTCTGCTTCGGAATTAAAATGGGGTGCTTTAGTTTACCCATCTTCTAAGAAAAATATTGTGTTCATATATATACTATGAGGTGATGGCTGTGTGATTATTAGGCAGAGGTCTCCAAAATCTTTGAGTCTGTGGGCACCTCGGGACTCCTGATACAGTGTGGTGAGTGCAGCCACAAAATGGCTGCCACGGCTTATCTTCAATCTCACAGTGAAGATCCTTGTGCTGTTGTGGCAGATGCTACCAAAGGAACACTTTTTAAAAATCTACATAACCAACCATATCCCCAGTGGCAAGCGAGCAGATGTTCTGGGAAAAGTCCCATCCACTTTCACCCTGGTAGGCGCCAGGAAAGGTGCTGGCAGGTCCCATGGCACACATTCACTCTTAATGAAAGTGCCAGCCATTGGGGACTCCTATTATTAGTATTTATTTAGAAAAATGATACATGGTTATCTTCAAACCATTTAATTAGTTTGCATTCTGAGAATAGTGGTTCTAAGTATCTTCTCATTAAAAGTGCTCATGCGTTTAACACAAAGCACAGTAACTAATCCAGTATATGCTGGTAACATATGCACTTTTATCACAACATACACAATTTTACCTTAAGCCTAAAGCAAATAATATTCTTCTGATACAAAGCAGAAAAAATTAATAGGAATGTAATTCACTAATCTCAGTTGGAATATGATGTTAAAGTTTATAAGAAAAAAGTATCACCCTACAACAATGAGTGCTCCCTCTCTTCTACAGGAGAGGCCCTTTTGGTTTACATACAGACCATGGAAACAAAGGAACAGCTATTTGTATCTCGAGCTTTTTAGCCAGAAAGGTTGTTTGTCCAAAAGTGCATGCTTTCTTGCATCAATGCTGTAACAGATCCAGGTGGGCAGCCATGTTGGTCTGAAGCAATAGAACAAAGTAGGAGTCCAGTAGCACCTTTAAGACCAACTAAGTTTTATTCAGAATGTAAGCTTTTGTATGCATGCATACTTTTAAAAATAATGAGTGAAATTTTGTGCTGTTACATATTGTGTTTGATAACAGGTGAGATTATCAAACTGATATATATAGGATTTTTCAAACCTAGTTTTTTCTGGTGCAAAATTACATGTAGTTAAGTTACTCTGATTTCAATACAATTCAAGTGTTTGCAGCCATCAGCCAATCCTATACAGAGACAGATGTGCTGGAGTTCACTGAAATCATTGGATTTAAACAAGTCTAGCTAGGCAGTGTACCTGGCTGTATTCTAGCTTGCAGGCCTAAAAGATTAAGTATTTTGACAGAAGTGCAAAAAAGGTTTTCAGTTACAATGCTGATGAGATCTGTTGCCCAAGCTCCTTTTTAAGCTCCAGATGCCTAACTTTCTGCAGCAACAAATAGTGACTTATGCTATCTACCTCCCATTAAATATCACAGGCATTCTATTTTCTACATTATTGATATGTGGTCTGCCTTAACTGGTCTCAATTGTAGTTCTAGATCAGGGGTGTTGAACTCATTTGTTATTAGAGATGGATTTAACATAAATGAGACCTTGTTGGGCCAGGCCATGTCAGGTTGGGCCGAGCCATGTGTGTACCTATTTAAGATGAGGAAGCAAAGATATAAATTTTATAAAGAAGACAGACAAACACAAATATATATATACATAAACTTAAAACATGCTGAAAACGTTAGCACTCATTGGTCTTAAAGATGCTTTCTTTTTATTTCCTGGGCAATGGAAGCTCTGGCTCTTTCCTTCCTTCCCCAGGGGAATGGAGGGAGGAGCCTCAGCCAATAGAAGGAAAAGAGGCTTGGCTTAGTAGCTCTGCTGTACAGATGAGAGAGCCTGGCAAAGCAAGCTCTCCCCCCCCCTTCCTCCCCAAGTGAGGAGCCTCAGCCAATGGAGAAAATTGAGGTTTTGATCTGTAGCTCCTGTGTGATTGAGCAAGCCTTGCAAAGCAAGTTGAGAAGCAGAAAGAAGCAAGATATAGGGAGAAGGAAGCTGATGACAGCCAGTTGCTCAAGGGCCTGATAGGAGCTCTCCGGGGGCCTAATTCGGCCCCCAAACTGCATGTTTGACACCCCTGTGATAATCAGTCCTTTCAAAATATTTTCACATTAAAATAGTGAAATCTTTCCAGCCATATAACATAGATTGATTTGTATAAAGAAATGAGGAAAGTGCAATGGCTGTGCAAAATTGTTTATTCCTGGTTTACAACAATACTAATTGTAATTTCTTGTAAATTCACACAACAGGTTTTTCCATTAGATTACCTCATTTTAAACACAGGAGTTCCCAATAGTTGCCATTTCTAGTATACAGAGAAGCACAAAGTTCCCTTTCAAAATTGTGTTTGATTGTAACTTATACCAGTTTGAGTTTTTTGTGTGAAAGGAAGAGTAAAAACGTTTTAAATTTAAAAATACCAGGACACAACTTTAGCATTATGGACTGGAGTAAGATTATTATAAATTCATGTCACTCCTCTCTTGTAAACTCCTCTAAGCAGCTGGTACAAAACAGATATACTTACTTTACCTCTATAAAACTGGAAGCAAGAAACCTAACATGCTATCAGAAATGCAGTTATTTCTAGCACTGGCTATCAAACCTCCATGCAAAATTTGTGGACCCTGGCTCAAAAATTATTTTTGCTTCAGTGCCACAAGCAAAAATCCAGTAATGAATCCATTAGGGCAGAGATGGCCAATTTTCATTTCTCAAGGCCCCCCTTACTATTTACTAGTATGTAAAAATACTTTTGGTCCATAATCTGACATATCATATATGACCATAATAAAACTGATGTATGAAGCATGCATGCTCAGACAGCATAACACATATTTGGACCTGGAGCACAAATATCCTTTCAGAAAGACTTCCTCAATAGAAAGACCGCCTTCAAGCCTTTATCTTTTGAAAATGCATAAGAATGTAGCAATACAATAAAATGCACCCCAGATATCATTATTTATCTTTCTATCAAGTAAAACTGTGATAAGATTGTTAACTACCATGCCTTCACTGAAATTTGGCAGCATTATTAAGGGCCAAATTATCTCACAGAACACTAGTTGGCCAGGCCAACATTTTACAAGTACATACGTGAGGCATCTGTTCAAAGGTGCTGAAAACAAAAATTGATCATAAACACCTTAGTCAGGATGAATTTATGAACAAAGGGATTAAAATGGATATTATGCGAACAGGTCCATTGCGCAGTCTTTCAGTCCAGAGGTTTTACCTGGTTCACCAACAAACTTTTATCCATACCCAAACGTACAGTTAAGATAAAGTTGTAGATACTGGAAGATATTTAAAAGGCAGTGTGAGCATATAAACTAGTTACACTTTTTAAATCAAAAGCTTCCAATTCACTCTCAATGAAAGTGCCAGCCAAACACTGCTTCCACCTTACTGAAATAAGTGGGTCTGCACAGAAACAAAGGTCAGTAGGTTTCCACCAGAAGAATAAGGCAAGTTCCTATACCACTTTCTTCAGTTAAGTATCAGTGATTGTTCCAATAAATATTAGAAGACATACTGACGTGTTTCTGAATGTAAAGAATGGCTAGGATTAAAGTTTCATTGTAGAAGTCATAAAAATGTATCTTTATACTCAACCTAATTAAACCCTTTCAATGGCCTATTTCAATTATTGCTCACTATAAGCAACTAGAAGCCACATTTATCATTAGCTCTCCCTAAATGAAGAGCGCTATAACTAGAAATAAAGGAACCATGCATCCCCTTTTAACAAGCAAATCTTTGTTTCATCAAATCCCTCCTCATCCACATAGTTTATGCAGGTAGAAATAACCGTGTTAATAAAATTACAACAAATCACACTGAAAAACAATAAAACAATAACTGAAAAAAGTTTCTGTTTCAAAATTATCTTTTTGCAGCCCACAAAACTGTCTGTTTATACTTCTAATAATGAAGACTTATCACCCTTCCCAATATGTATTGCACTCTAAAATGGTGGCCATGTCTGCCTAGGATTTTGAAAAAAAGCTCTCTCAAAACTCTAATGTTTATATTTATATATTCTCAACTTTAGCATACTGGTACCTGTATTAAATTTAATCCAGCTGATCCCATAGAATGACCAAAGCAAAGATTTTATGGATATATAAAATGGAGAAATAAGGAAATCTACAGCCTTAGCTTAGCCACAATGCCAACATGGAGGGCAACACCCAAGCAGCTGTCTCACTTAGGTCTTTACACAGCCACGGCTGTACACTATTTCTGTGGAAAGTAACAGCCAGCTGCCCATAATGTGACAAAACTTAAAACTTTTGTTGGATGAAAAACCTGAGCCAAATGCTTATCTACTTTGAAAGCGTCCAGCTCTGTTCAAAGATAAACCATGACAATGGCTGCCTCTTCTAAGCAGTAAAAGAATTCTCTCCAAATACTTTTTACTGCACAACTTTACAGATTAAAAAAAAAACCACTTAAAAGTGAATCGTGTATGCTCTGCTCTTCATCAGTTTCCTACAAGGTTAAAAACAAACCCCCCTCACATCCTAATTAATTGCTAGTCAATTTCTGAGCTTGTAAAGTTTATTTAAATTTTTAAACTAACTCCCATGATGCCTAACTGAATCTTGTTCCCACAGAGAAACAAAAGCCTCTACTCCTCTACTGAAGCTATGCTCACCCTGCTACCCTCAGACAAGTCATTTTTAAAGAAGGCACTTTTGAAATAAAGGGAAACAACCTCCGTTTGGTGTGGAGCTTATAATGTGCCTCATTGTGTGCGCGCCTATGCGTGCTCTAGTCTCTCAGGCTCCAAAAGGCTGGCTAGGCACATAGAGCAACTTTATTCGGGGCGGGGGGAGGGGGGTAGAGAAAGAAGAATAGAGTTTTCCGAGTTGAAAGAGAAGACAGGGGCCAAAGTGGAAGAGATGGGGGGGGCGCGCTCAACGGCAGCCATATTAGAGCGGGTCTCCCTCGGGGAACCAAGCCTCCAAGTCTGTTTGGGTTGAACAAACAGACGGGGGCCATTCGACACCCGCCGCCCCACAGCTTCATATCTGTGAGAAAGGGGGCTTCTGGGCACCAACAGAAGGCCAAACGGAGATGGGATGCCAGTTAGAACGCGAGGCTCCCCAAGGACAAGGGTCGTGTTCCCCGGACCCCACAGCCTTCCCCCCCCCCTCCACCACCACTGGGACCTCTGGCTATCAAGAGGCACACAAGTTCGAAGGAGCTCCCTTTTTTCTGCCCCACGAGAAGGTGTGTGGGCGGGCTTTTTTTGGGGGGGGGGAGGTTTCCATTTGAGATGGGGGGAGGCCTGTAAAAGTTTCCGAGTGGGATATGTACGGGGATGCCTCAGCCTGCGCTCAGGGGTCTTGGGGAAGGGGGAGTCCGTGTGGTCTCGAAGGAAGTGTGCCGGGAGATCTTGCAGGAGGGGTGGCGTCCTTGCCCCCCAGGCCGCCTTCCCCTAGGGCCAGGGGGGTAGGAAATAGGTCGGGGCTATCCCGCAGGTCGCCGCCGAGGCTCACTCACCGGCGGCGGCCGCACCTTGCAGATCCCTGTCTGCTCGGCTATGGGCCGGATCTTGTGGATAAAGGCGAAGGGGTCAGCGAACTCTTCCCAGCTAGGCTCGAAAACGGGGCACTCGGGCGGCGGCAGGAACTCGGCCATGGCCAGCCTGGATCACCGGCAGGACGGGCAGCTCCAGAGCAAGGCAACCGTTCCGAACAATCCCCAACAGCCAAAGCGACGCTGAGCTCAGCTAGAAGCCACTGTATGCCTCCGCAAGAGCAAGGAGCGGAGGAGGGGGGGAGAAAAAAAAGAGTCCGTGGAGGAGGCCCGGCCCTCTGGGAAGTGCCTCTCTCCTTCTTTCTTAGGGGCGTCCGTTCGCACACACCACAGAGAATGCCCTCATTCCCTACCCGACCCCTTTGTTTGGGGGGCTCGTGGGCGCCAGCTGTCTTCAGAAAAAGAAGCAGCTCATATAAAACGTGCTCATGATATAAGAAGCCTCCCTCCACTTGGGGATTATAGGACACACATGCCTTAAAAGTAATGCGTTGTAGCTTCAGAAGCAAAAGCTTCTCAAGGCCTTGTAACCATGACAGGCCTGGGCCAATTTGAGCTTCCCTTGAATTGACTCACATCCGTTTAGATTTTTCTTTGACACAGGGGAGGACAGCCTACTTGCTCTGCAAGACCTCCTTGCTGACTTTCCCTGAATAGTTGCTACGATATGTTAACAGCCTCCAAAAGCCTGGCAATCCTGAGTGAGAAGCAGAAAATATAACCATAATTGCTCACTCCTTGCATAATAAATAATAATAGACTGACCAATATTTTCCAGCATTTCCTGCTTTATATGTGGGGAGTCCATTCTTCATGAGATGCCACCCAAACGTGGAAAAATATTAAGACATTTCCTTGGAAGTAAACTCCATCGATTGTAATTGAGTCAGTTTTACTTCCATGTCAATACCTATCCTTTATATAACTGTCAATAATTTTTGAATAGATCTTCTTGATTCCAGATAAGTTAAAAAAAAATCCATAAAACAAGATATCAATGCTGTTTTCACATTGATACCACATTTGAAGTGTGATTTGGTTTAGATATGCTTTTGTAGACAATAGGAAGCCATAGTCTTAGACTTTTATCTTGCATTTTGCTGAGTAGATACCCAACTTAGCGAATTTAGAATTAACAGCTATTGATGTGGATTTAGATGCATCAATTCTGCAAGATGATACACCTGCAAAAAGGAGGCCAAGATTAGATTAAAAAGGGCAAAAACTTAACTCAAAAGAATGAATTAAGCACCTAGGTTAAATGAAAACAAATTAAAGGGCTTAGTATTAAACTAGATGAACTATATAAATGTATATATTATACAAAAATACATATATTTATTTCAAAATAGTTTAAAAACTATTACAGGCCTAAATGTAGCCTCAATTCAGATTAAAATCATACAGTAATCTCAAACATAGACTTTATGTGACCCTGACCAAATGCATTTGGGTCTAATGGTCTTCTTCAGTGGTCAAGCGTAGTTATTGCACATTAATTCCAGATATAGAAATAATATTACAATAATTAGTCAATATAGGACCAATCTGGGATTATATGCTAATTAATATCTGTGACTCAAGGCAGAGATGTACTCTTTTGAAACCACCTTCTATCTTAGTGTAGTACCTTGTGTCATAGTTCAGTGTAGTACCTTCCTATTGTGGTCCACAGAAAATTGTTTCTAAATGGTGCCTGGAGCCAAAGTAATGTAATAGCGTATCATACACTTCTTAATCTCCTTAATGTTTCTATCATGCACCTTAAACGAAATACCTTTACAGTGCAGTGCTAAATGGTTAAACCCATTAACTTTGGGATTGCACTGTAAATAGTCCAATCATATCATAAACATGCTTGACTGGGAGGGGGAAGCCCCCCCAACAGGACCAGATTGGCTATTAGGGCAACTGATTAAAGTCTGAGTAGGCTGATGGCTTCCCCCCTACCAGACCCACCAGATCCAAGCAAAGGGCAGCCTTCACCCCATATGAGGTACACAAGAACTGCTGTCCCAAGCCAGCAGCCCCAGCCCTGCACTGGCACCTCTATTTTTCCTTTCTTCTCTTGTCTGTCAGGGTAGGGTGGGGCTGAGAGAGCTTCCTCTTCAAGAGCTATTTTGTCTCCCTGTCCACATACTCATGATACATGCTCCCAGATCCAAAATATGTATAAGGCTGCAATGTAAGTGGAATCAAGAGTCATTTTATTCTGGACTCCATTATATTTCAAACTGTTACATATTTTATTTTTTTTTAGCAGGAACACACAGGAACGCAGTTCCGGCTGGCTTGGTGCCAGGGGATGTGGCCTAATATGCAAATGAGTTGCTGCTGGGCTGTTTCTACAAAAAAGCCCTGAGTAAGAATGCTTTTAAAACAAAATATTAAAGCTAACATCAGGGCCTTTTTTTTAGCAGGAATGCACAGAAACACAATCCCGGCTTGGCATCAGGGGTGTGTGGCCTAGAATACAAATGAGTTCCTTTAGGGCTTTCTCTACAATAAATTCCTATGTGAAACTATTGTGATGTCAGTGGATGTGGTCTAGTATGCAAATGAGTTCCTGATGGGCTTTTTCTACAACACCCCCCTAACGTATTTTATATTCAATCTGCAATGGTAAAACAGTCCTATTGCATTATTTTGAGAACTAATCAAAATAAAATGATTTTGTATTACTTCTAGAAGAATGCTGAAGCTCTAATACCGACTGAAGGACTTTCAGACTAAGTGAATAATGACTTGAATATCTGAGAATATCTCAAAGGATGCTATTGATATTCAACATTTAACTTGTTCACTGATTAGATAATCTGGGGAGGGATAATAGTTTAGTGGCAGAGCATCTGCTTGGTAAACAGAAGGTCCCAGGTTCAATCCCTGGCATCTCCAACTAAAAAGGGTCCAGGCAAGTAGGCTTGAAAACCCTCAATTTGAGACTCTGGAGAAGAGCTGCTGCCAATCTGAGTAGACAATACTGATTTTGATGGACCGAGGGTCTGATTCAGTATAAGGCAGCTTCATATGTTCATATGTCTTTAAAAATTACAGACTTAAATGGAGGGTGGTGATCTTTCAAATATATATAGATTTTTGTCAAATACTATAGATTTTGTTGATTAATTCCATGGCTTTTGTCATAAATCTACAATCCTCATTCTGGTTCCTTCTAGAGTAATCCCACTTGGAGGGCGGGGTGATCCAGAAAGAAAAAAAGAGACAGACCTAAAAAAATTAAGTAGAGCCGGACTTTCCCAGAATTCACAATATTTCTCTCTGTGACCTTTTTTATGCAAAACTTTGGGTTTCGTCTTTGTGGTGCCTGATACGGGATTGTCGCAATGACAGATCCCCCTCCAGCAACAGGAGGCCTCCAAACTAATCGCTAGAGGCCTCTAAACTAATGAGCTCCATGCAGAGAACGCCAACCACATGGGTCTCTACTCTCTAATCCACCTTCTTTTGCCTTTATGATCTATGTTTACATGTGCGGATGGATCCTTCACAGCTGACAGCCACCTCAAAACCGGCACTTCTTTTTTTAAAGAGCCTCTCAATACTCTGGGATAGGCCAAGGGCTTGGGGGGACGTCAGAGGGGGAGGGAGGCCGAGCTGTTTCATTGTCTCTGCCTGGGTCGGTGCAGTGGGGAAGCCTTCCCTTTCCAGTGTAAAGCACTGCAAGGGGGGGGAAGGGGGACGAGCGCGCTGCTCTCCATGTACCTTTGCAGCCTGCATGCTAGAATTGGAGGCCCCTCGGTTTCAGCAAGGACTCGCTCCAGGGAGATCACTGGAGTCTCTAGGACAATAGGAATGGGTTGGTGGTGGGGGAGAGGCTTGGAGCAACCATTGCGCTGCGCTTCCGATTTTAGGCATATTTACGCGGCAGTATAGGATTTACTCCGAAGTAAATGGTTCAGGCTGCACTTTTAATGTTCAGGTTACGAGACAGAAGATGCCACGTTTCTAGGGAGGGAAAAAAATCGACGCTCCTCCCACTGGATTTTCCTGTAAGGCATAGTTTCCCAGACCCCACCAAAACAAAGCTTTGTCTCTCCTAGTCCTTTTGCAGCGATCTGCTGAGTCTCCTATTCAGGTACAATTTCCCCCGAGTTACAAGCCGCCTCTAAAAATAGACCGTAATTTCTCCATAACACGAGGGGCTGCGTACATCACCCCGTCCTGTTCCTTTGGCTTCACACTCCCCTCCCCCACTAAGGTTCAAAGCTGCTTTTTGTTTTCCTCCTCTCGCCCTTCCATGATCTCTCCCCCCCCCCCAATTCGACTCCGTTCTTTTCCAAGTAGACACTAGGCCCTGTTCCAAGGGAGAAAATACTGGAAGTGTTCCAAAGTTTTGCGCGCGCACACACACAAGTAGGCGCACATCCACTGGCGCTAGGGGCCGGGCAGAGCTTCATGGAGTTTGCCCCTCCCGCGCTCGAGAGGTGGTCCCTCTATGCGGGGTGGGGGTGGGTCAGACGCTTACTGCATAAGAAAAATCAGAATATTCCTCACTAGATCTCCAACAACATCCCCCCTCCAAGAAAGCAATTATCTGTCGCCATCCTCTTCATTTCCATTCCTAATGGTTTCCTCTTTGATGGCTGGGCGTCCATCATTCAGTATCACACAAAGCCCAGGGGATTTGTATCTCACTGCATTCACCACAGCATGGAATCTCCATTACTCTTCCAGTGCCCTGCAGAGACTTCACAACCCTTCCTGCCACATAACCCCAAAACTGCAGGTTTCTCCATCCTGCCGTCTATTTATTATTATTTTTATCTCGAACGTCCTCTCATTTTGTTGTTCGTGAGGGATAGGAGAGAGTGGGATTTGGATGTTGCCGGAGAGGTGCTAGAGCGTCTGATGAAACCTCATATTTGGGTTGGCAAATAGGAACCCGTTGACTCCTACCCTAGACACGGCTCCGTTCCATGGCGATTAATGAGAAATGGAAGGGCAGATTTACCCGGTGTCAAATTATCAGAGGTACAACCCACCCTGAATGGGGCCAGGCCTCTTATATGGCGCCAAAACCCCTCCCTCGCCCTCATCTGGCAGGTCTAGTGTGGGGAAGCAGGAGTGGGGAAGGAAGCATCTCCGTTAGAGAACAGACAGATTTACTAAAGTGTTTTTTTTTGGGGGGGGGGAATGAAACATTCTCTTCCCCCCCCCCCAAAGCTGCACATGTAATGAAATGGGATGGGGGTCAAAGAACCTTGAGCAGTATTCAGCCCCCCGTCCATGGAACAAGAATGTATTACTCTCTAGGACCCAGGGGAGCAGCAGGAGCTGCACGTAGCACACGTGTATTCGTTCCCATATTTCTGGGCCGGTCAGCTCCTCCCCCAGCCCAAGCTTGTTAGTCGCTCCTCCTCCATTATCCCCAACTTTTACATCTATCCGTACCCCTCTCCCTCAACCCTTGTGTTTTCAGTAACTATGTTCACCAGCACAGC
Organism: Heteronotia binoei; assembly: GCF_032191835.1. NCBI lineage: Eukaryota > Metazoa > Chordata > Lepidosauria > Squamata > Gekkonidae > Heteronotia > Heteronotia binoei. The sequence goes on from NC_083224.1 coordinate 58,026,777, forward strand.
AGCAACCAAAGCTTAAAATAGGGCTTTCTAACCAAGTGAAATCAGAGAGCTGTTTCTTTTTCCCCTGCTGCACCCTTCTGGGTTCAAGGGAATGTAATTCCGCGTGATGAACACAAAAGGGTTTGGGGTAGTTTAGATAGCCTTTTAACTACTTTCTTAAACTCACAATGTAGTTAATGAGTTACAAAAACCAGGTACAGCCCAACCTTTAGGTACATGTGGATGAGTGAAGTGTAGCTTCAAAGTCATGTTAGTAATTGTGAATTCAGAATCAGGAGTGGTATTTGTTCTGAACTAAAGTAAGTATACAGGTGTAATATTATGTATGTGGTGCATAAAACATCAACTTAGGTTACTGAGTACAGAATTAGTTCCCCCAACTATGTATTGGAACTTCCAATTAGAAGGATTTCATATTTCAAAGTAAATTGAAAATTCTACCCCATAAATACTCCTTGAAGGTTTCCTACGAAGTTTTAGTCTAAATATCTGCCATTCAGTTTAGTATTTGATATTTAATGGCACAATATTTGTCATTCAGTATATTCCATGGACAATATTTGACAATTAGTATTTTATATGAAGTCTTTGTTTTCATCTGTGATAGCATTTGAGATTTGATAACATTTACTGCAGATTGCGGATATTAAATATAAATCTGTCCATATTTGCTACCCTGCATATATGCTGAATAATAGCTAAATGTTTAGATATAGTATATAATATTTTACATATTTGCTTTTTTTAATAGCTGATATTTAAAACTAAAAGTGTCCCACTTTGATGACATAGAGTTATTGTAACCCTAATAGTCCAGACTGGCCTGATCTGCCCAGAGCTTGAAAGCTAAGCAGGGTCAATGCTTGGATGGAAAACCACCAAGACAGACTGGGGCTGCTGTGTGAAAAAAGGCAGTGGCAAACCATCTCTGCTTATATCTAGTGCCTTGAAAACCATGAAGTGGAACTTTGAGGCCACCGTTAATTGTGGCTTAAGAGCAGACTTTGCCTTTATTATTACATTATATTGGATTACTTATTTTACTATTACATTATATTGGGTTACAAATGTATTAGGGTCTATTGTCTTTTAAAACATTGTTTTATGGCACTCATCTTGTCCCAAATATATAGATCAACATCTTGAATTGCTGAAGTTAGAATGATACACAGAATTATTTGCTTAAATAGCCATCAAGTATGCAAAACCAGACCTGCATCCATACATGGTTGGGTATTGTGCTTCAGAATAATTCACAAATGAACTGCCTTTTCCACACAGGAAAATTCATCTGCTAGCAATCACAATAGTAAACAGTGGGTGTATGTAGCATGGGACAGACACTCAGCTAGTCAGAATCAAGGGGTAGCCATAATAACACAGGTTTGATGCAATATATTGTTTTAAAACTGAAGATGCAATTCATTTGCATGGGAATAAATTTGAATCTGTAGGGCTTACTTCTGCAATTGTGCAATAAGGTCAGGTTTTAAGCAAATTTTTGGGAAGTTTAATAAAGTTATTTCTTAAATATTGTGTAGTTCCTTATAAATGTGAAAGTAAACAATGGAAATAGTTGATCTTGTCCTTCTAGAATTGACTAGACAATAATATGCAATGGGTTTGAGTCCTTGTCTAGTATACTTACTGTGCAACCCTAATCAGACTTACACTCTTCGTTGACTTTAGTGAACTTAGAAGGGTATCTCTCTGCTCAGGATTGCAATGTTAGTTCTTTTAAGCGTAAGTTACAAGGGTAACATCATTAGGAAATACCTTCAGCATTGCTGATTAAAGTCATCTACCCTGAACGTTGAATATCTGAGGTGAAATTTTAAAGCAAAAACCTTAATTCTGAAATTTCAAAAGATTTCCTCCCCCACACATACACCATTTTTCCCCATTTCAGGCCTGTTCCAGTTTTCTTCCTGGCTGATTCAGTGCCTCAGATAAAGATGCCTAGGCCCCCTCATATAGCGACGCTCTTTTCAAAATGCCCTCTGTATTTCTTATTCAAGATGGTAAATGTGGCCTTTGGATAGCACAAGGAACAGCCTTGGCAAGACCAACAGGGATTGGGCACCTTAAAACATTCAGATTTATACAATTCTTATCCTTGATGCTAATTTCATTATGTTGTCTGTGATTCCAGCATTCATTCCCAGCAGCAATTTATAAAAAGTAAGATCAGCTCTTCATTTACAAATTGGGAATGCTTACTCATGTTTGTAATTATATAAGCAGGGCTTTTTTTGAGCAGGAACACACAGGAACATAGTTCTAGCTGGCTTGCTGTCAGGGGGTGTGGCCTGATATGCAAATGAGTTACTGCTGGGCAATTTATTTTTTAAAAAGCCCTGTGTACAAGTAATTATAAGAATTATGGATTAATAAATCCAGAGTAAAATGGTGAGACCACTTGGTATGAAATATGAAAACAGTCTACAGATTTTTTTCTAGGATATTTGGAGACTGGGGATTGGCATTCCAGGTGCCATTTGCAATGTATAGTAAAAGGACTACTTCTGACAAGCTAACCAACTCATCAGGAGTAGACAGAGGGTAGGTCACAATCTAATGGAGATCACAGGTGGGGTCCTGGTGGATCCCCTGAAACTCCTGATCCAGAAGTGACAGGAAATTGTCATTGCACAGTGCTCCCTGGCTGAAATGTCAGTTTTAGGGCAACCCTGCTCCCCACATCTTTTCCTGACTATTCTCACCTCTGTGTGAGGGCTGGCCCTCGTTACTGTGACAACCAGTCTTGTTGGATGCACTGCAATCACTCCTCTCTATTAAATCACAAATAAGAATGCTGACACACATTGCTGCTGTTCACAAATGGTAAATAAGAAAAGCCTCAGTCTGCTTCATCAAAAAAGTGTTAGAAGTGGCTACCGGTGGGCAGATCTTTGTCTGGTATTTTTCAGATGTGAATTTGTAATTTTGTAGGCGTATATCTCAGGATTTGATTTCTGTGATGCAACAGCTGCTACTGACTTTGTCATCTGGGGAAGCCATTTTGTAACTGGTTCTATACACCTCCTTGAAGCCGTTTTGCAGCTGACTTGGGGGAGGGAGGCTCAAAGTCTGCCCACTCCTACCCTAGATCAGCTGCTTTATTCTCTTTTTCCACTAGATGGCAATCTACATATTTGCTTATCTATACCCGCATCTAAAATTTGTACATCTGATAGTGAAAATTGGAGTCGTGGTGTTTTCTTCAGAATTGAGGCCAATGTTCTGATAAAAGAGCAAATGAGCCACAGAGGAGATAGTATGTTGTGCTGTAGGAATTTGGTTCCCCCATCCCTCAAACACATTAATTAATCTTTCTCCATACGAAGCTATTTGCAAAGCATACTTGGACAAAACTTGGATTTTAGGAATGGAAGTTTTTAATTGGCATCTCATAACATACTTGTACTAACAGGCATGCTAACTATGCAAATATACAGATATATTTCTCTTATAAGAAATTAAATAATCTTTCCCTTACAGCAGCCTCTTCATCAGCACTTTCCAAGAATGGGATAGGTTATTTTATTAATGCTTTGAGAGTCTGGAATTGATTTTCTGGTCACATAACCCAAAGAATCTCTCTCTCACTACAATTCACAGAATGTTTATTTTCATCTCAAAAGCTGTCACTAACATTTATTCATTCTTATGTATCACAAATTTTGTTCTCCAGTAATATGCTAAACACCAGGCCCGTAGCTACAGTGGGGCATGGGGGGGGGCCGGGCCACTCCATTCACCCCCCCTCCATCTATATGGCCCCTCCATTGGATGGCCATCAATTTGCCCCCTTTGCTCACTGCCACTTTGAACAAGTGCTCACCACTCTGAACAAGTGCAGCATCGGTACTGTAGGGGCTTCAAATTGGCTCAGGGGTGGGGAGAAGCCTACTTGTAGCCAGCTGGAAGGTTTAATGAGTTAGACAAATGGGGGAGGGGGGCTATAGCTTTACTTGAGAAGCAATTAAATGGCAATTAAAAAAACATAACCCAACTTCTGCTGCAGGGAGAGGAAATGGCTACCTCCAGGGAAATGGCTGCTATATAGCATGACAAGGAAAAATCCCATATTTTCCACCCCACGCTGTGGCCACCCAGGATTTGTTGCAAATTTCCTAAAACTTTGGAGCAAAGCAGGTTTGAGGAAAATCAGAGAAAAGTTTCAGAAAGCCCAGGAAGTACATGAATGCACCATGATGCTGTGGGAAAGCAGGGGTGTGTGGCAACCAGTTGCCGATAGTATTAAACTTGGGGCAAATAATCTGCATGGAATCACCACCAAACTAAAACTGCTGAGGTAGTGCGCCTGATATCCAAGTTTACAGGTGTCAAGTTAAATTATATTTGTGACTGTTTGGAGGAATTAACAGGGAAAGATTGAGAGAGAAAAAACCAAGAAAGAGTAAAAGACAGGAGGTAAATAAGTTGATAGGTAGTATCTGGAGTTGCTCCACTTAGTTAAAGGTTGAAAGATAACATTCCAGTGCTGTCAGACAACTCTCAGGACATGACAGTAGATTTTTTTTTAGCTACTTACAAATAATCTCTAAAATAAATTAAGTTCGGCTTCTATGCAGGTAGCAATTTATAAATTAAAAACACAAAGATATTACATTATTCTGACTGCAGAGCAGCTCAAAACTGAACTGGAAAGATCTTAGCTAGGAGAATTGCAATCAAATAATAAGTAAATCTAAAGATTTATAGATGGCCTTTTTGTAACAGAATTAGTAGTCATAAATTGTATAGTTAAAAGGTCAAATGTCTTTATTGACTGGAAGGTTCTTTTTAAAGGGTTGTTAGTATAAATAGGTATTTGAAACAGAAAAGGAAATCTTTTAAAATACCAGTATCAGCTATATAATAGTGCCAATAATGCTAAAACCAGAACATTAGTGCAGGTAGGTCTTATCGCCCTAGGTAAGTAGGGTTCTCAAATGCCTAAAGAAAAATATCCTGTCTCTTTAGCACAGGCTTAATAGGATGTTACTTACCAGGTGATGCCATTTACCTGTCTGCCATCAAAAGCTTCAGCTGCCCATTTCTACAATTTGGTGTAGTGGTGTAGTAGAGCCAAATTGGTGTAGTGCTTAAGTATGCAAACTCATATCTGCAGGGCTGGCTCACCCACTAGGCAAACTAGGTGGTTGTCTAGGGCGCCGAGAGACAGGGGGCACAGAATTGGGCTCCCCCGCCTCCGGTGCCCAAGGCAACCAGCTAGTTTGCCTCCCACACCCCCCTGCCACTGCTGCTGTGGCTGCCACCAGCCTCCTTCGGCCCCTCCGCCACTGCACTCCGCTTGCACCCTGCTGCCGTGCTCTGCTCACTCACACACACATCCCCGCTCACTGCAACTACAGCCCTACTGGCTTCTAGCAGTCCGTACCTATGCATTTGGTTAAACGCACAGGCATGGGCTGCAAGAAACCTGTAGGGCTGTTTTAGTCGCTGTGAGGGCGAGTGGAGCGTGGTGGTGGGGCAAGCGGAGCACAGCAGTGGGCTGGAGGAGGCTGACAGTGACCATGGCAGCCAGGGAGGGAGAGGAGCGCAGCAGGAGGGGTGAGCGAAGCACCGCGGTGGCAGTGGGCCAGAGGCTGGCAGCGGTCATAGCAAGCGGAGCATGGTGGGGAGTGCCTGCTTAGGCCACTATTTGCCCACGAGCCAGAGGTGCTTATCTGGAAGAAAAGATTTTGATTCCCCCACTCCTTCACTTACAGCTGCTGGAATGGCCTTGGGTTAGCCATAGCTATCACAGGAGTTGTCCTTGAAAGGGTAGCTGCTCTGAGAGCCCTCTCAGCCCCACCCACCTCACAGGGTGCGTTGGCGGGGAGAAGATATAGGAGACTGTAAGCTGCTCTGAGTCTCTGATTCAGAGAGAAGGACGGGGTATAAATCTGCAGTCGTCTTCTTCATATTAAGCCTCTATGAGAGGGAAAGGACATTTTTCTCCAGGCCTTCTGGCAACCTTACATATATCCTGTTGTAGTAACTCTAGCACTCCTCAAATTGCCATTGGTACAAAAAGTGATATAGTTGTAAGAGCTGCATGTACCTCACATTGCTTTGCACAAAAAGGTCAGATTTTGCTTTTTTGTTGTTACAAAATCTTGTAATACTGGAAGACTGAATGTATCTCTAAGACTTCACACAAATACAAGCCATTTGTAGCTATTTGAAATCTAGACTGCTCCCACCTCTTGACTGCTGGTATTCCAGAGGTCTCTCATCCAAGAGTTAGCCTGCTTAGCTTCCAATGAGATTGGACTTGCCTGAGCTATCCAGGTCAGGGTGGAACTTTGATTTATTAAAGATGAACTCTCTAGAGTTAACTTGGCCAAGTCTTCCACTGAGCTATTATATCATCTTTTTACTCTACTTGAGCCTTTTCACTTATGGCTACATAAGGGAATATGTCTGAATCATCTGACAGAAATAAGTGGTTTGCCTATGAATGCAACATTATGAAAAGGATTTGACAATTGCACCACGAATTGAAAAGAGATAATACCTTACACCAGAGTTGTCAAACATGTGGCCCTGGAGGGCTCCTATCAGGCCCAGGAGAAACTTACTATCATCTGCTTCCTTCTCTCTCTATTGCTTCCTTCTGCATCACAGCTTGCTCTGCCAGGTTTGCTCAATCACACAGGAGCTACAGACCAAAGCCTCTGCTTTCTCTATTGGCTGACCAGCACATGAAGCAACTTATGCACAAAAGCTCACAATGCCCAGCCATTTCATGGTTTCCCCAAAGCATTGGCTACAAGATTTCTGTAATGAATGTCAATAAATCAAAAGTAGATTTGCAACTGACACACACCTGAACAGCATACTCAAGATTGCTACAGCACATTGTCTCCAGATTTTGATGCAATAATTCAGAGCAAGACATGTCAGTTAATCAGAAACTGTTAAATAAACAAAATATTGCAAGAGTGCTTATCTTTTTAAGCATATTGCATTTTAAGCTTTAAAAAAATCTGTGTTTGTGTTCTTTATAACACTTATATCTCCTCTACCTGGCATTGCACTCTATGACACAAATGGCCTGGCTAAGGCTCATTTGATCTGGCCTGCATAACAAATGAGTTTGACACCTTCCACATTCCAGGAGAATTACTTGATCTTTTTAAAAGATACAGAAAACTAATTCAGGCTAAAAAGAGAGAAGTATAAGGGGTGGCAATTTATTAGATCACTTAATGGTATAGTCATTGATCAGGTTTTTGAAAAATCATGTATGTGGCTATAAATCTGAGGTCTAACTTACCATCATGCATCCATCCCTCAGCAAGATTTTAAGGAGTTCTTTTGCTGTAGTCACTCCTGTAATACTATGGTAGTGGGCAGGGCTTTTTTTGAACAGGAATGCCGTTCCAGCTGGCTTGGCACCAGGGAGTGTGACCTAATATGCAAATGAATTCCTGCTAAGCTTTCTTTACAAAAGCAGCTCTGGTAGTGAGTAAAATACCTGAGGATCTCCATAATTGGGCTCTTGTATTAAAGAAGGATGCACACAGACTGATTTGTTGTGTGCAATCTGGTAAGATTCCATGCTCAGATAGGGTCCCAAATGACTTCTTTAAGATAGACCCTGATTGGGGTAGCACATTAACACCTGTTTTTTCTCAGTTAAATTTTACAGGTGAAATTCCCCTCATTTGGAAGCATTCAATAATCATTCCAATTTTCAAAAAAGAGTAATGGGTCTGACCCTGTTAATTTTCACCCCCATCAGCCCTTTATCGTTGTTGGGAGATTATATTCTTCCTTTCTGTATCAAAGGTTAATAGAATGGACTGAGACCAATACTATTTTAGGATGAGAACAAATTAGATTTTACCTTTTACCACATTTAACATTTAGTAATTCTCAAAGTGATGTTATAGAATCAAGAGTTGGAAGGAACCTCCAAGGTAATCTAGTCCAACCCCAATACTAGACAGTGATCTGAATATAACCTTATTCATTGCTAAATTCCCGTATATATTTTCCTTTTAAAAAACCCCTAATTGAGCATTTAGGGCTTTTTTTGAGCAGGAACACAGTTCTGGCTGGCTTGGCACCTGGGTGTGTGGCCTAATATGCAAATGAGTTCCAGCTGGGCTTTTTCTACCAAAAAGGCCCTGCTCTTAGTAATTGTTCAAGATCTACTGATCAGAGCTCTGAAAATGAGTATTTGAGCACCTGTTTATGTAATATTTACAAAGCAATTGAAAAATAAGCAATAAGCACAATTCTCTCACATTAGGACCAATTCCCCACTAGGTTTGTTTCAGCATCATGGGGAAAAGAGCTCCGACGCTGAAACAAGCCTATGAACTTTGACACTTACAGGACCATGGCTTTTTCAATGATTGCTCTAACATAAAACTTTTCAGGAAACTTGATTTTCTCCCTTGCATTATTTGACATTGATTTGATTATCCATTTATTTTCCTTGATGTTAACTTTGTTGATTTTGCTGATGCTAATTGTTATTGGATGATTATTTTATGATGCATTATGGGTGACTTTTATATGGAGACCTGAGCCTTTATAGATATACAATGAGAAATTCCGATGTGATGGCCTGGCACCCTCAAACCCAGCAAACTCGAAAAATGAGACCTCACTGTTCAGCAGCCATATAACTGAGAATACTATGGTAGCTACTAGAAAAATTCACACAAACCTTCAGCAAGGAGGTGCAGTCCTATTCCTTGATAGTAACATTTCTGGTTACTCATAGCAATGTAGCTTTAGGTGTGTGATCCAATGGTAGTTGTGTATGAAGTCTTCCCACACTACAAGTGGGAGAAAATTTGCAGCAGTACAACTGGGAAGTTTTGTGATTCAGCTATGCAATATAGAATGCTGAGCCAGCTTGACTCATGTCTGTGCCATCCCATTATTTATGCTTCTTTTCTTATTAATAATTTTATTAAATGTGTAAACAATTAAGTGTACGAAAACTGCAGATGAGCTTCCTCCCTTTCCCCACTAGTTTATTCTGACATTTAGATCCTGCCTCCCTCACACTGGAGACTCAAAAACAGCTTACTACAAAATGCACAATATAAAGTCACTAACACTATTCCTGTAGGTGAAGGGATAGTATAAATCTTTTAAGCTTGCTCAGATGTTCCTCTCCTTGTGTAACAATATTCTGATTTAAGCTGATGTTCCCATAGAAGGGAGACAATGGAACAACACTGGCTATAGAACTCGTGCTTTAGCTTAAATGGGTAGATATAATGGAAAAATTCAGAGATCTGCTTTAGTTCCCAATTTATTTCCCATGTACTCACACATCTTGAAACTTGATAAGCAAATATTCATTCCTGTAGGCATTTATATTCAGTAGCATGAAGGAAGAATGGGGTTAGTGTTTGCTTTCCTGCTTGTAAATTCAGTTTTAGGTTCTATAAATGTTTATAGTGCGCAGGACCTTTGTTGGAGCCATTTTTCCCAGCAGCCTGAATGTGGCTGAAAGAATGTGAGTAACAGGAGTTTGAACAAGTCTTTTAGGACTTGAAAGACTTCCGATTTATTACAATCTTAAGTTTTTGTGGATATCTACAAAAGCTCATGCCATAACCGGTTAGCCTTTGAGGTGCCACAAAGAAAAATATCATTATAACAGACTAATATGGTTAGCCACTCAAAGAAGCTAAATCATATACATTGCAGAACATGACAGGGATTTTTTTTAAAAAAAGGCTGACTGGAAATTATCAAAGGAAGGAAGTACTAAAGGTTTTTGGCAGAAATCTTTGTAAAAGAAATTAGAAAAGCAAAAAAAAAAGAATTCAAATCTTTTAGGGGCAATAATATAATGCTCGTAAATCTCTATGTTTAGTGAACACACTATAGCAAAAATAATGTAACATAAAGGGGTGCAATGCAGGGTCTGCTTAGTTTTGAACCTGAAAGGAGCCAAATTTTGAAGAATCTCAATGCAAACAGAAGTCGCAGAACTTTGTTAAATTAATCACTGGCCACATATCTAGTAAATGTCTCGCCTATATTGTGGACCTTGCTATAACACTGAAAAATGTGCAATCAGCACAACAGTTAAGGCTTGGCTGCATATCTTTTTAAAATTGAAGTATCAGCTAGGAAACATGACAGACTCATACCCTGGCCTAGACCCTGGAGAGCTGCCGCCAGCCTTAGTAGACAATACTGACTTTGGACCAATGGTCTGATTCAATATAAAGCAGCTTCATGTGTTTACTATACACCCGGTGGCATATTATTAATACCCAGGGCTTTTTTTTTTAGCAGGAATACAAAAGAACGCAATTCTGGCTTGGCTTGGTGTCGGGGGTGTGGCTAATATGCAAATGAGTTCCTGCTGGGCTTTTTTTAAAACCAAAAAAGAAAAAGCCCTGTGAGTATCTATCACAAATGTATACATGGGAAGGCTAGAAACAACAAAACCCTCCCTCTTCCACAGGCAGAAAAAATATAGGTTTGATACAATCCACTGTCGCTTGTCATTGAGGTATACAAACATCAATCAGTAACCATGAAAGTTTCATCAAATGAGACAAGACATTAAAAGGACATAATTGCTTTCTCTACCAATTAAAAAGATCCTATAAGGACCAGCTTAACAAATGTAACACCAGCTAAGCAGAATCACAACCACAACACCAAACCATCCCCTGAAGATAGAATCTCGGAGTTATATGAGGCCTAGCCTTACTGTTCTTTTAAGAGTGCCCCCCTCCATCTTCTAACAAGCCTATCTCTATTTGAAATAGTGCACACAATTATGAAGCAATTTTGAACTTTTTTGTAGGGCATGGTAATTTGCAATTGACACACATCAGCATTCCATGGACAGATTTCCATCCATGGAGTTCAACCTTCCCATCTTCCTCCTTTTTGTTGCAAAATACCCCTAAAGTTTTCTGTCCTCCTGAAAACTGTTTGCTGTATAATAATTTAGGATCAGTAATTAAGACTAAAGTAGTCAAAGTTAATATGCAATAATATTTTAATTGGTATCCAGCTAAATACTTTTAGCACTTGCAAGATCATCTGGAAGATTACTTGGTTATAAGGCATTTATTCCAAATACTTCAGCATGGAATGCTAGGTGTACAGTTTACATTTAAGAGATGTGCTTCCCATTTGCTTTATTACAGGCAAGGCAGCAAGTACTAATAGCCATACATTAGATTTTTCTGAAGTTTAGTATTCCTCGCCTTCATCCTCACCATCCAAAGAGTCTGTACCCACTTCTTCATAATCCTTCTCAAGCGCAGCCAGATCTTCTCGGGCCTCAGAGAATTCTCCTTCCTCCATTCCTTCTCCTACATACCAGTGGACAAAAGCCCGCTTGGCATACATCAAGTCAAACTTGTGGTCCAGGCGGGCCCAGGCTTCTGCAATGGCTGTAGTATTGCTGAGCATGCAGACTGCACGTTGGACTTTGGCCAAATCACCACCAGGAACTACTGTTGGGGGCTGGTAATTAATTCCAACCTAAAAAGCAACAAATACATATATTTTAATGCTTTCCTGCAACAGCAGACAAAAATAAATGACTACAGTTGAAATCTGAGAACAGTAGACAGCAGTATAAAGAATGAGGTTTCCAAATTATTTTAAACACAAATGCCTAATTGCAATTCAACTGGAGGAGCATCTTCCCAGTCTGATTTCTCTTGCAGGGGCTTTCATTAACTTTTTCTAACAGTTGTGAAATGTAACTTAGCTGGCTGGGTTCAACCTAGTGTCTCCACGAAACTTCTGCAACAGCAAAGGTAAGCCCTCTCCCATCAATGACCACTTCAGCTAATAATGTGCATGCCCTGATCTTAATTCCACTTGTCTTTTAATGTGAACTGTGAATTATATCCTCAAGATGGGCTTGTTCAGCAAGCTAAATATCTAGAAATTAGCAAAATCAATTTTGAATTTGATCCACAGCACTCACCTTGAAACCAGTAGGACACCAGTCAACAAACTGAATGGTACGCTTGGTTTTGATAGCAGCAATAGCAGCATTGACATCCTTGGGGACGACATCCCCACGGTATAACATACAACAGGCCATGTATTTGCCATGGCGTGGATCACACTTCACCATCTGATTGGATGGCTCAAAGCAAGCATTAGTAATCTCAGAGACAGAGAGTTGCTCATGGTAAGCTTTCTCTGCTGAAATAATGGGGGAGTAAGTTACCAAGGGGAAGTGGATTCTGGGATAAGGCACCAGGTTTGTCTGGAACTCTGTCAAGTCCACATTTAAGGCACCATCAAATCTGAGAGAGGCAGTGATTGAGGAAACAATCTGACCAATTAGGCGGTTGAGATTGGTGTAGGTAGGGCGTTCAATGTCCAGATTCCTACGACAAATATCATAGATGGCTTCATTGTCAACCATGAAGGCACAATCAGAATGTTCAAGGGTCGTGTGGGTAGTAAGGATGGAGTTATACGGCTCAACAACTGCAGTTGAAACTTGGGGAGCTGGGTAGATGGCAAATTCTAATTTTGACTTCTTTCCATAGTCAACTGAGAGGCGTTCCATCAGCAGAGAGGTAAAACCTGAGCCAGTACCTCCTCCAAAGCTGTGGAATATCAGGAATCCTTGCAATCCAGTACACTGGTCAGCCTAAAAGAGGGGAAATATGCACGTGAATAGAAGCACCTTGACTGACTTTCAAATACATTAAATAACTCATGTACTCTTTTCCCTTGTTATTTATGGATTTCCAATTATTAGTAAGATACTTTACTATTCAATTAACCCATTCATTGTGGGGTTCACCACTGAACATTTGTAAGAACAACCAAATTGGATCATATTGTATAAAAAAGAAAAACCATCATGTTTTCTTACAATAGCGAGAAATTTGTAAACCAGTTAAGTGTTTTCCCAGTAACTACATTCATTTACCATACAGCATTTTCTTCTTCTGCCATTTCTTTTGTTTATAGACAGAGAAGATAAACTACCAAAAAATTTTAATCAAATTCCAGGAAAAAAGAGGAAAGAAGTAGAGACATAAACTTATTCCACATTCCCCTTGCAAAGGCCTCCTACATCAACAGGAAATATAAAACCCAGGTAGGGCAGAGAAGAGATCTGTTTGTTCAAACCTGTTGGTTAGCAGAAACAAGCTTGTTGTGTTCGGGCTTCTCTCAGATATCTAATGATAGACTAAGAAGCCTGAACTGTCAGTTTCTAGTGGGCAGAAATTGCTCACATTTCTGTTGATTAGGAGGAATCTGTTTGTATATTGAGAATAGAACTCATGAGTAGCTTCTTGACATAAGAACATAAGAGAAGCCATGTTGGATCAGGCCAATGGCCCATCCAAGTCCAACACTGTGTCACACAGTGGCCAAACATATATATACACATACACACACACACACACTGTGGCTAATGGACCTCTGCTCCATATTTCTATCCAATCCCCTCTGGAAGCTGGCTATGCTTGTAGCTGCCACAACCTCCTGCGGCAGTGAATTCATGTTAATCACCCTTTGGGTAAAGAAGTACCTCCTTTTATCCATTCTAACCTGACTGCTCAGCAATTGCATTGAATGCCCACAAGTTCTTGTATTGCGGGAAAGGGAGAAAAGTACTTCTTTCTCTACTTTCTCCATCCCATGCATAATCTTGTAAACCTCTATCATGTCACCCAGCAGGCAACGTTTCTCCAAGCTAAAGAGTCCCAAGCGCTTTAACCTTTCTTCATAGGAAAAGTGTTCCAAATTTTTAATCATTCTAGTTGCCCTTTTCTGCACTTTTTTCTAATGCTATATTCTTTTTGAGGTGCTGTGATCAGAATTGTACACAGTATTCCAAATGAGACCACACCATCGATTTATACAGGGGCATTATGATACTGGCTGATTTGTTTTCAATTCCCTTCCTAATAATTCCCAGCATGGTGTTGGCCTTTTTTATTGCAATCGCACACTGTCTTGACATTTTCAGTGACATTTGCCAGTTCACAACCCATCAACTTGTATTTGTAGCTACGATTCTTGGCCCCAATGTGCATTACTTTGTACTTGGCCACACTGAACCTCATCTGCCACGTTGACACCCACTCACCCAGCCTCAACAGATCCCTTTGGAGTGCCTCACAATCCTCTCTGGTTCTCACCACCCTGAACAATTTAGTGTCACCTGCAAACTTGCAGATCTTCACTGCTTACTCCCAACTCCAAATCATTTATGAACAAGTTAAAGAGCATGGGTCCCAGTACTGAGCCCTGCGGCACTCCACTGCTTACCGTCTTCCACTGTGAAGACTGCCCATTTATACTCACTCTCTGCTTCCTATTAATTAGCCAGTTTTTGATCCACAAGAGGACCTGTCCTTTTACTCCATGACTCTTGAGCTTACTAAGGAGACTTTGATGAGGAACTTTATCAAAAGCTTTCTGGAAGTCAAGGTAAACAATATCTATTGGGTCTCCTTTGTCCACGTTTGTTCACCCTCTCAAAGAAATGTAACAGGTTAGTGAGGCAAGATCTTCCCTTACAGAACCCATGCTGAGTCTTCCTCAATAACCTGTGTTCATCAATGTGCCTACTCATTCTGTCCTTGATAATGGTTTCTACCAGCATTCCCGGTATTGAAGTCAGACTGACTGGCCTGTAGTTTCCCGGATCTCCTCTGGAACCCTTTTTAAAGATGGGGGTGACATTTGCTACCTTCCAGTCCTCAGGAACAGAGGCAGATTTCAATGAAAGATTACATATTTTTGTCATGAGATCCACAAGTTCAACTTGTAAGCCATCTGGACCTGGTGACTTGTTAGTTTTTAATTCCTCAATCAGTTGTAGACGTCCTCTCTTGTCACCTCAATCTGACTCAGGTCTTTCAACACTGCCTCCCTGGCTGGTTTCCTGCTTCTAATATATTTGAAGACATTTTTATTGTTGGTCATGTTTTTTGCAATATGCTCCTCATAGTCCCTTTTTGCCTGCCTGATCACAGTCTTGCATTTGATTTGCCACAGCCTGTGTTCCTTATTAATCTCACTTGGACTAGCTTTCCATCCCTTAAAGGAGTCCTTCTTACCTTTTACAGCTTCCATTACTTTGTTTGTTAACCATGCAGGCCTTTTCTTATACCTGTTTGTGCCTTTCCTAACTTGTGGTATATATTTTATCTGAGCTTGATATTGTTCCGGGCACAAAAACAACTCTTACTTCTCCATGAAGCAAGTTATTATCATGTTTATCATCTATGGATCAAAGGAATTATTACCTACCAACAACACATGAAGCTTAACACAGGAACACAAGCTTTTTGCTCTCAGATTACCAGAGGAATGCAAAGCCCACAGAATATTTCTACTGTGTAAATTTTAAACGCCAAAGTTTTTAATTTGTCTGAAATCTTAATAGTCCATACCAACTTCCTGACACGTTCCAGCACTAAGTCAATGATCTCTTTCCCAACAGTGTAGTGACCTCTTGCATAATTATTAGCAGCATCTTCCTTTCCAGAAATCAGCTGTTCAGGGTGGAAGAGTTGTTTATATGTCCCATTCCGCACTTCATCTGCAATTCAAAGTTTAAGCATTATGACAAAAAATAATGACTCTGCTGTTTCAAGCTAGCCTCCATGCATTTATAGCACCTAGTTAGACAGCGGCATTAGAGTGGTTGTTATTAACTGCATGGACAGGCAATTGTCCAAGGCATTTAGATACACAGGACTGTACAACACTACTCCAGTTCCTTATATTTCTTAGGCTTGGGTCACACTTGCCATGAGCTGGCAACAACAGTAGAATGGACTACTCTACTTCATCCTGCAGGACTGCATTTTGGAATGCTCCCCATGTAAAGAAGTCTGTGCAGAGAGGAAACTAGCACATCATGCAATGATAACGAGTACAAGCTTTCTCTGCTGTACCAGTCCTATTTGCGTGAAGAGCTGTTCCCTTCCCCCCGCCCCAGGCTGGAACCTACTAGTTACAGTTTGTACTACTGCCTCAGACCTCTACCAACATATTCTCCTGCAAGTATGGATGAGGCCTTAGAAATTACAAAAGCAGGGTAGTAACCTCATCACATTGCTGAAGCTATAGTATAGGCAACTGGTCCTGTGCCACAAATCATTCTGAACAGTCACCATGTGCTTATTTAAATCACTCTAAAATGGGACATGTTCAGGGTAGTTTTCATCCAACTCTTCTGTTAAGAACATAGAAGTTTTAGCTTGGCCATAACTGAAACCCCCTAATGAAATATTTTATTGCATCAATAAATACATGTTTTTAAAGTTTTATATTGTGTACTTCACAAATTTTATTTTGAACTTTTAATTGCCAAGTTATTTGATTCACACTGCAACATAGCAACTTCAGGACTACTGTGACAAGAAATGAAAATCAGAAGTATCACTGGTAGAACTGAAAATATGTTAGCTATCTTTCCGGAATGTTTGTGCAGCTTCACACCAGATGGGTAGTTTCAAGACAAAGTTACCACAAGCCCAAGGAATGACTTCAAAAGATATATAGCAAGGTGTTTGCAACAGTATCTACTATGCAAATAACATTCTAGCTGCACATACAATTAGATCTATTGTTGAATCTTAGACAAGATACTTGCAATCAGTTATTTCCAGTACTAAGTAATAAAGATATTCAAAAACTACATCATTACCCTGACAAGAATTGTTATTTTTTAAAGAGAGCAAATAAACACTATTGGATGTCTAAACTGCCACTGTGTATCCAAGCCAAAATGAGAAAGAACACATTAACAGAACATCTAAAAATAAATCCCTACTGTTAGGGAAATAGGGATCTTCAGATATAAACACTCTTCCCAAAAAAACTTATCTTGTATCCATCTTAGCCACCCAGGCTAAGATGTAATATTTACCTATTACTGCTGGTTCCAGATCCACAAACACAGCACGAGGGACATGCTTTCCTGCACCCGTCTCGCTGAAGAAGGTGTTGAATGAGTCATCACCACCACCGATTGTTTTGTCACTTGGCATTGTGCCATTGGGCTGAATGCCATGCTCTAAGCAGTAGAGCTCCCAACATGCATTGCCAATCTGCACACCAGCTTGGCCAACATGGATTGAAATGCACTCACGCTAGGAAAAAAGGAACAAAGGAAGAGGATAAGTTAGTACGAATACCTCTTTATCATATTGCAAAGCGAGCCTGTTTGTTTTGAGGAACAAATTGGTAGGCAATTCATCTTGAACTGAATTCAAGTTATTACCATTCTTTAAGCACTAACAATTTTGGGGTGACTTACCAACAATTTAAGAGTTTTAGCACTCACCATTACCAGCTTACCTACAGCTGAAGTAGTGCTAGCAGAGGGAACCATCACTTACAATAAAATATCAACTGAACCTTAAGACAATGAAATAAGTTCAGGTGCTCAGAATCCAAATACCTATTGGTTTTATCTGGTCTATGTATTTTTTTATTCCACTCTTATGGAGTGAATGTAGGAAATACGAAAGTGGAGTAAGAAAGCAGGAAATAAGCTTACAGTGCAATTCTAAAAATTACAGACTTCTTTTAAGCCCACTGAAGTCAGTGGGCTTAAAGAAGTGTAATACCTCTTAGGATGGCACTGCTAGTAATCTGGTCAACCCAGCTAAGAATATTATCCAACTGGAATACCAAACAGACACACTTTCTCAGAACAGCTCAACACAAGAGCATACAAGGATGGGCTCCCTGAAGCAATGTAATATTTTGCCACTTCTCGATTAAGCTTAGATATCCCTGCTGAGACCCACGTGGCTTTGTAAAAGATAACACTTAAGATGACATTTTTGCAAACAATGGAATAATGTTTTCTTACATGAAATACAACACACATGGATGTGTGGAAGGAACAAAACACACTTTCCCAAAATAAACTGTTCCTCTCAGATCAGGAAAACTACCATATAGACAAGCCAGACTTAGGTCCACATGTCTTCCTTCCTCATGAGAGGTCTGTTTTCCTGGTGACGATACACAGAATGGGAATTCATGAATAATAACAGTTTTCCCATATTCCAGTTGCAGGTTATTCTGTCTGAAGGTTTTATATATAGTTTAGATATTATCTCCTGTATAGCTGATTAATAGGTCTTGGACCTAATAATGAATACTTATTCCTGTTCTTATAACCATCTGAATGTATTAATGTATTCCTGTTCAAATAACCATCTGAAAGTACCTGGAATTCGATCCATTAACTCAACACACAAATTGCTGGTTTCATGACAACTTAATTTGCCAGTATTACTTGCCCTACCTAGACAGCTCACTTAAGAGGCATCCAAGGAGTGGTGGTTTACAGGATACTGGAACCATCCAGCCAGAGTGTACAACTAGAGGATACTTAACCCATAGATTTAAATTGAGTTGAACACAGTAGCATACATAACACTTTACACAGCAATGAGAGCACAACAAAAATGGGGGACTAAATATTCTGCATAAAAACTTTCTTGAGATAACACCAAGATCTTTGAAGAATGTGAACAGAGCAAAGAAAAAAATCTCAGAGGACACTGGTTACTTCTAGCAACAGGGTTTCTTTCCCTCTTTCCTTGTCATGACTCATGTACCAGTCATTTAAACTACCTGTCATACTGCTCCCTACTGTCTGTAGAGGAAACAGAATTTTAATTGCATCAACCCATTCCCCATAATCTAAACATTCTATATGAATTTATTTTTGTTTTTATGGCACAATATTTGAATATATTTACATAAATCATCCCTTATATTGCAGTCATCAAAGGCAATGGTTTCAACAACTGAAATAAGCACAACATTGCTGCCAGTTTTAAAAAAAATACTTCAAGAGGCAGAGTTTGGTATTCAGCTATGAAGTTACGCTTGCTTCAAAGCAAGATTTCGTTTGCATTTCGTTCTTTACAAAAACTCCAACATAAGGTTCTGTATGGAGAACGGACAGTTGTAAAAAGAAAGGCAAGAATTCAACAAAGATCTAAAGCCATTTAAGGGTTAAAAAATAGTACTGCAAAAAAGCCCCCAAACCCCGTGTTCTCAGCAACCAGTTTGTAGCAAAAAAGATGAGACAAATTAGAATTAATGGGTAATTACTTAAGCAATGTGAACTTTGTGCCTCGATGTTTAAACAAAAAAAAAAAAAGGAAAGGGGGGGAAGCGACATTTTACAAGGTCTGTCATAGGATGTTGAAACATCAGAGGAGGAAAGAACATAGAGGGGCAGCCATCTTCTTTAGAAACTTCCCACCATTTTGCAGCACTGCTTCTTAAAGTTGCGGGGGGGGGGGGGGGGAGAGGAGAAGAAAAGTATCCAGAACTACAGCCCCATTCTGTTCCACCAAGCAAAGGGAACTTGTCAGATCCAAAGGCAGCAAAAGCCGTGAGGGACTTTTAAAAGCAGCACAGGCAACTGAGGGTCTTGGATCAAACTCATTTCTATCCCCCCTCCCGCCCAGACAAAGAGAAGGGCTGTTTGTTTTCAAAGCCACCAATTCAAAGTGACCCCAGAAAGTGACTCATGCCCGAGACATTTTAAGCCTCAACGTCTTTGTCCTTGAGTTTCAGGATCTCAGTCCCAGGATCCCGAGCAACTCTCTACTCCAAGGAGGTCCAGCTACACTTCACAAGCCAAGGAGGTTGCCAGAATCCCGGTACGCGACGCCTTCAGAGAAGATAGTAGAAAAGCCTGAGCCTCCTGCAAACGCCATGCTGAAACTGGGGTGGACGTGGGAGACAAATCTTGCGCAACCGATGCTCGCTAAGCCTCCCACCCCAAGGACTTTGGATTCTGACCCTTCCATCAACAGCAATGTAACTCCGACCTAGATGCAAATCGTGGGTAGTAAAGACGGACAACCTTTCTCCATTTGACTTTCTCTCCCCGCCCCCGCCCCGCTTGCGGTGTTGGATCTTCAAGTAAGACATTTACTCAGCAGAGATTCAGATTCCCGCAAGCCACAATGGGCTGATTGGTCATCCCGCCTACGGGGAGCTTTTTGCAGGCAGCGTCAGTACCTTCCACTCATTTTCGGGCGCCTCCTCAGAGCAGCAGGTCCCCCCCGCCCCGTTCCCTTTCTTTGCACGCCCTAACCGACTCTTTTCTCGCCCTCCATTATTCCACGGAGGCGAGGCACAGACTTCTCTTTTCACACGGAAAAGCACCTCCCCCGTATATGCGAATGTTGCTGGCGTGGCACAAAAAGCGGAAAATCAGCGCTTGAACCAAGCACGCACCACAGGCAGAGTTGACTTCACCTTGCATAAAGCAGAAAGGCATGCAGCAAAAGTTCAGTCCGAAAAAGAGACAAAGAGTCCCTTACCATGTTTCCGGCAGGTTGAAAGTCTGTGGAGTTGTTGGTGTTCTGGCGACAGCAGACGCGCTACGGGTCTGAGCAGCACCGCGAAAACAGCTGCGCTGCCCTTCAGACAGCCCTTATATTGGCAGCCCCAAGGAGCGCTCCTCTCCTGGCAGCGCATTGGCCGGCCTACGACCTCCTCGCACCTCCCCTTCGGCCTCATTGAATACAGTGCGGAGAGAGGGCCCCTTCCTCCATCGCCATTGGGCTACAGATATGAATTTGGACATTTGCGGCCATCCATTGGGCAATTTGTAATGGAGCAAAAATGAATTATGTTTTCCCGCCAAACTAAAGGCAGCCGAATAGACTCGTCTACCTCCCCCCCACCCCTTCCTGGCAAACTCACAGTGATTCGCTCACGTATCGCCGTCCTCTCGGGGAGTGGTTTTATTTCCAAATTCGTATGTCTGCTCTTGTCTAGAATCCTGAAGTGCGGATGAATAACACTAGGGAACACATTGCTGATCCGTCCACCAGAACTTCTGAATTGAGTTGGGGGTACTGAGTCTATTCCCGTGGCAGCTTAAAATCTTAACAGGGCTATAGTGGCCTAAACTCTTGTGGGCTAGAAACAACTCCATCAGATTTCTCTCACAGTACATCTGATAAGTCTTTCAGGCGCTGAAAGACCCTTAGTGGGTTTTGCTGCAATAAACCAACATGTTTATTAGAATATATTGTTAAGAGGGCAACATTTGTCCGTGCTTGCAGCTTTGCAGTGAAGATATCGCTTCTTTCTTTGTCCGATTATCTTGCCTAAGAAACAGAACAAAGTTTGAGTGCAGTAGCACCTTTGAGACCAACAAAGTTTTATTCAATTGAATCCCAAAAGTTGCTCAAAATTAGTCAGCAGAAGCATAGCGCTTTAGGATCAGGGCACTCAGACCCCAGAATCTCATTGTCCTGTAAAGCCGCTCAGAAGCCATAATCAAGGTTGCCCAGCAGTTGACAATAGGAAAGTGTTATGGTGAATTTACTCTTTGTGAATGTTTTTTTGGAAGTGTAAAATACTGGGTTTGGAGACGTACAACCACAACCATACTTTATTAGTAACCACACAACAAGACAACATGGCGGGGCCAGGTCCCCGCTTATATGCATGCACCTGGAACAACTAGGGTTGCCAAGTCCAATTTAAGAAATATCTGGAGACTTAGGGGGTGGAGCCAGGAGACATTGGGGCAGAGCCAGGAGCAAGGGTGTGACAAGCATAATTGAACTCCAAAGGGAGTTCTGGCCGTCACATTTAAAGGGACGGCACACCTTTTCAATGCCTTCCTTCCATAGGAAATAATGAAGGATAGGGGCACCTTCTTTTGCGGCTCATAGAATTGGACCCCCTGGTCCAATCCTTTTGAAACTTGGGGGATACTTTGGGGAGAGGTACTAGATACTATACTGGAAATTTGGTGCCTCTACCTCAAAAAACAGCTCCCCCAGAGCCCCGGAAACCTCCTGATCAATTCCCCATTATACCCTATGAGAATTGATCTCCACATAGGGAATGATGAAGTGCCCAGCAGACGTTTGCCTCCCCCCCCCCGCTCAACGACCCTGAAGCGGGGGGGGGGAGGGTCTCCAAACTAGGGGATCCCCTGCCCCCACCTGGGGATTGGCAACCCTAGGAACAACCCTTTCCCAAGTCCAGTCCAATCCTGAATGGTTAAAGTTTGCACCACAGTTCTTAATAGGCGGTCAGTTAAGTCCTTCCCTAGTCAGGTGACCTACAGTCTCCCGTGGTTCCCCTGCATGTGTGAGGCAATGCTGTGTTGGAAATTCAGGGACCAAAATGCAGTACACAACAGGAAGATATGGCTTGATATAGACCATGGGAGAAAGTTGGCAAGAGAAATACAGGAAGAGTTTTTACTATTTTGGGAGTTGCCTACCAGCTATAATTGTAGTGTGCAACTTTAGTTATTAACCAGTCAAACAGGCTTAGCAAGATAGGTTAGAGATTACTTCACATTGCTGAGTGCATTAAATTAGGTTGGGGAGTGACAGAAAAAATGTCACCAGGTGTAAAGTGAGTGTTGAGACTCTTTGCTATTGCTCCCTGGAATAATCCACATAGTACCTTAACCTTATGAAAGAATCTGTTGGATAGTTGGTGGTTTCAGGCCATCAGGTGAAGGACAAATAAAGTTGCAGACTGAACAGGAAAAATGTGTTTTCTGTTTAATAGAGGTTTAATGAGTGAAAATGGGTAACTAACACATTTAATGGCATGAAGTTAAACCTAATAATGCTTGTAGATCAAACTGATACTGTAAAGTGACGGAAGAACTAATTTAAAAGTTAGTAACCTGTGACAAACCCACTTTTATAGTGTTACTTAAGAAAGCTGCATAATTGTATAATGTACCAGTCAGTAAAGCAGCTTGCTAGCAATGTTTCTTCTAAGCTGCAGAGTCATGTGAGGAAAACTTGTACTTCCCAGTCAATAATCACTCAGTGTTTTAGTTAAAATTTTATTTAAAAGTAATCTAGCAATTACCGGTAATTCACTAAGTGACTACAGAAGAGATTATTAGAGATACACAGATCACACATCGATAAAAACAATTAAGAACATATGAACATATGTGACTTTCCTAATCTAATTTGAAATTAAGAACTAAAATTTCAAAGCTATTTACCCAGAGCCTTTACAAAAAAGGAATCAGGGTCACTGAAATCCAGTCCTGAGAAATCCCTACAATCATACTGTGTTGATATCTTAATAGGGTGTGCTTCCTTATTAATTTATCTATTTTGTTATTTAGTTTAGAGATACAAAGTACCTTAGGTAGTGGAGGGCAGTATTATTATTATTATTAGTAGTAGTAGTAATATTTTGGTAATGTGTTTATTGATATGTTCTTTTTAGGCTTTTATTCAATCTTGTAACTAATCGCAGGATTGAAATCTTCTTTATTGTTTGTTTTGCTCATCATGACTTATCATTAATCATTTTTATATTATACTTGTTTATGAAATTTTCAATAACATCTCTTTTAAAATTAAAAAAAAGTGTGCTTGCTTGTGGGGAAAAGGACTTATACAGAATTTCCTGATTCTCACCATCGAAAGCATGATGTTCCTCAGAGCGTACAAGTAATACCTTAAAATTCAGCAAAACTAGCAAAAGTAATTAATGCCCTTTTTCTTGAGATTTGTGTGGGCAGATGACCAGCTATTTACAACAAAAATTAACTATTAAAACTGGTGATGACTATTGCTGTCTTTCAAATATAGTATCTCTGTGTGCTGGGACTCAGAGAGAAAAATGCCTGATGTTAATTTTCCATAAAATCTCACAGTTTCTGTGAACCATTGCAAAGTCAGACCTACTCATGTTAACTTAAGGAAACAAAACATCTGAAAAAGCACATAGATTCTGTGCAGCATACCTGATTGACATTCCATTCCATGACAATGTAAGCAGGTTTTGCTGTATGCATATATCACTGACATACTTGGATTATATGGGTTTCCAGCATGTGGGTTTGGTTAGGAGACATAGAGCAACTGAGAAGAGACAATGGCTTGTGTTAAGCCAATAACAGATACCATGCTTGACTCCACTGGTGCAATAGCAGCTGTGGCACTGATACCAAACTAGTCTCTTTTTCTCCATACATTTGATAAGTCTCTGGTAATGTCATTTGAACTTTACATTTATGTTGTATATTGTTGAGTATTCCACTCAAAATTGATAATTTCCTGAAATGAAGCAGGTTTGCAGTACACTTTTAGCTGAATTTGGCTTCTCCCCAAATCATTGCTGTATGATCCATCAGCAGGGCTTTCTTGTAGAAAAAGCCCAGCAGGAACTAATTTGCATATTAGGCCACATACACCGATGCCAAGCCAGCCAGAACTGCATTCCTGCTCAAAAAAGTCCTGTCCATCAGTATTATTGTTTTCATAGTTTGGATCACTAGATCAATGCTCCCTCTAAGCTGTGGAGTCTAGTGAACAAAAATTCTAGTTGAGCTACTGGCATTTAAGATGTGTGCAAGCAATTTGGCTACAGCATACATTTCTTGGCCCTGGGGCCATCTTTCCTGAGCTAAGACAAAAAAAATGTGGACTGGATACTAAAAAACTGTGAGCTAGCTCACACCAACTCAGCTTAGAGGGAATACCGCCCTGGATGATGATCATATATGTGTATTTATCTGGATGACTGAAAAGAGAAAGATCATCTTTGGTAATTTAGCACACCTCTAAGGCTTCTGTCCTTGTGAATCGGAATTAAGGCATTCCATTGAACTTTAAAATAGTTTTCTGTGGTTTCATATTGCATATAATAAGGTCATCTGGGGAAAATGTCAAGGAATGATACAGCAGTTTAGAATGCTGTTGTTAGGCAACTGTAAGAAATTAGGGAAACTGTTATCAGTAAAATTATATTTTAAAAACTATTCCTGATAAAGGATTTATCCACAAACTTAGCTACAAAACTTGGTCTGATCACAGGTTTTAATGAGAGTCTTTACAGAATGTTGATGAAACATTGTAGAATTTGTATACAATGATTTTTTTTAATGTGCTACATGTAAAAAGTGTATGCATATTTTTACTTTAATGCTAGGAAAAATTGAAGGCAGTAGAAAAAGAGGAAGACCTAACATGAGATGGATTGATTCTATAAAGGAAGTCAGGGTGCTCAGTTTGCAAGATCTGAGCAAGGCTGTTAACAATAGGACATCATAGGGTCACCATAGCTCACATACACACACATTTTAACTTTCTCATCATATGTTAAAGTTTAATATATTTGCTACAAGTAAGGGTTTTTCTCCAAGGCATCAGATTGGTTTAAAAAATGGATTGCTGAAATTTTAATGTGATGGTTTCAGATCTTGTCTTGACAAGACCCACCACTTTCAAGAAAAACATTTGCCTTTGGAATGAGTCCCAGATTCAGATTCATGCTGTGAACTTGCGTGCTAACTAGTGATTAAGGAGGTGTCCCAGAAGATAAAAAGGTCTTGATTTATGACGAAAGATGTAAATTTTGTGGTACATGTAGCTGGAACCATTACAGCCTGCTAGAGCAGCTGCCTTCCTTGAGGGACTGTTTTATCAGCACACAATAGGTGAGGTATTTTGTTCCCTGCCCTGGTCATTACAGTGCTCTGTTTTGGACACCCTGCATACTATTTAAAAAAACTGTATGGCAGCAGGATCAGAAATTAATTTCCAAGCAGTTATATGATCAAGTTACCTGTTTTGGCTTTTAAACCACTATAATTACTCAATAATGCATTTGCCAAATTTCTGATCTGGAAAAAAAAATGGCAGTCTATCCTCCACTTTCAAACCTTTGTAACTGAGTTCCTGGTAATCCTTTGCCAAAGTTCCTATAACATTCAAATTATTCTTCCAAAACTTAAATTCATCTAAATTCTGAATGTTCTGTTATCGCTAATATAGAGCTTAATGGGTTTGGATGTTGGTCTGAAGAAGCAGAACAAAGTTAAAGGTCCAGTGGCACCTTTAATATCAACTGTAATGTATGGCGTTCGCAGAACGCAACCATCTCATAATAACGCAACAGCAAAATAGCGTTAGTCCGCCCAGCAGCGGAGGCAACTGAGAACATCCAGGTGCCTCCGCGCGGGGCGCGGCCACCCGCCAATCACAGCTAGTGGCGGGAAATATGGCTGGCCTACATTGGACGGGCCAGCAGGAAGAATAGTTCCGGTGCTGTATATATGCGGGGCCCGGCCGGCGTGCTCGCTCTACTGGACCCCGTTTCATGAGATGTCAATCTGCATTAGCGCAGGCGCAGTGATGCCCACTATCTGCACTATTGAGCAGATCCAGCGTCTCCTCCCTTCTCCACGAGAGACCTCGCACACCCACCATGACCTCATTCTCGAGGGTGGGGATGTGCATCGCTTTTAAATGGGTCGGATCGCTAACAGTTTTGCTAGTCCGTTGGCACTACCTTTTCAGTACGAGCACTACGCGTGCAGAAAAAAAACCAGGAATTCAAATCAGTTCACATGTAGTTCACATGTAGTTCAAATCAGTTCACATCTAGTTCACATCTAGTTTCAAAAGTGACTTTTGTTTCCGGACATAGGGGTGGGTAAACGATTTATCGAGCCAACATTCTCTCGCTCATTCACTGGCGCAGTGATATCACTTGCAGGGGGCTTTGGGAGGGAAGCGGTGGTGCGCTTCCGATGAGTCGCCAACGATGGAGCGTTCAAACAGAGAAATTCCACTCAGGAACCGTCAGAAGAATTTTGTTCCGGATTTAAAGCAGTATCAAATTAGTCCACACCCCAGTTGTCTCAACGCGGGACTCGAACGAGCTAACCACCATTCGCAAATGCTGACATTTGGACAACCGCTTAAAATCTGACATGCTTACGGACTCCACTCATGCCTGTAGCAGGATTTTCTGAACATCTGACCTCACCCTAAATGATGCACTTTAAATGTACTTCCCAACTGAATTTTACTGTGTGAACTGGCAAAACCCAGCTGGAAAGTGCACTAGTGTGTGATTGCAGCCACAGAGTAGTCATGAGGATGAAAGGATCAAGAAAACAATGTAAACCACTTTGGGTTTCTATTAGAGAGAAGGTAGGATATAAAGTTTAAAAATTAAAAAATACAACTAAACCTATTCTGTAGGTATAACTTTACTAATAGTTTGTTGGATATGACTCCCTCAATTTAAATGTGCACTGCATTTAAATAGGAGGTTTGCATAATAAAACTATAGACCTCTCATTTATTCCTTGTTCTACCTGTTAGGGAGGATTTGGGACATAATGTGCCATCATATTTCTTAACAGCCTTTTAAAATCTTTCAACCAATCAAATAAATTCTTCTGACTCCCATCAACTGCAGTTCAGATTATATCTTCTGTTAACAAGTCTGAACCTAACTGACAATTTGTTACTGGAAATTGCAACACTTAAGACTTTGTCAGATTTTTTTTTTTTTATTGCACAAGGAAAACATAGTTGCTACTCAGTTGACATTTTCCAAGCATGTGAAATTGTAGTATTTTCTCATTGGGAAAATATGGCTTTGGGCCCAGCTGTTGTTTCCATTATTGTAAATAGTATATAATGGGCATTAATTGGTTACTGTCTGTAAAATCACTGGTAGACAATGACACAGGTCATATCCACATGGGAGTGTGAAAACATGCCCCTGCTGTGGCAGGAGCAGCAGCACATGAAGCAAAAGAGAATGGAACTGCCCACACAACCTGTTCTGGCACATTTAAAGCAATGCCCCCCTCCCCGCCACCGTAATTCCTGCACAAAGCATAGGTGTGATGGTGATCATGTTGGGAAAGTTAGATGGACCAGCTGAAAAGATGTCTGTCCTTGTTCTTCAGAACATAAAAAGCTTTACTAAAGTATACAGAGAGATATTTCAAAATTGTATTTACTAATTGAGATTCAATGTTATTTATTTGACATTTATTTTAAAAAGATATTTCGCATAATCCTAGTAAAGTTATCACAACTTTGAATAAGTCCTATTGAAAACCATGAGAATTGATAGGAAGAGTCTTGTGATACCTCAGACTTTTTATTGTAGCATAAACTTTTGTGAATTATAGTTCACTTTTTCAGATGAGTAAAATGGGCCCGTGTTTTGGCCCATGCGCACATGCATACCCAGTGTTAAAGAACCAAGAAATACAGATACACAGATATGATAGAATTATGTAAAATTCAAATACAATCAAGGAAAGCACAGAAGCCATTTACAACAGCAATAATAAATGTTAATGCAACCTTCTACATTTTGGAAATTAAATTGTTTGTGATTGCTTTGAGACTTTCAATGACAAAGTTGCTTGATCAGAGCCTTAGTTTAAAAACAACTACAATGTAACCTGAATTAGAATCAATGTCTCATTAGTTAATGTATCATGCAGTGGCATTGTAATCTCCTATTCTATTTTCTCTATCACAGTTCCACAGTTGTTCCATTCACTCACTAAAAATACACAGTAGTTCATCCTCTGCAGGCTGCATGCAAGTAGAGCCAAGTCACATTTTACAGAAAAAGTCATTATTCTATAGAGAAGGAAAGGCAAAACATTTCTACCACTTATTGTTTCCCATGCAGTAATTTCCCCCTGCAAGTAAGAAACAGTAGCCTGGATTGCAGCGCCTCTAAAGGTGTTTTGCTCCATCACAAGAAGGTGCTGCTTCATGCATCTACTTTTGATAGGCTGAAACAGCTGATGTGGTATCAGTTTTCCTATTGCATGTAGAGGTCCACTCTCTGCTAGCTTCTAGACTGCAATAGGTACTTACCCACCACTAGTGCTACACTGCACTAAGCTTCATGCTAGGAAGCATTAGGAAAGGGAATGAAAATAAAAAGGCCAGTATTTTAATGCCTCTGTATAGATCTGTGGCGTAATTTGGAGTGCTGTATGCGGTTTTGGTTGCCATATCCTGAAAGTATACAGCAGAACTAGAAAAGATGCAGAAGGGGGTCAGCCAAGATGATGAAGGTACTATGATCTTTGTTTGCCAAGATGATGAAGGGGCTTTTCTATGGGGAAAGGCTAAAGACTTTGGAGAGGGGAAGAAGGCAGTGGAAGGACATAGAGGGTAATAAAATTATGTATAGGGTGGAGAAAAAGAATAGAGAAATAGAGGGAGGTTTTTGAAATCTTCCCCCTTGTGTCTCAATGAAAGCAATGAGACATTTGTAGCAACAAGCTCAATCCATTGGTTTCAGTTGAATTTGTTAGTAGCACTTCTGCTGGACCCCACTCCCATTTATAAACAGTCACACTGTGATACACGTGATGTCAGAATCCATGTATCAAAGTTCTTTCATGGCATTTCAGCCTCGTTTAAGGCCAGGCTATGAGACAGAAATGGTTCTGGTGGCTTTAGCTGATTATCTCTCTCAGTGGAGATAAGGACCATACCTCTTTGTAGCTTCTACTAGATGCATCAGCAGCCTTTGACAAGTTGTCATTAGTATGGGATTTGTCCTGTATTATTTCACAAGGCAGAGTCCAATCCCTTGTGCTATTCAATCATTGTGTAAAGCCCTTAGGATGAATCATTCAAGGTTTTGCAGTAAGTTGTCATCAATATCTGATAGTTTCAGAGGGTAGCCATGGTGGTCTGCAGTAGAACAGCTAAATTTGAGACCAGTAGCACCTCAGAGACAAACACAGTTTTGGGAGTATAAGCTTTTGGGAGTTGGTTTGCAAAGTGATACTAGATTCAAATGTAGCTGTTCGATATGCTGATTACACCTAACTACATTTCTTTATCCAGATTGCCTGGTGATTCTGTAGAGGTCATGAGCTGCTTCCTGAGGTCTGTAGTTAACAAATAGCTGCTTATAAATGTGCATTATCTGTTGTGACACCCCTCCCTTGTGGAAGGTTCTCACACTGCCACAAACTATGTAAAACAGAATAGTTCAGGGAGGCATTTTTAATAAAGTTACTAGGACTACAACAAAATGCTTCAGGAAAGGAACAAGACTATAGTCTATCCCTGTTTATTATATGTATTATCTTGCTCTTAGAACATAAGAGAAGCCATGTTGGATCAGGCCAATGGCCCATCCAGTCCAACACTCTGTGTCACACAGTGGCCAAAAATGTATATATACACACACACACAGTGGCTAATAGCCACTGATGGACCTCTGCTCCATATTTTTATCTAACCCCCTCTTGAAGCTGGCTATGCTTGTAGCCGCCACCACCTCCTGTGGCAGTGAATTTCGCATGTTAATCACCCTTTGGGTGAAGTACCTCCTTTTATCCATTCTAACCCAACTGCTCAGCAATTTCATCGAATGCCCATGAGTTCTTGTATTGTGAAAAAGGGAGAAAAGTACTTTTTTCTCTACCTTCTCCATCCCATGCATAATCTTGTAAACCTCTATCATGTCACCCCGCAGTTGACGTTTCTCCGAGCTAAAGAGCCCCAAGCGTTTTAACCTTTCTTCATAAGGAAAGTGTTCCAAACCTTTAATCATTCTAGTTGCCCTTTTCTGCACTTTTTCCAATGCTATAATATCCTTTTTGAGGTGCGGTGACCAGAATTGTACACAGTATTCCAAATGAGACCGCACCATCGATTTATACAGGGGCATTATGATACTGGCTGATTTGTTTTCAATTCCCTTCCTAATAATTCCCAGCATGGCGTCAGCCTTTTTTATTGCAATCGCACACTGTCTTGACATTCTCAGTGAGTTATCTACCACGACCCCAAGATCTCTCTTGGTCAGTCTCTGCCAGTTCACAACCCATCAACTTGTATTTGTAGCTGGGATTCTTTGCCCCAATATGCATTACTTTGCACTTGGCCACATTGAACCTCATCTGCCACGTTGACACCCACTCACCCAGCCTCAACAGATCCCTTTGGAGTGCCTCACAATCCTCTCTGGTTCTCACCACCCTGAACAATTTAGTGTCATCTGCAAACTTCGCCACTTCACTGCTTACTCTCAACTCCAAATCATTTGTGAACAAGTTAAAGAGCATGGGGCGCAGTACTGAGCCCTGCGGCACTCCACTGCTTTTATCATCCTCCACTGTGAAGACTGCCCATTTATACTCACTCTCTGCTTCCTATTACTCAGCCAGTTTTTGATCCACAAGAGGACCTGTCCTTTTACTCCATGACTCTCAAGCTTACTAAGGAGCTTTTGATGAGGAACTTTATCAAAAGCTTTCTGGAAGTCAAGGTAAACAATATCTATTGGGTCTCCTTTGTCCACGTTTGTTCACCCTCTCAAAGAAATGTAACAGGTTAGTGAGGCAAGATCTTCCCTTACAGAACCCATGCTGAGTCTTCCTCAATAACCTGTGTTCATCAATGTGCCTACTCATTCTGTCCTTGATAATGGTTTCTACCAACACTCCCGGTATTGAAGTCAGACTGACTGGCCTGTAGTTTCCCAGATCTCCTCTGGAACCCTTTTTAAAGATGGGTGTGACATTTGCTACCTTCCAGTCCTCAGGAATGGAAGCAGATTTCAATGAAAGATTACATATTTTTGTCAGAAGACCCACAAGTTCAACTTTGAGTTCTTTCAGAACTCTTGGATGTATGCCATCCGGACCTGGTGACTTATTAGTTTTTAATTCATCTATCAGTTGTAGGACCTCCTCTCTTGTCACCTCAATCTGACTCAGGTCTTTCAACACCCCTTCCAATATAAGTTGTTCAGGAGCAGGCAAACACTTCTTACTGCATTCTTTCCAACTTTTTGCTTTGTTTGACATATGATGTTTGATACTTTTTGTTGCATTGTTTGTAATTGTTAAAATCACCGTCCTATTGCATTATTTACTGGGTATCTCCTGCTTTGGATTGTTTTACATTATGTGATCTGCCTTGAGTCTGTGAGAAAAGCAGGTTATAAAGTAAGTAAAATCTCCTAATGACACAGTAGGTTAACCTCTACAATCTCTGCTAGCAGAATAAGCCAAGTAAAAAATGCATAAAAAGGGAAAGTTATTAGAAAAGGAAATGCACTGACTTCCTAATCCTCAAGGGCTGCTAAAATGGGCAAGATCAGTAACTGCTTGTACACATGCATTCTCTGTTGTGGCCCCCACCTTGTAGAATGGCATGCCTGAGGTCAGGAAGACTCCCACACTTCTGTCATTCTGAAAACTATATAAAACAGAATCGTTCAAGAGAGTACTTTTGTAAATATTATAGAGCTACATCATAACAGAATGGTACAGGCAGGTGCTTTAATAAAGACAATGAGGCTGAGTGTGCGGATTATTCTACTACATTCAGTATCTATTATGTTTGCTGTGTTATCTTGCTTTCACAGCATTGTTTTCTACTTACGTAACACAATTTTCCACACAGTTTAACAAGTGTGTATAAAGTGCTGTCAAGCTGCTCAGCAAGGGGCTTTCAAGGCAAATGAGAAGCAGAGGTGGTTTGCCACAGCCTTCCTCTTCAGAGTCTTTTTGGTGGTCTCCCATCCAAGTACTGACCCTGCTGGTCTAGATCTGACAAGATCCAGCTATAGTGTGCTGCTTTCCCTCCCATTGTTAAATATACTATGTCTAATATTATGCTGTTTCAAACTTCTGCAATCTTACTTATTACACTGCTTATTAGATAGCTCATCCTATTGATTGCATTGACTTATACTTTGTACTGCACCTTGAAGTTCAGTGAAAAAAGTAGACTATAAATAACAAACTTCTTTAAAAAATGTGGCCAATGTGTATTGCCTTACTCAAATGAGATTTATTCCCACACAGAAGCAGGCTTGGAAATAATATGAAAAGAAAGACTATGGGCAAAAAATAATCTTGGTACTGAATCTCTGAACCAAATACACAACAGCATGCTCGGGAACAACATGTATAAAAGCAGGGCTTTTTTTCCCCCTGGAGGAACATGGCAGAATGGATTTCTGGAACCTCTTAGTGGAAACAAAATTCTAAAAAAATGTTTAAAGTTCATGAGCGGCATCCATTTGTTTTTCCTTCATTTTCCTCTTGAGTGTTCTGGCAGCTCTTTTTCCAGAAAAAACACCCTGTATAAAAGGTTCTGCATGAAAGCAATCCTAAGTGCTGGGTCTGCAAATTCAGCTCCTGGGGATGTTTTCTGCCCCTGGACTGAGAACTGATGGTTAACACCATAAGATTTAAGAACACCTCTTCTTCTTCCATGTTAGGATGAAGCATGTTTCTACTTCCTTCCCAGGCAATTAATAACTATGGGGAAAGCAGACATTAAATCAACTGTTGGATGGCTATACAACTTACTGTGTATCTCGCATCATCAAACACTTTTAACTAAAAATAGATGAATAACTCAGAAGTCCAAGACATGCCCCCCCCATCCAAGACATGCTCCACTCCATGCCCCTCCCCCCGTGAAGTGAAGGTGCTAATCAAAGACAGGGCTTTTTCAGTGGCAGCACATTAATTTTGGAACACCATCCCCCTTGAGGCTCATCCAGAGCCTTCCTTATTGTCCTTTTGTCAAACCACCCCCATTTTCCTTTTAACCCAAACATTATAGCTGTTTTTATGATCTGAGGTCTTAGCCAGAAGACTGTTATGGATATAATTTTAGGCTGCTGTTTTTATGTCCGTCCTTAGCATTTTAAATTGTTTATTTTAATATTGATAGGACTTATGTCATTCATTACGTGATTCCACTCTACTTTTACTTTGTAAGCCACCATGAGCAAGTCTCTGGTACATAAATTTACTACATTACATCAAACATTTATTTTCAATTACATGTGGAATGTTTCTATATTTCCTAGATACAGATTAACTATACAATATAAGGCCAGGGAAATGAAAGCAGCTGTTGGAAGATGGTATAATCACACCTATAATAGGGCCATATCCTCTTTTTTGCAGGGCCAGTACTGGGACCTACAGGACAAAACCCCTGCAATTCTGGAGCCACAATGCCACCAACAGGTGGAGTTTTGAAACTAAACTGTCATCAATGAAAACACCGGGCCTTGCAAAAGGGAATACAAAGTTATTCTCGCTGTTTTGTATTTTCAAGCCATAGGGGGCAGAGTGTTGGACTTGGATCTGTGAGACCCCAATTGGATCTGTGAGAGCCCAGTCTGCCAGGAAAACTAGCTGGGTGATATTGGACCAGTCACACACTCTCAGCCTAACCTACTTTCGCAGTATTGTTTTGAGGATAAAATGGAGATGAAGATGTTAAGTCCTTTTGGGCCCATTTTTTAGAAAAGGTAGTGTATAAATTATAAGTTAAATAAGTTCAGACCCATTTCCAAGACAGCTGATGAGGACAACAGCCCAGCAGTATGATGTCAGCTATGCTTACATATTTAAGGAACTAATCCATTTTTATATGAAATAGGGTGTGTATGTGCAGTCTCAATTTAATCCCTTTGGATTAATTTAATGTCAATTTTGTCCCTTTGGTTTAAGGGACCAAAGCCTTCTTTCTTACCTCTCTGCCTTCCATCACTTGAGCCACTCCCCCCTCCCCCATGCAACTCTCCTCACTGGTGAGCCAGTCTAAGAGAAAAGCATCTGAAGGGGCTTAGCATGAGGAGGAAAGGCAATGGAAGATTCACCTCTCTGTTTAAAACTAAAAATTAGATACCTGACTTTATACAAGAACAAGGCATTTGGCTTGTTCTGCTGTATTAATTTTCATCCCAAATTAACCCACATCTGCTAACCAAAGTTCACATTATCAGCACAGTGATGGCTAGCCAGATTTCACCTTCTACCAAATGTATTTCAAGGCAGAAAAAAGTATGAAATGTGTCACAATGTTCATCCACAACTCAGTTTACCTTGGGGACATTTTGCCACTTGGTTTTAAAGCCAGGGAACTGAAAAGGAGGTAGAGGTGCATACTTGACTGCATGGCATAGCTAGGACCCACTGTTCCTGTAGGCATGCCACAAACAGCCCTTCACTGTGGCACAAGCTGGGCATGATCACCCAAGGTATAATTCCCTTCACTGGTAACAGCTAACACCTGTAACATTCAGCTAAAAAGCCACATTAGATCAAGTTACAACAGGTTTTAAAAAAATAAGTGTTGGGTTTTTTTAGACATCCCTATACAGCAATGTCTACCACAACCTAAATCTTACTGAACCAAACAGAACAACACATTTATCTTCTTACAGCTTCTCAGTAATATTTTGTAATTTTAATCCACAAATGGTTCCTGAACTGTGCCATTTTTCATGCCTGACTTTTATTGTTTGTTCCATTACTAAACTGTTTGTCACTGCTATTCAGTCCCACAAAACATGCTAACAATATATAAATTGCATCATGTTAAAAACAAAATGTAATTTCTGTAGAACAAAGTTTGAGTCCAGTGGCACCTTTAAGACCAACAAAGTTTTATTCTGGGTATTAGCTTGCATGTGGATGCACAGTGATTCATTGTTGGCAATAAAAATGGGTAGAGACTGAAAAGTTCTCTGTAAATGCTAGAGAAAAGTAGCAATGCATTCTACTGAAGCATACTCTCTTCCTTCAACTGTGCTCTACTGTTATGATTACCTGATTCATTCCTACCAGCAACATTTTATAGAAGCATTCACATACACAAACTGAGAAGCACAGATTTAAATGTAATGAAATAAAAAATATTCATATTGCTTTAAGACTTCAATTACATTAATTTATTGTAGTTTAAACTGTGACTTTCATTCAACTTTTCCCAAATCTTCAATGTCCATCTATCAGGATGTGGCTTTCAATAAAAGCACAAGCTATCCATATTATGGTTACAAAATGAAAACCAAAAGAAATACAGCAGCGATGTTTGTAAACATAGTTCAATGTGTTCACCCTTTGGTCCAAAGCATACCAGAAAGCCATAAACCAGGATATAGTGCTGAAAGGGGTTAAAAGTTTTCTATGCTTACTCTTCACAGGACAAACACTTCAAATATATTTCATTTTTTATTTCAGTAATTTGAAACGATGAACCACCAAAGTCTTGTATTTCAGAATATACCCATGGAATCTGCATAATGCCCTGGAAGAGAAATAAAGATGAATTCTGAAAGTGAAGCGAGAGATTCAAGGGAGCCGGAACTCATTTGACAAGGGATCTGTACAGATACTTCTTTTAAAGCACCACAGTAGTGCACCTCTTTTCTTTTTTGGCTGTTCTTAGGGTTACACACTGGCATTCCAAACTGAATATTCAGTAGAGGGAAACAAGATGTTTATAATGTGGAACAAGCTAGCTGATAGGATGCCCAGCTATTTGTCTTTAGCCACCCTTCAGCATGTCATTCATGGGAAACCCGATCCAAGGCCACATAGAAACACTTTTTGTCATCCAAGCAGTGCCAGCCAATAGGGCCAATTTCACAGTCTGCACAGATCAGAAACTTTATGTTTCCAACATCCTTGGTAAAGCCAACGTTTTCAAAAGAGAACATGTCATCGACCAGCCAGTGTTCTTGCAGAACATCTCCATCTGGGTCACTGCTTGCCACCAATGCTGTCTTCTTCTTCATGGAGGGGAGGAAAAGCTGCCAATTAACAAGAAAATGTATATCTTACCTTGACACCAGCAATGTGACTAACACTTATTACACCTGCCAACCTCCAGGTGAGGCCTGGATTTCTTCCCAAACCACTTCTGATTTCCAAACTAAAGAGGTCGGTTTGCCTGAATGAAACAGCAGCTTCATAGAAAAGACTCTGATATTCCCTCTGAGCTTCCTCCCCACACTCCACATTACCCAAACACCATTCTCAAATCTAAAGAAACCAGTCAAGCCAGAATTAGCAATCCTATGGAGGCATTAAGAGGTGATTTGTGGCACCTTCTACCTTCCGAAGACACAAAGCAGTGGTTGTGAACAGTGCCGTCAAGTCACAGTCGACTTACGATGACTGCAGAGTTTTCAAGGCAAGAGACATTCAGTGGTGGTTTGCCATTCCTGCCTCCATGTCACAACCCTTATATTCCTTGGAAGTCTCCCATCCAAATCCTAGCCAGAGTCGACCCTGCTTAGCTTCCGAGATCTGATGAGATCAGGCTAGCCTGGCTTATCCAGGCCAGGGCCCAGATACAAAGGGCAGCTGCCCTGCTCAGAACGTGTGTGCATACAAATACCATCCCCTTTCTTTATTGCACTGAATGTTTATATTAATCTATTCGCTTAATACTGGGAGAGTTTCTTTCTGTGTGCAAAGCAGGCCCTCCGTCTAAGGTTCTGAACCCAAGGCTCATTTCTAGTGCTCAAGACACACAGCTCAACACCACAACCTGCGTTCAGTACCAGCTCTTCAATACAAAGCACGGCACAAGAGATAGGTGCGTCTCTGAGCATGTGGAGCATGCTCTTAGTCTCACCACCCAGTGACCCCAAACAACGGATCCCAAGAGAAGATGGCCTCCAAGGAAACATAAGGAGCTCCAGCCAGCTGCTCAAAATTCAGGGAAATCTCTCCCCTTCTAGAAGCCCCTTCTTCATCCGGGGAGGGGAGAGGGCCTCTGCGCTCCCTACCTCTCTGCGAGCGAAGACTGCAGTCCCAGGAAGAAGGACGCGGGAGCCACAACGCTGGCATAGTACCGCCTTGCGGTTCCGTCCCCGCGCACAGACCAGCTCCTCTGGTCCAGCCTCAGCTGCAACCTCCATCTCCGAACCGGGCGCCGCCATAACCACGCAGGCGTAATTGAGCAAGGGCGGGGCGATACATTGGAGTGGGCGGGATCCAACAAGGAGATTCCTCCGCCCTTCTGAGTTGTCTGCAAACGCGCGCCTTTCTGTGTGCTTGCTTCCTAACTCCGCGTTTCTCAGCTCCACCTATTTTGAGTCGCTTGTTCCTTTGTGGGGTCAGTCTTCCTCGCGCAGGCAGGCCCCTCGAAAAGAAAGCGCCCCAAAACTAGGAACTGCGCCGGGGGGATGGTGGTGCTGCATTCTCCTACCTTCGAAAAGCGATGACCACGCGGCATGTGACTTGCTGTGAGGGTAGGCACTGTGAAACCGTAGTCGCTTCCATGAGTTCAGTTATGCGCTTTAGTGCAGTGCTTGGACGACTCGTAAGGGAGCGTTGGTAATCCTGACATTGACCCCTGTTTAGTAAAATTAACAAATTGAGCAAACCTTTGATCTGGGTAGCATGAGCATGAGAAAGCAATAAAACAGTAATATGTCAAAATGTGAGAATGTCAATCAAAGCCTAGGTTTAGTGCTTTCTCATGCTCATG
Organism: Heteronotia binoei; assembly: GCF_032191835.1. Classification (NCBI taxonomy): domain Eukaryota; kingdom Metazoa; phylum Chordata; class Lepidosauria; order Squamata; family Gekkonidae; genus Heteronotia; species Heteronotia binoei. The sequence continues at coordinate 58,064,840 of NC_083224.1, forward strand.
CTACCCAGATCAAAGGTTTGCTCAATTTGTTAATTTTACTGTTCTGTCATTGGATCTTAAATTTAATTGTGCATTCTAAGCCACTGCTCTGCTCACTGTACCCGATTCTTGGTCTGATGAAGTGTGCTTAGAGCTTTGTTGGTCTTAAAGGTGCAACTTGACTCCTACTTTGGTCTCACTTCTGTCATTCCATTCTATATGTGGGTCTTTCTTGCAGTAGTCTCTACAGTTTTTACATCCTGCTTTTCCCAGCAGGCTCAGGGCAACTCATAACAATTTAAAACCAAGACAAAAATCTAATACATGGTGGAGTTACCAAACATACTCAGAGGCAAGGATGTGAAAAACCCTTGCTATGGAGTTTAGAAATCACCAATTGGGGCTGGCTAGGTGCCTTGAATCCTAATGGTGTGATGCACAGAGACCATGTTGGAAGCTTACAGCCCGACAAATTCATCCACTTCACAACAATTCACCATCAGTACTGTTCAGAATTCATTTGGTCTCCTTTTCAGCAAAGGTCTCTGAACACCCAGGCTCTACAAGCTCTTTGAAAAGCTCTGAGGGAAGAGTACTTGATGTACCAGTAAGGAAAAACAAGCCAGTTTCTGACCAAGGCTAGTTAGATTATCCTTAGTGAAGAGATGGTCAAGAAAATGTATTATTTATTAAATAATACATGTATTAAAATTTATTATTAAAAAAATCATGGATCTGTTTAAATGTGCATTGATTTATACTATGAGAGGCACTTGCTTAATTCAGGAGAGAGGCTGTGGTTCAGTGGCAGAACATCTACTTAGGTTCAGTCCCTGATATCTCCAGTTTAAAAGATCAGGCAAGAGGTGATGTGAAAGATCTCATTCCGAGACCCTGAAAAGCCACTGCTAGTCTGGGTAGAAAATGCTGACTTCGATGGACCAAGCAAGGGTCTAATTCAGCATAATGCAACTTCATGTATTCTCCCCCACCATAACTTCCATACTTTCCCATGGGAATTTCAGTTAAATATTAGATACACTAGATTATGAAATAAAATTTTGATCTCTACTATGGCCAGATAGTAAAACCCCCCCCCCCAACTCTCTACAGGAGGCACATGGCTTACAGAGAGTTGTTGTGTTAGCTTCCTTGCAGGACCATGAGCTGCATTACACATCTCCCATCACCACCTGATTTGGCAGCAGGTTTCCTCCCTAGAATGAACAATGAGGTCATCCTTTACTGTAAGCAAGAACAAAAAGGGCAATTTTTGACTGAGTGGTTAAGAAAGCCAGGAATCTGACTGTCAGGTTGACTTTGAATTTGCATTTTGTAAGCTACATACAGTGAAAGATCCCCCCCTTAATCCCCAAACAATTAGCCATGTGCTTGCTCTGAGAATTAGCAGTCTATACATAATTTGGTCTCTAATTATCTTTTGTCAACAAATAAATCAGCATCTCTGGATTCGAAATGTTAGTAGCAGGTCTGCCCAGACATAATCAGTTCATCTATCTGCATCAAAGAGTGATGATCTTTAGTGAGTATTGTAGTAGCTGTGCTACACAATAACTGTGGTTAATAATGTTCAGTCAGACGACCTCACCATGACTGCTTTAGGCGGGGGGGGGGGGTTGGGAGGGGAGGAAGGAGGGCTGATGTGAAAATTGTTTTGAGCTCTTTGTTAGAATAAATATGACTGAAGGGGGGGGGGAAGGAAGCTTTGAGAAAGGGAACAAAAAAGCAGATTATCAGTCAGCTATTATGAATGGAACCCTACCAGGCCTTGAAACAATCCTCTCAACAAATATTTGTCATCCTGATTTGAAATGGGACAATACTGCACAGATAAAAACAATCCACCCTAAAGAAAGCCAGGAACAGAGATGAAATATTCACATGTAGCAGAGATACTTTTATTAAAAAACCCATAAGAAATTAATCACAAACACTGGTGTGATAGGACAGAATTCATATACTCAGTGTTGTTTGAAAGTGCATAATAATCTCATGCTACTGTATCCTCAAAGCAAAGAGTCAACAGCACCCAAGAAAATAAATACATTCACCCCTTGATACCTGATAGGCAACACAGAAAGAGGCTCAGTAGGTCAGGGGAGAGGGCTCCCGGGTCATGTTGACAGTTTATGGCAGGTACATAAAGGATGGAGCTGCATTATCCACAGGCTCAGGGTCCATCTCAGCAACACTGGTCTTGCTGCATCCTCACATACCTAATATAGACTGCATTACACACCAGAAGAAGAGCAAGAAGAAATGGAGTCCTAGATGTCACTACAGAGAGTGATGCTCTGTGCAAACAATAAAATAATTCCAGTTCAGGCTGAAGAGGAGTCTACATTCTTGGGGCAATTGGATCTGGGGAGATGCTCTGCAGGAGAAACTGTTTTGTAAATATCTGTATGCTAAGTGCACACAAATTTCCCTTGTTCCTACTTTAGCAATAAAGCAGGAGTACAAGAAACTGTGTTAAAATCAGATGAAGAAAAAGGAGAACACTATGGTGACAGTGCTGCAGCAGCCTGAGCAAGGCTGGCACCAACCATTAGGCAATGTAGGCAGCTGCCTATAGCGGCATTCCGCCACAGGGTGGCACCGGCTGGGGCGGACTCCTGCAGGCTGCAGACTCCTGCAGACTGAAAGAAGCCTGGCGGTGTGAGACCTGCAACCTGCCTTAAAGCCCAGCAGCAGCACTCGGGGCCGAGGAGCAACTTGAAGAGCAGCATGACTTGACTTGTCAGGCAAGTGCCTAGAATGCTGCGGGTGGCAGCGGGGAGGAAGAAGGGACTGAGCAGAGGAAAGTGCGGGCGCTGAAAACCCTGGCACCACCACTGAGCCTGAGACCTGTGCAGGGCATCAAGCTTCACCTTCACTGCAATCCAGTGCAATTCCCATCTAAGGACTGAATTCAAAGAGCTTAGTTTGGAATAACTACACAGGATTGTACTGCTTATCTGCAGTGCAGAATGCCTAGTGATTAAGGTGGGTTTGAGAAGAGATGCTCTGTGATTGTGGGCATGGCCTGAACTGCAAATACACATCCATTCCCTGAAAAGAACAGAGCAGAGCAGATATACCCTTAGAAAGTATACATTGCAGTTTCCCTCCACCCTAGGTACCAATCCATTGTAGCTCAGGTCTCCAAGACCTCCAAAGATATAGTGGTCAATACATTATTTCACTGCCTTGCTAACACCCAAAAGTTTTGTATTTAGAAAAAGATGCAATCTAGAGTCAGGTTTTTATTTACAGGTATTTGAAAATACTCCTACACTCCAGGAAATGTTGGTGGCTCAACCACTAAAAGACATAAAATACAACATTCTCTTTCTGTATGGCTGCCAATCTTCCCAGTAGGCAACTGGTCTCCATTTCCCTCCTCTGTGTTTATATATGTGGTCAGAGTCCTTACACTAAGTGCACACATTGCGTCTTTGCAGTTCCATTTGCCAACTGTTGTCTCTGACTCTATCCCACCATTGTCTACAAGTGTGTGCACAGATCCTGAACAAGTATCCAGAAAACAAGGTCTATCCACCAAATCTTCAGTATGTTTGCACTGCAGCGTATTTGGTACATGAAAACATTCAAGCACAAACCCACTTGTGGACCCAAACTCTCATCTCCCTGCATGGACTGATGCTTGGAGAGGATGGAGATGAACTTGTTTAATCTCAGGCATTCAGCAGGTCAGAAGGCAAAGGCATTCTTGCTGCTCCAACACATCACTTTCCCTAGGATAGTCCAGATGAGTATGCCATTCCTCCATGATCACTTCAAAGTGCATTGTGTGTGTGGGTTTTCCCCACTAGTATCAGTAGGTTTGAAGATGAGCCTGTGGGTGTGCAGCACAGGGTCAATGGTCACTGTATCCACATCTACAAGATGTAAGCCAGCTGCTACTTTGTCCTATAGTCTCTCTGCTCCAAGAAGTGCTCTGGCAAGGTCTTTCTTTCTGGACATCATTTCTCTCGCAGCACACAAACACCAGCATCACAACGCTGCGTCCCCAGTGAGGTCACCACTTCCCAGCTATCAATGATGGGGTCATAGCACTCAATACTGCTCAGCAGTGAGTTACCATCATACCTGCAAGTGGCAGAGAGTTAAAGGTAAGGGTCAAGGACTGATGAATCATATTAAACACAGCAGTAGTTCTTGGGGAGGGGGATGGCATCTTTCCTTATGATCTATACATATGATCATGGAACGTCTTTATTTTTGAGAGATTAGTGTAGGGGAAAAATTTTGTTGCCACTAACCCGCACTGAGAATCAATCCTCACGTGTTTTTGTAGAAGTCCTACACTTTCATACAAGGGCATGCATTCCATACAAGGGCACACTATATTTTTATCCCATTATGTGTATCAGAGCCCATATCTTGCATACAACAAGTGGTTACCAAAGTAGTCATTCAAAACCTTTCTTTGTCCTTGAGTGTGCACCTGTGTATATTAAATTGTTAAAAAATGTAATAAAAATTAATCAGTCCTAAGCATATGAGGCAGGACTGGAGACAGTGAAAAATAAAGTGATCTTCCAGCCCTTTTTTCACAGGCATGTCAGACTGCAGTCCTGTGTTTAAAGAACTGAAGTGGGGTGAGGGCAGATAATGGATGTGGAAATAGTGTATGGCACCAGATATGGGCCAGTCTCGAAACAGAAATGGAATCCTGGATCAAGAAGGATGGATAAGAAGACAGGCCAGTGTGAGGTTTTGCCAGTTATCGATCCCTGGCAACTCAGCACATATCGAAATGGTCAGAAGTTTATTAGAGATCAATACAGAGCAATGGAACCTTGTACTGTGAAGCCACTGCTGAGAACAGAGTAATTTTTTATTTTATTTATTTACTTTGGATCTTTATCCTGCCCTCTCCGCAATCAGAACCAATAATATACAAGCAAAAAGGCACGCATCTTAAAGCCAGCCTCTGTCAGTTAGGTTTCCAGGGTTAGATGTACAGCTGGACGCTCAAGGTCGTCCGGCCAAAGTCAGATGTTGCCATGGCTACCAGATAATAGTTCCACTGCCAAAGACTTCCTCGTGCACATCTTGTGAAAGTTTCAGCAAGTGAAATGCCAGAGTAGGCACAATTAGATACACGTTTGAGCAAAGTGGTAATGAATACATAGTTCAGTTTATAATATGTAGTTCAAGGTAATACAAAGAAATGAAAATGACTGAATGAGTGAATACCCCAGACACAGCAGAACCTTTTGACATCCTGACCTAATTGTCAGGGAACCTGGCAGCCAGTCCTTCTGGATTTCCTCAGGATTCATGTCTCCAGCAGACTGAATATGGGGGATATGCACAAAAAAGTATTGTATTACTATACCTGCAGAGCTACAATTCATAGTTGAGAAAATCCCAGCCATTTTTTGCCAGTACCCACTTACCCAGCTATGGCATAAAGCCTTCCCCTCAGTACTGTTGCACCCACATAACAGCGTGGGGTTGTCATGCTTGTCACTGTTGTCCAGGAGTCTGCGCGAATGTTATATGCTTCCACAGATGAAAGATGTGCTGTTCCATCAAATCCTCCAACAACATAAATATGATCATTCAGCAAGGCTACTCCAGCTCCTAGAAAAAGACACAAAGGAATGTATTACCAAGGTAAATGGGCTATGCTATCCAAAATTAAGTATATGAGATAGGACATTTTTGGTGGCGGCACCAAGAGCACTGTATATTGATTGGGCTGCATCCAGAACAAAATTTCCTCTTGTGTTAGAACTCTTGTGCTAGTGGAAATACAAGAAAAATACCATAGTAGCCACTTGTGTTAGGCCAAACTTAATTATATCCCCATTTGTATTTCTACTTGTGGAGGATCTTGGGCAAATTTCTAGGCCATATAATATGCTGGGAGGGAAGCCCTAGGTGTTGCATATAATGCTGTGCAAGAGAAACTCCATTAAGTCCATTTATTTTTAGGCTTGTGCATTGCTGGATACAAGCAACTCCCTAGGAAAGCCCATTTCACCCTTTCTTTGCTGGTGTTCAGACTCCTTATTCAGAGAGCATTTGAGTTTAATTGATTCTTTTCCTGAGCTACTTGTGCTTCATCTGCAGGCTATTTATTGACACTTGCCACTGTGTCTTGGGTAAGCCTTCAGCTTTTTACTGCTTACTTGTTATTTTTTTGATACTATGGTGTGATTTTGACTGGGAGTTTATTTGTGGGCCTGAGTATCAGCTTCCATTCTACTGATGTAAAGAGCTCCCTCTATCTTCAGGATGCTCCATCATCAATTCAGTGCAGTACAATGGAATGAAATATGTTGTAAACCAATTATAAAAACATTCAGAAAAAATGAGAAATTTCATCCTGTGCTTTTTGAAAATATACGAAACTTAAAAGTGCATGCATTTATAATGCCTGCCATCCATTAGTATACAAGTGTTACTACTGCTTAAGCAGCAGCAGGAAGTTAATTAAACTTTTTCCTGAACTAGAATGGATGAAAGAGGTATTAACTGTAGCTTAAATCAGTCCAATAAAATTATATTTAAATGCCCAAAACTCCTGGAAGCATGCAATGCCAGAAAAGAGACAGTTTACAATTACAGGGATAACTCAAGTGACTCTGGTGGTAGAAGAAGTGACAGGTTCACAGCTGTTCACAGACTCAGAAAAACATGAATATGTCATTCAGAAACATTACTTTTTAAGCGGAAGGGTTGTATGGAGATACAAGAAAACCTTATACTGAACATTAGACCAGGGGTGTCAAACATGTGGCCTGGGGGTCAAAGCAGGCCCTTGGAGGGCTCCTATCAGGCCCCCGAGCAACTGGTTCTTGTCTGCTTCCTTCTGCATCTCAGCTTGCTTTACAAAGCTTGCTCAATCACACAGCAGCTACAGAGCAAAATTTTGATTTTCTCCATTGGTTGAGGCTCCTCCCCCTCCTTGTCCCCTGGGGAAGGAAGGAAAGAGCCAGAGCTTCTTTTGCCCTGTTCCCTGGATCCCTTGGGAGAGATACAAAGAAAGCACTTTTAAGACCAACAAGCGCTAATGTTTTAAGCATGTTTTAAGTGTTTTTAAAAAAACTTTGCTTATATTTGTCTGTGTCCTTTAAAAGTTTATCTCTGCTACCTAAATGTAAATAGGTACACACATGGTCCGGCCCAACATAGCCCGGCCCGGCCTGACAAGGTCTCATTTATGTCAGATTCGGCCCTCATAACAAATGGGTTCGACACCCCTGCATTAGACCTTGTCCACTAAACAGCCTTCAGAGTTCAAGATTGCAGTTAAGATAACTCTAACAACTGTGTTCTCTGCACTCAACAGCTGATCAAAGCTGGTTTGTACATTTTATTACAAATGTGATCAGAACTCTCACCTGAGCGCTTGGTGGCCATTGGAGTGACATTTGTCCAGTGCCCAGTATGGGGATCATATCGTTCCACAGAATTTAAGATATTCAGACCATCATAACCACCTGAAAAACCACAGAGGATCCGAATAAATGTTTAGGGTTTTTAAAAAAAACTGCTTAAAGGCAGTATTTTAAAGGGCGAATAGTAGGATCTTCACCAGAACTGACATCAGCCCCTGGTCCAAGGCACTGAGCACAAATGAAGTGGCATAAAGAAGGAGACAGTTTACAATCTAACTGATATAGACAGTATACAATAATCAGAGAGCTTATATAATCATGAAATTTTAGTTTTTACAATGTTATACCATTATAATAGCTGATCTGTAGTCATCCAAGATAATTAGTCCCATCTGTCCACAGTACAGTAAATTTACTTGAATGGTAGAATAATAAACAGCCAAATTCTTTAAAGACCTGGTACAAAATGATTTGACTTACAGAAATTTAGAAAATTGTCCTAATCTTGAAAATGAACCGGGTTTCACCTTTTTTATATGCCCCAAACACACCTTTAATTTTCCTTTATTAGGTTTACATTCACAAAAACTCACAAATATTCCACATGTCCTGCATTCAATGGTCTGGTGAAAACCTGTTGTGTTTTAATAACAGTGTTCACAGGTTCCATTGAAAAATTCATTGAAAGGCAAGTTATATTTATAGTCTATAAAGTAAACCACAGTTAAATATCTACCTTAAAGAAATACGTCTGCCCAAATAAAAAGTTGTGCTCTCCTGTGGCATCTGACTGGCCACAACAGAAAATAGGATATTGGGCCAGATGGATCATTGGTCTGATCCAGCATAGCTGCTCTTATGAAGTAGAAATGGTTATCTGGGGAGAAGAATCTTGTATGAGAAAGGTAGATTGTTTTCAGTTAATAGCAGTGCAACAGTTCATGGAGATACACTTTAAAAACTCTTTCAAAATCAACTCCTTTTTTTGAGGGGGGGAGTTTAGCTGTTTAATTTTGATGGGGGTATTTTTATCTTGTTTTGTTTTACAATAAATTGTGCTTTTCTCTATGAAATGGCAAGGGGGAAAATCCTAAAATTCACTGCCACCTCCACCTAGAGGGCTCCTGAGAGCCAGTTTGGTGTAGTGGTTAAGTGTGCGGACTCTTATCTGGGAGAACCAGGTTTTACTCCCCACTCCTCCACTTGCAGCTGCTGGAATGGCCTTGGGTCAGCCATAGCTCTTGCAGGAGTTGTCCTTGAAAGGGCAGCTGCTGTGAGAGCCCTCTCAGCCCTCACAGGGTGTCTGTTGTGGGGGGAGAAGATATAAGAGATTGTAAGCTACTCTGAGGGCAGGGTATAAATTTGCAGTCTTCTTCTTCTATAATTCAGCAACTGTCCTTTTCAAAAAACAACACTCTAAAATTAAAAAAAAATTCTCTAAGAGTAGATTAAGGCACTTACAATATCATTCATCCTTTGACAAAAATGGAAATTGTAAGTTAACACTATGATATTGTGAAAGCTGTACAAACATTGCACAGTTCATCATAAGAACATAAAAAGAGCCCTGCTGGATCAGACTGTCTAGTCCAGCATCCTGTCTCACACAGTGGCCAACCTGGAGGACCAACAACAGGGCATAGAGGCTGAGGCCTTCCCCTGATGCTGCCTCCTGGCTCTGGAATTCAGTGGTTCAGTGCCTTTGAATGTGGAGATTCCCCTCAGTCACCATGGCTAGTAGCCATTAACAGACTTACCTGCCATGAATCTACCTAATCCCCTTGAAAGCTGGTCATTCCTGTGGCCATCACTACATCTTCTGGCAGCTAATTCTACATTTTAATCACTCTCTTTGTAAAGTAGTTTTTCCTTTTGTCCATCTTGAACCTACTGCCCATGGGGCTCACTGGATGCCCTCAAATTCTAGTGTTTTAGGAGAGGGAGAAAACTTTGTCAACTCTCTCTACCCCATGCATAATTTTATAAACCTCCATGATAATGCCCCTTAGTCACCTTTTTTCAAAACTGAAAAGTCCCAAACTCTTCAGCATTTCCTCATAAGGAAGGTGCCTTAACCCCCTAATCCTCTTGGTTGCCCTCATCTGTACTTTTTCCAGCTCTGAATTTCGTGCTCACATACAACTGAGGTCCCACAGTTTTCCCTTGGTCTCTTAGCTTAGTTCTCTTCCTCTTTAATTTGAGGTGCAGCACTGAACATGGAGTCTATGTTATATAAATGTGTAATAAGAATTTGGTTATGTGTCATAATAAATTACATGAAACGCCTGTTTTACGAAACAGATGTAATAGCAATGCTAATCTGGTAGACAAATCTAGAAGAGTAAGGGGACAGATGCTTTCTGAGAACTGCACTTCAATCCCATAAAATATTTACTCCCATTCCACTTCTGTAATGGCAGGTTATTATATCTGGTCTGGAATGCTGAATGCCATAGCCACCATATCTCCTATTCCAAGGAAGAGGTTTTTATTGCTTGGTAGACACCTCAGAATAGAATGCGATTTGCAAATACATAACTCCTTGCAGAATCTGTTTGCTGGGATGTGGTCAGGGCACTAAGGCTACCTACCAAGACAGTAGATTACATTGTTGGCAACAACCAATCCAGCGCCTTCTCGAGCTGTCTGCATATCTCCCAACATACTCCACTGATCAATATTGGGATCATATCTCTCCATACTTGTATGGCGCCGGCTTCCATCAAAACCTCCAGAAACGTAGATCATGTCTGTAACAATACCAAGTTAAGAATGCAGAGAGCCACTTAATCAACAAGACTATATTTTAAAATAATCTTGTAAATGGCCTTTGATTACAATATGTGCGTCAGTCCCGAATATTTGTAGACTTGGATCCATCAGGATGTTCCTGTGGATGGAGAGATTTCTGCTCATGGGAGAGTGGCTTTCTCATCTCCTACTGGAGCCCAAAATATCTCCCCAATGCTGTCCCCCAGGATAGGGGCACCTAGGAATAGAATTTAGGGAGCATTTGGATTTGTAATAAAAGGAATTAAATAAGAAACTTACAATCTGCCTGTGAAAACCCTTTTATCCAAAGAAAAACTTCGGTGGATTTCAATATATATGTTAGAGCTGAGACCACAGAGCAGCTGTTCTTCAGCAGTTTAAGAATGAAAATTTCACAAGAGGCAAGACACCTGTGCATTCTTTCACTACACTACTTCATATTAATGATTCACATGAAATATACAGGTCTGCACAAAAAAACTGGGTACACAGAACCTGAGTTCATGTATATTGAACCAGAAAAATATCAATACTTCCTAATCTGAATATTGGTATGGTATTGGGATTCAGGAAATATTCAGGATTGCCAAATTCTTTTGGCTCCATTATACCAATCATAGTCAATGGTTCCCATATTGAGAATTGATCAGGGGATATCTGGGGCTGGGGGGGAGGTGGCCTGTTTTTTGAAGTAGAGGCACTTTAGCTGCTAGTGGCTCTCCTCAGCCCCCTCTCCCCATTTTCAAAAAGACTGGACCAAAGGATCAAATTCAAATGCCTCCCACCTTCCATTTAAAGGTACTCTGTGCCGTGGTGAGTGAACTTCAAAGGCATTTAAAGGAACTACAATCCATTTAAATGCCTGAAAGTTCATTCTGATGGCATTTAAATGAGGGCCCTTTAAATGCTCTGTGACTGTGGCTTCCTGGCAGCCCTGAAAAATCCTGAATGGAACCTCCAAGGCTTAACAGAGATATCAGGTTCTTATCTCACGAAGGTATTTATTGGAGGGTTTTTTTGGCTCAGTTTATACCGAGTGCACACCCCTAATGAAGTATACTACAATTGCTCATTACAAACAGAAGGATAAAATTTGCCAAGTGCCATATAAAAGAGACAGGCACACTCTGTGAGAATCTGAATAATCTGTACAGCGTTTCCCTGTGTCATCTTTCCTTACAAGTCTTCTTGGACTGGAGAGATTACACAAGAATCTGATGACTTCTTAATTGAACTGACAACTAATTTAATTGTTTTCCTTTTAATGAACCAATTTAAATATATCACAGTATCTAGCTGGTATTCTACAAAGAAACATATATTGGCCAGATAATTTGGGTTATTTAATCTCTTCGAAATAGTCTGAATTTTACCCATATACAACTGCTTGATTAAAATTCAGGAGGATGCCTGACTAAAATTAACTGTTTTATAAACAAGCCTTCTTACATTAGAAGTGAATGAAAGTAAACTAATTCTTGGATCTAAGTAACACTGGTACCAGCATCTAATAGCTATGAATGGGCTTCCTACATTTTTACTACATTAATGGATGGCCTCCTAAAACCAGCTTATCTCACACAGCAATACAGTGGTGCTAATTTTCATTATGAGTTTCCCTGTCTTACTGGAAGCTATAAATATGATCCAGATAACAAACATAATGTAGATATTTAGATCACATTCAGTATTCTGAAGATAGAGTAGCTTTAGGCAGTAGTATCAGTTTTGATTTTCACAAGTTCATTGTCACTAGGAAAGATGTGTGGTCTCTAAAATTATACACCGCGCAAGGGTGAAATTAAAAATTAATTACCATCCCAGGTTTAATTGGCTATCTTTAGATTAAAAGTTTTCACCCACCCTGTATTTGTACTTGCATGGGTTGCTCATCAGCCATTACTAACCGTTCCCCCTCCCATCACTGATACGATTCCTAAAAGATTCTGGCATTCCAGATGTCAAACTGGCCACAATTCAAACTGCTTAGTATACCCATGTGTTACTTAACACATACCTCCCAGAGTGGTGGCTCCAGCTAGGCCCCGTCTAACGTTCATTGGAGCCACAGAGTACCACATGCTGTCTTCATCAGATGTATAATCCAAGCACTCCACAGAGCTGAGTCGAGAACGGCCATCATAACCACCTATCACATATATTCGATCATGCAAGGATACTGTGGCAACGTAGCGTCTTTTACGACTGATGCTCTATAAGTTTTAGAAAAGAGGAAATGGAACTAATAATAAAGTTGCCATTTGGTTTTATTGAAAGCTCTGGTATTAGTGTCCATGTTCAAATTGAATGTTGTATTATGGTGAGGAGCTGTTTGAGGCCAAGATGACCACTTTGCTGCCACAAATACCCAGACAAAGCAATCACTGGACCTAACAACATCAACTTCTTCTAACATTGTATATGCCATTAAATGCCAACAGTCCCCTTCAGTTCTCTACACAGGGCAAACAGGTCAAATGTTACACCAAAGGATAAATGGACACAAATCTGACATTAAGAGTCACAAAACTGAGAAACCTATAGGAGAACATTTCAGCCCCCCAGGGCACTCAAAGAGAGACTTCAAAGTAGCTGTTTTATTCCAAAGGAATTTTAGAAACAGACTGGAGTGGAAATTGCTGAATTACAAGTTATTACAACATTCAGGACAATGGAACCCCCAGGGCTTAACAGAGATATCAGATTCTTATCTGACTACAAATGCCAGTCACTGTTATCACTTACACTGAGAATTAATTTTCTTCTTTCTTAAAAGTGCCACTGGACTCAAACTTAGTTCTCTAATTTGCTGCTATTCACAGGTCTTAGCAATTGTGTTATTCCTATCTTAGCTGTACTTCTGCATCCTGACTCTAATTAGCCCTTCTTGGCAACTAACCCACACCCCCTCTCTACTCATATGTAATGAGGAAATCTGCTTCAATGTATCTGAAGAAGTATGCATCTACACATCCTAAGTCTCTCAATTCTCACTTATACCCAGAATTTAACTAATGTAAAGGAATCCCTGAGCCCACTTGTGGAGACAGTGAAATATAAATTTGAATAATAAAAAACAGACTTTGTTGGTCTTGGAGGTGCAAATTTAGTTCTCACATCTGTTTGTTAACTTGTGTATTTGTATGCTAATTTGCTGCCATTCACAGGTCTTACCAACTGCTTTAATCCAATCTCAGCTATACTTATCACTGTTAGTTATGCATCTTGACTCTAACTAACCCTTCCTGGCAACTAACTCGCCACCCTCTCTCTACCTGTATGTATATATGTAAGGCTTGAGGGAAACTGTTTCAATGTATTTGATGAAGTGTTTACATACACAAAAGCTTATACCCAGAATTAAACTTTGTTGGCCCTAAAGGTGCCATTGGACTCAAACTTTGTTCTATTGCTTCAGGCCAACAGAGCTACCCACCTGAACTAAGTAGATAATTGTTCCCTCAAATGGAATTAATCTTGCAGGTATTTGCCACTAGACAACAAGCATGAATTCTATTTTCCTGTACCACAGCAGCTTTCTTCAAGCTTATTTTTGTGAGTGAATTTTTTGTGGATCCCTTAGTAAAAATGTTAGTCTGGTTCTCAGACTGAGATCAACCAGTGGAAAAAAGGTATTTGTGATTGAAGAAAACATACATTTACACAAAAGGAAATTACATATGCCTAGATGTGATGATGAAGCATATCTTAGCACCATTCTAGATGCACAGGCCCTTCTGGTAGCTGGGATGAAAGGGGATCAAAGCACAAGGAAACAATAGGTGCATGATACTGCCTTTGTGACACCTCTTCTGTGTCCTGGGGAATTACTAGGCCAGCCAAAGTACAGAGCAGGTTAAGATCTGGTTGGGATTTCATATGGCCAATGTATCAAAGTTATATCCAAAAGGAGCTTTTCCATCACAGTGTGGGGGAAAAGTGGTCTCAGTGGATATTGAAGGCTTTTGACAAGTGGCCCACATGGAGATTTCGAAAACTCCAGTTTAATTTTCAGTTTGTTCTTAGAGTATAGCCAGATTTACATTTCTAATGGAATATTCTTCTTTATTGCCTACATGGATATAATGCTTTTCATGTGTTCAATTCATTCTACACACAAATTCTCTGCAACTATTATCTGGGAAGATCTTTTTTTGGAAGGGGACAGTGAAGTTAAAATCTACAGGGGAAAAGATGGAGGAACAGGGTGAGGAATCTGAAAGAAGAAACAGAGGGTGGAGAAAGGGCAAATCAGTACTGCAACATCTGTTCTAAACTCCCTCCTAAAGATGACTGTGCTTTTAAAAATAGGTGCTGGGACACAGTTTATATGCAATTGTACACAACATCTAAGTAGGTTATTCATTTTGGTTACACAGTTTATTAAACTGGGAGTCTAGCATTTCTTGTCAAAAAATGTGACAAAGGTGACAAAATACTTACTGGTAGTAAACTCCACTCTTGTGTCTTTGGGTCATATTTCTCTACCACATCAATAGGTGATTGCTGGCTTCCAAAGCCACCTATTACTAACAGAACTTCATTGGCACCTGTACAAAAATGGATCACACTAATGTTAATTCTTTAGTAGGTTATAAAAAAAGGTCAAATGTGTGCTTTGTCTATGTAACCATAACCATAAAATTGACAATGTCAAGCTAAGGAGATAGATACCTTTTTACTCCACCAAAGTCAACAGGCTTGGCAGGACACCACTCTGTTTAGGATCGCACTATGCGTGCTGAATTGTGCCTGCTGTTTTTTTGTTTTGTTTTTTCATGGTCAAGGCCAACAGTTAACAACTTTCAAATGTTTAAAGGGCTGCTGTTAAAACAAGCTATATTTCTACTGATTTCTTTTCACAGCTAAAATCCTGAACACAAAATCCAAACCTAGCAAACTGAGGAGTGCTATTAATATCCATGTCAGTTGGTCTTTGTCATTTTCTTTTTCTTCTCACCACCACCACATTGATGACTCATAGTGAGCTTGTGCCTCAATATAGTCTTTAGATCTTTCTTGACAATGCTGCTGCCTGCATCTGTGTATATGGGCTTTGTTTTCTAGCTGCTATATTATATACTTGCCCTTGGTAAGCTCATTTTACTGCTCCCAGTTAAAAGTTCTAATTAACAAGAAATTTTGAATCAAGGAGGTTTGGAACCTAATGGCATCTTTGAATTGCAGCTTGGGCAATAATTTGGTTGTTATATTCCAAAGCACCCTTGGAATTTTGTCTTTTAAAAAACATTTTGAATCTGCCTCAGCATGCTTAGCAATTTGTCACTAAGGGATTCCAGGGTCGCTATACAGAGGAAAGCCATGGCAAACCACCTTTGAACGCCTCTTGCCTTGAAAACTCTATGAGGTCACCATAAATCAGCTGTGACTTGACAGCACTTTCCATCAGCAATCTACTTGTAAACTAAAATAAGCACTGAGAATTCTCAGCATCTACAAATAATAGGAATATGTATGATAATCAGGCATGGGCTTAAGCTTTTGCAAGTCAACACGGAGCTAAGATATGCTTTCTTATGAAAAGCTGATCTCAGATGCTTATATTCACTATTTATCTAGGAAAAGCAACAGGAAACTAAATATCTCTGTAAAGTTTTTTTTAAAATTATACATCTTATGTGTGAACTGTCTTTATTGAGCTTTATTGACTTGGTTCAAGAATCCTGAACTTAGCAAAAAATGTACCAATTAGAACAACACCAGTCCTTTCGTTTTATTATTTTAACCACAGTCATAACACAGGATAAAAGAACTTGTCCCAGCAATATGCATAGCTCTGAATGATCAAAAGGAAGACATCTTCAGGAAGGTAAGTACTCCTTAATTATCTACGCCTATTGCCATGTAATATTAGTGGCTACTGTAGCAAAACGTGTCTGCTTCAGCCTGCAAGCCCTATTCTACCCTCTCTTTCAAGGTTTTTTCTTAACCCCTGGAGAGGCTTTTCTTCTACTCTCAGGTAGCCTGCAACCACACTTGACTTTTGTAAAGAACTGCCCACTGGGAGAGTTAGGATTTTCAGTTTCCCTTCCAAGTTCTGAGGCCTTGCCTCATTATCTCTACCTGCCCAGCACCTGGACACCATAGGGACTGTTTACTGCCTTGTGAGCCCCTAGAGAAATAGCCACTTACCAACTGCCTGCAAGAAGTTTTTATCATATATGTTTCCCCCACCCACCCACGACCAAGTCATGTCAGGTCAAAGATGTTTTTCCTGGAGATCTCCAGGAATCTCCTTCCTGAAGACTCTCTAGGATTCTATTCCTCCAAATCTCTTGTTCCCTGCTTGGGGAAAGGGGGAGATCTTGACCCACCCATTATCCCTCCTGCTAGATCTATTACCACTTGTATGACAGTGAGCTAAGGTATGTCTGGGAAGCAACCAAACTGACTTTTTTCTTTCCCTACCTGTTCTCTACCCAGAGGAAAAAAACTTTTTAAATGCACAGTGGAGGTTTTGCTCATCTCAAACCTCTCGGGGGGGATGCATTTCTTCACAACTAAAATAATCATTCCAGGCATGCCAGACAATCTTAAATGTTTTCAATCTCTCCTAACACTGTACAATTCTCCAGCTACCATACCCATTCCTCTGATGCTTACCCAAACGTGCTCTGGTTCTGGGACCCTGCATTTGGCTACGAAGCTCAGGCCTTAGATGAAACTTCTTAGCCTCATCAACAAGGTCTCTGCACTGCAAGCTACATCGAATAAAAGGCTAGGGAAGATATATAGACACCATACTTAAATTACAGGATTGTTTTGAAAAATTGTAAGTAAATAGTATATACAAAAACAAGACACTGCAAGTTTCATGACTGGATCTCCAACACATTTTTTTCCTGGTCAAAAGTAGCTATTGGAAGCCCCACATTGGATCAGAGTTGCAGTGCAGATAATGGGTAGGCAGAGGAGGCCCTCCTTGCCATTTTAATAGCTAAAAAGCACCCCCTTTAAACCCAATAGCTAGTACTTGCCCTACTCATGCAAATATGCAAGAAGCATTCAGGCAACATGTATGTTTATCCCAGCAGTAGGTCAGGGATGGAGATTTAAGTCAAGAAAATGCTGCAGGAGGAAAGAATTATCTCCTACCCCAGGCTACAGCCCTAATCAAAATCAGCTCTCCCTGTGGTTGCTATTTACGAAGAAACTATGTGTTTTAGATCTTCTATTGTCTCATCTATTGACCCTGAGTCATTCAGAAGAGGATTGTGGTGTTCTGCCATGTAAACACGGTTTTTGTGTTTTATTCCTATGTTTTAATGTGGAGTTTTAAATCTATGTTGCTATGATCTAAAATGTAGGCCTGTAGAGTAAGGAAAGGGGGACTGGATGGATGAGTGAAGTGTGTTATAACTGGATAGCATAGCTGTATCCTAGGGGTGTGGAGTTGACTGTTTTGTTCAGAGAGAGGCTTTGTGTGAGAGTTAGTGCTGAACAGTTATGCATGTGTTGAGGAAGAAACTTGAGTGAGGTGCTGTGGAGTGTGAAAAAAAATTGTGTTCTGGGTGGAAGGTATTAGCCTTGGTGGCAAGTTGGGAGGTTAAATGTTGTGGAAGTTACTGGTCTAAGTGGCAAGTGAGAAAATAAGCCTCTATGGTTAGGTCTATTTAAGGAACTATTATGCTTAAGTACCTATCTTGAAACCATTACATTTATTAACCATACAGAAACCTTTGTGCTATTTTGCTTATAAATAAATTCTTTTTTTTTTAAACCTGCTTGTTTTACGGTAAAGGATCCCCTTTACCTCAGAGCCACCCCCATGCCCTGTTCTATCAATCTATCATAAACCTAAGAATTCTTAGGTGAGAGCCTTTGGTTGCAGTGAAAATAAGGAAGACAAGGAGGCAGCAGCATCTCAGAACACTACAGGGAGGTGCCTTTACAGAGGTTACACATAAAGGGATCACTCACAGATAGCAACAATAACATTACAAGAACTGATGGGCTACAGACTTGAATTCTATTATGTCAGTGTACTGCCACTTTCTGCATAACACATAGACCTGCTTTCATTTTCTTCCAAACCTCTGACTTGGAATGTCTTTGTAATTTCTTTTATTCAGAGTCAACGCTACATCCAATGTGACTTGTTTTATAACATATTAAGATTCATTTTTATCCAAATGTCCCCGTGATCATAACCACCAGGAAAACATTCACACATTCAGAAAAATAATATATCGTCAGTCCGCTGCTTTATGAGTCGCCCTGAGTCCGCTAGTGGAGAGGGCAGAATAGAATTTAATGTAATAAATAAATAAATAATCCTAGGCATTAAAACCAATGCACCAATAGCCACTTCTACATTTTCTCTCTTTCTCAATAAGCATTTCCTGAGAAGCAAGAGAAATGTACCCATATTTCTTAGATATAAAAGGGTCAGACACAATGCTGGATTTTATCAACATTCCACTAACAGAACGCTATCTCTCTTCCCCCAGCAGCCCTTTTGGATCCCTGAAAAAGCTATGAAGATATTGGGGGTTCCAGTTGGACAAAAGCCATGTGGCTGCAGTGGAGAGGGGAAGCAGATCAAATTACTCTTGCACCAGTGGAAAGCTGTGAGGATCTAATCCAGGGCACTACTATTGCAAGTCAGTTCTTTTATAACAGCGAAGCAACATTATTTATTTATTTATTTATTTTATTACTTCTATCCCGCCCTTCCCAACAAGTGGCTCAGGGCGGCTTACAACACAGGAATCTAACATAAATAGGCGTTAAACATAAAGCATTAAATTTAAACATTACTCCATGAAGTGCTTAAATAAGACTACCGTCCCCACCTCAGTGTCTATGACATCGGTTATGTAGCGCGGGGTGAGAAGTGGCATGCGGACATACTGCAGAAGTTCAGGCAAGGATGCTTCTCTTTCCTTCTTTGAATGCTTCACCCAGTTAATGACTGCCTCGAAGACAGGCTCTTCAGAATCCACCTAAAGAAAAGGCATGGTATTGATTAATCTTGAGCAGATCAAATGGCTTTAACACAGCAGGAAAGACTGCTGCACAGCTTGAATACAAGTGGCACCTATGTTGTGGACTGCACCACCAGGATCTTATTGCACTTTATACAGCCTAACAAATTAAATCTGCATAACCAAACACAATCCTATGCAAGGTGAACTGTAAAACTATTACACAGATTGGGACTTTGAAGAAAAGAACATTATTTCCCCCTCCCCCCGTGTAATCCTAAACCAGGTTGTTCCAACCTAAACCCATCCAAACCAACAAGATGAGACTGGAGCAACTCTGCACAGGATTGCAATTCTTCAGTTTTACTTAACATCCAACCTGATGAGGAGCTTGGGGAACTCAAGGTTTCTTGTTACTTAACAAAGTTTCAGTTAGTCCTCATAAAGTTATTGTGCTTCTGCTGATTTCTTCTATTGGACCAACACAGCTGTAAATTTTGGCTTTTGTGGGAGGAGACCCTTTTGTCTCAGCTCTCATGCCATAAACTGTTTTTATTTTTTACTTTGCACTGAAATGCCATTGTGTGACTACACAAAGGAAAACAATATTTCTCAAAGGGAAAATAGTTTATTTAAAAAGAAATTTAAAACAAATCTCTGCTCTTGAGTGCTCTCACAGAAAACACAGAAGTAAACTTATGCTGAGAATGTTTTTTAAAAATGTTAAAATTTGTCTTAATTTTTATTCTGCTGATTACTAATAGATTTTTAAAAGGCTAATAATATAGTAGCAGCAACATTAGACTGAATCCATGAAAGCTAGAACTCCATGTAAAAGGCTAAAGAATTGAAATTTTAAAATAATCTTTGCAGAAATAACACATTTTCTTCAAGAGACACAGTTCTCTATGTCAGATATGATTTCGAATGGAGATTTCTGGGCCTTTATATCTCAGTCAGAAGGTGGGAGGTGGAGAAACTCAGGATGCAGAAGTGCAATGCATACTGCAGTCAGCTTGATTAGAGAGCAGGGGAAATCCTTGGGGCCAGAAAATTAAGATCTGTAGTGAGATAAGAATCCTATGTCCTTGTCCAGCCTTGGAATGGGGGTCTGTTGTTCTAAACTTGTGAATGAACTCAAGTGTAACAATTTCATGTTGTAATCTCCCCATGAAGTTTCTCTGTCTGAGAACTGCCACTCAGTTCAGCAATGAAATGACCTGGAAGAAGATTAAAATGTTTCCCCACTGTTTTTAAAATCAGATTTATGTCCATTTATTCTTTATGCAGGGAATGACATGCTTAGTCTGATGCAGGGAGTGGAAGGGCATTGCTATTAGCCACAGCTGTATTGTTGGAACTCTGTTTGGGGAAGTGATGCTCTGTATTCTTGGTGCTTGAGGGGGCACAGTGGGAGGGCCTCTAGTGTCCTGGCCCCACTGATAGACCTCCTGATGATGCCTGGGTTTTTTGGACACTGTGTGACACAGAGTGTTGGACTGGATGGGCCATTGGCCTGATCCAACACAGCTTATCTTATGTTCTTATGCTAGCATTTGATACCATATATTACACTGGAAGATGAACAAGTGAATGCTACTGCTGGTGCTGTTACATTTGTTAATGGGTCTGTCAGAGTGAATATGGAGGCCAAGCTAGCATCTTGGTTTGTTGCAGGCCCTAGTCCCAGAGTCCATGTCCATATTACGAAGGGCATTGTTGTAGGCAAGAAGATGTTTAAGATTAGAAGGCTATCTGTGGGCAAGAAAAGGTTTGCCTCCCAACTCCTGTGAAAGAGGAGTATCATTGTCCAGTGTAGGCTGTAGGTAATTAATGAGGTTCTAAACCAGTTTGAGCTGAGAGTTCTACATTAACCCACCAGTGGTGTTCTGTTGTTGTTTCATTTGGGCCTATCTTGTAGGAG
Organism: Heteronotia binoei; assembly: GCF_032191835.1. NCBI lineage: Eukaryota > Metazoa > Chordata > Lepidosauria > Squamata > Gekkonidae > Heteronotia > Heteronotia binoei. The sequence goes on from NC_083224.1 coordinate 58,085,842, forward strand.
ATTGTCCCTTGGTATCATTCTGGCTTTGTTGATCAGTTTCCTTAGTATATCAGGTGAGTACTGTAATTCCCAAAATTTCTGTTGTAGATTCTGCAAGTGAGAATCTGCCCAAGGGATCATAACAGATGTGGCTGTACTGTAGAGCTTTGGTGTAAGTGATGGATCATGTGGTGTTTTTACAATGATGACTGGTGGTGTGTAGATATGTTTGCTGATCAGTAAGTGGTTTTTATTGCTTCCATTATGTATTTGTGCAGTAGTGCCTAGAAAATATATTTCTTGTGTGAATTTTCTCCTGTGCTTCTTTTCCATGTGTCCAAATGATGAAACTGTCATCAGTAAATCTCAGATACAAGAGTGGTGTTAATGGATGCAAGCAGAAGTGCTGATCCATGTTAGCCATGAAAATGTTGGCATACTGTGGTGCTATGCAGGTGCCCATGGCTGTGTCATTGATCAGAATACATCCTCTCCAAATCTGAAGCAGCTGTGAGTGAGGACATACTGGCAGAGCTTGGTAGTGAGGTGGCCACTGTGCTGTTAGAGACGGGGTTCCTAATAGTTTGTGGCAGATGTTGGTGTAGAGAGACCAAAGCATGTTTTCTGGAAGATTTCTTAATAAGTTGTATTTTTTATGGAAGTCTGGTGTCCCACACATAACTCAGACCAGTGATGGCCTAGGCTCTGAGAATGGAATTCATGCAACCAGTCATAGTAATGATGCCTAGGCCTGCAACAATAGGACATCCTGGGTTGCTGGGTTTTTATATTTTGGGGAGAAGATAGAAAATGCCTGATCAAGGTTCTTGTGGGGTGTCCATATAGTTCTGTTACTGTATATGTACTAGTAATTCTTTCATAATCCTGTTTAGGTTTTTTTGGTATTCCTGAGAGGTGTCTGAGAATAAGTCATTTGTAGAAAGTAGTATTGGAGAGTTGTCTTTTGGCTTCCTGAATGTAGTCTGATTTGTGCATGATGACAACTGTTCTTACTTTGTCAGCTTCTGTAACAATGATGTCCAGATTGGTTCTGAGGTTGTTTATTGCATTTCTTTCTTTCTTTGGGTGTGGGTGTATGTGTGTGTCTGCACTGATGTTCCTGTGTAGAATAAAATAAAAATCCTTCACTGGTGGAACAGTCTAACATGAAAGAACATTTGTGTATGTTAATGGATTTTTAGCTTTCACAGTTTCACCTAGATAAAAGGTGGGTTACAACAGAATCATGGAGAGTAAGACTTTATCACTAAAAAATTTATGCACATGTGCCTATAAAGTAATTTAATCAGCTCAAAGACTTGTTTCACAGCTTGAGTCATGGAGGAATTCTTAAAAGAAGTGATACTTAACTGATGAGATGATCACAAGAACTGTGAGCCAAACAGATTCATATTCTGATTAAGGTAGTTATAAACTTTGGTGGCATTGCTATTTAAAACAGACTGAAACAACTACTGATGATAGTTAAAGCGGAAAGTGCCAAAGCAGGAGTACAGAGGAACATCAAGAAAACAACAATAATGATTACTGGGGAATTATACAACTTTAAGGTTGACAATGAAGAAATCTAAATAGGCAAGGTATAAATCTGCAATTCTTCTTTTTCTTCAAATTTTTCTATTCCTTGGCTCCACCATCAACTAAAAGGGAGACTGCACCCAAGAAATCAGAAGGAAACTGAGACTGAGGAAGGCATACATGAAGGAAGTAGAAAAATATCCTTAAGTGTAAAGATGATGATGATGATTTTGGATTTATATCCCACCCTCCACTCCGAATTTCAGAGTCTCAGAGCAGTTCACAATCTTTAGGGTTTGTAGAATCTTTCGGGATCAAGTGCCGTGTTCTACTGGAGAAAGTTTTCCTTCCAGACGTTTCGTTCTCAGCTGCGGAACACATCCTCAGTGGCGTTGCAGCCGGAGCAGGCGCTCAGACCTTCTTGGCTGCTGTGCATTGAGTGGGGCCAGGGCTGCTGGAGAGCTGCTATTTGTAGGCTGGAGGGGGTGTGATGAAAGGGCAATTGTTTTGTGGATGTGCCCATTGTTTGGTGGGGCTTCCTGGAAGGGTAGTGATAAGGAAACTGGCTGTTGAATGTGACCATTGTTCTGTGTTAATTGCTGGGAAGGTTGGAAGGGGTTTGAAGATAAGGAAGATGGTTGTTGACTGTGCTGATTGTTCTGTGGAATTTGCTGGTTGTTCTGAGACTTTCTGCAATTTATAGTCTGTAGGGTGTTTTGCAGAGCTGGGTACCAAGATTGGTGGATGAAAATGCCTTCTTCCTTTCTGTTAAAATTGTGCTGGTGTTTGTAAATCTCAATAGCTTCTCTGTTCAGGCGAGTATGATAATGTGAGACCGTAGAAAGGACTTCAGTTCTTTCAAAGTGGATGACGTGGTCTCTTTCTTGAAGTGCGTGTTCAGCTACAGCTGATTTTTCTGGCTGAAACAAGCGACAGTGTCTCTTGTGTTCGGTGAGACGGGTGTTGATACTGGGTTGGGTAGTGCCAATGTAGACTGCACCACAGAAGCAGGGTATTTTGTAGACTCCAGGGGTTGAAAGTGGATCTCTCATATCTTTGGCCGAGCGCAGCATGTGGCGGATCTGTTGTGTGGTTCACAATCTCCTATATCTTCCTCCCCTACAATAGACACCCTGAGATGGGTGAGGCTGAGAGGGCTCTCACAGCAGCTGCCCTTTCAAGGACATATTACAAAACCATTAAAATCAATATCCTCCCAAATAAACATAATTAAAACCATTTAGAAAAGGGTTTTAAAAAACAATTAAAATACATACAAAATAGTTAGGATACATACAAAACATAGAAACACTGGTTAAAAAGGAGGAATCACTAAAGAAATGTATGGTAATTCTGATGAGGTCTATATAATTATGTTATATGTGCTCCTAGGTACCTCTGTATTTTGTCTGAAAACTATTATACTCAAATAGTCAAAATTTAGCCGTAATATTATAACAGTATTATAATTTGACATAAATAAGACTACTTCTCTTTTGGGATGGCTTTTTACTCTTGTAGAAACACAGAGTTCACAGGCACAGTTCTTTTCACCTTGCCCTTGGTATTCTTTGGATGGTCAGAGGATGGACCAACCTAACTGTGGCAGAATTTATTTTGGGTTGGCCCTCTTTATGATCCTAACCATATTCTTTATGATCGTAAACATACTCTTAAATATACTCTTTATGAAATTGGCTACAAGAACTCTTTATGAAAGTAGCCATGCTCTCATGAAATGAGCACTAAGCCCGTCAAACACCTTAGAAGTCTCTATGAGTTTTGACTGCAGTTATGAATTTGGCCACCAGAGGTTTCAGTCTCGCAGCATCATGGAGCCTCTATAGAGGGCCAGATGAGGTAATTGGGTGAAGAAACAAGATGGAGGAGGCAGCCATTGGCATAAACTCAGCAACTAGGAGTAAGGAAATGGTTGCCTGAGGCGTTCCGAACCATTATTGTTTATTGTTAATTTGGCTGCGAAATTATTTACTGCTGAATGACACAAGTAGCTGTGTGTATGAGGTCACTACAGCCTTTATAAGCCCTCCACTTTTGAGCAAAAGCTGCAGACTGTATCAGAGGCAGGGACCTCTTTGTCAGTCTAGCCCAGGAATTAACAATCCTTGTTAATTTCTGTTTGAGGCCTCAAACATTGAACACAAAGCATAGCTCTGATAGAATGGGTTTTGGGACAGATTTTAAACGGGAAAATGTAGACTAATAAGGCTAAGTCCTATTGGGACTTATATTTTTTCATTATTGCTTTATTGTATTTTATGCTTTATGCTCTAACTGTGTAAATTGTTTTCTGTTCTGCCTTTCTATCCATATATCTGAAGCCTTCTGTCCAAAGAAGAAACTGAAATGTACTAATGGTATCTAAACTGTTTGCTTTCTGTCTAAAGAGAAACTTGGAGTCTAATAAACTGTTTTTGCTTTGAGAAGCCTGGAGTCAGATAAAGTTTATCTACAAGGTCTTAAAACTTATTAGTGGGTATGTAAGAACATAAGAGAAGCCATGTTGGATCAGGCCAATGGCCCATCCAGTCCAACACTCTGTATCACACAGTGGCCAATATATATATATACACACACACACACACACACACACTGTGGCTAATAGCCACTGATGGACCTCTGCTCCATATTTTTATCCAATCTCCTCTTGAAGCTGGCTATGCTTGTAGCCGCCACCACATCCTGTGGCAGTGAATTCCACATGTTAATCACCCTTTGGGTGAAGAAGTACTTCCTTTTGTCCGTTTTAACCTGAATGCTCAGCAATTTCATTGAATGCCCACGAGTTCTTGTATTGCGAGAAAGGGAGAAAAGGACTTCTTTCTCTACCTTCTCCATCCCATGCATAATCTTGTAAACCTCTATCACGTCACCCCTCAGTCAACGTTTCTCCAAGCTAAAGAGCCCCAAGTGTTTTAACCTTTCTTTATGTATTAGCCTTCTGATAACCGCAGGTTGTTTTAGTTCCTGTAGATTTAGAATTTGGTGTTTTATATTGTTGGGGGTACAATAGAAATCCCCCAACACTATCAAAACACCAAGTCACACAACTGGCTGCAATAAGAAAGGGGAAATTGGGCAAAATCAACCACTCTGCTATTGCATGAAAAAATAAGCCTCTAGAGTTGTGCTTACTCTTTGTTTGATAAAAGGTATGGGGGTGCTTTCATCTGATTCCTCCTTCTTCTTACAGCCTCTGAACTGCATGATACTCTATTCAGGAGAGTCCCCTGGCCCTTAGCTGAAGGTTATTTTTAAAGGGGGGGAAGGGAAGAACAGGAGGACTGGAATCCATAATTGCAGCCAAGAAGGTTTCTATGGTGAGTTATCCTGTTCATTTACTATACAACAAGGGGGAGAAATGTTATTTGACCACGTTTTGCAAAAGCGAACCAACAAAACATTAGCTCATTTTAAGGTTTAAAAACACTCAGGTATTTGCATGGGAAGTCTTTGAGTGGTGCACAGCTGAAAAGCAGACAGTAGATAGCAGTGGAAAGGCACTGGAAAGGAACTTGCAGTACTTCAGAATAAATGATCATATTTGAACATTCAGGCTTGAAGTCAGGCTTGATTTAAAGGTAATGCTGGCAAAGCAAAAAAAAAGTCATGTGATTTTGTACATCCCCAGTGTCTCATTTTAAATGGGCTGCTGCATAAGGTTAATGAACAAAGCTAAGCAAGATGCACTTGGGTTGCAGATATCCAGGTAATGTAGGTTTGGTACAACAATCAGGAGGAGGCTTCATAAATCAGGAAGTTAAAAAAACCCTCTTTCCTAGATTCCAGCAATACTGCTGAAGTCTTGTTTTTCTATTATATGCAATCAAATTTTTACCTTCTCATTACCCTATTTACTCAGATATTTATACCCTGCTTTTTCTCCACTGAGAGTACATTGTTTTCTCACAACAGTGCTATTTACCAATTCTATTTTACAATATTTATTTATTCTGTGCACCACTCAAAGACTTCCCATGCAAACAGAATTAAACACTATTAAGTTAAGACAGTGTTCTTCACAGAGGACTTTAAAGATCTCTTTGGCCACTCAGGGACCCAATAACGATTAGTTAAGTGTCTCTATTAATTGTTCTCTTTAGTACTTTTTATAGTTTTTAATATTCTTACATTATTTTATATTAATCTAAAATTAATTGTGTTTTACTGTTTTACACCTGTTATGAACCACCTAGAGAGCTTTGGATATGGGCAGAATAAACAAGAAATAAGTAAATAACATCACAGAATAGCTATATAGAAGTGCATTTTGCTGTTTCTTAATATATTTTTATAACAATCAGGTATCAGGTTTTCTGAATTCTCAGGGGGGTTTTAAGTAAGTCTATAACTGAGTGTGGAGACAGAAGAAGACCGCAGATTTATATCCCACCCTTCTCTCTGAATCAGAGTCTCAGAGTGGTTTACAATCTCCTTTATCTCCTTCCCCCACAACAGACATCCTGTGAGGTAGGTGGGGCTGAGAGAACTCTCACAAAGCTGCCCTTTCAAGAACAACTTTGCAGCTGCAAGTGGAGAAGTAGGGAATCAAACCCAGTTCTCCCAGATAAGGGTCCACACACTTAACCACTACACCAAACTGGTGAAGTGAAAATGCATATAAGTGAAAAGGCATGTCTTAGCAATGAAAGGTGATAGAAACTTTAATTTTTTTAAATTGAAAACTGGGAATTTAATGATATAAATATGATCAAATTCATCATCAATGAGTTTCAGTTTAAAAAACAAATGGAAAAAAGCCCTGATGGTAGAGGGGAATAGCTGCTGCCAGGAGATTGGGTCATGGAGACTATGGGGAAATCTGTCACATGGACCCTCTGCTGCTACTGCACTCTTATCAACAAGCCTACTCATGTGTGAAAAATACCTCATCAGGTATGAAAAACTGCCTAGGATTTTCACTAGTTAATATTCTTAATTTTAAAAAAAAAAAGTCAATGCAGTACACAAATGAAACAAATCCAATCTCAACTGAAAATCAATAAAACTACAATGAATAATAAGTAGAATCAACAATACACAGCCAAACAGTTAAAAACCAGATAAAAGACAAGCAAAGCAAGGGACAGATCAGCCACTGATAGCATTTCACTTGTTAATCCTGGGGTTCTGCCTGAGCAGCATGTCTTAGCTCCTTGTGCAGTAAAACTTTTACCTGAATTTCATCACATTTAATGAGCTTCTCCACTTCTTCTTGACTTAAGAGGATGAACTCTTCATGCTGAACTACATCTGGGAAGTGCTTCTGGCTGAATACCTCTGCTGCCTGCATTAAATCGACACAATTGTGTGTTTCAGCAAAATCTCGGATCCCCAAGCAGTTGGACGGATCCAGCTGGCTTTCTAGGAATTCACAACAAGCCTGCTTCACCCCTGTAAGGAAATGGAATGATATTTGTATTTTATTTTGCCTAGCCGTCTGCTTTTGAAGTGAGAAAACTAAACACTCACTAAAAAAGTAATTTTTACAGCACTAAATTCTGGCTAATGTGAAGCCATCCTATTATCTCTGCAACATGTAAGTTAACTGAGTCTAGGGTTGCCAGGTCCAACTCAGGAAATATCTGGGGACTTTGGGAGTGCAGCCAGGAGACTTTCCCATTCCCTAAATAAATAAATAAAAATGCAGCAGTGCAGTTCCCCTAAATACAGTCTTCATTTCCTTATCCTCTTTTTTTGCCTACGCTGGCAACTGCACTTCTAGTAAATGAAGGTAAAATCTGTCATGCCCCCACAAGTCCCTTGTCAGGCTTTGGAAGTTTTTCCAAGCATGACTTTTTAAAGGACTATGCGCGCACACTCACAAAGCAATCAAAATAAACAGAGTTTGCAAGCACACATTTTTGTGATCTCACTGGGGCAATTTATTCACAGGAGATGCTGAATGTAACAATCTGCCTCTATTTCAACCAGCTTCTTCAGACAGGGAAAGGACTTCTGAAGCAAATGCAAAACAGAGGGACTCTGCTCTCTGCCTTTCACAGAGCTTCACACACTTGCGGCTCTGCCTGTCTACCCCACCTCGTTTTCCTGCTGCTGAGATTTAAAGGCACTAACATGCTCCGAAACACAAACAGTTGCAAGCATCTTTTAAGCCTGCCAAGGCTTAAAGGCACATGGTGACTGTTGGGGTGGGGCTTTCTCCGCTCACCAGCTGGCTGGCAGCAGGGAGGAGCCTGCAAAACTGGAGGATCCCCCACTGCGACCTGGGGACTTGCAAGCCTAACTGAATAATTAGTGCAATTCTTTCACATATTTGGGTTTTTTTGTGAGGCTGTACACATCACTGGGTGACCCTTGATCCTGACCTGGTTTATGGAGAAATTTGGACCACTAACATCAACTATCTGGATAATTATCTTCAATGGCCCTAATTAACATAAAAGGGGGATATACAGTCGATGGGGAAAAATTATATCTGGATGTTTAGCGCTGTGGACAAGCACAGTGTATTTTTTTAAAGCAGTATATTGTATGTTTACTAAGATTTTAACCACTGAGGAACACCAGACAGCCAAAATACATTTGATTTGGTTTTGACATATTTCATGTGAGTTGTAAATACACCTGGTCAAAGGAATGATGTGCGCAACTGTATGACATCCCTGTGTAAATGAATTCAATTTTAATAAAAAAGTTTTATACACTGGGGAAAGTATATATGTTAAATGGTGATGCATGGTTTTAACATTCATAATTTGATTAAATCTTTTGTATTATAATTTTATAAATGTAACTTTTTAGTTTATAGTGATAACCCTACACAGAGTTCCCCACCCCTACTTTCTTCTAACTTTTTGGTTACCTAGTCCATTCTGGGTTGAAATTTTCTCCCCTTCTTCTCCCCCCCTCCCCCACCAATGAAAGCAGCCAGCCTCCCTCAGGAAAAACAGTCTGCAGTGGTAGGGGAGAATGGGTATAAGTTGCTGCCACTTCTTGTGAAGACCTAGTGTCCATAAGTGTTTGGAGCAGCATGGTTGGATACCTGCCAGTAATAAAGGTATACCACCAGCTACTATGGTTCCCATTTTTTTCATGATTCCAGTCCTGATAAAGATGCGAAGGCTGGGGAAAAACTGGAAAAATATAGAAACAAAATAATTTTATCCTGTTTTTCAAGGCCTTTTTTCCAACTTTTCCAATGGAAAAAAATGGAAATTCAGGGGAACACTGAAAAAAACCCCCTATGAAATATCTTCTCTTTTTGAATGAGTGAAATGCTTTTAAAGACAAGGTGAGCATGCTGTAGACATATACAACTCTTATACCCAAGAAGCATTTCTCTCCCTAGAAGGATATCTAATTTTCATGGGGGCAGCATGTTTGGACTGAATTTACCTCTACCTGTTGCCTGCTGTATTGTAAACTGAAGCATCACCAGGAAGTTTTTGTTGCATTGGATGAAATACAGGGACCAAGTGGAATTCCAACTGAGCATACTATTACTTTATGTGAAATACAGGAACCAAGCTGAATTCCAACTGAGCATATAATAGTTATCTGCTGTGAATTTTGAAGCGTGGAAGCTCAAGAGGAATCACCTCTAAGGAAAGAAAACTTTTATTCTGAAACATGGTTTATATCTGGAATACGTGTACCCAGGGCTTTTTTTTGTAGCAGGGATTCCTTTGCATATTAGGCCACATCCCCTGACATAGCCAATTCTCCAAGAGCTTTAGGGGAGGGATGGTGGCTCAGTGGTAGAGCATCTGCTTGGTAAGCAGAAGGTCCCAGGTTCAATCCCTGGCATCTCCAAAGAAGGGTCCAGGCAAATAGATGTGAAAAACCTCAGCTTGAGACCCTGGAGAGCCGCTGCCAGTCTGAGTAGACAAAACTGACTTTGATGGACCAAGGGTCTGATTCAGTATAAGGCAGCTTCATATGTCCAGGGCTCTTCTTACAGGACCTACTGTAAGCTCTTAGAGGATTGGCTCCATCAAGCCTAATATGCAAAGGTGTTCCTGCTACAAAAAAAGCCCTGTGTGTACCTATTTGGTGGATTCCTCATATGGATGCATTGTTTCTATGTTGCTGAAAACTTTGTACAGACTTTATTATTGTAACTCTGTTATATACTGGTGAGATTATTCAAGAGGACTGCTTTGTCTATTACTTACTGGTAAATGCCATTGTATTTTATTAGTGCTTTGTGATCACAGTTTATTTTCATTGAGCTTGACTTGTTTCACTGTGATCTTTCTTCTTTGTATTTCAATATAGCTCCAGAACATGGAAAATATCTCCATTCGTGTTATTGTCACTGCCATTACCTTTCAGCTGAAGCAGACAGGCAGCTGGAAGCAACTCTTGAACATTTTCTACTGTCACATGAACTGTCTCTGTGTATACAAAGTCCAGCAAAATTTCCATTGTAGAGGCTGTTAAACCTTGGATGTCCACATAGGGTTTGTCCTTCTCTGAAAGCTGCAAATTAAAAACAAGGAAGGAAATGTTTTATTTTCAGTAGGTTATATTAACATCCTGACAATGGACTTTGTAGCTTGACTCAGGAAACTCAGGTACAGGCAATGTGAAAGAAACGCAAAATGCTGTACAGAGTTGTTTTGTACAAAGGTAAAACCTTGAAAGGCCAGAGGAATAATGTTTTTGAATCTTTGGTCCAGCCCTGAACTGGATAATCTGGTCTTGTCATATCTCAGAAACTAAGCGGGGTCAGCCCTTCTGTCAGGAGACAAATGTATTCATCATAATTAATCTGCACCTCTGTTTATAAACAAATTCCTCATTACACTGAAGTCAAGGGATGAAACAACAGGTTAGTACAGCAAAAGAAAAATGTTTGCTTCTGCCCCACCAAATTAACATGGATTATACAGTTCTGTGCTGAACTAGACTCAGGCAATGACAGTAATATAAATATAATGATAGTAATATAAATATACCTGGCTTCTAGGCAGTTGGCAGCACTCTCCCCTTAGTTCTTAAAAGCATGTTGAAACAATGTTGTTTTACAGGCCTTACAGAACTGGACAAGATCTTGTAAAGCCCTGATGTCATTTGGGAGGTTATTCCATTACGTTGGTACTGCCACCGAGAAGGCCCTTGCCCAACTTAATTTAGCCTCCTTTGGCACAGGGATTGACAAAGGATTTAGGGCCCCTGAATGCAGTGCTCTCTGAGCTATATGCAGGGAAAGGTGGTCCCGCAGGTAGGCAGGTCCCAAGCCATGTAGGGCTTTTAAGGTTAGTACCAGCACCTTGAATTGGATCCAGTATGCTACAGGCATCCAGTGCAGCACTTTCAGCACAGGTTGGATGTGCTCCTGTATAGAGAGCCCCATTAACAACCTGGCTGCAGCATTCTGCACCAGCTGCAACTTCCAGATCTGAGACAAAGGGAGCCCCATGTAGAGGGCATTACAGTAGTCAATTCTCGAGGTGACTGTTGCATGGATCACTGTTGGTAAGTCATGGCACTTGAGGAAGGGGGCCAGCTGCCTTACCTGCTGAAGATGGGGAAAAAAGGCAGATTTGGCAGTGGCTGCTATCTGGGCCTCCATTGATAAGGAGGGTTCCAGTAGCACTCCCAGGCTCTTGACCTTTGGTGCCGGTATGAGTGGCATCCCATCAAAAGCTGGCAAAGGGATTTCCCTTCCCAGGCCACTACAACTCAGGTGAAGGACCTCCATCTTCGTTGGATTTAACTTCATAATTTTATAATGTAAAACATAATTTTACATTAGATACAAATAACAGAAAGATTCCACAAGAAAAAAAAATATTACACTTTATTAGCAAACTTTAATTATAATATAATGCATTTCATTCTGTATTCTAATCAATGTCCACTTGTGGGTTTAATTTTATCCTTTCTTTTTAAATTTAATATTTTAATAATAAGAGTAATATTGTGGGGTCCTTCTATTGGCTTGCTTGGTGTAGCCTACTTTTTTTCTCCTTTAACTTTTTAAAGTTGCCATTTCACTGGATAGGGTTTCTGATCAGCATGGCAATGTTAGTGAAGAAACAGAACAATCATCTTGTACTTTTTCCTCATATGAGTCTGTTATTTTTCAATCCAAAAAGGATAAGAGCATAAGAGAAGCCATGTTGAATCAGGCCAATGGCTCATCTAGTCTAATCCTGTGTCACACAGTGGCCAAAACCCAGGTTCCATGAGAAGGTCCATCCGTGGGGCCAGAACTTCAGAAGCCCTCCCACTGTTGCTTCCCAAGCACAGCGTCATTGCCCCAGACATAGAGTTCCCTCTATACCTTATAGCCACAGCTGGACCTCTGCTCACTTCCTGCAGCAGTGAATTCCATATGTTAATTAATCCTTGGGTGAAGAAGTACTTCCTTTTATCTTCCCCTGATTGGAGGAAGGTATCCAGTGAGGTGCCAGACAACTCTAGGCCCCATCATGTAAATATTTTTATAAATGACCTGGATGAAGTAGTAGAGGGACTAATTAAATTTGCAGATTACACCAAATTGGGAGGAGTAGCAAACACACTAGAAGACAGAGATCGAGTTCAACGAGATCTGAACACACTGGAAAAATGGGTGGATGTGAATATGATGTAGTTCAACAAGAATAAGGGCAAAGATCTACATCTGGGTAACAAAAATGAGAAGCATGCATACTGGATGGGGGACACACTTCTGTGCTGCAGAGACTCTTTGAGTTAAGACAAGAAATCCATTAATTTCTTTTGAAGTCTGATCTTGCAAAGCATTTGGTCAGTACAAATTGGCTAGCAAAATTAACATATCTTCTCACAATGGAATTCTAAGCAAGTTAAGTTCTGCAGGGAACAATGAATGTTTTCCCATGCTTGACAGAATTTCTTCTTTCACATGAAGACAAAGCAGATGAGATTAAAGTTAACACTGAGCAAACAATTACAAGCCATTTGGATATGCTACATGGAAAATGTTATCTGCTACTTTTCTGTTAAAGAAACAAAGAAGTGTGAATGGCCTCAAAACCCATTTGCAACTGATGTCACAAACTTGTTTTTGTACAAAAAGAACAACTCCTTGAACTATGATGTGACAGAACCCTCAAAGATAATTTTTTTTCCAGAAGTGAGATTATCTGAATTTTGGCTTCATGTAGCTACTGAGTGTCCTAAACCTACTGATGAAACAATATCTGTACTGTTGCAACATATCTGTGAGGCGGGTTTTTCAGGAATGACTACTATGAAGACAAAATACAGAAGCAGACTATGTATCAATAATAATTAAAGACTATGTCTGACAATCATCAAATCCCTCATTGATCTACTTGTTGACAAAATGCAAACTCAGCCATCCCACTGATACTAGCCAACATGGACTTCATTGTGAATAAAACTATTAAATGTTTTTACTTTGCTCTAACACTGCTTGTACAACTGTTTTTAGGTTGCTTTTTACGGCTCATGAAGCTATAACCTGCAGTCAGACAGCTGTGTTCTTATATTTGCATGAAAAAAATTGACTAACTTTGTAAATGCAATAAATATTTCAACAGATACCAACATGGCTAACAAAGACAGACTGCAAGACATTAGGAACATCATTCCTGATAAGACCTCAGCCCACCTTGTCACCAAATGTTGTCATCTTATTCTCACCTATAATTGATTAAGATCTGGCAACACCTTGTATTCTCAGGTTAACAGCACAGCCATGGCCCCACAACATCTGAACATAAGCTTCTATCTACAAATGCCTCTCCTGTACCTAAGATTTTTCAATGATATTTTCATCATCTGGACCCATGTGAGAAAACTCTTGAGAAATTCCACCAGGATTTCAACAACTGCTGCCCTACTGGGGGCCAGTCCACACAACAGGTTCATTTTCTAGACACCACCACTGTATCACTGAATAATGGATATATAAGCACCACATTATACTGAAAGCCCAGTGACTGCTACACATACCCACATACTTCCAGCTATCTCCTGGAGCTCAATCTATCATAATGCCATTCTATTGCACTTTTCCAGAGATGTCTTTTTAATACTGGGAAGCACTGAATTGAGGTGCAAAGAAAGTACAATGGAAGAGTAACTAGTTGTTTCTTGAATAAATGGCAATGCTGCTGCAGGAGATAAAAAATGGAGGAACCAAAGAGAAATAACATTCTATATTGTGTGTAACTTTCCCCATAAAGTGATTTTTGCAATATCCAATATTCACATTTTTAGCTGAACATCTTGCAGCCATGTATGCTATTCCCTGGTACTGCTCAGATAGACCAATTAGCTTAGCCTCTATGCAAAAGGAGGAATACATTTTCAATCAGTCACTACATGAAGCAAGTACCATGAGCTGAAAAAAGGAGGTTCCAACTTTTTAATGGAACCAGTGTAGTATAATAGAGCACCAGGAAGACTGGGCTTCGAATCCCTATTCTGCCATGGAAGCTTGCTGGTGACTTTGGATCAGTCACAAAAACTCAGCCTAATCTATGACAGGGATGTTGTAAGAGTAAAACTGAGGAAAGGAGAATGATGCAAGCCACTATGGGTCCCCAATGGGCAGATAGGCAAGGTAGAAACAAAACAAATAAAATGTAATGCAAAGAAATATCACATCAGACGTGAACTTTTAGTATCATATATTTGGGTACGAAAGGCGGGGTGTGTGTGTGTGTGTGTTAAAGCCATCTGAATACTTTCTGCCATTCTTTATATAAAGGCTGCTGGGCTTCTTCGGACATGTGTCACCAGGCATAATAAGCATGCTCACTTTTTGGGGTTTTTTATTTTTATTTTTAAATTTTCTTTGCATCAAAACAATCATTATCACACCATTCTTTCTAAATGTTCTGAAAGAAATGAACATCCAATCATTTGGAAATCAAATGCAATAAGTATTTGTCAGAAGCAACTAAGTAATTAGTGAACCAACATGCAAAAACTGGAAAAGGTTGACTACATTATATGCATGAAAGAACATATTGCAAAAAAGTATGGTAGTGGAAAGTGCTGTCAAGTTGCACCCAAATTACGGAGATCCCACTGGGTTTTCAAGACAAGAGATGTTTAGAGGTGATTTGCCATGCCTGCCTCTGCATAGCGCCCTGGTATTCCTTGGTGGTCTCCCATCCAAATACTAACCAGGGCCGATCCTACTTAGCTTCCAAGAAAGTTAGCTAGCCTGAGCCATCTACGTCAGAGCTACAAAAAAAGGTATAAAAAAGCACAAATGGAGAAACAAAGTTATTATATATATTTCAGCTGCTTCCCTCTCACATGAAAGCCAGGATACACACAAATAAAAGCAAGAGGCAGAGGTACCTGAAGGAAAGCCTCTGCCAAAGCTGCTATTGGCATTTACATGGGAAGAGAGAAAGCTGAAGAACTCTTGACCTTGGTATCAAATATCACAGGAATGAGTCAATGGTCAGAGGCAATGTTAGCCATCAACTCTTGGCCACTGTAAAAAATCAGTGACTGATCAAAGATTTAATATACAAGTTCCATGGGCCCATAATAGCTGACGTGTGTTCAGCTAGTAGTAATATGCCACAAATCATGATGTTAACAGTTAGCATTATCTACATTGTCTTATTTGCACTCCCACAGGATTTGAATGATCTTGCATTGCATAGTAGTGTTACATTCACATTTTGAAACTTTAATTTAGCTGATTATTTGGCATCCTCTTGAGTATCAACAGTTATTTACATTTTTAACAGTGCAATCCTATGCAAGCTTAGTATTTCTTTATAGCATGTATTAAAAACATTGTATGTGGTGTATCTTGCCTACCTACCTCACTGGTGAACATTGCACAGAAGTAGTCACTGCAAGCAGCTAATACAATACGATGGGCTGGAAAGTCTTTCTGTTCCACACGCAAGGTCACATCACAAAGTGTGTTACTTTTTCGAAGTGAATTCATTGCATTAAGAATCGACTTGGCATGAGAATTAGTCATTATATCTTTAGGAGCCATAGTGAAGTACTGCAGCTAGCCAGGAGTGTTGAGAAGGCTGGTTCTCTATCAGTAGCCTGTTAAGAGAAAAATTTGCTTCACTGTAGGTTTTTAAGAGTCATGAGGCAGAGACTGCCAAAGGCAAAAATGAAGAACAAGGCCACTGGTGCCTGCTGAAGTTCTCTCATCTGTTCTCCCATCTTTCCTACCAGCCAGGCTTATAAGGCTTGTTGTATTCAGTTGTATTAAAGTTCTAATAGAGTTGATTGTACAGAGGTGGTAAACAAAAAAGCTGTATATTTTTAACAGACTAAAACCCCAGAACACACAACTACATCATTAACCTACCTCCAGATGTCTGCAGTTTAGATGTAGAACATTAGACTATATAGTACAACATACAGTTTACAACACACAGGAACAAAGAGGAAAGACAAAGGCTGATAACTGTGGAGTTTGTGTGAAAACCACCTTGGGCACACTTCTGTAGGGAAAGGTGGTATATTAATAACATTTTAATAAAGTACACTGCAATGAACCTTCACACTCTGACAGCATGGCCAGTCGAATACACAGGCACTTTCTTACCATCATCAATTGTTTAATTTATCTAAAATGTATAATAGTGGGCTGGATTTAAAGATGCCCTATGTAAACTGAAGGTACATCCAGTGAAGCAAGGAAGGCTCTGCAATTTTTGGACATTTTCCCATTTTAAGTTCAGGGCCCTGCACTGTAGCCTACACTGACCCTTCAGATCAACTTTTTTGGTAGCACAGAAGGCTGGAAAGGTTTTGTCAGGGAAGAGAATATAGGTTTCACTGGACGGGTTTAGATCCCATAGTTGAAGAACTATGCTATGAAATATTGTCTAACATTTTTATAATGCTTTAAAGTTTTCAACGTGCTTTCTATATATTACCTCAATACTTGCTACAACATTTTTGTAACACAAGTCATTATTATTAGTCTGCACTGCACTGCAGATGGGGGCTGAGGCTAAAAGACAATATTTGCTACAAAACAGCTCAATGATGAGATTCAACAGATTTCAGTAGTGAAGAATGTATTTCTCCTTTCATATTTACAGCTCACTAACCTCATCTAATATTTCACATCAAGACATCTCCTTTTTATGATGACATACACAAACCAATAAAATACATTAAAATAAGCCTGTGTGCATCTAAACAGAATTATTCACCTTTTCCCAGGATCGGGACAATAATAGGCCCTTCTAGAAGTAAAGCCATGAACTTTTTTTTTTACCAGGCTCCATGCACACAGCCCTGGTGATCTGGAAGAAACCCCATCAGACTCATGAGGACTTACTTCTGATTAAACATCTTTAGGATCTGGCTGTTCGCAATTGTCATAATAAAGTTTTGATACATTAAAATCACAGTTTATACTAGTCTTCACAGCATTCCCATTTTATTCCAAGTTTCAGCTTTGTGGGCAGACTCTAGGAATGGGCTAGATGCATGACTTTTGCAAAGCAATCTAGCACAGATGTGTCTAGTGATACAATGATGGCTTTCAGATATTTCCAAGTGTGTCATGAGAATCTATGCCTTAAATCTATTATTTTGTACTACACAGGAGCCTCAAGGCAGTGGATTATGAATTCTGCATGAAATCTAGAAACAGAAACATGACTTCTGATTAGATGACAGAAACATGACTTCTGATTAGATGACAGAATTTTTGGTGTACTTGACTAAGATTGCTTCCCCCCCATCCCACTTTGCTAGGAACTGGTAGACTGGGACAGGATGAGATACAGTCTCTTGCATCACAATTGCCCACGCCAGTGCTGTGCTGTTGTTGCTTGAGTGCAAACACATACTGCTTATGAAGCCTGTCCTAGATCCCACTGGTACACTATGGGACAAAATATGCTATACATCTGCTGCTGCCTGTGGAGCAGGAATGGCATAGGATGTCATCCCCCTAAGCCCTGGCACCCCGGATTGAAGGCATACTGTAAAAGCACTGCTACCGGCATCTCCCAGGACAACATAATAACCTACCCTCTCTGGCCCTTCTACTGCTCACTGTGCTGGCATTTAGAGGAGGTGCTCCAAAACTGTGCCACCACAGCAGGAATGGCACAGGACAAGGCATATCCCCCCTCCTATGCCAGCCTCTGAACCCCACTGAAGCAATTTAAGGGGAATTCGTCTTACAGCTAAAATTCCTGAAGTACTCCTAATGCACACGTACATGTCAGGCAGCAAGGAATCCCACTGGCAAGTGCAAACCACCTGTGTTTGGCAGCAGAATTAACCAGTGGTCCAAGTAACTTTGCGACATAGGCCTTTGGTTTATCAAATGGGACCTATTACTGCGAATCGGGTCCCTGTGAGGGAAGCAGGGCTCCATAAGGAGGACTGCTGCTGTCTCCCTTCTTAACACCCTCATCCAGCCCTTATCCTGGGCCGACGCTTTAGGCGCATGTAAATAATGGGCCACAGGACAGTAGCTCAGCAGGTCCACCTTCCCCTCAGCACCCATGACTACGGCAACCCCTCGGCCGAAGCTCACCGCCGCACCCTCCCCGGGAGGGGAGAGACTCCCGGCTCCTCCTCAGGCTTTCACGGCTCCTTCCTTCCCCGCATCAGGCACGCGCTGATGATGTCACTATGGACGCCCAACCATAGACTGCAAGCGCCATGCCATTGTAACCCAGGCAGAACGGCTAGAGCGACACCCTGTCTGACAAGGGCGGCTTCCGAGATCAATGGAAAACTGCCTGCAGCCGTACAGAAGCTACATTCATCCCCTCGCCTCACTTGTTTTTGTTTTAAATGTTGAAAGCCCTCTAGCCCTTTGTACCCGGTTGACAAATCATTTCATTTCAGTGTTGTTATGTATGTGAACCACTATATTATAAGCCTTAAGGCGGGCTATAAGAGTGGCGGTGGAGTTCTACTCTGCTTATTAGATGCAACAATGGCTGCTCCAGTCTTCCGTGCGAATCTGTGGTTTCTGGCGATAGGCTTGTGAGTTCTGCAGTTATCAAAAGTTCTGATAATACCAATCGGCGCGCCTTAAAGCAGTGCAAAGTCATTACAACCCCCGATTTCGGGTAGGACTCCCTTTGGGCCGCTGAGTTTCAGGACTCGGTATAGGTAAATCGCTCGCTCGACCCTGCTGTGATCAGACACAATAAATAATGCTCTTTCCAACGCGATCTTACTGTGTGAACTGGCAAAATCCAGTTGGAAAGTGCACTGAAAGTGCGTTATATAGTGTGTGTGTGATCTAAGCCCCTCCCACCCCATCCTTAACGTTAGCCATTAGGATGACAGGTGCCTGCCTCAGTACTCCAATATTTTCGACACAACCCACTGACGCTCAAGTTGTGTGAAAGCTGCATAGAATCGCGCGGCAACTTTAATTCTCCCTTCGCTCGGTTCTGAGGAGTTATACATTGAGCAAAACGTTCGGCACAATCATATCATTCAAATCAATAGGGCCAGGGCAACGAAGCGTCGCCCAGTTTGTACGGTATTTCCTTATTGGGTCTGGGTAAAAGTCGGATCTAAACGGATCTTCATGAATTCATATGATTTTTACGTTAAAACAAAATCCAGTCACCATAATGTAGTAGAACACGTCTTAGACTATAGGTAGCACCACAAAAATCATGCCTCCACGGAATCATGGTGGGGCACCAGCGCAAAAATGGTTTCAAACCACAGATCCTCATGAATTCATATGATTTTTCAGCTGAAATGATATAAAACCACCATCATGTTGTAGACCATGTCTTAGACTATAAGTAGCAATATAGAAATAATGGCTCCACGAATTTGTGGCACCACAGTACTGGAAAAACATGTTTCCAAAACATGGATCAATGGCTTCATGGCAACATCATGGAGCAAAAACATGGTTTTGGAGCATGGAT
Source organism: Heteronotia binoei (assembly GCF_032191835.1). Taxonomy (NCBI): domain Eukaryota; kingdom Metazoa; phylum Chordata; class Lepidosauria; order Squamata; family Gekkonidae; genus Heteronotia; species Heteronotia binoei. The sequence continues at coordinate 58,105,215 of NC_083224.1, forward strand.
CCTCATTTTTTTTATTTATTTTTTTAACATTTAAACATTTTATTGAGGCATAAAAGTAGCTTACAATCCATAACGCAAGAAGTTTACCGTGAAGATTAACAGAGATAACATCGTAAGCTTAATAGACAGAATACAGAGCAAAAACAACATTTAAAAACAAAATAGACAAAATACAAACTGAAGGTAATAATAATTATAGTTATTATAACACAGTATTTAAAAATAAAATAAGATCAGGGAAAGGAAAAAGGAAGATATAATACACTTTAAATAACTTGAAATCAACTTGTTAAAAAAATTTATAGCAAAAGGAAATCCTTATACATTTTATTTTTAGAATAAGAGTTAGCATAAAATGGATCGGTGTCAAGCTTTTCTAGAATGGGAAGCCAAGTTGCCAGATATTTAGCGTAGGCTTGGTATGGGTCTTTGTGGTCTATGGCTGCCTGAATTTTATCCATTACAATGTGTTCCCAGACTTTAAGTAGCCAGTTGTCAAGTGTCAAATTCAATGAGTTTTTCCAGGACTGCGCAATCGTGGTTTTAGCAGCTGTCAGGAGTTTAACTATCAAGGATTTTTTAGAAGATGAGAGACGGGTATCAGACCAATGATTGAGAAGTATCCTTGTTGGGTCATCTGGGATCAAGACCCCAGTTAGGGGGGAGAGATGGGCACAAATTGAGGTCCAGAATGGTCTGATTTTGGGGCAGTCCCACCAGCAGTGAAAATAAGAGGCTTTGAGCCCACAGTTTCTCCAGCAGTCTGAAGAGCCTAACTGGGTCATATGGGAGAACTGGTTAGGAGTAAGGTACCAACGTGCAATCAATTTAAAGTTTTGTTGAGATATATTTATAATAGTAGATTGTAGGGCATCACTAGCCCATATAGAGTCCCATTGGTCGGGGGAAAGGATGATGCCACAGTCTTTATGCCATTGAGTGGTGTAAGAGGGTAAGGTTGCTTCGAGTTTAGACAATAGGATACGATACAGCCGTGAAATGAGACTTTTAGGCGTTCTCTCTTCGTGAAAATGAAGAACCAGATGTTCGTAGTCAGATGAAAGGCGAGAAAATGAAGAGATCACTTTAGGGTCCTGAAGAAAGTGCCTGATTTGAAAGTATTCAAACCAAGGTGCTGGCTTAGTCAAAACTTGGTCTAGGTCATTTTTAGGTAGAAGTTGGTTAGAAGATGAAAGAAGATTAAAGAAAAAAAACTTTTGAGGAGTCTCTCCAGACCTTGAAATAAAAGGGTAGTTGGGCAGGGAGGAAATATTTTTGTCCTATAAAAGATGAGATAGTAGAGAGTCCTGGAGCCAGAAAATGACGCTCCGAATCCCATACTGACAAGAGCGCCCTGAGGAATGGGTTCATGAATTGCCACGGTGGGCGTTCATTTTTCTTGAGCCATAGTAGTTCGTAGTATTTCAGTGGGGTAAAGTAAGCTTCCTCTATGGGCGTCCACGGCGGCGGGGGATGTTGGTACAGTATTTTGGTCATCTGGGATAAAATAGTAGCTTTATAATACTTTGCAATGTCGGGAACTGCTAGGCCACCTTTTTGTCTTGATCGACATAAAGTTGAAACTTTGATTCTAGGCTTTTTATATTTCCAGATAAAGGAGGTCAGTATTTGTTGCCAGGATTTTAAGATAGGCTGAGAGATCTCAATAGGAAGAGCCCGAAAAAGATATAAAAACTTGGGAAAAATGAAGGATTTAATTACATGGATTCTTTCCATCCAGGATAGTTGCAACTTATCCCATTGCTTTAGCGTGGTAGTAATCTCAGAAGCCGTGGCCGTGTAGTTAGTTTTTAATAGGCCAGCTATATTTAAGGGGATTTTCAGCCCCAAATAGGACCAGGAATCAGAGACCCAATGGAAGGGGTAGTTTGCAATTATGTCTTTTTTAGAAGTATCGGACATTTTAATCGGGTAGAGAATTGATTTCGAGTGGTTAACTGTAAGGCCTGAAAGTTTACTGTAATCAGACAGGAGAGAGGAAACGGCTTTAATAGACTGTAGTGGATTTGTAATATATAAGACTATATCATCGGCAAATAAACTTATTTTAAAAGTAGAATTTTGGACAGAGATACCAGAAATCTCTGAAGAAAGCCGTATCAAATTTGCAAAGGGCTCTATGACAATGGCGAATAGCAGTGGTGATAGGGGGCACCATTGACGAGTTCCTCTTTCTAGGATAAGTGAAAGGGACTGTTGACCATTGATTTGTATAAACGCGGATGGACAGGAATACAAAGAATCTATAACCGTTCTGAACCTAGGTCCGAAACCCATATGATGTAAGACTTTTTTAAGGAAGAGAGGTTCTACACTATCGAAGGCCTTCTCTATATCTAAGGCAAGAATGCAGGAGTCGTATGGCTGAAAAGTGCAATATTGAATTAAGTTAATTGTTTGTCTAGTATTGTCTGTGATATCGCGATTCGGAATAAATCCTGATTGGTTGGTGTGAATATAGAGCCCTATGATTGTGTTCAATCTAGCAGTCAAAATGGAAGTAAATATTTTATAATCATTATTTAGTAAAGAAATGGGGCGGTAAGATTTAACATTTAATGGGTCTTTGTCTTTTTTGGGAATCATAACTATTTTCGCCTGGGACCAGGAGGGAGGCATACAGCCGGAGTCCAGAACAAGATTGCAAACAGTGGTAAGATGAGGTACCAGGGAAAGATTGAATTTTTTATAAAATTCTGAAGGTAGTCCATCTCTACCTGGGGTTTTATTGATTTTGGAGGCCTTAATGGCGTCAACGACTTCAACGGAGAATCTAAAAAGGCTCGGTGTTCGTGGGAGAGTTGGGTAAGGATCTTCTGGTTTTGAAAAAAGTGGTCTCTTAGGTGAGAAGGAGGATTGGACGAGGTATATAGCTGTTGGAAAAACTGATGGAAGGTGTCCAAGATTTTTTTGTTTGATGAGTGTATTTTGCCAGAGTTGTCTCTAAGACATTTAATCTGTCTCTCACCTAGCTCTTTCCTGAGTTTCCATGAAAGTAGTTTCAACGAACGGGGGTGGTTATACCAGTATTTTTGTTTCACGAATAGTAGATTTTTTCGAATATTAGATGTTTCCAATAAGTCTAGTTTCTGTCTTTCGAGAACAAGTTTTTGGTAAACTTTATTAGAGCAGGTTTGCTTGTGTTTTTGTTCCAAGTGTTTAATATTGTCTAAAATGAGTTGTTTCAGTTCTAATTTTCTTTTTTTGTAGGCTGAATGCAGGGAGATACACTTGCCTCGCAGAACAGCTTTCATTGCGCCCCACACAATTTCTTTGGAAACCCCACAATCCAGATTGTTTTTGAAATAAAGATTGATCTCTTGCTCTAATTGTGTACAAAATTCTTGGTTCAAAAGGAGTGATTTATTTAATGTCCAATTAAATGAAGGCCTGTCCTGAGAACCAGCATGCAGTGTGCACTCCAACCAAGCGTGGTCGGAAAGTGTCCTAAGGCCAATATTGGTGTGAGAAACTTGGTTCAATAAGGAGGGAGAAAAAAGAAAATAATCAATCCTTGTAATGGTATTGTGTAATGCCGAAAAGTAGGTGTAGTCCTTAACCCCCGGGTTATGCAATCTCCCAACGTCACATAGGTTAAAATTATGAAGGACAGATTGCATAGGTGCTGGGGGAGAAGTTGGGGGAGAGTGTGGCTTAAATGATCTGTCCCACTTGGGGTCTATGATTTGGTTGAAGTCCCCCCCTATAATGACTGCCCCTTCTTGGAAAAGGGCAAGTTTAGAAAGCGTGTCTTTTATAAAGGTAATTTGTGAGGAGTTGGGAGCATATAGAGAAACCAGAGTGAAAGGAGAGTCATTAAGTGTACCTTTTATAAAGATATAACGTCCTTGGGGATCGACTTCTTGAGCTGACAAAACAAACCGGGTATTTTTTGAAAGTAGGATGGCGACTCCGCGTGATTTAGAAGAAACAGGAGCTACATACTGTGTATGGAACCACTTAGATCGAAGTATGGTGGAGCTTGCCGACTTAATGTGGGTTTCTTGTAGGAAAAGAAGATCAGGTTGTAATTTGGTCAAAGCAGAAGAAAGCCGCTTGGCTTTAATAATGTTGTTAAGGCCTCTGCAGTTGAGAGAAATTAACTTTAAGTCAGACATAATTTAGATACATTAAATTAGAAAAAAGCATTGTTAAGATCCATATAACGCCTGCAGAACCCGGACTGGGGCTCTGTATAACAATGATGAGAAAAAGTAGAAGAAACAGGTAACAATTACCAGATTTCCCTTGTTCTCACAACACAGAATAAACAAAGAGAGAACATTGGGGTGGGAGTACCAGGATTAGTGACCTGACTGCAAAAGTCTAGGTTCACAACAACAACCATATTTGTCTGAACCAAATTGAACAAACACAAACCACTTTTCAGTATAAATGTAAAAATTTCCAAAAACCCAAACACCGCTAAAGGGATCCACTGAGTTCGAGGGTCATGGCCAGAGTATACCAGAACATACCAGTGCTGGTCAAAAAGCACCGTCTGAAAAGGGCCATAAATAAACACCAGTAAAAGGTACCTTTTCCCCTTGAAAAAACAAATCAACAATATTAACAACATAAATCTTACTAAACTGTTCATTGTTTCCAACCAGGAAACAATGCAACTTTACTCAGTATATAAGAAATATACAATCTAATATGGAGGGAGCAAAAAGAAGGAACATCCCGGCTGTTCCCTTAACAATGTGACATAATAAGAGGAAAGAAAAACCCCGCTCCCTTAAACCAGAACAAGATGGCATAAGTAGTGCAAATACAACTGTTCAGTAGCAGGAGATGGAAGTAGCAGGAGGTGAACTGAACGTCCATGAAGAAGTCAGCGTCGTCTTCTTGGCTTGAAAGAAAACGGTGGGTTGGTTGAATGAGATGAAGTAGCCCCACTTGAGTCAGGAGATGAAGGAGAGTCAATGTTTAGTTGTTTAAGAAGATCACAGCCGGAGGTGAAATCAGAAGCTGTTAGCCGAAGGCCCTGGTGAACAACCAGTATCTGGATAGGAGAAGCCCAGCGGAAGCGTATTTTGTGTTCAAATAGTGAATTCAGAATCGGCTTCATTTCTTTCCTATGCTGCAGGGTTTCTGGTGAAAGATCAGCTAGAACCAGGATCTTTTTGCCCTTGTAGAGTAGACCCTCTTCAGATCGGGCTCTCTGTAAAATCAGGGTTCTGGTCCTGGAGTCTGGAACCGTGGCAAGTATGTCTCTTGAAAAGTCTTTTGACTTGGGCTGTAATGCCCCCAGACGGTAGGCAGAATCAATGAGAGGGGCGACTCCATCTTGGAGGTGGAGGGCTGAAGCAAGCCATGAGGCAATGAAGATTTTTACCTCCTGGTTCTCTTCCGCCTGTTCTGGCAGGCCTCTAAATTTCAGGTTAGCAGCCCTTAATCTGTTATCCAGGTAAAGCACCTTCTCATGGAGCTATAGGTCTGAGCTTTGCAGGGCTTGTACAGCCTCGTGGGCCACCGTAGCCATTTCCAGCGCTGAGTCTGCAGTTTGAGTGACTGCTGAAAGCGTTTCATTAATTTTTTTTAGTTCTAATTGCAAGGGGGTAATAGCTTTGCTGATCTTCTCCCCTATTGTGACCCCTATTGAGTCCTCCAAGTAGGGTTGCCAAGTCCAATTAAAGAAAAATCTGGGGACTTTGGGGGTGGAGCCAGGAGACTTTGGGGGTGGAGCCAGGAGACATTGGGGGTGGAGCCAAGAACAAGGATGTGACAAGCATAATTGAACTCCAAGGGAGTTCTTGCCATCACATTTAAAGAGACAGCACACCTTTTAAAATGCCTTTCTTCCATAGGAAATAATTAAGGATAGGGGCACCATATTTTGGGGCTCATAGAATTGGACCCTCTGGTCCAATCGTTTTGAAACTTGGGGGGTATTTTGGGGAGAGGCACTAGATGCTATACTAAAAAATTGGTGCCTCTACCTCAAAAAATAGCCCCCCCAGAGCCCCCAATACCCACAGATCAATTTCCTATTATTCCCTATGGGAATCGTTCTCCATAGGGAATAATAGAGTGCCTAGTAGACATTTCCCTCCCCCCCACGCTTTCTAAAGGGGGGGAGGGCCTCCAAACTAGGGAATCCCCTGCCCCCTCCCTCTCTCACACACACACACTTACCAGATCTTCCTCCGGACAACTCTACTTCCTGTGAAAACGAAAGCAAAGAAAGGGAGGGGCCGTTCTCAAAAGCCCTTCCTGCTTCCGGCTTCCTGCCCAGCCTTAAAGGGGCAGACATTTTGCAAACGGCTCAGGAGCTCTACAACATGAAGCCTAAAGGTATGTTCTCCCCCCCCTCCACCCCCTCCACCCCCGCTTCCAGAGTTTTGAAAAGCGGGAGGTGAGGCTGTGAAACCAGAAGTCTCCCACCAGAGCGGGAGATTTGGGAAGCCTACCTCCAAGCGTGAAATCGCCGCTTGAAATGTTTGGGTCGTTAATAAAGAGCCCTCTTCCTGAGCGGGGCCGGAGGAAGGGCTGGACGCCATTTCAGAGAGAGGTAAGGGCCCAGGGCTCGTTGGAAGAAAGTTTGGTACCTGCTGCGTCGGTGCGGCTTTCGCGGGAGTTTTCTTGGCTGCCTTGGTGTTCCCTGCAGTTCGTTTGCCCATGCCAGGTGAAAGAAATGGTTGGGAACGGGAGCGGGAGAAACGGGAAGGGACTGTGAGCCGGGAGCCGCCGCTTCAAGCGTCCACCATCTTCTGCGTCGCCGCGCACCCCCACGGATCCTCATTGATCCTCATGATTTTTGCTTCGGGTCATCCCAATCTCACCATCCAATTACATATGTCTATAGGCGGAGCTTGCACCACAGAAATTGTGGATCCACAGGATCATGGCAACACCATGCAAAAAAACCCCCAAACTATGATTCCAAAGCACAGATCCTCATGGATCATCATGATTTCTGCATTGGGTCACACCATCATCAGCATCAAATCACATATCATGTCTGTGGGCAGAGTTTGCACCGCAGAAATCATGGATCCACAGCATCATGGCAACACCATGGAGCCTAAATATGGTTTTGAAGCCTGGATCCTCATGGATCCTCTTATGAGAAGATAGGAGTCTTGGAAAATATGACCAATTTCACAGTAGACCTCTTTCATGTAATCCACTTGCTGCATTGAAAGCTGCTTGCCCAGCCTCAACGGATCTCTCTGGAGCAGAGGTGTCAATCTCATTTGTTGGTTGGTGGGATTTGACATAAATGTCACTATCAGGTCAGGCCATGTGTGCCATAAAACATATAATGTCAGGTACCAGAGATATAAACTTTATAAAGGACACAGGCAAACCCAAATTAATAGTGAAATTTTTTTTAAAATCTCCACAGGGTATTATTTTTTCTTTGCTTTCCTTCTGGATTTCTTCCTCTTTTCTGCTCTTTGGAAAAATAAAAAGTCCAGCTCCAAAGTGGTTCTAATACACAGAGAGCAGAGCCAGCCTGGCACACAGAGCAGAGCCAGGAGCAGCTCACCCAGGCTGGGGGGCACTTGCGGGAGAAGGCTCATCTTCCCTTGGCTGCTTGCAGCAGCTGCTACTAGCTTGCTGGCCTGCCTGTGCCTTGCTCCTCAGCTCTCCCCCTTTTGAAAAGCTAATTCTTGACTGGAGCAGAGGGCTCCGTTGTTATTTTTTGTGTGGTTGCATTTCATGCTGTGCCTGCTGCATGGGACTGGCAGGTTGGTTAGAGAGGGAAGAGAGAGAAAGTGTGAGTGTGCAAGTGAGTGAACGAGTAAAGGGAGGGACAGAGAGAGAGACTCACTCACCCACCCACCTGCAGTGGGGGGAGTCCCCTAGCTGGTGAATTTGCCATTCTGCATTTTCTCATCCAGGTTTAACACACCTCTTTGTTTCTTATCCCCCCCCCCCATTTGCTGCATTGACACTTGCTTGCCCAGCCTCAGCAGATATCTCTGGAGCAGAGGTGTCAATCTCATTTGTTGGTGGGTGGGATTTGACATAATTGTCAAAAGTGAAAGTAAGATCTAGACAGATCTACAAAGATTTTTCACTTTTAAGAAGAGATTTCTACCAAATCTACTGTCAAATCACATGTGGAAGCCAGGATTAGGGACTGGACTGGACTGAACTGTAACCAAACTGTAATATGTAGATGTTCTTTCAGGCTTTTGTTTGAGGTGGCAGATGTCTAATTACACAGGCCTTCCCTGCTCTTCTTCTTCTTCTTCTTCTTCTTCTTCATCATCATCATCATCATCATCATCATCATCATCATCATCATCATCATCATCAATTTTATTTATATCCCACCCTCCCCGCCGAGGCAGGCTCAGGACGGCTAACAACACAGGTCAATATATACATTGTACAACGTTTAACAATACTTATTTAACAGTTTAATTAAAATTCTATTAAAATTCTAAAACAATAAAATTAATTAATATGTTGGTGCTATTATACAGATGGTGGGCTTGCTCAGCAGTCTCTCTCTTAGTCGGTAAAGGCTATTCGGAAAAGGATGTTCAAAGTCCCGCAGGGCCCGCATTTCCTCCAGAAGCTGGTTCCATAGGCATGGAGCCATAGCAGAGAAGGCCCGAGTACGGGTACTCTGTAGCTTTACCTCTTTTGGCCCGGGAATAGTCAGCAGGTTCTTCCCTGCTGACCTCAGTGCTCTCTGGGGTTCATACGGGGAGAGACAGTCCCTAAGGTAGGCAGGTCCTCGGCCATATAGGGCTTTAAAGGTAATGACCAGCACTTTGTAGCGAATCCGGTATATAACTGGCAGTAGGGTTGCCAAGTCCAATCCCAGAAATATCTGGGGACTTTGGGGGTGGAGCCAGGAGACTTTGGGAGTGGAGCCAGGAGACACTGAGGTTGAGCTAGGGGGGAGGGGGGGAAACAGCGCTGGGGAGCGTGGCGAGCTGCCCTGTCTCGGAGCGGGCGACGCCACTGCGCAGCTGCCGCTTCTTCTCCGCTCGCCGTGGCTGCTCCTCCGAGATGGGCTCAGGCTGAGCCCTTCTCGGAGGAGCAGCTGCGGTGGGGCGGGGGGGAGGCGGCAGCGGCGCGGTGGCCTCACCCGCTCCGCTCTGTCTCTGGGGTGGAATCGGAGGGGAGGGTGGAGGCGGGCCGGGGGCGTGGCGAGCCGCGAGTCCAGGTCCTAGAAGGGCCCGGATTCGCGGCTCGCCATGCTCCTGGCCTGTCTCCGCCCTCCCCTTCTCTGGTTTTGCCTGCGCTGCTGCCGCCTCTTGGCTGCTCCTCCCAGATGGGCTCAGCCTGGGCCCATCTCGGAGGAGCAGCTGCGGTGGGCGGGGAGGGGGCGGGGGCGGCAGCGGCGCAGCGGCCTCGCCCGCTCCGGGATGGGGCGGCTCGTCATGCTCCCCGGCACCGTTTCCCCCCTCCCCCCGCTTTTGTTTTTCTGGGCAGCGGGGGAAGAGGGTGGAAATCCTGGGGTCCCCCGCCAGGGCAGGAGGGTTGGGAAGCCTAACTGGCAGCCAGTGCAGTTCACGCAGCCCCAGCTGTATGTGCTCCCACTTTGGGAGCCCCAGCAACAGTCTGGCAGCTGCGTTCTGCACCAGCTGCAGCTTCCGGGTTCGGCTCTACCCTGCTTGCACTATTTTATCTTGTGCTATTTGTTCTGCTCACTTGCCCAATATCCGGTTCATATTAGGAACACATACAATGTAGAAATTTTGGGAGCACTTGTTAATTTGTGAGTTCTGCTATCTGTTTGTATCTTGTGAGTTCTGCTATCTGTTTGTATCGGTTTTAATATTCTGGAACCATGTTTTAACTGTTTTAATTATTCTATTTATCTCTTGTAACCCATCCTGAGCCCTGCTGTGCAAGGGAGGTATGGGTAGAAATTTAAACAAACGCACAAATAGTGTCAGTATGAAAGGATGATTATACTAGTCCTGCTTGAAAGTATAAAAGTCATCCTAAACTGAAACTAAATCATCTCCTGAATCTGTAACAGTCAGCAACCCTCCACTGACCTTTGGAAGGGTCACTGAGCCCTTCTAGATTTGCACTGGATTGAGAGATTTTACATGCTATGTTCTGCCAATACAAATAATTTCAGTAGTTAGAAATTGTCAAATGATGATGATAAAATTACTGTTCCATTAACCTATTGGTTCTGAACAGAACTGTCAAAAAATAATTTGATTATTTGGCCTGGTTATGTGACTTTGTTTATTTGATTTGTTAATCTGACACTGAAGTGGACTTCGCTTACCCAGGAACTTTTCCCATTTCCTTCATTTCCCCCCAGCATTGTATTCTTAATTAATCAAATCTACTAGATTATCTTCTCAATCTGTTTAAGGTCTTGTCTTTGGACTTCAGCTTTGAGACGCTTAATGGTGAACAAGCTGCTCAGGTAGTCATCCTTCTTTAATGAGTGTTTAGAAAAAGGGTCACCATAAATGAAACTGGAGCTACAACAGTTATCCAAAATGCAGTTGGGGGGAATAGAAATGGAGAAAAAGAGATTATACTGACAGGGCTTTGTAGAAAAAGCCCAGCAAGACCTTATTAGCATATTAGGCCACACCTCCTGGTGTCACCATTGTTCCACACAGGGCTTTTTTTGTAGAAAAAGCCTAGCAGGAACTCATTTGCATATTAGGCTGCACTCCCTGACACCGAGCCAACCAGAACTACATTCCAGTGCATTTCTGCTAAAAAAAAAAGCCCTGAGGTCCTTAGTGTATATTATATTCAGCATTACCAAGTGGTAAACAATTTGTTAATGACAAGTGATTAAAAAGTTACAAGGGCCATGCATGTGAATGGTCTCCCCTCACACCTGTGCATGTACACACCAGCACAGCAGGTTTCTCTAAACACAGAGAAAGAGCATATACAGGTGGAGGCTAACTTGAACCCTGACATGGCTTTCAATGAGAGATAATGGTTTGTAGAACCTAATGTACTGTCCTAAAAGAGCCAGCTCATCTGTTTCTTTTCTCTTTAAGAGTTCATTCCACTTCTGAAAAGTTTTGCAAGCTGCAGTATGACTTACACAACTAGTTTGTAAAGCATAGTCTGCATTGCCTGGGTAACAAAACTATGTGATTCTGTTTGCTGAAATCCCACCAGCCCATGTACTTTAACTGCCCTGACCTGGATAGCCCAGGCTAGCTTGATCACATCAGATCTCAGAAGCTAAGTAGAGTCCATCCTAGTATTTGGATGAGAGACCTCCAAGGCATACCAGGGTCATGTCATGTCATGAAGGTAGGCAATGGCAAACCACCTCTGAGCAAATGTTACCTAGAAAACCCCATAGGGTTACCATAAGTCAGCTGTGACTTTATGGCACTTTCCACCACCATACTGTAGCCAAAAATTTGATGGGAAGAGGCATAAGGGAATATGTCCTGAATGCTTAAAGTTATTTAATTACAAACTGAATTGGCTTTTTAAATCCCATGGGCCCCAGTGGGCACTACATTCTAGGCTGATTACTTACTGACAGGGCTTTTTTGTAAAACACACTACCTTCTAGGGAGGAGGAAGGCTTGTCTCTCCTGATCCATTTGTGACATCTTCACTCATTTAGTCAAAGCCTTCTGTAGATGCCACTCTGCAAATTGGTAAGATCTGCGGCTGCCCAGTCATCATGTGCCTTCTGGAAGAGTCCACTTGAGTTGGTCAGGAGGCCCCTCATGTTCTATCATTCTGTAGAATATGCAGTTATGTTCAAGAGGAATTTTTTTTTTAAAAAGAGAACTGTTGTAGAACTACAGGAACAGTGCCTTTTTTAAATAAAGGAACAGGAATGTATTACACTGCAACAATTATCACCTAGTTTTGCTGCATTGTCTTATAATTGTGTAGAGAAATACCCTCTACTCTAGTTCCAGGTGGGTAGCCATGTTGGTCTGAAGCAGTGCTACCAAGTTAGAGTCTAATACCACCTTTAAGACTAACAAAATTTTATTCAGGCAGTGAGTTTTTGTGTGCATTCATACTTTGTCAAATTTGTTGGTTTTAAAGGTGCTATTGGACTCTAACTTGGAAATCTCTACCATAGTGTTCAGCCTCATATTTTAACCATTGGGACTGCACTCTGCAAGTTGGAATCCCGCTGCAAATTTGTAGCTGGCAGGAAGGAGGGGTCTTGGGTTTGAGCCTTCAAGCACAGGTACGGAGTACTTGAGTGCATATGTATGCTAAACTGGCTGAAATAAGACAATGGTTTACTCACCTTGTTAGAATATTGCACCTAAATGGACAGAAAGGGGAGACAGACAAATGGCTTGAAAGTAACCAGGAAGATCTGAACAATTGCAGGAGGATGATTCCCACAAGGGGAGATGATAAATTCTCTGGATACAGAGAATAAGCTCTCTTCATCTTGTTCTTCTCCTTGGATTGGTAGAAGAAGTAAGTTTTTTATTTAGGGACTCCATCTGGTCCATGTGGCAAGGGACAATAGGGAGAAATCCCAAACACATTAACTAAGGTAAGACTTCAAACTACTGCAACTTCAGGTAATACTAGCCTGTCCTAATTAAACATTGTTTGGAATAGGTACTGAGCAAAGGAAAGTGGACTGCATGTTTTCATCTTTTCTTTGTACCCTTGCTCAGCCTGTATTCTTGAACAGACCATGTATATCCTTAATATTCATTTCTTAAACTTTCTTAAACATTTCAAACCTGATTTCTGGAACCACACCATGCCTATTTTTTGGAGCCCTTCCAATCTGATTTCAGGCCCAGTTATGATAATTAAATAGCCTTGGTGGATGACCTGCCTGGGGATGGACAGAGGAAATGCAACTCTTGATTCTAATGGACTTCTCAGTAGCTTTTGATACCATTGATCATGAAAACACTTCTGGACCTCCCTTCCAGACTGGAATTGGGAGGCAAAGCTCTATAGCGCTTCTGGTCTTATCTGGAGGGTAGGTTTCAAAAGGTGGTGCTGGGGTACTGCCACACAGCCCCTTGGAATCTTGCAGGACCCTATAGCCTGAAGGTCATATTGTCCTTTACACTTCTCAACATCTACATGATTACACTGGGTGTGGTCATCCAGAGATTTGGGCTTCGTTATTACCCAGATGTGGATGTCACTCAGTTCCCCGGGGAGTCCATAGGATCCCTGGAGGCAGTTTTGGACTGGACACAGGCTAATAAATTGAAGCTTAATCCTGACTAGATGAAGGTGCTACTGGTGAGTGGAAAATCTGGCTCAGGATTTAAGCAGTCACCCATTCTGGATGGTGTTATACTCTTCTTGAAGGAACAACTCTGAAGCTTGGGAGTGCTCTTGGATCTAGGTCTGCTGTTGGACAAGCAGCAATAACAAATACTGGATAAGCAGCAGCTGTGGCTAGGAGTGCCTTTTACCATATTTGACAGATTAGCCAGCTGTGACCTTTCCTGGGCAGAAAAGATGTGGCCACAGTGGCACATGCTGTAGTCACTACATAATTAGATCACTGCAATGCACTTTACATGGGACTGCCCTTGAAAAATGTTCAGAAATTTCAATTGGTGCAAAATGCTGAAACCAGGATGCAGATTGGATTGGGTTATAGGAATCATATCACTCCTGTCATGACCCATCTATATAGCCTCCCAATCTGTTTCTGCTAGAATTCTGCTAGAATCTGCTAGAATTGATATTTAGAAGCACTGAAGTTCTGCCTGCAGCTGTACTGCCATTTCCCCTTTAAGTCAGAACCAAGAAGCTTTTGCTTTGTTTTGGCTTAAAATTAGAAAGCTCTGGGAGTCCCAAGAGCTGTTGTCAGAAGGATCACAGGATCATGCAGAACTGACTACATAAAGTGGGGGCATGGTGTATGCCAGCTAAGGGGATATCCTGGTGTGGAAACAGCATCTATCGTTAGTGGTTAAAACTACTCTTTGATTCATGACACCCAGTCTCTGTATCATTCTGGATATGTACTAAATTCAGAGGGAGCTCTTCTAGTCTGTTTGTTTAAATTGTGTGCTTTGAACCTATCAAACAGTTATTTGATAACTTGACCCTGGTTATTTTATTTGTTGACCTGACACTGAAGTGAACTTCAGTCACTTGGGAATTATTCCCATTTATATTCCTTTCTTGCAGCTCAATGTTCCTGACCAATCAAAGCCACTAAAGTTTTAATCTCAAAAGTTGTTTAGGCTCTCTTAGTTGTTACTCCAGAATCTGGATGAGCTGCCCAGGTAGGAGTGAGTTGGTAGATGTTAGAGATGTGTGTGGAAATTTTATTCAGATGTGAGTTCAGCTTGTGTTGTTTTTTTCTGTTCAGGTTCTTTAATATGTCCCATGTTTGGGTTTATTATTGTATATGCGTGATTCCCACCTCTAAGTTCTGTCTGCACATCAAACTGAAATTAAATTTTCAGAAACTGTAGCATCTTCCAAAGGAGTCTTTCATTCTAAAATTTTAAGAAAACTGGAAAGGAATGGAAAAGTGCAACATATTTCTGGAACCAGCTCCTTGCACCAATCCAACAGGAACAGGATTGTAGCCGTCACTTGAAGGATTATTTATTGTTATTGGCAAGTAGAAGTTTCAATCATATCACATAAAGGTGAAAAATCATTTTGTATATGTGACTGTAGCGATCTTCCTTTTGCTGAGGTCAGTTAATGTGCAGTATCAAACACCCATGGGAAAAGAATAGTGTGAATTTCCTACTGGTAGGAACGGTGCAAGCCTGATAATTTGATTAATGCTCTGCAAATCTTCAAACTTCCTCTCTCAGACTGATGAAAAAGAAGTTATTTTCTTTGCAGAATTTGTCCCTGCTTTATGGTCTTAACAATAATGGAGCCCTTGTTGAGAGGTCTCCTAGTCCTGTTGTGCTTGCTGACTGTAGAACCAACTGAGTATGTAAATGGTAAGTTAAAGGAGTAACAATCAAATCCAGTTTGTATACACCAGAGAGTGATCCACACAGTAGCTGCAGAGGAACCGGATGGTTATCAATGTGCATTTGGCTTCCACAATCTGCAATCCGGATGTATGGATCAATGAGTATTCTGTGTATACAATAAATAGAGGGCATTATGAGATCAGTGCAAGCTGTACAATTCACACAGCTGACCTCCAAATTCTAGTGTTTTTGGACAGGGGAGGGGAGCTACAATAACAGAAAGAAGGCATGTAAAAATGATATAGAGCAGTGAAGCCTGAAGACCTAAATATCTGTACAGTTTAAAATGCACTTGAATTTCAAGTTGAGTTGCTTTTAATATAATGATAAAGCAGAAAGCAGATTTCTAGTCCTCATGGCAATGTTGGGGAAAACATTCAATTACCACAAGTTTCATCGGCAGGAACCAGGTTGAGATGTTTTGCAGACTGCAGCTGCCTTCTATGTTTTTGCTGATGTCCTGGCAGTTCTGATTATCATACTATCACTGTGATCAATACATATATGTTTTCTTTGTCCCCCCACCCCACCCCCGTCAGTGTTCCATCTGTTCACATTTACATTGTGGACTGGTTTTCCAGGGGGAGTTTTCTGCATGCACTGAAGCATTGCAATGTTTCAGCAGCTTCAAGGAGCTGAGAAATCCCTTTACGAGTACATTCCCCACCCACCACACCAACCTTGGAGTTGTACCTGGTGTGTGTGTCTCATTCTCTCTTTTGTTGCCTCTTTTCCCACATTTGAGCATTCTCCCCCAAAAAATTTTGAATTCCTTTCCCTGACTTACATCAGTATACAGTTCACAACAGCTTGTTTCCTTCAATTACATCCTTTTAGGTAGCTGCATGCACTGCAAAATGTATTTGAAAATAATCTGGGATGTGCTGGAATCTGATTTTGATTGTAAATGAAGGAATAATAAGGAAGGAAGGCAATGATTGGCTGCTCGTGCTGGGCCTCTGAATGGGACTGTAATTTTGTTCCAGGGCAGGCATGCTCCAACAATGAAACATTGAAACACTAGCACACAATTTAAACAAAAAATTGCTGTAGATTATTTTTTTTCTGGGCAGGTTTGTGTGGCAATCCACATTTTGAACAAGTGGCTATCTTATGAATTCATGCTGCAATACAGAAAAGAAGTACAGGAAAAGCTAGTTTAGGAAAGAAAGGGTGAAATATAGGATGGCACAGGGATGTCAACAAAGTTGCCTGTTTATGCACATGCACACACATGGTAAAATAGGGGAATAAAAATGGGACATTACGGCAATCTGGAAAATGCCTGAATTTGCTAGGGTCGAATTAGTGCCAGCTCTTATGTTCTAAATTCTGATGACTGGTCTATAGGCACCTACCTTTCTCATCTGTCCTCTTAATTTGCTTCTCTTCTGGGCCCTGTTCCCTCTCTCAATTTCCCATTTCCCATCAGCCATGGCTCTCCTCTTCTGTTTTCTTGAGCCCCTCTTTGTAAATTTGCTAGAACATAAGAAGAACCCTGGTCGGTCAGACTGATGGTTCATCTTGTCCAGTATCATGTGCTTTACAATCTTTGCTCAACCAGCTTTCTCTTTCTCCCTCCTTACTTCTCCTGGCCTCCTTGAGCCCTAAAACACTTCCAAAATTCCTGGAGATAAATTATTCCCAGAATTTTGGGAGTGTCTTCTTGGGTCATTCCTGATATCCCTGAACAGATCAAAAACAATGATTGTGGATGTTTTTGACTTGGGTATACCTGGACGCACATTCCCCACCTGAGACCCTAGAAAGCTGCTGCCAGAGTAGACAGAATAGGACTAGACTGATCACTGTTCTTGCTCAATGTAAGTCCATTCAACATGTATTTTATCCTTTCTTCAGAGAATGCAACACAAGGAAAAATACCATCGAGATTCTGCAATGTCTATAAACATGTTGCCACAGTTGCTGGAACAGGAGGATCTAAAAATATATCCTTCTGGCATCCAAATTGTCCATTTGAAGGTAAAGATAAAAATGTCAGTAGTTTCAATATTACTGCGCCCACATATTTCCTTAGAAAGGTAAAAGCAAGAATCTTTGAGTGTTGGCTTCAAATTTTCAGCATGATCATAGCATCTTTGCACTAAAGTGAAAGATGTCTTTACACAGAACTGTGCTCTGTTCTCATTGAACCATCTAGATGTGAAAAGGAAATTTATTTTCCCGAGATAGACCACATGAAAAAGAGCACATTTCTTTTTAAGTATTCTTAGCTGAATAACAAGGCAGGCTTAATACTGGTTTTGGAGCTTACCTGTATGTAAGTTTGGGAGGGGGTGAATTGTTCAAAATAATCTTGAGGCATTTGCAGGGACCACTTTGAGGAAAGGGTTAACTACCCCTTTCATGCCCCAGCAGTCGTCTCCTGCAAGAGCATCCCCCCCCCCCCCCAAATGCTGCATTTTCCTTAATAGGTAAGCATAGGAATGAGAATTTCTTCTAATATGTGACTCAGCCCTTAATTTACATCCTGTGCTTGGATATGTTTGTTGTTCTGACTGTAGAAAAGGTGCACAGGAGACTGAATTGGCAGCTAATTCTTATAGACAGAAACATATAGAGTTTTCATTCATGATATATGGGAAGCCAGTACGAATGATGAGGAGGGGAGGTGGTATATATACCCCAATCTCATCAGATCTTGGAAGCTAAACAGGGTTGATATTTGGATGGGAGATGGCCAAAGAAGGCTCTGCAGGAGGACTGTGTGGTGATTCCAGGTGCTGATTCTCTAGGAGAGATTTTCTAATGTCGTTCATGACAGCATAGAATCCAGCCTGCTTACTGTGCCTTCTTCCCATTCCAAAGTGCTGATGAAACTGACATGGTGGGAAAAAAATCTTGTAGATTTACTTACCATTTTGTGGAGGAGGAGCAGTATTATAGTGTACAATGGCTGGTATACATGCACATGCTATTTTTGTGTTTCAAGTACCCACTTTGTGGAACAAGAGCAATAGAAAAGCCCTGTGCCATAATGCAAGGGAAGAGGGTGGATTCCATGAATACAGGCTGAAGGAAGGAGGAGAGATGGTGGGGCAGCTGGTGACAGATGAGCAAGCTAACCTAGTTCTCACCATGGCTCTGCCAAGTGCTGAACACAGCATGTGAGCTCTCCCTGGAGATCGGAATATAGTTGCCTTGTTTTTTCCTACTGCCATACCATTCCCTCTGCTGCTGGGCCACCTGCTCTCTCCATCTGGGTAGGAACTCAGTACTATTTTTAATATATCCAGTATGATAAACACTCTATCACGCTAACACCCAGGGACTAGATAATGTGCAATTGCAACAGAATAGGATGAGCACCAGCAAGATATGACAAACAATTTTATACATTGGTTTTATGAAACCAGTGAATATAAATAAGTGGCCACCATCAATAATGCAAGCACACTGGAGGTCATGGGGATGGGTTATGGACAGCAGCTACTGTTATTCAGCCTTTTAAAGCAGCCTGCATATGAGTGTCCCTCCCCTAATACTGATTTTGATTGACTGAGGTCAGGTGCATTTTTGTATCTGTACTATCTACTTTCTTCACGGTGAAGATATTTTCAAATGATGGCCATGATACTTTGTGCAAATGTAACATGCCTCCAGATCTATCTACTTATCAATCATCAATATATCTGATTCTCAGTGTGCCCCATCTTTAAAGATTGGAGCCATGACCAGACAAGACAGATCTTTCTATGCACCTGGAGAATTCCCCAAGTTTGCAGAAAAATCTGAAATCTAAAATAAAAATAAAAAGCACCCCCCAAATAATAAAAGCAGCACCTGTACCTTTAAGAAATGAACGCCCTCTGCAGTGGCCACTGTGGGCATACTAGGCAGCCACAATAATATCACCAGCCTTAAAACCTTTGTCTTAGTCAGTAAAAGGTAGGGCGAGGGCCCTTTTCAGGGCTGTTGCTGTGATCTTTGAGGGAAGACTAATTGGAGCTGGACCCAGCAGCAGTCACTTGATACCACATTCATCCAAGGACTGGCTGCTTGCTACTGTTCAGCAGCAGCCACCCCATGAAAGCCAGTGTGGTGTAGTGGTTCAAATTTCAGACTAGGATTTTGGAAATCCATGTTTGAATCCCCACTTTGCTATAGAATGCCACTGAGTAACCTTGGGCCAATTATACATTCTCAGCCAAACTTAGCTTCTGCAGTTGTGAGGATAAAATGGGGAAGAGGAGAATGATGTTAGCTACTTCAGGTGCCCACTGTTGAAAGAGGTAGGGTATAACTGAAATAGAGTAATAACAATAAATATAGATGGAAATGGAAGGCAGATAAAAATAGGTGGGTGGAAAAGAAGGATGCCAGGAAATATGAAATATGAAGGAGGAGGGACAGAGGAAATGGTGTGGGGAAATGGAGACAGGGAAGTGAGGTGCCCTCCACAAGTCCTTGCAGATTTGCCGTGGTGTGGCTAGGCTTTGCCCCACAGCAGGTACCATGCAACTAGGCTGGGCCTGGGCCTGTGGTCAGCACCACACAGTTTTCTCAGGGAGAGTGAAGGAGGGAGAGGTGATGACTGAGGGAGATAAAAGGAGATTGGTTGGTGGATGGGAAGAATAGACAGAAGTAGGAAAAAGGGGAGGCTATGGTGACTCTTAGGAAAGGGAAAATAGTGGAGGAAAGGAAAATAAAATGCCCCTCAAAATGTTTTTGAGATTAACAGACATGTTTCTATATCCTCCATTTTATCTGCACAACAATCCTGTAATGTAGGTTAGGCTGAGAGCCTGGCCAAAGACCATTTTGTGAGCTTAGTGCTAGAGTACGGTTTTAAACCCTGGTTTCCTCAGTCCTAGACCGCCCTGGATCCAGCAATGCACAAACAGAAACATAAATGGACTAAGCACAGTTCTGCTTACACATGACCTTGTGCAATATCTAGGGCTTTCCTTCCTATATCTTATGGTGCCCAGAAATTGCTTCCACAGTGTCTTCACACTTTTGCTTACATAAGGATCTTTGTGGTAATCTTCTGGGAGATCCAAGTCCTAGTCTAATATTCTAACCAGTACTCCACACTGGCTGAAGGAGTTAATTGTTCAATCAATGTAGCTTAGTGTGTCATTAAAATCTTTTAAATATATTTGCATATAGCAGCAGATATGTCTGAATATGAGACACAAGAAGGCAACTGTATTTTTAAATGAGAAGTGGATATTCTTCACTACTCAAAACTCTGCTTTGTTCTGAACAGTGTCAAGGTGAGAAAATTCTTGAACTTGGTGTAACTAACACCACCATGTTGTCTCCTTCCAGGCTATTATTCTCTTGGAGATGTGGTTAAAAGAGGTCCTGGACAGCCTATGACTTGGGCTTTGATGGTAAAGGAAGAGAGTAATGGTCTTCTGAAACATCCTCAAGGTTTCAGGTACTTTATGGAAAATTGTACAGAAAATTTGCTTTTATTTATTGAACTTAATACAATGAATTTGGAATCAATCTGTACCCAAAAGTATAGGTTGAAATCCAAAACTGGCAGAATGTTTTGGCTAACAAATGCTGAGAAATACAAGTAGATATTTCCCAAGAGGGTGTACAGTAGGGTTGCTAGTCCCCAGCGGGTGCCACTCAGAGTGGTGGAGGAAGAAAAATAAAATTGCCATCTGTATGGTGTCACTTCAAGGAACAACCACAAGTAGGCTTCCCAATCCCCAGGTCCCAGCGGGGGATCCCCCGGTTTTACAGGCTTCCCCCCCTCCCCCAGCCAGCTGTCCGGCGGGGGAAGCCCCACCCCCACAGCCATTATGCACCTCCATGAACAATTCCCATAGGGAATGATGGGGAATTGATCTGCGAGTATCGGGGGCTCTGGGGGGCTGTTTTTTTAGGTAGAGGTGCCAAATTTTCAGTATAGCATCTAGTGCCTCTTCCCAAAATACCCCCCGAGTTTCAAAAGTATTGGACCAGGGGGTCCAATTCTACGAGCCCCAAAAGAAGGTGCCCCTATCCTTCATTATTTTCTATGGAAGGAAGGCATTTTAAAAGGTGTGCTGTCCCTTTAAATGTGATGGCCAGAACTCCCTTGGAGTTCAATTCTGCTTGTCACACCCGTGCTCCTGGCTCCGCCCCCAATGTCTCCTGGCCCCACCCCCAAAGTCCCCAGATATTTCTTGAATTGGACTTGGCAACCCTAACCACAAGTGACATCAGACCTCTCTAGGAATCACTGAAATCCGGCCAGTTTGTAGAGAGGTGTGACCATTTCCAGGAAAACCTGGATGGCCACCCACATGTCCCTGCCCCCGCTGCCAGTCTACTGTTGCTTGCCAAGAACTATGACATCTTGTGATTTGGATGTTATGCCTCTGTTTTTACACCCCAAAATTTCATTAGCCTTTTTTGTCACTTCATCACACTGGCTGCTCATATTTAATTTACAGTCCACTCATACCCCAAGATCTTATTCACATACACTGCTACCTAGAAGTGTATCCCCCATCCAGTATGTATGTTCTCCATTTTTGTTATCCAGATGTAGAACTCAGCACTTATCCTTGTTAAATTGCATCTTGTTCACTTCCACACACTTTTCCAGCATGTTCACATCTCGCTGAATTCTATCTCTGTCATCTGGTATGTTTGCTGATCCTCCCAATTTGGTGTCATCTGCAAATTTAATGAGTAGCCCCTCCACACCCTCATGCCGATCATTTATAAAAATATTGAAAAGTACCAGGCCCAGAACTAAACCCTGTGGCACCCCACTGGACACCTCCCTCCATTCAGATGAAATGCCACTGACAAGTACTCTTTGAGTGTAGTTCTCCAACCAGTTCCCTGTCCACCTATCCTAGAGTCCAATCTACAGTCCTCTAGCTCAGTTGTCCCCAACCTATCTGGCCCCAGGGACCGGCCCCCAGGGACCGGCCCACTGACCACAACCCAGAGCAGGCAGGGTGGGGGGGACCCAATTTGGCCTCCCCCCCATGGCGCCTCCTCCCTCCTGTTTTCCTCCCCCATTTTCCTCCTCCCTCCCTCCCCCTGCACAGCCTCACTGCTTCCTCCTCCCCCCATTTTCCTCCTCTCTCCTCCCCCCCCCTTGCAGCCTCACCACATCTTGACTCCTTGCACCTTGACTCCTACTTTGTTCTACTGCTTCAGACCAACACAGCTGCCCACCTGGATCTATCCTTCTCCCCATTTTCTTCCCTTGCCCCGCCCCATGCAGCCTCATCACCTCTCCCCCCCCCCCGTTTTCTCCATTTTAAGGCTGGGGAAGGGGTGGTGAAGTTCTCCCAGGCTGCCCACCCCCTGCCAAACAGCTGCGGAGGAAAAACTGCCGCAGCCAGTGGCAGCCCAGGGCACGTCGCGCCCCAGGCAGGCACCCCCCAAAGCACATCAAACCACCCCCCCTGGGCCCACAGCGCTCACCCCCTCCT
Source organism: Heteronotia binoei (assembly GCF_032191835.1). NCBI lineage: Eukaryota > Metazoa > Chordata > Lepidosauria > Squamata > Gekkonidae > Heteronotia > Heteronotia binoei. Next base: position 58,127,542 of record NC_083224.1, read on the forward strand.
TCCCTTCCCTTTCTGTCCTGTTCCATCACCTTCCCCCCCACCCCGCCCCGCTCGCAATCACAGCGCGCCACGGCGGAGGGGGGGGAAGCAACAGGACAGGAAGGAAAGGGGATGGGGCGGGTGGCGGTGGTGAGCTTGGAGGAGGAAGCAGACACACCTTGGCCAGCAGGGCAGGGGGGAGGGAGGCAACAGGAAGGGAAGCGAAAGAGATGACAGAGGAGGAGGCAGGCATGCCACGACTGCAGAGCCCAGGCATAGTGGGGTGTGAGGCAGAGGAACAGGAAGGGAAAGGAAGGGTGGCTGGTGGCCGGCAGCGAGCGACACTGCCCTTGCCTCCTTCCCATTTGAGGAGGAGGCAAGGGCAGCATCGCTAGAAGCTGTTTCAGCAGCTTTCCCAGCCAATCAGGTGATTGGTGGGAGGGGAGAGGCTGTGCAGAGGGCGAAGGAGGGAGGAGGAAATGGGGGTGTGTGGAGGAGGCCCACGGGGGGGGGGGGGTGTGTGGCGAGGCTGCATGGCCCATGGAAAACAGGCAGTGGCCCACTACCGGTCCCCGGCCCAGGGGTTGTTGTCCCCTGCTCTAGCTTACCCATCATAACATCATGGGGAACATTGTTAAAAGCTTTACTGAAATTAAACAACATCAACAACATTCTCTTGATCCAGTAAGCTCATCACTCAATCAAAAAAGGAAATGAGGTTGGTCTGGCAGGACTTGTTGGGGACAAATCTTTTCTGACACCCCCGGATCACTAAGTTGCCCTTTAGATGCTTGCAGATTGATCCCCTTAAAATCTGCTGCAGTATCTTTCCTGGGACAGAGGTCAGACTGACTGGCTTGTAGTTTCCTGGGTCATCCCTCCTCACTTTTTTCAAAATTGGGATAACATCTGCCCTCCTCCAGTCTTATGGCACGTCTCCCCTCCTCCAAGAGGTTTGGAAGATGATGGACAAAGGCTCTGTAAGCTCTCTAGAAAGATTTCAGGGTCCATGTTGCTATCCATTGTCTTCCTGTAGTTGTCCATTGTCTTTCTGTCCCACGACTCCTGAACAATGCTCTTACACCTTCACTTTTCATTTCCAAATGAGATGAGCAGCAAAAACCCCCCACTACTGTTATTGTTTTCCTTTCTCTACCATTTATCTGAGAAAAGCTGCTTAAGAATAGGGTTGATCATATCTTATAAAATTAATGAAAAAAGCAAATGAGCAGGTTTCATTCCATTGTCAGTTGTCTAGCTACTATAACAAACAACAACAAAAACCTGATTGAATGCCATTTGTTTCTATTCATATTGTTTCTCTGGTACCTGGCAGTCATAATGAAAAGAGAGGAATGGGTAACAGAAGGAAAGGGAGTTGGGAGAGTTGACTTTGCATCTGTGGCAGAATGTGCCTGTTCTGGCCTGCAGACCCTATTCCGCCCTGCCCTCCTAGGTGTTTCTCCACACCTGGAGAGGCTTTTCTTCTACTCTCAGGGTACCTCATCACCACCACCTGACCTTTTTATGAAATTGCCCATTGGGAGGGTCAGGGGTCCCAGCTTCTCTTCCAAGTTCTGAGGCCTTGCCTCTGTGTCTCCCACAGTGCCTAGTCACCACTGGGACAGTTTACTGTCTTGTGTGGCCTGGGAGGAATAGCCATTTGCCAACTACCTGCCTTCTCCCCGGCACTTCTTTTAAAATAGTGCATCTGAGACAGTGGACATCTGTGTGGTACAGAGAGAACCACTGACAGCCTCAAAAGTTATAAGGCACTTTTTAAAAGAAAATATTTACAAGCATACTTTTAGCACAGCACCAGATTGAGCAAGGGCTACAAAACAAATGGGTAAAACACAAATCTTCTATTCCTCTCTCTATACATGCCCTATCAGATGTTAAAATATAGGACAGGCCTCTTTAGCTTTGATAGTTATAAATTTCTATAAAACTAGGGTCCAAGTCCAATTACGGAAATATCTGGGGACTTTGGGGGTGGAGCGAGGAGACACCGGGGTGGAGCTAGGAGCAAGGGTGTGACAAGCACAATTGAACACCAAAGGGAGCTCTGTCCATCACAATTAAAGGGACCTCACAACTTTTTAAATGCCTTCCATCCCTCCACCCTCCCCTTCTCTGATTTCACCTTAGAGGCGGAGCGGAGCGGGTGACGTCGCTGCGCTGCTGCCGCCTCTTCTCAGCTTCACCGTAGCTGCTCCTCCGAGATGGGCTCAGCCTGAGCCCATCTCGGAGGAGCAGCTACAGTGAAGAGGAGAAAAGGCGGCAGCGCAGCGACGTCACCCGCTCCGCTCCGCCTCTGAGGTGAAATCAGAGAAGGGGAGGGTGGAGGCAGGCCAGGAGTGTGGCAATCCGCGAGTCCGGGTCCTAGAAGGACCCAAATTCACGGCTCGCCATGCTCCTGGCCTGCCTCCACCCTCCCCTTCTCTGATTTTACCTCAGAGGCGCAGCAGAGCGGGCGATGCCGCTGCGCTGCTGCCGCCTCTTCTCCGCTTCATCTTAGCTGCTCCTCCGAGATGGGCTCAGCCTGAGCCCATCTCGGAGGAGCAGCTACGGTGAAGCGGAGAAGAGGCGGCAGCTGCGCAGCGGTGTCGCCCGCTCCGAGATGGGGTGGCTCGCCACGCTCCTTGGCGCTGTTTCCCCCCTCCCCCCACTTCTGTTTTTTGGGGGAGCGGGGGAAGAGGCTGGAAATCCTGGGGTCCCCCGCCAGGGTGGGAGGGTTGGGAAGCCTATACAAAACTTTCATTACCTTGAAGGTTTCTCCAGCTGTTTAGGTCAGCACATGGTCAAGAATGGCTGCCTTCCTCGAGGAGAGATCTGCTCTGCATCCTCTCATGGAAAAGGAACCTCCTTCATGTTGCAAAGAGTTTTTAAAAATCATATCTGTTTCGTCACCCACTGATCAGGTCATGCCAGGTCAAAGAGGCTTTACCTGGACATCTCTAGAATTCTTCCTGAAGACTTTGTAGCCTTAATCTCTCCAAGTCTTTGTTCCCTGCTTGGAGAAGGGGCAGAGATTGACCCACCCATTATCTCTCCTGCTACATCTTCGCATTTATATGCAGGTGAGCTGCCTGGAAAACAGTTGAACTGACTTCCCTCCACTGCCTGTTCTCTGCCCTGGATGGGAGACACACTGTTAAAATACAAAATGTAGGTTTTGCTTATCTCAAACTTCCCAGAGGAAAATGCATTTCTTCATAACAAGTGAAGAATATTATCCTGAAATGCCATTTTCTCTTGCACTTCCTTTAAAAAAAGACAGTGTAATGTTGTTGATACAGCTGATTTTGAACTCTGCAGTGTCAGAATATCTGGTTTGTTCTACCTGCAGGGCAGATAGATAATTCCTCCAAAATGTGAAAAAGTCTTCAGATGTGAGAGTTGTTCACCACTATTTCTAATAACACATTTCAATGTTTTGGTTTTTTAGGGAACTCTGGAAAAAGAGAAACCATGGAGCAAAGACTGAAATTAAAATACTTGAAATGGAGTGTTCAAATGGATATAAAGCTCTAGGTAATGTAGTTATTAAGGGCTACAATCCGCATCCTGATTGGCATCGTTACAGGTAAGTTGAGAGCTCTATTTTCTTCTCTTGGTTTAATTTAGATCTTTTTACAGAACTGTAAAAATGATAATAGTACATTGTTAAATTTTTATTTTGACTATAATAGGTCTGAAGAGGAAATAAAATATAAAACAGGTCTGAATAGATAAGAATTGCATCTAAGCTCTACTAATGGCTAGGTGTCTACACTGTGCCAGCTTAGTAGGATTTTAAGATCCAATATCAGAAGGAGTCACAGTGTAATCCCGCATGAAACATGTGTTGGGAAACATGTGTGAGGGTTTAGAGAAGGTACAGTAAATAGTAGGTGTCCAAAAACTGCATGAGAAAAGATCACTGAGTGAAGACAATGGAGATTAATGAAGAAGGCTTTGAGAGAGGATGATGACTGAGAACAATTTATTATATCTATTTATTATATAATTGCTGTTTAAAATCTGATGGCTGTAATCATTGTTCCCGCTAAGCTGTGGAGTCCTGTGAGCAAAAATTCTACTTTGTGAGCTACTGGCATTGAAGTTGTGAGCTACTGTATAAATTGGTTTGCTCTGGGGCTGTTTTTCCTGAGCTAAGACAAAAATATGTGAGCCAGAGGCAAAAAAACTGAGCTAGCTCACATTAACTCAGCTTAGAGGGAACACTGGCTGTAATCGTGTTGTGAGCTGCCTCTCCAAAAACTTCAGTTGTGCCTCTTTGACATGGCTCCTGTGGCTCTTCTGGCCACTGTTCCCAAATGTTGTGCCCACCCAATATTCTAGGAATGTGTGCAATAATTTCAACAAAACCACTCAAATAAAATTATATGATTCTACTTACCCCTGACCAGAAACCCATGATTTTAAATTTGCCTTTTGTTTTTGACTTGTTGCAGTTGATAAACATGGGACAAAACTGATCTTTGGAGCTTAATGTGTGATACCCAAATCAATAACTTAATTAAACATAAATCAATAGATGTCACAATAGATTAAGTGGAAAAGAGCTTCAAATGCATGGATAGAATTAATATTCTTCTAAAATTACAATTTCTATAGGTGTGTCAATGAAAGTCTGTTAGTACACGGAAAATCTGAATTTATCTTAAGTCTGACCGATGAGTTTGGAGCATGGGAAATTGAAGCAGATCATGCTGTATCTACAGGTAATCCTACTTAGTATAGCTGCTACAATAACATAACAGCAAGAGATATCCGGGTGGGTGGCCATGTTGGTCTGAAGCAGTAGAACAAAGTCTGAGTTTTGTGGCATGGCAGATTTAAATGTACTCTGATCTGGTCTGAAAATAACTCTATACAGCCAATTGCCCCACTTCAATTAAAAAGATGTTGCAAGGTCATCTCCATGCTTGACAGGAGAAGGATGGAACCTAAGTCAGACTCTCACCACAATTAAGGATACTTCAGTCTCCAATTCTGACATATTTATAACCTTTGGTATGTTCCTCCCCATAGTTGAATCCAAACAGATGATAACCATATATACTAAACTAATTATTATTTCAGTCTGTTAAGACACCTTCATTATTTTGTATGCTGATTGACAGTCCACCCGCCATATGTATGACTGTTATTTCTATTTTCATTCTATTGTATCCGAAGAAGTGTGCTTGCAGACAAAAGCTCATAACCTGAATAAAACTTAGTTGGTCTTAAAGGTGCCGCTGAACTCAAACTTTGTTTTAAAGAGCAAAAGGATTGTACTAAGGAAGAATAAATGGATAATCTATATTTTTTAGAATGAATCTTCCATAAAACTTGTAAGACCGGATATGTAACATTTGGCAACTAGAGATACCTTTTAACATGTATCTGTGTTGTGATCACAGCCCGCAAATTTTACAGGCAGACTTTGTGAGCTTAATATTGCCTATGGACGGACAATTTTCTTTGCTAGAGGAGCTTCAGTGCTTATGTCCTTTTTTATTAATTACATGCTGCCTCTCTAGAGACCTGCTCAAAGCAGCTTGCATAGTAAAACAGTAGACAATAAAATCACATTATACTGTATTATATTATATTAATAAAAGAAGCCATAAAGGAAGCCAGGGGTATAAAACAGCATGAAAATATTCATCAGTCTAAAGTATTATTCATAAAACAATCTATGGGCTAGATAAGATTGACCATTTCAGTTAAAAGCTTGGGTAAAGATAAATGTTTTATCCTGGCACCTAAGGAACAGTAAAGTAGATGCAAAAAAACAAAAACAAAAAACAACCCTTGTGGAGGAAGGCTTATGTGTAAAGTGGTGTCAAATTTCTGCTGATTTACATTGATCCTATAGGATTTTCAAGGCAAAAGACACTGTATTTACTAACAGAAGTTTCCGACCCACCAAAGTATGTTACAGAAATATAAACCCAATGTGATCAGAGCATAGATAATAATGTTCACAGAATGCTTTTTTGAGGAGTGGCTGTAATTGGTATGTAAGACAAAGCTGGTAAAAAGCACTGTGTGTCATGGAGGAAACCCCCACATAGTTCCAGACCCAGCAGCACCCCTGAGCTACAAACATGATCCTTCAGCAACAGCATCTGTTCCAGGATAAGCTGATTTATGAACCATTGAGCTGGTGTAAGCAGCCAATAGTTCCTCAGTCTTGTCTGGACTAAGCTTCTGTTTACTTTCCATTATCCAACCTATTACCTTGTCTTGGCATTTGTTTAGGACTTCCACAGCCCCACTCATCTCAGGTGTTAAGGAAGAAACAGAACTGGGCATCATCCTCATATTGTGGCATGTCACTTCAAAATAGACTTGTCAATCCCCAGGTCCGGGGGGGGGGGAGTTCTTCCACTTTCCCAGGCTACTTCCCGCCCCCAGTCAGCTGGCTGGCGGGGGAAGCCCCTCCCCCAGAGGACCATGTGCCTTTCCACCTCCGGAGGCTTCAGTCTCCGATTGAAAGGCTTCCTCTTGGGATGGTGTGTCTGTGTTACTTTGAAGAAGCTGGCAGCAACTCGTGAGTAGAAAGGCCAATCCCTTGCTTCAGAGTCGCCAGAAACGGGGTGGTGGTGGGGGGGAGGGAAACGTCTGCTGAGCACTTCATTATTCCCTATGTGGAGATCAATTCTCATAGGGTATAATGGGGAATTGATCTGGAGGTTTCAGGGGCTCTGGGGGAGCTGTTTTTTGAGGCAGAGGCACAAAATTTTCCATATAGTATCTAGTGCCTCTCCCCAAATACCCCCCAAGTTTCAAAACAATTGGACCAGGGGGTCCAATTCTATGAGCCCCAAAAGAAGGTGCCCCTATCCTTCATTATTTCTTATGGAAGGAAGACATTTAAAAAGGTGTGCTGTCCCTTTAAATGTGATGGCCAGAACTCCCTTGGAGTTCAATTATGCTTGTCACACCCTTGTTCCTGGCTCCGCCCCCAATATCTCCTGGCTCCATCCCCAAAGTCTCCTGGCTCCACCCCCAAAGTCTCCTGGCTCCACCCCCAGAGTCTCCAGATATTTCTTGAATTGGACTTGGCAACCCTACTTCAAAACCCCAAACAATCTCTGCAAATAGTTTAATGAAGATATTAAATAGCATGGGGAACAATAGGGTCCCTTGTGGGACCCTATACCACAAATGCAATGGAATCAAGCTACAGTCCTCCATCGCTTTCTGGAATAAGCAAGTCAAATTGGAATGGAACCATCATGCCCGCACCCCCCCCCCATCAATGCAGCTAGCCTCTCCATAAGTATTGTAGGTGCCTGTTTTTTGGCCACTGTGTGACACAGAGTATTGGATTGGATAGGTCATTGGCCTGATCCAACATGGCTTTTCTCATGTTCTTAAGTATACTGTGGTCAATGGTACTGCAAGTCACCAAGAGATCCAGAAGATTGAAGAAGGATGCATTCTCCCAGTAAAGATAATCAACCAGTGTGACCAAACCCAGACTTGAGCCTGGACTAAAATGGGACTAGATAATCCATGCCCTCCAAGAGCACTTGAAGCTGCATAGCTATCACTTACTCAAGCACTTTGTCCAAGAATGGCATGTTGGCCACTGGACTAGTTATATAGGCCATTTGGGTCCAGCGATCAGGGGCAAGTTGGGGGGCCCCACCCAGCCTACCTTGGCTCCATCTCCAATCCTATCCTCAGCACATTACATTCTTGCAACCCAAAGGAGGGAGGGAGAGCATTCTGGCCAGCCCCAAGCAGAAGCCTGGAAGAAAGGATGGATATAATGCATCCTCTTTCTCCCTTTGCTTGGTTTTCTATTCCCCACTACCATATTTCCCATTGATACCTCTGATTAACCTTGCAGTTATAAAACAGAAATCTACAAAGTCATTTTAAATACTAATATTGAAAGAGCACAGACTTGGTAAGGGGAAAAAACCACAGAGTAAAAAATACTAGAAGTAATCAAAACATTAAATATTGATAAACCTCCAGGAAGGAAGGAATTCTCAGCAGAATTCTGTAAGCAGTCCAGCAACAAAATACTGACTTCCCCTAACTGATCTCTTTCATGCTGTCCTAAAGAAGGGCAGAATCTTCGAGATATAGTGAGAGACAAAAGTAGTATATGTATCCCATGAATTGCATCCCATGGTATCCTACTTCCTGCTGAAACAGGACAGAAAGTTATTCACATCTCTGATTGTTGGCAGAATTTTTAAATCAAGGAATACATAATAAACCATTAAATGTTATGCTATTGAACCAAATGTCAGACAACATCAGACATCCTTAAATATTATAAACTATAGCAAAATTAAGTCCATCACATCCCTACTGACTGGCAGCATTAAGCTTTTAATCAAGGAAGGAATACATTTTGCCAAACCTTTATGTGAAAAAAGTCATACAACCTTGGTTTTCTATAGTTTATTTTTTAATGCAACAAGAAGTCCTACCAGCTAATGCTCTGTATCAATCTCTGATTTATTTTTAGGTAATTAGTTTATCAGTAATATTTTATGTTAATTGTTTTTTAGTTTAATAGACTAATCAAATAGTTAATTGTGTCATATCTTAATAAGTATAAGAGCTTTGTTATATCTTTAGTTGACCTATGCTTTAATGTAGCCATATTATGTATGAAACAGTATTACGTGTAAGAACTGTGGTAGTTTATTCTGTTAAAAAGTTAATAAAAATTGTAAATGGGGAAAAAATGAAGGAATACATAATAAACATTAATGTTTTATGCTATCAAACCAAATGTCAGACAACATCAGACATGCTTTAAACATTATCCATTTTAACAAAATGAAGTCCATCCCCTTCACAAAAATTTAACTTACTGCTGAGAGAGCTTCACAGAATGATTCATACCAAAGATAGAAACATACAAACTTTGGACTATATTCTTCCAGAAAATATTTTAGAGCAACCCAAAAGCCATATGTGGAAGTTAATGACTTCCAATTGATAGACTTCCTGGTTTGGCGAGAACTCAACAGGGATAACTGTTGTCTCCCTTCTTCCTTGTCATGTCTCTAGAGTCCCCAGCTGAAGCAATTAGATGCAACCCTAATCACCATAAGATTAGCTTTTCCCCAATGATATAATACTTTATGCCACCTTCCCAGAAACCTCAGTTTTCTATATTCAAGAGAAATTGGACAAATATACCAGAGTGTTGGCTTTTAAAATAAGCCTCCTGACCTGCAGAGCTATTAGCTCACATGGGTCTCATCACCTTAGGAATAAACTTTCTCAGGGTTCGAAAGGGTTGCTGAGGAGAAGAATGTGAGAAAGATCCATGATCCTTGTGTCCATGATCACAGGATCTAACCTAGTGTATGAGGCCCCTTTTAAATCTATTTGGTTGAAGTATATCGATATAGCATGCTATCAATAAGGAAAAAGTGCTGTTATGTTAACCTTTGTATCTGGATTATTTTAGATGGCTTATCTGCAGGAACTTTTATAATTATGACCAATCACCCTGAACACATGGAAAGAGTCTACGTCCTCAATGAATACAAAGTTATGTTAAAACAACATGCATCTCTTCAGTCAAATGATTCTGAGGATGGTAAGTTTGCTAGCAAGAAGAATCAAGTTATATTATATATGAATGTTGGGATCACATATTACCATTTGTAGACTTTCTTCCAAACAGAATGTTAGAAAAAGTTATGTACATAGCAAAAGGCTTACATGCCCCAACATCTTTATTTATTTATCTGTTTATTTATTAAATTTTAATTATTTTTTACCACCCTTCACAACTTGTGTGGGGCTCAAGATGGTTAAATTTTTTTTAGTTCAATACAATGTAAAACAAGGTAAAACCACAAAGACACAATGTTTAAAACATTCAGAACATTTAAATATTTGAAAACATATACAGCCAATTTAGTAGTGTGATTGATAGATAAATAGATCAAGATGGGTAGTCTGTCTGTAGCAGAAGAAGAAGATATTGGATTTATATCCCGCCCTCCACTCCGAAGAGTCTCAGAGCGGCTCACAATCTCCTTTACCTTCCTCCCCCACAACAGACAACCTGTGAGGTGGGTGGGGTGGAGAGGGCTCTCACAGCAGCTGCCCTTTCAAGGACAACCTCTGCCAGAGCTATGGCTGACCCAAGGCCATTCCAGCAGGTGCAAATGGAGGAGTGGGGAATCAAACCCGGTTCTCCCAGATAAGAGTCCGCACACTTAACCACTACACCAAACTGGCTCTCCAGTAGCAGTAGAAAAGAAGAGCAAGACTGATTTCCCATTCACCTTACGCCGCTCTCACGTTCGTCTTCTCAGAGGGGCTTCCTTCCTTCTGATTTCACGCTATCTGCCTTGGGGCTGCAGCAAGCTTCAGCATTTCTGTGCGGCAAACAGAAACTGGTTTTTAGAGGTTTCTGTTTGCTGCATGAAAACACCAATGCTTGCTGCAGCCCCGGGGCAGATAGCGTGAAATCGGAAGGAAGCCTCGCTGAGAAGATGAACATAAGAGTGGTGTAAGGTGAGTGGGAAATCGGTCCAAGAGTCCAGTAGCACCTTAAAGACTAAGGAATGAAGAAGTGAGCATTGACTCACAACAGCCTGCCACAAAGTTTGTTAAGGTGCTATTAGACTCAGCGCCACATTATAACTTTTGTAGGTCCTAGGCACTTTTCCTGTGGGGATTGTGTACGGTGTTCTGCACAATTTCCATATGCCTTGCAGATAGGTGTCACATTCAGTGAACCACCTGACACTCCAAAAGATCAGCTTTATAGCATAAGCATGAAACAATACTGTAGATTTGTTAAAACAACCACACAATTTTTGTTTTCTTACCAGGGTCTCCTTGCAAGATTGTATGTTACATCACTAAGTGGGCTCAATTCCGGCGTGATCCTACAAAGTTTTACCCAGAGGATATAGACCCAGATTTGTGCACTCATATAACATTTGCCTTTGCGATCATAAGCAAAAACCAACTCTCCCTTAATGGATGGGATGAAGGAAGTGTCCTTTTCTCCCAGATTCAAACATTAAAGAAGAGGTCAAGTTTTGTTTGTTGGTTTTTAAAATGCTTAGATACAATATGAGATATAAATGTGAGCTGAGAGGGAAAGGCTGCTTACACTTTGTATAATATTTAAGCATTCTATGGGGAGTCTGAAGACTCAGATTCTATTCTAGCATAAATTGATCTAAACACTAAGAGGATCCAAGGAAGAATTTGCCAGGTAATGATTTATAAACAGGATAAGAAAGTTGTAAGAAAGAAAATATTGTTTTGGCCTTACTGATATACTGTTAGCCATCCATGGGTGAGAACTGCGGATATCTAAAACTAAGGATTGGGTCCATTTGGAGGCTAAAGAGATTTTTCTGCACACTTGAGAGACTCCCCAGCTGTGCAGAAAAATCTGAAAATAAAAAAGCTGTGAAGAGGTGGCAGCTGTGAAGCCCAGGGCTCATGCTGGACCCAGCAGCCGTGATAGTGGCTACTCAGTTGGGCCTCCATACTGGGCTCAGCAGTGGCAGTAGCATCTGCACAGCCCAAGGCTCTCCATTGGGTCCAGCGATGGCAGTGGCTATGCATCCTGGGGCTCTGTGCTAGACCCAGCAGTGCCCCATGCAGCCTGGCAGCCACATTGGGCATACTGCTGCACTGTGGCTGGGCTCCCAAGGAGTCATGCCAGACAGTGATTGGGGGAGTGAGATTCTGCCCTGCAAGTTTTGTGGGGGGCCTACATGATTTAGCAAACACAGCATGTCCAGTGGTTCACCAGAACATCTCTAACACCTGTCACTGAAGGGGGCAAGGGATTCCCTTTACTAGAGGGAGTCAAGAAGCAGCAGCAGAGATACTAGGGCTGTTAATGCCACTCTATATAGGCACCCAGCTCCTGAATGAATAGTGAAATCTGGTGCTGGCAAATGATGCCATCAGTTTCACCCATGACAGTTAGTACTAGCTAATGATGAGCAGCTGTGTGTCTACGCAATGCTTCAGTGGCAGCCCTGATGTCTCTGTGGCTTCCTCTAGATATTCTCTACTGACAGCAACCAGGGCTTTTTTTCTGGAAAAAGAGGTTCCGGAACTCTCAAGAGGGAAACGGAGAAACACATGGGCGCCCCTCATGAACTTTTAAATATTTTTTTATAATTGTGTTTCCAAAAGAGGTTCCAGAACTCTGCCACTGCATTTCCCCAGGGGGAAAAAAAGCCCCTGACAGCAACAAATTCTCTTCAGGGACTTTCAGGGGCAGTTTTCCAGGCAAACTGCTACAATAGCCTTCCAAAGCAGCCATTTTCTTCAGATGAATTGGTAAGCATCCAATAGCAGCCAAAACATCTAGTAATGAGAAATACAAATATCCTGAATCTGAGTTTACATGTTTGGTTTGCTGAAGTGCATGTGTGTGTGTGTAATAACAATGGTTATAGATTTCCTACAAAAAAAAAACCTGCTCCCAGTTTTTTACTTAAATATATCAAATATATTTCATTTTTTTCACAGAAATCCAGCATTGTTTATTTTGTTAGCTGTTGGAGGAAACAGATTTGGCACTGCGTGAGTTTTCTCATTCACTTTTGAAAGGTGAAAGGACAGGGATAGTGATGGCAGACATGATAAGGAGCTAATGACTGGGGAGGGGTATGTGAACTAAGCTACTACTGTCACCAGACTTCCACTTGTGAACCTCCTTCTGCTTGAGGCAAGGGAAGGTGGGAGGAAATCTACTTCTGTGATCTCTTGCAATTGATCCAATTTTCTCAATAGGCTCTGGTTCTGTATAAGCAGCAGCAAATCCTATTTGGTTGGTCATCTCTTCTTTGATACTGTACTTGCTAGCACCAGAGGTTTGATTTGCTTGTGTCTCCTGGAGAGCAGGCATTTGAGTGTGTGGGGGGTGGAGAGGCATATACTATATACTCTCCTCAATGACAGAACACAGTAGACAGAAATGTTTTCCTGAATTTGACAGGACACAGGCTGTACAGATGGGGAGGAGGGGTGTTGGAGAGGCTAATGAGACATGAAAAAATATCAGTGGTATGGAAGGATATGAACTCTCTACCTGAGATAGATCGATGGGTAGCTGTGTTACTCTGTCTGTAGTAGTAGAAAAGAGTTCAGTAGCACCTTAAAGACTAACAAAGAGTATGAGCTTTCATGAGTCACTGCTCACTTCTTCAGATCCTTTTCACTTCTTCATAGTCTCAACCTGAGAAACTATGCAAATCATTCTGAGCTCAGTCAATGTTTTAATTGTATTTAAAACCTTATGGGGGGTGTCAGATCAGTGTTATGGCACTGAGCAGGACAGGGAAAACAATGTTTTGTTTTTAGTTCAGGCCCCAATGGGGTGATCCTCACATTTAAGCATGTCTATCTGTTCATGGGTGGAATAGTTTATGGTCAGATAATTATAATGCCCATGAGGAAGGCTGTTTGAATCCTGTGCCCTCCTGTGTTGGATTCCCCTGCATGAAGCAAGATTTGCATTTGCTCCACAGAAATCCAAGGAGGGGTGTTGGAAGTCAACCTTCTGTATGTTAACTTTAGCTTAGTGTTCCATTTTCCTGTTTCTTTCCTTAGTTCTGTACAACTAGTAGGCATGATCAGGGCCAGTCCTAGATTGGGCTATCATGCCCAGTTCAGTGCCCCTGAAGGCTGGTGCCCTAGGCGATAACCTAGTTTGCCTAGTGGCAGGGCCAGCCCTGGCCATATTTATTTTTCCCGACTTGTTCTCTAGCTTAACCTGTGGACTTGTAACAAAAGGAAAAAACTGTATAAAAGTAACAACTGTTGATACAAGTCTTGGCTTGCTACTCTATATTTTGAAACAATTTATTATCAGTATTATTGACAGAAAAACACTACCCACTAGATGCCAGATTTTAACATTGGCAAAATTACAATAGAAGGTTTATATTACAGCAGCAGCAGCAGCAATGGATTGCCTAGGTAACTATCCATTTAATTCGCCTTCTTTAGGCTGCAGTACACTAGTTAAAGCCTTGAATTCAATAATGGAATGCCCAGTATTTCCATCAAATTTATATTTAGACACTGTGCTTAGCACAGAGACATTTTGAATCTGACAAAGGGTAACCCCTAATGGAAGACTGTTGATCTTTGAGGCTCCAACTGAAACTGTCTATACAACAACTGTAAAAACTGGAGAGTGTCTAAATATAAATTTGAAGGAAGAAATGTTGGTTGTCTTGAGCTGCTCTTACATCTTTTATTTCCTAAGAAATGTAAAAATACCTACTTCTTCTGTTTATAGATTCAGGTGGGTAGCCGGGTTGGTTTGAAGCAGCAGAACAAAGATCTGAAGAAGGTTGCATGCATGCACATAAAAGCTTCTATCTTGGATAAAACTTTATTGGTCTTAAAGGTGTCACTGGACTCCAAGTTTTTCTTCTATTGAGTTTGTCTAAGACTCTACCTCCTTGAAATCTGAAACCCATGTTCTTTACCTGTTCAGACAAAGTTTGTTCTCTACTTTTATTGACTGAATTCATGGTTTCTTTACTACCACCTTGAAGAATAAAGTCATGAGCCGACAAGCTATTTTATCAGATTGGGAGCAGCAGTTTTTTGTTTTTGTTACCAGTAAGAGGGAACAATCCTTTGTCCTGAATCTATAATACTTTGATACATTTTATAGCGTTGATGAACTAGATCTCAACCATTCCTTTACCAACTCATTCAGAAAGACTGATAAACTTTCAAGCTCTCTATAGAACTGTTGTTTAATGAAGCACTTTCCCCACCCCCAGTTTCAGCCCCATGCTTTCCACAACAGCCACCCGCAAGAGCTTCATTGACTCAGCTGTATCCATGCTACGGAGTTATGGCTTTGATGGAATCGAACTGCACTTTAAATATCCTGGGAGTGGGAGAAGTCCCGCTAAGGACAAGCATCGCTTTGCTTCACTGACTGAGGTATGAAATCAATAGGTTTAGCCAATTATTTGGTTCTACTAAGCAGGGAAGAAGCTGAAAAGACCTTTGCTTTCCTAGGAAATGACAGCAGCTTTTGAAAAAGAGGCCAGAGAGACTGGAAATAAGAAGCTGTTACTTGCTGCAGCAGTTGCTGCTCGGAAAGAAACAATTGATGCTGCATATGAAGTTGGCAAACTGTCAAAGTGAGCTGAAAGAAAACTATGATTTTTCTGAGAGCATTTTTTGGGGAAATAAAGTCTGATATAACAATGAAAAAAATCTTTCTATAATTGCTTTCTAACTCTAAATTATTTTTGTTGCAGACATCTTGATTACATTAATGTAATGGCCTACAATTTCCATGATGGTTTTTCTGACACAGTGACAGGGCACAACAGTCCCTTGTTTGCAGGTGATCACTCTGAGGAAAGCCTGCATTCCAGCTGTGTAAGAACATGGAACATTACTTATTTTCATAATCATCAGACAAGTGTTTGAAGATGAGCCACAGATATATGGTTTTCTTTCTGTCTTTCCTGCAGAAGTTTGCCATGCTGTACTGGATCCAAAAAGGTGCTCCTGCTTACAAACTCATTATGGGATTTGCCAACTATGGACATACCTTCAAGCTTAGCACCAGGAACACATCAGTGGGTGCCCCTGTCTCTGGACCTGCCCATCCAGGACGTTATACTTTTGAGGCTGGATTCCTGTCATACTATGAGGTGTAAAGAAATGGTGAAAACAAGAAGCTCTCTGCTTCTTAGCTTTCCTATGGCTTACCTAACCTATTTTTACCCCCAAGTCAGATGTTTAATTCAACATATGGTAGCTCAAAACAATATGTTGGCATTGTTTAAATTTTGATGTGTTGCCATTTCTGTTCTCAACAGAAAAAACTATACTCAGTCAGCAGCCATATTTCTAGTAGGGTCCATATGGTATAGTGGTTAGAGTACTGGACTACAATCTTGGAGACTCTAGGTTTGAATCCCACCTCTGCCATGGAAGCTTGCCTAACTTATCTCATTGGGTTGCTGAGTGGAGGAGGGAAGAATGTTGTAAGCCACTTTGGATCTTCATGGGGAAGAAAAGTGGGGTATCAAATAAATAAAAGTAATTTCTTGAAACAGAGCTGTAGCTGGGGAAGTAGGTTAGTATAGTCACAAAGTGCTTTTTCAATTACATCCTATGCAGATTCATGTTACTGTAATGGCAAAGCCTGGCTATAACTGGATACATTCTATGTGGGGCTGCCCTTACAACATGGAAACTGTAATTGGTGCAAAGTGCACTAGCTTGACTTCTGGCTGGACCTGTCCAATTTGTGCATATAGCAACTCACAAAATTGCTAACTACATTGGCAATAGAGTGAGTGATTCTAGCAATCACAGTCTGAACAGCAACATAGCCTGATATCAATTTAAAGAGTTACCTTTATTATTATTATTATTATTTTAAAAAACAGTATATTAAAGAAGCTCATGGCTTGTGTCAGTAGATAAGGGAAAGAGATATTTTACTTGAATCCCCATCATTGCTGGATTATCCAATGATGCATTTTGCTTGTAAGGCTGTCCCAATCCTCACAGAAGTTTCTGAACAAACAGCAGGCTGCTTAAGGAGATGGTAAGGGAGGAAAAATCCATTCTGCCAACAGCTTCCATGAGCTCTTTCAGTGGATCCAACCTATATATTGCATCTCTGATGGCACTGTACTCAAGTGTTATGATCAGGGCTTTTTTTGAGCAGAAATGCACAGGAACGCAGTTCCGGTTGGCTTGGTGTTGGGGGTGTAGCCTAAACATGCAAATATGTTCCTGCTGGGCTTTTCCTTCAAAAAAGCCCTGCGTGAAACAATTGTGATGCTAGGGGTGTGGCCTAATATGCAAATGAGTTCCTGGTGGGCTTTTTCTACAACAAAAGCCCTGGTTATGATACACTGATAAAATCGCCAAAGTTTTTCTAATACCATGGTATGTTTGCAGATCTGCAACTTTATAAAGGATGGTGCTACTGTTAAGTGGCTTGATGACCAGAAGGTTCCATATGCCTACAAAGGTTTTACCTGGGTTGGATATGACAACAAAAAGAGTTTTAGTTTCAAAGTAAGGCCTAGTTTTCTCACCATGACCTTTTCTTTGCTTTAGCATCATGCTTCTCAAAGTGATCAGAATATATATATATATTCAAGGTGCTCCTACCACATTACTGAGAGTCATTCTTTATACCTATTCTGTGTTATTTGCAGCTCAATCATCCAGCAGTTTATTGTTTAGACAATCTTTGTTGTGAGAGGAGGGAAAAGAAGTAATCTGCTCTCTCTCACACAAATTCAGTATACATATATGCCATGCATTAAGATTTAATCTCTAGAGAAATGCATGAGAGACTAAATTTTTCAGAACTTTACTATACATGTGGATTAGAGGCCAGTAGCTCCTTAGAGACCAACCGGATTTTTGGGTATAAGCTTTTGAGAGTCAAAACTCCCTGCCTCAGATGCAAATACACATGCATGCATTGCAAACTAATACATTTTTACAAAATGTACTTTTACAAAATGCAGATAAACATCTGCTCAAAAGGGAAGAAACAAGGACAAATTAAGCACCATCTTATATTAAAAAGAGGTATAATAGTGTTTTTTTTTAATAATTTTATTTATTACTATTATCATTATTTTAGTAATGAAATTTTACTTGTTAAGATTTACAACCATTTATGGATAGTTTGGTTTGTTTTAACTCCTTTTCAATACGTATAGAAATCTCTATATGTATTTGTGCCATTGATTTTGTTATATTCTTGATGGTATACTTTATCTTAATAAATGTTTTAAATTTGGGGGGGGAGGGGTATAAAGAACCAGTAGTTGACCTGGTAAATATGCGAAGAGGGGTATATGAGATTTATGCACAGAATTTTTAAAAAATGGGACTACCAACCATACCTATACAGCCAAGGCAGATTAAGGCATATGCCCTGTGGCACAGAGTGGTAAACTGCAGTACTGCAGTCCAAGCTCTGCTCATGACCTTAGTTCGATCCTGGCAGAAGCTGGGTTCAGGTAGCCAACTCAAGGTTGACTCAGTCTTCCATCCTTCCAAAGTTGGTAAAATGAGTACCCAGCTTGCTGGGAGGAAAGTGTAGATGACTGGGGAAGGCAATGGCAAACCACCCTGTTAAAAAGTCTGCCAAGAAAACGTCATGATGGGGATGTCACCCCATGGGTCAGTAACAACTTAGTGTTTGCACAGAGAACTAACCTTTTCCTCTTTTTACCCTCATACATTCAAACTTCCCAGTTGACATCCCTCAAAAGTATAATCTTAACAGGTGTGTCCTTATATAACAGGCCTGTTTCCTTGAAATAGTTTGATTTTTCTCTGTTAATAGTGAACAATTTGCATGGTTTTGGAGCTGAGTCTGCCTTGTTAAGTTTCCCACTTAAAAAAAAGTCTATGCCAAGAAAGGCAGAATTCTTCTTTCTGTCTGAATGATGCAATACAATAAATGTGCTTCTCTTAAATAGGGTGATTACTGCCAGACCTTGGGTTGGATCTGGCAATCTCTCAGGAGAAGAGGCTGACAAGTACTCACTTGGGCTTTCCCCTTTGATCAACAACCATGTCCAAACCCAGCAAAATTTTATTCCCAGGATCACGGAACCCAACTTTGGGTTGGGAGATTGCAGAAGGATGGGGTAGGGGGAGGTGACATTTCTCTCTCCTGCCTCTTCTATCAGTGAAACTCCACTGACTGAAAAAGCAGAAGGGAATGATTTTACTCCCCTCCCCACTGTAGCCTTCCAACCTGGATGGCTGTTATTCCAGGTAGTCCCATGACCTGGAAATAAACTTTGCTGACATTGGCTGCTGGGAGGAGAGGAGAGCTGAGAAGATTGGGGATTCCTGTATAGACCTTGCATTTGGTGTGTGTGCTGAATCCAACCCATTTTGGAGGATACAAAGAGTAAAGATCTGCACTTCCTGGTGTCTATAAATTCTATTTGGTCCTTTCTCTGGATCCTTAGGCCATGCCTGAAATGGCTCCCAGACTTGCAAGCTTATTTTTTAAAACAAAAACTGAGATTCCCAAGATAGTCAATACAACTATCTGTGCTTGAGTGTTGCAATTACAGAATCACAGAATTCACATTGCCTTGGTGGCTTTCACTTACAGGCCCGGTTTGTGAAGAAGCGCAAATTTGGTGGAGTCTCAATATGGGCCATGGACCTGGATGACTTCAGAGGCACCTTCTGCAATGAAGGACCTTACCCTCTGACAAGGGAGCTGAAAAGACTGCTTGAGGGCAATGGTGAGAGGATGCCTGGGAGACTTTTAAGGGAGTCAGAAAGAATGTCAAAGCAGTTGTTCCCATCCAGCATTTATGATGTTGTTAATTATTTAATATTGATAATCTGTCCAGCAAAAAAACTCCACTTGAGCTGGCTCACAATCACAATCAAATCACATTTAGCCCTGCCCTTGCTTTGCTGCTGTGTTCTAATGAGGAAGATGTTTTGTATTATCATTAATCATTGCCTGATTTGTTTCACATCTGCTTACTGGCACATGCACCATGAACTTGGGCCAAATTATACAGCTATCAAACTGTCCGGTTATTTCACAGTGCATGATCAGTCCCTTTGTATGCCTTATTCCATAAGTACTTACTATTAATCTTTACAATCTCATTTAGTACCAAATGATGCACCCAACCCTTTGCAACTGGGTACTTTCCTATTACAGATTGGATGCAGGTGAAAAAGAGTGCTTCTGGCAGGTTGCGTGATAGTGGCTCGAAGTCTTGAGGGGTCTCTGGCAGTCAGCCAGGCAGCAGCTATGGCTGGGCCAGTCAAAGAGTCATCAGGGGTACAGCACCCCAGGGACTAACATGTTACAATTATACTTCTTCATGCCCTTCTGATAAAGTACCAGATCAGCACAGTAGGAAACAAGCTTCTGTATTTAGATGAATTAATTCTGTTCTTTTTTTGTAAAGGCTTAAAAGGAGCCCATAGGAAAGGAACTACTGCTATGGATTTCATCTTAATTGCATTTTCTGCCAGCAGAAGGTGTTTTGCTGATCTCCCCCACTCCCACTTTGTTCCTCATGTTGTTGCAGAGGATTTCAGGAGGCATGGAAGGCTGCAATAGAAGGAGGGTCATCATAAAGTTCTCATCTTCGAATGCTGTTGCATAGGAGTCAAATTGCATAGGAGCCAAGCCTATATATTTTACTAGAAACTCATTTCTATTCAATAATTAACTTCCAGCTCATGCAACAATTAACTTCCAGCCCAATTCTGAATATGTTTAGTGGGAAGTAAATGTCAATACATTCAGTTGGATTTACTTCCTGACAAAACTCACTTAGAATGGTTGCCTTTCTATCAGTTGCATATTATTCACAATATATCTGTATTGTTTTACAACTGGATCATAATTGCTATAGCTTATGATACAGCTTATCACCCTTCCTGTGGCCACTGTTTTTTTTTATAACTGTAGTGGCCAACAGAAAGAGGTTAAGATATTCTATTACTGTTATACAAGAAGTCAGTGATTGATCCTATACATATCTTTCAGTGTGCAGCGATGCTGGACATATCACGGTACAAGCAAAAACCCTTCGACCACCCACCACTCTTCAGACTTCTACCACCCTTCGACCATCTGCTCCTTTTCAAACTTATGCCACCCTTCAAACATCTGCTGTCCTTCGAACTTCTACCACCCTTCGACCTTCTACCACCATGCGACCATCTACCACTCTTCAAGCTTCTACCACCACCCAACCGTTCACCACCATTCATACTTCTACCAGGCTTCAACCGTTCACTGCCCTTCAAAATTCTACCACCCTTCAACTGTTTACCACCCTTCGACCACCCACCACCCTTCAAACTTCTACTGCCCTTCAACCACCCACCACTTTTCAACCTTCTGCCACCCTTCAACCTTCAATAAGTTTTGGTAGAGGATTTTGCAGGGAAAAACCTGATGGCAATTACTCTTACCCATCTGACCCACGTAAATACTTTATTTGTGCAAGCAAGACAGTATATATCAAGCTTTGTTCTCAGAACATGGTCTATGATGAATACCAAAAGGAATGTATGCGGTCTGTTTTGCCACCTGGTAATTTTTGTACACTTAAATATGATGGCTACTACCCTTACCCTGAGGATCAACAAAAATATTTTGTATGTGCTGAAGGGCAAACATGGATTCTGAATTGTCCAAAAGGTGAAGTATTCAGTAAAATCATCAGATGGTGCATAGTGTCACCAGATATTCTCACTGGGGATGGACTGTGAACTAGCGAGGATGATAGCACTTACCCTTATCCTGGAGATCCAACTAAATATTAAATATGTTCTGGAGGGCAAATTCACCTCCATTAATTGTTTGGAACCAGTCACCTGCAAGTGCTTCATATTTGTGAGTAAAACAAATATTAACAGCCACTTCTTCTAATAGTAATTGTAGTTCCTCCCCTTCCCTTCAAATACAGCAATAAAAACTATTAACAGATGATGGGCATTCTGTTTCATTTTCTGAAAGCAGCTGGGGGCATTTCATTGAACTTTCCCCTCACATTGCATTGTATGTAGACCAGTGGAACTACTTCACAAATGAGTGAATATCAGCCACAGGGCTGGCCCTAGACTTCTGGCACCCTAGGCAAGCCTAGCTTCTGCCCTTCCCCCGCCCTGCACTGATAATGTCACAAAGTCACACAGGGGTGCCCAGTTTGGTGCCCCCAGAAGACCTAGTTTGTTTACAACATCTACCCTCACATTTTTAAGATAACACAGCAATGCATACACAGCAAAAAACAACTACCTCATCATCACTTGTTTCTTACTCAGAGGAAAGGCTGTGGAGCTCAGGTGTCATCTAGATTTCACACATTTCCTGTAACTTGATTGTAAGATACAAGGACCTCATTTGCTCTTAAGGCTTCATAGCAGAATACATAGCTGGACCCTGCGTGAATCATGAAGGCAGAAAAAAAAGGCAGGGATTGCTTTATACTTAAAAAACTCCCCTGGTATAAGGAAAAGGTGGCAAACAAATCTGTGCCAGTTAAGGGGTCTCAACACATAGATGAGAAAGTGGTGCCATGAGAAAAGAGTTTAGATTTGCTAGGCACTGAGGAACTTTTTGGGACAAGCTAAACCTGTATAAAAGAGATGACCTTCACTTGAACTGAAGGAGAACCACAGTCTGAGTGCTTAATTTCAAAAAGGTGGCAGAGCAGTTTTTAAACTAACTGGGGGGTAAAAGCTGACAGGAGTTGGGGAGCCTCCAGTTTGGGACAACTCACTCCAAAGGAACAGTAGTATAAACACTCAGGGTGCTATTAGTAGGAGCACAATAGAACTTGGAAGTGAAAGTAGGATGACAAAGGAGAAGAGCCAAAGGAACCGAGGGCTGAAGGCAAGGAAATCTCTGGGCATAATCTCTATAGGCAGGAGAGGGAAGGAGGTGTTCAGGTTATTTATGATGCTTTGTATATCAAAGAGGTAATAGCTAAATAAGCTAGAAAACATTAGCAGAATGAACTATTTGACAGACTCATTATGGGTGGAGCTACTCGGCCCTAAGGATTACTTAAAAGTGGGGTTGTACTATTGACCACCTGATCAAACTCTTGAGATTCATCTTGAGCCAGATAAGGGAATAAAAGAGATGACTACAGCAGGTAATTTTGTGATACTAAGAGATTTCAACTACCGTCCCATTGACTGGGTAAACATTTGCTCAAATCATGCTGTAGAAATTAGGTTCCTAGCCATCATAAATGACTCTGCACTGGATCAGCTGGTCACAGAGCCAACTCAAGAGCCTGTGATCTTGGATTAAGTAGGGCTTGAGACCTATGTAGATGTTGCACCAGTTGAGAAAAGTAACATTATTGTTTAGTATTCCTGTCAATGGAAAGTTACCAAATATGATTGAAACAGTCATATTTCATTTCAAAAGATAGAGTTTTACAAAACTAGGGGACTAGTTAGAAGGAAGCTGAAGGGGAAACACAAGAAAGTCAAATCTGTAGAGGATGGCTGAAAGTTAATAATTACACTAGCAAATAGAAAATTTGAGCAGTGGGTTGCTAAAAGCATAAAGAGGAACAATAATGAATAATAAACATTTATTTAAATGTATCTGGAGCAGAAAACCAGCCAGAGCAACAGGCCTTTGGATGAACGAGGAACAGAAGGACTGGTAAAAGGAGATGGTGGAGAGGCCAAATGAATACCTTGCATCTGTGTTTGCTGTGGGAAGTTTGGGCCAGGTCCCCACTGGCTAGAGCCCTGGGATGTATGTTTTAGAGGTGTCCCAGGGCTGAGTTCAATGGCTAAGCCTGCCCCCCCCCCGCCCTTTATACTAGCAAGGCATTAGGTTAGAAAAGTCATTGTGTGAAATGAAACCATAGCTTTAGATAGATGGCATGTCAAAGGAGACAGCCCCTCAATCATGAGAGTTTATGATGCGGGATGTCTAAAAGATTATATTGGTGGTGCAGAGCTGTGTCAACTTCAGTTCCTTATTCTGAATTCCCATGTAGGTCTATGTTGGATAATGAACCTATAGCCAGAAAACCAGCTAACTATTACTCAAAATGAAGATTAGGGTTTGTTCCAGTTACCATTAAAAAAAAAAAAAAAAAAGAGGATGGTTACAAGTATGTACGGTGATTTTTTAAAAAAAGTTATATAACATTTTAGGACGGTCGTTTTACATTCAGCGTCGTCATCCTTTTGGTAACACAGTCTTTCAGAAAGTTGGAAGCCTCTCTCCATTCTAGAGGGAGATTCCTTTCTTCGCTCTGGCTCTGCTTGGCAAGCGAGAAAAAATCCTGGGCTCTAGGCGGGTTCCACTTTAATTTTTTTAGCCGTCGTCTTTAAACTGGCACTTCGCCCCCCTCTCACTGACTCGCTCCCTACGATCTCACTGGCACCCACGACGAACGGAGGAGGCTGGAGATCTGGGAACGGCGGCGCAGGAGTCAGGCAAGCTGCTCAGCATCTTCCCGCGCCCGGCCGTGCACGCGAGGCGAGGACAGAGCTGGGGGGGCCAGTCGTCCAGCGGTTCCCTCCGCGGCTGCGTTCAGCCACGCGTCCTCCCCTCGCCTTCCCTTCTTGGGAGAACACGAGGCGGCTGCCTCGGCTCGGATTTCTCCAGAGCCCGCCGGCGCTCGCTGCTGCCCGGACCCCCTCCCGCAAAGGCGGGCTTCTGTGAGACGCGCAGCGCCGCCGCCCGCCGCGATGGGAACCTGGGCCCTGGCCGGGATGGCGCTTTGCAGCCTGGCTGCTGTGGCGACGCTAGGTAAGCGAGAGCGGCGGCTCCCTCCGCGCGGGGAAGAAGGGGAGCGGCTGAAAGGGACCACCCCACCGCAGCGGGCCTTCGCCGTCGGGGTAGCGTTTCCTTCGGGCCCTGCCTGCCCAGGAGGCAAAAGCCCCAGTCCCTTGGCGCCCCCTGGAGATGCAGGGGATGGAGAGTGGGAGGGAATCTGCAGAAGACTCGGAGCTGCTTGTTCTGCACCTGGCAAAAAAAAAGAAAGAAAAAAGACCTGACATATAGCCTTGCGGGATGTCTTCAGCACTAGAGTATTTTAAAGCCCTAACAGAAAGTGCTGTCCTGCACACAGTAACGCCCTTCTAAGCCCACTGACTTCACTAGAAGTTAGAACGGTTCCGTTGTCACTCTGTTTAGGATTGCAAGACAGGCTGAGTCTGAGCATGCGAAGGGTGCCTTCAGCTCGCCTCACTACTGAGCAACCTGAATCTGAGACTGAGAGTAGGGAGGAAGGGTCATTTCCTGTCCCCCCCCCCCCCCCCGCCCTAAATTCTGCTTCCTCAGGGCAAGGAGACTTGTGCTCTCATTACTGCGATTAAGTGTGCACCTATGACAGTTGTTTCATTGTGGGTTCCTGAGAGCTCCAGGAGTAGTTATGAAGCAGAACCCCCTCTAGACAGTCACGACAGGCAAGATTTTCTGATAGTTTGCCCACCATTAATCTTAGTAAGTACTGGGTGTATTGAAGTACTGAGTGTACTGTTTTAGTATACTCTGTGTTCGTGCCATATGATGACCCTGAGGCCATTCAACAGGAACCTGAAGTCTCCAATAGCTGAGTGTGAGCCTTAGAACATGCCCCAGAATTTTCTGCAGCACTGGTCTGTGTCAGTTGCCTGTGAAGGGTGAAATTATGTGGGTAAGGCTTTTTCAAGGGACAGGTTGAACACCACTGACTGTACACCACATGGAAGAACTCCTGGTAGAAGTGGAGCTTCCATCCTCTGGGCCTTACAGCTGACTTTCAAGATGTGAGATAGTCCCCCCCCGCCCCGTTTTGTAAGGACTTTTTGCTTTGCAGATGATTACATCTGCAGTATGGGTTTCTACACATTACTCTGTACATATGCTTGGGATTTGTGGTGGGACACACCAATAAAACAACCAGAGAACCAGCGTGGTGTAGCAGTTGTGTTGTACTATGATCTAGGAACCCCAGGTTGAATTGGAACTTGCTGGATGATCTTGTCCTAGTCACTGCTGCTCAACCTAATCCACTTCAGAGGGTTGTGAGGATAAAATGGAATAACGGGAAATGGTGTGAGATGACATGACCTTGGTGTAAAGGGAGAATTAAAATGAAGAAGTGAATAATAAAAATGTAGTACATAAAGAACCAAATGCCAAAAGTGGTAATCACCATGTGGATAATTCAGAGCAGGAGCAGCAACTAGTAAGAATCTAGTAGTGTGCTAGGGCCAAAGCACACATGCATTGTATTGTTCCCTTATAGAGCTAAGAACAACAGTGGGTGTGAGTGTGATTGAAATACTGGAAATAGCACCCATGCTCATGCTCTGATCACACTTGTGGAATTGGCTAAACTGATGAAGTTTAAGAAAACCTGGAAAAAACATTCTTACATAAAATATCAATAGATTTCTTGTCCTCTACATACTCTGATTAGAACTGGAAGATCACAAATTAGATCATTTCAGATTGCAGTAGAATTGCAGTTAATGAGGAAATACCACTGAAAGTCTCACAGCAAATCTATATAAAAGATGCACTGCATCACCTTGTTGTATGAAGAAAAGTTATATCTTCAGTACATTATATCTTGGAGCTGTGGAAAATCTCTGGGAGAATTTTTGCACGTTTAACCCTGTATACTTGTGATTGAGCTTTCTGCACATTTGTAAATATAATAAACATTGGATGTTACAGTAGCAAAAAAATTAAAAATAATAATTAGAAACTCTTCCAAATGGTATTTTCTAGTTTCACTGCCCATTAAAGGATGGCTATGCAAAGTCTGGAAGGTTTCGGAAATTTCAGCCTGTGATATTTAAAAGGAAAGATTGACAGATCTAGTACTTGCTCTCTCACATCACACGTGGCTTGGCCTTTGAAACATGCTTTCGCCACTGGAATGTCACTGCTAAATCAATCCTGGAATCCAAGGAAATCAGAAAATAGTCTGTCAGGAACTTTTTTTT
The DNA here is from genome assembly GCF_032191835.1 of Heteronotia binoei. Lineage (NCBI taxonomy): Eukaryota > Metazoa > Chordata > Lepidosauria > Squamata > Gekkonidae > Heteronotia > Heteronotia binoei. The sequence goes on from NC_083224.1 coordinate 58,153,996, forward strand.
ATAATCCACTGGGTATTTTTGAGCATGCTCCATTGACATGAATGGGACCTGCAGAATAGTCAGATGTGCACAGCGGAAGCTTCTGGTGGCAGTTTCACTCAGTAGCTGTTGTGGCTGCCACCATCAGACCATGCCTTATATTCCAGTTTCTTGGGCACCATTATGCCTCTTGCAAGCCAGTGAAAACACAGCTACTTATATTTGGGGACTTCCCCCCTTTTCCTGACACTTCTTATTTTTCCCATTGCCTGTTTGTGAAGGTTCTGTGAAAATTAGGGTTACCAGCTACCAGGATAACATAATGTCCTCTCCCTTTAATAAAGGTTTTAATGTCAAAATGGGCAGATGAAGTTTTTAATGGCATGGAAGTGAACAACATCAGCTGGTAAATAATACCCCATTGAGCCTTTATTAAAGAAACAGGACGTTTTCTTTTCTCTAGGTTGTTGGCAACTGTCATGTAAATTATTTTATCTGTGGCCTTTTCTCTAACCACATAATTATGTTAAACATATAATTAGAGTGAATTTTTTTAAAAAGCTATTTGGCATTGTTCTCTGCCTTATTGAGTACATTCAGTTGCAAGAAACATTGGTGGTGAAACATAAGAACATATATTGGATTGGACCAATGGACCATCTAGTCCTAAACCTGGGATGTAATGTTGACCTTTTTTGCCCTCATTCTTTGGTGATATTTCATTTGATTGTGTAACTGTTTTATGAGTTTTATAGTTGTTTATCTTATATCCCAGAAAAGTTTAAAAAAATTTTGGTATGGAATGATATGTATATATGAATTTTCTCTGGCTTCCTCCTTTCCACTCTTAGTTTGTATGCAAACCTGGAGTTGTTTCCCCCTCCTTCAGGAAAAGAGGGGGCAGTAGAAGTTTTTCCCCTGTGGTATGAAGTACCGGTAGATTCCAAAACATTCCATAGAAGGGAAATTTCTGCTGAAAACTGAGTCGTAATGTTGACCCTTTCTACCTTGATTCTTTGTTGATATTTCCCTTGACTGTAAAAGTCTTTGTTTTTATGAATTTTACTGTTAAAATTTAAACTACATCCTAGATTACTTTGGTTCCCCCCCCCCATTTTGTGGAACAATATGTATGTGACAGATTCTAAATAAATTCTATTTCAGTTTTTAAAAATATAATTATACTATAGAACCATACCACTTCACAATCCATGAAGTGGCAGATGATATATTTGCTGTATGTTTAAAGCTTCTGAATTGAGAATATGTCATGGAAGAAGTGAAAATGGAATGCACTAGTATCTGTGCACTTGTTTTTACTTAATTATCTTGGTGTTCTATAGTTGAAGGCAGTTTAATGTGTTACAGCTTCCCAGCTGATATTAAACAGTTCATATCTAACAATTTGTAACTTCTGTCCCACAGCTTCCACAGCATATGGGAGAGGATGGAACTTGTATTTCCCCTGTTATTTTTATGATGGCAGAGGAAAAGAATCCTTTATTTTTCAGGGTGCCCCATGCCAAGGCCTGAGCAGGCAGATTACCTCCAGCTCAAGAGAGTATGTGTGTTTTGCCACAGCCGGTTGCTTTCTGTTTGTAACAGTAGCCTCTTGCAGACAGAGAGTAACCTAATCCAGTCATGTGATTGTGCTTTAAGTCTGTATATAGTCTCTTTTCAACCTTTCAGACTTTACTTAAGGACTTTAAAGGTCTTTCCAGATAATGGTTTCAAAAAGACATGTTTTTATCCTTAGTAGTAATATTATCCCAGTCAGCCCACAATATCCAATCACCATATAGTGTATGTATGTGGAGAGTAGATATTGCTGCAGTGGCACAGTTTTGCTGCTGTTCAAAACATATTTAAATAGAAATGTTTTTCCAGTGTGAAAGAATAAACAGCCAACATTTTTAAAAATGCAAATAAAAAAGAATGTGAGGTTCATGTCTGTCACTAAGGCTCAAACCACGCATGATTGAAGGCAGATTCCTTGTTTAATCCTGGGTCTACCCCAGTTAGAAATAAAGCAAGAAGTGGAATCTGGTTTTTAGAACAAAAAAGTGGGGAACCACAAAAAACGTGTGGGAAAAGGCATTCCCCTGCCCTTGCTTGTTTCCCTCTCTGTTAAAGTTCCCTCCTCTCATTTTAGGATTGTCTGGTCTGTGTTGGAAAATACCTGGAGACTTTGGGGTGGATCTGGGAGAAGGGAGGGTTTGGGGAGGGGAGGGGCCTCAACATGGTACAATGCCATAGAGTCCACCCTTCAAGTAGCCATTTTCTCCAGGGGAGCTGATCTCTGCCAGCTGGAGATCAGTTGTAAAAGTGGAAGATCCCAGGCCCCACCTGAAGGCTGGCATCCCATCTCTCTTTCTGACCCCATGCCTTGTCTATATCAGTATTACTTCAACCTCTTCTCCCCTCTCCCCTTGTATGTCTATCTGCCCTTCTCTTACTCCCAGCCCCCCTTCACAATCTGCCACTCTCTTTCCCATCTATTTCTCTCCACAGACAATCTCTCACTTCTTTCCCCCTCCCTCAGACAATCCCCATCGTTCTCTCCCCCCCCCCCCGACAATCCCCCCCTTCTTTCTCTTCTCCTCTTCTTATTCCTTACCTTTGATCCTAATGTCGGTGCCTGGAAACCACTGCAAGCCTGGAGCAGCTGCCATGGAGTCTGGACCTGGACCATCTACTGGCATCCACTGTGGCTGGACCCAGAGCCTCTCTGAGTATCTGCCAGTGCTGCCAGGTCCAAAACCTCTCCCAGCATCTACCATTGCTGCTGAGCCCATAGTAGCTCCCAGTGTTTGCTTCTGCTGTTCCCAGAGTAGCTCCCTGGTATGCTACAGCTCTGGCCAGCCCCTGCTACCTTCTGCAGCCAGACTCAGTGACACTTCCTGTGTTCTGCCACTGCAGTTGGGCCCAGCAGTGGCTCCAGGGCTCTGGCACTGTGGCATCAGGCCAAAAGCAGTACAAATATGTAATCAATATATACGGCTTTAGCGATGCTAGAAATATATGAAAGTGCTTTTGAGAAATAATCTTCTATAAGCAGTTTGTAGCAAAGGAGTGTTAGCTTGCAGAGAGAAAAGGGAACTGTGAAGGGTCATTGACCTTTCTAAACCGCAGGGTGAAAGCGGTGGAAAGAAGCCTAAAAGGAACCGTGACAGGTGCTGGAAATGGAGCAAGAAGATGTGTGTGTGTGGGTGAAATGTTTCTAGAAAAAGGGAACAAGGGTTTACAGAAGCCCTAACAGGGGCCCAGAAAGCTGAAAAACAACCCGAAATGTGATTAAAATGTGACGTAGGCACCTTCCCACAAGAAGGAGAACATGAGTGTTTTGAGTTGGCAGTTGGGGTGAAGAAACCCAATAAAAGGCGGCAGGCAACTGTAATTCGCTGCTCAGAGTTTAGAGTCCAGACTCTCTCTCTGATGCCCGTGTATAGAGCGCTTATGCACGTTAAATAAAGAAGCTGTTTTCCTGATTCCTCGTTTCCGCGGCCTCCGTTATTGATCCGGCAGAAATTGGTAATGTATGAATAGGTTTTCCCCGCAACATAATTTGGTGCATTGGGCCGGTTTGGGGCCTTCAGCCCCTTTCTATTAGCCTGGCCGACTGCGGCTGCTGGCTGGTGGGACTGGAGCAACGGTAGTGGCCACCGGCCCTGTTTTGGGCTGACCGTCCTCAGTCTCCCCCGTCGCCGGCTGCCTTCGACCACGCCTAATCGACCTAGCGGAACGGGGCAACAGGAACCAGCCCTGCTTAGAAGACCCCGGGGCGTGAGTCTTGAACCCCAACCTAGTACCTTGACCACAAGGGCGTGGCAACTTTTTTTTGGACCTTGTGCTCAACGTAGCTTTCTTTTACGTATAATAGCCTGACTGCAGTAATGAACCTCTCCGTGATGGTCGGGTAGGTGACCATACCGGGTCGCCTGACAGCCCACCTCCGGTGAGGGGCGGGCAGGAACACCCCGCTTCAGCAGCACTCGCAGGACCCACAGAGCGGGATGGGACACAGTCGCCTTCCGCCTGCGGCCTTCTAACAGTGTCTGGTCGACGGAGAAGGGAAGGTATTAGCCCCTTCTGCCGGCGGGCCTTAGTCGGTTCCGCATGCAGCCGCTGCACTAGGCTACGGGCTGCATTCGAAGAGGGGAAGGGACGCCATCGACCCTTCTGCCTCCTATAGGTAGGGTACTGAGTACAGAAGAAAAATAAAACGGCTGAGTCACCCGCCAGGGAGAGGCCGCCTCTTCTTCCATTTGGGGAAAGTTTTGTGTTTAATGTTTAGGGGAAATTGTGTGTCTAATATGTCTAAAATGTTTTGTCTCTTTGGTTAACCATAAGTGTACTTATAATCTGGGGGACGCCCCTGCTGTTTTTGTGCTTGCCATCCTGCCACAGGTTTTTGGCAAGGTACCCCACTTTTCTTCCAGAGCTTTCAAAAAGTGGGGAAAGAAAGGAGGGTTTTGTGCCTCCTCATTACTTAAGAGTTTTATTAATGCAATAGAGTCTGTCTGGTATGCCTGATGCGTGCTTGATGTGCGACGGGTCCGCTGTTGCTTCAATACGAAGTATTGTGTGTGTCTGCGACGGTGCTTCGGGTTGAAGGGATAGCGGATCTGTCAGTACCGCGTTTCCCGCCTGCGTAAGCACGGTGGGCCGGGACCACAGAGAAGCGGCTGAATAGGCTCCCATATGTGTTCTCCCTCCCTTACCAGGGAAGAGGGGAGGCATTTCTACGATTGGGAAGATTGTGACTTCCGGGCTCCAGGCGATAAGTTTTATTATATAGTTCGTCCCTGGGTGCGCACCCCAAATAAATTGTCCCTCTGTTGGGAAGAGGCCCTTTGCCCCTACCTTCGGGTCCAATTGTGGGAAGGGTCCAACGATACAACAACTGGGTGGCTACTTAAGCGACGAGCGAAGACTCTCACTGGGGGGAGTGGCGCCTGGGCGCGGTGGTATTTTCTTAGACAAAAAGAGGGGGATCGCATCTGTGCCTGGGAGATTAAATCCCAAACTGCCCATCCAGTAATCAGTAAGAGGGCGGTGAATTGGTCCCCCCTGATTGCCCAGCACCCATTAGCTGTGAAGGATTTTCACTCACGAAATTGTAAGCGCTGCTCTGAAGGAAAGAGCTCACTTAGCCTTAGCCCACAGGTCGAGCCTGAACTGGCCTGGTACGTAGCGACTTTGGATGCTGGGTGGGACCCCTATAATACCAAAGCGGTAGTCTGCCAGATAGTCGGCCAGTACCTCGACGATACCTCGCTAGTACAACCGTATGAATCCCTCCCCAGACTTTCAGTTGCAGGATCAGCCTCACTGGAGCCCCCGTCAGAGGTTCCGTAGGTTGGTAAGACCCTGGATCAATACCCCAGGATTGCTGACCCTTTGCTGGTGCACTTCACCGCGCCATAGGCACAGGCATAATATCCGCCTGTGGGTAGGAGAACAGGGGGAGACGACTGCTTGGTTGCTAGGAGGTCAAATCAGGGGCCCGACTGGAGGCGTAGGACGCACACGGTGGTGCTTCCTAAGGAAAACTCGGGAGGGTCCCCTACTGGCTTGGAAGATCAAAGGTCGGACAGCCACCCCAGGGAGTTTAGAGGTTGAATTACCACCCAGCCTTGGGCCGCCCCTGAGGATTTGACGAGTCGCCTTTTTTTGGGTTTATTTCAAACTCGGACTAATGCGGCCAAGGGCAGCTCGACAAATCATTGGTCTGAGTTTGGGGTGGATTATAAATAGGACTGTGGCATAGATAAACTCCTGGAGAAAAATGAGGAGTTTGGATTTTTTAGATGTCCCAGAAGGGTCCCCGCAGCAGCATTCAATAGCTGTAGGATCCCGAAGTGTATTATGGAAGCAGAAATCTTTAGCAGTTCCCCTGGTGGGTGCAGTTCTGCTTATAATTATCATTGTAATGGCTGTCCAAAAGGCACAGCCTTGCTCACCATGCCCCTTTCTTGGCACCACTGCCTGCCCACAACACTGGATTGGGTACCATGGGAGATGTTATTATAAATCTGAAGATGAAAGGGATTGGAATAGTAGTGAGGCTAAATGCTCCACCTTTGGTGCCACTTTGGCATTGATTGATTCACAATGGGATCTGAGTTTTCTAGTAAACCTGACTCGCCCTGTACACCACTGGATTGGCCTCTCCAGACCGACAGGCCTGGTGTGGAAATGGCAAAATGGCACAGAGTTTGCTGATCAGTTTCTTGTGCGAGGAGATAATGCATGTGCGTATTTGGATGACACTGGAGTGAGTAGTACCAGGTGTTCCCTGGAGAAAAACTTCCTCTGTAGCCAGGCGGATGCCTGCGCTGGAAGTGAAGGAAGAAATTAAGATTAGAGCAGTCAACGATTCACATTGATAGAAGCAGCAGGGCAGTGTAAAGGCTGCTTGTGGTGATGTGAAATATTTCTGCAGTATTGCATAGCCCTGGCCTCGCTCGGAGGAAACGGGGGGGAGCGGGCTGCTGGGTAGCTGATTCACACTGGCACTTCCCGTTTTTTCTGAGCGTGGGTGTGAATCAGCTACCTAGCAACTTGCAATAAAAATGTATGTGTTTTGCCCCAGGAGAGATTCCTGGAGACCCCAAAAGATGCTATCTGTTAACCAGGGAAACTGTGCTTTACTTTGTCTTATGATTGTAATGGGATTGCCATGTTCATGTTTCGTGGGTCCGGCGGCCGTGTGTTACTTGAACTTGCACATCATTAAATGAATGTGGGTGTGTAGTTTGAGTGGTATGTAATTGCCGGGTGTGGCATCTCCGAATGGTCACCTCTTGGACAAGGCACTTTAGTTAGGAAGCCCCTGGGAATTAGATAGAGCAGCGTTTTCTGCTGCCCTTAGTAGTAGGGAGCGGGCCTTTTTTAAGCCCAATGCAAGGCTCCCCGCCTTTTTGGTCCTTCAGACCCCTGCCCCTTGCATCAGTTGGCACAGGAAACCCACGTTAGCCACGTGATGCCCTTTCCCAACTTCCGACCCATGATTAGGCTTGGAGGCATTCAGGGCAACCTCTATCTCCGTTAGGCATGTATCAAGAGGTTAGGGAGGCCTTAAGTGTTATCACCTTTTACCTGTACGATTGGCTCCCACGAAGGCGGGTTGACCATTTTAGGGAAGAATTAGAGCAGCTACTTGAGAGGAAATATGAAGGCCACTGGTACCCAGAGACACCCCTGAGGGGGTCCGCCTATCGCTGTATTTGGATAGGGAAGACCAGAGACTCTGTAGTAGAATTAGCTGTCAAAAGAAGTGGACTGACTGTAGAGGATGTCCAGGACAGCATTCCTGCAGAATTGATTGTGTGGATTGACCCATTTGAAGTTTCCTACCGATTTGGGGAAGAAGGGCCAGTCGAGACCGTGTATCTGAAAAACAATAAAGGCTGCAGCACAGCTGAGGGACAGAGCAAAAGCAGAAGCAGGCTGAACCCTGAGGCTCCGGCGTTTGTCCCCGCTAGGAGTCAGACAACCTTCTTGTCCGGCTCCCTACCTCCATTTTCAGACAAATCTTCTTGTCCGACTTTTACCGTCGCTACTTTTGCAGCTACCAAGTTTGGCTCCACAAAAGTGAAGAAAAGCAGCAAAAGGCTAAATTGGGGTCTTGCTTGCCCAGGAAAATAAAGAGTTGACTGTGAGATTTGTTAAATAAGCTTCTTCTCTTGTGCAGTTGCTAAACGCCATTGCTGGAAGAGTGAGAGAAGATGGCATCGTCCCCTCCACCGCAGGAGGCCCAGATTGATGTCAGCCTTGACGGGAGCCAGGAGCTGGGAGAAGGTAGGTCCCCTAAAGTTGGTCGTAAGGGACGAGCCAGAAAGACAGCGGCTCCAGCTGGGAAGAAGCACTGGAAGAAGACCATTGCGAAGACCTTCGGCACTCGAGAAGGCACCTATAACCTCGAAATCAAAGGGCAGGAACGGTTTCTTATGTTTAAGGAGCTGAATGAAGCCCTAGAGTTTAAAGATGCCCAGGAAGACCTTGAGACAGGAAAGAAGACCTCAAAGGGTCGTGGTGGAAGCAGAGGACCCCCAGACGATCAGGAGGGAAAGATGCCCCGACGTCCGGGTAGGCCCAGGGCCATGCGACCATCATTGGCACGCGACGAGTGCGCCTTTTGCCGCGAAAGGGGGCACTGGATCCATTCGTGCCCAGACGCCCCTCCCCAATTTCGCGACAGAGGAAGAGGCCGAAGGGGAGTGCTCGACCACCACTGGCATGCGATGCGTGAACCAAGAGTCATGAAAGTGGCCACAGGATGGTATCTAGCCCCCTACAAGCGAAACCATACAGCTTGGAACGAGGTCTCAGACGTAAGAGCTGGAATTGACGCGGCACCAGAGAAAGCTGACCACGGAAATGGAGAAGGCATAGATGAAGCAGCCGGCCTGGCCCCCGAAATAGATGAGAGTCCACAAGAGCCACTCCAGGAAGAAGCAGCGGCTTCTGCCCTTTTGAACCTCAGGAAGCTTTTCCAGGAAGAAGAAGGCTTGGAGGAGGATCCTGCTTGTTAAACCCCTGCTGTGAAGTCACGAAGAGGGGACCCCTTTTGAAGTAGTTTTGATTTATTTGCTTTTTGCGCTTAAAATGAAAAAATGCCTTTCCTTTGCTAGTAAGAGCTCGCCGCAGAAGAAGGGAAGAGATAGGTTGGTCCCTGGGAAGAGTTAAGTAGTTGAATGTGCTCCGAGCTGGTTTTAGCTTGACGCATTGCTTAGTGCCTTGCCCATATATTGTGATGCTTAAGTAAGAGAGAAGATTTAGTTCTTTGTGATGTTATTCATGAAAGGCCCTTTGGAAGATTGCTAAGATGAGGAAACCCAGCCCCAGAAAGAAGTGTAATATGCTATATGATGATAGCATAAGCTTGTAGTGAACTTGATTTTGTTTTGCTATGCAGTTTTAACCAAAGTTTTCCTAGATAGGCTTTCTAGGTGCAGTTTTGCTTCCAAACCTGGTTGTTTGAAGCCCGACCTCTGGACCTCACTCACCGGCAACAGTGAGGTTCCACAGGCAACGCCCTCTGGATCCTGGCCTACCGGAAATGGCAGGATTCCACAGGCATCGGAGACGACTCCCCCTGGGCGTAGAACGGTCAACTCCTGTGCGACTGCAGCTAGGGAGCTCGATTGCTCTACACTCCGGGAAGAAGAAATTCCTCAAGCAACAGCCAGCTGATCGAGTTGAGAGATCCATGATTGTAATGGTTACCAAATGTATTCCAGATGCGTTTCTGAGTATGGGTTTGATGTTTGGTTTTAATAGGTTGGTTTTAGTATGTGTGATGGTTTGTGGATGTCATGATAAGTAATCAAACTCCGTTTGAAAGAGGGGAAATGTGGCATCAGGCCAAAAGCAGTACAAATATGTAATCAATATATACGGCTTTAGCGATGCTAGAAATATATGAAAGTGCTTTTGAGAAATAATCTTCTATAAGCAGTTTGTAGCAAAGGAGTGTTAGCTTGCAGAGAGAAAAGGGAACTGTGAAGGGTCATTGACCTTCCTAAACCGCAGGGTGAAAGCGGTGGAAAGAAGCCTAAAAGGAACCGTGACAGGTGCTGGAAATGGAGCAAGAAGATGTGTGTGTGTGGGTGAAATGTTTCTAGAAAAAGGGAACAAGGGTTTACAGAAGCCCTAACAGGGGCCCAGAAAGCTGAAAAACAACCTGAAATGTGATTAAAATGTGACGTAGGCACCTTCCCACAAGAAGGAGAACATGAGTGTTTTGAGTTGGCAGTTGGGGTGAAGAAACCCAATAAAAGGTGGCAGGCAACTGTAATTCGCTGCTCAGAGTTTAGAGTCCAGACTCTCTCTCTGATGCCCGTGCATAGAGCGCTTATGCACGTTAAATAAAGAAGCTGTTTTCCTGATTCCTCGTTTCCGCGGCCTCCGTTATTGATCCGGCAGAAATTGGTAATGTATGAATAGGTTTTCCCCGCAACAGCACCACAGCTGGTGGCACCGCTGGGCCCCTCAATGGAAAGTTGAGGGTCCCAGCAGAAAGAGGAAGGAATTTAACCCCTCCAATGTATTTTTTAAAATTTTAGGGTTTTCTGCAAATCTAGGGAGTCCTTCAAGTTTGTAGAAAAATCTGTTTTGGGTAAGTGTGGCCTCAGTCTGTAGATTTAGCTCTCTGCGGATAGGGACCACACTTGAGAAACAGTATAGATGGAATATGAAGGTAGGTGGAGGCAATTATATAACGAGTGCCATTTTTGGAGTATTGCTTGCTGACACCAGGGCCAGTGCCTGGCTTTTTGGCACACTAGGTGAGTCATCCTGGTGCGAGGGGCTGCCCTGCAGCTTGCCCCCCTCCATCCTTATGCTGCCACACACCCCCAGCTGTCGCTTCCTTGCCCATGGTGGTGAGGTATGGCAGTGGAGGCCTTTCTGCTCTTCTCTTGCCAGTGTGGGCAGCCCAGCAGGGAGGGAGGAGAGTTGGGCATGCACCCTGAAGTCTTCCATCGCCCAGATGTGTGCACTGGGGGTTGTGGATGCACCGGCTCCAGCAACACCGACATCGGTGGCCTGTCTCCCTTAAGGCTACATCAGTGGCTGGCTGCCCCCTCCCTCAGAGCAGCCCCACCACATGCTGCCCAACCCAGCCATGGCTGTCACCACCACCTTGTTGTTGGCTGAAGTGTTGTTGGTAGAAGGCTTCAGCTGAATCTGAGAGACCACGTTGTAGAACACATTGGGAAGCTTATTATATGGTGGTGATGATGTCTAACAGCCAGTTTCTTCATATTTTCATATTCTGATCATGGATGGAGTCAGCTGTAGTGTCACAGTCTGCCCTTTTGTAGAGAAATGGCAGTTCGGGAGTCAGGGCTTTCAACGAGTGGTGGTTGCCCAATTACCCTAAACAAGCCTGTCTGTTTCCACTTGGAAAGAGGGGAGATGTCTCCTGCTAATTAAATTTCCAATGGAAAATAAAGGTAGACTCAAAGCAGTGCATCCTTTTTTTGAATTTTATTTAAAAAGGGATTGCAGGATAAGGAATAAGCAAGGATACAATAATGTAGTCTCTTTCAAAGCCTCACTTTCAGGCTTTCTGCTTTTCTTCCCTCCAGTCCATTCCTTTGTAAGTCAGCGTTTGAAAGTGTTCACAAAACATCCCAGTGTTTACACTTGCATTGCAGGAGCTTTTTGCATAACAAGGTTGTCTTTTGAGTTGGCATCTGTGGGCATCTCAACCCACATCACATACACAGATAGCTGTTCTTCAGAAATGTGGGCACAGTTCACCAGGCTGAAATGTGCTGAGCAAGTCTGTCAGAGTTCAACATGGAAATCTCTTAAGATCCAGGAAGACTAAGACAACATGGCTGCCACTGCTGAAGTACCCCATATAACTGAGCTGGATGCAGTTTAGCTGGATTAATGATGGTGTTGTGCTTTATAAGGCAGTCTCTCAGATTTGGAAGTGATGCTGGTCAACAAGAATGATGTTGTAGAGAATGTAATGCTCCCTTTTCTTGGTAATGTTAAAATGTCTTTGATCGAACCAAGCAGAAGCAGAGGTGGGGTCAGTCACCAGGAGTTGCTATTTTCAATGTCATTGTTACCCCATGATGCCCCATAGACCCAGGGCTATGATGCCAGGCTCCATCTCCTGATCATGTTCCAGCAACAAAAGGAAGCAAAACATTATAAAATTCCCTTAGGAATTAAGTGAGCTCCCTGCCTCATGGCTTCTCTCTTGACTTCAAAGATCATCCTAGATCAAATGATTGGTGCTTATAAAGTCATCACCTGATATTCAAATATACTGATCAGATTAATCCGATAATAACAAAATAGCCTCCTTCCTGAATTAATTGTCAAATAGGGGCACTTGTGTCAAAATCTTTGAGCCCTTGCAACCATCACAAGATTCAGACAAGGGTGGGAAACATAGGATAAATATCCCAAATTTCAGCCTGCATTTTATATTAGGTTTCTTTTCCAGATCTCCCACCACCACCACTGAGTATAAAAACTTCAGTACAGGCAGATGCCCCATCTCCTTCTCTTGCTTTCCAGCATATTATCTTTCTCTGCCTCCCACCAGCCAGCAAATCCAGTCCCAAATTCCATCACTGAACACCCTTTTATCAAGTTTATGCTCACTTCAATCTTCCTGTACTCTCTATCTCAAATCTACCACAGTGATCCTGTGGTTCTCCTGGTGCCTACTGGTCTCCCCTAGCAGTCTGTACCTCATCTCTTCCAAACTCCCTGAGCCTTTGCCTCACACTCCCACCCACAATGGCAAGCTTTGCAAATCAGCTTCAGCATTTCAGGTAGCAACTCTGTTTAACAGGATACCTATTTTCAGGCCTCATTTTGGGCAGAAGCTCACAGGAGCGGAGCTCTGGAACCTCTATATTTTATAGTGCTCTTTCTCTCCCCCCTGCCACCCCAAATACTTGCTTCTAGGCTCCAGTGTTCAAACCCCCTGTGAGAATTTTGCTGAACTCTAAGATCTGACAAACTTTCTCTTATTTTCCCCACAAAAAAAAGTGAGAATAACTAAAAGATATAAAGAGGATAGATGGAAATCTTCACCATGCCACTGTGGCCACATAGGAGAAAGTAATTTAAAAAGCATGATGGGAGTAAGGTTTTATTATGGCAATTATAATTCAAGAAGCATTTCAAGGTAGATGCTTAGCTGGTATAATTCAGTACATCTTCCAGTGATGTCAGGGGTGTGTGGCATTTGCAAATGAATTATGCAAATGAGTTCTGCTAATGAGCTCTGGCACTTCTTTTTCTACAGAATGACCCCTGTCTAATTTAAGACCATTTTCTTGCATACCCACATGAAGGTCTTTGTACTCCATTGGCAGCTGCTGAAACAACTTTTTTAAAAAATCAGCACAGCCAATCAGAAGTCCTGTGAGGTAAAAGCCCCTCCTCACCCTGCCCAATTTCTAAAAGTATTTGGTTCGTGCCTGGAAAAGGGTCAGTGGGTCACATGACACCCACAGGCCCATGTTGGGCACCCTGTTTTACCTATTTGGCAGTCTCTCCCCAGCATCCTATTGTGACACTAACATAGGCTTAGAATCCTCAGCAATGTTAGTTGTGGTTGCCTAGCAACCCACAAAATGGCCACAAAAATCTCACAGTGTAGTCTTATGAGATCTCGGTGGCATCCTTTTATTAAAGAAGCAGACATTCTCCTATGATTGAAGGACTTTAAAAACTTCCAGTCCAGTATCATCTTAAAGACCAACAAGATTTCCAGCATATACACTTTTAAAAGTCAGAGCTCCCTTTGTCAGGTGCAAGTAGGAATGGAGATCTCTGAGCCTTTATTTCCCAGTCAGATGGTAGGAAGGGGGTTGCAAAGAAGGGAGTCAGGATGCAGAGGTAGAATGCAAAATATAATTGGCTTGATTAGGGTAGGGGAGAAATGCTTTGAGAAATCTCTGTGTGCATAGAAATTTCTCCTACATAAAGAAAATTCAGCATTTCTAATTAAGAATGCCCATTCCCTTCCTGAGAAAATCAGTAGCCTTGTTTTTTGTAGTACTCCATCTTTCTTCTTTTGGTTAAAAGTTCAGATGTCTGTGTGTCTGTCTTCTGCAATGTACTTTTGAAAGTAAATGGTTAGGTTCTCAAGTATTTCATTTCCATATTTATGAAGAACTTCTCTCTAAGGCCAAAAAAATGTGCAATTGACACTGAAGATAGTAATTAGAGATATTTATCCACAAATCTAGTTTGAAAAAAAATTGTATGTCATTTTCGATGAAACTGTCTTTGTCAGCAAAGATTTCAGGTTTTCATGGCTGGTAACATCATTAGGGTTTGTAGACTCTTTCGGGCTCAAGTGCCGTGTTCTACTGGAGAACGTTTTTCTTCCAGACGTTTCGTTCTCAGCTGCAGAGAACATCCTCAGTGGTGTTGCAGCCGGAGCAGGAGCTCTGACCTTCTTGGCTGCTGTGAAATGGGTTAGGCAGAGAATGTGACTGGCCCAAGATCACCCAGCAAGCTTTCATGGGGATTTGAACATGGGTCTCCCAGATCCTAGTCTGGCACTCTAAACTACTGTGTCATATACTATCCCAGGGGAGCCTTTTTAAGATTAGCCTCTCCAGGAATCAGTTTGAGGGCAGGTATTTGTGCCATGGCAGGCCAGGCAACAAAAATGCCAATGCTACTGGCCTGGCCCCAAATGGGTCATCCTGCTCTGCATGGTGTTGCATTCCTTGTACAGGAGCAGGTTCATAGCTTGGGGACACTCCTGGACCCAGGCCTCTTGTTAGCAAAACTGATGGCAGTGATGCCCAGGGATGCTTTTTGCTAGCATTGGCTGGTAAGCCAACTGTGGGCCTTCCTGGGCAGCAAAAATCATTCCACTGTGCTGCATGCCCTGGTGACATCTAGAGTAGATTAATGAAAAGTGCTGTACAAGGGGCTGCCCTTGAAAACTATCCAGAAGCTACAGTTGGTACTGGATGCTGCAGCGAAGCATTCACAGGCTGTTATGCCCGGGCTTGTTTATGTGAGCACTGTGTGATCTTCAACCCTGTAGACAATGGAGAGGTAGGACTGAAACTGCTGCAGTCCGATTGGCCAGGCTGTCATGGACTACCTATAGAGGAACTAAGGTGAAGTTTGAATGCACCTATGGGTCTACAGTGGGGTGGCGTCTCATACTGATTTTGCATTAGGCTTGTTCCAGATGGAGAGCCCTTTTGCTACCAGGGCTTCTCTCCATTTTCGCACAAGCTGCCCCAGAGCTGCAAGTTGGCGTGCTGCTATTCTGCAGCAAGTGAGATCCTCTGACAAGCGGTTTCTGCTTGCTATGGAAAAGTGGCATGCCAACTTGCAGTTCTGCAGCAGCTTATGCAAAAATGGAGAGAAGCCCCAGGGGCAAAAGGGCTCTCCATCAGGAACAAGCCCTAGTGTGAAATCACTCTTACTGTATATATCCAGGCCTAGGTCTGGGGATTTGCATGCTTGTATATAGTTGAAATCACTTGAGTAAAAGATGCTGATCACTACTCTGGGAATCCTCATTCTTTCCACTGAACCCAGTATTTAACACAGGACCATATCACTCCAGTCTTGGAGTCAAAGGGACCATATCACTCCAGTCTTGTTCCACCTACACTGATTTCTAATTTGCTCTGGGCTCAATTGAATGTGCTGGTATTGACCTTTAAGATCCTGCAGGGCCTGGGGCCAACATATATTAGGGACTGCCTTCTTACATATATGAACCTACCTGCTCACCCCAGTCATCCTTGGAGGCCTTGCTTTAGTTGCTCCTGTCATCTGAAGATAGACAGGTATTGACCCCAGAAAGGGCCTTCTCTGTCATGGCACCAGAACTTTGGATCTTCCTCCCCAGATAGAGTCAACCCTGTTTTGGTGTCTTTTGTCAGCAGGTGTAGACTCTTTCGTTTTATTTATTTATTTAGGATTTGTATCCCGCCCTTCCCACAAGTGGCTCAGGGTGGCTTCCAACAATTAGTCGAACATAAAAATTGAACAATATTTAAATATGTAAACAGTTAAACATTTAAAACAGATAAAACATTAAAACTAATAAACAATCCAAATATATATAAAACAGAAGTCTGGCAAGCTACATTGAGTTCTCATCTTAGCTAGGTGTAAGCTAGCTGGAAGAGGGTCGTCTTACAGGCCCTGCGGAACTGAACAAGGTCCCGCAGGGCCCTCACCTCCTCCGGCAGCTGATTCCACCATTTTTGTCTGGCATACCCCCAATAACAGTTATTGGCCCTCTTTTTAGTGGTGTTTGTTCATGTGTTTTTAGTTGATTTTTATAATTTTAATAGTATTTTAATTGTTTAAATGCTTTAATATTTTGTTCACCACCTTGTGTACCCTAATTGCATGGAAAGGCAGCATAAAAATGTTTTAAATAAACAATACCTGTCCTTTATAATCACAACCTACCTCAGAAGTCTTAGCTCTAAATGTTTACAACACTCTTTACACTGACAAATTCTGACACATCATCTGGATGCTCCCCCAATAGCACAAAGGCAACTGATGTCTGTTTTCCAAATATTTTACTGCACCAAAGGAGTTAGTGCCAGAAGCTTTGATTATGCAGACTCAGTTGGGAAACAGCCTACTCCATCCTTGGCAGCAGGCAGTATAAAAGTAAAGAGTGATTAAACTCAGCAATCAATAATCCAGACAAGAGCAAGCCTCTGTCTTTCGGGTGCCTCCAAGAGCAAATTCAAATGGACAGGGGAGGTATTTGATAGAGATTTCAGATTGAAGATCATGGGAACAACTCCTTATTGATGAGCCTCCCTATAAAAAATTGGCATCTAGAAAGCTTATGTGCCAGGAAGAAAGATGGGCTAGCCTCTCTACCTCTCTGTTTTCCCCAAGTGATCACAGCAGTATTCCTGCTGCCATCCCCAGCTATAGCAAAAGCAGTACAACTATGTTATTGTCACACCATATGATTTTTCCTCTTCTGATTTTCAGAGGACAGGGTAAAGAATCACGGATGCAGGATGCAGTAAGCAGAAGAGAGAGAAAGCAGCTGTTCCTGCTGATTTGTCCTGCAGGAATCACACTGTTTGGCTATCATTTGGCATAGACAATGAGCAGGACAAGTACAGGTCCATTAATTCTTCTTTCCCCAGGACCCCATATATTTCTGTCCATGTCCATTTCTAGACTATATGACAATTATATTTAGATGTCTGTCAGCCTCACAATTCTGTGTTCTCATTACTACTTTCTAACCTTTAAAATCTACAGTGCGGGGTTGTTTGCTGATTTGTTTTCCTTCCAAAAAGGACTCAGTGCAGACTAGATCAGAGGTGTCAAACTCATTTGTTATGAGGGATGGATCTGACATAAATTTCACTTTGTTGGGCTGGGCCATGTGTGCCATAAAATGTAAAACCAAATACCAGTTTTACTTTATAAAGGTGATTTCAGATATTGAACGGCAATAGCAGGTGAATGATGATAGCAGGCTTGACTGGATTAGGTGTGATAACACAGAGGGGTAGCAGGCATGGAGATTCCACCTCTGGTAATGAGACAGGAAACCTAGGTCTCAATTCCATCCAAGAGGATTCAGTTCAGAAGAATAAATGGTCTGACATTAGAAACCACAACATTCAGTTGCTGACCTAAGAATAGCAGTGCTCTTAGACAAGAATTTCAAAGGAAAATTAGAAAGAGATATTGTTGAATTGAAATTGATAACGGAGCTCAGGGCCATGCATTCTTCAGGACTGAACTGAGAGCTAGTTTTCCTGTCTCCTTACCAATGTGTGCTATTATCATTTGGCATCTGATATCACTCCACTCTCCAAGATATAAGGACCAATCCAAATGTTCTAATTCCTAATCAGGGTCTTTATGGAAGAAAATAAATCCAGATAGGAGCAGAGAAATCCAATCTTTTTTAAAACAACTTTTCAGAATAAGCCAAAATAATTTCCTCAATGTACATTGTCCTTGTCAGAAGAATCCATCCATCCACCCTTCCTCCAAAGACGAAGTGAGCTTGCACACAAAAGCTTATACCTGGAATAAAATGTTGTTGGCCTTACAACTGCCATGGACTTCAACTTTGTTTTCTCTTTTTGCTCCCCAGAAGAGGAGCAGCAGCTCAGGAGAAGGAAGCCAAAGAGGATGGGTGAGAGAGGGGGGCTTGTCTTTGTATCTCTCCCACATGAAGCAGCCACAGAGCTCTCTGTTTGACTCTGTGTATGTGTGAGTGAGAGAGAGAGAGAAAAGGAGGGAGGAAAGAAGCAGGAAGCTAAGAGACACTGAAGGAAAAAGCAAGTAAAGGTGTGGCTACAGCAGCAGCCCTAGAAAAGAAAGCAAGAGAAGGAAATTGCTTGGGGGCCAGATTTGACCACTGTGAGGGATGGGTGTCACCCATGGGCCACCCCTGGACTGGATACTTGGAAGATGTCAGGGTTACCAGACCCCTGGACTGGATACTTGGAAGATGTCAGGGTTACCAGCCTTCAGGTGGAGCCTAGAGATTTCCCAGTGATACAACATCTACATACTACAGATATAAGAACATAAGACCATAAGAGAAGCCATGTTGGATCAGGCCAATGGCTCATCCAGTCCAACACTCTGTGTCACACAGTGGCCAAAAAAAATTATATACACACACACACACACACACACACACACACTGTGGCTAATAGCTACTGATGGACCTCTGCTCCATACTTTTATCCAATCCCCTCTTGAAGCTGGCTATGCTTGTAGCCGCCACCACTGCCTCTGGCAGTGAATTCCACATGTTAATCACCCTTTGGGTGAATAAGTACTTCCTTTTATCCGTTTTAACCCGACTGCTCAGCACTTTCATCGAATGCCCACGAGTTCTTGTATTGTGAGAAAGGGAGAAAAGTACTTCTTTCTCTACCTTCTCCATCCCATGCATTATCTTGTAAACCTCTATCATGTCACCCCGCAGGCGACGTTTCTCCAAGCTAAAGAGCCTCAAGCGTTTCAACCTTACTTCATAGGGAAGTGTTCCAACCTTTTAATCATTCTAGTTGCCCTTTTCTGGACTTTCTCAAATGTTATAATATCCTTTTTGGGGTGCGGCGACCAGAACTGCACACAGTACTCCAAATGAGACCGCATCATCGATTTATACAGGGGCATTATGATATTGGCTGATTTGTTATCAATTCCCTTCCTAAAAATTCCCAGCAGGGCGTTGGCCTTTTTTATTGCAATAGCACACTGTCTTGACATTTTCAGTGAGTTATCTACCACGACCCAAGACTGACCTCTTGGTCAGTCTCTGCCAGTTCACACCCCATCAACTTGTATCTGTAGCTGGGATTCTTGGCCCCAACATGCATTACTTTGCACTTGGCCACACTGAACCTCATCTGCCACGTTGATGCCCACTCACCCAGCCTCAACAGGTTCCTTTGGAGTTCCTCACAATCCTCTCTGGTTCTCACCACCCTGAAAAATTTAGTGTAATCTGCAAACTTGGCCACTTCACTGCTCACTCCCAACTCCAAATCATTTATGAACAAGTTAAAGAGCATGGGACCCAGTACCGAGCCCTGCGGCAACCCACTGCTTACCGTTCTCCACTGCGAAGACTGCCCATTTATACTCACTCTCTGCTTCCTATTAATCAGACAGTTTTTGATCCACAAGAGGACCTGTCCTTTTACTCCATGACTCTCGAGCTTTCTAAGGAGCCTTTGATGAGGGACTTTATCAAAAGCTTTCTGGAAGTCAAGGTAAACAACATCTATTGGGTCTCCTTTGTCCACGTTTGTTCACTCCCTCAAAGAAATGCAACAGGTTAGTGAGGCAAGATCTTCCCTTACAGAACCCATGCTGAGTCTTCTTCAATAACCCGTGTTCATCAATGTGCCTACTCATTCTGTCCTTGATAATGGTTTCTACCAACTTTCCCGGTATTGAAGTCAGACTGACTGGCCTGTAATTTCCCGGATCTCCTCTGGAACCCTTTTTAAAGATGGCGGTGACATTTGCTACCTTCCAGTCCTCAGGAACAGAGGAAAATTTCAATGAAAGATTACAGATTTTTGTCAGAAGATCCACAAGTTCAACTTTGAGTTCTTTCAGAACTCTTGGATGTATGCCATCCGGACCTGATGACTTATTAGTTTTTAATTCGTCTATCAGTTGTAGGACCTCCTCTTTTGTCACCTCAATCTGACTCAGGTCTTTCAACACCCCTTCCAAAATTAGAGGTTCTGGAGCGGGCAAACACTTCTCATCTTCCACAGTGAAGACAGAGGCAAAAAATGCATTCAGCTTCTCAGCTATTTCCCTATCCTCCTTCAGTAATCCTTTTACCCCTTGGTCATCCAAGGGCCCCACTGCCTCCCTGGCTGGTTTCCTGCTTCTAATATATTTGAAGAAATTTTTATTGTTGGTCTTTATGTTTTTTTGCAATATGCTCCTCATAGTCCCTTTTTGCCTGCCTGATCACAGTCTTGCATTTGATTTGCCACAGCCTGTATTCCCTTTTATTAATCTCACTCAGACTGGTTTTCCACCGCTTAAAGGAGTCCTTCTTACCTTTTACAGCTTCCATTACTTTGTTTGTTAACCATGCAGGCCCTTTTTTATACCTGTTTGTGCCTATTTTATCTGAGCTTCTAGGATTGTAGTTTTAAATAGCCTCCAAGCTTCCCCAAGGGTTTTGACCGTATTTACCTTTCCTTTCAGTTTCCTCTTCACATGACTCCTCATCTCAGAGAATTTACCCCTTTTAAAGTTAAACGTGGTTGTGGCGGTCTTTTGGGACAACTCCCTATTTATACAAACGGTGAAATCAATAACGTTATGGTCACTGCTCCCAAGCGGTGCGATCACTTTTACATCTCTCACCAAGTCTTGGGCATTACTTAGGACCAAATCCAGGATCGCCCCACCCCTGGTAGGTTCTGAGACCATCTGCTCCATAGCACAGTCATTGAGAGCATCAAGAAACTCAATTGCTTTCTCTCGACCAGAATACATTTTGACCCAATAAATCTGCGGGTAGTTAAAATCACCTATTACGACACAGTTTTTACGTTTAGCCGCTATCTTTAATCCTTCCATCATATTATAATCGTCCTCTATCTTTTGATTTGGTGGGCGATAACAAACTCCCATAGTTAAATTTCCTTTTGGGCCCTTTATTTCAACCAAAAGCATTTCTAGAAGGGAATCTAATTCTCTGACCACAGTCTTACTGGACCGTATATTCTCTCTGACATACAGAGCCACCCACCTCCAACCCTTCCCTCCCTATCCTTCCGATATAACTAATATCCAGGAATCACTGTGTCCTGGATATCAGTTCCCCCGGAAAAAATGGCTTCTTTGGAGAGTGGATTGCTGAGATCCATCTCCTCCAAAACTTCACCCTCTCCAGCCTCCACCCCCTGGTGAGGTTCCTCCCCTCCCAAACCTCATCCTCCCTAGGCTTCACCTCCAAAATTTCCAGGTATTTCCCAACCCAGGGTTGTTAACCCTAACCACATGGGCTGGGAGAGTGCATTGAATGGGCACACAGGCAGTGAAGGGAAGACACTTTGCGCAAGCATTATTTCCTTCAGTAATCACAGATCATTTCTTTTGGAACTGATATGGACTTTGCATTGCCAGAGTTTAAGTGCACTTCTGGGTGCTGTGTAGCAGCAGCAAGCCAAGCCATTTTGGATGTGTAGAGAACAATGTTTGCCTGTGTGGAGTGTTTGCTTTCAAAACTGCAGAGGTGGTAAAGGCTTGAAAATCGTTGCCATAAAATGACAAAGGTTCAGCATGTTGCTGTGGGAATGTTCTGTATTGTTAAAGTGCAAGTATCTTGAAATAAAAAATGATATATACATGATTTAACATAACTGGTGTAACTTGGAATCAAAATGTAAATTATGTTAGGGTTCCTATGATGTGCAGTTTAGCCTTCAAAAGCACGTGCAGGAAGGGGATGAGCATGTAGATCAGGGTTATAGTGTTGAGGAAAGGGGAGTTAATTTTGCACCATTTGCCTGATAAAAACTGCTATCTTCCCAAGGTTTCTTTTAGTTATAGGAGAGGGGGAAAAAAGGCAGGTTGCCTGTCTTTTTCTTCACTTGAACTAAAAGCAGTGCATAGAAGCATGGGGGGAGTTTTAACTTTTCTCCCTTTCTCACAATACAAGAACTTGTGGGCACTCAATGGAATTGCTGAGCAGTCGGGTTAGATGAAACTCTGGGGCAAGTGATGCTCTGTATTCTTGGTGGGGGTTTTTTTGGGGGGGGGAATAACAATGGGAGGGCTTCTAGTGCCCTGGCCCCACTGATGGACCCCCTGATGGCACCTGGGTTTTTAAGCTGCTGTGTGACAGAATGTTGGACTAGATGAGCCACTGGCCTGAGCCAACATGGCTTCTCTTATGTTCTTATGATCTTAACTGGGAAAACAGCACAGGGAGAAAAAGTTAAACTTCTCCACATCAGGCCCTTCTGAAGCTACATGTTTAGGCTGAGCTACATGTTTGGAGATCCCCTCACAGATCCCCAACATGACTTCAGTTGTTTGAGCCTAAAGATTAGTGTTATATTAAGATATGCATGAATCAGATGGATGCTATTATTAGTAGTAGTGTTTCGGCTATTTATTTACTTGATTTATCGCCCACTTTTCTTGTTCAGACTCAAGGCAAATAATGCAATCAAACAGCGTGAGTCATCCAGCAAACAATGCAATAGAACTAGGATCCCAAATATTAGAAACAATGCAAGAATAAAGTATTAGACATGACATATTATAAACAATGCAAAATCGGAATTACAAAAATAGAAAACATAATAACATAAGAGAAGCCATGTTGGATCAGGCCCATGGCCCTTCTAGTCCAACATTCTGTGTCACACAGTGGCCAAAAAATCAGGTGCCATCAGGAGGTTTGTCAGTGGGCCCAGGACACTAGAAGCCCTCCCACTGTTGCCCCCCCCCCACCAGTGCCAAGAAAACAGAGCATCACTGCCCCAGTCACAGAGTTCCATCTATACCTTGTGGCTAATAGCCACTGATGGACCTCTGCTCCATATGTTTATCCAATCCCCTCTTGAAACCATTTAAGCTTGTAGCTGCCACCATCTCCTGAGGCAGTGAATTCCATGTGTTAGTCACCCTTTGAGCGAATAACTACTTCCTTTTATCCGTTCTAACCACGAGTTTTTGTATTGTGAGAAAGGGAGAAAAGGACTTCTTTCTCTACCTTCTCTATCCCATGCATAATCTTGTAAACCTCTATCATCTCACCCCTCAGTCAGCATTTCTCCAACCTAAAGATACCCATGCAGTACACTAAGAGCAAGATAATATATACAAAAAACAGTGGAGCAGATTACAATCCTGTTCCCTTTATAAAGTGCCATCCCACTATGCTACAGCACTGTTTCCTTTATTTTGCCCTGCTGAACAATTCTGTTTTATGCAGTTTCTGGAATGACAGAAGTGTGAGAATCTTCCTGACCTCCTCAGGCAGGCTATTTCACAAAGTGAGAGCCACAACAGAGAATAAAAACGTACAGACAGCTATCGGTCTTACCCATTTGCTGGATGGTGGAATCAAAGGTTTTGCTCAGATGAGTGAAGCTGTTGTGGTGGAGTATAGCAGGAGAGGTGGTGGTCCTGCAGATATGCAGGTCTGAGGCCATAAATGGCTTTTTAAGTGATAACCAGTACCTAAAATTGAACCTTGTACCAATGGAGTGACTGCAGAACAGGTGTATTTAGCATGCTCTGCCTAGCTCTTGATGGTAACCAAGATGCAGCATGTTGTACCAAAAGGTCCCATGTTTTCATCCTAACCCAGGCCTCTAAGGTATTTTGCAGCCCAAACTGTGATTCATAAAGTCATTTCAATACACACTCCCTGCTTGTCCTAGAAGCAAAAAGTTACACTTACACCAGCAATGAGGCTTGGCAAGGTTCCCTTTGAATGAGAGAAAACTAGAGACATATGGCATATTTGTAATACTTTATATAGAAATATACAAAAAGAAGAAATATTAACATTCTTTCATTTTGAGACCAGCTGGTCCCAATCCTATTAAGCCAAATTATTCACAGTAACTGAACAACAAACCCATAACACTAGCAAAACATTAGGGTTGGTTTTCTTATTGCTGAAAAAGAATGCCAATTAATGCTTTCTCCTTAGCCAAGAAACTCAGGTCATGAGCAGAGAGTTTGGACTGCAGTACTGCAGCTTTTCAACTCTGTGCCACAGGGCTCTTCTCAAGGCATTATTTACAGCTTTCCAAATAATCTGAGGAAATTTCTGGCAGAAGAGATGTAAAATGGAACAGGGTGGATTCTTGAATATGAAGCTGGTTTACACTGTCTGGGACAGGTTTCACTAGCCACGGGTGTAGTATGATTTGCCGAACAGAGCAAATGGCACCTCCAGGCATTCCAAGGCCACTGGTCATGTTCCATATGTGGAAGTCAGATTTTTAAGAGGAGAGGACTCAGACCTTGAATATCAACTCCAACATTTGATACTCTAGGCTGGCAATGGAAAGCCACTACAGCTGCCCATAGTACATGCTCCAGAGATTATAGAAGTTCCAGTTTCCTCTGCCCAGAGAGCTCTAATTTAATGGCAGGCCTGAAGCAATTTTTTTTCTCTTATAAGATATATTTTATACAGAAATGCTTATCCATGTTTCCTGGAGCTAAGCACGTGGATACTTTTCTAGTATTGTGAAGCACATGTGCTTTCAAAAAATCTTTTGACAGAGTCCTCCAACAAGGGCTACCAATTAAACGTAGCAGTCAGGGGGTAAGATTAAATTGGTCCTCTTGTGGAATTACAGTGCATCCTAAGGCCTCATTAAATAGACTTGAGTAGGATTTTGAGAATATTTGTTTAGGATTGCTCTGTTAGTAATTGAACAAGAAGCGAATAAACAAAGAGTTCTTATAAGGGAGGCAAATAAGCAGTGAGGTCCCCCAGCAGACTGTTCACTAGTGATCCAGAGTTAATGGTGAATCAAGTGAGGAGGACAGGTTTGCATATGACACTGAATTCAGCTTTTTAAAACTCAATTTTGCCCAGTTCCCTCTGTACTGTAGCCCAGAGGTTCGGGAGCCACATGTGGCTCTTTCACACATATTGTGTGGCTCTTGAAGCCTTCACTGCCCTGTCAGTCTTTAAATCACTACTTCAAGCCAAGCTGGCCGGCTGCTTGGATAATGCATCAGAAGTTAAAGTTGCTTTCTTTTCACCTCTTGCTACCCCATTTCCCTCCCTCCCTCCCTCCTGTCTTGCAGCTCTCAAACATCTGGCATTTATTCTATGCGGCTCTTGTGTTAAGCAAGTTTGGCTACCTTTGCTATGGCCCCTGACCCACATGCCTTTTGTCCAGGCTGCTCCCAAGATCTTTAGCATAGCCTTTTTGGTGGACAATGGGAGAACAAAACCAACTGGTGGATCCAGCCTGGTATTTTTTTATGATGATTTGGGACATCTCAAGCAAGCCTGTATTTTTCCGGATTATATGTCCTGTTTTGGTATATATTTTAGACTTTGGGCTTTTGAAAAAAACAAAATAGCATAGCCTTAGGTTCAGCAATACACAGACTGCGTATAGCTGTTTTCCAAACTGAGGTGGATCTCCTGCCTGCAACCCAGCAGCTCACCCCCTTGAGACCCCCAGTCCCAATATACTCTTGTTACCCTTTTATGTGTTGTCTGAACATCCAAACGGCTTCTTCTGATAGTCTCAGCTGATGAAGACTGCAAGTGGTTCATGGACAGGAATGGCTCATGGCATCCCGGCTTCAGCTGCCCCTTCTTCTCCTTCTGTTGTGGTGACTGCTACCATCGCTTCTGCTGTTATGACACCAGCAAACTCATCACTGAGCGGCAGCAAAAGCACTGCATGGCATTCAGGTAAGAACATACCAGATGTAGACTCACCCCAGGGAAACAACCCCACTGTTTTATTACTTCTGGGCATCCCTGAAGTTTGGAGCTCATAGGATAGATTGGTGGGGGCTGAAAGCAAAAAAACACAAAGTTTATCTTATTTGAGAATTTTGTTGTTTGTGATCTCTTTGTCTTCAAAAGTCTGTGCTACAATAAATCAGCTTTAAGGCCCTCAAAAGTTCCATGTGTAGCCTATCAGGATGCATCCTGAAGGTCACAACACAGATTAATGAATAAAGTAAGAGTCTAGTAGCATTTAAAAGAATAACAAAATTTCTTCCAGTATAAGCATTAACACAGATTAACTGCTCTTTAACTGATGATTAGGATGATTCCTTCCAACCCCTCTTAGTAACTGGGATGCAGCTGGAGATAGGCAGGCCCAAATAACACCTCCCTCTCTGTCCTTCAGCCCCAAAGCAATTGCTGGTATTGCTTCAGCTGTGATACTCTTTGTGGCCATTGTTGCCACCATTGTCTGTTGCTTCCTGTGCTCCTGCTGCTACCTGTATCAACGACGGCATCACAGTCAGACACCTTATCAAGGTAAGAAAAATCTTGCGGTTGTCTTCCTTCTTACAGACTATGTCAGAATTAGCAGCACTGTGAATAGCTGTGACCTGCAGATTCCAGTGCAAATATTGCATATCTTGCCATTAAAGGTGGTGGTTGTTGTTTACTGCATATCTAAAGTGCTGGAAAAGCATCCTGATAAATGGCAGATAGCATCCTCAGAGGACTAAACTTGAGGATACCCCTTGGTATACTTAACAAGTGCACATTCTACAGAATGAGAGGCGGGTGATTTTTAATTTGAAAGACTAGAGAGAAAACATCTAATTGAAGATGCTCTCAGTGGAGTCAGGGGGAATCAGCTGTAATAGGCTGTTCTGTTAGAGAAGCATCAGTTCTGCACATACTCACAGCCTATGCTTTGTATCTCAGATCACGAGATCCCCCTGTCTGGATACCCCCCTCAGGCTCTAGGACCTTACCCAGTGGACCCCAAAGCAGGGTCAGCACAATTTCAACCTTATGCTCCTGTGGCTCCTTATCCCCCTGAAGGTCCGGCAGCACAGTACCCTTTATACCCACCTGGACCACCATACTACCATCCTACAGGTAAGGAAAAAATGTGGAGGCAGTGGGGAATGGCATTTGGAGCTTTGTCTCAGGCACTCCCATTGGACACAGAACCTGCCCTGAGGATATGGCTGTTGATAAAGCTCATCCATCTACTGAATAGGAGAGTGATAGTGGCTCAGTGGCAGAATGTATGTAGTCTCAAATTTAGCTCCTGGCATCTTTAGTTAACAGATCTCAGCTAGCAGGTGTTATGACGGCTCTTTGGCTTTGCATATGTTGTGGAATAAGATATTAGAATGGGCTATTCCACTTTAGAGTGGCTAGGGGTGGGGCACATTTGTGATACTCTCCTGGTTAAAAACTCCCCAAAATGAAAAATTACTACCTCTGGGAGAAAGGTTCTCACTTAGACCTTTGTATGTTTTGCCACTTTTCCATTTATGGGGAATTAGTAATGCAGGAGAACAGTGAACAATATAATCCCATCCCTGCAGTCTGAAGTGGTAGGGTCTATTTTACTACCTCAGCACTCTGGTACTTCATTTTCCCGCAATGTTTAGACGAGGCCTTTCTCTGCTTGAGAAAGCCACAGCCTGTCAGAGTAGACAGTACTGAAGTAGTTGGGCCAGATAGTCAGACTCCATACGACTGCTTCATACCCTCATAACAGGGAAAGGAATTACAGACCAGCTAAGGAGTGACTTATTTCAGTGAGTTCTAGGCCAGCATCTCCATGACAGCAGCTACTACTAATGGAATGAGCTTGAGAGAAGAAAAAATATTCCCCTCAGCCTTGTACACTCTATAGTGTGCAGCAGCAACAAGTTATTCATACACCAGAGTCTTCCTTTGTTCTGATTCTGTCTCTTCCTTCCTCAGCTCCCCCACCTTACCTCCCACCACAGCCTTCACAGCCCTACACCTGAAGAACAATTTAACAGAGACTGTACAACAAAAGCCTTTCACCCTGGGCCTGCAAGTTACATCTCCACTACAGAGCTTGTGTGAGTCTCCTGCCACACTGGAGTTTCCATATTGTTCTCTGCCATTTTCCTTACTTGGTTGTTTTTTGCTCTGCATGATAGGAAGCATTTTTAAAATTGTTTTCCTCTGCCCTGCCCCCCTTTCTGACTGTATTATTGAGGGAAGATTCTTCTCCTCGTCATCTCCCATCTGAGCTCATAAAAGGCCTGGTGCAAGCACAGCAAAACAAGATATGTTACATGCTGACTGATCCCTGGTGATGTGATGGAGCTGCTTTTGAGCATTGGAAGGCAGGCCAAAAGCCTCTGGAAGGCACAGGAGAGCAAAATGGGGGGGGGGGGGGAAGACTTTGGTCCACTGTATTCCCTGATAAGACCCCAGCATCAGCTGTGTCTTAAGTAAACTCTCACTGCAGTCCTAAGAACACTTTCCTGGGAGTAAACCCCATTGAGCAGATCTGACTAGGCTTCTAAGTAGGCCTGTTTAGGATTACACTTTTTATCTCTTTGGAAAGGAGAATGTCAGGCACATGGTGCAATTATAGATTATTAAGATTATATAGATAAGGGCCTTTGTTCCTTTTTTTTTAAAGCAGGAATGCACAGGAACACAGTTCTGGCTAGCGTGGCATCAGAAGGTGTGGCCTAATATGTAAATAATTCCTGCTGGGCCTTTTCTACAAAAAAACCCTGATATAGATTATTGCAGTCTTAGAAAGTGCTCAGATTGGAGACAGCTGTGGAGCCTATGTAAGTTGTTCTAAGCTGCCCAAAGAGTAGACCTGGAAAGCAGGCTGTGAGAACTTCCTGCAAGAAATGGGATGAGGGTCTGAGGAGAGCAAGCAGGCTTTTTAACACAGGCGGGAAGAATTGGTTGTAGAATTTGAGGAGCAGGAGCCTGCTCTGTATCCACAAGCCAAAAGTCAAATTTGTCATGGACATTTGCCTGTGGGGAAAAATGAATAAGAAGTAGAGATTGGATTTACACCCCACCCTTGGCCCTTCACTCAGAGTCTCAGAGCAACTTACAACGTACTTTTCCTTCCTCTCCCCACAACAGACACCCTATGAGGTAGGTGGGGCTGAGTGAGCTTTTTTGAGAACTGCTCTTGAGAGAACAGCTCTGGCAGAACTGTGGCTGACCCAAAGTCACTCAGCAGGTGCATGTGGAGGTGTGGGGAATCAAGCCCCATTCTCCCACATTAGAGTCTGTAAGCTTAACCACTACACCAAACTGCCTTTCAATAAGGATGCCATACATAGTTGCTCTAGAGTGGGCATTATTGAATTTCTCTGAACATTTTCCCACAAGATACTGAAAAGTGTTTTTGATCCTCTCTCATGCTGTCTGTGCAATATATGAATATTGTTAACAAGGAGCCTGTCCTAAATCTACTATATGTTGTGCAAACATAAATTCTACTTTTACATGACAGATTAACTGAACAAAAGCCCATGTTTAAAAAGCCCTGTTGAGCCATGATTTTGAACACTGGAATTGTAGCATCTGTTCTATAGAATGCTATGAAACTTGGCTACCTGAAAATAACTCACTGAAGTCTGTAAGAGCTGTGATGTCTTGGTATAAGGGACTCCCAGCATTTCTGCTATACCTCATTAACACATGCTAATTCACTCTTAAGTTTTGGAAATGTTTATTCCATATCATTACATTGAGGCTGAGCAAAGAAACTGGGCAACAATTTGCACTGAGAGAAAAATAAGTCAGGCTGGTTAACTTTTATTTCCCCTCCCACTGCAGAGCCTACCATTGTACCTCACATTGTTCCTGATGTCTCTGGGCTCTGATAGCGGGGGGGTGGGTGGGGTTGCAGTAGAACTAGGAATACCAAAAGTTCCCATTTCTCTTGCTGAGCTCTCTGCTGGCACTAATTTGGATCCAAGTCAATGCATATAGTGGATGTTAACCTCCTTCCCTGCCTATATATACACAGCTTTGTTCCCCACCTTCAATCTCAATTGTCCCAGGTTTCAAGCACTGCTGCCTTTCCCTTCCACATTAATTCCTCTTGAGACAGTCTGAGCTACTGGCTGTGCTGGAATGGGAGTATTTTCATAGGGGAGACATAGATCACTTTTGAACCTCTATTCACAGCATCCTGTTATTATAAGTCCAGCAAAAGACATAGAGGGGGCATGTCCTTTATAATACAACTGAGGATTGCAGCCAATGTCCATTTGCATCCTATGAGAAAGAGATTGAAGGAAGAGGCTTATCTAGTCTCATGTGTGAAAATGCCTCAGATCCCATTATAAGAGCTTCCCTGCATATAAACATGTATTTCATAACATTCAAATGCTTGCCCCATTAGCCCAAGCTTCCATCTCTTGACAAAGAAGAATAGCTCAGAGTTTTATGGTGTATGTCGCCCAAACCCCTTTTTCTTTAGTTTGTCCAGTGATTAAGAACATAAGTCATGTTGGATCAGGCCAATAGCCCATCCAGTCCAACACTCTGTGTCACACAGTAACAAAAAAAAAGTCAGGTGCCATCAGGAGGTCCATTAGATTCTTAAAAGGTGGCTTCCATCTCTTTTCTTGGAACTTCCTGGAGCTTTGCCTGTATTCTTGTTATATGATTCTTGTCTGACCGAGGCATGACTCTGCTACTACAGGCTAAGAGATACTTTATACATTCAGAGTAATCTGTGGATTTGCTCACTGTCATGTGTGCAGAGTGTTTATGCAAATACTGTCACCTGCGCAGTTAAGTTGTACTGGTTGTAATATCCTCAGATCTCAGCTTCTCCCTTGGGGCACTTCTTAGGGATGTGATCTTTATTAAATCCATGTGGTTTAAGACTCCATTCTTATGTACTTAAGTTTCTGTTGAAGCAGTGAGAAATTGCATCCCTCTGTTCCTTTGCCTTTAAGATTGTACAGGCTTCTGTAAATCATAAGGGAGGATAAAGGAGAGGCTGTATATTGAGGAAAGGGTTAAAAGTGGGAATGGCTGCTTCCACATGGAAATCATTCCCTGCAAGGGCAGCAGGAAGACCCTGAAGTAAAGAAGAGGGCCCAGACATCATAGTGCTCAACAAGCCATGATTCATCTAGCTCCTGTTTTTTTAACCCTTTATTCTGGAGAAAATATAAACCTAATTTTATCTAGGTTAAAGGAAAACTTCAGAATGACTTTGGAGTCTTGTGAGCAAAAATTCTACTATGTGAGCTACTGACATTCAAGTTATGAACTACTACGTAGATTATCTTGCTCTGAAGCTATTTTTCCTGAGCTAAGACAAAATTGTTTGAGCTGAAGCTAAAAAACTGTGAGTTAGCTCACAAACTCAGCTTAGAGGGAACATTAGCTGCAGCTGGTATGTCCACAGGGATGCTTCCCCAAAGCTCTTTTTGGATTTATCATACTATGCTATAACAGTAGTGTGGCTAGGGGAAGAAAAGGGAAAGTGGAAGGTTATAGGCTGTGGGGAAGGCCAGTTCATGTGTTACAGTGATGTGTGTGTGCAGAGCAAATGGCTTGAGAACAGAGCATGTTGGCACCGTTCCTGCCCATTCCCATGCTGGCCATAATGGTAGAAGTGGTTTTTTTCATACCCCATCTGGAAGCAATGAGTAACAGGAGGAGAGACCTAGACTGATTTCTCACTCACCCTACATCGCTCTGACATTCCTCTTTTCAGCACGGCGTCCTTCTGATTTCCCAGTATCTGCCCTGGGGCTTCAGCCTGCGTCGCCGTTTTTGCACAGCAAAGAGAAACCACTAAAAACCAGTTTTTCTTTGCCGCACAAAAATGGTGATGCAGGCTGAAGCTCTGGGGCAGATAGTGGGAATTGGAAGGATGCCGTGCTGAAAAGAGGCATGTCACAGCAGCGTAGGGTGAGTGTGAAATCAGTCCTAGATTTGAATCCAGTAGCACCTTAGAGACCAACAAGATTTTTGGGGTATGAATTTTCAGGAGTCAAAGCTCCCTTTGTCAGGAGAAAAGGAACAGAACCATACAAGCCTCACAGAAAGAAAAGACAGCAAAAATACATTTGAACTTCAAAAACAACCCAGTGGACTTAATACATGTGGAATACTAACCACAGTGTAAGGTGAACATGTAAAGTGACTCTAACTGTAATCCTCTCAAATTTTTGAGTGTCCCATCTGTGGAGATTGGGGATGTAAGGCTCATACTGTACCTTTAATGTGCAAATATTGGTAGCCTTTGGATTGGTTCATACAACAAATCTATGTTTAAATTCCCTAAAACAGAGTAAATAGACAGAATGAAGACCCTAGGAGAAAGGCATAGTGCAACAGAGGCAGAAGGCACCATCCAAAGCACAAAGGCAGTCATTGTGCAAAAACTCTGCAACTTTTCTGCATCCAATCCATCTCCTTTATAAGACAATATCCAAGCTGTGTGATAGGTCCCCATGAGCTCAGAGCTTTTAGCAGTTTAGCAAATCAATGGACCCATTGTGAATGGAAGCAATGCACTCTGTGTATTTACCTTTGTTGTGGGCCCTTTTCTGAACAGCGCATGTCATTTTAGACCCAGCTTGTGGATTTGTTATGGAAATTAACTGTTAGAAAATGCCTCTGGGTCTGCTTCTTCTTCTACATACTGCTGCTAAGCAGGGAGCACCGCTTTTACAGCAGGAAAGATTAATAACCTTAGCCATGTGTCCCCTCCAGCCTAAACCTTGTTCCTACAATCCCGCTGTGTGGTGGTGTCCCTTATCTTGTAGGATATTGTAACTATGCATGCAAGAGGATCTAGGAGGGAAAGTGTTCAGAGAATTCTCTCACTCAGGGATGTTTGGCAGGTGGCCCCACCCTCCCGTTATTTAAATGTCAAGCCTCTTTGGCTGTTGCTTGCCTTCTGTTTTTTTCCTCTTCTTATATAGGACTTTTCACCTTCTCTCTCTTACCTAGCTTGGAGCTGAAGCAAGTTAACTTTTTTGAAATTAATCTGTTCAAAAGAACTTCAAAAGAAGTTAAATGTACCTACATGAATATGTCATGTAAGATTTGCTTCTGTTTTTGTAAGTAAAATTTCTCTCATTACCATTGGAATTAGATTATCTTTGTAATTTGTTTGAACAGCATTTCCCCGTTAATTGGGAACGTGGAGGATCGCAGCTACTGCATAAAGATTCTGTGCTTTCAAGGCAAATGATAATTTTTTTATATTTAACCCAATAGATCTGTGGCAGCAGCAGACGCTACCACTGCTAACTCATGTAGTTAGAATGACGTATCTGCATCATCAAATGTTTGCTAAAATGTGGATTAAATTTGTAAATACAGATTATATTTCTGCTTTGTGTGTGTGCATATTTAATTTCCAACAGTCTCTCATGTAAATTGTGCTCTTTAGCTGTCGTAAGAACATAAGAGAAACCATGTTGGACCAGGCCAATGGCCCATTCAGTCCAACACTCTGTGTCACCCAGTGGCCAAAACCCCCCAAACCCAAGTGCCATCAAGAAGTCCACCAGTGGGGCTAGAAGCCCTTCCACTGTGCCCTCCCCCAAGCACCAGAATACAGAGCATCACTGCCCCAGAGAGTTCCAACAATAAGCTGTGGCTAATAGCCACTTATGGACCGCTGCTCCATATGCTTTTCCTTTTCCCTCTTGAAGCTGTCTATGTTTGTAGCCGCCACCACCTCCTGTGGCAGTGAATTCCACATGTTAATCACCCTTTGGGTGAAGAAGTACTTCCTTTTATCCATTCTAACCCGACTGCTCAGCAATTTCATTGAATGTCCACGAGTTCTTGTTTTGTGAGAAAGGGAGAAAAGTACTTCTTTCTCTACCATCTCTATCCCATGCATAATCTTGTAAACCTCTATCATATCACCCCGCAATCGATGTTTCTCTAAGCTTAAAGCCCCAAGCGTTTTAACCTTCATAAGGAAAGTGTTCCAACCCTTTAATCATTCTATTTGCCCTTTTCTGCACTTTTTCCAGTGCTATAATATATTTTTTGAGGTGCGGCGACCAGAATTGTGCACAGTATTCCAAATGAGACCGCACCATCGATATATACAGGGGCATTATGATACTGGCTGATTTGTTTTCAGTTCCCTTCCTAATAATTCCCAGCATGGCATTGGCCTTTTTTTTTATTGCAATCGCACAGTGTCTTGACATGTTCAATGAGTTATCTACCATAACCCCAAGATCTCTCTCTTGGTCAGTCTCTGCCAGTTCACACCCCATCAACTTGTATTTATAGCTAGGATTTTTGGCCCCAGTGTGCATTATTTTGCACTTAGCCACATTGAACCTCATCCACCACGCTGACCCCCACTCATCCAGCCTCAACAGATCCCTTTGGAGTGCCTCACAATCCTCTCTGGTTCTCAGCACCCTGAACAATTTAGTGTCATCTGCAAACTTAGCCACTTCACTGCTTCCTCCCAACTCTAAATCATTAATGAACAAGTTAAAGAGTATGGGACCCAGTACTGAGCCCTGCGGCACCCCACTGCTTACTGTCTTCCACTGCAAAAACTGCCAGTTTTTGATCCACAAGAGGACTTATTCTTTTACTCCATGACTCTTGAGTCTTCATGTCTAATTTGGAGCAATTTTATTTGGTAACTCTGTAGATTGTAATTTACATATTTCCACTGTAAACGCACAGCATGTGGAATTATATCCTAGATGACATACTTGGTCAGTCTGTTTGGAAGAACTGCTGTAAAGAAAAGTGCTGACTCAGCAGTCATTCACAGATAGCAAGTGAAACAGTTGAATGCTTTGGGATTTATACAAAATGAGAATAAAATAGTGTGTATGCAACACTGCCCTCTACTGTTTGGCAACAAATCCCAGAGTGGCAGCCATGTCTATGTATCAGCAGACTGAATAATACTACATGCACCTGTCTGTGGGTTCTGTCCCATAATAAAACCTTACTCATCAATACATCTGTTCATCTTTAAGAAATTACAAAACTGTTTCAACAGTGAATACTAAAATGCTTCTGCTAGTGGAAGAGTAATGTTATAGTCAGGCTGATTCAGAGATGCATCATATTGCAGTTCTCACTAATGTTCTTCTTGGGACGTGCTCAGCATGCCAGCAGACTGGGATGCCAACCCAGCATATAGGCACTGCCTAAACAAATACAGCTACCTCCCCGTCTGGCACTTGTTCAGAGAGAAATCATAGTGGGAGCAAAGGTTGAAAAATGAATCTGAAAAAGTCAAGGGATTATTCAGCTCTGCCATGATTAGTCTTTCTCTTTTACAGAAGAATACCCTGTGATCATGAACATCCCCCAAAGAACACTTGACCTTTTTCTGGTCTGCTGTCAGAATAGATGTCTTTGGCCAAACACTACTGCTGGGGTTAAGCAGGTTGATGTGACTTAAGAATCCATTAATACTGGTACTTAATATGAACCACAATAGTTTCTAAAAGAATATAGTACCCTAACATGGTGGATTCACTAAAACCCTTTGAGCAAAACCTGCCCTCATAAGCTGCTGCCTCACCCTAGATGCCAATTTAAAAACAAATCAAATGTGTGGATAATGTTACATTTTTATCAGCAGAGTTAGTTAACAGGCCATTTTGAGGATGGAGGTAAGGTACAAAGACTGGCCTTTGGAATACTATCTATCCTTAAAGTGGTGCTCCAAGAAAATGGCTGACCAGATGCCTAAAGACAAAGCTGGTTTTAGAGAAGAACAATTCCTAACATTAAATTAAATTTTTAAAAACCCTCCAACTTCTGAAACAATAAAAAGCTAGACAAGGAAAAATAAAAATGTCAATAAACAATAAAAATGTCAGTAAACAAATATATGCTAGCTGCCTGATTCGACTGCATTGAAGTGATTTCCCCAAAAGGCAATTCAAAGAACTGTAAGAATAAAGGTACATTCAACAAATGCATGGGTAAACTCAGAATCTAAAATGTAAATTCTCAGTCTAGGTATCTAATAAAACAGATGAAATGAGTGGAAAAACTAGGCCAATCCAGCCCACATACCCTGAACATCTAGCTAAAATCTGGTTGCCATGACAATACAAGACTAACTTGGATCAGTTCTCTTGGTTTACAAAAATATTCCTGCAGCTTCAATTCCCTTCCCTCCAGTACTGCCCTTCATTTTCAGGGCACTTCTCTATCTTTCCCCATAAAATATCATCTCTCAGAAAACAAAATAATCCTGATTGGGCTAAACCCCAACAAGCACATAAGTTCCCATGTTCCAAAGGGATATTCTATAATGTTCCATGGATCACATGTACTTCTGTCACAAACAGGAATGTGGATTGATTTGAACATCTCAGGCAAAAAAAAATTATGGGTTTTGTCCTCTAAGAGGCAGCTATTGTAAACAGGTAAAGGGGCATTAGCAAACAAGGGATCTTATACCCATTGCTTTGATACACAGGAGAGTAATTTTGCCTTAAGAAATCTGTCTTTAGATACCCTTTAGAGCTTTATGTACTATAGAGTTCCACCATTTAGATCAACAAGAGTCCTCTGCAATAAATGATAGAATGGAGTCCTTGGTGATACCAAGGGCACCCCCATGCAAACTCCACATTTTAATCCATGAAGATGGATCATGAATAATGATAGGCATAAGGAGTAGCAGTTTAGAAGCAGGCAAGTGTCAGGTAGAAGCAAGACCGAGGAAAGAAAATGGAGGCAGCAGATGTACTAGGATTATTTTACACATTGTTAGTGATAATGGGACTCTTCCAAGGAGAATGAATTCTGTACAAGAGCACTACAGGCAAGCCCTGCCTCCAAACAAACTCCTAAGAAGAGATTTACATTTTACAGTTTCATTGAGCTGAGAATGGAAGGTCAAAATATATTTATTAGATTTTTTCAGTTGCTGCTCACCCAAAGGGTCTTGTGGCAACTTAAAACATTAAAACCAATAAGGTAAAACAACATAAAACCAAATAAGTTTAAAATATTAGCCATGTGTTTTACTAGTTTAATGTTATCACCATACTAAGCCCCATGGTGCAGAGTGGTAAAGCTGCAGTACTGCAGTCGGAGCTCTCTGTTCACGACCTGAGTTCAATCCCAGCGAAAGCTGGTTCAGGTAGCTGAATCCAGGTTGACTCAGCCTTCCATCCTTCCAAGGTCGGTAAAATGAGTACCCAGCTTGTTGGGGGGAAAGCGTTGATGACTGGGGAAAGCAATGGCAAACCACCCTGTAAAAAGTCTGCCATGAAAACATTGTGAAAGCAACGTCACCCCAGAGTTGAAAACGACTGGTGTTTGCACAGGGGACTACCTTTACCTTTACTATTACCATAGTAGTATTAAAACAGTCCAAACATGTGGTTACCCTCCAAAGGCCAACCTAAGCAATTCAGCCTTGTGTGCCCTGCAGAAACTAAAGTCCAACAGGGCATGGGTGACATCCAAGAGTGCATTCCACAGGGTACGGGCCACAACTGAGAAGCCCCTTCCCCTGGTGACAGATAACCAAGCTATCCTGGGGCCAGGCACCTGCAAGAGGCCCCTAGATGATGACTAAAAGGGCGCATGGGGGGTTGTAATAGGAGAGGCAGTCCCATAGGTATGAGGGTTCCAGACCGTTAAGGGCTTTAAAGGTTACCACCAGCACCTTGAATTGGATCCAGAGACTAATTGGTAGCTAGTGCAGCTGCTGCAGATTTGATGTTCCAGTCAGCAACCTGGCAGCTGCATTCTGGACCACCTGCCGTTTCCAAAGCATTTTCATGGGTAGCCCTATATTCAACAAATTGCAGTAGTTCAATATGGAGGTCATTGTGCATGGATAAATGTGGCAAGGTCTGACCCAGAAAATAAGGAGCCAACTGGTGGGTCTGGCGCAGGTGAAAAATGTTGACCGTGATACCATAGGAACTTGTTTATCCAATAATAGGAAAATCTGAAGTGAGATCTGTCCTTCAACCCCAACTGTCAAAACCTGTCTCAGTAACTGAAGTAATTACTTGTCCATGAAAGAGCATATACACTTAGAGGTGACCAGCATCTTCTACTGGTATATTCCTCATTGCTTGGGTACCACCTGCTGGTGGAGGTAGAGATCCCGGATCTCCGACAGGCTGCTGCGGCTTCAGCAATACTGTGCAAGATAGAGGCAGTTTCTTTGCAGCTTTTAATGTACTCCTGCCGGAAGGCACCGACCTCCTGTATCAGCTGCACATTAGCCTGGGCAATCTGTCTCTCTGCTAGGCTAAGATGGCTGCTTTCTGACAGCCATTCCTGAATAGGCACTGTCAGAGGAGGTGCCGCATCTCCCATGTGACAATTGTTCAGGTGCCCACATGGAGACTCCTGGTCAAATGTGAGGCTTGCATAGTCCGAACTCAGGGCCTCCTGCTGTCCCCCAAGCTCACTGCGTGAGAGTTCAGTCTGTGAGGAATTTGGGGGACTTCGGCTCCAGTCCTCATACGGTTCATCTGGGATTTGGCCAGAGCTCCTGAGCAGCCGCCTCTTAGCCCCCCCCGGCTCACATGCTGCTGGGTTGCCTCAATGGGAAGGGGGTAGACTGGCTCTGGCTTCGCATCTACTGGCTCTTCCTTCACTGGCTCCTCTTTCACACCTGCCCAGAGCAGAGAGGACAGATCAGGTTAACTCAAAGTAGCAGCCAGCCAGAGCCCAGTTCAAAAAGAATGAACTCTTCCTTCCCCCAAATGCTTGGGTTTTTATATAAGCCATCTTTAAGTCTGCTAAGGCTCTATTTTCTAACACAGAAGTCTCTGCACAGTAATGGGGAAAGGAAATGGTAGAATAAAACATTCAACAATGATGGTTTATCAAGTAAGCGTGGAGACAGATGCTATTTTCTTCTTTCAGAGAGACAGTTTGAATTAAGAATCCAATTTCATTCCTTAGACCTTGCAAGGTTTTGCATTGTTTCCATGCATTGTTTCAATGCAAAATCTATTTGAACAGCAGTGATAGTGGGGCAAAATAAACTGTGTACATATGATGGAAATGATAACTTTTTCCCAAGCCACTTTCAGCTTCTGTAAGCTTAGCAGCTGTGAAAATGAACTCTGATTCCGGAAGCCCAGGTTTGAATGTGGTTTCTGTCCAATTCGCTAAGTAGCCTTAGGCAAGATTCTGTCACAGATTCAGCTTCTCATCTCAAATATGGGGATAATAACATTGGGCTAACACATGGAAACACTCTGAACATAGAAAGAATGGTTAAAATGCTTCTTGTTGTTATTAAAATGACTGTATATTGCTGCCTGAATACCTAATCCTTTGTAATGGAATATCCCTCAGTGTCAACAGAAAACTCTTCCCAAGATACCTCCAGAAGAGGACTGGGTGGTAGCAGACAATTTTCATTGTACCAGCCTCCATTTACTTCATCACTCAATAGTGGGAATGCAAATGTTCAAAAGCAGCCTATGGTAAAGTAGCTGAACTCGAAGGCCAGGAGAGAACAGTGATTAAAACAAATGCAGCACATAAAAGCAGTTAGAGGAGAAAATGAAAAACAGGTATAACATATGTGCAGGTTCTTGCAGATCTTTGAGGCAGGTTTGCCTTCACCCACAAGTATATATTACAACAAGGTTTCTAGACTTCCCACAGTAAAGGAAGCAGAATTTTTACAAAGTAATAACAAGTGCAACAATAACTTGTCAGATAATTAATAAGGTCATATTTCCCATCTGCTTGTGAGGATGAAATTAAAGAATGAAATGTGACCACAGACCCCATTACCAATGCAGTTTTGCTCTTTCAACGACACATAACGCCTACTAGCCAAAATACAAGGCAGACAATAATGGAACTACTAGTGAGATTTCTGTTTCATTTTTATTTGACAAACAAATACAAGGCAAAGATTTGCTTCTCCAGTTTCAAGCAACTGAAAAGCTATTAGTGGTATTACATTTTAAGTGGCTGGCTCGTATTTTCCCTTGTTCTGACTTTCTGACATTTCCTGGAAATGCACAAATGCCAATAGACCATTTGGTTTTCAGTTTCTTAGTTTGATCTTGAGACCTTTGAACCTTAATTTTCCCTTTCCATCTAGGCTTCCAAATTCCTTACTCACTTTCCTAGAATTGCTGACCGACCATATTGACAGCTTCCCCTCCTTTTTTTGTTGTTCAGTCACACAGTCAAGTCCAACTCTTTGTGACCCCATGGACAAAGTCATGCCAGGCCCCTCCTTTAGCCAGATAATATTTGTTAAGAGGCACAAGGTTATGGTGAATTACATGTGAATTTGAGAAACTTGGGTTCACAGATACAGGATTACTGGAGCTTCTCTGAAGATAAAATGAGGGAATGAGGGAATGAAATGTCGCAATATGTCCACATTCTATGGGTAAAAGTTGGGAAGAATGTTATCTGTTTGTGCCAGGCTTTTAAACAGCTATAAGAATTATCTCCAGATAACCGGGTGGAGAAGTTTCTGCAAACTGGAAGACAGTTTTTCCTTCCCTCCTCTCCTGGGCTGAATGTACTAAAAGTGATCTACACTACTGCTAGGGTTGCACCTGGAGGCTGGATATCTCCCACTATTAAAAGTGATCTCCAGGCAACAGAGATCAGCTCACTTGGAGAAAATGGCAACTTTGGAAGGTGGATTCTATGGCAAGAATCTCCCCTTCCCAAAAACTATCCTCCTCAGGTTCTATCTACAAAATCTCTGGGTATTTCACAACCTGGAGCTGGCAACCATAGCTAGTGCTCACAAACAGATAGGCTAGTAAGAATACTGCATGGGATCACATATTTTGTAGACTAATTTGCCAGGATTATTAGTTCTACCATAACCCAGCCTCTAGATCCACAGAAAAAAGCTGGGGATGGACAGCACCAAGCCCTATCAGCCTTTTAAGGGGGAATTCCAGCTGGATGGGAGCCTAATTCAGATTAGGACAGTGAAAGGTAGGCAGAGAGGGTCTAACCTTTCTGTATGGGTTCTCATGGATTAAAACCTGGTTAAATGACAGGAAGCAAAAAGTAGGAATCAATGGACAGTTCTCACAATGAAGAAAAGTAAGCCCTTCATTGTGAGCAAGGATTGGGGCTGGTACTATTTAATTTATTCATCAGTGATTAGGAACTGGGAGTGACTGTATAGTGACCAGGTTTGCAGATGACACCAAATTATTCAAAATAAGAAAACCAAGGCTGACCGTGAAGAGCCACAGCTTATTGTTGGAACTCTCTGGGGCAGTGATGCTCTGTATGCTTGTGCTTTGGGGGTAGGCACAGTGGAAGGGCTTCTAGCCCCACTCTTGATGACACTTGATTTTTTTGGCCACTGTGTGACACAGAGTGTTGGGCTGGATGGGCCATTGGCCTGATCCAACATGGCTTCTCTTATGTTCTTACATTCTTAAGGGCTCCAAGAGGATCTCCACAAATTGGATGAGTGGGTAACAATGTGGCAAATGAAGCTCAGTGTTGGTAAGTGTAAGGCAATGCACATTGGGACAAAAATCCCAATTAAGGTATAGGCTAATGGGATCTGAACTTGCTGAGACTGAGACAAGAAAAGATCTCAGGGATGTAGTGTATAACTCAATGAAAGTGTCAACTCAGTGTGCTGCAACAGTGAAAAAGGCAGACTCTGTGTTAAGGACTGTTAGGAAAGAGTTTGAGAATAAAATGGCCAATATTGTAATGCTTCATATAGATCAATGGTGTGGCCTCATTTGGAATAGTGCGTACAGTTCTGGTCCCAGTATCTCCAATAGGACATTACAGAACTGGAAAAAAATACAGAAGAGAGCAACCAAGATGATTAGGGAGTTGGAGCACCATCCCTATGAGAAATGATAGAGATTTATACAATTAAGCATGGGATGGAGAGAGGTGATAAAGAGAAATTTTCCTCCCTCTCTCAAAATACTAGAACTCAAGGGCATCCAATGAAACTGATGGGCAGTAGGTTCAGGACAGACAAAAGAAAATACTACTGCACACAGAGTGCTTAAAATGTGGAATTTGTTGCCAGAGGATGTAGTGATGCCCACAGGAATAAACAACTTTAAAAAGCAATTAGATAAGTCTATCAATGACTACTAGCCGCAGTAACTGAGGGGAGCCTCCACATTCAGAGGCACTAACAGGAGGCATCAGGGGAAGCCCTGTTGTTGGCCAACCATCCCAAGGAACTGGTTGGTCACTGTGTGAGACAAAATGCTAGACTAGATGGACCACTGGTCTGATCCCGTAGGCTCTTCTTATATTCTTAACAGTAATGGAATGAAGAAGTCACAGGGTTTGACACATTCCCGGTGCCAGGTCACCACAGTGCTTAGAAACGTCATTGTGGTGCCTAGTATTTTTTGTAGTAACAATAGTTAGAGAATATGGTCATACATAACCCTGAAGGTTGAACTATGAGCCTAGCTCTTAAATTTTTGAGCTGGCTTCTAGAGCCAAAGATTTGTCATGCTCTGCTGTAACATGGAGTTTCCTATAATAATCTGTCTCTCGTCTTGCAGTCAGTACTGCTTCTGTTTGCCCTGACCCTGCAATTCAGTTATAGCCACAGACGTGTGAACATAAGAATGGACTGGGCACAGATGATTAA
Source organism: Heteronotia binoei (assembly GCF_032191835.1). NCBI lineage: Eukaryota > Metazoa > Chordata > Lepidosauria > Squamata > Gekkonidae > Heteronotia > Heteronotia binoei. The sequence continues at coordinate 58,196,043 of NC_083224.1, forward strand.
TTTATAAGAACAGGATGCACTGGTTCCTGTGACATACAAAGGCAAAGACCTGTGATTTCTTTTTCACTTCTATTCTTGGTTCCAACCCTACCTGCAATAATGCATTCCATCGCAGTCTTATGCAGATTGCTGAAAAGGAGCTGCCAAGCAAATCAAAAACTTTGGAGGGATCGTCTAAGGCGCCACCCCCACCTTGTCTTTAGATGGATATTGCTGAATCATCAAAAGAAACTCTTAACATGACCCAAACAAATCTGGCTGACTAAAAGAGAAAGTTGGCCTCTGGTAACACAGATCTCAGATTTCTCAGGTGAATTGGAAAACATCCTTCCATAATTATGTATAAGAACATAAGAGAAGCCATGTTGGATCAGGCCAATGGTCCATCCAGTCCAACACTCTGTGTCACTCTCGGCTTGGCTTCGCGAACGAAGATTTAAGAAGGGTGCAGTAGTCCACGTCTGCTGCAGGCTCGCTGGTGGCTGACAAGACCAATGCGGGACAGGCAGGTCCGGCCACAGCGGCTGCAGGGAAAGGTCTGATTTGGGGTTGGTGCTGTAGCAGTGCGATTCTTCCTCAATCTCCTTTTGTCCTCAAGACCAGCTATGCGTGCGTTCTCAAAGGAAGAGACAGCCTGGTGGATGGTGTGCCTCCATGCTTTGCGATCTGAGGCTAGGTCAGACCACTGGTGATGGTTGATGCGACAGGTGCCAAGGGATTTCTTCAAGGAGTCCTTGTACCTCTTCTTTGGTGCCCCTCTATTTCGATGGCCGGTGGAAAGTTCGCCATACAGAGCAATCTTGGGAAGACGGTGGTTTTCCATCCTAGAAATATGCCCTGCCCAGCGCAGCTGCGTCTGTGTCACACAGTGGCCAAAAAACCCAAGTGCCATCAGGAAGTCCACCAGTGAGGCCAGGACACTAGAAGCCCTCACACTGTTGCCCCTCCCATCCCAAGCACCAAGAATACAGAGCATCACTGCCCCAGACAGAGTTCCAACAATAAGCCGTGGCTAATAACCACTGATGGACCTCTGCTCCATATGCTTATCCAATCCCCTCTTGAAGCTGTCTACTGCTTGTAGCAGCCACCACCTCCTGTGGCAGTGTATCCTAGATAAGAACAGTTCTATACTTCGACACATAAGAATAAATATCCAGCACTATGGGCCAAGGTAGGGCTCTTACAAGGACAGTGAGAATTGCATACAGGGCACAGCTACTCTGGCTGGCACAGCAGGGCTTCCTCCAACCAGCTGCAAGGCCAGCCAGCAACAGAGATGTGCGTGCATTTTTCTCACCACTGCAAAAACCTTGTGATATAGTCTATATATTAATGATATTTAACAGATGCGGAACTGAACATGCCTAAATTCTCCTAGTCTAAGGCCCCTCCCTGTTGCACACAGATGGCTGAATCAAGGATGGACGCTTGTGTAGTCTGCCTTTTCATGCATACTGGGAGAAGGAGATCTCACCAACAGCAAGCTATTTTAAGGCTTTCTACTAGCCCTCACTGAGTGATGTTCCAGGCTTTCCTGGGGCAGGTTGGAAGTAAAGGGGCAGGGTGCCCGAGTTGCAGAATGGTGCATTTTCAGAACCATGCTCTAAATGCCCTTTCCCCCAAGCTCACATTGCCTCTATGCATTAGGGCTCATGGAGGAATTACTAGCACCACCCTGCCCCCGCCGCAACTCCTGGCTTCCCCGGGGCTTCGCGCTCCATACGCCCCGGGGCTAAGCACTCACCCTGAAGCGCCGCCACCTCGAGGGTGCCCGCGGGCGGTGGCGGCGTGTCTAGAGGGCACACACCGCGCAGGCTCCATTCCGGGCCCAGCTCGGGCTGGCCAGGCAACTCGCTTCCGCCCCTTAAGTGAGGGGCCTAGGGCTTCACCTGGCGCTGCAGGAGGCGATGCCGGGTGATCTTGTCGTTGGCGCGGCGTCGCAGGCTCCGCCAGCGGTTCTTGACCTCGCCGATGTCGCGCTGGTTGCGCCCGGCCGCGTTGATCTTGCTGGTGAGACGCCTCCAGATCTTCTGCTTCTCGTAGGCATTCACGTTGCCGGAGGCGGCTCCGAAGAGCGGCTGCTCGTACTTGAGCACCTCGCTCATGAGGATGTCGATCTCCTGCAGCGTGAAGTTAGGCTTGCGCTTCAGCAGACCGCGCCGCCCGGCCATCATGCCGCCGCCGCTCCCCTGCCGCTGCAGCGCCCACCGACGACCGCAGCAGCCGCCCCCGCCAGCCAGCCGGGGGGGCTCATCGCTCTCCACCGCAGCCTGCCCGGCGGCCGCCCCAAAACACGAGAGGGCAGCAAAGGAGCGCAGCGCAGGCATGCACCCCGCAGCAACCAGCTCCCAAGCGGCGCAGGCAGCGATGCCCCTGGGCCTTTGGCTGCTGCCGGAACTAGAGCGGGTCTGACGGCCTCTCTCGCCCCCTGGCGGAAGTGCTTGGCTTGGCCTTGGCGGTAAGGCTGTGCATAGATCAAGGAGGGGGGATCGGATGGAAAGGCCGGCGAGACGCACGCGGAATTGTAACCTTTTGCAGCAGGAACTTGCAGTCCCGGTCCCGCCGCCACTTAGCACAGTTCACAGCTGTTGCTTTTCATGAACAGTGATGGGGAAGCACCTTCATATTTTCGCTGGTATGGACCTTAGTCTAAGATTTGTCCTAAAATTTAGGGTTGCCAATTGGGAAATTCCTGAAGATTTGGGGGTGGAGCCTGGGGAGGGCTGAATTGGGGGAGCGGAAGGACGTCAACAGTATAATCCTATAGAAGCATCCCATAGAAGCAGCCGGTTTTTTCTTGGGGAACTGATAGCTGTAATTCCAGAGCCTCCAGAGGGGTCCAGAGGTTGAAATTCCAGGAGGGCTCCAGGCCCTACCTGGGGGTTGGGAACCTGACTTGAGATTGCTTCATCAGATGTTGAAATAACAAGCTTATGCGCTGAAATAACAACACACTGATGCTGGGCTTTAGCCTGTGGTTCTGTGCTCACTTACTTAATAAGAACTGTTAAACCTCACTGGAAGTTACTTCTGTCGGAGCGGGAGTAGCAGAGTGAGGGAGATGACTTGCCCGACACAGGGCTTCAGGAAAGAAAATCAGGCAGACGCGTGCAACTAGTGCCAAAAGGTGTATTAACATATATACACGACAAGTGCTCTCTTGTGCAGTCTATACAATATCACCTCCACGGACAAAGTGCTTCGCCTAACCACCATCTCACAGGGAGAGACCTGTGTGATGCACACACAGATCATATATAGTCCAAGCGGCCAATCCTGGCCGTGCTGACTCAGCAGATTGCATCACTTGGCTTCTGCCGGCTCAAGCCGGTCTGCTGATCAGGTCACTGTGACCTAGCCTGGCAGCTAGATCACCAGCTGTCATACTGTAGCTGTCAGACTGGGTTTATGTAGATTCTTGCTCCAACACACCTCCTAATCTATTTAAACCCAGTGCACCAAAACACTTTACACAGTTTACATACATGTCCACCAGCAACATTACAGTTCATATTTACGTAGCTCGGAACCCTTTCCGGAATTCGTTCAGGAACTCATCATGATTGTAAAACACATCATCGTGTTCCTGTTCAGCCAGCTCTTTCAGACGCTTGGCTTCAGCCTCCTTCTCCCTTGCCTCGCACTCTGCCACCCAGGCTTTCCATTTCCTAGCCTTTTCTTTTAACATTTCCTCTAATCCGGGTGGGTCTGGATTGACAGTCAGAGTGACATAGGGACACTTGTACCTAGCGGGACGTTGGCCTTTGGTGGACCTGGCAGACACCCGTGGCCCTGTGCTTGGACCAGCTTTGTCTTCTTCGGGTTGCTCTGTTCCCACCTCCTGGGCTGGTTGCTCTGCCCCTGTAATTGGGTGTTGAACCTCCTGACTCTCACACTTTACCTCCAGTTCCTGCATTTGAGGCTCTGCCTCCTGACTCTGCTCGTCAGGCTCTGTGCCAGCATTCGGCTCACCTTCTCCAGCCCCACTGGGTGCCACCTCCTGGGCTGGAGTTCTGGGCTGCGCTCCAACATCGTTATCGCTACTTGGCAGCAGGACAAATTGTTTCTGCAAGGAGTGCAACCTTGGCCAGCTGCTTTCTTCATTGAACTGGGCACTCTTACTAAGTGTTATCTTGCTTTTGCTATTGCAGAAACGATAACACCTGGCCCTTGGCTTGTAGCCCAGAAAAATTAGGCTCTCTGCCCGGACATCCCCCTCCCCGCTACTCGTGGAGTGGATGCCAACCCGAGCCCGTGACCCAAAGACTTTTAAAGAACTCAAATCTGGGGTCTTGTTCAACAGTAACCTGTAAGGCACATTTTTCACAGTATTACACCAAACCCTATTTTGCAAAAAAACAGCTGCATGTATGGTTTCTGCCCAATAGGTCATTGGCAGTTGTGCATCCTCTAACATGCAATACATCACATTCTGCAATACAGCCCCATGCCCATTTTCTCGGGGCGTTGCCGGGTTCGTCAGACGGTGGGCGATGCCCTTGTTCTCCAGCCAACGTTTCATCTGGTTAGATAAGAATTCCCCCCCTCTGTCGGTTTGTACAGCCAGGAGATTAACCCCTAATTGTCTCTCCACTGCTTTGACCCACTTGGTGAATGTCTTATACACCTCAGACTTATGCACCATGGTGAAAACCCACGCGTACCTCGTGTGGTCGTCGGTGGCCACCAAGCAGTATCTCCTCCCCGACAGACTCTTTGGCAATGGGCCAATAACGTCTAAATGGACTAGTTCCAGGGCTCGTGTGCTTTCCCTTGAGCTTTCTTTAGCAACAGCACACGCCTTGCTTTTGGTCTTCTTGCAGACCTGGCATTCCAAGTAACATTTGCAAGGATTTACTTTCAAACTAGGCACAAGCTCCAGGGTTTTCTTTAACGCCCTAAATCCGCAGTGCCCGAGTCTCCTATGGAGCAAATGTATACAATTATTGTGCACAGGCTCATTCGACACCTGAGCCACCTGGGCACAATCACTCTGGACCACATACAGTTTACCTTCCCTCTTTCCTGTCACAAGCAACTTTCCCCCACCTCCCAGGATTTTGCAGCAGGTTTTCTCAAATCTCACCTGGTATCCCTGGTCAAACAGTGTGCTAACACTCAACAGGTTAGACTGCAGTGAGGGTACATACAACACATTTTGCAACATACATTTCAGTGCAGGAAGTTCCACATTGCCTGAGCAAACAGAATTGGCAGTGGTCCCATCAGCCAATCTCACATACTTATGCTCAGGACTGTCAATGTTTTTCAACAACTCCTTCTCGCAGCAGAGATGGCTCGTTGCCCCGGAGTCTAAAATCCAAGCAGACCCTGTGCTCTCTACTGCAGACGTGACCAGCCGGGTTGCTTCCTCACACGGGCTGGCGGTCCTCCGCTCTCGCCGCACACGCCCCCGCCTCTTCTCCCTCTCAGGGCAAGCTCGGAGCAGGTGCTGCGACGACCCGCATCCATAGCAGCGACGGACTGCAAACGCAGTCGGCTCCACTTCCTCCACCTTCGGACGCCTGCCAGCAGCAAAAGCTGGCTCATTCTTGGCTGTCTTCCCGGACACACCGATAACAGCACGCTGCCTGGCCGACACCCCCGGACAGCTCACGGCCGCAATTCTCTCTTGGAAGTCAAGCAGGTGGGCACAGACGTATTCCATGGTCAGGGTCGCTACGTCCACCGTCTCCAGAGAAGTTATCAGGGGAGTGTACTCAGGTGGCAACGACGACAGCAAAATGTACACTCTGTCGTCTGGAGCTACAGTCTTGCCTCTTGCCTCCAGCTCAACGAAACAGTCCGTTAGCCGTTTGATGTGATCTTTCACACACCCTCCAGCCGGCATAACGGTGCGGAACATCCTCCTTGTCAAGGCCATGAGGGAACCAGCAGTGGTGCTAACATGCACCGCACTCAACGCGTCCCAGGCAGCCTTGGGAGTGTCCTTCCCTCGCACATAAACCAGCTGGTCATCTCCTATAGACAGCACTATGTTGGCCAGTGCCTTATCCGATAACACAGTCTCGGCAGGAGATAAGTCAGCAGGGGGGTTACTCACGAACAGCCATTGCCCTTCACGCTTGAGGTAGTGTTGCATTCTCAGGCTCCACACCGCGTAGTTGGCTGAGGTGAGCTTCTCAACGGCTACTCCAAGCTGTTGCTGAGCCATCGTGCCGACTCCTCCTCACGGCTGGCTGCCGACGTCCCTCTGGCTCTCAAACAGAGAACGGTGGTGCTTCTGTGTCCTTCACCGGCGTTCCTCGCCTCCGGCTCTTTCCAAACTCACAGTCAGCTCAACTCGCAACTCTCTCCTCCGCGCAGCGGAAGCGTGCTGGGCCCATAACCCTGTCGGAGCGGGAGTAGCAGAGTGAGGGAGATGACTTGCCCGACACAGGGCTTCAGGAAAGAAAATCAGGCAGACGCGTGCAACTAGTGCCAAAAGGTGTATTAACATATATACACGACAAGTGCTCTCTTGTGCAGTCTATACAATATCACCTCCACGGACAAAGTGCTTCGCCTAACCACCATCTCACAGGGAGAGACCTGTGTGATGCACACACAGATCATATATAGTCCAAGCGGCCAATCCTGGCCGTGCTGACTCAGCAGATTGCATCACTTGGCTTCTGCCGGCTCAAGCCGGTCTGCTGATCAGGTCACTGTGACCTAGCCTGGCAGCTAGATCACCAGCTGTCATACTGTAGCTGTCAGACTGGGTTTATGTAGATTCTTGCTCCAACAACTTCTGAATAAATATTTTTATTTATTCTGTTTTACAAAATGTACGCCCTGGCTTTCTGTCTTCATAAGGGCCACCAGAGTGGCAAACAAATAAAAAACATATGTAACAAAAATCACACATGTAACAAAAAGCACACCCTAACAACCATTAAAGCCAACAAAAACACATCATTGGAACAATTCAAATCAGAACTAAAATATACATACATAACATTTAAAAACTGGTTGCATGAGAAAGTATAATATATCCTTGCCAGGTTTATTGTTTTATATTTGAGTTTTCATGGAATTAACATTTCCCTATATATTCAGTTTTAATTCGCTCATAATTTGCTTGGGAAAATATGGCAAGAGTCATTAAAGGTAGTAACTGTGCAGCCCAGTCCTTCTCCCACTCAAGTAAGTGTTACATGGCTGTAGTTCTAAAGTCATGTTAATTTCAAAAAGAGAGTAAAACATGGCTGCATCTGCAAACACTGGATCTTGTGCTATCATTGCACTATAGTAGATCTTCAGAACTGGATTTGTATGTGTGTGGGCAAGACAATCCAGTTACATACAATTGCTGCAGCACAGTATCCACTGATGGGTGGATGCAGTCTGCTACTTGAAACTTCTCTTCTTAAAATCAACAGGACTTCAGCGTCTTGAACAGTGCCTATGGTCAAATCATGCTATTAAAACATTGATGCACACAGCGTCCCTGCACATCATTTCTTCCTTTCTCAAAAGCACACTTCCTCAGCCACATTAATGACTGCACTTTGTATGAGAAAAATGGATTAAAGATGTGTGTGGAACAAATCCCACCACATGAGGGCATAGCTGCATTGTCTAAGAAAAACCTTATTCTGGATTACTTTAAATCAGGGGTGTCAAACTCACTTGTTATGAGGGCCAGATCTGACATAAATGAAACCTTGTCAGACTTCGCCATTTGTTTATAAAATGTAATGCCAGGTAGCGGAGACATAAACTTTATAAAGCCCACCTCGGTGGGGTAGGGTGGGATATAAATCAAATCAAATAAAAAATAAATAAAATAAAACAAACACAAAGATTTTTTTAAAATTTAAAACATGCTTAAAAGATTAGCACTCTTGCAATATCTTGCTTATTTAACAGTTTCTTATAACTGACACCTCTTGCTCTGAATTATTTCATCAAAATCTAGAGACAATGTGCTGTAGAAATCTTGAGTATGCTGTTTAGGTGTTGTTCAGGTGTAAATCTGTAACTTGCAAACCTACTTTTGATTATTGACATTCATTACAAAAATCTCATGGTCAATGCTTTGAGCCTAAGACCCAGGGGAAAACATGAAATAGCTGGGCATTGCCAGCTTTTGTGCATAAGTTGCTTCATGTGCTGGTCAGCCAACGGAGAAAATAGAGACTATGCTCTGTAGCTCCTGGGCAGTTGAGCAAGTCTGGCAAAACAAGTGGTGATGCAAAAGGAAGGAAGGAAGAGAGGGAGAAGGAAGCAGATGACAGTGAGTTGCTTGCAGGCCTGATAGAAGCCATCTGGGGGCCAGATCCAGCCCTCAAGCTGCATGTTTGACATCCCTGCTTTAAACAGAATAGTGGTAAAAGAGGGTTGTATGAACAGTTGGTAGATATGAGTGATTCAGCTTAGTTTTCCATATGCGTGGTGACAGAGAAAGGAATATATGACTGTGGGAGAGGCATAGAATTGTGCATTTTTCCTGGTCATAGAAACCACAAGTCTGGATCCCTTGCTACCCTGTTTCCTACCATTCGAGTAGTGATTAATTAAGTAGTTTTACAAAAAAATTATGTCCTGGCCCTTACCTGGTGGAAGAAGCTCCCATTGGAGATCCAGGACCTGCACAGCCTGTTGCAATTCTGCAGGGTCTGCAGCTGTTCCACCAGGCCATTAGTTGAGGCAGTGGACATAATTGAAGATTAATATGATCTCCCTGCGAAGTGCTGGTCCATCCGTCAGTCCTATTTGGAGTAGTGACTGATTTTGACTTCTATCATTTATCTTTATATGCTCAGCCAGGGACCAGGTGTTTGAAATGGTCGCCATCTGAACTTTTAATTTACAAATTGATCTGTCTGGTTTTATGTTTTAGCTAGTTGTTTTAGAACTTATGTAATTGTTTTATTCCTGATGTGACCCACCCTGAGCCTGTTTCGGGAAGGGCAGGATAGAGATGTGAAATAATAAATAAATAACAGAGAAGACTAGACAAAGTTGTAATGTAGAAATGTGCTAATATAGAAATTCACAGTAACTAGATTACTGTGATACCATGCCATAACTTTCTATGAAATGATTGTGCAATTCTCTTGGGAGGTATGTGCCATTCTTGCTCCAGTAAGTGAGGCTAGCAGTAGCCCCCAAGGGGTAGAAACTTAAAGATACCAGGATTCAAGCCAATTGGAAGCTATAAAGCCCTCTCCCCCAGCCTCAGAGTAAATAGGAAGGTTGTGGTTGCTCATTGATGAGGGAAACATATTTCACATATGAGCAGACTACTCTCTGCTTTATTATTGCTCCAGATCTGAATTCTGGCTTTAAAAATGACAATGGCAGAGTTTGAGACCTGTGTCAAATGAAGCTCTGGTTTTGATTTATGAATGGAATCATGGAAAGAAAGCAATATTATTTCTTAAGCATGGCATATAAGAATGCTGCTGTATGAGACCAGTAGTCCATCTAGTCCAGCATCCAGTTTCACAAAGTGGTCAATCAGTTGCCCTTGGCCAAGGCCCGATGTTGTTTCCTAGCACTGTTATTCAGAGGTTTATGGAGACTCCCTTCAGACAGCATGGCTAGTCGCTACTGATGGACCTATCCTCCATGAATCTGTCTAATCTCCTTCTAAAGCCATTACTAGCAATAAATTCTACATTATTCATTATGTAAAGAGCTACTTCCTTTTTCCACACTGAGGGAAGAATTTGTAACATGTCTGCATTTTTATCACTCTTGAAATCTGTGAGTTATGATAATAGTGACAGATAAAAGGCAGCCAATGTTTCTTACAGATTGTCTAGGGAATGTAAGATGCACTCCACAGAACAGATGGCCTGAAGCAATAATAGCAGATGGACACAAAGAGTAACTGCTCTCCCTGTGGTTTCCTGGGCAAATATGGTTCAACCTCACAAATATCAAGAGAGTATTAAAAACCCCTATTATGCTTGCTAAAGAAAGATGAGGAAAATCCAGAGCCCTGATATAGGAATGAGTGGGTTTCCATTATTCATTGTTGTGGACAGGTGCATCCTTGAGTGATGATGGATGACTTTCTCGTGCTGTGCATTAAGGTACAAAGTACTGGGAGAAGTTGTCCCTGCAAACCAAGAGTGGTGTGTTCACGGTGGGGTTTATGCCAAATTAAATATGAGGGCAGAGAATTTCATTTGGGAATAACCACAGTGGCTGCCCTCAGGGTCCATGTGCCCAAACAGGCAACAACCATGATTCCTGTTGCCCTGTGGTATCCTCATCTATTTGCATGTGGGTCAAAGAGAGATCATTCATTTTTTGTGGGTACCCCAAATTGATTCATGCCTGAATACATTTACTCATCATTCAATTTATCTAACTAGGCCAGATGGAACCGTTGATTCTGTCCGATCATGAGAACCTGGCTATGCTTCTGGACTTAATCTTGTGAAGCAGGCTGGTGAAATTGCCAGGAATGCTTGTTATCATTTGCTTTTATTCAAGACCTGTTTCTTATTCTTGACTCTGCTCACCCAGGTGCATAGATTGAGGCTTCTGTAACCACCAAATTGTGCTACTGTGTCATACTCTACATGGAACTTCCCTTGAAGGTTTATTGAAGGCTTCAGTCTGTACAAAAAAATAGCAGCCCACCATATGAGCACAACACATATGGAAAATTAATTTTATAACAGTTTAATTTCGCTATGTATTTGTTTCTTGCCAGGATGTAAGGTGCTGGTTTTAAGCTTTTACTTGGAATCATGTATTGAAAGGATCACCTCTTCTTGGGTCTACCTATTAACTTAGGGTGGCCTAGCACCCTAAGAGGATTTTCATAAGGCACAACTGGCCTAAATGAGGTCTAGAGTCTGCTAGAAGAGGAGATCAGCACTTTTTCTTTCACAAAGGTTCAGAAAACTATATAAAAAGACTGCCTTATTTCAGTGTGACTTTGGATGTTAAATCACATTATCATAGATCTCTATTGTAGCTAAGGTTGCATAAGGATGGGTCACATCAGGAATAAACAATTACATAAATTGGTTGTTCTGGAGTTGGTTGTTGCTTGGTATATTGTGTCAGTTCTGTCAGTTTAACTATACTATGATTAATGGTCTTAGAGTGTATTGGGGGGAACTGTTGTTTCCACGGTGGGACTATTTTTTCTTTCGTCATGGTTGTTGATTGTTGGTTGTTGCTATTGCTTTATGTTGTTTTTGGGGAGTTTTTTACCATTATTGGAAGCCTCTTTGTACACAGTAGAAAATTAGGACATATCTTTTACAAATAAATAATAAATGGATGCATAGTTAAAGTACTTACCTGGCTTGCATGGACTAGAGCTGCATGTTCTATAGATGTACAGGAAATAGGTGTTGGGAACTCCCACATGCTCCCCTTCAGTACCTTATAAGACTGAGATGCCATCCCTCTAATGCAGTCTCCAGAAACAATGGATCACTTACACAACACCAAAGAATATCCACTTTAAAGCATGAAATTGAATTCACAAATGAAATCTGGTATTACATGTATTTGATGCTCATTTACATAATTTTCAAGGCATTTTAATACTCAATCTATCCCCTTCACCTCAGTATTAATGGATGTTGTGAACTAAATCAGTACCTAACATTAGGACATTCTCTCCAGCTGTATCTGTTTTGTTGGGACAATACTAATTTTCTTGCTGAATTACTGAATATCAAAGCTTTTGCCAGTGTGCCTTGGTGTTTTAGAGTTAAGTCTCGTGTGACATAATGACGTTTCTCATTTCTGATCTAAGTATCTGCGGACAAAAATTGTTCCTTACAGTTAGAAACATCACCCATTTGGAGGGTTATGCAAACAGATATGATGAATAATCTCTTTCCTCACCAGGAGCCTTTTGGCCCCCTTTTCTGTTTTCATCTGTTACATGCAGGGCATAAATTAAATCAGCACAGGGAATACAGAGGGCAGTTGTGAGGGCAGAGGATGGCTAGGGACTGGTAGGGAGGTGCAAAAGAACGTGGCATGGACATCAGACCACAGCTTGGGGAAAGGTCTAGGGAGAGGCTGTAGTGATCTGGGCTTTGTTTTTTCTTCCCTGCTGTTCTGGGCAGCTGGAAGGTTTCCCACTCTTAGGAAGAGCAAAGGAATGAGGTTTGCTTGAGCCAGTCTATGCAAAATGCCCAAATATAGAAATTTCTCTGGACTCTGAGAAGCAGCAGTTCAGAGTCAGCCAGACCTTCAGCAATGATTGACTTCTCACAGAGTTGGCACGCAACCCACTGGGCTGGCAGCAGCAGAAAGAAGACGATCCTCTCATCTGGCCCCACTCCCAGCACACTTGAGACTGCATGGTGGGCTTGTGTTTGTACACAAACAGAAACATCCTATCCCAGCTGTGAATCTTAAGTTTCTGCCATCTCCTAGTCAGTGTCAAGAGGAGTCAGATTTCCACTTTGCTTCTCAGCTGTTAGATCTAGTGTCAGCCAATGGCAGGAGATCTGAAGGCAGGCTTAACCAACACTGTGGGCAAGTAATTATTTCTTAATCCCAGTTGCCCATCTCTAAAGGGGCAATAGCCATGAATCTGCTTATAGGGCACTTTGAAAACTGGCTGTGAGATTTGCTGGTAGAGCTTGTGGAGGGCAGGATTTGGGAAGGGCAGGAACCCTCGTGGGTATAATGCCATAGATTTGACACTCCACAACAGCCATTTTCTTCAGGGGAATTGATCTTTGTCATCTAAAGATGAGTTGAAATTCTGCAAGATCTCCAGTCACCACCTGGAGGCCTGCGATCTTAGGCTGTGATGAGGGTTGTCTGCCAAGTGAATAAATGCAGCCTCCCAATGACAGAGATCCAGGCTGCCCCCATCCTGTCACTGCAGACAAATGCTGCTTCAGTTCTCTTACCCATTTGCAGAGTCTAAATATATTCACCAACTTTTGCTTCAGAATGTTCCACTAGTCACCATCAGTAGCACTGTGTGAGCTTTATTAATGAAGTTGTGAGTGAATTTGTACATATCATGAATATGATTTACATTCATTTATTTCAGAGCTGAAAACGGCAGCAGCCCACTTGAGCTCAAGTGATTTGTCTTTTATTTTTTCTCCACTCCCCCCCCCCCCACAGTGTCCTAAGCAGGTAAGACCAGCATAGCTTTGCAAGCAGGGATTTCCTTTGTATCCTACTTTTAAGAGAAGGAACGTGCTTTTCTTTGAGGCATTGCATAAATCCAGTTTCTCTTTAGTGTTTTATAAACAGGACTCCTCCTTCCATCATTTTAACCTGGCCATCCGACATGGAAAAAAGCCACACAGGGTCTCTGTAAGTGCTCTCTTGTTGTCTCTTTATGCATCCTTCATGGAAAGGTGGACATAAGCACAACTGTGCTGCAGAGGAGCCATTATTTGGGGGTTCTGTTTGGGTGGGGTATAAATAACAGATCAGTTTGTATGTGCACCACTTGGTGCTTTAGCAGTTTGTGCAAGAAATAAAATTCTGCTCCAGGGCGAGTGACATTAGATTTATCCATTCTTATATATATTAAACTCTTATACAAATGCATAGATTTTTTTTAAATGCACAGCCTGAGTCACAAACCAGTTAAGCTACGCTACTTGGACTGATCCTCATGAGCATGAAACAGGGAATATCCAAGAGTTCCAGCTGAAGTGGCTTGTGATCAAACTGTCCTTTATTCAGCCTTGTGAGGAAGCTGCTTCTTAATAATTATAACACATCCCTGATAAGTTATAGCTGAGCTCCTTTAGCACATTTTTCTTCATGTGAAACATGGGGGTCTGTATGCTCCATGCCCATTTCAAGCTGAGTGCTCAAGCAACCTACTTCATTCAACCAAAGGACAAACTTCTTAGAAAAAAACCAGCAATTCCCATCCATCAGGCAGCAAAAAGATCTGACCCAAACCTAGTTGTTACTTTTTCTTTATCAGACTCACTTTATACATCACCCTCATGGCACATTTGCCACAGCAAAACCGCTCCCCTGTGGTCTCAGATGGTAAATCAGTAGCATATGGATGCTCCACATGGTAGTTTGAATTATCTGGGTGCTTCTCTCACCAGTGTACTTCCCTCCAACAGGACTGATGATGCTGGTGTGGAATGTGATCAGGCTACCCATGTAATGCAGAACTTCCATGTATTCTGAAGACAACATGACAGCCAACCTCAAGAGAGTATTTTGTGGCAACTATGCTGCAAAGGTAATGTACAAACTGAGCCTCACACACTTAAAAAGGGAGAGGAAACAAGGGAAGTGGAGTTGGCACTCAGTTCAGTTGGAGAACCCAACATCTTCATTAACCAAATGTCATGGATTTTGGACCACAGTGCAGGAGATGTTGATCTACAGGATCTGAATGCCATTTACTGGGGGATTTTTTAACCTCTACATCAACATACGTAATAATTTTTTTAATTATTTGGCCCTCAAAATGTCACTGTCTCTACAGGAAATAAGGGAGCTCACATATAGGAAGCAGGAATCTTATGCTGGAATCTTAAGCAGGAATCTTATGCTGTCTCCTCCAGGACATCTCTGGAACCCAAATGCTTGAATGAATGATCAATAAGATGCTGACAGTGTTTGCCCTTAGCTTGGGGATACTACATGAAAATGTTCAGCGTGGTTCAAGGCTTTGCCTTTTCTACCAACAAGTGATCAATCTTAGCTTGTTTCTTCTTTCCCATCAGGCTAATAGAGTCCCAAACTAGTTTGGAGGATACTGCTCATTTCCATGGTGCTGGCACAATGTAGCCCCACCTCCAGTAATATGCACCACAATCTGTTCTATTGCCCAGTCACATGCTTACTGCTAGGGTCCTGATACTACAAGAAGCCCTTAACACACTTTATAGACAAACACATACAGAGTTCTTTACACCTCCTGGGGAGGCTTGAGAAATCCTGTTCTACGAAAATCTGTCTTTTGCACTATCAGAGGAACAGAATTCTAAAGATCACAGAAATAATAGACAATTGGATTTGGCCCAGTGATTTCTCCCTCATCCTCCTATGCTTAGATTCCAGACAAATGACAACAGTACAGCTAGTTGGCTCTAGTAGCTGCTTCTGGTGCTTCTTCTTTCAGAGTCATCTTGTGCAGAAGTTGGGCCCAGTTGCTCCAGAGTGATTTTGTTCCTGTATTTCTAGTGGCAGATTTGCAGCATTGTTGCCTGGTGACGGGAAGGACAAGCAGGGATGCTCTGAATACAGATTCTCTCAAGACTTACCATATCTGCCACTTTACTTTATACATTCTCTTGAAGAAAAACTGGACAAACAGACCAGATATATGACCTTCTGCAACCCCCCATTTTTGGAGCAAAAGTTTCTGATTTTAGAAGTTCAGAGAATAAATATTGCTTCTTCCTGACACCCAGGCCTCCTTGGCAGCCTGTCCAGACCATCCCATAGAGAACACTGGTCTTCTGGGACTGGTGCAGGACTGGTGGCCGCTGTTCCCGCTGAGTCTTTTTCATGTAAACAGTCACCTGAGAGATAAACATGGTGATTCAGCCTTAGAAATCTCATCCTTCCTGGAAGTGTAGATTCCATCCCCTATTGCAGTAGTTTGGGAATCTCCACCTGCCAAGATTTAAAAAGTGTGCTTGTTAGTACAAGATCTGAAATTAAGTGGAGCAACAATGCAAGGCTTGCTTGAAAATTATTTGCATTAACAACCTTGGAAATTAAAATTGCTTCATCCTTCATAAGTTTTAATGTACTTCCTACACCGTGTTCTTGGTGATTTGTATACATAGTCTCCTTACATTGATCTTTCTGCAGGGAAAATTATGCAGCCCATGGACTGTGAGGTGTATGCTGTTAGTATGTTTTAGGAAGTCAACAGATGAATCCTTCCCACTTTTCATCATGTCTATTTTGTATGCATTATTTCCTATACAAATCTACATGAAGGAATCAATTATTTGGATCCTATAGCTTTTCTCTGAGCACACTGTGAAAGTAGTCCTCTGTCACAAAACATGCTTCATCTGGTGCTGGGCTCTTCCACATGTGCTAGACTAATGTTTTTTCAAGGAGCTCCCAAATGCTTAGCATGAGATGAATGCACCCTGAAGCAGAGGACGGCCTCTGCAGTGCCTGGAGAGAAGCACCTGCAGAGCAAAAGTATAGGATCCAAGCCCACATGTATAACGCACATATTACATAATGTTAGATCCAAGTGGGTTGCCATGTTGGTCTGAAGCAGTAGAACAAAGTTATAGTCCAGTGGCACCTTAAAGACCAAAAACATTTTATTCAAGGTATGAGCTTTTGTGTGCACACAAATGTCCTCATACATTGAAACAGAAGTTAACAGTTCAGCTGACTTTATATATGAACTGTTAACTTCCATTTCAGTGTGTCTGAGGAAGTAAGTTCATACCTTGAATAAAACTTTGTTGGTCTTAAAGGTGCCACTGGACTCCAACTTTGTTCATATTCGATAATGTGTGAAGGATATGCAAGTATGTATTTACTTTACCATGAACATATATATATATATATATATATATATATATATATATTTGGAAACTAATCAACATTCAGCTGGTTTCTCAGTAAGTGAGCATGCAACAGATGCTCTCACATTCTTCACACATGGGTGTATGCACATTTTATAGGATTACCTCATTGCAAGAAAGACATCGTATGTTAAATGCCCCTCAATCATTTGAGTTTTTCAGTGGGATGGGGGCACTCATGGTTGTTTCCAAATCTCACTGCTTTCCCTCCATCATTCTTTTAATTACCACCCAGATCTCAGTTTTCTGTGTGGCCTTGATAACTGACCATGGGTATTGTTCCTCAGTGATATTCATGTTTCAAAAGGAGCCATTATAGGCCTGAAATCCATGAAGCACACCTTGCCAAGATTTCAGAGCCGTATTTCTTCAGTAGACAACTGATGGGAAAAGATCCCTTTTTCAGACACAAGAGCATGATTGACAAGGGGAGGCATAAGCTCCAGTTAGGGTTCTCATGTTCCCCTTGGCCACTGGTGGGAGACAGGGATGGCAGTCTCCAGGTGGGACCTGGGGATCCTCAGGAATTACAACCTATCTCTAGATTACAGAGATCAGTTCCCCTGGAGAAAATTGATGTTTTGGAAAGGGGGGTCTATGGTATTATATCCCATTGAGGTCCCTGTCCTTTCCAGGCTCCATCCCCCAGTCTCCAGGATTTTCCTAGCCTGGATCTGGCAACCATACCCCACTGTCCCCTGTCGGTAGTCAGGGGGGACCTGGCAGTCCCAGCAGGAAGGTGTGGAGTAGGGTTGCCAGATCCAGGTTGGGAAACTCCTGGAGATTTGGAGCGGAGCCTGGGGAGGACAGGGACCTCAGTGGCATACAACGCCACAGAGCTCACTCTCCAAAACATCCATTTTCTCCAGGGAAATCGATATATGTAGTCTGGTAATAAACTGCAATTCCTGGGGATCTCCAGGTCCCACCTGGAGGATGGCATCCCTAGCTCCAGTGCTTTGTTATTCTAATGTTATAATTTTAGGCATCAGAATCTGGTGCAATTCTAGAACAGCTTTCACTTCGGGCTCTAGATAAGCTGGATCATGGCGAACATCTATGAAGGAGCCTGATAGGCCTCATTTGGTTTGCCCTATATGCTTGAGAAATAAAGATACACTTGGTTTACCTAAGAAGGACCCTCATCACATATTCCTGAGTGACAACATCACAGGCCTTATCAAGAAATCAGCTTGAATGAACCCAGAGCAGCCTCTCCAAAGGCTTCACCCCAGTAATGACCTCCTCCACATTCTTTCTTTACTTGCCTTCTTCAGCTGTTTGAGGTTGCTGGAGCGAATGGCAGCCAGAAGCTGATCCCGAGAGTTCTTCTCTTGTGGTGGAAGAGCTTTTTCTACCATCTTCCTCTGAGTTGCTGGGGAAAGAGAATTCCTTAAGTTCTCGTTGATCAGGGGAGGGGCCAGAGGAGGGGCCAGAGGAGGGGGAGGGGGGGGAGGTGCGTCTGGGGCTCCTGCTTTCTTAGGAGAAGGTTTAGGAGAAGACCAGGGGGATGTTTTAGGGGATGGCTTTGGAGAAGCCTTCGGTGAGCTAGCTGGCAGGCCTCCCACTTTTGGCACCTCCAGGAAATCCTTCTTCTCTCCCTTTTCTTGAGCCTGCTTCTGCTCCTGCAGACGTTTCTGTCGTTGTTTGTCCATGTTCCTGCTCAGGAGGTTGGTGACTGTCATGCGGGGTCCTGCTAACTCAAAGTGGTAACCCAGCTTCAGCAGGGTGGTATTTTCTTTCAGCAGCTTGGCTATCTCCATCTCAGTTTTCCCTCCACAAATATGCCTCTGGTTGTGAAAGCGCAGCTCTGTCAGGATATTGTTCTGTAGCAATGCGCGGAAGATGGCAAGGATCCCTTTACCTGTTATGTGATTAGAGTCTAGATTTATGCTGGTCAGAGTCTTGTTTGACTTCAGCATTATGGCTATGGCAAAGGCAACATGATCATCAGCACGGGTGTTGGCCAATGCAAAGACCTTGACCACAGTGTTGAATTCTAAGGCTTCAGCAAAGCGCACCAGGATTTCATTGTTGATACAGTCAGAGTTATTGACATTAATCTCTATCATCTCTGGGTCATTATTCTTCACTTTTTCCAATGGCTCATCAAAGATACTGGTGGCTTCCTCTTCCTTGTTCTGGTTGAAAGAAGTCTCTACAGATTTAGGGGAGCTGCCATCAGGAGTCATCTCCTTTATAGTTTCTTGCTCTTGTTTAGAACTTTTCCCATCTGAGGTGACTTTGCTGTCTCTCAACAATTTCTCCTCAGTTGGTTTAGAGCTTTTCCCCTCTGAGGCTCCTTTGCCTTCTCTGGGTGATTTCTCTTCACTTCCTGTCTTTGAACCTTGCTTTAAAGTTGAACTTTTATCTCCTGTTCTCCCTGTTCCTTTTTTGTCTTCTGCCTTCTCAGTGCCTCGCTTTAAATCAGCTGCCTTCTCCTCTTTTCCTTTGTCTTCAGCTAGTTTGTTTTTTGGTGTTGTATTCTTTTCTTCCCCTCTCACTTTGGCAGTTGTATTTTTGTCCTCCATTTTGTTTTTTTCCTTTGAGACCTTCTTTTCATCCTTGGAGGACTTATCTTCTTTGACCTGTCCAGTTCTCTTGGTGCTGTCTGGCTCATCCTTTGCTTTTTGATTTGCTTTCTGGATATTTTCTTCTTTTTTACATTCTTTTGCTAGGTCAGAAGATCTGTTTCTTCTCAGGTCTTTGCCGTGAATATCCTTATGTTTTTCTTCAATAATCTTTCTTTCTTTTTTCTCCACTGGCTTCTCTTCCTAGAGAAAAGGAAAGGAAAGAAGTATCCATAAGATAAAGGTGCATTGACAATGCAGTAGACCAGTGGTGGCCAACGGTAGCTCTCCAGATTTTTTTTGCCTACAACTCCCATCAGCCCCAGCCATTGGCCATGCTGGCTGGGGCTGATGGGAGTTGTAGGCAAAAAAACATCTGGAGAGCTACCGTTGGCCACCCCTGCAGTAGACCCCTACTCGATCCTGAATAGTGCTATGTTTGCCATATTTACCAGATAAAACTGATTAACATTGTTAACATTTTCCCTTGATATATTACTTACAATGCAATCCTAAGACTGTTTTCTTGGGAGTAAGACTGATTAAATAAACCATAGTTGGGTTCTGAGTAGACCTAATTAGGACTGCTGTCTTAGCTGCAATTCTCCTGGCACCATCAGCGTTCTGGAGCAGGGGGAATAATTTTCATGGGAATAGGGACCAAACAGAATCATTTCTGTTATCTTGAAAGATATAGTAAGTCTCCAATAGAACCCCCCCCCCCCAAATATAATAAATAAAATTAATAACCCTAACCCTAAATAAAAATAATAGTTGAAGGAGCTGAACCTTAACTCTGCTCTGTTATCTGCCCCAAAAGCAAACAGTTTGGTTTTCAAATAACTTGTCTATTTATATCATTTATACCCCCCTTCTCACCTGTGTGGACCCAAAGCAGCTTACTTCATTTTAGGATTGCCAATCCCCAGGTGGGGGCAGAGGGTTCCCCAGTTTGGAGGCCCTCCTGCCACTTCAGGGTTATCAGAAATGGTGGGGGGGAATGTCTGCTGGTACTCCATTATTCCCTATGAAGACTGATTTCCATAGGGGATAATGGAGAATTGATCTGCAGGTATCTGGGGCTTGGGGGGTGTTTTTTGAGGTAGCATAGTATCCAATGCCTCTTCTCAAAACATCCTCCAAGTTTCAAAAGGATTGGACTAGGGGGTCAAATTCTATGAGCCTCAAAAGAAGGTGCCCCTATCCTTCATTATTTCCAATGGAGGGAAGGCATTTAAAAGGTGTGTGGTCCCTTTAAAAGTGATGGGCAGAACTCTCTTTGGAGTTCAATTATGCTTGTCACAACCTTGCTCCTGGCTCCACCCCCAGTGTCTCCTGGCCCCATCCCCAGATATTTCTTCAACTGGACTTGGCAACCCTACTTCATCTTGGCCATTTTATCCTCACAACAACCATATGAGGGAAGTAGGGTATGACTGGCCCAAATTAATTCAGCAACCTTCCATGGTTTAGTAGGGATTTGAATCTGGGTCTCCCAAATCCTAGTCTAACGCTCTAACCACTGCACCACACTGTAGCCATAGTCAGCTTGAACCCAACCAACACAACCTGCCCTTTGAATTTGACTCAGGATTTCTACAACCAGAAGCAGTTGGATTAAAACATTAGATCAGAATCCGCCTGGTTTATGTGGATTTCCAGTTTATGTGTGCCTTCTAAAGGCCATTTGAAAAAAAAAAGGCAGTCTGTTACATGGTTTTAAGAAAACTGAGCACATGCTATTAAGAAGGGGTTTGCCTAAGAAATTGTTTACATATGGAAATAAATAGACTCCATTTTGGGAAATCAAAGATCTCTGTATTTAGTTAAGAGATTACCAGGCTCATTGGAGTTCTAAACATCAAGACCTGCTTTTCTTATCCTGGAATGCAAACAGGCCGACACAATGTCCAACTGGTCTTGGAATTTGTTTGCTGCTGGATAAGAGTAGCATAAAACAGAAATGCAAGAATCCAAATTATTTTAACATGTATGTAGGAGAGTTGACACTTTGTGATTCTGGTTTTCTTGGAAATTAGTTTTTTTTTAAACCAAGCCGTGGATCTGATCCATGTCTCCTTATTTTGGATGTGGAAGTGGGAGGAAGAGAAGCAAGGAGTGAAGGGGTTCTGCTGTCATGCAACTCATCCAGAGCGTGTACAAGGGTGGTTCTTCTGCGTGTCTCTGAGCATAGACTGAGGTTCCAGGGTTGCCACCTTCCAGGTGGAGCCTGGCAATCTCTCAGAATTAAACCAGTTCCCCTGGAGAAAACGGTTGCTTTGGAGGGTGGACTCTGTGGCTTTATCCCCCAATGAAGTCTTTCCCCTCTGCAAACCCCAGCTTCCTCATGCTTCACCCCAAACCTCCAGGAATTTCCCAAGCAGAGCAGTGAGAGATGGAGCTCTGCTTGAGTCAAATGTTAGCAGAAGAAGAGGCAGGGCTTTTTGTGTAGAAAAAGCCCAGCAGGAACTCATTTGCATATTAGGCCACACCCCCATGGTGCCAAGCCAGCCGGAACTGCATTCCTGTGCATTCCTGCTTAAAAAAAGCTCCGAGTAGAAGCAAAAATAATGTCCTCCTAACCAATCTGTCCCAGGCCTATAGCCACAGGGGGGCCTATGGGGGCACAGCCTCCTGACTTCCAGGTGGGGTCCCCTGACTTCTAGGGGACCCTCTGTGGGGCACAGCCTGTTTTTCTTTTTCTTTTTTTTACCATGGCTGAGTTGGCAAAGTGTCATCAGCAACAGCCGGAGCTGGAAGAGCTGAGCAGGCACAGTGCACAAGCAGCAGGTGGAGAGAAGGGATGTGGAGGAGCAGTAGGTGGAGGGAGCTGTGTGGAATGGGCCAGGGAGGGGAGGACAGATGGAGCTGCTGGCTACAACATGCTGGGGTGGGGGAGAGGGCGGTGGAAGGAAACCCCCCAGCTTGCATGCCAGGTGCAGTCCCTTCTTGACTCCAAATTTTCAGGGTTTGTTGCCTTGACTTGGCTACTTTCAGAACCTCCAGCTTTTGCCCCTGCCCCAGAAAGCTTCTGAGGAGTGGCAAGCCCCACAGTGGATGGAAATGTTTGCCCCCCCAACTTTTTAAAAAGCCGCCCCCCACTTTTAAAATCCTGGCTACAGCCCTGATCTGTCCCCATCTTCCCCAGCCATTTCTTTCCCCTGCAGTAGAGCTGAGTAACACAAGTTTTTCTCTGAGTCACAAGACTGCAGAGATCTGAATGGAGAGGGATCTGCCAGCTTGCTGGATTCTGAGCATCTGGACACCAGTCTTCAGTTCCTATACCTCGCAGGTGGAAAATGAATGGGTAGCAAATACAGCAAGCAGAAATAGCCTCTTTCTGCAGTGGTGGAATGAACCTTGCTTTTTTCTAGAGAAATTGGTTTGCCAGCTGGCCTGGAAGAAAATGTCCTGTCTCTTTGTCATAGGTTTAGTCAAGTCAGCATTTGTAGCTTGTCACAGCATGGAAGTAAATAACATCCCAGGAAGCCTCAGTGAAAAGGACAGGACATTTTTCTCCACGCCTTTGGACAGCCCTAATTAGGAAATGTCGTGTGGACCTTACAGAAAGGTTCATTTCTTGCAAAGGAACCTCTGCCAGCCAAACGGCCTTCCTCATCAGCCAAGCAGCTCTGTTTTCTTAGCCCCACCCCCCCGCAAACTACCCTACTTCTTAAGCTCAAGCTGATGTAACCAGTTTTCCAGCTGCTGCCCAGGATCAGCGGCTGTTTTCAGGTACCTTCAGTGATGCCTAGCCATCATAGTCATGCCTTCAGATATTTATAAGCTCCAGCAACATCCTGCCAATATTTTGGAACATCCATTATCTTGCTAGTTTGCCAGGGTCTGTTGCTACTTTTGTCACAGCATGGAAGTGACATATCATAGGAAGAATCACAACCAGGTCAAAAAAAGAATTTCCTTTTATGGAAGTAGAGTGACCAGATACGTAGATGTATTCAGAGGTCACATCAAAATGCAATATTAAGCCAGAATGTTCATAGACCTGTCTTGTTGATATGCTCACAAGCACACAAATCTCACTCTGCCCACACATGGAGTGCCCTTAAGGAACCCTAGTTAGATACTTATTCCAGTTACTCATGATGACATAAGTACTCAGACATGTAGTTTAATGAGCTTTTCCGTCACAAAGTGGGTTTTTTTCTGAATTCCCATTTTCCTCGCTTGTTTTTCCCTATTGCTTTGAGGTTTCCCCCCTTTTCCTCATGTTTTCTTTCCTCTAGTGGTCAATTTGATATTACATTCCTGTACGCCTGGCATAAAAATCTGCAGATTTAAACTGCACATTGTTATGCCAGTCATACAGTGATGTGACATTGAATTGACCACTAGAAGAGCCTGAGGATTCTAAGCCTGGATTAAACCTTTATTAAAAAGTCTGGTTTGTGAGGGTGAATTATACCTGTACTTACACATCATAGGTAATCTGTATCAGTTTAAAACCAGGTTTGATGGGAAGTCCAAATGCAGCAAGGACAGAGTTCCTGAAACTTTAAGAGCTGTGTAGAAATAGGGATTTTTGGCATGATCAGATTCTTACTCAGGGATAATAAAAGCTGTACCTCCTGAAGTTCTTTCTATATCAAGGAAAGCCAGGCTTGGCCAACAGGACAGACTACTAAAGCACCTTTCCCCCTCCCTTACTAAATTGTAGGCCATGTGTACTAAATTAATCTTGCTCACAGTTTCATTTGTAAAGAGACAATGAGACTCCATGTGTATTTCATATACATTGTATTGTACTGCTATATGAAAGACATCCTGGTTCTTTCAGGCATGGCTGCTGGCTAACCAGGAAAAAAATATCTAGCCTGGCCAGCTCTATGGTGGGCCTTTATTGCAACGTGACCTGCAAAAGTTCATTCACCAGGCCTTTAGTTGAGGCAGTGGATGTCACTTGTTATCAGCCTCCCCTCTTCATTCCATCCCAGGGCTATAAGAGCTGCCGGACCTAGACAATAGGTCATGTCTGTGAGGCAGAATTTGCCATTTTAGTACTTATTGTTCTCTGTAATTTTAGATTTCATATATTTTAAATTGGGGTTTTTTAACTGTTGATTGTTTTGATGATGTAACCTGCCCTGAGCCTGTTCTATGGGAAGGAAGGGCTAAAAATAAAATAAACAAATAAATAAATACATTCAAAAGCTTTCATAGTACATAGACAAACATCACCTGCTAATTCCAGCAGATTAAACTTCTCTTTAAAGGTAAAGCTGTTCAAAATTCGGCAGCCCTACATCTGGGAAACACCTTTGCTCCTCATTCATATAATTCAAGCATCTGTGCTTCAGCCTTGTGAAATCCCTACTGCTGGGTAATGCCTTCCTTCCTATAGAGAAGGGCTGGCCAAACTGTGGTTTGGGAGCCACATGCGGCTCTTTCGCATATATTGTGTGGCTGTTGAAGCCCCCTGTGCCTCATCAGCCAGCTTGGAGAAGGCATTTGTCTCCTTAAATCACTTCTTCAAGCCAGCCAGCAGCTTGAAGAATGCATTTAAAGTTGCTCTGTTTCCACCTCTTTCTCCCTCCCCATCTATCTTCCGGCTCTCTAACACCTGATGTTCATGTCTTGCGGCTCTCCAACATCTGACATTTATTCTATATGGCTCTTATGTTAAGTAAGTTGGGCCACTCCTTCTATAGAGCTTTGTCATGCATCAAGAGGTTGGATATTCCAGTCTTTATCAGTCATCAGAGAACACAGTTGCCCCCGAGAATACAGAACTAAGTCAGTCCTGTTGCACACAACTATGAAAGAATCAGGAGTCCTTCTGTCCTCCTTTGCACTGGGTCACCCTCTATGCAACTTCTGATGATTTCACAGCCCATTCCGGGTCTGGACCCTATGCCTGATTGTCCTACCAGCTCCATTCCTCCTGTGTACAAAATGTCTCTGGAGTCGCCCTGCCTTGCAGCTATTGGCATGAACTTTGCTTCTTTTGGTCCTGACCTTTCTTTAAAAAGAACCAGCCTGGTGCCTGCACTGATTAATCACAAATGTTTTGACAAACTGAAATGCTGCTAGTTCCTTCTAAACAGACTAAAATGAACATTGGTGTGTTGCTGCTGCTTGCTGGCAATGGCAAACCTCAGTCCCACTCAGACGTTTCCTTAAAAGGAAAAGGAGACTTGGGAGCTTCTTGCTTGGAATCTGGGCACTGAGGCACTAATGAGCCTTTCTTGGTCCCCCTCCTTGGGTGCAGCTAGCCTGCTGGATCTGGGCCCAAGGGTGACTGTGCAAGAATTGTTGAGCAGGGATGTAGGGATTTACTTTAAGCTGACTGTACCCTTTAGCAGGTGTTTGACAAGCGAAGTGACATGCACCCTTTTGTTCTGAGCTTTTTTAGCAGCTAGAGCTTAGCAAAGGATGCCTCCCTTCTTCAAGTTCAACAGAGGGGTCAGTAACCAAGGCTTCAGTTGTTTGGAATGATTCCAGACTGGACGTTTTTCCATGAAATTTGCCACAGAAAATAACATGTAGAAGTGATGCAGCCCCTGCCACATTTCACAGGCTGTTTCCATGTGGATGTTTTGGCTTCTTTTCAGCTGTTTTTGGGAGCATCCACATGATGTCTACTTTCCTCCATGTTTTCCCCCACATTGCTTTGCTGTTTCCAAAACCTGTTTTGGTATGATCTCTTTTTTTTAAAGACTGCAATTAAAGTACCATTGGAAGCTGTGTAGCCAGAAAAGCGTAAATTGTTAAAGATCCCTCCCACATCAGTGCCACTTCCATTGCCTCAGACCACCTTGTGGCCACCATTTATCCCCAGTTATCAAAGAGCGAGCTGTCTGTTTGGGAATGTCTGCCCCCAAAGAACTCCACCAGTGTACGATGTGTGCAACATGATGCCGTCACAGAAGTGATATCATCATGCTGGGCGTGCTACATGGGGGACACTAGCATTTGGGTAAAAACAGCATGGCACCATGGACTTTTTTTTACCCAAATCCTAGAGCTTCCCCTATGCCAAGAGCAAGGAAGAACTTGGCAACCCTAAGCTTATAATAGAAATAAACCATTATGAAAAGCAATAAAAACGATCATTGTAAAAACCATAACAGTCACAGATTAAAAGCTCCAGTTAGGACATGTATCTGGACAGGTATTCTGTCATGATCTTAGGCCTAGTGAGGCCTACCTACAAGCTCCAGGGAGCCTGTGTAGGAGTTGCTACAAGGCCTACATCTCCCAGGATCCCTTCTGTCCCTCTGACTGGGTGAAAGCAGTTTTGGAGGGAAAACTGGCCCAGAGGGATGGGAACTGGGAGGAAAACATAAAAAGGCCAAACTACAGAGAGGACTGTTATCTCTGGAGAGGCTGCAGGCAGAGAGAGGTGGTTCTAGAAAAGGGGCTGGAGGCAGGTTGCAGCCAGAGAGGGATCCCTCATCCAAGGAGGGTGAGTTGTTTGAGATTAGAAGAACGGAATGTTTAGGTATTTGCATCAGGCTTTTCATTTCTTTGTACCAACATTTACTGTTTCTATATCCGCTGTTGCACTAAAAAGTTTACAAACCACTTATTGTTTTGAGCACTTATAATAAACCTGTTGTTATTGTTAAACTGCCTGGGTCTGTTCGGTCAAAGATAAAAAGTTTTGCTAAAAAGGAAGACAGAGGTGGGTGGGTGCTCTGGACCCTCCCATACAGACCCTTACCAGAGTGGTGGCAGCCAGTAGAAAGCTCTTCCTTGTCCCCTGCTTGGTGTGACACATTCTCACAAACATGATTGTAGACATTAATGGCCACAAACTAACCTGCTTGATAGTCAATGATTCAGTCTGCGGAACTGTTATTTTAGTGCAACAAGCTGAGATAATACACTCCTGTAATATATCAGTCATTGCCAAGCTGCAGAGAGATCACACAGCTACCAGCAGCTTACTAAATAGCGCCAACTGCACCTCTCAACCCCAAAGGTGTCAACAGCTCCTGAAATGTCAACTGCTATTCAATTACAGTTGGATGCAAACCACTCAGACAGTGTGAAAAAAGAATCTGATAGGCTAAATAATATAGAAACACTGTTTCTAAGAACAAATCTGAGTCTGATCAGATTAGGTGTCTAGCATTTTAGGCTTGGCAGAATCATCCAAGAATCTTCGTTGTCATTTATTTGATCCAAGAGTTCACCACTAGTCAGAGAACTTGCTCACTGTGGGACAAAGACTATGCATGCAACTGCAACCTCCTTACATCTTGAATCACAAACCACTGCATGAGCTTGCCTGGGACTCTGACAGTGAACCTCTGAGTTCATGCCTACATCATGTGGAATACACAGGATGGGCCTGGGTTCCCCAGCCTATGTAATAAATGTGAGTTGCAGGCTGTCCTCAAGTTCCCACATGTACTGTCAGATTATGACTGCAGCACACTTAGTGGAGGAGTTTCAGCTCCCATGCAACTTTTTTCCTGACCTGAAATGGTCCAGGTGAGATGCTATTTGGTCTGTTGGAGATACCCATAAGTGGGTCAAACAGAGATTCCTGAGTCTGTTTCAATTGAGAAAATGGCACGGAAGTGAAGGCTGAAGCCTCTTCTCTACACACACCACACTCACATTCTGAATCAGGCACCATGCACATAGGAGCTGAGGAGCACCCGCAACTCATCTGACCGTCGCACCATCAGGATACAGGGTGTGGAACCCAGACCCATCCTGTGCACTCTGTAGTGTGTAGAAAGAATTCACGGAGATCTGGTATCATGCACCAGCAATATAGAATTAACTACTACCAGCAATTTTGAATTAACTCACCACAGTACATATAATGAACAATCAGATTTACTCAACAAATATACAAAATGTAAATAGAAATTATGCAAGTTTTAGAATTAAAAAGGCCTCCGTTATAATAACATTGAGCTGTCAATAATTTAGCTCTTTCTCTTCAAAGCTGTGGAATTTTTCTTCTGCCTAGTGGCATCCTGTTTCCTGGAATCATTGGATACTGCATAGCAGGCCTGGTGATTTGACCCTGATGCCGGCAACTTCACAGTCCCAACAATGATGGTGCATCATGGTTACCTGAGTTCCTATCAAGGACAGAATGAGTAGGCACATTGATGAACACGGGTTATTGAGGAAGACTCAGCATGGGTTCTGCAAGGGAAGATCTTGCCTCACTAACCTGTTACATTTCTTTGAGGGGGTGAACAAACATGTGGACAAAGGAGACCCGATAGATGTTGTTTACCTTGACTTCCAGAAAGCTTTTGATAAAGTTCCTCATCAAAGGCTCCTTAGAAAACTTGAGAGTCATGGAGTAAAAGGACAGGTCCTCTTGTGGATCAAAAACTGGCTTAGTAATAGGAAGCAGAGAGTCAGTATAAATGGGCAGTCTTCGCAGTGGAGGACGGTAAGCAGTGGGGTGCCGCAGGGCTCGGTACTGGGTCCCATGCTCTTTAACTTGTTCATAAATGATTTAGAGTTGGGAGTGAGCAGTGAAGTGGCCAAGTTTGCGGATGACACTAAAGTGTTCAGGGTGGTGAGAACCAGAGAGGATTGTGAGGAACTCCAAAGGGATCTGTTGAGGCTGGGTGAGTGGGCGTCAACGTGGCAGATGCGGTTCAATGTGGCCAAGTGCAAAGTAATGCACATTGGGGCCAAGAATCCCAGCTACAAATACAAGTTGATGGGGTGTGAACTGGCAGAGACTGACCAAGAGAGAGATCTTGGGGTCGTGGTAGATAACTCACTGAAAATGTCAAGACAGTGTGCATCTGCAATAAAAAAGGCCAACGCCATGCTGGGAATTATTAGGAAGGGGATTGAAAACAAATCAGCCAGTATCATAATGCCTCTGTATAAATCGATGGTGCGGTCTCATTTGGAGTACTGTGTGCAGTTCTGGTCGCCGCACCTCAAAAAGGATATTATAGCATTGGAGAAAGTCCAGAGAAGGGCAACTAGAATGATTAAAGGGCTGGAGCACTTTCCCTATGAAGAAAGGTTGAAACGCTTGGGACTCTTTAGCTTGGAGAAACGTCGACTGCGGGGTGACATGATAGAGGTTTACAAGATAATGCATGGGATGGAGAAAGTAGAGAAAGAAGTACTTTTCTCCCTTTCTCACAATACAAGAACTCGTGGGCATTCGATGAAATTGCTGAGCAGAAAGGTTAAAACGGATAAAAGGAAGTACTTCTTCACCCAAAGGGTGATTAACATGTGGAATTCACTGCCACAGGAGGTGGTGGCGGCCACAAGTATAGCCACCTTCAAGAGGGGTTTAGATAAAAATATGGAGCACAGGTCCATCAGTGGCTATTAGCCACAGTGTATGTGTGTATATAAAATTTTTTGCCACTGTGTGACACAGAGTGTTGGACTTGATGGGCCGTTGGCCTGATCCAACATGGCTTCTCTTATGTTCTTATGTTCTATTGTTCCTGCTTCCCCTTCCTTCCTGTCTTTATCTACATTTCTACCTTGTTTCTCTATTTATTTAAGCTGTGTGTGCTTAAATCCTAGTTTGTGTTTTGAAAACAAAACATGTCATGTTGGGTTGTGCAGCCTGCATGGGGCTCTGGAGATTCTGTTGACAGGCCTAGTTTAGGTCTGTATCTCTATAACAACCAGAAAGTTTTGGTTCTGGCAAGTGGCTGTTCTATTCCTCAGTCGTTTTGTGTTGCAAGAATGCAGGCAGAAACTACCAAACAGCAAACGGGTGGAGCATATTTCATACATTATGACCAGGGTTCCCTCTAAGCTATGCACATGAGCGGCCTCTCATTAACACAGGAAGCCCTGCTCAGCAGCAATCTGGAGCTGTGTGTGGTCTTGTACTGCCCAATTTTAAGATTACAGCAGTTATATTCTGTTTAGGATGTGAACTGCTCCACGGGGGATGGGGGAGGAATTAGAGGGAACATTGATTATGCCTTAGCTCTAGTAATCAGGCAGCAACCAGGAAATGCAGGATTTCATTCCACCATTGTCTTCTGCCAGCAGGTGAGCATTGACCCCTTATGGCTTTACCTATGTCTCTGGGTAGCAAAACTTTCTCATATGAACCTTCTGAGATATGTCTGTTCCCAGGATATCCTAGCTGTCATCTGGCTAACTGTGCATCATGGTTACCTGCCTCCACTTCCTTCCTGTCTTCACCTACATTTCTGCCTTGTTTCCCTATTTACCATATTGACTTGCCAACTCTGGGTTGGGAAATTTGTGGAGATTTGAGGGTAGAGATTGGTGATGGAGCCCCGGAGTCCACCTCCCGAAGCTGCCGTTTTCTCTGGGGGAACTGATCTCTGTAACCCAAAGAACAGTGGTAATCTGATGATCTGATCCCACCTGGAAGTTGGCAACCCTTTTGTAATAGAACATCTGAACTGTGTTTGTATCCAGTGAAAGAGTTAACCAGAGGAGTTGGTGGAGCAAATCTTTCCTCACTTTCCCTTGGTAGCCTGCTGTTTTTCCCAAAACTCTTCAGATGCTTGTAAAAGTGTTGCAAGCAAAATGTGCCACGGAACAGGCTTTACAGTGATGCGGGAGAATCAGGTAAAAACTGCCTCTTTCTCATTCACCATTTGAATCAGTGGATGATGGATGAGTCCCCTGCATTGTTGCACACATCCCATCCTGTGGGGCAAAGCTCTCCTAATCCTCAGAGGGGAGTTCTGGAACAAACAGCAGGCTACTAAGGAAAGGTGGGGAAAGATATACTATTTCAACTCTTCATGGATCCAGCCCACAGAATACATGCCCTAGAACCGATCCACAGCCTAACCCCAGGCTAAGGTCTGGGAAGACTGCCTACCTGCTAGGCTCCTGTAAGCAATCTGGCAGATGGGGTGCATGGGTATATACAGAAGACATTTTAAAGCCATAGTGTGTGTGTGTGTGTGTGTGTGTGCGGGGGGTGGGGGGACGACCCATCCTGGACAAATTTCTGTTCGCTGCTCCAAACTTTATCTATGCTAGCCATCCAGTTGTCCCCAACTTTATTTGTTCATTTGGGAAGTCGCCTTTTAAGGCTTTTGTTCTAGCAAGGCAATTCCCAAGCTGCAGGTGACTCATATCTTTGGACTTTCCTGCAAGACTTATTACAGTGCTGGCAATGGCAAACTGACATTGGTTACCAGTGACAGCTAGAAATCCCAACATGGTCGACCAGCTGTACTTTCCCTCCTTTCCAGGATCTAACAGTAAAAAGTCCAGAATATTGGAAACAACCTGTCCTAGAACCTTTTCTTGATTTGTCTTTTTGCTTCTGACCAAGCTTGGAGAATTAGAGGCCTTTATGACTTCTCTAGAGATCTTGACTTTTTAATTTAAATTTATTCAATAATCAACCTTTTAAGAGAATATGAGGTTATTAGAAGCTAACAGTGGCATCTTTATGTAAGTTTTTTTTTCTAAAGGTCAGAAAGGTGAGTTGCTCAGCTGTTGGTATCCCTATTATGGGAACAATCCTAAGTGGGTCTACTCAGAAGTAAGTCCCATTTTATTCAATGGTGCTTACTTGCAGGATGGCACTGTAAGGCAAATCTTTTTGTTTCTGCAATACAATTTACGGGGGTTGTCCCTTAGCAGAGAAAATAAATGTGACTGTAACCAGTGCTCCCTCTAAGCTGTGGAGTCTTGTGAGCAAAAATTCTAGTTTGTGAGCTACTGGCATTAAAGTGGTGAGCAAGTGATTTGGCTACTGCATAAATTAGCTTGCTTCCTGAGCTATCCTTCCTGAGCTAAGACAAAAATGTGTGAGCCAGCGTTTAAACTGTGAGCTAGCTCACACTAACTCAGCTTAGAGGGAACACTTAGTAACCCTTATTAAGCAATGTTTGTTTTCATCAGGCACATAATTGGGGATGCATTATTTAAAGGCACGTGTCCTTGGACAGTGGACTATAGCAGATCTTCGTCCTAAAGCCTTGGAGGGTGACTTATAGCAGATCTTCATTCTAAAGCCAAAAAATTACATTGCACATGTGGGGCTAGAAAGTTCTTTGACATAAGCTTACTGAGTACTTTATTGCTCCTAACATTTAGAAATTAGATATATGTCATGTTTCTTGTTATGTTAGATAGTGTGGAGTTAATCTAACTCAATACAATTACTAACATTCTCATTAGTAAGTTGATGACCTTAAGAAGCTAAATATTGCATAACTATCATAATTAACACAATAACACAACAGCAGCTAATAACAGCAGCAGTTAGTAACAGCAGCCCAAGTACCTTGTTGTCTGGGAAAAAAATGTCCTAAAAAAGAAACTGAGCAGAAAAAAGTTTATTACCTCAAATCAGAAAGTAAGTCCTGTGCACAGAACCCAGCAAGCCAAGCACGTATAAATTAAAACTGTTTGAAAGGGAAGAAAAGATAGACAAGCTTAGATAAAAAAGGGGGGGCTACAGGCTGCTGGCTGTAGTCACACGAAGTGCTTGGGATCTTTCAAACTCAGGGATGTTTTGGCAGCTGGGAAGCAGTCAGAGGCTTTACATAAATTGGAACAAGCTGTACATAGGAAGGGATTGCAGTGGGAATGCAGGACTCCATCCTAATCTATATGTAACATGACATAATGACTGGCTGTCCCTGGCGGATGATTGCTGGCAGGTGACACATTAGCATTCATGAATATTATTTACTTATTTAGGAGGTTTCTATGCCACCTTTCCAGAGTCCTGCTTGATATGATTTATTATTTTAAATATATTGATAGCTTACAAGAACAATAAGCCATTAAAGCAATACAGCAGGGGTGGCCAACGGTAGCTCTCCAGATTTTTTTTTTTGCCTACAACTCCCATCAGCCCCAGCCATTGGCCATGCTGGCTGGGGCTGATGGGAGTTGTAGGCAAAAAAACATCTGGAGAGCTACCGTTGGCCACCCCTGCAATACAGTATCATAAAGGCTGCTGCAAATGTGCCTTTTTAAATATTGAAGATAAGATGCTTTCCACAGTTAGGATTCTCTGTTTTGCATTTATTGCCACTGTGAAGGCAGAGGTATTTGCATTAACAGCAGATCTTTCACATGGGAGTTTCACATGTGCACTTTCTTCTGTCAACTGCCATTTCCCTGCATTCTTCCCTGGTTTGCTAACACAGGACTTAAACACACCCGAGGTAAATGGTACAGCATTATAGTGTTATAGTGCTATAGCAATTACTGTTTTTTCTTAAAGCAGGAAGTTGCATCTGTTGGGGGCTGACAGAGGAAAATGGGACCAATGTGGGTGGAAATGTTGAAAATGCACACTTCCTGTCTAGATTTGCACTTGAACTGCAGTCTTTCAAAAAAGTTCATATCAAAATAGTTGTGGGAAAGAGCACACTGGAGATGAGGAAGGAGCACAGTTTCAGCATTACATTGTGTGGCTGCTCCAATGCCCCCCACTGCAATTTGGACATGAATGTGAAGAAAATAAACCTCTTTGTGGAATCAGCCATAGTCCCATGTACTGTACCATCTGCAAGTTTTCCTATACAAATTATCTTCATGCAAGAAAAGATGTAGCCACTCTAAAACCCACTGCTTGCTTTGCTTATGAGATTCAGAGCAACAGATGATCCAAATGGGGTCACTTGTTTGGACAATCTTCACTCTGTACTGGAAAGTGAGAGAACTCAAAATGTGCAGTTCTTAAAGGTATTTCTGGTTACTACTGATGCACAGTTGCAAGAAGCAAAAGGCCATTTCAAACGAGGGAGGGAAGCCCTTCATCCATGAGAAAGTCTAAAGCATAATCCCTTATGTTACAGAACAGAAGATTAAACTCCTACTTTAGTCTGATTCATGAAGATAAAAGTCATCTGAGAGAATGTATGGTAGGGAAACAACTGGAAGCTTGCATTCCACAGGAGAGTCTGGCAGTCTTACAAAACCATGGGACGTCCTTAACCCAGCTCTAACCACAGATGCTGCATCAAACATGCCTGAGAGTAGAGAGCCCAGCTGGCCTGGGGGATGGAGGGAGAGGCAAGTTCATTTCTCAGCTCATAGTCTTGCTTATTGTGCATATTGTAAGTGCACTGCATGTTTCTTCTGCACTTCAAGGGCAATAAATGTGAAGGAAGTGAACAGGAGTATCAGAATAAGAAAGTTCCTTCTCATGTTACAGCATGGAAGCAAACTTCTAGAATCCTTATGGGACAGAAGGACCAAATATGAACTGCATAACTTCATCCCATGCTTATATAGACGGTTAATAAATTATGCCAAGACAACTGATTATGCAAACAAACTCTCAGAATTTGGCACTCCAGTAAAGAGAAATGTGATTGGATATGAGCTGGGAATGTTGATGCTGGGGAATGTGGGTTAAGCACCAAATCTCCCATTTCTCTGATGTAAACTGCCCCCAACCATTGCTGTTTTGCAATAAAGAAACAGCTGCCGGGGCTATTAGACCTGCCATGCAACTTGTAGTTCAGCCTGCAGGTTTCCCCTGAGACAGGATTTTCTTTGCAAATCTGAGACCTTTTCCGCAGTATGGTCTTACTGCTCAGAAACACAGCTGCAAACTCTCTTTTAATGCTCAGAGTCTGCAGCACCATTTCCGCAGCAAGCATGATCCTTTTACATTTTCCTAAAGGTGAGCTATCTTTTCCTGAGCAATAGGAAATAAAGGTTAATTGATGCCCCTCATGCCTGGCTACTTGAGTCTGAAGAAATCAGAGAGGCCCTCCTTTCTATTTTGGGTTGTTTATAAACAGCTTCCTGGTAACCCATGGCTGCCCTGCTATCCACAGAAAAAGAAGATGTATCATAATATAGTTAAATATAACATGCTCATTTGAGAGCCAATAGGGAACCAAGATCAAAAAGACCCTTCCCATCTCTCTCATTACATAATAAATTTGAAGTGAATTTTAACCACCAGGGCTGACTTGGTTGGCTCCATCTGTTCCAGGAAACTGATCAATATTTACCATACAAGGTATTCAACAAATGCAAAACCACTTATTTCTCAGCCAGCTCAGGAGCAAAGGAAACAAATCTGGCTATGAAGAGTGGACACTGGGTTTGCAACCTCAAGCCCAGCTGTCAAGTTTTTTATTTGGAGATGTCTGGCTTGACCACATCTCCTCTAGAAGGTATATATTGTAGGTAGCAATAAGCATAAGAACATAAGAAAAGCCGTGTAGGATGAGGCCAATGGCCCATCCAGTCCAACACTGTGTCACACAGTGGCCAAAAGAACCAAGTACCATCAGGAGGTCCACCAGTGGGGCTAGAAGCCTCTGTTGAATTAGTTTAAAGCAAAGAAGGTTAGGTCCAAAACCTGCTTTAAAGTCACTGAAATGTTAGGTGAAACCAGACAAGATTTGAAAACACTTGTAACAGCATTCCTGGGTCTTCTAATTAATACAACTACAATGTGGAAAGAACTGACATCTGATATCGTAGTGAGGAGATGGAAACATGAGGCATAGGGGCATATGGAGGAAGGGTCTGTGATGCGTCAATTCTACACATGTGTACAGCAGATGACAGAATTGCGAGGTAAAGCCATACTGTGTAATCCAGGCATCCTCAACACTTTTAAACTCACAAGCACCTTTGAAATTTTGAAAGGGGGGGTGATGAGATCCACTGTGAAAGGGTTGCTGCAGGAGGGCAGAGCCAAGTGGAATACCTCCACACCTTCTGAAAAGGACAACCTGAAGGAGGACTGGAACCACACAAAGTCTTTTTTTAAAAAACCATGCCCTTGCCAGTCTGCCTGATCTTCCAGTAGAAAATCCTTTCCTTTTAATGAGGGCAGCTAATAACAAGCTCTGAATTACAGTGGCCTTGCCTACTTTCCAACAAGCTCAGTGGGTGCTAGGGGAAGTGCTGGTGTCCACAGGCACAGTACTGGAGAACCCTGGTACAGTCCATATGTTGTGGGTGCTGGGGACCCTGCAGAGGAAGACGAGTCTGCCGAGGAAACTGTACCCCTGCCACCTGCACCAGTACCCCTGCCTCCTGCTGAAGAAGATCCCAGCCCCCCTGCCTCGCCCTCTCGGGTGGCTCGTGTGCGTGACCGCCTTTGTCAGGACCTCAGGGATCGGAAGAGGGCAGCACACTCACAAGCAAGATGCTCCCTGAGTCCTGAGTTTTGAGAGGATTCTGGCCCTCCTAAGAGCAAGGATGCTTGAGTTGTAACAGGATCCTGGCTGCCTCCCAGAGCCAGCAATTAGCCCAAATGGGCAACAGCCAGCAGAGGGCTATATAGCTGTGGGCTTTGGGAGGAGGCTTTGTGGAAGCAACTAGTCATCTCCCTGAGGTTCTAGCATCCACTCTGGTTTGACTTTGGTTCCTGACTCCCTGACTTTGGCTTTTGACTTCTGGACTCCCTGACCTCGGCTTCTGGACCTCGGACATGCGATACTTGCACAGCGATTCGGATTTGGCACCTCGGACACTCCTGCTTGCTGGCTACAGACCTCGGACTGCCTCTGGACTTTGCCTGACCCGGCCCCAGCCATGACACCATACAGACGAATGATATACAAGACAGCATACAATGTGGTACCTTCTTTGTGGGGCACTACTTCATGCTTGTATGGTTTGGTTCTGAAATGACCACCTAATGAAAGAAACGCATGCTTCAGCATGCTTTAAGGTGTTATGCCTTCTGATCATTTTGCCTCCTGTGAGTTAAGGAATGACATATCCGGCTGCAGAATGCCTTCAATGTAGTATATTCTTAATATGCTTGTACATCCTGTGCACACAGACAAATCCAGATCCTAGATCTAAATATGTGTATGTGGTTGTAAGTCTCACTAATATCTCTCTCTCTCTCTCTCTCTCGGCTTGACTTCGCGAACGAAGATTTAAGAAGGGTGCAGTAGTCCATGTCTGCGGCAGGCTCGCTGGTGGCTGACAAGACCAATGAGGGACAGGCAGGTCCGGCCACAGTGGCTGCAGGGAAAAGTCTGATTTGGGGTTGGTGCTGTAGCAGTACGATTCTTCCTCAATCTCCTTTTGTCCTCAAGACCAGCTATGCGTGCGTTCTCAAAGGAAGAGACAGCCTGGTGGATGGTGTGCCTCCATGCTTTGCGATCTGAGGCTAGGTCAGACCACTGGTGATGGTTAATGCAACAGGTACCAAGGGATTTTTTCAAGAAGTCCTTGTACCTCTTCTTTGGTGCCCCTCTATTTTGATGGCCAGTGGAAAGTTCGCCATACAGGGCAATCTTGGGAAGGCGGTGGTTTTCCATCCTGGAGATATGCCCTGCCCAGCGCAGCTGCGTCTTCAACAACAATGCCTCGATGCTTGTAACCTCCTCCCACTTGAGGACTTCAGTGTTGGTCACAAAGTCACTCCAGTGGATGTTGAGGATGGTGCGAAGGCAGCGCTGATGAAAGCGCTCAAGGAGTTGCAGGTGATGACGGTATAAAACCCACGATTCAGAGCTGTAGATGAGGGTTGTCATCACAACCACTTTGTAAACATTGATCTTTGTGCCTTTTTTCAGATGCTCCACACTCTTTTATACAGTCGGCCAAATGCACGGTTTGCCTTTGCCTGTTTATTGTCAATCTCCTTGTCGATCTTGGCGTCTGAGGAGATGATGCACCCCAGGTAGCTGAACTGCTGGACTGTCTTCAAAACTGATTCACCCACAGTGATGCAAGGAGGGTGATAATCTTCCTGGGGTGCAGGCTGGTGGAGAACTTCTGTCTTCTTCAGACTAACTTCTAGGCCGAATAGCTTGGCAGCCTCTGCAAAGCAGGACGTCATATGCTGCAGAGCTGATACTGAGTGGGAGACAAGTGCAGCATCATCAGCAAACAGTAGCTCTCGGATAAGTTCTTCCATTGTCTTGGAGTGGGCCTTTAGTCGCCTCAGGTTGAACAGGCTGCCATCGGTGCGATAGCGGATGTAGACACTAATATCAGTGGAGCACATAGCCACATTTACTAATGGCAGTCGCTTAGATCTCCATCTACAGCAGCTCTCTGCATATAACAGAAGCTGATTTTTTGAACATCGCAAACCATTCAAATCTAGTGACATGCCAGACTTAGACTAAGAATTTAATACTTGCCTTGCTGGATCAGACCAAAGATCCAACTAACTCCACCCATCCCTCTGTGGACTATTGTAACCAACCAGATGCAGGGAACTCACAAACAGCATTATGGAGTTACTCATCCCTGCTGTCTGTCTTCAGCATCTGATACACAGAAATATCCTGTCTCCAACTATGAAGCCAAATGAACCATATGACTTATTTGGCATAAGCAGGGAATGGCTGATTATGTCCACAATGCAGGGAATGGCTGCTTATGGCCATGAATCGGATCACAACCTGATATGAATCAGGAAGTTGGTTCACAGCTGTTTGTGGCCCCTGCTTTCTACTCTCTGCTGCTTTTTGTGGAGAGCAGAAAGCGGGGTTCTCCTTGCAAAAAGTTGAGGGGAGCAGAAAGCAGAGGTTTAAATGACTCAGAGCCATTTAAACTCCTGCACTCTGCTCTTCATTAACTGCCTACTGGGATCTGTCACAAAGTGCCTTAGAATTCATGGAACTTTGCAGTTCTTCAGTTCATGAACTTTGGTTTGCAAACCACAAACCAGCCAAAATTTGTCATGAACTTGCATTCATCAGCCAATCCTTAGGAATGGCCCTAGTTGGCAAAACAGCCCCCACAAGCCAGGGCCATCCGTGTTGGCCAAGTGGCCAAGTTTGCGGATGACACTAAATTGTTCAGGGTGGTGAGAATCAGAGAGGATTGTGAGGAACTCCAAAGGGATCTGTTGAGGCTGGGTGAGTGGGCGTCAACGTGGCAGATGCAGTTCAATGTGGCCAAGTGCAAAGTAATGCACATTGGGGCCAAGAATCCCAGCTACAAATACAGGTTGATGGAGTGTGAACTGGCAGAAACTGACCAAGAGAGAGATCTTGGGGTCATGGTAGATAACTCACTGAAAATGTCAAGACAGTGTGCGTTTGCAATAAAAAAGGCCAACGCCATGCTGGGAATTATTAGGAAGGGAATTGAAAACAAATCAGCCAGTATCATAATGCCCCTGTATAAATCGATGGTGCAGTCTCATTGGAGTACTGTGTGCAGTTCTGGTCGCCGCACCTCAAAAAGGATATTATAGCATTGGAGAAAGTCCAGAGAAGGGCAACTAGAATGATTAAAGGACTGGAGCACTTTCCCTATGAAGAAAGGTTGAAACGCTTGGGACTCTTTAGCTTGGAGAAACGTCGACTGCGGGGTGACATGATAGAGGTTTACAAGATAATGCATGCGATGGAGAAAGTAGAGAAAGAAGTACTTTTCTCCCTTTCTCACAATACAAGAACTCGTGGGCATTCGATGAAATTGCTAAGCAGACAGGTTAAAACGGATAAAAAGGAAGTACTTCTTCACCCAAAGGGTGATTAACATGTGGAATTCACTGCCACAGGAGGTGGTGGCGGCCACAAGTATAGCCACCTTCAAGAGGGGTTTAGATAAAAATATGGAGCACAGGTCCATCAGTGGCTATTAGCCACAGTGTGTGTGTATATATAATTTTTTTTGCCACTGTGTGACACAGAGTGTTGGACTGGATGAGCCGTTGGCCTGATCCAACATGGCTTCTCTTATGTTCTTATGTTCTCTGGCCCACACTTTGATGCATTTGAACGGCAGCCAAAGATGCTACTTTTCACTACTCAGGCAAAGTCTCATATTACCCTTTCATCTTGGGCTTAAAAACTGATTTTATTGCAGTTTTCATTTACTTTCTCAGCCAAAGAGAACAAACTATGAGGCAAAGTATTACAATCTGTGTCATCTTGCAGCTACGCATTTCCTCGAAGCAGGATAAAACTCTAAATACAATTCAGCATCTCATAATGACAGAAGCCATAATTCTCCAAAGCATCAACAAAAGTTAAATTACTTGATCTTCTGTACAACCCAGAAAAAGGAACTGGGAGGAGACAGGGCAAGCAGTATGCAGAAACGGTAGGACCTCAGCTTTGGACAAGCCATATTGTCTAGAAGTCATTTCACTCCTAGGAAAGTTACAGATTAAGAATGCAGAATTTTAAGATTATGGTAAGCAGGGCAAGTGTCAGCACACCTTGAGTTGGGCAGCTGTCATTGTCACAGAGTCCCTCCCCCAACACATACTGCTAGGAAAGGACCTGCAAATCATATACAATGGTGGCACTTCTGGTGGGCAAAATGGTAGCATTCCTATCTGCATACACCATACAGCACTATCGTAGAAAGGATAACTGGTTAGTAGGAAGCATCACAACTGGGTGGGAGAAGGACATGCAGGAAGATGGATATATCGTTGGACTGGAAGGAAGGCATGAGTGGGGGATCCTGGTGGTGATCAGAAGAGGAGAGGGGGCCCTTGAGCACTCTGCCCGGGGGCCCCCAAAACATGAACAAGCACTGATGTTAAGTCCTCAGAAAAGGAAGAATGAAAGATGCATCGGAACTTATTCAACAGGTGATTTTTCTCCCTGTGTGTGAGAAAGTGGCATGTCATAACACATTTGGCCCCTGTTGCAGCTGGGAGCTGGCACTTCAAAAGTGCTAATCTCCTCATTACCAACAAGTCCATGAAATAGGAAGGGAATGGATGGGATTTCCCCACCCCCCTCTCTCCCTCCAGGGATAGAAAGAAAAGAGTCATCTTGCAAGATCTTATTACTGCAACATGATCTAAAGGGCTAGGTTTACCAAATAGTTTGATGACCAGCCAGTGTGCTTTGTCTTCTAAAGTTTAGCAAAGTGCTAAACTATAGAAAGCACACCACACAAAATCTGAGCTTTGAGCTTTGCGTAGAAATGTTACATCCTGTACCTCTTGCAATCCATTGTTTTCTGACCCTACTGCTGACTACTGTTTTTCCTCTGTGCCCATAAATTGACCAAGAATACACTCATGCATG
Organism: Heteronotia binoei; assembly: GCF_032191835.1. Lineage (NCBI taxonomy): Eukaryota > Metazoa > Chordata > Lepidosauria > Squamata > Gekkonidae > Heteronotia > Heteronotia binoei. Next base: position 58,237,008 of record NC_083224.1, read on the forward strand.
TGATGAAGCAAACTCAATGTCTAGCAACCATGACTCAAACACGTATTTCAACATTTTAAATAATCCATAAATGTAAAGATCTGGCAACATCCTCATATCCCAACTCTAAAAATCTTATCCTTTGTCATCATAACTACACTTTAACCGTTGCTGCTAACCTGAAAGCAAATTCAATGAAACTAAGTGAGATTATCATGAAGTGTGCATTTTTTTCAGATCCCACCACAAAACCGATTTAAAAGCAAAACCAGGAAGACATTGCACTACTGGCATATTTTAAGGCATCATTCAAAAAATTCTACCTCTTGAAGACTACACCTTAAGTCAAGCATTCTCAAACTTTTCCAAATTATTTAAGCTTCTTAATGAGCAACAAAGCGAACAGATGCTGTGATCCCACACACAAAATAATGCACTCTCAATCCACTTTGTTTATTTTTTTTCTTCCAGACAAAGAGCAGGGAGTTCAGCTTTGATATGGAGGCCCAGTTTTTCCATAGTGCTCACACTTGATAAGTTAAGCTATCAAGAAAACTTCAGTGATGAAATAAATACAAAATATACCTTTGGATGAAACTAACACCATCAAAACAAAGTATTGAGCAAGAGCTAAGATTTTCAAAACAGAGGAAAGGAAAACCAGCCAAAGTAGTAAGGATTTACTACGTAAGTAATTGCTATAATTGGTGCACCTTTTCCCTGCGATGTAGCAATTTGCAGCCTCAGTTTTCACAAATCCATTTGTACATTTATTATATAGTATATCTTGGATGTTATATACTTCATACTAGACATTACATATGAATTAAATCCGATGCCTTTTTCACTGCAGAATTTGGGTCATGATGCAAATTAACAAATTGAGACTTTTTGAAAAAAAATTGAAAAATTTTATTAATTCTTAATGTGACCCTTCCCAAATAAAGGCTAAGTAAACACATGCCTATCTTATTGCAGGTGACAGAGCATTCATAGTTTTAGACACTAAATTAGGACAAATGTGGAATCCAGATTTCTGCTTTTTCTTCTCAACACCAGAACATCATAGAACTATGCTCAAGACTTCTGGTGCCTGAATAATAGGGTGAACATGTACACACATCGATCTGTATATGTCTGGGATGCACAGACTCCCAACTGTGCACAGAACTCAGCCACATTTACCGGGAAAGTTGGTAGAAACCATTATCAAGGACAGAATGAGTAGGCACATTGATGAACACAAGTTATTGAGGAAGACTCAGCATGGGTTCTGTAAGGGAAGATCTTGCCTCACTAACCTGTTATAGTTCTTTGAGGGGGTGAACAAGCATGTGGACAAAGGGGACCCAATAGATGTTGTTTACCTTGACTTCCAAAAAGCTTTTGGTAAAGTTCCTCATCAAAGGCTCCTTAGTAAGCTCAAGAGTGATGGAGTAAAAGGACAGGTCCTCTTGTGGATCAAAAACTGGCTAATTAATAGGAAGCAGAGAGTGAGTATAAATGGGCAGTCTTTGCAGTGGAAGACGGTAAGCAGTGGGGTGCCGCAGGGCTCAGTACTGGGTCCCATGCTCTTTAACTTGTTCATTAATGATCTGGAGTTGGGAGTAAGCAGTGAAGTGGCCAAGTTTACAGATGACACTACATTATTCAGGGTGGTGAGAACCAGAGAGAATTGTGAGGCACTCCAAAGGGATCTGTTGGGTGAGTGGGTGTCAACGTGGCAGATGAGGTTCAATGTGACCAAGTGCAAAGTAATGCACATTGGGGCCAAGAATCCCAGCTACAAATACAAGTTGATGGGTTGTGAACTGGCAGAGACTGATCAAGAGAGAGATCTTGGGGTCGTGGTAGATAACTCACTGAAAATGTCAAGACATTGTGCGTTTGCAATAAAAAAGGCCAACGCCATGCTGGGAATTATTAGGAAGGGAATTGAAAACAAATCAGCCAGTATCATAATACCCCTGTATAAATCGATGGTGCGGTCTCATTTGGAGTACTGTGTGCAATTCTGGTCACCGCCCCTCAAAAAGGCATTGGAAAAAGTGCAGAAAAGGGCAACTAGAATGATTAAAAGTTTGGAACACTTTCCCTATGAAGAAAGGTTAAAATGCTTGGAGGTCTTTAGCTTGGAGAAACGTCGCCTGCGGGGTGACATAATAGAGGTTTACAAGATTATTCATGGGATGGAGAAAGAGAAAGAAATCCTTTTCTCCCTTTCTCACAATACAAGAACTCGTGGGCATTCAATGAAATTGCTGAGCAGTCAGATTAAAATGGATAAAAGGAAGTACTTCTTCACCCAAAGGGTGATTAACATGTGGAATTCACTGCCACAGGAGGTGGTGGCGGCTACAAGCATAGCCAGCTTCAAGAGGGGATTGGATAAAAATATGGAGCAGAGGTCCATCAGTGGCTATTAGCCACAGTGTGTGTGTGTATGTTGGCCACTGTGTGATACAGAGTGTTGGACTGGATGGGCCATTGGCCTGATCCAACATGGCTTCTCTTATGTTCTTATGACATTTTCTGTGGAAAAGGCCATTTTCTTGCTTTTTCTGGAGCAGATATAAATCCTTCATCGTGGTCAAGCTATCCTGAACCACATGAGAAGAAGTTTTCTCACTCTTCCTAAAACGATCTACATCTTTGTTATGATGGTATTTATCATACCACAAATATTTGTATTCCAATCAAAACATAGCCAAAACAGTTATTTATTCTGTAGACACAGAGACTCTGCAGACGTTTTAAAAAATCGTTTTTATACCATCTCTCAAACAAGAATGCAGAGGCAGCTTATTAAAACTGCAATATAAAAATATAATTCTTTAAAAGCAGCACAACACTAGAACCTTCATCAATAGCAACATAAAGCATCAATTATACTTGTGCTGCAGCAAATGATAAAAAGCAGTAGAACTCAATAAAAATTCAAAGAAAAACAAAACACCAAGGAGCATTATGAGTGGGACAACAGAACTTAAAACCATCCCAGCCCATCAACACCTTTAAAAGCCTAGCTGAAAAGAATCCATTTTCACCTTGCATTGACACTGGGAGGACAGTTAAGGGAAAGTGATTTGCATTTTACATGCAGCCACTGAGAAGACCCTGCTTCTTGTGATACTCTAATTTCTGATAAAGAAGGGATGTGCAGCAGAGCCTCAGAACACTGTCTCAGCTACAGACTGGTACATATGGGAGGTAGCAGTCCTTCAAGTGGTCTTTGTCTCAAGCCGTATAGGGCTTTAGCAGTCACAAACCTTCAGGTGTGGCCTGGAGATCTTCCAGAATCACAACTCATCTCCATTCAGACAACAGAGATCAGTTCCCCTGGATAAAATGGTAGCTTTGGAGGGTGGCCTCTATGGCATTATATTCCACTGCGACCCACCCCTTCCTCAAACTCTACTCTCCCAGGCCCTATCCCCAAATCTCTAGGAATTTCCCAACCTAGTGTTGGCAACTCTAGATAATCAACACTTTGAAATGAGCTCAGAGAATAAAACATTAAACCAGTGCAGTTGTCTAAAGACAGAATGGTTACTAGTTCTGGATTGGAAAATATCTGGAGATTTTGGAGGTGCAGCCTGAGGAGGGCAGGGTTTGGGGAGGGGAGGGACTTCAGTGGGGTATAAAGCCATAGAATCCACCTTCCAAAGAGGCCATTTTCTCCATGTGAATTGATCTCTGTTGCCTGGAGATCATTTCTAATCCCTGGAGATCTCTAGCTACCAGCTAGGGTGGCAACCCTACAAGATAGGCAAAATATGTTCTCTTTGTGAAGTACTAAAGGGCAATGTATCTGCTGCAATTTGTACACTTTTCTGGTTACAAATTTGTACATTTTGTACTACTTGAAGTATCTGGGTAATCTTCATAAGCAGGTCTACATAGACCCAGTATGTTTAACTCTAGCCAGTGAGAATTTAGAGGGATAAAGAGAAGCTCTACAGATTTATTTGCAGGATTAGAGCTACAAGAAAACATTCTATGCATACCTCACATCTACAGCAAGAATGATTGCCGGCTTTTAGACTGCTCCATCTAGCTGCCTCTTTGATATCAGTTTGATCTGCTGCAATTATCAGGTGATGTTATTTTGACTCCCAGGCCTTTAAGGCTTCTACTTCCCATTTCTGTATATTGAGCCTCTATAAAAGGGACAAGATGTTTATTCCCTGACCAGTTGGCAAACTTAAACAGCAGGCCAGCTCAATTTGACACCAACCAAGCCATCAGCACTGGCTCCCATGGGGTTAGCAGACTTCCTCTTTTTGGTTCCACTTGAAACTGCAGTAGGGTTGTCAGCTCTGGGCCGGAAAACGCCTGGAAACTTTCAGAGTGGAGCCTGGAGACAGCGGTGTTTGGAAAGGAGAGGGACTTCAGTGGAGTATACTGCCATAGAATCATCCTTCCAAAGCAGCCATTTTCTCCAGGGCAACTGATCTCTGTAGTCTGAAGATTACATGTAATTTTAGGATATCATCAGGCATCACTAGGAGACTGGCAACCCTAGACTACTTCAGGATCATATTGACTGTTAACTGCATAGCAGGCCATAATGTATGGCTAGTAGACAGTGCTCAGCTTGGTAGAAAATATATTGTTCAGGGCTTGATCCACAGTCTGCTTTCCTTCCCCTTGTTTTCAATCCGCTTTGAAGTTCAGCATGTTTCCTGTTTATCTGAAGTGGGGCAGAAAAATAAGCTATCCAGAATCATCATTCTATTTAAAATTCCACAGTGCCTTCTAGTTCTGGACTTCTTTCAGCCACAGCCAGCAACAAAATCACACACTTTTTTGTGTGTGTGTGCTGTGGACCCTTGGACTGGGAAGGCTAGAAGGCTAAGTAAAGACAAATAAAGAATCTACACTTGTTCCATGTGATTTATGTTTTTTTTAAAACTAGCAAAGAGAACAGTGAATGCATAGAAACAATCCAAGCTTCCCTCTACATAAAATCATCATATTATAAATTAGTAAATGTTTCCAAAGATTACTAAGCAGGTATGAATGAGATAGACATGCAACTGCATACTCCAGTGCTACCAGGTTCAAGGCTTTGCATGGTCCATTAAAAACAGTCTGCATATGAGAACATAAAAAGAGTCCTGCTGGATTAGACCAGTGTTCCAACTAGTCCAGCATCCTACCTTACACAGCAGCCAAACAGTTCCTCTGGAGAGCCAACAAGAGGGCAGAGGGCAGAGGCCTTCCCCTGATGTTGCCTCTTGGTTCTGGGATTCAGAGAATTAGTGCCTCTGAATGTGGAGGTTCCCCTCAGTCACCGTGGTTAGTAGCCACTGACAGATCTATCCTCCAAGAATCTTTCTAATCCCTTTTAAAGCTGTTGATTCCTGTGGCCATCACTACAATATCTGAGAAACTGAAAAGAGCTAGATTTACCTTTTTGCATCTGATATACTAAGGAAAGCTTAGGCAAGTGGAAGGGGCCACAGCTCTGTGGGGCAACCCATGACCTACATCAGGGGTGGACTAGAAGGGGAAAAGGCCACATCTTGGCCCTCCCCTCCTCCCCCCCCCAACGAGGGAGGAGAGAGGAATAATCTGTCCAGCCAGCTACATGGGCCTTGCCCAGTTGTGCCTCTCTCTATACTGGGCAAGGTGAGGCTGGCTGGGAATGTCCTTCACTGTCCCATGCAAAGTGAGTGCCTCCAACTTGAGGTTGGAGTGAGGGTGGCCCCAGCAGGGGGCTGGTCCCCAAGATTCTCCTCATGACCTGAATGGCCTATAATATACCCTTGTTCTGCATGCAGGAGATTCCAGGTTTGATTCCTTACATCCCCAGCCAAAAGGCTGTCAAGAAGCAAGTCTGGGAAAGATACTGAGCATGAGATACTGGAGAGGGTTTGCCAGTCTGAATATACAATACTAGCCTGGGTAGACCAATGGTTTCACTCAGTACATGACAAGTTTCTATGTTCAGCCAGAGCACTCACTGAAAAGTAAATAAAAATGATACTAGGGAGAGCTTTTTTGAGGAAAAATACTAGCCTTATGCTTGGCTTCAGAGGCAGAGAGAAAGAAACTCTTTGATGCTGCTTCTGATGCTGGATTCTAATATACTTCCTGGCCAAAACAGACTCATCTTTTCTTTCCTACCAGATTTGCTTATCATATCTATAGGAAGAAAAAAGACTATTTAGTTCCCCTTCTACAGTTCCTAAGAACCTATTCCTTTCCTCTACTACAGAGGCTGCAACATAAGAGGCTTACACTCCAACTGCTGTCTCTTCAGCAGGGCAGAATTATCTTAACTGTCATAGGGTTCTAAAAACTTAAGTAGACATATTTTTCTCTGGTTGGGTTTTATGCATTTGCAGTAGCTTCACACAAGAAATTTATGAAGTTCTTCCTTGCCCAGCATGGTAATCATAAGCACATTTACTTGGAAGAAAGCCACAGCCCTGACCCTGGAAAGCACAGGCTAGCCTGATCTCATCAGATCTCAGAAGCTAAGCAGAGTTGGCCCTGGCTAGTATTTGGGAGACCACCAAGAAATACCAGGGTCTTGACACAGGTCAGCAATAGCAAACCACCTCTGAATGTCTCTTGCCTTGAAAACCCTACAGGGTCACTATAAGTCATCTGTAACTAGATGGCAGAAAAAAAAGGCACATTGATTTCAGTGGGGCTTGCTCCCTAGTGAGAGTGCTTAGGTTTGCAGTCTCAGTGATGGAAATTGCTCCAGCTGTGATGTTATTCCCCTGTCATGCTATAGAGACAAGCGCAGCAAGAAGGAAGATGACACCCCCTCAAAGCCACCTTATTGCTCCGATGGTGGTGGAGGAGTCCCGTCAAATCACTACTGACTTACTGTGGGCCTTGTAGAGTTTTCATGGCAAGATATCTGCAGAGGTGGTTTGCCATTGCCTGCCTCTGTGTAGCAACCCGGAACTTCCTTGGAAGTCTTCCATCCAAATGCTAACCAGGGCTGATCCTGCACTGCTTCTGAGATCTGATGAAATCAGGCTAGCCTGAGCCATCCAGGCCAGGGCTATTGCACAAGTGCAAAAGCCATTGGCATCACTCTGACCACTACATAATGAAGCAAAGCACTGCTGGTCCCCAAATCAGGCTAGCCTGAGCCATCCAGGCCAGGGCTATTGCACAAGTGCAAAAGCCATTGGCATCACTCTGACCACTACATAATGAAGCAAAGCACTGCTGGTCCCCATGACCTGAATAGATACTGATAGATATTTTCCCTCTCCCTACCAATGGCTGTGCTTGCTCAGGTCCCTTTCCAGCAACAGAAGCAGAAGGAGGCATGTATGAAGAACCTTGCTGCATCAGACTGGTGTCTGTTTCATACAGTGGCCAAGTAGTTACCCTGGAGGGCCAGCAGATAGGACAGAGGATAAGGCCTTCTCCTGATCTTGCCTCCTAGCACTGGTGTTCTGTTGGTTACTGCCTCTGGATTTATGGATGTGGAGGAGGTGCCTAGTAAAGTTTACAGTCAGGTTGCCTATAAAGGAGGATAATTAATTCCATTGCTGCATGTTCAAATGTATCTAGTATTATCATATCCACCAACATAAATTAAGTGTGACATATTTTATATAGTTTGATAGCTTGTATATCTCACTAAATCTGAGATGTGCTGGTCATTATGATGGGTGGAGGCAAGGCTTTTGTTGTAGAAAGATCCCAGAGGAACTCATTTGTGTATTAGGCCACACCCCCTGATGCCAAGCCTACCAAACTGCGTTCCTGTGTGTTTCTGCTCAAAAAAGCCCTGGGAGGAAGGAAGGAAAAGGACCCACACATTTTGGCCCCAAAGAGTCAGGGCACAATATATCAATGAAGAGTATGGCTAAATGACAAAGCATAAGTTTTGCATGCAGAAGGTCTTGGCTTCAGTCCTATGAGTTTTGAGTTAACTGATCTTGCATTGCAAGTCTTTGAAAACCCCTTCCCTGTCTGAAACCCTGGAGACCTGCTGCCAGTTAAGGTAAATGATACTGTGCTGAAACAGACCTATATTTTTACTTGGTGTAAGGAAGTATTTTGTGTTCAGTGCAAAAAACATGCCATGTTCACAGTTTCTGATATAGAGGCAAGGCCACCCAGTATTTGGAGGCATTTGGGTTTTGGCTCTACTGAGGTGTCTCAAATGTTCACAAAGCTGTATGGCAGAGTCCTGTGCCTGGACTAACAGACAGGTTTAGACCCATCAGTGTTCTTGAGTCTGATTTAAATGTGACTCTGGCAGGCAAGAAGAAATTGCTCATGCAAACCTGCACATGTCTGGCATCTGGTTTGGTCTGAGCTGCTATGCATAGATTACTGCTAAGCATACAACATTAGCACAATGTCCACCTGAGCTATGGATCTCTGACATGCAACAAAGCCACAGAGAGCCGGGTTTAAATTAGATATTGGGCACATGAAAAGCTGCAAAGGCCTTTCTAGCCGCCTGAATCTTACAGATCCAAATAATTGTTTCTGCCACTGAATGACTGGCTCAGTGGCCTAACCCTTCCTCCAAAAAGAAGCTGCAAGAATACTGCATCCCTTCCACTGCTGCTTGCAAGGCTGCCATTGTTTGGCTGGCCCTGATTTTGAACTTTTAACACATACATTTTGCATGTGAAACTTTTCCCGGCATAGGGACTGATGCTGGGAAAAAACTTTACCATTAAATTTTTGTATGTCAAGCTGCTTGTACAGAAAAGGTCAGCTTAAAAAAGCTGGGAGTCATATTGACTCTCATTTGTTGCAGCAATGATGCCTGTTCTCAGGCACAGCTATTGAATAAGGGGGGCTGGATTTCTAAAGACCAAGGCTAGGAATGCCCAAACCTGGAACTCCAGCTAATCCTGAGAGATGCCTGCTGCTGGGCAGGAGGGTGCAAGGAACCCAAAGACCACTATGTCCAAGTGAGAAAAGCCAGGAAATTGTACTATTGTGACTATGCCAACCAGTGTTTTATATTTTGAAGGTATGTGAGAAGGAATGTGTGACAATGCAAGGCAGCAAGTTAACAGTTTAATACTTAGCCCAATCCTTTGATCAACTCCCTTTTCCCTTTAGAAAAGTTCACATTTCAGATTGTTGCATTTGGTGAACTTTAATGTGCAACTGCATCTTATTATGGCAAGAGCCTCTGTTGAGAAGAAACAATTGTCATCTGTTTTTGTGCTGCACAAATGCCTTACCCCTCTTCCCATGGTGACAGCAATAACTTACATCCTCTGCCTTTTCCTTCTGAAAAGACTTCTTGGACTCCTTTTCTCTCTTGTACTTCCCACTCGTTTGCTTGTCAGTTTGGTCTTTCTGCCCGAGCCCCACAGGAAGGCTTCCGTCTGTGTCAGATGCATCCAGCTCTTTTTCTAGCTCTTCCATCTCCTCCGGAGACAGAGTCGACAATAAATTGTCAATGTCTGGATCTTCACTGACTTGCCTTCTGTATTTGGCTACCTTAGACATCTTGGCAGTTTTGCTGGTGAAGTACAACTCAGATGGGACTATGGGTATGTGTCTATATAAAAACAAAAAAAGATTTTTAAAAAGTAGCAATTCAACAAGATTTCTGTGAAAAGAGTCCAATGAAATAAGGTCCTTCTTCCCCTCACTTGGGAGGTGTTGAAATGTTAAATGTAAGCAACTGTAACTTCCCTGCAGCCTGGAATATAATGGTTATGCAGAAGGAGAACAGCTGGCCAATGAACGACACAGCTGCAAATCCGTTCTCAGACAGACCAATCATGATTGGCGGGAGGTGGAGCTGTTGCCTATCTGAGGAGTTTGAAACCTGAGGACATTCCAGGGAATCTTGAAGAGCTTCATGACCAAATTTAGTCCTGATCATTTAGCTTTTTAGCAGCAATGGGAGAGAAAACATGCAAAATCCCCCAACCCAAACAAAACCCAAGAACATACAGGCAAAGCCCTAGATTTAGAGAGGAAAACAAAAGTGCCCAGGGGATGTCTAGAAGTTGCAAATGCATCCAAACTGTTTCTAGTATATCAACCGAGCCCTCACCATGTTGAAAACCTCCCCCCCCCCCCCGCATTCAGCACCCATGTAATTAACAGCGCTCAACTCTATTTGGCAATAATGTAAGCCGCCCTGAACCTGCTTCAGTGGGGAGTGCGTGATATAAATAAAATATATTATTATTAATAAAACATGGGAGACCAGGGCATGCTTGTGGTTTTTACTTTCCATTTGTTAAAATACATGACCTGCCCTTTCTTTCAAAGTAAATGAGCGTTGGATGTTGCTGGTTCTCCTCTGGAAGGTTATCCAGGATTACCCTTTCAACAAAATAAATGAATATAGATAGTGGTTGCTTTTTATGCACACCTTCAAAACACAGTTAATTACACAGTCTCGTTAATCCAGTATGTGGAGTGGCCAAAGGGAGACCCAGGCTTAAACCCCTGTTCTGCCATGAAGCTCGCTTAGGTCACTGTGAGCCAGCCATTCTCTCTCTCTCTCTCTTTCTCTGCCTAACCTGTTTTACAGGGTTGTTGTGAGGATACATGAGGAGAACCAAGCAATGTATACTACTCTGAGTTCTTTGGATAAAAATATGCTAAATAAAAAGCACATAGTAGTGAATAAATCTGCACAGGATCAGGCTGCATAGTTGGAAGTCCCCTGGTATGTGCTGCTGGAAATTTATTAATGAAACAGCTGGAAATTTATTAATGAAACAATCTGCAGCCTATCTAGAAATATATGGGAAAGTTCCTAATGAAACCAAAATTATTTCCAGTGTTTAACAACCACCAAAACCCTTCAGAATTTAATTTATTCTGAAGTCCATTGTCTAGCTTTGTTTTTCTGGGGCAGCAGGGAAGGGAGCTGGACAGCAAGAGGAGACAATAACTTGGCATAAGCAAATTATGTATATCATGATCCTTGACCTAGTGAGGCCTACAGGTTCCAAAGAAGCCTTTGTAGGAGTGGCTAATGAGCCTACATCTCCCAGGATCCTTGGGTCCCTCTGACTGGGTGAGAGCAGTTTTGGAGGGAAAACTGACCCAGAGAGGGGTGGCACCTGGGAGGAAAGCATAAAAGGCCAAGCCACAGACAGGGTCTTCTTTCTGGAAAAGACTGCAGGAGGAGAGATCCCTCACTTCAAGGGGATGGTGAGTCTTTGCAGTTATAGCAAGAGAATGCCTAGTTAGATGCATCAGGGCTTTTATTTATTTACATCAACTGTTACTGTTTCTTTATTCACTGTGCACTACCCACTTGTTGTTCTAGAGCACTTATAATAAACTCTTGTTGATATTATACTGCCTGGGTCCTCACATCTCTTTGGTCACAGTTAAAAGGTGCTTTCTAACAGGAAAGATGCAGGGCTTGGGTGGGTGTTCTGAGCCCTCCCGTACACACCCTTACCAGAGTGGTGGCAGCCAAGAGAAGGCCCTTCCTAGTCCCCTGCTGTGTGACAATGTACATAACAGGAATGTCATCCAATCACACAAATTACTCCAAATTGGTGTATTGGTGATGACTGAGAGTTTCTACTTTCTGCCTATTATTATGACATCTTCCTGGTTTAGAGAAGGCTTTTCTACCTCTGTATATCCAGGGTCCTACTTGCCTGAGGTAGTTTATAATCTGTGACTGTTTGCATCCGAAGTAGGCCAGGAAAATACTTTGCTTGTGTTGGCTGTCAAACAGGCATGACAGAATAGGATGGGAGTAAAGGAATAAAAGTTATGCTTCTCTCCTGAGGCCATTTTGAGTTATATTGTCATCCTCAAGCAAGGCACCCTTGGATCCCCTGCATCCTCTCCCTTCTCTCTGCTCTACTCTTGTTCTTCACCCTTTGGAAGAAAGCAGAGGGTTATCTTCCTCCTCCACTTCCCATCCTTCTTTTATATTTTATATTCTTTCAATATTAGGTAGCAAGCCACACTTAGCCAGCAAGCCTTCTAAACCCCTGTGAGATCCAATCATCTTGGGGCAGTTTGTATGCTGTTTTGGCACCTCCTTCTTATGCTACCCCAAGCAGCTGCTTGGATGGCTTGGTGGGAGAAATGGCCCTGGCCCCCTCCTAACAACAAGACTAGCAGTGAAACCCTAAGAACACTTTTATGGGAGTAAGCCCCTTGAACAGAAGTAGAATTCTGAGTAGATCTATTTAGGATTGTTCTCTAGACCTGCCAGCCTGCCTATCATAAAAGTGACTAAAGAAAAGGCCTTGTTTTATACTAGCTGGAAGGCAGGCAGAAAGGAAAGATGGAGTGGAAGGCATAGAGGCCTTTGTCTCCCTGGTGAAAAGCAGTTCATCTGCTTTGCAAACAGACTGAGGAGATGATTTTTTAAAATAATGTTTTTATTTAATGTATGTACATGTTGTATGAATGGAGATAGGAACTAAGATTAAGGTATGTCTTGTTTCTCCTCATCAGTATGTTCCATTTTTGTAGCAAATTAATAGGATTTCTGTGAAAATGGCCCAACAACTGTCAGATATGCTCCTCACACAGAGACTCCAAGGAAAAGAGAGGAAGGCTTAGTCATACCTTATTCACACCTGTCTGTGCCTCTATAGCAAGTAAGAATGCTAAGAGGAGTTAATACTGTTTAAGCCCATTGATTTCAATGGATCTGGAAAGCCATAGCTCTGTGTAGGATGGCATTATTCATTACCTCTAAAAATGCTTTCTCCTCTTTGCCTGAAATTTGGGAGGGAGGATCCCTTGGGTGAGGGATGCAGTTCCCAATAATTTCATTTTAATAGGATAGGTGAGCAGAATGAAACCCAGAAATGTGTCTTCCTTTGAAACCAAAGGAACTGGTGGGTTTATTTTCTTATAAAACAACCAGCTCTGCCTCTGATATTAACGGGGCCATCCTAAACAAAATTTCACCCTTCTAAGTCCATGGACTTCAATGGATATAGAAGAGTTTAACTCTGATTAAGATTGCTCTGTGAAGAATCCAACTCTTAAAAGTTGCATATGTGGCATACAGCGTAAGTCCAAATCTGACTTTTTCCAGGGATGGGTGGCACCTTGCTATATATGCCTATCTCCTCATTATTCTGAGTACATCAAAACGTGATTTAGACTCTTCAATCTATCTCTGAAGAGAGTCTGTTTCACACATCCAGCCTGATTTTGGGATGTGAGGCTGTGCTGCTGCCGCCAGTGTCTCTTCGTGTCTAGGAGTGAATTAAACAGCTTATTCTTTCTTAATTGAAGATACCAGAAAGGTTGGATGGTTTTGTTTTTTTAAAAAATAACAAATATTCTTAAATAAATAATGCAAGAGACACTGCCTCTGCCTTTACAAGCTTGCTCAGAGGCAAACAGAGCAAGAAGGAGTGTAACAGCTGTGCTTCCTGCCTCATTCCTTCACCATTCCCACCCATCTTACTTTTCTGGCTGCCATGCGAGTCTTTTTGCTTATTCACAGCACTGAAATCTTATTGCCTATTCTGGAGTCTTATTGCTTATAACATTGGAACTGCTTATTCACAGCAAGCTGAGAAAAGCACAGGCAGGAGAATTGTTAAGAGTGCAGCCATTGCTCCCTGCTTCCTCAGAGCATTTAAAGGTACAGGCAGAAGTTTTGGATTAAAACTTGGCCTCCATAACCAAGCAGAAAACAGCACAATGGATGCCCAGCATGTCTGTTACTCCCAAAAGCTTTAATCAGAAAATGGTAGGACCTGTTAAGGACCATGCCACCAAAGAAATGAAGTCTAGTATGCTCATTTACACAGTGAGGGTTTCTGTACTTTTTAGAAAACACGGAAGCTGTTTTGGAAAGTGCAGAAGTACTGAAAAAATTCCTTCTTCTGCACAAGTACTAACAATGAAGGGTACTTGAATGCCACTGTCTTAGTGTATCTGGTTACCCTACATATTTGGAAAATGAAGTTTTAAAACTGCAGCAGAACTAATCCTTTAGGACTTTTGGACAGCCCTAATAAATCTGCAGTTGTCTGTCAGTACTTGAATTCTGGGATAACATGATTTTTTTCCACACAAACTTGCTCACTCTGTGCCCTCCTCCCTGTCCCCTCCTAAATACAAAGGTTACAAATTATATGCTCCATCTGCTGGTAGCTTCTGTTATTGCAGAGTCTTGGCACAGTAACTTCTTAAGGACGGGAAACAACCATCATGTTCTGGCAGTGTTTGTTATAGGGCAGTGGGATTTTGAATGTAGCCATGCTATCTGAAGAAAAACAAAACTTTTCTCACGATCAACAATTATAAATCTCTACCTCAGGTGTTATTTATGACACTATTAGAAGAACCAACAGAAGCAACCATACCAAAAAGGGCTGTGTCACCAGCACAACTGTAATATGATTCATCTTATGTGCTAACAATGCTCTTCTGCTATTTACAGTGGCCAAATCGGACAGTCTGAAAGTGAAAGATGGTGCAATCCTAAACAAAGTTACATCCTTCTAATTCCATGGTAAGTTTAGGAAGCAATTTAATTGGTCTACTCAGAAGTGAACCCAATGCTATTTGATGGAGCTTACTGCCAGAATAATCTTTATAGGATTTGCAGCCTTAGTAGGGATTGCACTGTAAATAGTCACAAATCACACATAAAGACTCAGAAAACTGGGGGGGGGGGGGGGGGGGAGGGCAGCATTTCTACCTGCTGGACACTTATTAATACATTTAGAGTGTGAGCCTAAGCATGTTTTCTAAGTAAGTTCCATTAAACTTAACATGACTTACTCCTTAGTAGGTATGTTTAGGATTGAATCTTCTGAAGAGGCTTTAATTGTGGATTATCATGATGTATTTTGTGGTCAACACATTTAAACAAATGTTTGAGAATATATTCACTGTGTACTTAGAAATTATTTTCTAATGCTGTAGGCTGTCTTACACGAACATCTTCAAACTATACATTTTGAGCGAATAAAACCTTGTCTTTAAAAAGTACTAATTCCAAAGGAAGAACAAATAGTTTATTTCAGTGCTCCCCAAAATAGCTAATTTTTCTATTTGAAAAGTGAAGTCCTCGGGGACAAAAAAAAAATCCTCTGAATTGTTCCAGTTGGGGGGGGGAGGGGCTTGATATCTGTATCTAAGCCAGGCATTAGTGTGCGGAAGACGCTTCCCTCGTCACCCTTGCCTCGCATGTGGGCTGCAGAGGAGCTGTCAAGGCTGTCTTCAGAGCCAGCGTTAACTGCTCAAGTGACCCAAGCCTTCTGCTGGGGCCCCGAATCAACAAAAGCACATGGAAGGAAAGAGACCACAGTTGTGGCTTGCACCTGCCGGTCTCTTCTAAAGCGATGCTGCTCTGGTCACTCCGCAGCCCAGCCCTAAATCGGTGGGAAGTGGACGAGGAAGGGCACCCTCCTCCACTCATGCCGTTGCCATCGTTAGCCAAAGGGGGCGGCACAGGAGAAAAGGCCCTATTTTAACGACCCAGCTTGCTTCCAGTTTAGACTATAGAGATAATTCAAGATCTGTAGCAGCAAAATGAATGACGAGTCCGGTGGACCGTATAAACTAAGAAAACGAATTCCAACGGAAGCGTTCGCGAGTCAGAGCTCACCTCACCAAACGCGTGCATTAAAAAAAAAACAAAAAATGCCAGCAGCATGCATCTGATGAAGAGTGCTCTGACTTGCGGAAGCATACGATGCAATCAGTTTTCTCGGTCTTCAGGGTGCCATCGGACTCCTGCTTAGATTCGAATACGTCGAAATCCTCATTGGTAATTCCGGTCTAAAACCGCTGGTTTTCCGCTAAACTTCCAGCGGAGAGTTTGCAATAATAAAAATTAAGTTTGCCCATCCGCCACTTTTAACCGTAACGGAAGTCTGTGCCCGGTGCGCCGCTCTAGATTTTTCTTTCGTTAGCTCTATGGTTTAGAGCCGACGACACGCTTTGGCCCTGCCCTTGAACCTCGGCGACCAATGACGCTGCACTCTCGCCGGTAGCCTGAAATCACGTGATTCGCATGCCGGCAGAGCAGGTCACGCGCAGGGTAGAAGCCGGGAGCCAAGATGGAGGAGTATGCGCGTGAGCCGTGGTAAGCCGCCGCGGGTCCCGCGTTCTCTTCTCTTGCGTCAAACACTGGCGGGAGGAGGTTGGAGCATTCGGCGGGTCGGGTGCCCTGGACAAACCCCGCATTGCTTTCTCTTCTCCTATACGTGACTGGGAAAGTTGACCTTGAGGAGGAACAGGACGGTCGGTCGTTTCCTTTGGGAGCTGGGGGTGGGTGGGACGTGGTGTCAGCCCAGTGACCTCCAGAGAGACTGAATGGGCAGGAGTTCCAAGTAACTGTGAAGGTGAAGAGGCCTTCGGGTTATGTGAACTCTGACATGCTTGTGTGGGGTGAGGTTGGTAAATTGTGGTTTCTGAGGGAGAGCGTCATGCCTTCTTGTTGCTGGGTTCTTGCCTAGTGTGCTGCACCAGGCTGATCCAGGTTATTTGTGCATACTCACTTACTGATGAGGTATTCCTTCTCTTTTGAGAGAGCCTGAATATGCATTGTTACTGCAGAGCATAAGAGAACATAAGAGAAGCCATGTTGGATCAGGCTGGTGGCCCATCCAGTCCAACACACTGTCACACAATGGCAAAAAAACAAAAACCATCAGGAGGTCTATCAGTGGGGCCAGGATGCTAGAAGCTTTCCCACTGTTGTCCCCCTCCCCAAACATCAAGAATATAGAGCATCATTTGCCCCAGACAGAGAGTACCAGCTATACTTGTGGCTAATAGCTATTGATGGACCTCTGCTCCATATGTATATCCAGTTCCCTCTTGAAGCTCTCTATGCTTGTAGTTCCTCCACCTCCTCTGGCAGTGAATTCCATGTGTTAATATTACCCTTTGAGTGAAGTACTCCTTTTGTCCATTCTAACCCAACTGATGAGCAATTTAATTGAGTGCCCACGAGTTCTTGTATTGTGAGAAATACCTTCTCTATCCCATGCATAATCTTTTAAACCTCTTTTATGTCACCCCTCAGTCAACATTTCTCCAAGCTGAAGAGTCCCAAGTGCTTTAACCTTTCTTCATAGGGAAAGAGTTCCAACCCTTTAATCATTCTAGTTGTCCTTTTCTGAACTTTTTCCAATACTATATCTTTTTTGAGGTGTGGTGACTAGAAATGAACACAGTACTCCAAATGAGGCTGCACCATTGATTTATACAGGGGCATTATAATACTGACCTAATAATCCCCAGTATAGCGTTGGCTATTTCATGCATTTGAAACATGTTGGGCCATGGAAATTGTAGTATTAAGACACACAAAAGACTGACCTGTATACTTGAGGTTGAAAACAAATTAGGTGCAGAGAAAAATACTTTAAGCTTGAGTTTACAGGGACCCAAAAAATCTGTACAGATGACAACATCTGCCGGCCATCCTCCAGGTCCCTGAGACCAGCTCAAAAAACTACCACTTCCAAAGTGGCAGCAAATCTTTGAGGTGGCCGTCAGTCGCCTCTCTGCCGTCTGGACAAGGAAGGGCGCAAGCGAGGTGACTTGGCTGTGTGGAACTGCCAGGCCACCCCAAACTGGTCCCAGGGTTTTTTTTTAAATCATTCAGAGCACTTGAACACTTGTGTGCATGAGTGTTTCTCCCCCCCCTCGGGAAAAAAAAGGAAATCGGCTTCTGGGGCGCCTTCCAGTGTGGAGGTGCCCAGCCGCCGCACAGACAGGATGAGGGACGCATGCGGGTGAGCGTACGGAGGCATTGGGACGGCTCTTTTTCAGCTGTCCCAATTCGGGGTGCCTCCAAGCCACCCCAGAATGCCCGTCTGTTCTCAGCCGTAGAGGTCCTTACTTATTTTAACAAATTTGCATATATCTACATGTGTGGCACATTTTGGTTCTTTTATTTAATAGGAAGAGGTGGGCTCTAAGTTTGGTACAAATAATTCTATAAAAGTCTTTGGCCCATTCTTCTGCCAGGACCGTAATTCTTTAGCACTTGCTTCCTTGCTAGAACAGAATTTTATGATCTGGTGCACCACCCCATAGAATCGGCAACAGAGCTGGTGCAAGGCTGCAGCTGATCAGTTCACACTTGATACCAAGATTGGATCTGAGCCTGAGTGTTGTGTTGGGGCATCTCATCCTTCTTCCACCATGATATAAAAGAAGCATATAAAGTCCCTTTTATGGTATTGTCAGAGGTAGGAAACGTATATGATCCCTTCTGGGCTATGAATCCAGAGCTTGCTAGGTATTAGTCAGGTGGATGAAACTACATGTTATGAGAAGCATGAAAATGGCAGCTTGGTGTCATAAGAACATAAGAGAAGCCATGTTGGATCAGGCCATCCAGTTGAACACTCTGTGTCACACAGTGGTCAAAAAACCCAGGTGTCATCAGGAGGTCCATCAGTGGGGCCAGGACACTGGAAGCCCTCCCACTGTTGCGCCCTCCCCAAGCACCAAGAATACTCACTATGCTCACTAAAGCTTACTATGGGGGATGCACCCCTAGTTCCTTATGTCATCATGTTGTGCTTCACTACATATTAAACAAGGAGCAAAATTACTGCTTATTCTTATATTGCATTAGCTTAAGGTATTTTGTGGGCGGGGAAGGGGGAAGAAAGGTAGGCAAAAGCTATCTTAAGTAAAAATGAAGTTGCTAGTTTCAGCAGCAGTTCTAGCTTTCTCAGAATCTGTAGTTCCATCATAATTTTAGCTACTGTGACAGAAATTTATATGGTCTTTGGTGACTAAGTGGGGCTTCAAACTTATACTGCAAAATGGCATATCCGTAAATTGTCTTAGCTGAAGTGAGATCCAAAACCAGTTATCTTTCTCTAGGATTGGCACAGCAGTTGTTTGACAGGTCACACAGTTAATTGACTGCCTATTATTTGGCCACAGTCAGATATTCCAAGAAGCCAAGAATGACACTGCACAGATTGCAGTTTACTTTTTATTTCATTAAGATATCCTATGTTAACAAGATCAGGAGTGCTTGCCCCCTAGCCTAACAACAGTTGGGTACAAAAACATAGCAGAGCTTCTGTTAATAATAGCAGCCATTGCCCAACAGGCACTTACAAATATCCGAATAGCTCCTATTGCCTTGTTTTACTCCTGCCTTAATTTTTTGGAACTCTAGGCTGAATGTGGTGTGCCACAGTAAAAGCCAAATAAAAGAACTTTTCAGTTAATTTGCTTACATTTATATAAATCTTTACCTGACATTGTTAAAGCTTAAAATAATTCATTACCTTTCTTAGAAATTGATTTAATTTTTAAGTACCTATGAATTGAATTTGTAGTTAGCATAAGAATAACAACTGGTGATGGTTAAAAAATCTGTTGTTGCCCTAATTAAATTAGTGATTCAGAAATACTTTACCAACATTTAACCAGCCAAAACGACCCTAGTTTTCTTGGTAGCTGGAATGGCTTTGTTGTTGTAGATGTTTTGGGAGAAGGCCTGCAGCACAGTAGTAAAGTATCTTATTAACATAAGAAAAGCCATGTTGGATCAGGCCAATGGCGCATCCAGTCGAACACTCTGTCACACAGTGGCCAGGACACTAGAAGTCCTCCAACTGTTGCCCAATCAGCTTAATGTGCAGAAGGTTGCAGGTTCAATTTCCAGCACCTCCATTTAAAAAGATCAGGTAGTAAATGTTGTGAAAGACCCTTTACCTGAGACTCTGGAGTGTCAGATCAGTGGTCTGTCATGTACACAACGGTTTCATGTATCCATTTCTTCCTTGAACAGAAAAGTGTGAGTGGGTAGAATATAGGATTAATCCAGTCAGATTGTGGCAGGAAGTCTGTTATCATTGTTTTGAAAGTTTTATTAAGTGTATCAAATGGATTGATTAGATATTGAGAGCCAGTGTGGCTTAATGGTTAGAGTGTCAGCCTAAGATCTGAGAGACCCACGTTTGAATCCCCAGTTTGCGATGGAAGCTTGCTAGGTGCCCTTTGGACAGTCACACACTCTCGGCCGAGTCTCCCAGGATTGTTGTGAGGATGAAACATAGGAGAAAAGAAAATGTAAGCTTTGTGTCTCCATTGGGAAGAAAGATGGGTATAAATGAAATAAATTAAAAAAGAAAATATTGTTAAATTAAAAATTCTCACAAATTCATTAAAGTCCTTGATCATGCTTAAGTGGCTTTTGAGATCCAGGCTTTAGCAAATAATTTTATTCATTTTTTTTCATAAGGCTACTAGAAAACATTCCAAAATCAACAAGCTATGTGGGAAGAATAAATAGTGGTTTGAGAATAAGTTTATTTTGTAAAGAAATGATTTTTATTTAAATGAATTTCATGTAACTTTAAGCTTCTATTTTTGAATTCTGGCTGTATGAATATTGTCAGGCACAGTTGTATGGAGTACAGGGAAAGCCTAGCTAGGGCCAGCCCTAGACTGTCTGGCACCCTAGGTAAGGCTACCTTCTAGTGCCCCCCCCCCGCATTGATAACATCACCGAGTCACATGGGGTTGCCCAATTTGGTGCCCCCAGAAGGTCGGCGCCCTAGGCAATCACCTAGTTTGTCTAGTGGCAGGGCCTGCCCTGACCCTAGTGCTACAAAACTTCAGAGAGTCTGTAGGTGAAGCCAAGAACCAGAGGTGGGCTGGCAATTTAACTTACAGGGAAATTTCTCAGTGGGTCACTTGGCTCAGACCCTTTATTGATAATTATTGTCACTGTCATACTGCACAATTTTTGGGAGGAAGCATTGGGTGAGCTAACGCTCATTGTTCGTAATTGTAATTTGCTTTGTAGGGGTTACAGAGACCACTCAGGTTGGCTTGGTTCAGGGTCATTTTCAGTTCCCAGTCTGCTTCTGCCAAGACCTGTCTTGCCTGGGAAGATAATCTGGGTTTATATGTAACGGGGGAAAGTGACACTGCCTTTTTGAGAGCCAGTTTGGTATAGTGGTTGTGTGGACTTTTACCCGGGAGAACTGAGTTTGATTCCCCACTCCGCCACATGCAACTGCTGGTGTGACCTTGGGTCAGTCATAACTCTCAGATGTTCTGGAAAGAGCAGTTTCTGTCAGCTCTCAGCCCCATCTACCTCATAGGGTGTCTGTTGTGGGGAGGGGAAGGGAAAGGAGATTGTAAGCTGCTTTGAGACTCCTTTGAGTAGTGAAGGGTGGGGTATAAATCCAGTCTTTTTTTTCTTTTTGAGAAGGCATACAAAGAAAAGGTAGAGATTGAATGTGAACTGTTTGAATGTGAACTGTTTGCTTGCAGTGGTATTCTAACCTGCATGACATGCTCTTTCACTTAGCCCCTGGAGAATAGTGGATGACTGTGGGGGTGCCTTCACAATGGGAGCCATTGGTGGTGGGATCTTTCAAGCCATCAAAGGATTCAGAAATTCCCCAGTGGTGAGTAAAAAGAATTTCTTGCGGATAAGAGTTTTATTTATATTTTCTTCAATGGCTATGGGCCCCTGGTGGCGAACCTTGGGCACGCATGCCGTTGGCCGTTTTTGCCTCTCCCACTATCCACGCCGCCCGTTTTCGCTTCTCCTGCTCTGCTCCCTGCCACCCATTTTCACCTCTCTCACTCTCCCTGCCACCCGTTTTTGCCTCTCTCGCTCTCCCTGCCACCCATTTTTGCTTCCCCTGCTCCCCTACCACCCTTTTCGCCTCTCCTGCTCTCTCCGCCACCCGTTTTCACTTCCCCGCTCTCCCCGCCACCCCTTTTTGCCTCTGCCGCTCTCCCCGCCAGTCATTTTGCCTCTTCCACTCTCCCCGCCACCTGTTTTCGCCTCTCCCGCTCTCCCCACCACCCGTTTTTGCCTGTCCCACTCTCCCCGCTTCCCCTTTTTCTAAACGATAACCTCAGTATTCAGGTTAAATTGCCGTGTTGGCACTTTGCGATAAATAAGTGGGTTTTGGGTTGCAGTTTGGGCATTCGATCTCTAAAAGGTTCGCCATCACTGCTATAGGCAGTGGCATGAAATTAAAAGGTAGTAAACAATCATACAGGTCTTTGAAAGGTGGCATCTCTGACAGCTCTATCAAGGTCTTGCTGCTTAAGCCTGTGGAAGAATTTACGTGTGAAAGAGCCTCCTTGGAGAACTGATGCTGCCTGCTTAAAAACTTCGCAGTTTTAGTACAAGGTGATGGCTTGGATCCCAAGTACCATGAGTAAAGCAGTGCTCATACTTACTGAGCTCATGTGATTCTGCTCCTGGAATTTGGAGATCCTCATGAAGAGTGGGGAGGGGAGAAGTAAATCAGCTTCCACCCACAAAGTGGAAGTTCAGTTTATTGGCATAAGTACAGTAATGCCAGCAGAACAGCACTTTTGAATACAGCCAATCAATAAACTTTTGTGCAGGTGAAAAGCTATTTTTCTTTACATTCTTATTTGCTATGAAGGGTTTTACGAGTAAAAAATTGCAAAATAACTAAATACAAATTGCAATTGAAACATAAGGGTGAGTAGAATGTACCCTTTCCCCATGCGGAAACTTTTCTATTGTAGCTATTTTGTATGTTAAATAGTTATGTTATAAAATGACCATGGGAAACAGAAATTAAACAAATAAATATAAACTTCAGTGACAGTTGTATATGTATCAGGAGTAAACAATTTATATAGACCTTCAGGGTCTTCCCCACCCTATTAGATGCTCATAGGTGAATTGGTATATGATAGAAGAATAGAGCTACATGAGCCCAGGGAAGAAAAGCCTTGGTAAACCTGAGTTGCCTCTTTTATCTAGACCTGGGAAATCAAAGTGGTTGGGAATGAATCATCTTGATCCGAAGAACTTCTGAGAGTTCTCAGGGTTAAAAACAAGTGCCTCTGTTGAAGATAAAACAAACTGTTAAGAGACTGGATATTTTTAGCTTCACTTATGTTTCCATTTATTGCAGGGTGTAAATTATCGATTGCGAGGTAGTTTGACAGCAGTTAAAACCAGAGCACCACAGTTGGGAGGTAATTGTGCTGTTTATATATCAGTAGATTCCTTTTAAAGGGAATCAGTAGATTGCATTTAAAGGGAAACTGATGTTATCATGGGACATTATGCCTTAGATTACCAAGAATTTAGAATGTTCTTGTGTAATGAATTGGTATTTCTATTCCTAGAACACTTGAAGAATTGGCTGCTAATGAGCAGTATGCTATTCTTTACCTAATTGAAAACATATTCACTTAAGTCCAATACCAGCTTTCACCTCTAATCTATTTGTTGCATCATGCAACAGAGGGGACATATGCACATCATGCTGCTTTATGCTGCATCAGAGCACTGGTCCATCACAGTTAGTATTGTCTACTCAGACTAGCAGCAGCTCTCCAGGGCCTCAGGCAGAGGTCTTTCCCAGCACCTACAATCTCATCCTTTTCACTGAAGACGCCAGGGGTTGAACCTGTGATCTGCATGCCAAGGACATGTTCTGCCACTGAGCTATAGCCCCTTACACCATAAAATGTGTAGTTACATTTTCTGGAAGAGTATAGTTGAGAATTGCATAAGGTTATTAAGGCCATATATTCGTAAAATATTCCATTTAATATATGGAAGTTGCAATTTCACATAATTAGTTGTGTTTAAATCCTGTGGAAAACAATGGAGCTTTTACACATGGAAGGATGTGTGGGGGATAGCTGTCATGTTAGAATAATTAATTACTCATTGTGAGCTAAATTTATGAGCCGCCCTGAGCCTGCCTTTGGTGGGGAGTGTGGGATATAAATCAAATAAATAAATATTGGATGGTAAACAGAAAACACCGGGTGACCTAAGAGAACATGACTAAGGAAACAACTGTTAGTACTGTTTTAAATAGTTCTGATGTCTAAACAAATTTCTCTCCATATATAGGTAGCTTTGCTATCTGGGGAGGCCTCTTTTCCATGATTGATTGCAGTATGGTGAAAGCAAGAGGAAAAGAAGATCCTTGGAACTCCATCACCAGTGGTGCCTTAACAGGAGCCATATTAGCTGCAAGAAGTAAGGGCTGTCAGTGCAGTGTAAATGCTCATGAAGTACCATCTGTCAAAAATGTTGAAATATGTCCTATTTTCTAAACATGTCTGCCCTTTTCCAGTCTTCTGGACTAAGTTTATAGTGATAAGAACACAACATACATTTGTGACACCCTTATAAAAGTTGAATTTCTATTACTTTAACACTGACAGGGAAGATACAATCTGTACTAGAACACACTTTCTAGCTCCTCTGCCTAGATGTGTAACACTGATACGTAACATTGATGAATTGTTTGAAATTTGCGTAATCTGGAGAGCCAGTTTGGTGTAGTGGTTAAGTGTGCGGACTCTTATCTGGGAGAACCGGGTTTGATTCCCCACTCCTCCACTTGCACCTGCTAGCATGGCCTTGGGTCAGCCATAGCTCTGGCAGAGATTGTCCTTAAACAGGCAGCTTCTGTATGAGCCCTCTCAGCCCCACCCACCTCACAGGGTGTCTGTTGTCGGGGAGGAAGGTAAAGGAGATTGTGAGCTGCTCGGAGACTCTTCGGAGTGGAGGGCGGGATATAAATCCAATATCATCATCATCTTCTTAACAAGATGTAAGACAGTATTGTAATCTGTATCATCATTATAAACTTTTTTTAAAAGTCAGCCTTTTCTTATGCTGCCTCTTTCAGATGGACCAGTTGCCATGGTTGGGTCTGCAGCTATGGGAGGAATTCTTCTAGCTTTAATTGAAGGAGCAGGTATCTTATTAACAAGGTTCGCATCTGCACAATTTCCAAATGGTAAGATGTCTGCTGTAATTGAAGGCACAGTGTTTGTAATTCTCCCTTCCAGCTTTATTAATGAATTAACAGTTGGCCTTCCCTTAAGGTAAGCAGAGGCTATTCTGAAATGTAGATAGAGCTTTTAAAAAAACAAGGTTTGTCAGGAAAGCTAAGACAATATGGTAATGAGCTCTGGAAGTTTTCATAGGTATAGAAGTCTAGGACTTAAATTCACTTTAAGCTGATGGTTCTGTTGCTGCTATTTGTTTAAACCCTGCTATGTTTTTGTGTTAAGAATGGTGCATAACAATTTTAGTAACTGTTAAACACTTTAGCCCCTCTCATATTACATAAAACTAATGCATTCTATATTGAATTTTCATTTGTACATATGGGAGTTACTTATAAGTCTGCATGTACATAATTACTTTGAAGTCTCTGGGGTACAGTGATTTCTCCAGTGAGTGCTGCTGGTCACATACGTTTCACAGTTTCCTTATTCCTCAGCAATCCCACTAAGGTTGGGTAGCTGTATTTAGGGTTAAAAGTGTACAAAATTCCTTTTCATGTCTTCTCAACAGAGCTGTGCTGACAGAAGAGTGTTATTTCTTTTTCCTGTCCTCAGTGTAGCTCTCTGTAACCCATGTCAGTGTTAGTCCATGTGCATCCCACAACTTTAAGTATCACCTTCTCAAGCTTCTGCCCATGGGATGGTAAAATACATGATCAAGTTTTTAAATATCAAACATATGAAGCTGTGTTCTACTGAATCAGACCCTTGGTCCATCAAAGTCAGTATTGTCTACTCAGACTGGCAGTGGGTCTCAAGCTGAGGTTTTTCATGCCTATTTGCCTGGACCCTTTTTCATTGGAGATGCTGGGGATTGAACCTGGGACCTTCTGCTTACCAAGCAGATGCTCTACCACTGAGCCACCATCCCTCCCCTGAACTGGGCATCTGAAGACAGCTCCCTTAACTTGATGAATTTTGCCAACTTCTGTGATAAGTATCTAGGAGGCTGCAAGAATGTTAGTATGTCATGAAAGTTAATTGGAAAATTAAAGGCTTGCATGAACCCAAATGTCATCTACATGCAGAGAACTGCCTGCTACCTCCTTATTAATTTGGCTTGCCCTCTAAGCACTTTTTTGGTTTAATCATATTTCTATATTCAATACAAAGAATACTGAAAGAGGCATATTCATCAGGACACTGCTCTCCTAAAACATAGGTGTGGACCATTCAGATGTATACGAAAAGAAAATTTTGATATGCAAGTGAACTGTGCTTCCAAGAATTGTTCATTACTGTTTGGTGTAGAAGCAGCAGAAAATAAGACACCATCCTCTTGTAAAGTAAAAGTGTCCTGGAATAGCATTTTGTTGCTGTTAAGTATCTCAAAGTGCCTTAACTTTGGCTGGATTTTACTCCTGGTGATCAAGCTTTTGTGGACTAAGACAATTAGGCTCAGTGGTTGATATGGAAGAAGTAAACAATAATAATGGTTTTCCCTAATAGCGAACAGTGAGTTTTAAAAGTTGATACCCAAATCAGCTGGTAAATAAAAAACATCCATAAGATCAGTGAATGTAAGCTAGACCAGAAAGCTCTAGAGCCTGATTAATCCATGGATTGGTCAACTGCCTTACATACACTTCACAGGCTACTTCCCTACACTATCCATGCCTGGGGACTGAACAAGTTTGTATTAAACTCAGTCTATTTGTGTACTGTTTTGTGGTCAATTTGTTAGTACTTGTGTAGAAATATCTGAGTATGACTAAAATGTATGAGTGGAAAATGTTCAATTGTGACATGCTGCAGAGTACAGTCTAATGCCTCTCTTAAATTACAGGCCCTCCATTTACAGAAGACCCCTCTCAGTTGCAGCCCTCCCCTTTTGGAGACTACCGGCAATATCAGTGATTTCTTGTATTCTTCTATTCCATTTTGTCACTCTTAAAAGAACAAGCATCAGTTGAAGACCTTTCATTGAATGTGCACACCTAGATGTTCATGCAAGTGTTTTTCACATCATCCACAAATAGCCAAAGTCTTCCTGTAAAGCGGATGCAGGATATTCAGTGTAGCTCCTTTTAAGTTATGTACTAAGACAAGAAGACTAACCAGAGTATTGCGTCATCTTGGATGCAACTGCAGAAAGAACTGAACCCATGTGATTTTCAGTAATGGCACTGAGCGTACTGATGCCATTGACTTTAGACCAACAGTGCATTGAACCAAATATCTAAAGGCACCATGCAAGAAACAAACTGTAGGTGTCTCAAGTAGAAGGCAGAAAAGGAGCACACGGACTAAATAAACAAGCCAAGACAACTGAGGTGGGCTGCTTTTTGCTTTTATATCAGGCTAGTTGGAATGAAGGACTTATCGGGAAAGCTGTGTGAAATCCTCTGAAACATTACAGGAATGCTTTTCTCACTTCATAGTATAACAAAGTATACTACATAGTAAACTGACTTTCTTGGAAGTTGTCCTAGGCCGCAAGACTACACAGCTTTGATTCCTGTTCAATCAGATAAAGTAACTTGCAAACAAAGTCCATTCCAGGGGTCCCCAACCTTTCTGATCTTGTGGGCACAACCACAAATAGGAAGGCCAAGGGAAAAAAGAGGGGTAATTAAAGAAAATACACTGGGGGAGAGAGGTGATAAAATCACCTTTGCAGTGGCAGCTGCCAATAAGACAGTATTATTTTAGCCTACATAGAGGCAAAATAGCAGCTCTGTCTACTGGGCAGGAGCCCATACCTCCTCATAAAAATACTTGACTGTAACCACGTTAGGAACCCCTGGTCTATTCAGTCTTTCTCCCCCAAGTTTCCAGTCCACTGACTGCTTTTGTAACTGGTTTTCCAAACATCTTGCTGTTTTCAGTGGACATTTTAGGTAAATTATGAATCTGCCTGTTATTAGTGATGGCTAAGTCACTGTTCAAGGCAGGAAAATATCTCCTTTCCTACCCATTGACAATTCCAGGCAATATATTGCTGACATGGTACTCTTACCTAAAAAATGACTGTTTTTGCAAAGATGTATGCTTGTAAAATGTGATTGTTCAATAAACTTAATTACTGCTGCTAATTCAGCTGTCTTTATATTGTACAACAAGTTACAGATTGTTTTTTCCTAAGCTGTGCTTTATAAAGTGTACCCTTGAAGAACTCCTGGCACCTACTTTTTTAGATGTTTAAATGGTTTGTTTGACATTATTGTGTGCTGCTTCTTCGTATGCATTTTCTTCAAAAATCCTGTAGCTATATTCTACCACTTTATCCATGTGGGAACTCCTATGACTGAATACCTGTTATACCTATCATGAGAGAGTTTTCTACATACATGGAAACTCTGGCATCCATTTTAGGACATATATTCTATGCAACCTGTTGCAGTAAACATACTGGCTCTAGTTTTGGTACATTCCTTGTTCTCTATATGCACCTTTTGTTACTGCAAACTACTACAAGATACTTCCACAATCTGTTTAAAATCAAAGTACAAAAGGAAGATAAAGGAAAGGGGTCAAGTAGCCTTGACATATACGTTATTAGAGATATTAGATTATCCTTGTCAGACACCTCAATACCTGCTATGTTTACCCTTGTAAAATACACTTGCTACAGTAGTATTCTTTTACAAGACCTTTCCTATCTGACAAGTCTTTGGAATTGTTATAGACATCAAGCTCTATTAATTTAAAAATGTTTATTGCTCAAACATCTCTTAATTTCCCCTAGTTACCATACTGAACAAAATTTTGTTATGCATATACCCCCAACACAAAATAGTGAATACATTTGCTGTTTCTTGTTTGAACATTTGTATCTAAGCAATAAAACTCTTATTATTCCAATTATAATGGAGTCCTTTTGCAATATAGCTATATTAATAAATCCCCCCAGTGATCAAAAATTTTGGATTTGGTTACTTTCATTAGTTGTCTAAATCTCTTAGTTGTTACATTCCTTTTTAAATTACTTACTATAATTTTAGTTTCCCCTTTTGTCCAAGCAAACCTCACACCCCTTTTTGAGAGGTCTGGACATTTGAGTCATGGGTTAATGTATGCAATATTTCCATTTACCCTCAAATAGCATTTCCAGTTCCATTTCACACCTGTATTTGTGTTAATAAAAACACCCACCTCATAGCAACTACAAAGGTTTTGTGCAATGATATTTGTTCCTACTGGTTGCAAAAATGCTTCTACTTTCTCACTGTTTGTTTTCATACTCTCTAGTATTGTATTTGCTAATCTGAATAGCTGCCTGTATTACTACTTTGTTCCCACAGTTAAAAAGCCACATGTACTCCAGATTGCTTGATTGTACTAGAACATGCAAAACTACTACTCTTTCTCAGGAATACTGTCCCAATTCTCTAGTCCATAGCATTTAGGAATGTAACACAATTTCTCTTCTGTTAAGTTGAAATCTACAAAAAAAAATCTCAAATATGTCAAACCCATCTTCCTTAAGTGGTGAAGATTCTTGAACTCATTGTAGACTAAATTCCTCACCTTCCCATTCACTGTCCTTATTCTACTTTTTGAGATTCAGTATAAGTGCTTATGCTGTATCTGTCCTTAACATTACCCCTTTCAGTCAATTTTGCTTGCAGATTTGGATCCACTCCGTCTGTAAGAGTTCTAGAACCCAACCTTAGGGATTGAACTTTAAACAAACTCTAGTTAGGTTTCAATGCTTCTAAATATTACAGGGGGAAAAAATCACCCAAGTGTACTCACTGTGGTTACAAAAACTAATTAGGAAGATGGAAAAACAAGGCAAATAAAGGGACAGTTGCAATACCCTCCAGTAGCTGAAGCTGGGGCACCAAAGGAACACATTTTTATCCCAAGATATGCTAACCTTGTGCCCATTTGACAGGGCAGCGGAAGTGCTGGCCACAGTGCCTGCAGCATGGGATTACTGGCACTAGGCACAGAAGGATAATCTCTTCTACTTTTCATTGAGCAGGGAATACCAAATGCAGATGGAAAGGAAGTTAATTGCTGTGGAGTCATGCAGGAGTCAGCTCATCTCAGATGTTAAAAACAATAGTCCATGAGCTTGTTCTGGCAGAAACACAGGCTTTCAGAGCTCCTTACAGAAAATAAGACTGTCCAACTAGAATGCAGCTGCTATCTGCAGGAGATTATTCTGCAATTTAATTGCATTGTCTCACTTATAAAGCTTTTGGTGAAGGAGTAACAAAATTGATATGGTTTTAGTATGCCTGAGGTAGATTGCACCAGTCTATTTTATTCAGCCTTCTTTGGGGTAGCTGGGATGGAGGTGAGGGTATGGGGCAGAATCTGAAATACAGCAAGCCAGGTTGAGAAACGAACAGCAGTGCTCTTATAAAAATCCCTGTTTACTACAAATAACTGCAAGTCCTATCCTTAAGCACTATACCTCTAATTTCGCATATACCTTGGGAGTTTTCACATCAGCTTTCCTCTCTGAAAAATAATTAAATGGATCTGGAGGGCTAGTGACTTTGTCATACAGAAATGGCCCTTCAAGTGATCCACTGGATTGCATTTTAGTTGCTTAGCCAATCTGGCAGCTGCAAATAATACAGAGGACTCCTTTTTCATTGAAAGGGAAAATCTGGGCAATCACCTCTGCGCAGCAATTGACATGGTACCAGGCTGCCCTGTCCCACCACTAATTTTTGGCAAGTCTGAAGGTTTATGACCACTCTTACAGAGGATAGCACTGTAACAAAACTGCCGATTCCTTCAAGCAGATTAAAAGTGCTGATCTAACTTTTAGGAGGCTAGTTTGGGGTGTGTACCAGCTCCCAAAAGAACATTAAATCCTTGGAAGTGGTTTAGGCTAACTTAATCTAGATTCAAACACAGTTTAATCTCTGCTCATCTTCCCCCCCTCCAAACAAGCTCAAGTTGAGGCTGAAATAGAACTGGAATGGATGTTCAGTATGTTTAGGCATGGCAG
The DNA here is from genome assembly GCF_032191835.1 of Heteronotia binoei. Lineage (NCBI taxonomy): Eukaryota > Metazoa > Chordata > Lepidosauria > Squamata > Gekkonidae > Heteronotia > Heteronotia binoei. The sequence continues at coordinate 58,267,642 of NC_083224.1, forward strand.
CATACAGTACATGTGTTAGTACTAACTGTAACCATATTTTACACCTGGTTCCAGCAGGGAGTACTCAATTTCATGTAAGCCTACAAAGACAAGCACATATGGACTCCCTTGTAAAATATGATAAAGTTCTGAGTAGTTTGTGTAACAAAAACTGGACACTGTCAGCAGGGCCAGCTTCCATCCTGCCCACCAAATGCACCTCTTCAACTGCAATGAGCACAAAAATGGAGGCAAAGTCATCAAACTGGCAGCATCTATTCTTGCCTACAGCCTAGGAGCAAGCATAAAGGAGAAAGGCTAAAGCACACTTCAGTGGGGTAAGGAGCTGGGAGGGCCCCTTATCAAAACTTTCCCCCAAAGTCCATCAACTGGGGAAAAAGGTCCAGCTCATAACTTCTGGCAAAGAGAAAAGAACCCCTTCCCACATTAGACTGGAAATCCAAATGGTGAAGTGCATTAACAGCTCAAATTTCCTAACTTCCAGCAGCAGGAAGCTACTCCACAGCAGATAATCTCATTAAAGGGGGCTGGAGAAGCTTAAGCACAATGTTTCTTAAAACAGCCAAACAAGTCTGCCCCTTTGAAAATTCTTAAAGAAAGCACATCCCAGGCACATGATAAATACAGAAGGCTATCCTGCAGCATCAATCCAGTAAGAATTATCTAGGAGGTAGAGAGAAGGGCATACAGTTGCTGATCTGCCACAAGTCATCAGGGGAAGACAACCACCCTTATGCTTCCCAATATGGTCACAGCCATGAGAACTGTGCAAGCAACTTAATACATGCAGTTGGATTTTCATTTCTCCTACTTCCCCTCTATCTTCCAGAAGCCCCACTCTACCTGAAAGCACAAAATGCTTTTTAAACTCAGGAGCGTCAAACACAGTTAGGAATGCCATGCAAGAGGCTGCTTTTTGTGTGTGTTGGTGGGTGAAGGGGAGGGCCCACTAGGCCAGATGGCTGCAGAGAATGTGGACACTAGCAATGCATTGCAGTCCAGATGATCACAGGACCAACAATACAGAAGCATAAAACATTCCCAAGTGCCAAGCCTGCAGGCCCTGCAAAATGTTTTGTGGGGCTTAAGCAGGGGGAAAACTCATTCAGTCCCTCCAGGGGAAAAAAATTATTAGAAGGCATTTGAGCTGAAACCTTGAACAACCCAGCATTAAAAGCTACAGATCTTTTATTTCAGTCACTGTGGCATAAAAGCAACAGCAGCTCTACAATCCTCTAAACACCCCACTTGTAATACCATGAATAGCTCTCCAGTAACAATATGCTGGAGGGTTAGCAACTTATTTTTTTAAAGCTTATTAAATATTAAATACTCTTTTTAGGCATACAATACTTTTGTCAAGAAAGAGACAGATCTCTAGTTAAATGGCCCTATGCATCCTCCTCCGAGCTCTCCTGCTATGAGCTGCCAGCGCCCTACCACACAAATGCAACTCGTCTCCTACAGATCCAAAGGAGAAATGGGTATCTGATGGATCACAAACATTAAGAGTTTCTTCAAGCATGGGGTATGTGTGCAGCATCAAAGAGCAGGTAACAAGCCCCTTTCCATTTTTTGCCAGGTGCCAGAATTTTTCTAGTGTCCAGAAAACTGCAAATGTAATTCCTGTGAGCAGTCAACTCACTTGTCAAGAAGGGGCTTGCTTGCTGCTGGAGGCACTTCCACTTAGTGGACACTGTTGGCAAACCACGCCACCCCCCATCCCATCTTCCTGAGAGAAGGAAAGCCAGGAATGGCCATTGCCAATGTTGCCAATTTTTTTTTTAAAAGTTCAGTCTTCTTTTGATTTTAGCAAAGAAGAAATTTTAAAAGCACTTGGGAAGCTTGTACCAAAGTCCTCTAAAGTTCTCAGAGAAGAGAGTCGTCAGTACATCCTCCTTCAAGTCCATAACGGAATTCCTGCAAATTGGAGACTCCATAGAAATGGACAAAGGCTGCAGCTACCACCAGCACGTGAAAGATCTGATGGGACTGGAACTGTGGAAATCCAAAAGAAGTGTTAGACTAGACAACCATATTTTGTGATCATTCTAGCAAGGCCAAAATGCAATGTCTTCTTTAAAGAGTCTCACACAACATTTTAAACAGCTGATAAGGCATTTTCTGCAATATCACAAGGGAATTCACCCAAAAAGTTTGGGACTAACCAGTTGGTTCTAACTTCCTATCCAAAAATGAAACCTCTTTTGCATATACTTTTACAAAAGTATGTTGTGTGAAACCAATCTGGTCATAGGTTTCTAATGAGACTTTTTATAGAACATGTATACGTATCCACTTTACAAGTTATAGGGTACACAAAATTAGTACTCTCTAGTCACTAAAAATAATGAACTCTGTATCCAGTAAAACAAATGTAAAAAGGGATCCTTAACAGCACAGAGTAACTTCAAAAGCAAAAATACTGACGCAGCTGCCACCGCCAACATTCTTGGATGGCCAATGTTACCTCCATGGTCAGAGACACAGAACTACAACCTAGTGATTCCTTGGACATTGTTCAAGCACCATCAGAGAAGTCACAGCAGGTGACAGTCCCTAGCAAAGGCCACACTTACCCAGATGTCAAACTTGCCAGGAAAGAAGCGCTCTGGAATTCGGGCAGCATACAGCCCAGCTCCTGTTATGTACATCACGGCCATAAGGAAAAACCAGCCCATCTGGCCCACAGTGGTGGCTTTCACAAAGCCTTCTGCTATGGTGAAATGCATGGTGGGGACCACACCACTCAGCCCCAGTCCCAGGAACACCCCTATGAAAGGAACAGCAAAATCTGTCAGCATTTAAAAGTGCTAAAATAAGAAACCTGACCCCTCCCTAGCTGGCCAGGATATGTTGCTTTTTTATAAAAGGAAAGAACCCCTGGTAACAGTATTGGGGGTATTCTGGAGGGTTAACAGGGTCCTAGGAAAGCTGCCGTCAGCATTCCCAGATTCAAATTCTACGTCCCACATCTTGTTTGGGTGTGTGAACCATTTATAGAAGCAAAGCAAAAACAGCCTACACTACTGGCACAATTAAGGAGGAAAAATAGTTGTGTTTCAGAAAAAAACAGGGTTGCACTTAGCTGTAACTGTTGTTCATTGGGTGGTCTTCTGAGCAGGCACACATTGGCAATGCATGTTCACAGGCCAGCTGCAGAAAAGATTTCCAAAGCTTTCTAGTAACTAGGAGGGCCCATTCTCCCTCTGGCATTTTCCCACAAAAACAATCATATGACCAGGAGGAGGAATGTACTCCCTCAGTTCTCTCCATGCCACTGCTGGAGACCCCAAGAAACTAAGGTTCCAGAAAGTTCACAGTGGGGCGGGGAGGGGTTGTGTGCCTTCACAGAAGACCACTCGATGAACAAAGGTTACAGAAGACCACTCGATGAACAATGGTTACAGGTAAGAGCAATCCTGTTGCCATTGTTGTGGCTTCTGTACAGTCTCATAATGCGAAATTAGCAGCTCACTGAGTGAAGGGGGTGGGGTGTGAAGCTCTCAAAGGAAGAGACCATGGAGGACTGCCTTCCCACTAGTTGTTAAGCATCCCATAATGACCTTCACCCAGAACTGCCTTACAAAGGGAGCTCTCTACCAGTATCTCAACCAAAAACATGCAGGAAAGTGGAAAAGAAAAACAGGGCTCTTTCTGAGAGAGCTGTGATATGTAAAATAAGGAAAAAACAGGGCAGGGGGGGGGATCAGTGTAAAAGTCAAGTGGAAAACCAAAACCCCTGTTTAGATCACTACACAAAATCACTCAATGCATTAAAGATGTATTAAAACAACATATCTATCTCATCTATAAACTCATATCATATGGTTTGTGGTTCAAAACCAATATGCAACATAGTTCCTATTGATTCCATCTTATGGCATAAACTATCGACTGTTTGAAATATTGCTAAGACTGGGTCCCACTTAGAAGTCAATACAGTCTGGAAAAAGAACCATTCAAAACGTGACATTATACATTCTTCTTTGGCTTTTGGAAATTCTTTCATATGATCACTGGTCCACTCCTTAAGGAATTTTGGAAAATACATCCTGACTGAAGAAGAAATTATTGCAGCAGGAGTGAAACTTGTATATTTAGGGACATGTACTTTGGTTAGACACACCTTTCTGCTTAGGGCATATGTGAATATTGTATGTTGCATGTTGATATTGGACCACAAACCATATGAATTTATAGATGAGTCAGACATAAATTGTTTTGTTTTCATACATCTTTAGTGCATTGAGTGATTTTGTGTAGCAGTCTTAACAACGCTTTTGGTTTTCCATGTGATATGTAAAGTGGCATTCAACAGCCATGTACTCAAGAAAGAGTGCGATAGCCTCCACCAACCCACAAGAACGGGTTGTGTGAGGACACTGACCAAGCCTATTTAGAGCCTGAAAGACCAATACAAAGTAGTGTTGAATCTCTAGCAGCCCAAAACTCAAGAAAAGTCACATTCAAGGAATATAAGAGCACAAATGTTCGGCATCAGAAACAAGTGTAAAGAAAACACTATACGACATAAGGACTGAGAGACAATCCCTGTTAAGGAATCCAGGCAAGGGCATCAGACACCCTAACCTTGTGAAACTTCATGAATGGAGCAGGCATTGTTTAGAACCCACAATGCCCTCATTCCACAGTTGCCTATTAAAGCTCCAGGGAAGTGCAAAATTCAGATGTAGGGTTTTGCTTCTGTTTTGTAACATCTTAGAAATTCAGTACGGAAGAGCAAAGTTTAGAGCGGGGTGACCAACGATAGCTCTTCAGATGTTTTTTTTGCCTACAACTCCCATCAGCCCCAGCCAGCATGGCCAATGGCTGGGGCTGATGGGAGTTGTAGGCAAAAAAAACATCTGGAGAGCTACCGCTGGCCACCCCTGGTTTAGAGAGTTTGAGTCCACACAAGAACCAGGGTTCAAACCCTGTTACAGCCCTAGTAGAGATTCTTTTCCACTTAAGAGGTACAAGATCTGGTAGTGAAGGAGTGGTGCTCATAACTCAGAAAAGTCGGAGGCACTAACTTCCAGAGGCTCAGAACAAAAAGAAATAATCTGAGAAAAATGCATTGCTGAGATGACCAGAATGATACACATTAGCCATGTATCAGAGAGAAAGAAAAAACAAATCTGGGAGAAATATATACACAAAAATACAAATTCTGTTTTGGTGTTACATACAGGTATGTATGAATGCCAGAAAATACAGCAGTGGAAGCCAACCCCCCCCCACCCAAAAAACCCCCCTTAACAACCTTAGTAAAATAAGGACTGACTAAAGACTAAGAAAGGCAAAGAGAAACTCAAGTATATATTTCCTAAAGGTAATAATTACAGTTTGCACATCAAAGACTGTGTCCTATGGGGCAGCTTTTTTTAGCAGAACATGTAAGATGTGCTTTATAAAGACAGGTTTATCTTACTCCCCAATAGGGATTCAAAGTGCCTTATAATATTTTATACTTTTCCACTCCATCCTCACTAGAACCTTGCAAGGCAGGACAGGTTGACAGAATGTGATGGCCCAAGCTCACAAGCAAGTTTTCAGACAGAATGGCATTTGAACCTGGGTTTCCCAGATCACAGCCCAATGGTCTGACTACTATACCACACTGGCTTTTGCTACAAATGGCGTCATGTAGGAGTGACTCCAGAGACTCTGAACCCAGTTGAAATGAGAGCTCTCTCCCAGAAGCAGCAGTGAGACTGAGAACTCTGGGCAGAGTCTGTGCCATTCCCTTGCAGGAGGAAGGGAGTGTGGGCAGACATGAAACCGACACGGGAAATTGCCTACAAAAAGATTAAGCTTAGAGGTGCAGGTTTATTATTCTTACTGAAAATGCTAGCAGCTAAGCAGTCCCCAAAATCATTGATGGTTCTGAAGGCTACCATGGAACCAAGAGAAGAAGCAGTTGACCTGATGAGGCTCCTTTTGAGCCATAATGGAAATCCAAAAACATTACCTGACATGTAGTTTATTCTTCACTAGAATGAATACTAATGACAAAAAAGTTTAACAGAAATATGTCTTCTCAGCCTCAAGAATGAGAAAACAAAGACAGGATAAACAGGGACAAACAGTGGAATTAGCACCTCTTCTCCTGGTAATGTGATCAAATTTGGTGGAAATGCGCCAGAGGGAGGAGGCATGCTTCTAGCCTACTAGAAAGATATGGGAATCTTTTCTGAGGCTGGCCTGTGCACTCGCAGTCCCAACTGCATTGATCTAATATTTTGGCCAGGTGCCCCTTTGAGCATGGAAATCAAGAGCCCAGAAGTAATAGTGGCTTTGAAACCAAAACTACCATTCATACTCATTGCACTTCAGATGTTTACATGCAAATCTGACAAGATACAAACAACTTAATCCAAACTTGGCCTATTTCCCCAAATTGCCTGTCACCTCTGCTTGGGCATGCATTTTGATCATCTCTACACTTTACTCCCTTTGCGGATAAAAAAAAAATAAATGTTACACGCTTTCATTTTCAACAACCCCTTTTATTAAAGTGTGAACATGCTGTCCAAGAATTTTCACTCCAGGCAACCCAAAAGAACCCCAAAGATGAAGTATTTTTTTAAAGTTTCAGCCTCCACTATTTATTTGAAATCTGTTGGAGTTATAAATCCCTAGGAATGCATTTTACATTGTCTGAAATCCATCCTACCTGCTCTTGTTTGCCTGTGCTTAGGTGTTGCAAATCTGTCCCACTGTGCAACAATGATTGCTGAGATACCCAGCACACACACAATGGAGAGGTAGATAAGTCGAGGCTGCGGAGAGCAGTAGAAAGAATAATACAGCCATGGAACAAAACTCCCCATAATTAGCAGAGCTATTCCGGAATAATCCAACCTAGGAGGGGGGAAAACCAAAAGACACAGAGGATGCTGTATGAATTCCAGAACTAGAGATTAATTACACTTGCTTAAAAAAGAAACTCCAAGGCATTTTTAAAATGTATTTAGTTCTGTTATGTCACCCATCTATGAAAAATATATTCAAGGTGGTCCACAAAAAAATAAAGCAAGACGACACCATACAAGAAAGGTGTTTTCAGCAGCAGTTCCACACCTCCCATGGCAGCAAGAAACTGGGGACCATATGTGACCAGAGCCCCATCCAAGTGTCATGAACTTTAGCTACAGAAAGCTTTGTTGGTTTTATATGACTTAATTTAATTACCATTGTAAGTGGGGTCTAGTTGGTTTAAAACTTCATCTTGATGCTAGGCCCCCAAAACCTCTCTCCTTCATTTGTAGGGCTCCAAAGTATTAATGGGCGAGTGTGTCATTATCTTTTTTCCATTTATCCACATGTTCTGGTCCCAATAGGTAGCCCATCATTTTGGATTGATTTGCTCTGGACCAGCCAAGCAGGAAGAACATGCTGAGACTCACATGGGGAATGATTTTGGTAACCCCCAGGGCCAGAATAATCAAAACCCACAATTTTTTGCTCTCCAACCAAATCGGTTTCGCAAATCATACCCTGAAAACATTTGCAAAGCATAGTGGCTAAAACCAATTTCTTCTATAAAACTCTGCCCAACAGCTTTGATAGGACTTCAGTGTACTTGAAAAATCATACCTAGACAACAATTCCAGTTTAGACATTTCTTCATACCTTGTAACAAAAAGGACTTAGTGTTTTAATTAATAAGCGGTTACCTGAGAAAACAGCCTGTTGGAACAAAAGTTACATCTTGTCAAATCTTTATTATTCCAACAGACTTACTTGGAAAATGTCCGAGACACCTTTTCTGAATGACAGTAGACTGTATGAAAAAGCCAGGAAAAGCTGAGACACAGCACTGCTCCAAGGAAGAACATTCCAAACACCACCTTTTCCTGAAGAGGGGCCATGAAGTACATATTTGGCCTAAGCATGGTCAAAATTCCCAGGCAAAGAAATAACACAAAGCCTGTAATTGGGATACAGTAGACTCATTTCAGTCAAATTTGTCACAGAAATGGAAAGACTTATGTCAATTATACTAAAATGAGACCCCAGCCAAGGACTAAGCCTAGGCCCTCTGTTTCCCCCACTTCTGCAAGATGGGTGACAAATAACTGCAGATAAAATGGTGTGCATGTGTAATGCAAAAGCTTAGGAGCAACTCTGATTTGCCATGTTAGGGAAGAAGCATAAGTTCTCAACTAATTTTTTTTACAAACCAAAATCATATGTACACCAAATGGAACAGTCACTACCTACAGATTCATGTACCAATTTTGTAAATCAAAATTTGAGCTTCCAAACTAGCAAAAAGATGCATGTAATGTTCCAATACAACTCCACTTGTTCAGAATGGCATTATGATCTAGGAACTGCCATCTACAATGAATCTGCTGTTGTTTGGCTATGGGCAACCAAGAATGATAGTGCAGTTGCTACTTTATTATTTTTATAGTCTTAAGGCTATGGCCAATAAAGCTGTACCACTGAAAGAAAGAAGAATACCAAACTAGTTTATTATTCACAGAGTGTTAGTGTATTTTTACTGGGAGAATTCTTTTTTTAAAAAAACAACAAGAATCACTATGAGCTTAACAAAGCTGGAGGGCCATTACATTTTACATTATATGAAGTCCAATTAGGATACCTTATGGAGCATTCCATACAAAAACAGTATTCTGTGCAAAAAAAGAGCTTGCAGCCATTCAAATCTTCTGTTTCTATTGCTTCAAGGTAGGGAGAATTTTGTAGCAAAGCTGTTAAGTCTATTATGACGCACATTGTGCCTAGCTATGCTTAGGTATTTTTCAAGGTTCAGTTGCAGGACTTGCCCTAATCATGCCCTTGCACCCTGCTCTGTTATCCTTGCAGCCTATCCCTCTTTCAAAATATTTTAAGCAGCCTACAGAAAAGGTTACCACACTTTACCTCTGGCCAGAGTAGGTACTTTTGACATTAAACACCTAGTCTATACATTAAATGGTTTTAGGATAGGAAGAACATTTTGGCAACAAAGCTACCAACATAAACTTCTCCTGAAAATAATCACAACTCTCCACATCCCAGCACAGGAAAATAATTAGTCAGCTTTGAATGTATGTACCTGTGTCCTTGAGAAAGGCAAAAGAACCCCATACTTGAAATGACTAGAAGGCAGCAACAAGGTGGTTTGCACATTCTGCCTTCTAAAGTAGCTGGATTTTAAATTGAAGAATACAAGCCTGAACTCTCCTAGTCTTCTACCAGTAACTTTTATCAGGCCTCCTCCCTGTTTGTGTGTGTGTGTGTATGTATGTGTGTGTGTGTGTGTATATATATATATAAAAGCATATAAATATGCTGGTTTTAATGTTTGAAATGCTTTAATGTTTGCTGCCTTGGAGACTCTGAGCTGGATGAAAAGACAGCATAGAAATGTTTTAAATAAATGAACAGCCAGCTTCTCAAACTAAGTTATTCAATGCCCAGCAAAGGGTCAGATCCCAAGATGGAAAGCAAAACTCCCTACAAAATGAGGCTTTCTCAATTTCCCCCACATAGGAACAGCCCAGTGTGAACCTAAAAATGCTGCCCTCAAGGGTTCAAGGAACCTAAAGGAACACTGATGGAGCATGGTATGGGAGAGAGAATTTACAAAGATTGTCATGCAGGTAGAAAATGAGGACTGGATCTAACCCACAGTTTTCAATCAATCAATATTTATTTCAGTCAAAGACCAGAACAGCAATAAAGGAAGACAACAAGACAACTCATAAGAGTACAGTCGATGAAATCAAGGCTCTTTCAACTATTTCCTCTTACAAATTACAATGTAACAAAATTTTGCTGCTCCCTGAGTTATTGAGCGCTGTATATTTTCCAATAAAAATTTCTGAAGTACCTCAGTTCTAAAATTTATATAAAACTCCAAGGGTTTGAATTCAGATAAAAGTGGGGCAATAAGTCAATCTTTTCTCTTTAAAAGTTCACAGTGGAGAAGGATGTGCAAGACCATTTCAACTACTTTTTCTGAACAAAGACAACATCGTTTCTGCACTGGTAGATGGGAGAACCTACCAGCTAATATTGCAGATGGAAAAACGTCAAGGCGAGCCCTCGAGAAAGCCCATCTATGTCTCGCATATGTTATATTCAATAGATAAGGGGCAGGTGTATAATCTGGTCATGATTTTAATCTGGAATAATTTATGGGGAGCAGTGCTTTATCATTTTGGAGTTCAATGTCACACCAGAGCTTTTGCTTCTTTCAGGCTCCTATCAAAAAGTTCTTCTGGATTCAGCCCCATCAATCTGATTTTTTCAATAATCTTAGAAGACCAGAAAGGATAGGGGTCTGCTGCGAGAAAAAATGGTATTAGGCCCTTCGGCTTTAAGTGAACTCTTAACCAAAAGCAAATTGCAAGTTTCCATATTTTAAACTCTACTCTAGGGAGGCCAGCTTTTTGTCTTAAAATGGTATTAGAGGTGCATCTAGGGACATTAAACAATGATCTAAGAAATGTTGACTGTACAGTTTCTAAGGTTTCTACATTGCTGATTAGGATAATTTGTGACCCATAAAGTAATTGGGGGAGAGACTAGGCTTGAAATAGTTTTAAAGTCGCAGGAATAAAGCCTAGGCCATCTTGTCTGAGGAATCTGAGGACAGCATTAGCGCTCTTTTCTGCCGTGTTTGCTGAAATTATTGTATGCAATTTGAAGCTGGCATTGTGTGGAAAGGTGACACCTAAATATTGGAAAGTTTTAACCTGTTCAATAATTCACAGTTTTGATCTTTCTTCATACACTGAGATAAAGGAATTAAACAGGCCAACAGTAGGAGGCTTCTAAACCTGGAGTACCACAGCATACTTCAGTTCTTCACATTTAACAGCTACACATCATGAGGATTATGTCCAGGGGTTATTTTGCAGAAGAATAGGTGGTGGAGCTCATCCAGGGATTGTTATGCAGCTGCACATACTATTCAATGGACGAGGTGGAACTCTCAGAAAGGTTCAAGAGCTGTGCTCCTGTGAGCTCCCACTGAATCTGAGACCTGATTATGTCAATCATCCTGCTCAGCAACATTCTCTCTAAACTGTGGAGCGCTGTGAGCAAAAATTCTACTTTGTGAGCCAAAAGACCTACTAGCACTAAAGTTGTGAGTGAGCCTACACTTGACTATCACATAAATTAGTTTTGAAGATTATTACTATAACCTTGTAAAAATCTCAAAATAAATTTTAAAATTTATTTTATGAATGATTTAATTCATCCCAGAAGAGATGGACTAATCTCAACTGAGCTTGCAAGTCTATTCTAATGGTAACTGAAATGTCATTTGTATCTAAAAACCTTAAACTTAAATGTACGTATATATCTGTATCTGGCAAAACTCTAAGTGAGTGACTTGTATGTATCAGGCTGATCCATCACAATTACCAATTCATTCCAACACAGAACATGGCTCCTCAAACTAGAAAACATGACACTGTGAACATGCAAGAAAAAATAAACCAACCAAGAAAAAGCAATGCAAGCTGAAATTGTTTGTTCCAATAATCTATCATTATAAAACTTACAGTGTGCCTTTCAACACAATTGGGCTTCAGAAAAATTTGCCTCCGAGGTGCACACTTGATCCCTGGTGCCTTGGTAACTGGCAAATGACAGGGATGATATTGGAGCAAACACCCAGGCTTTGCCACCTTACTTTTAAAGCAACCAATCCACTTGAAGGACTGCTTCACTCTCCCAGTCTAAAGCCAATTTCCTTTGGAGGGCAATTTTAACTGTGCAAACACTGCCCTACATTGAGCCAAAAACCTGTGTGCCAAGGGCTAAAAATCTGTGCACCTGCACAGGCTAGCAGGAATGCTGCTACTGAGTATTGCTAATGAAAAGGGAAGGCCAGTATTTGATAGGACTATTGTACGTGGCACTATCCAGTACAGCAACTGCAGCCAACAGACACTACTTTCAGGCACCTTCTCTCTCCCTAGTTTAGTGTTATAATATACAACCTGAATTTCCATTGCAACTGTAACCATTCAATTAAAAAAGTGTATAGACAGGACTCCCTATTTCCTAATAGGCTTGTTACAGTAGTCCTGGAATCCAGCCCCAAGTCTCTTGCACACAAAAGAACAGCAAGTAATCCTTCAAGCTTGATTCACTGCCTGTCCAGTAATTACCAGAGAAGCTAAATCTGACCCACTGATTTTATTTTAGATTAACTGAAAGAAGACTGCAGGTCTTAAGAGGGATTACCTTTCTATGGCTCTGATCCTTGACAAGATTTGTTCTATATCCAGACTGTTAGATGCAAACACAAGATCTACTGACTGCATAATAGTCACCCGAAAAAAAACTGGACAGAGATTTCCGTCTACTTGCGAGAATCTCATTTATTGTTACAGGAAGCAGAGGTGTAGACAAACTGCATTCACTTTTAAAAAACACTTTTTATGCTCTTATATTTCACTCTGGAAGGACTGCAGTATAACTAGGTGTTGCTCCCTAGCAAGCAGTTTCCTGTCCCTGAGAATATATGATGAAGCATCTGATAAATATCTCAGGAGCCTGAGCCACCAGTGAAAAATAGCTAGTATTCCATGGGGAGTACACTATTTGTTCTGAATTTCGGCATGCTCAAGTCAGTCTAAAATCCGGAGTACAATGGCATTAATACTCTCAATAGTGGAGGCCAGATCATGTGATAAAAATAAAAATAATATCAAAGGTTATTGTGAAAAAGCTCCTAACATTCAGTTCCCTTCCTTGCTGTTCAGCAACGGGATCACATGAATAACAGAAGAACAAATGGCACAAAACTGTCACCTGATAAAGAAGTTTTTAAGTGGGAAGTTTGCTCACTTAATTTGCCATTCATGGCTCTCATTTAAGTCTTACTAGTCAGTTACATGCCCTGATGTGGATGGCTCTAGGTAACCTGATCTCATCAGATCTCAGAAGCTAAACAAGTTCAGCTGTAGTTAGTATTTGGATGGGAGACAACCAAAGAATACCAAGGTTGCTATGCAGAGGCAGGCAATGATGAACCCCTCTGAAGTCTCTTGCCTTGAAAACTCTTTGAGGTCGCCATAAGTCAGCTGCAACTTGACAGCACTTTCCACCACCACCAGTCAGTTACACTGTCAAAGAGATACAACTGCAGGCTCCTTGTGCTGAGATGACTATAGACACAGTGACAATAAAACAGCAGCTCAAGCTTTTAGAGACCAGGCACACAACCCCCTACAATACCCTAGTAACTCAATGTTTCAAATGTATTCTTTTTTTTAAAAAAATGTTTTATATTTAACAGGTTCTTTATCTTTATGCTGCAAGTAGCAAGAATAAAAAAGACAGAAGAAAGGATGATAGTGCTCATTGATTCACAGGAACAAACAGAATGTAAAGTGTAGGACACAGAATGTTAAACAGGGTTCCAACAACAGGTAAAGGCAAAGTGATGTATATAGTATAATACTGAAATGGTTTCATATCAGAACTTTTAAAAATCAGCAGACAAATATCTTTCACATCCAGTAACTAAAACCAGAATGGAGCTACATGTCAAAGGATATTTATGGAATTAAGAAGTGGATTCCTCTGGAAATATAAAGATAATAACCAATTATATGAGAAATACATAGAGTGCAATTAACTGGACTGGCAATTTTCAATTTTGGAGGTATCTTTCCCAATGTCAAAGCTTCCAAATTTCAGTTTACCTTTTAAAATAAGAGGTGCATCTGATTTTTTCCAATATGCTGCTATTGACTTTAATAGGTAGCCAAAGTAGCAAAATTAGCTCCAATATAATTTTGGCTATCAGGTGAGTATTCCCAACAAGAAATTTATGTCATTTTTAATGTGCTATGTTTGATTATTTATGCCATTTTTAATGTGCTGTGTCTTGCAAGCTGCTGTGAAAGTCCTGTGGTTAGACTGCAAGACATTAAATGACAGAAACAATTAATAAATACAGTAGATATGTAATCCAGTGTCAAGACTGAAAATATGTATCTGTTCTGTTGTAACACTACCTCAAAGTACTCCTAGAGCGGCAGAGCTAGAAATGATCAGAAAATCAGAATTCAGGCTCTGTACTGAAAAGTTGCGGACATCAGATGCAGCCTCTCTCCCCACAATATTATCCAATGTTCCATAAGCATTAATAATCTCCAGGTGGTGGTGATGGTGGAAAGTGTGTCAAGTCACAGAAGATTTATGGCGCTTCCATAGGGATTTCAAGGTAAGAGACATTCACAGATGGTTTGCCACTACCTAACTCTGAGTAGCAACCCTGGACCTCCCTGGTGGTTTCCCATCCAGGTACCAACCAGGGCTGACGCTGCTTATCCCCTGAGATTGGGCTAGCTGCGGTCATCCAGATCAGGACTATCTCCAGGATGAAAAAAAAAGAAGCCACCATACATATATCCTAAGTTTCCCAGCCATTCTACTGTAGCAGAAATACTTTGCCAACCACAAATATAGGAGACTCCAATTTAGAGTGAAGCCAGCCCAACAAATTCCCTGGGGTTGGGGGCTTTAAACCATTTGTGCAAAGTCCAGCCCACCTGCTAACATTATAGTCTGTTTCTCCTGAGGAAAGGTGAAAAACAGTTGGTAAAATAAAATAATTTCTAACATTAATATAGAGATTACCTAATAAGTGTGTCCAGATGTTGCCTGTCTCAGTGTGTATGCGGAAGATGCTCTTGAAGCAGGCTCTGAAAGATGGCATGGGGGGCCGATGCCCATGCAACAGGTAATCGTTATCTTTCAACCAGTCAGGCAGCACATCATAAGGAATAACTCTCCAGCGACCCTCCCAGACCTACAAACACACCAAATTGTACAAGCAACTATTTTTACTGGTTTTGATATTCCTTTGGCATTAGAGCAATCATCTGCTGGCATACCTAGGAGACTCCCAGAACTGTTATTGATTTCTCCTGTGAAATATGGTTAAGTGCTTGCTCCTTGCCCACAGGCAAATATTTTGGGAGATTTCAGGCTGGGCTTCATGGCATCTGTAGTTGGTGTAGTAGGATTTTCCATCCAAAGCTGCATGCCGACGCTATTTTACTACGTAGGAAAGTATATTAGGAGCCTGCAAGGCACGCCTGGCCACAGAAGGCTGAATGGTTCTTCAGGGGAAATAACCACCTCATTCAAACTTGCAAAACTCTACACCTCTTATAAGTTCCAATCTACTAGCATAAGGGGTTGATGTCAGGATCTCCAGTAACAAATTTTTACTCCCAAGAAACAGCACAACTGATCCAAATTTTAATGAAGTGCTAGAATTGGTATTCATGACCATACTGAAGCTGTTACATGCAGAATATCATTTGCCTGAAGGAGATGATGAGGAGAAGAGAACAAGGAGAAAGGCCCAATACAAAGTGCTAGAAGCTCTGCTAGCTCAGAGCATTAATAACCACCTCATTAATAACCAAACCACCTAAATCAATTAAGACCATGTGTGCCATTTACCTTATATACAAATTCTTCCATTTTTTCCATAGCATGATGTGCCTGCAAAGGAAGAGTCAGCACCCGCACCTCCTCCTCTTCCTCCTCTTGGGTTGCCGGACATGGTTGGTCTTGGGCCTAGAAAGAGAGACTCATTAAGCCTGAGTACAGGAGGGTGTTCTGAAGGATCTGGGAAATTAACAAACCAACATATTTCCATCTTATGTTGAACTGCATTAATTAAGTGCTTTTGTAAAGGGAAAGCTCAGACCAAGAACAGGGACTACCTCAGAAGAGAGGACAGGCATGATCAGACTTGGATATGGCACAGATTGTGGTATTTATTACTTTTTAATGATATTTCTATACCATCTTCCAACCAAATTCAAGCAGCTTCAAAAAACCCCCCATTATATCATCAATAGTCAGTAAAATCACTAGAACCATGAAATCATGCACCACCACAATGCAACACAACCAATCAACAGGGCCAGGAGAAAACACACCCACATCAAAAGCCTGACAAAACAGAAATGTTTCCACCTGAAATCTAAACTCAAAATACTAGATCCTGGATATGTATATGGGGGAAATTACTACCACAAATAGAGCACCAAGACAGAAGAGACCTCCCCCCTTCTCTGGTCACCATACTTCAGAAGGCAGAGCATACTTCTGCTGTGAATCTTAACAGCTAGGGAGCATGCAAGGTATCCTGCTTGGTGGTGGAGGCAGGGTAACTAAAAACTAAGAGTTGGCCCTATCAGCTGCCAGGTATGGGGCACTTTGGAAATCATAGGCATGTTGAACATTGGAAGAAAAGCAGGGTACGAATTAGATTTTAAGAAATGAATACAAATACACTATAGCTGAAACTTTTAAAGGAGATTATAATTTTAAAATAACCAGGCTTAAAACAAAATCTGAATTTATTATTGTAGGAACTTAAGTCTGTTTTCCTTTTTAAGGACAAAGGGTGGACAACGACTTTGTTACTGATCATGCAGCACAATTAATTCAAGTACTTATACTGCGGCTGAATACTTGGGGGTAAGGGACTAGCAAATCACAATAAGTGGCATCCACACAACCATCTAGGTGATTTCCCAGTATTTTATGCCTAGTAACCATCTGATCTTTGCAAAGGGCTCATTACCTTACCAACCTTAAAACATGGACATTTAACCTTGCATCACACTGTTCTCCTTTGTAACTATTATCAGTTTCTGGTTCAGATAATATATTTCTGCAAGCTGGAGGTAGGGAAGGGCAGTTATACGATGAATGATAAGCTAAAGAGTTATGCCATTAAAGGTTACTGGAACTGATAAGCTAAAGCTAAAAGGAACATCAGAAAAAAACACTGTCTATTATTGATTCCAACTAGCACCTGTCTGGAGTTGGGAGGACAATGTTCTCAAAATAAGCAGGTATTTATTTATGAATTGTTACTCCTCTTCCCAATGGAACTTTAAACTGCATTTTTGTCCATTTAAGTTAACAGGAAAAAAGAGTACTCTGTCTCCACACAATGTCACAGGCTGTGGAATAACAATAAGAAATTTGTAGAGTATTCTGAGGCTGTATGAAGGTTCTACTCAGTTTTAAATCAGTGTGTTCTTACAGCAATCAATTAGTATGCATTTTTATTTATGAAGTCTCTTTAAGATAGAGTGATCTAAATCAATTTATACTGCCTTATACTGTTTAGGGAGTCCTGAAGCTAGTTAGACGTTAAATTATTTCAGCACTGGTAAAATATATTCCCAGTAACTTCCTTCAATCAGCAATTTAGGTGCTGCATGAAGAAGACGAAAAAGAAGAACAAAAAAAGAAAAAGAAGGAGACAGAAGAAATAAAGAAGGAAGGAAGGAAGGAAGGAAGGAAGGAAGGAAGGAAGGAAGGAAGGAAGGAAGGAAGGAAGGAAGGAAGGAAGGAAGGAAGGAAGGAAGGAAGGAAGGAAGAAGAAAAAGGAAGAAGAATTGCAGATTTATAACCTGCCCTTCTCTCTGAATCAGAGACCACAACCAGATTTGGTCAATCAGCTGAAATTGGTGAAAGCGCTACAAGCAAGAATTGTATTTCCATCTCCAAAAGGCCTAACACATTCAAGATGCAAACCTACATTATCAAAGGTAACAGACCAAGGTCTCAGTCCCAGGTTGTCTACACTGTTGATCAACAGCATCTTAGTTTTATGTACAGTGAGTCCAGTTCATTAGTCCTCACTAGGGGCATGCAATTTTTTTTCCTCAGTATTTTTTTGGTCTGGGTGTATGGGTCCTGGAAAAAATTCAGGATTCCCAGGAAAAAGAAACTGGATCCCAACGCCAATAAAGTATTCAGATCCAGGATTTTTTTTGGAAATTCCAATTTTTTTCTGGTCCAATAGACCAGAACCAAAAAATACCTAGCAAAAAAAGCAGTAGCAAAGGTGCAAAAAACAGCTGAGAGGTGGATCAGCTGGAGCTCTTTTTGGCAATCCCTTTAAATTGGACTGCCCCCCCCCAAGAGCCTGCAAAGCAGCTGATTCTGCAGGGAGAACTCTTCCCGTGGACTCAGCTGGGGCTCTCTTGGGTATTTTGAACTGCCCCTGGGAGCCCCAGCTGAGCCATGGGGAGAGTTCTCATCACAAGACTGGCTGCTTTGTAGGCTCTTTTGGGCAGTCCGGTTTAAAGCAAACTGTCCAAGAGACCTTCAGATTCTTTGCAGGCTCTTTTGGGCAGCCTGGTTTAAGCTGTACTGCCAAAAGAGTCCCAGCTAAGTCATGGGAAGAATTCTCCCCATGAGATCAGCTGCTTTGCAGGTTCTTTTGGGCAGTCCAATTTAAAACCAACTGCTCAAAAGAGCCCCAGCTGAGGGGTGGGGGGAAGAGTAGTCCTCCATTCTCCAGTAGTTTTGCAGGCTGTCTTCTGTAGTCACTTTAAACACCCCGTTTTAAAGGGACTGTAGGTAATTCCTGAATATACCCAGGATTTTTTTTTAAAAAAATTTCTAGTTCTCCCAAAAATCCCAGATATATTTGGGATGCCAAAATATACTCAAAAATACTTATAAGGAGCTTTTCAGGTATATTTTTGGATCGGGTAGATCTAAATGCACACTCCTAGTCTTCACCCATCCCATTGCCACTTCCAGACATCTACTGGTGTGTTGTAATGGTCAACATGTCAGCCTAGGTTCTGGAAGGTCCGGGTTCAAAACTCTACTCTACCATGAAGTTCACTCAGTGCCTTTGGGCTAGTCACTTTCCCTCAGCCTAACCTACCTCACAGATTTCTTGTGAGGATAAATGGAGTGAGGCAGAAGAACATACACCACCCTGAGCTCTTTGGAGGAAGAATGAGATCAAAATACACAATATAAGTACATATAATAAGTATTTAGAACATCTACCAGAATAACTGAAAAGGAAAAAAAATTAAGTCTCATTGGCATACTGGTGACATTTAAAACCTCCTGACAATCTCTTCTTAATTTCAAGAAAATGTTAAATGAAAGACCCTCCACAGCAAGACTACCAGGGGACAAGCAACTGTCTCTCAGCACCCTTCTAAGATAGGTCTGCTAGATTAGTGGTGTCGAATATATGGCCTGTGGGCTGGAAGCGGCCATCCTAGGCTGTTATCTGGTCAGCAAGCAACTTGTGCGAGGGAGGGAAGGCGGAAGATTACTAGGTAGGTGAGCAGGCATTTTAAAGGTCTCTGATTGTGAAAATAAACAGCTAGCGAGCATGTAAAAAGCCCCAAAGGCCTTCACTGAAATTCATGGTATGAAAGGAAAGAGAGACACAGAAGAGAAACAGCACATGGGGCAAAAGTTTGTTCAAGTAAATGAAAAATTTATTTCTTCCATTTGCCTCACCACAAGCAGTCCCAAGTTCTTAAGGGAAGAGTGCACACATCGCATGAACAAATCCTGCTCTTCTCCAAATAAGCCCTCCAAGGGAGAACACTCACATATTCAGCAAGGGGCAGAGTGGCAGCTACTTGCTATGCTCATGTGTTCATGGAGAAGTGAAGGGTGGAGGGAAAGCAGGAAGGGTGCCAAAATGGGACATAAAGAGGAGGAACCTCATAGGTGAAAGAACTACAGCTTCTTCCCTATTCCATCTGAGGTGCTTCATGAAAGAAAAAAAACCTTGCAGGGGCCCAAATAAAGCCTCCTAAAGTAATCAATGTGACAAATACACAAAAAGAACCATATATGACCTGATGCATTCTGGCCCACAAGAGCCTTCTTCAAAGGTCAAATAGTACAGAATACAACATAGTCCCTGTTATACTTGTAAGGCAGTAAACAACTGAAATAGGACCAAAAGTGGCAAAAAAAGTCTGCCGTGAAAACATAGTGATGCAACGTCACCCCAGAATCGGAAATGACTGGTGCTTGCGCAGGGGACTACCTTTACCTTTTTAATTTAATATTCTTACTTCTAATCTGGAATTGAATGACACAGACAGAAAAAAATGGGGGGGGGGGCACAAATCTATCTGGCTACATGGATGGGATCTTTCATCCCATCTCATCAAAGAAGTTTAGAGTTGCACAGCTCCTGCCCACTTGAGAATCTTTTTTTTGTTTTAAGGCCAAATAAGTTCATTAGCACTTATGGAGGGCTTTGTCAGAAGAGATCTCATGACAACCTCCTTCAAGACAGTCAAGAGTCTGGACAACCCCTTCCCTCAAAGAAGTGTTACCTAGCTCCAGGGCCCACTCTTCCCACAGTGAGCGGTAATGAACCAAGGTGAGCAAAGATCAAGGAAGGTGAGAAATTTTATTTGCAAAATGTCCTGCAGATGAATGGTAGTGGGGCAATTTATCAACACTGTGGACTCAGATGAAAGAGACCTCTTACAACTCTCCAAGGTTCCATTTGACAACTTTGTACAGATGCAATAATGATGAAAAATTACTTATACTTTGTGGTCTCTGGTGTAAAAGAGTTCCCATCCAGTGCTTCCTTCCTGCTGTCTTTGTCCAAGAGGAAACTAAGTGCATTAGAGAGGGCTTCTTTTTCCTCCCCCAGCTCCCACCTTTCGTGCCTTTCTTCAGTTGCCATCACTACCCAAGCTTTGCCCCTTCTCCCCCACCTGTGGTTGGAGTCACAGATAGATGCTAGGTGCATGCGTACATGAGTATTTACTTCACACACACTCCCTGGTCAGCTAACCATCTGCAGAGCTTCTGGTCTATGAATGAAATGAGCAGTCATGTGCCCTGGATGAGATTCTTTGACCTCAACCTGAGATCTTTAAAAGGAAAATATTTTTATTAACCAAAATACAATACCACGTCACTAGAGCACAAGGACATTAGAAAACCGTATTAGCACACTACAGAGTATTACAGAACTAAGAAAAAGACCTAAAACATATGAAGCACTGCCTTGGCATTCCATTTCCAAAAACGGATAGAAGCCTGCTGTAACTTTGAAAAAGAGAGGATGGTCAAACAGACTTCACTCCTTTGCTCCCTGTTCCCCAGACCTTGGCTTATGTAATTCTGACAGGGTGTCCAGATCTTTTGACTTTTCCTGTCCTGGGGGGTGGGGGTGTCACTTCAACCTATTATGAAACTGGGAGTGGATCTCCAAAGTATTTCTTTTCTCCAACCAAAGCAAGGAGAATGTCCCCAAAAACAACTCAGGACATCCAAACAGCCATCTATCTTGCACCTTTCCGGCAGCTGAGTAAACAGTTTTCTTCACCCTGCCTATTTGTCTCCTTAAAGGAAACAGAGTTACTAGTTGAGGACACAAAGCAACTCTGAGCTGCTTAATAAAATACAGAAGAAAATATACCCCAAAGCAAGAGAGGTTTTCACTCAGCAACTGGTCCATATCATATCAAATAGCACTAGTTTGATACACTGAGCCTTGCAGTATTGCACAGATGAAAACCTAAGGAGCTGATACAGCATCCCCAAGACAGCCTTGCATGTACAGTAATGAATGAACAGCTAGATCATTTTTTAAAAAGCCAATGGAGAGCTTTCCCCAAGTTATTCTAAGCAATCCAAAATAATAAAGCAGTTTACCATTATCAAAAGCTGCTGAGAGGCCCAGCAGGAAAGGAAACTCCTTCAGTGACTGCCCGCACATGCAGCTTTACAGTCAAATGCCAACACTGCAGTAATCCCTGATTTGCTGGAATTCAGAGCAAGGATTAAACCATAGGCTTTTCTCCTTCTTAGGACTAAGAGGACGCCCAAATTGGCAACTTGATTTCCCACCCTGGCTGGAACCCAGGAAACAAATTAGGAGGCAGCCAAAGAAAGAAAGAAAGGACAGGCCTCCTTTTCATCATCTATTTGCTTCCTTAACAGTGCAGACTTTGTGTTTCTCATTTCAAAGCTCTACACTTTCAGCATATGGGAGAAAACAAACTAGTCCTCAACTGCAAGGAGAAGTGGTACTACTAGAAAAAAACATTTCTAGGTAGTTCTACAAGTTAGTTTACAGAGCAGGAATGTGACAGACGTGCAACATAATGAAACAAACAAGCCTCTCTTGCAATGCTTATAAGAGAGGATAAATCAGTTTATTTCCAGGAGTTTTAAAGTCCCAGAACCAGTCTGCTGTATATGATATGGACCAGGAAGACTTGGGTTCAAAGCCCCACTCAGCCATGAAGGTCTAAATCAGGGTTGGTCAAACTGTGGCTCTTTCACACATATTGTGTGGCTTTTAAAGCCCCCACTGTCTCATCAGTTGGCCTGGAGAAGGTATTTGTCTCTTTAAATCACCTGTCCAAATCAAGCCAACTGGTGGCTTGGAGAATGTATTTAAAGTTGCTTTCTTTCCACCTTTCCCATCCTCCAATCTATTTGCCTGCCTTTCAGCTCTCAAACATCTGATGCTTATTCTATGTGGCTCTTATCTTAAGTAAATCTGGCCACCCTTGGTCTGAATCAAGTGTTGTCTTTTAGCTTAATCTCTCTCTCTAGGCAACTGTAAGAATAAAATGGAACCATTCCCATGAATACTGCAGGATTTAAAAGTGATAAATACATTGATGTACCGGTATGTTGTCCAAGAAAATGGAGAAGCATTGCAAGATGAAGGTCAAACCTAAAAATTACACAAGCTCCCATTCTCTTGGCAGAGATTATAGTTACAAAGCTGCTAACAAGATTCTCCAGTATATTTATGGCTATTCTACGACACTGCAAGAACCTTAATACTTGACCTGAGCTCTGCGAACTTTAGGAAAAATGGCATTTTACTATAAGCTTTTTTCACATCATATATTCAGGTACAGTTCTCTAAAAACAGAAGGGCTCATCTATGCACCTTTTCCCCCCTACTGAAAAAATGACTATTTCCTGAAGGAACTATGTTTCAGTGAATGCTGTCAAGTATGTATTACTTAAGGGAGTTACAGCAAAGTGATTTTTAATAAGCAGACGTCTACATAAATGGTTTAATACAGCTGCCTGACAAAGAACTACTTACACTAGATGAATTAGTTGCCACTTGGTCTCCTTTCTCCTCTAACAGAGGTCCAAGTTCAGCCAGTTCCACATCTTCCCTGTCTCTGCCATTATTTGAAGGTCCATTTCCTTGGCTGGTTACTGATCCTTTACGGGACGACATCTGGTCAGAAGACAGACACCAGACCTGGACTTCTGCAAAAGCAGAACAGGAGACTTCTCCAGTACCCTTATGAATTCTCACTAGGAAGAAGAAAATGTTACTTTGCAGACTAGTTTGTTTCTGAAGATGTTTGCAACCTAGATACATAGTAGTTGTTTCTTCCTAGTAGGCCCAAGAATCTTCTACCTGATCAAACAAATCTTAAGCAATTAGATCCAACTAGGTTTGCGCAAAAAAGGAACTAATTCTGAAAAAAAACCCTGTTATGTTGTTTACAGATGATGCACTCATGCATCACAGCAAGCACCATGCTAAGAAAGGAATTTTCTCTTATATGAAACATGACGGAATGCAAAGCTGCTGCTTTTTTGTAATATTTAAAAATTAAAAACAATTGGCACTTGCCCAGATAATCAGGTGAGCATTTTTAATTAGAAGATTTGTATTGGGGGAATATATCCAATCAGCTAGACATCAGAACAGCACTCCCAAAGACTCACTTTCAAAGCACAAGAGTTTGGCAGCCAGACTGGCTTGATTCAGGTCGCCTATGAATACAGTACTCCTTCCAAATGATTCTTCAAAGAGCAAGGGGTTCAAATAGAAGATTCTATGAAATCCAAATAATCTATTATTCAAATCCCTTCCAAAGTCTATGCAACAATTTTGTCCTGAATTTGACATTCATTGAAATGACTCATACATAAGTGGACAGAGGATAAAGAAAGACACATGTTTCATATCCTGGGGGATGGTGGGAGAGAATCAGCAGAAACCAGTTGTTCAAATATAAAGCCACAAAAACAAAAGCTATACATTCCTACTTGCATGAATGAAAACTGTTCTGCTCATGCACAGGCAGGTGAGTGGTAGCTTTCCCCAGGCTGTAGTCCCTCAAAAAGCTGCTCCAGAAGGTCAGAATGACATGTGATGTGGAATGGAAAGATGTAGCCAGTAAGGAATATCTGTAATAGTACCATCACCTCCTGTGTTCAGCAGAGTAAGAGTTTTCATCAAAGCTGTAACAGGCTAGAACAGTGGGAGGCAACGATAAGAGATTATGGAAAGAATTATGCACTGAATAGGAAATAGGTATACCAAAAAGACTTTAAACTTTAAATTAATTGATTGCTGGACCTTGGGTTAAAAGCTGCAAAATTCTGGGATTTCAAAACATACATCATTGAGGTCTGCATATTTAGCAATAAAAACGTGCGGACTAGCTCTCAACAGATTTGCAATGCAATCTATGCAGAATTATCCCAGTCTAAAACCCACTGCAATTAATGAGTTTAGAGTGGAACAACTCTAAGATTGCACTGTAAAATATAGATAAACTGCTGCCCTAAGTCACTGGCAGGGTTCAGAAAACACCTGATTTATAATGCCAACCCGATCATCAGCTTCAAAGAAGTTATTTAGCCACACTAGCCTAAGGGGAAGAACAACAAAAATGTATACATACTAGGTGCTGAGAGGACCATTGTTTGAACACAGACGCTAACAATGAATCAAAACATAACAGAAACTTTGAAAATAATTTGTTACCTGTAAATTGTTAGGAGAAAATGATGCACTTTGCAGGATACCAGCTCACACTTCTACCCAGCTTTCCATTCCAGCTCTGCAAAGCCTAGAAGTAGGAAACCCATAGTTTAGAAATCTTCTAACAAAAATTAAAAACTGTCCCAGCTATGTTTGGCTAAGGTTCAGTTGCAACTATCCATGAATACTTCCTTCACATATATTACCATGCAGTTTTGACAACTCTATAATACAAGGAGAAACTATATTGCCTCTTCCAAAACATACAGAAAGCTTACGGAAAGACTTATGTCTTTCTTATTCCACTTTTTACTATATACTGTCATCTTAGAAAAGATGTTCCCTACAGCAAATGCCATGGGTGCAAGACTTGCAGGACAACCTCTATGAACAAATATGTCTGCTATGAATGTAGCAGAATCAAGGGCACCCTTTTAAAAATGGAGCTGCTTTTCAAGTGCACCAAAAGAAAGTTTGTTCACAGTGATTAGTCTTCTCCACTGTGTATCTGTGTGTACTCAGATTGCACAAAGCCCAACAGGCCTTATTATTTATCCGGCTATATGACTAAAATAGGGTTGGATGCCACTATGTCTATCTCAAGTAACATCCAAAAATACATGATACAATCCACATAACACCTTTTTACTAGAACCAGCCTAGTAACACATAACAATGTATGAACTTTTGAGTTCACCAGGACTCTTAATCAGACTGCATGTTACAAAAGCAAAACATTAAAATGCTTAGAAAGACAAAGGAAAATAGCAACCATAGCTATCATGAGGCCAAAACATGAAAAAAGTCATAAGTTGGATTTAATTTTTTGTTCTAAAGTGGAATATGGTGACCTGATGAGAGGGAAAGAAATCCATCCAATCAGATCATTGTTTGCTGAAACCATGAACCTGTCTTTCACTGCATCAGATCATTGTCTATCTCTGACTGGCAGCAGCTATACATGGTCTTCCACATCACCATCGACTTATTCCTGTCAACTAGAGATGATCCTGGTCCGCAGCCTGTTAACAACCAGGCCGTGCAGGGCATCTCTGCCCCACCCCACCAGCGCCTCCTCCCGCCAGGAAGTGGGAAGGAGGCAAGGCCCAGGAAGGAAGTGGGGAGAAGGCAAGGGCAGCGCCACTTTTTCAGCGGGTTGCTCACTGCTGCTGTCCCCAGTGCTGATCGTGAGAGCGCCAGAGGGCCATGGGAGCTCAGTCTTCAGCGCGGTGGGGGGTCGGCCTTTAAAGAGCCCGGGAGGCACTCCACCGCCCCTTCCTGAGCCTTAAAATTGTGAAGAATGGAGGGGGGAGGAGGCTGGGGAGGCAAACAGGGATTTGCCTAGGGGGCGGGGGGGGGAGGCCAAATTCAGTGCCCCCACCCTGCCGGCCCTGGGGCCAAGGTGGGTGGGCCAGTCCTGGGGCCTGGCCCTGGCGCCAAAAAGGTAGGGGGCCATTGAAGTAGATTGAGCCTGGGACCTTCTACATGCAGCACAGATACTTAAGCACTCCGTCATGTCTCCTACAGTAGTGGTGGATCAATTTCTATAGCGCACCTTTGGAAGTCAACAGATCTGACTGGTTTACAAGATATTGTGGGGGATTCTGACAGTCCAAATGGTAACTAGAGATGAGCACAAACCCACTCACAAACTAAATTCCATGATAAGTTTCATGGTTTGTGAAACTTTCATGGTTGTGCCAGTTTGTGGGCAGATACATTTCCAGACAGACTATCTCCACTCAATTAAAATGTTTACAAAACTTCAAAACAACAACTTGGAGGACATGTAGGTGAGCATTTGAGGGAGGTTCCCTGTAAGTTCGATGTCTCTAGCATGCACAGGATCCATTCTATACACTGCTAGATCTGATTCATTTTGATAGGTACAGGCTCAGGAGTATATAGAACAGATCTTGTGCAAGCTAGAGACACCAAACTCCCAGGAGATCTCTAGCTGACTCTCCTCTATCTGCCCTCCAGTTTGGTGAGGATTGGATTTACGGGGTCTGAGTTATGGTCCCCCAAAGGTGTCCCCAAGAAAGTGCTTTCTGAGGAAATTAGTCAGTCAACTGGAGATCCCCTGCAAGTATGGTGTTTCTAGCATGCCTGTGTGTGTGTATATGTGTATGCACATTCACTGCCCCCCAAACCAAACCAGTTTGTGAGGTGGCCAAAAGTTCATAACAGTTTTTGGTTTGCGAACAGGGCATGCCATGAACGGAACCACGTTTTTCCAGTTTGTGCCCATCCCTAATGGTAACTCTGATGCCTTTATAGGAGTCCAGAATACTAGGTTCCAGGGGACAGCAGACAGGGTTGCTTGCCAGTACCCTATTTCACCCTCATGTAGGAGCACAGACCTTATGGTGTTGGGGACTGAAATGGGAAAGATGATGACTAGGACATGATCAACAGAGAATGTGGGCTGAATATGACGATATGTTATGAAGCTTCTTGGAAAGCCTACTAGGTAGTGGCAGTAACAATAAAGGCACAATACATTCCCACTACCTCTGCACCAGCTAAGTCACATCCAGTCCTGCTATTTAGGATATTCTATGAATATCTGATTCTTAGGTTGAAATTTCAATATCAAAAGCAATTGCTACTAGCAATGATAACACTGGCATGCTTTTTTGCTAAAAATATTCTCTGATTTGCTGGGGTTTTGATGACAGTTTTGGAATTGCTCTGCAGAAGTATCGGCAGTACCATCTGGACATTCTATGGATATCTTCAGCTTGGTATCCCTTTTTTATTGCACTGCTAAGATTAAGGATGTTATGCATACAACTGGGATCCTTGTCAGTCCTGGCTGATAAAATCTTGTTGTGACAAGGTGAGTCTCTAATAGAGCTTAACATTTTTGTTTGAGGGATATTTTCTGTAGGAGGTTGATTTTCATCCTCTATTAAATGTCACCTTTTGACACAAAGAATGTGGCTAATGATATGCAGATCTCATATAATTATATGTACCTGCCCTTTATCCTTTTAAATCCAGTTTCAGATCAGAGCTGGCTTGATCCAACCAGTGATCCTCCACGAGCCTCTAAGACAAATGAGTGCTCAATATTGTTGAAGTGTCTGGAAGTTGGTACACAGATTAGAGGAAAAGTGCTGGAGTGGTTGAAGTTGTCTATCTGATGGAATTTAGAAAGCTGAATCAACATATTGGGATTTATCCCAAAGTATCTCACAGGGTTCTGCATTATCACACATGCTTTCTAATATTTATACAAAGCCTTTGAATTAGATGCTACTTATAAATCTTAAAAATGAAAAATGTTCAGTGTTATCTGATGCAAAATTCTTATGTTCGAGGAAAAGAAAATAGGGTGCAGATACCTTGCAAGTAGATTCCCTAAGTAGGGGAGGGGCTGTCACTCAGAATAGAGCATCTGTTTGGCATGCCGAAGGTCCTGGGTTGTGTCCCTGGCATCTCCAGCTGAAAGGACCAGTAGCAGATGATGTGAAAGATTAATGGCTGTAGAGCCACTGCCAATCTGAATAGACAATACTGACCTTGATGGACCAAGAGTCTAATACAGGATAAGACAACTTCATATGTGTCTATAAGTACAATAAGGCTTCAATTGGGTCCTGAAAAATATTTAAGTTAAAAATGGGTCCCCTACAGAAAGTTTAAGAACCACTGGAGTAGGATGTCATCAATATGCTAATAACAGCACACTACACATCTCTTCACCTAAGCTTCCAGAGGCAGCTTTTCCTATTCTAGGTTAGTAGCTCTCTGCCACAGTAAAGTAACTGAGGTAAATTTGTGAAAGATCAAACCAGACAAGGCAGAAGTGGTGCTGAATAGCAAAGCAGGAATTGTGAGGAATATTGTGCTCCCTGCTCTGAGTAGGGAAAGTCTATTGTTAGCAGATTCAGTTTTGGTGGAACCTGCCCTTTTGCTAGAGAAACAAGTGGGTATGGCAGCAGAGAGTTCTTTCTTTCAATTCTATCTAGCATAGAAATTAGCCCCATTTTTAGCATCAGTCAACTGGCCAAGCAGATCCATATTATGGCAACTTCAGGAGTGGACTACTGCAGTGTACTCTGTGTGAGACTACCCTTGGACAATTTAGAAATGTCATGCAAGATACAGAAGCCTCTAGAGCAGCAGCTCAGTAGCTGCTTATAGCTCTTCGGCATGCCACATGCAGCTCTTCTGAGCAGCATTTCCCATTGAGGCACCTGCTTGTGGGCCAAGAAAGTGGCAAAGCTTGTGGCTGGTGGGTTGCTGCCACCTTGAAACAGTTGCTGAGGGACTGGAGTGCTTGAAACAGTTGCCCAGGGACTGGATGGGTAAACTGCAAACATTCCTGAGCTGCAGATCTCAAACATGAGATAGCCCATCTTCTCCAGCCACCTTTACCTTTCTCCACAGCCTCCACGCTCTCATTCCAGCACCCAGGACAGAAAGAGGACAGAAAGGACAGAAAACCAAGAGGACAGAAAGCTAAGGGAGAAGAGAAAGTAAGTTTACCTCACCTTCCCAGCAGCTATACTGGAAAAAATGAAAGTTGGACGCAGGGTGGGGTGTGAATTCTATTCCCCTTCCTCCACAGCCAGCCTGACCTACTCTGGTTGTCTTGCAACTTCACTAGCCTGAGCTGCAGTGCTGCATGCTGGGGAGAAAACAAGAAGACACAGAGGGAAGAAAAGGTGTCCACTACCCAGGCTTTCCTTTGTCATCTGCAAAGAAAGGCACATGGAAAACAGCCTCAGCTATCCCTCTCTTTCACTTGAGCTGCAGGCTTCATACCAGGAAGCAAACAAGAAGGGCAGTAAAAGGTGCATAGCCTTCCCTCTGCAAAACCTATGGCAGTCTAATGAATCAGCCTCCCTTGCAATGCTCACAGCCTGTACAGGCTCCCACAGTGGGAATCTCAAGCAGCTTTTACTTCCATCTCTGCCTGCTCTCTTCCTCAGCACGAACAATGGTCTGCTGAGGCTGCTGGCTGGATTCAAGCAAGTAGGCTCTGCAAAGGAAAGACAGGTACTTCACCTGCAGAATCCTTTCATCAATGACTATGAGCCTCTGACATCCTCCAAATCCTCAAACACTTGCAATGAAAACTGTATAATCGTCAATCCTTTGCACACTTACCTGAGAGTAAATCCCATTCAATAAAATGGGACTTATTTCCAAGTAAACATGCATAGGATAGCACTGTTAGTGTCTTCACCATCCCTGAAAAGAAAAGTTTTGAATTTGGGGGTTTCTCCAGTCCTTTGGCCCCATCTAGGAAGAAAAACGGGGATCATTTTATCACTGACATGTGCCTAAAACAGAACTAACAGTTTTCTTTTTAAAACACATTACAGGTTGTCTGATTATATCAAAGGTTATGGAGATGCAGAGATTCCACACATGAGAGTGGGTCTACTTATGCTGCTTAATGAGCTGGGAGAATGAGGCATACCACTGTTGAATGTTAACTCATAAAACAAGATCCAGGTGGGCAGCCATTTGGTCTGAAGCAAAAGAAAAAACTTGGGCCGTTTTCCCACTGACCTTTCTCCGGAGCGACGTCCCTCTTCACCGTGCAGCGTCTGCGCGGATTTTCCACCAACTGCTGCGCACAACCAGGAAGAGCTGTGGCTTGTGTGTTGCAGATGTAAACTGGTTTTTAGCGGTTTACATCTGCGACACGAAAGCCGCGGCACTTCCTGGTTGTGCGCAGCAGTTGGTGGGAAATCCGCGCAGACACCGCGTGGTGAAGAGGGATGTCGCTCCGAAGTAAGGTCAGTGGGAAAATGGCCATAGAGTCCAGTAGCACCTTTAAGACCAACAAAGTTTTATTGAGAATGTAAGCTTTTGTGTGCTAAAAGCATACTTCATCAGACAAGCTTGTTTTGTTGTTCATAAAACAAGACTTGTTGCAAATAGAAAAGTTAGCACAGAAAGAGGTTCTAACCACATTTTTGAAGCACATGAAAGCACCACTAGACTCAAACTTTGGTCTCTTAAAATAATGTTACCTTTCTGCTTGTACATTCCAAAAGTCATTTCAAAGCATTGATTCTCACCCTTTAAGACCTTCACGGCCTGGGCCAGAAATTTGAAAGACCAAAAGACCCTGGAATGTTCCTCTCATCCTACAGGCTTTTTCATTATTTACAACAGGAAAGTGGGGAGCACTGAAAAAAATAGGTTCTCTTTTAGAATGAGTGAAATGCTTACGATAAAAAGGTTACGTAATTCAACTCATGAGCATATGCAGAATGTACGACAATCCACTGTATTAGAGAACAACTCCAGTGCATACAGTAGACATATCCAACATTTCAAAATAGTTATTGCTTAAATGTTCCTAATTTGAACATAATTGATATATTGCAGTCCAAGCTCTGCTCATGATCTGAGTTCAATCCCAGTGGAAGCTAGGTTCAGGTAGCTGGCTCAAGGCTGACTCTGCCTTCCATCCTTCCAAGGTCGATAAAATTAGTACCGAGCTTGCTAGGGGTAAAGTGTAGATGACTAGGGAAGGCAATGGCAAACCACTCCCTAAAAAGTCTGCCAAGAAAACGTCATGAAGGACATCACCCCATGGGTGGGTAATGACTCGGTGCTTGCACAGGAGACTACCTTCATCTTTTTATGATACCCTCTCAAATGTTATAATATTAACTCAGTCTCAAATAGGGGTGCACAAAACAAAAATGATATTTTTCAGTTCAGGTCTATTGGACCTGGAAAACATTTTTTAATGGTATTTCCAAAAAAAAAATCCCAGATCCCAATACCTGGTATGGTATTTGGACCTGGTTTTTAAAAAAACAAACTGAATTTTGGGAGGTTCAATAGACCTGAAAAGAAAAATACTGATTTAAAAAGAGACAGCCTGCCCTGGGGAGGGCTCTGCTTTTCCTGCAGCGTGGTTTAAATTGAGCTGCAAGAGGAGTCCACCAGCCATTCAGTATAACTGAATGTACCCAAATAAAAGCCCGCCCCCAAAAATCAGCTTTATTCAAGCTCAGCTATAAAATGAAGCTGATAAGATGCTACGATCTGTAATCAGCTTAAATAACATCTGAAAAATAAAGAATTTCCAGGGGGAGGGGGGGTTGGGTCAGTATATGGTAGAAGAAGAAGATATTGGATTTATATCCCGCCCCCCACTCCGAAGAGTCTCAGAGCGGCTCACAATCTCCTTTACCTTCCTCCCCCACAACAGACACCCTGTGAGGTGGGTGGGGCTGGAGAGGGCTCTCACAGCAGCTGCCCTTTCAAGGGCAACCTCTGCCAGAGCTATGGCTGACCCAAGGCCATGCTAGCAGGTGCAAGTGGAGGAGTGGGGAATCAAACCCGGTTCTCCCGGATAAGAGTCCACACACTTAACCACTACATCAAACTGGTGAATGCACATCCCTAGTTCCACATATACTGCTAGCCATTCTGTGAGTGGATGAGACTGTTTCTACCTCAAATGTTATTAATCTTTATGGTCCTACTGGGCTTTTGTTTTATTCTATCAAAACCATACAATATCTTTTGTTTACTACAAAACTTATTCTGTCTTCACCTTCTGTTTTCTTACAGCTCTGATGGCAAACACTATGATACATATGCTAGAATAAGGTTGCAACAGTTGGCAGGTCTTTCAAGTACTGTCAATGCTGTTTACAGAAAGCACACATACTGTTATATTTATAAATAAATAAATATTTATGACTTTTAACTAACAATACCATTTTGTCACAGATACATTTTATATTAACCAGTAAAATAAGCATATTTTTTCCAATACTGCACATATTTCAGATTTTCCCAAAATTTCATCCCCTCCCCCCCAAAAAACCAAACCGAATACACTACCAACATAGCCCCCACCATGATTTCAAAATTTTCCACACATTTCATAACTCCATCTGGGACCCACATGCTTGCAAGACAGCTTTTCCTAGTATGTTCCCTTATGGCAATTCTTCAGACCAAAGCTTGAGAGCCAGCATAGTGCAGTGGTTGAGTGGTGGACTCTAATCTGGAGAACCAGGTCTGATTCCCCACTCCTTCACATGCAGCCTTCTGGGAGACTGCAGGCTAGCCAAAGTTTTCTCAGAACTCTCTCAGCCCCACCTACCTCACACAGTGATTGTTATGGGGAAAAGAAGGCAATTGTAAGCTGATTTGAGACTCCTGAAGGTAGAGAAAAGCAGGGTATAAAAAGTCAGCTCCTCTTCTTGTTTGTCATTCCATCGGCAGGAATGTTAGAACAGCCTCTGCTGACATTTAGGCATTTTCTTTAGTACTCTCCCACACTGTGGAATGATCTTCCTGACTATTTCAGGAAACATTCACTATGCTAAACTTTCAAAACATTATAAGAACAGATGGCCTTCCCAGATTTGATGGCTGAACTACCTCTAGTGTAGAGGTTATTAGTAGGTGGACATTCATTCTGGTTTTGATGTATTTTAAGGTAACCAATTCACACAAAGCATTGGTTAGACCTGCTAGGTTTCACTGTTGCCCTGCATGAGCTGAAAATGCAGTCTACAAGATACCCAACATATGCCTGTAGCTATCCATTGCAAGGAAGTGTGGTAGCCAAGTTATCATTCAGGCAAAAATAGCCCTCCAAAAATTTATTTTCTCATATGGTATCCTTGAGAAATATTGGAAGAACAACAGAGCAACAACAATCTAGGTAGCTATATCATTCTATTCCCTCCTCCAAGAATTATTTCATAGGCCTTAAATACATTTTCCTCAGAATCCAATAGAAAACCATAATAGCATCCACTGCTGCAATCACAGTCTTTGCAACTGGTCTACTTTTATTCACATAAAATATAGCGTAACATTTTTAATATTGGCTAAATTTAAGGTAGTACTCTGCTCATACTGATAGAGGTCTCTTAGTTTTATGAAATACCTCCCTACACGCATCATTCCCATTTAAAACTTGCTAACTGCCACAATACATTTTAAGCTATATATAAAATAAATACGGATGCTATAATGAATTAGAAGCCTACTAGGGGAAAGGTGGTTTCATTTCCTGTATTTTGTTGCCCATGAACCATAAAAAACCCTACCATAAAATAATTTCTCCAAGGAGCTAAACAAAGATCTCCCAACTACAATAAGTCCCCTAAAATAAAGCTACTGATCAAAGACACATTAGAAGACCACTCAAAAGCCACCATGTGAACTAATACAAAAGAAGCATCTTCAGTAAGAAATCATTCTTGCCATGTTACAGTATGAACAGTTTCTGTACTTTCATGAACAGCTTAGTTATCCAACTCAAGGCGGGGGACTAAAGACTTACATTTTTAGGCCCTAAATATAACTCTAATTGCTTCTTGAAACCAATCTGATCTCAAATTACAGATTCAAGCAACACTTAACTTTGAGGCCACTTGAAATTTAACCTGTCATTTTACAGGGGCTACCAGACTGTATTTGCAAGTTAATAGATGGTTCTTGTTCCCAGAATAGCTTGAAAGAAAGCTTATGAAAAAATGGAACTCTCCTGAATCACTCAGTGCAATAATATAAAGAGTAAAAGGTATAACACTAAACACTACAAGGATGGGCATTTTTTTCCTAGGGCTACTTTCCACAATCTAGGTAGCTATAGCATTCTATTCCCTCCTCCAAGAATTATTTCATATGCCTTAAATAAATTTTCCTCAGAAGCAATATGAAAGCCACCATTAATTATCTTACCATAACACTGGCTTACCCACGCACTACATCTTAATAGCTGTTTTAACAAAGAAAAAAGTGTTGCAGTTTAACAGTATCTCTGTACGTGTCTCTTCAACTGAAAATTTAAATGACTTATGTGGTTCATACTGAAAACTTATACATTGCTTGAGCCACAGACTCAGAATCCTCAACTTTCCACTCACACTTTGCTATACAGCCTGAAGCATGCAGTACAATAGAGACATCACAGACCCCAAAATATACTTTGTTGGCAAGTATGAGAAACTGTGCATCAAAATGCTTCCTCTGCTGATACCACCTTCCTCATCAGTTAACCAAATCATCACCAAATGACTGAGCATTTCCTCTGCAGATGTAGAAACACAGACAGGAAAAACACACTTCTTTTTACCTTTTCTTCCCACTGAGAATAACCATTACAATACCAGCTACCGAACACTTTAAACGGGGTCCCTTAAAAGGAACCATAGGATTAAAACATGGCTTAAAATCGGTGTGTAGATTTAAATACAAGCAGAGGATAGTATCCAGAGGAGTGACTCTAAAGGTATTGTGGGAAGCCAGCCGAGGCAAGGGAAGGGAAAGTTACCTGTGGATATTTCATCTCGGACCTAAATGATCCCTTTCAGTGAGTGCTAAAGAAGGCGCTTGCACGGTCAGAGCCCGAGTTCAGAGCGCCGCATTCACCAAGCAGAACAGAAGCATAACATGCTATACTTTCGGCTGCGGCTAATTGTGCTACTATAATAAGCTTCTTATCCCCAGGATTAGAGACAGGCACAAAGTGAGCGGCAAGGGGATAATATCGGCCGCCCGCAGGTTCTGAGAGCGACACCGCTGGGCCAAAGAACGGCACACAGGAGAGCCTCTGCAGTTCACAGCCAGCCACGAAGACCGAATCCAACGACGAGTGCATATCATAAGGACCGAGCAATGCGGGGCCTCCCTCCTGGACGCACTAAGCCCCCGACTGACGGTCCCTTCCCGTGTGGCCGCCAACGCAGCAGCCCCGACCCCAACACCGCAACCCTCCCCCGCCCCCCACAAAGGACGCCGGGCGCAGCAGGCAAGACCGCTGCGGCGGCAGAAACGAGAGCGGCTGAGCCATGTCGCTCTAACACCTACCGGACTGCCCTCGTCGCTACATCCCGCGAAGAAAGCAGTCAGCACCACCGGCGGCGTCCCCAACAAACAGCCGCCTTAACAGTACCGGAAACGTCCCCCTCACTCAAAGGCTACTTCCGTTTTGGAATTCCAAAGTCACATGATTGTGCGGCAACAACACTTCCGGAAATGGCCTGAGAGGTCCGTCCGTGATACCGGGAGGGAGGGGGGAGGTTGCTGTCTTTCTCCATCTGACTCCAACAGCTCCCTCGTGTGGGGTTAAGAATGTCACAATTTCGCACTAGACTTTTAATCCTGGTTTAGCCCTGTCCCCAAGGTGACATTCTAAACTAAAACCATTGAGTTGGTTTCTCTCATTCTAGTGTTGAATGTCAGTATGGGGACAGAGTTAAACTAGGATTAAAGGCCTAGTGCGAAATCCGTCTGTTTTCTGTTTGGGCCCAGGTCGCTTTCCGAGCCTATTCGTTGATGCCATATAGAAATTCTGTATTTGCGCCTTAGAAGTGATGGTGGGTGTCGTTGGGATCTAATGGGGGTCGATTTTGGAACTTTGGATTGTAATTCTATTCATATTTACTCGGAAGTAAGAGAAGCAAAAACATGAGCACTGAAATACATCCGGAACTCTCAGTCCTGGGTTGTTGTCTCTTTGTGTGTTTATAAGAGAGAGCATTTATGAGTAAATAATCTATCCTTCTTAGTTGCATTTTATTAATTTTACAATTTACATCTCAACCAATAAAAAATAAAACGAAGAAAATGCATCTGGGAGAGTGACTCCCTCTCAAATGACAGAAGCTGTCCCTGTAGCTTTAATGTTTTCTATGCCAATTCCTAGGCATCCACAACAGTATTGGCAGCTTGAACCCTTGGTATCTGCCAGTAAAAGACAGGAGAGAGGAGACAGGGTCCAGATTCTCATAGCAGGGGATTCCCTGCCCACACCAAGGGCTTGGCAGCACTAAACACAACTGTCCTCTGTAATCTGGAGTTCAGTTATAATTCTGAGAGATCTCCAGGCCCCACTGGTAGGTTGGCAACCCCTGTGTGTATGTTAATTGCTGTCAAGTTGTTTCTGACTATGGCAGCCGCCCTGAGACACTTCGGTGAGAAGGGCGGGATATAAGTCCACTAAATAAATGAATGAATGAATGTCCTCCAAAATGGCCTATTTATTAACAGCTTTGCTCAAGTTTTGCAAATTGAGGGCTGTGGCTTCCTTAGTCAATCCATCTTCTGTTGGGTCTTCATCTTTTCCTGCCGCCTCTAACTTTTCCTAGCATTATTGTCTTTTCCAGTCATCTTCTCATAAGTGACCAAAGTACTCTGTTTAGTCATTTTAACTTCTAGTCTTAGTCTCTTTCTGATTTCTTGGTTTCAGTCTCTCTTTTGATTGGTGATGGAGGTAAGGAACAGAAAATCTTGAATAATATCAATTTCTTCTTTGTCAGCCTTAAAGTTGTGTAATTCTCCAGTAGTCATTCCCTTTGTCATTTTGATATTAAGATGTAATCCTGCTTTTGGCACTTTCTGCTTTAACAGCAGCTGTTTTGAGTTTCTGCTAGCAATGTGGTATCATCTGCATACCTCAAATTGTTATTTTTTTTACTCCACCTTCATCTAAATCTAATCCAGTTTTCCTTATGATATGCATATAGATCGAAGAGATAGGGAGATAAAATGCATTCTTCTCTGACAGCTTTGGAAGGTGGAAACCATTCTGTTTCTCCATATTCTGTACTAACAGTAGCCTCTTCTCCAGAGTACAGATTGTGCATCAAAACATTCAGATGCTGTGGCACACCCATTTCTTTTAAAACCAGCCAAAGCTTTTCATGATCCAGACTGTCAAAAGCTTTGCTGTAATCTATGAAGTGCAAGCTGATTTTCTTCTGAAATTCTCTTGTATCCTTCAGTAACCAAATAAATTTGCCATAATATCTCTAGTGCCTCTTCCTTTTTTTAAATCCATCTTGAACATCTGGCATTTGTTGTTCCACATATGATAAATTTTTGTTGTAAGATTTTGAGCATCACTTGACTCATGAGAGAAATTAATGCTGTGGTCTTATGCTTGCTGCAGTCTTTGACATCTCCTTTTTTGGAACTTAAATGTAAATTGAGCATTTCCAGTCTGTGGGCCATTGTTTTGTTTTCTGTATTTGTTGTCCTATCTTTGTTTTGATGGACTCCATTCCTGTGGCTTAGAATAGCTCTATTGATATCCCATCTACTCATGATTTGTTTCTCCCAATTGCTCTCAGTGCAGTTTTCACTTCACTTTCTAAAACTGTAGGTTCTTCTTTAAAAGATTCTTCTTGGAAGGAATCTGTCATTCTTTCATCTCTTTTGAGTAGTTTTTCAGTATGTTATTTCCATCTTTTCTTTATTTTGTCCTGTTCAGTTCATGTATTTTCATGTTGATCTTCCAGTATGCCTAACCAATGCTTTAAATTTCCCTTTGATTTCTTGAACCTTATGAAAAAGATCTCTTGCTCCTTTTTTTTTTTGCTGTTTACTTCTGCTTCTTTATATTGATTATTATAATAGTTCATTTTGACTATGTGCACGTTGCTGGAATGCTGCATTTAGACTTTTGATTCTGTGTTTGTCACCCTTTTGCTTCTCATTTATCCTTAGCAATTCTAAGAGTTTCATTAGTCATAGAATCATACAGTTGGAAGGGACCTCCAGGATCATATAGTCTAACCCCCTGCACAATGCAGGAAACTCACAAATACTTTCCCCCTCAAGTAACCCATTGAGGCTTCTTATATCTTTTGGCTACAGGAATAGTCTTTGCAGATTCTGATTATCTTCTGGTTCTCTTGGTGTTTCTATCTACAGAAATGGGACTTCCGGCAGCCTGCCACATTGCGGCGGGGCTGCTGGGGAGATTTTGCCCTCCCCCGGAGGAAGAGCGAGCGATTTAGCGCGCGTCTTTAGGTGACGGGGCTTCAGCATGCCTGCAGAAGCCTCCGCTCCCCTCTCAGCAGTCCTCCTGCGGTGCTCGGTGTGAGCATGCTCTCACGCTCGTGGCTAGCATTGGGGGGGGTGGGATTAGGCCTTTAAGGGACGTTCGGCATGGAGCATGGCGCAGCGTTGGGCTCAGATCTCATTGTGGGACTGGTGCAGGGAATCTATATCAGCACAGCGGGGCATTCTCTCCTTACTGTTGGTCCCTCTTTAATGTCCTGCACAGCGTTGGTTCTTTATTGGGACCCCATCTTCCCCTCATTGTTGGTGGGTTTTTTGGGGGGGGGATTGCAGGGGCGCTTTGTAGGGGCGGTGGGGGGCTGCATCATTTTGAAGGCCTCATTCTTTCAAGCCCCTTGTTACTCAGCGAGCCTCTCTCTTAGGGCCTTGTGGCCTTGGCGGCCATTTTAAGTGGGCCTGAGGTGGCAGTCAGTGGGTGGGTGAGCTTTGGCCATTTTGTGAGGCACTGGAGTTGCTTTCTTCCTCCTTGCATCTTGTCCCTGGTGGCCATTTTATGCTTGCTTTTCGGCTCGCCTCTTGTCCTCAGCGGCCATTTTAGGTGCTATTGAGGCGGCATCCATTTTAGGGGTGGCCTTTGGCCTTTTTCTGGGTGAGGAAATTGAGTGGTTTTTTGGGGGATTGCAAGACTTAGCCTCTGGGGCAGAGTGGTAAAGCTACAGTACTGCAGTTTAAACTCTCATCAATTTTTGTCTGGTGCCGTAATCCCTTTGGGTGGCAAACATGTCGGGGTGGAAAGGCGGTGGAAAATCTAAGGGTAAGCAGCCTGCTCGTAAGGCTCCTAAGCCGCCCCAGAAGCGTCCTCCGCCCCCCTCATCTTCTGATGAGGAGGGATAGGATGAGGTGAACGCAGTCATTTTTTAGAGGCTGCGGTCCCTGGAACGGGCATCTGGTCTTCCACCTTCTCAGATGCCAAGGAAAGGGCGGGTTCCTGAACTGGATTTGCAGGCGGATATACTGACCCATTTGTCTATTTTGGAGGACAGGTCTGCTGCGACTGCTAATGGAGGAGCTGTTGGGCTGGTCAGCTCGGATGCTGAATCTGGCCCGTTATCCGGTGTGGTTGGTGCGGGAACGGCATTGGTGCCTGCTGTACCTCCTGGTAAGTCGGGGGATGGTTCTTTTCCCTATACTGGGCCTGTGTGGCCCTGGGGGTCTTGGGGATCTGCCACATCTTATGGGGCTGGTGCTGCTTCAGGTGGTTCTGGGACTCCTTCAACTTTGGGCGTAGGACAGCAGAAAAATTGGATGTGGCTGCAGGGTCAGTTTGGCCCATTTGGTAATTGGCCTGGGGCGGGGCAGCAGGGGGCAGCTGCGGCTTTAACTGGTGGATGGGGTTTCCCATCTCCTTACAGGGCGGTCCCTTTTGGCACTATGCCTTTTGGCGAGGTTGCCTTACCTTTGGGTGATCACCTGCTGCCTGCCACGAGAGACAAAATCCTTAAGGGGGAATATGTTGACATATTTTCCCTTTTATTTAGGGAATTAGAAAAAAAGGATAAGGAAGAGCTTGATGATAAAGAGAAGGAGAAGCTTAAGAAGAGGAAGGTTGATCGGACCTTGGCCAATTGGCTTCCAGGGTTGTTTATACATGCGGGAGTGATAGCGTGTGCTCGGCCCTGGCAGGCGGCAGTGCTGATTTAGTACATGGACATCATATATAAAGGGTATACGATGTTCAGCGGCCTGGCCTGGATTCAATATGACCAGGAATTCAGGATGAGGGCTGCTTTGTACCCTTCCCTCCCTTGGGATCGGATTCACCAACAGTTGTGGCTGCAGGTGATGTCACCGGTGCAGCCCAATCTGGGGGACCGCTCTGACAGCGGTCACTTAGTTTCTAAGGGTTCCTCTTCTCCTTCCATTTCATCATCATCTTCCTGCAGGTCTGCAGGGCAGGCGGTTCAACCTTGCTTGCTTTGCTGGGAGTTTGGGTTGCAGGGGGAGTGCAGTCAGAAAGCTTGCCAGTTCAAGCATGAATGCCCCCTGTGTGCTGGCCCGCACTCGTTTAACAACTGTCCAAGAGTGTGGCCACGTAAGGGTCAGAAAAGACAGGGTGGGGGTCCATTTGCTAGTCCTCCAGTGGTTAACCTTAGGGTTTCCCCTTTAGGGGTGGTGCCAAAGAAGGCGCCTGGTGAATTTCTTTTGATTCACCACCTTTCTTACCCCAAGGGTTCTACCATTAATGATGGGATACCTGAGGAACTATGCTTAGTTAGGTATATTACCTTCGATCAGGCCGTGGGCGTCGTTCGACGCTGTGGTCAGGGGGCCTAGTTGGCTTAATGCGATATTAAATCTGCATTTCACCTTCTCCCTGTTCATCCGGATGATTTTGAGCGTTTGGGTTTCTCTTTTGCAGGGCAATTTTACATGGACAGGGCGTTGCCTATGGGCTGCTCTGTATCGTGTGCTGCTTTCGAGTATTTCAGCACATTTCTCGAATGGGCTGTGCACGAGAAAGTGGGTTTACAGGATGTTGTTTATTATTTGGATGACTATCTGTTTGTGGGGCTTGCAGGTTCTGGACGCTGCGCTCAGTTGTTGTCCGGCTTTATTGAGCTGGCCGCTGAGTTGGGTGTGCCATTGGCCGAGGAAAAAACAGAGGGCCCGGCCCATTGCCTTGTGTTTTTGGGGATTGAGCTGGACACTTTAGCGCAATCATCCAGGATTCCTTGCCAGAAGCTGGAGGATTTGAGGGAAAGGATTAATACTTTCCTCCTCAAAAAGAAGGTTACGCTTCT
This sequence comes from Heteronotia binoei, assembly GCF_032191835.1. NCBI lineage: Eukaryota > Metazoa > Chordata > Lepidosauria > Squamata > Gekkonidae > Heteronotia > Heteronotia binoei. The sequence continues at coordinate 58,308,784 of NC_083224.1, forward strand.
TGAGCTTCAGCAGTTAGTTGGGCACCTTAACTTTGCTTGCAAAGTGGTTGCCCCGGGTAGGGCTTTTCTTCGCAGGTTCTGTGACACTATGGTGGGCCTTCGCTTGCCTCAGCACAGGACCAGGGTTACTAGCAGCATGAGGGAGGACCTGCGGGTGTGGCAGGAGTTTTTGGAATCCTTTAATGGGATTTCTTTTTGGAGAGAGGACATGAGGCTTGAGGCGGAGCTTCAGGTCATGCCCGATGCTGCTGGGTCATTAGGTTTTGGGGTCTACTTCCGTGGACACTGGTGCATAGAGGTGTGGCCGGATTCATGGGTGCAGGCTGGTTTGAGCCGGGATCTCACATTTTTGGAATTTTTTCCCGTTTTGGTTGCGGTTTGGTTGTGGGGGAGCGATATGGTTGATTGCACTGTTCATTTTTTGTGCAACAACATGGCTGTTGTTCATGTTATTAATTCCCTTTCATCCAAATCGCAATGGGTTATGAGGTTGGTGAGGGCCTTCACTCTGCGTTGCCTGCGGCTTAACATTTTGTTTTTGGCCAGGCACGTTCTGGGGGTGAATAACGGGGTGGCTGACGCTCTCTCTCGTAAACAGATGGAGAGGTTTTGTCAGTTGACCCTGGACACCAATCTGGAGGCGGCACCAATGCCCCAGGAGCTATGGCTGATTGGAGAGTCGAGGCCTGCAGAGTGATAGGCCTAGTCATTGCACCTAGCACCAGGAACGTGCTGTGCGGCAGTTTGAAGACTTTAGGGCCGAGGTAGGGTATTGCATTGTTTGGCCCCTCCCGGTGGAGCAGTTGCTCCATTATTGTGTTTCCTTAAAAGGTAAGGGATTAGCCGTGCGATCAATTAGAGGACGCATGTCTGCGCTGGCCTTTGCTAGCAAGGCGTTGGGGTATAAGGAGGAAACAGCAGATTTTCATATCCGAAAGATGCTGGAAGGGTGGTCCAGAGAGGTTGGGCCTAAGCCTCATACCAGGAACCCTATGTCTCCTGAGGTTCTTAGGGGTTTGAAAGGGGTGTGGAGAGCAGTTTGTGCGTCTCATTTTGAGGCTGTTTTGTTTCATGCAGCCTCTTTGGTGGCCTTCTTTGGGGCGCTGAGGATTAGTGAATTGGTGGCAAGCTCCAGGAATGATGTTTCTTGCAGGGCCTTGTCACTGAGGGATAATAGGTTAACGGAGGGTAAGGAGGCTCTTACCATTCGCCGATCCAAGACAGATCAACAGGGCATTGGGACTGTACTGGAATTGGGTCTGTGTTCAGAGGTGGAGCTTTGCCCAGTTTTCGCATTGGCTGATTATTTGGCCGTGTGGGGAGGCTGCGAAGGGTTGTTGTTTTGTCATTTTGGAGGCAGCCCTCTGACAAAACATCAGTTTTGGGCTGTGACGTCTAGGGCTTTAGCTTTGTTGGGATTGTCTGGAGTGAGGTTTGGTACTCACTCGTTTAGAATTGGGGCGGCCTCTACAGCCACGGCCTTGGGTTATTCTTCTTCGTCCATCCAGCGCCTTGGCCGTTGGTGGTCTCAGGCTTATAAAGGTTATATTCGCCCTTTGCTCCACTCTTAGCTTTGTTATTAGGAGCTGGGGGTAGTTTAAGGTTTGGGTTTTATAACTTGTCTGTTTCTCTTTTTAGATGCTGTTGTTCCTGGCCGGAGGATCCGAGTTCTCATCTGCGGGCACAGTTATGTGTTTTGGGCGGCACATCAAGCTCGGAGAACTGCCGTGGGCTCTCAGCTGGGGCTCAGCAAATATATTAGGTTGAATGGCAGGGGCGCCGGGGTCTTCAGTGGCTTGGCTTCCTACCGCTTTTATTTCATGGGTGTGTGGGCCCTCCTCCTCAGGTTTTAATTATTCACCTGGGGGGGAATGATCTCAGGCTGATTAAAGGCAAGGCTTTGATCTTGCAAGCTCGAGATGATTTCGAGTACATTAGGAAGAGATGGCCCGGTATCATTATAGTTTGCTCGGCCATGATTCCGTGCTTGGTGTGGCACAGTGCTTGGAATCCAGCTGGGATAGAGAGGGCTCGTTACAGAGCGACTAAGGAAATTCGCAAGGCATCGGAGGGTGATTTGGGCCACTATTTGCCCCATCGGGATATTTCTTCGGAATATCCTGACCTCTACAGAGGGGATGGGATGCATCTCTCAGAAAAGGGTAATATGCTTTTCCTGAGGGATCTTCGGCAAGGGCTGGTGTTGGCTTTGGGCCTTTCGGTGGGTGTTAAGCCCTAAGTAGAGACTTGGCCTTAGTTGTGGCAGGCTTTACTGGGTTTATGGTGCCATGCAGCCTGGGGAGGACCGGTTGGCCTCCCCCTTTTGGGGAGTTAGGGGCCTGGCAGGATCAACCTTTGGGTATTGGTGACCCAAGGTGTGTGAATGCAGACTGTCCTGGAGACTCGATTGGATGGGTGCCTTTCACTAAGACGCGCGTCTGGTGTCTGGGCCCTCCGGTGCAAGCCTCCCTGCTGGGCCTGCCTGACGGGAGCTGTGACACACAGCTCCGGCTAGGGGGCCGGGTCTCTCGCCCGCTGGAAAAGGCAGGGGAGAGGTCTGAGGAGACCCCTAGCCCTGACCTGGCCGCAGTTTGGTTGCCCTTGCCGCTGCTGTGTTATTTAATAAAGTGGCCCATAGTTTTACCAATTTATTTGTGTCCGCCTCTTTATTCCAACTTGGGGGGGCAAATCAGCTTGCATTTCATAGACTACAGCAAAGCTTTTGACTGTCTGGATCATGAAAAACTATGGCTGGTTTTAAAAGAAATGGGTGTGCCACAGCATCTGAACGTTTAAAGTGCCAGATAGTGTCTGTCCTGCTCGCCTGTGCTTTTATTTGTATATATAGCCATTCATGTTCTGAAATGTATGATTTTACAAAAAGTGGATAAAATCTCCATTTATTCTTCCAACATATCCCCTTTTCCTTAAGCGTAGCCTTTTCCATTGCTTTTTTTTGTAACAGCAACAAAGGTGCTGGTACTTATGTAAGATCACACTGATTCCCCCCAATTCCCCCTTAGCCCTCCCCCCCAAAAGGTGCCAGTACCAGTCAGCACACACACACACACACACACACAACTCTGGCATTTTCAATCTAAAATCTGTGTTATGCAAATGTAAAAACTATGAGATGTTGTGTTGTCTGTTACCTCTTTAAAAAATAACCCAGAAGGCCTCTGGGCAAGCAGGTTTTGTGTGAAAGTAGGATAGGGTTGCTAACCTCCAGGTGGAACCTAGCATTCTTCAGGGATTACATTTGATCTTCAGACTATAGAGATCAATATCCTTGGAGAAAATGGCAGCTTCAGGGGCACACTCTATGGTATGCCATGATATTTAGGAGAAACTAAGTCCTAGAGTAACAAGACATTCCTGCTGAGCCGCCTCCACTCTCCAAACTCCACCCAACCCAGGTACTGTCCCCAAATCCCTAGGATTTTCCCAAGGTGGAATTGGCAACCCTAGAACGAGGGAAACATCTTCAAGTCCAAGTTGCTGCTTTCCAAAAGAAGTTATGCAAAGACCACAGAGTGAATAAATGCATGAGTTATTCCAATGCCACGCCATAGTTGGAACTAAGGATTAATAAGGAGAATTTGGGTCTAGATACTGAGTGGCTGATCATCCAGAATGGATTTTCTTCAGTCTGACTGGTCTTGTTTTGGAGGAAATACCTTCACATTGAATATTAACAAGGGTTTCCCCTGGGAGCAATGCAGAGCACGCAGCAAGAACATCTGCTACTTAAGATACAAGCCATGAAAAGCCAAGCAAGCTCCTCAGTAATAATTCATTTCCGAGTTCACCTTTTGTCCAGTTATATCTAGATCATTTTCCTGGCCCTTGTTAACTGCATCAACAGGAGACTATTTAATTACCTCTCCCAACAATGCTAATGGTGTAATCCTGGCTCCCTTACTCTGCTGCCCTTCATGTATTTTCCTCTACAAGGGTGGATCATGTTCCTTATGAATTATTAGCTTCTGTTTAAGTGGTAGGTCCTAAGGTTGAACTTTGTTGCAAGGGCCCTCCTTGTTGGGAGAGTTGTGCAGCATTGATTGTTAAAGGAGATGAGACAGCCTAGGAGCAGAATCCAGAAACGGTGCTTTGGTAAGTAACATTGAGGGCTGATCAGTAGTGGATCTCTGTGTGTGTGTGTGTGTGTGTGTGTGTGTGTGTGTGTGTGTTCAGCACTAGTTTATATTTTACGTATGATTTTAGTTTAGATTAAAGGATTGCTACCAGCCATACTCCGTCAGGAGGATAAAAATCAGAATAAAGAGAACTCCTATGATTATTTCCCATTTTTTTGTGGCTCGTACAAGAAAAGTTAAGAATGAATTATGTCTGTGTCATCCTAAGAGGAGAGATAAAGTGAATAGTTGCCAAGAGGCAATTAAGTGGACAGGATGAAACTAATTGGTGCACTGTTCAGTGAAAATGTCTACCTCTAGAGAGCCAGTGTGGTGTAGTGGTTAAGAGTGGCAGACTTTAATCTGGAGAACTGGGTTTGATTCCCCACTCCTCCACCTGTCGCCAGCTGGGTGATCTTGAGTCAGTCACAGTTTTCTTAGAACTCTCTCAGTCCCACCTACCTCACAGAGTGTTTGTCATTAGGAGAGGAAGGGAAGGCAATTGTAAGCTGCTCTGAGATTCCTTCAGATCATGAAAAATGGGGTATAAAACCCTACTCCTACTACTTCTCCAATGATCCAGGACCAAACTGATCATGAAGGCTCTATCTAACAACAGTGTTAGTTTATGATGGTTAAATGAGATTTCCATGCTCTGATGTGGTATGCCACTGAATACTGGTTCCTGGGGGACAGCTCAAGAGGAGGGTTACTGCTCAAACCAAACACTTGGCACCTACTTTGCATGAAAAAAGTCCCACATTCAGTCCCTGGCATCTCCCGTTAATTTTTATTTTATTTTATTTATTTTTATTTTATTCGATTTATATCCCGCCCTACCCCACCGAGGTGGGCTCAGGGCGGCTTACAACATAAAAACCAACAGAATCCATTTAAATACATTCATGATAGATTAATAATTATAATTATACAATAAAATATATAAAATACATATAGAATACATAAAAACACATAAAACTTACTACAATATGTACTATGCTAACCTTCCTTAAATCAATTCTTCAATATTCCAGTATTAAATAATCTGGTGTTATAGATTGGAGTGTTCAGGCATTCTGATAGCAATTAATTATATGCCAGCCGGAAGAGGACTGTTTTGCAGGCCCTGCGGAACTGTTCAAGGCTCCGCAGGGCCCTCACCTCTTCCGGGAGCTGATTCCACCAACAGGGAGCTGCAATCGAGAAGGCCCTGTCTCTGGTCACTTTCAGACGGGCCTCCTTTGGCCCAGGGATTGTAAGGAGGTTTTGGGACCCCGATCTCAGCACTCTCTGGGGAACATGTGGGGAGAGACGGTCCCTAAGGTAGGCAGGTCCCAGGCCATAAAGGGCTTTAAAGGTCATAACCAGCACCTTGTACCGAACTCGATATGTTATCGGCAGCCAGTGCAGTCCCCGAAGCCCCGGCTGAATGTGCTCCCATCTAGGGAGCCCTAATAACAGCCGGGCAGCGGCATTCTGCACTAGCTGCAACTTCCGGGTTCGGCACAGGGGCAGCCCCATGTAGAGGGCATTGCAGTAGTCTAACCTCGAGGTGACCGTTGCATGGATCACTGCTGCCAGGTCGTCGTCCTCCAGGAAAGGAGCCAACTGCCTTGCTTGTTAAAGGATCTTTGGTACCAGATGCTTGGAAAGATATTTCTCTGCCTGAGACTGGAGAGACGTTGCCATTCAGAATAAACAATAGATTCAGGATAGACACAAATCATTGTATAAAGCAGCTATACATATTCATATGTGAAAAAGCTTTATGTAAAGTCCATTTTGAACATCCTAGTGGAATCTGGTTGTCTGTGCTGGGAAACAAGATGCTGCACTTTGGTCGGAGCCAACAGTCCTCTTATTATTCTTAATTATTATATTTGTAATATTTCCTGTTATTATGTTGTGAGCTACTTTGAGGACATGTTCCAACAGCAGGATATACATTTAAAAGAAGTAAGAACCTAGAAGGATGAGTCAGTGCTGATCCTTGTCAATATTTCTGGAACTATTGTTGAACTAATGCAGTTAACCACCACTTTAGCTAGTATACATATCTGAAACTAGCTCTATACATATCTGAAACCAGTATACATATTTGAAACTAGCTCTGGGAGGAAGAGCTATGCTGCTTATCTAGCAGTGCCATCATAAGTACCCTTCTAAATTAATTGACCCCAATGGATTTAGGAGGATATAATTCTCCTCAGGAAAGCACAGTCAATCAAAGCACTACTGATAAGGCTTTTTTTTTTAGGGGGGTTCAGTCTGCCCAGAACTACTGGTGAGGTTATGGTTTTGGACCTGAAAGCCTGGAGCTGCTTATAAACGCAGAGGCAAAGATGCAAAGCTAGTGTTAGCTCTGCTGGTGGGGGAGAATGTGCATGAAAGGGCAATAAGGGCTTGATACATAAGAAAAACAGGTATATGGGTCAGAATATTATATTAGACCCAGGAGAGCAAGGAGCAAGTATCAGAGTGAAGAAAATATGCAATTTTATTTGCTCAATGCTGTTTTGAGGATTATATATAAACAGATGAAAGTTTGGGATAGTAAGATACAGTCTATGGCACATTCTCTCTAATGCACGTATATTTTGCATCATATATTTGCCAAATGTATCATATAGTTTCACATAGAAAGTAATACTTATACATAGAAAAAGCTTAATTCTGAAATGCAAACATGACATTCTGAACATCTACATTGGTTTTAGGTTGAAAAGATTAATAGCTCAGTCTCAGGGTTTAGTCATAGATTGTCAACAGACTCAGCTGCATGCTACTGTAAATGTAGTTGTATGCTTAGGAACTTTATATATTTGAAAGCCTCCTATGGATTTTAGAAAATTATAAATTGGGAAATCTCCAGATTAATAGCTTTAGATAAAGTTCGAGTCTATTGACACCTTTATGACCAAGAAAGTTTTGTTCAAAGTATAAGCCTTCATGTGCACTCACACTTCTTCAGATACATAGAGATAGTTCTAGTTCAGAATTAATTTATTTGTACCCCTCTTTCCTCCTTAAAAGAACCCAAATAGAAAATAATACTATATATAAACCAGTAAACAACAAAACAAACTACATCTTGGGCCAGTCAGAAAATATGGGCTTCAAATCACAGGAGTCAAATGCCTTTCAGTTCACCTCCAATGGCTCTCATATCTGGTACCTAAAGGGATTTTTAAATAAATCCTCAGTGTGGCTGGCAAAGGTGAACATAAGAACATAGGAGAAGCCGTGTTAGATCAGGCCAATGGCCCATCCAGTCCAAAAATCTGTGTCACACAGTTGCAAAAAACCCCAACCAGGTGCCATCAGGAGGTCTATCAGGACTACTAGAAGCTCTCCCACTGTTGCCCCCCGCAAGCATTAAGAATACAGAGCATTATTGCCACAGACTGTTCCTCCCACTATTTTCCTCCCTGTTTTACATCTTCTTACAAAGTCTTGTAGGAAAATCCAATGAAAAGCTGACATTCTTCAAGAATAATTCTTCTCCTTGCTTAGTTTTGATTTGCACTATAGGCAGTGTGCTCAGTACAGGTACTTCCATAGAGTGCACTCAACTTTTGTCCACAAAAAATAAAACTACTTCTTTTTCTGGATGTCTTTCATAATATTCTACAATATTTACAACAGTCTTTAAATTGTCCCTAATTTGTCTTTTGGGAAGAAATCCTGCTTGTTCCTCCTTAATAAAGTTCATCAAATATTGTTTAAGTCATTCTGCTAAGATTCTTGTATATATTTTATAGTCATTATTTAACAATGAGATTGGTCTATAGTTTTTTACATTCGTAACATCTCTGTCCTCTTTTGGAATCAGCAAAATTATGGCTTCCTTCCATGTATTTGGTATTTTCCCCTGCAGTCTTATAATATTCATCAGTTTTAAATTTTTTTGCTGTATATCCATCTGGACCAGGTGCGTTTCCCATTTTCATTGAATTAATTGCTGCTTCAATTTCTATTTTCCCAATTGGTTCATTCAAAACTTTTCCCATATTTTCTGTTAAGGGAGCTATTTTAATTTTTTGCAACTATATTTCCATCTTTTCTTTGTTTATCTTAAAGCCTTTAAACAATTTGGCATAGTATTTAAAAATTCTCTTTTGATTCCTTCTTGATCCACAATCTCTTTACCACCAACTATTATTTTGTTAATAATTTTATTTTCTCTCTTTTTTTTCATTTGCCAAGCCAAATATTTTCCAGGTTTATTTGCTCCTTCAAAAGATTTCTGCTGCAATCTTTTCAGATTCCATTCCAGTTCTTTATTTAACAAATGTCTCATTTGTGTTTGAAGTATTGTAATTTCCCTCATAATTTTCTTTTTCCCAGGTCTCTTCCTCAGCTCCCTCTCTTTTTTCCTTATTTCATTCTGAATGTCCAGCAACTGTTTTTCCTTTGCTCTTTTATCTTTATTATTCACTGTAATCAATATCCCTCTCATTACTGCTTTATACGTATCCCAAACCGTTTGAAATTGGATATCCTCCTTATCATTTATTTGGAAGAAAGCTTTAGTTTCTTTCTCTAGAGATGCCACTATTTCTTTATTTTGTAGTAAGTCTTCATTTAACCTCCATCTTCTCACCTTTTTGACCAGCTTAGTTGACCACAATAATGGATTATGATCTGCTCCTACTTTAAGTAAGATCTCTATTTTCTTTGTAATAAGACCTAAGTCTTTTGTACCACACAACATGTCAATTCTTGAAAAGGTATTATGTCTTGCTGAAAAAAAGGTATAGTCCCGCACTTCAGGGTTGAACTTCCTCCATATATCTTCCAAATTTTCTTGTTTAACTAATTAAAAAAAGGACTTTGGCAATTTCCCTTCCTTTTATTTTTTCCCCAGATCTATCCAATGCATTCTTAATTGTTCCATTAAAGTCCCCCATTATCATAATTTGTTCATATGTCACATTATCCAATTGTTGTATAATGTCTTTTTAAAAAGTATCTTTTGCTCAACCCACAGCAGGGCAACTGTAAGCACTCTTGGTCAATGTATCTTCAATACAGACAAGCTTCAAGGACTAAGTTGTCATTAGGGCTGCCAACTTCCAAGTGGAGCTTAGAGTTCTCCCAGAATCATAACTGATCTCCAGACAACAGAAATCAGTTTCCCGGGAGGGAATGGCTTATTTGGAGGGTGGACTCCATGGTATTCTGCTCTGCTGAGGTCCCACCTATCTCAAAGCCCCACCCTCCCCAGGCTGTACTCCAAATATCCAGGAATATCTCAATCCAGGTTCGCAACCCTAGAACTTGTCATGTTAAATCTCTCAAACCTGCACAGCAGGATTCTAGAACTGCTGTGTTAATCTGTCATTTTGTTATCTAAAGACACATTGAAGTGAGCCTTCTATAATACTCTTCTTACCTAGCTAACTTGAAGAATTATGACTTATAGATAACCTCTTTTCTGGATCAAAAATTGATAAATATAGAAATGCGCAAAACAGATTTATTGTGAAACTGTACCATTACCACGTGGAAGTACAATATACTCGATAAGGTACCAAACAAGGGGCGGTCTTAGTGATTTTGGGGCCTTGGGCAAAAGTCCAGGACCTAGAATGACTGCCACCACCCCTCATTGGAGCCCCACTGCTAGCCGCCTGCCAAAAGCAAGCAATGGGCAGCTGTCACTAAGGTTGCAAGGTCTGACTGAGGAAATATTTTGGGACTTTTGGAGTGGAGCCAGGGGACTTTGGGCATGGAGCCAGGAGCAAGGTCATGACAAGCATGATTGAACTTAACTGAAATATGAAGGGAGTTCCAGCCATTGCATTTAAAGGAACCACACTCCTTTTAAATGCCTTCCCTCCATTGGAAATAATGGAGGATAGAGGCACCTTCTTTGGGAGCTCATAGAACTGGACCCACTAGTTCAATCTTTTTGAAACTTGGGGGGGTTTTTTAAAGGAGAGGCACCAGATGATAAGCTGAAAATTTGGTGCCTCTACCTAAAAAACATGTCCCCAGAACCCCAGATACCCACTGATGATTCTCCATTATACTCTATGGGGACTGGTCTCCATAGGGTATAATGGAGTGCCCAGTGGACATTCCACCCTCCCTCTCTTTCTGCTAACCCTGAAGCAGGGGAAAGGCCTCCAAACTAGGGGATCCCCTGCCCCCAACTGGGGACTGGCAACCCTAGCTGTCACTCTGTGTAAAGCTGGTGGGAACTGTTGATTGAAGCTGCTGATGCTGAGCCCTGAATGGGATGGGCAGGTGGCCTGAGCACTGGATAGTGCAGGTGTGAGTGGCAGCAGTGGGAGCCTTTTTTTATGTCTTTTACCCCCTTCCGGGGGGGGGCAGTCAGGGAGCCCAGCATGAGGCCTAGGGAAGCTGCCTCTGTTGCCCATTGGCTAAGAATGATTCCGCTCTAGAGGCATGGATTTGTACACAGAGATTGTGCTGTGTTCATTATAAGTTTCATGATAAGTCCAGCACAAAAAGCCTCAAGCAAAACAGTGTTTCTATGTTACTGACATTGAGAACTTGCCCCAAAGCATGGGCTTCATGGCATTTAGTTAAGACCTGTTAAATATGCCCTTCTCAGTAGCAATGCCAGGGCCTTTTTTCAGTCCCTGCAGGTCCAAGAAGACCATTATGGAAGGTCAAGTGAAGCAGGGCAAAGAAAGGACATAATGCTGATCTTTCTCTCCTTTCTCTTCAGGGCCCGTTGGTTGCTTCTGCCCCCCAGACTAAAGCTGGCTTCGTGATGGGAGTTCTAGACCTTATTAAATACCTGATGTTTGTGTTCAATGTGCTGGTGTTTGTGAGTATTTGGATGTTCATTGCAGCTCTCAATGAGTACACTTGTGCAGATTGTCCACATGCCCAGCTGGGCAGAATGAAGTATATTTATACAATCTTAAGAGGGGGTTGGGGGGAACCAATCAGATCCACTTTGTCTGCGCATATTTTTGCCACTCAGTATTCCCCTGGGGGCATGACAAGTATGTGAGACAGAGTTAAAAGAGGCCTTCTGGACTTAGCGTCCTTACCCAGAAATTCAGCATCATCCCTGATCACCAGATCAAATCTTAGAAATAAGCAAGGTTCTGGATCTGGATATTTTCTAGCAAGGAATATCCATCTTGTCTTTTAAAAAAACAGCAAATGTAGCAAAAGCCATCCTAGGTGGCTATGCAGATTCTGCTATTTATGTTGATACTGAAATCACTAACATTTATATCCCTTATTTTAAAGGAGACTAGTGGATTGCAGATTTCTTTTTTTTACTACCCTGATTTTTGTTTACCTTGGTCTTAACAAAAGCATAACAATTTTAAATAGAATGAACTGAAATGTGTTGTTGATATGTGTACATAAGCAATATTTCCATTATTTCTTCTGAGAAAGGTGTAAATTATGTTTCTAATAGGCTGTTTATGGGTAGTAGCAGAAGTACTATATGCATTGTCTGTGTTAGCCAGTCACTGAAAGCAAAGATTAAATGTGCATATAAATGTGCCTTTTAATTAACCAGTTTATTGTGCCCCCCCCCCGTGCCTATTTTTCAGGGTGGAGGCATCTGCCTCCTAAGTGTGGGCATCTGGGCAGCTGCTGACCCTAATGGATTTCAGAGCATTATCCTTTCCAGTCCGCTTCTGAATGTAGGGGCTTACCTCATCATCTTTGTGGGTGTGGCACTTGCTTTCCTCGGTTTTTTGGGTTGCTTTGGAGCCATCAAAGAAAACAGGTCCACATTATTGCTTGTAAGTAGAGTGCAGTTGTGTTGGAAATGAAGGATAAATATGGAGTTAGGTATGTCATAGACTGGGAAATATTACAAGGGATACAGCAAGCATAGTTGCTACAGTGTGAAATACTGGGAGCCATGGGTGCATTAGCAGATGCATGGGTTATGGATTAATGCTTAATAGCCTCAAGATTTATAATGATATAAGGCAACGTTTGAGTTGGTGGTTGAGTTGACGCATGTGGTTCCAGTATGAAAACCATGCCCTAACTGGTCTTATTCTTGTCCTGCTTCCTCTTGTCATCCCACAGTTCTTTGTGTTGGTGCTTCTGGTGTTCTCTGTGGAGATTGTGGCTGCTGCACTCATTCTTGCCAATAGGAAACAGGTAACAGGTGATCCGGGGTTCAGTAGTAGGGGATGGGCAGAAGTACCTGCCTTCTTCATCCCCAAATCTCCCCATGTTTGTTGCTCCCTCCTCTTACTGAAACTATCTTCTGCAACCCTAAACATTGCCTCCTTCTCTGAGACATTTCTGATGGGAAGGTATTAAATAAATAGCTATATTAATTTACTAAAGATAGGGTTTAATCAAAATAAACATCTAGTGCATGAACAGTGTTAAAGCTATGGAGAATTTTAGGTAGCTCAAGTAACAAAGCATTCAGTAGAGCAAACAGTGCTTGGTTTAGAGATAATGAGGAAATCCAAGATGATGCAGTTTAGCGGCGCATGCTTCTCAAGGCCACTGACAGACCAATCTGATTCTATGTAGAGTTCAGTCCATTGATTTTAAAGATCTTAGGTGATGTAGCTGAATATGGATGTGTCTGCCTCTCTTTTTCCTGATTAGTTATACTCCTTCCTGCAAATTGCTAGGTGAAGGTCCTTCTAGAATTGATAAATTTGGGAGTCTGGAGATTTTGCAGTAAAGCTTCTGATCTTCTGTAAAACTGTCATTGCAGAGTCCCAGAAATCCTCAGAAGGTGACTTGGCTTCTCACTGAGTTTTCAGTTGTGTTATGGAAGTCCTTCTGTATGATAATACTGTTGCTATAGGAAATAAATATATTAAGTTAATCGAACAACCTACATTAGATTGACTGCCTCCCTTTCTTGCTGCAATTTGCTGGGTTCCTCAAAACGCCACTCCTAGAGACTTGTTGGGGTCTCAAGAACAGCATAAAGTGCCTGAAAAGGGTCTGCAGAAGGAGAGGTAACTGGTAGAAATCCAGCACAAGTGGAAGTGCCCCTTGCATTAGTGGAAGGAGCCTTAGGATCGAACCCATGACTTTGGATCTAACCCATAACCTAAGCCTTAGGATCTAGTCCGTGACTTTGTATAGGACTAGGCTTCATTAGAATATAGTGGTTGTCATGAATGTTTGAAATTTTGATATAACCTGAAATCAGTAGAATCAATTTTTTAGAGTGGAATAGAGAGCGCTCTGCTGTGAGCTGGTTCTTTGGATAAAAGTCTCAAGAAATGACCATCTTAGAATTGCCAACTCTTGGGTGTTGCACTTTTGATAGTTAGATGTCATAGAGAGATTCAGCAGATATGGCTTCTTCTGTCAGAGCCAGCAGGAAAGAGAAAGAGTGCAGTTGCTAAATCTCTACTTGTGCAGCTATTAAATACACTGCTGTAGCTTTCAAAATGTGATTTGAGAACAACACTAGCCACATCCAACATCTCCCTTTGAAGCGTTACACTTGTTAGCAGGATAGAAAAAAAAATCTCTACTCTTTCTTCAGATCAAAGCTGAATTCTTCCTGTCTGATCTGCAGAGGAATTACCAAGGGGACAATGCTTCTGATGTGTTCTCCAAGTCTTGGAACACCATAATGATTGCGGTACAGTTCAAAACATTATTATATTCAGATCACAGTAGAGCTGGTGAACTGACTGCAGAAGTGTGTAGGGTTGCCAACTCTGGGTTGAGAAATTTCTGGACTTTGGGGGTGTAGCACAGGGAGGGTAGGGTTTGGGGAGTGGAAGGACCTCAGCAGGGTATAATGCCACCATCCAAAGCAGCCATTTACTGTCCTCTGTAGTCTGGAGATCAGTTGTAATTCAGGGTGAACTCCAGGCCCTAACCAGGCAACCCTGTTAAGATTCCTACCCCACTCCCTTTTGCTCAATAAATGAAGCAATTGTTATTAATTTGTTGTACAGAAGAATCACAATATCTCCATGGGGAGGAATGTGCTTCGGGGGCAACACGTGTTTCTGTCTGTGGTACAAAAAGCGCAAGCCATCTTCTGCAGGATTGTAGAACAAAGGATGAAACAGGAATGCTGACAGAGTTTCTGTTTCATTGTTTGCTAGAATCTGTAAAAGGGCTATCATGGGGTAGGCAACGCCTGGTCACATGTGCCAAATAGTAGCATGCTAGACCATTTTGCTCAGCACACAGGGTCAGTTCTGCGACTGAATGACTGAGGCAAAGTTGGCAGATATTCTAGGGCTCAGTTTGCTCTGAGTGCGTCTGGCCAAGTACAATCTTTGTCCCTCCCACACACACATTTTTGTTTGTTGGCACATCTTCACTGCTATAGTACTTAGGCCAAAAGAATTGCCTACTATCAGTTTTACTGTTACTCTCTTCTGCATCTTCTCTTGTACTTTAGTGAATGCACAAATTCAGCAGTTTTTTTAATCTCTAGATATTATAGCTGGAGAGAGAAGCTGGAACATAGGATTGCTAACTCTCATTAAAAAGCTTAGAAGAAGAACCCAGAAAAAGAATAGTAATTATTGCTCATGTATGGCTAGGAAATGGACATACCAAGCAGTTGCTTGTGGAAAAACTGCAGTGTTTAATGAAGTATTGGAAACGGCAATATAAAAATGACAATACACAATTGATACCGCTAACTGCGGGATTGAAGTTTGTTTTTAGACTGTTATATTGCTTTTATATTGTATATTGTTTTATTATATATATATCTTATTTTAACCTTGTATTATTGACTGTTGTTACCCACTCAGAGCCCATTTGGAAAAGGGTGGGCTATAAATTGAACTAAATAAATAAAAACGCTGCAAAGAATTTGAATATATGCCATCATTTGACTACACACTGTAATGTACCTGTGGCTGATATAACTTTTATACATTATATATTTCCATGTTTGTTTACATTACACTTATTATATTTATTCTTTATAAAGGAACTCAGCCCCAGTTCTTTCAGGTAACTGAGTTTCTTCAAGTGGTTGAGCAAGAACCTGAACTCTGAGTAGGGCTGCCAAGTTTCCAGGCCGGGTGGGGGTTCCTCCGCCCCGGAGGTTCCCAACCCACCAGCTTGCATTGGGCCAGCAGGGTAGGGATCCTCCCCCGATGTCACTAACATGATGACATAACTCGCAGTGATGTCATTGTGCCGGTGACATTGTGCGCTGGCTGCTCTAGGAACTTCTGGGAAAACTGTACCATAGAGTTTTCCTAGAAGTTCCTAGAGCAGCCGGCACATGCTGTTGCTGGTGCGATGACATCACTTGCAAGTTATGTCATTGTGCCTTGTGTGCAAAGTGCGCGTGAAAACAGTCCCCCCCCCCCCAGAGGCTGCAGGGGACTTGGCAACTCTAACTCTGCCAAATTTCTGATTATCCTTTTCTTTCTGTTTCAGTTTTCATGTTGTGGCATTTCAGGGCCTGATGATTTTGGAAACTGCTCCCATTTCCAGGAGCAACAGCCAGATGAACTGTTGCCTCGTGCCTGCTGCACTCGAGACAAGCCCCTTCACACAGGTCACCTTTTAGATTGGAAGCGCTGCAGGCAACGAGATCCCGAGTATCTCAATAGCCAGGTAGGGACAGAAGTCAAGCTACAAATCACTTAATTTCCCCAATCCACATATCATAGTGAAGCTGGGTTCTAGTTTTCTTTTGAAGGAAAAGGCCCCTTACAAGCTCCTCTGACAGAGCAGTAATGGATGAGATACTGCTCTACTCTTCAAGTCTTTTTCTTTATGCAAAGTTCGAAAGTTTGTCCTTCAGCTGGTGTGTAAGTTTGACATGGAGAATGTAACATTATCACCCTTTTATGTGAGAGACTCCTTATATGCAGCCTCTGTAAAAGCACTTCTCTGTAGTTTTCTGAGATGATCTATGTCAGGGGTGACCAACGGTAGCTCTCCAGATGTTTTTTGCCTACAACTTCCATCAGCCCCGCCAGCATGGCCAATGGCTGGGGCTGATGGGAGTTGTAGGCAAAAAATGTCTGGAGAGCTACCGTTGGCCACCCCTGATCTATGTTATGCCGCCTCCTTACATTCCTTAGCATTCCCTACTTATTTTCAGTGCCACCAAAGGCTCTCACAGCATGAGAGCATGGCTCTTTACAGCTTTTAACAGCTTCTGTGTGGACTTTGATTTAGGTCTATTGCATTTTGAAGTTTCGAGTCAGCATTGAAATTAACTGTTCATGTACAGTATAGAATGATTCTATGACAAAAAATTTTTCTTAAGTGTTTTATTGTACATTTTTCAATACAATTTATACCATTTGTGGAATGGCATTGAGTCAGCCATAGCTCTCACAGAGTTGTCCTTGAAAGGGCAGCTTCTGGGAGAGCTCTCTCAACCCCCCTACCTCACAGGGTGTCTGTTGTGGGGGAAGAAGGTAAAGGAGATTGTAAACTGCTCTGAGACTCTGAAATTCAGAGTGAAGGGTGGAGTATAAATCCAATATCACCTTCACCTTCACTTTCACCTTCTTCTCCTCCTCCTCCCCCCTCCTCCACAAAGCCTCTCTGAACTATCCAGTCAACTCTGCCCCTGCCAAGATACAGCTACCATCTAATAATAACACACTTCGATTACACCCACCCCTTCTTACTCTACAGGCCTGCATTTTAAATCACAACATAATATACAGTAAATCTCCACATTAAAACCTTGAAATGTAGCATACACAAAATGTTTAGATTGTGAAAACATCACAGAGAATTTTCATAATTTTGATGAATTTTGCAGCACAGCATATGACTGACATGACCATTATAAATAGGAAAGGCTTGGCTGAGTAAGGTCTTATACACTTTCATCTCTACAGGTTTGTGGACATCCTTTTGTTAGTATCTGGAATTACAGTCTGCTACCCTAGAGCACAGTACAGATGAGATCTTCTAAAAGCACTTGGAAAAAGGTGTCATACAGAGGCGTTGGTCACTTCAATGCATACAGATAATCTGGCATTGCAATTTGGACAGGGTTTTCATTATTATCACAACTGTACTTATAATAATTCCCCCCCACACACACTTTTTTGCAGGGCTGCTTCCCTACGATCGCCTGGATGTTGCAGAAATATATCTCTATCCCTGGGGCCTGTGGTTTGGGAGTGCTAACTATTGAGGTATTGACAATAGTCCACAAGGTTAAAAACACAGATGTTGAAACAGCACTGCAAAGAGATAGACAGACAGACAGAATCAATTACATAACAATAAGATAGAATGTACATGTTCAAGTAATGGTTTTATTTACAGGTATTGTTAACAGGAATCTGATAATCATCTTTCTAGAAAATACTCTTAGTCAGATGATATTTGTGATGACTCCAGGACAACTGTATATTACATTTAGTGCATTCTGCTTTATTGCAACTGCTCAGTCTTGAGGTTTCTCTGCTTTGATTTTCTGATTTCAGGTGGGACACGCTAATTGAAATTATTAGAACCACATGCCAAAGCTAATTAGATATTGGTAGGAACAATCCACACCTGCTACACGTTTCTAGCATCACTGTGGTTAATTGCTCCAGCTGAAGCTGAGGTCCATCAGTGCCTATTAAGCATAAGGTATAGATGGAACACTATGTCTGGGGCAGTGATGCTCTGTATTGTTGGTGCTGGGGAGCAACAGTGGGGGGGTTTCTGAGTCTGGCCCCACTGGTGGACCTCCTGATAGCACTTGGGTTTTGGCCACTGTGTGACACAGAATGTTGGGCTGGATGGGTCATTGCCCTGATCCAACTGGCTTCTTTTAATGTTCTTATTTTTGATGAACACCCGTGGATTTTTGCAGATTATATTGCTTATATATAGTATACTAAAATTACTGCACAATGATTACATACATCATCTTGATACCCTCTCTGGAGCTTGATTTAAGCCTGGCACTAGTGAGGCAAAACAACTCACTTGTAAGATTTCTGCATGGGCCTATTGTCTTGTTTCAGCTATTTTGCATCCTGTGCAAACCAGCTATGCATACTTATGTCCAGTGTTACATAGTGATTAGAATGTCAGACTAGAATTTGGGAGACCCATGTTCAAATGCCTGCTGAGCTCTCTGAGTGGCTTTGGGCCAGGCATTCTTCTTCAGCTAAACTTATCATGTATGTTTAATGTAAGAATAAAAATGGGAAAAGGAGAACAATGCACACTGTAAGATTTTCTGATTGTTAGCTGCTCTGAGTCTGTTTGGTTTTGCAGGATATAAATTGAAAGTAAATAAATAAACTGCTATGAGCTTCTTGAGGAAAGGACAGGATAAAATGTGCTAGATAGTAATTATGCCAATATAACACCTGTTCAGGCTACCAGGCTCTTGCATCTTAAGTGCATGTTATCTATTTTTTACTGGTTGCAGCATACATTAATTGCTGGGTCTATGCACAGGGATATAATTTTGCCTCGTCAGCATCATGCTTAAATCAGGCCTGTCTTTGCTCAGATAGTCAGAACTGAGTAGATACGATATGACAGGTCCCCCTAGAAACCACTCCATCCAGCTATTAAAGGGTCAAGCCATTTCAAACTCTGCAGGGCATATATTTTTCTAATGAACAGGAGTTGCACACAACAGCCACACAGTGAAAATGAAGTCTAAATATAAATTCTGATATACACTGTAAATATATGTGTTGTGTCTCAGTTCAAACTAGTCACAATTTTTTTTTTGGTAACTAAAATGTCTGCTTAACCACCACCCTCTGCTCCCTGCCACTGCTTCAGCAACCAAATCCAACGGATGTTTGAGCCTCTGTCCAATCAGATTCATCCACTTGCCACCTTAACAACCCCCCCCCCCAGCTGCTTACCATGTTGACCTACATAACTGTATAAACACGACAAAGCATTTTATTATGGGCCCTGTTCCCATAATTCCAACATGCACATTGTGTTACAGTGATGTTGCCTGTGTGAACAGCATCCCTTTGCTCACAGACAATACATCCTCAGGTGCATAAAAGTCCCCTTTATTAGAGTCTTATTTATTGAAATATTTATACCCTGCCAGTCCCCAGGGCTCAAGGCAGTTTACAAATACCAGTTTTAAACATACAAAATACAGTAAAGCCCCAAATAATCACCCCCAGCCTTTGTGCTAGGCTAAACAGAAGCTCAAGAGGTAGAACTGGTTGGGGAGGAATGGAGAACTGGTGGTGTTGTATATGAGGTAGAAGTTGGATCTAACTTGTCTCTATCTCTACTTTTGTTTCAGATGTTTGCCATGATCTTTGCTTTTTGCCTGTACCGCTACTATGACTGAATTAGCTTGCTAGCCCTGGAAAAATCAAAGTGTGGTTTCAGAAATGGATAAACTCTGAATATTCCTCTCAGTATTCAAATTAATACCTATTGCTCCCTCCCATAAGTGAACCCAGTTGGCGAAGGCTCACAATTGCCTGATTGGGGAGAAGAATCAGATGCACAATTCTTTAGCCAGGGTTGCATTCTTTTTGTAGCTTCTTGCCCTGGAATAGATAATTTTAGATAAATGGTTCTGTTTTTGTGTACCATATCAAAATTGTTATATTTGGTGCCTTTGCAGCTCCTGCACAGTCAACACCTAATAAGAGTCTATTTCAGGAAGGAACAGAACCCACCATAATAGTCAAATTATCATGGGTCAATTGGGTTGACCCACATGATTCTCACACTTGGGATCAGTCACTGGTGATTATTAAACACTTAGAAGAACAGCCCAATCTTCAGCAGAGTTATGTTCTCTTTAATCTATTCAAATCACTGAGCTTAGGTGGGTGCAACTCAGTTTAAGATGGCACTGTAACAGTAAGCTAACCAGGTTTCATGTTTGTGCTTCATCCAGAGTAGTCACCATCCTTCTACCATACAGTAATTGTTATGTATATGGACTCAAGCGAAGACTTTGGGTGTTCCTGCCTGGCACATTGGAACCATACGGACTGAGCTTGGGGACTTGGGAACAAAGGGCTGCAGGATCCAAATCTCTGCAGCCCTGAACCAATCACAAGCCCCCACCAGTTTGAATTACCCAATGGCGTGCTTGTGCAGGAACCCAGAGATGTATATAAGTTTGGCCCCCAGTCTTGTAATATAGCCTCATACTATGCTATTCCTATTAAAGAGCTTGTTATCATTGATCCTGAGACTCCTCCATGCATAGAACCCACTATACCAGGGGTGGCCAATGGTAGCTCTCCAGATGTTTTTTGCCTACAACTCCCATTAGCCCCAGCCATTGGCCATGCTGGCTGGGGCTGATGGGAGTTGTAGGCAAAAAACATCTGGAGAGCTACCATTGGCCACCCCTGCACTATGCAATAGTAATACTCAAACAGAGCAATAGACCTGCTTAATACAGTAAGGAGTAGATAATATAAGATATATTCACCTCTCTATATTTACTGTGGGGGCATATCTCATTACAATTCAATTCACAAACAACATGGGATCAAGCAGATAGATATTTCCATGTGTTTGGCTTCAGGGCCTTCACACTCCTGGCTTCAAAATATTATTAAACAAGAAAAGGTTTGTTAAAGGGAAAACAGCATAAATAATAAAAAGTAGTATTATGTACAGCTTCTTTTCCACTAATCACTGCAGCAGCATTGTAAGATAAATAAGTACCCTCTTATCACAGGTGGGTGGTATGCCGAGATTTGAATTTAGGGACTTCCAGGTTCACAATTCAAATTGTTAGTCAGTACATTAAAATCAGATTACAGTTGTGTAATATAAAAGACACAAAACATGCTTTCTAATTTAATTTATACTCAGGTTTAGAGATGGAAAATGCCAAATCAGGGTGGATTACTTAGAAGTACAGAAATTCCAAAGGTTATCCATGCATGGTTAAATCAAAGTGTTTTTGTTTCCCAAAGAGCAAGAGGTTGCATTTCTCAATTACACAGAGACATGCCTCATGTTCATAGCAGTGTCTGCTCAGGTATACAGTAATCAGTGTGTGCTGTTCTGCAGGAAAAGGATTATCTGGGATTAATGGTACAATGATCTCCCATCCCACACAGATGAGAATCAATAGGTTCAGGTTTGAATTTTGAATGATAGGTAAATAGGTGATGGACAGCCCAATCCAGACATACATGGCGGGCGGGCACTTGGGCATGGGCAGATCTGCGGCGCCGCTCGTTGTCTTCCAAAAGGGAGTCAGCATGCCACGTCCAGGCGCACACCATTGACCCACTGCCGAGGCAGGGGTGGAAAGGTGGAGGCTCGCGCGGGATCACAGGATTGGCCAGCCCGTTGCACGTGACCGGGCGAGGGGGTGGAAAGCCTGCGCCTGAGAGGCCATCAATCCCCCCACTCCCTCCCACTGTCAGGGGCATGCGCGGAGAAGCAGGAAGTGCCAAGTGCAAGAGTTCCCTGTCCTAGACAGTGGCTGGAATGTGAGTCTGGGAGCGGCCAGACCAAGTCCAAAAGACACCACCCCCACCACCTGAAGCCCCCCCCCCGGTGTTGACCTGCTGCTGGCCCCCACTATGTGCAAAGAACACCTCCCCTGTGGGCCGCAGAACTCAGAGTGCAAGCCGCTGGGCATGCATCCACTTCAGCAACCCGCCCCCCCCCAATGCCCAGTGCACAGCAGCCCTGCACGGTCGGGTAGGCCATCAGCCCGGGTAGGCTGAGAGGCGGCACCCCTCCTCCCCTGTCCAGCCATGTGGGGGGCAGTGTGGCGGCTCATAGCTCGATCCCCACCCCCAAGAAAGAAGTCTGCCCACTCTCCCAGGCACTCCCTTGGAGAGGTCACTGACAGTGGAGGGTCGCCCCGGGAATGTGCAGCATATGCCAAGCAGGAGAGACAACAGAGGGCACAGCTCAGACTTTATTTTTCTGGAACAGAGTGCAACAGTCTCCCTCATATGTGCTGGAAAGTCTCGCCATGGGCAGGGCTCCATTCAGAGCGGCGGCCAGAAGCAGCTGAGGGAGTGGGGGGGCCATGGAGCGGCACACGTGGAAGCCTCTGTGTTGGAGTCCCACCTGCAGAACGAAGACAGAGATCAAGAGCACCTGCAAAGGTGGCGGCTGGAAGAGCAGGCTGCGTTTCAGCCGGGCGCTCTCTTAAAGGAACAGTCTCTGACCCACCTCCCCGCAATGGGGCAGCTGCCACACACACATGCCCCGTGCCCCGCCAGGGGTTGGGAATGCAGAGGGCAGACCAAGGAAGGAGAGCAGGCGGCAGCACAGGGGAGCAGGGTCAGCAGATGCCCCCTGCGGGAGCCCACTGCCTGGTTCACGTGCCAGAGATGCACACCACGTAGTCGAGAGCGAGGGGAGGGGGAGGCGGGGGGGCAGTGGAACATACCCAGCCATGGGTGACAGTCCTTACATGCAGAGCCTCCGGGAGCCTGGAACATGTAGAGACCTGGAAACAAGAGCAGTTAGCCCCAGGGGAGAGACCTCTCTCTCCCCCTCGCAAGGCAAAGATACTGTCAAAGCAACCGCGAGGTGCAAAACCCATCACCAGCGTGCCTGCCTGTCCCTCACTCTAAGTCCATATGGCCGGGAACTTGCCGGCAGAGCTTCCCACCATGAGCTCCTTTCCCTAACAACTGAGTTGTGCGAGGCCAGAGCGGAAGTATTTCTAGGAGGGGGGAGACTGCGATTGGGTGATGAGGTGTGAGGGGATTGGCGAGGCAATCACGCCGCTCCCTAAGGGGTTTCTGAGCTTCTGCAGCTGCGGCGGCAGCCTTTGTTTTTGGCTTCAACGAGTGCCTGAGCCACTTTGTGGGAAGGGCGGGATATAAATCATAAAATAAATAAATATGGGGCATGCTGCCATGGGCATGTCATGGGCCACACTGCTCAGGAAACCGCCTAAGCCTGGCTAAGCCCCCAACTCCACTCCCTCCTCCGCCTGAATGCCATGCTCCACCTCATTTCCGCCCGCGCTTGGGCGCAGCCCTCAGGTGCTGCTGCCCTCGGGCGGGGTGCTGTGTGGGCAGCCCCCTGCCCATGTACCTCCCCTCCGCTCTGGCGGTGCCAGTAGTACGTCGGCGCAAACCCTTCCTGCGCCCACGTACTGGCTCGTCTGCTTCCAAAAGACTTTCCGCCGCCCCACGCTCTGGATTGCGCTTTAAGTAAGATGAATTGGAAGGTTTAGGTGTCATTTTTTAAAATTAAAACTGGTTTCTTACTACTATGTAGTATGTTGGTGAAAACATGGATGGCTAGCAGAAGCTAGCTCAGAAGCTAGACTGACTAGCTTCCCTAAAATACCAGAGAAATGGCAACATCAGGTTGTAGATGTTATAATAATATAGGAACATATTTTAATATGTGGTGGAGTTGCAAAAAAAGCAAAACAAACAAACCACAACCTACGCCAAAATGTTTGGAAGTTGATATATAACAAGATTAATACAATTTTGAAATTAAATTTAATACTTGAGCTCAAAGTAGTTTTGTTATATTTAATCAAAGGAGAAAATATGAAATTGGCACCTAAATAACTGATATGTTCTTAAATAGCAATGAGATCCATATTAGATTATGTTTTTAAATAACAATGAGATCCATATTAGATTAATAAAACAATTGAGTCTAGATGCTTTTTATGTTGCTTGGAATCTGTCTTTTGCTAGACTGTGTTCAGCAACTCTGCATTCTTCACTTAATACTAGGAATTTATGGGAAAATGTGAATTGACAAATAATATAGGCATAAATGGTAGAACTGTAGAAATATCTTGTTTAAGCTATAGAACAAAATGTTTAGCAATGATTGTAAAAATTACTTTTCTTCCTTTTTCTTAATTTCTTATTTTGTTTTTATTTACCTTTTTGTTCATGTATGATTAAGAACATAAGAGAAGCCATGTTAGATCAGGCCAATGGCCCATCCAGTCCAACACTCTGTGTCACACAGTGGCAAAAAATTTATATATATATACACACACACAGACACACTGTGGCTAATAGCCACTGATGGACCTCTGCTCCATATTTTTATCTAAACCCCTCTTGAAGGTGGCTATGCTTGTGGCCGCCACCACCTTCTGTGGCAGTGAATTCCACATGTTAATCACCCTTTGGGTGAAGAAGTACTTTCTTTTATCCGCTTTAACCTGTCTGCTCAGCAATTTCATCGAATGCCCACGAGTTCTTGAATTGTGAGAAAGGCAGAAAAGTACTTCTTTCTCAACTTTCTCCATCCCATGCATTATCTTGTAAACCTTTATCATGTCACCCCGCAGTCGACGTTTCTCCAAGCTAAAGATTCCCAAGCGTTTCAACCTTTCTTCATAGGGAAAGTGTTCCAGCCCTTTAATCATTCTAGTTGCCCTTTTCTGGACTTTCTCCAATGCTATAATATCCTTTTTGAGGTGCGGCGACCAGAACTGCAAACAGTACTCCAAATGAGACCGCACCATCGATTTATACAGGGACATTATGATACTGGCTGATTTGTTTTCAATTCCCTTCCTAATAATTCCCAGCATGGCATTGGCCTTTTTTATTGCAAACGCACACTGTCTTGACATTTTCAGTGAGTTATCTACCATGACCCCAAGATCTCTCTCTTGGTCAGTCTCTGCCAGTTCAAATCCCATCAACTTGTATTTGTAGCTGGGATTCTTGGCCCCAATGTGCATTACTTTGCACTTGGCCACATTGAACCGCATCTGCCACGTTGATGCCCACTCACCCAGCCTCAACAGATCTCTTTGGAGTTCCTCACAATCCTCTCTGGTTCTCACTACCCTGAACAATTTAGTGTCATCCGCAAACTTGGCCACTTCACTGCTCACTCCCAACTCTAAATCATTTATGAACAAGTTAAAGAGCATGGGACCCAGTACCGAGCCCTGCGGCACCCCACTGCTTACCGTCCTCCACTGCGAAGACTGCCCATTTATACTCACTCTCTGCTTCCTATTACTCAGCCAGTTTCTGATCCCCAAGAGGACCTGTCCTTTTACTCCGTGACTCTCGAGCTTTCTAAGGAGCCTTTGATGAGGAACTTTATCAAAAGCTTTCTGGAAGTCAAGGTAAACAACATCTATCGGGTCTCCTTTGTCCACATGTTTGTTCACCCCCTCAAAGAAATGTAACAGGTTAGTGAGGCAAGATCTTCCCTTACAGAACCCATGCTGAGTCTTCCTCAATAACTCGTGTTCATCAATGTGCCTACTCATTCTGTCCTTGATAATGGTTTCTACCAACTTTCCCGGTATTGAAGTCAGACTGACTGGCCTGTAATTTCCCGGATCTCCTCTGGAACCCTTTTTAAAGATTATGTGTAATTAATTTTTTAAAAGAAGAATGTCAATATTTGTGTACACAATAAACATCCCAAATGGTTTATTCATTTCACAGAAGTTTATTCCACTTGTAAACAACACTGGTTTATAATAGGGGAGGATGCAGACCCTATTCTTAAGAATTATGAAGCCCTTGTGGGGAGAAACCTTGTCTTAAGACTACATCTGACCTCTCATTTGTACAGATGCTATTATCAGGAATTGGAACAGCTAAACAAATACTAGAGATTGAATTGGCTTTTCTGGCTGAGTCTGCTGTAAGATGATGCTATCTTGGAGGGACACTGCATTCCTCAAGACTACCTTGCTGTGTACCTGGCTAGGAAATAAGCTTCTGTTCCAGGTGCTTATTTTCTGGCCCCTTCTCCACTAGAACTACTTAACCTATGTTTGTTTCATGAGCTGGTGTGTACCTGAAGATCATCTGGCAACTGCTGAAGATACCATATATGATTCTAATTACATTCACCAGTGTCTGATTTATTTGAGTATTCATAATTTAACTTACACATCAAAGTAAGAAAGATTCATTGATGCGTGCTCTGGTTACATTTCCTCAAGATAAAAACCCATACATTGTCAGTCCGATAGTTAGACTCAAAGTACAAATAAATGACAGTGGGTTTATTGGAAGCTAGAGAGAGGAGTTACATAAAAATGCATCTAGAGATTTCAGTCAGTGCTGTTACGTCTTTCCTTTTGCTCCTGTAGGGTCATTATCCTGCCCTTCAGATGATAGCAGCTGAAAAACATAATGGTGGTGGACACAATCCCAATTGCTAGGGCCAGGGGGTTTAAGGGATCATGTCTTGCCTACATCATAATTCAGAAAAGTAGTTGCTCTACTCCCTTCTAGGCAGGGCCAGCCTCAATATAATGCAGGGCAGCTGTCAGGGCCCAGAGACAGAGCCTCTCCAACCACATGCTGCCAGGAACAGACCTGCTGGTGTCAATGGTGGCACTCCTAGCAGGCAAAGTGGTGGTGTTCCTCTCTTAATTCACCACCCAGCACTACTGGGGAAAGGACATATGGTTAGTAGGAAGGCTCACAAACAGGTGGGGGAAGGAAAAAAACAAAGGAAGGCGGAGATGTGGGTTGCTGAAAGGAAGGCATGAGTGGGAGTCCTGGTTGTGCTCAGAGGAGAAGAGGGGGGCTTTGGATACTCTCTGCCTGGCCCCCTCCAAAACATGAAATAGTTCTTGCTTCTAGGACTACTTGATATGAATGGTACAGAGCCCAGAAGAGTCCTGGAAGATGGAGGTACAGGCTCTGCCTGCTACACTGTTCCAGTTTCCTAGTTGAACCATTATTTTCCAGCCCCATATGGTTCTAAAAAAGGGAGCATGAAAACAAAGATGAACATGAAGGACTTCAGTCAGGCCTCTTCCCTGAGTGGAACAACTCAAGGCACCACAAGTTGCCAAAATTGTTGGAGAACTGGGTTGGGAGAATCCAATGCTTTGATGATGATGATATTGGATTTATATCCCGCCCTCCACTCCAAAGAGTCTCAGAGCGGCTCACAATCTCCTTTACCTTCCTCTCCCACAACAGACACCCTGTGAGGTGGGTGGGGCTGGAGAGGGCTCTCACAGCAGCTGCCCTTTCAAGGACTACCTATGCCAAAGCTATGGCTGACCCAAGGCCATTGCAGCAGGTGCAAGTGGAGGAGTGGGGAATCAAACCCAGTTCTCCCAGATAAGAGTCCGTGCACTTAACCACTACACCAAACTGGCTCTTTGGATCACATATAGATAAAAAAAAATTGCCTTGTATGTTTCATAGCCACTCATTGTGACAAGACTGCAGAATCTCTTGTTGCTCCTCCCACAATGGATTATTGTACCTAGACAGGTCTTTACCCAAAAGCAAAGTCTGCAGAAGTTCCTGACCCAACACAGCATTCATTTAGGGACTGGGCTTTGTCCAGATCCTTATGCTGCGTATGACCAGCCATTCAGTCTGATCTCGAGTTACCACAATGCGTATGCACTCTGGGGCAGAGGCTGCTATGTTCTCCAGGCCCTGTCTGTCAAAGTTTCCCTTCTCAAACAGTCCAATAGAGGTGTACATGTTACAACCTTTACCATCAGTTTTCTTCTGAGTGCCCAACTCAACAAGCCCTGACCGGAGATAGTCTTCATGGTGCTTTTCAGACCCTGTTTGGATCTGTATGTGCAATATACATGCAGGCTGCTTGAACACAATGGTGAATGAGTTTCCAGCTGAGGGGGCCTTGCCCCAGAAGTACTCCTCTGAGTTGGTATAGGCCTTATAGGGTAAGTAATTCTCAAAACTGGCAATATCTGTTATCATGTCTGCAGGGGGATTGTCAGGAAACATATTAGGATTCTCTTCAAAATCTTCATCTTTCAGTTTGTTTGCTGTGCCTTGGAAGGAGGAGTAGAGGCCAATGTGCTGGAAAAGGGATGGCTTGAAACGAATCACCTCCTTCTGGGTAAGAAGAAGTCGAAAGTGTCCAAGAAGCCAGTCACATGGCATTTCTTGGTAAAAGAGTAAGAGAAACCGAGAAAGCTGGGGAAGGTCACTGGAGTGGTAGAGCTTGCCGATGTAGCCAAGCTTGGAGAATTCCAAGGTGACCCAGTAAGACCTCTTCTGAGATTCCAGCACCCTTCTGATCAATGAGAAGAAGTTTTTGGCACACCGGACATCATCCTCGATCATAAGGTAATAGGTGGAGAGGTTGGCCGCAAAGTTCATAAGGTAGGCATAGTCTACATTCTGCTTTGATCTGAATTTCACACGATCTTTAGCATCATTAAAGTTCTGTTTTAAGCCTTCTAGGGAAGGATAATATTCATGAGGGGCATGTATAACTAGTAGATGGCCCAGCAAGATTTCATGAGGAAATCCCTTGGCAATATTCGCCACAACCTGAGCATTCCACTCCTGGTCTGGATCAGCTAGATGCACCACTACCACCATCTCATTCAGCTCTTCACGTGTTGACTGTTCAAAGATGGACCTCAGTGTCTCCAGGAGGTAGTTCCCTTTCTTCCGTTTTACAGAACACAGTCCCACAGTCAGAAACTCTGAAACATGGAGCCAAAAGATATACTGTGTTAATCCAAGACATTTTAGCAATTACAGCATCAGGCATATCACTTCTAATCAATGCCAAATATAGGCTTCTCTCCATTTTTGCACAAGTTGCCCCAGAGCTGTGAGTTGGTGCGCCGCTATTCTGCAGCAAGCGAAATCCTCTGACAAGCAGTTTCTACTTGCTGCAGAAAAGCAGCATGCTAACTAGCAGCTCCATGGCAGTTTATGCAAAAATGGAGAGAAGCCCGGGGGGCAAAAGGGCTCTCTGCCCAGAACAGGCCCTAGTGTGAAATCAATCTTACTCTTATGCTTTGCTTGAAAGCTTCCCAGAATTATTTGGTTAGCCTGTATGGGAAACAGGATGATGGGGTTTTAGTATGGTGTAACAGGGTTCTTCTTATGAACACTTCATATATCCAATGAATATTGTCTAATTTAAAAAAACATTTCACAGTAAGGTAGGTCTAAGACACAGAAGAGGGCAACCAAGATGATTAAGGGGCTTGAGCACCTTATTATGAGGAAAGACTGAAGAGTCTGGGACTTTTCAGGTTAGAAAGGAGATGGCTAAGTGGGAGGATATGATAAAGGTTTATAAAATTATGCACAGGGTGGACAGAGAGAAGAGTTTTCTCCCCCTCTCAAAATAGTAGAACTTGAGAGCATCCAAAGAAGTTGAAGGGCAGTAGTCTCAGGACAAACAAAAGGAAATACTTATCTACACAGCAAGATGGGTAGCCGTATTAATCTGTTTGTAGCAGCAGAAAAGAACAAGAGTCCAGTAGTACCTTAAAGACTAACAAAACTTGTGAGCTTATGTGAACCATAAAAACTTATGAGCTTTCATGAGTCACTGCTCGTTTCTCCAGATAACTTCTTAAGAAGTGATCAGTGACTCAGAAAAGCTCATACCCTGCCACAAATTTTATTTATATTGAAGTTGCTATTGGACTCCTGTTCTTATCCACACAATGAATGATTAAAATGTGGAATTCACCACCAGAGGATGTAGTGATGGCCACAGGCAGAGATGGTTTAAAAGGGAATAGTCATGGAAGACTAATCTATCACTGGGTACAAACCATGATGACTAAAGAGAACTTCCATATTCAAAGGCAGTAAGCCTCTGAATACCAGTGCCAGGAGGTAGCTTTAGGAGAAGGCCTTGGTCTCTATGTCCTGTTGTTGACCTCTAGAGTAATTAGTTGGCCACTGTGTAAGACAGGATACTGGACCAGATGGCCCACTGGTCTAATCCAGCAGTGTTGCTTCTTCTTACACCCAGCTCTGAAATTAACACCTAGGAACATAAGAGTAGCCATGTTGGATCAGGACAATGGCCCATCCAGTCCAACACTCTGTATCACACAGTGGCCAATATATACACACACACACACACTGTGGCTAATAGCCACTGATGGACCTCTGCTCCATATTTTTATCCAGTCCCCCCTTGAAACTGGCAATTCTTGTAGCTGCCATCACCTCCTGTGGCAGTGAATTCCACATGTTAATCACCCTTTGGGTGAAGTACTTCCTTTTATCCTGACAGCTCATCAATTTCATTGAATGCCCACGAGTTTTTGTATTGTGAGAAAGGCAGAAAAGTACTTCTTTCTCAACTTTCTCCATCCCATGCATTATCCTGTAAACCTTTATCATGTCAGCCCGCAGTCGACGTTTCTCCAAGCTAAAGATTCCCAAGCGTTTCAACCTTTCTTCATAGGGAAAGTGTTCCAGCCCTTTAATCATTCTAGTTGCCCTTTTCTGGACTTTCTCCAATGCTATAATATCCTTTTTGAGGTGTGGCGACCAGAACTGCAAACAGTACTCCAAATGAGACCGCACCATCGATTTATACAGGGGCATTATGATACTGGCTGATTTGTTTTCAATTCCCTTCCTAATAATTCCCAGTATGGTGTTGACCTTTTTTATTGCAATCGCACACTGCCTTGACATTTTCAGTGAGTTATCTACCATGACCCCAAGATCTCTCTCTTGGTCAGTCTCTGCCAGTTCACAACCCATCAACTTGTATTTGTAGCTGGGATTCTTGGCCCCAATGTGCATTACTTTGCACTTGGCCACATTGAACCTCATCTGCCACCTTGACGTCCATTCACCCAGCCTCAACAGCCTTTGGAGTTCCTCACAATCCTTTCTGGGTCTCACAACCCTGAACAATTTAGTGTCATCTGCAAACTTGGCCACTTCACTGCTTACTCCCAACTCCAGATCATTAATGATCAAGTTAAAGAGCATGAGTCCCAGAGCCCTGCGGCACCCTACTGCTTATCGTCTTCCACTGCGAAGACTGTCCATTTATACTCACTCCCTGCTTCCTATTAATTAGCCAGTTTCTGATCCACAAGAGGACCTGTCCTTTTACTCCGTGACTCTCGAGCTTACTAAGGAGCCTTTGATGAGGAACTTTATCAAAAGCTTTCTGGAAGTCAAGGTAAACAACATCTATTGGGTCCCCTTTGTCCACATGCTTGTTCACCCCCTCAAAGAACTGTAACAGGTTAGTGAGGCAAGATCTTCTCTTACAGAACCCATGCTGAGTCTTCCTCAATAACTTGTGCTCATCAGTGTGCCTACTCATTCTGTCCTTGATAATAGTTTCTACCAACTTTCCCTGTATTGAAGTCGGACTGACTGGCCTTTAATTTCCTGGATCTTGTCTGGAACCCTTTTTAAAGATGGGGGTGACATTTGCTACCTTCCAGTCCTCAGGAATGGAGGCAGATTTCAATGAAAGATTACATATTTTTTTCAGGAGAGTCACAAGTTCAATTTTGAGTTCTTTCAGAACTCTTGGATGTATGCCATCTGGACCTGGTGACTTATTAGTTTTTAATTCGTCAATCAATTGTAGGACCTCCTCTCTTGTCACCTCAATCTGACTCAGGTCTTTTAACACCCCTTCCAAAATTAATGGTTCTGGAGCAGGCAAATGCTTCTTGTCTTCCACAGTGAAGACTGAGGCAAAAAATGCATTTAGCTTCTCAGCCATTTCCCTATCCTCCTTCAGTAATCCTTTTACCCCTTGGTCATCCAAGGGCCCCACTGCTTCCCTGGCTGTTTTCCTGCTTCTAATATATTTGAAGAAATTTTTATTGTTGGTCTTTATGTTTTTTGCAATATGCTCCTCATAGTCCCTTTTTGCTTGCCTGATCACAGTCTTGCATTTGATTTGCCACTGCCTGTGTTCCCTTTTATTAATCTCACTCGGACTGGTTTTCCACCGCTTACAGGAGTCCTTCTTACCTTTTACAGCTTCCATTACTTTGTTTGTTAACCATGCAGGCCTTTTCTTATACCTGTTTGTGCCTTTCCTAACTTGTGGTTTATATTTTATCTGAGCTTCTAGGATTGTAGTTTTAAATAGCCTCGAAGGTTCCCCAAGGGTTTTGACCGTATTTACCTTTCCTTTCAGTTTCCTCTTCACATGCCTCCTCATCTCAGAGAATTTACCCCTTTTAAAGTTAAACGTGGTTGTGCCAGTCTTTTGGGGCAACTCCCTACTTATACAAACGGTGAAATCAATAACATTATGGTCACTGCTCCCAAGCGGTGCGATCACTTTTACATCTCTCACCAAGTCTTGGGCATTACTTAGGACCAAATTCAGGATTGCCCCACCCCTGGTAGGTTCTGAGACCATCTGCTAAATAGCACAGTCATTGAGAGCATCAAGAAACTCAATCGCTTTCTCTCGACCAGAACACATATTGACCCAATCAATCTGCGGGTAGTTAAAATCACCTATTACGACACAGTTTTTATGTTTAGCCACTATCTTTAATCCTTCCATCATATTATAATCGTCCTCTATCTTTTGATTTTTTGGGCGATAAACTCCCATAGTTAAATTTCCTTTTGGGCCCTCTATTTTGACCCGAAGCATTTCTAGAAGGGAATCAAATTCTTTGACCTCAGTCTTACTGGACTGTATACTCTCTCTGACATACAGAGCCACCCCACTCCAACCCTTCCCTCCCTATCCTTCCAATATAACTTATATCCAGGAATCACCGTGTCCCACTGATTCTCCTCATTCCACAAAGTTTCTGAAATTCCCACAATGTCTATGTTTTCCCCCAACACTAAACATCCCAACTCACCAATTTTACTTCAAACACTTCTAGCATTTGTATACAAACATCTATAATTTCCCAGTCAAGTTTGGCCTGCAACCTTCCTCCTGCTGCCTCAAGACTTCGGCAGGCAGTCCATACTGTTTGTCACCATCTCAATGGACAACTCTGATCCATTACCAGGTAGAAAAGTAACAGTTAATCCTTCATCTCTTTGAGATGAGTCCTCCTGAACCAGAGACATTTCATCTCCTGTCAGCTTTCCCCCAAGATTTAGTTTAAAAACTGCTCTGCTACCTTTTTGATTTTAAGCGCCAGCAGTTTGGTTCCATCTGGCGACACGTGGAGACCGTCTCTTTTGAACAGCTCCCGTTTGTTTCAGAAAGCATCCCAGTGCCTAACAAACTTAAACCCTTCCTCCCTACACCATTGTCTCGTCCACACATTGAGACTTCTGATTTGTGCCTGTCTCTCCAGCCTGTCTCTCCATAGGAAGGCCTATATTGTCTGATTTGTAGCGAAGAAAAAACTCCACTAGCTTGGAATCCATGCTCCTTAGCTTTCTTAAGGATCCTCCTGAATTTCACTTAAGTTGTATCCATCTGGACTCTGCTCCTGGCTCAAAAGCAAACTACAAATACAGGACATGCTGTCCTCAAATGAAGGTACAATGAGGCCTGGAGAGGTCCAAACTGACAGGGCAGCCTACAATACTTTTCATTTGCTGTGAATTTCTGAGCCTCTGTCCATTATTTTTGAGAATTCTTGGAGAACAGGTGAAGTGCCAGAAGACTGGAGGCAGACAAATGCTGTTCCTGTCCTCAGGAAGGGAAAAAATGAGGATTTGGGTAACTACCAACCTGCCAGTTTGACATCTATACCTGGAAAAGTTTTAGAACAAATAGTCCTTAAGCATTTATAAATGATGGCTGTGATCACTAAGAGCCAGCATGGGTTTCTCAAGAACAAGTCATGTCAAACTAACCTTATCTCTTTTTTTCAAGAAAGTTACTACCTTGCTGGATCAGGGGAATGCTGTAGACACAGTTTATCTTGATTTCCATAAGGCTTTTGATAAGGTTCCACATAATATTCTTGTTGATAAGTTGGTAAATGTGGTTTAGATCCTATTAGTGTTAGGTAGATCTGTGACTGGCTGACAAATCACACCCAAAGCGAGCTTGTGAATGGTTCCTCATCCTCTTGGAGATGAGTGACAAGTGTGGTGCCTCAGGGATTTGTCCTGTGGCTTGTTTTGTTCAACATCTTTATTATTGATTTAGATGGAATAAGGGAATGCTTATTAAATTTGCTGATGATACTAAATTGGGAGGGGCAGCAAATATGGTGGAGTCTGGATTCAGGATGATCTTGACAGACTGGAAAACTGGGCTAAAACATATAAAATGAATTTTAACAGGGATAAATGTAACATTTTGCATTTAAGTAGGAAAAATCAAATGCATGGTTGTAGGATGGGGGAGACTTATCTTGGCAATAGTATGTACTAAAAGGATCTAGGGGTCTTTGTAGACCATACACTGAACATGAGTCAGTGGTATGATGCATAGCTAAAATGCGATTTTGGGCTGTATCAACAGAAGTAAAAGTGTCCAGATCATGCAAAGTGATGGTATTACTTTGCTCTAGTTTGACCTCATTTGTTTACTTTTGGATTCCACAGTTTAAGGAGGATCCATATAGACAAGCTGGAACCAATGTTCCCTCTAAGCTGTGGAATCTTGTGAACAAAAATTCTACTTTGTGAGCTACTGGCATTAAAGTTGTGAGTTACTGCATAAATTAGTTTGCTCTGGGGCCATTTTTCCTGAGTCAAGGCAAAAATGTGTGAACTGGAGGCTAAAAAACTATGAGCTAGCTAACACTAACTCAGCTTAGAGGAAACACTGGCTGGAACGTGTCCAGAGGAGGGCAACGAAGATGGTGAGTGGTCTGGAGACCGAGTCCTATGGGAAAGGTTGAAGGAGCTTGGTATGTTTAGCCTGGAGAGGAGATGACTGAAAGATGATATGATAACCATCTTCAAGTACTTGAAAGGCTAGAACAACATAAGAGTCTAGTAGCACATTTTAGATCTTTAAAGTTTTATTCAAGGTATGAGCTTTTGTGCACACACATACTTCCTCAGATACACAGAAATGGAAGATAACTTATAGATGCTTCAGACTCACAGGGCTACCCACGTGGATCTACTTGAAGGCCTGTCATACAGAAGACAGTGCGTCGTGCGGAGTTGTTTTCTGTTGCCCCAGAAGGTTGGACCAGAACCAGCAGGTTGAAATTAAAAGAGTTTTCAGCTGAACATTAGGAAGAACTTCCTGGCTGTTAGAGCAGTTCCTCAATGGAACAGGCTTCCTTGGAGATGGTGGGCTCTCCCTCTCTGGAGGGTTTCAGAAACTATATGGTTCACGGCCCTTTCTTACACACCCAGGGTCAGGAAGCAATTTTCTCCAGGCTAGTTTGGCCAGCAGTCCCAGAGGGGGGGGGGGGGTTGGGCCATATTCTGGGCAAGGAGTGGGGGGACATATTTGTGAATGTCTTGCATTGTGCAGGGGGTTGGACTCGATGACCCTGGAGGTCCCTTCCAACTCTATGATTCTATGATATTATGAATTAAGGGTAGCAACCAGCATGTTTCTACAGCATGGTGGTGTTGCTGTATGTTCCGGAACGTAGCTACTAGATCATAACTCAAAGAGAGATCCTACTTGTCTTTAATATTCTGAGGCAATAGGAGAGGATACAGCCGCTGTGACTCATGCCCTGTTCTGCTAGTTCCTTCCCACACCCTCCACCCACACCTGCTGTTTGTTGAAATCAGAAACCAGCTTGCTACACCAGGTAGGGAGGAGGATGAACAAGAGTATCAGTTGGCTGGCAAAGCAGCAGCTGGTTTTGCAGCTACAGGAAGAA
Organism: Heteronotia binoei; assembly: GCF_032191835.1. Classification (NCBI taxonomy): domain Eukaryota; kingdom Metazoa; phylum Chordata; class Lepidosauria; order Squamata; family Gekkonidae; genus Heteronotia; species Heteronotia binoei. The sequence continues at coordinate 58,344,250 of NC_083224.1, forward strand.
AAAAATGGATGAAAAGTGGAGCAGCAGCAGCCCTGTTCATTCATTTCTTATTCATTGGGTGCAACAGAGGATAAAGCCATGAGAAACACATATAATATATGCTTTTTGCCATATCCTCCCACTGGATGGCAGTGTAAAACCAGCAGTGAAAAGGAAATCCTACTCCTGGATCACAGTCACAAAAGTTTTTCTTGTGTTGTAGAAAAGAAAGAAGCACAGCTCTCCTGCAGAGTGATCTCTCCGCAACCAGAACTGAAAGTAAACTAAGCTAAGAAAGTGGCCCAAGTGATACCTTCCAACTGTTTGGAGGTCTCCCAAGAGACAGGACCAATAAAAAATTAAAGTTACTCTCACCCCAGATTGCAGCTGTGTGATGAGCAAAGAATAAGATCCTAACAGAAAGTCATTCTGTTCCACTGTCCTTTGTGCACTTGGACTTTCCCGCAAAGAGCCAATATGGTATTATAGTGGGTGCCTTCGCACAGTGGCTTTGCAAGTGGATTTTTCCATTTCACACAGTAAAATCTAATAGCAAATTACACTAAAATTGATTATTTAGTGCAGGGGTGGCCAACGGTAGCTCTTCAGATGTTTTTTTGCCTACAACTCCCATCAGCCCCAGCCAGCATGGCCAATGGCTGGGGCTGATGGGAGCTGTAGGCAAAAACATCTGGAGAGCTACCATTGGCCACCCCTGATTTAGTGTATGTGAAAGCACCCAGTGTTGCTGGATTTAGAATAGGAAGATCTTGAACTAGCAAGGTGAGGTGGTTGGAGTACCAGAATGGTGTTTGGGATACCTAGGTTCAAATCCTCACTCTCCCTTGGAAACTTGCTGGGTGACCTGAGGTCAGTCACACACTCTCAGCCTTGTCTACCTCACCGGATGGTTGTTAAAAAGATAAAATGAAAGAGGAGAGAAGGCTGTTGTAAACAATTTTTAAGTCCCTACTGGAGAGTAAAATGGAGTATAAATATCAAAATAAATCAATAAACCAATCAATAAATAAAAACTATGCACAATCACAAAGCTCACAGAGTGACCTCAGGCCAGTCATGAACCCTCAGCCAAATGTACCTCAGTGGCGTGCTGTGAGGATAAACTTTGTGTTCATATAACCTGAACTCCTTTGTGGAAGGGCAGGATAGCATTTAATAAATAAAATAGATGTCTTGAAATGCAAACTGCATTTCTAAGTAACTTGCTGCGCATTTCTGTCAATGTTTTGATTCTGTTGGAGGTATGTGGTACTCACTTTTCTTGAAAGGGGGAATGCCAGCAAAATAATGATAAGAGATACTCAAGACGTTGGTGGCATTGGTTAGATTTCGAAGGCTATGCAGGTTCCAGTCAGCTTGAAGTTGTTGTAGCCCAATATCCTCGGCCCAATGCTGTGCTTCCTCCTGTGGACCCACAGCACAAACAGGAATGTTTAGAAACTTTCCCCACATTCCATAGAATCTGTAGCCCAACACAGTGAGCCAGTTTGGTGTAGTGGTTAAGAGCAATGGACTCTAATCTGGAGAACCAGGCTTGAGTTCCCATTTCTCCACATGCAGCCAGTATGTGGAGCAGTCCTCTCAGAGCTCTCTCAGCATCACCTAACCTCACAGGGTATCTGTTGGGTGGAAGAGGAAGGGAAGGAGACTGTAAGCCACTCTGAGACTTCAAGTGAAGAGTGGGGTATAAATCCAACTATTCTCAAATAGCAAGACAATTAGCAAGCCAAGATTAGTAAAATCTTTACTCTCTCATTAGTAAAAAAATAAGAGCCAAGATGTTTCAAACCCAATGTCTTTGTCATTCCCTTTCTCCTTCACTTTTAAACAGTTTCTCTTGTCAGTAATGTGGGAAGGGGGAGAAGAAGGAAGAAAGAAGGAGGAAATTGGATTTATATCCCATCCACTACCTGAAAGCGTCTCAGAGCAGCTTACAATCTCCGTTCCCTTCCCCTCCCCACAACAGACACCCTGTGAGGTAGGTGGAGCTGAGAGTGCTCTAACAGAAACTGCTCTTAAGCAGAACAGCTCTGCAAGAACTTGTGACTGAGTCAAGGTCACATCAGCAGGTGCACGTGAAGAAGTGGGGAATCAAATCTGGTTCTCCCAGATAAGAGTCTGTGCACTTAACCACTATACCAAACTGGCTTAAGAATATATACTATTCTTAAAACAAAGTCATTGCTTAAGAATATATACTATTGCTTAATACAAAATCATTACTTAAGAATATATACTATTATGCAGCCTCTGCACAATGACAGTCTGTATAATAACATATTTGAACAGAAGTAAAAAAATAGAAGGAAAAAAAAGTAAAAAAGTAAAAAAACAGAAGTAAGAAACTGTTCCCTGGAAGGTCAGCTGCTGAAGCTCAAATACTTTGGCCACCAAATGAGAAGGGAGAACTCCCTGGAGAAGATCCTGATGTTGGGAAAGACAGAAGGCAAAAGAAGAAGGGGACAGCAAAAGATAAGATGGCTGGACAGTGTTACTGATGTAACAAACATGAATTTGAGCAGACTTCGGAGGATGGTGGAAGACAGGAGGGCCTAGTGTGACTTTGTCCATGGGGTCACAAAGAGTCGGACTTGATTGTGTGACTGAACAACAACAAAAAATTTTCAGCAACTCATAAATGCACTGACAAATGACAACAAAAGGGAATTGTGGCCCCCATCAGGCTGGCCCTACCTGAGAAAGCAGATTTGAGGGTATTATTCAGGGGAAATGCATTGACAAATATTTATTATATGTGTACCGTCAATGGAGTTACATTTGTTTAGAAGAAGAATTGCAGATTTATACCCTGTCCTTCTCTCTGAATCAGAGACTCAGAGCGGCTTACAATCTCCTATATCTTCTCCCCCCACAACAGACACCCTGTGAGATGGGTGGGGCTGAGAGGGCTCTCACAGCAGCTTTCAAGGACAACCTCTGCCAGAGCTATGGCTAATCCAAGGCCATTCCACCAGGTGCAAGTGGAGGAGTGCGGAATCAAACCCAGTTCTCCCAGATAAGAGTCCACACACTTAACCACTATACCAAACTGGCTCTAGAGTGGCTTTTGTTGTTGCTGTTGTTGTTGCTTCATTCAAAGCAGGGCTTTTTTTGAGCAGGAACACACAAGAACACAGTTCCGGCTGGCTTGGCACAGCGGGTATGGCCCAATATGCAAATGAGCTTCTGCTGGGCTTTTTCTACAAAAAAGCCATATGTCTCAATGGTGATGTCAGGGGGTGTTGCCTAATATGAAAATAAGTTCCTGCTCGGCTTTTTCTACAAAAAAGGCCCTGATTCAAAGTATCTTGTCCCATTTCTGGACCTCAAAATGGAGAATATGACAATGTGGGAAGGAATAGCTTATTTCCTTGCACTAAGGCAATTCTACAGCAATACCTGTTTCTTGAAGATAATTTGGGAAACAGCTTAAAGGCAGTCCTAGACTTAAAAAGGGATAAGAAAAGAAGTAGCACAACCAATGTCCCTCCTAATTTTCAGTACGTGTGTGCCCAGTCTTTACGAGATGCTCACCATCTCAAGGTCCTTTGGAGTCCAAATAGCCAGAGTGATAAACATAAACACAAGGAGAAATGTGGCTGCTATAAGTGAACGTCTCAGGAAGCATCGCATGACACTTTGGGAAGGAATCCTCCCTGCAGGAGGCTAGCAACTTCACAGGATCTCTGTCTTCACCCTAACAGCAGGGAAAAAAATGTATTAGAAATACCTCAGTGTCCCATCCCAATACACAGTAATAAGGCTTCACTGTACTAGCAAATCCTTCATGAACCTGGGAACCTAATCACAAATCCAACTGCCACAGCAACTTTGCTCTCCAACAATGCATATCAGGCATTTAGAATCATAAGAGAACTATTAAAATCTGTCAACAAACAGAATAGATATTTGCATATTTAATAGACTGAAGATATTCAGGGCTTGATCAAATGGAAAGGTTACCAAGAATATCTGGCTCTTATTTTTTAATTATCATCTTTGTCATTTTCAGTGTACAAATTAAACTGCAGTATATACAGATGATACAAACCAAACACAAAGGCCACAATCTGATGAAGAGTTAAATCTGTTTAAACTTAATTGTGCCCTAGATTGAATTTTTGTGCAGAGCATTTGACTCCATGAAAATAATAAAAGAAACAGCAAAGAGAAAGGAGCTGAGTTATGCATATCCTAAAAACATATGTAAGGAACATAATATATTAAAATTTTAAACAGCCTAAGTAATGGGTATAAATAGTAGTTCATTCTAAAAAAAAAGTTTATATGAAGGATATAGAAGACGATTTATGCCCTTGATTTGGTGAACTTATGTTGGCAAATTTAATAGGGAGAAGGAATTACATTGAGCAATAATAGTAGAACCAGATGGGAAGCCATTTGGTCATATATTAATGTTCTATTATGTTTTATGCAGGGCTTTTTTTGAGCAGGAATGCACAAGAACGCAATTCTGGCTGGCTTGGCATCAGGAGGTGTGGCTGAACAGGCAAATGAGTTCCTGTTGGGCTTTTTCTACAAAAAAGCCCTGTGTGAAACAATGGTGCCACCAAGGGGTGTGGCCTAATATGCAAATGAGTTTCTGCTGGACTACTATTAAAAAGCCCTGATTTTATGCAAAAAACATCCACTTGAATATCTAAATATCCATGGCCTTCAAAAGAGCATTAACAATGGTGGTTTTTCCCCAGTGAGATTTTACTGCAGTCCTAACCTCTAAGAGCCCCATGGCACAGCGTGTTAAAGCTGCAGTACTGCAGTCCTAAGCTCTGCTCACGACCTGAGTTTGATCCTCGGCAGAAGCCGGGTTTTCAGGTAGCCGGCTCGAGGTTGACTCAGCCTTCCATCCTTCCGAGGTCAGTAAAATGAGTACCCAGCTTGCTTGGGGGGGGGGGGTGGAAGTATAGACGCCTGGGGAAGGCAACGGCAAACCACCCCCTAAAAAGTCTGCCATGAAAATGTGAAAGCAACATCACCCCAGAGTCGGAAATGACTGGTGCTTGCACAGGAGACCTTTCCTTTCCTAACCTCTGCCTCCCAGTGATTTAGGAAGGCATCTAAGCCCTGCACAAGCATAAATAGCAGGAGGGTAGAGTTGCTCTCTGAGAGATACATGGCTCAGCCAAAGGGAGGGTAGGTGAGTCATCCCCAATATGGCTAGGCTTTTATATATACAGGATTGTAGAAAGAAATATTGAAGATGCATATATAATCCAAAAATTACAAGTATGAAAAATGGTTGTAATTACAAAATTACAACCCCCCCTCCACAAACACAATAGCAATAAATAGGAACACTATAAAACATTTTGTTTACAATAACCATTACTATTAGCCAGACTGCATTTGTATGGTCACTCAAATTAGGCTTTGCATATGTATAAAAAGTAGGAGCAGTTGGTCAGTGGAGTTGCAGATTAAGTGGCTCTTCTTGGAGCAGTGAGTAGGCTTCCAAAGCTCTCTGATGGGTTGGGCTTTGTGTTGTCAGATTCAGTCCACTGCTTCTCCTCCTCCAGGTGTCAGACAGCTTAACAGACTCTCAAGAGAATTAAATCTTTTGAAGGGAGTGCAGCATAGGGCACAAAATAAAACGAACCAGATAAATTCACAGATACATGCTGGCTAATTAATGGCAGAAACTTCTCCACTTCCTGTGTTCTTGGTAGTTTGATGGATTGGCAACTAGACAACAAATTCCCAAGTTTAAAAATTGGGGCCCTCCAAAAAAATGGGCAGGTAGAGAGGAAGAGTGAATGAAAGAGCAACCTCTCACTATTAAGTTGGCTCCAAATTATATGCAGGGTCCACATACACAGCACTGCCTGCTAGCCAAGACTCAGTCATGATAAGCAAAACAGGAGACAAGGGACGGGGAATTTTGCTGGAGGAAGATGTAGGAAGAGGAATCTGATAAACTTCCCTGCTAACAGAGTACACCTTCCCTCTCAACCCAAGATAACATAGGACGTCACATAGGACCGACCAATGAGGATTGCTGCAGGAAGCGCCACCTGCTGGTGGTAATGAAGAAAAGCTACAGAAAGAATAAAACCCACTAAAAGTCCGCTGGAAAACAGCTCTTGGAAAGTAAGCAGAAACACCGAGGCTAATGCAGCTTCACTCCTGTTCCAGGATTTCAAGTGTAGATTGTACCGAAAAAGCAGGAGCTAGACAGGAGTGAGGCCAGTTTTCAGTGTGGATTGAACCATCTGAGAGGGTAGTATTACTGGCTCTTTTGCCCAGTGCAGAATCGGCCATAGATGCATAAGAAGGCTCCTGGCTGGAGTGGGTGGGGGAGGAGAGGCAGAAGCAAGGAAGGCAAGAAGTCAGAGCAACCAGCTCTTGCTGAGGAAGGAAGAATTATTTTGCCTGTAATCTTGGAAGCCACTTGGAGAAGCCTTGATGGGTGGCGCCTCTAGAAATGTTCAGTATGCAAAAAACTTTGTATCCTCTCCCTTTTTTTTTTTTTTGCAAAATTACCAGCCCTTTACTGTCTTTTCCCCACTGTTTTTGCAAAAGCAGACCAGACATCTCCTGGTCTCAATTACACAGCATCTTTATCTTCCTTACATACATATATGGCCCTCAACATGGTAATACATAGATGATAATAATAATAACAATAAATTTTATTTATATCCCGCCCTCCCCGCTGAGGCATAGAGAGGAGGGTTGAAAAAGCTGAGTGGTATAGGTACCTGAGCTTTGCTTGCTAGCAAAGCACCCAGAATTGTGAAATACTAGTATGGAGAATAAGACCAAGAGGAAGGCTGACAAAAGCAGGGCTGGCCCGTCAATTAGGCAGCAGTAGGCAGCTGCCTAGGGTGCAGCCCTGGGGGTGCTAATTTGGGCCCACCCTCACCAAAGAGGCGAGCACAGCATAGCTCCTGTGCCTCAGAACACACACGCTGCCCAGCTGCCATCACTTCTGGAAGTGCAGACCTGAGAGGCTGAGCAAACGGTGGCTGGCAGTGTGCACGCTCTGAGGTGTAGGAGCTGTGCCGCTGCAGTGGCACTCACCCTTGCTAGGGGTGGGGGGAAGGAGGAAGGGTACGGGTGGTGGGGTGACAGGGTGGGGTGGTGGTGGCGGGGCCTCACCTTGGGTGCCAGACACCCTGAAGCCGGCCCTGGATAGAAGGAACCATGGAGACCAGAAGAAACAATGTTATTGTGGTTTAGGTTTTTTGCAAGAAAGGGACAGGAAGAACAGCAGTAGATGGTGCTTCCTGAGGCAGGAAGAACAGTGTGGCTTGCATGTGGCCCATGGGCTGCAAGTTATGGACCCCTGCTCTTGAGACTTGCATGCTTTCTCCCCAGTCCCTTCCCATGATGAGCTCCTTTCAGCATGCAGCGCTTCTTGACCCCACCCCAAGGTGGGGACAAAAAGGTGGCTCTTTGCTCCCCGTAAATCTTGTTAAGCAAGATGTTGGAATTCTATGATTACTTGCCACCACCCCTAGCTCTTCCTTGTTAGCTGCCCCCCGTTCCAGTGTCACCAGGAGATACAACACTTGGGGCTTATAATAGCATCACAAGAGCAGTCTTAGATGTAAGTGAGGGATCCATGCAAAGCTTCTTAACAAACTAGCTTTATTTCTACAACACATACCTCAAAATACAAGACAGTTTTAAAATACATCTAAGCAAATAAAAGAAAATGAGAAAGGTTATTAGGTTAACTTACAGTCCTTGAACATCTGGCCCAGGCTCAGTGGTGTTCTGGCTATTGACTTCATAGCATGCATACCACCAAGCCATCAACAATCCAATAGCATTTTAACTTTGTACCACTTTGCATTCCAAACCCTTTGCATTCCAAACCACTTTGGATTCCAAACAGCTATATGTGGCTCTGCTTAATGTACCGTACCTCATTCCTCGTCTGAAGAAGTGTGCATGGACACAAAAGCTTACGTTCTGAATAAAACTATGTTGGCCTTAAAGGTGCAATCGACTCCTATTTTGTTCTACTACTTCAGACCAACACGGCTGCCTGCTTGGATCTATCAGAACTGCACTGTGAGCTAAACTCAGATATTTCTGTGCTTTGGGTGCCTTCTTTGCTGGCTTGGATGGAGAATACGAGGGAGGAATTGAAATTATTTGCTTCTGCTGGGACAAGGTCTCTCTGTGGGTCACCACTGCACCCCTACTGCTGTAACAGGGTTTCTCACCTCGACATGAGCCCTCAGACAGGCAGGAAAGAGGCTGAATACCTTCTCCTTTGCCAGCAGTTCCAGGAGTTATGGGACCAAGACAACTTCCTCCTCTTCAGTCCACCTGTTCAACAGATTAAGCACTCACATGATGTCATGCCTGCCCAGGGATCACCTGGTCTTCGGTGTGGTGTTTAGAAGTCCAACGGCACAGTGGTGTTCTCCTCCCAAATCTCGTCTTCTTCCTTACTCCAAGCAGCTCATAGTCCTTGGGCTCTGTGGGCTATATCTTGCCCCAAAATTCTGACAGCCTGTCCATTACTTGGGGAGCTAAAGCTCTCAGGTAGTTTGCTTCCAAGAGCTGTTGGATTTCACATTCATGCTCAAAATTCATGAGGAAGAGCTACACAACCCACTCATTCTCACATCTCTGCAAAGATTTGTGGTCAATTTTGGCAGGGCTAGGAGCTGCTCTGCCTCCCTCATTCTCCCATCCTTGCATTGACTGTCATCGACTGGATGGCTGTTGTGTAGGCAGAAAAATTTTGATTTCTGCAGTCCCACCTACTTGACAGCCATTTTCCCTGCTCCTTTCTCCACAGTGGCCATTTCCCCTCATCACAACTTTGAGGGGGGGGGGAAGCTTTTTAAAATTGGCAACTGAATATTGTCATAATGATATAAAAACCTGTTCTAAGGCAAAGGCATTAAGCACCACTATATAACAATAACCTGAGTTTCCTATGTGCTCAATGTCATAAACCTCTTTCCCAGGCTATATCTGAGGATTTTAATTGTCCCATGCTTCACAAACAAGCATGTGTTATTTCATGGCTTATTTCCTCTTCTCATGAGACTCAGTTGATCAGCACACTTATTTATTACGTATATTACCCCAGCTTTGTCACCAATGGGAGAATGTGCCTTTTTGTCAGTTCTCCCTACCTAAATCAAGGTAGATCCGCACAATGACTATAATATAAAGGCTTCCTTTTCTGCCTTCAGCTGCATGGAATTGAAATAAGGGTTTTATACCTCACAATAGTGCTATATTTCCTTGTTCTAAAAAAAACCCTGGCAATGCCCATCTCCAAGGAGTTCCATGCTTACTTCATATTAAGCCTGGCTCAGGAGATTTGTGCTGTTCCCCACAATCCTCGCTAACTTCAGCAGAGCTAATTAATTACTACTTCCTGTAATTCCTGCTGCTTCAACTGGGGGTGGGCTTTAAGTATTCCTTTTCAACAAATGTGATCATTCATTTTTAAAATTCTTGAAATCATGCAATTTTGAAATTAAAATTATGAAAAATAAAAAGAGCACAGGTTGCATTTGAGAAGAATGCAATAATTGAAGCTTTCTCTCCCACCCACATCCCAAGAAAGGGAACTGATTAAGAATGAATTCAAGAAGTAACCAGTCAAGGACCAAGGAGAGGTAATAAACAGGAAGAGAAGCCATTTCCAACCCACCCCTCTTTAAATCTCTTTACCTCTCTCCTTTCATAGCAACCTCTGAATATCTGTGGTCCATGGTTAGTTTGTGGATAGGGCTGCCAGTTCTGTGTTGGAAAATACCTGGAGGGTGCATCCAGGAGAGAGCAGGGTTAGGGAGGATAGCAACCCTACTTGTGGACAGTTCTCTGCCAGGAAAGGCTTCACTTATTATACTTCAGCAGACAATGTGTGTGTTTTTTCCTTCATAATTGTGCTCCTCAGGGCTTTGCTTGTAGAAAAAGCCCAGCAGGAGCTCATTTGCATATTAGGCCACACACCCTGATGCCAAGTCAGCCAGAACTGTGTTCCTGTGCGTTCCTGCTCAAAAAAAGCCCTGGTGCGCCTAATGCCATTAGGAATGTTAAAACAAACAAACAAACAAACAAACAAAAACAATCACATTTGTTGCAAAGGAAAAGGTAGCCCTACTCAGGTGAAGGATCTATTTGGAATGCAGGGGCATCAGACCCTCTACTGAGGAAGCAATATCAGAACTGTTACAGAAAACCCAGAGACAACAAAATTAAAAGATACAGCAGTCATTGAATCCCTCAGTAGCGTTTTGTCAGTCCCCATGTTAATGGCTGGTGCCACAAATGTTTTTTTTTTTAACTTAACACCACAAAAGGGTCTGGAAAAAATGCAGCAAAAGAAATGATTGGGATAGGCCTTAAAAAAAAAAGTGGCCTTGCAAATTAAATCACTCGTGCGCAAAGAGCCATAATACAACCTGGCTTTTATCCCAGTTATGAAAAGCCAGCCTCTCTACATCTTCATCCAATAAGTTTCCTTTCAACAATGTAAGTGCTCAGGTGGCCAAAAGGGATAGTAGCACAGGAAGGAACCTGAGATTCATGCTTGACAGAGAAGCCAGGCATTCCAAAGAAAGCCTGCCATTAAAAAAAAAATTCAGATACTTTAGTCAAAGGCAACATCCTAGGCAAAACATAGGCTTGTACCTTTCAAGAATAAATAAAGGCTGCTAACAGATGGGCAGTTTGGGGCATATGGGGGGCATCCCAAATTGCGCCAGCTCAGAAAAAAGCATCCTAAACCATCCACATGCTCCCCCACAAGCTGTCCCCATCTTGTCAGCAGAGCAACTTGGTGTGATTGGATGACTGTTGTTCACCCTCCCCTGTAGCTTGGTTCGGGCTTCTTTTTTAAATTTATTTTTTGGTTATGTGCATGAGCATTCATGTGCCCATATGCCTATATGCTTGAAATCAATTTTTTTTAAACAAAAAAAGGCCAGAAGTGGCTTGGGGTGGCTTCACTCCACCAAGGCACCTAGCTTGAGCACTTCTGCATCCAGACGTCGAAGAAGTGACTGGCGTGCAGCTCAGAAATTTGCTACCACTTTGAAAGTGGTCGCTTTTTGAGCCACTGTGAGGATGCTGGAGGACGGGGTGAGTACTGGATGGGGACAAGTGGCAGATGTGCTTGTTTGGACAGGTTTTTCTAGTTGGCTTCTGAGGTGTCTCTGAGTCGCCTCAAACTGCCTGTTTGTAGGCAGCCATAGAGTGACAATACTGACTTTTATTATACCATTTCCATTTGGTATAATACCATTTTCTGGCCCTATCACTGTGCTTTTCAATTAATGCAAGGGGAGGAAATTATTTTCCTTGCTGGTTGTGATTGCAGTAGGAAATGGTGGTCTTCTCTTCTGTAGGTGACTACAGGGCTAGCAATGCCTATGAAATTATAGGTACCAAGGCAGGAAAATCTGAGCAAGAAGGAAGTCAGTGGTTGTTTATTGTGTTTTCTTTTAGATTTGGCAGTACCTGTTCCTACCATACACATTTGATCTTCAGGCACTTGAGTTACAAATGTGGGATGCTTCTACACAGTGGTAACCTTTTAAACCTTGGCTTAGAATCTTGAAGTCTTTTTTTTTTGAGGGGGGGAAGCATCCATACAACACTGTTCTTTAATCCTCCTGTCTCCAGTTTTTCCCTTCCTCAATACACTCTTTCCCAGACCTGCCTTATTCCAATCTTTTTGTAAATAACAGAGTACACTAGGGTTAAACACAGCAGAAGCTTTCTTTGTTCTGAGTGTGTATTATCAAAGTTACAAAGTTGCACAGAGCCTCTCATCAGTTTCAAAGTACTGAAACCTTTATTTTGAAACTACATTCTACAGATGACAGACAGATATAGGCTCCAACTACTCTATCTAGAATGGGTGCAGATGGTGCCAAAAATGGAAAGCAGCCTGCTCTGTGTGTGTGTGTGAGAGAGAGAGAGAGAAGAGGAGGAGGAGGAAGTGAGAAGGCAATTTCCATAAGAGTTATCAATTTACACATCAAAGGGACAGAGGCAGAAGAGTAAACTGGAAAGAACCCCCAGTTTGCCAGTCTACCTAATTGATTCTCTTGTAAGACCCCCCTCTCTGGAGTCTGAGGCTAAGAGATAGTGCTGAGGCCTTCTCTTCCAACAGCCCCCCCCCCCTTTAAGATGTGATACCTGTCATTACATGTTCTGCACTACTCCAAGTATATTTGCAGAAGTGAAACATCTATGATTCCTGAATGATATATGTACCCAGTGGATTACTTTGATCCAAGTAAGTGAGAACCAGGCATAGATGGAATTGTACAACCCAGGTAGAAATCCTGCTCAGCCATGTACTCAACGGCGAAGTTATCCTCCTCCTCAGAGTTTTATAGCTATGGAACTCTTTAGTCTCAGTCTGAGCATTTTCCACAATCACTTTAATAACTTTGGTTAGGAATGTAGAAAGAAAATTTGATGATTTCATTTTGATTATGTACTTTATATTCTAGGAATTACTCTTGTTTTTTTAAAGCCCTCATTTGTTTTTCCTGGCAGGCCTTCCAGAGATGTGGTTCAACAAGAGATTCCTAGCTTACCATACCAGTTATGACAAAAACTACCAGATGCCTGCTAACACTTATTAGGTGCTTAGATAGAAAACTCTTTAATGGAGTCAGTATATAGTAAAAATATAATACAAAAGTAATATAATTACCCAGGATTGATTTTTCCTTGGATCTATCACATAGGAGTCTACTTTGCAGAGAAAAATACTTTTTTTCCCCAATAAACCCCAAGAACTCTGTACCACTATGTTGTGATCAAAAGGTCACTTCAAGGGATGGGGTTTTCCCCCCAAATATTCTTTTTGCACATTTTGTCAAGTAGGTAATGTTTCAAATTAAATGAGGAAGCTTCAGGGGAAATAAACATGGGTAAGTCAGAAATCCTTCAAAGCAAACGTTAGCTAAATAATGGAAGCAGATAAACGAATAGTGGAATTCAGAAAGATCTCCATCAGGAGATTGTTGTATATAGTACCATCAGGGCTTTTTGGGTAGAAAAAGCCCAGCAGGAACTCATTTGCATATTAGGCCACACCCCAACACCAAGCCAGCCGGAATTGCTTTCCTGTGCATTCCTGCTAAAGAAAGAAGCCCTGGGTATCACGGCAAAGGTTTTCAAATGTGTTTATTAAAGTCATGCAATTTAGCTGCAAGCTTGAGTGATACAGGGCTTGTGATTTCTACTCTACCTAGGAAAACATTGCTGTAACTCAAAGTTTTGCATAATCTTTCAGTGGATAATCTTTCAGTGGATTCAGTGCTCCTGCTGAAGAAACAAGATTACAAATTTACCAAATCCTTTCACTCCAAAAATCTCCAGGTATTTCCCAGCTCACATCTGGCAACCCCAGCCCAGCCTGGGATGTATGAACTGGAAAAAGCACAGTACCCCACCCTGAAAGTTCAGGCAAATACATGCTCAGAGGGGTCCTAACAGACTGCAGATCTGCTCAAAGCTTTAATGATTTCAAGCTTTGCTATACATTATTTAATTTAAAAATGGAAGACTGAAAGAGCATACATTAGCAGTAGCACTGTACTTGCTCTCATCAGCAGCTTATCTGATGATGGATTTGGGACACTTGCCAGAATATTTATAACTTTAATGAGCATTAGGGTTTTTTTGTTTTTGTTTTTTTCATTTCATTTTATTTTATTGAATGAGCTATATGAGATTTTGAGTTGGTGCAAAGATGTATTTTTATTTTGCCCTGGTAGCATTTCCCTTCCCTTGACAGAGTTCCTGTCAGCATTACATTTGTATAAAAGGAAATTGGCTAGATTGTTACCATTGTTACAGGCATAAGGGCAAGGTCATCTAACAAACAAGCCTACTAATAAGAAAGGAGCCTGTTGCACTGTTAGTTTGAATTTAGATGAGGATTACCAGCTTCTGTCTGGCAGTGCTCCAGTACTTTTAGCAAGCAGATATTTAGCAGGTGAAGCTTTTCCATCATTCTATGGGCCAAACAAGCTTCACGCATGCAGTTTTCATGTCACACTGCACTAATGTCACACTAACCTGAACTGGAATGTGGAATTTATTGTCTCTGATTTATCCTATTCTTCACCCACACACCTTCTACTAAACTTCCAGTTTGGTCAAAGTACAAAGAATCCAGACATGATAATTGTTAACCAACAATCTGATGGCAGTTTAATAATTTGCTATGAATATTTACAATAACTATTTCCTTGATTAGAACGGTGATAAAGCCAGAAGAGCTCAGAAGGCCAGCTAGCCCAGTCCCCAACCCTTTATTAGGGTTAAGGAATTTCCATTGGTCCACCACTCCCACATCAAGAAAATTTCCTAGTGTCTGAACTAAACCTACTGTTTTGCATCTTAAACTCATCAGAGATAGGAAAAACAGGAACATACAAATAGGGCTGTAGTCCCATAAAATGATCACATGCCAAATGCAGTAACCAATGCCAGGGATATAAGGGATAAAGTTCTCCCTACCCAATGCTCCAGAACCCCCTATACAATGCAGGAAATTCAAAAATGCCTCCCCGCATCCTCAGTGACACCTGCTCTATGCCCAGAACATGGCCAAAAAATTTGATAAGACTGACATGATGCTGATCAGGAAGGCTGAAGTCTTGTAGGACACTGTATTTGCCATATTTGATGGGGGTTCAGCTGACCATCAGTTAAGAGTCTACAGATTACATTTCACCTGGCCCTTACTGCTGGCAAAGCAAGTGAAAAATGCTTTTAGTCTAGAAATTTGGCTCTCTGCATTGATATGTCCAAATTGGCCTGTGGATCTATGTCACAGTACCACAGTACAGCTAAACTATTCTTAAGAGCCAGTTTGGTGTACTGGTTAAGTGTGTGGACTCTTATCTGGGAGAACCGGGTTTGATTCCCCACTCCTCCATTTACAGCTGCTGGAATGGCCATGGGCTAGCCATAGCTACCACAGGAGTTGTCCTTGAAAGGGCAGCTGCTGTGAGAGCCTCTCAGCCCCACCCACCTCACAGGGTCTCTGTTGTTGGGGGAGAAGATATAGGAGATTGTAAGCTGCTCTGAGTCTCTGATAGAGAGAGAATTGCGGGGTATAAATCTGCAGTCTTCTTCTTCTTCTCATATGCTAAATGGGTCTGCTCTTAAAACTCTACCCAGTTTCTACATCTTAGGCTTGATTGCTGATCCAGACAGAGGCAGCCCTCCTTGCAATAAAAGAGGTAATTAATTCTAGGGGAATTCAGGCATGGGTGACCTGTGTCCCAGGTCACAAGTTAAAAGAAAACTCCCAAACCAGGTTGATGGCAAGTGAATTATTGTACCCCATCCATCCAGGAGGTCATTAGGACAGGCAGAAGGTCATAGAAGGGGTGAAGGAGATGGCTCGGTCCACTGCCCAGAAAGAGGCTCCTTAGCTGATCTCCCATCTTGGTGCTTCCACAACATCTGTGTAAAAAAAAAATCTCACACACACTCTCTGTATGCATGTACTTCCCAAACTTTGTTTTGGCTGCTTCAGGCTCGCACATGCACCCCTTCATGCACCGGGGAGGGACGGTGGCTCAGTGGTAGAGCATCTGCTTGGGAAGCAGAAGGACCCAGTTTCAATCCCTGGCATCTCCAAAAAAAGGTTCAGGCAAATAGGTGTGAAAAACCTCAGATTGAGACCCTGGAGAGCCACTGCCAGTCTGAGAAGACAATACTGACTTTGATGGACAAGGGTCTGATTCAGTATAAGGCAGCTTCATATGTTCTTGTATGTCCCCCCCCCCTTTCTCTTTTGTTGCAATCCAAAATCTGCTATTACATTATCTAAACCAGGCAAACTATAGTTTGTGTAAGAGTTTGCCTGCAAACTGGAATCAGAAACCACAACCAAACCATGGCTTTCAGTTCTGGCTTGCAAAGGAACAGTGGTTGTCCAAACCATCACTTGCTCAGTTTGGATGTAGCTCAACCATTGCAGGGTATTAAAACATAGCTAGAGTCTGAGTTCTGTGTGACCAAGAAGAAACTGTTGACATGAACAATCCCATCTATTTTGAAAATTCTACCCTCTTATCTCCTTCCTGTTGATAGAACTATATGCAGACTCCTCCTAACCCCTCCCCTTTCCTCAGTACCACTTCCCTGAACAGATGGGGAGCTGTTTTGAACAAAAACAAAACAAAAAAACCTGGCCACCTCATATATTTTGGCACACAGTGCCAAAGGAAATAGATTAGAAGACAAACATATATAATGGGCTGTAATAAAGTTGCTTCACACTCTTGGCTCAGCTTGGTGACCTTCAAGATTAGGAAGATATATTGTTATGAAGTTCCTGTTGCCAACTAAACATTGTCCTACCGAATAACCAATGGAGTGACTGCAGAATAGGGATAATAGGCACACTCCACATGGCTCCTAATAGTAATAGAGCTGTGGTATTCAGTAATAGCTGAAATTTCTACATTGTTTTCAAGAGGAGACCCATTTAACATGTGTTAAGAATAGTCTAGCAGCCTTGAAGGTACTGTGACATAGAGCCACAGGTTGATTTGGCCATATCAGTTTAGAGCAGGAGTGTCAAACATGCAGTTCAGGGTCTGAATCAGGCCCCTGGAGGGCTCCTATCAGGCCCCCGAGCAACTAGCTGTCATCTGCTTCCTTCTCCCTATATCTTGTTTCCTTCTGCATCACAGCTTGCTTTGCAAGGCTTGCTCAATTGCACAGGAGCTACAGAGCAAAACCTCTATTTTCTCCATTGGCTAAGGGAGGAATAGCTTGGGGAGGAATAGCTTGCTTTGCCAGGCTCTCTCAATTGCACAGTGGAACTACTGAGCCAAGCCTCTCTTCTTTCTATTGGCTGAGGCTCCTCCCCCTCCTGGTCCCCTGGGGAAGGAAGGAAAGCCAGAGCTTCCTTTGCCCAGTTCCCTGGATCCCAAGGGAGAAATACAAAGAAAGCATTTTTAAGACCAATGAGTGCTAACATTTGAAGCATGTTAGTTTTTAAAATATATATATTTGTATTTGTGTCCTTTATAAAATTTATATCTCTGCTACCTAATTTTAAATAGGGACACACATGGCCCAGCCTGACATGGCTCGGCCCAACCCAACATGGTCTGGCCCAACAAGGTCTCATTTATAACAGATCCAGCCCTCATAACAAATGAGTTCGACACCCCTGATTTAGAGAGCCATTCTCCAAGCTAAAAGCATTTTTCACTTGCTTTGCCAGAAATAAGGGCCAGGTGAAATGTAATCTGTAAACTCTTAACTGAAGGTCAGCTGAACCCCATCAAAAGTGGCAAATGCAGGCTGGTTACCCATCGACACTTTGGGCCGACTCAGAGACGCCTCTGAAGTCGGCCCAAAAAATCCCTCCACACGCAAACATTTGTAGGGCGTCCCCATCCCACACTCACCCTGTCCTTCCGGCTGCTCCACCCAGCTCAAAAAGCTACCACTTTGAAAGTGGAAGCAAATATTCGAGCCGGCCATCAGTCACTGGATTGCCATCTGGATGGGGAAGGGCGCATGCAAGGTGACTTGGCAGTCTGGAGCTGTCAAACTGCCCCAAGCTGTTCCAGTTTTTTTTTTTAATTAAACCAATCAGAGTGCTGGTGCACACATGCGCACCAACACTTGCCCCCCCCAGGGAAAACAAAGGAACCCGGCTTTCAGGTTGCCTTCCCATGCAGCAGCGCCCAGCCGCCTCACGGACAGGATGCCGGCGGCATGCGGGTGAGCATGGGAAGGCTCTGGGAGGGCTCTTTTTGGGCCGTCCTGATTTGGGATGCCTCCCTGCTGCCCCCAAATGCCCGTCTGTTCTCAGCCAGTGTGTCCTACAATGCTTCATCCTTTCTGCCAGTATCACATCAGTCCCATCAGGATACAGTTTTAGCTTGTTCACCCTTAGCCATTTGGCCACAGCAGCCAGGCACTGGCTCAGGACAGCATTGTCAGGTGGTCTGGGCAAAAAAATATAGTACTGGATGTCATCAGCACACTGATGACCCATAACTCCAAAATCATGAATGCTGCTGGTTCCGCCCCTCCCCCCCAAAGTACTTTGTACAAAGGTTAAACATGGGAGATAAAACAGCCTTCTGGAATTCCACACAAGTCCCACACTGATGACAAATGTTCTCCAACAGCAACCTTCTTAGGGCCTAATTAGATGCTGCAACATCCCCATGACCCCAGATAAATGCACAACCATTTTAAGGCTGAGATTTTCTCCTTTCAAAAACACCTCAGGGGCTGATCCTAAAAACCAACCAGACAGTGCCTCAGCTGGGCAGACAGCCGGGCAGGCTCCCCCCAGTGGGGAGGGCATAAAAATGGCATGGGGGGCAATAGCCCCAGCAGTGGTGGAGATGAGAGGTGGTGCTCACTGGGCAACGTAGACACCTCATCTCTACTCACGGCTGCTCCCTCATTGCCCCTTACCTACATTGCCACTGAGGCTCCTATCTCTCTGCTTCCATGTTGTTTTCAAGCCTCCTCCCAGCCAATGAAGCCCACCTGAGTCTCTACCAGCCAGTTCAGATCAGGCCCCTGTGGCCTTGTTTTGAGGAAGTGATTCCTAGCCTTGAAATGGCAGTGTGTCTCCCTATGGTGGCAATAGGGATGGCTGTAACATCTAGTTAGGCTCCTCATATGATCTATAAGGAAAATTAAACCATTCCAAAGCACATCTCATGACACCTATTTCTAGCTCCAAATGTCAAAACAGGTTGGCACCTACTTCTAGTTTCAAATGTCAAAATAGGCTGGTCCACTATATCAATAGTCTGCTGACAAATCTAACAACAAAGGAGAACCATCTTTGTTTACATTTAGATGGAAACGAACAACTGAAGCCACCATTCTGTCTCTATCCCGTGGCCCAGCAAAGCAATATTGTGCGCATATCCAATACTAAAGGGGAAAAGTGCTGCAAGCTGCTACACTCTATGATGCCTTAGCACATGTATATTTCTTTTTGCCATATGAGAGGTAGGGAGAAATGAAAGTTGAAAATACAGAACACCCATTCTGAAATACAGGGGGGGGGGAACAGTGTAAAATACGTAGCTAAAAATGTAGCTGAGAGCAATCCTAAGCACGTCTAGGTAGAATCCTACTCAGATATATTCAGTGAGGTTTACTCCCAAGACAGTGTTCTTAGGATTGCACTGTACATCTGCCAAAACAGTTTTCCCTCTGTCAAATGGCCTGTGGTACAAAGCTGTCTTACATGCCCACCTAAAGTTGGCAGGCAAGGCATTCTCTGCACCTTCTCTGGTGGGCAAATCCAGAACAATGGACCCACCGCAGAACAAGCCCATGACTTCTGTTGCCATACAGACAACCCGAGGAAAAGGGATCACCATCACCAGGAGGAAGCTGGCTAACAAGTATTACTGGTGCATGTGAGTATACCCAGAGATGTGGTTCAACAAGATTCTTGACTGTTCCTCGGGAAAAATGCATCATAGCAAAATTTAGGGCAGTCTGGCCTTAGTATAGGAGCTGGTTTCAGGGTTTTTTTAGTTTTCTATATTATCCAAGTGACGGAGTTATACCTGAGAGGGGGAAAGACAGTAGCAAGGGGTGTGCGCAAGCTATGTTCCCTACAAGGACCAGCACCAACTTTCTCTTGGCTTCTGAAGTTGAAACCACCCACTTTCCCCAACATGTCCTTCTGTGTGGGAGATCAACAGAGAAACCCTATTGTGAGAACACAAGTGAAAAGACAGGGGCAACAATCCTGCACTGGAGTTCAGCCACATGGAGAATCTTGAGATAGTACTTTTTATTTTCCAAACACACCAAAGTTGCAGCCATGTGTGCACTTACTTGGAAGGAGGGTAAGGCCCATTGAATTCAGCAGAACTTACCTCTAAGTAAACACGCTACAGGCTCCAGTCCTCCCATTTGCCTCCAGACTCCAGTTCCTGTTCTGACAGCTGCCTTCCCTGAGCGCCGAGACTTTGGAACGCTAGCCCATCACTATCAGCACACCCAGTTTTATAATGCCTGCAAGGAAATTACTTTATTTCCATTCCCTGGAGAAAATCACAGGAAACAACACTTTCCCTCCTGTGATTCAACAGAAATGCAGCCAAAGAAAGAAATAGCCACATATGCAGTGTACATCAACTTTCAACACAGACAAACAATCAAAAACCACTTCCTCCTACCCTTTGCTGTCCTCATTTCCCTTTTACATATATTTAACTCATTTTCCTTAAAGAAACAGATCCTCAGATTCAAGATTTTGGACTAGATTTTTACTACTCTTACTATATTTCAGGATGAGTTACTCCTGCAGAGTTGAACATATTGTATGAGGGGACACAGGTTCAAGCAAGGCTAAGCTTTCATTAACTAGCTGTCCTAACAATAAAGTGGAGCTATCTTCTACCACTAAAATAAAGAGGATCTATCTGCTACCACTAAAATACCCTGAGATATCTCAAAATTAGGATATATGATAGGGTTGTCACAGCAGTCAGACCCCTCCTCATGCAGAGGCTGCAGTTAGCAGTTAGAAATGAGAGATAAATGCTCTTCTTAAAATATCACCCCAAAATCAAATGTGCAGGGCAGTGCCTTGTCTAGACATGGAAATGGAAATAAAATTAACCTGAAACACACACATTGGAGGCTGATCAGGTCAGAGCCTGGGAAACTACTCTGGAAGGTGAATCATAAAGACTGATCAGGAACAACCTTCCTCCGCACCCTAAAGAAACACATAATTTACACAAAGGGTCTCCCAAAAACAGTACCTCACATTGAATTAACCTTATTCACACCCAATCATGATTCCCCTTACCCATTCACCCCAGTTATGGAATATGCATACAACCTGATAGTCTTCCTGACTGGTACTAAAAGGGTCATCAAAGAACATTCACACCTACAGGTGATCTCATCAAGGTTTCCCAAGACCTTTGTTTCATCCCTGGGAAAACCATCAAGCCATTCTTTTAGGGCTATCACTTCAGCATAGCCCCAGGAAACAATTTTCCTATAAATAAAGAACAAAGTTCCATATGTATTTGCATGTGTGTGTTTGCCCATTAGGCAAACTAGGCGGTTGCCTAGGGCACCGGGAGGAGGGGCCCCAAATTGGGCTCCCCCCCCTGCTGCCCACAACAACTGCCTAGTTTGCCTGCCTGACTCTCCCCCCCCTGCTGAGACCCTCCCCCCGCCGCCCCCTGCCTTTCCTCCCTCCCTCACTATATTTTACAATGAGTTACTCCTGCTGAGTTGAACATATTGTATGAAGGGACACATGTTCAAGCAAGGGAGGGAAGGCTGGAAGGGGGGGCAGCAGGGGGAGCTAAGTCTTGTTGTGCAGGGGGCAGCAGAGCGGGCAGGAAGCTTGCCTGGGGTGCTATGTACCCTTGGGCCGGCACTGTGTGTGTGTTTTTAATGCCTATTTCACACCCTCACTTGTGTGTGGGCCCTAGGGTTGCCAAGTCCAATTAAAGAAAAATCTGGGGACTTTGGGGGTGGAGCCAGGTGACATTGGGGGTGGAGCCAAGAACAAGGATGTGACAAGCATAACTGAACTCCAAGGGAGTTCTTGCCATCACATTTAAAGAGACAGCACACCTTTTAAAATGCCTTTCTTCCATAGGAAATAATTAAGGATAGGGGCACCATATTTTGGGGCTCACAGAATTGGACCCTCTGGTCCAATCGTTTTGAAACTTGGGGGGTATTTTGGGGAGAGGCACTAGATGCTATACTAAAAATTTGGTGCCTCTACCTCAAAAAATAGCCCCCCCAGAGCCCCTAATACCCACGGATCAATTTCCTATTATTCCCTATGGGAATCATTCTCCATAGGGAATAATAGAGTGCCTAGTAGACATTTCCCCCCCCCCACGCTTTCTAAAGGGGGGGCCCCTCCAAACTAGGGAATCCCCTGCCCCCTCCCTCTCACACACACACACACTTACCAGATCTTCCTCTGGACAACTCTACTTCCTGTGAAAACGAAAGCAAAGAAAGCCAGAGCGGGAGGTTTGGGAAGCCTAGTGGGCCCACTTGTGTGTGATGAGCTTAATCCCAGGGTCCGACCTAGAAGCTGGCATCCCTATAATCTGCTTTGAGGCCTCTCTAGGATTACCAAATCCAATTCAAGAATATCAGGGGACTTTGGCGATGGAGTCAGGAGACTTTGGGGGTGGAGTCAGGCGCAAGGGTGTGAAAAACATAATTGAATTCCAAAGGGAGTTCTCGCTAGGGTTGCCAAGTCCCATTTAAAAAATATCTGGGGACTTTGGGGGTGGAGCCAGGAGACTTTGGGGGTGGAGCCAGGAGACTTTGGGGGTGGAGCCAGGAGACACTGGGGTGGAGCTAGGGGGAGGAGGGGAAACGGCACCGGGGAGCATGGCTGCTCCTCTGAGATGGGCTCAAATTGGGCCCCTCTCGGAGGAGCAGCTGCGGGGGGGGGGGCAGCGGCGTCGCGCGCTCTGCTCTGCCTCTGGATTGGAATCGGGGGCTGCTGCAGGAGGGAGACGCGCCAGCCTACCGCGGCCTGCTGGCCCAGTGCCTCGTGGGGCTGCCTGCCCACCGCTGAGCACGTGTCGCTTCTGCCCCTCCGCACCCGCCGACCGCGCCCCTCGCCTTGGCGTCGCGCTGCTGCTGCTAGTGCTGCTGGGCGGCGGGCAGCGCGGACGAGGAGCCGCCCTTGCCACGCGGGGACGTCTTGCGGGACATGCTGGCTCAGGGCGCCGCCAGTACCGGCCTCGCCTGCCCGACGCAGCTCCAGCAGCCCCTCCGGAGCGCCGCCGCCATCCTGACCTGCTGCTCGCCCACCTTCTCTTCCCTTCCCGCGGCCCGCTACAGCCGCCCCGCCTCGCCACGCCCGCCGGCCGGCCCCTTGGCACCTCTCTCAGCCCCTGGCAACGCCGCGCCCGCCCCGAGCCGCCCATCCAGCCCCCAAACCCGGCCAGAGGGAGCGGCAGCTGCACGTGCGAGCAGGGGGCCGGGCCGGGGAGGGCACCAGGCCCCCCTCAACACTCCGCCCCCGTTGCTTCCCCTTTGGGAAATGGCCGCTGGCTGAGAGCAGAGCCCCCTTGCCTGGCTTGCCTGCCCTCAGCAGCCTTTGGCCCAACAGCGCCACGGAGGAGCAGCTGCGGGGGGAGGGGGCGTCGTCGCCCGCTCCGGGATGGGGCGGCTCGCCATGTTCGTGGCACCGTTTCCCCCCTCCCCCCGCTTACGTTTTTGGGGGGAGCGGGGGAAGAGGGTGGAAATCCTGGCGTCCCCCGCCAGAGCGGGAGGGTTGGGAAGCCTAGTTCTGGCCTTCACATTTAAAGGGACCGCACACCTTTTAAATGCCTTCCTTCCATAGGAAATAATGAAGGATAGGGGCACCTTCTTTTGGGGCTGATAGAATTGGACCCCCTAGTGCAATCCTTTTGAAACATGGGAAGTATTTTGCGAAGAGGCACTGGATGCTATACTGAAAATTTGGTGCCTCTACCTCAAAAAACAGACCCCCCCCCAGAGTCCCAGATACCCGTGGATCAATTCTCCATTATTTTCTATGGGAATATGTCTCCATAGGGAATAATAGAGTTCCCAGCAAACATTTCCCTCTCCTCCCCCTGCTTTCTGGTGACCCCGAAGTGGGGGAAGGGCCTCCAAACCAGGGGATCCCCTGCCCCCACCTGGGGATCGGCAACCCTAGGCTCTCCCTCTTTCCTCCACTCTGAGAGGGGCAGTATCAGTAAAAAAATACAAGTCATTTCCACACACCCTCCCAGTTCCTCAGACAAAAGGTGGCTGTAAGAAGGCAACCTTGTGAAGTAGTTTGATTTAATGGCTGCTAAAATAAATTAGCAGACAAAATTACTAAGGCATGCATACAAAAGGCTGAAAAGACGCAATTAAGCAAATGGTGAAAACAAAATGGCTCCTGTGATAAAGGCCAGAGAGAAGTGTTTTCTGAGGAAGTTTTTTTTTTTGGGGGGGGGGGAATATTGTCTTTCTATAATGAGAAAAATAACAGATGGATTTACAAGAAAATCCAGGAAGTTCAGCACAGTGGCAATTCAGAAAGCAATCCTAAGCAGGTCTATGTATAAACAAATCCCATTTTAGTCAACGGGGCCTACTCCCAGGACAGCGTTCTTGGTATTGCAGTCTTAGTAGCAAGTCCTGCTCATTTGGATGCACACAAGCAAACACCAGCATAATAGGGATGCCAGCTTCCAGTTCAGGCGGGACCTGGGGGTCCACCAGAATTTCAGAGCATCAGAGATCAATTCCTCTCGAGAAAATGGATGCTTTGGAGGGTGGACTATACAGAATTGTACACCACTGCAATCCCTATGCTCCTCAGGCTCTATTCCAAAATCTCCTGGAGTTTCCCAACCCGGATCAGGCAAGCCTACTCTCCCGTCCCCCACCAATGGCTAAGGGGGAACTTGTCAACCCCAGAGTTCACAGATATCAGAGCAGAAACCCTCTTACTGTCCTTGATTTGGCTATCTGTTTCTAAGAAGAGCCCCATGGTGCAGAGTGTTAAAGCTGCAGTTCTGCTGTCCTAAGCTCTGCTCACGACCTGAGTTCGTTCCCTGGTGGAAGCTGGGTTTTCAGGTAGCCGGCTCGAGGTTGACTCAGCCTTCCATCCTTCTGAGGTCGGTAAAATGAGCACCCAGCTTGCTGGGGAGAAAGTGTAGATGCCTGGGGAAGGCAATGGCAAACCATCCTGCAAAAAGTCTGCCGTGAAAACGTGAAAGTAATGTCACCTCAGAGTTGGAAACGACTGGTGCTTGCACAGGGGATATTTCCTTTCCTTCTAAGAATGCATATGGTTTTGGGTTGCTTTAGGTATTGCTTCACCAGTAAAGGATGTTGCAAAAAGGCAGGAACACTCCCCCAATCACTTGAGTATTTTGTTTCTGTGCCCTATGCTATCAGAAACTTGAAGGTCAGGCAACGTCAATCTTCTCTTATTCCAAAACTCCACAACAAATTTAAACATGCATTGAACATAAGCAAGCAACACCCGCCACACTCTTACCTTTGAAACAGGGACCCTGAGAGTTTCCATTCTGAGTCTGGCTTTGTGGGTGACAAAAAGAAACAGCCTTCTACGAAACCAAGTGCTGTCTTAACTGTGACAAACGGCCTTCCTCCGCCCATACTAAAGTGATCTGGCAGCGTGTTAATCTTATTGTATGCCGTGTTTTTTTCCTGGTAGATGTGTCACTTACCTAGAAAGGGCTTGTCAGCAGCTGACTCTACATTAGGTGTGTTTAGCTTCTGCTGTGTGTATATAGGCTTTAACTTTCTGAACTCAGTGTTCCCCCCTCCCCCTTTAAGAATCACAGTGCTTTGTGGGAGTGGCAGTAACACCAGCATAGCTGAACCTTTCCCTGTATAGAATAATGGTTTTCAGTGACCTGGAGGTTATATTTTGCTGTGTAGCAGCTCTAAATTACAGTGTGATACAAATTTGTTTGTTTTTAAGGTGCACTACACTAGACTCCTACTTGTTCAGATTTCCCATCTCTATAGTTGTGCTAATAATGAGTGAGGGTAGACTGAATTTTAATCTTATTTTTGAAACTCTCTGTGTGTATGTATGTGTCCATCTCAGTGATTTAGAAATCAAAATACCAACTATTAAATTAAAATATAATAAACACAAAGACACTCTTTTGTTAAAAAAACATCAACAGCTGTTATTATAAAAGTAGATTGGCTTTTTCATTAAAAAAAAGTTACTGCTGCAGGTTTGCTGTTTCCTGTATCTGCTTCACATGACCCAGTTGCCAGGTGAATGCAGACAACACCTCTTTCTTTGTTAGGGCAATCACTGAAAACGCAAGCTACAATGATGATCAAGTTACCACAATTAAAAAAAAAACAGTGGCTTTGTGACTCTGTGCTCCTCAAGGTACAATAAAGAAACCAAAAAGCCTTCAATAAACTAAAAAGAAAGGGCTTTCTAGCCTAGAAATGCTTTACAGATAGTGTATCATCAGCTCTTACAATCTCACCGTTTGAAGTCCTGGTAGTTTCTCTCTGGAGATCTTTAACAGATTTTTCTTCTTTTTGACTGGAGACAGACACCTAGAAATATCACCCTTAGAGCAAACATGCAGAGAGACATGCATATAAATGTACCTAAAAACATGCACAAAATATGTTGACCTTTAAGGCCCTTAACAGTCCGGGACCCACGTATCTTTGGGATCGACTCTCCTGGTATACCCTCTGAAAGTATTACATGTGCCTAATAGATCAAAATCTGCTGGTGGTCCCCGGCCCGAGAACTATCCAGCTGTCCTCAGCCAGAGCCAGGACATTCTCTGCCCTGGCTCCAACCTGGTGGAACTCTCTGCCAAATAACATCCATGCCCTGTGGCACCTGATACAGTGTCTCCAAGAACAGCCAACCGTCAAAGGACTTCAGATGCAAACAAATTCAAAGGTACGCCCACACGTCCCCCACTTCTCAGATTGAGTTCCTTTATCATTACTGAGGTTTTGTTTTTGAAAAAGAAAAAAAAAAGCTGAAATGGAAAAGGTCTCGAGGTGGCAACAAGAATACAGGGTCTGTAAGGCAGAGATATTTGGTTGAGGACAGCGACAGCTCAATCTTTCTGGTACTCCCACCCCCTGCCTCCCCATGAGACCAGTGGAACCATTGGGAAAACGATTATGCCATCTTAGGCTACTGCTATACTTTTTTGGTTTTAATTTGTTTTAGTTATGTTTGATATGATATTATGTTGTACACCATCTTGAGCCCAATTTCTCCGGGGGAAGGTGGTTTTAAAATAAATGATGATGATTATGATTGCTCTGACACACAAAACATGTCCTAGTTTTGGTTGAGTGCAAATTTGTCTGATCTGACATCATCTTTCTCGTACAACTTATCACTTCTTTTTTAAATCATACCTAAAATATAATTTTAGGGTTAGGGTTTAGGGTTAGGTTTTCACATGTTTACACCTTAATTTTTCCTTATCTCTCACAACCCTATACAGCTTACCATCCCTGGATTACCCACTTCATAGTCCTATGGGAGGCATCTCTTAGCCTTACAGCATAGCACAATACAACATGTATGTATTTTTAATTTTTAATTTTAAAATGAATTCTTAAATTTTTATATGTATTTTATCCAGGCATAGTTATAACATCTTATATATTATTTTATTACTTAAAATTTCATGTGTCACTTACTTCATTGCCAAACTTGTCCTGTTAGGCCTTTCTCCATTCAGGACTGGACCTAGACTGTTTGGCACACTAGACAAGGCTAACTACTTGCGCCCCACCCACACTGTTCTCCTTGGTCTTCCTTCCCTTCCCTCCCCTTCCAGTGGGCTTGGTCCTCCCACCAAAGGCCCCACACCACTGATGAATCGGGAAACCGCCAGAGCCCAGTCCCCCACCCACCCTCACCTTCCCTCTCTTCCTCACCACTGAATGAATGTGTGATGTTGCAAGCCAAGAATAAAACTTTAAAGCTGGGGTGTCATTTATGGAGCCACCCCTCAGGCTACAAAGACTCACTTGCCTCTGGCTCACATGCACATACGCTCCCTCGAGCTCACATGCACACACTCACCACCTCCCCCCCTTCCCTCTGACACATTCATGCATGCACACTCACCTCCCACCAACAGTGCTGGCTAGTCTTGGCAGCCATATGAAGTGTGCCAGGACTGCGCTGCCAAGGGGAGATGGGCACCCACAGCCTTCCCCGATAACTTAGTCCTGAGGATTGCACCTAATACATTCCAATCTCTTTTTTAGTTTGCCCTGTTGTTTTAAGGGTCACCTCTTAGTGTGTGTCTTTCCCTGTCCTCTCCTTCCTGAATCTGCAGCTCCTCTACCACAGGAGTCAGAAGAGTCCCTTTCTGTTGCTGTCCCACGCAGAGTGATTTTGGATCCAAGGGAGACCTCAGCTGCCTTGTTCCTGCAGATAGGAGCTGTTTATTCCCAGGGCTCACAGCCTATCTTGTCTTGGTCTGTCAGACTGGAGGGTGCTACCTTTGTGACCCAGCTGCCTGGAATTGTGGGGGGGGGGGCACTGTGGCTCCTGGCTCTTCTCAGTGGCATTCTCCTCCTACAGGAGAAGCTGCCTGGTGGCTCCACTCCTTCTCCCTTACTAGGTGCAGGCTGGCTGGCTGGCTGCCTGCGGTGGAAGCAAAGAAGTCTGGTCCTGCCTGGTACAGCCAACTACTCCATTCATCATGCACCACTGCACCAGGAAGGGGCCAGTTCAGAGGGCACTGCCACTCTTCCCCAGAGGCAGGCCAGCTCCTCCTTCAAGGCAGGGCACAGCAGCCCGAGCTGTCCAGGGTCCTTGGCTCCAGTCCAGGCCAGGGTGAGGTGAGGCAAGGCTCTAGCCAGGCAGGGGCTGCAACAGGGGACAACAGCCAGCAACTGATCAGGCAGCCAGGAGATGCGGGGGGGGGGGGGGAGGGGGGCATGGCCTGCAGAAGTGCTGCTTCGACACTCTCTTGGTTCACATTGCATCTCTTCTCACGTTTTCCAGCATAGGTGGATGGCATTTTTAAAAGTGCAGAACTGTTGGTCCTTTACACAAAACTGCCTGAATAGGAAAGGGCAGCTGGGGAGAGGCTCCACAGTCCCTGCCTAGGTTGGGACACCCCTGACCAGCCTCCAGCCTCACCGTTCCTCTGCACCAAATGTTCAGGAACACAATGATCCCTGATGGCAGGGGGTTGTGCTGCCGAGGGGAGATGGGCACCCATGGTCTTTCCTCCACCCCAACCCCTCCCCCTGGCTCAAACACACACGGTCTGGTTGAGCTGCCTCCCTGATAGTGCTGGTGGCAGTAGGCCCCTGAAGGGTGCTGGACTGTGCTGCTGAGGGGGAAGGAGGGCACAAGGGGCTGGGGGGCAAAAAGTGTCAGGAGCTGCAGAGGGGGACAATTATGCACCTCTAGACCACTGGCACCCTAGGCAATGGCCTAAATTGCCTAGTGGGTGGTCTGGCCCTGTCTTCACCATGGTTTAAATGTTGGCTCAAACACCTTCACGGGATATGGAACAGCTGATTGGTTTAGAATAGAAAAAAGAGTTCGACAAGGACGCATATTGTCACCTTGCTTATTTAATTTATATGCAGAGTACATCATGCGGAATGCTGGCCTGGATGAAGCACAAACCAGAATTAAGATTGCCGGGGGGGAAAAACATCAACAACCTCAGATATGCAGATGACACCACTCTAATGGCAGAAAGTGAGGAAGACCTAAAGAGCCTCTTGTTGAGGGTGAAAGAGGAGAGTACAAAAGTAGGCTTGAAACTCAACATCAAAAAAACTAAGATCATGGCATCCGGCCCCATCACACCTTGGCAAATAGAAGGGGAAGATATGGAAGTAGTGAAAGACTTCATATTTCTGGGATCCAAGATCACTGCAGATGGTGACTGTAGCCATGAAATTAAAAGACTTTTGCTCCTTGGGAGGACAGCTATGGGCCGTATAATAAAAAGTAGAGACATCACCTTGCCAACAAAAGTCCATATAGTCAAAGCGATGGCATTCCCAGTAGTAATTTATGGCTGTGAGAGCTGGACCATAAGGAAGGCTAAGCGCAGAAGAATAGATGCTTTTGAGATGTGGTGCGGGAGAAGACTATTGAGAGTCCCTTGGACTGCAAGAAGATCAAATCAGTCAACCCTAAGGGAAATCAACCCAGACTGTTCCCTGGAAGGTCAGATGCTGAAGCTGAAGCTCAAATACTTTGGCCTCCAAATGAGAAGGGAGCACTCACTGGAGAAGATCCTGATGCTGGGAAAGACAGAAGGCAAAAGAAGAAGGGGACGGCAAAAGATGAGATGGCTGGAGAGTGTTACTGATGGAACAAACATGAATTTGAGCAGACTTCAGAGGATGGTGGAATACAGGAGGGCCTTTGTCCATGGAGTCGCAAAGAGTCAGACTCAACTGTACAACAGAACAACAACAACAAACACCTTCATTTGGTTCAACGGGTTCCTTGTTCCCTTTGCCCTTAACTATATAGTTAGGCCCTTCTCTTTTGACTGAGAAACAGACATGGTGGAACAGATGATAGAACAGATTAACAGTTCTTGTCAAAGGGAGGGGTTGGGCTATGGCTCAGTGACATAGAAGGTGCCAGGTTCAATCCCAGGCATATCCAGTTAAATGGATAAGGAAATAGAAAAGATCCCTAACTGAGAAACAGCTATACCTGAGGGGCAAACTAGATAAGATTATTTCTCCAATGAGCAAATGGTGCCCACCCAAGCTGTTTCAGGCCAGGTAAACACTGTGTGTCTGAGTCCAGTAGCACCTTAGTATGCATTTGGGAAGCTAAAAACCCCTCTCCTTCCAATCGAAATCTGGGTCTCATACATTTTGGAGATGATTTCCCAGCAGTTTGGCATGTGGCTAATAGTGTTATATTTCAGCCAAGGAATCTGAACTTGCCTCTTAAAATACTGTCTTATCTAGTTTGCACCAGAGACACTGGAGAAATGCTGCCTGTCATAATAGAAAGTTGGTGGACTCCTCATACATGTTTTCCAGCACAAATTACTTGCATCTGAAATACCATAACTGTGATTGTATAATGATATTTAAAGAACACAAATAATATTTATATAATAACCATATTGTATCATTTTTAAGAATGAGCCATCACAAATGAAAACACTGCCTCACAGAGTATAAGAGAAGGAAAAAAAGTAATAACTTTTCTGATCTATTATGCCTTATTTTCTCTCTCTCCTTACAATTTTTGAAATATGTTTTTAAAAATAATGTAAGACCACCAGAGAGGGCAGCTGCACAGTCTAAGTCCCAGCCACTCCCTTCAACTGGATGTGGATTTAGTTCCTTTTCTCCTTCTTCCAAATGACTGAAATGGTTAAAGCCCTGCCTCCAAAAAGCAAGGGCCAGAGAGGGGAATACTGCCAGTCTGGCTACTTTCTCAGCCTTCTGTACCCATGAGCAGCTGAGACAAAAGTGATTTGAGTGGCACTGGTGTCTTCACCGAGCAGTGCAATTTTACATCACCACATATTCTGTGTGGAACTCCAGGTCCCAGCTCAGATGTTATCCATTCCTCTCTAGTTGTGTTATACTAACAAGTAAAGCTGCAAAGGAAGAAACACACTTACGAACCCAAGGAAAGAATAGCGTCTCCATATACAGGGTCGGCCTTGGAGCAAAGCTGAGATGCTTCTGGGAATGAGATTAGTAAGTGCAGCAGCTCAGCAGACTCAAAAGAGCTCTCATGCTGTACATCAGAGGAGTTTTTTGAATCACCAATTAGAAGCCAGCATCAAATTGCAAGTCTGGCCATTCAGTTCCAATACAGAGAGAAATACAGCCAACAGGGAAAATAAACCAACCTGATCCCCTAGAAGTGGGGCTAAGAGCAGAACAGCAGATAAGAGGAAAGCTCGTGCCTCATCCACCCTTCCATCTGCTGCTGGAAAGAACCACAGAACTGTGTAGCATCCTTGGATCAGGTTACAACTGACCTCACCCCTCTCCATTATTCAAGTGTCTCAGCCTGTCAAGAGTCACAAGTGCAAAAGGAACTAGCACCAAGGCAAAGGTGAAAGAAGACACACAGAGGACGACTAGCCTCTAGTACCACTTCTCTGTGGCTGCTAATGGTTTCTAGTCTCCATCCCCACCTAATCTCCTTTGTCTGTTCTCTCTTTTCTCTTTTGCCATTCTTCCAGCCCTTGCCAAAACAAAGAATGAGAAAGAGGTTGTTTCTACCACTCTTTCAATGACACCCTCTGCCCTGTGGAGTATTGTTTAACATTAGACTTGTATAGAACATATTACTATTTCTGGTTTAATTAACCCAGAATGTATTTTTGTAATTTTTGCGGGGAAAGCAGTTTCCACACTATTTAATTTAAATTAAATTAAATTTATTTTTTTATTTATACCCCTCCATATTCTGCAAGCAGGCTCAGGGCGGCTTACAACAGTAAAAACAACATCAGAATTAAAAAAACATCATAAAACAGTTCCAATAAATCAGAGCAGCATATTCAGAAGAGACAGACACTATTTCAGGCATAAGTGGTAAACATATAACAGCATGTATGGCCAATGGCTGTCAACTCTATACCAGTACCATGAGTGTAAAATGGTGGGGGGAAGTGATAAAACAGTAGCATGGGATTCTTTGTATGCAACATAGTAGACCATATAAATCAATTTACAAAAATGCAACAAATAAAGACTGGGAATGAGCAAAAGTTGTGCCTGCCAACACTTACCTGTGAATAAAGTATGCACATGGGTTTCATTCTAGTTTTCTTTCCACGTCTGATATTCCCTTCTTGTTCCTCTCCCTGCTTTCTCTTTTTATGTCATTCCCATTTCTTCTTTACTCTAGTGCCTACCCACTGCTAATTACTACATTTTCCTTCATTAACAGGTATACCATTGAAAACAAGAAAATAATTTACATCTCTCAGGAAATTAAATCTATAGCAAATTGGTAGCACAAGCATGCTGTACTGCAAACAATTGTTTGCTCAAGATTAATAAAACTCATGAAAGTGGAATGGTGAAGAAATAAAACCTCCCCTCCTATGGCAATGAGGTACATTGGCAGACAGAGGCTCATCCATGATTTCACCACCTTAAAACTCTGACATGATCCGCTGCTGAGCCTTTTTGAGCATATTGCGGGTTTGAAATTACACCAGAGATTTTTTTTTCTCATTTATTCACTGTAAACATTTAAGCAGTTGCAAAATGCATTGAAAACTTTGGCGCAAACACATTTTGAACTTGGACATCTTTTACAATCTTTTGTGGAGCACCCTATGCTGGAAGAGTAATTGAAGCAGGACCCTTTAAGTTGACAGCCTGCACATCAGGACTCCTTGTTGGAAGAATTTTTCTTTGTATATTGTATCGTTAAGTGATGTCTTTGTAATGTTTATGTATGCACAAATTATATCCTAGTTATTTTGGTCACTATAACCTTTGGTTGTTTATATATAAATCCCCAGGTGGGAGTAGGGGATTTCCTGGTTTGGAGTCCCTCTCCTCACTTCAGGGTCATAAGAAAGTGTGTGGGGGGGGAGGGAAATGTCTGCTGGGCACTCCATTATTCCTTATGGAGAATAGGGCATAATGGAGAATTTATCTGCAGGTATCTGGGGCTTGGGGGGGCGTGCTGGTTTTTGAGCTAGAGGCAGAAATTTTCTGTATAGCATCCAGTGCCTCTCCCCAGATAATTCTTAAATTGAACTTGACAACTGTAGTCACAACACTCACATATAATGCATAATATAATTAAAACATTAGTACACAATAGTTAATAGCAAACTGATTTGAAGCACTAAATGTAGAGGAGGAGCTGATACTACAGCCAGCCCCAGATAATTTCCCTCTAATTGGGACTGATAGATGCAAATTTGCTAATATAACAGAGACAATAGAAGTGTCATCCCCTCAGGCAGTGTCCTCTCATAATGAACATATTCCTCAGCAATCACACAAAGACTTCCAGATGAAGTTTATCAGCAACCACTGCTTATTAACAGGGGAAAGAGTAATAGCCATCTTCCAAAACCTAAATGGCATTTCTAACAAGCTTGACATACTTAACAACATGGTTAACAAAAAGATAAATTATTTGGATGAGGGAATGCTTATTACATTTGCAGATGATACTAAACTGGCAGGGATTGGAAATATGGTAGAAGGCAGTGTCAGGACACAAGATGATTTTGACCAGCTGGAAAACTGGGCTGAAACCAATAAAATGAATTTCAGCAGGAATAAAGGTAAAGTTCTTCATTTAGGTAGGAAAAATCCAATGCATAATTACAGGATAGGGGAGACTTGTCTTGGCAGTAGTATGTGTGAAAAGGATCTAGTGGTCTCAGAAGACCACATACATACTGAATATGAATCAACAGTGTGATGTGGTAGCTAAAAAGGCAAAATCAATTTTGGACTTAATCAACAATAGTGTCCAGATCATGCAAAGTGATGGTATCATTTTACTCTGCTCTAGAGTATTGTATTCAGTTCTGGGCATTACAATTTAAGAAGGACATAGACATGCTGGAACGTATCTAGAGGAGGACAGTGAAGATGGTGAGGGATCTGGAAATCAAGTCCAATGATGAGGAAAGGTTGAAGGAGTTTGGTATGTTTAGCCTGGAGAGGAAATGACAGAGAGCTTATACTTCCTTTCATCAGTTCTAATCCAGCTGCTCAGCAATTTCATTGAATGCTCACAAGTTCTTGTATTGTGAGAAAGGGAGAAAACTACATCTTTCTCTTCCTTCTCTATCCCATGCATAATCTTGTAAACCTCTATCATGTCACCCCGCAGTTGACGTTTCTCCAAGCTAAAGAGCCCCAAGCATTTTAACTTTTCTTCATAGGGAAAGTGTTCCAACCCTTTAATCATTCTAGTTGCCCATTTCTACACTTTTTCCAATGCTAAAATATCTTTTTTGAGGTGCAGTGACCAGAATTGTACATAGTACTCCAAATGAGGTTGCACCATCAATTTATACAGGGGCATGGTGCTGGCTGATTTGTTTTCAGTTCCCTTCCTAATAATTCCCAGCATGGCGTTGGCCTTTTTTTTTACAGCAATTGCACACTGTCTTGACATTTTCAGTGAATTATCTATCACGACCCCAAGATCCCTTTCTTGGTCAGTCTCTGCCAGTTCACACCCCATCAACTTGTATTTATAGCTTGGATTTTTGGCCCCAATGTGCATTACTTTGGGACCAAAAATTCCAACTCTATGATTCTATATATGGCAAAGGACAAAGCAGAACTAGGTTGTATAATTATCTTTTATTGTGAAATAAGTAAAAGCAGTCAGTGCTATTGGCTACTCAGGTTCAGTTGCTACAGAAAAACTTTGAAACTGCAAACAGGAAGGCCAGTGACTCATGCTTCTTGGAATCTCTCTGATATACTGATACAAGTTTGATTGTATCTACTAGAGAATGTGGCTTGTGTTTTTGTCTGACAGAATTGATGGCTGATCTAACAAATAACTTAAAGACTTCAGTGGTCCTTAATGTCTTGGAATCTCTATAAAGCAAAGGGA
Source organism: Heteronotia binoei (assembly GCF_032191835.1). Lineage (NCBI taxonomy): Eukaryota > Metazoa > Chordata > Lepidosauria > Squamata > Gekkonidae > Heteronotia > Heteronotia binoei. The sequence goes on from NC_083224.1 coordinate 58,379,327, forward strand.
ATGAGACCCCTCAGACAGGGCTGTCTTAACGCATGGGCCTCATGGGCACTTGCCCGTGGGCGCCATGGGCATAGGGGCCCCATACTAATCTGTGTATGATGCAGTACTAATAACCAGGTATTGATAGTTTGTGAATATATGACTGGATAAGCTTTTTATTTGTGCAAGTTGAGAAAATGTTGAGTATAGTATTGTAGATTTATACAAAGATCCTGTGAGTAGCTGTCGCAGGGGCCCAATACACTTTTTTGCCCGGGGCCCATAAAGCTGTTAAGATGGCCCTTTCCTCAGAGTAAGGGAGGGCAGATAGAGAGCTAGAATCAATGACCATTTGAAAATAGAGTAAAACAGAGGTACTTTAGCTGGAATTATTTGATCTGGAAGACGCAGGGGAACCATGGAAGCCCATCATGCTATTTTAGGGATTATGATGCATGAGGACAGATTTTACTGCATTTTTGTAGATGTTTGCTTGCTTCCAATAAGTTGCTTCTATGTTTCTCTTTTTTAAAAAAAATTAAAGGACACCACCACTTTCTAATGCCCTCTGATCTACAGATAAAAAATGCTCTTTATTTATTTTCCTCACCCTTTCCCAGCTCAAAACAGTTTACAGCACTTACAAACTAATATAAATAGCAACTTAAACATGATTTCCCCCGCTATTATCTGGTTTCAGCTATGATGCAGGATGTCTGGCTGATGCATAGGTAGCAGGAGAGCTCTCAGATGGAGCTGTTCCAGGTATGACAGAGTTTGGCTGCTCCCTCTTCATCTTTAAGTCTTGCTAATTGCAGGACAGCTGGGAGACTGTTGCCAGCTGGAGAATAAAGTCTGAATCAATGGCACCTTTAAGACCAACAAAGTTTTATTCAAGGTATAAGTTTCTGTGTGCATGCACCAGAATCTGTTGTCAGCTGGGACTATAACCAGGCATGATGGAAGGTTTTTGGCTATTGCCTGTTCTTTGCAACACTGCAATTAGACTTCTCACAGGCTGGGAGCGGCAGAGAGCCTATGTGGCAAAGGTACATATGAGGATGTTATTCAGAATTAGACCATCTCATTTAGCAGAGCCACCTCTGATTGGCAGTAACTCTCCAAGGCCTTGGGGAGAGATCTTTCACACCCATTCAGTCTGAAATACTTTTAATTACAGATGTCAGAGGGGTGATCTGAGATATTCTGCATGCAAAGTATATTTCCTGTCATATCTTTTGGGAGACCACAGTGGCAGTGACAAGCCTCTGCCTCTCAGTGCATGTCATATCAGAGGTGTCAATCTCATTTGTTACAAGGGCCACTCTGTTGGGCTGGGCCATGCATGCCATAAAATGTAACACAAGGTACTTTATAACGATTATTTCAGATGCCAAATGATATAGCAGGCTTGATTGGATGATGTGATATGCACAGGGGTAGTCGGTGTGGAGATACCAGCACTGGTAACGAGACAGGAAATGTAGGTCTCAATTTGGTCCAGGAGGATTCAGTCCAGGAGGATGCAAAGAGTAAATGGACATAAGTCTGACATTAGAAACCACAACATTCAGTTGCTGACCTAAGAGTAGCAGTGCTCTTATAAAGGAATTTCAAAAGGAGGTTAGAAAGAGAGACCATTGAATTGCAATTGATCACTCTCGCAATAGGTAGGAAGTGGCTATGGAGCTGTGTGTGGGCGGGGAGGCAAGAGGCAGGAAAGAGGAAGCAAAGAGTCACTGAGGGAACTGGGAAAAAAGCAAGTTATGGTGCGGCTGCAGCCCTGGAAAAGGAAGCCGGAGAGGGAAGTTGCTCATGGGATGGATCTGAGCCCTTCCTATACCTGGAAGACAACAGGCACATTCTTTCTTTTCACTTGCAAAGGATGTGCAATGGCCTTGAGGTACTGAATTAATTCCCTACGGAAAACAGACTGGGTGCAAGCATAGAGGTACATGTTGATGGCAGTGTTTGTCATTTCCAGCATGGTGCCGATATCTGCCACAATGTTAATGCTCTTAGAGTAATCTTGCCTCTCAATGCCATAGTAGAAGGTCTTGATGATAATCTGGGTGATAAACCTGGTGGTGCAGAGATAGGCAAATGTCATTGAAACAGTCAGCAGGAGGATAATTGATTTCTTCTTCTGGTTGCTGAACTGTGATCCAAATGGGACCCTGTGCAATACATCCCATGTGACACAGTGTACTTTGTTACTGAGGATTATCTGTCGTAAACTGAGGCTGTTTAATGTGAAGATGATGATGTATGGGATAATATAGGTCAGAGAAGTCTGAAACCACAAAAGCCCTTCAACATACATACTTGGCAGGTTAGGCTTAGGTTTGCAGATAGCATCTCCTGTACCATTCACTACCTCTGAATAGTTGGACCAGTAATAGGGGATGGCCACAGTGTAGCTGCAGATATGGATCACAACAATGACAAAAAGTGTGTTCCTGGGGGAGCAGATTCTCACCTTCAGCCTGAAAGAGTTGATAGCAATGAAACGCTCAGCAGTGAAGGAGACCACCAACCAGACAGAAGTGTTGACTGAGCCATAGTTGAAGACATCCCGTAAGGTACACCAGGGGTCTTTGTACCAGAAAGGTCTAACACTGAAGGATTTTGTGATAATTTCAATAATGACAAGGAAAACTAGAACCACTGTGTCTGCCACAGACATAGCCATGAGGTGATAGCGACTGGAGGTGGAAATAAGGCAGTCTTTTTGCCAGAAAATCACTAATGTCACAATGTTTGCTGCAACAAAAAGGAAAAATCATGTAAATATCTGACACAGAAGTATTGGGTGATCTCTTGTTCTCCTGCTGTATAAAAATAGGATCACGTTAGAAGTGTCTCTATAAAGGGGCCCAAACACTATTAAAACAGACGCCCACCACCAATACATTGGCTGGATAGCTCAAAGCAACGGGTGAATTCTTAGACTTCTTATGCCTTAGTTTCACAGCACACTTGTTTGTTTCTTGCTTTTCCTTGTCTTCACTACACCATAGACTTGAACACACAAAGTTGCCTTACAGAGAATCAGACCTTTGAACTGTCAAGAGGAGGTGATTTTTATATCTACCTTAAGGAGTCTCAAAGTGGGTTACAAATCTCCTTCCCTCCTTCTCCCCACAGCAGACATCTTTTGAAGTAGGCAGGGCTGAGAGAACTGTGACTGTCCAAGGTCACACAGCAGGCTTAATGTGAATGAGTGATGTATCAAGCCTGGTTCTCCACATCTGCCAGTCTTAACCACTACACCACACTGGTTCTCAAAATCAGTATTGTCTACTCAGATGGGCAATGCCTCCTCAGAATCTCAGGTGAATGTCCTTCACTCATGTGATCCTTTTAACTGGAGATGACAGAGACTGAACTTGGGACCTTTCGCATGTGAACCAGAAGCTCTGCCAAATAATCGCTTACACAATTTGCTACCTCTGAACAGTTAGACTAGTAATAAGGGATTACCACAGTGTAGTTGCAGAAATAGATCACAGTAATGGTAGCCTACCACATTATTACTGTAGCTAATCCAAAGGAAAGAATCAAACAACAGCTAATGGTACACAGGGGTCGTTTTTTAGAAAAAATAGGTGGAGGAGCTCATTAGTATAACTCATTAGCATATGCCACCCCTTCCAGCCAAAAGCAACCTGATGCAAAAAAAGAGAGCCCTGGGCAAATGAGGCCCGATTGGGCTGGCTAGAGATCCAGGTAGCCCAAGCACTCACCTGGGGCTCTCCTTGGCTGCCCCCCTCAGTCAAAAGGTCAGCAAGCCACTCGCCGCCCAAAATCACATTAGTGGAGAAAGGGTGGTGCGGGCTTCTCCAGGGGTTAATGAATGCTACTGGGGGTGTGGCAAAGCCCCTGGTGGCTGGCTGGCTGCCCACTCTCCTAATCCAGGGATTGTTATGCAGCTGCACCTACTATTCAATGGACAAGGTAAGTGGGAAGAGGGGGAACCCTCAGAAAGTTTCAGGAGCTGTGCTCCTGTGAGCTCCTGCTGAATCTGAGGCCTGGTGGTATATATTCATAGGCCTTTGGATTAGTCTTTCAGTACGATGAAGGGAGGTTTGACTCTTCAAAAACCTTGTTGGTTGTTAAGGTACTACTGGACTCAAATCTAGCTGTTCCACTGCAGACCACCATGACTACCCTCCAAAATTGTCATTCCAGCTGTTTGACTAAGACATCATAGACTTCAGAGGAATGGAGTCCACAGATAATGCAACTAACAAGAATTATTCCAGTCAGTAGAATTATTACAGATCTTGCTACTTGGGGGAATTTTTTCCTGACTGGTTGCTTCAGTTTGCTCAAATGGTCAGATTTAAAAAAAAAAAAAACATACACTATCATCGTTAATGCATGCACTATCCAGGTTTTCCCTTGCTTTACACCAATTTTTCCTTAAACCTAGGACTGATACTTTTGGGAAAAAATCAGCCAGACTATGGCACATGGATAAGAAGGTGTGTATTTCTGTAGATCTTACCCACACTAGCACTATTTTCCTTGACTCAACCCTCCATAGGAACTACTCCCCCCCTCAAGGGCTTCACCCTAACCCCCCCCCCCCGCCCCGATAATTGTTATAGCACTTCAGATCTCAGAAGCTAAGTGGGGTTGGCCTTGGTCAGTATTTAGATGGGAGATATCCAAGGAATACCATAGTCATGATAAGAAGGCAGGCAATGGTAGACCACCTCTGAAACGTCTCTTGCCTTGAAAATCCTCTGGGGTCATCCTAAAACAGCTGTGAGTTGATGGCACTTTTCAGCAGAACTGCAGCAATACCACAACTGCTGGCTTTAAAAGACTCAAAAGTGCCCTCTGGTGGTAGTAGGAGGGGAATGGCTGAAGGAAGGCTGAAGAGGGAAAATTGTGGGGAAAGCAGCACTGAGGACACTGTTGCTGCTAAGAATACCTCTTCATTCATAACAGAGATTAAGGCTTCATGGAGCAACTGGGATGTAAAGGGGCTAATCTAATTCTTAATAGCCCAACTTTTTCAGGAGCTTGTACCCCAAAGTTACCTTCCTGTATACTACAGGACATTTCTGCTTCCAGTTTTTAAAATGCCATGTGAATTCCTGGTTTTTTAAAAATAGAGTATATCTGTGGCTCTGATCACACATAGCTGGGTAGTTCCTCATTTATACTGGGAAATATTTTAATATAGGAGGCTTTTAAATAAGGTGTTCTGGTTGCCTGAAGGACTGGGTAAAGGTGTTTGGAATACCTGAATAACTGATGTTGGATGGATAAGGGAAACATCATTTTGGTGATGTGGGCATTTATGACAGAAAGCAAGCTGTAAGTTGCCAGAGGCTTAGAACAGAGACACACGCCCCGCCCCCCCAGCCCCAGGAATCATGTGCAACATGTGCACACTGTAATCAGAGAGACTATGATCCATTCAGTTAAAAAAGAAAAAAACTTTGGTTAAGATCATACCATATTTCTCTGCTGTGGAAAAAGAGATGGTTCTCCAACTCACAAGATCACATGGTACAGAGATGGTCCTACATTCCTGCCAAACATACTGACTGCAAAATGGTTGTTGAAAAAAATTATTGATGTCTCCTTTTATAGGCTTCCTGTTTTCTGGGGTTGCTGTGCCAAATGCTGCTTTCTGCCCATCAAATGAGTCCATCTGAAATCTGGCAGGAATGATCACTTGGGGGAAGGGTGCTGTCCCTGGAATTACAAGTCCAGTTGGAGGGGGAAAGTTGCAGACAGAAGCACCCTCTAACTAAAACCAGTGGAAATGAAAAACTAATAATTAAAGCTAACTTTTGTAGTCAAGAAAGCAAAGCACCTTTTTAAAGCTCCAAAAGCTATACATCCCTACTGCCTATTCTGCCTTTTTTCTGTTACTCCGCTTCTGTATACTCTTAGCTGCATTAACTTCAGGAACAATTCCTGTTTTGTCTCAGCTTGCCCCTATTTGTCTACTTTTAAAATTAGTGAAATATATGTATTCTTATTTCATATACATTCCCTTCCCTCACAGAAGCTGAACTGCAAAAGTTCTATGCTCCCCCCAAGAAGAATAAATTCCAGATTGGGGGAAAAAATCTCAACTTCCTTCTTTAATTGTTCTGCATTCAGAGCAACAGGTTCAAAGCATGCTTGACTCCAATCTATAACACTTGTCAGCACAGGGAATAACTGTATGAGAACCCCACTTCTGGCCAGTATTTTCCTTGTCCTATTTTCTTTGTCCTCTACTTCACAAGCCTGTTTGTCTGCAAGATATGTAATCTGTTTCTAAGTGCTGGGTGCCGTGGCTCTCAAGATTTATCCCCTATATCTTCAGCTCCTGTTGCTGTCCAAATCTTTGGTTCAGCCAAGCAAACCACGACAGGAGCTCATGATTCCGAGACCTCCTTTAGCTCGCCCCATTTCTGACTTCTGCTGTTGTCCATCATACTCACATGGAATGCCAATTATGGCAAGAAGCGGGTAGAACACCTTTTTAAGAGTTATCATCCAGTGTTCCTGCATCATTTTGAAATCCAGGTTTCTTTTGCTGGTATCTTGGATCCCAGGACCATGAACAAATGTCACCAGTTCCCCTCCAAGTTCAGCTTTTGTAATGGCAGTCTGGTTCTCTGCTTATCTTCCTTATGCTGTCTATATATACACAATCAATTACTGTTATTTAATTTACTCTAGCACCTACAAATTTCTCGTTAATGATTATCAGGTTGCGTAAGGTGAAAGTACATGAGGTGATCATTATTGAGGCTGCTCAAAATTGAAGCAGAACAATTAAATGATAAGGTTACTGATCAAAGGCAGTTTCTGAAATTAGAAAGGATACATTTAGCTTTGGATTCATAAGCCTCTGCTGCAGCCTACCTCCATTTTGTATCTCCCATTGTAAAGTCTGCTTCTTGTTGCCTGTACCTCTTCCGTTGTGCTATCACATTGTTGCTATTCTAGTCTTTTCAGCAGAAGCTGTTGCTGGTGTAGATTCACAGCAGTATCCAAGACAACAGCACTTTGCTTATATATTTGCAGGCAGGCTCACACTAGGTGACTCGGGGAGGGAAGAGAAGAAAAACCCTGACCAGGAAATATTTTAAAACATTGACAATGGTGCAGTTTTCCATTTGTCCTTAAGGACAATGACTCCTATGCATCAATATAGCAAAAATAAATACATACATAAAGACAAATACACTTGCATTTTTACCCTCCCAGACTTTTATCTGAACTTAAGAATGATGGGGGGGGGAACCTCAGTTAATTCAGAACTGTGCATGATTTTGAATGGAATTATCTCCATATGACATCATATCTTAGAAGCAGGGCTTTTTTTTGAGCAGGAACGCCGTTTGGTCTGGCTTGGCATCAGTGGGTGTGGCCTAATATGCAAATGAGTTCCTGCTGGGCTTTTTGTACAAAAAGAGAGAGAGAGCCAGTTTGGTGTAGTGGTTAAGTGTGTGGACTCTTATCTGAGAGAACTGAGTTTGATTTTCCACTCTTCCACTTGCACCTGCTGGAATGGTCTTGGGTCAGCCATAGCTCTGGCAGAGATTGTCCTTGAAAGGACAGCTGCTGTGAGAGCCCTCTCAGCCCCACCCACCTCACAGGGTGTCTGTTGTGGGGGGAGAAGATATAGGAGATTGTAAGCCACTCTGAGTTTCTGATTCAGCAAGAAGGGCAGGGTATAAATCTGTAGTCTTCTTCTTCTTCCTTTAGCCCTACTGTTGGTTCCCTCACTTGTATGCTGTTTTCATCTGTACCCTTACTTCGCACACCTCCTTGTTACAGTTTGTAGAGATGTAACATACTCCTGTGATAGACTTAGCAAGATACTCAGCTAGTTCTCCAAGCCTACTTCCTTCACACTAGTATCATTACTCTGTTATGTCTGCAGATAGCAGAGGCCAAGTAATTAGGTATTCAGATGAGAACTTCTGTTCTTTGGACTGTTAATAAAGGAAATGATCACTTCCTTACTCTGAGATATATCAGGTGTTGTGTGCATAAACAGAACAGCTGTTGTTGCTGTCAGAGGAAAAGAGTTGTGAGCATATGTGCACTCTCACCCCTTCAGATGAAAAATTAGATTGCCTGAACATTTTTTCTTTCTCTCATCTTCCAGCTAATGCCATTTTGCTTCTGTGCTCAGGAACTGAATCCAGTGAAAAAGACTTGCAGATGTGTGGGATATTCAATGACAATCTTTGTTTTACTACATTACCGCAATTTGTTTTGTTATTTACCATCACATTTGGCAATCATGTTCTATAAGCCTTTGTTCCATAGCTAGCATAAAGTGTGAAGGCCAAGTGGCAAGCTAGACAGTTAATTCTCTGTCATCTGAGCCAAAAGGTTACCAAACACTCAGTAGTGGATCTCCCCTCCCTCTGCTATAAGAAGAACAAGCTCCTAGAAACATTTCAGGGTGCTAACAAAGCAGCAGGCATTATTCCATCTACTGCTGTATGGAAACTTGACTGCAATCTATAGTGCTATAAGGGTGAGGTTTGGCTTTCTAAACAGCTGGGGGAGTTGCTAAGAATTTCTGAGTTTGTGTGACTGTGTGCTGAAAATTCTGAGTTTGTAGTTGCTGGGGAACTGCTGTTTGTTTGGCTTGAGTGGGCTGAAGGTGATTGTTGCTGATTGATTAGGAGTGGCTGTTTTCCTGGGGCAGACTGAGGCCCCACCCTCTTTGCATTATTAAGCTGCGCCTTGTCAGAGGCACGAGCCTTTGGCCTGTGGCTCTTGGCCTGTGGTCTGTGTAAGGACCAGGAACCCAGATCCCTATTTTCCTTGTGTTCCCAATAAGGTAAGTAGACTCTCCAGAAGGAGAGCCACATAAACAAAACAGGATTTAAAAGGGGACTGTATATTTTAAAAAAGCTATCATGAAGGTAAAATGCCAGCAGGGGGGTGGGGGCTTTCCAGTGTTTTGCACTGAGTGTCACATGTATGACTATCTGCCCACAGGACAGAAGTCTTGGGTGTGTGCTCGATGCAAGGAGCTCCTGGTTTGTACCCTTGAGGTCGAGGTGACTGACCTGGAGAAGCAGAGACAGTCAGGCACTCGGAGAAGACTCTTAGGGACATATTAATAATAATAATGATAATAAACTTTTATTTATACCCCGCCCTCCCCGCCTAGGCAGGCTCAGGGCGGCTAACAAGACATGGTAAAACCATGATACAAATAAAACAGAATACAATAATTAATAATTTAAACAGTAAAACCAATAAAACAGTATAACATTATAGTACAATCAATATGTGCAAGCAAAATACGTGCAAGATGGCTTGGTGTTATTGATATTATCAGGAGTTCCGTCTTAAAAATCTAATTGGAAGAGGGCGGTTTTGCAGGCTGGTTAAGATCCCGTAGGGCCCGCACCTCCTCCGGCAGTTGATTCCACCATTGGGGGGCCTTTGTAGAGAACGCCTGTTCTCTGGTAGTTTTTAATTTGGTTTCTTTTGGCCCAGGGATTTCTAAAAGATTTTTTTGCGCTTGATTGCGCTTAGATGAGCCCCACTCTGAACGTGGCAGCCCCGTTGCTGCCAGGGAGCATGAGGGTCGAGAGGGAACAGGGCACCGTGCTGAGGATAAGGGGAATGCACCCTCAGAAGGGACCTCTTCCTTTTGTGCCAAGGAACCATCCCTGGGCAGGGAGAGAGGGAAGGTCTTGGTAGCTGGTGATTCGATCCTTAGGCAAGTAGACAGCTGGGTGGCAAAACTGTGTACTGATCGTATGGTGACTTGCCTGCCTGGTGCGAAGGTAGCAGACATTATGCGTGTTGTAGATAGGCTGATAGACAGTGCTGGGGAGGAGCCAGTGGTTGTGTTGCATGTTGGCACCAACAATGTGGGGAAATGCAGTCGTGAGGTCCTGGAGGAAAAATTTAGGCTGCTAGGCAGGAGACTTAAGGCCAGGACCTCCAAGGTAGCCTTCTCAGAAGTGTTACCTGTTCCACATGCAAGGCTGGAGAGACAGGCAGAAATTAGAAGTCTCAATGTGTGGATGAGACGATCGTGCAGGGAGGAAGGGTTTAAGTTTGTTAGGCACTGGGATGCTTTCTGGAACAAGCGGGAGCTGTACCAAAGAGACGGTCTCCACTTGTCCCCAGATGGAACCAAGCTGCTGGCGCTTAAAATAAAAAATGTGGCAGAGCAGTTTTAAACTAAATCTTGGGGGAAAGTCGACAGGAGATTAAATGTCTCTGGTTCGGGAGCACTCATCTCAAAGAGACGAAGGGTTAGCTGTTACTTTTCTACCGGGTAATAGATCAGAGTTGTCCATTGACAAACAGTATGGGCTGCCTGCCGAAGTCTTGAGGCAGCAGGAGGAAGGTTGCAGGCCAAACTTGACTGGGAAATTATAGATGTTTGTATACAAATGCTAGAAGTGTTTGAAGTAAAATTGGTGAGTTGGGATGTTTAGTGTTGGGGGAAAACATAGACATTGTGGGAATTTCAGAAACTTTGTGGAATGAGGAGAATCAGTGGGACACGGTGATTCCTGGATATAAGTTATATTGGAAGGATAGGGAGGGAAGAGTTGGATGTCTGAGAGGGTAAACCGTCCAGTAAGACTGAGGTCAAAGAATTAGATTCCCTTCTAGAAATGCTTTGGGTCGAAATAGAGGGCCCAAAAGGAAATTTAACTATGGGAGTTTGTTACCGCGCACCAAATCAAAAGATAGAGGACGATTATAATATGATAGAAGGATTAAAGATAGCGGCTAAACGTAAAAACTGTGTTGTAATAGGTGATTTTAACTGCCTGCAGATTGATTGGGTCAATATGTGTTCTGGTCGAGAGAAAGAGATTGAGTTGTCTTGATGCTCTCAATGACTGTGCTATGGAGCAGATGGTCTCAGAACCTACCAGGGGTGGGGCGATCCTGGATTTGGTCCTAAGTAATGCCCAGGACTTGGTGTGAGATGTAAAAGTGATCGCACCGCTTGGGAGCAGTGACCATAACGTTATTGATTTCACCGTTTGTATAAATAGGGAGTTGCCCCAAAAGACCACCACAACCACGTTTAACTTTAAAAGGGGTAAATTCTCTGAGATGAGGAGGCATGTGAAGAGGAAACTGAAAGGAAAGGTAAATACAGTCAAAAACCTTGGGGAAGCTTGGAGGCTATTTAAAACTACAATCCTAGAAGCTCAGATAAAATATATACCACAAGTTAGGAAAGGAACAAACAGGTAAAAGAAAAGGCCTGCATGGTTAACAAACAAAGTAATGGAATCTGTAAAAGGTAAGAAGGACTCCCTTAAGCGGTGGAAAGCTAGTCCAAGTGAGATTAATTAAAGGGGAACACCGGTTGTGGCAAATTAAATGTAAGACTGTGATCAGGCAAGCAAAAAGGGACTATGAGGAGCATATTGCAAAAAACATAAAGACCAACAATAAAAATTTCTTCAAATATATTAGAAGCAGGAAACCAGCCAGGGAGGCAGTCGGGCCATTGGATGACCAAGGGGTAAAAGGATTACTGAAGGAGGATAGGAAAATGGCTGAGAAGCTAAATGAATTTTTTGCCTCAGGCTTCACTGTGGAAGAAGAGAAGTGTTTGCCCGCTCCAGAACCACTAATTTTGGAAGGGGTGTTGAAAGACCTGAGTCAAATTGAGGTGACAAGAGATGAGGTCCTACAACTGATAGACGAATTAAAAACTAATAAGTCACCAGGTCCGGATGGCATACATCCAAGAGTTCTGAAAGAACTCAAAGTTGAACTTTTGGATCTCCTGACAAAAATATGTAATCTTTCATTGAAATCTGCCTCCGTTCCTGAGGACTGGAAGGGTTCCAGAGGAGATCCGGGAAATTACAGGCCAGTCAGTCTGACTTCAATATCGGGAAAATTGGTAGAAAGCTTTATCAGGGACAGTATGAGTAGGCACATTGATGAACATGGGTTATTGAGGAAGACTCAGCATGGGTTCTGCAAGGGAAGATCTTGCCTCACTAACCTGTTACATTTCTTTGAGGGGGTGAACAAACGTGGACAAAGGAGACCCGATAGATGTTGTTTACCTTGACTTCCAGAAAGCTTTTGATAAAGTTCCTCATCAAAGGCTCCTTAGTAAGATGAGAGTCATGGAGTAAAAGGACAGGTCCTCTTGGGGATCAGAAACTGGCTGAGTAATAGGAAGCAGAGAGTGAGTATAAATGGGCAGTCTTCACAGTGGAGGACGGTAAGCAGTGGGGTGCCGCAGGGCTCAGTACTGGGTCCCATGCTCTTTAATTTGTTCATTAATGATCTGGAGTTGAGAGTAAGCAGTGAAGTGGCCGAGTTTGCAGATGACACTAAATTATTCAGGGTGGTGAGAACCAGAGAGGATTGTGAGGCACTCCAAAGGGATCTGTTGAGGCTGGGTGAGTGAGCTTCAATGTGGCAGATGAGGTTCAATGTGGCCAAGTGCAAAGTAATGCACATTGGGGCCAAGAATCCCATCTACAAATACAAGTTGATGGGGTGTGAACTGGCAGAGATTGACCAAGAGAGAGATCTTGGGGTCGTGGTAGATAACTCACTGAAAATGTCAAGACAGTGTGCGATTGCAATAAAAAAGGCCAACGCCATGCTGGGAATTATTAGGAAGGGAATTGAAAACAAATCAGCCAGTATTATAATGCCCCTGTATAAATCGATGGTGCGGTCTCATTTGGAATACTGTGTACAATTCTTGTCACCGCACCTCAAAAAGGATTTTATAGCATTGGAAAAAATGCAGAAAAGGGCAACTAGAATGATTAAAGGTTTGGAACACTTTCCCTATGAAGAAAGCTTAAAACGCTTGAGGCTCTTTAGAAACGTCTGGTGCCATGATAGAGGTTTACAAGATTATGCATGGGATGGAGAAAGCAGAGAAAGAAGTACTTTTCTCCCTTTCTCATAATACCAGAACTCGTGGGCATTCAATGAAATTGCTGAGCAATCAGGTTAAAATGGATAAAAGGAAGTACTTCTTCACCCAAAGGGTAATTAACATGTGGAATTCACTGCCACAGGAGGTGGCGGCGGCTACAAGCATAGCCAGCTTTAAGAGGGGATAGGATAAAAATATGGAGCAGAAGTCCATCAGTAGCTATTAGCCACAGTGTGTGTGTGTGTGTGCGTGTATATATATGTGTGTGTGTGTATGTATACACACACACACATATATTGGCCCCTCTGTGTGACACAGATTGTTGGACTGGATGGGCCATTGGCTTGATCCAACATGGCTTTTCTTATGTTCTTATGTTAATTTCCCAACACTTGAGAATGTACACAAGAACTAATGGGAAACAACTACATGGAATATACAAGCCAAATGACCTGAAGTGACAAAGGAAATGCAGAAGAGAAATGAATATTTTTAGCATAAAACTAAAAAGGCAGCTGTTAAAGAGATTCCACTGAGGCCAAGTTCACATTTTCCCTATACATCTGCCTACATTTGGAAAATGAGTTTTTGTCATCATGTCCAAGGAACAAATACCATCAGAAGCACACAACTCCACTACTGTCCATAAGATGATATCAGATTCTTTCAAAACAATAGTCCAACGATGATGTAAAACCGGTCCGTTCTCGTTTCGGATCCTTATGATCCTTCCTCTGGGACCGTTTTATTAATTTTGAATGCAGTAGTCTGATGGTGCCTTATTTCTTTACTATTCACTGTTTTCTAGGTTTTTCTAATTTATTTCATTACTAGAATGCTACTGTACTTTCTCCATCTCTCAGCATTTCATTGCAAAGAAATAACAGACTGGTTTTGCATCATCGTTGGACTGTATTGTTTTGAAAGAATTTGATATTATCTTATGGACAGTAGTGGAGTTGTGTGCTTCGGATGGTATTTGTCACTGGAATTTATATTGTAACACAATGTTGTAATGGAGAATATTGCAGTTATATTTTGATATTGTTTTGTAACATGGAGAGTATTTTTTCTATCATTTCCTGATTGTTGAACCTCTGTGGTCTTGGCATCTATGGTCTTGGAATTGTTTGACATATTGCGCAGAAGCAAAACACTGGGTGATTCCGCATTACCCTTTGCTCCGGCTCCAACGCTGTGTTTCCCCAGGGGCAGATGTTGATTTCCATACATTTTGACCTGGGGCGGCAGTTTGACCCGCCTCCGAAGCGGTGCTGCCCCGAATTAAGGAGATTGGCGAAATACCAGATCTTTTTTTTGCTGCGGTTCCAAGGATTGGAATTTTATGTGTGGAACTCGCGCCAATGCGCTGTCAAACTTCTTGCATCAGTAGAACACACCCACATAACTCCACACCCATGATTCCGCCCAGTTATTTTGTCATACTTCCGTAATTTTACTCCCTTTGAAAATTATGCAATATTTTCTTGAAATGGATTTTTTTAAAAAAAATTCGTTTCGCGTTACAACACGAAAACAATATAACGATGTAACGCTATTTTCTTTTTCTGAATGCATCACTTACTTGCACCTGCCCCCCCTCTTTTCTATATTCCACGTGAATTTGATGTGACATTGCATTGTGATTATGTTCTTCCCCCCTCCAAAAAAAATCAATACTGACTGCTATATTTTTTTCCAAATAAGATCATTGCAACGCAACTAAATAAAAAGCGATGTTGCACGAACTACTTTAAACATGCGTGATTGCCACCTTTATCGATCCCCCCCCCAAGGCCTCAAACGGGAGCGGAAATTTGATTATGTTTATAGCTTTATATTTTTGATAGGTTGGGGAAACTTTCTCCCTTAACCCCTCTGCATATTCCCCCCCCCCGTTTCACGCATCTGTTTGTGATTTGTTATAGGTTTTAACGGAAAACTGGGTGCTTAACATTCAGCGTGTGTGGATAAAAACGGTGGCTCGCAGACTCAGATTTCATGGGGCTTAACCTGCCAATGGCAGGGCGAAAGGAAAACACGTGACTTTGCCAGTATTATGCCTCTGGCATTACATTGTAATGCAAACAAAGACGTTATGTTGTAACGCAAACACGCATGCATGTTAAAAAAAAAAGGGAACGTATGAGGGAGGTAATGCGAAATCAGAAAACATGGAACAGATTGGGAATTGAATCTGGGGGAAATCCTCTAATGCGGAATCGGGCAATCTGGCCCACATGGAACAACCCCGGAGCGAAAGGAGGGCAAACACCAAATGCGGAATCAGCCACTGTCTTCTTTTAAAGGAAAAACACAGGACAAGTTGAATTAGCACCAGAAAAATTTTAATCTAAATTGTGTCTTTTTTCCAGATCAGAAAATATGCCTTACATAAATGTTTAGCACAACCCCATTACCAGAGAATATTACTCCCCACTGGTGATCAAACAATGTATACAGAGGCTGGCTAATCAAGTTCAGTCATTTCTGGACGTTGTATATAGAATATAATCTACAACTAAAATGAAAATTAGGCTTCCTAAAGATTTCAGTTCATATCAAGCAAACTACTTGGGAATCTTCAGTTGTGTGAAGATGGGAACTGTGGGTGCCACCAGTCAAAAAGGCGCACACTGTGCACAGGGTCCATGATAACCTGCACTCCATGGTCAAATCGAGGCTTCTTGCCATTCCACACTGGAGAATCATGGAATACCATTTTTACTCTGTGATGCCTCATATCAGTACTTACATTTATTGTGAACTGCAATGGAGACAAAACAAGAAATCGTAAGCATTATTTCTGTAGCATGCTCAGTTCCATTAAAGTAAGGCATTTTATTGCAACCAAGCTTTCTACAACATCATTTAACTTGTAAATATTTTCAGAGTAAACTTAATCTTTGAGAATATTCTTGGAATTGTGAAAATGGTTAAAAGGACACAAACTCCTCAATGCTGCCAACAGCTTCTTATGTAATCTTACTTTTCTAGGATTTTATTATTTATGTTATTTATTTATGTAATTTATACCCTCCCTTTCTCCCTAACAGGATTTCAAGGCGGCAGTTAGGCTGAATATATCTGGCTAGTCCAAGCAGGGCTGGCTCGCCCACTAGGCAAACTAGCTCGCCTAGGGCACCAGGAGGTGGGGGGCACCGAATTGGGCTCCCCCCCTGGTGGCCATGGCAAATGCCTAGGCAGCGCTGCACTCCTGCACCGATGCTGGTCCTTACCGGCTTCAATGCGGCTGGCCCAGCTTCTAATCCTTTGAAGAGACTTCGCTCCCCCCACACTTCTGGTTCTGCGAAGGAGAGGGAGCGAACTCTTCAAAGGATAAGATACTGCGCCAGCTGCATTGAGGCTGGTAAGGACCAGCCTCGGTGCAGGGGCATGGAGCTGCCTTGCAGTGCTGCAGAGGGAGGGGGGCAGGCAGGGAGTCTGCCCGGGTCGCCATGCGCCCTCAGGCCGTCAATGGGTCCAAAGTCACCCAAGCAAGCTTCTGTGGCAAAGTGGGGATCTGAACCTGGGACACCTGGATTCCAGCCCAACGCTGTAACCACTACACCACACACCACATACAAAAAACTGGACTGGGAAGGAAAAGGCCTATTTCAATGTTGCTATACAAATACATTTTAAGTTCAGAAGCAGATGTAATGACTCCGTCATATCCATGGAACAGAGATCATGACACTGTCTCACCATGTACTACAGAAATGTCTTTTGCTCTAACCATGTAGCACAAAGACTGTCCTGGATGTTTTTCAGGAGTAGTGACAAGCACTTACCAAAGTAACTGTCATGCCCATGACTATGGGTATATATATAAAGTCGAAGGTAGTTATCTGCAGCAGGCAGCAGTCTTGGTCAGGATTTGTATGGACATCTTCATACCGGACAGGTGGTTGAAGTTTTGAATGGTTATTCTTGAACTTGGGAGACTAAAAAAAAAGTTCATTCTGTTTATCAGAAATTGACTCCATATCTATAAACTTTCACTGGCACAAACACAAATTCATGAGAAGAATCATAGAGTTGGAAGGGGCCATACAGGCCATCTAGTCCAACCCCATACTTAATGCAGGATCAGCCTTGAGCTGGCATGGCCAAACTTCCTTAATGAAGGAAGGAAACCAAATAGATGGGGGAAGGGTGAAGTAGAAAGAACGCAACTTTAGATTTATTCTCCAAGCTACCAACTGGCTTGGCGAAGTAATTTAAAGAGACAAATGCTTTCTCCAAGCCAGGGTGATGGGAACTTCAAGAGCCACACAATATGTGTGAAAGGCTCCCGAGCTGCAGTTTGGCCACCCCAGCCTAGAGCATCCCTGATAAGTGTTGTCCAGCTGCTGCTTAAAGACTGCCAGTGAGGGGGAATCAAAACTGCTTTGAGCTTCCTTACTTGCTTGAGTTCACTGTTTCCTTCTTGTCAAGAAGGGCTTTTCATTTTATTTTGAAGCTTTCAATTTCAGAGTCTGAATTTGGAGTGCCAGCTTTTACCATGGTATGCTTTCAGGTGAACAAATTGATTTCAGGAATGGCCTAAGATTTGTCAGAACAGCTGAGACTCAAATCAATCATGGATTTTTCAATTAAGATTTTACCATGAGGAGGGGGAAAATGCTTCTAGAAGGTTCCTAGATACTGTGATATTCCACATTTCTTTAGATGACATTTCACAGCCAATTAGAATCTTATTAATTGTACTGCACTATCATCTCTTGCACACTCAACAGTTTAAGTACTAAATACTATTACAGATTTCAAACTATTAGCATTCAGATTGTAGTAATGGTTTTATTTTCATACCTGTCTTTGGAATTTGAAGCTGAATTCCCACAGTGAAGACTGTTTGTCAACCCTTTTAGACCAGAAAAGAAGACACTGATGCAGAAGAAAGAAGTGTTTAATTTGTAGACATTTTTAGGGGAAAAAAAAGATTAGAAGTAGCTCTTCTAAACAAACTAAGATTAGTAAACATGGCAAAATCTATGAAGCAAAATCTCCCATCCTTTAAAAAGGAAGTAGAGGACAGCGCACTGCTTGTTAATAGCTGTTCTGGGTAACGCCTGTACCAAACTTCAGCCAGCAAAATTAAATATGTAACCCAACTAACTGATGTAACTCACACTGAAACACAGGCAGTAAAGAAACTGACTAAATGTAAAAATGGAGATACAAACTACACTTCACATCCTCAGTGCTATTGATGATTCCAGGCATAGATTACAAGATCTGAACTAGGGGTGTGCATTCGGTTCGGCTGAACCTAATAGACTGCCAAATACCCCCTGATTCGGAAGTATATGGCGTCGTATACTTCCGAATCCAATTAGAAGCCATTATATGGGAGCCGTATACAGCTCCCCATATACTTCTGAATCAATATTCGGAAGTATAGAGAACTCAATGTAAAAGGCGAGAAAGGAGCTTCTGCAGCCTCAGGGAAGCTGCTTGCCTCTTTTCCCGCCTTTGGAAGCCTTTTCCCGCCTCTCCCATAGCCTCCCTGGGATCAGGGAGGGAGGGGGAGGGGGAGAGGAGCCCCAGCAGCCAATCCAAAGCATGCATTTGCAAAATGCAATGCAAATGCATGCTTTCCAGGGCTGTTGAGTAGCTGATGGCTGGGCTAATCCCCCAGCCATCACCAACATTGTTGTTCTTTTCTTTACTTGGGTATCCAAGTAAACACTGTTCTCTGGCAAATTCCAGAGCAGTGGTATTTTTTGAAACTGCTCTATGTAGGGCCAGAGAACCTTTTTAAGGAGTCTGTCTGACTGGACTCCATTACATTGCTGCTGTGTTGGTGTTGGTGTGTGAGAGAGATTGTGCTGTGCTGGCCCTTGTCCTCAGCTGCTGCTGCTCTCTCGCAGCCTTGCCTGACCTACCTGGAGAAGACATCTAAGGTAAGACATTCTTGGAGGAGTTGTTTTTATTTTAGTTAGGATAAAAGTAAAAGGACTTTTCAAAACTCAGAGTCCCTTATCCAGATTTGGGTGGGTAGGTAGTTTATTTGGGGTTAGGGTTAGGGGGTTCTGCTGGGGGTGGGGGTGGTTGTCAATTTGCCTATATCTAACTTCAGTGAGTGGACTTTTAAAAGTGCAGTGTACTTTTACTTTTCCTGATTTGGGTGGCTTGGATTTCTTGGGGTTAGGGAGAAGGTTTTTTTGGGGGGAGGGGTTGGTTAAGTTCCTGTATTGTTAAAAGTCAAGTTTTTTACTGTTTTAAAAGGATTCTGTGTTTGATTTGTTGCTGCTATGTTGTGCTGCTGTTGCACAAGGTCAAGAGCTTGGAGCCGACCTTGACAATGGAGGCCCAAATAGCAGTCACTGCTAAATCCGTGTTTTTCCATCTTAGGCGGGCAAGGTAGTTGGTCCCCTTCCTGGAGCATGGCAACCTGGCAACAGTGATCCATGCAATAGTCACCTGGAGGCTGGACTACTGTAATTCCCTCTACATGGGGCTGCCCTTGTGCCGAACCTGGAAGTTGCAGCTAGTGCAGAACGCGGCTACCCGGCTGTTATTGGGGCTTTCCAGGTGGGAGCACATTCACCCAGGACTTCGGGAACTGCACTGGCTGCCAATAGTATACCAGGTTTGTTACAAGGTGCTGGTTATTACCTTTAAAGCCCTATATGGCCTAGGACCTGCCTACCTTAGGGACCGTCTCTTCCCACGTGTTCCCTAGAGAGTACTTAGATCGGGATCACAAAATCTGTTAATAATTCCTGGGCTGAAGGAGGCCCAATTGAAATCAACTAGAGACAGGGCCTTCTCAATCATAGTCCCCTGTTGGTGGAACCAACTACCAGATGAAGTGAGGGCCTTGCGGAACCTGGTGCAGTTCCGCAGGGCCTGCAAGACTGTCCTCTTCTGGCTGGCATTCAATTGACTTAACACCAGTATTTAAGAGAAGTGGAAGAAGGCTGTCGCCACCAGAATAGCACCAATTTAATAGTCTGCTTTTCTGTTTTAATTGTTTTAACTGTTTTAATCATTATTTTATTACCAAATGTGTATTTTTAATATTAATTTTATTGTTTCTGGGATTTTATGCTGTAAACTGCCCTAAGCCTGCTTGGGCAGGGAGGGCAGGGTATAAATCAAATAAATAAATAAAATCTGTTGCTGTTGGTTTTGCATCCTGTCCTGTTGTCCCTTTTCCTGGTTCTGGTTTTTGGGTGTGTGTGTTAAAAGTTAAGATTCTTTTGTCACGTTTTGGGTTTTTTTAATTACCTTTGGTTGGTGTGGGGTGGGTCCCTTTCATGTTTTTATAGAGATATTTTTGGAGTCTGAGGGTTCCATGCAGTTTTGCTGGCTCTCCCTCAAACCCCCTGCCCCCCAGTAGCCTCTGATTATACCCTATTTTGCCATCGAGTTCAATGACCCATAGGGTATAATGGTGGGATAGGGGCACCCTCTTTGGGTTCCCCTGGAATGTGAACCCCTGGCCCAATCTTTTTGGGACTTGGGGGATTATAGGGGAGAGTCCCCTGCAGGTCCCCTGCAAATTTGGGGGCTCTTCCTCAAATCCCCTCCCCTCCAGGCAGCTTCCAATATACCCTATTTTGCCATTGATTTCAATGGCCCATAGGGTATAATTGGGTCGTATATTCGGAAATAGCCGTATATCTCCTGTATATACAGCTATTCTGAATACTGGTATTCGGAAATATACGATGTTCCGAATATTTTGGCCCCATATATTTCCGAATCTGATTAATTCCAAATATGTTTTTTTGCACACCCCTAATCTGAACCCATAAATTCTGCAGGAAGTTTCCACAGTATGCAATTGCATATAAATAGTTAAATTATTTCTGGAAAGGTGACCTGAAGAATTTGATACCAAGAATTTGATACATGTTGGCTCACTGTAATTTTGTATCCACTGCTTCTTATTTATATGCATGCCAAATCTGTTCCTAATTCCAAGGGTCTTTCTTCTTCCATGGTTCCACAGACAAAATTCTATCATAACTGAAAAGCTGGAATATTATGCAGTTTCTCCAGAGTTTTATGGCAACTGGCAGAGAAAGTGATTGTACACATGTCAAAGTGAGAATGTACACAAGTCAAAGCCGGCAAAAACTCCAGATTCTAACTTTTATTTTAGAGTCTAGTGCCTTGCTTTTCTACATGGCTTTCCTCCGTTAGCATTCAGCTCCTTTCCTTTGATTACCCTTGAGCAGAATGAACATTTAATCACATCACAGCAGGTCGGACAGTTATTTAAGATGAGGTATGTTTCAAAAGTCAAAGCTCTACCATCTTTTATTTCCAGGCTATTGAAATTGTAGCCTATAATATATACACTTATGCCTTCATCGCAGGTTACTTTTACATGTAATAAAATGCAGCTTGTCAATTTATGGTTCCCCTAATTTGGGGAAAGGGTGATGGAATTGACAAAACATTTCCCCCCATTAAATTTACAAGTTTGTGATTTAATGCATCTAACTGACCTGCAAATTGTTTACATAGAAGCATCACATTAAGAAGCTGCAGGTCAATATTTTTGTAGAACAGGAAAGAGATTGTTAAGTGGAAACAAACTACATGCCAAAGCTTATATTTCAAGATAAAGTTCAATAGTCTAGATGAGAAATAATGATTTTTAAGTGAACAATGTTATACACAGAACAGGTAGAGGAAATACACTTCAGGACGCTTCTCAAATGTGTGTTCAGGAAATCCACATTTTGGATTTATGAGGAGCAACTTATTCTGGGTTACACTTATTTTAGTGGCAGCATCCTATGGAAGCTGTATTTCTATTACCTTTCCAGTCATTCATAAGATTTATTAAACATATACAAGCAGTCTAACATGTACCGAGCCCTGTGCCACTGTGGAAAAAAAAACACACAATCCCTCCTTAGGGGCAGACAGCAAACCTGCTACCCAAGTCACCAGCTAATAGGACTGCCTTAATTTTAATCTCAAATTAGAGAACCTAGAAGAATCTTTATAAAGGATTCATGCACAAGCCAAATGGTCAATTGGCATGCAGTAGTAAGGGACATTTATGTGAACTGTCCCCTAGATCTGCCATAATGGAAACATGCTCTCTGCTTAATCCCTTTCCATGCAAAATCTGTTTCAGTGAGCAGCTTTGGATATTAGTTACAAGGAGGAAAGTAATTTACCTCCTAAGGGGCAGAGGACGTTGTCCACGTATCAGTTGACCTGCCCTTCAGATGTATACCATATGGCCTGCTGCTCCAAAGAGTGTGGGTCTCTTATGAGCAAACTTCTGCTGACATCAGAACGGCTCCAGTGTCCCACAAAAGCTATACTAGGAAAGAGAAAAGGAAATTAAATAGGAAACGCTGGATTCAGTAACCAAAGGATCTATGTCTCCCTATCTTACACACATAATGTACGTGGTCATCTCCCATAACCAAGAGGAGGCTCTAAATAGGTAAAAACAAAATCCAACTGTACAGGCTCTCTGAGGTCACAGTGTGCAAAGACACACAGAGGTAAATACAAAAGTGTGACTTTTTTCCTTAATGCCAAGATGCAGTGGAATCAAGCTGATATTGAATTTCTGTGCTTTAAAGGACTTAAGCCAAACCACAACCCTTACTTCAATACAAACTTTTCACATTTAATTTCCTTTCCAAAGTCAACTCATTAGACACAATGAATACATAAATTGTTAGCATTCTCTGTGGACACCAAAGCCGTTGTGATGTGAACATGAGAAAATCCCAAATACCACTCTTTCCACTGGACTGAGAATTGGTTTGCCCCTTCTCCAGCTGCAGTAGGAAAAACTTGAGAGGGGAATGAAAGCTGCTTTGATACATATACTGATACATATATTGTTACTAGACTCCCCAGAAATAGAGATAAATATATCAGTGACTATGCCTCAAAACTGAATGTGAATCCTCTTAATTAATTTCTACTGCAATTCATTCTTAGTTAGATTTTTATCCTGCTTTTCCCTATACACAGGGCTCAGGATAGCTCTTTTATTTGGCAGGCCAAACATCAGCTAGTTACAGAAACCTCCCTGAGAAACTCAGTGCTAAGCAGCAAGTAGAAATGCACACAAATGCTCCTAGCAAAGACAAGCTATGTCAGGAGCTGAATGAGAGGATTCATTCACACATATTTTATTGTCTTACTTAAAATAAGTTAAAGAATTTGATAAGAACTCTTCCTCTACCCAAATGCTGTAACTTACTTTTGAATTTTTTAGAGTGCTGGGAGTAGTCTCTGGGATAGCTGGATTTCTGGCTACTCGAGAAGCAAAAGGTCTATACATATGGTATAAAGATCTAATTACACATGCTCGAAGACAATACATCTTTTCTATTGACTCTGGCTGTAAACGGATTGGGAGAGGTACATTCCTGCTGTAGTGCCTATAAAGAGAGATAATTAAAACAAAACCATTTCCCAAATAAATACCATTTAAATTGGTTCTCAGATTCTAAGCAGAAGTTTACATTTAAATTTATTCTATTTTCTTCCCTCTTGGATGCATGCTTGAACATGGTGAGGGGGAGAGTTGTGTGTCCTGAAGCTGAAAGTAATAAATAGTGTAAGGAGTTTAGTCTCTGTCAACTGAATCACTCAGGGCAGAACGGTCACAAGTGAAACACCAGATTCTTAAGATGCATCCATACACTTCAGGAGCCAACAGCTACATCATCAGAAGAGAACACAGAGTACCAATGGTGATGGGGGCAGAGGAATCCTTGAAGGGCTGATACTACTGGACTAAAGCTGAAAGGATGTTCAGTTGTTGACATGAAAGGATGCAAAAGCAAAGTCCAAAGCTATTTGACACATATAAGGGGAACACGAATCAAGGTAAACTCAAAATTGTAAAACAAGAAATGGAAAGTTTAAACCAGGGGTGTCAAACATGCGGCCCAGGGGCTGGATTAAACCTCTAGAGGGCTCCTATTAGGCCTGTGAGCAAGTCTGCTTTCTTTTCCCTCTCTCTTGCTTCGTCCTTTATCACAGCTTGCTTTGCCAGGCTTGTTTAAATGCACAGGAGCTACAGACCAAGGCCTCTATTTTCTCCATTGGCTGAGGCTCCTCCCTTGGGGAGGAAGGGGGGAGGGGGAGCTTGCTTTGCCAGGTTCTCTCAATCGCAGAGCAGAGCTACTGAGCCAAGTCTCTTTCTTCTATTGGCTGAGACTCCGTCCCCCTCCTCATCCTCTAGGGAGGGAGGGAAAGAGCCAGAGCTTCTTTGCCCAGTTCCCTTGATCACACAGGAGAGATACAAAATCTTTGTGTTTGTCTGTGTCTTTTATAAAGTTTACATCTCCACTACCTGGCATTAGATTTTATGACACATGGCCCAGCCGGACAAAGTCTCATTTATATCAGAACTCATAACAAATGAGTTTGACACCCCTGGTTTAAACACTGCATTCCTGAGAGTTAGTGAACTGAAGTGGACTAGATTAGGACATTTTCTGTCAGAAAATGATGATGTGTTTTACACAGAAAATGACAAGCACAGAAAAACAGTTGCTTTGAAGTGAAATGTAGCACAAGCAATCAGGGAATGTGACTGTAAGACTCTTTGAACTGTGTTCTCTTCTGGTGATGTGGCTGTTGGCTTACATGTGGTTCTCTCTTTGAGGTTGAGAAAAGTGAAGTATAAAAACCAACTCTTTTTCTTTTACTATGAATTGCAGATTGATTATTATGTATGGGTGTGAAAGTTGGACAATGGAGAAAGCTGGCAGGAAGAAAGTGGATTCCTTTGAAACATGGTGTTGGAGGAGAGTTCTATGTGTGTTCTATATCAAATCAAAGCCTGAACTCTCCCTAGAAGCTAAAATGACAAAACTATTGTACTTTGGTCACGTTATGAAGAGACAGGAGTCACTGAAAAAGACAATAATGCTAGACCAAGTTGAAGGCTACAGGAAAAGAGGAAGACCCAACATGAGATGAATTGACTCAATCAAGGAAGCCACAGTCCCCAGTTTGCAAGACCTGAGTAAAGCTGTTGACAATAGGACATTTTGGAGGCCATTAATTCATAGGGCTGCCTTAAGTCGGAAGCAACTTGGATGACATTTAACTCACATGCTTTTTGAGATTCCCAATACAGCACCAACCATCTGTACACAGCATAGCAGGCAGAGACCCTTCCACACAGCCGGGTAGATGCTACTTAGTATGTTCAAACAGTTGTGGAGTGGAGCATTAGTTTAACACTGGAATTACAAAATTTAACACCAAAAGACACCTTGAGCCCTCCTAAAACCTCACATAGGGTGGGTAGCCGTGTTTGTCTGAAGCAACAGAACAAAGTTGGAGTCCAGTAGTCTCTTTAAGACCAATAAAGTTTTATTCAGAATGTAACTTTGTTGGTCTTAAAGATGCTACTGGATTCTAACTTTGTTCTATAGGGAAACATTGTTAGATTGAAACTACATAACTTTCCAAACCTGGTTAGAAGAAAAAGAAGACGATACTGAATTTGTATCTTGCCCTCTACTCAGAGTCTCCTTTACCTTCCTCCCCCACAACAAACATCCTGTGAGGTAGGTGGGGCTGAGAGAGCTCTCACAGAAGCTGCCCATTCAAGGACATCTCTGCGAGAGCTATGGCTGACCCAAGGTCAAACCAGCAGCTGCAAGTGGAGGAGTGGGTAATCAAACCCAGTTCTCCCAGATAAGACCCTGAACACTTAACCGCTACACCAAACTGTAGTGATATGATCACCATCTTCAAGTACTTGAAGGGCTGTCATATAGAGGATGGTGTGGAATTGTTTTCTGTGGCCCCAGAAGGTAGGACCAGAACCAGTGGGTTGAAATTAAATCAAAAGAGTTTCCGGCTCAACATTAGGAAGAACTTCCTGACAGTTAGAGTGATTCCTCAGTGGAACAGGCTTCCTCAGGAGGTGGTGGGCTCTCCTTCCTTGGAGGTTTTTAAACAGAGGCTAGATGGCCATCTGACAGCAATGACGATCCTGTGAATTTAGGGGAAGATGTTTGTGAGTTTCCTGTATTGTGCAGGGGTTGGACTAGATGACCCTGGAGGTCCCTTCCAACTCTATGATTCTGTGAAACTGTGTGGCCAAGTGGAGGAGCAGTCACTCCAACCCCACAAGTCTAATTATAATTAGTGAGGTCTTCAGCTAGAAGATATTCAAACTAGATAGGTCTTAGCCAGGAAGAGGAGGGAAGGTTCCAATATTGTCAGCATCAGGTCCCTCACTCCTAGAAACTTTCTGCCTCTATTCCAGGTGTTTTTTGCTTTACAGGGGAATGCACTGCACAATATGAGAGCCATCAACAAATCTATGCAATGAATGTCATACTTTAAAAATCCTACCAATAAATCTGACTAACCAAAGTGCAAGTTTACATTTAAAGAGACAGTGGAAAAGAAACAATGTGATATGTTGAAATATCTATATGAAAGAGTCTTAGTGCAAATACAGAAAAATGGATCTCAGAAAGAATACTAACTTCTATTGAATGGACTGAAAAACTTGATGTTCAGCTGCTCTCTGCTTATCTGTTTCTTATCACATGGTGCAGTTCTCTCATAGTCAGCCAAGTTAAAGCAACTCACCATGACTTTTTACATATTAGCACACCATTAAATTCCCTGTGTCTGAGAACAACCACTAGTACTTGCAGCAAATTACAGCTTGGTATAAATGTTAGCCTTATTAAGGACTTTAAAAGCAGATGCACTAGTGTGAGCAATGCTGCTATAAACATACTTCTGACCAATTAAGACTCTTCCAGGAATATATGCATGGGGTGTTCCCACTCCCCAATTCTCATAATGTAACATGTTGTACAGGCATTCTGTATTAAAATGTACACATGATCAAGAAGTGGGAGAAGAAATGCATGAGCCAGGCTTCCAAAAAGTGCCCTCATCACATATTATGCACATGGGGTAGGGCTATAACCCCTCCACCTGCTGTGGGAAAAGAATCACTGGCCAACATATAATTCTTTCAATATACATAAAATATGCATGATTAATACTACTGTTTCAATTAAGCTTGTTCATTTGCATGGATAACTTTGTTATAGTATATTGATAAAACAATAGCTCAGAATTTGGAGACTCCTAAATCACTGACAGTTCCATTCCTAACTACAACCTTTTAAATCTGTTGAAGTCAATGGGCTTAGAAGGGTGCAACTCTGCTTAGGATTCTACTGAACACCATCTAGCAAATAAATGCTTGACAAACAGTCATACCTCCTGTACAGTCTGGTCCAAAAGGCAGCAGTGCAAGTGACAGTCCAGGCTCTTTTACAAATAAGAGAAAAATTCACAATATCTTCTGGACGAATGTAGGATGCCAACACCAACCAAATATCAATGGGATATTCCTTGCCTACTGCTCCATCAGTATTTTCTAAATATAGTGAAAAAATAAGTGTTATCAATAAGAACGTAGATTATTAAACATTTAAATAAGCTTTAATGTACTGTTTACACATTTTTGTGAATGTTTAAACAATAAGGCCCACGATGAGCACAGAGAGCCAAGACAGAAATGACAGGATTTACAGAGAGATCCTCTTCCATGTAACTGAAGATGTTTCTAATTAATGTTTTTAAAGAGTTATCAAATTAAATAATTGCTTTTTAAAACAACATTTACATCCCTAGTTACCAGTCATGCTAATATTGAAAAACTTCAGGGCTAGGAACAACTTGATGTCAGATAAGGGGGGAAAAGTGTCTTTTTATTGCAAAGAGGCTACAAGTATTTTTTTTTAATGTTACAGTAAGATTATAATATAGTTTTAATCTATTTGCAATGGTAGAAGGTATTTTATTTAGCTAAACTGTTTCATTAGGAAGCTTGAGCATGATGCCAGATAATACAAGGGCAGTAAGGAAAACACTCAGAAAAAATATTTTGTGTATTTATTGATTCATTGTTTTAAATTTGAATTCTTTTATTTCTTTTATTCACATTTTTCATTCTTTTATTCTTTTGTTCATGGGAGGGACGGTGGCTCAGTAGTAGAGCATCTGCTTGGTAAGCAGAAGGTCCCATGTTCAATACCCGGCTTCTCCAACTAAAAAGGGTCCAGGCAAGAAGATGTGAAAAAACTCAGCTTGAGGCCCTACAGTCTGAGTAGACAATACTGACTTTGATGAACCAAGGGTATGATTCAATATAAGGCAGCTTCATATGTTAATATATGTTCATAGCTGCCTTGACCAGATATTTGGAAGGGTACAACATAAATATACTAAATAAATTGCTACACAGTAAACCAATAAGCAGAGAGAAAGCCTTTACTCCCAAGTAAGTCCATGGAACATGTGCAAGAAATTACTCTTGGTTATTTCCAAGAAAGGAGAGAAAAGCATTCCACTTTGCTTTGGATACAGCTTCAGTTATTTATTAATTTAGTTTTAGCCCAAGAAGCATACGTAACATTTTATCTCTACAAGAATCCTATGAGGGAGCAGAGATGGACAGGTCCAAGAATATTCAGTGACTTTTATAACTAAGCAGGGATTCAAACCCAGGTCTCCTGGTTTAAGTCCAACATTCTATATAATTCACTAGCTAAATAGAATTTAGCCCTCTGTCCTACAGAGAAACTAGGAAGAAGATCATTACTCAAAGAAATAAACGCACAGATGTCCGATCAGAGAGTTTAGATGCAGGTAACAGTCTGACAAATTGGAATAATTAAGGAAGCCATAGCTTTTACCTTTATGTCTCTTGCTTTTCTTTTTTTGAGATAATATTCTATGACTAGTGAAGCCCTTAGAATCCATTTCGTCACTACTGCCACAGGATTCTGTTGCTGATAGTACTTCATCAGTTGGTACAAAAGAGGCCTCCAACCCACAAAGTGATTTTACTAGAAGCATAAACACATACACACAAAGAGTACATTAAAATATACTAACTGGTAAATGCTCATGATGCTTCAGTCTAGTACTTCTACTGCCAAAGTAAAAGAAAAAAAACAGAAAAAGGGTAGTTCTAAATTCAGCATATAATCTATTCTACAAAATTTCAGGTTAGCTCTCATTCAAAATTTCTGCTGACAGAGGAAGAGAAAAGGTCCATTGGAAGGCTAATCAGTAGACAGTAGGCTACAGGAAGAAAAAAAGAGAACAATTCCTCCCAAAGTAAAAAACCTTAGGACGCAACAGGCATTGGAGACAATGAATTGAAAAAGGTAATGGACTGTGTCAGACACACACACAAATATAAAATGTCACGCACACACAGACGTATATAAAATTACTGGCAAGAAGGAAGCAAGAAGAAGTTTAAGATTTGGATGGGCTGGGTCTGTGCGCCAGTGATTCCAAAAGGTATAATGTAGTGTCACTAGGTCCAGACCCAGTTAGGGCTTCTATTGCAGCATGGCAATATAGCAAACCCAAAGAAAGCAGGAACAGAGCTATGTTTCTGCACATCGAATTTGGAATAATCAAGCAATTATTTGGCTGCAGCATTCTAATAGTTTCTTGTTATCCTGTAAGAGTGTTATCAAGCCTTTCGATACCTAAAAGGCACATGGGGGGGGGGGGAAGAAGAATAACATTGGAAGCACCCCTTCTTTCTTGCACTTGCAGACAAATACATTATTTGAATCAGAGCTCAAACAATACAGTCATTCGGTCTGCAAGTACAGGATAATCCAATATTCCCTCTTAATAGACAACCCCTCTACTTTACTACTTCAGGAATAAGACAATAGTTACTGACCAAAATAGCCATCCCTCCACTTGTCCACAGAAGGGGGTGTAACAGGGAATCCCAATACACCTTAATTCCCTTCCTCAAGATGATGCCATCATTTGATTCCTACATAGGAATAGAAGAGCTGAACATAACGCACATTAAAGGATGTTATATTTCAGCCTGTATGGTAGTGGTTAAGTGCAGGGACTCTTATCTTGGAAAACCAGGTTTGATTCCCCACTCCTCTACTTGCATCTGCTGGAATGGCCTTGGTTCAGCCACAGCTTTCACAGGAGTTGTCCTTGAAAGGGCAGCTGCTGTAAAAAGCTATCTCAGCCCCACCTACCTCACAGGGTGTCTGTTGTGAAGGGGGGCAGAAGGTAGAGGACATTGTGACTGCTCTGAGACTCTGAGATTCAGAATATAGGGTGGGATATAAATCCAATATCATCATCTTCTTCTAATGTCAAGTAAGCTTTCAAAATCCTCTACCTTCTGTAGTGTCAGATCTAAAACCTGACCTCAGCAACTCCTTTTATGTTATTTCTCTTGTCAGTCAAAACTACATTAAGGTATTCTTCATTTTATAGGCACTGAAAAGGAGCACCAAGTCAATGAGCTCAGTCACAGGATGATACCTGAAGCAAGATGAGTCATCCAGTAACCTTCACTGAACTCATTTATGCCAGCAGCAGTAGACCTTTCTGACAAGTCAAAGTGCCACAAGTGCCACTCCTATATTGCAAGCTAGTCACTTGTGAACTATCCAGTCCAAATTGCAATATACTGCAATATACTGCAAGAAGCAAGCAGGTACATGAGATAAGTGTACTTGCTTGGCTTGTTTACATTTAGCATCCTGAACTATTTCCATGTTCTGAACTTCTAGGGAAGTGAACTTTCAAGGACTGCTGCTATTCTGACGTAGAGGGAAATAACTTCCTGACCACAAATATGGCAAGCTAGGGCACAAACATAATCTATTATTCAGATAATCCTCTTCTATATTCTTGGCTATGGCAATTCCTGATGCCAAAGAAAATTTACGGAAAGGGGACCAACCACCATAAATATAGGCAGAAAAACAACAACTAATTGATCCCTATGGTCAAAAACAGAAGCATCATGGGTAAAAGTCTCATCACAGTCCATACACATGCTTCACCTATAGTAAGACTATGTTCACAGCAATTTCAGAAACACCGTTTCAGAAATGTATACACTTCCTGTTTAAATCTGTTTTTTGTTTCAGTGTTTCTATACATTTCAGATCACTTTCATCTGAAAAACAGAAATGCTACCATTACAACTCTAATGGCCTGGTATTAACTCGTGTAGAGATGATACTGTGTAAATTCATAGTTATGTTAGTTTTACAAGTTCTTTTTTAGTTATACTTTGTTTATTTTGTAAAATTACTTTCAATTTCTATCCTGCCGTTCCTTGTGCTGAAGTGCTCAGAACAGGTTAAAAGGTAAAGCACCAGTCGTTTTGCGACCTTGAAGATTTTGGGGGTGAAGCCTGGGCAGGGTTTAGAGAGGGACCTCAGCAGGATATAATGTCCAAAGTAACCATTTTTCTCCAGTGGAATTAATCTCTGCAGAGTGAAGATAAATTGTAATTCTGGGAGATCTCCAGGCCCCACATGGAGGCTGGTAACCATCACTAAAGTTTCATGTCCTCATAGCATATAATCGGCTCAACCATCCTTGTTTGTTCTGGTTCAACTAAGTAAACCAAAATGTCAGGGTAAACCTATACGGAGGAACTCCAACATCCTTGTTTGTTCTGGTTCAAGTAAGTAAACCAAAATGTCAGTGTAAACCTATATGGAGGAACTCCAACATAAACCAATTGATTCAAGTGGGTTTGAACTAAGTGCACACAGGACAGCACTTCAAGTGTGTTAAGCCTCTGAAGTGCAGGAAAGCGCTTGCAGGAGCAGGCTGCAGCTTCCCCTCCTCTGGGACTATCATGGCACTGGCATGATTCTTTGGGTCAGAACATATTTTCGTGGGCCCTTCACAGCCGAACTCACCCTCCTGTTGCACTGCGTTGGCCACAGCCTTCTTCATGCGTCCTGATTTCACCACGGCAGGATCCGAGTTGGCATAGTCGGCCACAGTCACTAAGGAGAGAGCACAAGAGCCTCTAGTCAGCAGCCCGAGCGGAGGGACAGCGACAGGGCCGTAGCCGGCGGCGAGGGGGGGGCACAGGTGCGATGCCCCCTATAGAATCTACTGCACCCCAACCCAGTCTTCCCTAAAGCCTAGGGAAGACTGAGTGGGGTGCTGCAGATTCTACAGGGGCCACCCCCTGCTGGCTACAACTCTGGGCAAGACCGCCAACCAGAACAGACTCAAGAGGACCACCACTCACCGCGCTCAGAACAGACGTCGTCAGCCCGAAACTTGAGGCGCTTTCGGGCTCCGCGCTTTCGCATGGCGAACGGGGGTGCCACTACCGGACGGTCCCGAGGCGCCATTTCTTCCACAATGGCTGAGCTTGTTGGTCGGCCCTGCGCTGCTCCTCAGCCATACCGTTCTTACCGGCACCTGAGTGGCCACGGCACCAACTCTCGCGACAACACCAGATTTCTCGCTTCTGACGCCATCATCATGCGACAGTAATGGCTATTGGGAAGAGTGGAAGGAGTGTTTCAGAGAACGCGGTCGCAACTAATATTAACATTGGGTACCGGAGCGCGTCTGCTGTATTATTGTACACCCAGGATTCCTTTTTGAATTCACCAACAAACGACATTTTCCGGCTTCGTTTGCCAAAGAACTAGGATGGAACCGTAGACGGGCTTGGACGGAAAGTCTTGAGTTAAAATTTCGATTCAGCAGATCCTTACCAAGTCACTTTTTTGAGAGGATGCGGTGGCTAAGCAGGTCTACTCGGAAGTTAATCTAATGTTATTCAATACGATATACTTACAGAAAAATGCCCTTAGTATAGCCGCTGCACCTACATTTCAAAATCCTTTTTAATTGCACTTCCCTTTCTAAATCCTCAGTTAAAAGGTATTATTCGGAAGTTGTGATTTTCTTCCACTATGCAGTAACTGCTTATAGCGTTCAGTATTGAATTCGAATGTAATGGTATTATTCAGCATGTTATAGGACGTTGTGCTACAGTTGGGCTGTGTTTTAGTATTCCTCCTTCTGTTTGCTAGAGAACTTGTTGCTTGCAGCAGACGGAGTCAGCTCAATTTGTTTTGGTCTAAGTAAGCAAGTTACAAGGTTCCCCACACCTCAGTTGGGAGTATCAGAGTCCACTGTAACCTACTCAGATGGGTCATGCTCGATCATTTTTGTCAAGTGCAGTATTTTTTGCCTTCCAGGCAATCTGATTGAGGACAATTCAGCCTAAATTATCTTCCCTTCAGGCCTTCCAAGCTGATTTGCTATCAAAGCCCTTTTTATCCTGGTGAAAACCATACACTAGTGGTTCCAAACCCATACACTAGTGGTTCCAAACCCTCTTGAGGCTGTTGGCATCTTTGGAATTCTGACAGGGTCATGAGTCAACCACAAAATAGCTGCCAGAAGAGGGGAGGCTAACCACAAAATGCCAAGGAGTGAGGTTATGTATAACTAATGGTAACTCTTCAACGTTTTAGCAGAAGTTCAGTATAACTTTTAAAATGAACATTGTGTTTAAAAATATTTTCTTGCATACACCTTCAGTCATGGAGTGAAGATCTTTGTGCTGTGGTAGCAGCTGCTGCCACATCAACTTTTAAAAAATCTGCACAGCCAATGGCCATTATGAAATCTTGTTGAGCAAAATCCCTATTTGGCTCCATACACATTCTAAAAACATTTGACAAGTACCCAGAAAAGGTATCTGGGTGCCATGGAGTCTGTAGGCCCTAATGTGGGGATCCTTGCTGTAACCCCCAACCTCCTAACTTTAAAGGAGAATGAAATGATCTGAGTTTCTTACATTTTGCCTTAGTTGATTTATCCTGCCATTTCACTTAATAAGAGACATAAGAACATAAGAGAAGCCATGTTAGATCAGGCCAATGGCCCATCCAGTCCAACACTCTTGTGTCACACCGTGGCAAAAAAAAATTATATATATGGAACTTGTGGTTCCATGTTCCCATTTTCTGACATTGAGCTGCTACTCACAGAATTTCTACCCTCAGTAACCCAATTATACAATATTCATTAGAAAACTAGTTTACTAAGAAACACTACATTTCATACAGAAATGAAAGACTTTTGAAAGGCCCTAGAAGTAGTTACCATATAATTGTACATTTAGGTAGGATTACCAGCTGACCAGGAAAAAACAATGACCTGGTCTGATTTTGTGCATTTAAGAGCTGTTTAAGGTGTAGAAATTAGCAGGTGGAAGTTTCAAGACACAGAGGTAAAGATCACTTGTTAAAGTCTGTGTATCACACTGTAATTAAAGGAACAGCTTTGTGGGCTGTTGGAAAATGGGCACCCAAAAGTGCTGGAGTTCTCAGAGTAGTAGTAGAAGAAGAAGATATTGGATTGATATCCTGCCCTCCACTCCGAATCTCAGAGTCTCAGAGCGGCTCACAATCTCCTTTACCTTCCTCCCCCACAACAGACACCCTGTGAGGTGGGTGGGGCTGAGAGGACTCCCACAGCAGCTGCCCTTTCAAGAACAACATCTGCCAGAGCTATGGCTAACCCAAGGCCATTCCAGCAAGTGCAAGCAAAGGAGTGGGGAATCAAACCCGGTTCTCCCAGATAAGAGTCCGCACACTTAACCACTGCACCAAACTGGCTCTCCAGTGAAAATGTTCATTTGGGTTCAGTGCTGATCTGAGTAAAATGTGTAAAATTACACCTTATTCTCAAGAGACTGAAAATTCAGGCTGACAATCACTAGTACTAAGAAGATGGTGCAGTTTTTTTAAAGAAATATTTTACTTCAAGATTAAATTTTGTGTTAAACCTCATTTTCCTTTCTTGCAATAAAAATTACATAGGTTTTTGTAAAAAAAAAAATCAAAATAGATGTGAATAGATTACACAATAGCAAACACTGTTTTCTTGAAAAAGCCCACTGAAAGCTCTGTAGTAACACAGAAAAAAAATGGGGGATATTGCACTTGAGAGGGTGTCGAAAGACCACAGGGTTCTCAACTCTACTCCACTTCTCAAGGATGATTTGATTCCACTGTACTTGTATCTGGGGAAAAGGAAAGGTCCCCTGTGAAAGCACCAGTCGTTTCTAACTCTGGGGTGACGTTGCTTTCACAATGTTTTCATGGCAAGACTTTTTATGGGGTGGTTTGCCATTGCCTTCCCCAGTCATCTACACTTGCATCTGGGACCCTGGAATAACTCTGGTAGTCTGACCAGTGTCAAGCATGCGGGTTCAATGACGAGTCGAAGTTGATACAAAGACTACGTTTATTGATAGACCAATACTTTGGTAACAGGTTCTTGAGAGTAATGCTGAACACACATTGATACAATAATTTTAAGGCCTACTTCAAAGGGATTACAAGGGATGGGGTTGCAGGGTAGCATTCACACATAAACTATCATAAATGTCTACATTCCCATAGCGTTATCAGGACTGTGTCCTTGCTTTCCCCAGATGTCTCTTACTCCCTTACAGGAATGTATGGGAAGGTGCTGATTACTTGGTTTCAGTTCTCACTACTTCTAATTATGAGCCATAAAGCAAGACGGGGGAAGGGAAAGAATAATAAGCTAGCAAGGTTGGATCCTCCATGATACTTCCCAGACCAGGTTAGGCAGGACCCTTAAACAATCAATTATCGATGGAATTTCACCATGCTTGACATACTGCCCCCCCCGAAACTAACCTTGGGGTTTCTGAGGAAACGCTCTGTGAAACTTGTTTACCAAATCAGGGGCTAATACATCTTTTTCTGCTACCCATTCATTTTCACTGGCTGGGAAATATTTCCACTTAATCAAATAATACAAAATCCCACGTTTCATCTTTGAATCTAATATATCTTGCACTTCATGATGACTCTTGATTCCCAATCTGGATAGGTTGTGGAGCTGGTGCCAAGAAGAACCACCCGGGTCTCATCGCAAAAGACTGCAATGAAAGACAGGGTGTATTTTACTAAACATTTTGGGCAACTCCAATTCTACGGTCACTTTGTTAATCACCCTTTTGATCTTAAAAGGACCCAGGAATCTATACACCAGCTTCTTGGAGGGTTGATTTAGTGGGAGATTCTTTGTTGTCACAAATACCGAATCTCCCACTTTAAAATCCCAAACGGGTACATGAGATTTATCATACTGCTTTTTGTACGCCTCCTTAGCGGCTTCCAAATTTGCTTGAATCCCCTTCCAGTTGTCCCCTAATTTTCCCCACCATTGCTCGAACGAAGTGGGGTCACGGGTTCGCTCTCCCCCCGGCAGCAACGGAACAGGCTTCCCCGCATATCCATTTACAATCTGAAACAGGGAAGCCTTGGTTGAACTGTGCACACTGTTATTATAACCATATTCCGCAAATGGCAGGAGGTCCACCCAGTTAGACTGTTGGTGATTCACATAGCACCGAAAATATTGTTCTAACAGTGCGTTCACGTGTTCCGTCTGTCCGTCTGTTTGGGGGTGGTGGGCCGAACTCAACCCTTGTTCCATGCCCGATAATTTACAAAACTCCCGCCAGAAGTTGGCAACGAACTGTGGCCGCCTGTTACTAATGATCTTATCAGGGAACGAGTGTAGTTTCACAATGTGATGGAAAAACAGGTAGGCTAGTTTCTTAGCTGTGGGCAGCTGTGCACAAGGAATAAAATGGGCTTGTTTGGAAAAAGTGTCCACTACTACCAGAATTATGGTTTTGCCCTGCGATACTGGTAGTTCGACTATGAAATCCATTGACACTACAGACCAAGGACGTGTAGCTGTCTCTAAAGGTTTTAATAGCCCGGGGGCTTTCCCCCCCTTCTTTTTGCCATTAAGCAAATTGGGCAGGAAGCTACGAATTCAGACACGTCCTTTTTCATGGAAGGCCACCAAAACTGTCTAGTAATTAAATGTAGAGTCTTCACGTACCCAAAGACTCTTCGGGATGTACAGCTTTTCTCCTTTGTACCAAAACCCATCCTCCCCCTTCTGTACTTCCCCCGGTTTGTCTTCTCCCTCCTTCTCAGTTTCGATGGCCAGGTGCTCTCCCCCCACTTATCGGGCTGTAGATTCCACTGTGTTTTGGACTGGGTGGTTACCATGGCGACTACTTGAGAAGGAGGGATCAGAGAGTCTACTATCTCCTCTTTTTGACTGTTATGCTGAAGAAGGCGCGAAAGGGCATCCGCCAAAAAGTTTTTCGTCCCAGGGATGTGCCTCAGCACAAAGTCAAATTTAGAGAAAAACTCCGCCCACCTGATCTGCTTTTCACTGAGTTTGCGTCGGCCTTTGAGCGCTTCCAAATTTTTGTGGTTGGTCCAGATCTCAAATGGTACCTTAGAGCCTTCTAGCCATGACTTCCAGGTCTTTAGAGCATAAGTCACAGCAAAAGCCTCCTTATCCCAGACCGACCAATTTCTCTGCTCTTGGGAGAACTTTTTAGAGATATAGGCACAGGGCTTTAGCCTCCCCTCCTCATCTTTTTGCATGAGGATGGCTCCGACGGCAACATCGGAGGCGTCATATTGCACAATGAAGGGCTTTAGCTCATTGGGGTGGGTTAAAACGGGTTCACTAGTGAACAATCGTTTGAGCTTAGTGAACACCTCTGTGTCCAATTTAATTTCGTCCCCGGTTTTTTGGTGTCGGGACCCTTCCCCTTGGTTTTCAACAACTCCGTGAGGGGTAACATAATTTGAGCAAACCCTGGTATGAAGGTTCGGTAAAAATTGGCGAACCTGAGGAACGATTGGAGCTGTCTACATGTCCTCGGGAGAGCCAATCCAGTACCGCTTGAACCTTACTTGGTTCCATGGCTAGCCCCCTGCGCTGATACCCGGAAGCCCAAATAGTCTAGTTTGGTCTTATGGAACTCACATTTTGACAATTTAGCATACAGCTTGTACTTCAATAGGGTGCTAAGAACCTCCCTCACTAATTTCACATGTGATTTAATGTCTTGTGAGTAGATAATTATGTCATCCAGGTACACCACCACCCCCTTGAACAAATAGTCTCTCAACACTTCATTGATAAAGTTCATGAACACTCCCAGCGCCCCTTGTAACCCAAATGGCATCACTAGATACTCGAAGTGTCCCATGGGTGTGTTGAACGCCGTTTTCCATTCATCCCCCTCTTTGATGCGCACTCTAAAATACGCATCCCTCAAGTCCAACTTGGTAAACACCTTCCCCTCCGACACCATACTGAGCAAGTCCTTGATGAGGGGAATTGGGTAGGCATTGGAGATCCCATTAATCCCCCGAAAATCAGTACAAAGTCTGAGCGAGCCATCCTTCTTTTTCCTAAAAGGGACCGGGGCTGCATGGGGGGCTGTGGTGGGTCAGATGAAACCTCGCTTGAAGTTCTTATTGAGGAACTTTCGCAGTTCCACCTTTTCTGCCCACCCTATTGAGTACAGTTTGGCCTTGGGTAAGGTCTGCCTCGGGATCAGTTTGATGGCACAGTCCGTGTTCCTATGGGGCGGTAGCTCATTGGCCCCCTGTTCGCTGAACACCCCCCTCAAGTCTCTATAAGCTTTGGGAATCACTTGGACCTCCTCCATTGTCAAGCAGACCTTCACATTTCGAGGCGGTGGACTGGGACCCCCTCTTTAGTTCGGTGATGGTCTTTACATCCCGGGTCAATGAATTCTATTGTCTGGTCCCCCCACCGAATGTCTGGCTCATGCTTGGCCAACTAACCTACTCCCAAAACCACATCATAGGAGGAGGAGGGAGCAATTACAAAGGCCTCCTGGTCCCAGTGGTCTTTGATGCCCACCAGCACTGAGTCTCTAACACGCAGGGTTCTCCCCTCATCACTTACCCATCCATCTGTTCAAACTGGATGGGGTGCGGCAGAGCCATCATGGGAAGCCCCAATGCGTCCACCAGTTTAGGGGTGATTATGTCTCTTGTGCAGCCCGGGTCAATCAGGGCTTTCACTTGCACGAACCAAAATACAAAATACAGCAACCCCGTTACTCTCACCCTGAGTGGTATTGGTTCATTGGCAGCGACCTGCTGGCTGGCACCATTTAGAGCAGGTCGTCCTCGTTTCCTGATGGCTTGTCAGCCCAGGACATCTCACTCAGCTCATCTGTGACAATGGTGTCGTCGTCTGCTGTCGAGCTCGCAACCGTGCTGCTCTTCGCCGCTTCCTTAGGGCGGCCGGTCTGCTTCTTTGGGGTCAGAGTGCTTGTTTTGGAGGTGCTCGAAGGTGGTCAAGTTGGGTTCGGACAGCTGCTAGCCAGGTGGTTCGGATCCCCGCACCTGAAGCATTTGCGGGTCCTTGTGGCCTTCCCACCGGCTCCCCCCCGGGGTTTCTTCGCCTCCGCCTGTTAGTATATGTGCAGGAATCAGACCACTGCTGACAGCACAAGATCTAAATGACAGTAGATGATCTGGCTGGCGTGCATTTGGCAGACTGCCAGACTGCCAGATTGCATCAGCCAGGCTGAGGTGAGCATGACTCAGCACAAACCTGATTGGTTCCTCACCTGGAGAACTTGTATAAATGTACAGAAGTACTTCATTACTTGTGGAGGTTGGATGGTGAATTGTAAGCGGAGCACTTTGACAGTCTGTATCATAATTGTAAATAAATTGTATATAGCTAGTTTAAACATAGCTGTGTTGGCGTCTTCAGAGCTCTTACTCAATAAACGTGGAAGACCAACAGGGTTATGGGCCCAGCACGCTTCCGCTGCGCCTGAGTGCCGTGAGTGGAAGAGCTGAGTGGTGGAGAAAGACGCAGAAGTGCTCCAGGAGTAAGCTGCCTCGGTGGAGGAGAACGGCAGTAGCTGAGAAGCAGGTGCTGAGCAGGATGGCTACAGCGGTGGCTACAGTGCTGGTAGATAAGCTGACTCCTACTAACTATAATGTGTGGGCGTTATGTACTGAACATTTCCTTAAGCGAGAGGGGCTGTGGAACTGTGTATCTGCTCCTCCTGCGGATCCCACACCTGAAGATGTTGTTCGGGACCTGAAGGCTCTTGCAACCATAATATTGAGTATTTCTAATTACCAGTTAGTGCACGTCGGAGGAAAACAGGAGGCGAAGGAAGCCTGGGACGCGCTCAAGGCCGTCTACGTGCAGACAACAGCTGGCTCACTGATATCGCTGACGAGGAAGCTGTATCGAAGGAGAATGCTGGCCGGAGAGACGGTGAGAGACCATCTCAACAGCTTATCTGCATGCTTCCAGGAATTGGAGCAGAGAGGTAAAACAATTCCAGAAGAGGATAAAGTGTACATTATTCTGAGCTCTCTGCATGAAAGACTTGATATGCTGCTAATGGAGTTCGAGGGCCAGGATGCTAGTAAACTCACTCTAAACTTTGTGACTGGCAAGCTTCTGGCTGAAGACCAAAGACAGCAAGAGTGCAGAGAGCAGGCAGCCCACGCTTGTCAAAGCCAGCAGAAGCTGGAGCGTGTGGGAGACGTCTCGAGCTGGCAGCAGTCACCGGAGGAGAGAGTGCTGAAAGTGAAGAAGAAATGTTTCCTGTGCGGCAGTGTAAAACATCTGAAGAGGAGTTGCCCTGAGCTACGGAGAGGCAGGAAGAGGTCTTTGCAGAACCAGCAAGTGAAACTGGTGAAGATTGACTCGGGTCTGCAGAGAGCACCGTGGATTATCGACTCCAGGGCCACCCAGATGTTCTACTGTGAGGAGAGACTGCTAGAGGATACTGAGCCTGCAAATCTGCGGTTTGTGAGTCTTGCTGATGGCAGAAAGGCTGAGGTTCTCTGCCAAGGGACTGTATGTTTTCCTGGACTGAAGCACAAATTTGTAAATGTGTTGTGTGTGCCTAGTCTTGAGACAAGCCTGTTAAGCGTCTCTGCATTGACTAAGGCAGGCTTTACTGTAACTTTTGATGTTAATAGTTGTAGCATCTTTAAAGCACGTAAACAATTGGCCAGGGGTACATTAAAAGATAATGTTTATGTGCTAGATCAGACTGAAAGGAAAGCACAAGCTGTGTGTAACAAGCAGCCTCACCATAAATGTATCCATAGGTTGCACAGGAGGTTGGGGCATGCAAGTTATAATACTATTCATAAAACTCTGGCCATTCTAGAGGGGGAAAAGATAGAGTCCTGCAATGCATACCTTGACTGTAATGTGTGCAAGCAGGCAAAATCCAAGGCCTACCCAATGGCCAAAGTGAACAACAGAGTCTCTGAGAGGCCCCTACAGCTAATTCATGCCGACGTCACCGGTCCTTATGCTCCCAGTGTATCTAAGAACAAATATGCCCTAATCTTGGTAGACGACCACAGTCGTTTTACTTAGGTATATGTGATGAAACAGAAGTCAGAGGTGTATTCAACCTTCAAATACTGGGCTAAGCGTGTGCAAAGGCAGTTAAACTGCAAAATAGGTGCTTTGCAAGCAGATATGGGGGGAGAGTTTGTTGGAAATCAATTTGCCTCCTGGCTTAGAGATCAGGGAATACATCACAGAATGGCTAATGTCTCTACACCATCAGAGAATGGGGTGGCGGAGAGAAAAGGGGGAGTCCTTCAGATAATGCTCTACGCTATGTTAAAAGATAGTACTAAACTATGACACAATGACAATAAGAATGGAGATGTAAAAGGAATGCTGTTAATGCAATGTAATGTTGCTAATGTGTGCATTAAAATGTCACTGTGGAAAAATTCATAACATTAAGGAATATGCTGCAACTAGTGGTCTGCACCTGAGGAGGGGTGTTAGTATATGTGCAGGCATCAGACCACTGCTGACAGCACAAGATCTAAATGACAGTAGATGATCTGGCTGGCAGGGGCATTTGGCAGACTGCCAGATTGCATCAGCCAGGCTGAGGTGAGCATGACTTAGCACAAACCTGATTGGTTCATCACCTGGAGAACTTGTATAGATGTACAGAAGTACTTCGCTACTTGTGGAGGTTGGATGGTGAATTATAAGCGGAGCACTTTGACAGTCTGTATCATAATTGTAAATAAATTGTATATAGCTAGTTTAAACACAGCTGTGTACAGGACTGGATTTATTGGCGTCTTCAGAGCACTTACTCAATAAACACTGAAGACCAACATCGCCTTCCCTCCAGATTTCGGGTCACGACTCGACTTACTGCTTTGATGTTGACGTTGCATGGCCACTCTCTTCATGTTCGTCTCCACCTCCCCCGCTAGCTGGATCCATCCCACCAGGGTGGTTGGTCTGGCCTGCTGCAGGGCTCGATCCAATATGCTCATGTTCAGCCCATGGGTGAAGTGCTCGATCTTCATCAACTCACTCCACCCCCTCACCTTAGCGGCGTTGGTACAGAACTCAGCCGCATACTCCCGAATTGTCTTGAAGCCCTGCTGCATGTCCCTCAGAGGGGCCAGGGCATGGGTCTCCTGCAGTGGGTCTTCGTACTGGGCCAGCAGAGCTTGTAGGAAAGTGGCTACAAAGTCCAGCTCCAGGCTCATGGCTTACAGGCTTACATACCACCTCTTCGCAGCTCCCTTCAATTTCGACCCCAGATAGTCCACGTGACTGAATTCATCAGGGAAGGTGTTCCCCCAGTAGTGCATGTAACTATTCGCCTGGATCGTGAAATACTCCACTTCCTCGGGATCCCCATCGAAGGTGGCATCCAGCTCTCTCCCACGTCCCCCTTCTCATGGAACGGGGGGTGCTGCCGGTTGTGGTTGCGGTGGCACTGTCGGAGGTCTAGCTGCGGGCGGTTGCGGGGCTCTCCTCAGGTCGGTCGCTCCCAGGACTCGGTCGATTTGCTTGTTGAACTCTCTGGCCATCATGATGGTCATCACCTGCATTTCGTCCCGCAATCCCTTGGCGATGACCTCCTTGCGGATCATCGCTTGGAATTCATGAGCCATCTCGTCTTCCTGAACATATGAACATATGAAGCTGCCTTATACTGAATCAGACCCTTGGTCCATCAAAGTCAGTATTGTCTTCTCAGACTGGCAGCGGCTCTCCAGGGTCTCAAGCTGAGGTTTTTCACACCTATTTGCCTGGACCCTTTTTTGGAGATGCCAGGGATTGAACCTGGGACCTTCTGTTTACCAAGCAGATGCTCTACCACTGAGCCACCGTCCCTCCCCACTGAGCCATCATTCCTCCTCTCTCAGGCCCGGTGTTTCGAGGTTCCCAAGTCCCGCACC
The DNA here is from genome assembly GCF_032191835.1 of Heteronotia binoei. Classification (NCBI taxonomy): domain Eukaryota; kingdom Metazoa; phylum Chordata; class Lepidosauria; order Squamata; family Gekkonidae; genus Heteronotia; species Heteronotia binoei. The sequence continues at coordinate 58,422,152 of NC_083224.1, forward strand.
CAGAGGGGGGTTGGCCTCCGCACTAGTCACTGCCACGGGCATGGCGCCCTCTTCTTCTCCGGGTCTGGGGTTCTCACCCACTTTGTTGGCCATCTTTACCTTGTGCATGTGCCTGGTTAGGATGGCTTCTCAGCGTACCGGGGCCTCGTCCATCATGGTGGTGGAGGTACGTGGCTGCCACTGCCGTGGGGTGACCAATAGTTGTTGGATGTGGAGAGGGGAACTTGGTCCAGCTACTCTCCGGGTGTCCAGCACGTGCCACGGTGGGGTTGGTGCTCTTACCCCTTCTTCAGGTTCAGGAAGTTCACTGCTTACTGGAATCCTTTCAGCCATTCTGCTATAAAGTTGCCAGGGTGGTTAAACTTCTTGAAGATTACTCTCAGAATGTCAAGCATGCGGGTTCAGTGACGAGTTGAAGTTGATACAAAGACTAAGTTTATTGATAGACCAATACTTTGGTAACAGGTTCTTGAGAGTAATGCTGAACACACATTGATACAATAATTTTAAGGCCTACTTCAAAGGGATTACAAGGGGTGGGGTTGCGGGGTAGCATTCACACATAAACTATCATAAATGTCTACATTCCCATAGCGTTATCAGGACCGTGTCCTTGCTTTCCCCAGATGTCTCTTACAGGAATGTATGGGAAGGTGCTGATTACTTGGTTTCAGTTCTCACTACTTCTAATTATAAGCCATAAAGCAAGACGGGGGAAGGGAAAGAATAATAAACTAGCAAGGTTGGATCCTCCATGATACTTCCCAGACCAGGTTAGGCAGGACCCTTAAACAATCAATTATCAATGGAATTTCACCATGCTTGACAACCAGGACTGGGTGGGACTCTCATGCATACAGAAGAACACACCAATAAAAGCAATAAGATGTATTGAAAGAAATTTAAAAAGCTCTTTAGGCTTTAACATAAGGAATATGAGCAGGCGCATAACAAAGTCTATCTTTTTATACATACAGGCAGAGGTGGGATTCAGCCGGTTCACACCGGTTCTGCAGAAGTGGTACCTAATGTACTATCAGTTCTCAGAACCGGTTGTTGGCCGGGCGCCTGCTTCCCTTCGCTTCCTCTCTCAGTCGCTGCCAGACATTGTTGGGGTGGCTCCTTCCCCCTTTTTCACATTTTTCTCGCCGCCTTCTTTGCTTCCTCCGTCCTTTCTTTCCCTTCCACTCCACCAGCGCGGCGCCAGCAGCAGCCCCTCCGCTCCGGCAGCCATTTAACCCCCGCAGGTGCTCAAATCGATTTTTCTCGCTGCTGCCGCCGCCTTCTTTGCTTCCTCCGAACCCTTCTCCCTTTTGCACCCTGAGCTGCTTTCCGCAGCCCCTTCCCCTTTCTCCTGGGTCCTTCCTTCCTATGGAGCCGGTAGAGCGCTTTGCAAAGCTTCTCTTCCATTGCTGTGATTTTTCCAGTGGAACTCCCGGTGCTGAGTTCCATGCCTCCACTCCGCCTCTCCTTCCCTTCCCTGCCAGGCGTTCGGGCTCCTGAGAGCCAGCTTGACTCGGTCACCGGGTTACTTACGCCCTTTCTCCCAGCTGTTGATTTACAAGGAGGGAAAGCCCTGGCAGACTTCTCAGCCTGAGATTCTGGTGTGGCTTGTTTGGGGTTGTGTGTGTGTGTGTGTGGTTTTTTTTTTCCTTCTCCCCCTTCGCGTTCTCCTCCTCCACCTTCAAAAGTACATGAAAGACACATGCTGCGTTTTGGTGCAGAGGACAGGAGGAGAGGAGACCCGGCGGCTGGGCTTGGGTGAGAATCACGCCAGGGGTGGACTGCAGGTTTCTTTGACCCCCCCCCCCAAGACGTTCCCTGCAGCCTCTGAGGTTGGTGGGAAACGAGGAGTCCTCCCCAGGCAGAAGAGGCAAAGGGGCAAGCGCCCCGGGCGCGCCAAGGTATTTCCTCGCCCTCCCTCCCCCGCAAACCTCTCCTGTTGCAGAGCCCGAGGGGGGAGGCCAGAGAACCAAGCCCTTCCTTATGTTAACCCCCAAATCTGCTGAGTCTCATCTGCTGGGGTCGCTCTGCAGGGACCTGGGAGCAAGCCTTCCAATGTTGCCATTTGGCCTCAAGAGTTGATCCCAAAACTCGGATCTCCCAAGCCAAATGGGGCATCCCCGTCTGGGTTTGGGTTTTGTTCTGGGCTGGTGCCATGAAGGGACGGGGGAATGACTGAAGTGCTCAACCTTTGAAACCAGCAAGCTTTTCAGGATCCGAGAGCCGAAGCGTCCTTTGTCAGGAACTCTGGGGATGACGGGAGTTATTCCCAGGGCTTTTTTTTGTTTTGTTTTAGCAGGAACACAGTTCTGGCTGGCTTGGCACCAGAGGGTGTGGCCTAATATGCAAACGAGTTCCTGCTGCACAAAAAGATCTGCGTGAAACAATGGTGGCGTCATGGGGTGTGTGGCCTAATATGCAAATGCGTCCCAGCTCAGCTTTTGCTACCCAACAAACCAGCAGTTTGCTGACTGCTGTTGCAACCCAGCCCTTTAACAGTGCCTGTCAACGGCTGCCAGTGGCTGAAAATTTCTTGGGATTTCAGGTGCAGAGGTCTTAGCTCTATGCCCATCCAGAGAATCAGGGTGGGGCACTTCCTGAGACCCATTTCTCGGCTAGAGAGAGCCCAAGGCTGAGCAGAGATGCTAGACCAGGGGTGGCCAAACTTGCTTAATGTGAGAGCCACATAGAATAAGCATCAGCAGTGTTCTCTCTACGCTGAGATAGTGTGAGCTAGCTCACAGATTTTTAGCCTCCAGCTCACACCTTTTCGTCTTAGCTCAGGAAGGACGACCCTAGACTAGGGTTCCTAGAGCACACTAATTTATGCAGTCTCTCTCTCTCGGCTTGACTTCGCGAAGGAAGATTTAAGAAAGGTGCAGTAGTCCACGTCTGCTGCAGGCTCGCTGGTGGCTGACAAGACCAATGCGGGACAGGCAGATCCGGCCACAGTGGCTGCAGGGAAAAGTCTGATTTGGGGTTGGTGCTGTAGCAGTGCGATTCTTCCTCAATCTCCTTTTGTCCTCAAGACCAGCTATGCGTGCGTTCTCAAAGGAAGAGACAGCCTGGTGGATGGTGTGCCTCCATGCTTTGCGATCTGAGGCTAGGTCAGACCACTGGTGATGGTTGATGCGACAGGTGCCAAGGGATTTCTTCAAGGAGTCCTTGTACCTCTTCTTTGGTGCCCCTCTATTTCGATGGCCGGTGGAAAGTTCGCCATACAGAGCAATCTTGGGAAGGCGGTGGTTTTCCATCCTAGAAATATGCCCTGCCCAGCGCAGCTGCGTCTTCAACAGCAGTGCTTTGATGCTTGTAACCTCCGCCCTCTTGAGGACTTCAGTGTTGGTCACAAAGTCACTCCAGTGGATATTGATGGTGCGAAGGCAGCGCTGATGAAAGCGCTCAAGGAGTCGCAGGTGATGACGGTATAAAACCCACGATTCGGAGCCGTAGATGAGGGTTGTCATCACAACCGCTTTGTAAACATTGATCTTTGTGCCTTTTTTCAGATGCTTGTTGCTCCACACTCTTTTGTGCAGTCGGCCAAATGCACGGTTTGCTTTTGCCAGCCTGTTGTCATCACAACCGCTTTGTAAACATTGATCTTTGTGCCTTTTTTCAGATGCTTGTTGCTGCACACTCTTTTATGCAGTCGGCCGACTTTTATGCAGTAGCTCACAACTTTAATGCCAGGAGCTCACAAAATAGAATCTTTGCTCACAAGACTGCAACTTAGAGGCAACATTGAACATCAGATGTTAGAGAGCTGCAAGACATGAACATCAGATGCTTGACAGGAGGGAGGGAGGGAGATGGACGAGGGAGGAGGAAGGGATGGAAAGAAAGCAACTTTAACTTTAAATGCAGTCTTCAAGCCGCCAGCTGGCTTGGCTTGGAGAAGTGATTTAAAGAGACAGATGCCTTCTCCAGGCCAGCCAACAGGGTGGTGGGGGCTTCAAGAGCCACACAATATGTGTGAAAGAGCCACATGTGTGTGGCTCCTGAGCCACAGTTTGGCCACGCCTGTGCTAGACTCATTTTTGCACAGTGAGAAATAGGAAACTGTCCTGGGAGCTTTGGGCACAACAGCAGGGTCAGGATTACACAGCTGGGCAGACTTTGTGAGCTCTGCATTCAAATTTCCATTCTGCCGCAATGTGTGAGTCACTGTATGATCCTGAGCCAATTGCTCTTTCAGCCTAACCGACTCCGCGGGGTTGTTGCAAGATGCAATGGAGGAAAGGTGTGTGCTGCCTGCAACGCCCTGGTGGACGGGTGGCTTGTTCCGTATAGGGCTAGCCAGCACCAACCCCTTGAAACGAGGTCTTGCAGAAGGCACTGGGGGGCAACTCATCCTGCCCATTCCTTCCAATCGCAGCTGTCCTTGTGGAGAAAGTTTGCCATCAGAGTTTGCAGAGGAGAATTTGGGGACAGGAGAGAGCAAACCAGCATCTCATCATTCAAACATAATCTAGTTGTCTTTACCTCTTTTACTGTTCTTATTGCAGTATTTAATGCGTGAATTATTAAACTACCTTTCGGTATATCTTTTGGTATAGTTAAAATGGTCATTAGGACATAGAACCTGTTGTTAATTTATTTGAATCCCACCACTGCATACAGGCAAATTGCAGTATCTTTAAATCAGAATCAGTAACAAAGCAACAGAGGGGAGATACAGTGAGATGGTTGTTGATCCCCCAATGACAATATTAGGCCAGACTAATAACCTGTTACTCAGCCCCTTGTGTATTTCTTCACGTGTTATTGTAATCTCTCCTCCCTTGTTTTCCCAGATAATCTAACTTTATAGAAAAAGCAAATCACTGGCTCCCTGTTCACTTGCCATCAAGAATGTGATCCACAAGATGATTCTTGAAGAAGAGCAGACCTCATGCTTTTATATTGGTCCGGTAATAGCGAAAGAATTATAGGCATTTGACATGAAACTCTCCCCAATAGCACAACAGGAAATAAGCTGTTGTTTTGAATTTACAACAGGGCCAAATGCTGACATTTTAAAATGGTCAGGTTGATCAATGCAGAGGTGACCAGAGGCTGATGGCAGGAAAATAGCACTGATGATCTGGCAGCAGGAAAATGCACATTATTCCTTCCACATGAAATGCTAATGCACCTTTGCACTTCCAAAAGGACTGGAGCATACTGAGCACAAGGAAAACCTGGAAAGATGATGATTAGAGAATGATGTTCTGGATGCTCCTAAAAGGGTGGGGGAAGAAGGGAAAAGGAAACCAAGGTGGAGAAAAACCTCCATATGCAAGCAGCCATAGTAAGGATATCATTCTAAATTAACCTTCCTGTATAACCATCCCCGTGGCGCAGAGTGGTAAAGCTGCAGGACTGCACCTGAGTTTGATCCCAGCAGAAGCTGGTTCAGGTAACCGGCTCAGGTTGACTCAGCCTTCCATCCTTCTGAGGTCGGTAAAATGAGTACCCAGCTTGCTGGGGGGAAAGTGTAGATGACTGGGGAAGGCAATGGCAAACCACCCCATAAAAAGTCTGCTGTGAAAATGTTATGAAAGCAACGTCACCCCATAGTCGGAAATGACTGGTGCTTGCACAAGGGACTACCTTTACCTTTTTATAACCATCAAACAATTCAGAAATGCATTAGAACCACATTTAAAACACTTTTCCTGGTTTTTAAATTTTTTTGCACACATACAAGTACATTTAAAACTGTCTGTTTTTCAGATGTGTTGTTTAGCAGCAGGAGAGGGGGCGAACAGTGCTTTCTGTGGTCCATGTGAGTTTGATCTAAAGCATTTTGGGTTTTTCAGTTTAGAGAAAATGCTAAGACAGGACAGGATGGAAATTTATAAAATTATGAATTATATGGAGAAAATGGATCTAGCAAGATTTCCCCCCCTTTCATTGGGATTATCTAGTGACCCATATATTTGCAGTAGTTTCAGAATGGACAAATGGAAATAGTGCTTCACACAACCCATAGGCAATGTGGAATTCTCTACTATAGGCTGTAGTGACAGCCACTAATACAGAATGTTTTGAGAAGCAGGCCGGAGACAAAAAATTAAACGAGATGTCTATCAATGTCAGCTGTGATAGCTTAATGGAACTTCCATGTTTAGTGGCAATATATCTGAGTCTGAATACCAAATACTGTGGGCACACAAGGGAAGGCTTTTGTCTTCAGATCCTACCTGTGGGCCTCTTGGAAGCATCTAGTGGGAAAGAGGGTGGTGGATTTGATGGACACTCAGTGTAAGGAAGTAAAGCTCTTATAGTATTTTTAAATTAACTACATAATTGTCAAACAAGACAATTGATACAACTAACAAAGCTGATACAAGTAACAGTCTATAATTACACATAACATACAAACCTATATAATTACATGTGTGTATAATATTTCAACAACAGAGGTAATTGTTTAATTTAGAAGCTGAGTATGTTTCATAGCAGCAGTGTTAATAGTGTAACTTGCACATGCTCTGAGGCATTTTGTCCTTAGGCCCACTTTTAAATATGAAGGTTGTTCATTTTTTCAAAGGAAAAAGAGACATTCTGGCTTTCAGTCCCTTTTCCAAAAATATTTCTTTGCAGAAAGGACATGGCTCAGATGTATTCAGCCCATGATGTCAGAATTTTTAAAAACCACATTTGGCAATCCTTTGTAGACTGGGGTGTAATGAATGGATTGTAATTTGCCTGGCTTTTCTTTTCTAGTTCATTTTTTTTGTTTCAGCTCAGACTTAATGCTAAATGACTTAATATTTCATGCATCCATCTGAATTAAATGTATATTTATGGAAGCTGGCATTGGTCAAGTATTTAGGCCCTTCCTCCCTCTTCCAAGTACAGCTGGAAGTCATATCTGATGGGCAGAATTTAAAAAAAATGTATATTAAGGCCAGTTTCTTAACAGCGGAATCTCACATAAATAATCCATTGGCATTGTGTGTGCCTTGGAGGGGGGGGAGTAGTTGCATAAATAGCTTTATGATACTTTGTTCCCCTCATATATACAATTACACTGTTAACAATAAGTAACTAACCACATCAGAGCCTATGTAGGCTAACTTGGGAGTCAGTTACTCAACAGGATTGCCAGCTGACCTAGGTATTCCTAGGCCTGTTCTTACATAGCAGAACCAGCTCTTAATTTTAAGCAATTTCTATGGACATGTTCTCTGATTATGCAATTTCGGTGACAGGTTTGGATGTGTCTGAATGATCTGTAAGCACCAGGGCTTGCTATTTCTACCTCAGAAGAACAATCATATTTCCCTCCCAGAGGCAGTGATGTTATAGTAGCGCCTCTTCCCTGGGAAAAGCAAGGTAGCTCAAGGCTGTGATCCTAAAACACTAAAGAGCATGATCTGTAGACAGATCAACAGCGTCCACCCGTGCCGGCGAACCACTTCGTCCATATCATAGTTCTTTAAAAAAATAATTAAAAAAACCCCGCGTAAACCATTGGGGTCTTCTTATCCGCATGGAGAGAGGCGGGGCTAAAAAACGTCTTCAAGGGTGTGCCGGAGTCATGGAGGGGCGGGGCTTCGCCTGGTGGAACGACTGAGTAATACGCAAAAGCCCGGGGCGGGATAACGATGGGGGCGCGGCCATGTTCTATGAGAGCGCCGCTTAGGGGCGTGCCTTTGCGCGAGCTATGAAGAGTGAGGCGGTGCGGGGGGCGTGGCTTTGCGCAATGAGGGACTCTGGCGTGTCCGTTGCGAGGTGAACCGTTTTCCAAAGCCGGTGAGTGACGGTTATTTCGGGGGGGGGGGCAAGATGGGGGTCTGAGTCTTTCTGACTGTTTCTCCCCTGAGGGCTACATGCCCGGATGGAAAAGGTTTGGCTGAGGGGAGGCTTGGTCTGACCGTAGCGGTGAGTAACTTGGCTGTCAGCTTTGAGGTGCTGTGGCTGTGTGGGGATGGAGGAGTTTCGGGAGGCTGGGAAAGCTGGCGCTTCTGCGGCTGGAGCGGGTGAGGCGAGCGCGCCCGCTGTTCGGGCCTCGTTCTGCCCGTCCTTGCTGCAACACGTCAGCCCCCCCCCTCCCCCCTAGTTTTTCCGCGGCTTCGGGGAGCAACCGAGGCCGCGAACAGGTGCCTTTAGTGAGGCACGTCGGAATCGCCGTTGAAGTAATAGGAAGGAACCTGCCCCTTTGAAAGGAGGAAAGGCGGCCAGCATCCTCGTGAGGCCCGCTGGAGATGCAGTTGGGGAAAGCAGTGCCTTGAGCCCAGCAGCCTGCCTGTAGCTCTCGCGTTAGAGCCGCTTCACTTGTAGGCAGTTGCGGGAATAAAGATGATGGGCGTAGACGCGCCATTCAGGAGCCGCGATGCTCGAGGGGAGGGAAGAGGAAGAGCACTTGTGGGGCGACCCTGGCGGCTCGTGCCGGTGCATGCTGTCCTTCTGCCATGCTGCCTAGCGAGGCTGGCTTGCTTGAGGCCATTCCTGGAGACGTACAAACCGGCTGCCCTTTTTTTTTTTTTTTTTTTTAAAAGCATGATTCTTTCGAACTATAAAGTCGCTGTTTTCTGTTAACGGTAGAACAGCAGAAGCACAGGGAAGGTGGGGGTTTTAACTTTGGGGTACTCCTCAGTCTGAGGACCGCAGGTACGCAGGAAAGATGCTTTCGTGAATTAACTGAAATAAAATGCTCCCCCCCCTCCAAAATGGCATGAGGACTAAAAAAGTTCCAGGATGTATGGAATGTTGAGAGCACCTGAGAGTCACTCAGTCGGGAGTGGTGGAAAAAATATGCACATTCAAGTGCCTAGGGTCTTTTGGGATCTTGGATGGCGAGAGTTTGTGTGGAGTAGACAATTCCCAAACTGTTTCTCCTGTGATTCCTTGTAGATCCACAGCTTGTTTTGTCTAATAGCAAATTTGGTGACCCACAGCCAATCGGTAGGGTAGTGAAACAGGGGCCTCCATAGTCAGATAATTTACGTATATCCCCAGTGGCTAAATTTGCTTTGGAAGATGGCTTTCACATGAGAGTCAGACAAAGGGAAAAAGCAGGAAGGGAAAATTAGCCTGATCAAATCATTGAGAGCTTTTACTTTTATTTATTTATTTTATTTTTTATTTATTTAGAATTTATATCCCGCCCTTCCCACGAGTGGCTCCCCTACACTCCTGGAGGGGAGATTTTTGTGTATGGTTCCCCTCCCCCCCCAAATGGTTTTTATTTCCTGTCTTTCCACACAGGTCCCTAGCTTTTTAGCTCTTAACTGGAATCTAAAATATTTTATTCTGCCTTTATTAGAGGGGTTCATTGGAGGAAGGAGGTTGCTTTTAATAAATGGGTTATAATTTGGAAATGAATTCTAAAGATTCACCTTATATTTACAAAAGCATGACTCCTATTTGGTAGAGATGGCTTTCTAAAATATTGTGATGTAAATTTGCTGTATTTGCCATTCTTTAAAATGGAGATGTTTTGATGACTGTCATATTCAGTTGTGTAAATTCTTAGTTATTGATGCTTCTGTGAATTCCTGTCAGTGTTGCAGAATTATATTCATTTTGAAAAATGAATAGCTTGCCTAGTTATGGAGTTGTTATTTACTATGGGAAAATACAACCCTAATTAACTTGTATTATGATAATGCTGAGAAGGGATGGTTCTGTTTCCAAAAATGATGTTCAGGCTTGCAGGGGGTGGGTGCTGGTGCTGGAGTATTTGTCCAAAGATTTTGAAATCAAGCCTGAAATAAGAAGGAACAGATGGATGTAACAAATGGTTGAAAGAAACACAAGGGGACAGCATGACAGTACAGAACAGGAGAAACAGCTGTCATAGCACACCAGCTGCTGAACCATTCTTGAGTGTTCTGTAAGCATTATGGCTGCTTTGATAATTGTTTCTGTGTTTGCACATAGAATAAGGCAGAATAAGTATATTCATCTAGAAGATAAAAAAGTCTCAGGTGAATGATAGACTCAAAATCCTATAAAACGGTCCCTTTACTATCAACTAATGGAATTATGTTCTACATAAGTGAATAGAAAAAGGAGCATGACAAAGTTGCATTTCCTTCCTTACTAACCCAGAAGTTCTTCAGGGTGTCAGGTATACAATTTCCATGCATGTAATACTTGCAAGCTGTATGAGAACCACCGATGGCCTGTTTTCTGCCCAGTGTTGTGGCATATACTATCATGAGGAATATTTTTGGATAAACTCGTAGTCAACCCAGTGAAAGAGCAAACTTATTGAGATAATGGGAAGGACATTTGGCATCTTGTCAGTGTCAGGAAGTGAACACACTGTTTGGAAGGCTGCACCTCTTTCTCCTAGGAGAACTTCCAGAAAAGCTTTTGATGACTTCCAGAAAGCTTTGATAAAGTTCCTCATCAAAGGCTCCTTAGAAAACTTGAGAGTCATGGAGTAAAAGGACAGGTCCTCTTGTGGATCAAAAACTGGCTTAGTAATAGGAAGCAGAGAGTCAGTATAAATGGGCAGTCTTCGCAGTGGAGGACGGTAAGCAGTGGGGTGCCGCAGGGCTCGGTACTGGGTCCCATGCTCTTTAACTTGTTCATAAATGATTTAGAGTTGGGAGTGAGCAGTGAAGTGGCCAAGTTTGCGGATGACACTAAATTGTTCAGGGTGGTGAGAACCAGAGAGGATTGTGAGGAACTCCAGAGGGATCTGTTGAGGCTGGGTGAGTGGGCGTCAACGTGGCAGATGCGGTTCAATGTGGCCAAGTGCAAAGTAATGCACATTGGGGCCAAGAATCCCAGCTACAAATACAAGTTGATGGGGTGTGAACTGGCAGAGACTGACCAAGAGAGAGATCTTGGGGTCGTGGTAGATAACTCACTGAAAATGTCAAGACAGTGTGCGTCTGCAATAAAAAAGGCCAACGCCATGCTGGGAATTATTAGGAAGGGAATTGAAAACAAATCAGCCAGTATCATAATGCCCCTGTATAAATCGATGGTGCGGTCTCATTTGGAGTACTGTGTACAGTTCTGGTCGCCGCACCTCAAAAAGGATATTATAGCATTGGAGAAAGTCCAGAGAAGGGCAACTAGAATGATTAAAGGGCTGGAGCACTTTCCCTATGAAGAAAGGTTGAAACGCTTGGGACTCTTTAGCTTGGAGAAACGTCGACTGCGGGGTGACATGATAGAGGTTTACAAGATAATGCATGCGATGGAGAAAGTAGAGAAAGAAGTACTTTTCTCCCTTTCTCACAATACAAGAACTCGTGGGCATTCGATGAAATTGCTGAGCAGAAAGGTTAAAACGGATAAAAGGAAGTACTTCTTCACCCAAAGGGTGATTAACATGTGGAATTCACTGCCACAGGAGGTGGTGGCGGCCACAAGTATAGCCACCTTCGAGAGGGGTTTAGATAAAAATATGGAGCACAGGTCCATCAGTGGCTATTAGCCACAGTGTATGTGTGTATATAAAATTTTTTGCCACTGTGTGACACAGAGTGTTGGACTTGATGGACTGTTGGCCTGATCCAACATGGCTTCTCTTATGTTCTTATGTTCTTAACTTCACATCATGGGAAGGACTAGTCTAGTCACAGCCATATGAAGTTATCTGCCTCAAGTTCAGTTGAAAAGTGGGTTTTCTTCTGTCCCTACATCATCATGGTACACTCATGCACCTCCTAGATTTCCTCATGTTTTCCTCCAGTCTTCCTCAAACCTGCTTTGCTCTGAAGTTTTGTGAGAGAATGTAGCAAAGCCTGGATAGCTGCTGTGAGAGTGGGAGCATTCAGATTATTCTAGTCCCACCCTAATGGCAACTATGTTCCTCACAGTGACCACTTCCTCCCTTTTCCTCTGGAGGGCTTTTTTTTTTGTTTTGTTTTTTTCTTAACCAGGACCTGAATATTATCATACTGATAAAATAGTACAAATGATTTTGTATTATTGTAAAAGGATGTGTATGGATTACTTCATTATTCTCTTCCCCAGACTGTTTCCCTTATCCTGGCAGCCCCATATTTTCTTCCCTTTTCCTGCTTTTTGCTGTTATCAGATGAATCATGAACAAAGAAATCTGCATGTTGTCTTGGGTGATGCACACATGGAATTCTCTGCCACAGGAGATGGTGGCAGTTACAAGCATAGATGGCTTCAAGAGGGGATTGGGTAAACATATGGAGCAGAGGTTCATCAGTGGCTATTAGTTGCAGGGTATAAATGGAACTCTCTGTCTGTGGCAAGTGATGCTCTGTATTCTTGGTGCTTGGTGGGGGCGCAACAGTGGGAGGGTTTCTAGTGTCCTGGCCCCACTGTTGGACCTCCTGATGGCACCTGGGTTTTTTGGCCAATGTGTGAGAGTATTGGACTAGATGGGCCATTGGTCTGATTCAGCATGGCTTCTTTTATGTTCTTATGAGAGACCGGTCATTCATATTGCACATTCAAGTATTTAAGAATTTTGTGTACATCCTGTGGTTAGTCATTACAGCTACAACAGTCTGTAAGATAGGCCAATTTTGCTGTCTTCATATTACAGCTTGGGGCCAGATAAAACAGTACTTTGGTTATAATCAGGAGCTCATGAATTTTTATTAATAATCTTAAATTCAGCAGAACCTACTGAACATCCTTAGGATTGCAGCCTCAAGTTTGCATTCCTGAAACACTTCCTGTCTCCAGAAAGACATTTAGGAGGATGTAAAAAACCAGTACATCTTAGTATGTTCAGGACATGTTTAATTTAGCATTTGCCAATTTCAATCATCTCGTGGTGGGGTGGGGGGAAGGGCAGTTCTTGAATGACTGACCCTGTAGCTTTGAAACAGCCCTGAGTTTTGTATCTTAGAGTGCAAATTAAGAGCAGAAGAATAATCAAGGCAAGGCATATATCTTTGTGGGATTAGTAAAATCTATCACCTTGTTGCCATCAGCTTTTTGTGGTTTGGAGGGTTTGTATTTCAGGCTGTTTCTTAAATTAGCAAAGTGTTTTTAGTTATTATGTGTGTTCTGCTTTCTGAGTGGTGAGAAGTTCCTGGAGCATTGCTTTACATGCGTTGGTTCCTTTTGGAGGAGAGCACATTGGAGACTTTTACAGTTTGCTTTGTTTACAAATATACAAATGAAGCACAGGTGGAAGCTCAGAATCAAGTCTTAAGGACAGCAGATATGCTGCCTCATATCAGATCTCCAGGGAGAGGAACCTGCACCCTAAGGCACTTCAGCCAGTTCCAGAAAGGACTGGTTGCTTCTCTGTCACTTCCAACATCTAAAAGTAAACTGCCCATCTGCTTGCTCCTTCCCTCCAACTAGGCAGGAAGCCCACCTCTTCCATGCCCTGACACTTAAAACTCATCCAGAGAAATATCTATAGTTAAGAAGATACATTGCCCTTGTTTTTGTGATGTGGAGTAGATTGATCCACAGTGATCAGAAGCAAAGCCCCAACATTACAGTTGAATCATGCAAACTACAAATAAGTGGAGTAAACCTAAATGAGTTTAAACAGATGGAGTAAGTATAATTTGCTCTGGTGCAGTGATGCTCACTCCATGGCACACAGTGAAGCATGTTTACAATCTATGTCAATCGAAAGAGTCACATGAATTACTGAACGTCCACTGCACCATGCTATTAAACACACACAACTTCACCATGTTTAGCTCAACTCTGCTGACAAAGGCAAGTCTTCTGCTTTTATGCTTACTTTTTCCTTTTAATGGCCTTTGATAGGCCAGTGGTTTTCTCTGTGGTATTCACTGGCCCTGCATTTCTTCTAGCACTACCATTTTTCCTTTGGTGTGTACCCCTGAAAAGCCCCAGAACATGAAAGAAGAGCCACAGGAGAGTTTTGAAATAGCCCCATGTGGCTTGCAAGACATGGAATGATTATCACTGTTCTAGTGCAAGTAGTATCAATATTTCTTATTTTATTCCTGAAAAATCAAGCCATAATTGTTAACCAATTTTAAATTTTCTGCATCTTGCTTCATTTTCTTCTCTCTAAGGTCACAGAAGTATCCATGGAGAGGAATTCTGTTTCTATGGCACTGACTAGAAGTTTCTAGTCCATTTCTATCTGTTGCACAGGCATGGAAGCACAAACTATGCAATTTAATTTGCTGCACTGCCAAGTAGTACTCTGCATTAAGAATCTTCCATACCTCATCTTAATTAACGTTAGGTATTTTTATACTTCTGGGCATTGGACATTGCTTGCACTGGGGCACTTGTGTTGTTGTTTTTGACACTTAAGTGGTCTCTAAAGGCTGCAGCACATTTGTGCCAATGCATAATATACAAATAATAAGTATGTCAGAGCTGCCTGTTGTAGGTTAGAAACCTGTGCTGAAGTCTTATTTAAATTTGTATAGTGTTTTTTAATTCTTTTCTGAATTAGTTCTATATCAGCATTTATATAGACTTATAAAAAGGAAACATCCTTTCAGACAGTATTGTAGTAACATTTCTTTTCAGTTGATATATTCTCTACTTCTCCATCACTGGGGTGTGTATCTTAAGGGAAGTGATGGGGGATGGGGAAAGGAGGACAAATGGATTTCTTTTTCAGAAGGTTATTACCATGTAGGAAAATACATCATGCCATTTCTGTAGGATCAGGCTTAGCATAAGTGCCAGAACCAACCAGTATGGGTTGGGCAATATAACTTCCTCACCTGCAAATAAAAGGACTATACATGGTAAGCCAGATGTTCTGTTTTCCTTGTGGGGAGGAAGAAATAATGAGCATGGTATAATACAGATGTTCAAAGGACTGCTGAAGAATCCTTTCCCCAACATGAAGGAATCCATTCTAAGTGTTATTCAGTTGATGCCAGAGGCTCATGTTGCAACGTTGCAGATGTTGTGTAGAGAAGCTTCGGTGTCAAACACTGCTTCTCTTCACTGAGTGGGCTATAATACCATCAGGAACCTTTGCTCTTGTTCTTGGTTGGCCATTCTAATATATTCCTTGACCTCAGGTTGGTATTGGTATCTTTTTATTGTACTGTGGTGTGAAAGCAATTAAATAGGAACAGATTTTAGAGGGATTTTTCAATTCTGGATGAAAGTAGTCAGTGCTTTTTCAACATCCAATTTATGGTATTCCTTTAGGATCAGTATCCTAAAGTTTTTGGACAAAAAGAAGACATAGCTCTTGATCTCTGTGAAAAGTGAGTTAACTTTAGGGATAAGCACTGGATTATGTCCTAATGTGACTATTTCCTTGTGAAACATGCAGAGCCTGACCAACAGGAATGTTTTTATTTGTCACTACTACTGTAAAAATAATCTTGGGTATCAGGAATTCCAGGGATACTGTAAGTATAGATTTGAAAGACAATTGGCTTAGTGCGTTAAACCTGTTAATTGTGTTTTTCAGTAAATCAACTACAAGTTAGGAAAGCTTTTACTGTATTCCAAGGCACATGAAACTATTTTTTAACCACCAAGTCACAGCTGATTTATGGTGACCCCGTTCAGAGATGGTTTGCCATTGTCTGACTCTGCATTAACAACCCTGTACTTCCTTTATGGTTTTCCATCCACGAACTAACTAGGGCTGACCTTGCTTAGCTTCCAAGATCTGACAAGAGTGGGTTAGTCTAGACTATCCAGAACAGGGCTGAAACTACTGTACTAGTGAGGAATGCATCCTTTAAAGTTCAGACAGGACTGTGCTTAATTTTTACTGTATATTTGTTGGTTGCAAAGTGATAGAAATGCTAGCTGAAATTGAAGAGTTGGATTCTTTGCCTCATGAGCATATGGAAAAAGACTTTTTCTTGCCTTCCCCTTTTCCAAGCCCATTAGCTTCACTGGACGCCCTTGAGTTCTAGTAATTTGGGAGGAGAAGAAAAATTTCTCTTTGTCATTTCTTTCTACCCTGCTTAATTTTATAAACCTCTATCATGTTCCTCCCTTAATCATCTAAAAGTTCCAGGCTTTCCTCACAGGGAAAGTTTTCAACCCTCTAATCATCTTGGTTGCCCTCCTCTGTACTTTTCCCAGCTCTGTGATGTCTTTTTGACCAGAACTGTACACTATTTGAAGTGAGACCACTATAGATCTATACAGAGGCATTATAATATTGGCTGTTTTATTTTCAGTCCCTTTCCTAATAGTCCCTAACATAGAATTCACCATTTTCACTGCTGCAAGCGCACTGGGTTGACACTTTCATTGAGCTATCCACTATGACTCCAGGATCTTTTCTCCTCTCAGTCTCAGCAAGTTCAGACCCCATTAGCCTATACTTGAAGTTGGGGTTTTTTTGTCCTAATGTCTCAAAAGAAAATAGTGAAAATCCTGTTCAAGGGCATGCTCCACCCCTCCAAAGCTTCTGAATCTTTACAAAGTACTGCTTGCATTCTTTCAAGTATAAGAGCTAGAAAACTTTCTATACTTACATTCTTTGTAAGTATAAGAGCTAGAAAACTGTGTTTCTAAAATGGGGAAATTGATTCTCAATATGATGGGGGGTTTTGCCTGGTACAAAATATTTTGTGCGGCTGCTATGAGTGTAGTGTTATAGTGCTTATAGGCCTTTTTGTAAATATCATTACTCTTTTATTTTTATTTATTTAAGACATTTTCTATGTGACTTTTCTGCCCAAATAGAATCTCCCAAGATGGTAGACATCCAACAATAAAAAAATCTCAAAATTAAATTACAAAATTTGTGCATAATTTGGTAAAAACATATAAATACATAATGCCACAATCAGAGAGGAGGCCAATAACAGTTGCTGGAAGTATGCCAAGCAGAACAAAAAAAGTCTTCACCTGCTGGCAGAAGGCAGCAATAGAAGGAGACAGATGAATTTGCCTTGAGAGTGAGTTCCAAAGTTTTAAGATTCCATTGGGCCTGTTGTCTTGTTTTATAAGTCAGCTGTGACTTGACGGCAAAAAAGCAACACAAAAACAATTTTACAGTCATTGTTTTTGTGTTGCTTTTTTGCTGTCAAATTGCAGATGACTTATGGCAACCCTGTAGGGTTTTCCAGGGATCATTTTTAGAGAAATAGGTGGCGGAGCTCATTAGCATAACTCATTAGCATATGCTGCCTCCCCTCCAGCCAAAAGCAACCTGATGCAAGAAAGGAGAGCCCTGGGCGAGCGAGGCCTGCTTGGACTGGCTAGAGATCCAGCCAGCCCAAGCAGGCCTCACTCACCTACAGTTCTCTTGGGCCACCCCGCCCCACAGTCAAAAGGCCTGCAAGCCACTTGCTGCCCAAAATCACATAAGAAGTGGAGAAAGGGTGGTGTGGGCTTCTCCAAGGGTTAATGAGGGCTGCTGGGGGTGTGGCAAAGCCCTGGTGGCTGGCCGCTCTCCTAATCCAGGGATTGTTATGCAGCTGCACGTACTATTCAAGGGACAAGGTAGGTGGAGAGGAGGAGGGGGAACTGTCAGAAACTGTGATGAGGAGGAGGGGGAACTGTCAGAAAGGTTCAGAAGCTGTGCTCCTGTGAGCTCCTGCTGAATCTGAGGCCTGGGGTTTTCAAGCCAAGAGATGTTCAGAGGTGTTTTGCCATTGCCTGCCTTTGTGCCATGACCTGGTATTCCTTGGAGGGCTCCCATCCAAATACTAGCTGGGGCTGACCCTGCTTGTTCTTCCTTGCAAATCAGTCATAGCAGAACAATGTGTGTTTGTGAGAAATTTGTGCCTAATGGAACCTTGTCTGTTTTTCAAGATAAGTGGAGGTCCTCTGAAGACTTGAAAGAGAGGGGGAGATCTTATTCTCCTCTCTTTTGCCTCCTGACTTTATTGATTTTTCCTTTTTTGGAGTCTTAAACTCTCCAAATTGTCTTTCCACTTTTTACATTTTCCTGCAAACTTTGTTCCTACAGGTTTGTAGAAATATCTTTATCCCTGGTGGCTCCACTGTACTGATTTTATTTTATTGGCACAATGGAGTCAAATTGAGAATTGGATGTATGGTGATTTTTGCCAGGTTTTTCATACAGTTGCCAAGGATGAGAATTATAATGAAATACAGTATATGTTTATACAGGGCCTTCAGTATACCCTGAGTCTTGTGTTGTTATACAACTTCTAGGTCAATATTTGCACAGAACATTTCCTATGCCTTATATACATCTCTTGTCGCACAGCACTATTTGAATTATATTGGTGCTTTATGGTAGTGTTTGAGAAGTTGTTTGCCTTCATTGACTTTTGATCATGACCTCTTTTAGGTGATTTAAGCAAGGAATTATCAGCCTTTTCAGCTCCCTTTGGGGGAAGATATAGTTATGCGGATGCTGAATATTTTTGCGCCCTGTTTGATTTCCCCAATGCATTGTACTGTGAAGGTTTTCTTTAGTAACATGTTTAGTGAGCTGTTCCCAGCTCTCACTTATAATTTTTTTCTGTTAGGGAGTGTTAATGAAGCATTGAGTCATACACATTCTGTTTACTGAGGTTGTCTGTCTATCTGAAGATTCCTGTTGGTGCTGTTTCACTTTGGAGAGCATGAGCATTGTGCCCAATGGCATTGCCATCTGAGTGCTGACACTGGTTTTTCTGAATTTGGACCCAATCATCACTGCTACTAGGCATATGGCAAAAATACTGAAAACTACCAAAGCAGCTGTTGCCTGCATTTGAAATGGCAGGCATGTTAGCAAATGATTTAGGGGTCATCCTGCCAGACAACAGGGGATTGCAGAAGCAAAAGTGGAGGTGTAAACTGGCTGCTCAAAACAAGGGAGTACAAAACAGAGCATCAAACTGAAACAGAAAGCAATTCAGACAGCTGTAAGGAGATCTTTGGTGCCAAAATTCTCATGCCGCCTTGCAGCAGCTCTCAGCAGCCCATGTTAGCTGCCACTTCTCCTGCAGCAAAAATGCAAAGTGATCAAGAGGTGGTGAGCATGTAGGCCAGTAGCCTGTGTTAGCTGCCTGCCACTTCCCCTGCAGCACAAAAGAAAGCGATCAAGAAGTGATCTAGATGGGTAGCCATATTGGTCTGAAGCAGCTGAATAAAGTTAGAGTCTCGTGGCACCTTGAAGACCAACGAAGTTTTATTCAAGGTATGAGCTTTTGTGTGCAAGCACACTTTTTCAGATACAGTGGAATGAAAGAAAACCATTCAAACTTATAGACAGAGGCTTTCTTCTATTTCATTCTGTCTGAGGAAGTGTGAGTGCGCATGAAAGCTCATACCCTGAATAAAACTTCATTGGGCTTCAAGGTGCCACGGGACTCTAACTTTGTTCAAGAGGTGGTGAGTGTGCAGGTCAATCCTGCTTCCTTAGAAAATGCCTTTATTGCTCTGGTGTATTTTCAGGAGTGACTGACCAACTTCTTTAATAATGAGATGGTCAGAAGGGAGCAGTCTCAGCAGAAAGACACAGCTCTTCAAGTGGCCCCCCCACCTCTTCAACCTACCTCCTGCCTAAGAGGCAGGTTACCCAGGGGGCCAGATGCAATCACTGAGGTCTTTCCTTCTGGGGGAGGAGATTTATGACTGTGATTCTGGGCGCTTGGAGTCTGACTCAGATAAGGGAGCTACTGGATGAAGAACATCTCTTGACAGGCTTTTCAGTCTCACTAAAGGGGTTGAGGAGGAATGAACTGAACTGAGTTCGCTCGCGGAGAAGGCGGGACACAAATTCTAAGTAAGTAAATAAATAAATAAAGCTTTTAGGTCAGTGCTTCCACACTGGGCATGCCAAAAGATTTCCACCCTAGTGGCCAGTCTGATCTCAGGCATGGCTGTTCCTAAAGAAAGGGAAAACTCCTTAAAAGTTTCCATGGATAAAAAAGTGAGACAGCCTTATGCAGAGCTAATGAAGCGATGGCCTATACTAGGCATGTCCAACTTCAAACAGGTCATGATCTATTTTTCCCGAACAAAAGTGCTGGTGATCTACTACTATGAAAATTAAGTTTCAAATTAGTTTCGAATTAGATTTTAACCCACCAAAGTTGGGTTCCACCGCCCCCCATCCCATTTACAATGCACCTTCTGTCATTTACTGGTAAACTAAATAAGCAAAAACAAAACAGAGATGAAGATCCAGAAAGTACTGCGAACAGTTTTCCTTAAATTTTTATTGTTATAACTTTCTTTAACTGTCTTAATAACTTTATTTAACTTTTATTGAGTAATTTGTGTTAAATGTAGGTCAAGTATTGATCCAGGCTGATTTTGCGCAATCTTGAATACTTCGCTCTTTCCAGTTAGTGAGACGTCTGAGCCTGCATTTCATCCACCAGCTTTTTGAAGTTGGGTGAATATTGCGTGAGGGCCAGTCTCAGGGAATCCTAGAGATGTTCATCTGTCATGTTGGAACGTTGTGTACTCTTTGTCATTTTCAGATGGGAAAACGCAGATTCATACAAATAAGTTGAACCGAAACAGAAGTGTACAGCTTCACTGCATCTTCTCAAGTTGGGAAATTTGTCTCTCGGCACTAGCTTCCAAAATGTTCTTGCTCAGCACGGGTCTTGAGAAAAATGTCATTTTTAAGGGTTACTGTTTAGTTTTCAAGAAATGCCTTGTTCAATTAGTAATTTTTACTGACAGCAGCTGCAGTTTCCTTAATGTTCATATCTGCTTTGAATGGGTATGACAAGTGTTGGAAATATATATCTGTTCTGTATGTCCTTTGCAATGTTCTAAAGTTCCAGTCATTATAGGATTAACACTGTGTCTGATTCCCTATTGTCTGTATGACATAGGAGGAAGATACTGACTGCTGTCAATCAAGGTCTAGAAGCGGGAAAACCTGCTTGGTCAGTTAGTCAGGTAACTTCCTTTGTTCAGGCAGAGAGGTCAAGAAGGAGGAGGAAGTAGCCTCCATTAAGCACATGATCTTCTAGTATGGAGATGTAGTTCTTTAGTGTTTGTTATTTTCACCTTCCAGTATCCTTTCCCTATAGAAATAAATATGTTTTTGCTTTTTCATGTTAAATGCCTCTCAATGATTATTTGATCCAGTGATCCATCGCAATGTTTGAGATAAAGAAATAGAATTTCAAATAGAAATTCACATAGAATTCTCTAACAAAATTGATAGCAGAGCAGATGGTTCTTGGTTTTTGCCATCAAGCTGGTAGTTTATAACATGGACTGTTTTTTGAACTCGAAATGATTTTTTAATCTGGATTGCCTTTAAGAGCATTTAGAAAGCAATAGAAAGCAAGCTGCAATGCTGTGCAGTCAAGCCTCAATTTTAAAACCTCTTTTTTTTCTTGCCATTACTGAGATCGTTCTGACTTAAATGAGCTTTGAATTCAGATTGTCTCAATCTGGAAATGCTGCTACTTTTGTTTAAAAGCCTCAGATGTGCTAGAAAGAATTTTTGGGGCTTTTAAACCCTTTTTCTGTGGATTACGTTGGAGACCTTGGAAGAGCCTTGCTGCAAGCAGGTGTGCATATCCAGCCACCTTTTCTCTCCAGTGAGGAAGGAAGAATGTTTAACCCTGCCCTGCCTGATTGCTGTGAGAAATGTCAAACCCAGAGAGAGGAGCCACTGGACCTTCTGTTTCCACGTCTTCAGGAACAGCAACTGCAGATCTTGGTTTTGGTACTGTGAGTAACCTACCAGTGATAGGATTTAGTACCCTGAAGTTAACTAAGAATAATTACTCATTCTGGCTCTCGCTCCTAATGCAAAGACTTGAGATTTATGGAGCTGAAAGAGTTTTGTCTGAAAATCCCCCTGAGAATGAGCAAGAAAAATAAAATTTTAAATGGCTAGATGGTTTTGCAAAAACTCTCATTTTAGAATCTCTTGAGGCATATGAAATTCCTGAATTGCACACTCTTAAAACTGCAAAAGAAATGCTTGAATGCCTTAAAGATAAATATAACAAAACTCCCATAAGCACGATTCATGATTTAAAGGGCAAAATATTTGGTTTTCAAGTGCAAGAAGGGGAGAATGTGACTAAACGTCTGAAGGAATTTATGTGCATGCAATCCAGACTACAGGAGCATGGTGAGGCTATTGCAGAAAGAGACTTAATCTCAACTATATTGAAAACCCAGTATTTACAAGCCAATTAAGATGATTTTGAGACTGCAAAAGGATTTGAGTCTGGAAGGCCTGTTAAATGCTATCGAGGAGGAAGCAGCCTCCAGATCTGGGGACAAGGACACTGAACAAAGGAATAGCAATTTTAAAGCTCATGTTTCCAATGAGGGAACATGGTTGCCATCTCGTGGCCATAGAAATAATAGCAGCCAGAAATTTTTAAAGTAAAAATTTTCCAAGCCACATGGCCCAGGTGGGAACAAAGAAAAGAACAGAGAAAGTACCATGCATGTTAATGTGAATTTTATTGGTGAAAGAGGACGAATTTTGTTTGATAGTGGATCTTCTATGCATATTTGTTGATATAAAGGCATGTTTTCAGAGTTGGATGAAAGTCAGAGATCTGCAATGATAGGTGCCAACCAGAAACCCTTACAAGTTTGTGGTGAGGGTGAGATCAAAATGAAATTGCTTACCACTGATGGAGATTTAATGCCAGTAAGACTGAAAAATGTAGCTTATGCACCTGAATCAATTGAGAATTTACTTTTAAGCCAAATGCTTATAAAAAATAATTATGCTGTATATCTTGATAAAGGAGATGAAGGTGAAATTATTCACAATAATTCTGGAATTAGTTTTAAACTAGATGAAATAAATGGAGCTCATTATATTATGGACTTAAATGAAAGGTCAGATGCTGTTGATGTTGTGGAAAAGACTATTTGCCAGATTGAAGGCAGAAAGTGTGACCATAGGAGATGTGTTTATGCTTGGCATGTAAAGTTAGCACACAGAAGCATGCAGAGTGTTGAGAAATTGCTAAAGGATGGTGGACTTGATGTTGTGCATTGTGATAAATCCAAGGAAAGATGTGATGTTTGTCTGAGAGCAAAAGAAACCGCACCTTGCTTCAGTGGAAAAAGCAGTGTGCATAATGAAAGGTTTTTGGATACAATATTCAGTGATATTATTGGGCCTATAACAGCCTCGATTGGGAGAAATAAATTTTTCTCAGTATTCACAGAGGCAAAGACAAAATATAGCACTGTCTATATGCTCAAATCAAAAGATGAGACTCTTGATAAATTTAAAGAATATATTGCCATGGTTAAGAACAGATTTGGGTGTGCACCTCAAAGCTTGCTGACGGATGGAGGTGGTGAATATTGCAATAATGAGTTTAAGAAATTTCTGAAAGCAGAAGGGATTGAACATAAAGTGACTGTCCCATACACTCCACGGCAGAATGGGAGTGCAGAAAGACTTATTAATGTGTTACAGGAAATGACCAGAGCAATGCTCATGCATTCTGGATTACTTAAAGGCCTGTGGGTTGAAGCTGTAAATACAGCAGTATACACCCACAATAGAATACCTTCAAAAGTAACAGAAATTACTCTGTTCCAGGCTTGGTTTGGTAAGAAGCCAGGACTTAAGTATATTAAAACTGTTGGAGCAAAATCCTTTGCATATGTTCCTAGAGAAAATAGAGGGAAGCTTGATGCAAGGACTGAGATTGGATTCATAGAAGGATATCCCTCAGTGGAAAAAGGCTACAGAGTCTATGATCCAAAGCTGAATAAGACTAAACTTTGTAATGCCGTGTTTGTGGATGACAGTAATTTGCCTAGAGCACCCTGTGTACCTGAATCTGATCCTGAGGTTACTGATGATGCTTCTGAAGATTGGTGTACCTGGTTACCTGTAGTGACCACCAGTGAACCGGCAGGTCTACCTTCTGAAGAGTCTACTGAACCAGAAGGGGAAACGGGGACTGCATTGCAGGGAAATAAATAAATAATACATAAATAAACGACAGACCC
Source organism: Heteronotia binoei (assembly GCF_032191835.1). NCBI lineage: Eukaryota > Metazoa > Chordata > Lepidosauria > Squamata > Gekkonidae > Heteronotia > Heteronotia binoei. Next base: position 58,445,912 of record NC_083224.1, read on the forward strand.
TCCACTCATTTTAAGACGATCAGAAAGAAGCACAAAGGGCAGCCACCACAGAAATATGGATACTGTGATACTGTGAGATTTATAGAGATTGTGAAACCTAAAGAGGAACCCAAGAGCTGGAAACAAGTGTGTGATTTATCTAATGAAGAAAAGGAGAAATGGATTCAAGCAATGGAACTAGAGATACTATCCATTTATGAAAAAGTTGGACTCTTACAAAACTACCTGCAGGAAGAAATCCTGTTGGATGCAAATGGGTCTACAAAATAAAGTACAAAGATGATGGAACTATAAACTTGTACAAAGCAAGGCTAGTAGCCAAAGGCTATGCACAAGAATTTGGAACTGATTATTCAGAGGCTTTTGCACCAGTTATCAATAGTGCTACACTTAAAACACTACTGAGTGCGGCATCATCTACAGATATGCTCGTAGAGCACCTAGACATTAAGACAGCATTTCTTAATGGTGAGTTATCAGAGGAAATCTATACGGAAATACTTGAAAGTTTTGAAGTCCCTGGCAAAGAGAACTGTGTTTTCAAAAACAAAGGACTGTATGGTTTAAAACAAGCCGCGGAAAGTTGGTATGACAAAATAACTGGACTACTACAGCAACAAGGATTTGAGCAAGGGAAAGCTGAACCCTGCATGGACACTGGGCTTAAAGATGGAGAATATCAATACATCCTGGTTTACATTGATGATTTGGTTGTGAGCTGCAAGAACAAAGAGGACATTAAGGACATTGTTGAAAAGCTGAACAAAGAGGTTGAAGTCAAAAGACTTGGAGATATTAAACACTATCTAGGAATACAGATTGAGAGACTCGAGGATGGAACCTTTCAGCTATGCCAAAGATGAAAGATTATGGACTTTATAGAATCTCTTGGCATGAGAGACTGTAAAGAATGTAAGATACCTCGTGAACCTGCATACCTGAGAGCTCAGGGTGGTCAACCACTCAAAGACATTGGAGAGTACAGAGAAGCTATAGAAAAACTACTGTACCTGAGTAAAACTACCAGACCTGATATAACAGCTGTTGTCGGAATACTGAGCAGAAAAGTAAGTTCGCCTAATCACCACGTTTGGGATGCAGTAAAGAAACTTGCCAGATACTTAAAAGGGACTTTGGACTTAAGACTCATCATTGAACCTTCTGAGAATCCCAGATTAGTTGGATACATGGATGCCAACTATGCAGAAGAATTGTGCAATTACAGATCAACCAGTGGATACTTGTTCTTCTATGGAAATAGACTTGTAGAATGGACTAGCAGAAAACAGACTATAGTGACACAATCTACAGCAGAAGCTGAGTGTGTGTCAGCAGCCAGTGCCTGCAGTGAACTTGAATGGATTTTTCATCTGCTGGAAGACTTCAGGATAAAAGAACCTCTACCTATTGTAATGCTTGAAGATAACCAAGCATGTATTGCTATATGTAAAGGGGAAAGTAGAACAGCAGAAGTAGATCTATTGGTATTAAATGTGAGTTAGTGAAAGATCTACACTAGAAGGGGCTGATTAAGATAGAATATTGTTGTACAAAAGCTATGGTAGCTGATATACATACAAAGCCATTACCTTGTGCTAGATTTGAACGTTTACGTGAAATGATGAATCTAGTTGATGTAAATGTTACAGTGAATAATGAGTAATGACTATTGAATGTATAATGACTTTGACATTAGACTCTTATATATATCTGTTCTGTATGTCCAATGCATTTGTTTTTACCTTGTAGTTCAATATTCATATCACTTAGTTCGCCTGTAAAGTCAGCGAGAAATGCCAGATCACATAACCACTCCTCATCTTCCAACTTTGCTTTGTCATCTCCCATCTCCTTCAAAAACCTTCTTATTTCATTCAGCAAATCACAAAATCCTTGCAGAAATTTGTGCCCACTTAGCCACCTTACATCTGTGTGCAAAATGTTTTCCGCTGCCCCTTCATCAAGAGTAAGATTGAAAAGCCGTCTTTGAAGTGATCTTCCACGAACTGAATTTACAATTTTGAAAGTGGTGTCCATGACAATCTGTGTATTGAGTCTCTTGCTTGCCAAAACTTGCTGGTGAATGATGCAGTGGTAAGAAGGGAAATCTGGAAAGTTGTCATGGTGTCTACAGAGGCCTATGAAACCGTTAACCTCACCTGTCATTGCTCTTGCTCCATCAGTAGTGTTGGGAACAAGTTTATGCAATGGAAGATTACACTTTGTAGCAAAAGAATGGAAAGAGCTGACTATTTCCTGACTACTAGTTCTCCCTTTTAAAGAAATCATTCCAAGTAGTTCTTCATTGACTTTGTAACGCCGCTTCAAAAACCATCCGGATAAAGACTAGTAACTGGGCTATGTCTCTTATGTCTGTAGATTCATCCAGTTGGAGTGGGAAAGCAACACAAACTGAAACATCCTCCAACATCCTTCAGTTGTGTCTTCACCCATCTTTTCTATTTGCTGCACAACGCTGTTTCTTGACAATTGTACATCTTGAATAGCAGCTCTAATCTCTTTTTTATACTTAAATCATTCAAAAAGATTGTCTGCTGCTTCAAGAAAACAATCTTTTACAAATTCTCCTTCATTGAAAGGTTTGCATTTCTTTGCGATCAGGTTGCTGACCTTGAAGGATGCCATGGTTGCATTGGCCAAATGTGACCTTGGCTTCGCCATCAACTGTTGCTGTGCAGCCAGTTTAGATTTAAGTTCTTTGAGCTTCAATTTACGAATTTCACTTTTGGGTAGAAAATCAGCATCCAATTTATTGCTATGCAGAGCCTTATAATGACAGATTACCCTTTTTGGGCAAGGATACAGCGGCATTACAAAGTAGACAACAACACTTGTCTTTCACCATGATGAAGGAGTCCATTTCCCATTCATCATGAAAGTGGTAGTTTTTATTCTTTTTTGGAACATTCATCTTCGTTATACTGGGACGGCTGGATTTCATGATTGCAGCCATTGCAAGCACACTCCAGGAACTGTAAGTAGTTCTTACTTCCTCACTAGCAGTCAGTTGTGCTCATGTGGCACTTGTGACTGAGAGTTGATCCATAGTTAAGGAATTCCCTTGGTTGGTGGACTGCTGCTTCACATCTGATCAAAGGCAAAGAGATCCATCCAGAGATGGACCTGCTTATTACCACAGATGCAAGTCTTTTGGACTGGGCAGCTCACTGCTTTCTGGGCCAGATTGAAGGAATGTGGTTGATCTTGGAACATACCAATAACATCAGTTTCCTGGAACTCAGGATGATTTTTCTGGCACTAAAATTCTTTCTGAAAACATCTCAGTGCTTCATGTTTGTATTTGGAAACTTGTAACAAACACCTCCCCAGGACTGAACAGGAATATTGTTTTTTTATCTCATTACATATACTAAATGCTCTTTCACCCAGTATAGCTATATATCCAATGCATTTCTCTTTTAGATTAGTATATCAGAATAATGTTTTTTGTATTGACATACTCAAACAAGGGATATTGGTTGTTTATCTCATTACATATACTAACCCGTATTCCATTATATTTTAATGTATTCTTTTTTCTAATGGCAAACTAGAATTATGTTTATATGTGTGTTACATGTTTAAATTAAACCTGCCCTCATTTTAACCCAGAGCTAACATTACAACAGACTCTCATTTATTGCACTTCACACCCAGGGTATTTAATGAAAGACATGAATCTGCTATTTTGACTTATATTACCCTTCATTGTTGTTTCAGCCCAGTCAACACAAACACCAAACCCCAACTTGTGATTCTTTTAATCTGCTAAAAAACATTGCATACTAACTCACTGCCCACTTTCTCTATATTTAGAAGTGCTTGCCATGCCGTACTATTGCCTGATGAAGTGTGCTTCTATCACACGAAAGCTTACATTCTGAATAAAACTTTGTTGGTCTTAAAGGTGCGACTTGACTCCTTCTTTGTTCTTCCACTCTATACAGTTATCAATCTAGTAATGCTTGATTACAGCAAGTAGTACCATTCTAGCATGAAATTATAAAAGATCTTATCACAGTTTTTACTGTGGTAGTCATTGTCAAGAGTGCCTCTTGCCATGAATTATGCTTGTAGTTTGCCATGACCTGTAGTAGCCTGCAGTGGTCCAGTGTCACTTGCTGGGGCTGGGTCAGGCGAAGTCCAGGGGCAGTCCAAGGTCTGTAGCTGGGGAGCAACGAGGGTCCAATACACCAAAACCGAATCACAGTCCAGGTATCGCAAGTCAAAGGTCCAGGAGCCGAAGTCGGGGGGGTCCAGAAGTCAAAGCCAAAGTCAGGGGGTCCAGAAGCCAAAGGCTAAAGTGGATGCTAGAATGTCAGGTAAGTGACTAGTTGCTTCCACAAAGCCTTCTCCCAAAGCCCACAGCTATATAGCCCTCTGCTGGCTGTTGCCCATTTGGATTAATTGCTGACTCAGAGGGCGGCCAGGATCCTGCTGGGACTCAAGCATCCTCACTCCTAGAGGAGCCAGGATCCTTTTAAAACTCAGGGCTCAGGGAGCGTCTTGCTCATGAGCGTGCCGCCCTCCTCCGGTCCCTGAGATCCTGACGCAGGCGGTCACGTACACGAGCCACCCGAGAGGGCGAGGCCGGGGGGCTTGGATCTTCTCCAGTAGGCGGCAGGGGCACGGGTGCAGGTGGCAGGGGTACAGTTTCTTCTGCAGGCTCAGCTTCTTCTGCAGGGTCCCCAGCACCCATGACACTATCCCCCCCCCAGGGCCCCCCTCTGTCGAAGGGCCTGGGAGGTCGGGGTGGTTGTTGTGGAACTGCTGTACCAAGTCCGGTGCATGAAGATTGTCCACCGGCTCCCAAGACCGGTCTTCTGGGCCATATCCCTCCCAGTCCACCAGGTATTGGAGGCCTCCACGATGGTACTGGGAGTCCAGGATCTGGCACACCTCATATTCGTCTTCGTCATTCACCAGCACCGGTGGCGGCAGTGGTGGGGAAGGAGGCCGAGCTGGGTCAGGGGGTGAACCGCGCATCCAGCTTGTGAGACCGACCAGGCCTGCGCAGGTAGTGGGTTGAGAGCCATACCTGATTCCCCCGGCTGCATTGGAGGGCCTTCTTGCCTCTTCCGGTCCGCAGCCCATATGTATGCTTCCTTGGCCCGTTGTAGCTGCTCTTGGAGCAGGTCTTGGCTGGTGCGGAGTTCTTGTAGGTAGGCTTCGACAGTGGGGACCTTCGTGAGTGGCAGGATGGCTGGGAAGAACTGAGGGTGGTACCTGTAGGTTTCAGCAAACGGGGTCATTTGGGTGGAAGAATGGACGGCGTTGTTGTATGCAAACTCCACTAGGGGCAACAGAGTGGTCCAGTTATCCTGCTGGTAACAGGTGTAACAGCGGAGATATTGCTCTAGCGTGGCATTGGTGCGCTCTGTCTGACCATCTGTCTGTGGGTGGTAGGCTGAGGACAGGTGCACTTGGGTACCCAGGCTGGAATGGAGGGCTTGCCAGAACCGAGAGGAGAACTGGGGACCCCGGTCTGAGATCAGGTGGGTTGGGAGCCCGTGCAGCCGAAAGATGTGTTGCAGGTAGAGTTGGGCCGTCTCCTGAGCTGTTGGAAGTTTTGGGCACGGACTGAAGTGGGCCATCTTCGTAAATAGGTCGACGACCACCAAGATACAGGTCTGACCCTTGGATCGTGGAAGTTCTGTGATGAAGTCCATCAATATGGTGTCCCAGGGTCCTGAGGGTGTGGGCAAGGGCTGTAACAACCCTGAGGGTTTGGCTGGGATCTCTTTGGCCCGTCAGCAGACGTCACAGGAGCTGACATAACGGGCAACACTGGAGCGAACTCATGGCCACCAAAATTCCCGTGTGAGTAAGTGGGTGATCTTATGCTGTCCGAAGTGCCCGGCGGGTAACGAGTCGTGGGTCAGGCGTAACATCTCTGCCCGCAAGGGCCCGGGCAGCACATAGAGGCATTCGCGGTGTAGCAAGAGGCCGCCTCGAGTTGTGAACTCGCCTGTTGCACTATCTTGGAGTGCCTGAAGGTGTTGCTGGACCCAGGGATCATTGGCCTGGCTAGCACGAATGTCTTCCACCAGTGTGGTTGAAGTGGAAGTGGCTGCGAACACGGAGGGTGGCAGGATGGGCGCAGCAGGCGCGGTCTCAGTTGAAGCAGGGGCGTATTCTCGTTTCCGCGAGAGCGCATCTGCTTTCTGGTTCTGGGTATGGGGGTTGTATGTGACCCGAAAGTCAAAGTGGGAGAAGAATAGGGACCACCGGATCTGGCGTTGGTTGAGATGGCGGGTGGTCTGGAGGTGCTCCAAGTTCCGGTGGTCGGTGAGCACTTGAACGGGGTGGCGAGCCCCTTTGAGGTAATGTCTCCAAACCTCAAAAGCCGTTTTGATCGCGAACAACTCCCTCTCCCAGATGGTTTAGTTCCTCTCTGCAGCAGTGAGCTGGCGCGAGTAATAGGCACAGGGCTGGAGTGGCTGGGACGGTTCCTTGCGCTGGGACAGCACTGCTCCCAGGGCCACATTGGAGGCATCAGCTTCCACCGTAAAGAGGAGCTGGGGATCGGGGTATCGCAGGAGTGGACCAGTGGCAAAACGGATCTTCAGGGTGGAGAAGGCGTTATCGGCCTCTGGGGACCAGCGGAAGGGTTCTTTGGGGCGGAGTAGTTGAGTTAGGGGTGTGGTCAGGGATGCATAGGCCGGGATGAATTGTCGATAGTAGTTGGCAAAACCAAGGAACCGCTGCAGGTCTTTACGATTCTGAGGATCCTGCCAGGTTAGGACCGCTTCCTCTTTTTTCGGGTCCATGAGGATTCCCTGCGGTGACACAATGTGAGCAAGGAACTCGACGGACCGCACTTTTCCAGCTTGACGTAGAGGCCATGGGTTCGTAGGCGCTGCAGGACCTGGCGGACGTGCTCAGCGTGCTGGGCAGGGTTGTGGGAGTAAATCAAATTGTCATCCAGGTATATGATTGCAAAGCGGTCGAGCAGGTCCCGGAATATGTCATTCATGAACCTCTGGAAGACAGCGGGGGCGTTGGTCAACCCAAAGGGCATCACCAGGTGCTCGTACTGCCCATATCGGGTCCCAAACGCGGTCTTCCAATCGTCTCCAGGCCGTACGCGCACTAAATTGTACGCTCTACGGAGGTCCAGCTTGGTATAGATTTGGGCCCCCCTCAAGCGATCCAAGAGTTCAGGGATCAATGGTAGAGGGTACCGGTCTCGGATGGTGATCTTGTTCAGGGCCCGGTAGTTGTTGCACAGCCGAAGCTCCCCACTTTTCTTCTTCACGAAGAGAACTGGGGCGGACAGGGGAGAGGTTGAGGGTCGGATGAATCCGCATTTCAGGTTCTTGTCCAGAAAGTCTCGCAGGGCTGCCAACTCAGGCTCCGACATTGGGTACAGGCGCCCCACCGGGAGTGGTGCCCCAGGTACTAAATCAATGGCACAGTCATAGGGCCGGTGAGGGGGAAGCTGATCAGCTCCTGTCTCTTCAAAGACATCAGTGAAATCCGCGTACTTCTGCAGGAGCTGAGGACCGCCACTCGGGATGCCGGCTGCTAGGGTGGCGGGAGGAGTTGGATGGGGGCATGGGTCTCGGAAGCGTAGTTCCTGCTGGGCCCAGTCCACGATGGGGTTGTGCAGCTTCATCCAGGAAAGGCCTAGGATCAGCGGGAAGCGAGGCATGTGGGCAACATCGAATTGCAGCTGTTCTTGGTGCTGCTGGACATGGAAAGTGATGGGACAGGTCTCCCGGGTGATGGGGCTGGAATGGAGGAGGCGCCCGTCAATAGCCTCCACCAGCGTCGGAACCTCTTTTGTTTGCACGGGGATCTGGTGCTGCTTTACAAAGGTGGCATCTACAAAACAGTGGGCCGCTCCAGAGTCTAGCATGGCATACATGAACAGCCAGTGGCCATCAGGCTAATGGAGTTTAATGGGTAGCAGGAACGGGCCCGGGGTGTCAGCCTGCTATTCGGAGGACCCCGCTAGTCGCCCCAGGCTGGCAGGTCCACTTATGCCTGGGGCTGCCCTTTTGGCGGTGGTGGCAGCAAAGGTCCGGGTATCCGACGCTTAGCAGGGCAGCCAGAGGCGTAGTGGCCTGCCGTGCCGCAGTAGAGGCACAGATTCTGTGTGTGGCGTCTGGCCTTTTCCTCGGGAGTCAGGCGGGGCCGAGCCGCTCCAAGCTGCATAGGCTCACCCTCATCTCTGGTACTGGCTGGGGATGGGAGAGGAGCCAAGTGGAGCGACGCAGGGAGCTGGCGCCCGCTGGCCTTGGCTTGGCGGCGACTTTCCAGGCGGCCATCTATGCGGAGGTAGAGGGTGATGAGTTCTTGGAGCGTGGGTGGCTGCTCCACCCTGGCCAGTTCGTCCAGGACCTCCTCAACCAACCCCTCGGTAAACTGGTCCATCTGGGCAGCCTCATTCCACGCCAAGTCTTGGGCCAGGAGCTTGAATTCGGTGGCATACTGAGCCACCGAGGATTTGCCTTGTTTCAGGGCTCTGATTTTCCGGTTGGCCGTGGCTGCTTGGACTGGGTTTGAGAAGGCAGCCAATAGGTGGGCCTCAAACCCCTGGTAGTCAGTCAGTAGGGGAGAGGATGCGACTAGTAGGGGTGTGACCCATTTGGCCACCTGCCCCTTTAACAGACTAATAATAAAACACACCTTTGTTTTATCATTGGAGACGTCCCGTGCTCTTAGCTCGAAGTACAGCCGACACTGCGCCAGGAAAGCAGGAAATTCTTCCATGGCGCCTCCAAATCTGTCAGGTGGGGGAACTGGGCACTTGGCCGGAGTGCTGGCTGCTGGTTGTTGCTGCAAGTGCACTACTGCCTGTGTCAGTTGCTGTACCTGGACTTGGAGGGCCGCCAATAGTCCTGACACCATCTGAACCAAATAAGTTTATCTTGGTCTCGTCAGATCACAGGACATGGTTCCAGAAATCCATGTCCTTAGTCTGCTTGTCTGCAGCAAACTGTTTGCAGGCTTTCTTGTGCATCATCTTTAGAAGAGGCTTCCTTCTGGGATGACAGCCCTGCAGACCAATTTGGTTCAGATGGTGTCAAGCGTGTGTGGCGGCAAACAGGTGAGGAGTACAAAGACAAGTGTGTCTTGCCTACAGTCAAGCGTGGTGGTGGGAATGCCATGGTCTGGGACTGCATGAGTGCCGCCGGCTCTGGGGAGCTACAGTTCATTGAGGGAACCATTAATGCCAACATGTACTGTGACATACTGAAGCAGAGCATGATCCCTTCCCCTCAGAGATTGGTCCTCAGGGCAGTATTCCAACATGATAACGACCCCAAACACACCTCCAAAACGACCCCTGCCGTGCTAAAGAAGCTGAGGGTAAAGGTGATGGACTGGCCAAGCATATCTCCAGACCTAAACCCTATTGAGCATCTGTGGGGCATCCTGCAATGGAAGGTGGAGGTGTGCAAGGTCTCTAACATCCACCAGCTACGTGACGTCGTCATGGAGGAGTGGAAGAGTACTCCAGTGGCAACCTGTGAACTCTGTGCCCAAGAGGGTTAAGGCAGTGCTGGAAAATAATGGTGGCCACGCAAAATATTGACACTTCGGGCCCCATTTGGACATTATCACTTAGATGTGTATTCACTTTTGCTGCCAGCAGTTTAGACATTAATGGCTGTGTGTTGCGTAATTTTGAGGGGACAGCACTTTTACACTGTTATACAAGCTGTAAACTCACTACTTTACATTGTAGCCAAGTGTCATTTCTTCAGTGTTGTCACATGAAAAGATATACTTAAATATTTGCAAAATGTGAGGGGATGTACTCACTTCTGTGACATCTCTCTCTCTCGGCTTGACTTCGCGAACGAAGATTTAAGAAGGGTGCAGTAGTCCACGTCTGCTGCAGGCTCGCTGGTGGCTGACAAGACCAATGCGGGACAGGCAGATTCGGCCACAGTGGTTGTAGGGCAAAGTCTGATTTGGGGTTGGTGCTGTAGCAGTGCGATTCTTCCTCAGTCTCCTTTTGTCCTCAAGACCAGCTATGCGTGCGTTCTCAAAGGAAGAGACAGCCTGGTGGATGGTGTGCCTCCATGCTTTGCGATCTGAGGCTAGGTCAGACCACTGGTGATGGTTAATGCGACAGGTGCCAAGGGATTTCTTCAAGGAGTCCTTGTACCTCTTCTTTGGTGCCCCTCTATTTCGATGGCCAGTAGAAAGTTCGCCATACAGAGCAATCTTGGGAAGGCGGTGGTTTTCCATCCTAGAAATATGCCCTGCCCAGCGCAGCTGCGTCTTCAACAGCAGTGCCTCGATGACATACTGTGACACACTGTATATATATACACACAACGACCAAACAGGATTTTTGCCTAACCGTAATATTGCACACAATATTAAAAGAACTCGAAGTCTAATGTCATACAGTCAATAAACAGAAACCCAAAGTCAAATTATGGCATTAGATGTAAACCTTTGACACTGTAAACATCACTTACTTAAAATGCTTATTAACGAGATGCGGTTTGGACGCAACTTTTAAAATTTAATCAAGGCACCATGTACAAATCCTTCAGCAAAATTAAGAGTTAATAATTCAACTACAGACCCAATCTCCTTGCAAATAGGTACTAGGTAGAAGTGTCCCCTGTCTCCACTATTATTTATTATGGCCTTAGAACCTTTGGCAACTATGATTAGGGAAAATGAAAACATATATGAAATCAGTATTGACAATAAAACGCACAGAATAGTGTTGTATGCAGATGACATCATACTTTACCTTAAAAACCCCTTTCAGTCTCTGCCAGATTTCCATCAGGTCGTTCAAAGCTTCAGCAATATCTCTGGCTTGTCTTTCAATGAGAAGAAACCCATAATGCACCCTATTAATATTCCACAACGAGAACTAGACTTAATAAAAACTCAATATCACTACCTTCTTCTGACTAAACTCTGGAGATATCTAGGGATATATATCCCTAATAATATCTCAGACCTCTTCTATGCCAATTTCAATAGGTTACAGAAAGAAATAGAAAACACTTTGAACAGAAGCAATGCAAAAATATTGACATGGGCAGACAGAATTAGTATCTTAAAATCTTTTATCCTACCAAAATTTTTATTTTTGTTTCATACACTGCCTATCAAGATCACCAAGGACACCTTCTGTTCTTGGCAAAAACTTTTCACAAAATTTCTATGGGTACAAAAAACCAGAATCAGCTTCAAAACCTTATCTAGACCGCTAAAAAGAGGAGGTTTGGATATACCAAATTTAAAATTGTACAATTAACATAAAGCAATTAACACTGGAACTTTAATAACGGCAGCTACAGCAAAAAACCCACCTGACTGGGTGGCAGTTGTACTATATCCAGTCCACCCTAGCATGCTTTATGGTATCCTTTGGAATTTGAATCTTATAAAAAAGCAAAAAATAGGCAAAAGAAATTCTTGAACAATTCTTTATATGATGTAAAAGAAGAGAAAAATTAGCTCCACAGATCTCTCCAATAACTTCCTACATTAACCAGAACTGGTTTGTTCCGTGAATAGAAACTTCACTCTTCCAAACTTGGAAAGAGGCCTGATTTGTATATATCAGTCACTTTTGGGAGAAGTGTTCTCTTATAGACAAGACAGCATTAGAACAAAAATTAAAACAAAGAGTACCCTGGTTTTACTGTCTCCAGCTTCGGCATTGTCCAGAACCGGGATGTCAAACATGTAGTCCGGGGGCCGAATTAGGCCCCTGGAGGGCTCCTATTAGGCCCCTGAGCAACCAGCTGTCATCTGCTTCCTTCTTCCTCTCTCTTGCTTCCTTCTGCATCACAACGTGCTTTGCAAGGCTTTCTCAATTGCACAGGAGCTACAGAGCAAAACTTTGATTTTATCCATAGGCTGAGGCTCCTCCCTTGGGGAGGAAGGGGGGTGGAGGCAGAGTTTGTTTTTCCAGACTCTCTCAATCACACAGCAAAACTACTGAGCCAAGCCTCTCTTCCTTCTATTGACTGAGGCTCTTCCCCCCCCCCCCCCCAGTCCCCTGGGGAAGGAAGGAAAGAGCCAGAGCTTCCTTCGCCCAGTTCCCTGGATCCCATGGGAGAAATATAAAGAAAGCACCTTTAAGACCAATGAGTGCTAATGTTTTAAGAATGTTTTAAGTCTTTGAAAAATATATTGTGTTTTTCTGTATCCTTTATAAAGTTTATATCTCTGCTACCAATCTTAAATAGGTACACACATGGCCTGGCCTGGCCTGACATGGCTCGGCCCAACCCAACATGGTCCGGCCCAACAAGGTCTCATTTAGGTCAGATCCGGCCCTCATAACAGATGAGTTCGATACCCCTGTTCTAGAATCCAAACTTTTAAGACAAGCTATGAGTGGAGACATGACCCCTTTTGAATTAATTCTGTACAAAAATAGAACACTTCTACCTAAACTAACCACTTTACTATATAAAATTGTACTTACAATTGAAGAAGATGAAACAATTATTTATCAAAATCAATGGTCTATGGACTCAGGAAAACAAATAACAAAAGACAGCTGGTTGGAAATTTGGTCCACCTCAGGCATTAACTCTAATAGTTTTGAAGCTAAATTTCAGTCTTTTAAACTAATTTCTAGGTGGTATCTAACATCTTCAACCTTAAATAGATTTAATGCTTCACAATCACCAAACTGTACAAAGCAATGTGGACATGTTGCTTCATACATTTACTCATGGTGGTCATGCCCCCACATTAGGGTTGCCAAGTCCAATTCAAGAAATATCTGGGGACTTTGGGGGTGGAGCCAGGAGACATTGGGGGCGGAGCCAGGACCAAGGGTGTGACAAGCATAATTGAACTCCAAGGGAGTTCTGGCTATCACATTTAAAGAGACAGCACACCTTTTTAAATGTCTTCCTTCCATAGGAAATAATGAAGGATAGGGGCACCTTCTTTTGGGGCTCATAGAATTGGACCCCCTGGTCCAATTGTTTTGAAACTTGGGGGGTACTTTGGGGAGAGGCACTAGATACTATACTGAAAATTTGGTGTCTCTACCTCAAAAAACAGCTCTCCCAGAGCTCCCAAAACCTCCAGATCAATTCCCCATTATATCCTATGAGAATCGATCTCCACATAGGGAATAATGAAGTGCTCAGCAGATGTTCCTCTTCCCCCCCTTCCCCCCATTTCTGGCAACTCTGAAGGGAGGGATTGGCCTCTCTACTCACCAGTTGCAGCCGACTTCTTCCAAGTAACACAGACACCCCATCCCAAGAGGAAGCCTTTCAATCGGCGACTGAAACCTCCGGAGGGGGAAAAATCACATGGTGGCTTTGGTGGCGGGGCTTCCCCCCACCGGCCAGCTGACTGGGGGCGGGAAGCAGCCTGGGAAAGCGGAAGAACCCCTGCTGGGACCTGGGGATTGGCAAGCTTACCCCACATTCAAAACTACTGGAAACTTATCATACACCACATAAATCAGATACTGAATATACACTTACCTTTAGATCCAGAAATCCTTCTGTTAGAAAATTGGACACAATCTGGAATAGAATATAGAAAAAGAGAAATTATTACAATCCTACTATCTATTGCAAAAACGCTTCTAGCATTTAACTGGAAGTCTGCTACACTACCATCACTAAACTGCTGAAGAAAAAAGATTTGGGATTATTTCATTTTATATAAACTTGCTTATTCAGCTCATAACACTTCTCCTGCAGTACATGAAAAGAAAGTAATTGAATTATGGTATCCTGTAATAACATATTTATTAGAGGATAATGTTATACCGAACAACCCTGTATACAAAGATCTAATCTATTTTTGAATTGTTATTTTGTAATACATTGTAATAATGAATACTGTTGTAACTATATGGCAATAATAAAAATGTTGAAAAGTTAAAAAAAGGAAGTAAGTTTGAAATATATATAGTCCAAAGAAGTCCTGCTTTTCTGCTATACAGTAGACACCATTTCAATTACAATGTAGTCAAATTAATTTACATGAGGCAGAGGATTTTAAAAATGAATAAAGTAAAATCTGTTCTGTTTTAAAATTGTACTCTTCATGAGAACCTGTGGCCCACAGGATGGGAGTAGGGAATCAGGAGTGATGAGGTAACTTTCTAGATGGGTTCCAGCAAAAATGTGCCCTGATTGGATTGTCGATCAGCTGATGCCAGTTGGCCAAAAAAGTATAATTGGGCTAAGAGCCTGGAGAAGGGAAACAAACTTGGAGTCTGATGGGCTGAAGGGCTGGACTATGGTGTACTTAAATTGCAATGAACAGCATTGTAGAGAGGACACTTAAGCTATGACCTTTGACTTTTGGACTTTAAAATTGTACCATTTAATGCAAGTTTCAACTGTGATAGAAAGATAAAATAGTTTTTCTTGTTTTATTTTGCTGTATGATTTTAGAGTGGTGTGTTTCCTAGAGATAAGTTATTTCTGTAAATTATTCAGATCACTTCATATATTTTTACAAGACTGAAGCCTTCCCTCTTTTATGGTGTTGATCCAGATCAGGGAATGCCTGGGAATGGAGTTAACAGCACAAAACTGATCTTTGTTCACTATTCACATGGTTACTATGTAGATTTTGTAATTTGAATCTTCCTCAGTCTCTGCAAATAACTGGGTATGATCTCAGTATTCTTTTATTGAATGTTGATTTAAATTCACTTTATTAATTATGGTCTGTGATGTTACCTATCAGTGGCGGTGATGGGTTTGGTTTCTTCTGACTTGCATAGGGAGACTGATAAAAGAATGGAAGATTCTGAGTTGAGTCTAAGTTTTCTTATGATGGTAGGAAGTTTTGTATCTCTGGATCTATAGAATTTGGATGTTGCTGGAATCATAATTCTCTGTCTAGATAACCATTATATAGTTAGAAGCTAAACTGTTGCAGTTTTCCCATACGTTTGTGTGACTTCTTAAGGTCATTGAAGTTGTTATGTGAATTATAGAGCAATGTATCATGATAGCAGGAGAGCCTAAAAAAACAGTATAGAGAAACATCAGTCTAAGTAGGGTTCAGGGTTATGTAAGTCCAAGCCCCCAGGAGCATGTGGCAGTAGAGCTAAACAAATAGCATTATGCCTGAAGCTTTGCCAGTTCAATCATGAGATATTGTACTGAATATGAATTATTTTGAAATGCTAGACAATTTATTTGCCTAATAACAGTTGCTCACTGCTGTATCCCTAAATGTGGACTTTGTGGTTAAGGTGTAAGTGATCGTAATTACGTTTATGAGCAGACATTATCTTGTCTTAACCAGCAGTCTGCCTGTAGATATATAAAATTTATAATAGGGCCTTTGACTTTTAAGGACAAGTCTTTTAGTGGTAAAACAGCAGTTACATTCGCTTTTTATCTTTGTAGGTATGATCTTATTTATTCACCTTTCATATTGTAAAATATTAATATAAAAATGAAATATGTGAAAAAAGTAATTTAAATAACATGGTTCAGAGGCAGTTGTCTAGTTACAATTTGTACAATTTACCTGGCTAAAATTACCTGCTATCTTTCTTCATCCAAAGGATGATTAACATGTGGAATTAATTGCCACAGGAGGTGATGGCGGCTACAAGCATAGCCAGCTTCAAGAGGGGGTTAGATAAAAATATGGAGCAGAGGTCCATCAGTGGCTATTAGCCACAGTGTGTGTGTGTGTGTGTGTGTGTATACATATATATATATAATGCAATTTTTTTGGCCACTGTGTGACACAGAGTGTTGGACTGAATGGGCCACTGGCCTGATCCAACATGGCTTCTCTTATGTTCTTATGTGTGTATTTGCTGCACAGGCATGTTTTAGTGCGTCGAGCCCAGGTCAGGATAAGTCTGAAGTGGGACCAGCCTTAGCTGGCTTGCTGTCTTTTTGTTGTGCTGCTTCCATTGCTTTTTGTGTTGTTAGTTGTCTTACTTGCCCCTTTTATTCAGCTGTGACTTGTGCCTTCAGTCATGTTGCTGAAATCCTCACTGAATGATTGGAATTTACATGGACATGTGGCTTACAAATGGATGGTCTAGCTGCTGTGTTGTGATCAGTTTTATTTACTTGTTTTTAACCTAATATATTGTATTTTGTGATGTTGTTAGCTGCCCTGAGACCTGCTTGCAGGAAAGGGCAGACTACAAATTGAAAAATAAAGTCCCCACCTCACCCCAGTCTGCAGGTTGTGTCTTACTTTCCCATGTCTTGTACTTTTGTGTCCATACAGTAGCAATGATGGTAGCTGCTCATCTCTGTAAGTTTGGATTAATTTTTATTTCCAGGCCTCAAGCATGCACTTTTTCTTAGTGCAAGAGTCATATTACATAAACTGCAGCTTTTTGGCATGTAGTAATATGCTGCAGCTGCATGTAAATAAGTCTGAAATGATCAGGTAACAATTATTGTAATTACTGATCTGAAACCCTGACTAGGAGAAAAATAGCTGGTAGAGAAAGTTAATTATCTGTCACTTTCCCCCTGAAAATTACTCATTCCTCATACTATTTTTAGAGAGAAATAGTGCTTGAGGTTTCAGAATACTAGGTCACATGGAAAGTGCAGTCCTGGCTTAATTGATTAGGATCTTTTGATTATAGTACATGAATCTCTCTCTCTCTCTCTCTCTCGGCTTGGCTTCGCGAACGAAGATTTAAGAAGGGTGCAATAGTCCACGTTTGCTGCAGGCTCGCTGGTGGCTGACAAGACCAATGTGGGACAGGCAGGTCCGGCCACAGCGGCTGCAGGGAAAAGTCTGATTTAGGGTTGGTCCTGTAGCAGTGCGATTCTTCCTCAATCTCCTTTTGTCCTCAAGACCAGCTATGCGTGCGTTCTCAAAGGAAGAGACAGCCTGGTGGATGGTGTGCCTCCATGCTTTGCGATCTGAGGCTAGGTCAGACCACTGGTGATGGTTGATGTGACAGGTGCTAAGGGATTTCTTCAAGGAGTCCTTGTACCTCTTCTTTGGTGCCCCTCTATTTCGATGGCCGGTGGAGAGTTCGCCATACAGGGCAATCTTGGGAAGGCGGTGGTTTTCCATCCTAGAAATATGCCCTGCCCAACGCAGCTGCGTCTTCAACAGCAGTGCCTCGATGCTGGTAACCTCTGCCCGCTTGAGGACTTCAGTGTTGGTCACAAAGTCACTCCAGTGGATGTTGAGGATGGTGCGAAGGCAGCGCTGATGAAAGCGCTCAAGGAGTCGCAGGTGATGAATAACCATTCAGGAAAGAGGCTTGGCCAAAAGAATGGATTTAAATAGTCTTGATATTAAAATGCAGATTTTAGTGCCCCTCCCCAGTTTAGTAGCAAGTTTGTACTTTCTGCATTAAAACTACCAAACAGTTCCAATATATTATTGCATGCCCTCAGATGCTCCTAGAAATGTCCACTACAGGCACAAGGATTCCATGGACCCTAGAAGTTTCATTCATGGTGCTGTTATGTATTGAGCTTGATGTTTGGCTGGAAGTTTTCGCGCCTGGCAGCAGCAGGATTGTTTATTTTATTTTATTGGATTTATATCCTGCCCTCCCCATTGAAGCAGGCTCAGGGCAGCTCACAACAGTAAAAGCATTTACAGGTTAAACATTAACTAATTAAAATCTTACAATAAAACAATCAAAACATTTTAAAAACAGTTTGGTGCTAATAATAATAATACATTCCAGTAATTTCAGCCTTCTTGAGTACCCTCATATGTGACTGTCCATTAAAAGCAAGTTGAAATAAAGCTGTCTTGCAAGTCTTGTGGAACTGAACAAGGTCCCGCAAGGCACTTGTTTCTTCTAGCAGTTGGTTCCACCAATAGGGGGCCGCTATAGAGAAGGCTCTCTCCCGAGTGATCTTCAGTCTTGCCTCCCTTGGCCCAGGGATCGATAACAGGTTCCGTGTCCCTGATCTGAGTACCCTGTGGGGAACATATGGGAAGAGAAGGTCCCTAAGGTAGACAGGTCCTCGGCCATATAGGGCTTTAAAGGTAATAACCAGCACCTTGTAACTAATTCGGTACACTATCGGCAGCCAGTGCAGTTCCCGCAGCGCAGGCTTTATGTGTTCCCGCATGGGGAACCCCAATAACAGCGTAGCCACTGCATTCTGCACCAGCTGCAGTCTCTGGATTTGAGACAAGGGCAGCCCCATGTAGAGGGCATTACAGTAGTCCAATCTCGAGGTGACCGTAGCGTGGCTCACAGTTGCCAGGTCACCACGGTCAAGGAAAGGGACCAACTGCCTTGCCCGCCTAAGGTGGAAAAAGGCGGATTTGGCAGTGGCTGCTGTCTGGGCCTCCATTGTCAATGAAGGTTCCAGTAGCACCCCAAGCTTCTGACCTTGGGTGCCACTGCTGGTAGGGGGATTCCCCTTCCCGGGTCGCTGTGACTCAGGCAAGGGACCTCTGTCTTTGTCGTATTCAGCTTCAGTCGACTCAGCTTAAGCCACCCTGCCATGGCCTTCAGCACCAAGTCCAGATTTTCTGGGGTACAGGTAGACTGGACGTTCATCAGTAGATAGAGCTGGGTGTCATCAGCGTACTGATGGCAACCCATTCATACCTCCTGGCAATCTGGGCAAGGGGGCGCATATAGATGTTAAACTGCATTAGGGAGAGCACCGCCCTCTGAGACACACCACAGTTAAGTGGGTGTCTCTGGGATGTCTGTCCCCCGATCGCCACCCTTTGTCCCTGACCGCGGAGAAAAGAGGAGAGCCATTGTAAGGCCAACCCCTGAATCCCTGTGTTGGCAAGGCAGTGAATCAGCAGCTGATGGTCAACTGTGTCGAACGCAGTCGACAGGTCCAACAACATCAGTATCGCTGAACCGCCTCAGTCCAGATGCTGCTGGAGATCATCCACCAGGGCAACCAGTACTGTCTCCACCTCATGACCTGGGTGAAAGTCAGACTGATGGGGGTCGAGGATGGAAGCGTCCTCCAGAAAACTCTGTAACTGTAGCACTACAGCCCTCTCAATAATTTTGCCCAGAAAGGGCAAATTCGAGACCGGCTGATAGTGTGCCAATTCGGCTGGATCTAGTGATGGTTTTTCCAGGAGACGGCAGACCACTTCCTCTTTGAAGGGCCCGGGAAAGAGCCCCTCAGAGAGGGATCTATTTACGATATCCCATATAGGATATCATAGCTCCAACTGGCAAGCTTTAATCAGCCAGGATGGGCAAGGGTCCAGATCACATGTTGGGCGCACAGTACAGAGAATTCTGTTGACTTCCTGCAGGCTGAGTGTTGTAAAACGATCCAAAGCTGATCCGGAAAAGAGGTATGGAGCCTCAAGTTCACTTACTGTTTCAACAGTGGCAGGGAGGTTGTTGGGGAGCAACGAGATCTTATCTGCGAAAAATGTCGCAAAAACCTCACAACCAATATTCAATTCCCTGCAGTTTGGTCTGCCTTGTGGCAGAGTTGTGAGATTCTGAATAATACTAAATAATTGTGCTGGGTGCGAATTTGCAGATGCAATCTTAGCTGTGAAGTAAACTTTCTTTGTGGTTTTGACTGCCATCTCATAGGACCTCATAAACTCTCTATAAGATGTTCTGGTCGCTTCGTCTCAGGTACGCCACCGCCTCTCTAGCCGTCTGAGCCTTCATTTCATCAGCTGCAGCTCTGGATTATACTACGGGGCCAGCTTAGAACAAGGACACAGAGGGCGCCATGGAGTGATCACATCAATGGCCATGGTGAGCCGGTCTTGCCAGGTCTCAACCAGGTCATCTAGAGATTCGCTGGGGGGCCAGGGGTCCCACAGGGCCATCTGGTAACACACTGGGTCCATCAGGTTCCGTGGGCGAGCTAAAATATGCTCACCGCCTAAACAGGTTTGGGGTGGCACATCCATATAATAATAATAATAATAATAATAATAATAAATTTTTATTTCTATCCCGCCCTCCCTGCCGAAGCAGGCTCAGGGCGGCTCACAACATAAAATACACTGTACATCAATTATACTTATAAAAACATGGTTAAAACAAAATTATAGATTATTAAAATTAACATTTAACAATGTGGCGTTATAAACATTAGATCTTCAGTGGAATTCAGTAACTAAAAGCATATGAGCCTTCAGGGCATAGTGGTCCGACCATGGCACCGCTTCTGCAGTGATCCGGTCCACTAAGACTCCTGTCGCAAAAATCAAATCCAGCATGTGTCCAGCCTGATGCGTGGGTACTGTAACAAATTCGGAGAGGCTTAGTGTAGCCTGACTAGAGTTCAAGTCATCGGCATGGACATTGAAATCACCCAGGACCAAAAGCCTTGGGTGTTCCAATGCCCAGCTTGTTACGGCCTCCATCAGGGACGGTAAGGCGCTGACCGGGGCGTTAGGTGTTTGGTACACCAGCCAGATCACCAACCCCTCCCTAACATCCCATGCCAGATCGTCACATTCAATACCATCAATCTTTGGAGACGGGAGGGCCCGGAAGGAGTAAGCTTTCCGTATGATTAGGGCCACTCCTCCCCCCCACCCGCTAGCCCATTATTGGTGAAAGACTGAGTATCCTGGGGGAGCCACCTGGGAGAGAGCTACTGTCTCCCCATCTCTCACCCAGGTCTCAGTCACACAAGCCAGGTCCATTTTCTGTTCACACAGAAAGTCCTGAAAGATTGAGATCTTATTATTAATGGACCTGGCATTGCATAACACCAATGATGGAGGTGAGTAATTTGACCTGACCTCACAACCTGCTACCGTTGGGATGGGATGCAGACTGGAAGGGGATCGAGCGCCTTCACATCTCGGCCGCCTTCCTTTAT
Organism: Heteronotia binoei; assembly: GCF_032191835.1. Taxonomy (NCBI): domain Eukaryota; kingdom Metazoa; phylum Chordata; class Lepidosauria; order Squamata; family Gekkonidae; genus Heteronotia; species Heteronotia binoei. The sequence continues at coordinate 58,466,665 of NC_083224.1, forward strand.
ATCTATGTTTGCTCCCACCGTCATACCTTCCCCTCCCCAGGAGTACTGGGATCCCTAGGCCAGTCATCCCCTATTGGTCTCTGTGACAGCCTCAGACCAATATAAGGATACACCGCTGCAACTGTGCATTGTTCGATATACTTCCCGCTCCGCCCTTGCCAACTAAAGCCACCCTCCCTAATCCAATTTACTCTCCCCCTGCCAATTAATATTCCCTAAATAGTTAATTAATGCTAAACCTTAATTTCCTACCCAATTAATTAGCTAAAAAACCATTAAATTTAACCAGTGGCCAATTCTAAAAAACCCTCTCCTTCAGTAATACACCTTAATCAATTAGCCAATAACACATCCAATCAATAACCAATTAATTCCAATATCAATTAATTCTAACCCCAAATTACTCCACCCAGTTAATCAACTACAAATATAATAGGATCAATTAATTTAGCAGCTAAAAGTCACATAATTAGAAAAAAAAATTTTTTTTTAGTCCTATAGCTGGCCATGGACATAGATTTCATTAAGTGGGTATTACTGAAGTGCACAGTTGAATAAAGTGCTAAGATGTTAAAGGCAGAAAATAAAGTGCCAAGGTGTTAGGTGCAAGTGCAATATTAAAGTGCGGTGTGTATGCAGGAGCTTTCTCTGGCCCAGGGCCTGATTGGATTCTCTCCCTTTAGCCCCTGCCTAATAACTAAGCTCAGCAGGCCTGAGGGGCAAAAGCCCTCCTTGAGCCCCCAGATAGCCGAAGTTCTTTAAGGTGACAGGCTGAGCAGCACTGGGGCCGGATAGGAGCAAGGTGGGCGGCCAAAGTTCTTTGTAATAGCAGCCGAGGCAATACCGAGACCGATGGAAGCATGTCGGATGCAGTCCAGCGGGCTGCCTGATGGAATAGCACCGGTAGCGACAGTAATGGTGGCTCCGGCAGTCCCCCGCAGTCGCCGAGATGGAACATCCGCAGCCGGGCAACAGCACAGAGGCAGAACCGGCGACCGGGCAGCAGCACAGAGGCCGAACCGGCGGTTGGCAGCAATCAAAACAGCTGCCAAACTGGACCCCGCAGCTGGGCACCCACACAGAAGCCAACAACCAACCAGGCTAGGGGCAGCCGACGAACTGGCGCCCACGGCTGGACGACGGGCTGAGCCTCGGCCCAGCAACTGCCAGACTAAGCCCACAACCAACAGCCGGGGAGCTGACAATACGGTGCCCTCAGCCCGCCACCAGAGAGCCAACAGCACGTCCTCATTGGCAGGGGTAAGTCTCTGAGTAGCGTGTTCACTACTGGCTCTGCTTTTCCCAGCGGCTTGGATAGTCCCGTTGTTCCCAGCGGGCTGTCACTGCTCTCCGCTTGCAGCACGGGTCTGCTGTGCACTCCACCTCGCGGTCACCCGAGTCCTCCACAGCAGAACTAGGCCAACTCCACAGAAGCCGTGGGTGTCTTTTTTGTTGATATAAACAATCCAAAGAGGTTGGAAAATGCCTTCCTGCAGTCAACCACAACAGCAGCACATTTTAAATCCACCATTTATTGAATAAAACACAGGGCGAGGCAGTCGTAGTATTTTCTCACAGGAGCCCTAGCACCGAGGATGCTAGAGACTCTACTGCATTAGAGACCTGGACTCTAAATGGGACCAATGTGTGGGTTTGGTGCGAAGCTTAACTGTCATGATTTGGTATGGGGATCTGGGGGGTGGTTCTTGTGCATGAATATAAGCGGGGTCATGGCCCTGCCATTTTGTCTTGTTCCAGAGTTATCAATAAAGCATCTTCCTGTTTGAACATCTGTGCATCGAACCCAGTATTTAACACTGGTGATGCAGATGTGATCCTGTTGTGTCACCCTATCACTTAGCCGCACTGCGCTCTGAGCTCTAGTACCCTGCACTCAAATTCACACTGCACTGTGGCTGGGATCATGGCGGCTGCTCCAGGACATCATCTGTTGGAATTTGACCCCGCTCACCCAGACTTGTGGGAAACCTGGGTGGACCGGCTGAAGGTCTACGTGATTTTCCACAAGATTGAGAGTGAGGTGAGCAAGAAATTCCTGCTATTCAGCTCATGTGGCATCCGACCCTGAAGTTGGTGAAGTGCCTCATTGCACCCACCACGCTGGAAGATGCCACCTACAAGGGCCTGACCTGGGTGCTTACTGACCACCTAGCACCCCAGCCAGCTTGCATGGCGCACTGCATTGAGTTTTTACTCCCACCAACAGAAGCCTGCAGAATCAGCTGCAGACTATATTGCTGAGCTGCGGGGACTGGCACTCAACTGCGAGTTCCTGAATACTGACGATACCATACTGGACAGATATATAATGGGCATTCAGGAGGGGAAACTATGCTGCCAGCTCGCCGTCCAGGACGACCTTAACCTGATGAAGGTGCTCCGGGAGGCCACCACCTTTAAACAATCCTGGTGAGACGGCCCAACAACCACCACACATCAGGCCACTGCATCTTCCACATCTGAGGTGTCTGACAGCAAGGAGGCCCATCAAATTCGATACTCTCCTCACTGCGAGATTCGACCAAGAGTAGCCGCTCATCCTTCTGGCTTCAGCGGCTTGCATAAGCTGTGGAGACATGCACAAGCATTGTTCCTGCAACTACTGGAATGCCATGTATAGGAGCTGTGGCAAGACCGGACACATCACCCATGTCGGCTGGGCCAAGTCACCCCCAGAGATGCCAAGCCGCGCACCAAGAGTCCGCAGGACTACACTCCACTACCATCGGCCATCTCCAGGTACTTAATCTACCCCAGGACACCCCTGATAAAGGTCACGGTGATGATCGAGGACACTCTCTGCTGGATGGAGCTAGACACAAGGTCCTCCATATTCATCATCTCCGAAGACACCTTTAAGAGACTTTGCCCACAGGCTTGCTTATGGCCAGCCAGGTTCATTCTGAGATATTTCCAAAAGAACCTGATGACTATCAAGGGGTGGGACAGTTTCCAGGTGCAATACAAGCACTTTGATGGCATGCTGGGCTTGTTGTTGGGTCTACTACTACTGGCCTGGTTTGAGCCCTTGGGTGTAGAAGTAATAGTGGTACACCAGTCGCAGCCCTCTAGTTTCCTAAGCATCTGTGATGAGTTTCCCAAAGCGTTTGGTGGGTTTCTTGGCTGCTATATGGGTCCCCTGGTGCCACTACAATTGAACCAGGCAACACAGCCCATAACGCTGAAGGTGAGGTGCGTCCCATTTGCACTCAAGCCAAAAATTGAGGCCAACCTACACTGCTTAGTAGTTTAAGGGGTGTTAGAGCTAGTAGTGCACACCCTCTGGGAAACACTGGTTGTGATGTCCATCAAGCCAAATGGGGATGACTGCATGTGCACAGACTATGTGCACTATCAGTAAGGCACTACAGGACCACGCATACCCAGTCCCAATAGTCAGCCACGTATTGGCTTTGCTGGTGGGCACCAAGATTTTTGGGAAGCTGGATCTAGCACAGGCATACCAGCAACTCCCTGTCAATGACACAACCACCGAGGTGCAGATCATAGTCACCCACTGGGGGGCTTCAAAGTGAAAAGGTTGCAATTTTTCAAAACCTCATGGACTCTCTTCTTAAAGGAATCCCTGGGGTCCAGCTGTTCTTTGATCGCTGCCCCCACTGAGGAAAAGTTTGGCTGTCGCCTCTGCGCAGTGTTGCAATGGTTCCAGTTTGCCAACCTAAAAGTGAAGAAGGAAAAGTGTTCCCTGGGTGGAGTTCCTGGAGTTCGTAGTCGATGCTGCTGGAATTCACCCCACACCTGAGAAAGTCTGTGCCATCATGCAGGCTCCCACACCCACTTCCAAGGTGGAACTGCAGGCTTTTCTGGACCTGTTGAACTTCTACCACTAGTTCCTGCCCCTCAAAGCCGTGCTGGCCGAGCTGCTTTACCGGTTGCTGGACGAAGGCTCTGTGGGTCTGGGGTGAGAAGCTGGCTGCCATGTTTCAAGCAGTCAAGAACCTTCTCATTTCCAATGAGGTACTGCACCATTTTGATGAGTGGTCCTAGTATGCGATGCTTCTCCCTACGGTGTCGGGGTGGTACTGGAGCATCAGTTGCCAGACGGCCAGGAGGTGCCCATAGCCTACTACTCCTGCACCTTGTCATCTGCGGAGTGGAACTACTCCCAGAAAAACAAGAAAGTGCTTGCCATCGTGGTGGGGGTGAAGAAGTTCCATGATTACTTGTGTGGGCAGCCTTTCACCATTGCCACTGACCACCAGCTGCTGCTGGGATTGCTCATCCCGGATTTTACAGTTTTCGCCTCCTGCAAGGACAAACTTTCAGCATACAAGGGGTGCCTACTCTGAGGAAGCCATATAGTGGTTCCCCCACTGCTTCAAAAAAAAGTCTTAGAGGGCCTACACGTGACATACCCTTGTGCACTGCACATAAAGACCCTTGCCAGGAGTTACGTATGGTGGCCCTGACTGGATGGAGAGATCAAGATGTGGGTGAAAGAGGTGCTAGACCTGTCAGGAAATGTGACCGGAACTCCCACGTGCAACTGTGCATAGGTGGGAGTCTACTCACACACTATGGGTAGGGCTACACTTGGACTTTGAGAGCCCGTTCCACAGACAGATATTTTTCATTCTGGTGGGCTCCTATACCAAATGGTTGGAGGTAATGCCCATAACTTCAACATCCACCCGATCCCTCAGATGGGTTTTCAGCACCCATGGTCTGCCTGACAAAGTTGTGTTCAACAACAGAACCACCTTCTCCTCTGAGGAGTTTCAAGAGTTCTTGGGGACACTACTTAATTTGTCATCTTTGGTCCACTCCTTTCTACCTCCACCAATGGCCAAGCGGAGAGAATGGTGCACACAACCAAGTAGTCCCTCCATAGAATCATACATGGGGACTGAGACCACAGGCTGGCAGCCTTCCTGTCTGGCCACTGTGTTCCACAGCCCAGTGGAACTCCTCATGGGTAGGAGCCTCACAACTCGTTTGGATCAGCTATACCCAGACCAAGCTCCAGAGCAGTGCCCTAACCTGATGAGTTAGGAAGTGCCCTGGGGTTTTTTCCTGGGCGTCCCTGTGTACGCTAGAAACTTTGTGAGCAGCCTGGAATGGGTTCTGGCCAGGGTGACCAGAGTCACTGGTCCCCTCTCGTATGAGGTGTCCACCAAAGGGGGCCAAATACTCCACCGGCACATCGACCAGCTGTGCTACAGGAAGCTTCTGGAGGAGCGGGAGAGCCCGGGAGCAACATAAGAAGACAAGGACCAGGGAGCCAGAGTGGCCACAGACTGAGAGTGAGCCAGCACTGATCAGCCCATCATCCAACAGCCACAGAGAAGCAGACCCTCTTACCCAGGCTGCGAACATTCCAGATTGTGTTCCTGTATCCCTGCCACAGCAGAGCGAAGTTTCAGCCATACCGAGCTTGACTCCAATGGCACCTCCCCTCCAGGCAGAGCCTTGACGCTCACAGAGGGAACGTTGCCAGCCAGAGTATCTGGACGAGTATGTGTGTTAGGTATTTTGGAACTTGGTGGGGGGTGGGGAGGGGTGTTATGTATTGAGCTCAATGTTTGGTGGGAAGCTTTTGCGCAGCGGGGTGCTAGAGACTCTTTGCTACACTAGAGACCTGGACTCTAAACGGGACCAATGAGCAGGTTTGGCGCAAATCTTAACTGTCATGATTTGGTATGGAGCTCTGGGTGGTGGTTCTTGTGCATGAATATAAGCAGGGTCGTGGCCCCACCATTTTGTCTTATTCTGGAGTTATCAATAAAGCATGTTCCTGTGCATCGAACCCAGTATTTAGCAGATGCACAGTATTTTTAGCAATTATTTCATTGCAGCGTGCCTAAGTAGTTCTCAGTGGAAGTACAAGGCTATAACTAGTTAGCATGCTGGAGTCTCGTTTGTTATTGGAATTAACTAGACAGATCACTCCACCAACTAAAAGTGGCCATGTACTACCATCCACAGAATTAGAGCTATCAATTTGTTAATCCTTTCCTGTATTGAGTCAGATTTTATTTATTAAGTTTATATCCTGCCCTATCCCAAAAATGGGCTCAGGGTAATTAAAATATAAACAACAATAACATATAATGAAAACCATATAGTAAAAACCAAGTTAAACGAAGGCAAGACTACAAGGCAGTCCATGATGCCTCCTCTGGGATGATTAGTCTGGTGATGTATTTCTGTTAGCAAGGAAGGCCAAAATGGGTTAAATGTCTGCTGCCTTAGCCAAAGGCCTGGCAGAACAGCTCTGTGGAACTGTAATGAGGCTTGCAGGGCCCTGATCTCACATGGGAGCATTTCGGTTGAGCCTAAGTGGACACCTTTCAGGCCAGGGACTATCAGAAGGTGTTGATCAGCAGAGCACAAGGTTCTTCAGGGCACATACAGGGAGAGCTGGTCCCATAGGTTTGCTGGTCCCAGGCCATATAAGGCCTTGGTCAATGCCATAACCTTGAGCTGGATCTGGCACTCAACTGGCAGCCAGTGCAGTTGGCTCAGATTAAGAGGCTCTACTCCTGGTGGTGCCCTTCAGTCAATTTCTTTAAGTTTCAGCTTTGCAACTATATTTCCCCTGGAACCCAAAGATTTTGGTTTCCTGGAAGCTGTCTGCAGGTCATGGGAATAACACCGCTGGATTGCTAGTTGGCTTCATTATGGTCAGAACTGTGATGTTATCTGATCATCTTGAAACCTCTGACTTTTGTTCTTGATTACTGAAAATATTCTTGGCAAATGCTATAAAATTCGTGTCATTACATTTATGTGTGAATTTAACTTTACACCATTCAGTGGTGGTGGGTGAATTTGTTTAACCAGGTACTTTCTATACTAACTCTAATATCCATTTAAATTGAGATTTTAAAAGCAATAATAGAATTACAAGAAATGGGGGGGGGAGAAAGTTATTTTAGAGGTTAACTTTATGTTGTGCTTATAACCAGGTTTTTTTTATTGCTATACATCTTTTAGCTTCAATAAAATTATAAAAAACTGTGGAAAAGTTTATGTTCTATAGTAGTAGTAATATGAAAACATGGTTATTAAAATACAAAAGCTTGAAGGTTGAAAAATGAACCTGGCTCCTAAACCGTTGGGCTGGCTTTAAGAGCCAAAGAAAATTGTCAGAACCTTTTTCATGTGGAATTACATTGATCTCAGAACCTGTGTTCTCAAAGATATATTGCTCAACTGTAAAATATACAGAAGAGGGCAAGCAAGCTGATTACGGGGTTGGAAAACCTTTTCAATGAGAAAAGGATGGAGCATCTGAGGCTTCTTAGTTTAGAAAAAAGGCTGGGTGGGTGTGGAGCAAGATAAAAGTTTTAAAAAATATTGATAGGGTAGAGAAAGTGGGTAGAGGGAGCTTTTCCCTGTCCCATAATACTGGTACTCAGGAGCACTGAGTGAAGTTGATAGACAATTAGGTATATGGCAAAGCAGTTATTAAATTGTGGAATTTGCTGTCAATGGATGTAGTGATGGCTGCAAGCACAGGTAACTTTAAAAGGGTTTAAGCCTCCATAATCAGAGACAGTGCACCTCAGAAACCCTGTGCTTGGAGGAGGTAACGTCAGGGGAAGGCCTTGGTTTGTATGCCCTATTAATTTGGTTTTCCAGGGCCACTGGTTGGACATTGTGAAAAAAGATGCTGAACCAGATGGATTGGTCTGATTTAGCAGAGTTGTTCTTATGTTCCCTAAAATATTGAAAGACCTTTGGCTTCTGTTTCCAGTTCTTTGAGCTTAGTCTTCTACTCACTCACTCTGTTCTTTTATAATTCTGGTTGATGCCTTTCTGGTTGCTTCAAGCAACCACTTTTATCGCTCATTGTAGGTACATTTGCTATACATCATGGTTTCAAAATGGGTAGCTGTATATTGGAGGTGTATCTGATACATATTGTATACATGTATCCAGGGATTTTTTTAGAAAAAGCCCAACAGGAACTCATTTGCATACTAGGCCACATCCCCCGATGCCAAGCCAGCTGGAGCTGCATTCCTGTGCATTCCTGTTTTTGTTTTTTTTAAAGCCCTGCATGTATCTCATCTCCAGTTTTGGGATCACAGTCGTTTCAAGGTATGCATTAGAAAGATAGGAACCCCACATTTTCTTCCTATATCTGATTCCTTTGCCTTTCTGGGGATCTGATCTGAAGCTTTTGTCAAACTTCAGTGGGACAGAGGAGTGGAGAAGCTGAGCAGTCACCACCTTCTTTTTTTCATTTTTATCTGCTTCTTCCCTCCCTTCCACACACAATTGGAGAATGTAGAGACTGAGCAGCACACTTCTGCCATTTTGCAGTTTAAGGATCTTTCCAAAACGTGGTCCATCAAAGTATTTCCAGCAGAAATTCTGACATTAATAGAAAGATTTGTCAAGATTAGAATCTCTGTGGGGAACACAGTCAAGGGATAAAAAAGGTGATTATTCAACTTAAAGAAGGTTTAGCTTCAAAGTTCTGTGAGGCTGTGGCAGTATTAAAGGTGAGACAGGGCAGTTCTGTACAGCAGCCTGAATTGGCTTAGTCCTCTGTTTGGTTCTCTTCCATAAGGCTTTGTAGGAGGCTGTTCAGCCTGACAATGCACCCTGCATTCTGCTCTGAAAGAACAGTTTACATTTATGAGTTCCAGTCTTGAAAACAAAACACCTAGATAAGTCATATCTAGATTTTTGACTTCAAGACTGGAACTCATAAATGTGGCTACAAGCTCTTGCCTTGAAAGAGAGGGTGTTTATAACCTAGTAATACAATGACACTAGTCAAAGGCTTCTGGTCAGAAAAGGGAAGGGTCCGGATTTTGTCAGGACCATCCAATTTAATGATTGACAGCTAATCTGAATTCTGAAGGTATTTAACAGCAATGTTTGAGATGCCAAGGGCCCTGTGCCAACACCATGGTTAGGTCTTGCTGGAGTGACTGGAATGCATTACTGAATAATATTTTCCCCAATTGGAGGAGGGCTCCTGGGTCTTCCTGTTGAGTGTGTAAAAGGAAGAGAAGTGATTAGAGCCCCCTTGTTTGTTCGGAGCTGCTCTGCTTTCATTTTCCTGTTAGTCCAAAACTAGGATTTTTTTTGTAGTAGGAACTCCTTGGCATATTAGGCCACACACCCCTGATATAGCCAATCCTCCAAGAGCTTACAGTAGGCCTGTAAGAAGAACTGTGTAAGCTCTTGCAGGATTGACTACATAAGAGGGATGTGGCGTAATATGCAAAGGAATTCCTTCTACAAAAAAGCCCTGGTCTTAAGAAATTGGTTGAAAGACAGCAGATGGTTACATTCAGCAATTCCAGTGAGTAAATTGCTCCAGTGAGAAAATTGCCCCAGTGAGATCACACAAGTGTGTGCTTGCAAACTGTGTTTATTTGGCTGTTTTGTGAGTGTGTGTTCACTTTCATTTAGTGGAAGTACAGTCAGCTGCCAGTGGATGAAGAAATGAAGACCGTATTTAAGGGAACTGCATTATTGAATTTTTATTTTTTGAGGAGGGAATGGGAAAATCTCCTGGCTCCACCCCAAGAGTCCCCAGGTATTTTCTGAGTTGGACCTGGCAACCCTACAGCCAAGCTTGGTTCTGTCAGTAAAAGGCTGGGGGAGGAGGCCCTTTCCAAGCCTATTTTGGTCTTTGAGGGAGAACTCCTTGGAGTCAGTTCTGACTAGGGCTGCCAGTTCCAGGTTGGTGGGAAATTCTTGGAGATTTTGTGAAGGAGTCTACAGAAGCCAGAGTTTGGGAAGGGGAAAGGCCCCCGATAAATATGATGTAATAGAGCGTACCTTCCAAGTAGTTACCTTCTCCAAGAGGAAGGCGATCTGTTGTCTGGAGTTCTGTTGTGATACCAGGATATCTTTGTGTTTAAAACAATTTTATTGATAACATACGGTAATCTATATCTTACATCTTAAAAAAACCCTTTTATCTACCCCATATATTACTTTCTACCCACCCCTCCCCCCGTTATTTGACCCCTGCCGGTGTTATTTACTTAAAGTGCAAATATTTAAAGGTACCCTTAACTATTAAAACAAAAATTTATATTCTTCTTCTTTTTAAAACTTAATCATTATCAAAGATTGTCCAATGTCCTTTTATTTTCCACTCTTTTTCTACATATCTTCTAAACTTTTTCCATTCCATCTTAAAAACCTCTAAATCATAGACTCTTAATATTCTTGTTAATTTGTCCATTTCACTCCATGTCATAACTTTTATAATCCAATCCCATTTCTCTGGTATTTTTTCTTGCTTCCACAATTGCACATACAATGTCCTAGCAGCTGAGAGCAAGTACCAGATTAAAGTTCTATCTTCTTTTGGAAATTTTTTCATTTGTAGTCCCAACAAAAAAGTCTCTGCAACTTTGTTAAACTCATATCCCAAGATCTTAGAAATCTCTTGCTGAATCATCTGCCAAAACATTTTAGCTCTTTCACAAGTCCACCACATATGGTAGAAAGAACCTTCATGCTTTTTACATTTCCAACATCTGTCTGGCATCTTATTATTCATCTTTGCCAATTTTTTAGGAGTTATATACCATCTATACATCATCTTAAAACAGCTTTCTTTAATACTTTGACATGTTAAAAGTTTCATAGAGTTCTTCCACAAATATTCCCAAGATTCCATCTGTATTTCTTTATTTACATTAATTGCCCATTTAATCATTTGCGATTTCACTACTTCATCTTCTGTAGACCATTGTAGAAGTAATTTATATACTTTTGAAATTAATTTATCATTGTCTCCAAGCAGAACTTTTTCCAATTCTGTTTGCTCTTTCCTTATTCCTTCAGTTTTAATATCATTCTCCACCAAGCTCTTTATTTGTTGCATTTGAAACCAATCATATTTATGATTCAACTCTTAGTGATACCAGGATATCTTTAGCCTCACCCTGGAGTTTTCCTACTCTAGGCCTGGCAACACCCTTAGGGTGACTTGATGCCACCTGACTGGGATGACTTAGCTAGACCTGGCTGCTTGCTTATGTTCAGAAAATTTAAAAAAAACCCCTCAAAACACTGTGATGATATACTGGCTAACAATAGTTAGTAAAACATTTTTTTTTGAAGTTATATAAATCCTTTTAAACACACTATAAAAAATTCAACTTACAGGATTGCAAATAAAAGTCCATCCAGTGAGCACTTGAATGTGTGCTCATTCCAGCAAAAGTCTTCCTCAGGAGTATTTCTATTTTCTTCAAAGTTTTCAGCTTCTTATTACAATTCAGTATTAACACTGGGACCCAGCCAGGCCTTAACAGCTTCTCTGCAACATCTTTATTTTCTTCAGAACCATGGTAATTATAGCGAGATACCACACAAAGCAGGATGGAAATGAATAGTTTAAAATTTTTTTAATGAATATATTTTTAAAAATATATTCTTGATTGTCATCAAGAACTTACTTCTCAATCCCACTTAAGTGTTTATATTTATACTAGGAGCAAGCCAGTCCTAAACCTCTTCCCTAACCAGTTGCAAAAACCTGGAGTTGGCTAGACAAATGCTCTGTGCATTACATTTCTATTAGGAGCCAGACATTCCTGAACCTCTTTTCTAATCAGATGCAAAAGCCTTCTGTATTTTGATGGCAAAATGTTCTTTCCAAAAAGTTTGAAAACTAACTCTGCTTAAAGAAAACTATTCTATTCTAGGTAACTCCATGCAGCTGTGTCTTGGATATCACATTCTTAAAAGTATAAGACAGTGATATAGTAAAGATTCATAAATGGTGTTCCATTAGATGTTCAGGGAAATAATAGGTTTCTGGTATAATTTTAAAATGTTTTAAATACTTCATTCATGTATCATTGAAGGGGATGCTGCTGCAGTTATTGGGTAAATGTAAGAAATAGAACCTAGTTCATCTCTTAAAGTTATCATATTTAAAGTACATTGAAGTGGAAGTATTACATACGATTTCAGCCTACAATAACTTTGACAGCCACAGTGACGTGACAGTCAGCACTTCAGGGCAGGGTCTGCTAGACTCAGGTTCCTATTGTGGAAGCTGACTGGGTGATTTTGGGCCCAGAATTGGATTAGACTTTCAGCCTAACCTACCTCACAGAGTTGTGCGGATCAGAAGGGGGAGAGGAAAATGATGTAAGCTGCTTTAGTCCCCACTGTGGAGAAAGACTGGGAATTGGGGAGGAGATGGAAAGCTGAAGTCAGAGGGGCAGATAAAGGTAGGCTGATGGCTGGCTGGGAAGGAGAGAGGGTTGCCAACTCCAGGTTGGGAAATTCTTGGAGATTTGGGGGGGTGGAGCCTGCAGAGGGTGGGGTTTGAGGAAGAGTGGGAACTCAGGTACAATGCAACCCCCAAACCAGCCAATTCCTGGGAACCATTGTTGCCAATCTCCAGGTGAGCAGCAAAAACAGACAGTGTAAGAGTTGAGTAATCACAAAAATAAAACACTGTGTAGACTTACTTATATTCTCACAATACATACTCACACAGTATTCTATCACACATTAACATAACGCTTGGACTTAATTCAGTAAGCCATTTGAACACGTCTCAAACAGCGAAAGTCCACAGATGACTCTAGTCAGTTTCCCTTTATTCACAAATATAAGTTGCTAATAGCTCAGTTGCTAATAGCTCAGTTACAAAAACCAGTGCTGAAAGAGGACAGCCTTCCTTAACGCTTCTTAAAATTTTAATCGGTGCTGATAAGAGGTCTGATATTTCTAACCTTGAAAGCAGTCTGAATAATTGAATAATAATAATAATGAATAATTGTAGCCCAGTTTATAATGCTATTTCCACAAAATGCTATTTCCACAAAAAAAGTCTCCAGAACTACTAATAAGAGTTTAGGTTCTACCGGGTCAACTTCCTTCTCTGCATCAAGAAATATGAAGGCCACTTCAAGTTTTTTAGTAATTACAAATTGTACCAAATGACAAACTTTCCTTATATTCAAAGACCATTTCAAGATAAAGCCAGTTTGATCAATATGTACGTATTTTGAAATTATCTGTACCGAATGAGATGCCAGTAACTTTGAAAGAGTTCATAATCATTATTAATAATGCTATAAGTCTTGAAGAGCATCTTTGCCAATTGCAACTTTACTTGTATTCCAAGAGACTCAGTTGTTTTCTAAGTTATATGTGGCATTTGAATTTAATCTAAATGCTCTGCTTTTCTAGGTTTTTGTGGCCCTGGTGCTTCCAGTCAAATCACTCTGGTTATAACCTTGAATGTACATCACTATGTTCATCGTTCATAAGGAGCTTAACTGTCCAAGTCATCATGTAGGCTTCAGATATTTTCACTTTGACTTGAGGACCCTGCATGGCATTTGTTGAATAGTTGTCTCTGGAAGGTAAGTTCTGGATACATTACCAGGGAAGACTTCTCCATGATGTTATATTTCTTTCCGCTGTTTACTAGATGACTGTAGTAATGTCATTGTAGCTTGAGCATCCATTGCCTTTCTGCAGCTGAGCAATCAGTACTGACAGGTACTAGAAGCAGTCCAGTTCTGTTTAATAAGAATTCTCACCATTACATGACATTTCCCAAACAGCCCACCACAGGAATTTTCAAAATGTTGTGTTACAGCTGAAAATCATGGCAAAATATGGCATTGAAAGCAACGCCCTCATGGCGCCAAGGTTCTTTGACTTGTGTGACTAACCAATTAAAGTCACACAGTGAGACAAAATCCAGAGAACAAAAAAAGCTAACACAAGTTTTATTCAAATAAGGAAGAACGTACAGTCAAAGGTTCAGCTCAGTTGTTCACTGTGCTCCAGTTGTGTTCAAACTTTTATACTCTTGATCTTTCCTACCCGTTATGTCATTAATCTGACATCATCACACATGTGCTCCTGCATTTTCTTTGTCTCTAACATTCATTAATCTTACATTTGACAAACAAGATGTTCCTGGCTTATTTTCAACTTTACTGTCCTTTTCATCCATGTGTTTTCATCCAGGTGTGTTATCAAACCTTCCTCATTAAAAATAAAATGTAATATCCTTTCAGACAATGACCTTTCAGTTACGTCAGTTGGCTACTTTCCTAGACTTTCCAACTCATGAACTTACAACCTTAAATTCATATTACAAGCAAAACTTAACCTTTATATTGTATAATACCATTTCTACAAGCATAAAAACATTTATTTATTAAGCATTCCTACAAAATATATGAAAACAACTGATAATACCATATCAGCCATTTCTTAGAAAAATTGAACTTTTATATGGATTTTTCAGCTTCAAAATACCATATGCTGAAAGAATTCTTTTTTCTCTCTTGAATATTTATTCTTGTTCATTATCTAATTGATCAGGAAGCTTTTATCTAATTTTTTCCAATATAGTTTATATTTTCTGCAAAACCTGCAAATAAAGTACTTTTCTTCTTACCCACCTGAGAGCCCTCTTTGTATAAAAATCATTTCGGATGTTCTAATTACTATTTTAATTAGTCTTCAAAATTTGATTTACTTTCACCTGGATACAGAGGTTCTGGATAAGACCATAAATATCAAAACATCTGCTCTGTTAGAAGTATCTTATTTGACAGAGATCCCAGTCTAGTTTGTCCTTGGGTTTTAATTGGTTGAAAATACTTTTCCTCAATGAAGGTTACCCCTGCTTGTTAATGCTGATTGCAGCAGGTTTTGATTACTTGCTACTAGCACAGAATCTGGTAGATTAAATAATCAAACTGTTTAAACTTCATAAATTTCCTTAAGTGAATATAATTCTTTAACAATTCAATATAACACAGTATTAAGCATGGAGTCTTGTAATAAACATACAGCAGAGGAGAATTATTCCACATTTGGGTGCTAATAAATCATGTTAACAAGCAAAACTTCTGTTATCTGCTTGTTCAGAGACTGTTTGTTCAGTGAATATTCTTTTATAAATTCATACTGCTGAAAACTATCATTTTATAAACTTTTCAGACTCTAAACTGTAAGCAACAGAGATATTTTGTAGCTAGTATTAAAAGATTATGGACTATAAGCAACATTGAGGAACTTTAAACTTTAATTCACCTCATGAGACTGTGATTAACCTCAAATAAAGAATGGGCATTTTGCTAAGTTTTTCTCTTCACAGACTTAAAAATCATAAATTTACTGTTAGTTCCGATTTTGACACTTCATTAAAGAGTCTTCCCTCATTAGTAAATTCCATTGTATGGCTTGTGGACAGCTAATTAGGTTGATAAAATCCAGATTGCCTCTGTCTTCTAGAGTTGTCAACTGCTTTCCGGTGGCCCAAAGCATTTCCAGGAATTTCCCCCAAATTTTTATGAAACTACACTCATTTAAGCCTTGGGTTTACTCTAAAGTATCCTAACTAAAATATCTAAATTTGCACGTACATCAGGGAAGGTTCTTACATCTTTAGGAAGAGTATAAATTTTATGAATAAAAATCTGTGTAACCAAGTAGTGATTAGATTGCTTCTAAAGTGATATTGTAGCAATGTTCAATATCAATGCAAGTTTTTTGAAATAATATGAAAGGGCAAGGTAGTTACGGTTATCTGGAAATTTGCGGGCGTATCTTTAGCTTAGTCTTAGGACAACAAGAAGAAGAAGACTGCAGATTTATACCCCGAGACTCAGAGCAACTTACAATCTCCTATGTCTTCCTTCCCCACAACAGACACCCTGTGAGGTGGGTGGGGCTGAGAGGGCTCTCACAGCAGCTGCCCTTTCAAGGACAACTCCTATGAGAGCTATTGCTAACCCAAGGCCATTCCAGCAGCTGTAAGTGGAGGAGTGGAGAATCAAACCTGGTTCTCCCAGATAAGAGTCCACACACTTAACCACTAAACCAAACTGGCTCTCTTCAAACTGCTTGGGCTGGCTAGAGATCTAACCACCCCAAGGAGTCTTCACTTGCCTGGGGGCTCTCCTGGGGCACACCCCACCCAGGCAAAAGGCCAGCAAGCCACCCACTACTCAAAAATCATATTAGAATCATAGATGACCTCCAGGGTCATCTAGTCCAACCCCCTGCACAATGCAAGAAACCCACAAATTACCTACCCCAGATTCACAGGATCTTCATCACTGTCAGATGGCCATCTAGCCTCTGTTTAAAAACCTCCAAGGAAGGAGAGCCCACCACCTCCTGAGGAAGCCTGTTCCATTGAGGAATCGCTCTAACGGTCAGGAAGTTCTTCCTAATGTTGAGCCAGAAACTCTTTTGATTTAATTGCAACCCATTGGTTCTGGTCCTACCTTCTGGAGCCACAGAAAACAATTCCACACCATCCTCAATATGACACCCCTTCAAGTACTTTAAGATGGTGATCATATCACCTCTCAGCTGCATTCTCTCCAGGCTAAACATCCCCAGGTCCTTCAGCCTTTCCTCATAGGACTTGGTCTCCAGACCTCTCACCATCTTTGTTGCCCTCCTCTGGACGCATTCCAGCTTGTCTATATCCTTCTTAAAATGTGGTACCCAAAACTGAACACAATACCCCAGGTGAGGTCTTACCAGAGAAGAGTAAAGTGATACCGTCACATCACATGATCTGGACACTATACTTCTGTTGATACAGCCCAAAACTACATTTGCCTTTTTTGCTACTGCATCACACTGTTGGCTCATGTTCAGCGTATGATCCACTAAGACCCTTAGATCAGGGGTATCAAACATACGACCTGTGGGCCAGATCAGGTCTGCAGAGGGCTCCAATCAGACCCTCCAGCAACTGGCTGTCATCTGCTTTGTTTTCCCTTGCCTGCTTTTTCCGCTTGCCATTTTGTGTTTCTCCCCGGATAAACCAGAGCAGCAAAGCAGTCTTTCCCTCTCCCCTTCCCTTTTCCCAAAGGAGGGAGGCGCAGTCTCAGCCAATGAGGGAGCTTGGCTCTATATCTCTGCTGGTTGATTAAGTTTACCAGGCTTGATTAATCACTGCAGAGCTACTGAGACAAGCCTTTCTAATGAATGGCTGAGGCTCTTCCCCCTCCTCCTGCCCTGGGGAAGGAAAGAAAGTGCCAGAGTTTCCTTTGCCCAGTCCCCACCATCAGGAGAGCTACAAAGAATGCTTTTAAGACTAGCAACATTTTAGTGAAGGTATGAGCTTTTTGCCTTGCTACAGAGAGAGAGAGAGAGTTTTGTTGGGCTTGTAGCTGGGTTCCCCTCCTCTTTTTCACTGTACTCATGCCCTCCAGTCTTTCTCAATAAGAAAGCATGTGAACTATTTAGACGAGAAATATCAGCATTAGGCTGAGAGTGTGTTCCACCCCAGGTTTCCCCAGCAAATTTTCCTTATTTTTTCTTTCACATTTTCCTTTGATTGTGGGTCTTGAATTTAGACTTCCCAGATAGTAGGCTGACACTGACCACTGTACATGGCTGTCTCTCTGTTCTTGTAGTTGTTTTTTTGGGGAAAATTGTATTTTTTTTTAGTTGTAGTCATTTTTCTGGGGGAAATTATAGTTTTGTAGACAAGCACATAGCCCTCCGTCTGTGCCTTCACATATTCTTGACTAGTACATGAAGCAACTTCTGTACAAAAGCTCACAATGCCGAACTACTTCATGTTCCTCTGGGTCTTAGGCTCAAAGCATTGACCTTGAGATGTCTGTAATGTATGTCAATGAATCAAAAGTAGGTTTGCAAAGTACAGATGTGCACACCTGAACAGCACATATTCAAGAGTGGTACAGCAAAGACGTCTGCAGTTTTTGATGCAATAATTCATAGCAAGAGGTGACATTTATCAGAGACTGTAAAACAAAATACTGCAAGCGGGCTAATATTTTAAGCATGTTTTATTTTAAGTTAAAAAAATCTTTAATTGTGTGTCTGTGCACTTTATAAAGTTTATATGTCTGCTACCTGGGATTACATTTTATGATACACATGACTCAGCCCAACAAGGACTCATTTATGTCAAATCTGGCCCTCATGAGTTCGACACACCTGCCTTAGATCCTTTTCGCACATACTACTGCTAAGACAAGTCTCTCCCATTGTATAACTATGCATGGGATTTTTCCTACCAAATTGCAGAACTTTTCATTTATCTGTGGTAAAATTCATTTTATTGGTTTTAGCCCAGTTTTCCAGCCTGTCAAGGTCATCCTGTAGCCTGTTTCTGTCTTCTACTGTATTTGCAACCCCTCCCAATTTAGTATCATTGGCAAATTTAATAAGCATTGCCTGTATTCCCTCTATTCCTTCATCCAAATCATTTATAAAGATGTTGAACAAGACAGGTCCTAGGACAGATTCTTGAGGCACTTCACTTGTCACTCTTCTCCAAGAGGATGAAGAACCATTCACAAGCACTTTTTGGGTGTGATCTGTCAACCAGTTATAGATCCACCTAATGGTAATAGGATCCAAACCACATCTTACCAACTTGTCAACAAGGATAGTATGTGGAACCTTATCAAAAGCCGTACTGAAATCAAGATAAACGACATCTACAGCATTCCCCTGATCCAGCAAGGTAGTCACTTTCTCAAAAAAAAGATCAGGTTAGTTTGACATGACTTGTTCTTGAGAAACCCATGCTGGCTCTTAGTAATCACATCCATTCTTTCTAAATGTTCCAGGACCAACTGTTTGATGATTTGTTCTAAAACTTTTCCAGGTATAGATGTCAAGCTGACGGTTCGGTAGTTACCCGGATCCTCTTTTTTCCTCTTGAAGATGTCGATGCGCATAGAGAGACCCAGAGGTTGATGCTTAGCGACGCAAGAATGAAGGCTGTACACAGTAGCTGTAAAACCACTATATACATTTATTTACACCAACTCACTCTCCTGACTGACAATATGCTCCGCTGCACTCCAACTCCTTTAACCCACAATCACCACAGTTGCTCTGTACATTTATACATGGGACAGCCAATCAGCAACTTGCTGTGTCATGCTGACTCTGCTTGGCTGATGCAATCCTTCTGGCAGCCAGCCACCAGCTGTCAGGTAAAATCTGGTTGAATCCAACCCTTTACCTATACATTGTTCTCTATGTTTGAGCCCTGTTTGAATGTTAAATGTGTAGGTGTTAGATAAGGGAAGAAGCCAGTGGGAGGTCCCATACCATTTGAAGAGGCACCATTGAAAATGTTTTCTTGGAGGAGTTGCAGCTGTTCTAGTATGTGATACATGGTCAATTAAGGTTACTGCCCTTTTGAAGTCCCCCCCTTTAATCTTAAAGGACCCCCTCAAGTATACCTTGGGAGATAGTAATATAGTGTGATAACTAATATAGTTGAGCATTGGATATGGGAACTGATTAAATAAATGGTTTTATATTAAGATTTAAATATTTAAATATTAAGATTTAAACATTAGAACACATTTCAACTGAATGTATACTAAACCAAAAAAACTGCATAAAAGAAAAAAATGAATCTAATCACTGCCCTGTATATACCCCATTTAGATAACAGTGATCTGTTTGGTTCTCTGAAGACCCTTCTTTTCTCAGTTCTTTCTCATCCTCCCTCATTCTTTTGATTAATTTGCTTTCAGGTTCTTTTTGAGTCCATTGACTATAATGTACTGTCAGCAAGGCCAGCTCGCCCACTAGGCAAATTAGGCATTT
Source organism: Heteronotia binoei (assembly GCF_032191835.1). Classification (NCBI taxonomy): domain Eukaryota; kingdom Metazoa; phylum Chordata; class Lepidosauria; order Squamata; family Gekkonidae; genus Heteronotia; species Heteronotia binoei. The sequence continues at coordinate 58,486,243 of NC_083224.1, forward strand.
GCCTCGCCCACTAGGCAAATTAGGCATTTGCCTAGAGCGGCGGCCGGGGGGGGGGGGATTTGACCCTCCCCCCACCTGCCCCCTAGGCAAATCCCTATTTGCCTCCTCTTCCCTCACAATTTCAATACCCGGGAAGGGGTGGTGGAGTGCTGCGCTCCCCGGGCTCTTTAAAGACCACCCTCTGTCGATCAGCTGATTGGCAGTTAAAACATGGCTCATGGCTCCTATGCTTGTCCTCTAGCGTGATCAGGATCATTGTGGGGCTGAGGGGGCAGCAGCAGCGGGAAGGACGAGCGAGCCACTGAAAGAGTGGCTGCCGCCACTGCCTCCTCCCCTTTCCCTGCGATCTAGAAGGAAGGGGGGAGGTGGCGGCTGCTCTTTCAGCGGCTCAGTCATACTTCCTGCTTCTGCTGCCCCCTCGACCCTGCACTGATCTTGATAGTGCTGGAGGGCTGACATAGGAGTCGCAAGCCTTGTCTCCTTGGTAACAGAAGATAGGTACCAACGGAAGGTGTCTACAAAGCTGGAATGTGACCTTGGAGAAAAGCATAACAACATAAGAGAAGCCATGTTGGATCAGGCCAATGGCTCATCCAGCCCAACACTCTGTGTCACACAGTGGCAAAAAAAAAAAAAATTATACACACACACACATACACACTGTGGGTAATAGCCACTGATGGACCTCTGCTCCATATTTTTATCTAACCTCCTCTTGAAGCTGTCTATGCTTGTAGCCACCGCCACGTCCTCTGGCAGTGAATTCCACATGTTAATCACCCTTTGGGTGAAGAAGTATTTCCTTTTATCTGTTTTAACCTGATTGCTCAGCAATTTCATCGAATGCCCACGAGTTCTTGTATTGTGAGAAAGGGAGAAAAGTACCTCTTTCTCTACTTTCTCCATCCCATGCATTATCTTGTAAACCTCTATCATGTCACCCCGCAGTCGACATTTCTCCAAGCTAAAGAGCCCCAAGCGTTTTAACCTTTCTTCATAGGGAAAGTGTTCCAACCCTTTAATCATTCTAGTTGCCCTTTTCTGTACTTTTTCCAATGCTATAATATCCTTTTTGAGGTGCGGTGACCAGAATTGCACACAGTATTCCAAATGAGACTGCACCATCGATTTATACAGGGGCATTATGATACTGGCTGATTTGTTTTCAATTCCCTTCCTAATAATTCCCAGCATGGCGTTGGCCTTTTTTATTGCAATCACACACTGTCTTGACATTTTCAGTGAGTTATCTACCACGACCCCAAGATCTCTCTCTTGGTCAGACTCTGCCAGTTCACACCCCGTCAACATGTATTTGTAGCTGGGATTCTTGGCCCCATTGTGCATTACTTTGCACTTGGCCACATTGAACCGCACCTGCCACGTTGACGCCCACTCAACCAGCGTCAAGATATCCCTTTGGAGTGCCTCACAATCCTCTCTGGTTCTCAGCACCCTGAACAATTTAGTGTCATCTGCAAACTTGGCCACTTCACTGCTTACTCTCAACTCCAAGTCATTTATGAACAAGTTAAAGAGCATGGGACCTAGTACCGAGCCCTGCAGCACCCCACTGCTTACCGTCCTCCACTGCGAAGACTGCCCATTTATACTCACTCTCTGCTTCCTATTAATTAACCAGTTTTTGATCCACAAGAGGACCTGTCCTTTTACTCCATGACTCTCAAGCTTTCTAAGGAGCCTTTGATGAGGAACTTTATCAAAAGCTTTCTGGAAATCAAGGTAAACAACATCTATTGGATCCCCTTTGTCCACATGTTTGTTTACCCCCTCAAAGAAATGCAACAGGTTAGTGAGGCAAAATCTTCCCTTACTGAACCCATGCTGAGTCTTCCTCAATAACCCTTGTTCATCAATGTGCCTACTCATTCTGTCCTTGATAATGCTTTCTACCAACTTTCCCGGTATTGAAGTCAGACTGACTGGCCTGTAATTTCCTGGATCTCCTCTGGAACCCTTTTTAAAGATGGGGGTGACATTTGCTACCTTCCAGTCCTCAGGAACGGAGGCAGAGTTCAATGAAAGATTACATATTTTTGTCAGCAGATCCACAAGTTCAACTTTGAATTCTTTCAGAACTCTTGGATGTATGTCATCCGGACTTGGTGACTTATTAGTTTTTAATTTATCTATCAGTTGTAGGACCTCCTCTCTTGTCACCTCAATCTGACTCAGGTCTTTCAACACCCTTTCCAAAATTAGTGGTTCTGGAGCGGGCAAACACTTCTCGTCTTCCACAGTGAAGACGGAGGCAAAAAATGCATTCAGCTTCTCAGCCATTTCCCTATCCTCCTTCAGTAATCCTTTTACCTTTTGGTTGTCCAAGGGCCCTGCTGCCTCACTGGCTGGTTTCCTGCTTCTAATATATTTGAAGAAATTTTTATTGTTGGTCTTTATGTTTTTTGCAATATGCTCCTCGTAGTTCCTTTTTGCCTGCCTGATCACAGTCTTGCATTTGTTTTGCCACAGCCTGTGTTCCCTTTTATTAATCTCACTTGGACTAGCTTTCCACCGCTTAAAGGAGTCCTTCTTACCTTTTACAGCTTCCATTACTTTGTTTGTTAACCATGCAGGCCTTTTCTTATACCTGTTTGTGCCTTTCCTAACTTGTGGTATATATTTTATCTGAGCTTCTAGGATTGTAGTTTTAAATAGCCTCCAAGCTTCCCCAAGAGTTTTGACTGTATTTACCTTTCCTTTCAGTTTCCTCTTCGCATGCCTCCTCATCTCAAAGAATTTACCCCTTTTAAAGTTAAATGTGGTTGTGCCGGTCTTTTGGGGCAACTCCCTATTTATACAAACGGTGAAATAGTTATGGTCACTGCTCCCAAGCGGTACGATCACTTTTACATCTCTCACCAAGTCTTGGGCATTACTTAGGACCAAATTCAGGATTGCCCCACCCCTGGTAGGTTCTGAGACCATCTGCTCCATAGCACAGTCATTGAGAGCATCAAGAAACTCAATCTCTTTCTCTCGACCAGAACACATATTGACCCAGTCAATCTGCGGGTAGTTAAAATCACCTATTACGACACAGTTTTTATGTTTAGGTGCTATCTTTAATCCTTCCATCATATTATAATCGTCCTCTATCTTTTGATTTGGTGGGCGGTAACAAACTCCCATAGTTAAATTTCCTTTTGGGCCCTCTATTTCAACCCAAAGCATTTCTAGAAGGGAATCTAATTCTTTTACCTCAGTCTTGCTGGACCGTATACCCTCTCTGACATACAGAGCCACCCCACCTCCAACCCTTCCCTCCTTATCCTTCCAATATAACTTATATCCAGGAATCACCGTGTCCCACTGATTCTCCTCATTCCACAAAGTTTCTGAAATTTCCACAATGTCTATGTTTTCTCCCAACACTAAGCATTCCAACTCACCAATTTTACTTTGAACACTTCTTGCATTTGCATACAAACATAATTTCCCAGGCAAGCTAGGCCTGCCACCTTCCTCCTGCTTCCTGGAGACTTTGGCAGACAGTCCATACTGTTTGTCACCATCTCAGTGGACAACTGTAATCCATTACCCGGTAGAAAAGTAACAGCTAACCCTTCATCTCTTTGAGATGAGTCCTCTCGTACCAGAGACTTTTAATCTCCTGTTGGCTTTCCCCCAAGATTTAGTTTAAAAACTGCTAAAACACCGGGGTCTGGGAACGAACTGAAAGACTTTTGGGTGGGAGATGTTTAGGTGGGAGAAATGATGTGCTGTTAACCTGTATCCTATATTTGGGTTGTAACTTTCACTGGCTGGTTGTGACTTTCCCTGGCTGGCAAGACAAGTAGTCTTGCGTTGCACATGCTACAAGTGCTTGCTGCTTCATTAAAAGCTGTTTTGCATTTTCTGAAGAAGTCTTGTGATAGATTCTGGGCAAAACCTTACATGTACCTCCCTTCCTTCAGCTTCCTTTAAACTCCCTGTAATATCTTTTCTTCATCCTACAACCTCTTCTCAGTCCCCAGGCTATTCCTGTGTTCAAATTTTTATCATTGCTAAATTGACAACTTTACCTTCTCTTAGAATACTTGTCTTAAAATGGTTTAGTTCCCTGTTAATATTTTATGCCATTGTACTAGCTCAGCTAATTGGTACTAAAGGCTTCACTGTCACAAATAGATCACCATATTGCAGGGGTGTCAACCATACAACCCATGGGATGTATCTGGCCCCTGCAGGACTGGTATCTGACCTGGGAGCAACTGACCATCTCCTGTGTCCTTCTGCCAGCCCCTACTATTGCTGTGTGGAAAAGCCTCTCTGAGGGGGAATGGAAAAAGCACATACACATGCACCAGAGAAAAGCTCCCTCCACTCTTTCCTGCTTCCTCTACAGGGGCTGTTCTCTTCCAAGCCTCACTTCCCTCCTTTGGAGAGGAAGTTCAGGGGGAAGGAAAAAGAGAATGCATATCTGCACAACAGAGAAGCTCCCTCCATTCTCTTCTGCTTCCTCCACTGGGGCTGCTACTTTAGTATTGCCAAGCATATCTTCCCTCCTTTGGAGAGGGAGGTAGGTAGGTAGAAGGAATGAGAGACACAGCGCTTTTAAAACCAACACAGTTTTATTTCAGGTATAAGCTTTCCTATGCATTCTCACTGCTTGGGGTGGGGGCAGCAAGACTTCTGATAAGTCCTGCTCTGCTGTTTACTTTGAGAGGTCCCCCCCCTCACACATGCACACGTTAAAAAGGAAGGGAGGTAGGAAAAAAGATGCTGCTGGGATATGGGGAATTAAAGGGGAATTATTTTGACTTATTCTGAAAAGGTTTTTTTAAAAAAAAATTAGATTTCTATGTGCCTATCTGGGATTTTATTTTTTTTCAGTGTTTTGTCAGATACTTACAATTCTTATTGCCTTCCAAATTGCTATGTAGTTTATCTGCATACTATGCCTATTTGTATAGATTATATTACTTTTGTACTGAGCCTACTTTATGAACCATGCCTGTATGATTCTGAAGCTAGGTGGATTGTAACATTGTATTCTATCTTAAGTTTCTGTTGGAGGGGGTAGGTTTGTGGGTGAACATAATTCTGCAAATGCTGTATATTGTGTTGTAATTCAATAAAAGCTAAGAATTGAGGGAAGGAGGAAGATCCTGATTAGGCATTACAGCACTTGGATTGGATTCCATGGTTTAATGACTGGAAGTAGATGGCTAAATATTTAAATATTCCATATATTCCAGTTCAACACATGGTCTCCCTTTCTCCCCTCCCACTTCATTGGCCATTTATTTTCACCTTAACTGATCCCCCCCGTGCTATTTAAACTCATCACTAGCAGTGAGTGAATTTTGTCCAGCTTAAAAGCAACATGGTATTTCTCTTAGTCACTGTTTACTTCTTCAGATACAGCTAGAATGTGAATCTATCTGTCATATCTTGGAGAGTGAAGGGATTGCTGATGCCAAATAACAGTAGCAGCAATTGGTAATGAGAGAAGAAACCTAGGTCTCAGTTCAGTCCAGGAGGATGCATTGAGCTTCATTATCAGTTGCAATTCAGCAATCTCTCTTTCTAACCTGCCTCTGAAATTCCTTTGTAAGAGAAATGCTACTCTTAGGTCCTGGAAGGTTAAAATGTCCCCCTACTGGTTTTTGAATGTTGTGGTTTCTTGTAGCTGTAGAAAGAGTAAGAGTCTAGTAGCACCTTGAAGACTAACAAAATTTGTGGCAGGGTGTGATGGATGCAGTGCATATGAGTGACAGCTAATTGAACTGTAAATGTGTGACAACTAATGGATCTCATTCCGACTGGGGAACCGCAGCTAACTGTCAAAAAAGAGGGTCAGTTAGGCAGTTGGAGAGAAGAGAAGATTGGATGAAGACAGTGTGGTTGCTTGAGACACCTTCTCATGTGAGAAAAGCCTAATAAAGCAGAGTGTATGTGAAAGCCAGTGTGGAGTGGCTTGGAACATATGAGAGACTCTGATGGGGGACAGTTCCCAAAAGTATAGTCTCTCTGTGCGTAAAAGAATCACACATTGAGTGGGAATTTTAGTTCTCAAGTATTAAATTTACTGTCCTGTGGGAGAAGACTGTCAGTCTATAAGATCAGGCAAAGGGTGTGCAGTGGCACTGAAAGGCCATCAAATGCCAAAGTGCCAGGTTATTTATCTTAAAGGGTAGATAATAATGGTCTTGCTGGAGAAAAGGGGTCTAGAGCAGTGTTTTCCAACTTTTTCAATGTAGCAGTACCCTTGACTTCACTCTTCATATCTCACTTGGGGAAAACACCTTTTTTTTTTTTTTAAATGATTTGCTTTCTAATTATGTGAGAGACATAATAGTTTATTGCTTTTAAGTAAGTAAGTAAGTAAGTTTATTTTTATATCCCGCCCTCCCCCGCCAAAGGCAGGCTCAGGGCGGCTCACAGACATGGAAACCATGATTTAGATAAAATACAATGTAAACAAGAATTTAAAATACAATTCAATTACATAAATTAATTAAAATAGATAAAACAGGTACTATAAGGTGCTATAGGTCACAATCATACATAAGATGGCTAGATGGTTACAGGTCAGTTCCAATTTCAATTTAGCCAGGTTCTATCTTAAAGGCAAGCTGGAAGAGAAAAGTTTCGCAAGCCCTGCGGAACTGATTCAGGTCCCGCAGGGCTCGCATCATCTCTGGAAGTTGATTCCACCATCGAGGGGCCATTGCTGAAAAAGCTTGCTCCCTGGTTGTCTTCAGTCTAGCTTCTCTTGGCCCAGGGATTTTTAAAAGATTTTGAGAGCTAGATCTCAGTGCTCTCTGGGGGACATATGGGGAGAGGCGGTCCCTGAGGTAGGCAGGTCCTCGGCCATATAGGGCTTTAAAGGTAATAACCAGCACCTTATAGTGAACACGGTACATAACCGGCAGCCAGTGCAGGTCCCGCAGCCCAGGCTGCACGTGTTCCCACCGAGGTAGTCCCACCAGCAGCCTGGCCGCCGTGTTCTGCACTACCTGGAGTTTCCGTGTTCGGTATAAGGGCAGCCCCATGTAGAGGGCATTGCAGTAGTCTAATCTCGAGGTGACCATTGCATGGATCACTGTTGCTAGGTCGCCGCATTCCAAGAAGGGAGCCAACTGCCTCGCCCTCTTGAGGTGGAAGAAGGCGGCTCTAGCAGTGGCAGCTATCTGGGCCTCCATTGATAAAGAGGATTCCAGTAGCACTCCCAGGCTCTTGACCCTGCGCACTGGTATCAGTGGCGCACCGTCAAAAGCCGGTAGGGTGATCTCCCCTCCTGGTCCGCCGCAGCCCACACAAAGGACCTCAGTCTTTGACGGATTCAACTTCAGCCCTAGGGTGACCATAATGTCTGAAGGCCAGCCAGAAACACTGGGGGGGGGGGGGGGTGTGCGCGCGCTCTGCGCGCGCGTCCGGAAACAGGAAGTGACGTCACTTCCGGTGATGTCATGCCACCACCGGAAACAGGAAGTGGCATCACTTCCTGTGACATCATTTCCCCCGCGTCACCTGCCGGAAACAGGAAGTGACTTCACAGCACTTCCTGTGACGTCCCCAAAAATCCCCCAAATATCACCGCCGGAAACAATTTTGTTCTCAAATCCTGTATATACTTCATCAGTATATGGGATAAGGCACTTTCTCAACTGTGCTGCATAATGCAGCCTATTTATTTTGTCCTGTTTGCTCTGTTGGCTCTATCTGCGCCACCTTCATCACTTTCGGGGTGCGGATCCCCCAGTGGGGTGGTCTCCCGACTCCCTCCGCCGGCTGTTTCTGATAGCCCTGCACCCCCTCTTTCATTTGATATGTGTCCTGTGCGGGTGCCACCCTCCCGCCGGGAGATGCCGCAAAATGAGCCCCCTTGAGGCTTATGGCGGCAGGGCTCGGGGGAAGCGAGCTAGACTGCTGTTCTTTTGAGGGGTTATAGAGTGTTTCGAGCCCGTCCCTGTGGCATCGGTCTCATCGTTGTGGGACCCAGGGGGCCGGCGCAGCGGCCCGCCGAAGCAGCCTGTCACTAATAACACAGGTCGAGATGCAGCACAGGAACCCGGAAGTGACCGACAGGCTGCTTCAGCAGGCCGCTGCGCCGGCCCCCTGGGCCCTACAACGATGGGACCGATGCCACAGGGACGGGCTCGAAACACTCTATAACCCCTCAAAAGAACAGCAGTATAGCTCGCTTCCCCCGAGCCCTGCCGCCATAAGCCTCAAGGGGGCTCATTTTGCTGCATCTCCCGGCGGGAGGGTGGCACCCGCACGGGACACATATCAAATGAAAGAGGGGGCGCAGGGCTATCAGAAACAGCCGGCGGAGGGAGTCGGGAGACCACCCCACTGGGGGATCCGCACCCCGAAAGTGATGAAGGTGGCGCAGATAGAGCCAACAGAGCCAACAGGACAAAATAAATAGGCTGCATTATGCAGCACAGTTGAGAAAGTGCCTTATCCCATATACTGATGAAGTAAATACAGGATCTGAGAACAAAATTGCACTAGAAGACACAAACACAAAGCTCCCTTACACTGAATCAGTGCTTGGGTCCACCAAAGTCAGTATTGTCTACTCCAGTCACAAACACAAAGCTCCCTTACACTGAATCAGTGCTTGGGTCCACCAAAGTCAGTATTGTCACATAAGAGAAGCCCTGTTGGATCAGGCCAGTGGCCCATCCAGTCCAACACTCTGTGTCACATAAGAACATAAGAGAAGCCCTGTTGGATCAGGCCAGTGGCCCATCCAGTCCAACACTCTGTGTCACATAAGAACATGAGAGAAGCCCTGTTGGATCAGGCCAGTGGCCCATCCAGTCCAACACTCTGCGTCACATAACAACATAAGAGAAGCCCTGTTGGATCAGGCCAGTGGCCCATCCAGTCCAACACTCTGCGTCACATAAGAACATAAGAGAAGCCCTGTTGGATCAGGCCAGTGGCCCATCCAGTCCAACACTCTGCGTCACATAAGAACATAAGAGAAGCCCTGTTGGATCAGGCCAGTGGCCCATCCAGTCCAACACTCTGCGTCACATAAGAACATAAGAGAAGCCCTGTTGGATCAGGCCAGTGGACCATCCAGTCCAACACTCTGTGTCACATAAGAACATAAGGAGGGAGGGAGGGAAGGAAGGAAGGAAGGGAGAAAGGGAGGGAGGGAAGAAGGGAAGAAAGGAAGGAGGGAGGGAAGGAAGGGAGGAAGGAAGGGAGGGAAGGAAGGAAGGAAGGGGGAGGGAGGGAAGGAAGGAAGGGGGAGGGAGGGAAGGAAGGAAGGGGGAGGGAGGGAAGGAAGGAAGGGGGGAGGGAGGGAAGGGAGGGAGGAGGGAGGGAAGGAAGGAAGGCAAGGGAGTGAGGGAAGGAAGGAAGAAAGGAAGGGAGGGAGGAGGGAGGGAAGGAAGGAAGGGAAGGGAGTGAGGGAAGGAAGGAAGAAAGGAAGGAAGGGAGGAGGGAGGGAAGGAAGGGAAGGGAGTGAGGGAAGGAAGGAAGAAAGGAAGGAAGGGAGGAGGGAGGGAAGGAAGGAAGGGAAGGGACTGAGGGAAGGAAGGAAGGAAGGAGGGAGGGAAGAAAGGAAGGCCGCTCCCCGCCCCCCCCGCTTTCGGCCCCCTTACCTTATTCCAGGGCGGCGGAGTCCGGCGGCGGCGGCGGGGAGTCCTCCGGCGGCGGCCTCGCGGCGAGGGAGGGAGGGAGCTGCCGGCGCTGGCCTCTGGAGGCCTCCAGGGACCAGCGCCGGCTGCTCCGCGGCTTCCCCGCGGCCTCCGCTGGTCCCTGGAGGCCCTCCAGAGACTCTGGAGGGCCTCCAGGGACCAGCGGAGGCCGCGGGGAAGCCTTCGCTGGCCGGCGCTGGTCCCGGAAGGCCTTCCAGAGGCTCTGGAAGGCCTTCCGGGACCAGCGGAGGCCGCGGGGAAGCCTTCGCTGGCCGGCGCTGGTCCTCGAAGGCCTTCCAGAGGCTCTGGAAGGCCTTCCGGGACCAGCGCCGGGTGCCCCGCGGCCTCCGCTGGTCCCTGGAGGCCCTCCAGAGTCTCTGGAGGGCCTCCAGGGTCCAGCGGAGGCCGCGGGGAAGCCTTCGCTGGCCGGCGCTGGTCCCCGAAGGCCTTCCAGAGGATCTGGAAGGCCTTCCGGGACCAGCGCCGGGTGCCCCGCGGCCTCCCCGCGGCCTCCCCGCGGCCTCCGCTGGTCGCTGGAGGCCCTCCAGAGTCTCTGGAGGGCTTCCAGCGACCAGCGGAGGCCACGGAGAGGCCTCCACCACTGCCGCCGGGCCCCGCGCGGGGGCGGGGAAGGCGGCGAGTGAGGGAGGGAGCGTCCCTGCGCAGGCGCAGGGACGCTCCCTCCCTCACTCGCCGCCTTCCCCGCCGGCGCCCGCGGCCCACCGGCTCCGGGGCTGCCTAAACCGGGACCTTTAATGGTCCCGGTATAGGCAGCCCGGGATCCGGGATTGGGTGGCCAGAACCGGGAATGTCCCGGGAGACCGGGACGGTCTGGCCACCCTATTCAGCCCACTCAGCCTGAGCCAGTCAGCCACGGCTTGTAACGCTCGGTCCAGATTTATAGGGACATCACCAGTCCGGTCGTCCATCAATAGATAGAGCTGGGTATCATTAAAGTTTTTGTTTATTCATTAATGATGTGAAAATTAACCCAATATGAGTAGCATGCAGGAAAAAGCAATATGAGTAGCATGTAGGAAAAACCAGGTTAACAGTGCAATCCTAAATGGAGTTTTCATCCTTCTAAATTCATCAATATCAGTGGGTTTAGGATGTGACTCTACTTAACACAGTATTGTTAGTCCTTGATTGGGTGCACTACAACTTTGCAACCATTCATCCAAGAGTGGCTACTCCAAAATAAACCTAATTAGAAAACATGTCTAAATACTCTGTGCTATTCTTTAAGATCCTTAAAAGTAAAAGGAGCTGAGGAGGTAACCTGCCCGGGAGAGTTGTGCTGCAACTTAGTGCAACTTGTGGGAGGATCTCTCCCCACACCTATGAGGGCAGGGGCCCATTTTGCATCAGTTTGGCACCTGCCATTTTAGGTGCCTTAGAGAAGAGGGGCAGAGCTCTAGCCGTTGCTGTTGAGGCCACTTGCCTGGTGCCTACTCTCTGCCTCACCTCCCTATCCCCTTGACTCATTTATCTCCCAGTAGGTCCCGGTTCTGTGTTTGCCTTGCCTCGCTGCCTCCTGCTCCCTCTGTGTCAGTGAAATTGCACTCAGCAGCCTCAAGAGCCCTGGCCCCCAAGGCCCGCCCAGCCAACTTTCCCCCACATACCCTCCTTGTGGCTTGGCATGTTGCTGAACTTGCTGCTTACCAGTCTGCCATCAACTCAATACTATGGCTGGCAGTGGCACCCAGCCGTCAATCCGAGAGACAGAGGAAGAGGAAAGTAGCTGGGTGATCTGCCTGGTGGCACGCTGAAAAAGGGGCATCAGCATCATGCAGTGGTAGCAGCAGGCAATACATGCTGTTCTGCTTGCTGCCTGCTGCTGATTGGCACAGCACACACAAAAAGGAGGCTGCTAAAGAGGTGGGACCAGGCAGCGCTTCCTTGCACCTGCATATGGTGGCACTGCCAGCCTTGTGTGCATTCGTATTTTGGAGTCACCTTGTGCCTGGCTGGCCTGGTCAGAGATGGGTTGGTTGGCTTCATGGTACATCTACATCTCGTAGTACCCCTAGGAAGTGTTTGTGGTACCCAAGGGTACTGTGGAACCCCGATTGGGAATCACTGGTCTAGAGGGAAGATCTCTGGTACCTCATGTTATAAGAAGAAGACTGCAGATTTATACCCCGCCCTTCTCTCTGAATCAGAGACTCAGAACATAAGAACATAAGAGAAGCCATGCTGGATCAGGCCAACGGCCCATCAAGTCCAACACTCTGTGTCACACAGTGGCAAAAATGTTATATACACACATACACTGTGGCTAATAGCCACTGATGGACCTGTGCTCCATATTTTTATCTAAACCCCTCTTGAAGGTGGCTATACTTGTGGCTGCCACCACCTCCTGTGGCAGTGAAATCCACATGTTAATCACCCTTTGGGTGAAGAAGTACTTCCTTTTATCCGTTTTAACCTTTCTGCTCAGCAATTTCATCGAATGCCCACGAGTTCTTGTATTGTGAGAAAGGGAGAAAAGGACTTCTTTCTCTACTTTCTCCATCCCATGCATTATCTTGTAAACCTCTATCATGTCACCCCGCAGTCGACGTTTCTCCAAGCTAAAGAGTCCCAAGCGTTTCAACCTTTCTTTAATCATTCTAGTTGCCCTTCTCTGCACCTTCTCTAATGCTATAATATCCTTTTTGAGGTGCGGCGACCAGAACTGCACACAGTACTCCAAATGAGACCGCCCCATCGATTTATACAGGGGCATTATGATACTGGCTGATTTGTTTTCAATTCCCTTCCTAATAATTCCCAGCATGGCGTTGGCCTTTTTTATTGCAAACGCACACTGTCTTGACACTTTCAGTGAGTTATCTATCATGACCCCAAGATCTCTCTCTTGGTCAGTCTCTTCCAGTTCACACCCCATCAACTTGTATTTGTAGCTGGGATTCTTAGCCCCAATGTGCATTACTTTGCACTTGGCCACATTGAACCGCATCTGCCACGTTGACGCCCACTCACCCAGCCTCAACAGATCCCTTTGGAGTTCCTCACAATCCTCTCTGGTTCTCATCACCCTGAACAATTTTTAGAATTCTCATTTGCAGACTGGCTTACAATTTGCAGAGTGGCTTACAATCTCCTATATCTTCTCCCCCCACAACAGACACCCTGTGAGGTAGGTGGGGCTGAGAGGGCTCTCACAGCAGCTGCCCTTTCAAGGACAACCTCTGCAATAGCTATGGCTAACCCAAGGCCATTCCAGCAGTTGTAAGTGGAGGAGTGGGGAATCAAACCCAGTTCTCCCAGATGAGAGTCTGCACACTTAACCACTACACCAAACTGGCTTTTATAATTTAAGGCACGCATGGCTATATATATCTCCGGTACCTCATGTTATGATTTAAGGCACACATGGTTCGGCCTGACAAAGTGACATGTCAGATCTAGCCTTTGCAACAAATGAGTTCAACAGCTCTGCTGTATAGATTGCAGTCCTTAATTTTTTTCATACTCAGTGCTGACTTGCCTAGTAAATAGGACCTACCTTTTTTTTTTTTAAAATTATGTGACTGTTTCTTTGCTTTTTTCACTCCATATCCAACATCTCTTTATTTCTTTCCAATGATGCGAGTTGTAATTAGTAAATCTAAGGGAGAAGTTTAATGTCTTCTTTTGAATTCAGGTGTTAAAACCATGTCCATATAGTGTTCTGTTCTTTGTGAAGTGTATTTAAATGAGCAAAAGCACACTGTTGCTGCAAGTGCTCAAGGAAAATTCGTGTTAACAAATACGCTTTGACTAAGCGCTAATCTCTGTGTATAGCACAGTGTACTTTCCTAATATAGATAGGCGTCCACTGCTGTTTGTTCCCAGAAGCTCTTTTTAGAATTCTCATTTGCAGACTGTGTTTGAAAATGGAACTGTACCGTTAAGATTCTCAGTAGTGTTTCTGCTGTGGACTATCATTGTGCTTACGTTTTTTATTCAGTAAATATTTTTTCTGAACAAGTTACAGACTTGTTCAGTGTAGCAAGCCTTGGCTACAGCTGTTATGAACTCAATTTGCCAGTCTAAATCTGGAGGCTTGCTTTCCGTACATGCTGGATGTAATAATCTTTATTTTTACTGCCTGTGTGGAAATTTACATGCCTGAATCTGCCTTAGGGAATCTGGAGACCTACAGATTGTGCAGGGTTGTTTCTGTAGTAAATTGGATATGGTTCCACATAAACAGATGACTATTGTACATCATGTGTTCATTTACTGTGGGCAATGGAGGTTCAAGTCTGGTATGCCCATATTGTGTCCAGGTAATTTTGGATGCAGATTCATTATCTGTCAGAATAATTTGAAACTAAAAATATGATTTGGAATACATTCAAAGCTTTTGTTAAATAACCAGATCATCGATGCTGTGTTCAAACTGCTCATGCTGAGACCAGAGAACATTTTTATAATATGTGGTGTAGTTCTATTCTGAAGCTAAGTTAAATGGAGTCTGACCAGGCTGCTTTTAGAAACTCTATACTTTGTTATGTACTTCAGTAGAAATGCTGCCTTTTTTATAAATTAAGTACTTGAAAGGCTTTTCTGGGGAGGGATCAGTAGTTTATCTACGTATAATTTATTTTATTTGATTTATATCCTGGCCTTCCCTGCAAGTGGGCTCAGGGTGGGTCACAACATAGATATAAGCAATTAAACAGTTTCTTAAAACCATAACAATACGAATCCTGAATTAAAAACAGATGGTAGGCCAGCAATAATGAATTGTGCAGTTTATGTTGGAAGATCAGGACAGCAGAAATATGATAAATAGTCCTGTTACAATTAATGGTGATGATTGCCATCTGTACCATAGGTGATCTGAGGGCAGTTTGGACAGGAGGGGGGGTAAATTGATGGATGGCTGAAAACCTGGCAGAACAGCTTCATTTTACAGGCCCTGCAGAACTGTAGTAAATCCCATAAGGCCCTATTCCCAACTGGGAGCATGTTCCACCAGACTGGGACTAGGCCAGAGAAGACCCTGGCCCTAGTCGAGGCCAGGTGAGTGTCTTTTGGGCTGAGGACTGCCAGTCAATGTTGCTCTGCCAAGTGTAAAGCTCTCGAGAGCACATATGGGGAAAGATGGTCCCGCAGATAGAAGTTCATCAGTTTATTTGGTATATAACCAGCATAATCTCTATGTTAAAACCACATCAAAGTACAAAGGTTTAAAAGTTCAGTTGATTTACCTGCAGTATTTACATTAAGAACATTAAGTACACAATTCTAAAAGCACTCGTATAGAACCTTAAACCTCACAAAATCACTTTACCTCTATATTCCATCTGGACTAGGGTTGCCAAATCCAATTAAAGAAATATCTGGGGACTTTGGGGGTGGAGCCAGGAGACTTTGGGGGTGGAGCCAGGAGATATTAGGGGTGGAGCCAAGATCAAGGCTGTGACAAGCATAATTGAACTCCAAAGGGAATTCTGGCCATCACATTTAAAGGGACGGCACACCTTTTCAATGCCTTCCTTCCATAGGAAATAATGAAGGATAGGGGCAACTTCTTTTGGGGCTCATAGAATTGGACCCCCTGGTCTAATCATTTTGAAACTTGGGGGGTATTTTGGGGAGAGGCACTAGATGCTATACTGAAAATTTGGTACCTCTACCCCCAAAACAGCCCCCCCCCTCAGAGCCCCAGATACCCCCAGATCAATTCTCCATGATTTTCTATGGGAATAAATCTCTACAGGGAATAATAGAGTTCCCAGCAGACATTTCCCTCCCCTCCCCCCGCTTTCTGACGACCCTGAAGCGGGGGGATGGTCTCCAAACCAGGGGATCCCCTGCCCCCACCTGGGGATTGGCAACCCCAATCTGGACTTTCTTTGTGAATTTTATGAGCTATGGTTAAAAAATTAGCACTGTTCAATATGAACTGTGGATTAGGGTTAAATAATAATTTCTAGCTTCCATGTCTGAAAAATGCATGAAACCTTTTTAATATAGGATGGATGATCTTTTCTCTACTATCTTCATAATACCCACAGTATAATTTATTTATTTATTTATTTATTTATATTAAGATTTATACCCCGCCCTTCTCACCTAAGTGTCTCAGGGCGGCATAATAGTATATGTTCAATAGATTCTATATTCTCTTAACCCCAGGGGCAGAACCGCTCTATCAGTGGTACTTTTTTATACTAGCCTTCTGTTACTGCTGAGGGGGAAGACATTGAACATAAGAACATAAGAGAAGCCATGTTGGATCAGGCCAATGGCCCATCCAGTCCAACACTCTGTGTCACACACTGGCCAAATTTTTTATATATATATATATATATATATATATATATATATATATATATATATATATATATACACACACACACACACACACACACACTGTGGCTAATAGCCACTGATGGACCTCTGCTCCATATTTTTATCTAAACCCCTCTTGAAGGTGGCCATGCTTCTGGCCGCCACCACCTCCTGTGGCAGTGAATTCCACATGTTAATCACCCTTTGGGTGAAGAAGTACTTCCTTTTATCCGTTTTAACCTTTCTGCTCAGCAATTTCATCGAATGCCCACGAGTTCTTGTATTGTGAGAAAGGGAGAAAAGTACTTCTTTCTCTACTTTCTCCATCCCATGCATTATCTTGTAAACCTCTATCATGTCACCCCGCAGTTGACGTTTCTCCAAGCTAAAGAGTCCCAAGCGTTTCAACCTTTCTTCATAGGGAAAGTGCTCCAGCCCTTTAATCATTCTAGTTGCCCTTTTCTGGACTTTCTCCAATGCTATAATATCCTTTTTGAGGTGCGGCGACTAGAACTGCACACAGTACTCCAAATGAGACCACACCATCGATTTATACAGGGGCATTATGATACTGGCTGATTTGTTTTCAATTCCCTTCCTAATAATTCCCAGCATGGCGTTGGCCTTTTTATTGCAAACGCACACTGTCTTGACATTTTCAGTGAGTTATCTACCACGACCCCAAGATCTTTCTCTTGGTCAGTCTCTGCCAGTTCACACCCCATCAACTTGTATTTGTAGCTGGGATTCTTGGCCCCAATGTCCATTACTTTGCACTTGGCCACATTGAACTGCATCTGCCACGTTGACGCCCACTCACCCAGCCTCAACAGATCCCTTTGGAGTTCCTCACAATCCTCTCTGGTTCTCACTACCCTGAACAATTTAGTGTCATCCGCAAACTTGGCCACTTCACTGCTCACTCCCAACTCCCAACATTGCATCTGTGATGTAGTGGAGTCTCTAGAAGTGATAAATATGTTGCAGGGGCTACTATATATTTAATTTCCTATGAGGCCAAATAGCATGAAGAAAAATGATTTCACCCTTATCTCTTGCCTTTCAAAGGACAACAGAGTTAACATTGCTGGCTATTGCATGATCAAAATGTAAGAAGACATGAATTGTCAATATTAAATGGTCCTGCAGATATATTGGTCCTTGGCTGCATAGGGCCTTAAAAGTTAACACCAACACCTTAAACCAGACCCGGTACTTAATTGGTAGCCAGTGCAATTGATACAGCACTGGCTGAATGTGCGCTTGCACAGACATCACAGTCAGTAAGCACATAGCTATATTTTGCAGCATCTGGAGTTTTAGGGTCAGATTCAAGGGCAGCCCCGCAAAGAGCAAGTTGCACTGGTCTAGCCTGGAGGTGTCCATTACATGGAACACTGTAGCCAGGTCCTGGGGGGGAAAAACAGGGAACTAGTTGCTAAACTAGTTGCTAAACTATATGCGCCCCCTTGCCCAGATTGCCCAGCGGTTTGGGCTGGGTTGCCATCAATATGCAGATGACACCCAGCTCTATCTACTAATGGACGGCTGGCCCGACCCCGCTCCAGGGAACCTCGACCGGGCCTTACAGGCTGTTGTGACATGGCTCAGGTTGAGCGGGCTGAAGTTGAACCCAGCAAAGACAGAGGTCCTGTGTGTGGGTTGCGGCGCTCCAGGAAGGGAAATAGCTCTCCCGGCCTTCGATGGTGCGCCATTGAAAGCAGCGCACCAGGTAAAGAGCCTGGGTGTTTTACTGGAGCCTTCATTATCAATGGAGGCCCAGATAGCAGCCACTGCCAAGTCAGCATTCTTCCATCTGAAGCGGGCAAGGCAGTTGGCCCCTTTCCTTGAGCGCCGGGACCTCGCAACAGTGATCCACGCAACGGTCACCTCAAGACTAGACTACTGTAATGCCCTCTACTTGGGGCTACTTCTGTGCCGGACCCGGAGACTGCAGCTAGTGCAGAACGCGGTGGCCAGGCTGTTGTTGGGATTCCCAAAACGAGAACATATACGGCCGGGGCTACGTGAACTGCACTGGCTGCCGATTATATACCGGGTCCAGTACAAAGTGTTGGTCATTACCTTTAAAGCCTTATATGGCCGAGGACCTGCCTACCTGAGGGACCGTCTTTCCCCATATGAACCCCAGAGAGCACTGAGGTCAACTGGGAAAAACCTAATGACTATCCCTGGGCCGAAGGAGATTAAATATCAGAACACTAGAGCACGGGCCTTTTCGATCGCGGCCCCTACCCTGTGGAACCGACTCCCCGAGGAGGTGCGGGCCCTGCGGAACCTCGATCAGTTCCGCAGGGCCTGCAAGACCACCCTTTTTAAACTCGCACACTCGGACTGCTAAGAAGGTCGGTAATTAAGAATCCGCCAATGCGGTCTAAAGATCTATACCGCTGTATAACTGCATTTATTGGACTGGTTTTAATTTTAATTTTAATGTTTTAATGTTTTATATTGTTAATCTAAAGGTTTTATTTACTATTGTATGTTTTATAGAATGTTGTTAGCCGCCCTGAGCCTGCCAAGGTGGGGGAGGGCGGGATATAAATGAAATTAAAAAATAAAATAAAATAAAATAAACCATGCTGATTTGGCAGCATTGGTCTCTGGGGCTCCATAGTTAATGAGGCATCCATTATCACTCCTAGAATTCCTATCCTTGACTATGGCACTAACTATGCCCCACCAAGGGTTGGAAGCTGGATTCCCAAATCTGCCTCCCCTGCAACTCAGGAACAGGATCTATTTCTTGAATGGATTTAGTGTCAGCCAATCACCAATAGCCTCCAGTGCCCTGTCCAAGATATCCAAGCGCTGAGTCTGGCCAGCTGTCCATCAGCAGATAAAGCTGGGTGTCATTAGCATACTGGAGACACCCCAGCTGAACCCTCCCCTCATATTAACTAGATGAGGGAGCGCATGTAGATAAAATCAGGGAGAGAACTGCCTACTGAGGGACACCACAAACCAGCGAGTATTGCAGTGAGATTCTCTCCCCCAGCACCGCCCTCTATCCCTAACCCTGGAGAAGGGAAGACAACCATTGTAAGGCAGTCCCTTGTATTCCCACACCGGTGAGGCTGTGTATCTAATCGACAGTGTTGAACAAGTGTTGTATGATCAAGAAGCAACAGTAGCTCCAACCTTTCTTAGTCCAAGTGTCTCCAGAAGTCATCCATGAGGGCGACCAGTGCTCTCTCAGTCCTGTGGCCAGTGTGGAAACCCAGTCTTGAATGGATCCAGGATTGAGGCATCATCCAAGAAAACCTGGAGTTGCTTAGCTGCTGCTCTCTTAACCTCCTTACCCAGAAACAAAAGGTTCAAAACTGGTAGTTAGCAAGAACTATGAAGTCCAGAGACAATTTTTTCAAGAGCAGTTGCACCACTGCTTCTTTCAAACTCCCTGGGAATATCCCTGAAGACAGGGATAGGTTTATAATATCACCCTTGGGGGCCCAAATGGCACCTCTGCTGGCATTAACCAGCCAAGATGGGCAAAGGTCAAAGAGGCAAGTTGTGTGCTTCACAGCTGCCACGACCTTGTCAACTTCCTCCTGGGAGAGCCAGCTGAATCAGTCCAAAATTGAACCAGAAGATGGTCAAGGGGCTTTGAGTTCTCATACTGTTTCAGTTGTGGCTGGCAAGTCTTAGCAGAGCAAGCAGACTTTGTCTTTGAAATGGCTTGCAAATGCCTCACAGTTGGTAGCCAACCCCTTACTCTTTTGTTTGCCTTAAGACAAAGATATTAAAGACCTGATTGTTCACAATAAGTGGGCATGATGAGAGCTCAGATACAATGGAGGTCATGTAGAATTCTTTCTTAATGGTCTTTATTGCCATTTTATAGGTCTTCATAAACATTCTATAGCAGGGTTTCCCAAACTTTCCCCCCCCTGTGGCCCGGTTATTTTTACACTTCTCCTTCGTAGCCCACTAAAATTTGGGGGTGGAGTCAGGAGACTTTGGGGGTGGAGCCAGGAAATGATGTACAAACATGCTTAAAACTCTTGCAATATTTTGTTTAGGAAAGGTAGGAGAATAGTGGGATTTTGCAATGCAAATTTAAAAATAAAACATAAAGAAAAAGCACAAGGATCACACAACTAAAAACTCAAAATATAAAATGCTCAGCCTGGGAAAACATGAAATGGCAGGCAGGCAGGAAGAAAGGAGAGAGACGGGGAAAGAATGACAGAGAGAAAAACAGACAGACAGAAAAAGGAAAAGACGGGAAAAGACTGACTGACAGAAAGAGAGAAATAAGGAAGGAAGACAGGAAAAGACTGACAGAAAGAGAGAGAGAGACAGAAGGAAGGAAAGAAAAAGGGAAAATACTGACTGACAGAAAGAGAAAGCAAGAAGGAAGACAGGGAAAAAGACAGACAGAGAGAAAGAAGAAAGGAAGACGGGGAAAAGACTGACAGAAAGAAAGAGAAAGGAAGACATGGAAAAGACTGACAGAAATAGAGAGAGAAAGAGAGAGAGAAAGAAAGAAAAACATGAAATGTTTTCAAGCTTCTCTTCCCCACCACCCCTGGTACTCAGATTAGTAACGGGAAGGAAGACAGAAAGAAAGAAAGGAAGACAAGAGAAAAGACTGACTGACAGAAAGAGGGGGGGGGAGTGGAAAATAAAGCAAATAAAGTTGCCTTCCGACACCCTTCTGGACATTGTAATTGACCTGGGGAGGGAGGAGGAGGCGGGGGGGCAAACTTGACATTTGCCTCCCCCCCGTGTCACGCCTAGTTTGCCCCCCCCCGTCTCCTCCCTCCTTTCCCCATCCCAGGTCAATTACAATGTCCAAAAGGGAGCTTCTCAGGGCTGTGTAAGGCCCCCCATCACCTGAGCGTTGGGGAAAATGGAGCTCACTCAGCCTGGGCAGGCCAGCAGCAACAGGAACCAACCCTGTTCCGAAAGGGCACCGCTGCTGCAGTGGGTAGAGCTGAGCCCCATCACCGGTCCCTCCCCCCGATCAGAGGGACACCGCTAGGAGGCTTGGGCTTTTCGGCAGGGCCAGGTTGATTTTAAGTTATTCAAAAAGCATGCTGAAGGAAGTGAGGGGGGGAAACTCCTCCTCCAGTCTGTTCTTCAAACAATGTCGAATCAGGCCAGGGCCTGTCGAAGTGAGCAGGGCCTCCGAGCCTCCTCCAATTGTGCGGGTTTGGGGGCGGAGCAGGGCACGGCGCTGGGGGAAGGGAGGGGACGGGCCCTAGTGGCGGTGGTGAGCCGAGCCTTGTCGTGCTGAGGTGTGTGTGTGTGTGTGACGGAGCGGCACATTGCGGATGTGCCACCAATATGCAGATGACACCCAACTCTATCTGCTGATGGACGGCCGGCCTGACTGCGTCCCTGAAAATTTAGACCGGGCCTTGCAGGATATGGCAATGTGGTTGAGGGGGAGCGGGCTGAAATTGAACCCAGCGAAGACAGAAGTCCTTTGTCTGGGTCGGGGCGCCCGGGAAGGGGAAATACCTCTCCCGGTCTTCGACGGGGCGCCGCTGAAAGCGGCGCACCGGGTTAGGAGTCTGGGAGTTTTACTGGAGCCTTCTTTATCAATGGAGGCCCAGATTGCAGCCACTTCCAAGTCAGCCTTTTTTCACCTGAGGCGGGCACGGCAGTTGGCTCCCTTCCTAGAGCGCCAAGACCTGGCAACGGTACTTCACGCAACGGTCACCTCGAGACTGGATTACTGTAATGCCCTCTACATGGGGCTGCCTCTGTACCGAACCCGGAAGCTGCAGCTGGTGCAGAACGCCTATATGGTCGAGGACCTGTCTACCTTAGGGACCGTCTCTCCCCATACGAACCCCAGAGAGCACTGAGGTCAGCTGGAAAAAACTTGTTGACCACCCCCGGACCGAAAGAGGTGAAGCTGCAATGCACCCGTAACCGGGCCTTCTCCTCTGTAGCCCCGAACCTATGGAACCAACTTCCAGAGGACATGCGGGCCCTGCGGGACCTTGAACAGTTCCGCAGGGCCTGCAAGACCTTCCTCTTCCGACTGGCTTTCGCTGACGAAGAAAGAAATTGCTAATGATTACCGCCATTATAAAAGAACAAATAGCATTAGCACTTTTATCAATTTAATTAAGTGGTTTTAAACTATCAGATTTTTAATGTTTAATGTTTAATGTTAATGTAACCTTGTCTTTGTATAAGGGAAATTGAATGATGTTGTTAGCCGCCCTGAGCCTGCTCCGGCGGGGAGGGCGGGATATAAATAAAATTATCTATCTATCTATCTATCTATCTATCTATCTATCTATCTATCTATCTATCTATCTATCTATCTATCTAACTGCGAAGGTGTGTGGGGGGGTGTCAGTGGGCAGGGAGTGGTGGCCCGGTTGCAAACAGGCTACGGACTAGTACTGGTCCGTGACCTGGGGTTTGGGAACCCCTGTTCTATAGGATGCTCTTGCAGCTTTGTCATGAGTACGCCACCACCCTCACTTAAGCCATCTTCGCTCCTATTTCTTCCTCTACACTCTAGGTTGTATCACAGGGCTGGTTTGGCAGAAGAGTGAAGAGGGCACTGTGTGTGTGTGATTTTGTCAGTAGCTTCAGAGAGTTTGTTGAATCAACTTGTGTGTGATTGGCTGGAAAAAGTTAATGGATCGCTTATCAGGCTTCCTGGGATACAGGAAAGCTGTGTTCTGTTTAATAAATCACTGCTGTTATACCTTCTGAGCAATAGAACAAAACATTTGAGCATTAGGAATCCTTAATTATTTCCTGTGGAAGAAAGGCATTTAAAAAGGTGTGCTGTCCCTTTAAATGTGATGGCCAGAACTCCCTTGGAGTTCAATTATGTTTGTCACACCCTTGTTCCACCCCCAATATCTCCTGGCTCCACCCCCAAAGTCTCCTGGCTCTGCCCCCAAAGTCCCCAGATTTTTCTTTAAATGGACTTGGCAACCCTACTTGCACAGGGGACTTTTTCCTTTCTGCCCCTTCCCCCACCAGGAAGGAATGCTAATCTTATTTTTACTCAATCTGAAATCTTTAACAGAACCAGAAAAGAGAATTGTTAGCATCTTTGCAAAGAGTCAAAGTTTTCTCTTTTGCAGGGAATTTATGTCCTAGTAACTTTCACTGGATTTTGGCTAGGAAAACTCTTGCAGACTATCTTTAGCTGTTTTGGAAAGAGAAGACACTTAGCAAAATTAAGTCTTAATTGTAGAAATAAGAAGTGTAAAACCTGAACCCCCCCACCAGGCAGATATCTCATCACCTTCCCCATCTTGTGTTTATATTTATGCCCCATGGTATCAAAGGGGGGAGGCACAATTGAGTTATCATATTCTCCTGGTTTGGGGTCTAAGGATACAAATTCAAACGTTTGAAATTCTGCAAGAATGTCTCCACAAATAAAATGAGTAGTTTTAGATGCCTGGAAGGAAGATGTGTATATTTTAAAATAAGCAAGTCAGTTTGGGAGCTCCTTGGCTTGCTCAAAACATTACTGTTTTGCAAGGGTGTCAGTCACCAGGTGGAACTTGGAGATCACTCCCAAAAATATAATGTGATGCCCAGAACATTAAGGCTAGTGCCTCTGGGAGAGAAAGTGTCCAGGAGGGTGGACTGCATGCCGTGTAATCTTCATATTTAATTCAGATATTCAGAAATCTCCACCTTGGAGCTGGCATCCCAAAGTTTCACTTACAGCTAATCTTTCTCTGCCAGAGAAAAGAACCTGCCTGTAAACTGCCTTGAGGCAAGAGTTCTTCTAGATTAGAAGCTATTCCTCTGATAATTTCTTTCTTTCTTTTTTTTGCTTTACCTTTTGAGTCTGAGAATATTTTTCTAGTGGCCGTTATTAGTTTCCCTTGTACTTAGATTGTGTAGCTTTAATTTTAAGGGGAATATTTATAATATATTTAGCTTGTGATCTCCTTTGCTTTAAAGAAATGGTGCACCTAACAGATCTTTTGTTAAGTTTTTTGATCTGGGACAAAGGGTTGGAAGTTTATATTTGTAATCTTGGGTTTATATGGAGTATCTATTCTGCTAAAGCAATACAGTATCCAACCTTTTGGAAATTTTATTCTCTTTGGATTTTTGTTAAGAACATCTCATGTCAGAAGCATGTGGTCTTCAGGTGTTGCATCTGGCAGTTTTTCTGTCTTACTTTGGGCTGCTTCCCATTCATTTGAATATGGGGGTTCCTTTGGTTGTTGGTACTGAGTTTTTGTTTAGAGCAGTGTTTTGAAGTTCTGCCTCATAAATTTTGGTTTCTACAAGACCTCTTTCCATTTGAAGTTATAACGTGTTATAGAGGAACATCTATACCCTTCCTTGGGTGGAACTGCCCTCTCACTGTGCATCTTCTTTCTTAAGTCTTGAGAAAGTAATACTTTGCTGTACCAGCAATCCAGTTATTCTCAGTGTCATGTTTCCTATGGAAATACCCTTTCTAGATTTCTTAGTAATTTAGTAGGCAGGATTCCTGAAAACTCTTGGTCTTCATTGGAAATCTGGACTTTAATAATGTTCTGCATTCCTTAAAATGTATATCTTCAATTGTTCTCTTGATGTCATTTATAGTTATGTTCCATTTATGAACTGTGCATATCAATCTTCCTATTCAGCTATATGGTGAACCTTTTACTTGTGGAAAGAGGCATCTATATGCTTATCTATCATATTTTATGCCTCCATCTATAGTATCTTGTTAGAGCATGACTTTTTCTGAGTGTTTTGCTCAGAAAATTCTTTCTATGTTTCATGTTCTTATCATGGTAGGGCTCCAATTCTGTTTAATTTTGTCTTTCAATCCAGTCTCCAGTCCTGGCCAGGCTTGCTACTGGATAACACATTTCCATTTATTTGTTTTAAGTTCCTGCCTCTCTGTTATTTCAACCTTCTTTGTCAAGGTGTATTAACTAGAATTTGCCTTCCAGGATTGTTTTGGTATATATGAAGAAAATCGGGATCTGCAATTCAAGTTTAGTGCATGCTCATTGTTATATAGTAATTTTAAGAATTACTGGTATGACTGCTAAGAATTGTTTGTTTAAGGATTAACTATTATTTGCTTTTGGGATTTTTGATGAAACCTACTCTCACACCTACGCGAGACTCACAGAAAAATTTTTGGATGAGCTGACACGGAGGAAGATGGAGTTCAGTGGACTTGAACACCCCACTGATGTCCAATGGTTTAAATTCTCTAATCATTTTGGGTCTGATCCCTCGCATACATGTATGTTAAAGCTGGCATTGTTCTATTGAGGCCTCAGTTTTGTTTTGTGTTTGTTTTTGAAGTTTTTCTTCCCTTTTTGTGACCATTTTCATAATCCAGGAGTAACTTCAACTCTGGTAATCTCTTTTTGGCGCTCCAAATTGTGTGCACAATTTCATGTTTCTTTTTTAGATTCATATCTGTTGCAACAAAATAAAAAGCCTCTCATGAACCACTAGGTGCTCATTTTCTATATGGATATGCACTAGTCTGAATCATGAGAAGTGATGCATGGGTTTATATTGTGGATTTGTGTTCTGCATAATGTATGTTGTATGAAATCTGTCCTTTAACATTGGAAGCGTAGAGACCTTGTCAAACTGAAACACCATGTGAGAAGGAGGAAGTCTCCTGTCCAAAACAAGTATGGTAATTTAGCTAATGTATGCAAACCTATCTCAACAGGGTTGGACTCAAGTTATGGCAATTTGTGGACAGCCAAGGAAAGCTTTAAAAGGAAAAAAAACCACCTATTATTGCTGTTTTATTTGTTTGTTTCTTCAAGGATGTTTTCCAGGCTCCTCCATATCTACCTAGAGGTCCTGAAATTTGCTTGGTCATGCCTCATTGATGTTGGAAGGAAGGCCTCCCCGAGAACCCCATCCAAATTGAGTTGTGGAGAAAATTTATTTCCAGGGAAATTCCTCTGCCTAGCAAAAGGCTGGTTGCCCCAGCTGATCACAACAGCAGCCCACTGCCACTTCCAAGTTGTGCTTACAGGAAAAGGAATTCCTTTTGCTACAACAGAAACAGATTTCCCTGTGAAAAGATTGTCATGCATAGAGCATGCTAACTCTGCATGAATTCAAGAAAGAAGATCTTTTGTTAGACTAAGGGAGGAGGGGAATAAGGAATTAGTCAGGAAATGGTTTTTGTATTGTAATAATGTGGCCAATGTGGACTGCCCACAACTGGCAATGTTTCCAAGTATGTCTGAATGTGTGTATCTTAATCACCTAGGCTACAACAAGGTGTTTGCCATAAAGGCACATGAGTTGATTCAGTTTATAGCATGTCATTTGTATATGTCTCTTGTGTGTTTTAGAATTGAGATGAGTTCTTGTGTTCTTGCATCATAACTAATAACGTTTTATTGATAAAGAAATAAGTTCTCTAGGATCCTTCCAAGATCTATGTTCACAAATTTAGACTGGACATGTGTAATTATTCAATGCATATATCATGAATGGATTATTTTATATTTTTTAACTTAGGAATAGCCTATTTTTGGTAATTGACATTCCTAAAACCCTTTCCCTTTGTCCCAACTGTGTCTCAACCCTGGTTGTTTGAAGTCTGATCAGCAATGCACCATGAAATGTGACACACACCCTGCAAGGACTGGACAGTGCCAAAGAGGAGGAATTCATACCACAGTGCTGCCAAATAAAGAGGGTAGCCTTAAAAGACAAGGGGGAGCCCTCTCAAGCTAGTCTGTGTGCCCAGAAAGGCCCCATAATGGAGACCAGGAAAACTCCATATTGGAAGGCTGGGCTGCATAGCCAAGGCATGCCTCTGAGTGACCTTCTTCCCCCCCCCCACACACCTTCTCAAGATGGAAAATACTGGAATGTGCCAATGTGAATGGATAATCCCATCACTATCTTTCCTTCTGTGACCCATCTATACCCCATCTCTGTTAATATACTATTGCATTACCCCATTGTAGTGTCATTTCAGTCTTTCATGGGAATGTCGAAAACCAAATTGTCACCTAGCTGCCCTTCTTGAGTGGGCATATAGAACTGATTTGTTTAATAATGATGATGGTCAGTCTCCTTCAGATTTAAAATAAAAAATAAAAAAACTTTCAGAAACTGAAAGGGGGGAATGAAGAGGGACCCCTGAGTAATTAATGAATACCTCAATAATAATAATAATGGAAAATATGGTTGTGCCTTCAAAAGAGAATGTCTGATGCAACATTTAGAGTGACTGTTAAGAGGCCCCTCAGAGGAGCTTCTGCTAAACTCTTAAAACCAGACAGGCTAAGGATGTGAATCCAAGATAACAGGGGTCCCGCAGAGAAGGAGCTTCTTGCTGATAACAGAGGGACAGAGCAGGGGAAAACTACAAGAAATTACTGGAAGGAAAGCAGGAGGTGGAGCATTTGAATTAGATAAGAGGGGGGTTGTCTGCTTGTTTTGGGGATGAATAAAAATGGTCAGAAGGCTGATGAGTTTAACTTAGTCATTTTGAGCTTATGCTGACAAGTTCTACTTTGATGTCAAAGTAAAATACCTCACTTCAAACCAAGCAATGTGTGGGGCTTCGTTATTTACCTGCTACAATTGATAATAATTCATCAAGATATTTAAGCCATAAATCTATTTTTAAAGTATTGTATAAGTCTTTAATATACACACATTGCATTATCTAATGCTTAGGCTATCTCACATAAAGAAAATCTTAATACTAACATATTTTGAAAGAGTAAATCCATGTTTTAAAGAGCATTTTATTCATTCCAACAGAAAATATTCCACAGGATTTCCCCCCCTAGAATTTGCCAAAAATACTAGTTTAATGCCCTTGATGTCACTTCCACTTTTTTGCTAGATGTGGTGTTTCCTGATTGATTGTGTGATGCTGATGTAATTGTCTCCACCCCCACCCCAAATCTTCCTGGCTGTGCCAGGCAATGGTTTTGTATCCCTACTCTTATTGTAGTGTGTCTTTTGACAAGCACTCATGCTTTCTGAATAATAAGCCAGAAATGGTGAATCGTGACTAAGACAAAGGTGGATCCTGTGATGCTGTCTGCCTTTCTTCAGTTGCTAAAGCCAGCCTCTTATCATCTAATTGTTGCCTGCCTTCTTGCTTTGGACTGCCAAATACAGCCCACTCCAGTTCTGGCGTTTGCTTGCCTTGATTTGCTAAGTACTTCTGTTTATTCCTTTGTCTGCCTTCTAAGGGTACAGATGTCTTCTTCCTACTCAGCAAGCAAACATTTTGTCACTCATAAAACTAATAACCCTTTTCCTGGCTGCCTGAAATTTTGTAGTAAGGTACCCTTTGGTGAGGGATACAGTATCTGGATGGGAAACAAAGTTGCAACTGAACTGTAGTTTCAGATAGCTGTAGTAATAGAACAAAATTAGACTTCAGTAGTTCCTTAAACTTAAGGACTAACAAAATTTTCCAGTATATAAGCTTTCATGTGTCAAAACTCATTTTGTCAGCATTACAAAGGTGTTTTATTTTACTTTTATTTATTTATTTTATTTAGTAGGCTTATATTCCGCCTTTTCCTGTAAACTTTGATTTGTGGTAGGAATGTGTGATTAGACAATGTTCTGTAGTGGTTTGAGGGTCCCAGCTAGGATCTGAGTGATGGTGCTGAATTCTTACTTTGCTATGGAAACATTCTGACTGACCTTGGACCCATCATTCACCCTAATCTATCTCATATAGGGCTGTTGTGAGGATTAAATGGATGTGTATGATGGTGTATTAATCAATATCAAATGCACTATACTTTAATATAATCATTATATCAAATTAAAGCATTAATTACTTTCAGAAATATTGAAAGGTTACTAATCCTTTATATTCTGGTGCATCCCTGGAGGTGGTCTTGTTGAAGGACAGAAGGAGGGATGCTATGGAGACTGATTTAGCAAAAAATATATATGGCAGGCATATTGTCCAGCTAGCAAAGTGTATGTCTTGCCACCAAAGGGGATTGTATTGATAGGTTTCTCAGCAGCATTTCTGGTGTCTTGCTGACCTGGGAAGTTATTTTTGGATTCCATAGAGTAGGAGAAAGCACTACTACAGTTCCCTTTGGACTGAGTATTTTCTCATTAATGGGGTGCATATATTATACAAGTTCTTCTGTAACTTGCTTTGCTATTGTAGATGTTGTGAGAGAGTTAGGCCGAATGGCAGCTCTTCTCCCAGTACTTGCCTTCAAAATACTTGCTATGCTGCTAGCTTTATTGCAAGCCACTGTACTTACTCTACAATGCTACCTTCACCTGTCTTTTTTGAAGTTTAGAGTGTCCCCACGCTTGTTCTGCTTTGTTGACTGCCTTTTTGTGTTGCCCAGCACCGTTTTGTGTTCGTGGTCCATAATTGCTTGTAAAGTTGAGTTCCTGTGTCCTGTCTGCAAAATAGTGGTACAGCTCCTGTAACTGTCATTTTAGTAAACTGACTGGAAAACCAAATTGTTGCAGACAGAAATGAGTTTCTTCCTCTGAGGAATAGGACATTTTGGTAGGTTATTCCCAGCCTCCTACCATGGAGGCAGGAACAAAATCTTCTCCACTTCCTGTATTCTGGGTGGGAATCACCCATTCCCTCAGTTCTTTCCCTCCCTTTACGGGGAGAGCAGCATAGAATACGCTAGATCTTTGTAATGCTCTCTACATAGGGCTACCCTTGACCCTGACTTGGAAACTACAGCTAGTGCAGAACACTGCAGCACGGCTGTTAATGGGGCTCCCTTGAAGGGAGCACATTCAAACAGTGCTGAAAGAGCTGCACTGGCTACCTATTGTGTTCCGAGTTTGTTTCAAGGTGTTGGTATTGACCTTTAAAGCCCTATATGGTTGAGGGCCTGCCTATCTAAAGGACCGCCTTTCTCCATATGTTCCCCCGAGAGCACTGTGTTCAGGGACACAAAACGTACTATCTATCCCTGGACCTAGGGAGGCCAGACTGTGTTCCACACGGGCTAGGGCCTTCTCAGTGGCAGCACCAGAAATGTGGAATGGCCTCCCAGAGGCCATAAGGGCCCTGCAGGACCACTCTCAATTCCACAGGACCTGAAAAATGAACTATTTTGACAGGACTTGAACACCTAAATTGGGAGAGGACTACCACCCTACACTGCTGAGGAACTATAATCACTATAGGACCACTGTCAGAAGAAAGAAAGATCCTGCCTATACTGAAGTTGAACAGCACCATGAAATGTATTTTAATTGTTATTTTATCATTTTAAATTGTAATTGTAAATGTTTTTAATTGACTGTTAGCCGCCCTGAGTCTGCTTGCAGAGAGGGCAGGATAGAAGACTAAAGTAATAAATAAATAAATAGAAATAAATATGTCTATTCATTCTATTTTCATTCCTTTACCTTTTTCCTAACACTCTTAGCTTCTTTTCTCAATTCATTCTGATTTCTTCTCTATTCGTCTTTGTTTTGAGTGCTCCCACCAGCAGGCAGCAGGAAAAGTTTTTGTAATAGGAGGGAGAGCTTTTGGTTGCAGTGGACAATTTCTCAGCAGAATGGCACTCAGAGCACATACCTTTTACCACTCCAGATACTGGAGGGCAGCAACAGCTTTCTCTTTGAAGGTAAAAAGCCCCCACCTGCCAGTGAAAGGGTTGCCAGGTTCCACACACCCCCTCCGGCATGTGAGGCCCTGGTTTCTGCCACTGCTCACAAGCACTGACCAGTGGGGGAGAGTTATCATTCCAAACGTGATGTGCCCATCACCTGGAAGTGATGTAGTCATATAAGAACATAAGAGAAGCCATGGTGGATCAGGCCAATGGCCCATCCAGTCCAACACTCTGTGTCACACAGTGGCCAATATATCTGTGTGTGTGTGTGTGTGTGTGTGTGTGTGTGTGTGTGTATATATATATATATATACACACACATACATACACACACACACACACAATATGAAGGGGAGAGTGCTCTAGTTGTTGGACAAAACACTATGGTAGAATTAACTTCAAACGATAGTTTTCCCAAAAACCAGAGTATCATCCCTGACGTCACTGACATGCCTACATCATCCAGAGGTGACATAGGCCCGACGTGCTTCTTCCCTTTCCAAGAGCATCCTGGGAATCCTCTGCCTGCTTGCTTTTTGGACCTGGCAACCCAAGCCAGTCCTGGCTTTGTTACAGTAGAAGCTGCTGCAGAATAAGCAAGAACCATTTTGTCAGACATCCCTGAGCTGAAGAGAAAGTGAAAGTAAAAGGCATGCCAATAAAGCATGCCATTCCTCCCTGCGCTCTCTGCTGGTAATAGTCATATTTGAGCCTGCCACTAGAAGAGACCTTCCCAACCAACTGGGAAGAACCTGAGGAGTGGGTGTCACCACATCCATAAGCTATGCAAAGATACCAGGATGCAGAGAAAGTAATTCAGAACACCCTGCAGATAATGCAGCAATGGCAACCAAAGCAAGCAGTGTAATAGGTCTGTGCATGAGTAATGTGGAAGGATTGTTACCCTCAATGTTTTTTCCCCTGAATTTATAAATGTACTCAGACAAACCATGAGATCTTGCAGGGATCCAGTAAAATCAGTATAAAATGCCTGAAAAATGAGAAATGAGACCATATTTTATGCTAACAGTTAAAAACTCTCATGAACTATTCTGCAAAGACCTAAAACTGGTCCAGTGGCACCATAAAGACTAAAAAAAATTGTTTACAGCTTAAATTTTGTGAATCAAAGCTCCTTTCATGAGATGCATGTTATGCTGTGAACTCTGTTGTAAAAACGTTTGCTGGAGTAAGTTTTGTTAGTCTTTAAGGCACCACTGGACTTCTGTTTTATTTTTCTGCTAGAGACCAACATGGATATGCTTCTGGAACTGTCATCTGTAAGAACTTGTGCATTTGCAACCTTGTGGCTGCAGGAATATCGGTTTTGAATAGAACTGCTGTTCATGACCGGATAGGGCACTGGTAAATTAAATCCCCACTACTGAAAGTTCTTTTGAGAGTTGGATTGGGAATCATGGGCCTAACTGATGCAGTACATTACTGATGCAATGAAACAACTACTATGTATAGCTGAATAGACTTAATATTTGTATATTCATATTTTTCAGTCACCTTCTGCATGTTGTCATCTCTAATGTATGTGGTTCCCACTCTTTGTCTGTTGAGATTCTTTACTGTTGGGTTCCAGTTGGCAGGGCTTTCCTTCCAGTTTGAGAAGTGTGGTTGTACTTTTGACTATTAATGGACAAGGGCAACACTCTTGTCTGAGAAGCTGAAATATTCTACCTCAGGGCTAATTTTGATTTCTGTATTCTGTTTCACTTCAGCTAAGGTGGGTGCTGAACAGGCCAAGTTTGGCCACCTCTCTGAAAATCACTGTCCTAGTTTGTCTGCAGAAGGGCAGATCTGTGGCTTCAATATGTCAGTGCTAAAAAATTTACTGTAATTGACACTGTTGGTTGGTGGATTATATGACACATAGTCCTGCTTCAGAATATTTAGTAGCTGGATCCTGCCAAGATTTTTGCTCAGTTTTGCCTAAGTCTCCTGCTTGCTACAGCCCACATGGCTTTTGTTTGTTTGTGATCCCTATCATAGTCTTTTTTTGTATGGGTGAAAGGGACCCCTCTACCCACTTTTACCAGAAGAAAAGCTGATTGACTTCAACCCATTATTTGCATGATTCACTTTGATCCTTGACCACAGATGATGTGTGTGCATGTGTACCTTGCTTCAGCAGTTTATGGTTTCCATAGAAAATGAGTTCAGTTTTGAGAATGAGGAACATGGATATTCTAAGAAGTTATGTAGTCACTGCAGACCTGTGTGTTCTGTTTATGTAGAGGGAGGCAGCTGGTGATAAATTCTCTTCCCGACACTGGTTTTTTTTTTTCCCTAATAGAGTGGAGGATTGGGCCACTCCTTCTTAAGAGTGGCTTCTTTGTCTGGGTTTCAAAGGGTGAAATCACTCTGCCCTGCAACTAGGGTGCTAAGGCAGGGGGTGGGATATGTAAGCTGTATTGCAGATGATGAGGAGCAAGGCATAATTGTCTCATCAAAGCTTTAGTTATAGCATATACTTTGGCAGTGCTGCTCAGTGCTGGTGACTCTGAATAAATTAGCACTTGTTGTCATGGTCTGAGTAATGCAGAGGAGGAACTGTGTGTGCTAGTGTGGTTGAGACAGCAGAGACTGCTGTTGAAAGATGCACCATTTCCATAATGACACAGATAATTACTCATTATTGATATATTGGCAACTGCAGAAGGCTAGGATCCCTTCCTGCCTTGATGTCTTAAAGGTGACATGCCAGTATCTCTTTTTAATTTTAGAAGAAGGGAAACCTGTACTTATGGCTATGCAGTTGCTTTGTAACCTGAGTTGAAACCTAGTGGTTTTCTGCCCAGAATTTGTGTTTTGCTTAGATAATTGATCTTTTGCTTCATTGAAGTAGCCAGAAGAGCAGTAGTTTAAACATTGTAGCATGTACCAACAGTACTTGGTAACTTGGCAGTACTTACTCAATAATGTGTGCTGCCTTGTTTGTTCCCAGGCCCTATTTCCCAGGGTAACTTTATGAACCTGCCAGTCTGCTGTTGAATGATCTTCTCCACTTGCCTCCACTGGCCAAAGTAGGCAGTTAGAAGGAAAAGAGCCACCTCAGTTGACTCCTGCGACTGCTCATTTTTCTGGTGCTGAATTTCTTTACCTTTCTGCATCAGGGTAAAACATATTTATATTACCCTGGTTTTTTTTTTTTTAGGTTCTGTCTCTCTCTTACTTTCCCTTGTAGTGGGAAGTTCAGATTATAAATACTGGAAAGTTTAGATCCTGTGATTATCTGTTAACAGTTGGTTCTTCCTCTGGTGCTTCCTTTGATGAAAGAGGCAAAGTTTCTTGCATTGGAGAAAGAATCTGCTGTTAGTAGATTAGAAGCCTAAGATCCAACCTAATATAAAATAAGAAGGGCACTGCTAAATTAACTGTAGGAAAGCATTTTTGTTTAAAACTGTGCTCAGTATTTTCTTTTAAAACCATTCTTTATTGACTTCCCTCTTTCTCTGTGTACCCTATAGCATATATCCCTTCTCGCACTAGGAGTTTCCATATACCTCTCTATTAATCTTTCCTTGTTTTTCTCTTTCTGTTATCTATTATTACTGTTATCCCAACCTTCAAGCAGCTTAGAACATAACATATGTAGTTCTCCATTTTATCATCACAACAAACCTATGAGGTGGATTAGGTTGAGAGACTAGTTTAGGATCAGTGTGAACTGCACAGCTAAGAAGGGATTTGAGTGTGGATCTTCCAAGTCCTAAATAAACTCTGTAATTATAGCCTTTCTGGCTCTTATTTCTATTTGCCAATGGCACAAGACTTTGACTTATTTGCCAATGGCACAAGACATTGACTTACCCAGCAATTCACACCAGAGAACTGGAAGGTAGCAAATGTCACCCCCATCTTTAAAAAGGGTTCCAGAGGAGATCCGGGAAATTATAGGCCAGTCAGTCTGACTTCAATACCGGGAAAGTTGGTAAAAACCATTATCAAGGACAGAATGAGGACTGGAAGGTAGCAAATGTCAACCCCATCTTTAAAAAGGGTTCCAGAGAAGATCCGGGAAATTACAGGCCAGTCAGTCTGACTTCAATACCAGGAAAGTTGGTAGAAACCATTATCAAGGACAGAATGAGTAGGCACATTGATGAACACAAGTTACTGAGGAAGATTCAGCATGGGTTCTGTAAGGGAAGATCTTGCCTCACTAACCTGTTACATTTCTTTGAGGGGGTGAACAAACATGTGGACAAAGGAGACCCGATAGATATTGTTTACCTTGACTTCCAGAAAGCTTTTGATAAAGTTCCTCATCAAAGGCTCCTTAGTAAGCTCGAGAGTCATGGAGTAAAAGGACAGGTCCTCTTGTGGATCAAAAACTGGCTAATTAATAGGAAGCAGAGAGTGAGTATAAATGGGCAGTCTTCGCAGTGGAAGACGGTAAGCAGTGGGGTGCCGCAGGGTTCAGTACAGGGTCCCAGGCTCTTTAACTTGTTCATAAATGATTTGGAGTTGAGAGTAAGCAGTGAAGTGGCTAAGTTTGCAGATGACACTAAATTGTTCAGGGTGGTGAGAACCAGAGGATTGTGAGGCGCTCCAAAGGGATCTGTTGAGGCTGGGTGAGTGGGCGTCAACGTGGCAGATGAGGTTCAGTGTGGCCAAGTGCAAAGTAATGGGGCCAAGAATCCCAGCTACAAATACAAGTTGATGGGGTGTGAACTGGCAGAGACTGACCAAGAGAGAGATCTTGTGGTCGTGGTAGATAACTCACTGAAAATGTCGAGACAGTGTGCAATTGCAATAAAAAAGGCCAACGCCATGCTGGGAATTATTAGGAAGGGAATTGAAAACAAATCAGCCAGTATCATAATTCCCCTGTATAAATCGATGGTGTGGTCTCATTTGGAATACTGTGCAATTCTGGTCACCGCACCTCAAAAAGGATATTATAGCATTGGAAAAAGTGCAGAGAAGGGCAACTAGAATGATTAAAGGGCTGGAACACTTTCCCTATGAAGAAAGGTTAAAATGTTTGGGGCTCTTTAGCTTGGAGAAACGTCACCTGCGGGGTGACATGATAGAGGTTTACAAGATTATGCATGGGATGGAGAAGGTAGAGAAAGAAGTACTTTTCTCCCTTTCTCACAATACAAGAACTCGTGGACATTCAATGAAATTGCTGAGCAGTCGGGTTAGAATAGATAAAAGGAGGTACTTCTTCACCCAAAGTGTGATTAACATGTGGAATTCACTGCCACAGGAGGTGGTAGCAGCTACAAGCATAGCCAGCTTCAAGAGAGGGTTAGATAAAAATATGGAGTAGAGGTCCATCAATGGCTATTAGCCACAGTGTGTGTGTGTGTGTGTGTATATATATAAAATTTTGGCCGCTGTGTGACACAGAGTGTTGGACTGGATGGGCCATTGGCCTGTTCCAACATGGCTTCTCTTGTGTTCTTATGAGAAGACATGTCTGCTGCAGGTAGGCTATGAAATGGGAAATCATAGCCACAGGTTCAGGAGTGTGTTGAACAGACCCCCCCGCCCCCCAAGCTAGAGGCATCAAACTCACAGAGGACCTTCCTGGCACGTTCCTCTACCTGCTGTCCAAGTTTGGTGAGGATTGGCTGTGGGCTGGGGCCTGAGTAGCATTCCCCTCAAAGCAGGTGCCTCCCCAGAAAGTGCTCTCTGGGAAGATCACAGTTGCAGGTTCAGGAGTGTGTTGAATGGATCCCCTGCAAACCATAGGCATCAAATTTGCAGCTCACCTTTCTCGACTCCTCATCTATGTCAAGTCTGTGCAAAACTCTGGTCAAGTCTGTAGCTAACTTTGGCTCAGGCAAAGAGCATCCTGGGTAAAAGCCAAACTGTACTCAATTGCTGCTAGCTTAAACTCTCCCTACCCCCCTCCTCCTCTTTGTTATGTAGTATTGCTTTGAAATGGGAATATGTGAAAGCTTTATCTGTGCCTTCTCAGGCTTGGCTCAGGGGGAGTCTGGAGCCGGCG
The DNA here is from genome assembly GCF_032191835.1 of Heteronotia binoei. NCBI lineage: Eukaryota > Metazoa > Chordata > Lepidosauria > Squamata > Gekkonidae > Heteronotia > Heteronotia binoei. The sequence continues at coordinate 58,522,698 of NC_083224.1, forward strand.
ACGCTCAAGGCCAAAGCAGGCCTGAGAACGAATTGGTAACATCAATGTGTGAATGTGCCCTGCGTAGTCCCCCCTCCCTGAAGAATCCCTTTGAAGTGTACCTATATGTTTGCATTCTACTGTATGATCCTTAGTCTTTAAATCTTAGCCTGGTCGAGAACAACAGTATCAATAAACTAGTTAATCTTCTTCGTGGTCTCTGTGCATCACACTGATGGGAGTAAGGCGCCTGCGCCGATCTCGATTGGTAAACTCAAAAGCTGCGGATTTTCGCGCCGACGTCCCAGTGTGCATGCCCAGGAGCCCCACCGCGCATGCTCACTGCTACGGGCGCGGACATCCCGCCAGTTCTCTTCTGACCGCCGCGCTGATCAGTCGATCTTTCTGCTTCGGTCGGTGAACTTTTTTCTCTTTATATTTGTAGGTTTGTAGTTAGTTGTAGATCGTTATTACAGTTGTTAGTTAGTATAGTGAATTAGCGGCTTGTTGTTGTGGTGCGCGTGGGTTGAAACGCGAAATTTCCATCCCCCCCCCTGTCTTTTCCCACTTTCTCGGCTGCATATGGAAAGGCGGTGGGGATTTTTTCGGAGGTGCTCCAAGTGCGGGAGCAAGATAGCTCCACCCGACGGACACTCGGTCTGTTTACTGTGCCTCGGGGAGCTACATCGCCCTGACTCTTGCACGCATTGTGCTAAGTTTTCGAGACAGACCCGGAAGAATAGGGCAGCGAGGCTCACGGCAGCCCTCATGGAACAGACCTTGTCTCCGGGCCGCTTGGCGGCAGAACTGGTCGATCAACCTATCGCCACCGATATACCATTGACATCGTCAGCGGTCGATACCGAGCGCCCTATTTCCGACGGCGAGCGCCATACAAAGTGCACTGCCTCGGCTGTCTTGTCGGAATCCTCTGTACCTGCTAAACGGTCTAAGAAGGATAAGGGCTTGCAGGGAGAGAAGAAGAAAAAGGCGAGAAGACTGGATAAGCCGAAACGTAAATCCATGTCTTCCGCCTCTCCTGTCTCTCCTTCGGACCCGACAGCACCGATCATCCCACCGTTGAAGCTGTTTGCTTCCCCGACTCGTCCGATCACCTCGATGTCGATGGAGCTTGTCATCTCCTCTGACTCCGACCGGGAGATCAAGTCTGCGCAATGTTTCGGTACCGAACGGAGCCCACCAGTTCGACTCCAATCCCTTCGATCCCGTAGCCCACATTCTCGGGACCGGGAGAGAGGACCTAGGGACCGGTCGTCCAGGAGCCGATTGCCTCGATGTCAGGATGTCGATCCACAGCGCCCCCCTGCGCAGATCCCCTGGGATCAGAGACAATGGCAATATTTGTATGGGGCCTACCCCATGCAGCCATCCTTCCCGTGGCTCCCTCCTCGCCAGCTGGATTGGGATCAATCCTCCGACACCTCCTACCGGTCCAGAACGTCGTATCGTCCGCCGTGGTGTCTGCCATCTGCTTTGGCGTTGAAACCTCCCGAGGTCGAGGACACAAGGCAAGCGACCCGACATAGAGCCCCATCGGAGAAACCTAAGCCTAAGCCCAGGCGTCAAGCATCGCCACCGGAACCACACGTGTCTGACCAGTCGGACTCACCAGCTGTGTCTCCTAGATCTGAAGAGGGATCGTCTGCTGCGGAACAGGAGGCATCTTCACCTGGAGAACCCTCCCCTTCGCAGAAGACATCTAAGGAACAGCCCATTTCCCCTTCGGAGGACTTGAAATCCTACGGGGACCTTATTAAACGGATGGCCCAGTCGCTGTCGCTTGCTACCACGCAACCTCAGCCTGTCATTACCGACAGTGTTTTTGACATTTTCCAGATGGACACTTCCACTGCGGTGGCTTTGCCTCTGACCAATGTCATGCTTCATACAGCTAAGACCTCTTGGGACAAGCCGGTGTCGACACCTATATCGTCTAGGCGCCTAGATCATATGTAACATATCCAGGAGTCAGGTGTGGAGTTCCTGTACAATCACCCGCAACCGAACTCAGTTGTGGTTTTGTCGTCTTCGAAGGCAAAAAAGACTCATTCTACTCCTCCCGATGAGGAGGGGAAGAAATTAGACAATATGGGCAGGAGGCTATACTCTGCGGGGTCCTTGGGCGTCAAAATCGCCAATTTTGCGGCCTGTATGGGCCGGTACCAATACGCTCTATGGGACCAGGTTTCTACGCTCCTTCCCAGCCTCCCAGAGCAGAGCAGGAATGCCTTTCGGAAGCTCCAGAAGGAAGGCATGCTTCTGGCTAAACAACAGCTGAACTCTTCCAAGCATTCAGGCGATACCTGCGCAAAGACCTTAACCACAGCCATTGCCTTACGTCGCCACTCCTGGCTACGATCCACTGCTCTCCAACATGATACCCAGGCTTATATAGAGGACTTGCCATTTGATGGCTCAGGTCTGTTCAGTGCAACCACTGATTCGGTGTTGCAAGAAATGGACAAGAGCATAAAAACATCTAGGAACCTGGGGGTCTCTACTTCACGGTCCCAGTCCAAGCGCCCGTGGCCGAAGCCTTGGAACAGGAAACCATTCCCTAAGTCACCGGACCAACCTTGGCGCCCGAAGTCTGCGTCACCATTTTCCAAACAGCCGTACATGCCAAAGCTGAAGTATTCTTTGCCGGCTACCCAGTCGTCCAGACAGAAGGGGTCTAAACAACCCAAGCAGGGCCTTTGACTGCCTTTTGGCCCTGCCCCCATGCCGTTCTTCTACGTCGGACCGTACCCGCCTCTTCCCATTTCTGAAGGCATGGTCAGCTATCACCACCGACAAGTGGGTCCTCGGCATAATAAGGAGAGGCTACGTCATAGAATTTTTTCAGAACCCTCCCACCCCCACTTTCGTTTCTACCAGCCCCACGGACACGTTAAGAGAAGAAGTCACCTCTCTTCCTCAAAAAGATGCCATTGAACGTGTTCCTTCTGGTCAGAGCAGGCTCGGTTTTTATTCCCGTTATTTTATAGTTCCGAAACGGGACGGGGGTCTGCAGCCCATCATGGACCTCTGGGCTCTGAACGTATTCATCAGTTACCACAAGTTCCGGATGACATCTCTGCCGAGCATCCTCCCTCTCTTAAACCGCGGGGATTGGATGGCCACGTTAGATCTAAAAGATGCCTACTTTCACGTGTCCATCCACCCCCTTCACAGGAAATTCCTGTGGTTTACGATTGGATCTGACCACTTTCAATATCGGGCCCTGCCTTTTGGCCTATCTGCAGCCCCCAGGGTCTTTACAAAGACTATAGTGGTGATTGCAGCCTACCTGCGGTTACGGGGATAACCCTGTTTCCGTACATAGACGATTGGCTACTAGTTGCACCCTCTCGGGAGACTCTACTGCACCACATCGCCACTACTCTCTCTCTGCTACAAGACCTGGGTCTGCAGGTGAACCACAAGAAGTCTCGGCTTCAACCGTCGCAGAGGGTCCAATTCATTGGGGCCGTCCTGGACTCTCGGGCCTGCAGGGCATTCCTGCCGTCTGATTGGGCAGACAACATCATTCAGTCGGTGCAGTCTCTTCAGCGCAACCCATCGGGCACGGCTTGTCAGTTCCAGCAGCTGCTGGGGCTGATGGCCGCCACCACTTCAGTTTTAGTCTTTGCGAGGCTACGCATGCGGCCGCTGCAGCTATGGTTTCTGACGCACTTCAAGTGCGGATGGGACTCTCCCGAGCGTCGCCTGACTCTTCCACCAGAGGTCCTGGCATCTCTCGACTGGTGGGCACGGAGAGCCCATCTGATGGAGGGGGCACCCTTTCACAGAGAACCTCCGTCCCTCACGATCACTATGGACGCCTCTCTGTGGGGCTGGGGGGCGCATATGGAAGGTTTCTGTGTAGGAGACCGATGGCCTCAGTCCCAGGTGCACCACCATATCAGCCTTCTAGAGCTGTTAGCAATATTCCATGCTGTCCGGTCTTTCCACAGGTCCCTCAGGGACAGAACAGTGGCAGTCCTGATGGACACTGGCGTATGGCGTATGTGAACAGGCAGGGAGGCGCAGTTTCCCGCAGACTCTGTGGACTAGCTCTAGCCTTATGGGAAATGTGCATCGCTTTGGGGGTGTCACTAGTGGCCACTCACCTCCCGGGAGACCTGAACACCCAGGCGGACTTTCTCAGTCGAGGGGGTGCTTTCATACACGAGTGGGAACTCAATTGGAAATTCCTGCGCCCTGTCTTTGTCCTGTGGGGGACACCTGAGCTCGACGTGTTCGCCACCCGTGCGAACAGGAGGTGCGCGCTCTTCTGCTGCCGGGGAGGGGCGAACCCGCTGTCCCTCAGGGACGGGCTCCTTGTGCCTTGGAGTCTGCACAAGGTTTACCTCTTCCCGCCCATTCCCCTGATTACCAGGGTAGTCCAGAAGATCATCAGGGAACGGCCGGAGGGCATTCTCGTGACGCCCTGGTGGCCCAGACAACATTCGTTCTCGCTGTTCCTTCGCCTAGCCGGCGGGGTGTTCCACCACTTCCCACAGGCCCCAGACCTTCTGTTGCTGCACGGGGGGCAGGTGGTGTATCATGACATCCCATAGCTGAAGCTGACGGCCTGGTGCCTCCAGTAGAACCTCTGTCTGACAGGGCTCAGTTTGTGATGCTAAATAGCAGGAAACCCTCCACCCGTAGGGTGTACTCCTATAAGTGGGGGGTGTTCGTCCAATTCTCCTCTTCTCGGGCCAGAGACCCAGTGACGGCGGGCCTGCCCATCATTTTTGATTTCCTATTGTCCCTTTTGGACAAGGGGCTCTCGGTATCCTCAATCCGAGTGTATCTTGCAGCCATTTCAGCGCATCATGCGCAGCTGGAGGGTTGTACCATCTTTGCCCATCCAGATACCAAGCGCTTCCTGAAAGGAGTTGCTAGACTGTACCCAGCAGTGAGGCAGCTGGCCCCAGCTTGGGATCTGCCCCTGGTTCTTTGAGCTCTTTCGGGGAGACCCTTTGAGCCCATGGCTACATGCTCCCTCCAGTTGCTGGTCTGGAAGACGGCTTTCCTCGTAGCCATTACCTCGGCGAGGCGAGTAGGGGAGTTGGCGGCTCTGCGGTGCGATCCCCCTTATTTGTGCTTCTCCGAGGACGGAGTGCTTTTGAGGCCCGACATCACCTTCCTCCCCAAGGTGGTTTCGGTGTTCCATCTTAGCCTGGAAATCTGCTTACCGTTTTTTTCCCCTAATCCGACTAATGACGATGAGCGTAGGTTGCACGCCCTGGACGTGAAATGGGCGCTGGCGTTTTATTTGCATCGCATGAAGTCATTTAGGAGGGATTCCAGACTTTTCGTGTCCTATGTCCAGCCTTCCCTTGGGCGAAGGATTTCGGCCCAGAGGTTGTCAAAGTGGATAACGGAGACTATTAAACTTTGTTACCTGTTGAGCAAGAAACCCTTGCCGGGGCCCATTAGAGCGCACTCTACTCGTGCGATGGCGACGTCGGCGGCCTTCATGAAGGGTGTTCCGCTGCAGGACATCTGTAGAGCCGCTACCTGGTCCTCTGAGCACACCTTTGTGCGCCACTACGCGTTGGACTTGCGAGGACGCAGAGAATCTGCCGTGGGCCGAGCGGTGTTGCAGTCTGTTTCCTGTTGATGGACCGTTGCTCCCGCCTCCAGGTAAGGTCTTGGCTTGCTAGTCTCCCATCAGTGTGATGCACAGAGACCACGAAGAAGATAAACAGGTTTCCTACCTGTAACTGATGATCTTCGAGTGGTCATCTGTGCAGTCACACTCCCTGCCCTGCTTCCCCGCTGCGGTCGGTCCATCTCTGGGCTGACGTGGCGGTCAGAAGGAACTGGTGGGATGTCCGCGCCCGTCGCAGTGAGCATGCGCGGTAGGGCTCCTGGGCATGCGCACTGGGACGTCGGCGCGGAAATCCGCAGCTTTTGAGTTTACCGATCGAGATCGGCGCAGGCGCCTTACTCCCATCAGTGTGACTGCACAGATGACCACTCGAAGATCATCAGTTACAGGTAGGAAACCTGTTTTTTTGTATCAACAACTCGTTATTGAATCTGCCAACTTGACATTCTACCTGCCCTCCAAGTTTGATGAGGATTGACTGGGGGGGGGCTGAGTTCTGCCCCCTCCTCATTTGTATTCATTGTTGTTATAGATCAGCAATCCTTCTCCTTGGGCCTGGGAGGCAGTTGCCTGCTTGCCTCTCCCTGGTGACCAGATTTTGAGGGATGGCCTGCCACATTCCCCTTCAGTCTTGGGAGGTGGTTACCTGGTTGTGAAGATGGATTCCAGGAGGTGGTTTCCTGCCTTCACCTCTGGCCTGGGAGGTGGTCACCTGCTTGCTACCCCCTGGTGACTAGGTTTTGAAGGATGGGCTATCACACTCTCCCTCATGCCCAGGAGGTGGGCAGCCACCAGCCTCATAATTGAGGACAAAGGAGATTGTGAGCCGCTCTGAGACTCTGAGATTCGGAGTGGAGGGTGGGATATAAATCCAATATCATCATCATCTTCTGAGAGGTGGTCACCTGCCCATTGTTGCTGTAGATGGGGAAATGCTGGGTGCAGTCAAACAGCCTTGCTTGTATGACTGGATGTTTGACAAGGTAGATGTTTGCATTAGTGGATGTTGGTCCACAAGGTAGGTGTTGTGTTATGAGATAGATCTTGGTTCCTGAGGTGGGTGTATTTAAGTGTTTGACAAGATCTGCATCTTTTTTCTTTGAAGTTTTTTCTGAAAGTTCTTTTTTGTGTGAAAATTTTTAACTTCCTTTGAGCTTAATACATATGAAGTATTAACTACAGTGCTAAATGAACATTTTAGATAAGGTATCTTTGACATGGCTTGTCTGCCACTTGTTTTCATATCTTCAGTACAATTCAAAGCTTGCTAAGTTTTTTAATCCTGTTGCTGTTTTCTGCATGTATTTTGGGATTGTAAGTGGATAGCTTGATGAAAGTGTGTAGCAATGTGAATAAGGCAAATTCTGTGTTCTGGAGATTGTTAGGGAATGAACTGAAAATAAAACCAATATTGTAATGTCTCTGCCCCTATTCTATGGTGAGGTCCCATGTGGGATATTGTGTGTAGTTCTGGTCACCATGTCTCAGAAAGCATATTACTGGGTTAGAAAAAAATACAGAAGAGGATAATCAAAGTAATTAAGAGGTTGGAACCCCTTTCTTATGACTCTTATCCATTCAGAAAATGGATTACTGATGCAGGACATAATACAAGTTCAGAACATTATGCTTGGTGTGCCAAAAGTGGACAGAAAACATTTTTCTCCCTCTCCCATGATACTAGCATGTGGGGCTTCCTATGAAGTTAATGGGCAATATCTTTGGGGCAGATACAAGGAAATACATCTTTACTTAATTAATATTTAAATAGTGAAATTCAGTGCCAGTGGAGGTAGTGCTGACCATAAGCATCAGTGGCTTTGAAAGGAGGTTAGACATATTCATGTGGGATAGGTCTGTAATGTGTACTAACCATGATACTGAAGGGAACTTTCACATTCAGAGATAGTAGGCCATTCAGAAGTAGAAAAATCTCTAAATACCAGTGCTAGAAGGCAAAATCAGGGGAAGGCCTTGGCCTCTTTGTCCTGTTCATTATCCCTTCAGGATAACTGGTTGGCTACTGTGTGAAAACAGATTGCTGGCTTTAGATGAACCTCTTGTCTAATCCAGCAGGGCTCTTCTTAAATTCCTAGCCATTTTGGAGAATAACAAGAACTAATGCTATGACATCCTGGATACTTTTCTTTTGTACTTACTATATGGTAGAACTACCTAAACAGAGAAAGATGGTGATGTTAAATGTAAGTACTGCAGCTCAATTGATCTTTGCAAGATACTGGAGAAAGAATCTTGCACCTAAGAGTGAATGGCTGGAGAAGGTTGAAATGGTATGTGTCTTAATAAGATTTACAGCCTTGCAAAATATACATACCTGAAATTATTATTGGACTCAGGAATGTATAGTAAACTAACAATTGGGAATAAAAATTGTGGAAAAATTGTGTTAAGTCTGTGCTCTTGTAATCTCCAGCCTGAGCAAGGTTTAAATTACTGTATTTTAAAAAGGAATTTTATGTATTAGGTGGAATTATTTAATAATTTAAATAAAATTCTGAAGGTAGCCATGCATTCACCGTGTGCCCGGAAAATAGTAAATTTTCACATCTTTACTAGTTTATTAAGCAAATGTTAAAACACTGCTGTATGAACTACCGTATTTTTTTTAGTTGGCTCTCAAAGGACTGTTGTCATGATTAAACTCTTTGTTTTTGTTAGGAAGCATATTTCTACAAGATTTCTTGAAGCATATGGCTTTCTAAAAACAGCTGCAAGATGTTTCCTTTTCTTATGCTGCTTGTTGCTGAACTGTGTTGTGTTGAGCATATGAATATGAGCTTGTTTTGTTAGGCCATGTGTGGATAGCACTTTTGAATGGATTTAGCATCCAATATGTATCTTAATTCCTACCTATTGGTTCCTTCTTTGCTCTTATCTGGCACATTGCAAACAAGGCTAGTTACACAACTACTTGGGCTGTTGTAGGGAGGGTCTAATGTTTGCTTTCCACTAATGCATTGAATTGATAGTGTGGGAAGCTGCTGAACAACCTCAGAATCTTTTATAGCTGCATGTGTCCTTTCAGTATCCCCAACTTTTAATTCTGCTCTTATATTAGTCCTGTGCCCCTGTTAGACTTTGAAACTGTTAACATCTATAACAAATGGTGTGGGGTATATTTATTTGCTTCTGGGGGTGTTAATGGGCATTGCTTTAGTTGATAATTTCTTTTACTGCTTGAAGTAACAGATGCCTAATAAGAATGTGCTTTGCCTCAGCAAGTGTGTATGCTCTTGTGTCTGAATTCTGGCACAGTGAAGAAACTTCTCAGTTGGCACTACCATTCTTGGAGGTAGACCAAAGAGCAATGGATTTGATGAACTATTTAGAGTAGATAGAATACAAGATGGTCTGAGTTATTTCTCCGCCTTCCTTTCTTGCTGTAAAGCTGAGTTAATCTGCTCTTTTCATTGCTGCTGATGTCATTCTCAGCCATTACTCATCTCTTCAGCAAAGGTGACTGAAATGAGAAATAGCCATCAGACTAGCATTATTTTACTCTTATGATATGTGTTCTGATTCATTTGTCTTAGAGAACACAACACAGTGTACCTGATGCCCTTCCATTTACTTTTTTTTTAAAAAGCTCATCCTTCTCCCATGTGGAAAATGATAGTATAAGGTTGATGGTAATAACTTAGCATTATTTTAACAGAGATAATTTCCTGGAGTCAGTCCTTCTCTTTCATGTTCTTACCCAGTCTGATCAGGAAAGTATTTCTGTGATCCCCTAATCTTCCAAGAGAAGATTTCCAGGCAAATAGATTCTGTGCTTCTTTTCTACTTTCTATCTGCTTTTCATCTCTAGCTTTTCTAGTGCCTTGTCCATGTAAACAGGTGCACAGTTATGTATTCACTAACAGCTGACTTCTTTGTTGGATTGGGTGAATAGTTGGAGGGGCAATTTCATGTTGTTTTATTATAAAGTCCAGAGTTACAACATCAATCAATGTATGTAAAGCACAATGACTTGTTGGCAAAATATCAACCATACTATCAAAATATAAAGATTAAAATATTAAAAGGAATGCAATAATCATATTAATATCCTTCATTTATTCCATCATGGAATCCAAGGCAGTGTAATATGTTTTCAGACCTGCATAGCTTCAGCAAGTCTGCTGTATGTGTGTTCTTGATGTTTGCATAACAACATATTGTTCGTTGATGGAGAACCATGTATATGCTTCTCTAAAGAAATTTATAATATGGTAATTTATTGCTGCTTCAACACTAGCTTCTGGTCCTCATCCATCTAGAAGGTAGCCTAAGTGCTCCTGCATGATACAGGTAATTCCATATTGTTACTACTTCCTCTTCCTGCAGTCTCAGCCTTTCATATGTTAAGATTTAAAAATTTCCAATTAACAATGAGAGGAACACATGTATGGAAGTCTGTGAAGTTTCCTAAGAACACAAGAAGACGAAGAAGATATTGGAATTATATCCCGCCCTCCACTCCGAAGAGTCTCAGAGTGGCTCACAATCTCCTTTACCTTCCTCCCCCACAACAGACACCCTGTGAGGTGGGTGGGGCTGGAGAGGGCTCTCCCAGCAGCTGCCCTTTCAAGGACAACCTCTGCCAGAGCTATGGCTGACCCAAGGCCATGCTAGCAGGTGCAAGTGGAGGAGTGGGGAATCAAACCCGGTTCTCCCAGATAAGAGTCTGCCCACTTAACCACTACACCAAACTGGCTCTCCACCCTGCTCTATCAGACCAGTGGTTCAACTAGGCCAGCATCATGTCTCACTCAGTGGCTAACCAGTTCCTCTGGAGGGTCTCCTGGTTCTGGGATTCAGAGGTTTTGTGCCTCTGAATGTAGAGATTTTCCTCAGCCACCATGACTAGTAATCACTGATAGACCTATTCTCCTGGAATCTATCTATTCCCCCTCTTAAAGCTGTTTATTCCTGTGGCCATTACTACATTCTCTGGCAGCAAATTCCACATTTTAATCACTCTTTGTGTAAATAAAGAAGTATTGCCTTTTCCTGTTGTGAATCTACTGTCCATCAGCTTCACTGGATGCGCTTGAGTTCTAGTATTTTGGATGAAAGAGAAAAATTTCTCTTTCTCAACTATCTCCACCTTATGTATAATTTTAAAAACCTCCATTATAGAGCCCCTTAGTCATTTTTTTTCTAAACCAAAAAGTCCCAGATTCTTCAGCCTTACTTCATAGGGAATGTGCTCCAACCTCCTAATCATCTTGGTTGCTTTCCTCTGTACCTTCCCCAGCTCTACAATGACTTTTTAAAGATATGGCTACCAGAACTGTACACAGTATTCCAAATGCCACACCATAGATCTATACAGGGGCATTATACTATCAACTATTTTATTTTCCATCCCTTTCCTAATAAATTCCTAGCATAGAATTTTCCTTTTTCATGGCTGAAGCACACATTCATTGAGCTAATCACTGTGACACCAAGATCTTTTCCTTCTCATTCTCAGCAAGTTCAGACCCCATTAGCCTTTACTTGAAGTTGGGATAATTTTTTTGTCCCAAACTTCATCACCTTACACTTAATGACGCTGAATTTCATTTGCTGCATTTTCTCTCACTCACTAAGTCTGTGATGATGAAGAAGAAGAAGAAGAAGAATTGCAGATTTATACCCCGCCCTTCTCTCTAAATCAGAGACTCAGAGCAGCTTACAATCTCCTATATCTTCTCCCCCCACAACAGACACCCTGTGAGGTGGGTGAAGCTGAGAGGGCTCTCACAGCAGCTGCCCTTTCAAGGACAACCTCTATGAGAGCCATGGCTGACTCAAGGCCATTCCAGCAGGTGCAAGTGGAGGAGTGGGGAATCAAACCCGGTTCTCCCAGATAAGAGTCCACACACTTAACCACTACACCAAACTGGCTCTCTTGGACTTATTCACAATCAGCCTTTATTTTTATCATCCTGAATAATTTGGTGTCATCTGCAACCTTGGCCACACTACTCACCCCTAGTTCTAGATCATTTATGAAAAAATTAAATAGTACTGGCCCCAATACCAATCCTTGTGGGATCACACAGCTTACTTTTCCTCCTTGTGAGAACTCTTCCCTTATTCCTACTCTTGCTTCTGATACTATAACCAATATTTAATCCATAAGAGAACCCATTCTCTTATCCCATGGCTGTTGCAGAGACAAGTTTCCCCAGGAGTCTTTAGTGAGGTACCTCGTCAAAAGCCTTTTGAAAGTCCAAGTATATAATGTCTACTGCTATCTACATGCTTGTTCATTTTCTGAAAAAACTAAAAGTTGGTGAGGCAGGACTTCTTTGCAGAAGTCATGCTGATTAGCAAACTTTGTTGCTCTATGTGCCTAATAATTACAATTTCTATTAATATGCCTGGGGCATTAGGCTGACTGACCTGTAAAGACATATTTTCAGTTTTTTAAATGACAGGTCTCTGATCTTGCTCTTTTGCTGTGGCTCTGTGTCTTAAGTGGCTTTGCATTAAAAAAAATATTTAAAACATTTTTATGCTACCTTTCCCACACCTAATCAGAGTCCATAAGGTGGTGAACATATGTTTAAACAAAAGATAGTTAAAACTGTAAAATCCAGTTTAAAACATGTAAGCAAACAACACTAGAAAGAGGGCCAAAAACCATTATTGGGGTATGCCAGATGATCTGGCTGGCAGATTATACCAATAGCTGGAGAAAGATAAATCTCCCTAGGGGAGGGAGTTCCAAAGTTTAGATGCCACTATGGAGAAGCCCCTTTCTTAGGTCACCAACTGTTTGGTCTTAGATAGTGGAGGCAGGGCCTATGAGGATGACCAGAGTGAGCAGGAAAGTTAGTATGGGAGAAGGTGATCCTTTAGCTATGTTGATCTCAGGCTATACAGTGCTTTAAAGGTCAATACTAGCAAGTATGTGTGCTAGTGCTATTCCAAGACAGCATGATGAGTCTTGAGGTTTGCATTCTATGTCTGTTACAATCATAGTTCTACATTCTGGCAATGGGATATAAAGATAACATGATGAAGTAAGTTTATTCCTGTCTCTTGGTAGTTGCAGGATGTGTTGCTCATAACTGAAATGCCTGTAATATCATTAGAGAAATGCCCTGAATGCTGTGCATGTTTGAAACACTAAGTTTTGAGGATGTAAGCCTGAAAATACTCTAGTCAGAATGCAGTTGTGTGTTTTCTGTTTTTGTTACAGATATTACTAGTAGACTAATAAATAGAAAAGCAAACTTCAAAATATTGTGCCACAAATGCCAGCACCATCCTCCTCAGTGGAGGGCTCAATCATGAGTAGAGAAGACAGTATGCTGTTTATTCTTTTATGGATGTGTCATTTAAAATTACAGTGCCTTTTCTGTTAGAATAAGAATACAGTTCATTTTCCTTTTTTTTTTTTTTGAGACAGAGCATCCACAAAGTGGCCTGTGATCATCCCTTGGACAAGCATGACTAAAATGCTGAATGATCTTTTTGTGCCACATATCTCTTCCCAGCAAAATAGCGGAGTCCATGCTGTTCTCAAAGTTTGGATATTGCCACTCTCTCTAGGTACTTGAACGGGAATCAAAAAGTCAAGTTGAACCACAAATATGTCTACCTGTTGGAATGTCTAGTGCAGGGGTTGCCAAATTTGCTTAATGTAAGAGCCACATAGAATAAACATAAAATGTTTGAGAACTGCAAGTTGTGAACGTCAGATGTTTGAGGGCAGGCAGGAGATTGGGAGGGAAGGAGAGGTGGAAAGAAAGTAACTTGAACTTTAAATGCATTCTCCAAGCCAGCAGACAGGGTGGTGGAGGCTTCAAGAGCCACACAATATGTGTGAAAGAGCCACATGTGGCTCCTGAGCTGCAGTTTGGTCACCCCTGGTCTAGTGTATAGTGTTCTCCATTGTAGAGGTCTAGATTCGGGGGGGGGGGGGCTGTCATGAGGATGGCTGAATGAAAATAAATGCAGAACGATTTTTTCTGTTGGCATATGTATAGGAGCTGGCCAGCCAACTAGAAAGGTTGTGTTCTGTTATGTACTGGACTCTATATTTAAAAACATAAGAGAAGCCATGTTAGATCAGGCCAATGGCCCATCCAGTCCAACATTCTGTGTCACACAGCGGCCAATATATATATATATATATATATATATATATATACACACACACACACACACACACACGCACACACACACTGTGGCTAATAGCCACTGATGGACCTCTGTTCCATATTTTTATCAAACCCCCTCTTGAAGGTGGCTATGCTTGTGGCCGCCACCACCTCCTGTGGCAATTCCACATGTTAATCACCCTTTGGGTGAAGAAGTACTTCCTTTTATCCATTTTAACCTGTCTGCTCAGCAATTTCATCGAATGCCCACGAGTTCTTGTATTGTGAGAAAGGGAGAAAAGTACTTCTTTCTCTACTTTCTCCATCCCATGCATTATCTTGTAAACCTCTATCATGTCACCCCGCAGTCGACGTTTCTCCAAGCTAAAGAGGCCTAAGTGTTTCAACCTTTCTTCATAGGGAAAGTGTTCCAGCCCTTTAATCATTCTAGTTGCCCTTTTCTGGACTTTCTCCAATGCTATAATATCCTTTTTGAGGTGCGGCGGGTGGCTTTCGCACACCCAGGCTACTGTGGGAACGTTTGAGACTCTGCAATATATTCTGAGATCTGGGCTCCTGGTATGAACCAATAAAGCGTGGTTCCTGTTTTACTCTGATCCATTGAACCCAGTATTTAACATTTTATGTGCATCTTGGATTCTGTCCAAGCTCTAGAACCAGCGTACCTACATTGGGTATGTGTATGCATATTCCCAAACTCGTGTTAATTTTTTGACATACTGTACAATGGGCAGCTGATTATTTATTTATTTGTTTGTTTGATTTATACAGTAGGAAAGCAACATTTCATTTATTTAAAATATATATGTGTGCTGCCTCTTTAGAGAACTCCAGGCAAGTGGCTTTGGTTTTTGTTTTCAACTTTAGTGACTCTTACAATGTGATACATTTCCCCCTTTGAGTCTTTCCATCAGATTTGTAGCTAGGTTTTCCTAGGTTTTCCTTTCCACTCTTCCGTATAGTGAATATCTTTGAAATAACTGATTATTGAGTATGTGACCTTTTTGTGCATGTCTGATTCTAATAGCAATCGGTTGGATTCTTGGAACAGTAGTTGAAGTAGTTAGCTGGGAAATTATTAAATCATAAAATTGTAAAGGACCAAAGATCTGATGCAGGGGTCCATGGGCACCACAGAATCTGCTGATATCTTTCCTGGTTCACACTAAAGGCAAATGGGCAGGGCTGTTGGCCAGCAGGACTTCTGATTGGCCATTTGATTAGCTGTGCAGATTAAAATGACCTTGGGCTTTTCTGCATTCTCATCTTCCTCGCTTGCTTGTTTCTGTTCCACATGTGTTTTTCTCCTTCTTGTGGTCTATTTGTGGTCTGGCATATCTCCAAACTGCAGGGAGATATGCTGGACATAAACCATTTGAATATTGAACTGACCTCTAGAGGGAGCAAAACATGCAGAACAGAAACCCCCAAAAGCCACAGGAACACACAAGTGAGGAAGATGAGAATGTGGAAAAGCCTGTTGCTGCAGTGGCAGCTGCCAATGCAGTGTTGATTTTATACTCTCTCACTCTTCTCTCCCGGTATATTTTATACCTCTTCTCCCCTGCACTTGGGCTTCCTCTGTGTGTCTGTGGCTCTGCCTCTTCCAGCAGTGATTTAATTTAATTTAATTTTACGATTTATATCCTGCTCTTTCTCGCAAGTGGGCTTAGGGCAGCTTACAACAAAGTTTAACACTCAAATTAAAATATAAAAACATCATAAAAGCATACAGCCTAAAAATCTGAGGGCAGTGCAGCATATCAACCAACAGGCACAAGAAGGCATATCTACGCAACAACATATAGACTAATGTCTAGCAACATAGCGCAGTCACAGTAATGGTAAAAAAATTTGGGGGAGGCAGCTGGTGACAAGAGGATGCCATCCAGATCAGTTAAAAGCCTGGTGGAAGAGCTCTGTCTTACAGGCCCTGAGAAACTTTGATAAGTCCTGCAGGGCCTGGATCTCCAGTGGGAGCTTGTTCCACTAGGTAGGGGCTCAGACCGAGAAGGCCCTAGCCTTCATTAAAGCCAGCTGGGCATCCTTAGGACCAGGGACCACAAAAAGATGTTTCATAGCAGATCTCAGAACCTGGGGAGGGGCTGATATGGGGAGAGGCGGTCCCAAAGTTATGCAGGCCTCTGGCTGTATAGGGACTTAAAGGTGAGAACCAATACCTTGAAACAGATCTGGTACTCAAGGGGTAGCCAGTGCAACTTGCACAGCACTGGGTGGATCCACACCCACACAAGCATCAAGGTCAACCAGGGTAGCCCCACATAGAGAAAGTTACAATAGTGTAATCTGGAAGTGATTGTTGCATGAATCACTGTGGCTAGATCGTGGGAGGCAAGATAAGAGACCAACTGCCGAGCCTGCCTTAGATGGAAACAGGAGGTCTTTGCAGACTCTTATCTGGGAGAACCAGGTTTGATTTCCCACCCCTCCTCTTGCAGCTGCTGGAATGACCTTGGGTCAGCCATAGCTCTGGCAGACGTTGTCCTTGAAAGGGCAGCTGCTGCGAGAGCACTCTCAGCTCCATCCATATCACAGGGTGTCTGTTGTTGGGAAGGAAGATAAAGGAGACTGTGAGCCACTGAGATTCAGAGTGGAGGGCAGGATATAAATCCACTGTCGTCGTCTTCTTTTTCCTCCTCCTCCTCCTACATTGTAATATATAATGAAATAATTATACAACTCACAGACTGGTTGCTAACAGGCCACGGACCAGTACCGGTCCACGGACTGGGGGTTGGGGACCCCTGCTCTAAGGCAACCAGCACCATCTCTGTCCCACATGCAGGATGGAAGCCAGACTGGGAGGGGTCCAGGACATCTGTTTCCTCCAAGAAAACCTGGTTGGCTCCACCTCCTGTAGTTGTAGTTGGCTCCACCTCCTGTCGCTCCAACCACCAGATGTCAAAATTCCAGCGCACACACACACCCATGCAAAAAACCCTACCTGTTGGCATAATCCAAAGCTGTGTATCGTGATTTCTCTCTTAATGTATGTGATGCCATATGGACATATGAAGCTGCCTTATACTGAATCAGACCCTTGGTCCATCAAAGTCAGTATTGTCTACTCAGACTTGCAGCGGTTCTCCAGGGTCTCAAGCTGAGGTTTTTCACACCTATTTGCCTGGACCCTTTTTTGGAGATGCCAGGATTTAACCTAGGACCTTCTGCTTACCAAGCAGATGCTCTACCACTGAGCCACCATCCCTCCCCTGATGCCGCCACCAGGAGTTTCATTACAAACACTTTATTTAATGTTCCCAATTGAATTGTACCCAAGCTCTAAGGCTTCTTCATTGGACTATGTGGCCCTGAGGATGAGACTTCTATAATTTAGTATCATAGGACTCTAGGTTAATATAAAATAAAACTTTATTTGAACAATAAGGGTATTGATTTCAAGATGTTAATAGCTTAATTTTTCAGTGAATAATAACAACTTCTGACTGAGGTGTCACTCCACACACTCCTCACTCTCAAATCCTCCTTTCAATGTTCTGACAGCTTCTGTCTCTCACACTCCTAGAATACTCTGATAATAGTAGGTTTTGACTATCTAGCCCCTAATATGTCCTCTAAACCATTCTACTTTTCTTCTCTAGAATCTTAATTCCTTTCACAGCACTAGTATGGGATTCTGTTCAGAAGACTGCTTCTCAGACTGTAGATTGCTGACTGACCCCGACCGACTGTTAATTGCTGTCACTCTGCTGAGAGTTAACTGCTGACACCCTCCACATGCACGCACACACACACATACTTCTTCGCTTCACCCACACTCTCTCAGTCACCAACCAATCGCCTCACTCATTCCCCCTCTTTAACTCCCCCCTTTTTCTACTGCAGTTTACCAACAATTAAAGGAACACACAGATATAAATTCAAATCGTGCTTATCACAAGCAGAGATAAAGTTAGGGTTTGTAGAATCTTTCGGGCTCAGAGATAAAGTTCTCACAACAAAGGATCAAGTTCTTGAACAAAGCCAGAACAAGGACAGAAATTTCTTTGGATTCACTGTGTGAAAATAAATATTATTGAGTGGAATGTACTTTGATGTAACTTATTTAGGATCAAGGTGCCATATTTGAAATTGTGTGCTTGCGTAATCTCATTCAGCTCAAAAGTGAAATTATGTCACACTTTCATTGGCTTCTCAACATTGGTTTCTCATCTGTATTTATTTAGCGCTTCAGTATTAACTCTTAACTGTACCCATTTGTTTGCTGACTGCTGTTTTTCCACTTTTTGCTCTCTTCTTTTCTGTTTCTTTTGCACTTCAACATTCCCCCCCCCCCCTTAAATTTGGTTGCATGCTTATTCTTTAGGAGCTCCCTACAGTGCGTTACCTCTTGATACTGTCCACAGCTTTTCTGGTGGACAGTTGTATGTCTATTGTTACTTTGGAGTTGCCATTTTCCTGTTTGTATACGTATGCCGCCTCCACTTTTTAAAATATTTTCTTCTCTTCTTGGTGGTTGAGTAAATTAGACTTTTGGACAGGTTCTTATGTTTTATTTTTCTTGCGTAGTTCCTAGTGTTTATAATTATTTGGAACTGTGAGAAGTCCAAATACTAAGACTAGCAGGCAGAAATAGTTAATATAAAAGTAGTTAATATAGAAATGTGGTGGAATCGTGCTGGTCAAGACACTTAATTTCATATAATCTGATTATAAATGACAGGTGAAGTGTACTGTGGAGAATGTAGCCTCAAAAAAAGGTTAAAATATTTGAATGAGGAAAAATAATCAAAATCTATAGACATGCTGTGCCTAGATTAAGTAAAAGAATGTGCCAGCAGCATTGATTAGCTCTCACAGATGAATTACTTTCTCATGTATTTTATGGTAATAATCCAAGGAATTTGAAAAAGTATTTGAAATATGGATTTGTAAGGCAACTGGTGGACACTGTTCTAATGTCTAAAATATTCTTTCCCAATAGATTCCAGAGTGAATGAAAGATGTCTTTGGTTTGGCAAATGACCAGTCTGCTGCAATATCATGCTAAATTTTACAAGGCAATGGCTGATCTGTCTACGCTGACTGTTAACATCAAGAAGAGTGAAGTACTTTGCAGTCTCTGGATCTCATAAGATATTAAGGTGACTGTGCAGAACAAAGACAGCATAATTTTTTGAGCAACCTAGAGCTGTAGCCCATAGATGGTGACTCACACTGGAGAGATCTCATATCTGTCAAAGGTGCTTGGAATGACCCTCAGAAAATCACACAGTCTGTTCAATTCTTGGGCCTTGCTGATCTTAATGACTTAATAGTAATGTTGTGATGACTTTTTAAAGACTTTTTACAAGTGCAATGTAATCTCCAGTTTTTTGCAAAAGGAAATGGAGGGTTTACGGACTTTACTGCGCAGCCTGCATTTGACACTTGCCACAATCTGCAGTGGGCAGCAGTAACAATGTGACCTTAACTTCCTATTTCTACAGCCCTAAGTGGCACCCTGCCTAGGAATTTCCTGCCAGCCCCTAAGCTTTCTATAACACAGGGCATTCACCCAGTGTTGCCATGATGTGTGAGGTGATGCCTACCATCAGCGAGAGCGACCCCTTGGGGTCACAGCCAGGTTCTGATTCTGATGCCAACTTTGAACAGCTGATGGTGAACATGCTTGATGAAAGAGACAAGCTGCTAGAGACTCTTCGGGAAACACGTGAAACTCTGTCAGTGACTCAGGGCCGGCTACAGGAGGCCTTGCATGAGCGAGACCAGTTGCAGAGACAACTGAACTCTGCTCTCCCTCAGGTAAGAAAATAAATATATGCATACATTGTTTATTTACAATCCAGAGATCAAACAACATTATAACAACAGTCTGCTTCTAGTGCACACTCCATATAGGTGTAAACATTAAAGAGAATTAAAATTTTAGAGCCTTATACATACTAGATGTTAAAAGTTTGGATTATTATCTTCTTTGTGGGTGAAACCTTTGCCCAAAACTTGACCACTTAAATGGAGGTCTCATTTGAATGATCTGCAAAGAGGGGGGATGTGTGAAATGTATCTGATCTACCTGGAAATTTAAATAGAATAGGGGTGAGATGCACATGTCCTTATAGAATTATAGAATAACACATGCTTCATTATTTTAACTGTTTAAGATTGGCAGACAAAGGCTATGGGAGTATTGAATGTGTATGTATCTCCCTTCTAGAAGTTCTGAGGGCAAGAGATTAAGCTGAGCCAGAGTGAAGGCTTTGTGGTATTTGGGAAATTCTATGGTGTAGAGGTAGTTTGCTGACACAAAGCTTTGGGTATAATTCCCCAGCACCAGATAGAAATGAGCCCAAACTTTCAGTTTGGAGAGATGTATCCCAATTTGTTGTTTTATTATTTCTTTGGCTCTTGAGGGATCAAAGTAGCAAATTTCTGAGGAGGAAAAGTGTAATTTGTTCTCAGTGGCAGCTGCCTAGCCTGAGCAGAGTTGGCTAAGTAATTAATTAATGCAGCAGCAGTGGACAACCTGATTAAAGTGTAGATAAACGTTTATTTAGGCACTAGCATACTTGATAGTAAAGAGAAGAGACAGAGACAGGATCATAATTACATCTCTAGCTGAGAGAGAAGGTAAGATTAAGAAGTGTGGAACTTCTGAGAAGAAACAGGATATTGCCGTAAAAGTTGCAATCTGAAGAAATACAAGGAAAGACACTGAAAAGGAGAGAAGATCCTGACATTATTATCCTATGTACTTTTCTTCTTGCTGCCCTTTTCTGGATCTTTTCCAGAGATGTGCATTTGGGTGTACCTGAAAAAAAAGTATACCTCAAAACACCTTATCAGTATTTTTTGGGTATATTTTGACATTGCCGGCAAACCTGGAACACCTGCTGAGGGGCTATGGGGAGAGTTCTTTCTACAGGACCAGCTGCTTTGTGGGCTGTTTTGGGTAGTTTGGTTTAAACCGTTTTGCCCAGCAGAGCTCTAGCTGAGCCTGTGGGGAGAGTGCTTCCTGAAGGGCAGCTGCTTTGTGAGCTGTTTTGGGCAGTCAGTTTAAACCCAGCTGCCCATCAGAGCCCCAGCATGTTAGTATATGTGCAGGCATCAGACCACTGCTGACAGCACAAGATCTAAATGACAGTAAATGATCTGGCTGGAGAGGCATTTGGCAGACTGCCAGATTGTATCAGCCAGGCTGAGGTGAGCATGACTCAGCACAAACCTGATTGGTCCATCACCTGGAGAATATGTATAAATGTACAGAAGTACTTCACTACTTGTGGAGGTTGGATGGTGAATTGTATGCGGAGCACTTTGACAGTTTGTATCATAATTGTAAATAAATTGTATATAGCTAGTTTAATCACAGCTGTGTACAGGACTGGATCTCTTAGCGTCTTCAGAGCTCTTACTCAATAAACACGGAAGACCAACACAGCAGAGCCTATGGGGAAAGTTCTCTTACCTCAGGATAAGCTGCTTTGTGATCTCTTTTAGGCAGTCTAGTTTAAAGGGATTGCCCTAAAGAACCCCAGCTGAGTCACCTCTCATCTGGTTTTTGTGGCTTTGCTGTTGATTTTTTCCCTCTGTATTTTTCAGTTTGGGTCTATTGTATGCTTTACTGGTGTTAGGATCCTGGATTTTTCAGGAATCCTATTTTTTTTAGTCCAATAAACCCAAGCAGAAAAACAGCAAGAAAAAAAATTGCACACCCTTAGTCATCTTTTCTTTTTCATAGACAAGACATTGTTTATTCCAACAAGTTGTAAGTATCTAGAAGGATTAAGGAGGCTAATCTAAATGAATTAAGGTTTAGTTTAAACCAAAGGCATATTGCCAGATATCAGTTGCATTTGGTGACTTGTGACGTACACCAAATATATTCCTTAGGAATGTAGGCTATATGGCTTCTAGGAGGCAGATGTCATTATATAAGCAAATGTGTTAGTCATACAGAGGTTTGTCTAATACTTTGGCTTGAAAAACTTTATTGGTTTAAGGAACATTTATTTATTTAGATTTATATCCCACCCTTCCTATGAACAGACTCAAAGTGGTTTACATCAATATGTTAAAAGAATAAAAACAATTACAATAAATATCAGAGAATAAAATAATTTAAATTAATAACATATCAATCATGGGTTGGCATTGTGCTGGTTGTAGCATGAATGCCTGATCTGGGAATGGTTGGACCATAACCAAGCAATGTAATCTTTGATGGTGTTCTGAGCTTCAACAAGAAGGCCAGCTGGTAGATGCTCAGGGCCTCATCCATAGGCCTAGCAAAAAATTACTGCTACAAACAGTACCACTGAAAACAACAACAATAATACATATGCTTCAATCCTTATATAATTTAAACCAGTGTATACAATGTCATTATACCTTCAAAGAAATTTACAATTGCAATTCATTACAAATCAATTGCTTCCACAGTTTCCAGTAGAGGGATTAGTAGTCTTCAACAATTTCTTCCTTCAATAAATAAAGTTCATAATACAGTCCATGAAAAGTTCTGAAATTTTTTCAAGTAGGAAGGACCAGGAAATCTTTACAGCCTTCATAAGATGTCTCCTCTAGATTTCAAGACGTTTCAGTACTGGTCTTCAGTTATCAGGCTGTCAAAGGAGCCATCATTTTCTTCAGGGAAAGAAGGGTGATCTTTATAAACGATTTGGATGAAGGAATAGAGGGAATGCTTATTAAATTTGCAGATGATACTAATTTGGGAGGTGTTGCAAATACAGTAGAAGACAGAAACACGATATAGGATGACCTTGACAGGCTGGAAAACTGGGCTAAAACCAATACAATGAATTTTAACAGGGATAAATGTAAAGTTCTGCATTTAGGTAGGAAAAATCCAATGCATTGTTATAGGATGGGGGAGATTTGTCTTAGCACTAGTATGTGTGAAACGGATCTAGGGGTCTTAGTGGATCATACGCTGAACATGAGTCAACAGTGTGATGCAGTGGCTAAAAAGGCAAATGCAGTTTTGGGCTGTATCAACAGAAGTATAGTGTCCAGATCACGTGATGTGATAGTATCGCTTTACTCTGCTTTGGTAAGACCTCACCTGGGGTATTGTGTTCAGTTTTGGGCACCACATTTAAGAAGGATATAGACAAGCTGGAATGGGTCCAAAGGAGTGCGACAAAGATATACACACGCACACACACATATTGGCTAGTGTGTGACACAGAGTGTTGGACTGGATAGGCCATTGTCCTGATCCAACCTGGCTTCTCTTATGTTCTTATGGTGAGGAGTCTGGAGACCAAGTCCTATTAGGAAAGGTTGAAGGACCTGGGTATGTTTAGCCTGGAGAGGAGGCGGCTGAGAGGTGATATGATCACCATCTTTAAGTACTTGAAGGTCTGTCATCTAGAGGATGGTGTGGAATTGTTTTCTCATTTCAAACAATTTTTTATTAGTAACATATGGTAATATATTCAATTTCTTATATCATTAATAACTACCTTTTTTTAATCCCATGTATTACTTTCTACCTACCCCTCCCCCCTTTGCTTGACCCCCGCTGGTGTACTAAATTCAAAACATCATTTCAAAAGGTACCCCTAATTAATAAGAACCAAAGTTCATATCTTCCCCCCACTTACACTTAATCATTATCAAAAATTGCCCAATGTCCTTTTATTTTCCATTCTTTTTCTATGTATCTTCTGAACTTCTTCCACTCCATCTTAAATACTTCTAAATCATAGTCTCTTAAAGTTCTTGTTAATTTATCCATTTCACTCCTTGTCATAACTTTAACAATCCAATCCCATTTCTCTGGTATTTTTTCTTGCTTCCACAACTGCGCATACAGTGTCCTAGCAGCTGAGAGCAAGTACCAGATTAAAGTTCTATCTTCTTTTGGAAATTTTTCCATATCTTCTTTGTGGTCTCTGTGCATCACACTGATGGGAGTTAGGCGCCTGCGCCGATCTCGATCGGTAAACTTAAAAGCTGCGGATTTCCGCGCCGACGTCCCAGTGCGCATGCCCAGGAGCCCCCACCGCGCATGCTCACTGCGACGGGCACGGACATCCCGCCAGTTCCCTTCTGACCGCCGCGCTGATCAGTCGATCTACTTGCTTCGGTCGGTGAACTTTTTTCCCCTTTCTTTGGATAGCATAGTTAGCTGTAGATAGTTTTCGTAGTTATAGTTGTAGTCGTTAGTATTAGCTGCTTGTTTTTTGGGGCGTGTGGGTGGAACGCGTTGGTTTTTGTTCCTTCCCCCCCCCTGTCTTCCCGCCTTTCTGGCGTATGGAAAGGCGGTGGGGATTTTTTCGGCGGTGCTCCAAGTGCAGGAGCAAAATAGCTCCACCTGACGGGCATTCTCTCTGCCTCCTGTGCCTTGGAGAATGACATCGCCTCGACTCTTGCATGCACTGTGCAAAATTCTCTAGACAGACCCGAAAGAATAGAGCGGCGAGGCTTGCGGCGGCCCTCATGGAACAAACCTTGTCTCCGGTTTGTTCTTCGGCGGAAAAGACAGACCAGCCTGTCGCTACCGACCCGCCATCGACATCGACGTCTTCGATGGTCGATACCGAGCGCCCTCTTTCCGACGCCAAACGGCACGTGAAACGCACTGCCCCGGCTCCTTTGTCGGACTCCTCTATGCCAGCTAAGCGGTCTAAAGAGGATAAGGGCTTGGAGGGCGAGAGGAAGAAGAAGGCAAAAAGGCTGGATAAGCCGAAATCCTCATCCTTCGTCGCTCCCGTCTCCCCTCTGAACCCGACGGCTCCGATCATACCGCCGCTGAAGCTGCTTGCCTCCCCGATTCGGCCGCTAGCATCGATGTCGACGGAGCTCGTCATCTCCGACTCCGACCAGGAGATCGAGCCCGGCCAGCGTCCCGACATCGATCCACCGTTTCGACCCCATCCTCGACCCTCCCATAGTCCACACTCTCGGGACCGAGAGAGAGAACCCAAGGACCAATCGCCTAGGAGCCGCTCGCCTCGAAGCCGAGACCCTGCGCAGATCCCATGGGACCAGAGGCAATGGCAATATCTGTATGGGGCCTACCCCATGCAGCCGTCTTTCCCATGGCTCCCTCCTCGTCAGCCTGATTGGGATCAATCCTCCGACGCCTCCTACCGGTCTCGGACATCTTACCGTCCTCCACGCCGTCCACCCTCCGCTTCGGTGTCGAAGGCTCCCGACGTCGAGGATGCTAGACCATCGGCTCGGCATAGAGCCCAGTAGAGAAGCCGAAGCCGAAACTTCCGGTGTCGCCGCCCGACCCGCATCTCTCGGATCGTTCGGACTCACCTGCCAGATCGTCCAGGTCGCATGAGGCCTCGTCGGCTGACGAGCAAGACACTTCTTCACCTGGGGAACCCTCCCCTTCGCAGAAGACGTCCGAGGAACAACCAATCTCCCCGTCGGAGGACTTAAAATCGTATGGGGACTTGGTTAAGCGCATGGCCCAGTCACTATCTCTCACCACGGTGCAACCCGAACCGGTCATCACCGACACGGTGTTCAACATCGTTCAGAGGGATACCTCCACCCCGGTGGCCCTGCCTTTGACCAATGTCATGATGCATACAGCCAAGGCTTCGTGGGATAAACCCATGTCGACGCCAGTATCGTCTAGACGCCTGGATCATATGTACCGAATCCAGGAAGCCGGGGCGGAGTTCCTACATAATCATCCTCGTCCGAACTCCATCGTTGTCTCGTCGTCTTTGCGAGCCAAGAAGACGCATTCCACTCCTCCCGATAAAGAGGGGAAGAAATTAGACTCTATGGGCAGGAGGCTGTACTCTGCGGGGTCTTTGGGCGTTAAAATCGCCAACTACGCGGCCTGTATGGGCCGTTACCAATATGGCCTTTGGGACCAGGTTTCTACGCTCCTCCCCAGCCTTCCCGAGCAGACCAAGGTCGCCCTCCGCAGACTGCAGAAAGAAGGTATGCTGCTAGCAAAGCAACAATTGAACTCCTCCAAACACTCGGGCGACACCTACGTGAAGACACTGACGACCGCCATTCGCGCTGCGCCGCCACGCCTGACTCAGATCTACGGCCCTCCAACATGATACCCAGGCCTATATAGAGGACTTGCCGTTCGATGGCTCTGGTCTGTTTAGTGTTGCAAGAAATGGATAAGAGCATCAAAACGTCGAGGAATCTGGGGGTCTCCGCCGCACGGCCTCAGTCCAAACGACAAGGATCAAAGCCTTGGAACAGGAAACCGTTCCCCAAGTCGCCGGACCAGCCATACTCCAAGCAGCAGTACACCCCCAAGCCGAAGTACTCTCCTCCAGCTGGCCAGCCCTCTAGGCAGAAGGGTTCCAAGCAACCCAAGCAGGGCCTTTGACTGCCTCCCGGCCCTCCTCCCGTGCCCTTCCCCTTCCTCGGACCGTACCCGCCTCTTCCCATATTTGAAGGCCTGGGCGACCATTATGACCGACAAATGGGTCCTCAGCATCGTTCGAAGAGGTTATGTTATAGAGTTTTACCAGCACCCTACCATCCCCACTTTCGTCTCTACCAACCCCACGGACACGTTGAGGGAAGAAGTCGTATCCCTTCTCCAGAAGGATGCTATTGAGCGAGTGCCCTCAGACCAGAGCAGGCTCGGATTCTACTCCCGGTATTTTATAGTGCCCAAGCGGGACGGTGGCCTACGGCCCATCATGGACCTCCGGGCCCTGAACTTATTCATCAGCTATCACAAGTTCCGGATGACATCTCTGTCGAGCATCCTTCCCCTCCTAAACCACGGGGATTGGATGGCCACGTTAGACTTGAAAGACGCCTATTTCCACGTGTCTATTCACCCTTTCCACCGGAAATTCCTTCGATTTACAATTGGCACAGACCACTTCCAGTATCGGGCCCTCCCCTTTGGCCTCTCTACGGCCCCCAGGGTCTTTACAAAGACTATGGTGGTGATTGCAGCCTTCCTACGGCTACAGGGCATCACCCTGTTTCCGTATATCGACGACTGGTTGCTAGTCGCACCTTCTCGAGAGACTCTGTTGTGCCACATCACCGCTACCCTCGCACTGCTGCAGAACCTGGGCCTACAGGTGAACCACAAGAAATCTCGACTCCAGCCCTCGCAGAGGGTCCAGTTTATTGGTGCCATCCTGGACTCCCGGGTCTGCAGGGCGTTCCTGCCGCCAGATCGGGCGGACGACATTATTCAGGCGGTGAAGACTCTCCAGGAGTGTCCGGTCGCCTCCGCCCGCCAACTGCAGCGGCTGTTAGGCCTGATGGCCGCTACAACCTCGGTGTTGGTTTTTGCAAGGCTTCGCATGAGGCCTCTTCAACTTTGGTTCCTGGCCCACTTCCAAACCGGGAGAGACTCGCCAGAGCGCCGCCTGACTCTCCCACCAGAGATCCTGCATTCCCTCGACTGGTGGACGCGGAGGACTCATTTACTAGAAGGAGCTCCCTTCCACAAGGAACCTCCTGCCCTCACGATTACCATGGACGCATCCCTGTGGGGCTGGGGGGCGCATATGAAGGGGTTTTGTGTGGGGGGACCGATGGTCCCAATCCCAGGCAAGCAACCACATCAACTTCCTGGAGCTCCTAGCAATATTTCACGTGGTGAGATCCTTCCACAAATTCCTGCGGA
The DNA here is from genome assembly GCF_032191835.1 of Heteronotia binoei. Taxonomy (NCBI): domain Eukaryota; kingdom Metazoa; phylum Chordata; class Lepidosauria; order Squamata; family Gekkonidae; genus Heteronotia; species Heteronotia binoei. Next base: position 58,550,020 of record NC_083224.1, read on the forward strand.
ACAAGACGGTGGCAGTTCTGACGGACAATACCACGGCTATGGCGTACGTGAACCGACAGGGCGGCACAGTTTCCCGCTGACTCTGTGGCCTAGCCTTAGCTCTGTGGGACATGTGCATTGCCCTAGGAGCCTCACTGGTCGCCACTCACCTCCCCAGGAACCTGAACACCCAAGCGGACTTTCTCAGTCGGGGAGGCGCTGCCGGGCACGAGTGGGAGCTCAATTGGACCTCTCTGCGCCCTGTCTTCCTGGCGTGGGGGACTCCGGAGCTCGACGTGTTCGCCACCAGGGCGAACAGGAGGTGCCCTCTCTTCTGCTGCAGGGGCGGGGCGGACCCGCTGTCCCTCGGGGATGGACTCCTGGTGCCTTGGACAAGGCATAGGGTTTATCTCTTCCCTCCGCTGCCCCTGATCACCAGGGTGATCCAGAAAATCATCAGAGAACGACCGGAGGGCATTCTTGTGACTCCCTGGTGGCCCAGGCAACATTGGTTTCCCCTGCTCCTTCGCCTGACCGGCGGGGTGTATCACCACTTCCCGCAGGCCCCGGACTTGCTGCTACTGCACGGAGGGCAGGTGGTGCACCACGACATACCATAACTGAAGTTGACGGCATGGCACCTCCCGTAGAGTCCTTGTCGGAAAGGGCCCAGTTCGTGATGCTAAATAGCAGGAAACCCTCCACTTGTAGAGCGTACTCCTACAAGTGGGGAGTGTTCGTTCAATTCTCCTCTTCTCGGTCTAGCGACCCAGTGACGGCAGGCCTGCCAGTCATCTTCGACTTCCTACTATCCCTACTGGACAGGGGGCTCTCGGTCTCCTCCGTCCGAGTGTACCTCGCGGCCATTTCTGCGCACCATTCGCAGTTGGATGGGCATACTGTGTTTGCCCACCCGGACACTAAGCGCTTCCTGAGAGGGGCTATTAGGCTGTATCCGGCAGTGAAACAGTTGGCTCCAGCCTGGGACTTGACTCTGGTTCTACAAGCCCTCTCGGGGCGACCTTTCGAGCCCATGGCTACGTGCTCCCTTCAGCTGCTAGCTTGGAAGACGGCCTTCCTGGTAGCCATAACCTCGGCTCGACGGGTAGGGGAGCTGGCAGCCCTGCATTGCGATCCCCCCTACTTGTGTTTCTCGGAGGACGGAGTGCGTTTACGACCTGACATCACCTTCCTCCCAAAGGTAGTGTCAGCATTCCACCTGGACCTGGAGACGTGCCTTCCAGTCCTTTTTCCCAACCCGTCCGATGAGGATGAGCGTAGACTGCACGCCCTGGACGTAAAAAGGGCATTAGCCTTCTACCTGCATCGAGTCAAGCTCTTTCGGAAAGACCCTCGGCTCTTCGTATCCTATGTCCAGCCTTCCCTGGGGCATAGGATTTCGGCCCAGAGGTTGTCCAAATGGATAACAGAGACTATTAAGCTCTGCTACCTGTTATGCAAGAGGCCCTTGCCCGGGCCCATCAGGGCTCACTCCACCCGAGCGATGGCGACTTCGGCTGCCTTCATGCGGGGCGTCCCACTACAGGACATCTGCAGAGCTGCGACCTGGTCCTCTGGGCACACCTTCGTACGCCACTACACGCTGGACCTACGAAGTCGGGGCGATTCGGCTCTGGGCCGAGCGGTGTTGCAGTCTGCTTCCCGTTGATGGACCGTGGCACCCGCCTCCAGGTATGATTGTGGCTTGCTAGTCTCCCATCAGTGTGATGCACAGAGACCACGAAGAAGATAAACAGGTTTCCTACCTGTAACTGATGATCTTCGAGTGGTCATCTGTGCAGTCACACTCCCCGCCCTCCTTCCCCGCTGCGACCGGTCCATCTCTGGGCTGACGTGGCGGTCAGAAGGAACTGGCGGGATGTCCGTGCCCGTCGCAGTGAGCATGCGCGGTGGGGGCTCCTGGGCATGCGCACTGGGACGTCGGCGCGGAAATCCGCATCGAGATCGGCGCAGGCGCCTAACTCCCATCAGTGTGACTGCACAGATGACTGCACAGATGACCACTCGAAGATCATCAGTTACAGGTAGGAAACCTGTTTTTGTAATCCTAACAGAAAAGTCTCTGCAACTTTATTAAATTTATATCCCAAGATCTTAGAAATCTCTTGCTGAATCATCTGCCAAAACATTTTAGCTCTTTCACAAGTCCACCACATAAGGTAGAAAGAACCTTAATGCTTTTTGCATTTCCAACATCTATCTGGCATCTTGTTATTCATCTTTGCCAATTTTTTAGGAGTTACATACCATCTGTACATCATCTTAAAACAATTTTCTTTGATATTCTGGCACGTTGAGAGTTCATAGAGTTCTTCCACAAATATTCCCAAGTTTCCATCTGTATTTCTTTATTTACATTAATTGCCCATTTAATCATTTGAGATTTTACTACTTCATCTTCTGTAGACCATTGTAAAAGTAATTTATATACTTTTGAAATTAATTTTTCATTGTCTCCAAGCAGAACTTTTTCCATTTCTGTTTGCTCCTTCCTTATTCCTTCAGTTTTAATATCATTCTCCACCAAGCTCTTTATTTGTTGCATTTGAAACCAATCATATTTATTATTCAACTCTTCAGCAGTTTTCAGTTCTATTTTGCCACTTTGTATTTTTAACAGTTGACTATATGACAACCACTTTTCTTCCCCTATCTCGGCTGTTATTTTTATTACTTCCGCCAGTACTATCCATAACGGTCTTCTCTCATCTCCAGACTTCTTATATTTCATCCATGTACTTAACAAATTATTTCTTATATAATGGTGAGAGAAAAAACCGTCCATCTTCTTTTTTCCATAATACAAATGTGTGTGCCAGCCAAATTTCTGTGACCTTCCAACACTAAAAGTTTTTTGTTTAACAGCGTTATCCATTCTTTTATCCACACTAAGCAAACTGTTTCCTGATATAATCTTAGATTCGGTAGTTGAAATCCACCTCTCTTTTGCATCTGTCAAAATTTTCGTTTTAATCCTTGGTTTCTTCCCGGCCCACACAAATTCTGAAAATTTTCTTCGCCATTTATCAAATTGTTTACTATCCTTCACAATAGGAATAGTTTGAAACAAATACATTATTCTTGGTAGAATATTCATTTTAATTACAGCTATTCTACCCAACAATGACAAATTAAGCTTGTTCCATTTTAATATGTCTTCATCCATTTTATGTCATAACTTGTCATAATTATTTTTAAACAGATCAATATTCTTTATTGCTATCACCACCCCCAGATATTTTACCTTGGAGGTGACTTCGCAGCCAGTTAGTTTCTGCAATTCTTGTTTATTTATCTGCATATTTTTTACATAGAATTTTGGATTTTTCTCTATTAATACAAAGTCCCGCCAACTCCCCATATTCTTGTATTTTAGCTGACAACAAAGGTGTAACTTGTATGGGGTTTTCATTTATAAACATTATATCATCAGCAAAAGTTCTGTATTTGTAAGTAAATCCTTTTATTCTTAATCCTTCTATATCTTTTTCTTCTTGTATCTGCATCAATAATATTTCGAGAGTTATTATAAACAACAATGGTGAAAGTGGACAACCTTGTCTAGTACCTTTGCTGATTTTCATATCTTCTGTAAGATCTGCATTTATACATAACTTTGCGCTTTGTTCAGAATATATTGCTTTTATCATCCTTATAAAGCTTTCTCCAAGCTCCATTTTTTCCATTACTGCAAACATAAAGTCCCAGTTTAAATTGTCAAATGCTTTCTCTGCATCTGCAAAGAATAATGCTACTTCTTTTTCTGGATGTCTTTCATAATATTCTACAATATTTACAACAGTTCTAATATTGTCTCTTATTTGCCTTTTGGGAAGAAAACCTGCTTGATCTTCCTTTATAAAATTTATCAAATGCTGTTTAAGCCGTTCTGCCAGGATTCTTGTATAAATTTTATAGTCATTATTTAATAGCAAAATTGGTATATAATTTTTTACATTTGTGACATCTCTATCTTCCTTAGGTATCAACAAAATAACAGCTTCCTTCCATGTGTTTGGTATTTTCCCTTTCATTCTTATCGTATTCATCAACTTCTGCAACTTTGGTATTAATTCCCCTTGGAAGATTTTTAAAAATTTAGTTGTATATCTATCTGGCCCAGGTGCTTTTCCATTTTTCATTGCGTTGATTGCTGCTTCAATTTCTATTTTTTCGATTGGATCATTCAAAACTTTTTGCATATTTTCAGTTAAGGGCTCTATTTTTACCTTTTGTAAATATTCATCCATCTTCTCCTTTATTTTAACACCTTTAAATAATTTGGCATAATACTTAAAAAATTCTCTTTTTATTCCCTCTTGGGTAACCACTTCTTTTCCATCTACCACAATTTTATTAATAATTTTACTTTCCCTCTTTTTTTTCAGTTGCCAAGCCAAATACTTTCCCAGTTTATTTGCTCCCTCAAAGGTTTTCTGCTGCGCTCTTTTCAAACTCCATTCCACTTCTTTATTTAAAAGATGTCTCATTTGAGTTTGTAATATTGTAATTTCCCTTATAATTTTCTTTTTCCCTGGCCTTTTTCTCAACTCCCCTTTTTTTTCTTTATCTCATTTTGAATGTCCAACATCTGTTTTTCTTTTGCTCTTTTGTCCTTATTATTCAAAATAATCAACATTCCTCTCATTACTGCTTTATAAGCATCCCACACTGTCTGGAAATCTATGTCCTCTTTGTCATTCATTTGGAAAAAGGCTTTAGTTTCATTTTCTAGGTATGTCACTGTTTCTTTATTCTGTAGCAAATCTTCATTCAATCTCCATCTTCTCAACTTCGTGGACAATTTTGTAATCCACATTATTGGGTTATGGTCAGCCCCAATCTCTATTTTCCGTGTTATAAGACCTAAATCTTTAGTTGCCCACAACATGTCAATTCTAAAATAAAGTTTTATGTCTTGCTGAAAAAAAAGTATAGTCCCGAACTTCAGGGTTAAATTTCCTCCATATATCTTCTAGATTTTCTTGTTTAACCAATTCAAAAAAAAAAAAAAAATTGGCAGTTTTCCTTCTTTACTCTTGTTTTTTTCCCCCTCCAGACCTGTCCACTGAGTTCTTGATTAAAATCTCCCATTATCAAAACTTGATCATAGGTCAGTTCATCAAGCTGTTGTATAATGTCTTTTAAAAAAGCATCCTTTGCACCATTAGGCGCATACAGTCCCAATAGCAACGTTTTCTTTCCATTTAATATTGTTTCTACTGCAGCAAATCTCCCATCTTTATGTTTAAACACTAATTTTGGCTACAATTCTTGTTTAATATAAAAAATCACTCCCCTTTTCTTCTGTTCAGCCAATGAAAAAAATTCTAGTCCCAATTGTTTATTCCATAAAAATTTGTAATCCTTTTGTTTAATATGCACTTCTTGTAAACAAATTATATTACAGTTTTGTTTCTTAATCCAATGAAATGTTGCCCTTGCTTGTTTGTGGTGAATTTAGTCCATTAACATTCCAAGACAATAATTTGTAATCCATCATGATGCAAATTCTTTATTTTCTTCATAAAATCTACGCATTTCCTGTGCATTTGTAATTGTGATTCTTTTCCCCTGAAGTTCGAAGCTCAGACCTTCAGGTAGGGTTGCCAAGTCCAATTCAAGAAATATCTGGGGACTTTGGGGGTGGAGCCAGGAGACTTTGAGGGTGGAGCCAGGAGACATCGGGGCGGAGCCAGGACCAAGGGTGTTACAAGCATAATTGAACTCCAAGGGAGTTCTGGCCATCACATTTAAAAGGACTGCACACTTTTTTAAATGTCTTCCTTCCATAGGAAATAATGAAGGATAGGGGCACCTTCTTTTGGGGCTCATAGAATTGGACCCCATGGTCCAATCATTTTGAAACTTGGCGGATACTTTGGAGAGAGTCACTAGATACTATACTGAAAATTTGGTGCCTCTACCTCAAAAAACAACGCCCCTAGAGCCCTCAAAACCTCCAGATCAATTCCCCATTATATCCTATGAGAATCGATCTCCACATAGAGAATAATGAAGTACGTACTCAGCAGACTCCCCCCCCCCATTTCTGGCAACACTAAAAGGGGATCGGCCTCTCTACTCACGAGTTGCTGCCAACTTTTTCAAAGTAACACAGACACCCCATCCCCATCAGCGACTGAAGCCTCCGGAGGTAGAAACGCACATGGTCCTTTGGGGGCGGAGCTCCCCCCCCCCTCCGCCGGCCAGACTCCCCAAGGAGACGCCTGTAGCAGCCGGAGAGGATGCAAGGACTACGAGTCCCAGCATGCACCTCGCGAAGGGAGGCCGCGCTGTTCCCCCCCCCTCCCGCTTCCACGTTCTTGGAGATCGGGGGGAAAGGCTCCTAATCCAGGGGTACCCCGGCAGGGCGGGGGGGTTGGGAACCCTACCTTCAGGTATTATCCATCTAAATTTTATTCCATTATCTCTTAATTTTTCTGTCAGTTTTTTATATGTTCTTCTATCATTTATCACTTGCCTTGGCAGCTCCATAATTCTTACTCTACTGCCTCCCACTATCAGTGTCTTTTCAAAGTTTTTATTCATGATCCTTCCCACCATTTCCTTTGTCATAAATCTTATAACAACATCTCTTGGTAAGTTATTTTTCTTGGCATAAAGTGAGTTCACTCTGTACATATAGTCATACATGTTTTTAGTCTCTTCAGGATCTTCCTCTAAAAATTCTTATTTATTTTTAAAGTCTTTAAATGTTTCAAAATGGCGGTCGTGACTTTTTGCTGCTCCTTACAATTTTTTCCCCTTTAAAAAACTTCTAAAGTCCACACACATAATATGTCCAATAATACTTATCTTCTTGTCCTCTTCTGAGTTAATTCCAACAATTTTTAATGTCCCCAACACTTTAAAAACCTTATTTTAATTTTGACCTCTAAGCAATGGCCACCGCTATTTCTCAATGGTGTTATATTCCTAGAGTAGGTTTTCCATCCACTACTTCCTGGTTTACTTGCCACGAAGTCTCATTCACATTAGTAAGGAAATCTCACAATACTTGACATACTTCCTGTTTTGCTTGAATATGCTGCAGGGGGAATATGCAGACTTCCGTGGGAGGAAAATGTCGAGCTGAGCTGCTTCTCATAACGGGAGCAGGCTGGAACTTCTGTTCGGGGTAGTGGAAGGCAAATTAATGCCTACTGCCTACTTTTCTCAGTCAGAGATTAGTCCAAGATATGCACAGGAAACCTTGAGGAGATTTACCTTGGCTAAAAGGGAGTCCCGGGGGGGCGCTCCTTTGAGTTTTCAGAGTCATTTATTTGACATAAGCTCGACAGAATCCTAACCTTCTTGGACATTGCTAAACATTTAAAGCTACGCAAGACCGGTGGGAACTTGGATAATTGGAAGAGAAGGTACAGATTACTATCTTTCACTCTGGGACTATTTACAATTTAATGGAGTAAATTTAAAAGGTGGGAAATGAAAATCTAGAAAGCTTGGAAGAAGAAGGGAAAAAGAGGTGAAATTTGGACTTTGTAAATATAAAGGACAGTGCTAAAAAGTGGAAAGGAATTTATTGTTTGGTCTACTTGCGGTTTTGAAAAAAGAGCACCATCGGAATTGTTTTCTGTGGCCTTGGAAAAGTAGGACCAGAACCAATGAGTTGAAATTAAATCAAAAGAGTTTCCAGCTCAACATTAAGAAGAACTTCCTGACCGTTAGAACAGTTCCTCAGTGGAACAGGCTTCCTTGGGTGGGCTTTTCTTCCTTGGAGGTTTTTAAACAAAGGCTAGATGGCCATCTGACAGCAATGAAGATCCTGTGAATTTAGGGGGAGGTGTTTGTGAGTTTCCTGCATTGTGCAGGGGGTTGGACTAGATGGCCCTAGAGGTCCCTTCCAACTCTATGATTTTGTGATTCTGCAGTAGTCTGGAGAGGAGCCAGAATTCCAAGAGATCCTCAGCCAGGCCTCACCTGGAGGCTGCCATCCCTTCTTCCCTTTCCCTTTCCATGGGCCATTCAATCAGCCTCTTTAGTGGGGTAGGGGAGAGCAGGCTTGTTTGGGCTTCCAGTAGCAGCCCTTGTTCTTGGTGGGGTTTACTTCCAAGTAAGTGGAGAAACAGGATTGGGCCGTGGGAAAAACAAAGGGACTGGCTGCTGGCAGGATGGAATCATGGATCTCTCAATGCATGCTTGTGGTTTGTACAGAGGTTTGCCGGGGGAGGGAAGACGCTTTTGCTCCTTGAATTTTACCCTCTTTTTGAGTTCAGTGAGTGTCTTGACAGTTCAGCTGCTCTGATGAAGCCCTTTTCTTCCAGCCCCCACCCTTCAGATTAGAGGCAAGAGATCCAATCCTTTGAAAGGGAGACAAAAGAGGAGGAGGGGTCTTCCCAATCCGGAGTTGAACGGCTCTTGATGGAGTCAAGGGTAATTTTTTCTGGTAAGAGACTACCTTGCACATTGGCTGGGGGTGGGAAGGTGCAAGTAGTTAGCCTCACCTAGGGCACCAAAAAGGCTGGCACTTGCCCTGACTCTGATAGATATACACTAAGTGGGAGAGCATCCAGAGTTACAGGGAAGATTGTCTAGGTATCTGGGTTTTGTGATAACTTGGAGCTTCACTGAACACTTCCAAAACCAGAAGGTGTTCAATTATACTCTGTACATGAAGAGAGGGAGCATGTAAGCACAAACAAACTTGGTTAATGCCTACAAAGAAAAACTGTTTTCACTAAACAGAAAACATTTCATCATGGAATCTAAATATGTTGGAACATGGTCATGTGAACAGATTTCCCAGTCCTCAGGTCCCAGCATGGGATCCCCTGGTTTACAGGCTCCTCCCTACCACCAGCCAGCTGGCCAGCAGGGGAAAGCCCACCCCAACAGCCACCATGTGCCTTTAAACCTCGGCAGGCTTAGAAGATGCTTACAACTTGTGTTTTGGAACATGCGTGTGTCTTGAAATCTCACCAGCAGGAAAGCAGGAGGTGGGGTGAGCAGGTGGAGCCACAAGTGTGTGAAGCCTGTGAGAAAGGCAGAGAAGCAAGCACAGAAGTCCTTCTGTTTGCATTCACTTCAGAAGTGGTTTCTGTAGTAAAATGGAGAGGAAAGAGTTAGTTAGAACCTGATTATGTTATGGGATGGAGGAAAACTCCATCTCCTACGCTGCTTTCCTTTCCTGTTCCTGTCTGAAGAAGCTGGTTGAAATACAGCAGATGGTTACATTCAGCAACTCCCATGAGTAAATTCCCCCTGTGAGATCTGTAAATTCCCCCTGTGAGACATAGTTAGGTGCTCCAGCCAAAAAGCCAAGGGAAAGAAATGCTTAGTCAGGAATGGTTCATGTTTGTATTAGTGATGGGCAAACTTCTTCAAGTTCAGTTTGGAATATCAGAGGATACTTGGAATCCACCTCCTTTTCCTGTTCTAAATTTCATCCTAACTATTCCAGCAGTGGGAGTTTTCCCTCTCCCCCTTCTCCCTTCCTCATGCCTAGAATGAATGCAAGTGTGACTGGTGTAGTAATGCTTGTTCCATGCAACAGGAGGGGAGAGTGTAAGAGCTCCTTGAACTATTGTCATAGCAGCCTGATGAATCTGTGGATAATCTGTAGATAAAGTGGTGATCCTTGCTTTATGGAGCATTAATGCTTAATTGGTACTGTAGAGGAACATAACAAACGGAATTAAGAAATCTTGCAAGGTGACTAGTTTATACATACCTGTAGTCGCTAGGGGTATGCCAACTATACATAGCCTACGACAGCTTTAACTAGTGGTATGCCAACAGCACAGCACAGTGCCTTTGCAGTCTTCATTGTGGTTTTGTGCAAGTTTAGAAGGTATGTTGTTTAGTTGCATTCTGTGAGATACACTGACAAATAAGCAAGATCATGTTTTGCTGGGTTTCTCCTGAGTAAAATTTCATGTAAGTAGACATAGCTGTGTGCCACTTTATAAGAAACAATTACTATTTTACACAAAGTGAAGGATACTATGTACTTCATTAACAGAGTTAGCAACTGTCATCTGACAAAGTCTAAAATGAGATTATAAAGCAGTATATGATCCTGTAGGCCAGCACCAGCTAGTAGTGTTGTGTTAAAGAACATATTATGCATAGTAGCTGGTATGAACTTAATTCAGGATGACTTAAATGAAACTAGATATTTTTGCTAATTAAAAACACCCTCAATCTTAGTTTTAGTAAATATTTTATATAGAAACCTTCTGCTGGTGCTGGATGATAATTCTCTCAAAAATTCCTGAATCTTGTTTCTGATTTCTTTCATGCTAGCTATTTAGTCTGGAATTGACACCATTAAAATAAAGAAAATGGAACATTCACATTATATGTTGTCTCTACTTCTGGTTTCATTATTTCTTGTTCACATGTGATGGCTGCAGCATTTTTGAATCAGTCTACTTTTTGTTTGGGTCAAACTTAACTACAGCTTTTTGCTTTATACCCAAAGTGATTTCTCATTTCTCATTGGTATGGATAACACGAATGTATGATTGCTTCCGATTTTGCAGGTATGTTCATTGGTAAGAGCGAAGACTTTGAGTAGTTAATATGCAGACCGGAAATTTTACTGAAGGATGATAGAACATTAGGGTTTGCAGAATCTTTCGGGATCAAGTGCCGTGTTCTACTGGAGAAAGTTTTCCTTCCAGACGTTTCGTTCTCAGCTGCGGAGAACATCCTCAGTGGCGTTGCAGCCGGAGCAGGCGCTCAGACCTTCTTGGCTGCTGTGCATTGAGTGGGGCCAGGGCTGCTGGAGAGCTGCTATTTCTAGGCTGTAGGGGGTGTGATGAAAGGGCTATGCACAGCAGCCAAGAAGGTCTGAGCGCCTGCTCCGGCTGCAACGCCACTGAGGATGTTCTCTGCAGCTGAGAACGAAACGTCTGGAAGGAAAACTTTCTCCAGTAGAACACGGCACTTGATTCCGAAAGATTCTACAAACCCTAATGATGTTACCAGCCGTGAAAACCTGAATTCTTTGATGATAGAACAGCTTGAAGTCTTGAAAGTGAATTCTCTGGATCTGTGATGTAAAGCAGCATATCATCTGCGAAAAGGTTGATTTTAAATTCATGCTGACCAATGCTAATTCCGTGAATGAGAGGATCATGGCATATGAGGGCTGCAAGAGGTTCTAAAGCCAAGGCAAAAAGAGCAGGAGACAATGGACAGCCCTGTCTAGTTCCTCTCTGTAAATGGAAGGTGTCAGACATTAAGCCATTGATCTTGAGCTGTGCTGAAGGTTCTGAATAGATAGCTTGAATAGCCCGGGTGAAGCTGTTGCCAAAACCCATATATTCCATCAACAATAGGAGGAATGAAGTCTCAAGAGAATCAGATGCTTTCTCTACGTCGAGAGAGAGGAGAAATGCAGCAGTTTTAGATGATTCGCATGAGGACATTATATGAAGGGTTTTGTGGATGTTATCTGTTATTTCACGTCCTGGCATAAATCCAGCTTGGTCAGTATGGCTATATCTTGTATTGAGTGATTTCAGACGCTTAGCCAATGTGGCTGTGAAGACTTTATAATCTTGATTTAAAAGAGATATAAGACGGAACGAGGCAGGATTGGTGAGATTTTTGTTTGGTTTAGGGAGGACAATAATAGAAGCAGCATTCCATGTTCTAGGTAAAGTGCCAGATGATAGAACCTCATTGCAGGCGTTGGTCAGTGGATGAAGATGATTTGATGATAATTTTCTGTAGAACTCAGAGGTGTAGCCGTCTGGTCCTGGTGCCTTGTTATTCTTGAGATGTTTAATAGTGTCCATGATTTCCTCAGGTTCAAACGGCCGATCTAGAAAATTACGGTGGTCTTCAGAGACTCTGTTAAGAGTGGGGTGCGAAGAGAGAAAATTATTAATTGAAGTGGGAGATGGATTTTGAGAAGTATATAAGGAGTGGTAGTATTCCAAAATTTTTTTGACAATATCTTCAGATTTGGTTAGCAGATTTCCCTTTTTGTCTTTAGAAGCATAGACATGCTTGGATTTTGAGACCTGTTTTATTCTCCAGGAAAGGAATGTTAAGGAATGAGACGAGTTAGTCCAATGTTTCTGCTTAATATATAGAAGATTCTTCTGTATTTGTGAGCTTTCAAGCTTCTCTAACATTTTATGCATCTTGTGCGGGCTTCTGGTATGACTGCTATAATGTCCCGCGACCCTTTTCTAGTCGGGTGATTTGGCGCGCCCATTCTAAAGGCTGCTGCAATATATGGTGTAAAGCCTTCCTCAAGCTCTAGTTCTTTCACCACCCAATCGGAGATGAAGGCAGGGAAGTCAGATTCAAAAGACATATTTTCTGCAAAGCCTGTAAATTTTAAAGAGGACTGCTGGGCTGATGCCTCAAGGTGTAAGATCCGATCATGCAACACACCATTTTCTGAGCGGAGGCTACTTACGTCTTCCCTCAGAGTAGAGCACATTTCTTTGGCGCCTTCTGCTGTCTGACTGACATTTTGTAATGTAAGTTTAAAGTCTGCAAATTGGTCAGTCAGTGGCTGAACAGATGCTGCTATTGTTTCTTTAATTTTAAGTTCGACTGTGTTCAATAAAGAAGTGAAAGCAGGATAATTGATGGTAGGAATTACTGGGGCCGAAGAGATCTCTTCAGTCGCCATGGAGTCAGAGTCGGCCGAGTCGTCAGCTTTAGAATTGGGTTGAGATATTTTTTAGGGAAAAAAGTGGTTATAGCCTTCCTGTCAGCGCTGTTAGGCTGAGGTTTGTCTGAGTTGGATTTTCTCATTATTTTAAAAACATACAGAGATTTTGAATGCCTGAAGATAAAGAAGTGGGGTAAGGAGGGACGGAGCTCTCAGATTATGCTGTCATTCTGCTCGGCATCAAAGCCATGCCCCACCTATCAAAGATTTGAAATCATATGCTGAACAAAATCTGGAATACCTATCCATGAAGCCCCAGACAGCAGACCCCATAATGAAGGTCCACTACACCTCAGAGTTGGGACCCATCACTCTGCCACTGCTCCAAGGACATAGCTATGACTATCTGACATACAGGCCATTGGTATGACTTCCTGATCCAAACTGGCTTCTAACTCTGAGAAACTCGAGAATTTATACAGGGTCAGGGAGGAAAACTTACCTAACACCCAGAAGCCAACTCTCTACTTTCCAAGGTTCTCCCAGCAAACAGAAGATCTGGCGCTTATTCATCACCAGTGGACAAGGAGGGACACAGATTCAACTACTTAAGCCAGAAAATCTGTTCTTCAGGAGTGATGATACTGAGGGCGGCAGATTTTCAGCGATTAATGGGCTGCTATCAGATGCTTTTATGGGATAGGCTATCACAGTTTGTTCAGTTGACCCTAGGGGAGAAAAAGATACTTAATTTTGAAGTTTAAGTTACCAGAAGGACAAGTATGGACATTGGCATCAATATGTGCCTCAAATAATACAAAAAATGATTTTAAAAATATCACTTTAAAACACTATTATTTATTTATTATTACTTTCAATTTGTATCCCGCCCTCTCTGCAAGCAGACTCAGGGTGGCTAACAATCAGTTCAGTTCAAACATCTGTGATTACAATTAAAACATTTTATGGTGCTGTTCAGTACAATATGGGTGGGATCTTCCTTTTCTAACAGTGATCCCATAGTGATTATAGTTCCTCAGCAGCGTGAGGTGGCAGCATAGGGTGGCAGTCCTCTCCTGGTTAGGTGTCAAAGGCCTGTCAAAATAATTTGGTTTTACAGGCCCTGCAGAATTGAGAAAGATCTCACAGGGCCCTTATGACCTCCGGGAGAGCATTCTACATTTCTGGTGCTGCCACTGAGAAGGCCCTGGCTCGTGTGGAACATAGTCTGACTTCCCTTGGTCTGGGAATAGACATTAGATATTGTGTCCCTGAACACAGTGCTCTCTGGGGAACATGTGAAGAAAGACGGTCCTGTAGATAAGCAGGCCCCCGATCATATAGGGCTTTAAAGGTCAATACCAATACCTTGAAATGGACTTGGAATACAATAGGTAGCCAGTGCAGGTCTTTCAGCACCAGCTGAATGTGCTCCCATCGAGGGAGCTCCATTAACAACCGCGCTGCAGTGTTCTGCACTAGCTGTAGTTTTCAAGTCAGCATCAAGGGTAGCCCCATGTAGAGAGCATTACAGTGATCTATTCTCGAGGTGACCGTGGCATAGATCACCATTGCTAAGTTGTCATGTTCCAGGAAAGGGACCAACTGCTGAGCCTGCCGAAGATGGAAAAAGGTGGACTTGGTAGCTACCTGGGCCTCCATTGACAAAGAGGACTCCAGAAGCACTCCCAAGCTCTTGACTTTAGAGGCTGGTATCAGTGGCACCCCGTCAAGAGCTGGCAAAGAGATCTCCCTTCCTGGGTGACCCTGACTCACATAGAGTACCTTCGTCTTTGTTGGGTTCAGCTTCAACTGACTCAGCGTGAGCCAAGATGCTATGGCTTGAAGAGCCAGGTCTAAATTTTCCGGGGTACAGTTGGACTGGCCACCCATCATTAGATAGAACTGGGTGTCATCTGCATATTGATGACATCCCAGCCCATACCTCCTGACAATCTGGGCAAGGGGAAGCCTATAAATGTTAAATAACATCGGGGACAGAACCACACCCCGTGGCACACCAGATATAAATGGGTGTCTTCGGGATGATTCTTTCCCCAAGACCACCTTTTGTCCCTGACCTTGGAGAAAAGAGGTCATCCATTGTAAGGCGGACCCCTAGATCCCCACATTGGCGAGGTGGCTAGACAGTAGCTGATGGTTAACCGTGTCAAATACAGCTGACAGATCTAATAGTGACAGCACCACTGAGCTGCCCCAATCCAGATGTTGCATTAGGTCATCTATGAGGGCGGCCAGAACCGTCTTTGTCCCATGACTTGGCCGAAAGCCAGACTGGAATGGATCCAGTGCAGAAGTGTCATCCAGGAATCCCTGTAGCTGAGTCACCACTGCCCGCTCTATGACCTTACCTGAAATGGGAAGGTTCGACACCAGCTGATAGTTTGCCAATACAGCTGGGTCTGCAGATGTTTTTTTCAAGAGGGAACGGACCACAGCCTCTTTAAGAGGCATGGGAAAGGTTCCTTCTAAGAGAGATCTGTTGACAATGGCCTGCAGTGGTTCCTGTAGCATCACCTGGCTAGCTTTTATAAGCCAGGACGGGCATGGATCCAACCCACAGGTAGTAGGGTGTACAGACCATTAGACTTTCAAGAAGGCAAGATACTAATTTTTGGATATATGGATGGAGTTTTAGACAGATTTAAAAATGTCGGTGGAAAACTCCCAAAAATGTATTTCGGTACATGAGAATTTTAGAATTGGAAGACATCTGGTGAACATTGCATCCAGACAACACTATATATTTTTTTTCTGACAGACACCAATCATAATCAAGGATAGATGTGTGTTGGATATAAAAAACCTTAAATACAAAAGTTGGGAAAGCAGAGATTCTGCCAATGATCGCAGCAGATCATAATCTGATACAGTTAATCTGGAAGAAAGAAAATGGAGATTAAATGACACTCTATTATTACAAGATGAAGTAATACTACAATGTAAAAATAATTTCACAGAGTATTTTAACACAAACAGCACACCTGCAACAATATAGGAAGCCAGCAAAGCTTATATCGGAGGCACTTCTTTCAAAATAGCATGTCCAAGACAATGGAGGTCTATGTGGAACAGAGAACCACTACCAGCATCAAAAGTTATGAAGCATTTAATAAACAGAAAATGTTCACAAGCATACTTTTTTAAAAATACTTTCAATTTTTATTAATTTTTCAACCATAACCAACAACTAAACAGCAAAACAATTACAATAAATACATATATTATATTCAAGGCATACTTATCATTAATACTAAGCAGAGCTCCTCTACACTTTTCTATCATTTCACAATATTGCATATATCATCCATATTTCAAATATATTGTCATTCATTATATAGTATGGGATTTAGGAAAAAATCTTCAAT
This sequence comes from Heteronotia binoei, assembly GCF_032191835.1. Taxonomy (NCBI): domain Eukaryota; kingdom Metazoa; phylum Chordata; class Lepidosauria; order Squamata; family Gekkonidae; genus Heteronotia; species Heteronotia binoei. The sequence goes on from NC_083224.1 coordinate 58,566,013, forward strand.
AGTACGAGAAATTAATATATTTCTTTGGAATATGCTTTTCAAAGTCTTCTGAATTTATATAGTTAAAAAAGGGGAACCATTTCTCAACAAAGTTATTGTTCTTCTGCTGTATATTAAGTACCCTTATTTGTATGGCTAATTTGTCTAAAGCTGCTACTTCCCATACTTTGGCCATCCATTGCTGTTTGTTGGGAGACACATCTCGCTTCCAATACTGGGCTATCAAAAGCTTGGCCGCCATCAATAGAAGAGTTGCCAGTTCTTTTTTCAATGGAGAAAGTTTTGTATTTGGCCAGTAATTTAAAAGAAATGATTCTGGAGTAAAAGGAATATCACCCTCTATAATGTTTTCTATTGTGGATTTGATTTCTTTCCAAAATTTGTTGACTTCCGGGCATAGCCACCAACAATGCAAAAATGACCCTTCCTGCTTATATTTCTTCCAGCACTCGGGGGTAGGCTTTATATGTGATAAAAAAGGTTTTTTAGGTGTCAAATACCACCGTGAGAAGAGTTTATAGTTTTGGAGCTTCAAATTTAATGAAGATGTGTTATAGAGTGGGGATTCCCAAATAGTCTGCCATTGTTCTAAAGTAAATAATATGCCACAGTCCTTCTCCCAGGCTTTCTGCTGGCTTGTGGTTTCAGACCAATCTTTAATATTGAGCAGGTTATAAATAGTTGATGTTAAAGTTTTAGCTTGCTTTGGATTCCTTCTCAACAAGTTTTCAAATGTTGTTAATGACCTATCAATTACATCTGTAATTTTGGGGTCACAAGCATACTTTTAACACAGCACCAGACTGAGCAAGGGATTAAAAAGAAATGGTTAAATTTAAATTCCTCTGTCCCTCTCTCTGTACATGCCCTGCCAGATGTTAAAATACAGGATGGGCGCCTTTTGTTTGGATGTTACAGATCTGTACAGAATAATCATTACTTTGCAGCTTTCTCCAGCCCTTCAGGCCAGCACATGGTTAGTGGCTGCTTCCTCAGTTGAGAGTTCTGTTTGTTCTCATGGACTCAGCGCCCCAAGAAAAAAAGAGCTTCCTCCTTGGTCCCCTGAGCATTATCACCTCTCTTTCCCTCTCCCTGTGACCCAGTTAGGCCAGGTCAAGGAAGCTTTTCTTGACTTTTTATCCTTAATTCACCCAAGCTTCTGTTCTCTGCTTGGAGTCTTTATGTAGAAAACCATGACTTAAATCTAGTCTTCCTGATGAGCGATTTAAATCAAATCCACCCTGGTCAGGACATCACCCTCTCTATTTTCCCCCATCCCCAACTTCTGCTTCAGAAAAGACATCACACACACTAGACACTAGAAGAACTCTTTTTTAATTTAAGAAGAACAGCAGGGTTCCAAAGAGATAGAAATTTGCTCATTGGCTTCTAGAGCTGCAATAAGGGAAAGGCAGTATGAGCTCAGTCATTATCTAGATGGATGGTGTCTGCAATTAGAACAGCACACACTGAGGCAAGTATAGATTGTCCCATCACCATGTCGACTCACTCCAACAGGGCTCAAGCTTTATCACTAGCTTTTATATCCAGGCTGCCACTAGATGAAGTTTTGTAAGGCAGCCACCTGGTCAATTGCCTCAAGGTTTGTTTGGCATTACTCCATAGATGTAGACTCCCAGAACAAGGCAGCTATGGGGAAAGCAGTTTTACCGTCAATCTTCTGCTGATCCAAGCAACACCCTCCTCACTTAACTTGCTGTTCTCCCATGTGGAACTGCACAGAAGCCAGGAAGATGAAAATGGGATAGCACTTATCTGTAACTGTTGTTTATTGAGTGGTCTTCTGTGCAGGAACATATCCCTCCCTCCCACTGTGGGCTTCTCTACTGAAGCTGACTCTTTACAGCAGCGAAGGGAGGATTGAGGGGAGAGTGCTTGCCTCTTCTCTGTCATATGACCCTTTGGGCAGGATAGGCAACGCTGTACATGGAGGAGAGGGGGGCACTCTTGGACTCTAGAAATTCCTTTAAAATGCTTGCTAGCTCCTTTGCATGGCTGGCCTGTAAAAGCACAATGCTCATGTGCCTACACAAAAGACCACTCGAACAAAGGTTACAGGTAAATGCAATCCCATTTCCCTCTCCCAAAATTCTGAAACTCAAGGGTATCCAGTGAAACTACTGGACAGTAGGTTCAGGACAGACAAAGGGAAATATTACTTAATCCAGAGAATGGTTAAAATGTGGAATTTCCTCCTGGAGGATGTAGTGATGGCCACAGGAATAAACAGCTTTAAAAGGGGATTAGGTAAATTCATGGAGAATAAATCTATCAGCTACTAGCCATGGTGGCTGAGGGGGGACCACCGCATTCAGAGGCCCAGAGCCTCTGAATCCCAGAGCCAAGAGACAACATCAGGGGAAGGCCTTGGCCTCTATGCCCTGTTGTTGGCCCTCCAGAAGATCTAGTTGGCCACTGTGTGAGACAGAATGCTGGACTATATAGAGCAGGGGTGGCCAGCGGTAGCTCTCCGGATATTTTTTTTGCCTACAACCCCCATCAGCCCCAGCCATTGGCCATGCTGGCTGGGTCTGATGGGAGTTGTAGGCAAAAAACATCTGGAGAGCTACCGTTGGCCACCCCGATATAGACTATTGATCTAATCCAGCAGTGCTCTTCTTACGTTCTTAACATTGTTTGGATGGGATTTATTTCCAAATAAGCATTTAGTAAGAATATGTCTATATGTGCTGTCTTTTTTTTATTTGTGGAGGGTGATATGGAGCTGTAAATGGCCATATGGAAGCACAATTTCACTTGCATTTGCAGCTGTTCGCAGGAAAGAAAAGACTGTTGTACATTGTTCAAGAAAGTTATTGCCAGCAGGTGGTGCTACAATCTAGAGAAGATCCAGTTGTTGATGACCAACACTAGATTCCAGTTATGTTCCATTCCACCCCTTCCCCCATTCAACTGTTACTATTTGTTTGCAGTGTAGGAACTGCTTTATTGTGACTTTGTCTATTTGACTTATTTCAAAGTATTTACTCCTAATTATTTATGAATATGGGGCCTCTTTTCTTGTTATATATTGATCTGTCTATGGAACTGCTGGTGCTTAGGGCAGGATAACTGTGTTAAAGCTTAATGAGGCAGTTGGGGTAGTGTAGTAGATATCTTGGTCATACTAGGACACTTAGGAGGAAGGTAAAGCCCTATGGCATCCTTAAACTGGTTACAGATGTCATGTGGATTACCTTTGAACCTCATTGCAATTAACATATACATTCCATTTAGAGCCATGTAGACAAAGCAAGTGTTCACTTGTGCCTAGGAATGCCCGATAATCCTGTGATGTTTGCAACTCAGTAGTAGAGCACATAACTTCCATGCATAAATTTTGATCCTTGGCCCTTCCATTTGGCTAGGAAAGATCTCTGCCTGAGGCTTGAGAGAGCTGCTGTCAATCAGAAAATGATTGTTCTAGATGTATGTCACACTGGCACAACATCTGTCAGTTGCTAGAGCATTCTCAGCATGTTTATTTTGTGCATACAGAACCTTATGTATTCTCTGGAGTATCTTCAACTGGGACAAAAATGGAGGTAGCCAACTACTGTGTACTGACAATTGAGTGAAGGTTCTATGATATTCACCACTGCAACAATGCCACTGCCAGTGTCTGAAGCCATAAACAGAGTAGGCCTTATGTTTCATGTCTTATGTATTGTGTATTATGGCTTTCACTGTTCCATCAGTTGTCTATTTGGTGGCAAAAGTTGAAACACAAATTTTTGTTCCGCATATTGATACTATGAGAACTAGATAGGATTACTAATGCACAACTTTGTGCTATGGTTTAGAATAGGGATGGCCAAGCTTACTTAATATAAGAGCCACATACAATAAACGTCAGATGTGTGAGAGCTGCAAAACACAAACATCAGATGTTTGAGAACAGCAAGGCAGGAACCAGACAAATAGATGGAGGGAGAGGCAGCAGCGGCTCTACAGGGAAGTGTGCCCTAGGCAGGTGAAAGCGACAGGGAGCAGCAGCGTGTCTTCGCCTCTGAGCATGTGCTGTGAGGCTTCTGTAGCTCTGCCCCTGCTTCTGATCAACAACAACAACAACAACAAAAAATTTTATTTGTATCGGCAGAGCTACAGGCAGCCTCACAGTGTGCTCTGTGGCGCAGGCATGCTGCTGCTTCCCATCGCTTTCACCAGTATTTTCCTCGCCACAAAGATGAAGGTGGGAAGGCAACACCGGCGCCCAACTGAGGCTTCCACCAGTGCCCTTGCCAGGGCTGAGCCCCAGGCAGCCGCCTAGTCTGCCTAGTGAAATGGCCAGCCCTGGGGAGTGATGAAAAGAAAGCCACTTTAAATGCATTCTTCAAGCTGCCGGCTGGCTTGGCTTGGAGAACTAATTTAAAGAGACAAATGCCTTCACCAAGCTGGCTGATGGGGTGGTAGGGGTTTGGGAGCCATACAATGTGTGTGAAAGAGCCACATGTGGCTACCGAGCCACAATTCAGCCATCATTGGTTTAGAAGAAAAGTGGCCTTGGGATTTCTTCCTACATTTGGTTTTTTTCCCCCAGGGTATTGCATTTGGGAGGCTCTCCTATAAAAAATCGTCCCACTTTTTGATTTTACAAGTGTCTGTGTCACACCATGGCATACAGAGCTGCTTCTGCGTTTATGGCCCACTGGTGTCTGTCTTACAGAGATATGAATCAGTCCTCTGCTTTCCCAGTGCAATTTTACTCATTCTATGAGAAAAATCAGAACACAGGAAAAAATTCTCAAATATTGATATAGGATTGATTTAGAAGGTCTCCCAACAACCTTTTCTATTTGCCTTCAGAAGCAGTGGTAATATTTATGGTTGCCAAGCCTATATAGTGTCTGATTTAAGTAGAGTAGAATTATGTTACTTTTGCAGAAAAGTGCTACACACAGCACTGATGTAGCTCCAGGGCACAAAGATAAGCCAGTCCTAAAAATTGTTTAATGAGGTGTCAATGTCCGGAAGAGGCCCAGCACTTTTAGTGGAGGGCAGACAAAGTTCTCCAAGCAGCAGAAAACAGCACAAGTGATTGTTACCAGCACTACAATGAAGCTCTGAGCCACTAATCCATCACCCATAGAATAGCAAGGAGCCTGGGGTTTGGATTAACCTTGCCAGCTAGGTTCTGAGGATATTGTTTAATGAGTCAGCTATGAATCCATAATTAGCACCCCCCCCCCCCGGTGCCTTGTCATAGAGCTTGGCCGAGGGAATGAGTACTCAGTGCCTAAAAGCAAGGGTGTAGGATCCATAATCTGAGGGGAGGGCAGGACTATGTTCTGCTTCTTAGTACTACCAACCCCAGGGTGTCTTGTATACAGCTGAGCAACTGCAAAAGTTTGCAAAAGAGGATGAATGAAAGTCAGAGAAGCAGGCTTCTTACAAGCACAATGAGAACCTCTTCCTGCCCTGACAGATTTTGGTCTTGCTGCTTACTGGACCTCCTCCTTCTTGACAAATTTTCATCTGAGTCAGATCCACTCTTCTGATAAATTCTGAGTAGGAGAGGGTGGGAAATAAAAGGTGCCCTGGCCATTTCTGGGCTGAGCTAATTTTCAGCCTCATGTCTTTTTGTAGCCTCCATGCTCAGCACCCTCCTCCTGGATTGAGTGTCCAGACTCTTGTGTCTATACTGATCCATGCTGAGCAGCTGGGCAGAGAGCATGCCAGGTCAGCCAAGGGAGGGTTATGCCTTTTGGGCTCTGCAGCCTCTTGGATTAAGGGGCTATGCGGATTTACTCTCTGCTCTTGCTTCAATTCCTCTCCCTTTGCTGTTCTGTGTAGGGAACATGCAAGCAATGCAGAGCAAACTAGGTCATCACAAAGGGACTTCGTGCATCTGTGAGATCCTCTGGGGGAGGCCGCTAGCTCTCCCAGCTCCTGCTCTTAGCTCTTTTGCCTCCCTTACCAAGTAATACTGCTGCCTCTCCTGGATCCTGAAAAGGGATGTGATTAGCACGAGCAGCAGATGGGGAATTTCTGTTGGTTCTAAATGCCTCTTGCTGACAAGTGCTTCACTGACACTGTTCCAGTTCCCAGTTTTTCTTCTCCTGCCAGGCCAAGATACTCTGCAACAAACAACTTCCTGCTGGTTTGAACCTCACATCCAGAGAGTCTGCAGCAGGATATGGAACCTAGGCTTCATCCAACTTTCATCTCTGGATGTAGTTGCTGTTCTCCATTCAGGCTGGCAGAAGCATGGATTTACAGATCACGTTGGCTATGATTCCCCAGTATGAATACAGGGAGCAAATCCATAGCCATCCATCTGTCCAATGGCACTAATTTCAGCATGTACATGTATCAGGTAAGCGGGATGTCCCCTGCAGTGCCTGCCCACCATGATCTTTTGGTATATGGAAATATTCCAGGTGCTTGAAGCTAGTGCTCTGCTACCTAAACTCTACAAGCAGCCGCTTTCCTGCTAGGCAGTCTTCCTGCTTGCAGGAATTAACTGTGGTCATGAAGATGTGCTTGCTTTTGTTTGTGTTAAGAAAATAAAATAGCAAAACTCTAGGCTATCTCAAAAGTCCTTTTTGGGTTAATAGAGCATTGGACACACTTACTAGTATCTGTACTGCCACCAACAGTTAAGAGGGAATAAATGAAGGGGGGGGGGGGCTTGTTAAGAACAGAGTATGCATTCTCAACCTTGTCCTTACATGCTGTATTTGTTGGAGACAAGCAAAAGGATATTTGACCTTTGAGATCTACTGATCTAGAGTACTTTTGGGTGCAGTGTCCTTTATGAGCTATCACATAAATGAACACCAGAAGTTCATATAGGGAACTGGAAGTAGGAAATAGCTGATCATATAAGCATTCTGAGCATGCAGCTTGTTCTGTCATATTTTTAAAAAATTGCTTAGTGACCTGTGGGCTACACTTGCAGGTAAAATAATGCAGTGCAGAGTTCTTGTGAACTTGAGTCATATTTTCATGATGGTGGATGTAGGAGGAGCCATTTCTATATAACTAACTGGCTATATGGCCCCATAGCCCCCCTATCAGGATTAGAGACATCCTAAGTGTGCAGCCATTTGACATCCTAGAAATTCCTTGTCTGGTGTTTCAGAATTTTGAAAACTATTCAGAGGTGATACCTAATAATATGAAATCTGGTTTCCCCAAAAGGAATTTGACTTTTCCTCTAACTCTGCCCCTATCTGTCAGTCAAAAGCCACTGTACTATAATTGTTAAGAATAGGGACTTGACTGACATGAATTTAAATCCTGACTTGGTCATGGTGCTTGCTGGGTGAGTCTAGACCAGTCTTTCTCTTTCAGCCTCACCCATTTAATATGGTTCTTGTAATAATAAATAATAATAATCTATGTTTGCTGCCCTAAGTTACTCAGAGAAAGAACAGGATAAAAATTCAAGATAGGTAAAAACCAGTTTTGCAGGTTTTGATAATACTACAAGTTGAGCTTTTTAGAAAACCTGAAAATAATTTCAGAAGTATAGTCAGTGTTGTGGCAACCAATATGTGTACATGTTAATGCCATCACCCTGGTCATCTGGATGATGATACTACTGTATCTCACTCTTGTATGCCTGAACTGTTTTGGACCTGAGTTTTGATAAATAACATGGATTATATTTCCTAAAATCTTCTTAGGAAGGAGTCTGTTCACATAGTTGTTCCTAATTAGATTGGGTGGCTTCCTGCCACTGTGAGCGGTTGTCATGGGACTGTAGGGAAGCTGATCTATGCAGGTCTTCCAGCAGGAATGGGCCACAGCAACAAATTCCAAAGACTGTCCTAATTACAAGTCATAGGGAAACTGAGGGAAGGTTTAAGATGGTCCAGGCAATATCTGTTTGCTGCTTGGACTTAGTGCTTGGACTTACACAAGCTATGCATACAGGGATATGTAGGATGCTATATTCAGGTTTCCCAAATTCAGGTAACCTAATTTGTCTGTAATGGAAATGGCTAATTATGCTAGTGAAGCTTGTCAATTCTTGTGTTATCTGCCAGTTGCTTCGCAGCTCCTCTCTCCAACTGCAACGAAAAAAATTAGAAACCCTCTTTCTTTATCTGATCCTTTGCTTATGCCAGAATTTGCTCAGGCTGTGTTCTGAGAAAACATCAGAGCTTCTCTGGAAGAGAGAAGAATAAAGCAAGGCACTCTACTCTGTGATTTCTGGATATGTTGCTCCAAGAACAACAAGGCTCTGCAAGTAATGTTCAGTGGAAATTCTGGTGTATGACGTACTTATTTATTCTTTTCTCCCAAGTATTGAACTTTAGAAAGTTAAATACTAAACATCCACATATCTTATTTGTAGTGTTTTTAGCCTTTCTAGAAATGAAAAGTCTTCACAAAAAATGTTTTCAGTCATTTCAGCACCATTACTTCTCACACTGGGAGAGCACATAACATGCAATCCTCTCAGTATGCACATTTGCCATTATGTGTGATTAAGTCCACACATATTTTGTACCTTTGGCATACCCCACTAGAAATACAGATTTTTGAGGGCACATGTTTGCATTTACCTAATCTGGAAAATATGTGTGTTGCCCTACTTGCACAAATGGCAATATGTGTATTGTGACAATCATATGTAGTACAGTCTCCTGGTATATGAGGTGCAAGTGCCAAGATTATAACTGGAAAAGGCTATATAGGTAGCTGAAATAAGATCTGTGCCGTATACCCCTCCTTCCTATTGACTTCTGTAGGTTTGCAGTGGTTTCCATAAAATTTTATTGTCAGTGTATAGTAAATAGTACAGCAGCCTTAGTCACATACTACTTTACTCATAAGTAAATGCTATTCATTTAAATGGAGCTGTCTTTCAAATAGGCGTGTGTAGTACTTCAGCCTTGTAATTTTCAAATATCTCCTCAAACTACACAGTAATTGTAAGACAGAAATTCTCTGCACATACTACTACACTGGCTGTTTTCCACATGTGGATGTGAAATTATGCCTCCTCAGTGGAAACATCAGCAAGCAGGTTAGAAGCAGGCAGGGTTGGCCACCCTTCAACTGTTAAAGAGATAATGGGGGGGATGGGAGGAGTCCAAGTTTCTTAGCTTTGAAGGCAGTGCTAAACTCCACTCCTCCCTGGATGGGTTGTGAGTAAAATTTTTACATGAAAGCTGTGTCTACAGCCATTGTTTCATTTTCATAAGGAAGGCTCTAGTAGCTCTACAAGCCATGCTTGTAAAGAGAATGCACTCATATGGAAGCTCTCAAAGCAGAGCATGCTGGGCAAAAATCCTCATGTAGAAACAACCACTCAAGATTAACCTCAGTCTATTATCTGTGCTGCTGTCACAGATTCAGATGTCACACAGAGATTTCTAACAACTGCTTATAGTATTTACAACTGCCTGAAACTTGCAGAACCTAAATCTGCTTTTTAACTCTCTGATGGGCCTTCCTTTTGCTGACTTTCTCTGGCCTTTCGCCAGCACAATTAAATATTCCCTGATGTGAACATTTTATGTATTTATTGATCCAGGAGAACAAAGTAGGAGTCAAGTGTACCTTTAAGACCAACAAAGTTTTATTCAGAACGTGTGCTCCAAGCACACTTCATCAGATAAGGAGTCAGGTACAGTGCGCAGGGCTATATATAGCTGGTAGGCAGTGGTTTAGAATGCAAAAAGGTACAAATTTAAGATCCAATGACAGAATAGTAAAATTAACAAATTGAGCAAACCTTTGATCTGGGTAGCATGAGCATGCGAAAGCAATAAAACAGTAATATGTCAAAATGTGAGAATGTCTGTCAATCACTCTATTATATAAGCCTGGGTCAAAAAGAGGGCATTACTTTGTCAGAAGTTTTCCCCATCTAATTAATTTACCTTTTAACATGTAACATACATATAGTTTGCCATTAGAAGAAAAATACATTAAATTATAGTGGAAGATAGGTTTCATATATGTAATGAGATAAACAGCCAATATCCCTATTTGAGTATGTCAATACAGCTAAAAGAGAAATACATTGGATAGTGATGTTCTTGTCTACCTAATTTAGTATTTAACATGTAAACATCATTCTGTCCTTGAATCTTAAATTTGTACCATTTTGCTTTCTAAACCACTTCCTACCAGCTATATATAGCCCTGCTTACTGTACCTGATTCCTTGTCTGATGAAGGGTGCTTGGAGCAAACGAAAGGTTACGTTCTGAATAAAACTTTGTTGGTCTTAAAGGTGTACTTGACTCCTACTTTGTTCTACTGCTTCAGACCAACACGGCTGCCCACTTGAATTGATCCAGAAGAGTTAGCCATGAGTGAGTTGCTGAAAAATAGTAGATTCCAGTAGTACCTTCAAGATCAACAAATTTTCTTGTAGCTTAAGTGTTCAAGAAATACAGCTCTCTGACGAAGAGAGCTGTGCTTCTTGAAAGCTTATGCTACAATAAAATTTGTTGGTCTTGAAGGTACTGCTGGAATCTTTACTATGTATTTATTGTAATTTTATTGTAATCTGTAGTTGTGATTAGTAACTTAATGTTGTATATATTAAACTGTTTTAATTAATGTATGGTTATTATTATAATATGTTATTTGCCCTGAGGCCTGCACTAGCAGGGAAGAGCGATTCAGAAACAGAATGAATGAAAGAAAGAATGAATGAATGAATGAATGAAATTGACGCATCCAATCAAAATATATGCTGATGGATCAGTACTGGGAAGATCATCAGATAGTTGGTACAGTACCTTTCTTTCAGCGTATACATTTAAAAAGCAGAAAAATACCCTGTGCAGAAACAGCCTGGGCCTCAAAATCCAGAATCATGACCAAAACCCTGGGTTGAGAAACTTAACTGTGTAAAAAGAAAATAATTAGTCACTTCTATTTAGATTTTTAGGCCAGCTATATTCTTTCCAGTCACTACTTATTCTATAGTTAGACTTGCAATATGTGAATTTCTAAAAAGAAACTGATTCTCCAAACGTGATTGCCCCTGCATATCTGAAGCTAATTTCAGATTTTCCCTCTGTAACTAGGTAATGCCATTCAATTAGAAAATTTGAAAATGACTTTGTTTTTCTGCTGTTCTCAAAACCTTATCGACTACCATTACGCACACACACACTACTGTTTTGGGAATAATTTAAATTTACAAAAATACATGACATACTTTTCCTTAAAATTACCTATTTTTAGAAACCAATTAATAGTAAAGAAGCAGAGTAATCAATTGCTGCTTCAGGCCCTATCAGTAACAGTCATGACTTCCTTCATTGGCTAGAATAAAAGGAAGTAGACTTGCTTTTAAAAAAATGAAATCTGGAAATGAGCCAAATGGCACCAGATTCTTCGTAAAACCTGTCTAACCAGGCAGTATGGCATCTCTGTACAAGTGGTTGTCTCAGATCAGCTCCATGGAATAACAGTGGCACTTCTAGTCATGGGTAGTGGTGGAAACATTAACAGCTGTGGTATGTTTTGTCACTGACTATTCTGTAAACAAAGGTAATTACAACAGTAGTTGGAGGGGTTTTTCTATTGAAATTTAGGTTACCATAATCCTACTCCTGTGAGTAGGCATGAGGTAGGCACCATACTTTAAAAGCATCTTGGAAGTTGAGAAATTATTAGAAATGTGAAAACCATAATTCATTTGAACATCTCTCCCCTCCCCAGATTTTTTATGCATATTGGACTAATTGTTTTCAATATTGGGAAATCTATAGAATCTTCTGTACAAAGTAAGCCTGTTACTTATAAAATAAAGCTGATAGGAAAACATTATTCTAGATTAGGGTCTGAAATGAGATGACAGTCAGACCTGACTCAGGGTTGGACCCTTGTATTCTCAAAATAGTCACCTGCATAGAAAAAAAATGTGCTAATTTTCTAGAAAAAAGAAACAGCTGTACTTTTGAATTCATCATTGTATTTGATTCTTGAGTGTGAAAGAAATTAACGTCATCTAACTTTTTAACATCAAGATCTTAAGTTGGATCATTTCTAGCAATAAGGTGAAGGAGGACATCTTTAAATTAAATTAACTGCAGTGAGAAACAAACTGAAATCAAATTAGAGATTGTGAGCTTCAGATGCAATATATTCCCAATAACTGAACATCAGATATTCATGGATAATCTAGGTTTATATGTATTCTTAATTGAGCCAGGATTAGGTATCCTTGTTTCACTTTTTAATCCTTTTATAGGTGTCTGGGCCTAATCTGGAAATCTTATGGCTGTGTAATTGTCTGTTTAAGAGCTGAGGAAACGTCTAATCTAAAATGTCTTCTTGAAGGCATATAAGCTTAAAAGATTTCAGTGATTTGAGGATGAAGAATCTTATTAAACAAGTCCATTAGACAGCTTTCTTCTAACTTCCAATTGGATGCCCAAGAACACTGAATTCCATCCTAAATCATATGGAATTAGCACCAAATTGTTTAAACTGTTTTAAATTGTTTATTTTAATGTTTAATCTAGCTATTTTTATTGTTGTTCTATTATGTGAGCAGCTCTGAGCCTGTTTCGGCAGGGAGGGTGGCAGATAAAGGGGTCAGGTTGAATTATTCGCCTCCGGCATTGGTGTTATATAATGCCAGGTCCATAAATAATAAGACCTACTCCTTCGGAAGTTCTTGCTTGAGCAGGACAGGGACCTGGCTTGCGAGACTGAGACCTGGGTGCGAGATGGGGAGACTGTAGCTCTCTCCCAGACGGCTCCCCCTGGATACTCAGTCTTTCACCAATCATGGACTAGCGGGCGGTGGGGAGGGGTGACTGTATTCATATGAGAGGCTTACTCCTTCTGAGCTCTCCCGGCCCCAGAGATTAACGGCATTGAATGTGCCAGTCTGGCGTGGGACGTTTGGGAGAGGTTGGCGATCTGACTGGTGTACTTTTTGCCTCACGCACCAGCCAGCGCCTTACCGTCCCTGATGGAGGCCATAACAGGCTGGGCATTGGAGTATCCAAGGCTTTTGATCCTGGGTGACTTCAATGTCCATGCCGATGACGCGACCTCCAGTCAGGAGATGGACCTAGTGTCATCCATGGCGACACTGGGATTCTCCCAACTTGTTACAATGCCCACTCACCAGACGGGGCACATGCTAGATTTGATTTTTGCAGCGGGAGTTTTAGTGGATGGTATTACTGCTGAAGCAGTGCCATGGTTGGACCACTATGCCCTCAAGGCTCGTATGGATGTCTCACCCCAAGCCGTTTAGGTGGTGAGCACATTTTAGCTCGCCCGTGGAGCCAGATGGACTTGGAACAGTTCCAAATGGCTCTACGGGATTCCTGACCCCCTGGCAATTCCCTAGATGACCTAGTTGAGTCCTGGCATGACAGACTCTCCAGAGCCATCGATGATATCGCACCTTGGCGTCCTCTGCACCTTGCTCTAAGCTAGCACCATGGTACATCCTGGAGTTGTGGCAGATGAAACGAGGACTCAGACGGCTAGAGAGGCAATGGCGGCATACTCGAGACGAAGCGACTAGAACATCTTATAGAGAGTTTATGACGTCCTATGAGATGGCAGTCAAAGCCACAAAGAAAACTTACTTTGTGGCCAAGATTGCATCTGCAATTTCGTGCCCGGACAATTGTTTAACACAATTCGGACCCTTACAACAATGTGTCAATTCGGCCAGAATTCTAGGGAATTGGAGATTGGCTGTGAGGCTTTTGCAAACTTTTTTGCATATAAGATCTCATTGCTCTGCCACGACCTCCCCTCCACATTGGAGACAGTATGTGAACTCGAGGCCCCGTGCCTGTCTTCTGGTTCTGTTCTGGACTGCTTCAATACACTCAGCCTAGAGGAAATTGACAGGATCCTCTCTATTGTATGCCCAACAACTTGTGATCTGGACCCTTGCCCCTCCTGGCTAATTAAAACTTGCCAGTGGGAGCTCAGATATCCTATATGGGATATCATAAATAGATCCCTTGTGGAAGGGCATTTTCCAACACCTCTTAAAGAGGCTGTGGTCCGCCCTCTCCTGAAAAAATTGATATTAGACCCGGCTGAATTGGCACATTACTGACCGCTCTCAAATTTACCCTTTTTGGGTAGAATTATTGAGAGGGCAGTAGCGCTACAGTTACAGAGCTTTCTGGATGATGCTTCCGTCCTAGACCCTCACCAGTCCGGCTTCCGCCCAGGTCACGGGACAGAGAAAGTGCTGGTCACCCTGGTGGATGACCTCCAGCAGCATCTGGATTGAGGCGGCTCGGCGGTACTGATGTTGTTGGACCTATCGGCAGCGTTCGATACAGTCGACCATTGGTTGCTGACCCGCCGTCTCGCCAACACAGGGATTCAGGGGTTGGCCCTGCAATGGCTTTCCTCCTTCCTTGATGGTCGGGGACAAAGGGTGGCGATTGGGGGTGAACTGTCCCAGAGGCATGCGCTTGACTGAGGGGTGCCTCGGGGCGGTGCTCTCCCCAATGTTGTTCAACATCTACATGTGCTCCCTTGCTCAGATTGCCTGGAGGTATGGGTTGGGTTGTCACCAGTACGTTGATGACACCCAACTCTATCTACTGATGGACGGCTGGCCTGACTGTGTCCCAGAAAATTAGGACCTGGTGCTACAAGCCGTGGCTGGATGGCTGAGTAGATTGAAGCTCAGTCCAGCAAAGACAGATCCTTTAATTGAGTCGTGGCGGTCTGGGAAGGGAAATTCCCCTACCGGCGTTTGACGGTGCACCACTGGCACCGGTATTTAAGAGAAGTGGAAGAAAGCTGTCGCCACCAGAATAGTATCAACTCAATATTCTGTTTTAACTGTTTTAATCATTGCATATCTATTTTATTATTGAATGTGTAACTTTAATATTCATTAATTTAATTGTTTGTGGGATTTTATGTTGTGAGCCGCCCTGAGTCAAACTAAACTAAACTTGGTTCCAGTATAGACAGAGAGATCTTTAATTGCTCCAAGTTGGTTTTTAGCTGAAATGTTGGGGGAAATCTCCTAATTTGTCTTTGATGAGGCAGGTTGTTACTAATGAAAGATCATAAGAAACCAGTTAATTCTCACAGCCTTTCTTTTAGTTGTTCTAAAATCAGAAGACTAAAGTATGCTTCCTAGGTAGGATGTAGAATTCTGTTTCCTTGAGGAACAGCATGATGCTGATCATGATGTCCTATGTCTAAATGGGACCTGACAATAAGTCCAACAAGTGGATCTGAACTTTTAAAATAAGGATAGAGTACATACAGGTGCTCTCAAGCAGCAGGTGGTCTCTATGATACATGGGCTCAGTTCAGTCATGTGCTGGGCAGAAAATGGGTAGCCATGTGCTGGGCAGAGAATAGAGACAACACCTTTATGATCACAGCTCTATAGGTTTGGCTTGGCATATGGTAGTGGATTCAAAGCATTAGGCGACCTGCCTGCCCCCTAAGGAAAACCTATCCCTCAGCCCTCCAGCAGCCAAATAGAAGCACCTGGGTGCAGGTCACTGTATGATTTCCCTGCCACCACCTAGGGTCAAGGAGAGGTTGACAGCCCCGGAGCTGGGTGTGCCTCCTTAAACTGCTGCCCACAAGACTCCTTAATGGAACCCTCAACTGGGATAATTTGCATACAGTCCCAGCCTTCCCTCAAAAGGATTAACCAGTGCCAAAACCAGCTACCAAGTTGTGATGATAGAACATGGACAAAACTATGCAAACTAGTAATAATGAGCAATATGTGCAACCGAAGTGAGGGGGGAGGGTTGGGTGGGAAAGCCATTGAAGACAAATGCAGCTTGGAGGTGGAAGTAATCAGAGCAGGTGGACCAGACTGAAAACTGACCACCTCAGGTTTGCCTGCCCAGCCCTGCCCTGCCCCAGAGCAAGCCCAGCTGGTTGGGAGAAGAGCCACAGGGGCCTGTGAAAGTCACAGAGAACCCCATCAAATGCCAGCATGTCCATTGGAAGGTCTCCCCCAGGCCAGCAAGTCACCCACCTCTCAGGGCACCCTTGGTAAGCTGGGGACTTGTTCTTCTGGAACTGCTACCATATATCATTAGAACTGCTCTCACATGTTACACAGCCTTCATGAGTCTTATTCTGCTGCCCAGTCTGAAGTTAAAGTTGCCGCGCTCTTTTTAATACCTAAATAACTGCAGAGTCCTTATAAATGTGCTCTGTACAGAGAGCATAAATGAGCAGCTGTTTTTTCCCCTAGTCCATAGTTATTTGGACTTCCAGCTGCCATTTTGGAGCATGGAATTTCTTTTAAATCATAAAAAAGCAGTTGTAGGCAGCCTTTCTCAAGGGGCAGAGCAGTCTTGAATCCAAAGACAAAGTTATGTTTCAATTCAAAAATTCAAGACATTCTACTGGCAACTCACCCAGTGACCATTCTTCAGATCGGAGGTCTTTCAGATCATCTTCCAAGAGATATTTTCCAGATGCAATCTATGCTTGCATGCTCAAAAGCTCCATCCATTTTGAAAATCAGTTATAAAATAAAATTTGTTTAATTGATATTTTCTTCTTTCTAACTGAACATACCAGTGCACCGAATCTGGCTACATTAAAAGCATTTTCATTGCATGGATTGCCAAGCAGAAGAGAAATTTAAAATTGGTGAGATCTCCCTATATGATTGGACATAACTGGATTAAAATTGGTGAGATCTCCCTATATGATTGGACATAACGGGATTAATATACATATTCTGAATGTTCTGGTAAAACCTACAATAAAAGAGGATGTGCTCAATTGTCTCTACCATACCCAACTGGTATGGGCAGAGGCATTTCATGTGCCTTCTTTCTAAAAGGGCAGATGGAAGAATGTTAAGTTGAGCCAGAGTGAAAGCTCTGCAATATTTGGGGAAATTCAAGCATAAAGAGATAGTGATATGGAACAAAAATTTTGTTGCAGTTCCCCTTAGCTGGTACAGAGTAGGCTCATGATTTGTCCGTTTGTAGGGAAATGTTCCAGATAATCTTTGTTTAATTATAGTTTTAGTTTTTTGATAACCACGGTGCAAAACAGCTGCACAGGAAAAACCAGAGTTGCAATTTGTCCTCAGTTGCTCTTACCCACCTTGAATGAAAACTATCTAAAAATATTAAAGAAATTAATCTTGGGGCAGGGGGAGAGATTTAGCTTTAGCCAGAAACATAGCTTGCAGTCAAACCCATGATTCCAGTGTTACCAGGCCTGCCTACAAACTTAGTAAAGCTTTGGGTACACACTGGGGAACTCCAAAAAGAGATCTCAGAAATTTAGACTGAATTGTTTCCAGTTGGAGATAATTGTTATATAAACAACTGTGATCCGTACATAAGCTGAGACAGCACCTTCCTTTGAAAAACGTTCAAAGTGTATGGGATGTGGGATCCCTCTTTAGTAAGGAAAAATTCCTTGGCCCAAATGGAAGTTTCCATCTAAGTAGCCACTTGTTCTTGCTGAAGCCATTCTTTGGGTAGATTCTGTTACTTGAGTGCTGAGTAGCCCACAAACCTGATGACTGAAAAATCTCTCTCTCGCCTTGACTTCGCGAACGAAGATTTAAGAAGGGTGCAGTAGTCCACGTCTGCTGCAGGCTCGCTGGTGGCTGACAAGACCAATGCGGGACAGGCAGATCCGGCCACAGTGGCTGCAGGGAAAAGTCTGATTTGGGGTTGGTGCTGTAGCAGTGCGATTCTTCCTCAATCTCCTTTTGTCCTCAAGACCAGCTATGTGTGCGTTCTCAAAGGAAGAGACAGCCTGGTGGATGGTGTGCCTCCATGCTTTGCGATCTGAGGCTAGGTCAGACCACTGGTGATGGTTGATGCGACAGGTGCCAAGGGATTTCTTCAAGGAGTCCTTGTACCTCTTCTTTGGTGCCCCTCTATTTCGATGGCCGGTGGAAAGTTCGCCATACAGAGCAATCTTGGGAAGGCGGTGGTTTTCCATCCTAGAAATATGCCCTGCCCAGCGCAGCTGCGTCTTCAACAGCAGTGCCTCGATGCTTGTAACCTCCGCCCTCTTGAGGACTTCAGTGTTGGTCACAAAGTCACTCCAGTGGATGTTGAGGATGGTGCGAAGGCAGCGCTGATGAAAGCACTCAAGGAGTCGCAGGTGATGACGGTATAAAACCCACGATTCGGAGCCGTAGATGAGGGTTGTCATCACAACCGCAATAACACCTAAGTATTTTAATACTTTTAGTTGGTTGATCTTGTGACCATCAGTAAGCCACCTATGTCTGGTAAACCTTTTGGCAAAAACAAATATTTTGGTTTTGGAGAAAATGTTTGTTAAGTTCTCCTCCTTACAGTATAATGAGAGTGCCCAAAAGAGCTCTACTTCACCTAAACTGGGAGAGGACTGTCACCTTATACTGCTAAAGAATTACGATCATTATGGAATCACTGTTAGAAAAGGATGATCCTGCCTGTATTGTACTTGAACAGCACCGTAACATGTTTTAAAAATGTTTAATTGTATTTTATTATTTTTAAACTGTGATTATAGATGTTTGAACTGAACTGATTGTTAGCCACCCTGAGTCCGCTTGTGGAAAGCATGGGATAAAAGTTGAAAGTAATAAATAAATAAATATTACAGAATAATGACCATGTCATCAGCTTATAAGAGTGTAGGGATTGGTCTTGTCGCCAAATTTGGAGAATGAAAATCAAAGTTAGAAAAAACCTGGACCAATGTGTTAATATAAAAATTAAACAATAGGGGGCAATGATGCATCCTTTTTTCACCCCTCTAATGACTGGGACTTTGTGAGACAGGTGCCCTTGGAAATTACATCTCACCAATAAGTAGTAGTCCTCATGAAGAGCATGTATGAGGATTACAGTCTACTGTGGAGGCTTCGAGTTTTAACCAGAGCCTATTATGGGAAACACTATCAAAGCCTATCCTATAATCAACAAAAGTTGCAAACAGTGCCCCATTCAGTCTAGCTGTATAATTCTCTACCAAGTGGTGCAGAACCAAGCATTGATCCATTGGGGAACAGCCACTTCTGAATTCTGCTTCTCTCTCAGCTAAGATGTTCTTCAGTCAAATTGTCAATCCAGTCCCAAAGCTTCCAGTATAAATCTCGGGCATACAACTTGCCCCCCACACTAAGCAGGCAGATTGAGTGATAGGCTGATTGGACTGCTCCCATAGGGTATAATGGATATGCACCATATGCCTGTGAAGTTCAAGCTTCCGTTTCCAAGTGTGGGAAGCAAAATGGACCACTCAAATGGCTGCCAGACATTTCAGGCTGGAAAAATAGCAAACTCTCTCGTTTACAAAGTAATACAATATAATTAAACAGTCTTCACCAAATCACCTTCAATTTCCAGTAGGTTTAAAGATACAGTACAATAATGCAGTTGAAAAACCATCCGGTGCACAACAAAGCTACTGTCCACAAATCATAATAATTTTCTAATAAGATCCAATGATAAAAGAACTGGTCCAATTTCATTTTGAATATACTATCCTTCTTCAAGGGACCATCTTGTCATGTTCATGGGTTCAGTAGACTTGAAGTGCCAAAATCTCCTGGCATTCTGTGATTTTTTTGTATTTGTTTATGGAATGTCCCTACCAGTTTCTATCTGTCAGCGTTCGGTTGCGTTCAATTTGTCTCTTTCTAACTACACCAGATCAGGGATCTCTGCACTCTTCAGAGCTAACTCTGTTTGATTGGGTAGGGAATTTTCTTCTCTTTCTAGAAGATCTCTTCCCTTTCCTTCACCTGAATGGAAGTCTCCATCTAGGTACCCACTTGTTCTTGTCAACATTACCCAGTTTTTCTGTCTGTTAAACTGCTCTTGGTTGGAGCTGAATTCTAAATGAATTATTCTCCTCTGCATTCAGCTGTAAAGTCTCTATCTGTTCAACTAGTGCTAACCAATGAGGTCTCTTGGATCAGCCTGTCACTCAAGACTCTCTGGCTCTATGAAGAATTAACCCTTCACAGTCCTTTATCTGTTTACATAGCACTTCTAAGCTTTTAAAAGTGCAATCTGTTACATACCCTTCATAATATTGACCCAGTACCTTAAGTGCAGAGCACTACTTGGGCCAAAATGGACCAAGATAGATGCCAGCCAGGCATCAGCTTGGGAAATCAGTTTTAAGGTGCAAGTCAGAGCTGCTGGGTGGCTACTACTCCCTCCTTGCCCTGGAAGATGCAGGACTTTAGAACAATGAGTGACCCAGGACGTGTTGATTCACTTAGTATAATTCTCATAGGGACAAATCCCTGTATACATAGATGGAGATTCCAGTTACCATCTCTTGCTCTGTCTCCAAACTAATGTCCCCAAATTAAATGGCGACTACCTACTTAGGGTAACAGTGTTTCATACTACCTAGTAAATGAAGCATTCAAAATTTCATTGATCTAAGACTAAATTTGCTCTTCAGCCACTGTGAATAAAGCCTTACCCTGTGTGCCTCAGCCACATCTATATAGCCCAGACTTGGGTTCTGCTTCTTGATCACTTTAAAGGGATATTAGGATATTTATGGGCTACTAGATAGCTTTCTCATATATGAGAAAGAGCCTCGTGGCGCAGAGTGTTAAAGCTGCAGTACTGTAGTCCTAAACTCTGCTCACGACCTGAGTTCGATCCCCAGTGGAAGCTGGCTTTTCAGGTAGCTGGCTCAAGATTGACTCAGCCTTCCATCCTTGCGATGACTGGGGAAGGCAATGGCAAACCACCCGTAAAAGTCTGTTGTGAAAATGTTGTGAAAGCAATGTCACCCCAAAGTTGGAAAAGACTGGTACTTGCACAGGGGACCTTTCCTTTTTTCCTTTTCCTTCTCATATTTGTAGATGATGATGTCTTGGGTAGTTTCTTCAATTCAGAGCTGGAATTTAAAAATTAATATTATCTATGCCCCAGTGTCGCAGACAGAAACAGAAATGCACAAGAGCAATTTTTTCCTCTTATTACATCAGCTTGATTTTTATGCCAGGCTCCCAAACAGGTATAAGAAGAACTGACTTGGTAAATACTGTTCCTTTAAAAAAAAATTCTGAAACTAAAGAATCCTAGATACAGGCCTACTCAGTTCCCTTTCAAATGCTGTGCTAGTGATAAAATCCCTTTTCAGTATTGGCTGTAGAAGATGCTTCATCAAGTGTTCCACGTGGGTGGGCTCTCACACAGTTCCTATTTTGGTTTCTTTCTTTGAACTCTGCTTGGTTCATCCCTGCCCTTTCAGAGCTAATCCCTACAGCTGTTACAAATTTTCCAATTGGCATTTATTTGTATAAGATCTCTGGTTTATAGAAGAAGAAATGAGAGATGCTGGCTGGCCGGGAAGTTCCTGCCATCATTTCAACTTCCTTAATTCCCTCAACATACAGCACTTCTCCTTTCTTTCTTCCATTTTGATGTATTAACCTAAACATTGTCAGGCAGTGAGGAGAGGTTCTATAGCTCTGGTACAATAGCTTCTGGTAGGGAAGCATTTCCCTCTTATACAGTTATATCGGAAGGATAGGGAGGGAAGGGTTGGAGGTGGGGTGGCTCTGTATGTCAGAGAGGGTATACAGTCCAGTAAGACTGAGGTAAAAAAATTAGATTCCCTTCTAGAAATGCTTTAGGTCGAAATAGAGGGCCCAAAAGGAAATTTAACTATGGGAGTTTGTTATTGCCCACAAAATCAAAATATAGAGGATGATTATAATATGATGGAAGGATTAAAGATAGTGGCTAAAAACTGTGTCATAATAGGTGATTATAACTACCTGCAGATTGATTGGGTCAATATGTGTTCTGGTCAAGAGAAAGAGACTGAGTTTCTAGACACTCTCAATGACTGTGCTGTGGAGCAGATGGTCACATAACCTACCAAGGATGGGGCGATCCTGGATTTGGTCCTAAGAAATGCCCAAGACCTGATGAGAGATATAAAAGAGATCGCACCGCTTGGGAGCAGTGACCATAACATTATTGATTTCACCATTTGTATAAATAGGTAGTTGCCCCAAAAGACCAGCACAACCACTTTTAACTTTAAAAGGTGTAAATTCTCTGAGATGTGGAGGCATGTGAAGAGGAAACTGAAAGGAAGGTAAATGCAGTCAAAACCCTTGGGGAAGCTTGGAGGCTATTTAAAGCTAAAATCCTAGAAGCTCAGATAAAATATATACCACTGTAGCAGGAAAAAGCTCATACGTTACCAATTTCAGCCGGATCAATAACGGAGGCAGCATGGGGCGAAGTCAGGAAAACAGCTTTCTTTATTTAATTGCACATGGGCCCTGCACACGGGCTTCAGACCCGAGAGTCTGAGCATAGGCTACATTGAAGGGCATGGGTTACATTGAAGCAGGGCAGGGACTGGTGACCTTTAAGGGAACTGAACGGGGCCTTCAGTGTGGTTCGCAACCTTTTACATTCACCAGTTCCCTTCAACGTGAAACCACATAACATCTGAGGTTAACCACAAGCTACTACTGATCTTGCTTGTGGTAACTTTTCAGTTCCTCTTTATTCTTTACTTGCATCACAGCTATTTGCAGCTACTTTTCTAACTTCTGCTTTATAGCTCAGGCTAAAATATTTCATTATAGCAAGCTATTATAAGCCAAGCCCAGACATGTCTTCAGCAGGTCTATCTTCTCTTGATCCTTGTACCCTAATACATTTCTTTTCCATGATTCCAAAATACTCTTTCCAATATTTCCTTCTTGGCTTCCTGCCTCACCACAAGTTAGGAAAGGCACAAACAGGTACAAGAAAAGGCCTGCATGGTTAACAAACAAAGTTACGGAAGCTGTAAAAGGTCAGAAGGATTCCTTTAAGCGGTGGAAAGCTAGTCCAAGTGAGATTAATAAAAGGGAATCCGGGCTGTGGCAAATCAAATGCAAGACTGTGATCAGGTAGGCAAAAAGGGACCATGAGGAGCATATTGCAAAAAACATAAAGACCAGCAATAAAAATTTCTTCAAATATATTAGAAGTAGGAAACCAGCCAGGGAGGCAGTAGGGCCCTTGGATGACCAAGGGGTAAAAGGATTACTGAAGGAGAATAGGGAAATGGCTGAGAAGCTGAATGCATTTTTTGCCTCTGGCTTCACTGTGGAAGATGAGAAGTGTTTGCCCGCTCCAGAACTGCTAATCTTGGAAGGGATGTTGAAAGACCTGAGTCAGGTTGAGGTGACAAGAGAGGAGGTCCTACAACTGATAGACAAATTAAAAATTATTAAATCACCAGGTCGGGATGCCATACATCCAAGAGTTCTGAAAGAACTCAAAGGTGAACTTGTGGAACTCCTGACAATATGTAATCTTTCATTGAAATCTGCCTCCGTTCCTGAGGACTGGAAGGTAGCAAATGTCACCCCATGATGACAGAGTGTGCTGGAAGACGTCCCTCAGGGCCACTCTGGTCAGCCCAGCCTCAGCTAAAGTTCTAATGAATTCAGACTCACAGACAGCCAGTTCAACAGTTGTATTAGGGTTAGGTAATAGCAAAGTCAAGTACAGTCCAATAGTCAGTCCACTTACAGTTAGTCCAGTCAGTTCAAAGGTACAGTAATCACAGTCCAAAAGAATAGTTAGTTGTACAGTCCATCAATATCCGTACATCCAATAATCCAACAATCCAACAGTATACCACTCCTCTCCGTCCGTTCTCTCCACAGTAGGTAGCAGTGTGGCTACTGCTGTTATACCCCCACCAGCCAATCACATTACTTATTGGTTAATGGGTTGCACATGCTTCTCACATGCTTTTACTTCATCACCTGTATAGCAAGTGTTACATAATCCTGCTAACAGGCCCAAAAAGCCTTAAAGCGATGGGTCCTGTCACATCTTTAAAAAGGGTTCCAGAGGAGATCCGGGAAACTACAGGCCAGTCAGTCTGACTTCAATACCGGGAAAGTTGGTAGAAAGCATTATCAAGGACAGAATGACTAGGCACATAGATGAGCACACATTATTGAGGAAGACTCAGCATGGGTTCTGTAAGGGAAGATCTTGCCTCACTAACCTTTTACAGTTCTTTGAGGGGGTGAACAAACATGTGGACAAAGGGGACCCGATAGATGTTGTTTACCTTGACTTCCAGAAAGCTTTTGATAAAATTCCTCATCAAAGGCTCTGTAGTAAGCTCGAGCATCATGGAGTAAAAGGACAAGTCCTCTTGTGGATCAAAAACTGGCTAATTAATAGGAAGCAGACAGTGAGTATAAATGGGCAGTCTTCGTAGTGGAGGACAGTAAGCAGTAGGGTGCTGCAGGGCTCAGTACTGGGTCCCATGCTCTTTAACTTGTTCATAAATGATTTGGAGTTGAGAGTAAGCAGTGAAATGGCTAAGTTTGCAGACAACACTAAATTGTGCAGGGTGGTAAGAATCAGAGAGGATTATGAGGCACTCCAAAGGGATCTGTTGAGGCTGGGTGAGTGGGTGTCAACGTGGCAGATGAGGTTCATTGTGGCCAAGTGCAAAGTAATGCACATTGGGGTCAAAAATCCCAACTACAAATATAGGTTGATGGGGTGTGAACTGGCAGAGACTGACCAAGAGAGAGATCTTGGGGTCGTGGTAGATAACTCACTGAAAATGTCAAGACAGTGTGCAATTGCAATAAAAAAGGCCAACGCCATGCTGGGAATTATTAGGAAGGGAATTGAAAACAAATCAGCCAGTATCATAACGCCCCTGTATAAATCGATGGTGCGGTCTCATTTGGAATACTGTGTACAATTCTGGTCAACGCACCTCAAAAAGGATATTATAGCATTGGAAAAAGTGCAGAAAAGGGCAACTAGAATGATTAAAGGTTTGGAACACCTTCCCTATAAAGAAAGGTTAAAACGCTTGGGGCTGTTTAGCTTTGAGAAACGTTGACTGCGGGGTGACATGATAGAGGTTTATAAGATTATGCATGGGATGGAGAAGGTAGAGAAAGAAGTACCGTACTTTTCTCCCTTTCTCACAATACAAGAACTCGTGGGCATTCGATGAAATTGCTGAGCAGTAGGATTAGTATTGATAAAAGGAAGTACTTCTTCACCCAAAGGGTGATTAACATGTGGAATTCACTGCCACGTGGTGACAGCTACAAGCATAGCCAGCTTCAAGAGGGGTTTGGATAAAGATATGGAGCAGAGGTCCATCAGTGGCTATTAGCCATGGTATATTATTGGAACTGTCTGGGGCAGTGATGCTCTGTATTCTTGGTGCTTGGGGGGGGGGGCAAAGTGAAAGGGCTTCTAGCCACACTTGTGAACCTCCTTTTTTTTGTTGGCCACTGTGTGACACAGAGTGTTGGACTGGATGGGCCATTGGCCTGATCCAACATGGCTTCTCTTATGTTCTTAAAGGCAGCAATTGAATAACCTCTTTGACAGCAAAGCAGTAGTTTATGATAATTGTGGAGGATGTTTTGAAGGACTCTTGAAATTACTCTTTGAGTGGGAAGGCTACAGTTTTTACTTTTATTCTTTCATTCTTTCAAATGTATAGTCTGCCCTCTCTCCAAATTTTGCTTGTTTATTGCATGCAAAACCTATAGAGTGGGCCTTTCCCTACCTTACTCTTGTGCACATTTTTGTCCTTGGATTTCAGGGGATCATCATAAACAGCATAAAAGCAAAATAGAATTCTGCATTGGAAGGTGGAATCAGCAGGAAATTATACCCCTATTGATGGAAGGGCCTTTTCATTACTAGAAACACACTGTAGAACACAAGGCTTTATTAATAATGTCTACTAGAGACCAGGTCAACTAGATGTTAGGTATGGCCATCAGGGAAAGGTCAGGAAACTTAATCAAGAATGATGTAGAAGGCAAGTGTCTTTCATTCTCCTGTAGGATGTTTGTAATTCACAACACTGGTGCAGCAGTCTTCCACTGCTGCTGTGACAGGGAGACTGTTCTTCTAAGCACTCCCCTAGAACAATCACCCTGTTGTTGCTTCAGGTGTCAAAATTCACCTTTCAGAAAATGGCACAGTAGGCACAGGTAGCGATTTAAACAAGTTTTGGTTTATTTAAAGAGACTGGCAGGGAATGGTTGGGATGGGATATTTACATAGGGTTTGGGGGTTTAGAAGATATGGGCAGAGAGTTAAAACTGAACATAGAACTATGTCTGCAGTTACTGGCTTCACTAGATACAGTGTTACCCTTAACTTGGTTTAACTTTCACTAAAGATATTCTTGATGTTAAAGTTTTATCTTTTTTTAACTGTTCTAGATTTCCAGTTAACTTTCTCACTTTCTAATCACACAATCTAGAGTGTACCTTGCTTTGTCCCTTTGGTTATAAGACTAAGGACTCTTCCCTTGACCTCTTTCTCTGGCAAGATTGTTAACTATCTTCCCTTTTAGATAAATAACCTGGACCTTTGACACTGTTTGAGGGACTTTCACTGCCACCTCAAAAACTTTTGCCAAAGCCTGATCTTCCAGACTTCCAGTCTTTTCCCCCTTTGGATGCTAAGCTTAATACTGGAAACTGTTTTCATTCTCAGGATGTGATTCTTTGTTTTACAAACACAGAGACTGTTTTTAACTCCTGGGAACAGCCGTCTACCAGATTTTCTACTATTCAAAGCCACCCCACATGGACTCTAGATTAGACTCTGTTTTGTGTCCCTTGGCACACACTAGACAGCATCACAAAGACCACCACTCTTTTTTAGTTGCTCTCCAACACTTTCACACTGTAACTGCTCTCCTTAACTGTCTAACTGACACTCTCTTTTGACAGTTAGAAGCTGTTCACCAATCACAGTGAGTTCCACTAGCTGTCATGCATATGCACTGCCTCTCAGCGTGCATATGCCTGCTGTCTGTCACAGCTGCATTAACAGAAGGTTCGTGATATTATTGTTTAACTGAATCATCTGGGTTTACATGGGTACACCAGCCTCTTGGACTCCAGACCCCCCCCCCCCAGTGATTCCTTTACCACAATGTATATATTTTAATTATTTAGATAGGCTGTTCTAAACCAGCCTTCAGTTTGCAGAGGGCTATAATTCAATCCAAGCCAAGCTGACAGTCTAAAAGGAAAATTATTCTTATTCAAATGTTGCTAGGGGAAACCAGTCAATAATTCTCCTTTTGACTGTAATCTGCATGCTTGGGATAAGGAAAAGGATGTTACCTTCTCTTGTTCTTCTCCCTTAGTTTTGTAGAGTGAGTGTGAAGCTGCCTACACATTGTAGAATTAACTCAAAAGTTCAAAATGTAAAGAGTTTTTATGAGGGGGGAGGGGCTAACTGAGGGGATCTAAACTGAAACTGCAGTGAAATTGCATTTAATAGAAGGTTCATGGTAAATTAGACATCCATGTTATCATTTAAGATGTGATTGCTGTTATAGAGACCTACCTTTGAAGATACTGGACTAGTGGCTAGCTTTGATTAATCAGTCTCGTACTTTTAATAGCATCACCAAGCAACTGGGTTGGGAATGTATATATTCTTATCTGGGAGAACAAGGTTTGATTCCCCACTCCTTCACTTGCAGCTGCTGGAATGGCCTTGGGTCAGCCATAGCTTTGGCAGAGGTTGTCCTTGAAAAGGCAGCTGCTGTGAGAGCCCTCTCAGATGTCTAATTTACCATGAACCTTCTATTAATTGCAGTTTGACTGTAGTTTCAGTTTAGATCCCCTCAGTTGGCCCCTCTCCCCCTCATAAAAACTCTTTACATTTTGAACTTTTGAGTTAATTCTACAATGTGTAGGCAGCTTTGCACTCACTCTACAAATTTATCTGTAATCTGTTAAAACTAGCCAAATTATTTGTTTATGAGATATATATTCTTGGAATTAGATGACTAATTTAGACTGGAAATTCTGTCATAATAGACTCTCCATTAAATTGTCAGATTTGTGGCTGAGCTAACCAAACGGGGCTCAGTAGTGACACTGAAGTCTCAGGGCTGTGTCATGAGGGGTCAATTTAAATGATAATGCAAGCACTAAGGGATTTTAACTTTTTGTATGTTGAAATGTCTTGAGGAATTCCTCAAAATGAAAGCACATAACACATGAGCTAATGTCTGTATCATCCTCTGTTTTACAGTGCATATGAACTGCTACTAGAAAAGCAGACACCTATATTGCTAGACATTTATCTACATTGCGATACATGGATTGCAGTAACAGCTGGCATTCAAGCTGTTTTATTGAGTTGGAGATACGCTTGACTACTGACTTACAACTGCTTTAAATGTTTGGAACAAAATGCTCTACCTCCCGTTTCTGTGGTTACTTTAACTGGTAGCAGGTGAAGAATTGTCACCCAGGGAAGAGTTCTGGTGGTACCAGTATTGCCTTCTGGATATGAGCTGGCAATATTGTTGGCGTGAACATTGTGTTTAGCATAAGAAACTGTGGCAGACTTATAAGTAAGATGGGACGGTTCTGTATAGCAGCCGAATTTGCATAGACTACTCTGTTTGGTCTCTCCCTTAAGGTGTTGCAGGAAGCTCTTCAAGCCTGACAATGCACCCTACACTCTAAACATTTAGATATGAGGATTTGTGGTTCCAAGCTCTTGCCCTGACAGGGAGGGAGTTTTAACCTAGTGACCTGGTCAGAATCTCAGAGTCTCAGAGTGGCTCACAATCTCCTTTATCTTTCTCCCCCACAACAGACACCCTGTGAGGTGGGTGGGGCTGAGAGGGCTCTCACAGCAGCTGCCCTTTCAGGGACAACCTCTCCCAGAGCTATGGCTGACCCAAGGCCATTCCAGCAGCTGCAAGTGGAGGAGTGGGGAATCAAACCTGGTTCTCCCAGATAAGAGTCTGCACACTTAACCACTACACCAAACTGGCTCTCAAGAGGAAAAGGGTTTGGTTTCATCAGGATCATCTGGTTTCTTGATTGACAGCTAATCTGGATTCTAAAGGTATTTAACAGCAGTGTTTGGGACGCTAAGAGCCCCTCTGCCGACACTGTGGTTAGGTCTCACCAGAAGCAGCTAGAATGCATTCCTAAATAGATAATAAATGTTCTATTTGTTTATAAATATCGGTTTGTCTTTTCTCTTCTGTAAGATGAACAGTGAAATTGCTTCTTGCGTGAAAATTGGTGCAGTATGGTTTTCTTTCAATAAATCATAAATACTTTGGAACATGTTTCTCTCTCTCTCTTAAACTATGGTGTTCCTGCCAGTTTCAGTGCCCCACCCCGTCAAGCAGGATGGGATGGGAGTCCTAGGAAAGGTTCCTGCACTCCCAGATTCCCTAACAGAAGCCCCTAACAGAAGAGTGACCAATCAGTTTGAATGCTAATTCATTATGAATTTAAATAATTAGCTAGAAAATAGTGTCGTATGGAGTGTTCCTCCAAATCCTTTGAGGAATCCCAGGGCAAAAAGTAGTGCTTCTTTTCTGGTGAAGAGGGAGTTTATTTATCTTATTTACCTGACACTGTTATTCTGATTCATATTTGTGCTCCTCCATCTTTGTCAATTAGCATGTGTTTTGATCCTCTTTGGGAATCATAGAGTTGGAAGGGACCTCCAGGGTCATCTAGTTCAACCCCCTGCACAATGCAGGAACTCACAAATATCTCCCCCTTAAATTCACAGGATTTCATTGCTGTCAGATGGCCATCCAGCCTCTGTTTAAAAACCTCCAAGGAAGGAGAGCCCACCACCTCCCAAGGAAGCCTGTTCCACTGAGGAACTGCTCTAACTGTCAGGAAGTTCTTCCTAATGTTGAACCGGAAACTCTTTTGATTTAATTGTAACCCATTGGTTCTGGTCCTACCTTCTGGGGCCTCAGAAAACAATCCCGCACCATCCTCTATATGACAGCCCTTCAAGTACTTGAAGATGGTGATCATATCACCTCTCCGCCGTCTCCTCTCCAGAATAAACATGCCCATCTTCAAGACTTTCTTCATAGGGCTTGGTCTGCAGACCCCTCACCATCTTCGGCACCCTCCTCTGGACCCATTCCAGCTTGTCTATATCCTTCTTAAAAAATGGTGCCCAAAACTGAACATAGTACTCTAGGTGAGATCTTACCAGAGCAGAGTAAAGCGATACCATCACTTCACATGATCTGGACACTATACTTCTGTTAATACAGCCCAAAATTGCATTTGCCTTTTTAGCCACCACATCACACTGTTAACTCATGTTCAGCGTATGGTCCACTAAGACCCCTAGATCCTTTTCACACATACTACTGCTAAGACAAGTCTCCCCCATCCTATTTTTATGTTGTAAGCCGCCCTGAGCCTGCCCTGGCAGGGAGGGCGGGATATAAATAAAAAGTATTATTATTATAACCATGCATTGGATTTTTCCTACCTAAATGCAGAACTTTACATTTCTCCCTGTTAAAAGTCATTTTATTGGTTTTAGCCCAGTTTTCTAGCCTGTCAAGATCATCCTGAATCCTGTTTCTGTCTTCTACTGTATTTGCAACCCCTCCCAATATAGTATTATCTGCAAATTT
Organism: Heteronotia binoei; assembly: GCF_032191835.1. NCBI lineage: Eukaryota > Metazoa > Chordata > Lepidosauria > Squamata > Gekkonidae > Heteronotia > Heteronotia binoei. The sequence continues at coordinate 58,596,405 of NC_083224.1, forward strand.
AATAAGTATTCCCTCTGTTCCTTCATCCAAATCATTTATAAAGATGTTGAACAAAACAGGCCCAGAACAGATCCTTGAGGCACTCCACTTGTCACTTCACTCCTAGAGGATGAGGAACCATTCACAAGCACTCTTTGGGTATGATCTGTCAACCAGTTACAGATCCACCTAAAGGTAACAGGATCCAAACCACATTTTACTAACTTGTCAACAAGGATAGTGTGTGGAACCTTATCAAAAGCCTTACTAAAATCAAGATAAACGACATCTACAGCATTCCCCTGATCCAGCAAGGTAGTCACTTTATCAAAAAAAGAGATCAGGTTAGTTCGACATGACTTGTTCTTGAGAAACCCATGCTGGCTCTTAGTAATCTCAGCCATCCTTTCTAAATGTTCCAGGACTGACTGACTGATGATTTGTTCTAAAACATTTCCGGGTATAGACGTCAAGCTGACAGGTCGGTAGTTAGCTGGATCCTCCTTTTCCCCCTTCTTGAAGATGGGGACAACATTTGCCTGCCTCCAATCTTCTGGCACCTCTCCTGTTCTCCAAGAATTCTCAAAAATAATAGCCAGAGGCTCAGAAATTACATCTGCAAGCTCTTTTAGAACCCTTGAATGCAGTTCATCTGGCCCTGAGGACTTAGTTTCATTTAAAGAAACTAGGTGTTTATGTACTACTCTTACATTGATCCTAGGTTGGAACTTTATACTCTCATTATATGTTCTGTTTTTGCCATGTTGAGCACTGTTTCCCTCAGAAGAGAAGACTGAGGAAAAGTAGGAATTGAGCAGTTCCACCCTCTCTGCATTACCTGTTACAATTTCACTTTCATGCCCATACAATGGGCCTACCATGTCCTTGCTCTTTTTCTTACTCTGAACATAAGAAAATAATCCTTTTTTGTTGTTTTTAGCATCTTTGGCCAGCCTAAGCTCATACTGAGCTTTAGCTTTCCTAACTTTTTCTCTGCAAGTGATTTGTTTATATTCATCCTTGGTTATAAGGCCCTCCTTCCAATTCCTAAAGGAGTCTTTTTTATTAAGTCTTTAGAGAACTGTTTATGGAGCCAACTCGGCTTCTTTAGGCTATTTCCATTTTTTCTTTTGTTAGGAATCATCTGTGATTGTGCTGTCAGTATTTCACTTTTAAGAAGCTCCCCCCCTTCTTCCTAAGTATTTCTTACATGGGATTTTACTCAGCATAGTTCTAAGTTTATCGAAGTTTGCCTTTCTGAAGTCAAACCTATAAGTCTGACTATGTATAACTTTTCCCTTCCCTAAGACTGTAAATTCCAAAATCACATGGTCACTACTGCCACTATTTCCACTTCTTCAATCAATTCTTCCTTGTTGGTGAGAATCAAATCCAAGATAGCAGATCCCCTTGTTTCCTTCTTCACTTTCTGGAAAAGGAAGTTGTCAGCAAGACAAATCAGGAATCTATTTGACCTTTCATTTTTAGCAGAGTTGGACTTCCAGCAGATGTCCAGGTAATTGAAATTTTCCATGATCACTGTATTCCTTCTCTTGGAGAACTTTGCAATCTGTTATAGGAGTATCTCATCCAAGTCCTCTGCCTGGATTGGTGGTCTCTAGCAGACCCCCACAATAATATCACTGTTATTTCTTACTCCTTTTATTTTTACCCAGAGACTGAACTGCCATTTTCAGAGTCACATATTTCCCCACAAGTATATACCTCCTTCACATATACTGCTATGCCTCCACCCTTTCTCATTTGCTTGTCCCTTTTAAATAAGTTGTACCCCTGAATCCTAATATTCCAGTTGTGAGTGTCATCCCACGAAGTTTCAGTAAGGCCTACTATGTTAGTCTCCTTCCTGTATTAGAACTTCCAGTTCCTCCCTTTTGTTTCCTGTACTCTGTGCATTAGTGTAGAGACATCAGAATCCATGTTTTATGCATCCTGAGGGTTTAGTTTCTGGACATACCTGCAAGTTAACTTTACCTAGCATATGTGCCACTCTTTGCAAATCTTTAGTGTTCTTATCCCCAGTTTCTGGCATCATACGAGGCTTTGAATTATTGTCTTGCTTCCCCATACAGTTTAGTTTAAAGCCCTCCTTATTAGGTTAGCAAGGCTGTTACCAAACACCCTTTTCCCTATCACTTTAAGGTACAAACCATCTCCCGATAGAAGACCACCATCTCGAAAGCATAAGCCATGGTCCAGAAATCTGAATCTTTCCTGACGACACCATCGACATAGCCAGTTGTTTATTTGAAGTATTCTTCTTTCTCATCCTAAGCCACAGCCTTCAACAGGAAGAACTGATGAGAACACAGCCTGTGCACTCAGCTCGTTCACCTTCTGATCCAGAGCCGCTTAGTCTTTTCTAATACGTTCAGGGCTATGATGGGCAGTATCATTCGTTCCCACGTGGATCGGCAAGAAAGGATAGTAATCCATGGGCTTGATAAGTCTTCCAATCCTTTGTCACATCCTGGATGCGTGCACCCAGCAGACAGCAGACCTCTTGGGATGACAAGTCTGGTTGGCACACTTTGGGCTCCACCCCTCTGAGCAAGGAGTCTCCAATCACCACCACCTTCCTTATTATATATATTGGGAAGCATATATGCTTTCTATATATTGGGGAGCTCCAGACTTCTTATCCATAGGATCCTGAGAAACTTCCTTTAAGTTTCGCGGAGGTGGGGAAGTAGCGCTTTTCCCAGTGGTTCAGAATCAGTTACTGTGGGGAGATCCTGGAATCTATTGCTGAGCAGCAGAGCCTCAGAACATCTCTTGATTTTCTTGCTCCTTTGGGTTACATTTTTCCACGAACTCTCCTCCTGTGTTGGATTCTGTTCCAATTGCTGAGATACCACTTCCTCTCCCACCTCTTTTTCTTTCAAGAGCACCTTATGTGTTCTGTCAAGAAAATCCTTACCTTCCTTTATACACTACAGTGTGGACAATCGTGCCTCCAGTCCCTGTATCTTCTCCTCCAGCAGGGCCACTAACTTACACTTGCTGCAAGTGTAATTGCTGCTACTCTCAGGTAGAAATACAAACATCGCACAGTCTTTACACGTCACTGCCTCTGCTCCCTCACCAGCCATGCTGCTGCAGTCCATTTCAAAATTCTCTTTATCTTGACTTCCCTGTAAATTCCACTACCAGCTGCCACTTAAAACTACTTGTGAGTAACTACCAACCTTTCTACAGAACCCCTAGGCTAAGAGCCACAGGCCAAGAGCCCTTTGGCTCTCATCTTTCAGCTTGTGCCTCTGGCAAGGATGAGCCTTGCAAATTAAAGGCCCAAGCCCCCACCCACCTCTGACTCAATAGCCAGAGCAACACACAAAAGCAATCAGAAGGGTGGGGCTAGCAACTACCCTCAGAAAAACAAGCTGTCCTCACTCAGCAACAGTTTACCATCAGCTCTGTCCCAGCTCCAAGCACCTTCCTCTAATGCAGCTGAGCCACTTCTGCATTACAGCAGAATGCATTACAGCTACAGCTTTGTCCTGTTGTACCTGTTTGATCTTTGTAACACTAACAGTTGGGAAATATGATGCTCAAGCTGGTAAGTGTTTTGCCCAAGCCAAAGGGAAACCTGACTACAGGTAACTTCTGACTGTAAAAGTGTGATTACTTTGCAGGAATTTGCAACACTAACCAGGGAACTCAATGGATGTCGAGAACAGCTTTTGGAAAGAGAAGAAGAGATCTCAGAACTGAAGGCAGAGCGCAATAACACAAGGGTGAGTTGAGATTGAATTTTGGTTCTGAAGTCCTCATGGTCTGTTGGCAGCCTGATCTAGAGGAAACACCCACCCCCTTCTGCCATAGGGTGTAAAAGATCTAGTTTAAAGTATGGTTGGTCTCCCTGATTAATCTGTGGAAGGCTTGCAATCTTTTATCTCAGTAAGGTTTAACAAAATATAAAGCTTTCTGTGGAATTTCCTGCCCAGTCAATGTTTGATAGGAAACCAGTATCCTTGATTGAATGTTTAGGGCTTAGCATAATCTCTGTAAAATCCAATTTAATTTCTATAGAACATTACTGTTGTCTCATTCTTATTACAGTATAGCATGTTTCATGCTTGTAAAAGCAGTTCATCTCTACATCAGAATAGTATTTACTCTGGAGCTCTAAATCTGCTAAGAAACCTTTGTCTTTAGCATCCTCATTATGTGTGTGTAAAGTGTCATAAAGTCACATCTGACTTATGGCAACTACCATAGAGTTTGCTGGGCAAGAGACTAACAGAGGTGATTTGCTATTGCATAATGACCCTGGAATTCCTCTGTGGTCTCCCATCTAAATACTGACCAGAGCAGAATCTCCTTAGCTTCCAAGATCTGATGAGATCAGGCTAGCCTGGGCCATTCAAATCAAAGCATCCCCATTAGCAATGTACAAATGTAAATGGGCATCTTCTCAGGCAGTTGTTTTGAAGGCACTTTCATTTGGACCTAATGCTGCAGCTCAGCCTTCATTTTCGCATTGCTGCACTAATACTTTTTAATTAGCTTGCCATCAAAGTGCAGTAGAACATGAGCTGATGATTCTGAGTATCTTTGTGATGACTCTAAGTTGTTAAAAGTATAAAGCAGTAGGTAAGAGGCCCAGATCCTTTGCTGTTTGTGACCCCTGTCATTATCCAATTTTGCCCCATTTTATTCCATCATTCTTTGGTTCAAATCTGAACATCACTGATTACATTTTTGAAAGAGAGTGATAGTAAGTTGCAGACATGTGGAATATACTAGCTTCAGCAACTCAATACATGCAGTTTTGTACATGAGAGAAATAATCTGTCAGAGCTTCACTACTCAAACAGGTAGGTGGTTACTTTTAATCAATAAGGATTATGTCACCCCTGTTCTGATAGATCTGTATGGGCTGCCCTTTGGTTTCTAGATACAAGTCAGAGTGCTGTTTCTTACCTTTTAAGGCCCTAAACTTGGAGCTTGGAGCCTCAATACTTAAAGCACTGCCTCCTCTCACACTGTCAGTTAAGACCCCCACCCTAAGTCCTGCTGTCTGTGCTTCTGCTTTCAGAGTTAAGTGGGTAGTGACCAGAGATAGGTTTTTTTTTTAGTGGTGACACCTTGTGGTTGGAATGTCTTTGCCCTGTGGGAGGAACAGTGGGAAACTTGCCAAGGAGAGTGGGGTGTCAGAAAACAACTTTCAGCTGTGGGTTGGCATTCATATTTCCCCCTCTCTGACAAATCTCCTCATTGCATTCCTGCTGGAACATGGTGAGCTTCTGGGGAGGTGGTCAGTATACCACCTCCTACCCATACATGGGTCCACCAGGCTGTATACAGCCCACAGGCTATATGGTGTGCTCTCTAGGCATCTTGTAATTATATATACTTTCATGTTCCTAGGTCATTGGATTTTGAAGTTGAAGACACCCTGTGTTTGGCAACTATAGCATGCTAACTGTTAGGCAAGTAATACACGGTGCTTTTCACCTCTGAGGATGGAAATAGTTTGACAATAAAACCTGATAATCTTTAGTGAAGCCTTGAAAGTAACAGGACATTGAGAGCTTTTTCTATCTTGTGTTGACTCTGAGTACAGAGTAACTGATGTTATACCCCATCTTGCAGCTTCTGTTAGAGCACTTGGAATGCCTGGTCTCAAGGCATGAACGTTCTTTGAGGATGACTGTGGTGAAGCGGCAGGCTCAGTCTCCATCTGGTGTTTCCAGTGAAGTTGAAGTTCTAAAAGCACTGAAATCTTTGTTTGAACACCATAAAGCTTTGGATGAGAAGGTGAGGCTTGAGTTAACGGCTGTTTTTTTTTTTTAAAGGTGAGTGCCTTGTTTCAAGAAACTAGCTAATCACAATATTAAGTCAAAGCTGACAACTTTAGTCAGCATGTTCCAGCAGCTCTCTCACCAACTTTCCAGTTCCCTTTATGAGTGACTTTGAAGAGTAAAATTGGTGGGAGGGAAGAGGGGCTTTTGAATACTTTTAATATCACGTTCCTTCTGAAAATTTCTACCCCGATATAGCTTTATCCCCACTGGAGAACACTTACAGGATAATTTTTAGGGGGAAAATAGGCTCCATTTTGTGAAACAAAAATGTCCTAAGAAGAATGACTACATACACTAGTTCTTAGGAGAGCAATTCTAAGCAGGCCTACCCAGAATTCTACACAGGTCTATTCAGTGGGCTTACTCCAAGGAGTGTTGAAAGTGTTCTTGGAGTCAAAGCCTCCTGCTTAGTGTTTGTTGTTACTTGCATAGTTAGCTGAGAGTCAGGCTCCTGAAGGTTGTGTAGTTCTTTTGAACCCTTCTACTTTGCAGTGAGAATAGAGAGGCAAGACTGTGAGCTGAGCTCCATGATGCTAGACATTGTAATGTGTGGAAGTTTTGACCTATAAGTAGCTAAAATGTCTCTGAGGTCTGTGCCTCAGATTTGCCTTTGATTTTTTTCCCTTCTTGCTTTCAGGTGAGAGAGCGCTTGCGGGCAGCGCTAGAACGAGTAGCTACACTAGAAGAACAGTTGGCAAGCGCCCACCAGCAGGTAAATATAGGATTTCAAATTCCAGCATGAATTTCAGATGCTTTTCAAAGAATACACAAATGCAGCAAGACTACATCCTGTTGTCTGCTTCATATTGTAGCTTGAAGTAGCTTGAACTGTTTTGAATGAAGTGTGAACCACTGTTGTCATCACATAGATGGTTGGGTACATGCTACAGATAGGCTGATTGAATGACTCTGCTTTAAATGACCATGCTCCACAAGTGTCCAACTGGAGCTCATGTGGGATGAGTCAGTGAGCTGCCTGGCAATGGTAATCAGCCCAAACCTATACACCCTTGTCCCACTCCGCATTTTACTGCAGTGGTCACAGTGGGAGTGGCCTGGTGAAGGTGCAGCACCCTTCTTATTTAAAGTAGAAGGAGAGTCCCTAGTCAAACCTGCATTTCATGTAGTCTCAGGTTATGGACTGAAGGTACATAATGTAGCAGTGTGGCTGCTTCTGAGCACGATTAGGTCTGGTCAGTGCCTGGATGAGAGAGACCACCTGTAAACCCTATATACAGCATCTTGGATTCCAAGGAAGAAAACCGAGGTATAAATAAATTGAATATTCTTTGTTTACTTTGTAAAGTGAATGGTTAAAACTGGCATCATCTTGTGTCCAGATTCCACACACAGAGCATCTTTTCAGAACAAAACTATCTTTTCTGTTCACTGTATGGGCAGACTGGTATGTCATACATTCCAAACCCCTCTTACACAAAAGGTCTCTAATAACTTATTAGAGTGCCTACTATCTTATCCAGATATGCCAAGCTCATTGAACTGCTTTGGATAATTCAAAATCCAGACTGTAATAAACTTTCTTTGGTGTAATATGCAGCGAGGGTCTCTTAATATTAGATAAGAGAGAGGTAGTAGAAGCTTTAAAGTCTTTGGTTGGAGTGGCAGAAGACAGACCAGGCAAGTAGCTCTCTACATCTGTCCATTTCTTTTTCTTGTTTTTCATACTTATTGTCCTTTCCCAAGTATATTGAAGATATATTTTGCAGATAAATATTCTTCAACAAGGTCCCTCCCAGAGAGAAGCCCCCGTGGGAGAAGATGACAAAAGGACTGAGGGAAAAGAACCTGGGCAGAAGATTCTTTGGAAGGTGAGTGCGTGCTGTCATGCTGTGAATACAGTTCTGCACTTGTGGGGCAACCAAGGAGTTTGGAAGATCTCTTTTCCTGCAGAGAGAATTATAGGCAAGTTGAGTAAGTGCCCAATAATTTTTAAATAGAAAGTGTACATTGAAGTCAGACCCCTGATTTCCAGAAGGCACCACTACTATAGTAAAATGTCCACCTCATTAGATTAAAGAATTGACAGCATCCAGTGCTGATATCAGTGCTCATCCAGATGGGCCAGTGCAATATTGGCCTGTATTAAAAGGAGTATAGTGTCCAGATCATGTGAAGTGATGGTATCACTTTACTCTGCTTTGGTAAGACCTCACCTGGAGTATTGTGTTCAGTTTTGGGCACCACATTTTAAGAAGGATATAGACAAGCTGGAATGGGTCCAGAGGACAACAAAGATGGTGAGGGGTCTGGAGATCAAGTCCTAGGTTGAGGATAGGTTGAGAGAGTTGGGCATGTTTAGCCTGGAGAGGAGACGGCTGAGAGGTGATATGATCACCATCTTCAAGTACTTGAAGGGTTGTAATGTAGAGGATGGTGCAGAATTGTTTTCTGTAGTCACAGAAGGTAGGACCAGAAGCAATGGATTGAAATTAAAAGAGCTTCCAGCTCAACATTAGGAAGAACTTCCTGACAGTTAGAGTGGTTTCTCAGTGGAACAGGCTTCCTCAGGAGATGGTGGGTTCTCCTTCTTTGGAGGTTTTTAAACAGAGGCTGGATGGCCATCTGACAGCAATAAAGATCCTGTGAATTTAGGGGGAAGTATTTGTGAGTTTCCTGCATTGTGCAGGGGGTTGGACTAGATGACCCTGGAGGTCTCTTCTAACTCTATGATTCTGTATACTGGCAGGTGAGGAGATGATTTCTAAAGGTAATTCTTTTTCAGTCCCTTGTTACTGTGAGTTGTACTGTGTGTTGTTTATCCCTTGGAGACAGAATACTTTCCTGTTTTTACAGAGACTTCCTAATGGCTCTGTACACCCAGATGATGAGGCTAGTCGGTCTGTGGAATTGCAGGAACTTCTGGAGAAGCAAAACTTTGAGATGGCACAAGCTAAAGAGCGGTTATCTGCCCTAGCTGCCACTGTTGCTGAGCTGGAGGAAGATCTGAGCACTGCCAGGAGGGACCTAATCAAATCAGAAGAAATGAGCAGCAAGTACCAGAGGGACTTACGAGAGGTTAGAGAACTCAAACAGCAGACATGTCACAGAAACCCTGGATCTATTAAAAAACCTACTAGTTTCCCCAGCTGTCACAAAGACAAAATAGCACTCTGAACTTCTGTCTGCAGCAGGCAATTGCTGCAATTGTAGCAGTGGGTTGAGTTATCCATCCACAAAATCAAGATACCCTTTTGCTATGAAATATTCAATGCTGGATCTGGCTTTTAGTAGACTAGGTATTTCTCACACATGTTATAATTCAGACAGAGAGTTATAGTTGCTTAATAAACAAAAGTAAGTGATTTTCTTCATGCCTTAAACCCCCAGGCTTTGGCACAGAAAGAAGATATGGAGGAGAGGATCACCACCCTGGAGAAGCGTTATCTGGCAGCACAAAGAGAAGCCACATCTATTCATGATCTCAATGACAAACTAGAGAATGAGCTTGCAAATAAAGACTCACTTCATCGCCAGGTAATTGGTTTTTGTGCCATAACACCTGAAATATTAGTGGCAATTAGGCAGAGAAGTATACAGGTGATGAGACCTATCTTTCAATGTCCATTTTCCTCCTTGGCAGAATATTCTGCTTGGCTATTCTTCTCACCCAAAAGGGGGGTCCCCCCAAACTGAGAAACTGGGCCAGCCAGTCTCCTCATAGTGTTGATTTTGGTATTGTGGAGACTGCAGTCCCAGACTGCTCTTGTTTGATAGGTAATACTAACAGCTGGACAGAATTGAGTACTATAAAGCAGTTATGGGAATTTGCCATTGCAGACTAACATTTTGTTTGGTACCCAACTTTTGGACAGAATCTAAAGCATGTGCAGCCACAGAACCAAGCACTCTTCCTTCAAGGAAGAATTGCAGTGGAAGGTATGGCTGTAGTGCTGTGGTATTTTTAACATTTCTACATCCTTGCGCTTATTGTTGCCATCCTGAATTGATATGCAGTGTGAGGAGAAGGCACGACACCTTCAGGAGCTTCTAGAATTGGCAGAGCAGAAGCTGCAGCAGACGATGCGGAAAGCAGAGACGCTTCCAGAAGTGGAGGCTGAGCTGGCCCAAAGGATAGCAGCGCTCACTAAGGCAAGTGCACAACCAGGAGCTGCCAGCAAAAGGTACAGAAAGCAGAATTCCCCTGAGATGAGGAGGAAGTTAGAGGAAACTTCTTCATCAAAGTTGTTTTCAGTTGGACAAATTTGAAATAAGAGACCATGAGGACCCTTGGTTTTCTGCAGTCAGCATGTTTAAGAATTGAGCTTAGGGCAGAGAATGTGAGAAGTGCTTGTAAACTCCGCTGTGTAGGTGCTACAAGGATTGCCAAGGGTCATAAAGAAGTAGTGTAGCAGGATTCAGAGGCCCACTAACTTTCTTCAACCTTTGTTTAGTGCAAAATTATTTTAGATATGAGTCTGTTCTTTGTACTTGAACTCTAAGCTTGAAAGATTCTATTCATCATTTTTGTTTGCCACTGATCCCAATTTCCCATAAATCCACCATGGATTTATAGTAGAGCATGTTAAGCCATATCCCCAGAGTTTGTAAACACTGCTGCCTCGTTGGAGACTGTCTTGTTTTGCACAGGCAGAAGAAAGGCATGGCAGTATTGAAGAACGACTACGGCAGCTGGAGACTCAGTTGGAGGAGAAGAACCAAGAACTGGCAAGGGTAGGTTAACTTCCATAGAGGAATTTAGTTTTAACACATCCCTTATGGTAGCTTCCCACATGTTTGCCTCTGGTCTCCAACCATATTGTCATAGACCAGCTTTTAAGGGATGTGGTTTGATGGCTTAAAATTGGAACAACCAATCACTCAAAAAGGCTACTTCACACATACAAATTTATGTGCTGTATTTGTGCTACAATCCTTTGCTCAGATATTCAGTTGTACTTAAGAATTGAATCCCAAGTTCTGAGCTGAAATGCGTATTTTCTCTAACTCTTCTCCTGTTTAGAACCCTTTATCTCCCTGCCACACAGCATCCGTTTATTAATCAGTCTGTTTTTCTTTTCTTGTGCTGATATTTCTGTGATTGATAACAATAGCAGTTTAAATTATTAACTTTGTACTGGGGAAATAGTTGCCAGTTTGTCATTCTTGTATTTTAGAATAAACTTGTGCTCAGAAGAATGGTGTTCACCTCTAATTTTCAGCATAATTAATATTCACAGAGATCAGTCTCTCTGCTAGTATAATTTGATGCAACTGTACCAATGACAGCTTAGAGCATACATTCTTGAAGCTTTTGATACAGTGGATGAGGGGGTCATAGCATGGTTGGTTAGTTGTGAAGACATTTCTGTGTCAATATGGGCTGGGTGCAGCGAAGGGTAATTTTTGGGTTTCTTTAATGATTAGAGCTATTTTTACAGCTGTCTTAAGGCAAATCTTCTTGGAGTTGCTTGACTGATCATGATTTTCCCCACAGGCCCGTCAGCGGGAGAAGATGAATGAAGAGCATAATAAACGGTTGTCTGATACTGTGGATAGACTGCTAAGTGAGTCCAATGAGCGCCTGCAGCTTCACCTGAAAGAGCGAATGGCAGCCTTAGAAGAAAAGGTATTACTGGCCCTTTTGTGGTGTGATGTTCACATACAGAAGGATAATTTTACTGAGCATCATGACATCTGAAGTGCTGTGGGTCTCAGAAGGGCCTAAAAAGTCGCTGAGACATTCAGTAGATTGATTAATTCAAAGTGCTACCATGCATGCCCAAGGTTTAACAATGCTACCCTTTTGTTGCTGTATGTGCCAGAGCAGAGGATTCTAGAGCAATCCTGGGGTTAGAAGTCTTGGAGAGTGACTTTGTTGTAACTGGCAAAACAGTCAGCATGTGAAGGTGTGGTCTGCCTCAGGCTATTTATCTAAATATTGGTAAAATTATACAGCAACCATAAATATTTCCAGTTAATCTGGATAGCTTACATATCTGCTAATCACTTAGGAACATAGGAGAAGCCATGTTGAATCAGGCCAGTGGTTCATCCAGTCCAACACTCTATGTCACACAGTGACTAAAACCTAGATGCCATCAGGAGGTGCCTACTTTGAAACTCAGCTGAACCGTTTAAGTGCCCCCACTACAATCTCCCTCCTAGTGAGTCTAACATCCACATGTGTGAATATGGACTTCCCTAAGCAGCTCAGTAGAAATAAATAATTCATTTCTGTTCTTAAAGTCCTCATGAGATAATTTATCAGCTGTCTTCAACCTGTGAAAAATAATCAGTCTTGGTATACTAAGAGTAGTACAGCAGACAATTCTTATTAGATCTCATAGATGTAAAGCACCTGCCTAGCTACACTGGTCACATTAAACAGTCCCTCATCATTTTAGGGTTTCCCCATAGTTGTGGAGTGGTCTAAGATGATGGTGGCATTAGCAAGCTTCGCAATATACATATGATAAAGGAACCTCTTTGAGGCTCCTGAATGGGAATGATATTGCATGTAATTAATTGTTCCAACTCTCTTGTAATCAGAGTTTCTTGGGATCTGTTCTATTACAACAGTTAAATTTTCACTTGGGAATGCAATAAATTGAAACCACAATGTCAAGATAATGAGTGAGGGCTGCTGGATTGAAACCTTCTTGAGAAAGACCTGTTTATCAGAACATTCTGTGCAAAGCATTTTTCAGGTGGGGGATGCATACCCAGGCATATTGCCACCTTCATTCCATGCTGATGTCCAGCCCGCAGTAGCCTCCTAATTCTATTTTATTACACTGCCAGTGTGGGGCCAGCATAGTAAGCACAGTGGTGGGATGAGATGTTGGAATGGCTTCTCCTATGCTCGTTCCTTTCTGATTTGTGGGGGATGCACTTTTAGTACTAACACATTACAGGAAAACCAGAGGCAGCTCCCATGCATTTGTGCAATCAGAATTAAAGCACATAGCAGCCATCAGATTGGATTCGTTTGCTTCATGAATCCCAGAACAAATGCTGTATAACCGTGAGGTTCTGGTTTAGGGAAACCAGATTTTTCTTTGCATGAACTCAGTGTCATTTGTAGCAAAATATTCCCCTCTGGCTAATGAGTCCAGAATTTAGGGAGCTGATGGGCCATTGCCTCTTGCATTACTTCATTTATGTCAGTGCTGATTAATAATAGCATTTCATAAGCAGGTGTAAGTGATTTTATGTGTGTGTAGGGAAAGATGTTCTGGTCTAATAGTTGCCTTTTTGAGAACAATTCTTCTAGAATTTTGGCAGGATGAACTTTGCTCAGCTCTGACAGTGGCAAGTTTTAGTGACCTTTGCAGCTTTCCCCATACTATCTGCTTTTAATAATGCTAATCAAAATGTTTGATGAACATATATATGAAACTGCCTTCTACTGAATCAGACCTTCAGTCCATGAAAGTCAGTATTGTCTACTCAGACTGGCAGTGGTTCTCCAGGGTCTCAAGCTGAGGTTTTTCATGCCTATTTGCCTGGCCCCTTTTTAGTTGGAGATGCCGGGGATTGAACCTGGGACCTTCTGCTTACCAAGCAGATGCTCTGCCACTGAGCCACCATCCCTCCCCTTAAGGACTGAAAGTGTTTCACATACCCTCTATAAATATTTATAATTTTTGTCTTGCTTTCTCTGTCAAGCTCAAAATATGCTGAAAACATCTGTCCTCCACAAAACCTTTAAATAAAAACCATTCTAATCTTTACAACAGTCTTGCAAGGTAGGTCAGTATTATTACATTTCTTTGAGGGGGTGAACAAACATGTGGACAAAGGAGACCCGATAGATGTTGTTTACCTTGACTTCCAGAAAGCTTTTGATAAAGTTCCTCATCAAAGGCTCCTAAGAAAGATTGAGAGTCATGGAGTAAAAGGACAGGTCCTCTTGTGGGCATTCGATTAAATTAAGAACATAAGAGAAGCCATGTTAGATCAGGCCAATGGCCCATCCAGTCCAACACTCTGTGTCACACAGTGGGCCCCAAAAATTATATATACACACACACACACACACACACACACACACACACTGTGGCTAATAGCCACTGATGGACCTCGGCTCCATATTTTTATCTAACCCCCTCTTGAAGGTGGCTATGCTTGTGGCCGCCACCACCTCCTGTGGCAGTGAATTCCACATGTTAATCACCCTTTGGGTGAAGAAGTACTTCCTTTTATCCGTTTTAACCTGTCTGCTCAGCAATTTCATCGAATGCCCACGAGTTCTTGTATTGTGAGAAAGGGAGAAAAGGACTTCTTTCTCTACTTTTTCCATACCATGCATTATCTTGTAAACCTCTATCATGTCACCCCTCAGTCGACGTTTCTCCAAGCTAAAGAGCCCCAAGCGTTTCAACCTTTCTTCATAGGAAAAGTGTTCCAGCCCTTTAATCATTCTAGTTGCCCTTTTCTGGACTTTCTCCAGCGCTATAATATCCTTTTTGAGGTGCGGCGACCAGAACTGCACACAGTACTCTAAATGAGACCGCACCATCGATTTATACAGGGGCATTATGATACTGGCTGATTTGTTTTCAATTCCCTTCCTAATAATTCCCAGCATGACGTTGGCCTTTTTTATTGCAAACGCACACTGTCTTGACATTTTCAGTGAGTTATCTACTACGACCCCAAGATCTGTCTCTTGGTCAGTCTCTGCCAGTTCACACCCCATCAACTTGTATTTGTAGCTGGGATTCTTGGCCCCAATGTGCATTACTTTGCACTTGGCCACATTGAACCGCATCTGACACATTGACGCCAACTCACCCAGCCTCAACAGATCCCTTTGGAGTTCCTCACAATCCTCTCTGGTTCTCACCACCCTGAACAATTTAGTGTCATCCGCAAACTTGGCCACTTCACTGCTCACTCCCAACTCTAAATCATTTATGAACAAGTTAAAGAGCATGGGACCCAGTACCGAGCCCTGCGGCACCCCACTGCTTACCGTCCTCCACTGCGAAGCCTGCCCATTTATACTCACTCTCTGCTTCCTATTACTCAGCCAGTTTTTGATCCACAAGAGGACCTGTCCATGACTCTCAATCTTTCTAAGGAGCCTTTGATGAAGAACTTTATCAAAAGCTTTCTGGAAGTCAAGGTAAACAACATCTTTCGGGTCTCCTTTGTCCACATGTTTGTTCACCCCCTCAAAGAAATGTAACAGGTTAGTGAGGCAAGATCTTCCCTTACAGAACCCATGCTGAGTCTTCCTCAATAACCCGTGTTCATCAATATATATAATTTTTTTTGGCCACTGTATGACACAGAGTGTTGGACTGGATGGGCCATTGGCCTGATCTAACATTGCTTCTCTTATGTTCTTATTACCTAATTGGGTTTTTGTAAAGATAATTGATATGTAATCACAGCAGATGTAATTCCCAATAATAAACCAATTTCTCCCCAAATAGTCGCTAAACTCACCTTTTTCTTGGGTCATCACTGGAGACCCTAATAACTATTCTAGAAGGAGCAATACTGTGAAGGTTTGTTTGTCACTAATTCCCACTGTTGTTTAGTTGCACAGAACTATACTGTTGAGTGGAGGAGGTTATGTGAATAACAGCTTTGCCTGCAGCACTTCGAATTAGTTGTCTGATGGTTAGACAAGGTATCATAGAATCATAAAGTTGGAAGGGACTCTTCCAGGTCATATAGTCCAACCCCCTGCACAATGCAGGAAATTCACAAGTACCTCCCACCTGTTCCCAGTCCAGAAGATGGCAAAAAACCCCCAAATCTCTCCAGGATCCCAGACCAATCCCTGGAGAAAAACTGTTGCCTAACCCCAAAGTGGTGAATAGTAATTCCCTGAGTGTGTAAGAAGCGGCCATGAGAACTAAGCACTGATTTAACCCTTCCCTCCTTCTCAAGATCTGCCTAAGTTCACAGGATCAGCATTGCTGTCAGATGGCCATCTAGCCTCTGTTTAAAGACCTCCAAGGAAGGAGAGCCCATCACCTTCCAAGGAAGGTTGTTCCACTGAGGAACCCCTCTAACTGTCAGGAAGTTCTTCCTAATGTTTAGTCAAAAACTCTTGATTTAATTTCAACCCATTGGTTCTCGTCTGACCGTTTGGGGCAACAGAAAACAATTCCCGCACCATTCTTTATATGACAGCCCTTCAAGTACTTGAAGACAGTGATCATATCACCTCTCAGTCATCTCCTCTCCAAGCTAAACATACCAAGTTTCTTCAGCCTTTCCTTGAAGAACGTGGTCTCCAGACCCATCACCATCTTTGTACCCTCCTCTGGATACATTCCAAGTTGTCTATATCCTTCTTAAATTGTGGGGTCCAAAACTGAACACAATACTCTAGGTGAGGTCTAACCAGAGCAGAATGAATCAATACCATCAGTTCAATTGATCTGGACACTATACTTCTGTTGGTACAGCCCACAATTGAATTTGCCTTTTTAGCCACCGCATCACAGTGCTGACTCATGTTCAGTGTATGGTCCACTAAGACCCCTATATCCTTTTTGCACATACAACTGCAAAGACAAGTCTCCCCCATCCTATAATTATGCATTTGATATCCCTGTTAAAATTCATTTTGTTAGCCCAGTTTTCCAGCCTGTCAAGATCATCCTATATCTTAACTCTATCTTATACTATATTTGCTACCACTCCCAATTTAGTATCATCTGCAAATTTAATAAGCATTCCCTCTATTCCTTCATCCAAATCATTTATAAAAACGTTTCACAAAACAGGTCCCAGGTTAGATCCTTGAGGGACTCCACTTGTCACTCCTCTCCAAGAGGATGAGGAACCATTAACAAGCACTTTTGGGGTGTGGTCTGTCAACCAGTTACAAATCCAACTAACAGTAATAGGATCCAAACTATATTTTACCAACTTGTCAACAAGAATATTATGTGGAACCTTACCAGAAGCTTTACTGATATCAAGATAGACTATGTATAATTGCTTGCACTGTCCCCAAAGGCAGCCTTTGGCTAAGTACAGGTGTGATTAATGTTGTCTGTGACAGTCATGCCATGACCTTCTAGGAATATTTCCTGACTTTTCTGGAAAGTAGCCTTTCAGTGTGGCCTCTGAGGTTTTTTTCTCAGCTTGAACTACATTGTCTCTCCACCACCACATTTGTAATTACTCACCTTTGCTTTTCAAGAACACGTTGTTACAAGAACTGGAAAGTACCCAGAAACAGATTGAGGAGCAGCAGCATGACAAGGTAAACTCCGTTCCAGTGCACATTGCAAAGACTGTGAGGTGTGCTTGTCTGCTAATGTGCATTTTTGGTGCCTTGGTAAATGCACTGGCACTGCATGATTGGAAGATGATTGTATCATTATCATCAGTAGTTCCACCAGCACTAACTGTTTTAGGTTGCTATAAGCTGCCATGTATTCCTGTTGGCTTCTCTATTATAATGTAAAAGTCTGGTCCTAACCTGCATTCTCCTTTTCACAGTGTGATCTCACTGAGGCCTATGTGTTCCTATCATGTCCATATTTAGTATAATCTTACCAGGAATGGCATCTGGATTGTATCAGAAGGTTAAAATGTGAATAACTGTGGTCCTGTCTAGTTGTGGCTGAGATGGCTGGATGTATTATTTAAAGGCCAAAATTTGCCAAGCAATATTGGTGATATTTTTGCTTTTATCTTTCTGTTGAATCAGAACATTTAATATATCAAATTATCATTGGACTACCTATAGTGACCATGGATATTCGATTGCGGAACTCCATCATTAGCAATAGCAAAGACTGGAAGCTGCGTGTTTATAAAATGTGCTGTTAATAGCTGACTTATGGCAGCCCCATAGGATTTTCAAGGCAAGAGATGTTCAGAGATGATTTGCCATTGCCTGCCTCTGTATGGCAATGCTAGACTTCCTTGGTAGTCACCCATCCAATAAATAACCAGGGTCGATCCTTCTTAGCGTCAAAGATCTGACTTAGAGCAGGTAGTGTGAGGAAAAGCCCCCTACTTTTCATACATATGGACATCGTGATCACCAGTATGGTTGCCAGGGTGCCTGGAGTTTGACTCTCACACATCTGCTCTAAGAAGTGGACTTTGCTTACAGTTTCTAAGGCTTATGTGGATACTATAAGCCTCAGCTTTGCAGCAGCATTCTACATCTCTGAAGGGTGTTAGCCAGAACTACAGACATGCTCCAGCTGCTCCTTGTGTGCCCAGTCTTGGCCACTGCAGTGGAAGAAGCCAGGCCACCATGTTTCCAGCCTGCTTCCATGAACCAAAGGCTTAACACCACCAGAATCCATCTTGCTTTCCTGATCCAAGCATACCCTGCCAGGCTGGACTCCATTCCTTCTTAGTGGGAAGATCACCCACCCTGTGTCACCCTTTGCCTGCAAGCAACCCATTTGCCTCATGAATGGATTAATAGCCCAACTGTTAGTCCTGATTGTTTAGCAGAACCTTAAACAATGTTTCCTGCCCATAAGATGATGGGATAAGAAGAAGAACATCTCCTGTCATTGTCAACTCTTTTGTCTACCCGGGTGATACCTAGGCCAGTATTTGATTCCCTATTGTCACCTTCCCAGATAATCCCATTTAAACTTAAGTATCCAGCCATTCCCATTCTCACCCCAGTCTAATACCTTGGAGCCGCCTCAGGCAACATTGCAGCTTGGAAATTTCCAGGTTCACGGGACTAAGGTGAAGTTCATTGGTTAAAGCTGACACCCAATTGGATGTCACCAAAGAACTCACCATTGGCTCTGCTAATGTCCAGCATCCTTGGTCATCACAGAGCCTCCCCCCTGCTCCTCCCCAAGACCTCCCAGCCCCTAAGGGTCTAAGGGAGTCTATTTAACCTCTGACCCAACTCCACTCATGTGTGCATCTAACAGTATCCCAGGTCCACTGTCTAGATCCATCCCCAATTCTGGCCACAGTTTTGGGTCCATTTCCCCTGTCCTCTTATGTCGCCATTGGAAACCTTCCTGGAAGACTACGATGGTAAATATTACCCTGTTTGTCTACCCATATATGTTCCCCTATCAATGTATCTATATTTCTTAGACCTGTGTGAATGTGTGATTGTTTTGTATTTTTATCTTGTGTGAAAGAACTATTATTCCAAATAAATTACAATTGGTTTTTATTAAATTAGAGTCCTTTTATTGAGCATTCACCTTCTGGATGGTTGAGCCTGGTATACATTTGGTAAAAAGATTCCTATTAAGCCGGGTGTCCACCTAACTAATTCCCCAACCTCGTTTTGAGGGCATTTGGCTTAACAGAAGCCTGGGCCTTCCAGGTCAGGACAGGTGCGTATTTCAAAGATGAAGAAGAGAAGGTTTTTATAATCCTCTTTTCTCTACCTTAGGGAGTCTCAAAGCAGCTTACAATTCCTGCCATTCCCCACCACAGGCACTTTGTGAGGGTGCTGAAAGAGTATTGAGAGAACTGTGACTGGCCCAAAATCACACAGCAGGCTTCATGTGTAGGATTGGGGGAACCCTGTTCTCCAGATTAGAGTTCACTGGCTCTCATTTTTATACAACAAACTCTAGATAGTTGTTCATTTTCCATTTGGGGATATGCTTCTGTTTCACAGGGTTTTGGGGTTTTTTTGAGTGCTCAAAACCCCCAATATTTTCTTGGGTGTCAGATAAGATCCTTCCCTAATCCTTCCCCACCTGCAATTGGATAGTGTCTATGACGGCTGTGGTTGTAAAAAACTGAAATCTGTTTGCCTGTACTGCTCTTGTTTGGCTAATTTGTCCCTAATGAGCAAAGCCAGATCCCCTACTTGACTGTCTCTAGGCTGCTGCTGGCTAGGTTGACAAAATTTGCTTTTCGATTCTTTGTTGCAGCTTGTAGCAATGGCATTTTAAAAAATGTGGATCCAAGCTGAGGTTGTTCTTTTGACATTCTCCAATACTGTACATTGCTCAAGCTTAAAAACAATATCCTTTGCATTAAAAGTGTGTGTGTAGGGGGGCGGAATATCAGCAGCTGCATAGCTGTCCCCTGCAGGAAAGCTATATTCAAGTAGCATGTATTTTGCACCTCTTATCTGTAATGTGTGGAAAAGAAATTGTGTCCTTATCTCTATAATGAAAATTTGCAGTTGAGGCTTGCCCTCAGTGAATATCTGACTGTGCCTTGACTAGGGAAGGGAACAAGTTAATTCTATAGCTGTGGATTGCTCACTTAAACTGTCTTTTGCTGGTATGCTTGTAGGTGTTCGCTGAGCAATATCAAGAATGCAATCCAGTGCACAAATGCATTTGCTTCAGTTTGGTGTGGTTAAGAGTGCAGACTCTAATCTGGGGAGAACCAAGGTTGATTCCCCACTCTCCCATATGCACCTGCTGAGTGACCATGGGTCAGTCACAGTTCTTGAAAGAGCTGCTCTCTCAGAGCAGTTCTAGAAAGAACTCTCTCAGTCCCACCTACCTCACAGGGTGTCTGTTGTGGGGAGAGGAAGGGAAAAGGAGATTGTATGCCACTCTGACTCCAAGTGAAGGGCAGGGTATAAATCCAATGTCCTCTTCTTCTTTTCTTCTTCTGAAGCAGGAAGTGCCTGTTTCTTACCCTTTTGTCAGCCTCTTTGCCCCAGATATGTTTGCTTTCCTCTGTTTTGCCTTCAGAACAGTCATCTGCCATTATCTGCATTAAATGTGCTTTCCTTTATGTGCGAAGTATGTTTGACATGGTTGCTTTTAATGGAAGTTTTCACTGGGGGGAGGAGAAAGATTGGTGATACTGACTGTAATGAAACCATTTCTTGTTTTATTCTGAACAGAGAAGGCTGTCAGAAGAAATTGATAAACTGAGATTAGAAATTGACCAGTTAAAGACAAGGAGTGGATCTTTTCTTGACAGTGTCCATACAAGGTAAGGATGCTCTATTCCTTTTACATGATGCAGCAGAATATTCAGGAACTTCAATAGCTAACCTATCAAGAGCCTCCAAGGGGAAATGCTGTGCTGGAGGGTTTTCTGTCTGGACTGGTGGCTCAGGCTATGTTTTGTTTCCAGGATTTTCATCTTGATGATATGTTATCCCTCTCAGTTGTTGCACAGTGAAACAGAAAGAACCATCAAGTGTTCATTCCTATATGAGAGCATTTTTTCCAGCATGCTCATTGTCTTGCAATACTTGCTTGGTTTCTTCTTCACCTTACTGTATTTTGGAGTCTTAGAGTTTAATAATCATGACTGGATCCAAGTGGGGAACTCATAAATTATGAATTAAGAACCAAAAATACAGCAAATCTAAGGGCCAAATAAACATACAACATAAATATTATCAAATATACAA
Source organism: Heteronotia binoei (assembly GCF_032191835.1). Classification (NCBI taxonomy): domain Eukaryota; kingdom Metazoa; phylum Chordata; class Lepidosauria; order Squamata; family Gekkonidae; genus Heteronotia; species Heteronotia binoei. The sequence continues at coordinate 58,617,489 of NC_083224.1, forward strand.
AAATACATGTATTTCTTACAAATCATATAAAAACAGATATAGGTCTAAATAGTACTCAAACCAGGTTAAAATCATACAGCTTTATCAAGCATAAACCATGTGTAACCAAGACCCATATGTGTTTTGACCAATTTGACCTTCCTCAGTGTTCAAGCATATTTATTGCACATTGGTTCCAGATAACACAGTACTAAAATGGACAACTGAAAATTGTTCTCGAGGAGAAAGGAAGAAGTTTCAAAAACCACATTTTTAATATAATGGAAGGACATGTTAAAGAGATCTCTTGAGTTACTTATAATAAATCTCTGTGACTGAAGGCAGAGATATGTACTACACACTGCTATTTGCTATTGGCTCCAGACTACATTAAGAATATATTTTCCTTGGACCATGAGAGAAAGGTATTTTTTTCTTGATTTTCTCTGATTTATAGGTGACTTGATTTTAATTCTTTATATATTTCCTGATTTTTTTTTACAAAAAAACCATATTGTGTTCATCAAGATATTATTGAATATTTCTACAGACACATAATTGAAGTATCGTTCAAGATACTAGTACATGACCAGGACAGAAAGTATTTAAAATGTGGCCTCTGTACTATTCCAGTTTTGAAAAAAGAGATGTCAAAGACTGCAGCATTATTGGACCATTGCATTAGTTTATCATGCAACTAAAGTGATGTTGAGAATCTTACAGCAAAGACTGCTACCATATATGGAATGGGAAATGCTAGCTGTTCAAGCTGGATTCAGAAAAGGAAGAGGCAGTAGAGATCGTATTCCAAATTTATGTTGCTTAGTGAGCATACAAGATAATTTTAGAAGAAAATCTTCTTGTGTTTCTTAGTACAGCAAAGCTTTTGACTGTGTGAATTATGAAAAACTATGGTTGGTTTTACAAGAAATGGGTGTGCCACAGCATCTGATTGTTTTGATACACAACCTGGGACAGAATAGGGAGAAATAGAATGGTTTATAGATGTCAAAGGTGCAGGCAAGGATTTATTTTATCTCCCTGTCTCTTCAATCTGTATGCATAAGGAAAACTTAATTAGATTTAGATGAAGGTGGAGTGAAAATTGGTAGAAGGAAGATTAACAATTTGAGATATGCAAATTATACCACATTACTGGCAGGAAGTAGTGAAGACTTGAAATGACTGCTGTTGAAGGTTAAAGCAGAAAGTGTCAAAGCAGGATTATAGCTGAATATCAACAACACAAAAGTAATGACTACTGAGGAATTATACAATTTTAAGACTGACAATGAAGAAATTGAAATTGTTCAAGATTTTCTGTTCCTTGGCTACATCATCAACCACAAGGGAGACTGCGATCAAGAAATCAAAAGGGGATTGAGATTGGGAAGAGCAGCCATGAAGGAGCTAGAAAAGATACAAGTGTAGGGATGTGTTGCTAGCAACCAAGATCATGTTAATTCATGCCATAGTATTCTCCATTACTATGTTGGAACATGGAAGTTGGACAATGAAGAAAGCTGACAGGAAGAAAGTTGAATACTTTGAAACATGGTGTTGGCCCTGACCTGGATAGCCCAACAAAGCCTAATCTCATCAGCTCTCAGAAGCTAAACAGTGTTGACTCTGGGAAGTACTTGGATTGGAGACCTCCTTGAAATAACAGTAGTCAGAAGGACAGAGGCCGGCTTTATTCAGCCACCTCTCTGAATATCCTCCAGGTCCCCAGACGGGTCAGTCAGCAGATATTGCCATGACGTCCAGGTGCCAACACACACATGCACACAAAAAATACAATAATACCAAAAAGGGAGGGGGGAATGTGGTGTTGGAAGAGAGTTTTACAGATATGGTGGACTGCCAAAAAGACAAAATGGGTGCAAGATCAAATCAAGCCTGAATTCTCCTAGAAACTGAAATGATTAAACTGAGGCTATTGTACTTTGGTAAAATTATGAGAAAACAAGGGTCCCTGGAAAAGATAATAATGTTGAAGTTGAACTTAGCAGGAAAAGAGGAAGATCAAACATGACATGGGTTGACTCAATCAAGAAAGCCATGGTCCTCATTTTGCAAGACCTGAGCAACAATAGGTCATTATGTTAATGATAGGACATTATGGAGGTCATTAATAATTCATAGGGTTGTCGTAAGTTGGGAGCAATTTAATAGCATTTAACACAAACTCACACACTGCTGTCCCTTGTCAGGGCTGGCACCCATACACTGCCCTCTGCTGCTGAGAATATTTCTCCCTGGAAGAGGGAAGTGTTTTACTTCTTTAACTAGAGCTGGTTTGGGGGAGTTTCAGGAAGCCAACATTTTCTTGCAACAATGATAGAAAATACCTCATTTGTGATCCCCATATATCCACATACAGGGGACCTGTTTTACTAATAAGTTGACATAGACAGTTTTCAGAAATGTGACTTCTGTTGCAGGAGAAGAAAGTGCAAATAACAGAGAATGTTTCTATTCTTTTTGGCATCTACAAAATCGCTATTAACATTTAGTAGGAGTTAAAATCTGACAGACTGCAATTTCTGAGTGAACCAGTAGAGGGCACAACCACATAAACATGCATTCCTGCAGAATAGCGGCAAACTTTTGCAGCTCTGCAGCTGTCCATCGTATTGCAGCCTTACTGATGGATAGGAGGAATGACTTCTAATGATCTTTAGAACACCAGAAGGTCTCTTTACACACATGCAGCATTGCTCTTGTGTGTGATTTCATTTTGTATCTCTCTGCCTTATTTTTAATTTACATTATTTGTAGTCCTCTGTTCTCACCAAGAGTCAAGGCAGATTACATAGTGTATAGTATAGCCGAAAGCCCCTGTATGTTTATCAAAACATTTAAAAACCATTTCATTACAATATTATCCATGTACAAAAGTCTTTTGAATAGTTCAGTTTTGCATAGCTTGTGGAAATCCAGGGCGACTGGTTGGCTGCTGGACTAGATGGATCACCGGTCTGATACAGCTAGCTCTTCTTATATTCTTAAGAGAATGGAAATTCAGGCAGGCCATTCTGTAAGAGAGGGCCCACAACTTGTATTTGTTGATTTTACCCACATTTGTAGGCTGGCACCTGCAGAAGGCCCTGCTCAGATAAGCTAGGCTTTCATGGTGAAGCATAGAGGGAAAGTCATGAAAACTATGAAGAGCTTTGCATGTGATAGCCAGTATCTTGAATTCATCCAGGTAACTATTGGGCAGCCAGTGGAAAGGCTGCAGAATGGGAATGATATGCATGCTGTGTCTACCTCCTGCTAATAACTGCCTTTAAGTCTCCAAGTTACTTTGAGAGGAGACCTAGAGTGCATTAGAGTAGTCTGGTTTCTGTGTTACTGTGACATGGATCCAGGTGGCCAGTTCAGCTGTTTCAAGGTAGGGGGGGCAACTTCTGATTTAGACAGAGTTGGAAGAAATCTTTTGTAGCTGCATTAACTTGCTTCTGTAGAAGTCATATGGATCCAGTATAACCTCTAGGCTCTTTACTGAGGTAGCAAGGATCAACTGAAACCCCACAAAAGAGGAGAGCATAGTATCCTTTAAGCTCTACTTTCCCAACCAGCATTGCCTCTGTCTTTCCAGGATTTAGTTTCAATTTATTCATTCTTAGGTACTTAACACCAGTAGCCAGTCAGTGATCCAGGACCAGGAGATTTGGATAAGGAGATATAGAGCTGGGTATCATCAGCATATTGATTTGGGCTTTACTTAGAGATTGAAAAGCATGGAGCACTCCCTCTCAGTAGGTTGCACACTGATAATTTGTTTCCAACAGCAACTCTTTGAGTCTGGTTCATGAGGAATGATTTGTACCAGTTCAATGCTTATTTTGTGTCTCTGAATGTCTCAGTGAGATGGCATGGCCCACTGTATCAGGGGCTGCTGATAAATCCAGTAGGAACCACAAAGAGGCAAGGTCTTTGTCTGCATTAGATAGAGGCTATTAACTAAATACAATAGCCATCTGTCCCATAGCCCAGATTGAAAAGGGCCCAGAACAGATGAGTTATCCAAGAAGACCTGGAGTGGTCCACTATTGTTCTCTCAATCTCTTTGCTTAGAAAGGGTAGATTAGTAACTGAGCAGTAATTGCTCACATCATTTTTCTGTAAGGTTTTTTTTTTAAGTAGTGCATCTATGTATGACTGAGGAGGGCCAGTGCTAGTGTTTTTGGCACCCAAGGCAAGGGGGACACACTCCCCTGCCAGCTCCACTCAGCCTTCCCAGGTCTATGCTGAAGTAAAAACCCGGAAGGGGCTGAGCATGAATGACAGCATGGTGCATGCACTCACATTGGAGGCACTCAGAGACTCCCACTGCCTCCAAGGAGAGTACAGCTGATGCCACACCACTCTACTCAGCCTCTTCTGGGTCTGCTTTGGCACAGAAGGGGCTGAGCAGGGATGACGGCACGGTGCATGCACTCGCCTCGGAGGCACTTAGAAATTCCTGAAGTGAACGCAGCAGACACCCATTGCCCTGCTGTCTCACCCAGACTTCCCAGTCTGAGTCTGTGCTGAAGCACAGACCCAGAAGGGGCTGAGCAGGGACAGTGGCATGGCGCAAGTGCACAGGGTGACAGGGTGTGATTGGGGAGGGGGTGCCCGCCCCTGTGGCCAGGTGGTGCCCTAGGTGACTGCTTACCTAGCCTTCTCAGATGGCCATCTCTGTGGCTGAGGAAAGGTTCCCTGGGTTAGTGACTGGTTTATAATAGATGTTAAGGCACAGGTGTCAAACATCCAACCCATGGACCAGAACCGATCTGCCCAGGGCTTTAATCAGGCCCATGGGGCTCTCCCTCCCCCTGGCCGCTGTCCTCACCCTTGAAGTTCTGAGGCTGCTGAAGTTTCCAGTTCTTTCTTCCTTGTCTTTGCGGGCTGAAGCAGGAGGCAATTCTGGGCTTGCAAAGCTGCAAAGAAAATGCAGAATTGACTTTCCATTCAGCCTGTGCCCAGGTAGACTATTCAAGGAGTAGTCTATCTGGGCACAGGTACTTTAATGGAAAATCCATTCCATTATTTCATTGCAGCTTTGTCTGTGCTGCAATGTATTTTAATGGAGTGAAGCTCAGTTTCACTTTTCAGCATTTATATGGCCAATTAGAAGCTGTTCCGGCTTGAGTTGTGTGACCTTGCAAATAAAGGGTTGATGCTTTAAACCAGCATGTCTCTGCTGCATGGACCTTAGAACTGTTGCCTAGTGAGTACTCTAACCTGGGAACCCACAGCCAAAGGAGGATATTACACTGAAGAGCCATTGCCAATCTGTGGAGACCTGAGGGCAGGGGGAGAAGCCACTTCATGTTTTTCTAAGCCCAGAGTCTTTTATATTTTTGGCTTATATTTTTAGTTTCTGCTGTGATCCTTGTGCTTTTGCTTGATGTTTTATTTTTTAAAAAATCGATTGCCAAATTCCACTATTCCCCCACCTTTCCATTTAAAACAAAACATCGCAAGAGTTTTAAGCATGTTTGTATTTTAAGTAAAAAAATATTTTAATTCTCTTTAATTTAACTTTTTAATTCTCTTTAATTTAACTTTTATAAAGTTTATATCTCCACTACACGTCATTACATTTTATGATATGCATGGCCTGACCTCACAAAGTCCCATTTATGTTGGATCTGGCCCTTGTAACAAATGAGTTCGACACCCCTGCATTAAGGTCTCATTGAGGTGATGCTTGCATAATTTTAGCAGCCAAGGTGGACATGGATCCAATGTGCAGGTTGTAGCCTTCAGAAATCATAGAATATTGTCAACATCTGTTGCAGAAACTGAACCAGAATGGTCCATAAAGAGACTGCATGCTTAAATTATGATTACAAGTTCAATGAATCTGTGGAGTAACTGGTCATATAGTCATTTACTTATTTTCACATATACTATGTTGCAGCTCCATTTTTATCTGCTTTAGAAGAAGAAGAAGAAGATACTAGATTTATATCCCACCCTCCACTCCGAGTCTCAGAGCAGCTCACAATCTCTTTTATCTTCCTCCCCCGCAACAGACACCCTATGAGGTGGGTGGGGCTGAGAAGACTCTCACAGCAGCTGCCCTTTCAAGGACAACCTCTGCCAGAGCTATGGCTGACCCATTGCCATCCCAGCAGGTGCCATGTGGAGGAGTGGGGAATCAAACCCAGATCTCTCAGATAAGAGTCCACACACATAACCACTACACCAAACTGGCTTTAATGGCAGCTATGTGATATTCCTGAAGTGATAGTCATCACTGCTTCATCCTGTACAGTGTGTTACACTTATTTATGAACCAAAGGATGATGGTGAGAAGAGAAAGTTGAAAGTTAAAGTGAAGAGCAACTGCCATACTTGGCCTTACCAATGATCTTTGTAGTCCATGTTCCTGCATAAGAATTGGAATCTTCAAAAGAAACGCATGAATCCAATTATGTAGTCTGTTTGGTCTGTGTTTTTAGTAATAGGAGGCATACTGATACAGTGAACATGTGACTAGTATGTTAATATATCATTAGAAGATCTATATTTTCTTGAGATGAATAGAAATTCGTACCAAAGGACAATGAGGGGACCATTGCCAAATATGTCATCTCTGCCATTCTGCCTCCATGTCACCATCAGTGGAGAAGAGGAGGTGGCAGTCCTACTGACAGTTGTTTGTCTGACTGTTTTGCATATTAGGAAATGTTTCCTTCTTGGCGTAAAAAGCTTTCTGTCCTGTCCAGCTGCTTTTAAATGTGAAATCATCCCTCTCTCTGACCATGTGCTTCACTGTGCATGCTCAAGGAGGAAGAATTTGCAGCTTCCTGCTCAGTTCTGTTTTGTCTGTCATTGCAGCAGCTTTAATCAGCAGCATTCTTCTCAGAGAACTTTCTGTAAGCTAGTGAGAAAATTTATTTTAAAAAAAATACTGTTCAGTATAGTTTCTATATTTTTGTCCAGCCTGCTCCTTTATGGTGCAGTGGGCCATCTTCAAAAGGTGTTGGATGTGTGGGAGAAAATTGCCTTCTTTAGATGGGTGCAATTGTTGGATGCTTTCACACAGCGACTGTTTACAAGCATTGTTCCCTCTAAGCTGAATTAGTATGAGCTAAGTCACAGATTTTTAGCCTCCAGCTCACACATTTTTGTCTTAGGTTAGGAAGGATGACCCTAGAGCACACTAATTCATGCTGTAGCCACTTTAATGCCAGTAGCTCACAAAGTAGAATTTTTGCTCACAGGACTCTGCAGCTTAGAGGATTGTTTACAAGTGGCTTTTGCTATTCTTCCACAGTAAAAGTCCAGTTGCAAAGTGCATTATTTAGTGTGTGTGAACATACCCTTGACTCTTCTGTCATGAGGAAGCACAGTAGGTGGAAATGTGTGCCTATTGCCAAAAATTCACTAGTAAGGCAGTTTTTTCTTTCTCATGCCATTCTGAAAAAAGGAGACAAATACCATCCCAAACCCACTTTGAGTACGATATGATCAGAATGAGCTGTCTTTTGGAACAAAACCAAGTCTTCACGGTGCAAAGAACCTGAGTTCAGTACATAGCCGCTGCCACCTTCTCCATGAGCTGACACAATTGAACTTGTAGGGCTGGACTGAGTTTTTTGTTTGGATAGTCACCAGACACTGAGAAATCAAGAAATTTTTTTCATAAGGCAGGCTGTTGTGAGGGTTGTTTAAAAATTATTATGTAAATATCTGGCTCAATTTTCTTTAAGGCACAGTTTTAATATATCAAGAGCCCCATGGCGCAGAGTGTTAAAGCTCCTGTACTGCAGCCCTGGTGGAAACTGGGTTTTCAGGTAGCCGGCTCAAGGTTGACTCAGCCTTCCATACTTCTGAGGTCGGTAAAATGAGTACCCAGCTTGCTGGGGGGAAAGTGTATGTCTGGGGAAGGCAATGGCAATCCACCCTGTAAAAAGTCTGCCATGAAAACGTCGTGAAAGCAACGTCACCCCAAAGTTGGAAACGACTGGTGCTTGCACAAGGGGACCTTTGCTTTCTTTCCTTTTCCTTTAATATATCACTAACATCATTTGCAGTCCAGAAGAACTTTCCATGTAGAGAAACATTAAAGATCAAAGGTTGCCTGTTTTTGGGGCACTGGAGCTTTTGCATGGGGTGGGGGTAGAACTGATAACTATTGAATAAGCCTCCTTCTGTGTATAAGGAAGGACTTCTTTGTGAATAGACAAATATTTGTGTGTGTTCTCTGCAAAACTGAGAAGCCAGTTTGTAGGACTGGAAAGTTCTGCACCCACTGGGAAGCTCAGCTGTTACTTTTCCTTTGATCTCCTTCTGGCCAGACTGAAATGGGCCTCCAGACCAAACAGCGTGATGAGAGAAGGCTTGACAGCCTGTACATGAACTTATTATGGCATATAAAATTATGATTTAAATATGATTTTGAATTTTTAAAATATATACCATTTAAAATGTTACATGTGCACTCATAAAACTATTTATCATTTGCTTCCATATTTTAAAATAATTAATATTTAATATCAATTTTATTGTCTCTGGTTCTGATTATAAATTATTTATTTCTGTCTTGAATTTCTTTCATAATGGAACAAAGCAGCACACATAGTGTTTCTGGGAGGTCTTCCAGGCCTTGGGCAGAGCTAGGCCTGCTTAGTTTCAGCAAAGTTGCCATATCACATGCCCTCAGAATGGGTTCCTAGTCCACATACTGCTTTAAGGAATTAAGCAGTTGTTTCATTAACATAATACATTTATTTCAGTCATATAGGATGAGTAGTGGAAATGGATGCTGCACATGTTTCCCTTAGCTGGAAAAAAGGATTCAAAAAAATCTGTTGGGGGGGAGCTGATGATTGGCATTCCAGCTCAACTTTCTGGACAGCTCTTTTCAGCCCTGGAAAACATTTCTGTAGCTCCCATTTGCACTGCATTTCCTCTGGTTGAACAGAATACTTTACTTTGTCTGGTGTCATTTGGGAAAGGAGGAAGGGTCTGTGGGTTATTTCCAATTGAGGGCAGTTCACGTTTTGCTCTCAATCAGTAGGATACTTGACTATAGCAACGTCTTAGATCCTCACCAGTCCGGCTTCCGCCTGGGTCATGGGACGGAGACAGTGCTGGTCGCCTTGGTGGATGACCTCCAGAGGCATCTGGATTGAGGCGGCGTGGCAGTACTGATGTTGTTGGATCTATCGGCTGTGTTTGATACGGTCGACCATCGGTTACTGACCCAACGCCGACCCAACGCAGGGATTCGGGGGCTGGCTTTACAGTGACTTTCCTCCTTCCTTGATGGTCGGGGACAAAGGGTGGCAATTGGGGGAGAGTTGTCCCAGAGGCAATCACTAGATTGTGGGGTGCCACAAGGCTCTCTCCGATGCTATTTAACATCTACATGCACCCCCCTGCCCAGATTGCCCGGAGATATGGGCTTGCATGTCATCAATATGCAGATGATACCCAGCTCTATCTACTAATGGACGGTCGGCCTGACTGCATCCCAAAAAATCTGGACCTAGCACTGCAAGCTGTGGCAGGTTGGCTCAGGCTGAGTAGGTTGAAGCTGAATCCAACAAAGACAGAAGTCCTTAGCCTAGGTCGTGGCAGTCTGGGAAGGGAATTCTCTCTTCCAGTTTTTGACAGTGCGCCATTGAAAGTGGCATGCAAGGTCAAGAGCTTGGGGGTCCTACTGGAGCCTTCCTTGTCAATGGAGGCCCAGATAGCAGCCACTGCTAAATTCACTTTTTTCCATCTTAGGTGGGCAAGGCAGTTGGCCCCCTTCCTAGAGCGTCACGACTTGGCAGCAGTGACACATGCAACAGTCACCTCAAGATTGGATTACTGTGATGCCCTCTACATGGGGCTGCCCTTGTGCCGAACCAGGAAGTTGCAGCTAGTGCAGAATGCAGCGGCCAGGCTGTTACTAGGGCCAATTGTATACCGGATTCATTACAAAGTGTTGGCCATTACCTTTAAAGCCCTATATGGCTGAGGACCTGCCTACCTTAGGAACCGTCTCTTCCCATATGTGCCCCAGAGAGTGCTGAGATCAGGTGCACAAAATCTGTTGACAATCCCCGGGCCAAAGGAGGCCAAATTGAAGATTACGTGAGAAAGGGCCTTCTCGATCACAGCTCCACACTAGTGGAACCAACTACCGGATGAAGTGCGGGCCCTGCAGAGTCTTGGTCAATTCCATAGGGCCTGCAAGACTACCCTTTTCCAACTGGCCTTCGCTTAATGTGAATTTTAGTCTACTACATACGGCCATCATAAATTACAAGAGGAGAACGTCCAGAACACAGCACCTGTAAATGTTAGTTTTTAACTTTTGATGGTTTTAATTACAATGGTTTTAATTAGCAAATTATATATTGTACTAATATAATGTTTTATATTGTAATTTTGTATTTATTATATATTGTGAGCCGCTCTGAGCCTGCTGCGGTGGGGAGGGCGGGATATAAATAAAATATTATTATTATTATTATATCTACTGCTGATTTTTAAAAGGTTTATAGGAATACCTGCTATCTTTTTTAAAAGGAGAAATAATGGGCATGAGGGGAAATGAGGAAGAAAGTGCACTGGTTATGGGTATGCATATGAAGAAATTCATACCTTCCCCTCCACACTCTTCCTAAACTCCACACTTTGAGAATGATGTTTAAACTGGCTTGGTAAACTCCAGAGGAGGGCCAAGGAAAACCTGGAAGGTGGGTGATGGCACAACAAAGTTGTACAGAAGCCTTCCCCTGAAACACTGCTCCGGGGGGAGGTAGAAGAACATGCAAGCAACCTTGATTTTTTAAAAAATCTGGAACTTACTTCAAAGGCTTGCTTGTATCAAGGGATAGAGCTAAGGTGAGCAGACTGTTCCTCCTGTCTCACCCTGTTTGGATTATTCTTCCTTGGTTCCAGTGATGACTCAGCATGTGCAATGATACATACATGCTTACTTTTTCTCTCTCAACCCCAGTTGCTTCTTGGTTTCTGTATTCCTTGTCTGTTCCAAGAGTAGCTTTTGACTGTTCCAGTATAAAGGATATTCTTGTTTTCCTATATTTGTGATTATCTTAAAAATTTGGAGGCTTTTCAAACCATTGTATTACATTCAATGTGTGTTCTGTTTCAGCCACTGGGTGTACCCCTAACTTCAGGATATTGAGTATAAATGGAAAGAGAAAACCATATTAAAATGTAATTAAATTGAAGAATGTTGACACTTAAGAAAGAGACTTTAAATGACACATTTGAATTATTTATTGAAGTTAATTTATCTTATTCAGAAAAGTGCAATGTCTTGCTTCATGTCTGTTTTTTCATAGGTCCCTTGTTGGAAGTACTCCAGACCTTCGGTATCCCCTGAGTACTATGGTCCATGCACCAGTTGAACCTTTTGGAACACCCTCTAGCCTTCACCGGGCACCAAAGAGCCGATTTGGAGCTCTGCGGGAAGAACCCTCCAAGGTAAAATGTCTGCTAATCTTTAGCAGGCAGCTCCAGTTACGCCTGCATCTTGGAGCAAATCACCAAATGTTTGTGACTGCAACAGCTGCAGCAGCTGTCCTGGGCCTTTTAAATGGGGGGCTTTAGGCTTTCACTTGGCAGTAACAGCTGCAGGCTTGCCTTCTCTGAAGGAAAGAGACTCCCTGTTGTGCAGAAAGGCTACTGGATGGTGGCCAGGACAGTACTTATTTGATGGGCTTTTACAGAGGGTGGTGATATGAAGTTTCAAAGGATCTTTGCCGTACTGTGAAATCTGGATAAGGAGGAAGCCTGTTGCAGCCCTTATTTGGCTGTGGTATTGGGATTTGTTTTATTGTATTGTTATGGTTTTAATTATTGTGAGCATCTCTAGCTATAAATGTGTTAAAGAAGGGCTTAGATATTTAACTAACAGCCCAAGACAGGAATTGCAGATACTATTGATATGGTTACAGGCTGAGAAGCCTTTTTAGTGACAGTGACCATATGGAACAAAATCACACCTGTCCTATAAAGCGCAAGAAGGGTGAAATATGATTATAAACGAGCCTTCATGTACAGCCGTCCATCAATTTAGAAACCTGATACAATTGCATTTTAAACTGTCTTTCTGTTTTTCCATCATGCACTTTGGGAGAAGAGAGTATAAAGTCAGTCTTTGTGTTTGATGTGTACTTAAAGCCCTTATTCAAATTTGGCTGTAAATACAGTTCAGTAAGTTTGAACTCTCATCAGTCTGGTTTACTAAATACACTTAACAAAAAGACTACATCAGGAGTTACTAGCAAAGTGAATGTGTTTTCTTCAAGGGTAGAAGCTTGATTAGCTCTGGAGTAAGTAGTAAGGTACTACTTGTTAAACTCTAGTGTAAAGAGGTCTCTGTGTATAGAGCTGACAAATAATGGATATAACAGGATATCGGTGACTTTGAATATAGCTGAAAATTTTACCTACAGTTTTTTCCTGCTGTGATGCTAATGGAAATATATGAGAAAATTGCAACCAGCAAAACATTTAGCACCTACCTGTTAACAGAGACTCATTATAAATGTAAGGAAGGTAGTTCCTTATGCCTTTGTGGCAAAGAAGCTGTGCCATATTTACCTGTACTTGATAGAACAACTAAGCTAGTTGACAGCAAAGTACTCTTTAGTATGTGGTCTGTGAGTTTTGGGGTATCTAAATGTTTCTTTTATCGTGGCTTTGTGTGATTTACTTTTATGCTTAATTGTACTGCTTTGAATGCTACCACTTTGCTCAGCAAAATTGAAATTCTTCCAACCTAAGGAGGCTTTCTTTGTTGGAAGAAGAGCCTCTTTCATCTGAGGAAGACTTTAGTCTTGGCTGAACAAAATGGTAGGATTCAAGCCACAATTATTTATGGCAGGCAGTGCATTTGCTGTAACTCTCTTCTATGTAATTTTTAGTCACAGTTGTACTACCCCATATTTAATTTGGCAAGCAATGTCCAGACTACACTAAATATAAGAAACCACAAATATATTGGCCAAAAGAGCCTTTCCAGCAAAGCTAAATGCTAGTACAGTTTATAAGCATTATAAAATCCTTGAAACAGCAAAGTGAATTCCAGTTGTGGAGGTTTCTATTCCTTGTTATGAATTAATTATAAGAATGTATCTGCAGCCCTCTTACTAACAGGGACCTACATTGCCACTTTCCAACCTGGGTCAGTCACATGAAACAGAAAAGAACAAGGCTGATGGTTCTTCTCCTGCTTCACTGCTGTCTCTGTAAGTGTGCCTGCCCCCCATCTGACTGATGCTGCAGAGAGCCCAGCCTAGATACCACATACATCTGGGAAAAGACAGGTAGTAACTATATAGTTGTTGGGAGACAACACTTTCAGTTGTTGATAGATCCATTTAAAGGCCTGCACATTGTGGAGGCATATGTTTCAGACATACAAAATTCTCACTGGACCATGTCCAAATTCCTCTGAGGCACAATCTCAATACAACCCAATTGAGATTGGATAGGGGAAGGCTTGGTACAATTTTCAAAAATGGCATCCTTTCCTGTGGCACTTCCATGGTGATGTCTCAGCATGGTGGTAATATTTTGACTTTTGACTGAACATGGAGTGGTACTGCTGTATGTCAACTATCTTGTGATTTTTTGTATGTAGGACTGGGAGCTTGCTCAACCAAGTGGGGTCTTGGCCACCACAGCTCATTCCTTTGACAGTGATCCAGAGATCTCTGATGTTGATGAGGATGACCGGGAGACAGTCTTTAGCTCTATGGACATGCTGTCTCCCAGTGGTCACTCTGATGCCCAGACCCTTGCCATGATGCTACAGGAACAGCTGGATGCCATCAATGAGGAGATAAGGTATGAAATGCATCAGTCCAGCGTGTATGCAATTTACTTGAGCCCATGCATATTCACAAAGCAAATAGCTGTGTAATTTATCTCTAGGAGTATGAAACATTCTCTGAGAAGGGAACAAACATGCTCTAAACAGGCTTCATACAACCTGGAAACTCAAGAGTAGATGCTGTGTGACTGGGTTAAAATCCAAGAGCCCTGGGTTTGTAATAGAAATACAAGCTCCTCATTCCTCTCTTGTCTCCTCCTGCTGAAGATCTCTAAAATACAGTATGATTATTTTTTTTTAAAAAAAGACAAAAAATCTTCATAATATGTAAAGCAGTGGTCCCCAAACTTTTTGGCACCAGGGGCCAGTTTCATGGAAGACAATTTTTCTATGGACCGGGGGTGGGGAGAGGGGTGATGGCTTTGGGATAATACAATTGTGCACTTTATTTCTATTATTACATTGTAATATAGAATAAAATAACTATACAGCTTACGGCCTGGTTGCTAACAGGGGATGGGGACCCCTGATGTAAAGGATGAATAAATGCGATATTTTAGCATTCTCTCTCTGGAAACCTACAAACAAAGGAACAAATAATGTCTAAATGGGAAGGGTGAATAGAAAGGAAATCTAGCTGCCTCAGAATAATTCAGCCACATTAGGGACTTGGGATAGGCATGGAGCAGGAGGTTTGTGAAGGTTCATGAGGTGGCTCAGCTTGCAAAAGCCATTTAAAAGGTTCCCTTTAAATGGCTTTTGCAAGCCATGCTGCTGCGGTACAACTCGCAAGTGGCCTCAGAAGGCATTTAGAGGGATCCCTTTAAATAGTTTTAGCAAGTTGCCACTGCAGTGCAATTCACAAGTGAGTTCAGAAGGCATTTAAATGTTAGTTCAGAAGGCATTGCTACATCATGCCACGATGGTGACTGCGGTCTCTTTAAATGCCTTCTCCAAGCCCTGGTGCCAGCATGTCTGCTGATGTTAACCACATGAATGCCCAAAGCCATCTGGGAGTTCTGTGGGAGGTTCATGGGGGCAGAATAGCATGAAATGAGGTTTGAGAACCACAAACAGGGCTCAATTTGTGATGAATTTTGGTTTATAATTTGGTTTATGCCCATCCCTAGTATGGAGATACAATACCATTCTGCTCTAAGGAGCAGGTTATCTCAGTACTAAATCAACACTATGCCAGATAGAAGCATATGCTTGACCATTCAGATATGCTCTGAGAAGATATAGTTGTTATGTTAAATAAAACTGAATAATCTGTCCCTTCCTCAGTCTCATAGTTGTGAGTCCATAGCAAGTATTTGATTGTAACTGAGCCTTTTATACATCAAGAAACACAGGAAACTTGGAAACTTCACAAAAACTTTATGAGACACCACAGGACCTACGGAATAAGAACTGGAGTGGTTTTAGTTACTATTTTACTGTTGTAATTATCATTACCTTTTTAAATTTGACAAGAAATGAGCTGAATGGAGCCTGGTTACCAGTAATTTGAACACATCTGGATCTCAACTTGTAATAAAAAGATTTCTTGTATAGCACTTCAAATTTGAAAATCCTTTTTAAAATGTGAGCTACATGTAAGAGATGCCTTAAAGAGTAACTATTATAAAATTGGAATTTCTATTGGTGCCTGAAGGTCTGTGTTCTAGCCCAATTCCTGCACTTGCACCTGAACATTGTTCACCCTGCTTAGCCACATAGATGTGCACTCCCTAGTGGAAGAACTGGAAAGACTTTCTGGAAAATGAATAAAATATCAGGGAGAAGAAAGGCAGATGGTTGCTCTCTGGATGATATTTGAATTCTGGGTTTGGCCTGTCATATGGGAATGTTGTGCCAGAACTCTTGAATTCCTTTATTAATACCTTGAATACTTGTGTAATGTGAACAATAGAAAGGAAGAATTCCAATTAATGCTTCTATGGAGGATATGTTGGAAGATGCAGTGCTGAAATGCATATTCTTCTTCAGAATGATTCAGGAGGAAAAAGAGTCCACAGAGCTGCGTGCTGAACAATTGCAGAGCCGTGTCACTAGTGGTAGCATGGAGGCCCTGAATCTAACACAGCTGCGCAAGAGAGCATCCATCCCCACCTCCCTAACTGCACTGTCCTTGGCCAGTTCATCTCCTCCTATCAGTGGGCGCTCCACTCCAAAGCTCACCTCTCGCAGTGCAGCTCAAGATCTTGATCGAATATGCAGCATGACCCTGGTAAGTGGGAAAGGGAGGCAGGAGTGGGATAAACCAGGCTACAGAGACAACTGGGTCATTCTGTGGAATGTTGGATATACAGCAGCCATGTCATGTTGTCCTCCCTCAGGCTCTTAAAAGTTCCTCTTATAGACTTTTCCACATTGAGTATTCGATGCAGCTCAGCTTCTTAAATGCATGAGTTCCCTCCCTTCTTTATGAACCATATGGTTTGTTGATATTTTCAGAGGGTAGCCATGTTGGTCTGCAGTAAAAGAGTTAGATTCTAGTCCAGTAGAAGACTGAAGAAGACTGCAGATATAAACCCTGCCCTTCTCTCTGAATCAGAGTCTCAGAGCGGCATACAATCTCCTTTATCCTTTTCCCCCACAACAGACACCCTGTGAGGTGGGTGGTCTGAGAGAGCTCTCCTAGAAGCTGCCCTTTCAAGGATAACTCTTGTGAGAGCTATGGCTGACCCAAGGCCATTCCAGCAGATGCAAGTAGAGGAGTAGGGAATCAAACCCGTTTTTCCCAGATAAGAGTCCGCACACTTAACCACTACACCAAACTGGCTTGTCAGAGACCAACAAAATTTTCAGGGTTTGATCTTTTGAAAGTCAAAGCTCCCTTCATCAGACACAAGTCTTGTTGCTGATCTGGGTTTTTTCAAGTTTTTCTGACATTTTTAAAGCCACCTTTGAGGCACTCTGAAAAGACATGGGGTAAACTTGCAAAAAGCTGGGGAGAGCAGTAACCAGCTCACATCACTGCCTGTAAGTGAGAGGAAAACCTCATGCAGTTAAGATGATGTGCAGCGGAGTGTGGAAACTGTTTCATGTGATAGCACAATTGCCCTCAGAAGTTCTCATTCACATGGATACAATTTATGTTAAGTCCGTGTAGCAAGCCTTTCCCGTGATTAGTGGGAAAGGTAGCATCCAAATATTTTAATAAATAAAACTGTAGCAAAAACAATATTAGCATTCTGCCTTCTGTTTCATGATTTCATATTGGCTAACTTTTTATCCATTCCATGTCCTGCCATTGACAGCCCAGTGACTTGAGGAAACACCGAAGAAAACTGCTTGTGAGTCTAGCTGTTTCTTCTTTTTCTTTGATGTGTAACCCTTCTGCTCCTCTGCTAACCCTGTTGTAGCAATGTTGAGTAGTTTTAGAACATTAACAATGTGGAGCTGACTGTATTATGGAAAGTTTCTGTATCCTCAGGATAATAGTGTGAAGGGTGCAAAAGATAAGGATGTTTTAAATAGGATGCTAGTTGCAGTCTTTAATCAGCTTCCAGAAAATTTATTCCTATTAAAAGAGGGGAAATTGTCCCAGACTCTTCTATATAAATGTAACCCATGTAAGTCCAACTTTATGTCAGCATCATTCCTGCTCATGGTAATGTTGAGTGTTTTGAATTGCAACTTAGCAGCTCAGCTTCTATAGAAGACACCTATGCTGAAAGTAACAAGAGGCTGTGCATAGGCAAGTTAAATTGCTTGGTAGATATGCAGTTAAGGCAGATAAAAGTTTACCTTGTAGTTCTAGTCACATGTGCTGTCTTTTCTATCCTATGTGTGCATCTAGGACACCCTAAGGACTTTATTCCTCAGTGAATGTACAGCTGTTGTTCAGTTGTTGCAGAGAATCCAGAAGTCTTTCTCTAAGACAGCAGCTCTGTTGCAGAAATATCATGTTTTCCCTTTACTCAAACCAAGATACTTTTGTTGCAGAGAGAATATGATCCCTTTCTAGAATTGGAATGATATTGGGAGTGCTATGTAAAATGTGATGGTGCAAATGTATCATCACTTATGACATACAACACATCTCCCACCTACCTTGCCATTTGATTTTTAAAATAAGTTTTTCTTTTAAGAGTTTTAGAGCAGAGGCATCTGTCGAACTCATTTGATATGAGGGCTGGATCTGACATAAATGCCACTTTGTCGGATTGAGCCATGTGTGCTATAAAATGTAACACAAAGTACCAGAGATATAAAATTCATAATTTCAGATGCCGAAAGGCAATAGCAGGCTTGATTGGATCAGGTTGATATGCAGAGGGGTAGCAGGCATGCAGATATCTGACAGGAAACCTAAGTCTTAATTTGGTCCAGGAGGATTTAGTTCAGGAGGATGGAAATAAGTCTGAAGACATGAGCAGTGACTCACAAAAGCTCATACCCTACCACAAATTTTGTTAGTCTTTAAGGTGCTACTGGACTCTTTCTCTTTCTACTGCTATTAGAAACCACAACAGTCAAAAACCAGTGGGGGGAGCATTTTAACCTTTCAGGACATTCAGTTGCTGACCTAAGAGTTGCTGACCTAACTTGGTGATACGGGGAAGTCAGCAGGGATTTGTCCACCAATAGATCCTGCCAGACCAACTTCATTTCCTTCATTGATCAGGGGTATGCTGTTGATGGTGTTTTCCTGAATTTCAGTAAAGTTTTTGACAGGGTTCCCCATGATGTTCTGATGAGTGAACTAGAGGAGTGTGGGCTCTAGGATAGTTAGGTGGATAGGGAACTGGTTGGAGAACCACACTCAAAGAGTAGTTGTCAGTGGCATTTCATCTGAATGGAGGGAGGTGTCCACAAGGCTCAGTTCTGGGCCTGGTACTTTTCAATATTTTTATCAGTGATCTGGATGAGGGTGTAGAAGAGCTACTCATTATATGTGCAAATGATACCAAATTGGAGCAGCAAACACACTAGAAGATATAGAATACAATGAGATCTGAACACACTGGAAAAGTGGGCAGATGTGAACAAGAAACAAGTTCTGAGTTCTACATCTGGGTGACAAAAACGAACAGCGCGCTTACTGGATGGGGGATACACTTCTCGGTAGCAGAGTGTGTGAACAAGATCTTGGGGTATGGGCGGATTGTAAGTTAAATATGAGCAGCCTGTGTGATGCAGCAACAAAAAAAGCTAATGCAATCTTGAGGTATATCAGCAGAGGCATAACATCCAAATCGCAAGATGTCTTAGTCCTGCTGTACATTGCACTGGTCAGGCCACACCTGGAGTATTGTGTGTAGTTCTGGAGGCCCCACTTCAAAAAGTATATGGACAAAATGGACCACATGCAGAGGAGAGCGATGAGGATGATCAGGGACCTGGAGAGCAAGCCCTATGAGGAAAGGCTGAAAAACTTGGAATGTTCAGTCTGGAGAAGGAGGGGCATGATTGTTCTCTTTAAGTATTTTGAAGGCTGTCACTTAGAGAAGGGCAAGGAGCTGTTTGTGTTGGCAGCAGAGGAGAGGACTCACAATAATGGGTCTAAATTAAGGGTGGGAAGGCACTGGCTGGATAGTAGGAAAAACTTTTTTACAGTAAAAGTTGTTCAACAGTGGAATCAGCTATCTGGGGAGCAGTTAAGTTCCCGTTCACTGGCTGTCTTTAAGCAGTGGCTGGACAAACACTTGTCAGGGGTGCTGTAGGCTGATCCTATGTTGAGCAGAGGGTTAGACTAGATAGCCTGTATGGCCCTTTCCAACTCTGATTCCATGATAAGAAAGCAATTCTCTTACAAAGGAATTTTATAGGGAGATTAGAGAGACTGCTGAATTGCAGCTGATAATGAAATTCAAGACAATGCATCCAGGACTGAATTGAGTCTTAGGTTTCTTCCAATGCCTGCTATTGTCATTTGGCATCTGAAATCACTTCACTCTCCCAGATATAAGGACTGATGGACTCATGTTCTAGCTGTATCTGAAGAAGTGAGCAGTGACTCATGAAATCTCATGCCCTGCCACAAATTTTGTTAGTCATTAAGGTGCTACTGGATGTAATGTCCCCCTTTGGCAGTGGGTTCCCAGGACAGAGTACTCACTCAGGCACCTGTTCTCAGGTCCATCCAGCAAAAACAAGCTGGCTTAAAACATCAGCCATTTATTTGCAAGGAGGCAGCTCCAACAACTAACACCTTCAGCAAAACATACAAAACTGGAACTGAAACAAGAGTTCCATCCAATAGGACCAAACCAAATCACACAGATACCAGAGGAGGAGCATGTAATGTTCCATTACATACAGACATGTGTACAATAAATATACCACACTGGACTCTTGCTTCCTTCCACTAATAAAGATTGCAAGCTATCATGTTAGGTTTCTCCCCTCCCCCCATTAGAACTGGAAAGGGGGATTTCTCGAAGTGCCACAGGTCGGTCAGTCTCTATCAGCCTCTTTCTATCTGTTTGCCTCTGTCTGTCCGTCTCCCCCCCCACCTCCCCCGAGGAAGTGTGCGGGCACACAAAAGCTTATATATGGATTATAATGTGGTTGGTCTCAAAGGTGCCATGGGTCTCTCTCTCTCTCTTTCTTTTGCTCCCCCTCTCTTCCTCCCCAAAGGAAGAGCCCTCAGCCAATCCAAGGAAAGGAGGTTTGACTTTTTTTCTGTCCCCTGGAAGCTGGAGAGAGCTGGGTAAAAGTGAGCTGCAATGCAGGAAATAGGAGAGAGCCAGTTGCTCACAAGCCAGATATAGGAACCCTACAGGGGCTAATTCTATCCCATGTTTGACCCCCTGGTTTAATCTATGTACAGCAGTTAGTGGGTTTTACTATGTGTGCAATGTTGCTAATTCAGAAGTTTCTCACATGTGCTCCTCCTATCAATATAAAACAGTCTCCGTGTATTCTGTCCAATTTTGCATGCATGGTTGTACAACCAGATCTAGAAATCTACACTTAAAATTCCATCTGAAATCAGAAGCCCCAATTTGTGTGACAATAATATAAGACATATGGAGACTTCCAGGATTGGAAAATGCCGAGCTGAACTGCTTCTCAGAAGGGGAGCAGGCTGGAACTTCTGTTCAGGGTAGTGGAAGGCAATCTAATGCCTACTGCCTACTTTTCTCAGTCAGAGATTTACGTTGGCTAAAAGGGAGTCCCGGGGGGGGGGGGGCTCCTTTGAGGCTTTGAGGGATCTCCGGAGATGAGTTGCATTTTCATCATCTGCATAAGTTTCCAGAGTCATTTATTTGACATAAGCTTGACAGGATCCTAATCTTTGAAACTGCTAAACATCTAAAGCTATACAAGACCAGTGTTGATCTGGAAAACTACAGAAAAGGTACAAATTGCTATCTTTCATTCCGGGACTAATTAAAGTTAAACAAAATAAAATCAGAAGGTGGGAAATTGAAATCTAGAAAGCTTGGAAGAAGAAGGGGCGAAATTTGGACTTTGTAAATTTAAAGGACAGTGCTAAAAAGTGGAAAGGAATTTATTGTTTTGTCTACTTGCGGTTTTGAAGAAAAAGCCCCATCGTCATAGACTTGCAGCTCCCACAGCCAACACAGGAAATACGTCAAGCATCGTGAGATCTCTCTACCAGTGAAAACGGGATTTGGTGGCAAGCAAAGCAGGAAGTATCGGATGGAAAAGGGAAATCATTGAAGCAGCCAGCCTATTCTAGGACTATAATATCATAGAAAAACATCGGCGACCATTGCTAGGAGGTTAAAAATTAAATAAAATTTTTAAAGTGTTCGGGACATTAAAAATTGGTGGAGACGACAGGGGTGATGATTATAAGGTAAATACTATTGGACATTACTGTTAATGACCATTTTAGAAGCTTCTAGAAGAAAAAGGAAAAAAAATTTAAAGTGAGGCAGAAAGTCGCGACTGCCGTTTTGGAAAAAATAAAAACTTTAAAAATTAATATCTGAGTCCAGGAGGCTCTGAGGACAGCGAAATTAGGCTTACTGAAAAGAGCAAGCCTCACTCTTTTAAATCTGATAGTTGAAATTTAATTTGGTGAGGTCAAAATTTTCGGCGTTTTTACATGTCAGATCATAAGCAAACCCGTGCAAGGACTGCTTCAGTGGAGAAAATGCAGGACCAATTAGATGCAATGGAAGCCAGAATAATGAAAGGGATGAAGGAGATGATAACTGCTTCCAAAAAAGAAATTAGAAAAGATATTGAAGAGCTAAAAAAAGATATAGAGGATCTCAGAAATGAGACTGTGGTGACATCAAAAAAAGTGCAAGAGATGGAAGGGAGAGTGAAAGTACATGATTCCACCTTGTTAAAAATACAAGAAAAAGTGGCAATTCATGACTGCAAATTGATGGAGACCCAGATACGTCTGAGAGGAGTACCTGAGGATGAAGAAACTGATTTGAAAGAATATATAATAAAAATAATTGCAGAATTTTTGGAGGAAGATCCTGAAGGGACTAGAAATATGTATGTCTTTTTGTATAGAGTGAACTCACTATATGCAAAAAAAAATAATCTACCAAGAGATGTCGTTATAAGATATATGACAAAAGAAATGGTGGGAAAAATCACGAATAAAAACTTTGAAAAGACATTGATAGTGGGAGGCAGCAGAGTAAGAATTATGAAGGAGTTGCCAGGACATGTGATAAATGACAGAAGAGCATATAAGAAATTGACAGAAAAATTACGGGACAATGAAATGAGGTATAGATGGAAAATACCTGAAGGTTTGAGCTTTGAGCTTCAAGGAAAAAGGATTACAATTACAAGCACATAGGAACTGCGTGGATTTTATGAAGAACATAAAGAATTTGCACCATGATGGATTACAAATTATTATCTTGGAATGTAAATGGACTAAATTCACCACAAAAAAGAAAGACAATGTTTCATTGGATTAAAAAGCAAAATTGTAATATAGTTTGTTTACAAGAAGTACATATCAAACAAAAGGATTACAAATTTTTATGGAATAAACAATTGGGACTAGAATTTCATTCATTGGTTGAACAGAAGAAAAGGGGAGTGATTTTTTATATTAAACAAGAATTGGGCCCGAAACTAGTGTTTAAAGATAAAGATGGAAGATTTGTAGCGGTAGAAATAATATTAAATGCAAAAAAAACATTGTTAATGGGACTGTATGCACCAAATGGAGCAAAGGATGCTTTTTAAAAAGACATTATACAACAACTTGATGAAGTGACATATGATCAAGTTTTGATAATGGGGGACTTTAATGGAACAATTAAGAACACACTGGATAGATCGGGGGGGGGGGGGGAAATAATAAGGAAGGAAAATTGCCAGTCTTTTTTTGACTTGGTCAAACAAGAAAACTTGGAGGATATATGGAGGAAATTTAATCTTGAAGTGCGGGACTATACCTTTTTTTCAGCAAGACATAAAACTTTTTCCAGAATTGACATGTGGGGTACTAAAGATTTAGGCCTTGTAACAAAGAAAATAGAGATTTTACCTACAATTTGGGCTGATCATAACCCAATAATGTGGATTACAAAATTGTCTAAAAAGTCGAGAAGATGGAGATTGAATGAAGATTTACTACAGAATAAAGAAATAGTGACATCTCTAGAAAATGAAACTCAAGCTTTCATCCAAGTAAACGATAAAGAAGATATAGAATTTCAGACAGTGTTGGATGCTTATAATCAGTAATGAGAGGAATATTGATTATATTGAATAATATAGACAAGAGGGCAAAAGAAAAACAGATGCTGGACATTCAAAATGAAATAAAGAAAAAAGAAGGGAAACTGAGAAATAGGCCAGGGAAAAAAGAAAATTATGAGGGAGATTACAATATTACAAACACAAATGAGACATTTGTTAAATAAAGAACTGGAATAGAATCTGAAAAGATTGCAGCAAAAATCTTTCGAGGGAGCAAATAAACCTGGAAAATATTTGGCCTGGCAATTGAAGAAAAAGAGAGAAAGTTAAATTATTAATAAAATTGTGGTGGAGGGAAGAGAGGTGGTAGATCAAGAAGGAATAAAAAGAGAATTCTTGAAGTATTATGCCAAATTGTTTAAGGCTGTTAAAATAAAGAAAGAAAAGATGGAAGAGTATTTACAAAAGATTAAAATAACACCCTCAACAGAAAATATGGGAAAAGTCTTGAAGGGTCCAATTGAAAAAATAGAAATTGAAGCAGCAATTAATGCAATGAAAAATGGAAAAGCACCTGGGTCAGATGGATATACAGCTGAATTTTTTAAAACCTTCAAAGAGGAGTTAATTTCGAAACTTCAGAAATTGATGAACATGATAAGAATAAAAGGGAAAATACCAAATACATGGAAGGAAGTTGTTATTTCATTGATTCCAAAGGAAGATAGAGATGTCACGAATGTAAAAAATTATAGACCAATCTCACTATTAAATAATGTCTATAAAATATATACAAGAATCTTGGCAGAACGGCTTAAACAATATTTGATAAATTTTATAAAGGAAGATCAAGCAGGGTTTCTCCCCAAAAGGCAAATAAGAGACAATATTAGAACTGTTGTAAATATTGTAGAATATTATGAAAGACATCCAGAAAAGGAAGTGGCATTATTCTTTGCGGATGCAGAGAAAGCATTTGATAATTTAAATTGGGACTTTATGTTTGGGACTTTATGTTTGCAGTAATGGAGAAAATGGAGTTGGGGGAAAACTTTATAAGGATGATAAAAGCAATATATACTGAGCAACGTGCAAGGTTATGTATAAATGCAGATCTTACAGAAGACATGATAATTAGCAAAGGTATAAGCCAAGACTGTCCGCTTTCCCCACTGTTGTTTATAATGACTCTTGAAATCTTACTGGTGCAAATCCAAGAAGATAAAGAAATAGAAGGATTAAAAGTAAAAGGATTTACTTACAAATATAGAGCATTTGCAGATGATATAATGTTTATAAATGAAAATCCCATACAAAGCACACCTTTGTTGTGAGCTAAAATACAAGAATATGGGGAATTGGCGGGACTGTGTATTAATAAAGAAAAATCAAAACTTTTATGTAAAAATATGCAAGTAAGCAAACAAAAGGAACTACAGAAGATAACGGGATGTGAAGTTACCTCTAAGGTAAAATATTTGGGTGTGGAGATAACAATGAAAAATATTGACTTGTTTAAAAACAATTATGAGAAGCTATGGCGTAAAATGGATGAAGATACGATAAAATGGAATAAACTTAATTTGTCATTGCTTGGCAGAATAGCTGCAATTAAGATTAATATTTTGCCAAGAATAATGTATTTGTTTCAAACTATTCCGATTGTGAAAGACAGTAAACAATTTAATAAATGGCAAAGGAAAATTTCAGCATTTGTGTGGGCTGGGAAGAAACCAAGGATCAAAATGAAAATCTTAACAGATGCAAAAGAGAGAGGAGGATTCCAATTACCAGGTTTAAAATTATATCATGAAGCAGTTTGTCTAGTGTGGATAAAAAAATGGGTGACGCTGTTAAACAAAAAACTTTTAGCATTGGAAGGTCATGGAAATAAATTTGGCTGGCACGCTTATATGTACTATGAGGAAAAAAAGATGGATGTTTTTTTCTCTCACCATTATATAAGAAATAATTTGCTAAATACTTGGATGAAATATAAGAAGTATGGGGATGAGAGAAAACCGTTATGGATAGTGCCAGCAGAATTAATAAAAATAACAGCTGAGATGGTTTAAGAAAAGTGGTTGTCATACAACTATTAAAAATACAAACTGGCAAAATAGAATTGAAAACTGCTGAAGAGTTGAATAATAAATACAATTGGTTCCAAATGCAACAAATAAAGAGCTTTGTGGAAAATGATATTAAAACTAAAGGAATAAGAAGAGAGCAAACAAATGGAAAAAGTTCTGCTTGGAGACAATGAAAAATCAGTTTCAAAAATATATAAATTACTTTTAAAATGGTCTACGGGAGATGAAGTGTTGAAATCTCAAATGATTAAGTGGGCAATTAATGTAAATAAAGAAATACAGATGGAAACTTGGGAATATTTGTGGAAGAATTCTATAAAGCTTTCGACGTGTCATATTAAAGAGAACTGTTTTAAAATGATGTACAGATGGTATATGACTCCTAAAAAGTTGGCAAAGATGAACAATAAGATGCCAAATAGATGTTGGAAGTGTAAAAAACATGAAGGTTCTTTCTACCATATGTGGTGGACTTGTGAAAGAGCAAAAAAGTATTGGCAGATGATTCAACAAGAAATTTCTAGGATCTTGGGATATGAATTTAAGAAAGTTGCAGAGACTTTTCTGTTGGGATTACAAATGGAAAAATTTCCAAAAGAAGATAGAACTATAATTTGGCACTTGCTTTCAGCTGCTAGGACACTGTATGCGCTGTTGTGGAAGCAAGAAAAAATACCAGAAAAATGGGATTGGATTGTAAAAGTTATGACATGGAGTGAAATGGACAAATTAACAAGAATTTTAAGAGACTATGACTTAGAAGCTTTTAAGATGGAGTGGAAAAAGTTTAGAAGATATGTAGAAAAAGAGTGGAAAATAAAAGGACATTGGTCAATTTTTGATAATGATTAAGTCTTAGAAGGTAGAAGAATATTAATCTTTGTTTTTATTAGTTAAGGGTACCTTTAAATGTTAGTATTTCAAGTAAATAACACCGGTGGGGGTCAAGTAACGGGGGGAGGGGTGGTTAGAAAGTAATATATGGGATAGATAAAAAGAAGTTATTAACGATGCAAGAAATAGATATTGTTACCATATGTTACTAAATAAAATTGTTTTAAATGAGAAAAAAAATAATATAAGACATATATGATCCTTATGTGTACTAAAGATTTGCTTTTATTTGGGGACTGTGGGGGTTTTTCTTTAAAAGCTGTGTAGCATGAGGAATTGATAAAGATATTGACAGGAAAAGATGTGGAGTACAGAAGTTCCACATCTTGACTGAGAACCAATTATTCTTTTTCAACAGAACAGAAAATTGGAATTTTAAAAAATAAAATTTGAGATTTGTGAGCTATGTACAGCCTATGCTTTTTAAAAAGAGATGAGGGATGCCGTTTTAATGTTTCACTTACAAGGAATGCTGCATGTCTCCTCCCAGATCATTCTGCATTGGTCTTGTCCCCGTACTCAGAGGATTTACAGTGGTTGTTTAAATTCAGCTCTCCTTTTAGTGAGTGTCTGATAACAGTAAACCTGTCATAAGGACTTGTTTGAATAATTTGAGGACTAGATACCTGTATGTTCTTCCCTTTGGAGCGAACAGTAGATCTGAGGGAAGTGGAATTTGCATGGGGAAGTCTTTAAGCACCCCCTCACACGCACACACTGCTTCTTTCTTTAGAAAAAATGACAGGAGATCCACATTCATATCTCCTGCCTAATGTGTCCTTAGGGTCCTGCATGAACTGTTGGTTTAGTATTCAGAACCCATGTTCTACAATTCATAGCAAGCCACAAACTTGCTGTCTAAAGTAGGGAGCATAACACTGTCAGGGTCTGCATGCCTCCACCTATTTCTTTGCTTTATTTGTATCTCCCTTCAACCCTGTGATGTGCGGAGTACAAATGAGTTTCACTATAGTCTCCTGTTTAAACTGTAATATTCAGTCTCTCACGTGGCTGAGTTGTATGATCGCCATGGAAGCATGTTTTGTATCTCTGATTAGATGCTTTGAGTGACTCTATTTGCAGCATCAAATGTTACTGCATTACAGAGAATGCAGTGCACAGCAGGTGAAACCAAAACAGATTTATGTTGAATACTAATGATTTTTTTTTTAGTCTGGCAGAAGTAGAAATCTTAAGAATTGACTAGTAATGAGAATTGTGATATATTTCCCAGTGACTGTAACAGGTTGCTTTGCTTCAGGCCAGATTCTGAGAGAACAATGCATTCTTTCAACATGCAGTACTTTTCTATTTACCCCTTTCCCCCCCCACCCTGCTTTAAGCGTGTGGTGTTGTGTGTGGTGTAAGCATGCTCCTTCAGTAACTTTTGGAAAGGAACTGTGCATGTGCACCAGAGTATATGATGAGCATCCTGCCAATGCTTGAATTGTGCAGACTGGTTCCATTTCCCTGGCCCAGGAAAGGTACTGTCAGCCCCCAATCCAGTGAGCAGAAACTATATTGCAAATGGGTACTTCAAGGATGACCCTTATAACAATGGAAAGCTGCTCAGTATCCCATAGAACCAGATGAAGCATAGAAATATGCGCAAGGTTCATCTATATGATGCCAACATTTTACTGTCTTCAGAGATGTTAGATTAGTTAGACTCAAAAAGTGACCCATACTGTGTGTGTTATGTGGCTTTCACACTTTGGGCTAGTCCTTAGGAAGGGAGCATCTGTGCTCCTCATTGCTGCTTGTTGCTCATGGGTGACAAACTGTCTCCTCCCTCCTGCTGTTATTGGGCTCCATTCCCTCTTATTAGGGCTGCATCTCTCCAGTTACACTGATAATTGTCACTCAGTCATTCAGGCCTTTGGATTAGAGCATACAGTGATCAGCAACCTCTGTGATATTCTGAATATATGTGGCCCTGTTCCACTTCTTCTTTAATTGAACTAGCAGGTGAGCTATGCCTCTGGTGAGTGTGCTAGAGATGGGAGGGAGGTGTATGGGCAGAAATCTGCATTCTGACCTTGCCTTATCTGTTCAGTCACCAGCTGGTCGGGATGAGAGTCGAGAAGATAAAACCACCATAAAATGTGAGACTTCTCCTCCTTCCTCACCCAGGACCCTACGGCTGGAGAAACTTGGACACCCTGCGCTGAGTCAAGAGGAAGGCAAGAGGTATAGGGGTCTGGCATGGGAGATGATGTACCTCTTCCGTGGCCAGATGTAAACTGCACTACTGAATAGGTTATAGAGAGGGATTCCTATACCTTTTCCAGTTGAATGGAGAAAGTGTCATATGAGAACCAGAACAAAGTGCATAGATGAACATCTGCAAATGTTTCCTGCTGACTTTAGCCTTGCTATTTGAGGGCTGGGAGCAGAACTGGTACCAGGAAGTGGAAATCTCTTTATGTATACAATCAACTGATCTCTTTCAAATTACACAGTACAGTAATTAAAACATGCAGTTCATAAAGTAAGCTAAGTATGAACTAAATAAGATTCTGTAGGTGACTGCAGGCTTTCCAAGTGCACATATTTTGATGTGGGCTCTGTGGCTTGAAATATCCACCAAATGTGTATGGAATTATGACCTTAAAATTGACGTGTTTGATGCGGGCTCTGTGGCTTGAAATATCTACCAAATGTGTATGGAGTTATGACCTTAACATTGACCGTATCTGAATGGGCAAGTGAGTGCTGGCTGATGTTCAGCATTGTTACAGTTTACCTGCATTCAGTCTTTGAGGACCCCTAAACTGCTAGGCATACAAACAGGTGTGATATGGATATAGGGAATTGACTGTAATGGCTGTAATGACACCAAGATACTGTCTAAACTAGTGATATCCTCATATCTAGTTCCTAAAAGAGCTTTCCCCTTTATATAGTTCTTAAAGGGAATGGACATTTAGGAGTTTTCCTCAGTGTGAAAGGTTGCAAGTTCTCCGCTATCTCTTGCCTTACCCACCTTATCCACATTCCAACAGCACCTCTCCCACCCATAATAGCAGGATGGTTCAAGAAGAGGAAAGGGAACAAATAGGCTGACTTGCAGAGGAGTGTGACTGCTATATAGGATTCTGAACAGTAACTGGGGATCTTAAGATTGATTTCTGGGTATTAATGGTAGTCTTGTATCTAAAGAGATGTCATAGCCTTCATGTTACACAGGCAATACAAGCAGCAGTTATTTGGCATAACACTGATGCTGAATTCTGTCCTCATTCCCCAAAAGACCTGAGTGGGTAGTGCACAGCAAGAAGTGTGATTAATGTTTTGGTAAAAAGAGTAAATAGTACTAATTCTGCAAAGGTTATCTTGCTTCTGTCATCGGCTGGGTGCAGTTGGGAGCAAAGTCCAAGTCCAGTCTGGGGTCAAGCCAGGGAGTTCTAACTGAAGCTGAGTCAGGTAGCTGAATTGGGGGGCCAAGAGCAAAGTCATCTGGAGCCGAGACTCAGGAAGCTGAGGAGTTTGATCAGGAGCGCGAGAGCCAGGGTGGACGCAAGTCATCACAGATGTGACTTGTTGCTTCCATGAGGAGCCCAGCACCAAGCAGGGGGCTAAATGGGCCTCCAGCAATGTTCTCATTAGTACATGGTGAAGCTTCTGTCAGAACTCAGGACTCAGTGACCATCTTCCTCGCAGGCGTGTATCCCTCCAACAGGTCACTAAGTCTCGACAGATTCGCTCCCTCAACCAAGCTACCCATGGGGTGAGTCTGGTGGGTTTCCCACTTGCAGCTGACCCTCTTCCACTGCTGCTGGGTCAGTTGTGGGGAATGCTGACTCAGGTGGCAATAGCAAGCGGTCATCAGGGGGACTGGCTGCAGGCTCTGGGTGGGACCTCAGCATGGTCATCGCTGTCGCCCATGACAGCTTCACTATGTTCTTCATTGTCAGTGGATGTTAGCCTAAATCTTTAACTTTTTCCTTTGCATCCTTTAGCTCTTTGGAGGACCAGGCCAGTAACCCCAGCAGCAGTAACAGCAGCCAGGACTCTCTGCACAAAGGCTCCAAGAGAAAAGGAATCAAATCTTCTATTGGGCGTTTGTTTGGAAAGAAAGAGAAAGCTCGCTTGATCCAGATGAGCAGAGAAGGTGCCACTGGGCAAGGTCTATGAGTTTCTTTTATGCATCTAAAAGGAAAGCTATCCTCCCACATGTCTGTGGGCAGCTGACATCTCTGGATAGAGAGTTACTTTTGAACACCATTAGTAGAATAGAAAAGTAGTTATGGAAGCAGCTTGCCAGTTAAGAACATAAGAGAAGCCATGTTGGATCAGGCCAATGGCCCATCCAGTCCAACACACTGTCATACAGTGGCCAAAAAACAGGTGCCATCAGGAGGTCCACCAATGGGGCCAGGACACTAGAAGCCCTCCCACTGTTGTCCCCCCCTGCCGCCCAAGCACCAAGAATACAGAGCACCACTTGCCCCAGACAATTAGTTTCATTTATAACTTCTGGCTCATAGCCGCTGATGGACCTCTGCTCCATATGTTTGTCCAGTTCCCTCTTGAAGCTGTCTGTGTTGTAGCTGCCACTACCTCCTATGGCATTGAATTCCATGTGTTAATCACTGGGTGAAGAAGTACTTCCTTTTATCCATTCTAACCCAACTGCTCAGCAATTTCATTGAGTGTCCACAAGTTTTTATATTGTGAAAAGGGGATACTTCTTTCTCTACTTTCTCTATCCCATGCATAACCTTGTAAGCCTCTATCATGTCACTCCTCAGTCATCATTTCTCCAAGCTAAAGAGCCCCAAGTGCTTTAACCTTTTTTTTTTAAGGAAAGTGTTCCGGCCCTTTAATCATTCTAGTTGCCCTTTTCTTAAACTTTTTCTAATGCTATACTATGTTTTTGGAGCTGTGGTGACCAGAATTGTACACAATATTCCAAATGAGGCTGCACCATTAATTTA
This sequence comes from Heteronotia binoei, assembly GCF_032191835.1. Classification (NCBI taxonomy): domain Eukaryota; kingdom Metazoa; phylum Chordata; class Lepidosauria; order Squamata; family Gekkonidae; genus Heteronotia; species Heteronotia binoei. The sequence goes on from NC_083224.1 coordinate 58,648,811, forward strand.
TTCTGGGGCATTATAATACTGGCTGATTTGTTTTCAGTTCCCTTCCTAATAATCTCCAGCATAGCGTTGGTCTTTTCTATTTCAATGGCACACCATCTTGACATTTTCAGTGAGCCCTAGATCTCTCTCTTGGTCAGTCTCCACCAGTTTAGACCCCATCAACATGTATTTATAGTTAGAATTTTTGGCCCCGATATGGATTGCTTTGCACTTGGCCACGTTGAATCTCTTTGCTATGTTGACATCCACTTGCCCAGCCTTGACAGATCCCTTTGAAGTGCCTAACAATCCTCCCTGGTTCTCACCACCCTGAACAATTACTGTTATCCCCAAATTTAGCCAAATCTATGTTCTCTCCCCCACCCCCCAATTTACAAAATAATCATCTTCTGCCTTCCTACTCCAAAGGGGAAGCCATGTTAGAATCTGCTGTAGCCAAAAAATAATAGTTTCGTAGCACCTTGAAGGATAACAGATTTAGTACGGCTGAAGCTTTCAGGAGCCTGACCTCATTTTGTCAGGTGCATGAAGTAACACTAACAAAGTGAGCTCTGATGCTTGAAAACCTAAGCCACAATAATTTTATTAGTCTTTTAGGTGTCACAAGACCCTTTCCTACTGTTGCTGAACACTCCTTGGAGGTAGTTAATAAATAAAAAAGAGAGAGAAGAGGACACAGTCTGGAAAATTAGGACTGTGAAAAGGAATGTTCGCCACAGAATAGCTGTGTTGGTACATAGAGGGCATTAAACCCAAACAATGCAATCCTGCAGACATTTGAACAGAGAGAGAGAGAGAGAGAATATAAAGTGCAAATTGCAGCTGACTTATGGCAGCTGCATAGGGTTTTCAAGGCAAATGATCAAACAGAGGTGCCATTCCACATACTTAGGTCCCTGAAAATCAGTGTGCCACAAAAGTAAATATTGAAAAAAGTATTTAGTAAAGGTGAGGAGCACTGGATAATGATGATAGCTTTGATGAGAAACAAAGTTTTCAAGCCTGGCATAGAGGAAAATACAATGGCATAAACAGGAGACCTAACCAAAGACTGAATAGCAGCTCCCCTTGTTTATACATTCATTTCTTTAGTACTAAATTGGAAGTGTCAGAAGTGGAAAATAGGTCAGTTTTCTTGCACTAACGCTATGAATCTCCTGAAAAGATTCAGATCCAGGACATACCTCACCTTACAGTCTCATTGCCCAAAAGGGGCTCATGGTAGATAAGTTTGTGGGGGACAGACTTAAGCAAGAAAGGGAGGATAGAATGGAAGGTTCTGAAAGTACGGACTGGCAAACTGAAGGTGTGCAAAGCCACCAGAGGCAAATACTGAAATCAGTAGCCATGTGGTCATGGCAAAAAAGTAGAAAGAAGGGTTTAGCATGGGCCTTTTGAATTGTTTGTAAGACTGTACCCATAGGTAAAACAAACAAACAAACTTCTAAGGCAGTTGTTTCAGAGATTATATGTTTTTCTTCCTTCTGTATAGAGTTGCTGTTTCATTGAAAATGGCAGCCATATCATACCGTCCTATCAAAGTAATCAGTTTCACATACCAGCTGTCTGAAAATGAATTCAGCCATAGGCCTGAATGCATACAATAAGTAATACCTGGAACCAGCAAAAAAACATAGGAAGATAGAAGCAGAAGGAAGGAAAAGGTTTGAGAGGGCAGGGAAGTTGGGAAGGAAGTGCTGAATACAGTGAAGAGGTGAGAGGGTGGGTATTGAGGCACATGGTGTTCTGTGGTACCATGTACATTGTACAAGATTTAGAAATAGTATTGCTTGTATGTACAGTGTTAAAAAATAAGAGACCACATACAAATCTGTAGGAATGCATAATGCTATATTCTTTAATTTAAAAAATCCTTATTATCCACTCTACTAAACTCTCATAGCTCATACCCTGAAGCATCAGATCTTTAGCACTTCTCTAGCACACTATACTATGCTAAGAATACTTTCAATACGACTGTCATGTGTAAGTGCAAATCATTATACTCTTGAAAATTACTAAATTCTTGATGCCAAGGGAAGTGCAGCAACTAAAAATGTGATACAAAGTGTTTGTTTATGAAGATTTGCTTCAGAATATGTTTCCCTTTGTAGTTCCAGCTCTGTAGGTCATCAGAATCCACTAGTCTAATCTAATCCTCTGTCTTTTACATCTCTCAGTTTTGCTGACAGATTCAGAAATTAACATTCAGGACACTCTTGGTCTTGGCAAACTGGGAGCTCAAGCAGAGAAAGACCGACGGCTCAAAAAAAAGTGAGTGTGCTGGTTCAGTATTCCTTTCAGAAAGGTTTTTAAAATATCCTGCCTCCAGGGAACCCATTTAACACTGATCTGAGTGCTGAAGAACTTTTGTGCTTTGGCCCTGTGCTATTGTAGAACATTTTGAGATGAAATCTCAGTTCAGGTGGGACGCTGTTGAAGGACACTTATCCCATATATGCCCATGCTTTCCTTGAAGATACACATTGCAAGGAAAGATTGTTTAATATCTTTTTGGCAGATTTCCAAAGCTTCACAATCCCTGCCTTTTCAGTAACTTCCTGTCCGCATAGCAAAATTAGAATGGCTAGAAGAAATTTTTGAGGATAGCTACAGGTCAGCTTATCTGTGCAGATTTTTCTGTGTGTCTCGAAGGGCTTTTCCAATGGTACAGAACCTGTTTCCACCCCCCCCCCCTTAGTGCTATACTAGTGTTAGTCTAGTGATGGAGGCCAAAATCCATTGTGCAAAGGCTTTCCTTCTGATGCTTAGCACAGGCAATAAAGCTCTGAATACCAGTTCTCAGGACTTTTTTTGAGCAGGAATGCAGTTCCGGCTGGCTTGGTGTCAGGGGGTGTGACCTAATATGCAAATGGGCTCATGCTGGGCTTTTTATACAAAAAAGCCCTTTGTGAAATGATGGTGACATTAGGGAGTGTGGCCTAATATGCAAATGTGTTCCTGCTGGGCTTTTTCTACAAAAAGGCGCTGCCAGTTCTAGAAGACAACATTGGGGAAAGCCATAGCCTCTATGCCAGGTTGGTTGGCCCTCCAAGTCAAATGGGAGGCTGTTTTGTGAAACAGTATGCTAGATTAGATAGATCTTAGGACTCATCCAGCAGAGCTCTCTTAATGTTGTTTTGTGAAACAGTATGCTAGATTAGATAGATCTTAGGACTCATCCAGCAGAGCTCTCTTAATGTTGTTTTGTTCTTCCAGACATGAGCTTTTGGAAGATGCTCGAAGAAAGGGCATTCCCTTTGCTCAGTGGGATGGCCCAACTGTAGTGTCCTGGTTGGAGGTAAGACTATTTCAAGAGCTACAAATTATTAATAATACTTACTTTGTTCAACTCTAGGACTGTGACAAAATGGAAAAGCTTTCATCCATTGTGGAAAGTGCTCGAGCTTGACACTAGCAGCAGGGCACTACATTTCACTTAAAATATTTCTTTGCTGCCTTTTCACCCAACTTAGGTGCCCACTGTGGTGAATATTCAAACGTCCTGAACTTTAAAACATGAAAATAGTATATGTATATTTAAAATGCATTTAAAATACTGAAAACAAAACTTATAAACATAAACACATATAAATACATCAACATAGAGGAGGACTAATAATATCTTCAGGACTGCCTCTCCCCATATGACCCCCCCCCCCCCCCCGTACCCTGGGCTCTGAGGTCTGCTGCTCAACATCTTCTCATAGTCCCTGGTCCTAAGGATGCCCAGCTGGCTTCAACAAGGCCCAGGGCCTGTTCGGTCCGGGCCCCTACCTGGTGGAATGAGCTCCTGCTGGAGATCCAGGCCCTGCGAGACTTATCAAGGTTTCGCAGGGCCTGTAAGACGGAGCTGTTCCACCAGGCTTTTAATTAATCCAGTGGGCATCCTCTGAAAGTCATCACTTCTTCCAGCATTTCACCATTATGGTGTTATGTTATGCTACTAGCCATCAGCCGCATGCTGTCTACTGCCTATGTCTAAAATTGTTTACTGTACTGCTCCTGTTTTGTAATGTCTGTTTTATGGTTATTGTTTAAACTCTGTTGTTTTATTGTTGTGATCCACCCTGAGCCCACTTGCAGGATAGGGCGGGGTATAAAACACAGAAGTCTTCACCCACTGGCAAAAGACAATGATAGAGAGAGGCAGACAAATCTTCCTCCAGTGGGAGTTCCAAATTTTGGCAGCACTAAACAGGATAAAAGTTATTAATAAGACCAAAAGCATTAACCTTATTCCAAATTACCTTTGAGATGCCAAATCTGATTGGGTATGTGTCATTGTGACATTATCACGTTGACTGTGTGATCCCCAGTTGATCAAAGAAGGGAACAGGCTGCAGACATCAATGAACAAGATGAATAAGGGAGAGGGTGTTGGGGATTTTGGCCACTTCTAACCAAAAATGTTCACATATGAGCACTGGGTGCAGTCTCATTCCTATATGAGTTACATTTTTAATCTATTACAAACATTCCATCCTTTACGAGATTTTCCTTCAAGCTGAGTATTCAACATTTTAATGAGAAAAATATTCTGATTGTCTTCATTTCTCCTAGTAAAAATCATCTGTGTCCAACATAAGAAAAAGTTGGAAAGAATGTTAATAATTTGGTGTACCTCCTTGAACCATTGAATGTGTGCATGAGCCCATCTGTGGTTTTCTTTGTTGCAGCTTTGGGTGGGCATGCCTGCTTGGTATGTTGCAGCCTGCAGAGCCAATGTAAAGAGTGGTGCCATTATGTCTGCCTTGTCAGATACAGAGATACAGAGAGAGATTGGCATCAGTAATGCCCTTCATCGGTTAAAACTGCGTTTGGCCATTCAAGAAATGGTATCTCTTACAAGCCCTTCAGCTCCTCCTACCTCAAGAACAGTAAGTGTTGCATGTTGCATTCTTAAGATTAACAGGTCTTCCCTGCTGAGCCCTATGGGGAATGGGCGGAATAGAAATATACTAAAATAAATAAATGATAAAAAGCTGGTGTTACTAATTTCCCTTACCGTGTAAAGGGCTAAAACCCAAATTCCAGAGCCTTTCAGTAAGACACAAAGGCATGGATGATAGCTAGCATCAAGCATTCTGCTTACTTGTTTCCCATCTCTTCTCAAAGAGGGCATAGTAAGCCCTATTCTTCATGTGAGGTTCTTAAGATAAGCTGGTAGCAGTGCCTGTGTGTCAGGCTGTTCTCATGATCAGTGGAAGTAGCCTGAATCTAGGTCACCAACTCTGTTGGCTTTATTTGAAGAGAGCTTTGCTCTCCCCAAAACTCATGTGCTTGCTTTGGGCTTCTTAATTGCCAGAACGTTGTATTAGATTTCTCATTTCCCCTCATTGCTGTAAAACTGGGGTCCCCAATGTTATGCCCACAGGCCCCGTGGTGCCCACCAACACCTTTTTGGTGCTCACTAAATGTTTTTAGTAACTGGGTGTGGACAGGTGCAGCTTTTGCCCAGCAAGGCTTCTGAGTGACCATTGGAGATTTGATTGCCTGTGCAGATTTTTAAAAATGGTACTTTGGGAGCAGCTGCCACCACAACACAAGGATCTTCACTTTGTGGCTGAAGATAAGCTGTGGCAGCCATTTTGTGGCTGGCTTTGTCTCCCACGGTGGCTATTTTGTGATTGTGCCCACTATGCTATGTCTAATTTCCAAAAGCACCCGTGGGCTCAGAAAGGTTTGGGAACCCTGATCTAAAGGAAAAGGAGATGGGTCAGCATAAGGCAGGACTGTAGGACAGGCCAGGAGGCTGGCCAGTTATTAGAAGTGCTAAAGAATGTACAAGCAAGAAACTGAGAAAACAAAAACAGAGGCTGTCGTTGCTGCAGTCATGACGTTCTAGAAGAGGCTTCCATCACCTCTGTTCCTTTGAAATGTTACATATCCCTACCACCAGGGAGAAAAGTGATCATTGTTAAAAGTATCAGAATTCATTACCCTGAGAATCTTTGTCTTGTGGGTAAATTGGGAGGACTTTTCATAGCATCTTTGTTATGACAGCCGCTGAAAACTTTATCTACATATCAACAGGCAGTTTAAGCCTACATATCAGGCTTAAATTAGGATGGGTGTCAAGTTAAAATGCTTGTCTTCCTTGCCTATTCACCTGTCTGATCTTTCTCCTTAGTCATCGGGGAATGTCTGGGTCACACATGAAGAAATGGAAACTATGGCCACTTCAACCAAAACGGTGAGTCTCCTTTGGATAATAATGGTTCAGTATCCATTTCTTCATCCATAGCAAACTGGTAAGGGATGACAGTTTGCATTTTAAAAAACTTTTTGAGAATTAATACTGCAGTTTACCTTTTATAATATAACCTACCCACAATAAGAGGGTGTTGTGAGTTTGGCACAATAAGAGGCTGTTGTATGAATAAGAAATTTTTTTTTGTTCATGGACTGCAAGTGTTGAGCTTCAAGTCAGAGGTAGCAATTGTGTCCCTTGCAATTTGCATCCGTTTCAATTTAGATACAGATGACCTATTTAATAGAAAACTTGTTTGTGTGTATGGTAACTTAAGTTGTTCTTGTTGAAGCTCTTTTTCTACACGGTGCGGTCTCATTTGGAGTACTGTGTGCAGTTCTGGTCGCCGCACCTCAAAAAGGATATTATAGCATTGGAGAAAGTCCAGAGAAGGGCAACTAGAATGATTAAAGGGCTGGAGCACTTTCCCTATGAAGAAAGGTTGAAACGCTTGGGACTCTTTAGCTTGGAGAAACGTCGACTGCGGGGTGACATGATAGAGGTTTACAAGATAATGCATGGGATGGAGAAAGTAGAGAAAGAAGTACTTTTCTCCCTTTCTCACAATACAAGAACTCGTGGGCATTCGATGAAATTCCTGAGCAGACAGGTTAAAACGGATAAAAGGAAGTACTTCTTCACCCAAAGGGTGATTAACATGTGGAATTCACTGCCACAGGAGGTGGTGGCGGCCACAAGTATAGCCACCTTCAAGAAGGGTTTAGATAAAAATATGGAGCACAGGTCCATCAGTGGCTATTAGCCACAGTGTATGTGTGTATATAAAATTTTTTGCCACTGTGTGACACAGAGTGTTGGACTTGATGGGCCGTTGGCCTGATCCAACATGGCTTCTCTTATGTTCTTATTGGTAAACATTCAAATTCTAGGAGTCTGGCAATTGACTGTACTATTACCAAGCCAGCATTTGTGCTTTGGGACTAATGAAAGTCAAGTACAGGCATCTTTCTCTTGCTAAATCATTCTATACTAAGGCCAAAGGTCTTTAATAGGGATGAGCATGAATTGCATTTTTGTGTTTTGGTTTGTGGCAGAACTGATATGCTGATTTGCAGACTGAACTGATTTGTATCAGTTTGTGAGCCATTTAAAGTCCAGACCCCTGCTTTCTGCTCTCCACAGCTTTTTACAGGGGACAGAAAGCAGGGTTTCCAAGCAGCTGAGCAGTGGTCCCTGCCTCTCAGCTGTTCAGAAACCCTTGATTTCTGCTCCCACAGCTTTTTGCAGGGAGCAGAAAGCAGTGGTCTAAGGACTCCAAGCCATTCAAGTCAACGGTTGCAATTGTGTCTCCAAGAAATTGTGTTTCCGAGCCATTTAAAGCTCAGTCGCTTTCCGTGAATCACGACAAACTGCAGCAAAATTTGTGGAAGTTCTTCAGTTCACGAACATTGTTTTTTGAACCACGAACCAGCCACAACTCATGATGAACTTTAGTTCATCAGCCAGTTCATGCCTATCCCTAGTCCTTAATCTGTGCAAGAACAGAGAAAAGAATAAATAGCATATTGGATACATGAACACATGAAACGTCTTATGTTTATCAAAATCAGTATTGTCTACTCAGACTGTCAGTGGCTCTTCAGAGACTCAGGTACAGATCTTCCATATTACCTACAACCTGATCCTTTCCACTTTTCACTGAAGGACTGAGCCTGCGACCTTCTGTATGCCAGGCATACTGAGCCATACTGCCACTGAGCCATGGCCCCTTCCACAGGACTTACATTGAGCAAATGTTCCTAATGTAATATGTAGCTACTAGAAGTTATCCCAGAGTCACTTGTAGGAGCACTGCACTCCCAGTCCTTTTGGAATAAAAGCTGTTGCTTTTCAAAAACGGTTTATCTCTGTGTTGTGAACTTACTCATCTGCCTGAACTGCACATGCATTGGTGTCATATTGAGCTGCGGTTGCCAACTGTCATGGAGAAAAATGACCTGTCCCTTGTAATAGAGGCTTAATATATGGAAATGGGTAAGTGAAGTTTTTCATAGCATGGAGGTAAACAACATCCCACTAAGCCTCAATTGAAGAGAAGTCATTTTTCTCCAGGTCTCTTAGCAAACTGTTATGTGGCTAGAGCATATCTAGGTTTCTTAAGCTTAGCCTTTGGAAGCCCAAAATTATGATCACAGCGTGATATTCTATAGTTTGATTTGCTAAAGAATGGGAGTCTCAAAGGGAAGCATTATGCCTCCATTACATTACAGCCTCTGTGTGTAAATATCTGGTTGGTTTGTTGCATTGTCTACATTTTTTCACAGGTGTTTGTCCTCTTTTGTATCTGAAGTATTTTCAGGCTATGTATGGTAGTGGTAACTGACTTTGCCTATTGTTTTGTTGACATGCTACACTGTTACATTTAGGACACTGAGGAGGGCAGTTGGGCACAGGTGAGATTCTTGCATTATCTTGTTTCGTGTTCACTATAGTTAGGAACATGGAGCTGTGTGAATGGGCAGAACTCAGAAAACCTAAAGTGAGGAGTGACTCTATGAAACTTATATTACTTTGTTGTTTTGAATACTTATTTCCCTAAGATTGTTCCCAAACATGCATCACTGAAAGTTGAAGGAGGACAGATTCAGAAATCTGTTTTGCTCTTTTCCTTTGTTGTGCCTTCTATGTAAACTTTTCATAAGTCCTCTTGATACAGTATATGCATAATATTGCCAGGTATATAACATATATACAAAATGTATATTCATACTCTAGAAAGCTGCTTTCCAAACTGTAACATAGATTGTTGACTTCATTGGAGCTACCTTAGTGTAAACAGTCAATGAATAGCCTCTTTAAAATACTAGAGCAAGTATCAGTAATAGGAGTAATATTACAGGCTTTTCTAAGTGCAAGACATAGGATTATTGGACCTTTACAGAAGTGTCCTAAATTTCATCCCATCTGTGACGATGGACCTGGCAATTGCTTCTGAGGAGCATGCACTCAGTCTTTGCTTTATTTTTACAGACACTAGCTTATGGTGACATGAACCACGAATGGATAGGGAATGAATGGCTTCCTAGTCTGGGTCTCCCACAGTATCGTAGCTACTTCATGGAGTGTCTTGTAGATGCAAGAATGTTGGATCATCTGACTAAGAAAGATCTCAGAGTGCACCTGAAGATGGTAGACAGTTTCCATCGGTAAGCAAACTCTGTAGACGTAGACATTAAAAAAAAAAATCCCAGTAGAAGTCTTGTTGCAGTCAGCTTGTAGTGTGTTTCCTATGTCCATTTTTCTTAGGTTTTGTGGAGTCTATTTAAATTCCTTCAGGCAACTAAAAATCAGCACCACTTTTCCTCTTTTTAAAAGTGAAGTACTCTGATATGATACATAATGTAGAGACTATTAGAAGCTGAGACTGATGCTAAGAATTCCATTATTTTATTAGTGCTCATAGATCATAGGTCATAAGCAAAACAGAGAAGAAAAAAGAAAAAAATAGTAGTATACAGGTAAACATGGGAAAACCCAAAAGTACAGAATTATAAATAAAAGATTTACATTAAAAGGTAATACCATTAAATGCCATAGACAAAACTTCTGCAAATTTAAGAATCACATTTGTGTCAGTATCATGTAATATTTTAGCTACAATCTCTTGCTGTACAGCAGGATTCCATTTTGGGATGTAAATTGTGATCCACTTGTCATGGGCAGTATTATATTTGTTGCAATTGATAGAGGGAAAGTGCCAAATGGTATCTAATTTCCTGGATTTGTAATTACAAAGCCACTCAAAGAATGGAGTCCCTGAGAATCTACCTGCTAGTCCTCCTAGTGGCCGGACATTTAGTCTTGCCTTAGAGAATAGTATTCTATATTTGGTAACTGTTAAAAACTTACAGTAAGCAAGTAGATTCTTTGGAATTGAAAGGGTCAGATTATATAGGGAACATACCCTTGGAGCTCTACAGCCAGTGCTGCATTTAGCAAAGTGTAGTATGCTAGATTTAATCTGTTTACATGCAGAGGAATATTCCATTTAATTGAAGAGCTCAAAGGAGAAGCCCATTCTCTGTAGCCCATCATCAAGTAATTTTAGCCTTGAGCTTCAAAAGCCCACTCTAGAGAATAAAAAAAAATGTAGTCTGAAGAAGAATGTGGCTATCCCACCTTTGGCCTCCAGAGATTGTTCAGCAAATTCCAAATGAAGTTATGTATTGAACAATGATTGGACAATAAATGTAGAAACAATGGACAGTGGTTGGACAATGAACATAGAAAGGAGTTTATACAAGAGTCTTATCATTGACCTTATCATATGCCATGTAATATTGAAGGGGCTACCTTCTCCTGAAAAGCCCAGATAGCAGCAGGTACATAGTTACCTCCTGAGGTCCAAATGAATCTCAGGAGAGCTGACAAATGTACTGACACTAACTTCTTAGCAGCAGTAATATGACTGATCCAGGACAAATTATAAGAAAAAAGGACACAGAGATAGCAGATGCTGTTCAACTGATCAATTGAATATCCAGAGAGAGAAAAAAAGAGTGTGGCTCTGCTTCTGCAATATAAACAGTACAATGTTTCATCAGCAACATAAATTGCTATAGATATTTGCCATAGTGTTAATAACTTCTTGGAACCAGTTGTGACTGAAAAATGGCTTTGAATACAGAATTTGTCTTTTATTGCTATAATGCATCACTCAAGTAATATCCAGCTTATGAAGGAGGCTATGAAAGGTCTTCTGGTAAGCTAGCAGTAAACTCTTTGTTGAAATCTTGCAGAACAAGCCTGCAATATGGTATTATGTGCCTGAAGAGACTGAATTATGATAGAAAGGAACTGGAGAGAAGGCGGGAGGAGAGCCAGCATGAAATCAAAGGTAGGTGACAAAGTAGAGATCTTGAAGCAAGCTGCAAAAGAACCAGTCTCTCATACCAAATTCTTGGTGCCATTTTGGAAATAAAGTGACTCCTACTACAAACACAGCATTTGATACTGGATTTTTGGTAAAGATTTGATTAGCACAAAATACGTGTTTGGAAAAAGAGTCATAATTTATTTCCTGAATTAACTTTTTCCTTATTCATTCTCCCAGTTGTCTATCCTGCTAACTTTCCCCATACAAGGGAAGTAGAAGCCTGGTAGTTCAGGAGACAGAGAGCCTCCAGAATTAGCTTCCATGGAGAATTGACCCCAGGGTAGAACTTTAGCTAACAATTTAGTGAATGGTTTCTTCATCTAGGTGGAATTGCCTTGGGCTTTTGAGGAAACAGAATAGTGGTAAATTTTAGTCGGTTTAGTTGATTCTGTCTTTTAATACATCAGGTAAATGTTTCTGTTTCCAAAGGCTTCAAATATATTGGCACATTTCAGAAAAGTCATAATTTAACTTGAGCAATTAGGTAAGTTGGAGTATAGTAAAGATGACTGCTCTTCATTAAATTGAAGGCTGGTAAAGTATTTGTTTCTGTTGAGGACGCTGAAAAAGATAATTAATTGAGTTCTTATTTAGTAGATTTAATTGATGTACATATATTCATTTCAGCTGAGGATTGTTTTTCTGGCAAAAAAGGTATAGTGAAGAGAAGCCATGTTAGATCATGCCAGTGGCCCATCCAATCCAACATGCTGTGTCACACATTGGCCATAAAGCAAGTGCCATTAAAGGCAGAATATAAATTTAACAGAACATAAATATCTTCTTCGTGGTCTCTGTGCTTCACACTCATGGGATAGAGCACCTGCTCCGATCCCCGAATCGGTACCTAAAAAGCCCGGGATTTTTTCGCGCTTGGCACCAACGGGCATGCGCAGGCGTCCCAGTGCGCATGCTCGCTTGCGCCAACACGAGGATCCCACCAGTTCCTTTCTGACCGCTGCGCTGAGAGGATCTCCTTTTGTATCCCTGGTCAGTAAAGTAATCTTAGGATTGCCTTTCTTGTTGTATATAGCCCGTTTGTTATTTTCCTAGTGTAGTTAGTTAGATAGTGTTGTAAAAAAAAAAATAATTGTTGGACTTGCCCTTCAGGGCCCAGTTTTCCCCCGTTTTTCCCCTCAGAGACTTTCCTGGGTGGGGTTTTTTTAAGAGCTGCCGCTCCTGTGGGAAGAAGATTGCCCCCCCCCCCCCGACGGCCATTCCCTCTGTATCCTTTGTTTGTGCGAGGGACATCGTGTGGATTCTTGCTCACACTGCCTGAGGCTGCGGCAAGGCTTTCGGCTGCGTTGGTTGAGTCGGCACTTTGTCCTCAAAAGATGGCTGTGGCCCCGATGGTCACATCAGCCAATACATCACCGATCAGGACAGAGATGCCAGTCGAGCACGGGCATTCCACAAAACGACCTTCTGAAGGGTCAGTGAACACCCCAGCTAAGAAGCGTCGGGATGACTCAGGGACCCGATCATCCGCACCAAAGAAGGTGAAATCTAAGGAGAAGCGGAAGAAGAGATCGTCCCACACTCCTTCCCCTTCTCATGACACTTCGACATCGATGTCAACCGCTCCACCGAGGAAGATCTTGGCATCCCCACATCGTAGCCCTTCGGTGTCGAGAAACAGTGCTTTGCAGCAGTTGCGTCTATCGGCATCAGAGCAAGAGATCGACCTCACTCAGCGCTCCCATTCTTCGAGTTCGAGGCGTCGCAGTGAGAGTGACTCTGTCTCGGAGGTGGAGGTGTCGGCACTGATGGAGCCGTTGGCACCGCTGGATCAGGCAAGAGATCGGAGAGATCTGGAACCGACCACCGTAGCTCGCCGCTTCCCACCGCTTCCACCGTGGGAGCAGCGCCAGTGGCCTCCCTATGCCTATCCATAACCGCCATACCAGTGGTACCCCTCTCGTGAGTTTGCAGACTGGGACCAGCAAACTGAGGCATCCCATATGTCGAGGCTTTCCCAGCATTCTAGGCAGCGTCCCTCGGCATCGATGTCTGTCCCACCCGAAAGACGCGCCGTGGTTGTGGAGGAAGTCCACCCTAGGTCATCGGTGTCGATCCGGTCACCCGTCAGAGAGTCAATGCCGGTGCTCTCAGAACATTCTTTGAGGAGAGAGTCTTCATCGTCGGACTCCGAGGTCAGTACCGACGATCCGGACAGGGCTTTGGAACCTTCGCCAGTGTCTCATACCGCCGAGGATCTTCCCATTTCACCATCGGAGGATCTAAAGTCATATGGGGACCTGGTGAAGAGCATGGCACTCTCCCTATCTCTCCTGGTGACACAACCGCAACCCATTGTAGACGACACCGTGTTTGACATCATGCAGCAGGATATGTCTACAGCAGTTGGCCTGCCTGTAATGAAGGTAATCTTACAGGTGGTGAAGGAGCCCCGGGCGAAGCCTGCTTCTACACCTGTGTCATTAAGAAGGTTGGACCATGTGTACCACGTCCAAGAGGCCGGTGCGGAATTTCTCTTCACGCATCCAAAGCCCCATTCGGTGGTCGTATCCTCGTCAAAGGCCCGCAAGACACACTCCTCTCCACCAGACAAGGAGGGAAAGAAGCTGGTCAACGTTGGGAGGAAGCTTTACTCTGCTGGGGCGCTGGGAGTAAAGGTATCTAATTATGCCGCATGCATGGCTAGATACCAAATACTCAGTGTGGGAACAACTTACCCCCCTCCTGTCTTCCCTGAGTGAGGAGAAGAGGTCTGCTGCAAAGAAGTTGTAGAAGGAAGGCTTTGCTGTAGCCAAACAACAACTGGCTGCAGCAAAGCACATGGTGGACATCTCAGCAAGAACCATCACTTCTGCTGTCTGCCTCCACCGCCACTCCTGGCTCAGGTCAATGGCCCTCCAGCAAGACACCAGGTCCTTTGTTGAAGATCTGCTCTTCGAGGGCAAAGGCCGACAATGCACTCCAGGAAATGGATAAAAGCATAAAAACTTCCAGGAACCTGGGTGTCCCGGCGTCTTCCAGAGCTACGAATCCAAAACAGTGGAACAAACCTTGGTCAAAGAAGCCATCTCAAAAGTTCTCCCCGGAACAGCAGTGGAGACCTCGCTCTGCCCAACCTGTGAGTAAGTCCCCACAAAGGGGGAACAATTGAAACCGCTATGCTTCTGCATAGACCACTGGCAAGTCCAAGGGCGCTCACCCTCAAAAGCAGGGCCTTTGACTTTCTGGTAGCACACGTCACCATCCCCACTTCTTCGTCTATCCACCTCCGCCCATTCCTGTCGGCCTGGGAGTCTATATCTACGGCCTGGGAGTCCATTTCTACGGAGTCCATCTCAGTTCCACCTTAACTTAGAAGTTTGGTTGCCCAGTTCTGTGGACAGGTGGGTGCTTTCCATCGTCGCGGAAGGATACAAAATAGATTTTGCTTAGATTCCGAACCAATCTGTGGTAATCACAACACCCACTTCCCCACCTCTGCTGGCGGAGGTGAGCAACCTCCTACAGAAACACGACATAGAACGGGTCCTGGTGGAGGCCAGGATGGGAGGCTTCTACTCTCGTTACTTCCTGGTTCCCAAGCTGGATGGGGGGTTTGAGACCAATCATGGACCTTTGAAATCTGAACAAGTTTATTCTGTACCAGAAGTTCAGAATGTCCACTCTGCAAACAATTCTGCCCCTCATCAACCAAGGGGACTGGATGGCAACACTGGACCTCAAGGATGCCTACTTCCATGTCAGCATCCATCCTGCATTCAGACGTTTCCTTCGGTTTGCAGTAGGTTCTCAACACTTCCAGGTCAAGGCCCTTCCGTTTGGCCTGTCCACTGCACCTCGGGTGTTCACGAAGATGATGAGCATTGTGGCTACCCACCTCCGACTTCAAGGAATGGTCGTCTTTCAATACATCGACGATTGGCTCCTTGTGGCGGAGTCGAAGGAAAGTTTGTCAAACCATATTGCCAACACTCTTCGTCTTCTTCACACCTTGGGTCTGCAGGTCAATTTGGAGAAATCACACTTTACTCCATCACGGACAGTTCGGTTCATAGGTACTTTGCTGGATATGAACCTTCATCACACTTTCCTGCCTCAGCAGAGAGCGATGGACATTATCAACCTTGTTGAATTTCTGTAGAGTCGAAAGTGGGGCACGGCGCAGCAGCTGCAGCGGATGCTGGGGCTGATGGCGGCGACGACAAGCGTGCTGATCTTTGCGAAGCTGAGGATGAGAGGCCTACAACTTTGGTTTCTTCATCAGTTTCGACCATTAAGCGACTCACTTCAAAAGAGGTTTGTAATTCCACCTGTGACGCTTCAAACACTACAGTGGTGGAAATCAAAGGACAACATTTGTCAGGGAGCTCCCTTCCACCTACCTGTACCAACAATGACAATCACAACAGATGTGTCTTTATGGGGTTGGGGGACCCACATGGACGCTCTGTATGTGGGGGGCCCTTGGCCTTTGAAATTGACTCACTGCCATATAAATTATCTGGAACTGCTGGCAGTTCATTTTGCTCTTTGATCCTTCCTCCCCATGGTGGCGGGGAAGGTTGTTGCTCTGCTTGCGGGCAATACCACTGCCCTGTGTTACATCAACAGACAGGGAGGGACAGTTTCTCGACGGCTTTCTGCGTTGGCACTGGAACTGTGGTCGGAGTGCCTGGACCATGACATCTTTGTGAAGGCTGCGCATCTCCCAGGGGTGCTCAACCTGCAAGCAGGCTCGCTTAGCAGGGGTGCAGCTTTCTCACACGAGTGGGAGATACAGTGGCGCTTCCTTCATCCGTGTTTCAGCTCTGGGGGTATCCTCAGGTGGACATCTTTGCCACAGCCGAGAACCGGAAGTGTCCTCTGTTCTGCTTCAGAGCGGGCTCAGATCCAGAGTCGTTGGGAGACGGTCTGCTGTTCCCGTGGGAAGGTCGGTTCCTATATCTGTTCCCACCTCTGCCACTATTGACAAGGGTGGTCAACAAGATCGGAAGAGAGGGACCATGCTGCATCCTGGTGACTCCATGGTGGCCTCAGCAGAACTGGTTCCCTATCTTGCTCCAACTGCCGAGGGGGGTCTTCTACCAGGTTCTGGCGGAACCGGATCTTTTGTCAGCTCAGGACAGTCATGTATTCCATCACAACGTGCCCCACCTGAAGCTGACAGCGTGGTTCATGGACCCTATGAGTTCTCCAGCAGAGTCCAACACGTTTTCCTGAATAGCAGGAAGCTGTCTACCCGCACTTCTTATGATAGGAAGTGGCGGAAGTTTCTTCAGTTTTTAGTTGATCCTACAGTTTCGCCCCAGAGGGTGGGGCTGCTGGTTATTTTTGAGTTTTTGTTATCTCTGGTGGATGCTGGCCTTGTTTTTTCCTCCATTAAAGTTTATCTGGCGGCAATATCTGCATTCCATGAACCAGTGGAGGGGCATTCAGTTTTTGCACACCCTCATTCTAAGAGATTTTTGAAGGGTTTGCTTAGGCTTCATCCTTCTTCAAGATCACCTCCACAGTTGTGGGATTTGACTCTAGTGTTGGACAGGCTGACTCGGCGTCCTTTTGAGCAGATGGCCACATGCTCGTTACAACTCCTATCTTGGAAGACTGACTTTTTGGTAGCCATCACATCAGCACGCCTTGCAGGGGAGCTCACGGCTATGCGTTGTGACTACCCATATTTAGCTTTTCAGGAGTCTGGAGTGTCCTTAGCTCCTGATATTTCCTTTCTCCCCAAGGTGGTTTCTCAGTTCCACCTTAACTTAGAAGTTTGGTTGCCCACGTTTTATCCTACACCTTCCTAGATTGCATGCTTTAGATGTTAAGTGTGCCTTATTGTTTTATTTGAGTTGCTCCAAGAGTTTTCATAAGAAGCAGCATCTTTTTGTTTCTTATGCTGCTTTTAAGTTAGGTTCTAGAATCTCGTCTCAGCGGCTTTCAAAATGGCTCACTGAGACTATTAAACTGTGTTATTTGTTGGCTAAGAAGCCGTTACCTGGGCCTATTCACGGACACTCTACAAGAGCGATGGCGACGTTGGTGTCGTTCCTAAAAGGCGTTTCCCTGACGGACGTTTGCAAGGCTGCCGCCTGGTCCTCTCCACATGCCTTTATGAAGCACTATGCGCTGGACGTGCATGCTCAACAGAGGACTTGTCTGGGAACTGTGGTGCTGCAAGCTGTTTCTTCTGGTTGACCGTCTTCCCGCCTCCAGGTATGTCTTGCTTGCTAATCTCCCATGAGTGCGAAGCACAGAGACCACGAAGAAGATAGACAGGTTGCTTACCTGTAACTGTAGATCTTCGAGTAGTCATCTGCGCATTCATGCTACCCGCCCTCCTTTCCCACTGCTGATGGTCTCCCTCCAGTAGGGGCTTCCAGCGTTCAGGAAGGAACTGGTGGGATCCTCGCGCTGGCGAGCATGCTCACTTGCACGCCTGCGCATGCCCGTTGGTGCTGAGTACGGAAAAATCCTGGGCTTTTTAGGTACCGATTCGGGGATCAGCGCAGGCGCTCTATCCCATGAGTGTGAATGCACAGATGACCACTCGAAGATCTACAGTTACAGGTAATCAAGCTGTCTTTACAGGAGAACTTTTTTTCCATACGCTGATACAGAATTGAGGAAGTCAGCAAGTCTGTGCAGTATGCATAGTGGTATGAAATTAATCATCCATGCTGATTAATCAAGGCAAAGGTTAAGGCTTGATCTTAGTAACAAGTTTGCCCCTGCCATGAATAATTCTTTATCTTGTATTAGAGAGAACCAGTTTGATGTAGTGCTTAACAGCACAGACTCTAATCTGGGGGAACCAGGTTTGATTCCCCACTTCTCCACATGCAGCTGTTGGTGTGACCTTGGGTCAGTCACAAGTTCTTTTATAGATGTTCTCTCAAGAGCAGTTATCAAAAGAGCTCTTTCAGCCCCACCTGCCTTACAGTGTCTGTTGTTGGGGAAATGAAGGGAAAGGCGATTGTAAGGCATTCTGAGCCTCTTAAGTGAAGGGTGGGTATAGCAGCGCCCGCCTCACGGCCTCACTGGATCTCTTTATTTCAGTCTCTTCGGGGTATTTTACTTTGTTATTTGATGGAAATAGAATTCTCTACGCAGGGAACCACAGCAGCTTTGTAGTTTTTCCCAAAAATATAGGCTCTCAAGAACTTTAACTCAAACCACAGATTTATTATAACACAAAGTCTTTAAACTGGGGATATGGGAGATATTTACACAGGCTAACACGTTGCTCAGTTGTTTCAGGCTTTACAAAAACTTTTTCTTCCTTTAAGTTTCTCAGTTACACAGTTCACAGTTTCCCTATAACTCACTCTCCACCTCTAGCCAAGGTCTGGCCTCTTGGGAATGATGTGCCAAGTCTCACCCCTCGACTGGAGCCACTACTGCCAGTCCTCCTGGTGTCTCAGACCCACATCCGCTCCCTCAACCACCTCACTAGATCTTCAGAGTTGTCTATAGGTGTCTGTGACCGTTCAGGTCTTGACTGACTCACACTTGTTCCTCACACACAGCCCTCTTGGCTGGTTTTGTCGAGCTTGCAGCCTTTGGAAGTCTTTCCTGCCACTGTCTCAAACTCCTTCACAGGATCAGCTGTCCCCTCAGCCTCGGTCAGGCACAAACTGACCCACTCAGTCTCTGTCAGGCCCCAACACTGACAGACTTCTGACAGGCACCAACTCTGTCAGACACCAACTGACTGAACGACTGCCTCAGCAGTTTCTGTCACTCAACCACTTTCCCTCCCTGAGAGCTCCAAGCACTTTGCCCCCACCCTCAGGTCACCTGACGCAGGCCCTGTGCGTCTTCAGTTTCTGCTTAACCCCTAGCTTTCCATCACAGTGGGGTATAATCCAATCTCTTCTTCTAGCAATTCCATTTACACAAAGGCCCATTGGAAATGATTGACCTTGAACATACAGAAAACTTAGTCTTTGCTATAGAATGACCATTGGATACTTCCCGTGAGGGGGTCCTTCTCCTCTGAGAACAGGAGGACATCTTGTGGGTGATTCCTAACCTACTTGCAGGGAGGCAGAACTTGAAGTTTCACTTCCTGTTCTGGTTAGGAGTCACTCATCCCTCAGTTTGGTAACTCCGAGAAGCAGTAACTCATTGGAAAAAAGACTTGTATAAAAACTGTTAATAACCTCAAGAAGAAGGAAACATTCCAGAACAGGAAAAGAAATAAGAACAGCATTTTCTCTTGAAACATAAAGCTTCAACAAACTGTTATTGGTATCATGCCAACCCTGTACTAAGGTCATGTACCCCATTGCTAAGGTAAATATCCATACTTTCGCCTTAGGCACATCCTAACTCTCTCTGGTATATGACTTTTTTTTTCAACCGATGAATAGACAGATGAAT
Organism: Heteronotia binoei; assembly: GCF_032191835.1. NCBI lineage: Eukaryota > Metazoa > Chordata > Lepidosauria > Squamata > Gekkonidae > Heteronotia > Heteronotia binoei. Next base: position 58,668,319 of record NC_083224.1, read on the forward strand.
TTTTGGAGCAGGTGCCTGGAGAAGGAGAACAAACCCTAGGCGGGCCAAGATGTCCTCCTGTTCTCAGAGGAAAAGGACCTCTCACGGTAAGTATCAAATGGTCGTTCTCCCTCTGAGGCAGGAGGACATCTTGTGGGACATCTCAAAGCAATGTCCCAATTCAGGGTGTGGAAATGTTGTCCTCCTCCTTCAGTATCTGCTGCAGTACTAGACGGCCAAAAGCCACATCCGCTGATGAGTAGACATTTATCTTATAATGCCTTATAAATGTGGACAGGGACGACCAGGTGGCAGCCCTACAGACTTCTTGAACAAAAGCTCTCCTATTAAATGCAGCATTGCTGGCTGCGTTGCGGACACAGTGGGCTGTTATACCCTTGGGCACTGGAACGTTTTGGATTTTATATACCTTGGCAATGCAAAGCCTAATAGCCTTACTAATAGAAGCAGCCGACATTTTCTTCCCCATATAAGGGGGAGAAACATTTATAAATAAAATATCCGTCTTGCATATTTTCTCAGTTCAAACAATGTAACATTTGAGTGCACGCCTCACGTCCAAAGTATGCCACATTTTTTCCTTTGGCCGCGACGGACCTGGATAGAAGGATGGTAAATATATCTCCTGCTCCAGATGAAATGTGGATGAAACTTTGGGTCTGAAAGTAGGGTCTGTCTGAAGCACAACCTTGTCCTTATGAAAAACATAACTCAGATTTGATAGACAAGGCTCCTAGCTCTGATATCCGCTGAGCCGATGTAATTACTGTAAGGAAGAGTGCTTTCATCTGAAGATGATTCAAGGAAGATTCCTGAATGGGCTCGAAGGGATGTTTGGTTAAGGCTACAAGAACTGTACTGAGGCACCATGTAGGAAACCTGTGCACTTGTGGTGGTTGGGGCAATGTTGCACCCCTAAGAAAAACGCGATACATGAGGATGCTTAGATAGGGACATCTTGTTGAGCCTTGGCAAAACCGATGCTAAAACTGCCACTTGCCTCTTCAAAGTGGTGGCATGAAGACCCAAGGTCAGACCCTCCTGAAGAAAGTCCAAAACATTTATCAATCTTGGTCTCAGACAATCCCCTTACGGCAACCCCATTGAACGAACGTCTTCCAGGTAAGTTTGTATATTGTTGGGTAGATGGTCTTCTAGAAGCGACTATGGTTTCTGTTAGTGAATTAGAGTATCCTAAACCTAACAACTTTTTTCTCTCAATTTCCAAGTGGTTAAGTGAAGCCACTCTGGATGTGGATGTACTATGGGACCCTGCTGAAGTAGGTCCTCCTGAATCGGAAGTGTCATTGGAGTTTCCAGAGACAACTCTACTAGATCTGCAAACCAAGGGCGTCATGGCCAGTGGGTTGCAACTAGTATCACATCGGCCCTCTTCTCCCTGATTTTCCAGATCAGTCTGGGTAGAAGAGGAATGGGTGGAAATGCGTATAGCAGCTCCCTTGGCCACTGGGTTATTAGAGCATCCGTTGCTTCCACCATCTGACAATAATACTTTGTGAAGAACCGCTTCAGCTGATAGTTTGTGCTGGAGGCAAACAGATCTGCTTGAGGCCGACCGAAATGTTCCACAATCTGTCTGAACACTCTGGGGTTGAGAGACCATTCCGACTGCTTGATCTCCTGGCGACTCAACCAGTCTGCTCTGATGTTGTCCTCTCCCCTGATATGTTTGGCCCAGATCGACGCCAGGTGCACTTGGGTCCAAGAAAATAGCATGGACGCTTCCTAGTGTAGACCCTTGGACCTGGAGCCCCCTGTTTGTTTATATAAGCCTTCACAGCCACATTGTCAGTCCATATGAGAACATGAGCTGCTTCCACCTTGTTGGAGAATTGAACCAGTACCAGTCGAACAGCCCACAACTCTAGAATGTTGATAGGAAGACTGGTTTCCTTCCGAGACCACTTCCCTTGAATTGAGGAATTTTGAAGGGTAGCCCCCATCCCGATAGACTGACGTCTGTAAAGATCTGAAGGTGCTCTGCAATCCAGAATACTTTCTCCTTGGACAGGTTCGATGTCTTCGTCGACCATACTAGACTGTGTTTGACTGGGAGGGGAACCCGAATAGGCATATCTACCTTCTGAGAAATCTTGGCTTGATATGGGCAAAGAAAACCTTGAAGTTTTCTGGAGTGGAACCTGCCCCATTCATTGAATGGTGACAATCGTGGAAATCAGTAGACCCTGCAGGGCAGCCATGGACCTTAGGGAAGAGTGTCTGCTCCGGATGACTGACCTCACTGCCTCTCTGTTACGCGCAGCCTTCTGACTTGGAAGGTACAGATGTGTCGTCATCGTATCCAGGATTACCCCCAGGTGTTCCAGATGGTGGGTTGGGGATATGGAACTCTTCTGAAGATTCATCAGGAAACCTAAGGACTGAAGACGATCGACAGTCTCTTGCGTGGCCTATTTGGCTCTCTCCAGGGATGGGGCATGAATCAAGTTGTCCAGATACGGATGAATATGGATGCCCTTCTCTCTCAGCATAACTACTGGTGTCACTAGAAGCTTTGTAAACACCCTTGGGGTTGAGGCCAGACCAAAGGGAACGGTTCGAAACTGAAAATGCTGATCTCTGTAACAAAATCGTAGAAACTTCCGATGCCCCACAAAGATTGGAACATGCAGATGTGCCTCTGTGAGATCTATCGAAGTCAGGAACTCTTGAGGTTGGAGTGCTTCCGCTATGACTCTCTGTGTTTCCATCCTGAAGTGCATTAGAACTACAAATCTGTTGACATAAAGTATGTCAACAGATTTGTAGTTCCAAGGCACTTCAGGATAGAAACACTGAGAGTCATAGCAGAAGCACTCTTTGGGACCGTGAAAAAAATAGAGTAGACTCCTTGTTGTCTTTCTAAGATTGGAAGCCTTTCTATGGCTTCGATGTCGAGAAGGTGTTGAATAGCTTACAGAGTTCACTATGTCTTCTCTGGCTTTCTGTGAACTGGGGAAGGAAAAAATCGAGGAGATGGGAAGGACACAAAATCAATTTTGTAGTCGTCGGAGATGACTTCTTGGCACCATCTGTCTGCTGGAGACGTCATCCACTGTGAAGCGAAGTACTAAAGTCTTGCTCCGACTGGCAACAGAAGGCAGTCATGCCTTGTTAGACTTAGGATCTCTGTCCGGCCTGGTGGATTGCTTGTTGCCTGATTTTCCAAATCTGTTTGGGAAGCTTTGCCTACGAAAAGAGTTCTTCTGATTCCACGACGATCTCCGGGAATCCTGATTTGCTCTAGGAAGAGTGCTTTGGGTCCGAAAGAATGATGAAAAGGACTGTCTTCTGTCTTTTTGGCATTGCCTTTTTCTTGTCCTTAGTCTCCACAAGGATCTTGTCCAGATCCTCCCCAAACAGCCTACCTCTGTGAAAAAGATAAGCCATAACAATATTCTTGGAATGAGAATCAGCTGACCAAGCTCTAAGTCACACTGTACTTCTGGCTGCAGGGGTGGACGAAATAACACGAGAAGCAAACACCATTGAATCCAAGGTTGAATTCGTGAGGAAGGAAATAGCCTTTAGGATCCTATTTGCCCCATCAAAGATCTTACAATTGTCATCTGGTAACATCTGGATCAATTTCCTCATCCAAACGATGCTTGCCCGTGCAACCATGGACCCCACAGCCGAAGCTTTTAGAATCATGGCTGTGCTCTCATGAGCTTTGCGCAATGCAAAATCTGCTTTCTTATCTAGGCTGTCCTTCAAGGAACCATGCCCATCTTCTGACACTAGGCCAGAGCTTTGCAATGCCGTAATTGGCCCGTCTACCATGGAAACTTTTAGAAATTGGTCTGTGGAGGAATAAAGATGGTATAATCTTTTCAAGAACCCAGGGTACTGTTTATTGACAAATGGCTTCTTCCATTCTGCCCTCATCTGCCTTTCAAAATATGATGGAAAAGGAAAAGCCTTGCCCGACACAGCATGCTTGGGGAAAAACTCTGAATCCCCTTGTTTATAACGCTTACTGGGCTGTTGTTCCGGCTTCTCTTCTACATCAGGATCATCGTGTAGATCTAAGGCCATTAAGGCCTTAACCAAAATATAACTATGATCCTCTACCTTAAAGAACCTGGCAGATGGTTCAGGGACTTCAATATCCATTTCTTCCTCCTCTTAGGAGAATTCCCCCTCTTCTCTAGTGCTTTGATCATCCCCCATGGCACAGCCTGCGCCCATGGACAATTCAGCCACATTGCGGTTTCCCTGTTTCTGTGCCGCCTTTGTCGGCCATTTAGTCCCCTTAGAAGCCTTCTGCCTTGTACGAGGGGAAGGGGAGGAGGAAGAAGAAGAGGAAAACCTATGTCTTCTTCTACCTCTTTTGCCACATGCCCTAGAAAGCCCCTCTATTAACTGCTCAGATAGTTGCGCAAAAAATTCTGGAGGCAAGGTCACTGGGGCCGTATTGCCTTGCAATGGGCATTTGGTCTCCTTGCGAGGTGGACACAGAGGGAGCCGAACCCTCAGCGGTAGCCATCATAAATACACTGAAAATAAAGCAGTCGGCTGCACAGCTCACCACCCAGGTGATACCAGACGAAGCAGCACGACCTCCCAGGCTTTGGAAGCCTCTCCTTCACAAGTACGCTGTCGTCCAGTCCGCTAGCCGCTTTGGCGTGCTTTCCTCAAAGAGGCGATATGGCGGCTATGATAGGGAGATCCGCACAAGCCAGCTATGGGTCTTGTCAGCTTCACTCCAAAAGACGCCCCGGGTCAGCCCACCTGCAAATCAGCTGGAATCCAGGTCCCTTGGCCTTGCTCTAGGCCAAAAGGCCCCGGATCTTCTTGCGTTGGCGCGAAAAAACCACACTTAAAATGGCTGCCAGGACAACCCTCAGCCAAAAAAAGGCACTCCCACAGCCAAACGGCTGTCTAAACTCCCCAGAACTCTTTCTCTGGCTGAGAGCAGAAGTATAGAATAGAGGGAGACAGGTAAGAGATAAGACAGTATAGAATAGAATTGAAGAAAAAACAAGTATTTTAAAAGAAAAAACTGAAGCAGGCGAAGCCTGCTGCAGGTGCTCTCCCTTCTGAGGCAGGAAAAGAACTGAGGGATGAGTGACTTCTAACCAGAACAGGAGGTGAAACTTCAAGTCCTGCCTCCCTGCAAGTAGATTAGGAATCACCCATAAGATGTCCTCCTGCCTCAGAGGGAGAACACTCTTCTTCTTCCGCTATCTAGTTGTCATGGAACTTGTTCATATGATCCAAGCATTAGCTTTAGTTATTTAATGTGCTCACTAAAATTTGCAGCCATTGGCATTTGGTTTTTTCATATTCTTTGGTTTAATCTTGAGGGAAAGTATGTTGTTAACAGTAACTATACTGTGCTTATCATACATGCAAAATAGTGATACCAGGTATGGTATATAGAAGGATTTCTTAAAACTTGGCATTGTGCATATCTTTATATGTTCACAGGCTCTATTCATGTGATCAGGAACTCTGGAAAAGCAGAATTTCCAATTGTGTTTGTGGGAACCTGTGCCCATACAATTCAAATGCATGTAGGATCTGTGCCAGTGTGGGGATCAGTGTGCACAAGTAGGAAGTGGAGCTAGGTGGAGCTAGTAGGTGCAGTCAGCTCTTTGCTGCATGCATGTGGGCTGTGTGACACACAACCTGTGTGTGTGTGTGTGTGTGTGTGTGATGTGAATGATTAGTTACAGTTAACAAGATGTTTTCTATCTTGGGCAGTTTATGTGGATTTGAAAACTGTTCTCAATAATAGTTTGGGCAGTTTATGGGGACTTGAAAACTGTTCTCAATAATAGTTTTATCTGTCCTGAATGTATGGCAACACTGTCTCCTAGATGTGTTAGTCTGGACCAATGATCAAGTCATTCACTGGATTCAGTCCATTGGGCTTAGAGAATATGCCAACAACATCATTGAGAGTGGAGTCCATGGGGCACTCATAGCTTTGGATGAGAATTTTGATCATAATAGTCTGGCACTTGTGTTACAAATACCCACTCAAAACACTCAGGTAAGAAGAAATGTTCATTGATGTTCCAGGGCAAAAGTCATATATTTCTTTCTTTGAGTCTTGGTATCTGCCAAAGAATTAATGGAATTTCGGAGAACATGAAAGAAATTGAAGTAAAATGTTAACTGAAACAATGTCCTTTTAAAAATTGAATAATTCAGTCTGTTAGGAAGTGTAGCAGTTTATGCCTTGAAAACATAAGAGCTCTACAAATACCCCTCACCCCATGTTAATCCACTCCAACCACATTTCCCCTATACTATACTCTATTCACCTATACTTCCTTGTACCAGAGCCCAACCTACAGAATCCCTGTCACCAGTCAAGATCACTAAATGGAATCTCTGAGTTCAAAGGCAGTCTACCTTAGAATACCAGATGGTGATAACAAACTTTTATTTGTTTGTTTCAATTTATATTCCACCATTCCTGCTAGCAGGCTCAGGGTGGGTTGCAACAGTAAATTATACAATCATTAAAATGAATAAATAAATATCAGAACAGTAAAAGCAGTTAACATTGGTAAAAGGTAGGCATTACAACAGATTGCAAGCTTAGTGATCCTAATAGAGGGAAGCAATTGGGCCACAGCTGAAGAGGATCTTCTTTGTGGTCTCTGTGCTTCACACTCATGGGATAGAGTGCCTGCGCCGATCCCCGAATCGGTACCTAAAAAGCCTGGGATTATTTCGTGCTCGGCACCAAAGGGCATGCGCAGGCGTCCCACTGCGCATGCTCGCCGGCACTAGCGCGAGGATCCCGCCAGTTCCTTTCTGACCGCTGTGCTGAGAGGATCTCCTTTCGGGTCCCCAGTCAGTAAAGTAATCGTACGATTACTTTTTCTTGTTGTATATAGCCCGTTTGTTATTTTCTTAGTGTAGTTAGTTAGTTAGTTATTAGATAGTTAGTGTTGTTTAAAAAAAATGTTGGACTTGCCCTTTGGGGCCCAGTTTTCCCCCATTTTTACCCTCAGAGACTTTCCTGGGTGGGTTTTTTCCTTGGTGTCTATGGAAAGACGTTGGGGTTTTTTTAAGAGGTGCTGCTCCTGTGGGAAGAAGATTGCCCCCTCTGACGGCCATTCCCTCTGTCTTCTTTGTTTGGGCGAGGGACATCGTGTGGATTCTTGCTCGCACTGCCTGAGTTTTTCTAAGCAAACTCGCAAGAATCGAGTGGTGAGGCTTTCGGCTGCGTTGGTAGAGTCGGCACTTCGTCCTCAAAAGATGGAATCGGGCCCGTCGGTACCGATGGGAGAGGCCGTGGCCCCGACGGTCACATCGGCTGATACATTGCCCATCAGGACTGAGATGCCAGTCGAGCACGGGCGTTCCACAAAGCGACCTTCTGAAGGGTCAGTGGACACCCCAGCTAAGAAGCGTCGGGATGACTCGGGGACCTGATCATCTGCACCGAAGAAGGTGAAACCTAAGGAGAAGCGGAAGAAGGCATCGTCCCGCACTCCTTCCCCTTCTCATGACGCTTTGACATCGATGTTGACCGCTCCACTGAGGAAGATCTTGGCGTCCCCACATCGTAGCCCTTCAGTGTCAAGAGGCAGTGCTTCGCAGCAGTTATGTCTATTGGCATCGGAGCAAGAGATCAACCTCACTCAGCGCTCCCATTCTTCGGGTTTGAGGCATCACAGTGAGAGCAACTCTGTCTCGGAGGTGGAGGTGTCGGCACTGATGGAGCTGTTGGCACCGCTGGATCAGGCAAGAGGTCGGAGAGAGCTTGAACCGACCACCGTAGCTCGCTGCTTCCCACCACTTCCACCGTGGGAGCAGCGCCAGTGGCCTCCCTACGCCTATCCATACCCACCGTACCAGTGGTACCCCCCTCGGGAGTTTGCAGACTGGGACCAGCAATCCGAGGCATCGCATATGTCGAGGCTTTCCCAGCACTCTAGGCAGCGCCCCTCGGCATCGATGTCCGTCCCGCCAGAAAGATGCACCGTGGTGGTGGAGGAAGTCCAGCCTAGGTCATCGGTGTCGATCCGGTCACCTGTCAGAGAGTCAACGCTGGTGCTCTCAGAACATTCTTTGAGGAGAGAGTCTTTATCGTCGGACTCCGAGGTCGGTACCGACGATCCGGACAGGGCTTTGGAACCTTTGCCAGTGTCTCATACCACTGAGGATCTTCCCTTTTCACCATCGGAGGATCTAAAGTCGTATGGGAACCTGGTGAAGAGGATGGCACTCTCCCTATCTCTCCCGGTGACACAACCGCAACGCATTGTAGACGACACCGTATTTGACATAATGCAGCGGGATACGTCTACAGCGGTTGGCCTGCCTGTAACGAAGGTCATCTTACAGGCGGTGAAGGAGCCCTGGGTGAAGCCTGCTTCTACACCTGTGTCATCAAGAAGGTTGGACCACCTGAACTGCGTCTAAGAGGCCAGTGCTGAATTTCTCTTCACGCATCCAAAGCCCAATTTGGTGGTCGTATCCTCCTTGTCAAAGGCCTGCAAGATGCACTCCTCTCCACCAGACAAGGAGGGAAAGAAGCTGGACAACGTTGGGAGGAAGTTTTACTCTGCTGGGGCACTGGGAGTAAAGGTATATAACTATGCTGCGTGCATGGCTAGATACCAATACTCAGTGTGGGAACAACTTAGCCCCCTCTTGTCTTCCCTGAGTGAGGAGAAGAGGTCTGCTGCAAAGTAGTTGCAGAAGGAAGGCTTTGCTGTAGCCAAACAACAACTGGCTGCAGCAAAGCATATGGTGGACGTCTCAACAAGAACCATCACTTCTGCTGTCTGCCTCCGCCGCCACTCCTGGCTCAGGTCAACGGCTCTCCAGCAAAACACCAGGGCCTTCGTTGAACATCTGTCCTTCGAGGGCGAAGACCTCTTCAGCTCGACCACTGACAATGCTCTTCAGGAAATGGATAAGAGCATAAAGACCTCCAGGAACCTGGGTGTCCTGGCTTCTTCCAGAGCTGCTAAACCAAAACAGTGGCACAAACCCTGGGCCAAGAAACAATATCAAAAGTTTTCCATGGAACAGCAATGGAGACCTCGCTCTGCCCAACCTGAGAGTAGGTCCCCATACAGGGGGAACAATTGAAACCGCTACGCTTCTGCACAGACCACTGGCAAGTCCAAGGGTGCTCGCCCTCATAAGCAGGGCCTTTGACTTTCTGGTAGCACGCATCACCGTCCCCACTTCTTCTTCATCTATCCGCCTCCACCCTCCTGTCGGCCTGGGAGTCCATCCTACAGAAACACGCCATAGAACGGGTCCCGGTGGAGGCCAGGATGGGAGGCTTCTACTCCCATTACTTCCTGGTTCCCAAGCTGGACGGGGGTTTGAGACCAATCATGGACCTTTGGAATCTGAACAAGTTTATTCTGTACCACAAGTTCAGAATGTCCACTCTGCAAACAATTCTGCCCCTTATCAACCAAGGGGACTGGATGGCAACACTGGACCTTAAGGTTGCCTACTTCCACGTCAGCATCCATCCTGCGTTCAGACGTTTTCTTCGGTTTGCAGTAGGTTCTCAACACTTCCAGGTCAAGGCCCTTCCGTTCGGCCTGTCCACTGCACCTCAGGTGTTCACAAAGATGATGAGCGTTGTGGCTGCCCACCTCTGACCTCAAGGGATAGTCGTCTTTCCGTACATCATCGATTGGCTCCTTGTGGCGGAGTTGAAGGAAAGTTTGTCAAACCATATTGCCACCACTCTTCGTCTTCTTCACACCTTGGGTCTGCAGGTCAATTTGGAGAAATCACACCTTACTCCATCACGGACAGTTCGGTTCATAGGTACTTTGCTGGATACGAACCTTCATCACGCTTTCCTGCCTCAGCAGAGAGCGATGGACATTATCAACCTTGTTGAATTTCTGCAGAGTCGAAAGTGGGGCACGGCGCAGCAGCTTCAGAGGATGCTGGGGCTGATGGCGGTGACTACAAGCGTGCTGATCTTTGCGAAGCTGAGGATGAGAGACCTACAACTTTGGTTTCTTCGTCAGTTTCGACCGTTAAGGGACTCACTTCTAAAGAGGTTTGTAATTCCACCTGTGACACTTCAAATACCGCAGTGGTGGAAATCAAAGGACAACATTTGCCAGGGAGCTCCTTTCCACCTACCTGTACCAACAGTGACGATCACAACAGATGCGTCTTTATGGGTTTGGGGGCCCACCTGGACACTCTGTGTGTGGGGGGCCCTTGGCCTTTGAAATTGACTCATTGCTATATAAATTACCTGGAACTGCTGGCAGTCCATTTTGCTCTTCAATCCTTCCGCCCCATGGTGGCGGGGAAGGTTGTTGCTCTGCTTACGGACAATACCACTGCCTTGTGTTACATCAACAGACAGGGAGGGACAGTTTCTTGACGGCTCTGTGCGCTGGCACTGGAACTGTGGTCGGAGTGCCTGGACCACGACATCTTTGTAAAGGCTGTGCATCTCCCAGGGGTACTTAATCTGCAAGCAGACTCCCTCAGCAGGGGTGCGGCTTCCCCACACGAGTGGGAGATACAGTGGCACTTCCTTCAACCTGTGTTTCAGCTCTGGGGGTATCCTCAGGTGGACGTCTTTGCCACAGCTGAGAACTGGAAGTGTCCTCTGTTCTGCTCCAGAGGGGGCTCGGATCCAGAGTCGTTGGGAGACGGTCTGCTGTTCCCGTGGGAAGGTCGGTTCCTATATCTGTTCCCACCTCTGCCACTATTGCCAAGGGTGGTCAACAAGATTGGAAGAGAGAGACCATGCTGCATCCTGGTGACTCCGTGGTGGCCTCGGCAGAACTGGTTCCCGATCTTGCTGCAACTGGCGAGGGATGTCTTCTACCAGATTCCGGTGGAACCGGATCTTCTGTCAGCTCAGGACGGACATGTATTCCATCACAACGTGCCCCACCTGAAGCTGACAGCGTGGTTCATCAACCCTGTGAGTTCTCCAGCAGAATCCAACATGTTTTCCTGAATAGCAGGAAGCTGTCTACCCGCGCTTCTTATGATAGGAAGTGGCAGAAGTTTCTTCAGTTTTTAGTTGATCCTACAGTTTTGCCCCAGAGGGTGGGGCTGCAGGTTATTTTTGAGTTTTTGTTGTCTTTTGTGGATGTTGGCCTTGTTTTTTCCTCCATTAAAGTTTATCTGGCGGCAATATCTGCATTCCATGAACCAGTGGAGGGGCATTCAGTTTTTGCACACCCTCATTCTAAAAGAACATAAGAACATAAGAGAAGCCATGTTGGATCAGGCCAACAGCCAATCCAGTCCAACACTCTGTGTCACACAGTGGCAAAAATTTTTTATATATACACACACACTGTGGCTAATAGCCACTGATGGACCTGTGCTCCATATTTTTATCTAAACCCCTCTTGAAGGTGGCTATACTTGTGGCCACCACTACCTCCTGCGGCAGTGAATTTCACATGTTAATCACCCTTTGGGTGAAGAAGTACTTCCTTTTATCCGTTTTAACCTGTCTGCTCAGCAATTTCAAAGAATGCCCACGAGTTCTTGTATTGTGAGAAAGGGAGAAAAGTACTTCCTTTTCTACTTTCTCCATCCCATGCATTATCTTGTAAACCTCTATCATGTCACCCCGCAGTCGACGTTTCTCCAAGCTAAAGAGTCCGAAGCGTTTCAACCTTTCTTCATAGGGAAAGTGCTCCAGCCCTTTAATCATTCTAGTTGCCCTTCTCTGGACTTTTTTTGAAGTGCTTTTTGAGATTTTTGAAGTGTTCGCTTAGGCTTCATCCTCCTTCGAGATCATCTCCACAGTTGTGGGATTTGACTCTAGTGTTGGACAGGCTGACTCGGCATGAGCCGATGGCCACATGCTAGTTACAACTCCTATCTTGGAAGACTGACTTTTTGGTAGCCATCACATCAGCATGGCGTGCAGGGGAGCTCACGGCTATGCGTTGTGAATACCCATATTTAGTTTTTCAGGAGTCTGGAGTGTCCTTAGCTCCTGATATTTCCTTTCTCCCCAAGGTGGTTTCTCAGTTCCACCTTAACTTGGAAGTTTGGTTGCCCATGTTTTATCCTACACCTTCCTCTGATGAGGAACGTAGGTTGCATGCTTTAGATGTTAAGCGTGCCTTATTGTTTTATTTGAGTCGCTCCAAGCGTTTTCGTAAGGACCAGCATCTTTTTGTTTCTTATGCTGCTCCTAAGTTAGGTTCCAGAATCTCTTCTCAGCGGCTTTCAAAATGGCTCACTGAGATTATTAAACTGTGTTATTTGTTGGCTAAGAAGTCGTTACCTGGGCCTATTCGCGGACACTCTATAAGAGCGATGGTGACATCGGTGTCGTTCCTGAAAGGCGTTTCCCTGACGGACGTTTGCAAGGCTGCCACCTAGTCCTCTCCGCATGCCTTTATGAAGCACTATGCACTGGACGTGCATGCTCAACAGAGGGCTCGTCTGGGAGCTGCGGTGCTGCAAGCTGTTTCTTCTGGTTGACCGTCTTCCTGCCTCCAGGTATGTCTTGCTTGCTAATCTCCCATGAGTGTGAAGCACAGAGACCACGAAGAAGATAGACAGGTTGCTTACCTGTAACTGTAGATCTTCGAGTGGTCATCTGTGCATTCACACTACCCGCCCTCCTTCCCCACTGCTGATGGTCTCCCTCCAGTAGGGGCTTCTAGCGGTCAGGAAGGAACTGGCGGGATCCTCGCACTGGCGCCGGTGAGCATGCGCACTGGGACGCCTGCGTATGCCTGTTGGTGCTGAGCGCGAAAAAATCCCGGGCTTTTTAGGTACTGATTCGGGGATCGGCGCAGGCTCTCTATCCCATGAGTGTGAATGCACAGATGACCACTCGAAGATCTACAGTTACAGGTAAGCAACCTGTCTTTATGCTAGTATAAATTTTCCAAAGGAATTTGGCTAGTCACTGTTTGAAGTAAGATGTTGGATTAGATGGAGACATGTGTCTTATCTATGATCACAAACTAAATGCAAGACATAGGTGAAGTACTCCCAAATATCATTTTTTTCTCCTTTCAGTTAATTTTCCTCTCAAATTAATTACCCTTCAGTTTAATTATAAGAAAACGTTCAAATATTGTCCTTATCCACTTTATTTCTAACTTCCCATCCAGCTTTCCCCATTCAATTAATTTACTTTAAAAATTCCTTCCCTGTCCCATGTATTAGAAAAAAAAAATTCCCTCGGACTTTCCCCCTTTTGAAATGGAAGAAAATGCCTGTTTTCCTTCAACATCTTTTGATCACAGACTGTCCAAGATAGCTCTGTGTCTTGAGCCACTGCACTAAATCTATACATTAACATTGCCCTGTTATCATGGCTTCCTCCCTCCAGCTTTAAGAAAACAAAGTCACTTGAATTTGAAATTGATCCAATCAACAGCCACATGCCTGCTAGTGATGTCATGACTCATTCACAACCCATGGATAGGCATTGATTGGGCAATTGAATCTCATCTATAGAGGCAGCAGAGAGTAGCTTTATTTGCTCAGTTGTAGTGGCAGCTTGGGACATTGATTTTTATTATACATTTGCCTATGAGATGGCAGTTCAGCTCCCTTTGTGTGCTGAAGGGTCTTTACAATTGGTGCTGTCCATAAGTGCCATTTGTAGATGTTCTAATGTTTTGAAGTAAAATGATGCTCTTAGTTCACTTTCAGGTATGTTCACTATGGACGTGTTCTGAGAAAATAAATCAGCTTTCAGGAAATGATTGATGATTTTCTATAGTGTTCCTAGTGTTTGTGTCCTTTAGTTCCTAGTGTTAGTTACTTTCTTTTGATAGACCATTACTGTTGTCTTATCTGATGTTATTTCCAGGCACGACAGGTGATGGAAAGAGAATTCAACAATCTGCTTGCCTTGGGCACTGATAGAAGGCTTGATGATGTGAGTACCAAGTACTATACTCTGACTAAGTCATGGTGGGAATTTGAGAAATTTGGGGCACATGCTATTGACTAAGAAATTGCCAAAGCAAATTGTACTGCTCAGGCTCTACACAGAGGGGAAAAAAATAAAGCATACATATTCTATCCAAGGAGACTGCAGATTGCGAAATGGAACCTATTAGGAAATGGTGTGGTGCAGACAAGAGAGGTTGTCTGCTTATTTCAGGGGTGGTGGGGGTTGTGGCAGCAGAGCTTGTGCTCTTTTCTTTTCTTTTTTTCTTTTCAAGGGGATCCTGTTTGTCAAATACTAGGCCATTAGCAACAAACTAACTTCTTCATCTTTAGGAAGCAGGATATCATTTCTCTATGAATAATCCTTTTTCTTTAGTTTACCATTAAGCCCTCATCAGTTGGACTAAAGGAAGTCTGAGCAGCCACAATTTTACATAAACCTAAATTCATTTATTAGTCAAAATGGTAAAGTAGACAAATCCTTAGTATGTGGACCATGGAATCCACTTCCTAAGAAGTGATAGGAATCACACAGTTTCACACTACTTGTGACAAAGCTCTCTGAAGACCAGTGATGTTGGAAACACTCTTGCCTTCATCTGGGACCTCATAGCCCCTCTGTCACCACTTCCAGTCAACTAAATCCCATGAAGTGTGAAGCTGTTCTCCTTTTCAACATTATGATGGCCTGCTATCAGAGTTTCGGGAGCCCAGCTGCTATTTGTATGCATTGTGAATCAATGTCACACTGCTTGCTGTACCAAAATGCCTGTATTATTCAGTCAATAAATATACACACTGGACTGAAAATATGCTGAGGGATTTCTTTAAACTTGGGGATCTGGGACCATTTCAGTACCAATGTCAGTTCTGCATGAGAACATAAGAGAAGCCATGTTAGATCAGGCCAATGGCCCATCCAGTCCAACACTCTGTGTCACACAGTGGAAAAAAAATTATATATATACACACACACACTGTGGCTAATAGCCACTGATGGACCTCTGCTCCATATTTTTATCTAAACCCCTCCTGAAGGTGGCTATGCTTGTGGCCGCCACCACCTCCTGTGGCAGTGAATTCCACATGTTAATCACCCTTTGGGTGAAGAAGTACTTCCTTTTATCCGTTTTAACCTGTCTGCTTTTTTGAGCTTTTCAAACGCATCTTATAAGATAAGCTGAACACATATCCCCTTGAGGCATGGTAGAGCAAGAGAGAAATAGAGCAAGAGAGAAATATTGGGCAATGACAGAAAGCCTTATGGATTTTTCAGTGTTCAGCAACTACAGGAGATGCTAACTGTTCTCTTAGTATTCCTGAGAGTGAGAAATGCATGCCAGATTAGATAATAGGAGCGGAATAGTTCAACATAAGACACTACCAAACCCCTATAAAGGCAGGGGGGTGGGGTAAGGACAACAAACAATTTAAGTGCAGCATAGGTGGGTAGGACTGAAAGCAGAATTCTTCCACTATCCGCAATTGCTTCTTCCCAGCTATTTTACCTCCATCTGGGTTTTGGGGTTACAGAGTGCCTTCTGGAGAAGAATGGCTAGAGGAAAGTGATATTAGTAGGAGGAGGGAGATAGGCAGCACTATGAAAAAAGAATTCAGCCATTCCTTCTAGCCTGTCTATCACAAACACTTTTGATATATTATATTTTGTAGATCTTCACTAAAGATTGGTTTCATGAGCAACTAAAAGTTTGAGTGAATGAAACAAACATTTTCAGAAAGGTGTGCTAGGTGCATCTTCCTGTTTTGGTGTACAGTTGGTGACAAACCAGTTTCATTCTGTATAATTAGTGAAATGGTTTCTTCTTATGAAGGTTATGGAAACAGTATGTTAACCCAGGGATAGGGGATCAAGATGAGATATAGATTGCACCTATTCTCCATGATATATATCAAATGAAAAAACTGGTATATACATGACCCTTGAGGACAGTTTTGCACATGGATCTACTATGCTGAAAGCTGTCAGACTTAGTATGTCTGGTACTCTTCCATACTATGGAAAGAAGATGAAGTCTCTCATGGAATCCTTCAAGTTAACATACTTAAAAGCAGCCATGGTGAGATCATCGCACATACCTGAAGTGGCAGACTTTGCAAAGGTAAGTGTATCTGCTGCATTTCTACAACCAGAATCATGAAGGACATCCAGTGACGTAAAGGTCATCTTATCATGCACATAGCCATGAGCAAAAATCTGTGGCACCAAAATTGCACACAATTATCTATAGATTAAAGAAAACTTTTACAAGCTTCCTCTCCCTGCCAGTTTCTCAAATAGCAGTGCCCCATGTGCACTTGAAGCACAGATCTGAGTAGTGTGGTCAACCCCAGATAATCCAAAATCAAGTCCTTAGATGAGAGGGGGGCAGGTTTAAATAAAGTACTATGAATGATTTTCATGTTCTGAGTCATGACTCTTTAAAAAAACACAAAATACAATCTCTTGAAATCTAAAATCTAGTCTCTTATTAGCTATGAGTTTCGGCAACTTTCTGTTTATAAAAAGATAAAAATTATACTCTGTATTCCAAGTGTAATAATTGTTTAAGTGGTTCAAAACTTTAATGCTTTGGATATTGGGACAGTTCCAGTATAAGTTTTGTGACGTAATCATTTTGGAAAGGGATGAGGTCAAGAGCAGATAGAACACTCATCCCCTGTAGAGTGCATATCTTGAAATACTTTTGAGATAAGTAATTCTGTTCATTGCATTCTACATCATAACTCCTAGGACTGTGTCAGCAAGCTGTTCTGTTGTCTTCAGTTATGCTACCTGCCACTCCACTGAACAAAGTTTGAAGGCTTTTTCCTATCTGTGGAGACTTCCTCCAACTTAGATCTCTTCCCACGAATGGAAGAGCATCTTAGACTGGAGGAAGCTCCTCCAGCCTAGGGTAGGAGACTGCTCACTGAAATTGTCCCATAAATTATACATGACTAAGGAGATGTTCCTGGAATTGGAGACTCATAGTTAGCCCTGCCCTAGATATCCTGGGCCACCCTGATCTTGTCAGAAGCTAAGCAGAGCCAGCCCTTGTCAGTTAGTTGGATGAGAAGTTAAGCTAAGTTAAGGGTTGCTATGCAGGGCCAGGCAATGGCAAACCACCTCTGACCATCTCTTACCTTGGAAACTTTACAGGGTTGCCCAAAGTTAGCAGAACACCTAGGATATGCAGATTGTCCTAAAAACAAACCTGGACACAGTCACATCCTTAAAGATCTCCCCAGTCTTAACACCAAAGAGCAAGACTTTATTTGAAGAGTGGAGAAGCACTGGAGACCTAGCCTGAGGACTGCTTCACATATGAGATGATTTCCTATATGGAAGATCATCTCTGTATAGGAAAGAAATTCATATGATCATATATACAATCATGCTTAAGACAGGTTCCTTTATTTTTCTGACATTATGCATGTTTGGAAACCCCTGCACAGTTTCCAAGTATATGCATCTGAGGGCCAGAGTAGACGTTAAAGGGTCCATGGGACTGACCTGTAGATACCAAAACAGCCCCCTAAGGCAGAGGGGGGGGCAGAGAGCAAGATCACAGGGTCCTGCCAGCTCATGACATTTCAAATGGCCAAGTTCAGCTATAAAATTGTGTCGGTTATAAAATTATGCTTCACCATAAAGTCTAGTTTGGCCATGAGGCAATATGAAGTGTTGTTACTTCAAAACATGACATCTGTGAAGTTAGGTTTAGTCAGGCCATTGGTTCAGCTGAAAACTGTCTACTCTGACTGACAACTCTTAGTCCTTAGGTCCTTTAAGTGGGAATGCCAGAAGTGAACCTGGGCACTTATGCCAGTAAAGTGCATGCTCTGCTACTGAGCCACAGCCACTCTTCTGACATGCTATCCAAGACTCCCCAAGATGTTGAGGAGAGAATCCAAATGGTGTTCTATCATAGTGATAAATATATAATGAACTAAATAATTGACAGTTTGCTACCCTTTAACAGAACCCCCAAATCTGCTGTGTGTGGTGGACTGCACTTAACCTAATAATAGGGCTAGCCATGAGATTTTCCTGAGCCTAGCTTATATGAAGCACATAGAGGTAGAACCAGAATGACCTGAGAGAAGAATGGAACAAAGGGGTATGCATGTGGAATTTTCCATTATTTAGAAAGAACTCTGTCAGTTGGGTGCTATGGATTCAGAGACATCAAATATTTTTAGATGAAGGGAGGTAATCTAATAATGTACAAGTTAGCCTAGCAATTTTTGGGGATACAGTATTGGTATGTTGCAAATAACTGTTAGAGGTTCCTAATTTCCTCTTTGAGGGCTGGAAATAGATGCTCTTAAGGACCATTTCAGAATATTCATTGGCCTGTCAAGGTCTGTATTGTTTGCTCTGACCAGCACCACAACCAGTACACAATATCACAGCAGCAGAAATTTAAAAGCAACAAGGAAATGGAGTAGTCAAAGTAGTAAAAATACTTGATTTGCTACAAATCAGCCAGTTTGATGTTTCTGGCTCTGATTTTATAATTTAAGAAAATTGAGGAGGTAACTAATCAACATTTGCCATTCTGGTTATGCATATATGTTCCAGTTACTTGATTCAGTCTCAGCTATTGCACACAAAAACCACATTTGTGCATTTCTCTAGATTATGGGTGGCCAAACTGGTTTGAGAGCCACATGTGACTCTTTCACACATATTGTGTGGCTCTCAAAGTCCCCACTGACCCATCAGCTAGCTTGGAGAAGACATCTGTCTCTTTAAATTACTTCTCCAAGCCAAGTCAGTTGGTGGCTTGGAGAATGCATTTAAAGTTGCTTTCTTTCTACCTCTCCTTCCCTCCTCTCTCCCCCATCTTCCTTCCTTCTCTCAAACATCTGACATTTGTTCTATGTGGCTCTTGTATTAAGCAACTTTGGCCACATGTGGTCTAGATAATTTGACCTTTTTGGATGAACTAATGTAGGGATCCCCAGCCTTTTGAAACCTGAAAACTTAGGAATTCTACCAGTGTTGTGAGCACAGATATAAAATGGCTGCTTCAGAAGATTGAACCAACTACAAAATGGCTGTCACAGGAGGCATAGCCAACTGCAAAATATCGGGTTATGCATAACTCTAATAGTAAGTCTTTAACATGTTCAGGCAGAAGCTTTGTTTAACAGAATGGATTTTAAAATGAACATATGGTTTCAAATTTTTGTCTTGTATACACACAGTTTATTGTCAGACATGCAGTAAAGACCTTTGTGGTGTGGTGGAGCTGCTGCTAAAGCAATGTTTTTCAGTATCTGCACAGCCATTCACAAATGCTGCTGGGCAAAAAACCCACCTGCCCCACTCATTTTCTAAAAATGTTTTGGCTCCAGAAAAGGTACCAATAAGTGCCATGGCACCCATGAGTGCCACGCTGGGAACCCCTGAACTAGAGATTCAGTATTTAGAGTTCTAAATTGAAATCAGCCTTTGTTAATATGGGTAATGTATCCTTTTTTAGACTCACTAGAACTCTGTGAGAATGGATGAGACTGACAGGTCAAAGGTCATCCAGGAAGCTTTATGACAGTATTGCAATCTGGATATCTGACATCTAGAATTTTACACCATGATACATCACATTGTCTGAATAGAAAACCTCACTGAAATGCTAGCAGTTAAGCTTATTCTAAAGCTCTGCCCCATTGCAAATGATGTAGCGTGTGTGTGTGTGTCTGTCAACCTTGCTATAATCCTGAAAACTTTTTTTCTAAACAGTACACAACTTCAGTTTTTCCTGAGATTTTATGGAGATTTGTATGAAGATCCTTACTGAATAAACTCTTTTTGCTGATATTTTATTCTCTAACACTCTATACTTGGGGTATGCTATATTTTCTGCCAGACCCTAGGTATAGTTGTAGAAATGAACTTTTGACACTTTTGACACTGTAAACAGTAACTCCTATCTACTAAGTGAGTTTTAGAAGCAAGTTCAGATCCCATTAGCATATGTTTGAAGACTCATTTTTTGTTCCAGCGTACATCACCTTAAACTTACCAACACTGAATTTACCACATTGTCACCCACTCACCCAATTTGTGAGCTTCCTCCTAGAGCTCTTCACAGTCAGCCTTGGTATTCACCACCCTGAAGAGTACTGTGTCATCTGCAGACTGGCCATTATGCTGCTCACCCCTAGTTCCAGATCATTTATGAATAAATTAAATACTTCTGGTCCCAATACTGATCATTGTAGGACCCCACTGTTTAGCCCAGGGGTGTCGAGCTCATTTGTTATAAGGGCTGGATTTGACCTAAATGAGACTCCGTTGGGCCAGGCTGGGCCATGTCGGGCTGGGCCGTGTGTGTACCTTTTTAAGATTAGGTAGCAGAGATATAAACTTTTTAAAGGACACACACAAACACAACTAAAGTTTTTTTTTTATATAAACTTTAAAACATGCTTAAAACATTAGCACTTATTGGTCTTAAAAGTGTTGTCTTTGTATTTCTCCCATGGGATTCAGGGAACTGGGCAAAGGAAGCTCTGGCTCTTTCCCTCCCTCCCCAGGGAACCAGGAGGAAGAGGAGCCTCAACCAATGGAGAAAATCGAGGTTTTGCTCTGTAGCTCCTGTGCGATTGAGCAAGCTTTGCAAAGCAAGCTGAGATGCAGAAGGAAATGAGAGAGGGAGAAGGAAGCAGACAAGAGCCAGTTGCTCGGGGGCTTGATAGGATTTGATTTGATTTATTCATTTATATCCTGCCCTCACCACCGAAGCAGGCTCAGAGCGGCTCACAAACAATAAAAGCAATACACTACAGTAAAACAGTTAAATCAAACATTAATTAAACATTTAAACAATTCATCAGATTCGGCCCACAGGCTGCATGTTTGACACCCCTGGTTTAGCCAGTTTGGTGTATTTATTTATTTATTTATTTGGGATTTATATCCCGCCCTTCCCACGGATGGCTCAGGGCGGCTAGTGGTTAAGAGTGGTAGACTCTAATATGGAGAACTGGATTTGATTCCCCACTCCTCCACATGCAGCTGCTGAGTGTCTTTGGGTCAGTCACAGTTCTTTCAGAGCTGTTCTCTCAAGAGCAGTTCTCAAAGCTCTTTCAGTCCCACCTACCTCACAGGGTTTCTGTTGTGGGGAGAGGAAGGGAAGGAGATTGTCAGCTGCTCTGAAACTCTGAGTGAGAGGTGGGATATAAATCTAATATCTTGTTCTTCTTTCTTCCATCCATTGTGAGACCTATCCATTTATTCCTGTTCTTTGCTTTCTGTCATTTAACTAGTTTTCAATCCATCAGAGAACTTGTTCTCTAATCCCATGACTGCTAAATTTACTCAGGAGTCTTGCCAAAAGCCTTTTGAAAGTCCAAGTATATAATGCCTACCAGGTCACTGTTATCTTTGTGCTTGTTCACTTCCTCTAAGAACTCCAAAAGGTAGGACTTCCCTTTGCAGAAGCCAATCTGATTTTCCCTCAGGAGGCTTTGTGCCTTAATGATTCTGTCTTTGATTACAGTTTCTACTAATTTCCTTGGGACAAGAAACTATAATTCCTGATTCCCCTCTGGAACATTTATTAAAAATTGGTAAAACATTTGCTCGTAGCCAGTCTTCCAGCACACACAGTGGCTGAATTTAGTGATCGGTTGCATATACAGGTTATGTGGGTCAGTAATCTCACATTTGAGTCTCATAAGAATGCTCAAGTGTATGCCATCAGGATCTCAAGATTTATTGTTTTTTAATTTCCCCAATAGATCTAGAACTTAATATCTTGTCACCTCAATTTGACTCAGTTCTTCGGACTCTTTCCTGAAAATAATGGTTGTGGCATGGGTGCATGCCCCACACTTTCTACAATGAACACAGAAGCAAAAAAGTTTACTTTGAAGTTTACTGTAAAGATGATAGTTATTCCTTTGATCTGGGGAAACACAACAGCTAGATGGGAAAGCCCGCCCCCCCCCCCCCAAGTGGTTCCTTCTTCCCTACTCATTCCAGGTACATATTTAAACATGAGGTCTGTGCCAAAGTTGCAAGCTGAAGGGCAAGAGCACAAGTGCTCTTGCCCTTTGGCTTTTCATCTGGTATGCAGAGCCAGGACTCAGGCACTACATGCAATGAGTGGAAGAAGGTTCCCCCACCACCATTAGAGAGTGAGAGTTACTCTCTAATGGTGGTTGGTTACCCAGAAACCAGGAGCCATACTGACATACCTTTTGAACCACTCTTACCCCAGCACATCATGACTATGCTTCGGACTATTGTATGGCTTCTCTGTGGACACAAGAATGTTGATGGTGGGGTGCTCAATAATAATAGTTTGGGAAAATCTTTACATGGAACAGGATGTTTTATGAATGCAGTATTCCAGTGCAAATAGAAGCTGGTAGGTATGAGAGTGAGATTTATCAAAGATGGCCCGTATTTGGCAAGGATGCTTGCTGTCTGTTCAGTCTCTATAGCATCCTGAGAGTTGATGGTACCAGGTCGCCTTTTCCTCCCACCTCTTCACTAATATTGTGCAGCATCAGATCAATGAAGCACAAAACTTCATACCTCTACGAAATGTTGTTAGAAGAAATTGACATTTCTTTCTTAATGAAAACCTGGCTGGAATAGAGCAATATCTGTCCCAACTAAGAAACACTGGTTATGCTATCCTCCACCTACCCCATATAACTGGCCAAGGAGGAGATGTGGCTGTTATCTTCCATGAGTCCTTCAACTTCCACAGACTTCCTGTGCAAGCTATCAGCAGTATTGATTGTATGCTTCTTACACTAGGGCCCAAAGACAGGTTAGGCATTTTTCTTGTCGACTGGCCACCTAGTTCCTCAGTGGGTGCCCTTTATGAGTTGGCAGAGATACTGTTGGATGTGGTTTTGGAGACTCCTAGACTGATTGTTCTGGAGGACTTCAGTATTAGTGCTGAGGATACTTCACCATGATTGTCCCAAGATTTTAGTCTCTCTTACTTCCTTGGGCCTCTATCAAATCATAACGGGCACAACACATGAAAGAGGCCACATGTTGGATTTAATTCTTTTGCACCAAGCAGTTCAGGGAAGTCCTGGTTTTGGCCAATTATTGCCAGTCCCCAGTGATGTAGTAGAGGTCCTGAATAACTGCCTGGCTGCTGTGTTAAATTGGGTAAGAGTGTACAAGTTGAAACTAAACCCTGAAAAGATGGAGGTAATGCTGGTTGAGAAGGAAGAGCTCTTGAAGGACATTGTGCTTTCCACTTTTGATGGTGTTCAGCTGATCCTTGCAGACACACATGTTTTGGGGTTATTATATTGAACCCAGCATTATTACTGGAGAAGCAAGTTAATGCAGCTCCACAAAAAAAGCTATATTCCAACTCAACCCAAAAGATGGTCCCTTAGCTTGATACAACTGGTCTGGCCACTTGGATCCATGGCACAGTTACATGGAACCTAGACTATTGTAATACACTGTACATTGGTCTCCCCTCAAAATCAATTTGGAAACTCCAGTTGGTGCAGAATGCTCAGCTGTTATCAGGAGCTAGATAGAGCATGCATATTGGTCCAGTTTTGCAGTCACTGCACTGGCTGCCCATCAGTTACTGGGCTCAATTTAAGGAACTTCCTTTTCATGGTCTCAGACTCTCATACCTGCGAGAATCTCTTTCTCCTGTGGTCCACCTCAATAGCTATACTCATTTTAGCAAAGTCTTCTGCAGATGCTAGCCTGCAAATGGGCAAGATGCCTTTTCTGTTGTGGACCCTACCTTCTGGAATGGCCTTCCTGGGGAGGTCAAGAAGGCTCTCACTCTCTTGGCTTTCTGAAACTATGCAAAACTGAATTATTCAAGGGGGCTTTTCAGTGCAGGCAATAGAATTGCACTGCAATAAATCATTCTCCCTAAGAGGCGGAGGATATCTTGTCCGTCCAATCAGGGAGGCAGGAATCTTAAAATCTTCCTTTTCCTGTGGCTGTGGGAACCACCCCTCTCCCAGTTTATTTCCTGCCTCGACAGGGAGAGCAAGCATTTAGGATAGGTTCCTATCCCTCTATACTTAATCTGTTGTCTTTAAAATAATAATAATAATAATCCTTCCTCTTTCTTTACCTTTTTTACTGTCTGTTCTTCACATCTCCTGGCTAACTCCTTCAGACTTTTCTATCTTCCACTTTAACTCCTCCAGCCTCCTCCGGTTTTTTTTCTCCAGCTGATTCCTCCGTCCTCCCTCCCCCCTCATCTCACGAGGAGCGGCGCTGCGGCAGTCCCGGGCCGAAATCCAAGCCGCGGCTCGAAGAGGAGGCAGATGGCGCGTTGGACAAAAGACGCGTTCATGAGCGATGGACCGGCTCTTGGCGCTGGACGCGGAGCCGAGAAACAGCTTCCCGGAGGCGGCATGACCGCTGGGCTTGCCGCGGCTGCCGGCAACGTGCCCTGCAGGGGCAGTCCTCAGAGGAGCGGGCGCAAGCGGCGCTAGTCTTCATCAGCCGCAGAGGAGGCTTCCTCGTCAGCGTCCTTCCCCGGCACCGGCAGCCATTTTGCAGAGCGCAAAAAGGCGCAAAATGAGGCCGGCCAGCAGTCTTGCAGTTTTCAGGCGCAGGGACCCTCCGATGGCAACCTCCTGGCGGGAGACTTCAACCTGGAGGATAGCCAACCTGACGAGGAAGCCGAGCAGACCTACCAGCCCCAGAGGGGCTCGGGTAACGTAGCCATGATGGGATCTTCATTCCTTTCAGAATTCTTAGAGTCAATAAGACAAACTGTGGGTTCTGCAGTCAGGGCAGCTGCCCATAAGAGATTGGGGCCCCCCAGCTCACGTTCTTCCTCCAGATCACCATCACCCAAGAGATCCAGAGATGGAGCCGGGCACTCTATGGCCCATAAGAAAACCTTAGTTAGTGATCAGCTAGAGAGTGAGAGATCCATGTTTGGGTGCCAGTCTGAGGATTCTTATGGGGGAGACCGGGAGGAGGGCGAATTCTTATCCGATGAGGAGATAGAGAACATTACTGTTCCAGAACCCTCTTCACGTTTCTTCAAGGCAGAAGAGTTCCAGCACCTCCTGGCTAAAGTGCTATCTGCCCTAGAACTTCAGGTGTCCCCAGAGGAACAGGAGTCTTCCAGTCCCTTGACTAATCCCAAAAATAAACCCAAGGGAAACACAGAATTTTTTCCCGGTACCGATCTTCTGATAAGGTTTTTCCCTTCCCAGAGTTCTTTGAACGCCAGTTAAAGTCTGAGTGGGCCAAGCCAAGCTCTAACAAACAAGTGCCCAATTTTGTTAAGAAGATGTATGAGTTGCCTTCCTTTGCTAATGATACGCTTCAGGTTCCCCTGGTGGGTGCCTCAATTGCAGTCTTGCAGTCCCATGGTTCGTTAGCCGAGGATGGTCATGGTTCGGTCCATGACAACTGGGACAGAAAGATTGACCTAGCATTAAAGAGGAGCCATGACGCTACGGCCCTGGCCATCAAGGCGGCTGCCACGAACTCGATAGTGTCTAGAGCAGCAATCGTCTGGATAAGACACCTAACTCAGCTATTGCCGGATGCGGATAAAAGGATCCTGGAGGGCACCAACAGACTTCTTAGGGTGGCTGAGTTCTCAGCGGATGCTTCTTTGAATACTCTTACCTTCTCCACTAGAGCGATGGTGTCAAACACCGTGGCAAGAAGGGGCCTTTGGCTTCGGGCCTGGCTGGCAGACATTCATTCGAAGTCGATCGTTTCAGCCTACCCTTTTCAAGGAGAGAAACTGTTTGGAGACGCCCTGGATAAGATCCTGGTGGAAACCCTGGACAAGAAGGCCATGCCCAAGTATCTGAGACGGTCCGACAGAAGAGGGTTCGGATCTAATTCCTTTCGTGCCTCCACCAGCATCTCCAAACCTAAACAGGAGTATAGAAGATCATCCTGGGGACAACCCAAACAGAACTTCCATAAGAACTTTACCAATCCCTGATTTCAGAGAAATCAGCCCGACAGGTCAGACAAGTTTGAGAAAGGCCCCAAACACAATAAAGCATGACTGGGGATCCATCCCAGTAGGGGGCCGCCTTCTACATTTTCACCATGTGTGGGCGGCATCAAAGGCCGATTCTTGGACTCTGGAAATTGTGTCATGGGGTTACCCGATAGAGTTCAAAAGGACTCCTCAGGATCGTTTCATTATGTCTCCACTTCGTTCAAACCCGGGACAAAGAGACATCACCTTCAAAGCTATACATCTACTAGAAATGGCGGCAATAGAACAAGTACCTCCGCAGCAAAGATGTCAAGGTGTTTATTCCATTTTTTTTCACGGTTTCCAAGAAAAACGGGGACTGGAGGGCAATCCTGGATTTGAAATTTCTGAACAAGCACATAAAACTTCGCCACTTCAGGATGGAGTCCATCAAATCCATAACGGAAGCCCTGCATCATCAGGACTACATGTCATCTTTGGATCTGACAGAGGCCTATCTCCACATACCAATTCTTCCTGCACATCGCAGATTCCTTCATTTTTGTGTAAACGGGCACCACTACCAATTCAGAGCCCTACCATTTGGCCTCGCGGGTGTTCACCAAGGTATTGGTGAATCTGATAGCACACCTAAGGCAGAGGGGAGTACATGTGCACCCTTACCTCAACGACCTGCTGATAAGATCCACGTCGAAGAAGAATGCAGAGCAGGACGTTCAACGTACAACGCAGTGCAGGACGTTCAACGTTGTCTTCAACAACACGGTTTCATAATCAACCTATCCAAGAGTCATCTATGCCCAACACAGAGACATCTGGGCATAGTCATCGACACGAACTGGAACTCTATTTTTCTCCCAGAAGACAAGATACTGAAGACCAAGAGGTTGGTACAACAGGTGGTACAGGAGTCAGCGTCGTCTCTTCAGACTTTGGCACGTCTCATGGGCCTTTTGATATCAAATCTGGAGGCGCTCCAGTGGGGACGTTTCCACACCAGACAGTTACAGATGTTTCTATGTCCATATCAAGTCCAGATCATGGAGAGGCGTGCCATGTCTCTGACGGTGCCCAGGAGCGTCAAGGAAAGTCTGCTGTGGTGGACCAAGGATGTCAGTTTGCATCAGGGGAGAACCTACTTCACGGAGAGAGAGATACAGCTGTTCTCAGACGCCAGCCTCTCAGGTTGGGGGGCGACCCTCAACGAGATTCCCACACAGGGTCAGTGGACAATCAACCTCCTGGAACTTCGGGCCATTCGTTTGGCTCTGCTACATTTTCAAGAACAGGTGTCTAGGCAGCAGATCCTAGTTCAGACGGACAATATAGCGGCCAAAGCCTACCTAAACAATCAAGGGAGATCCAGATCCAGTTCCCTCCTCAAGGAGGCCCGGAAACTGTTCGAATGGGCGGAGATTCACTTGAAGTCGATAAGGGCAGAGCATATCAAAGGGACTTGCAATGTCAAAGCAGACTGGCTCAGTCGGGAGAGCATTCAATCGGGGGAGTGGTCCCTCAACAAGACTCTGTTTCTAAAGATAGTGGAGCACTTTGGTTTGCCGGTGTTGGATCTATTCGCGTCTTGTCAGAATCACCAACTTCCTCGATTTTTCACGAGGTACTACCACAGTCAGGCAGAGTCCACAGACGCTCTGACATCTCCCCGGCCTCAAGGCCTGCTGTATGCCTTTCCTTCAATCCCGGTCATCCCAAAGTTACTCAGAAAAATCAGTCTGCTGGGAGCCGAGATCATTTTGGTGGCTCCTTGGTGGCCTCGACATCACTGGTTCTCATCAATCCAACAGATGTCAATAACGGAAACATTTCATCTGCCAACATGGCCAGACATGCTATTACAGGGACCGGTGTGGCATCTTCATCCAGACTGGCTGAGATTGACAGTCTGGAGGTTGAGAGGAGATCATTGTTAGATTTAGGTTATACAAGCGACGTGACGAATACCATCCTGGCTTCCAGAAAACAATCCACAACATGGATTTACAACATGTCATGGAAAGCCTTCCATAGGTGGTGTCGGAGAAAGAATGTGGACCCTCTGCATCCTTCTGTCCCTAAGATTCTTCAATTTCTTCAGGACGGTCTTCATTCTGGCCTGAAACCAGCTACCCTCAAGTGTCAGGTCGCGGCCTTGTCTTCAGTACTCCAGCAGGTGGGCAATGTGAATCTGACATCACATCCTCATATTCGTCGCTTTCTTAGAGGGGCTTCTATGAGTTCTCCACCACAAACTCATTGCTTTCCTACCTGGCGACTGAATCTAGTGCTTTCAGCCTTAACAAATCCACCATTTGAACCTTTAATGTCTGTGCCTTTAAAGATGATGCGCATGAAAACTATCTTCCTGGTGGCAATAACATCGGCCAGAAGGGTATCCGAAATTGGATCCTTGTCGGTTAAGCAAGAGTTATGTGTGTTCCACAAGGACAAAGTTGTTCTTTATTCGGACCCTACCTTCCAGCCGAAGATTTCGTCTAGGTTCCACCAAAGCCAAGGAATCAATTTACCATCTTTTTGTCCGGATCCTAAGCATCCCAAGGAGCGCACATGGCATACCCTAGACGTGCGTAGAGCAATCAAGGTTTACCTGATTAGAACTGAATCTATTCGTACGTCAGATTCCATGTTCATTAACATAGCAGCGCCCAGATTGGGTCAGAAAATGTCCAAGTCAGCCATTAGTTATGCCATCAAGCAGTGTATAACGGAAGCGTACAGAGCATTACATCTTCAGGTTCCCGCTGGGATCACTGCGCATTCGACCAGAAGTGCGGCCACCAATGCAGCCTTTAATAAGAACGCCTCTGTTGAGGAAGTGTGTAAAGCAGCTACGTGGTCGTCTATCTCCACCTTTATATGCCACTACAAATTGAATGCATACGCGTCAGCGGATGCAACCTTTGGCAGACGAATCCTGCAACATGTACTGTCTGAGTAGGGCGATCCCACCCTGACTAACATACTGCTCTGGGAGCACCCAAGATGTCCTCTGCCTCTTAGGGAGAAGGACCCTTGGCACTTACCGTGAGGGGTCCTTCTCATAAGAGGACAGGAGGACATCTTGCCCTCCCTTCTCTCGCCCTACCTTGGGCAGTATCTTTCTGTATCTAGTTCTGTAGCCTTCATCTAAGGTTTTTTCATGCTAATAACTGCTACCTGTTTTTTACCTATTTATTCCTATAAGGGTTTTCTAGTCGGTCGGCCTGATTAATGCCATTGTTTTTTTCTCACCAACTGTTAGTTGTTTACATTAGGAGTGTTTTAGGTATGATATTCTTCTTACTGCTTCTCGGAGTCACCCAAACTGAGAGAGGGGTGGTTCCCACAGCCATAGGAAGAGGAAGATTTTAAGATTCCTGCCTCCCTGATTGGACGGTGGGAAACACCCAAGATGTCCTCCTGTCCTCTTAGGAGAAGGACCCCTCACAGTAAGTGCCAAGGGTCGTTCCCAGAGTTACTTGGATAAATTACTAGATTGTAATCTATACTACTGTGTATAGTTTAGTGAAACTACAATCCTGCTATATAATTTTGCATCATTTAATGTGTAACGTTAATGCTTATGCTTTGCTTCAGTTCTATTTTTAAACTTCTGATTGGTTCTACAATCCTAATCCTGTTATTTATGTTTATGTTTAATTTGATTTATACTCCACCCTCCCCGCCATGGCGGGCTCAGGGTGGCTTACATCAAAATCATAGTAAACTATGTTCACAATCATAAAATCAATAAAACCATTAAACAATATAAGTTAAAGCAATATACAGTTGGTGCTAACAAATTAGATGTTATTCATATTCTCAGGACGACAGTTGTTCCAGAATTCTCTTACGGTCGATTGAAGGCTTGCTAGAAGAGAATGGTATTACAGGCCTTGCAGAACTGAGCGAGGTCCCACAACGCCCTAACCTCTTCTGACAATTGATTCCACCAGGAGGGGGCTGCCACTGAAAAGGCCTGATCCCTGGTGGTCAACAGTCTCGCCTCCTTCAGCCTAGAGATCACTAGGAGATGTTGAGATCCAGATCTTAGTACTCTCTGGGAAACGTGTGTGGACAGATGGTCCCTCAGGTAAACGGGTCCTCGGCCATATAGGGCTTTAAAAGTGATAACCAGCACCTTGTAGCGAATCCGGTATACTATTGGTAGCCAGTGCAGTTCCTGCAGCACTGGCTGTATGTGCTCCCACTTGGGCAGCTCCAATAACAGCCTAGCAGCCGTGTTCTGCACTAGCTGAAGTTTCCGGGTTTGCGACAAAGGCAGCCCCAAGTAGAGGGCATTACACTAGTCCAATCTCGAGGTGACCGTTGCATGAATCACAGTTGCCAGGTCACCACGGTCAAGGAAAGGAACCAACTGTTTTGCCCGCCTAAGATGAAAAAAGGCAGATTTCGCAGTTGCTGCTATCTGGGCCTTCATCGTCAGGGAGGCCTTCAATAGCACCCCCAAGCTTCTGACCTTGGGCGCCATTGTCAATGGCACCCTGTCAAAAGCTGGTAGAGGGATTTCCCTGCCCAGGCCACCGCAACTCAAGCACAGGACCTCTGTCTTTGTCGGGTTCAGCTTCAGTCGGCTCAGCTTAAGCCAACCAGCCATGGCTTTCAACACCTGATCCAGGCTTTCTGGGACATTGTCAGGTCGACTGTCCATCAGTAAATAGAGCTGGGTGTCATCAGCATACTGATGGCAACCCTGCCCATACCTCTAGACAATCTGGGCAAGGGGTCACATGTAGATGTTAAACAACATTGGGAATAGAACCGCCCCCTGAAGCACACCGCAATTAAGTGGGTGTCTCTGGGACGACTCTCCCCCAGTTGACACCCTTTGTCCCTGACTACGTAGGAAAGAGGAAAGTCATTGTAAGGCTAGCCTCTGAATCCCTGTGTCAGCGAGGCGATGGGCTAGCAACTGATAGTCAACCGTATCAAACGCAGCGGATATT
Source organism: Heteronotia binoei (assembly GCF_032191835.1). Classification (NCBI taxonomy): domain Eukaryota; kingdom Metazoa; phylum Chordata; class Lepidosauria; order Squamata; family Gekkonidae; genus Heteronotia; species Heteronotia binoei. Next base: position 58,699,109 of record NC_083224.1, read on the forward strand.
GCATTGTTTATATATCCCATACTGTGTATTGTATTGACTCCCTCTGCAATCTGCCTTGAGTCCAAGTGAGAAAGGCTGACTATAAATAATGTAAACAAATAAAAATATATATGTAAACACTGGAGAGGCTACAATAATATATGCCCCTCGCTATTTATTTATTTATTACTGATTTATATTCCACCCTATCCCATGGGTGGGCTCAGGATGGATTACAACAAATTTTAACAAGTAACAATAAAACAATAGACAATTAACAACAAATATTAGCAGTTAAAACAATAACGAAATTACTCCATTTCAGACGGTAGATAAATCAGGCCATAATACAGACAGAGCTGGAACCGATGATACATCAATTGGCCTGATAGAAGATGAAATACTGCCACAAGGGAGGCCAGACTCAATGTACTAAGGGAGTCCACCACCTCACTCAAAGGTCTGGTGGAACAGCTCCATTTTACAGGCCCTACAAAAAGGTAGTCGGTCATGTAGTAGCACTCTGATCTCTAATGGCAGCATGTTCCACCAGGTTGGGACCAGGGCAGAAAAAGCAGGAAGGGAAATTATTTCATAAATATTTTTCATGGAATATACTACCTTGCACTTGTCATAGTAGCGTTGTCACTTTATAAATGCAAATGTTCCACAGCAACAATCCACCATTATAGTTATCTTTGTGATGGTTATCGTTTGGGGAATGGAACAGTAAAATTCCTAGAACATTTCTAGAATCAGAAAAGATATGTTAAATATAGTGAAATAGGGTCTGTTCCTGAAATCATATCACTGGGTTAGGATATAGCAGTTCTGCTGGATGCTAAGCTGTTTGTATTACTGAAAGTCTGTGTGTCTCCAGATGGGAATATTTTATGAAGACTGATGGAGCTGACTGGGGTTTTCTTACCCCTTAAGCTGGATGTCTAAAAGTCTACGTTCACTCCTGACAGCAGGTTACTGTTAATGTCTAATGAATTTAGTAGCTTTCATCATTATAAGATGCATGCCAAGATTTTAACTGGAATTTCGTTATATTTTTTCAAATTTTGTATTACAAGCATACCAGCAGTCATAAAATAGATGCATAATTGCAATGCAGCAGCCCTAGACTGGAGCCTCATTTTAAAGGGATTACTTGCTCAGTGTTGTTTCTTATCAACAGAGGGGCCACTTAGTTTTAGAATACAGCATAAATTTTATTGAGAATATTGGGGTTTTTTAAAAAAAATGGTGGCAGGATAAATAATCATTATTATTGGACTACTTGTGTGTTTTTTAAAGCCAAGTTCCTGATTTTTGAACATAAAAGAGTTGAGATACAATCTTTCCCATCAGTCTTCCTGGGAGGCTGTTTCCTCATGATTTTTCTTAGAAGGTTCTTCTGTCCTGCACTTGATATTGTTTTAAACAATTTTATTGATAACATATGGTAACAATTTCCATTAATAACTTCTTTTCATCTATCCCATATGCTTCTTTCTAATCACCCCTCCCCCCATTACTTGACCCCCACCAGTGTTATTTACTCAAAATATTAACATTAAAAGGTACCCTTAATTACTAAGAACTAAAATTAATATTCTTCTTCCTTCTAAAGTTTAATCATTATCAAAAATTGTCCAAAGTCCTTTTACTTTCCACTCGTCTTCTACATAACTTCTAATTTTTTCCCACTCCCTTTTAAAATCTTCTAAATCGTAGCCTCTTAAAGTTCTTGTTAATTTGTCCATCTCACTCCAAATCATAACTTGTACAATCGAATCCCATTTTTCTGGTATTTTTTCTTGCTTCCATAACTGCACATATAGTGTCCTAGCAGCTGAAATCAAGTACCAAATTATAGTTCTATCTTCTTTTGGAAATTTTTCCATTTGTAATCTCAACAGAAAAGTCTCTGTAACTTTCTTGAATTCATATCCCAAGATGGTAGAAATTTCTTGTTGGATCATCTGCCAATACTTTTTCACTCTTTCACAAGTCCACCACACATGGTAGAAAGAACCTTCATGTTTTTTGCATTTCCAACATCTGTCTGGCATCTTGTTATTCAACTTTGCCAATTTTTTAGGAGTCATATACCATCTATACATCTTTTTAAAACAGTTCTCTTTAATACTCTGACATGTTGAAAGTTTCATAGAGTTCTTCCATAAAGTTCTTCCAGCAGGGGGTTGGGGGCTTTCCAGTGTTTTGCACTGAGTGTCACATGTATGACTATCTCCCCAAAGAACAGAAGTCTTGGGTTTGTGCTCGATGCAAGGAGCTCCTGGTCCTCAGGGAATGAGTTCGTACCCTTGAGGCTGAGGTGACTGCCCTGGAGAAGCAGAGAAGGTCAGTTAGGCACTTGGGAAAGACTCTCGGGGGCGTATTAGATGAGCCCCGCTCTGAACGTAGCAGCCCCGTTGCTGCCAGAGAGCATGAGGGTCAAGAAGGAACAGGGCACCGTGCTGAGGATAAGGGGAATGCGCCCTCAGAAGGGACCTCTTCTTCGGTTGGTGAGCGGGAATCCTTTTGCACCAAGGAACCATCCCTGGGCAGGGGGAGAGGGGTTTTTTTGTTAGTTGGTGATTCGATCCTTAGGCAAGTAGACAGCTGGGTGGTGAAACCGCATACTGACCGTATGGTGACTTGCCTGCCTGGTGTGAAGGTAGCGGACATTACGCATGTAGTAGATAGGCTGATAGACAGTGCTGGGGAGGAGCCTGGGGTCGTGGTGCATGTTGGCACCAACGATGTGAGGAAATACAGTCGTGAGGTCCTGGAGGAAAAATTTAGGCTGCTAGGTGGAAGACTTAAGGCCAGGACCTCCAAGGTAGCCTTCTCAGAAGTGCTACCTGTTCCACGTACAGGGCAGGAGAGACAGACACAAATTAGAAGTCTCAATGTGTGGATGAGACGATGGTGTAAGGAGGAAGGGTTTAAGTTTGTTAGGCACTGGGATGCTTTCTGGAACAAGCGGGAGCTGTACAAAAGAGACAGTCTCCACTTGTCCCCGGATGGAACCAGGCTGCTGGCACTTAAAATCATAAAGGTAGCAGAGCAGTTTTTAAACTAAATCTTGGGGGAAAGCCAACAGGAGATGAAATGTCTCTGGTTCGGGAGGACTCATCTCAAAGAGATGAAGGGTTGGCTGCTATTTTTCTACCGGGTAATGGATCAGAGTTGTCCACTGTTATGGTGACAAACAGTATGGACTGTCTGCCAGAGTCTCGAGGCGGCAGGAGGAAGGTGGCAGGCCTAGCTTGCCTGGGAAATTATAGATGTTTGTATGCAAATGCTAGAAAAGGTTTGAAGTAAAATTGGTGAATTGGAATGTTTAGTGTTGGGAGAAAACATAGACTTTTGGGAATGTCAGAAACTTGGTGGAATGAGGAGAATCAGTGGGACACGGTGATTCCTGGATATAAGTTATATCGGAAGGATAGGGAGGGAAGGGTTGGAGGTGAGGTGGCTCTGTATGTCAGAGAGGATATACGGTCCAGTAAGACTGAGGTCAGAGAATTAGATTCCCTTTTAGAAATGCTTCGGGTTGAAATAGAGGGCCCAAAAGGAAATTTAACTATGGGAGTTTGTTATCGCCCACCAAATCAAGAGAGAGGACGATTATAATATGATGGAAGGCTTAAAGATAGTGCCTAAACATAAAAACTGTGTCGTAATAGGTGATTTTAACTACCCGCAGATTGATTGGGTCAATATGTGTTCTGGTCGAGAGAAAGAGATTGAGTTTCTTGATGCTCTCAATGACTGTGCTATGGAGCAGATGGTCTCAGAATCTACCAGGGGTGGGGCGATCCTGGATTTGGTCCTAAGTAATGCCCAAGACTTGGTGAGAGATGTAAAAGTGATTGCGCCACTTGGGAACAGTGACCATAATGTTATTGATTTCACCGTTTGTATAAATAGGGAGTTGCCCCAAAAGACCGGCACAACCACGTTTAACTTTAAAAGGGGTAAATTCACTAAGATGAGGAGGCATGTGAGGAGGAAACTGAAAGGAAAGGTAAATACGGTCAAAACACTTGGGGAAGCTTGGAAACTATTTAAAACCATAATCCTAGAAGCTCAGATAAAATACATACCACAAGTTAGGAAAGGCACAAACAAGCATAAGAAAAGGCCTGCATGGTTAACAAACAAAGTAATGGAAGTTGTAAAAGGTAAGAAGAACTCCTTTAAGCGGTGGAAAACCAGTCCAAGTGAGATTAGTAAAAGGGAACACAGGCTGTGGCAAATCAAATGCAAGACTGTGATCAGGCAGGCAAAAAGGGACTATGAGGAGCTTATTGCAAAAAACATAAAGACCAACAATAAAATTTCTTCAAATATATTAGAAGTAGGAAACCAGCCAGGGAGGCAATGGGGCCCTTGGATGACCATGGGGTAAAAGTATTTCTGAAGGAGGATAGGGAAATGGCTGAGAAGCTGAATGAATTTTTTGCCTCCGTCTTCACTGTGGAAGATGAGAACATTTTGCCTGCCCCAGAACCACTAATTTTGGAAGGGGTGTTGAAAGACCTGAGTCAGATTGAGGTGACAAAAGAGGAGGTCCTACAACTGATAGACAAATTAAAAACTAATAAGTCACCAAGTCCGGATGGCATACATCCAAGAGTTCTGAAAGAACTCAAAGTTGAACTTGTAGATCTTCTAACAAAAATCTGTAATCTTTCATTGAAATCTGTCTCCGTTCCTGAGGACTGGAAGGTAGCAAATATCACCCCCATCTTTAAAAAGGGTTCCAGAGGAGATCCGGGAAATTACAGGCCAGTCAGTCTGACTTCAATACCGGGAAAGTTGGTAGAAAGCATTATCAAGGACAGAATGATGGACATGGGTTATTGAGGAGGACTCAGCATGGGTTCTGTAAGGGAAGATCTTGCCTCAGTAACCTGTTACATTTCTTTGAGGGGGTGAACAAACATGTGGACAAAGGAGCCCAATAGATGTTGTTTACCTTGACTTCCAGAAAGCTTTTGATAAAGTTCCTCATCAAAGGCTCCTTAGAAAGCTTGAGAGTCATGGAGTAAAAGGACAGGTCCTCTTGTGGATCAAAAACTGGCTGAGTAATAGGAAGCAGAGAGTGAGTATAAATGGGCAGTCTTCGCAGTGGAGGACGGTAAGCAGTGGGGTGCCACGGGGCTCAGTACTGGGTTCCATGCTCTTTAACTTGTTCATAAATGATTTAGAGTTGGGAGTGAGCAGTGAAGTGGCCAAGTTTGCGGATGACACTAAATTGTTCAGGGTGGTGAGAACCAGAGAGGATTGTGAGGAACTCCAAAGAGATCTGTTGAGGCTGGGTGAGTGGGCGTCAACGTGGCAGATGCAGTTCAATGTGGCCAAGTGCAAAGTTATGCACATGGGGGCCAAGAATCCCAGCTACAAATACAAGTTGATGGGGTGTGAACTGGCAGAGACTGACCAAGAGAGAGATCTTGAGGTCGTGGTAGATAACTCACTGAAAATGTCAAGACAGTGTGCGTTTGCAATAAACAAGGCCAACGCCATGCTGGGAATTATTAGGAAGGGAATTGAAAACAAATCAGCCAGTATCATAATGCCCCTGTATAAATCGATGGTGCGGTCTCATTTAGAGTACTGTATGCAGTTCTGGTCGCCGCACCTCAAAAAGGATATTATAGCATTGGAGAAAGTGCAGAAAAGGGCAACTAGAATGATTAAAGGGCTGGAACATTTTCCCTATGAAGAAAGGTTGAAACGCTTGGGACTCTTTAGCTTGGAGAAACGTCGACTGTGGGGTGACATGATAGAGGTTTACAAGATAATGCATGGGATGGAGAAAGTAGAGAAAGAAGTACTTTTCTCCCTTTCTCACAATACAAGAACTCGTGGGCATTTGATGAAATTGCTGAGCAGACAGGTTAAAACGGATAAAAGGAAATACTTCTTCACCCAAAGGGTGATTAACATGTGGAATTCACTGCCTCAGGAGGTGGTGGCAGCCACAAGCATAGCCACCTTCAAGAGGGGTTTAGATAAAAACATGGAGCAGAGGTCCATCAGTGGCTATTAGCCACAGTGTGTGTTTCTCTGTGTGTATATATATATAAATTTTTTGCCACTGTGTGACACAGAGTGTTGGACTGGATGGGCCATTGGCCTGATCTAACATGTTCTTATTCCCATGTATGCATCTATATTTCTTTATTTACCTTTATTGCCCATTTAATCATTTTAGATTTCACCACTTCATCTTCTGTAGACCATTTTAAAAGTAACATATAAGTTTTTGAAATTAATTTTTCATTACTCCAAGCAGAACTTTTCCATTTCTGTTTGCTCTCGTCTTATTCCTTCAGTTTTAATATCATTTTCCACCAAACTCTTTATTTGTTGCATTTGAAACCAATCGTATTTGTTATTCAACTCCACAGCAGTTTTCAATTCTATTTTGCCACTTTGTGTTTTTAACAGTTGATTGTATGACAGCCATTTTTCCTCACCTGTCTCAGCTATTATTTTTATCACTTCTGCTGGCACTATCCATAATGGTTTTCTTTCATCACCATATTTCTTATATTTCACCCAGGTATTCAACAAATTATTTCTTATATAATGGTGAGAGAAAACAAGTATTCATCTTTTTCTTCCCATAATACATATAAGCATGCCAGCTGAATTTATTTCCATGATCTTCCAACACTAAAAGTTTTTTATTCAACAGCATCACCCAGTCTTTTATCCACACTAAGCAAACTACTTCATGATATATGGTAATCTTAAATCTGGTAATTGGAATCCTCCTCTTTCTTTAGCATCTATTAAAACTTTCATTTTAATCCTTGGTTTCTTCCCAGCCCATACAAATTCCGAAATCTTCCTTTGCCATTTGTTAAATTGTTTACTGTCTTTCACAATCAGAATAGTTTGAAACAAATACATTATTCTCGGCAAAGTATTCATCTTAATTGTAGCTATTCTTCCAAGCAATGACAAATTAAGCTTATTCCATTTTATCATATCTTCATCCATTTTACGCCATAGCTTTTCATAGTTATTTTTGAACAGGTCAATATTCTTCATTATTTCCACACCCAAATATTTTACTTTAGAGGTAACTTCACATCCTGTTAGTCTCTGCAACTCCTTTTGTTTATTTACTTGCATATTTTTACATAAATTTTTTTATTTTTCTTTATTAACATAAAATCCTGCCAGTTCTCCATATTCTTGTATTTTAGCTAACAACAAAGGTGTTACTTGTGTAGGATTTTCATTTATAAACATTATATCATCTGCAAATGCTCTATATTTGTAAATAAATCCTTTAACTCTCAACCCTTCTATTTCTTTATCATCTTGTATTTGCATCAATAAAATTTCAATAGTCATTATAAACAACAAAGGTGAAAGCGGACAACCTTGTCTTGTACGTTTGCTGATTACCATTTCATCTGTAAGATCTGCATTTATACATAACCTTGCACGTTGTTCAGTATATATTGCCTTTATTATTCTTATAAAGTTTTCCCCCAACTCTATTTTCTCCATTACTGCAAACATAAAGTCCCAGTTCAAATTGTCAAAAGCTTTCTCTGCATTCGCAAAGAATAATGCAACTTCCTTCTCTGGATGTCTTTCATAATATTCTACAATATTTACAACAGTTCTAATATTGTCTCTTATTTGCCTTTTAGGGAGAAATCCCGCTTGGTCTTCCTTTATGAAATTTATCAAATATTGTTTAAGTCGTTATGCCAAAATTCTTGTATATATCTTATAGTCATTATTTAGTAATGAAATTGGTCTATAGTTCCTTACATTCGTGACATCTCTATCTTCCTTAGGAATCAAAGAAATTACAGCTTCCATCCATGTATTTGGTATTTTCCCTTTTATTCTTATCATATTCATCAATTTTTGAGGTTTCGGTACTAATTCATCTTTAAAAAATTTTAAAAATTTTGCCATATATCCATCTGGCCCAGGTGCTTTTCCAATTTTCATTGCATTAATTGCTGCTTCAATTTCTATTTTTCAATTGGATCATTCAAAAATTTTTTCATATATTCAGTTAAGGGTGCTGTTTTAATCTTTTGCAAATACGCTTCCATCCTTTCCTTCTTTACTTTAACACCTTTAAATAATTTAGCATAGTACTTGAAAAATTCTCTCTTTATTCCTTTTTGATCTACCATGTCTCTTCCATCAACCACAATTTTATTAATAATTTTCTTTTTCTTCAATTGCCAGGCCAAATACTTTCCAGGTTTATTCGCTCCCTCAAAGAATTTCTGTTGTAATTTTTTCAAATTCCATTCCAATTCCTTATTTAACAAATGTCTCATTTGTGCTTGTAGTATTGTAATCTCCCTTATAATTTTCTTTTTCTCTGACCTTTTCCTCAGTTCTCCTTTTTGCTTTATTTCATTTTGAATGTCCAACATTTGTTTTTGTTTTTTGCCCTTTTGTCCTTATTGTTTAATGTAATCAATATTCCTCTCATTTTGGCTTTATAAGCATCCCACACCATCTGAAATTCTATATCATCTTTATCATTTATTTGAAAGAAAGCTTTAGTTTTGTTTTCTAGAGATGTCACTAATTCTTTATTTTGTAGCAAATCTTCATTTAATCTCCATCTTCTCACTTTTTAAGACAGTTTTGTATCCATAATTTGGGTTATGATCTGCACCTATCTTCAGTAAGATCTCTATATTCTTCGTTATAAGGCCTAAGTCCTTTGTACCCCATAGCATGTCAATTCTGGAAAAAGTATTGTGTCCTGCTGAAAAAAATGTATAATCTCGTACTTCAGGATTAAATTTTCTCCATATGTCTTCCAAGTTTTCTTGTTTAACCAGTTCAAAGAAGGATTTTGGCAGTTTTCCTTCTTTATTGTTATTTTTTTCCCAGATCTGTCCAATGTATTCTGAATTGTTCCACTAAAGTCTCCCATAATCATGACCTGGCCGTATGTCACTTCATGAAGTTGTTTTATAATGTCTTTAAAAAAACATCTTTTGCACCATTTGGTGCATACAGTCCCAATAATAAAAAAATTTTCGCATTTATTATTACTTCCACTGCCACAAATCTTCCATCTTTATCTTTAAATATTATTTTTGGGTCCAATTCTTGTTTAATATAAAAAATCACACCCCTTTTCTTCTGTTCAGCCAATGAAAAAAAATCCAGTCCCAATTGTTTATTCCATAAAAATTTATAATTCTTTTGTTTAATATGAACTCGTAAGCAAATTATATTACAGTTTTGTTTTTTTTAATCCAATTAAATATTGTCTTTCTTTTTTGTGGTGAATTTAGTCCAAAATTTGATATCACCAAATTAAATTTCAACTATCAGGTTTGATAGATTAGAACTTGCCCTTTCAAATGAGCCTAATTTTGCCGTCCTCCGACCTTCCCAGGCTCAGATATTAATTTTTTAAAAATTTAGCCTCCCAGTAATGACCGCCAATGTTTTTCTATGGTAATACAATCCTAGAGTAGGTCTACTTCTTCAATAGTTACTTCCTGCTTTGCTTGCCCCAAGCCACGTTCTCACTGGTAACAAAGTCTCACGACACTTGACGTATTTCCTGTGTTGACTGTAGAAACTGCAGATCTCTGATGATGGTGCTTTCACTCCACGGCCGCAGGTAGACAAAACAATAAATTCCTTTCCAATTTTTAACACTGTCCTTAATTTAACAAAGTCCAAAATTCACCCCTTCTCCTCTTCTTCTTCCAAGCTTTCAAACTTTCTCTTTCCCACCTTCTAATATTATTTTGTTTGCTTTAAAATAGTCCCGGAATGGTAGATAACAATCAATACCTTTTTCTAAGGTTATCCAGATCAACACTGGTCTCGTACAGCATCAGGTGTTTAGCAGTCTCAAAGAAGATTAGGATCTTGTCAAGCTTATGTCAAATAAATGACTCTGTAAGCTTCTGCAGATGATGAATATGCAATTCTTCTCCGGGGATCCCTCAAAGCCTCAAAGGAGCCCCCCTGGGACTCCATTTTAGCCAAGGTAAATCACCTCAAAATTTCCTATGCATATCTTGGACTAATCTCTCACTGAGAAAAGTAGGCAGAAGGCAAAAATTTGCCCTTTACTACCCCGAACAGAAGCTCCAGTCTGCCCCCCTTAGAGAGGCAGGTCAGCTCAGCATTCTCCAAATCCTGGAAGTCTGTCCTGCACCTGATATTGGGGGTAGGGGAGAGTGAAGAAGTCCTAATATTGTGGTCCGTTATTTTATTGCCTAAGATCCTGACTTCAGGCATGTTCACAAGAAGGTTTTTCATATAATCAGGCTTTATAGTATGAGTATAATCTGAACACATTCTCCTTGCACAGTCTTGCCTGCTTTACAATAAAGGCTTTCTTGACCATAGGACTTTTCATTGCATCTGCTTGAAACTGTCAATTTGGTTGATGCAGGATTAATGAAATTATTTTGTACCTGCAGCTTCCCCAAATATACCCTCCTGTGGTACAGGAGGCATGACCTCTGTTTTCCTTCCAAATGCTCTGCTGATCATATGGCTTGATATGCAGAATAATTTTTCTTCCCCTACAGGGCGATGATAAGAGCTTTCGGCGAACTCCTTCCTGGCGAAAGCGTTTCCGACCGCGAGACATTCACAGCATCAACATGCTCAGTGGGTCAGCAGAGACTCTCCCAGCAGGATTTCGAGTGACTTCCTTAGTACCTCTGCCACCTCCTTCAGCACCACCGAAGAAAATGCCACCGGAAGGTACTGTTCAACTTGTTGTTCTTATGTATGGAATAAATAATTTCAAACTAACATCTTCAGTCTCTCAGGTATCTGAATGCTATAAGGCATCCACAAGGGAGGGGGTAGATCACATTACTGCAAGGAAAGTTTTAAACGGATCCCATAATCCCACCCCTTTTGCTTTTTCACAATATTCATGATCCCTCTGGAACCACTGTTTGCCCTGTAATGACAAGCATATACGTGGTGGTGGTATTCTCTCACTTCCCCAGCAAACAGTAATTCTTGCTAGGAGTTTTTTTTTTGTGGGGGGGATGGCATGGACAAAGGGTTTTGTAAAAGAAAAATGGGGAGGAAAAGGAAGCAATAACCTCCCCTAGCACCCGGGCCCTAGATATATGTTTTTAATTCTGATCAGAAATTGGGTTGTCACAGGTTTTTTTTTTATTTCTTTAATTTGAGAGCAGTGATACAAAAAAGATCAAGGACCAGAGTCATTTGTATCTATTTACCTATTTCGCATTTGACTTTGGCCCAAAACCTTGTGAACAGAATAATATTATTAGGGCTCATAAGAATTTTAGAAATCTAGAGAATAAATCAACTCCCAACCTCTACCAAGTTCTGAGACTGCCCCAACTCTCTCAATTAGATGACTATGAATAGTCTAGCTCCTTTAGGCTTCATTTTTGTCATTCAGCTGGCCAAATTTTCTCTTTGAGGCCATATGTTCATTGATCCACTATCCCTTCTGTGCTAGAATTCTACATTTTTACTTGTATTAATAGCACCAGATACTAGTTCTTTGTTGACAAAAACAATAGCTTGAAACAAAAGCATCTTCATCCTCAACAGGCAATCCAAATCTAATGGTTTGCTTCGCATGAGTGCTGTGTCCTCATTAATAGCATGCTTTTGTGTGTTGTTGGTGAATGGTTTGCAGTTGGTGCATCTGGGTCCCAAAGACTGGAGACGTCCACAGTTCGTACATACTCCTGCTGAAATTCAGTTTCCAATGAGACTTGGCCCAGGCTCCAGGTAAGCTTAGAAACTAGGACAGAGTAGCAACAATCACAGTATTTCACAGAACTTCATGGAAGAAACCAGAATTTCTATACAATATGAATTTGAGTATATTTCCTCTGAGCTTTAAAACATAGCTCTTCTTGTCTTAGGTCTTGTTTTCAAGGAAGTCTCTTGTGTTACTGGTCTGGTCCTGTAGTACTAAGGTGGAAGTGCAGGAAACAGTATGAGAACAAAGGGTGTCACATGAAACAGTTGTATGCTTGGACTGCAACATCCACACTGACCTACAATCTGTATTTATCTCTGTATCAGACCTGAGAACTCAGTACAGTTGTCATGTGGCTTCTGGCAGTCATTGAATCAGCCTAACCCCAACACAAACCTTGGTCATTTTCGCACTTAGCGTTTGCTCCCCTTATTCCGCGGCGCAATTATGTCCGGATCATTTTTCTCGTTTTCCCACTAGTGACTCTTTGCGGAGTCGCCTTCCCTGAAGCCCCGGCTCAAATCGTTTTCCCACTGGCATCGACTTGAGTCCGACGCCCTGTCAATCATTTTTTTTTTAAGCGCAAGTCTGGTTGCGTAATGACGTACTAACGTAACATCGAGCTGTTCCCTCCCCTTCTTTTCTTGGACAAACCGCATCACGTGTGCTGCTGCTGCTTATGGATTGGCTGCAGCTGTAGAATCCTCCACAGCCCTTTATGTATTAACGGAAGCATTCACAGTGGAGAATCCTAGCACTAGATTCCCCCCCCAAATTCTGAAGCACTAGATTCCCCCCCCCCCCAAATTTCCTCCGCTCTCTTTCCCCTCCCCGGCTGGCGCTTGCAACGGGGACCTGACTGATTCCTGCTGCCAGAGCTCCCCCCCGCTCCATTCTCTCCTTCCCCTTCTGTGGCGCGTGTGAAGAGCGAGCTCGCGTCTATTTTCTAACCGAGCGGAATGTAGCCAGGGAGAAGAATACAGGACTCCAACTTCCCATTTTATACATGGCGATTTTGTGCAGGTCCAGAAATCCTGGTGGCACAGCTGAGGGAGGCATTCCCTTTTTAAAACACACACACATGAACGCTTTGGCCCACACCGGCACTAGATTCCCCCCCCCCAACAATGGTCGTTTTCGCATTATCGAGATAACGCAACAGCGAAATAACGCAACTAAAGTCAATAATAATAATAAAAAATTCTAACGAAACCAATTGAAGTGGCAATTGAGGCTATTCCAGGAGGGTTTTTTTTTTCTATTTGTTAATTTCGAAATATCGCTATTACGCAAAACTGTAAAGTTTAAAAAAAAAATGGCCGTGCCGGCACTTTGGGGAAGCGCCACGAAAGGCTGATGATTGGCCAAGGGGGTGGATGGGGTGGGAGGACGGAAAGGGAGAGGGTGCCGCCCACACAGCAGTCGATCCGGCGTGGATGGATTTCCCACAGAAAACTCCGCGGAGTGGATCCGGAGTGGATCCGGAGGTTTTCAAAAACTCCGGAAGGAGGTGGATCTAGATACTCCGGCGTGAAACCCCTGCAGCGCCGGAGCAAACCGCAGCGCCGGAGCAACAGGTGGGAAAACCAGGAAAAGATCCGGAGGTAAATGGGGTGCTACGCCGGAGTAAACGCTAGTGCGAAAACGGCCCTTGTGTTGAGAGGCACTGAAAACTATCAAGGTTTTCTCTTTGTTGATCTTTGCAGGAATAGATGTCAGCACAGCAGGGACTTCACATGTTGTAGATGCAACTGCTCTGACTTTGTTGTAGTGGGGTTTTTTTGTCCGCTGGACAATCTTGTAACTGAGGGTTTAGATTATAAAAGTAAGTAGGCTCCCTATCTACCCTGGAGACAACTATCTTAAATATATTTGAATCAGTGGAAACCAAAGAACAGCTTGGTGTAACAGTAAGAATGATGTGGGAAGCCTAATTCCTACTTGTCTGTGAAGGTCACTGGTGTCTCTCTCAAAAAGTTATCATGAAGCCAAAACACCCTTCCTTAGAAGCAGGTACACATGAAAACTAAATGGATAAACAATGGACTCAAGGCATCTTATAGCTAAGATACAGAATAAAATAGCCTAGCAGATAGATCTTCCAAGGAAACCAGCTTGACCATCAAGCAAGCTTCATTTAAAAAAAAATACACACACACAATGAGTTTAATAAGGTAGGTGGATGCATTCTGGGTCCATTTTTACAGCCAAGCCACTTGGTCACTTTGTCTTTTTTCGGTGTATTTCGGAATCTGCTCTCTATCCAGTGGAGTCTAAAATCTTGCTGAGAGCTCCCTGCCCAAGAGATGCAAGTGCCTGAAGTGCTGACAAAAGTGTACTGGTAACAATAACAACAACTATGAGGAGGAGTAGAAGGAATGTGCTGAATAGAGACTGGGGAGGCAACCATGGAAAGGAAGATGACAGCTGTTGGATAAATATAGCAGGCTTTCCTCCCTTCCTCCCTCTCCTCAAGGCAGCATCAGCCCTGGAGCTCCCCATGACATGAACAGATTTGGGTCTTGTTCAGTGTGGATTCTGTTGCCCATGAATGAACCACTGTTTTCCTTGTGTTTGCTGTAGCAGCCTCTACACCACCTCTGTATTATCAGTGCAGATTGTGATGGTTTGTGAAAGACTGATGAATGGAAAGAGCCAAATGAGGCAGAGAGGATGACTGTCCTTCCTGCCATTCATTTATATTGTATAAACCCTCCCTGGCCAGTCTTTGAACAGATCTGTTTCCCTATGCCTAGTCATGGAAGAAGGCAGTCTTGTAGTAGCCTGTCTTATTTGTAGGTTCATGCCTGGGCTACCTCAGCTGCTAGAGCAGAGCAAATTTAGATTGGCATATGACAGTAAAAGCACAGGGTCAAAGCGGATTACTATGGCACTGTATCAGTTTCTGTTAATATATGCTTTCTGCTTGTTTGTTTTGCAGCACATTCCCACTACTTGTATGGTTATACACTGGCTGCTTTCCGAGAGTAGGCCAGAGAGACCAGAATATGCTTGCTCCTTGGCTCCAAAGAATGGAAGCTACTGGCCAACCATTTGGGGCTACATGGCCAAAAGGATACTCTTCCTCCTGCTTGTACACAATCCCTGGTCTCCTGTTCGGTGTCCTTAAATCCCAATTATATCTGTGGCTTCCCACTTCTCTCTTCTCCTTCCCTTGGTTATAGACCCATTCCTTGCCAAGAAAGGGAACAGGCTTTTCTCCTCCCAGGTTAGTCCTTTGTGTGATGCTGTGATCTTGACGTAGGTCTGGTAAGACATGGAGACATCCTGACGTTGGGCAGCAACAGTCCCTGCACCGTTATCTTCCTGTGCTTCATTTTGTCATTATGCCAGAGAGCAGCAGTACTGCTGGGACCCTATAAGATGATCACCAAGGAAACATGGCAATGAGAATATAGGAAAACCCAGCTTGGTTCCTTCCCTGAGGCACATCACGTTTCTGCTGGATCTGGCCACTATGCCCAAGAAACAAAGAGAACCTGCCTATGGACAATCTTCTCAGAAATGAAAGAGTTGGGGCTAGAAACAGAGCAGGGTATTGGGTGCTGAAAGGAGAGAGAGAACCTATCAAGCAAGTGTGTGTGTGTCTTCCAGGTCCCATGTCATGTATAAAATCTGTTGCTGGGAGTACAAAGTGCAGTCCCCACTTTTCTGTTGGGTACACAGTAAATACCCTCTCTACCCTTGTAGACAAACAGAAATCTCCCCTTTTCTTCTCTCTACATTTACAGGTAGCCTGTGGTCCAGAAGGTTCCTCACTGTTTCTCCCTTCTAGGGTAGGATCTGTTTGTCTTCTCATGCTGCCTTTGCCTTGTGTGGCCCCTTATTACTGACGTGGTATTTCTTGGTGGCTGGAATGCCCTATACTCATACTGTGCTGTTTGGAAGTGCAATATCCAAGAGACTGTACAGTTGCAATGTCTTTTTGGTGTACTACTTGCCTAATACAGTATTAAATATTTTTTTAATTTAAAGAGTAACTGATCCCTTTATATCAATTACCTATTTCTTTTGTCATATTGGTACTGCATGGATTCCAAACCCTGCAAACAAGTCAGGAATGGGTGTATGTGTGTTCCAATAAACCAGATTTTAAAGCAAGGTTGGTGGATTCATAATTCTCTCCTGCTTTCATATAAATTCTCTCTGTGCAATCCCAACTGCCCAGAGATCTTTCTGGTAGAAATCAAATAATAGAGCCATGTGATCATAAGTTGGATCATCCATCTGATAATGCTAGTTGTAACTTTGAGCAAGTGGGCCAATCCTGACTAGCAGTTGTGAGCTGCTTCCATTTCTTCCTCTGGCTCCAGCTGATCTGTGTTCTTAGACAGATGGTGTGAAAGATGGAGTATACTAACCACTCAGTCCTGTCTAATTAACTTGAAATGTATATGTATTTAGAACTAGCTTTTTGAATCTTTAAGACTGAGGATTCTTGAAAGCCTGTTTAGACAAATGAATGATCAGAACGGAAGAATCCTAATAATCATAACTTATGAGGTAGACAAAACCCCCAGAATCCTACATAGACTTTACAGACCAAGAACCCTCAGTTGAACAGATCTGTGTCCCTATGTTCATAGTAAAAATTAGCACTTGATGCCATGCTGGGTATATAACTATTACAGTATACCTACACAGCCCTTCTGCTGCTTTTTAAACATTTTTCTTTGGTTTGCCTAACTGCGGATATCCTGGTGGGAATAGCTAGAGGGAGAACAAGAAAATATGAATGGAGGATTTACTGTTTCCATAGTCAGGGAACCCAGCCCAACCTCCTTGCAACTGCAACATCAGAATAGGTTGCCAAGATGATTTCCTAAGATTTGCCCCAAACTCTGTTGTGTAACTATGGAGTTTTGGGTGAATACTAAAGCATCACCTAGCATGATGGCATAATTTCCAGATTGCACTGGAAGCAACATCATCACACTGGGGACACTAATTGTGTCTGCCTCCATTTTGTCCACGCATTTCCTCCAGCCACCCAGCTGAGCAGCAGCAGGCAACAAACACTGGACACAGGACATCTCCCACCCCCAACAGGAAGATAGAAACCCTACCAGAATATCTATATGTACACACTTGTGCAGATACAGACATAAATAAAATCCATTGCACACAACTTTATTAATTCCATAGGACTGACTTCAACTGGATTCTGTAAAGACAGGAGCCACCAACATTTATTACTATTGAGTAAATATTAGCCTGTATTACACTATTATCTGAAAGTTCTCTTGACTGTCCCACCCAAACTGAAATTGTATACCCCCCCCCCCAACATTTCACTGAAACTTTATTTAAATACAAGTGGCAAAGGCCATAGTTCACCATGTTATCTATTTTATGGTGGTACCCTGCTACCCATTCCCAAATTCCAAAACTGTACTCAGACTCAAGAAGATTAGAGACTCCTTCATAAACCACTTTCAGATTGGCATGCATTTGTGGGGGTGCATTTGCTCACATTTGTACTTGAAGAAACTTAAGAACAGAATGTTAATCAGAATTCCATGTGAGATAATGCATGGACCACATAAGAGAGTGAACAGAGCACATCAATAACTAGAAACTGGTGTAGATCCTTATGCTCTCTGGAACAGAACACTTAATTCTGAAATTTAACACCTTTTAATGTTTTGCTTTTATTATTTTTATTTTGTAAAGCACCTCAGACAGATTCCTGGAGAGGCAGCATAGCAATTATGTAAATGAGCAGTCTTCCTGAAGCCTGCAGTCACTGTGGTAGACCATTTCACAGAAGGAGGCCTACCAGAGAATGCCTGTGACAGACTGTTACCGAATAAGAACATAAGAGAAGCCATGTTGGATCAGGCCATTGGCCCATCCAGTCCAACACTCTGTGTCACACAGTGGCCAAAAAAAAATTATATATATATACACACACACACATATATATATATATACACACTGTGGCTAATAGCCACTGATGGACCTCTGCTACATATTTTTATCTAACCCCCTCTTGAAGCTGTCTATACTTGTATCCGCCACCACCTCCTGTGGCAGTGAATTTCACATGTTAATCACCCTTTGGGTGAAGAAGTACTTCCTTTTATCTGTTTTAACCTGACTGCTCAGCAATTTCATCGAATGCCCACGAGTTCTTGTATTGTGAGAAAGGGAGAAAAGTATTTCTTTCTCTACTTTCTCCATCCCATGCATTATCTTGTAAACCTCTATCATGTCACCCCGCAGTCGACGTTTCTCCAAGCTAAAGAGCCCCAAGCATTTTAACCTTTCTTCATAGGGAAAGTATTCCAACCCTTTAATCATTCTAGTTGTCCATTTCTGGACTTTTTCCAATGCTATAATATCCTTTTTGAGGTGCGGTGACCAGAATTGCACACAGTATTCCAAATGAGACCACACCATCGTTTTAAACAGGGGCATTATGATACTGGCTGATTTGTTTTCAATTCCCTTCCTAATAATTCCCAGCATGGCATTGGCCTTTTTTTATTGCAAACGCACACTGTCTTGACATTTTCAGTGAGTTATCTACTATAACCCCAAGATCACTCTCTTGGTCAGTCGCTGCCCGTTCACACTCCATCAACTTGTATTTGTAGCTGGAATTCTTGGCCACAATGTGCATTACTTTGCACTTGGCCACATTGAACCTCATCTGCCACGTTGACGCCCACTCACACAGCCTCAACAGATCTCTTTGGAGTTCCTCACAATCCTCTCTGGTTCTCACCACCCTGAACAATTTAGTGTCATCCGCAAACTTGGCCACTTCACTGCTCACTCCCAACTCCAAATTATTTATGAACAAGTTAAAGAGCATGGGACCCAGTACCAAGCCTTGTGACACCCCACTGCTTACCATCCTCCACTGCGAAGACTGCCCATTTATACTCACTCTCTGCTTCCTATTACTCAGCCAGTTTTTGATCCACAAGAGGACCTGTTCTTTTTCTCCATGACTCTCGAGCTTTCTAAGGAGCCTTTGATGAGAAACTTTATCAAAAGCTTTCTGGAAGTCAAGGTAAACAACATCTATTGGGTCTCCTTTGTCCACATGTTTGTTCACCCCTTCAAAGAAATGCAACAGGTTAGTGAGGTAAGATTTTCCCTTACAGAACCAATGTTGAGTCTTCCTCAATAACCCGTGTTCATCAATGTGCCTACTCATTCTGTCCTTGATAATGGTTTCTACCAACTTTCCCGGTATTGAAGTCAGACTGACTGGCCTGTAATTTCCCGGATCTCCTCTGGAACCCTTTTTAAAGATGGGGGTGACATTTGCTACCCTCCAGTCCTCAGGAACAGAGGCAGATTTCAATGAAAGATTACATATTTTTGTCAGGAGATCCACAAGTTCAACTGAGTTCTTTCAGAACTCTTGGATGTATGCCATCCGAACCTGGTGACATTAGTTTTTAATTCGTCTATCAGTTGTACGACCTCCTCTCTTGTCACCTCAATCTGACTCAGGTCTTTCAACACCCTTTCCAAAATTAGTGGTTCTGGAGCGGGCAAACACTTCTCGTCTTCCACAGTGAAGACGGAGGCAAAAAATCATTCAGCTTCTCAGCCATTTCCCTATCGTCCCTCAGTAATCCTTTTACCCCTTGGTCATCCAAGGGCCCCACTGCCTCCCTGGCTGGTGTCCTGCTTCTAATATATTTGAATAAATTTTTATTGTTGGTCTTTATGTTTTTTGCAATATGTTCCTCATAGTCCCTTTTTGCCTGCCTGATCACAGTCTTGCATTTGTTTTGCCACAGCCTGTGTTCCCTTTTATTAATCTCACTTGGACTAGCTTTCCACCCCTTAAAGGAGTCCTTCTTACTTTTTACAGCTTTTTACAGCTTTTTTCACCATTACTTTGTTTGTTAACCATGCAGGCCTTTTCTTATACCTGTTTGTGCCTTTCCTAACTTGTGGTATATATTTTA
The DNA here is from genome assembly GCF_032191835.1 of Heteronotia binoei. Classification (NCBI taxonomy): domain Eukaryota; kingdom Metazoa; phylum Chordata; class Lepidosauria; order Squamata; family Gekkonidae; genus Heteronotia; species Heteronotia binoei. Next base: position 58,718,783 of record NC_083224.1, read on the forward strand.
TCTGAGCTTCTAGGATTGTAGTTTTAAATAGCCTCGAAGCTTCCCCAATGGTTTTGACTGTATTTACCTTTTCTTTCAGTTTCCTCTTCACATGCCTCCTCATCTCAGAGAATTTAAACGTGGTTGTGCCGGTCTTTTGGGGCAATTCTCTATTTATACAAACGATGAAATCAATAACGCTATGGTCACTGCTCCCAAGCGGTACGATCACTTTTACATCTCTCACCAAGTCTTGGGCATTACTTAGGACCAAATCCAGGATCGCCCACCCCTGGTAGGTTCTGAGACCATCTGCTCCATAGCACAGTCATTCAGAGCATCAAGTAACTCAATCTCTTTCTCTCGACCAGAACACATATTGACCCAATCAATCTGTGGGTAGTTAAAATCACCTATTACAATACAGTTTTTACGTTTAGGCGCTATCTTTAATCCTTCCATCATATTATAATCGTCCTCTATCTTTTGATTTGGTGGGCTATAACAAACTCCCATAGTTAAATTTCCTTTTGGGCCCTCTATTTCAACCCAAAGCATTTCTAGAAGGGAATCTAATTCTCTTATCTCAGTCTTGCTGGACCGTATACCCTCTCTGACATATAGAGCCACCCCACCTCCAACCCTTCCCTCCCTATCCTCCCAATATAACTTATATCCAGGAATCACTGTGTCCCACTGATTCTCCTCATTCCACCAAGTTTCTGAAATTCCCCCATGTCTATGTTTTCTCCCAACACTAAACATTCCAACTCACCAATTTTACTTTGAACACTTCTTGCATTTGCATACAAACATCTATAATTTCTCAGGCAAGCCAGGCCCGCAACCTTCCTCTTGCCACCTCAAGACTTTGGATACTTCATCCCTAGGTCAGGTGAGGGTTCCACCAGGAGAAGGCTGTTTGAGGAATGCAGCTGGCTCATGAGGGTGTACTGGGAGATGTGGTTTGACAGGTATGAGAGTCCCAGACCATGAAGGGCTTTAAAGGTGATAACCAGCACCTTATATTGAGCCTGAAAGCAAAAGGGCAACCTGTACAGTTGACACAGCATAGGTATTATATGTTCCAGTAGATCCTTGGACATTCTATACAAGAGCCAACTAGCTGATTTTGCCGGTCCTATGGGAACTCCTTGCTTCCTCTCAGCACAAAATGAGTGAAACCATCTGATAGCTGTCCCTTTTCACCCCACACATGGATTGCAGATGATCCACCCAAGTATCATGACTGACAGTATCAAACACTGCTGATAGGTCTGGCAATATCAGCAGTAGTAGCCCTTATACAGTGTTCTTATACAGATGTAGCTGGAGATCAGTCACAAAACACAGCCTGAAGACAGATGGAAATATGTCCCATCCAGAATTGCCTGCAGCTGTTCTGACACAATCTGTTCATTCACCTTACCCAGAATGGGGAGACTGGACACAGTTCGATAATGCCAACATTGCTCTTATCCAAAGATAATTGCTTAAGAAGGAATCTAATCACAACTTCTTTCAGCTGTGAGTGAAAGGACCTTTGAAAGGACATATTAATAACCTTTGGCAAAGCGTGTATCATTTCTCCCCTGGCATGATTTTTATAGCCAGCATGGGCAAGGATAACAGTTTACAAGAAGTGGCCATCACAACCTGTGGTTATCAGTCAGGGAGACCACTCTGAAAATACAAGGGATTGCTACCAGTACAGCCAGTAGAAGATCTACCCTAAAGCTGGAATCTAAGTCAGGCTGGATGAAAGAGACTTCACTAGCTGTATCCCTACTGGGGGTTGGGGATCCCTAACCTCAGCAGGCATTTCCTCACTAGTGCTCGGTTGGCCAGAGGGAAGGAATGCCAGCAGTGTCCGAATGCACTGTCGTCACTACTTGTGCATCCAGAAATGACAGCACATGGCTGGGTGACAGTGTAGACACTGGCATTTGGACAAAACTCTGTGGTTCAACCATAGTGTTTTGCCCAAATGCCAGAGTGTCCCTGGCCCAAATGCCAGATTGGGTTGCCCAGGGAGTGAAGTCAGCATATTGCTGGGTGATATCAGAGACACTCTGCCATTTGGACAAAACTTTGTGGTTAAATCACAGCATTTTACTCAAATGTCAGAGAATCCTTTGTGTCCTGACAATGTGCTGACATCACTTATGGGCACATGGGGAGTGGCATCAGCATGTCACCCACTATGTCATTATGTCACTGATGAGTCCCCTCTGCCACCACTAGTCCCCCCCCCCCGCCACTGGCTGCCAGACCCTGCCTAGTAATCATATTGGTACTTAATTGATCAAAATCAGCATACTTAATATCCCGGTTAGAATCAAGAGTGTTAGTCCCAGATGCCATTAGGCCTGAACCTCCCTAAATAATTTTGCTGGACAAGATTCAGCTGATGCAAGGATAGCAGAAGAAAATTCTTTGTTGCCATCACCACTATCTTATAGCCCTTTAAATGGCCCCTACAGTGTTTTCTATCTGATTCAGTATGAGTTTTCTGCCAACTGTGCTCTGTCTCCCCAACCTCTTCACATTCTGTAAGTATATCCATTTACTCACCAAAGACAACCAGTCAGTTCTTGTGCTGTCTCATAAACAGATATTTCTGTGACATTGGATGCATCTTGCAAAAAAATTCCATAAGACACTTCAAACAAAAATGCCTTTATTTTTTTAAAAAAATCTCACAATAAGTTAGCAAAAATACAAAAATGGCAACTCCACACAGTAGAAAAAACTTCTGTGGCAGCATTTATATGGCTTCAGAGCCTGGAAATTGCAAACTGCCAAAAGAAGTTGGTCAGATAGTATCTTTTTTTTAAAAAGTACACACACTTGCACACACACACAAAAACCATTGGCCCCCAGTGAAGCAAAACTTCTACAAACGGAAGAAAACAGCCACTCTGGAATCCTTCCTTAATATGCTGAAGTGATGTCCTCTCGCCCTTAATTAATGTTCCCAAAATTCATCAGAATGCTTTTATCAGCTAATTCCAGCCCAATTTCCAGAGGAGATGAAACATTTATGTTATCAGTGAAGTCACTGTAATACTACCTTTTTGGAGACCTGGCAGATACATAAATAAATTAATGAGGCACATTTCTCATTAGCTTGCCTCTGAGCTTGTGGGGTGGGGAGCAGAACAGCTTTTCAGACATATGGAATTGGATAAGTGGCTTCACCAGTTAAAGTCTATGACTTTGGCTAGGAAAAAAAATCTCATCCAGTGTTAGAGTGGAAGGAGAGCTCTTCCCATTTGGAACATCTTCCAGTGTTACTGAAGACAGAGAGAGCTTCTCCCATTTGTAAAGTCCTAGTGTCATATTTCTTCTACTCTACAATCTGCTGCTGGTGACTTTCATTTTAAAAAGTGAGCGAGTTGGGCTTGTTTTCCTGTATCCTCAGTTCTGAGACCTCTCCTCTTGGAACACAACGGCTACATCCTCCACGACAATACTATCCACAATTGAAGACAGTGAGTGAAGGTTGCGGTCTTCAGACGAATCATCACTCAGCAAATGATCTGTTGGAAACAAAGTAACTATGAGCAGGTGGCTTTCTTTCAGGATTCTGTGGCTTCTGAACAAATGGGGGAAACTATCTTAGAGAAAAGTAAAGGTCACAAATGTTTTTGTGGTTAGAACCACACTTGGAACTTGTTGGAATTCATGATAGTTAATTTTTTCCATTAATACCTGAAGTGCTTGTTGTCCAGTTGGACCATCATTATGATGATACTTCATGACTAAAAAACACCACCTGTTCCAGAGAACACAGGTTATGTCCAGAGTTCCCACTCTGTGTCATGATGTGTAATGCTCATGAGCTGCACATTCCCCTCATAGAATAGCTACTACAGCTACGAGTGAAGAAGGGATTTTGGCCTTCAGCTCTCTGCACCCAATTTTCCTGACCTGAAACAGACTTGTGCATGCTACTTGGCCTGTTGTAGAAACTCATGAATGTACACATGGCCCCTAACAGGCCAAATAGTGTATCTCTGAAGCAGGCTGACCACTAAGTACTCTAAATCTGAGAGGCTCTTCTCTCTACCAGTCACTATTGTGAGCCAAGGAAGAGGCAGAGCTCTCTTCTCAAGGTCCAAACAGGGAGGTTATAACAGTATTTAGACCTCTCTTGGAGAATAGAATAACCATGACATTTAGCAGTGGGAAAGAACAAGAAACCAGTAATACCTAAAAGACCAACAACATTTGTGGCAGGGTATGAGCTTTCATGAGTCACTGCTCACTTCTTCAGGTATCACGAAAGCTCATACCCTGCCACAAATGTTGTTAGTCTTTAAGGCACTACTGTACTCTTGCTCTTTTCCAGGACTTTTTTGGTAGAAAAGTCCCAGTAGGAACTCATTTGCAGATTCTGAAAGTTGGGTGGGTAGGTGGGCAGCCAGCCCCACCCCCTGCTCCCAGCAGTCTTTTGCCTGGCCATGAAGACCTGGGGGCTCCATAAGCTGCCTTGTTTTCCACCACTATGAGCCTGAATGGTAAGTTCTTGGGTAGGTGGGAGGAGAGGCCCCTAGATTGCACAGGCTGCAAGGGCAGCTAGAGTCCTTCGGGGTAGGGCAGGAGGGAGGTGGCCAGGACATGTCTCTCCCAGCCAGTGTGTACAAGCCACACACCTTCCCTGCTGCTCCTTTTTGGGGAAGGGCACAGGAAAGCAGGGAAATGAGGAGAGAGCACAGAGGTACAAAGCCTTCTTTTGAATTTTGGAAGATGTTCACTGCAGGCTGAGCTCCAGGAAAGGTAGAAGGAGAATTGGAGCTTACATTCAATTTAAATCACACTGGAGGGGTCAGGTAGAGGGGTGGCCCCAACCTCTCCAGCTTCTTGCTGTCACCCCCATGACCCCCCTCCTACAGCCCCCTTGTGGCCTCCTCCCTCTTTGACTCTTAGCTATGGGGCTGCTGTCTGAACTTAACATTGGAAACAGAAGTTGGGAATATGCTTATGCCTCCACAAGGTCTCTCCCAGGATAGGCAGGGTAACCTCCATAAGGAAAAAAGAGAGCACACACAGCACAGCAATCCCAAGAAGAGCACTGATCCTCCATAGTGAACTGACCAACCAAGTTTATCACAATGCTCCTGGAATACTGGGTATATCCTGCCAGAAGGTGGGAGATCCTTTTGTGTTAAGAATCTGGGATGATGAAAAGTGGATAGAAAAGCTGCTTACCTCCAGGATGAGTGCTGAACTCAAGCTGGGTGCTCCAGTCTGGGCTACATGAAGTGCTGCTGGATCCATGGTCACTGGATACCTGGAATCACAAAATAGGGTTTCTGGGAATTATATTCAGACATCTAATTATGACTGTACCCTCAAGCAAGTCCCCCCCCCCCACATCCTGAAACTTAACTTTCTACTTCCTGGAAATAGTTCTTCTGACAGGAATATTGTGGTGCTTTATTAATGAAAATAGGAACCATAGGAAGCCCACAATGCATGAAACTACAGTGTAAAGAGGATTCCAATGGAATTTGGATGAAGGGGCTTATATCCTGCATGACAATGTGGTGCTCCTGGCAGCTGGTTCTGTGTCAGAGGAGGTACAATGAAGTAGGTACTGCAGTTCTATCTCAGTTCTGCCTTCTTCCAGAAAGTACAAAGGGGTGATTAACTGAAGTCCATCATGACCCATGAGATGGCCACAGACATCAGCACACTCACTTCCTGTCCATAGTCAGAATGTACTACAGTTGGAAACATCACACACAAATGCAAGATACAAGTTCCTGGTAGAGGTGAGTGCTTCCACAGCAAAGAGAGAGGACGTGGGTTGGCAGGGTCTCTGTGCCCTAAGGTGAGAGTATCTAGGCTGATTCTGTAATTCTGACTAGAAGGAAAATGATGTGTGTATGTGTAGTCATGCAGTTGTTTCACTGTGGACCTACAACCAGCAAATTTCATTTGGTTGGCTTTTCCCAAAAAGTTACCACTTCACGGAATACAAAGGGATTAGTAACTCAAAGACAAGTGAGGTTTTTGTTCCTAGCTGTAGCTGCTTTGTTCTTGTTAACATTTAAAAACATGGCAGTGGGGGTCTGGCCTGACCAAGATCTATAATCCTGCCCACTCAAAAAAAAAAAAAAAAAAAAGGACATTCACTTGCTGTAAAGCATTTCTTTCAGATTTATTTTCACTGACTAGATTTATTTAAAGTGCTTTTGTTCAACTGTGGAACACTGAAATTTTTGTCCTTGTTTCTCCTTTGGTTTAGGGTATTTCTGCATGATAAAAGGTAAAAGTTGCCTTAGACATATTTTATGGCTAAAACTTGAGTTCTACAAGTTCAAATCCAGTGCCAGCACTAGGACACCTAAAGGGTAGTGTATGTGTATGCGGTGGGGGGGACAACATACAGTTGTTCATAACAATAGATAGTCTGGATGAGCACTCCAAAGCCAGCTTTGTCCAGTATAGAAGCATGCTGCTTGCAAGGTTTTTTGTTTTTGTTTTAAATTAAAGAAGTAAAGGTTCTGAAATGATCAGATTGTGTGGAAAGAGGAGGACAGTGACGCGACTCTTTGAACTTTTGAAATTATTGAAACTATTTATATCCCACCTTTCCCAAAGGCTCAGGGAAACAAAAAGTATCCATACCCATGTTCTAAAAACTTCAACCAAAAAATGAAGAGTCCAACTCAGTTCCCAGCAAAAAGGGAACTTGATTGTGTATCACAGTGGATACCATAAAACGTTGGAGGAGCCCTCCAGTGCTAGAAGAGCTCAGCTAGCATGGGCTCCCAGAGGGAAATCAGCCCTTGCCTCCTCGCCACCCCCCCTTCAGAAGAACACACAAAAAATGCTTGACTAGAAGGAGAACATTGCTGCTGTCTCCATTGCTGCTGCACCTTGCTAGGGTCCCTAGGCAACCTGGTCCCTTAGAATTCAGTGCCCTTTGTCCCACACTGCTTAATTTGCTCTCAGAGAACCAGAGGACAAAGTGGGACAAGCAAGGGAATTCTGCCAGTTGTCTCAAATGACGCCCAAGGCAATGACCAACTGGTGCCTGTGATATTTATGCAATCACATTCTGTGTGGCAGTCATAATAACAATAGATGTGTTCTTGTGCAGAGAACTTCGCATTTTTCCAGGTCCTGGTTCATAATGTATTCATGCAATGCTGCTAAGCTAAAAGTGAAACTTCCGAAGAACTAGTGCAGTCTGCGTGTAGAAACAAAAGAACTCAGTGTGATATCTATAAAAGTAGTAAATATTTAAAAAGCAAGTCATGCTAATTTTAAGGAGGAAAACCATGAAATGAAAAAATACCCATTGCACCTTGCTTATACTATAGCAGTCTCAGGTAGATGTCTTTCACATTGGGTTGGATCCTGCCAGATTCTCCATTCAATTTCTCTCCTTCCTACAGACCCTATCCCACATGACTTTTGCTTATGCAGGTCCCATGATCCCCTGCATAGCCTTTTGGCAGTCCATGTGGACCATTTCCCCCTCTTCTTCCCAGCTGAAACACTTCTTGGATCCAACCTTTTATTTTTGACCTGATCCTTTTAATTGGAGATGCTGGGGACAGAACCTGGGACTTTCTGCATGCAAAGCAGATGTTCTCCTACTGAGTCACAAGCCCCTCTCCATAAAACATAGGGCAGGATCCAAACATCCAAGGAAGGAAGCTTGGAAAGGGAAAACTCTGAAGCTTCTGTACAAGCCCTTCTGCTACGGAACCAAAAATGTTTTTTAAATGAATTAAGTGCTCTGGCCCCTAGGAATAAAAGGCTGCAGTTTGTACCCAAATGCCCTTGTGCAACTTTAAATGGAGACATCTAGTTACCCATTTGAACTCAACAGCTGTCCCAGTCTCAAGCCTCCCCCCTTCCCACCCTATCTCATTGGCAAATGAGCTGGAATTTGCTTCTGAAGTGCCATCTGTTGGTTAAAATTTTGTGTACCAGTCACTTTGGTGGTAAGGGTTACCTTCCTATCCATGCCCATCTTCTGTATATCTCTGATATTGCATCTATTGCACAGTAAAGCCCTTACGCTTGACCAGCAAGTGATTATGCTATTGCATCCTTTTGAATAAGGGAATGATACTCCATGAGTTTAAGTGGGAGGTCCCTGGACAGTTGCAGCTGTACTTCAACTGTATCACAATGCAAAAGCACAACCAATTTTTGAAGATTAACCCCTAAAAATTACACTCACTAAAATAAATTCCCCCACTTACTGGACTGAATGTATGTGTTAAGAAGATAATCCTCCAACCCATGCTTACTTCTCTAAGCAAGTGCTAAAGGTTGATTTTACAGTTGCCTTAGGCTGCACATATTAAATACACTGAGGGAAATGGTAGATCCATCTCCCTGTGTAGGAAAAGCAAAGGCAAGATATCAACAATCCACTTTGCTTTGGGCAAGGAGAGCTCCAGTGTGGAGTGCCAATTATTGAAGCCAGAGACACTGGCATCCATTGCTGTGGGATAACCACAAGCCAGCAGTACTGGCTCCTAATGCTATCCGAGCAATGTGCTCCATGGTAACACTGATGGTTCGCTGGTGGCTCTTTCCCCTCTTTTGGCACTTACCCCTGACTGGGTGCTGTTGCTACAGTAGCGCAGTTCCCTCTGGTCCCGCTCTTGCTGATTGAGAGTGCTCAGCAGCGCTTGCAAGCGCTCAATGTATTGAATGGCACTACGCAGGATCTCCACCTTGGGCAGTCGCTGGTTGGGGTTCAGCAAAGTGCTCCGTTTCAGAGCTTCGAAGGCCTCATTGACCTTTTTCAGCCTGCGTTTTTCCCTCAGGGTAGCGGCACGGCGCCTATCAATGGAGACACTCTTCCGCTTGCATACTTTGCACGCCCATGGCAGGCACTGACCAGGACTGTGGTCTGGCAGGGCTGAGGCCTTCTCTTCCAAACCAGTCCTCCCTTCAGGACAGAGGGCCACAGCTGCACGATCTTGGTAGGTTGTCTGCTCATAGCTATGTAAGCGAGGGCTTAGGTAGTTTTCCCCATCATAAAATCGCTGTTCTGTGAAAAAATACGGGTTGGTCTCTAGGAGTTCCATAGTAAGCGTCTGGCAAGGAGAAGCCTGTGTTGGGGAATGAAACTCCAGCTCCTCACACCAACTGCTTGGTGGCATTTAAACCCGTGCTGGCATTAAATCACAGAGATAAATATAGCAAACCTCCAGGAAACCTGAGCTCGCCCTAAGCTGCTGCTTCGCATCAAAACTTGTCCATCTGATTTCATGTACTCTCCCTGTGGGGATTAGTCTGCTGCTTGGGGCAGTGCTGTGGCTGGAGGAGGGGAGCTGGCATGTGCTCCAGAGAAGCCCAGCCGCCTCTCAAACAACGGCCCCATTGGATTTATTTTCACTTGCTCTCCTACAATGATATTGATGATCAGTCGGCTCCCTGAGCTGGCAGCTCTGTGCAGCATTCCTGCCTCATCTGCTCCTTTCAATTACTGCTGCCTGCCAGCCCCAAGCCACATACTTCCCAGCCTTTCCAGAGAGAAGTAAGGCAGGGACAAAGGCAGGTCAGACCCTCCCCCCCATGAATATAACAGCCTTTTCCTCTTCCAACACCTTAGTTCCTACCTTGACCTGGATGGCAGGATTAGGGTTGTCCCTCCTTCATGGAGGGAAATGGCATGCGTTTTGCAACTTCATAAGGCCCTGGGCAGCCCTACATGGTAAAGCTTTCCCCAGCACTGTAAATCCATGCTGGAGAAACTTTACCTGTTGATTTTCTGCCTCTCATGCAGTGAGCACAGAATCTAGTCCATCCATTAAAAAGATGGCAGTCTAGGCAAGAATTAAGCCTTCTGGCTGAATTGGCACATCCCATCATCTGCACCTCTTGTGTCTTCCACTCTTTTTGTGCCTCAGCTTACTTGTTACAGTAAACACTTAATGCACAGGTGAGCAAATTAATTTTCCACAATGGAGATGTATTAAATTATTTTTACTAGTATCCATCTGTTATTTATTATTGTATTGTATTTAAATATTTTATCCTGCTTTTCTCCAGAAATGCAAGGCTCAAATTGGCCTACCAAAGCCAAACAAAAACCATGACACACTGAACAATTTTGCACTCAGCTTACTCCACTGTCACGTTCCTCTTCACACAGCATGTGTCAGATTCCCACTATCTGCTCCAGAGCTGCAAGAAACATCGCAGTTTTTGCACGGCAAATAGAAACTGCTAAAAACCAATTTCCATTTGCCCCACGAAAACCGCGATGTTTGCTGCAGCTCCAGAGCAGATAGTGGGAAATCCAAGGACGATGTGCGGAGAAGAGGAATGTGACAGCGGGGTAAACTGAGTGCAAAATCAGTCACTGATTAATACACTGATAAAACAGCGGAGGCAGCCAGGCAGTAGGGCTGAGCAGGTGGAAGTGCTTACCCCTTGGTGGAATAGACTCACCTGGCAACACATAGCAGTTCCACTTCAGGCCTCAGCAGTCAAGAAGTGGTGCTTGGAGGAAGAGCCCGTGGTGGAATAGTCTTCCTTGGTGAGGAGCGGCACTTATTTGGAAATAAAATGCAAGTTGGTGATCAGATAGGGGAAAAAGGACTATGAAAAACATATTGCAAAAAAAAAAAAAAAGACCAACAATAAAAAATTCTTCAAATACATTAGTAGCAGAAAACCAACCAGGAAGGCAGTGGGGCCACTGGATGACCAAGGGGTAAAATGATTACTATAAATAACAGCAAAATAGCAGAGAAGCTGAACACTAGGCTTCCCAACCCCCCTCTCCCCGCCCTGGTGTAGGACCCCTGAATTTGCAGCCTCCTCCCCCGCTCTCCAAAAATCCGGAAGCGAGGGGGGGAGAAAATGCGTGTAGGCATCATGTAGTTGTAGAGCTCCTGATCCATATGTAAAATGTGTGCTTTTAAGGCTGCGCAGGAAACAGGAAGGGCTTCATTGGAAAGGGTCAGTAATAGTTTCCATAGAGAACGGCCCCTCCCTTTCTTTTGCTTTTGTTTTCACAGCAAGGAAAGTTCTGCAGGAAGAAGATCTAGTAAGTATTTGTGTGTGTGAGAGAGGGAGGGGGCAGGGGGTTCCCTGGTTTGTAGGTCCTCCCCCCTTTTAGAAAGCATGGGGGGGAGGGAAATGTCTACTGGGCACTCTATTATTCCCTATGGAGAACGATTCCCATAGGGAATAATGGGGAATTGATCCACGGATATTGGGAGCTCTGGGGGGGCTATTTTTTGAGGTAGAGGCACCAAATTTTTAGTATAGCATCTAGTGACTCTCCCCAAAATACCCCCCAAGTTTCAAAACGATTGGACCAAAGGGTCCAATTCTATGAGCCCCAAAAGATGGCACCCCTATCCTTAATTATTTCCTATGGAAGAAAGGCATTTAAAAAGGTGTACTGTCCCTTTAAATGTGATGGCCAGAACTCCCTTGGAGTTCAATTATGCTTGTCACACCCTTGTTCCTGGCTCCCTTCCCAATGTCTCCTGGCTCTACCCCCAGTCTCCTGGCTCCGCCCCCAAAGTCCCCAGATTTTTCTTTAATTGGACTTGGCAACCCTACTGAACACATTTTTTGCCTCTGTCTTCACTGTGGAAAACGGGAGGTGCTTTCCCACTCCAGAACCACCGATTTCAGGGACAGTGTCCAAAGACCTGAGTTGGATTGAGGTAACAAAAGAGGAGGTCCTACAACTGATGGACAAATTAAAAACTGACAAATCACCAGGCCCAGACGGCATTCAAAAGTTCTGAAAGAACTCAAATGTGAACTTGTGGATCTCTTGACAAAGATATACAATCTATTACTAAAATCTGCCTCGATTTCTGAGAACTGGAAGGTAGCTAATGTAACCCTCATTTATAAAAATGGTTCCAGAGGAGATCTGGGAAATTATAGACCAGTCAGTCTAATGTTGATACTGGGTAAATTGGTGGAATCTGTTATTAAAGACAGAATTAGTAGGCACATTGATGAACAAAAGCTATTGAGGAAGAATCATAATGGATTCTGTAAGGCAGGGGGAGCCAACAGTAGCTCTCCAGATGTTTTTTGCCTACAACTCCCATCAGCCCCAGCCAGCATGGCTATGCTGGCTGGGGCTGATGGGAGTTGTAGGCAAAAACATCTGGAGAGCTACCGTTGGCCACCCCTGCTGTAAGGGAGAATCTTGCCTCACTAACCTTTTAGAGTTCTTAGAGGGAGTGAACAAACATGTGAACAAGGGAGACCCAGTAGATGTTGTTTAACTAGACTTCCAGAAAGCTTTTGATAAAGTTCCTAATCAAAGGCTCCTGGGTAAATTCAGCATAAGAACGTAAGAGAACCCATGTTGGATCAGACCAATGGCCCATCCAGTCCAACACTGTGTCACACAGTGGCCAAAAACCCCAAGTGCCATCAAGAGATCCACCAGTGGGGCTAGAAGCCCTTCCACTGTGCCCCCCAAGCACTGTGCCCCCCAAGCCTCCCCCAAGCACTGTGCCCCCCCCCAAGCACAAGAATACTGAGCATCACTGCCCCAGAGAGAGAGTTCCAACAATAAGCTGTGGCTAATAGCCACTGATGGACCTCCATATGCTTATCCATTCCCCTCTTGAAGCTGTCTATGCTTGTAGCCGCCACCACCTCCTGTGGCAGTGAATTCCACATGGGATATCACAGTGTATCCCAGTCATGGGATAAGAGGATAAAACTTGTAGATTAAAAACTGGTTAATTAACAGGAAACAGAGAATATAAATGGGCAGTTTTTCACAGTGGAAGGTAGTAAGCAGTGGGGTACTGCAGGACCTGGCACTAGATCTGGTGCTTTTTAACTTGTTCATTAATGATTTGGAGTTGGGAGTAAGCAGTGACGTGGCTAAGCTTGTGGATGACACGAAGTTGTTCAGGGCAATGGAAACCATGAAGGACTGTGAGGTGCTCCAGAGAAATCTAACAATGCTGGCCAAATGGGATGTCAACATGGTAAATGAGGTTCAGTATGAGCAAATGCAAAGTAATGTGCCTTGGAGCCAAAAAATCCTAACTATAAATATACATTGATGGGGTCTGAATTGGCAGTAACTGACCAGGAGAGCAATCTTGAAGTTGTGAAAATGTTGACTCACTGTGTGACTGCAATTTAAAAAGGCAAATGCTATGCTGGGGATTATTAGGAAGGGTTTTTTTTAAAAATCACCCAGTACCATAATGCCCCTGTATAAATCTGTGGTGCGACCTCATTTGGTATACTGTGTACAGTTCTGGTCAATGCACCTTAAAAAAAAGATATTATAGTATTGGAAAAAGTTCAGAAAAGGGCAACTAAAATGATTACGGGATTGGAACAGCTTCCCTATGAAGAAAGGTTAAAGAAGTTAGGGCTCTTTAGCTTGAAGAAACAATGATTGAGGGGTGACATGATAGAAGTTTACAAAATTATGCATGGGATAAAGAAGGTAGCTACTAATCACAAAGGTATAGATGGAACACTATGTCTGGGGCAGTGATGCTCTGTATTCTTGGTGCTTGGGGGGCAACAATGGGAGGCCTTCTGGAGTTCTGACCCTACTAGTGGACATCCTGATGGCACCCTCATTTTGGCCACTGTGTGGCATGTTGGATTGGATGGGCTTTTGGCCTGATCCAACTTGACTTCTCTTATGTTCTTAGGTTCCCTGACCCTGTTACTAATCTCTGCTTTCCATTGAGTTTCTGAGCTTCCCATTCAGAAGGGACAAGTTTAAATCTTTGCATCCCTAAATCCTCTAGCGCATAGGGGAATCCTTTCTCCTGCATCCATCATCCTCTACACTCTTTTTATCCCATGAGGCTTCACTTCAATTACCCCAAGTCTTATCTCTGAATATGATCCCATGGCTCTTAAATTTACAAAATAAACTCATATTTCGGATCTCTGCACAGTAAATGAGTAGCTAATCCTTTTAAAAAGATGCTGTGTATGGGCCATATTTCAGAAGGTTGCTGTCCATATATTTTATTTATTTATTTATTTATTTATTACTTTACATTTATATCCCGCCCTCTCCGCAAGTGGACTCAGGGCGGCTTACAACATCATAAAAACAATCAATTCAGTAAAACATATAAAACCATAATTTACTTATCAATTTAAAAACTATTTGCGCTGTCTCAGTCCAGTCTAGCGGTATTGGCTTCTGACTATGATTGCCAGCTTCTGTAGGATGTCCGGTGGCAGCCCATTTTCAATCAACCAGAAAAGCCTGTTTAAATAGTTCGGTCTTACAGGCCCTGTTTTTATTTTAAGCATATCATGTTTGACCAGACTGGACAATCATGTGAGCTAATTGCCCAGTCTCCTTGGTTCAGCACTGAATGACCTGAATGTCTGCTGAACAGGTTTCTATCAGAAACTGGCATGTTTGAAAATGCTGCTGATCCAAACAGATTGGTAGTCATGAATGTAGCTAAGTATTTCTTAGATGAACACTGAACCGTAGGAGGTTTCTTTTTCAAAAAGAACAGTATTTATGATGGACATATTATTTGTCACTGATTAAACTGCGTACTGTAAATAGTTTTCTGCTGATTGGAGCAGTAGTACAGCAAAGAGCAGAACTGAAGCAGACTGTATGAGAATGCACATATATGCAAAGCCAGTTGCACTATACTGCACTGTTCAGAAGAAATAAAACTTGCTGAACAACCATGAAATGGTCAACAAACAAATGAACAGTTACAGTCCATCAATACTGGCAATCAGAACATGAACCAAGCTGGCAGGCTTTAAGGCATCTCTAATTCTTTATAAGATTTGAGCCAACAAGATCTAGGGGGTCCACCAGAAACTGGACAGTGGTCCAGAAGTTAATGGTAATCTACCTTCTGTGTATCCCTGACTTAATAAAATACCCAGGCTCTTGATTATTATTTTTTTCCTGCTTGGATTTATGGCTCACCTTTCTTCAATCATGAAACTCAAGACAGTTTATGCAAATCTCCCTTCGAGTCACTAATCGATACATGATAACTTCATAACATTGCTGACTCATGTACCTTTCCACCATACCTTGGGTTCTACTTTACAGCCATACCCAGGACTCATGCAAGGCAAACTCATTTATCTAAAACTAAGGTTTATCAAGTAAGGACAGCCTCTCTAAGAAAATGTGGACAGTTGCTTGGGAAAGTTATCAGCTCCTCCCTGACCTTTTCCTAATGTGTAGGGATGGACATGAACTGGGAAAATGCAGTTTGATGGTGTGCACAGTTTGCAAACCACAAACCATCACAAACTTTTAGCAGCCAAATGAACTGTTTTGGTTTGTGAGGTTCATGATGACCTGGTAGAATGGATCCTGTGGAAACTAGAGAAACCAAACATGCAGGGATCTCTGGCTGACTCTCCTCTACTTGCCCTCCACGTTTGGTGAGGATTAGATTTATGGGGTCAGAGTTACAGCCCCCCAAAGAAGGTGTCCACAGGAAAGTGCTTTATGGGGAAATGATCACCAGTAGAAATATAATGCATCAAGAACAAGATAACACATAAAAAGTGAAGTCCATAGACTCATTCTGTTCCTTGAAACATCTTCTGAACCATAACTCTATCATCTTGGCAACAATGTCTTCCTGAACAATTCTCTTCCAGAATGCCAGAATCTTGGGAGTCTTCCCTGACCTCTTCAGACAGAGCATTCCACAAGGGAGGGAGGGGGCAAAAAAGAGAATGCACATGTATGGGCAGCTGATTGTGCCCATTTGCAGGGTGGCACCTACAGAAGACCCTGTGTGGACAAGTGAAGCTGTCATGGCGGATCTTAGGGAGAAACATGGTTATCCAATTATTAAGGACCAAGACCATGAAGGCCTTGTTTGTGATAGCCAATGCTTTGAATTGAGCCTAGTAACTGATAGGCAGCCAATGGAGTGATTGTAGAATGGGAGTAATAGGCATGCTCTGTCTGGCTCCCAATAATAATTGAGCTGCAGCATTCTGCACCAACTGGAGTCTCTAGTTGACTTTGAGGGAAGATCTATGCAGAGTGCATTACAGTAGTTTAATCTCTATGTCATGAGGGCATGTTAGTGCAGCATGGATCCAGATGGTCAGATGAGTCAAATCAAGGTAGTATGCCATCTCCTGGCTTAAACTAAGCTGGAAGAAAGCATTTTTGTGGCTGTATTAACCTGCTTCTTGATCAGGACTAGAGTTGCCAGTCCCCAGATTGGGGCAGGGGATCCCCCCAGTTTGGATGCCCTCCCCCCACTTCAGGATCGCCAGAAAGCAGTGTGTGTGTGTGTGGGGGGGGAAATGTCTGCTGGGCACTCCATTATTCCTTATGGAGGCTGATTCCCAAAGGATATAATGGAGAATTGATCCATGGGTATCTGGGGCTCTGGGAGGGGGTGTTTTTTGAGGTAGAGGCACTAAATTTGCAGCATAGTATTCAATGCCTCTCCTCAAAACACTCTTCAAGTTTTAAAAAGATTGGACCAGGGGGTCCAATTCTATGAGCCCCAAAAGAAAGTGCCCCTATCCTTCAATATTTCCAGTGAAGGGAAGGCATTTAAAAAGGTGTGCTGTCCCTTTAAATGTGATGACCAGAACTCTCTTTGGAGTTCAATTATGCTTATCACAACCTTGCTTCTGGCTCCACCCCCAATGTCTCCTGGCTCCACCTCCAAAGTCCCCAGATATTTCTTGAAGTGGACTTGGCAACCCTATCAGTAATACTGGGTCCAGTATAACTCCAAGACTCTTAACTGAGTCAGAAAAGGTCAGCTGAACCCCACCAAAAGTGCAGTCCACAGTCCCTATCCCTTTACCAAAGCATCTTTCTGAACCACTTTGTTACACTATAGCTCTATTACCTATATTTTAAAACCCTGAATAATTCAGTTCTAACATTCAGTCACACAGACATCCTGTGAAGATGGAACAGCTTAATGTACAAAAGGAGAAATGTAACTTGTAACTTGCTGGAAACCATATACTATCTGACCTACATCCTTCTGCTTCTTAAATACACAGACAGGAGCGGTGACTGTGCATTGCTAAGGACCAGGAATTTTTGCACATGGTCAAGGAATGGACACTCTCGTCAGTCTGAAAGCAAAAGTCCTGTATAATGCTACCAGTGTACCACTGAATAAATAATTACTGGAGGACCCCAGCAGTAAAAGGTCATTGCCTTCAAGGGCTTCCTGAGAGGGGGTTTTTTTTTAGGTCTCTGGCTGAGCACTGTAGGGAATGGACTGCTAGATGGACCTCCAGTCTGGTCATGCAGGACTCCATCTACATTTCCTCAGTCCCTTCCAGTAGATCATAGTGGCTTGGATCCACTTCTGTATATGCTTGTGCAAGTGGAAGTGTGAACAAACCCTCATGCTACTATAAACATAGTCTATCCCAGTCCAGTTTCTCAGTTGTGCAAAGCAATTTCTGAGCACTATAAGATACAAAGGAAGGAAAGCTTCACCAGTGGCAGCAGATCTCACACAAGCAGAATGACACCAAGTCCTTCTACATTGCCGCTTGTGCATTGCTGGATCCAAGCTTGGAAACAATCACTGCTGCTGTGGATGGATTTTGCATACATTTGGGTTCTGCACAGAACAAGACAGATCAACTGTGACCTTCTCCATTTCAGAGCCTTTTTGGCACCAAATTTTACAATATGTTTTTCTTTTTCCCTGTATGTCTGAGGTGCCAACTGAGGATAACAATGTATCTTACATTGTGGGCTGTAGTGCCCAAAATCTTAAGTCACAATGAAAGTGCTCATAGTGCCACTGGACCCTGCTAAGTTTTAAAGACAGAGTGGATCAGAGATGGAAGTGGCTGGTGGTGGTGAAAATGCCATCAAGTCTCAGCTGACTTACAGTGACTCCACAGGGTTTTCAAGGCAAGAGGCATTCAGAGGTGGTTTACCATTGGCTGCCCCTGTGTTGCGACCCCAGGCAAGTAGGCCAACCGGAGAACTACTGACTTGCCTTGAGAGCTTCATGACTAAGTACAATGGGAATCCAGATCTCCTTTCTTGGTCTTACATTCTAACCACGTTCCAAGCAAGGTTTTAGTTTTTATTTACTCACCCCATTGCATCATACTTAAGAGGAAGAAAGTCCCATTGAACTCATTGTTGCTTACATGTGAATGTGCATAGGAAAGGCTTCCATCCATCCACCCATTTCATCTGGGTTCAGCCTTCCTCTGCACCAAATACCAGCCCAGGGACTGGTCAATGGAAAGAATGTCAGCAAAAAAGAGGTGATAATATTTTCCTTTCCAAATTCCCCCTCCCATTTAGAGAGACTTTCTATTTTGCTCACATTTCTCAGCCCACAAACTCAGTGGGGAGGGACTTGGGGCAGATTTCTTGCATGTTTCAAGTTTGCCCCTGCCGAGTCAGAAGTCACACTGGCCTATGATTCATCTTACAATCCTTTTTTTGGAAATTCATAACTGAGCTGCGGAACAAGACCAGAGTTTTATGTTTAATTTTAAACAGAGCATGAATAGTATTCACTGGAGAATGAGTTACTCCTCATACCTGAAATTCTGGCTGTTTTCATCTCAAGATTCTCCCTTGTGCTTTTTGCACTGGTGGTGAGATGCTTCCTTTTGCTTGCAACTCAGGAGTAAGAGTCTAACTCCAGCTCCTGCTCTTAGGTTCACACAGCAGAGGTAGGTGATTCAAAATGACATTGATTTATTAGTCAGGAGATACAGGGATGGGAGCAACTGGCTTTAGGCTAAGGGACCCCATGCAATTTTCAGCTTTAATTAACACCAGGGCTAAGAAGCAAGGATTCCACTTCATCAAACTAGACCATCACAAACAAATATCAGGGGAGATAAGTAGACTGTTCCATTTGTAATGTATACAATAAATACTCCACAGACAGTTCAACCCAGAAAGAATCCATAACTCAGAAGACCACATCTGCTATCTCAGTTCAGTTCCAAGCCCAGGATCACCCAGAAACCTTCATGGCTATGTGGTGATTTGAACATGAATTTCCCCATTCCAGTCTGACACTCTTGACCACAATACCACATAGGCTCTCTCAATAATATAAGCTTTAATATCCCTGTAGTAAAGGGAACCTTTGCAAGTGTCTGGGCTTCTCAGAGAGCCAGTTTGATGTAGTGGTTAAGTGTTTGGACTTTTACCTGGGAGAACCGGGTTTGATTCCCCATTTCTTCACATGCACCTGCTGATGTGACCTTGAGTCAGTCACATGTTTTCACAGAGCTGTTCCTCTCAAGGGCAGTTTCTGATAGAGCTTTTTCACCTCCACCTACCCCACAGGGTCCCTGTTGTGGGGAGGAGAAGGGAAAGGAGATTGTAAGCCACTCTGAGACTCCTTTGGGTAGTGAAGAGTGGAGTATAAATCCAATCTCCTCTCTGCCTCCTCTTCAAGCTGGCCACATATTTCTAATGAAATGACACTTCTCCCCATTGTATATTCACGTGTGAATCTTATACCTTGCTTTGGGAATATCAGGTTTTCACTTTGTGAATGCTCTGTGTGTGTGTTTAAGTTTAAATTGCCTATTCAATTAGCAGGCTCACAAGAGAGTTAGCTTCCCTCTACCATTTTTCCAATAAATTAATTTGCATGTCAATAGAGAAAGGAGAGACAAGACCACTCATGTACACAATGGAGGAGCCTGTGCTTTTTTGTCCTGCCCTGATATAGTTGGACAAAAGGTAGGGATGCCAGCCTCCAGGTGGGACCTGGGGATCCCCCAGAATTACAGATTACAGAGATCAATTCACCTGGAGGAAATGGATGCTTTGGACATAGACACTATGGCATTGTACCCCACTGAGGTTTTTGTCCTTTCCAAGTTACATCCCCAAATCTTTAGGCGTTTTCCACCTGGAGGTGGCAACCCTACCCCCACTACCCCTTGTCAGTGACCTGTGGGGACCTGCCAACTCTAACAAGTGGGGTGCAAGGAACAAGAAACCTCCCTTTACAAGGGGGCAGCTGTGCTTCAGGCAGTTCAGGGACAGCCATGCATTGTGAGGGGAACTGAGAAGGAACCATCAACAATAGCAGTGATACACTGGCACATGGCCTGATGAAAGATGACTAGTCAGATGAAAAAAAAGGTAACTGGATTGTTTTAATCTGAACAATAGACCTGCAACCAATAAGACAAATTTACCCATCTCTTTGCATGTCATAGAGATAAGGGACAGAAGGATGCACTTAATAATCTTATGTGTAGTATTGTATAATCTCATGTTGTTCAATTGTTTGTTTTTGTGTTTCCATTGCATACTATACTCATTAAAATAGATTGTTCTCTTTCTGAAACTGGTGTCATCTAGTCACTGCACCCACAAAAAGCCTCATACTTGGGCTCAAGCTCACCAGTGTATAAACTGGAAGCTCCTGCTTTGCAGAAAATCTCATTCGCAAGGTTTTAAGAGTTTTCTTTATGCCCATGTTGGCTGATCACAGAATCATAGAGTTGGGATGTCCAGGATCATTATGTCCAATCCATCCTACACAATGCATAAAACACGCAAATACCTGCCCCCCCACACTCCGATACTTGCTCCACAACCAAAAGATGGCAACCCCCCCCCCCCTTTCCTGGATCCTTGGCTAAAATGGCCTGGAGAAAAATTGCTGCCTGACCCCAAAGTGGCAAACAGCATTTCTGTGGACATTTAAGGAAGGGCCACGAGAACTAAGCAGTGATGGAACCTTTCCTGCCTGGTTCTAATACTATTAAAGAGAGTCAGTTTCTGGCTGGCACGCTGTAAAACCTCTTAGAGACCTGACCTGTGTTATGAGAAAGGATACTGAGTGGGATTTTTTTAAAGAAAAAAAGAGGTGAACTCCTTGTTGAGGTCTAGCAACTTGAGACCAACGCCGACAGTATAAATCCTTCTTTCTCCATAGTAAAAACAAAGGCCTAGGGCATATTTTAGCACACTATGTGTTTATCTTGTTATGTTATTCTGTCCCTTATAGTGTCACAGTTCATTGCATCACCCTCCATTAAATACCGTTTGGTTGTTTGAACTCCAGCCTTTGATTTATGGCATTGTCTCACCAAACCCCTGTGATTGGTACCAGAGTGAAACATTCCACACAGCCATCCTTCTGTTCCTGGTTGTAGCTGGGTTGTCTGTCTGATCTGTCTCTGGCACTTCAGTTCCATTACAGTTCAGAGTGGACTGTAGGACTTGGAAGAATCTCTCTGGCTTAAAATGGACTTAACCCTATGTCTAGGCCCTTTGTAATCCTATCCTCAGAATCCACCGTCTGCTCAGAAAACATCACATTTGACATCACAATGCAGACAGTTTTACAAGGTATGAAACCAGTGAAAGGACAATAGACTTCTTTTTTTTTTCAAAAAGAGCCCAAAACACCACACTTCATGTATGAGCTGCCACTGAGATCAAAATTCCTTCTTGAGTAGTTATCCTAAAGTTAGTGGTACTACTTCAAAGTGAGACATTAGAAGTTGCAGTTTGTGTGAATCATAATAATTTGATTATGAAACTGTTCCTAGGTTTAGCTTTGTGATACACAGGAAATAGTTGGTTAATGTAATAACTCCAGCAGGGTAACCATATTAATCTGCTGCAGAAAGATAAGAACAGGTGTACTGCAGTACTTTAAGGACTAACAAAATTTTATTTGAGAACACACTTTTAAATCTAATCAAGAAAAATACAGAGTCTGTTCACTATCTATGGTAAATGAGTTAACACCTGCAATGGATGAAAAATTACAGGTTTTGCTAAGACAGTGGGATAAAAATCTGAAGCCCAAGTTCAACTGACTTGGAGGTAAAGTCAGCCTCTTGGTTTGTTCAGAGCCTGGCTTCTGCATTTGTGTTTCTGTTGGTGATGAGAGAAGATGCTGTAGACTCAGTTTGGTGTAGTGGTTAAGTGCACGGACTCTTATCTGGGAGAACCAGGTTTGATTCCCCACTCCTCCGCTTGCACCTGCTAGCATGGCCTTGGGTCAGCCATAGCTCTGGCAGAGGTTGTCCTTGAAAGGGCAGCTGCTGTGAGAGCCCTCTCCAGCCCCACCCACCTCACAGGGTGTCTGTTGTGGGGGAGGAAGGTAAAGGAGATTGTGAGCCGCTCTGAGACTCTTTGGAATGGAGGGCGGGCTATAAATCCAATATCATCTTCTAGGTTAGGAAGCTGTCTGTATTAAGTTCTGCTACCTGTAGCCAGTGTGAGAGAAGTATTATTATCCAGAATAGGCTATATATCACCAACGATACGTTGAAGATACAATATCGTTTTGAGCTGGGATATGAAAGTTACAGTGTGGTGTTCTGTTGTTATCTTTTCTGGGCCTATCTTGTACTATGCTATTTCTGAATATCAGTCCAGTTGTGTTGGTCTTTCTTCACTTCTTTGAGTGGGTATTGTAATCTGAAGAATGTCTGTTGTAAATCCATCAGGGGGAATCCCTGTCCAAGGGACTGGGAACTTTTATCATACCATAGCCCTTTTCAGACATTTGGTTTTGACTCTCCAATCATGCATAATGTAAGCTATGCATGATCCTCCCAGTATGTATGGCTGCCATTTTGAGTGTATTCAGCTTTGGTACATGCAAATTTGTTCTCTGAAAAATCTGGGATTCTGTTTGCACATATTGCCCAAGACACACAAAGTGGTGATGGCACGTATCAGGTACATCACACAAAGAGCTCACCCCCATTATGCACAGCTCAAATGCCAGAACTGAACATCTGAAAAGAGTTTATAAGTCCTAACTACCTTAATAAAACTCTGACCTGAATATCCCAGGCTAGCCTGATCTCGGAAGCTAAGCATAGTCAGCCCTGGTTGGTACTTAGATGAGAAACTACCAATGAGGCAAGCAATGGCAAACCACTTCCTTTCGTCCTACACCTTGGAAACTCTACAGGGTCAGCTGACAATGGCATTTTCCACCACCACCTTACAAAAACTGGGACTCTCCACTACTTATAAGTGTTAGTACATCTAGTAAATGATCTCTGTCTTCTCCTTGGATGTTACATAATTACATTTCACCCTGGACTTTCTACTTTTCACCCTGGATTTTCTGCCCATGACCTTGCAGTTTATGTTTTTCATACCTCTTATATAAATGTTTTGATTAGTGAGAAGCCACTGTCTTGCATCTGAAGTATGGCTGTAGTTCATAAAAGGTTATGCTGGAATAAGTGTTGTTAGTCTTCAAGGTGTAACAAGACTCCTGTTTGACATAAGCAGAGCACATAACTGTAAATATGAAATGGCTCAGTGACAACTTATCTAGTAAGACCCATCTTTCGCTATTTTTTGGACTCTACAACCAGGACCGGCACATGGTGTTCTGGCGCTCAGGGCAAAACACTAACACACAC
The DNA here is from genome assembly GCF_032191835.1 of Heteronotia binoei. Taxonomy (NCBI): domain Eukaryota; kingdom Metazoa; phylum Chordata; class Lepidosauria; order Squamata; family Gekkonidae; genus Heteronotia; species Heteronotia binoei. Next base: position 58,742,120 of record NC_083224.1, read on the forward strand.
ACACCCCGGGGAGAAAAGTTTTTGTGTGCCCCAGAGGTTACATCATTGCCCTCGGCACTTCCCTTTCCCAGCACCCTTGGAGGACACTGGGGAAGGGAAGCACCGCTGTTTCTTGGCTCTGAGGGATCAGGAGAGCTCCTCCAATCCCTCAGAGCTGAGAAAAAATGAGCCCGAGGCTCAGGAATGGTGCAAATGGGGTGGGGGTGCCTGATCACCATCCCTGCTGGGAGCTGCCAACCTAAGCAATTGCCTAGTTTGCCAACTCCTATGCGCCAGCCCTGTCTACAACTGCTATATGGAAATTCATATAAAATTGAGACTGGCTCAATACACAAAATAGGGGTTTTTTCATTCATATAGTTATACAAAGGTTTAAAATCACATTAATTTTTTTAAAACATTCCATTTAACCAAATACAATACAAAATTTTTCAGGTGCTAAATTCTATTCGTAGGATCATGATAACAAAAGTCACTCAACATCAGTCTCTCAGCCAGCAAAGGCTATCCTAAAAAGGGTGGTCTTGCAGGCCCTGCGGAACTGGTCAAGGCTCCGCAGGGCTCGCACTTCATCTGGGAGCTGGTTCCATAGGTGTGGAGCTGAGATGGAGAAGGCCCGTGCGCGAGTATTTTGTAGTTTGGCCTCCTTTGGTCCAGGGATAGTCAGCTGGTTCTTCCCTGCTGACCTCAGTGCTCTTCTCTCTGGGGTTCGTATGGGGAAAGATGGTCCCTCAGGTAGGCAGGTCCTCGACCATATAGGGCTTTAAAGGTAATAACCAGCACTTTGTGACGAACCCGGTGGGTAACTGGCAACCAGTGCAGCTTGCGTAGCCCTGGCTGTATGTGCTCCCACTTCGGAAGCCCCAATAGCAGCCTAGCCGCCGTGTTCTGCACCAGCTGCAACCTCTGGGTTCATCACAGAGGCAGCCTCATGTAGAGGGCATTACAGTAATCCAATCTTGAGGTGACCGTTGCATGGATCACTTCACTCTGGGCGTTTTCCCACAGAGCTTACCGCGGAGCAACGTCCCTCTTCACCGCGCAGCGTCTGCGCGGATTTCCCACCAACTGCTCCACATAACCAGGAAGAGCCGCGGCTTTTGAGTCGCTAACGTAAACTGGTTTTTAGCGTTTTACATCTGCAACGCAAAAGGTCCGGCACTTCCTGGTTCTGCAGAGCAGTTGGTGGGAAATCCACGCAGACGCTGCGCGGTGAAGAGGGACATCGCTTCGCGGTAAGCTCTGTGGGAAAACGCCCTCCGTCTGCTCTTTCCCTGAGCCAGACCTGAGCTCTCACTGCTCTCTTTTTGAGGCAGAACTGAACTCCTTCTGTGCTCTTCTTGAGGAAGACCTGAACTAAACTCCTGTTGTGCTCAGGGCTGAATTATGACTTTTATGGGGCCCCCTAGGCACTTTTGCCTTTGTGGGCCCTTCCCACCATAACAAAATCAATATTAAATGTTATTTCTGATTTACTTTTAAATGCCTCAACTTTTTTTTTCTGTTCCAGGCAAAATTTAATAAATTTTCACAAGCCCTAAACATTTCATTTTTTCTGATGTGAGAAAAAGAAATCAAAACATTTTCTTCTACCCTAAACATTCAGTTTTTCCCCTTCTGATTTTAAAAGAAATTAATACATTCTTGTGCCTACTGTCTAATGGAAAAGTTGACCCTGGCTGTGCTTGCCCTCCAACATTCCATACTGCTCCTGAAAGGTGATCGGATGCTTCAGCAGCACTCCCACAGGCTCAGCTGAGTGGCCATTTCTCCCTTTAGGGGCAGGACAGCCTCTTGTCCATCACAGTATACTCTAGTGCAGGTGCACAGGTTCCATGCAAATAGAGTCCCTGAATGCAAGGAAGTCAGGCTGGGGCTGGTGCACACAATCCCCGTCAGGGTTCTCCATATGCATCTATTTGTACCCAAAGGAATAAATGTGCCTGCAAAATCCTAGCCCTGTGGTTTTTGTGCTGTTGAGTCTTGATAACCTCAGTAAAATCTGTTGATTCACCATCTGTCTGAGCCAATTTGAGAGATGTGCAGTATAACAGGACAGCATGATCTGCCTGGCAAACTACAAGAATTCTGAAGAAAACAAAGCTAATTTTACTAGGACCTTTAAGAAGAAGTTTGACATACAGAAATGAAGCCGGTGGGGCATTTCCTGCCATGGGCCAAGAGTACACAGAAAAAATGCCACCTGATGAATTCTAGCATGCCAAGATACTATTGAAGGCTCTTGTTGAGGTGCAAGACCAATAAAAACAGTTGGCAACTCTAGGAAGAATCCTCTGAAACAGTCTAACAAGCATTAGACTCCCATGTAGAATGATGGGATACGAACTGGGCATTTGTTGGCACATGATGGCATTTCAGGCTTCATCCAAAGTAGAAATAGCATCCTGGTGATGTCTGCATGACTGCTGACAGTGTGGAGAGGAGATACTGCTAATGACTTGTCACCATTCCACAGCATTCTTAACATGCATGTCTGTTTTCAGTTGTATCTCCAATAACTCAGGATAAGAGGAATCAGCCCAAAATCGAAAACTGTGCTTGGCTTTGTCTAAACCAGCATACTGTGCAAAGTTATAACTCTAGAAATGGGGAGGAGGCGCCCTGTACAGCAGTGTGGTGTAGCAGTTAAGAGTGACAGACTCTAATCTGGAGAACCAGGTTTGATTCCCCACTCTTCTTACACATAAAGCCAGATGGGTCACCTTGGGACAGTAACTCAGAACTCTCTCAGCCCCACCTACTTCACAGGATGTTTGTTGAAGGGAGAGGAAGGGAAAGAGATTTGTAACCTGCGTTGAGATTCCTTAGGGTAGAGAAAAATGGGATATAAAACCAGCTGTTCTTCTACAGACTGGAGAACTTGGTACTGGAAAGCAGTGACACAGAAGGCTCTAGTCACTGGACTGGTGCATGTCTGTTTGGGAACTGCTCCTGTTCCTGATTCAGCACTAGTTCCAAACTCCAGATACAGGGGGAAACCTCAGACTTCTACATATCACTGCAAAGAGACCAAACAGGAAACACACATGAATACCATTAGTATGTGTGGGCAGGTGGGCTAATTAACATTTTTGTGGGCTAATGAATTTTATGCACATATTTAGCAGGTGGAGGGATCTGTGCCAATATTGGGGAGGAGCCATGGCTCAGTGGCAGAGCACCTGCTTTCCATGCTGAAAGTCACAGGTTCAATCCCCAGCATCTTCTTACAGCAGGCAATGTAAAGGCTGCTGCCAATCAGAACAGACAATACTGACCTTGATAGACCTCTGGTCTAATGCAATATAAAACAGCTTCATTTAGGCATGAGATTTTACTTTGATATTTAGTTATATCATAGCCTTTTTGTATTCCTCAGTATGAATGATAAAAATATGTAAGGCAGAAGACCGATTAATTTCTTTCTTAACCTTTTTTCTTAGCAGTAAAAATGCTATGCTGCTTCACTTGCCATGTTTGGTTCTCTGTGTGATGGGGATGCTGTAAAGTTCCATGTGTGTGAAAAACTACACTCACACAAATCAGGTAAGGGAGAGGACCTAATTGCCCCCTTCATGGAATATGATGTCTATTGCTGCCATTCATGCTCAGAATAGTGTTGGAAAGTTAGGACAATGAAATAAAACAAACTATAGCAATTTCTGAATTGCACATGATGTGTTTCTGTAGCCACCACTAAGCAGGTCTGGTTTTGTAAATTCTCTCAATGCCTGGGAACCACCCAGAAATCCATTTGTGCTCTCTGGAGGGTGTTACTGTAGTAAATGTAAAATGGAAGATCAGAATGAGCAATCCATGAGTCCTTCACCAGTTACAGCAGGATATAAGAAAAGGTCTGATGGCCAACCAGATGACTTGGAAGGCCTCTAAGCAGGGCATGGGGGCCAATGTCTCCCCCTGTTGCTCTCCAGCAAGTCCTGGGGAGAGGCACACTGCCTGAGAACCTGGAAGCCCCAATTCCTTCTCTCCTGCTTTCTTAGCTTTTATGCCTCTAGTTCTCAGTGGTAAATGAGCAAATGTCTCCTCTGCAGTCTCTTTCACATAGCTTGAGGTGAAATGGAAGAAACTGCAGCGAAGCAAATTAAATAGGAATGATGTATAATGTAATAACACCATGCTGCTAATGCTTCCAGCTCCGACTGCAATGCACATGGCTGACCGTGATTCATAAACAGGTCTCTCGGGTCCAATCTGCACTAGCATTCATCCCAGTAGGGCCCCCGTGTATGTCCCTGTGTCTTTGGGAATCTGCAAGCACAGATAGAGATGCTCCATTAAAAACATAGGAACAGCAAATTAAATTCAAGAATGGAATAGCGTGGAATCCCAGGAACATGAGGACTAGAATGTTTTATTTGCCATTCTGGCCTCAAAGAATGAGAGCAGTAAAGGGGAACTATTTGATATCTTTTCACCAGTGGGAGTGGACTGATTAAGAGTAGCAAAGCTCTGACTACTGGTAGCAAAACACTTTTCTTTCAGAGATGCTCCTGTTCCATGTTTGATGATGATGGACTTGCTTACATCTTTACCTTTTGATGCAAGAATCCCACCTTTCCTTCAAAAAATGTAAGACAGACTCTGAACTTGTGAAGAAATATCAAAGCCCTAATAGCTCAGTCCAATCTCATCAGATCTCCAAAGCTAAGCAGGTCAACTCTGGCAAGTACTTGGATGGAAGACCTCCTTGGAATACTAGAGCTTGGAGGCAGGGGCAGACTTTATTCTCTGAATATCCTCCAGACCCCGAGTAGGGATCAGTCACCAGAGGTTACCATGACTTCCCAGTGTGCACATGTGCACACAGACATGCACAAAAAAATCAAAAATACCGAAAAAGAGAAATATGTAAAAGCAGAAACCAGGAATAGCTTATTACAATACAAATGCTTCCTTTTTATGAAAAACCACTGCATTCTCTAATGGCTTTTCTGGCCAGTGTTTTCCTGTCTGGATCATTTCCCTGCCTGTTTTTTACTCTACATTGTAAGTGCATCTTGAACCAGGCAGGCAACATCAGACTTCTTGAGGGTATATTGCTGCATCATCTAATTGTCAGATGGTTGGTAATGTTTCTTGCAAATATCCCTTAGTGGTGTGTGTATATATTAATATTTTGCATCATTATTCTATCCTCCAGGATAAGGCTGGGTCCAGACAGCAACTCTGAGGCAACACAGGGACAGCCCCCAGATGGATTTATAAAGAACATTCAGAAGCACACATCTGGCAACAATCCTGCTCCCATGCTCACCCCATCCTCTGCCGTTGTTGAAGCAGCTTTAAAAGCTACCACTTCCTAAGTGGTAGCAAATCTTCACCACACTTCCCTGCTGCCTTTCCTGGCCATCTGAATGGCTGGGGAGCATCTGGCAGCCCCACTCAAATGCTTGAGCGGTCTGACCACTTCTCCAGAGCGTGCACAGTAGGCCGTGCACAGTCTGACTGCCCCCAAGGGACTTTCCCCTCTGCCAGATTTCTTCTGGGAAGGGAGGCTGCTGCCCTGAGCTGTCCGTCTGGACCCAGTCCTTAGTTACAATCCTATGAACCCTTACTTAGTAGTAAGTCCCATTGAAGTGAATGGAACCCACTTCTGTGTAACTGTGGACAGAACTGCATTGTTTCCCCATCTTAAAACTATCAGAGTTTGCACATTCATCCCTTTTTCATTTCACCAAATTCTCTCCTCCTCTCCTGTCTTCTTCCCCAATTGTCTCATAGTGCTGTCTTCCAATTTATGTACAAGTGTGTGTGATAATCACACAAAAACATGCATTTTCCCTGCACCTGTGTTTATCTATTGAGGTAAAATGTTATATGCATGTATATGGCAGGCAATCTAGCCCTTAGCTAGCTTACTGTCTGGGTCCACAGCAAGGTTGAGGGACCCATGGAGCATCCCTGCTCTGCAGCAGAAAAGCTGGAGCTCCTTCCTCCACATCAAGATGAGGCTGCTCTGTGTGGAGGAGGCTCCTGTAGCTGCGTAATTTCAAGCTGGCCTGGGGGATTAGGGCTCTGCTGCCGGCTGTCAGGTTAGACCATGATGGATGGCCACTGATGGTAACAGCACAAAGACAACACTGTGTGTGCGAGAGGCGAACGTGTTCCAATCCGTCATGGGCTGACATTTTTGTGTTAAAGGGAGGAGGAAGGGCTGGAGGGCCCTTGGTGGGGGCAGCTCACAAACTCACAGTCAAGTGGGAATTATAGCCAGAGGGCAAAATTAAACCCTGTCTTTAAACAACTTGGGCTGTTGAGAAAACCGCAGGGAGCAAAGCTGGCCTTTAGGTCTTGAGGTGTGAACTCGAGGTACTCCAGTTCTCTGGAGGTTCACAGCAATGCCTGTCACTCTGTTCATTCATGCGCCAAACTTGGATGATAGAATTGATTGATCTGTAGGCTTCCTAGGACCATTCTGTGAAACAAATTGATAAGCCTTGCACAGCTCAGAAATAAGGAGGAGTTTGGTTGCCTGCCTAGATATACAGTTTTTAATTCTGTGTCTCTTTGATGAAAGCCTCAAGTTCTCGCCCTCCCTCCCTTGGTCAGTCTGAAACTCTGTCCTGCACATCTTACTCCCATCTATCAGTAACATTTCAACTCCCTTCAAGCTCAGAACGTAGCTTTGACAGCAGGATATAAACTTTAATCTAATTACTTAAAAAGGATGGCAAATTTGAATGGTCAAAGAAGTGACTGAGGAGGATTAGTTCATGCTTCTTTGGTATGGGTTTCTGAAAAGGGGAATTAAAGGAAGTTATTTCTTCTAATAACAAAAGATGGGTTTTGTTTATAATTTTTTCAGCATTTCAAAAAGGCATCTGTATTGAGGTTTTGGTACTATGGAAATATTTTTGAATATAATCAGTGAACAACTAAACTTTAATTGGTTGACAGTCTTAAGGCACAAATAAATGTGACAAAGATCTCTGCCTGTAAAACAAAAATTACACCTACACACAGCTCAGATTTGGATCAAGGCTATGATCAAAAAGGATCATGGGAGTTTAATTTTGCCAATGTAAATCTAGGTTCCCTGAGTTTCTGTTAGCTTTTAAAGGAAAAGACATTCCCTTAAAAACCTCAACTTTCCTTCTTAAAATATTAATACCAATATTTCTTTCTTTGAAATACTAATAGTCAGGGGTTGTTTTGTGGGAAAATAGGTAGCAGAGCTTATTGACATAACCCATTAGCATATGCCGCCACCCCCCAGCCAAAAGCAACCTGATGCAAGAAAGGAGAGCCCCGGGCAAGGGAGGCCTGCTTGGGCTGGCTATAGATCCAGCCAGCCCAAGCAGACCTCACTTGCTCTCCTGGGCCACCCCCACCACCAAGTCAAAAGGCCAGCAAGTCACCCACCTCCCAAAATCACATAAGAAGTGGAGAAAGGGTGGCACAGGCTTTTCCAGGGGTTAATGAGGGCTGCTGGGGATGTGGCAAGGCCCCTGGTGGCTGGCTGGCTGCCAACTCTCCTAATCCAGGGTTGTTATGCAGCTGCACCTACTATTCAATGGACAAAGTAGGTGGGGAGGAAGAGGGGGAACCCCCAGAAAGGTCCAGGAGCTGTGATCCTGTGAGCGCCTGCTGAATCTGAGGCCTGCTAATAGTATTTAAAAGCCTCGTCTTGATTAGTAAAATTGAGTGCAGGTGAGAGGGGGATTAAATTCCCTCTTTCTTCCCAGCATGGCCCTGATCTGAATAAAGACTGCGTGCACATGTCATGTCCCTCTTACAGAGAAACGAAGATCTATTATTTTCATCATGTCTTTGTGCCATTGCTTTCTGCCTTTCTTAATCTCTCCCTGCTATGCAATATGTGATCTCCTAGGGCACTCTTGTCTGCCATTTGTTTCTTTTACCTTAGTTCTCCACCTTCTTTTGGCCGCTTCCTTCTCCACTTTCTGCAGCTTCTATGTAGGGTTGCCAATCCCCAAGTGGGGGCAGGAGATCCCCTGGTTTGGAGGCTTCAGGATCATCAGAAAGTGTGGGGGGGGGGGGGAGGAAATGTTTGCTGGGCACTCATTATTCCCTATGGAGACTGATTCCCATAGGGAATAATGGAGAATTGATCCACCTGGAGCTCTGGGGGGCCCCTGTTTTTTGAGGTGGAGGCACCAAATTTTCAGCATAGCATCCAGTACCTCTCCTCAAAACACCCTCCAAGTTTCAAAAATATTGGACCACTGGGTCCAATTCTATGACCCCCAAAAGAAAGTGCCCCCTATCTACTTCATTATTTCCAACACAGGGAAGGCATTTAAAGGTGTGCGTTCCCTTTAAATGTGAAGGCCAGAACTCCCTTTGGAGTTCAATTATGCTTGTCACAACCTTTCTCCTGGCTCCACCCCCAATGCCTCCTGGCTCCACCCCCAAAGTCCCCAGATATTTTTTGAACTGGACATGGCAACCCTACTTCTATGTCATCTTCCTGTTCCATCCTCTTGTGTTGTTCCTGGTCCTGTTGCTTGTAATAATATCTGTGCAACGGACCAGCACCTGTTCCCACACAAAGAGTAATAGGACATTTTTGGAAATCAACATCCATAAGGGCTGTGCTTCAATGTATGTCTAACACCCCCTCCCTTCAACCAGAGTACCACTGTACCGAATGCTAGTTAGTTTGTGTTAAATGTTGCAGAAAAACTGATAATAATGCAAGCCCATTAGATATAGATTTGGAGCTTAGCAGGAGCAGCACCAATGTGAGACTGAAATCACACATGCACAGTAAGGTACAGGGAGGCTGAAATGTGATTATATGTAAACACAATACAAACAAAATTAAAACTCCTCTCTTGTTCACCCATCCACAGCATGAATGGGAGAAGACCTAAATGGCATGAATGAATCTGGCTAGATTGCTGCTATAAAAGTCTCATAAGGTCCATTCAGGCAGATGGGAATGACTGCAAGTTTCCTCTCCCCTCCTTACTGAGGGCTATGTAAGCATATAAAAGGCTCAGAAGGAGGAGTATCAGGGGCATTGCTTTGTTAGTGTCCAACAAAGAGCCCTGTCTTCCTCACAGCCTACAGACAGTAAAGCTTTTCAAATATGTTAGAAACCTGAGTCAAGTACTCCGTGCCTGCTCATGTGCCCCAAAGTACGACATGGTGGATCAACAGGCAACATTCGATTTCATGTGGCTCATAAAGCAGTTTGAATGCCTGCCAGTTTTAACAGGAGGCTCGTACCAATTCAGTTGTAGGTGGACGATCACCGCCATATGATTTATTGGTCTAACCCTATAAACACAGCACACTACCATGTGCAACGAACAATGGTACAATTAGAATAGATCCCAAAGGATAGTTCCCAGCAGCCCATTCTTAATAAAAATGAATAACTAACTAAAACTGGTTTTTTTTTACATTTTCTTTTTTGATCATTTAACATCATTAACACTTTTAAATGAGACATTATGAAATCCTACAAAGGAACAGAAAGGACTTTCTCTACATCTTAGTGTTAACTAGCCAAGGGAAGGAAAGCATCACATAATGGGTGATTTGTTATTCTTCCACCACAGCTAATCACATAACACATTCCTTTTTTTTAAACTTTGATTTTGGTGCATTTGGGTTTTCTTGTCTGTAGAATGTTTTCAACATTTCCACAGCTTCTGATTGATAACCAGCTATGCACTGGAATGGTTCTCCTGTGTTTGTTAAGGTAGCAGAAGAGGTGTTCAAAACAGAATCACAACTTCCAAACCGTTCATTTTGGCAACTGTATACAAGTGGGGTTTTCATCATGCACGGGGCAGCTGCACACATTATACAGGGCTCTACAGTGACATATAACACTGTATGCCAAAACACTTTGGGATCTTTGTTCTGCTGACGACATCAGGCTATCATCTTATCAATTGTCACAATTTTTGCATAGTGAGTAGCATTTTTAGTTTCATACACTTCATTTTTCTCTTTCCCTATGATCTTGTTATTGTAGACCATGAGACAGCCAATGGGCATCTCACCATTTTCTAGTGCTTCCTTAGCCATGTTTACGGCTTGATCCATCCAGGCCTCTGTCTCTTCTGCAATCACCTACCTAGAATGTCTCTGTACATGTTCCTGTAGGCCTGATAAGGAATGGATGGTGGTGTTTATGGAGCTGGGACCCAGATGGGATCCAGGGAAAGGGGCAGAGACTTCAAATACTTGATAGTGTTTTTTAACAATGATATTGTCAGTCTACATTTTCTAGATATTTTCTGCTTAACTACAATCCCAATAGTTTACAAACAATCACATCCATAGGTAGTTTTAGGATGGAGATCCTCATAAAATGACTAAATACAAAAGGTGGATGGAGATTTGGGGTATTTAATAAAGATTGAACTACAATCTCTCATGCATATTCAGCATCACTTTAAGATGAAGGCAGATGTACTATAAAAAAGAGAATTCAGCATGTCCCTCAGCCGTACAGTGAATCTGGCTTCTTTGACCTTCGGCACACATGCCAACAAACTGAACATTGGTTCAGCTGTGAGACTTGTTCCTCCCTTAACCCCCCATGCTTCAAACGGCTTGCCTACTTCTGTAATTGAGACAAGGTGGCAAGAATGTTAATCCATTCATTCACTGTCTTGCCTTAATAATAAAATTGGGCTTCTTAGAGTGTAAAACCGCTACAGGAATTAAAAAAAATGACATAATGAGTGTAGTGTATCGCTAGGATGCCATTACGATATAACGCAAGGACGATAGACCAAGCAAACGCGGCCATGTGCAGAGGCAACTGGGCTGCCCCCAGGCGACTCTGCACAGGGCGCGGAACACCCCGCCCATCACAGGCTGTGGCGGGAAGTTTAACTGGCCAGGATTGGGCTGGCCAGCCAGGGAGGTTGTTCCGGGATATTGTATATAAGCGGGGCCCGGCCCGCGTGTTCTCTCTCTTGTAACGTGCCTCCATTAAAGCATGTTGCCCTACCAACGTCTCCTATCTCAGTACGTTACAGTGGTGACGAGGATGGGATTCTAGCCACGTCAGCTACAGTGGAGACAGGGCAACCCACAGGCCGCGACCGCCGCCGCCATCAGCATGGCTCAACAGAGCGGAACCACCGGTCACATCGAGCCATTCAACCCCGTGAATCCCGAGGCCTGGGAGTCCTACTCGGAGCGGGTGGAATGCTACCTGAGGGCCAACAAGATCACCGAGGACAGCATGAAGAGGGACGTTCTCCTGAGCATCTGCGGGGCGGCCACATTCGAGATCGCCAAGGGTCTCTCGGCCCCTGCCCGCCTCACGGAGAAGTCCTACGCGGACATCACCAGACTTCTCACTGGCCATTTCTTGCCACAGCCTTCACGGGTGGCCCACTGGTTCCTTTTCCACAGAAGGGACCAGGCTGCAGGGGAATCGGCTGCCGACTACTTGGCGGCCCTACGCAGGATCGCAGGGAACTGCAACTTTCCTCAGCTAGAGGAGACCCTGGCCGATCGCTTCACGTGGGGCCTCCGGGACGAGAGGCTCCAGCAGAAGCTCTTTGCCAAGGAAGAGCTCACCCTCCAGAGCGCCTTCAGCGAGGCCGTGGCGTTCGAGAGGACCGCGAGGACTTTTCCCAAGGCCCGGACCGACGCTGTCCACCACGAGGAGCTGGACCACGACCGCCCGGAAGAGGGAGAAGCCTACCAGCTGCGCCACCCAGCCGGGCCACCCAACCGAGCACCCCAGCGCCCCCGAGCGCCCGAAAGATCCCCAGCGGCGGAGAGACCGCCGGCCTCCAAGTGCGCCAGCTGCGGTGACCCCCACAACAGAAGGGACTGCCAGTACCGGACCTGGGACTGCCGGAGCTGCGGAAAGACCGGCCAAATTCCTGGGTTTCGCCGTAGACGCAGCTGGCATCCACCCAACGGAAGAAAAGACCCGAGCCATCGTGCAAACCCCGGCCCCCACCTGCAAAGCGGAGCTACAAAGCTTCTTGGGGGTGCTTAATTTTTACCACTCGTTCCTACCCCACAAGGCAGCCCTAGCAGAACCCCTACACTGGCTGCTGGACAAAAAAACTCCTTGGGTTTGGGGCAAACAACAAGCCACCGCGTTTCAGGCGGTCAAGGACGTCCTGGTGTCCAACGCGGTGCTCCACCATTTTGACGAGGGCCTCCCCATCATCCTGGCTTGCGATGCGTCGCCTTATGGGGTGGGGGCAGTCCTGGGGCACCAACTCCCGGACAGGAGGGAGGTACCGGTTGCATACTACTCCCGCACACTGACACCAGCTGAGCGCAATTACGCGCAGATAGATAAGGAGGCTCTGGCGATCGTGGCGGGGGTCCGGAAGTTCCACGATTATCTGTACGGGCGGAGGTTCACTATAGCCACGGACCACAAGCCGCTCTTAGGTTTGCTGGCCCCGGACCGACAAACCCCCCAAATACTTTCACAGTGCGTGTTGAGGTGAAACCAATTCCTCAACTCATACACGTACACACTGGTCCACCGAGCCGGCAAAGCCATGGGCCACGCGGACGCTCTCAGCCAATTGCCTCTCCCAGTCACCGAACCTGACCCAGCCCCCGCACACCTGGTCATGTTGGTCGAATCCCTCCCGGAGCAACCCCTCCACGCCGCGGAGGTCGCCAGGGCTACAGGGAAGAACAAAACACTAGCAAGGGTTCTCGACTGGGTGGTGAGGGGGTGGCCAGATGGGAACATAGGGGAAGAATTTAAGCCCTACAAAATGAGAAGAGAGGAGCTAGCAGCACACAAAGGGTGCATCCTATGGGGAAGCAGGGTGGTGGTCCCCCCCCCCGCTGCAAAAGCGAGTCCTAGAGTCACTCCACGAGACCCACCCCGGTATAGTCAGGATGAAGGCTCTAGCCAGGAGCTACGTCTGGTGGCCGGGGATGGACGAGGAGATCGAGAACTGGGTGCGGAGGTGCAGCATATGTCAATAGTCACGCCCCGAGCCACCAAGCGCCCCGGTCACACGGTGGGAAACCACCCGGAAACCTTGGTCCAGGCTACACCTAGACTTCGCGGGGCCCTTCCAGGGACAGATCTTTCTGATCATGGTGGAAGCCTACACCAAATGGCTGGAGGTCATTCCAGTAGCGTCCACTTCATCAGCCGCCGCAATACGGGCACTGCGGCGGGCCCTTAGCACCCACGGCATTCCGGACACTATAGTCACTGACAACGGGGTGGCCTTCACCTTGGGGGAATTTCAGGCATTCCTGCAGAGGTACCTGATCAGGCACATAAGGTCGGCCCCGTTCCACCCAGCCACCAACGGACAGGCAGAGCGAATGGTCCGAACAACCAAGGAAGCCCTGGGCCGGATTGTGCAGGGCGACTGGGACCACAGACTAGCCGCCTTCCTGTTTGACAACAGGGTAACCCCCAACCCGGTCACGGGGGTAAGCCCGGCAGAGCTCCTCATGGGGCGCAAACTAATCACGAGGCTCGACAGGCTGCACCCTGACCGAGCCTCAGACATCCGAAGGTCCCCGGAGATCCGGGAGGCAGCCCGTGGGTTCTTCACGGGGGACCCCGTGTTCGCACGAAACTACACCCAGGGACCCATGTGGGTGGCGGGTCGGGTGCGGCAGGTAATTGGGACCCACCATTACGAGGTAGCCATGGAGGGGGGCCAGACCCTTCGGCGGCACATCGATCAACTGCGTCGCCGCACCTTACCGGAAGTGCCAACCGACGTGGAGGAGGCATCCCCCGGAGGAGAGCCCGCGATGGGTCAGCCGGAGACCATCGCGCCGGCACTGACCCCGCTCACTCAAGAACACTCAGGACTGGCGGAGCCCGAGCAACCCCCAGAGGTCGACCTACGGCTTGCAGCAGCATCGCTCCCTGAGGAGGCTCCCGCCGCCGAAACAGCACCTACACCACAAGCCGCCCCCAGTCGATCAACCCGGGAGCGCCGGCCGCCCGCCTACCTAAGGGACTATGTACAAAGACTGGGGGGGAGGGGTGTAGTGTATCGCTAGGATGCCATTACGATATAACGCAAGGACAATAGACCAAGCAAACGCGGCCATGTGCAGAGGCGACTGGGCTGCCCCCAGGCGACTCCGCACAGGGCGCGGAACACCCCGCCCATCACAGGCTGTGGCAGGAAGTTTAACTGGCCAGGATTGGGCTGGCCAGCCAGGGAGGTTGTTCCGGGATATTGTATATAAGCGGGGCCCGGCCCGCGTGTTCTCTCTCTTGTAACGTGCCTCCATTAAAGCATGTTGCCCTACCAACGTCTCCTATCTCAGTACGTTACAATGAGGTAACAGCCTATCAACAGTAGTATAGTTTACCAGAGTGTGTTCAGAGGGTAAGATCATTTCCTGCATTCAGGAAGGCATATAATACATTGTTATTTCAAAGGGAATTTGAAGAATAAAGTGTTTTTGCTGTATTGTTTTGATCTTAGGTGTTTTTATTTTCCTGCTGGAGTATTTTATTGTGTTTCATGACTTAACAATTTATTGTTGCTTTGTTAGCCACCTTGAGTCTTAGGTAGGGTTACCAGATGTTCTCTTTTTAGAGGACAAGTCCTCTTTTTTTTGTCTTCATCATCTTTTGGGCTCTTTTTTTTTAAAGTGCTAGAAATGTCTCCTTTTTGGGTTGGAAGGTTAGGAATCTTCCTAATTAGTAGCAATTATCATAGCTTAAATAGTAGGAGTATTTAAAATTATACTTCTCATAGTGACCACTTGTTTGAAGTAATCAGTTGGGAAATATGTCTTCTTTTTTGCTTTTCAAAATATGGTAACCCTAGGCTAAGGAGATAAAAGAGGGATTAAAAAATTGGCTCTGCTAAAAACTCACAAGACCCATTTTGTTTTTGTTTTTGCAGAGCTTCAAGTGGAGAGGAGAGAGATGCTGGGCTTGAATGCAGTGAGATGCTTCTAGAGCAACGCCATTGCTCTAGAAATGTGTCTGTCTTTGCCTTTCCTTGCTGTATGGCCTGTTGCTTTCTCTTTGTCAAACTTCTGTACCACCCCCCTCTCTCACTTGTCCCAATAGTATGTAAAGCAATCACTCTGCCTTCCTTGTCTTGGGCTTTCATCTGCCACCTTTCTTTCCCCAAGACGAAGGTCCCTGCTGCTTCCACCCACTTAGCATATATTATTGCTTTGTTGACAATGACAAGTTGCAACATATTTTGGAGCAGCTGCTCTTATCCTGCCCCAAGATGCTAGGCTGACTCCACCCGCCCCCACATCACCTCTCAAGGAATGTGCAACAAGCCCTTTCCCTGCGCTCAGACACAGTATTTCCAGCCGTACTTGCTCAGGGGAGACTCAATGGAGCCTGTAGTGAAGGGAACAGATGCTCTTCTAAAATGTGCAGAAATAGCCTCTTCCTGAGGACCTGGTTGCATGCCCAGGTAACAATGTTTGATTGACACGCCAGGGTACGGACTAACATCCTGTATAGGCTAACTCTTGGAATGCAGTACTGTTCCCTTCTCTGATAGTCCAAACAGCCATTGTTAATGTCTCTCTCTTACATTACATTTTTACAAAAGCTGGTACTGGCAGTTCTTTAGATTTAGCACTGAATCCCACATTTCCCTCTCTACAGCAGTCCTTTCCAACCCCTGGAAAGTTTATATCCAGATTTGCAATACCTATGTGGAATAAGAGCCATCTAGGTTGGGAGATTGCAGAGGTGAGATGGAAGGCAAGGAAATCATTCTTTCTGCAGCTTTACCGATAAAAGATGAAAAAAGGTGTGATTTCACCTCCTTCAGTCTCTCCACTGCAGCCTCCAAACCTGCATGTCCTATAACCCAGGAATAAACTTTCCTGGGGTTAGAGAAAGCTGGGAACAGAAGAATGTGAAAGATCTGTGATCCCTGCCAGAGCTGCCAAGAGCTACCATGGACCCCCCAAACAAAGATCCACCTCCCCTCCCTCATATGACCCTGATCCAAACCAAATATCATAACAAAACAAATCACTTGGCTTGCTGTCACCATGAAGCTACAAGAATAAAAGAACCGGCTGGTCTAGCCACCTGTCCATTTATGGCAGGCATAAATCATCAGAGAATAAAGCTAAAAGACTCAAAATTGGCCACCAGCTTCTCGATGATTGGGGGAGTTCCACGGCCAAAATTCAATGTCATGGGAATATCCTGGCCCAGATGAGACAGACACCCCCACCCAATGTTATTTGCAATGGAAACTAGGGATCTTTGTTTGTGGCAAGAATAATGCTACACATTTGGAAACAGGTCACCAACCCCAGAACGGTGATGTAAACTGCAATTAGAACAGGACTGTGAACCAGATTATCTTCTGGATAAGCAATATGTAATAAGAGAGTTTTTAAGCTACCTGTCATATGTGTCTAATACTCAGGGGCCCAACTGCCATGAAAGGTTGCTGGGTGACACATTCTGCCAGACCTACCTCACAGGGTTGTTGCAAGGATAAAATGGAGAACAGGAGAGCAATACAGTTCTAGGTCTCCATTGAGGAGAAAGACTGGGTATGACATTTGTTATAAATGTAATTTTAATGACATTAAAAAGATTGTATTACTTGTCATATGGCAAAGTAGCCTTTACAAAGGTTAGTATATCTTCCACTAATGCAATAATATAACAACCCAGTGCCTGAACTGGGAGTTCTAATTTCTGTTCCACATGCACAGCAACCACTAATACAGATAAATCCTCCATTAACACCATGTAAAAAGAAGAAGAGGAGGGAAACATCCTTTTACTACTTTCTTCAATCATGGGGTAACATTACCTTCCCCCCTTCTGTTCATAATATTAACTGTACTACTGTTTAGTACACTGTACTACTTAACTGCTGTTCTACTATTAAGTACAAGCAAGATAGGGATGGGAAGACAAAGACTTGGAAATAAATGGAGGTGGGTCATAAAAAATAGTAGAAGAAGAGAAAAATGAATTAGAAAAGAATGGAAAAGAGGAAGAGAAATTAAGTAAAAGTGAGGGGAAGGTTGTTTTATCTAGCTGCAGCACACTAACTACCACTTTGCTTCAGTCTCGCGGAAAGGCAAGGCTGCCCAGCAGGCAGAGTGCCTTTTACTGTGCTCAGACTTCCCTGTGTCCCTAGTGGCTATGCCAATAACTGCATCAAAAGGAAAATAATTGGAAATGTATTCAGCTGGATGCGGCATAATGCTGGCTTCATGGACACTTCTCCAACTGACTTGGACCCCCTGAATTTTGTTCTCCCAGTCCCTCCACAAGCAGCTTTATCCTTGCATCATGGATCTTGGGATCTAGCACATGAAACTGCCTTATACTGACTCAGACCATTGCTCTATTGAAGTCAGTATTACCTATCTGTCTGGCAGTGGCTCTCCATGCTCTCAGGTGGCAATCTTTCCTATCACCTACCACCTGAAGATCCAGGGACTGACTCTGGAACCTTCAGCATGCCCAACAGATGCTCTACCACTAAGCTAGGACCCTTCGCTTAGAGGATGCATGCTCAACATCATTTACCACAGATTAGCTCTCCATCAACA
Organism: Heteronotia binoei; assembly: GCF_032191835.1. Lineage (NCBI taxonomy): Eukaryota > Metazoa > Chordata > Lepidosauria > Squamata > Gekkonidae > Heteronotia > Heteronotia binoei. Next base: position 58,759,616 of record NC_083224.1, read on the forward strand.
AGTCTGGACCACCCTTCTAAGCAGGGAGGTTAAAGACAGGTTAAATGGATTAATTTCCCCCATTCTGTCAATTCCTACTTAAGGGCAGAATGTCATTTTAAAAGAGCTAGAGACTGTGGCTGTAAGCCAGCATAGAGTTAAGTGTGATTAAGCCACAATTGATTTCAAAGCTTTAAAATGCTTGTCTCTTTGTTGGATTCTGGCCTGTGAGTTTCTGTATGCTTTGAAGTAGAAAAAGTATCCATCGTGAGTGGTTTACCAAGGAATGATGCACATGTCTCTTTGGTCTTGGTATAGCCACCTTGCGGTGCCATTTGTGGAAGGGGGGAGGCAGTATAATGGCCAATCTAGTGAATCCTTCTGTATTTGTTGTGATCGCAGTTTGCGAAATCTCAACTCCACAGGTGTTTCAAATTCCAGAATGCAGTGAGCTGGTTCAAGGCTGGGTCAAAGCGCTGATGCAAAAAAAGATGGTTTTCTCCAGTGCTGAGGAAGAGGCCTTCATCCAGCCACAGCAAACCACACTATACTCAGCCCACACTGCATTCCTCACTCTGGACTGGTTTGGTACACAGCAGATTGGGAAGACGGATAGTGGAACTGTATTCAGAGATGAAGTCTTCTCACTGGTAGGAATGATAATGGTTGGGGCATCTCCTGCCACTCAGATTCTGCTTCTTGCTGGGTTTTCAAGCTCTTTCTTGTGCGGCTGTTGCAATCAGGTTCCAAAAGCTGAGTTTACCTGAGTGTAAGTACCTTTCTGACTGGGTCTGCTTTAGGTATCATGTGAAGAAGCTTTCAAAGACCCTTTTCACTTTTAGATATCATACAGTTTCCTTATAATATATATCTCTGTCCCCAGACACTAAAATATTTCAGACATAGTATACATTAGATGAGTTATGTGAGATCTTTTTGCCAGCAAGGTGTGCAGATACTAGGTGCAACAGCCATGGTTCAGTAGTGGAAATTTTGCTCAGGTCCTTCTGAGGTGTCTCCCATCTGTCAGCACTTTCCCAGCCCATTTTACCATCCAATATGTTCAAATGCATAATAACTGTGTCACAAAAGAAGAAAAGATTCTCTCATTAGAGGAGTACTTCCTGATTTCTCCAGGTTCAAGTTTTCACAAATTGCCCTTCACCAGTTATCCACACAGCAGTTCACAGCAGAGCCCAGACCCCACTTGAGATTAGGAGTTGGTCACAGGGGCCAGTTTCATCACCTGTATTATTGGTGGGAGAGGTCTTCTTGAACTGAGTGCCATCAACAGGATGATAACATCCAACTGTGTAGTTTTGTAACTAAGCAGCCAGGAGAAGTTGCCATGCTTCTGAGCTATTGGCTAGAAATCATGGTAAGAATGATAAGAGTTGACATGTGGGCTTTGAATCTAGATAAAATGACAATGATACTGGTTGGGATCAAGAATTTATATTCTTCCTGCTTCCAGTAGTATGTGTTTCCCTACTAGAGCAAATACACACTTCAGGTTTACTCTGGGATCCTGCATTGCAGTTGGATAAGCAGATAGGTACAGTGGCCAAGAATACTTTACATCTGACACATTGCAGATAGCCCACAATGTTCAGGGTGGTAAGAACCAGAGAGGATTGTGAGGAACTCCAAAGGGATCTGTGAGGCTGGGTGAGTGGGCGTCAACGTGGCAGATGAGATTCAGTGTGGCCAAGTGCAAAGTAATGCACATTGGGGCCAAAAATCCCAGCTACAGATACAAGTTGATGGGGTGTGAACTGGCAGAGACTGACCAAGAGAGAGATCTTGGGGTCGTGGTAGATAACTCACTGAAAATGTCAAGACAGTGTGCAATTGCAATAAAAAAGGCCAATGCCATGCTGGGAATTATTAGGAAGGGAATTGAAAACAAATCGGCCAGTATCATAATGCCCCTGTATAAATCGATGGTGCAGTCTCATTTGGAATACTGTGTGCAATTCTGGTCACCGTACCTCAAAAAGGATATTATAGCATTGGAAAAAGTGCAGAAAAGGGCAACTAGAATGATTACAGGTTTGGAACACTTTCCCTATGAAGAAAGGGTAAAACGCTTGGGGCTCTTTAGCTTGGAGAAACGTTGTCTGTGGGGTGCCATGATAGAGGTTTACAAGATTATGCATGGGATGGAGAAGGTAGAGAAAGAAGTACTTTTCTCCCTTTCTCACAATACAAGAACTCGTGGGCATTCAATGAAATTGCTGAGCAGTCGGGTTAGAATGGATAAAAGGAGGTACTTCTTCACCCAAAGGGTGATTAACTTGTGGAATTCACTGCCAAAGGAGGTGGTGGCGGCTACAAGCATAGCCAGCTTCAAGAGGGGGTTAGATAAATATATGGAGCAGAGGTCCATCAGTGGCTATTAGCCACAGTGTGTGTGTGTGTGTGTGTGTGTATATATATATATATATATATATATAAAATTTTTGGCCACTGTGTGATGCAGAGTTTTGGACTGGATGGGCCATTGGCCTGATCCAACATGATTTTATGTTCTTAACAAAACAGTTATCCCAAGCCTTTGTAATCACATGTTCTCACTATTGTAATCATCCTTATTTCATGAGCCCTGACGAGGAGGAGCTGGAAGGGTTAACAGACCTGGAAGAGTTGCTAGCCCGTTCCTCAGCTGAACAAACAGCAGCTGGCCCATCAATCACTCTCCAGGCACCAGTGTCAGCTGCTGACGATCAATTTCCTCCAAGCTCTCCTCCTCCCATCTCAAGAGTTTGAAGCAGGCCCTGGAAAGAACTTTCAGAGTGATGACATGAGGCACACCGATGCTTCAGATCTCTCAGCCCTGAGTTCTAGCAGAGTCACTGCCACCCAGGGAGCAGGCTGAGACTCCCATATAGCTCCCACCCAGGACCTGGTAACCTTGTGGAAGCTACAAGTCTATTCTCTGGCTTGTATCCACGCTCCTTCCTGATTCCTGATCCTGACCTGCTTGATTTCCTTGTCACCTTGACCTTTTGGCTTTTGGACATTGACTTCTGATTCCGGTTTGTGATTCTGCATTGGTGACTTGGCTCCTGCTTGACATCCTGGACTTTGACCTTGGACTGGCTTTGGATTCCTGCCTGCCTGCGCCCTAAGAACGTGACACCTTAGCTGGGACTGTCCTTGAGGATAGCTTAGAAGTTACAGCTTGTGCAGAAACCTGCAGCTCACTTGATGGAAAATATGCCAGGAGGAAAGGAAAGGTCCCCTGTGCAAGCACCAGTCATTTCCGACTCTGGGGTGACATTGTTTTCACAACGTTTTCACGGCAGATTTTTTACAGGGTGGTTTGCCATTGCCTTCCCCAGTCATCTACACTTTCCCCCCAGCAATCTGGGTACTCATTTTAGCAACCTCGGAAAGATGGAAGGCTGAGTCAACCTTGAGCCAACTACCTGAAAACCCAGCTTCTGCCAGGGATCGAACTCATGTCATGAGCGGACCTTAGGACTGCAGTACTGCAGCTTTAACACTCTGCGCCACTCTATTCTGTTCTATGCCAAGTACACTGGTTGCTGTTTTTGTCTTTAAAGTCCACTGTGACCTGAGACCATCAATACTTTGGCATTGCTTCTGCCCATGTGAACCTTTTACAAGACACTGTGTAGGGATGGGCACAAACTGGCTCACAAACTAAAATTCATGATGGATTTTGGGTGGTTTATATTTTGTGAAGTCATGTGTGTGGCAGGTCAATCAGCACAAATTTTCCACAAGCTTTCAAGCTGTTTGTGGAGGTTCATGCAGGTTAGTGAGCAGAGGCATTTCCAGACAGACTGTATCTGCGCAATCAAAATGTTTACAAAGCTTCAAAGCAACAACTTTTTGGAGAATATGTAGGGGAACATGGGAGGGGAGGACTCTGATGTGTCTAGCTTGCTTAGGATCTGTTGTATACCCTCCTGAACCTTGGTCATTTTTACAGGCACAGGTTCAGAAGGTTCAAGAGGGTATAGAACAGATTTTGTGCAAACTAGAGACTAGAGGGGACCTCTCCCTCCATGCTCCTCTACATGCTCTCCAAGTTTGATTAGGATTGAATGTACAGAGTCTGAGTTATGCCCCCCCCCCTGCCGAAGGTGTCCCCCAGGAAGGTTCATGAGGTGGTTAAAAGTTTGTGATGGCCCTTGGTTCACAAACAGGGTACACCACAATCCACAAACTGAACCACATTTTTCCAGTTTGTGCCCACCCCCATCACTGAGAGCCCTGCTCTAGTATCTGGGAGAACTGGGTTTGATTCCCCACTCCTCCACTTGCACCTGCTGGAATGACCTTGGGTTAGCCATAGCTCTTGCAAGAGTTGTCCTTGAAAGGGCAGCTGTTGTGAGAGCCCTCTCAGCCCCACCCACCTCACAGGGTGTCTGTTGTGGGTGGAGAAGACATAGGAGATTGTAAGCCACTCTGATTTTCTGATTCAGGGAGAAGGGTGGGGTATAAATCTGCAATTCTTCTTCTTCTTCTACACTGGGGGAGGGGGGTTAGTATGCTACCTGTAAAGTGGATTTGACTGGAGGGAAGGAATCAATTTCCTATAATTCTTACATTTTATCTCCCTTGTCAGTGATTTTATTGTAGTGGTTTGTAAAACTTTTTAATGAGGTTTTAAGCTGCTCTGAGTGACTGTAGAAAAGCAGAGCTAAAATGTTTTAAATACATGCATCACTCATGGCTGCCTGAGGGAAGGGCAGTCTGTGCTAGGGTAAAGGTAATGAGCAAGAAAGTGATTCTATATATTCTGGGTCAGGCTTGCAGAGCTCGACAGGTACAGGGTGGCAGAAGTACTGGTGGTGCAGAGATCAGAGGAAATTTACATAGAGTGGGCTGGTTGCCGGGAATGGTGGGCCACAGATTACAAGATTTACCAGGCTTTGAACAGCACAAATTAAAATTGTCACACACAAAAAAATCACTTCAAATAACATTTGAAAGACCGTTGTTCTTCTCTGGGTGAGCAAGAACAGTTCTAACAAGCTTGAAGTGATTTCCAGGAAACATCCATGGCTAGATTGCCTCTAAATTTTTGTCTAAAGCAAAATATGAAACTAACGTGGAGGTCCAACAGCTGAAGAATTTTGAAGGAAGTCAAAAGGGTTTTAAGAGGAGTCACAAAATGGTTCTTTGGTGTTCTAGTTATGCATCTATACATGCAATCTGACTCATGCAGTGACAGGCGCACAGGGAGGGAAAGAGATAACTAGGCCCAGTTTAGCATAGCAAGATCTCTCACACTTCTTTTGGGTTGGCACACAATGCATCTGACTCTTCTGTGAAGAACCCTCACATCCATGCCCTTGCCACAGCCGGGAGTCTGATAGGAATCCCCCTTGTCTTTTCTCTTCCCCTGCCATTCAACTCATCCCTCCTGATGGCGCAGCTGTGTCCCTGCCCTCCCTCACAGATCCAGATCTTTGGAATGATAACTAAGCTTCTGAATGTGAGACATGCATTGGGTTCTGTCCTATACAACACAGCACATTGTAAACATACTGAGTCATGCTGGGATTCTCAGCTGTTGAGTTGCTGAATGTGGTGCCAGTGCCAACCTAGAGTCTAACTAATGCTCTGGCCCTGGTCACAACAGTGTCATCCCACAGGTCAAAGCACTACCTACTTGGCAATATTTCTGTCAGGGCTAAACAACCCCTGGCAATTGTCCCTACTTTGGGGAGTGCAGAGACAGTCACTCTGGCCACAACAGCAGACCAAACACTTGATCCGAAGGAAAGGTACAGCTGGCTCACAAAGTATTGTTTCTTGATTACTTTTCAGGGGGTAGGGTGTTTTTACACTCTTTTCTCATTGGCCTTTACAGTTGCACTGTAGGCTACAATGTGAACTAGGGAGATATCAGGCAAGCTTTCCCCCCACAGACACACACATCTACATCTACTCATCCAGCTCATGGACTTATTTCTACAGTCACTGTGGATGTCAGGAGTAGAGTGCAAAGTGCAAATGGGCCTGGCAAGCCCAGCTTAGCAGTGCTTGTGGGGCTACAAGCCAGCTCCACTGCAAGTGGGGCAAACAATAGGTATTTGCTTACCCATTGTCTTCTCCTGCAAACATTTGATGAGCTGACACCAGTGACCAAGCTGATGCAGGGTCTAAGCCAAGCAGCTTCCAAGGCACTGGCTGAGTGGTTGTGGTTGCCTCTGTTTGTGTTGGGCCACCAGTGACCCTCAAGGGAAGTGATTCACTGAGAAATTTCCCAGTAGGTTCAATGGCCAGTCTGGTGTCGGCCTCAAAGGATGTGATACTGAAGTGATGAGCAGGCTTTTTGCATGACCAAATAATATCCTGGTCATCATTTAGCCTCACAGATTAGGTTTTGGATTGGAGCATTAGAATCCCAGGCTTTTATGGACAAGCACGTATCTTGCACCCATTTTTTAAAAATTGAAATCAGTTGTGGGAGGAGGTGGGTTGCCAAGTCCCGGAGTGGGGAACTTTCGCATGCGCGTGATGCATTGACGTCACCTGGAAGTGATGTCATTGCACCGGTTATGGCACACACATCCGCTCTAGGCGTTTCCAGGAAAATTCTATGGTTTTCCTGGACATTCTAGCCATTTGGGAGGGAAAACCTCTATGGTACCTATGGTGGTGTAAACCTATGGTACCATAGAGTTTTCCTTCCCAAATGGATAGAGCGTCCAGGAAAACCATAGTGTTTTCCCAGAAATACCCAGAGTGGCCGCTGTGCACCATCACTGACACGATGATGTCACTTCCGGGTGATGTCATCACACCGGCATCATAAGGGGAGGTTCCCCCCACAGGCCCAATGTGGGCCAGTGGGTTGGGAACCTCCCGGGCAGGGGAACCCCCGCCCGGGCCAGGGGTTTGGCAGTCCTAGGGAGGAGGTTGGTCTGAAAGTGTTAGTGGAGGAAAAAGAACAAGACTGCTTAACTCTTTGTCAAGTCGGCTGACTCAATAACGAGACCTTTTGATAAAAAGTTTCTAGTTTATTGAAATCATTGTATCCAACAGCTAGGAGATTGAGAGACTGGGGAACATACAGTAAGGATAATCATATAAGGTGTTTCTTCAAAGAAATTCTTTAGGGAGGGGGTACTATGCAGGGTACATTCACACATTGATGTTACAAATCGTTCTCAGGCCGGCTGGCCTTGGGCAAGGCGCCTCTCCCCCATTGCCCAGTCTGAGAAGGCACTATTATCTCTTTCACATACTCCCATTACAGAGCAAACTACATAACAAAAGACAGGAAAGGAGGGGGGGGGAGTATAGCTAGCAGCATTGGCATACAGTATGGCTTTACCCAGAATGCTTTCCCCTGAACCAAAGATTCCCCTGAACCAAAGATACAGGCTTGACCAGAGTTGAAGCAGACTTGACACTCTTTGGCCCTTGCTCCACTCAAAAATCACCCCCCCCCATCTGCCTTTCCACCATAAGTACCATCGTGGGGGGATAATTCTAAATGGAAGAAAAGGAGCCAAGCTGCAGTGTTCAGCTCAGGAGGTGACATTCATTAGGGATAAGGTCTTTCCCACACTGATTGTCCTGTTGCCTTCATATGCTCACATGAATTGCTTGCCCCCCCCCTTCTACAATCCCAGCTCATTTGCATTTTTATCTTACTATAAATATTTGCTGTTAGATTCAAATGTTGTCATGTTTTGTAATCTGTTCATTGATTGCCTGTTGTTATCATATTTTGTAATCTGTTTACTGATTGACTGAAATTTTTTATCATACCTGTAACCTGCCTTGAGTCCCAGTGAGAAAGAAACTCAAGGCAGATTAGGAGAAAGGGACTCAAGTAAAAATTATAACGATAATAACAGTAATACTCCTCCCGCCCTTTCTTCTGCTCAAACTTGCAATCTTTTGACTTTTGAGGAAAGACACACAGTATGTCATGGGCCCTCTTTAAAACAGAAAAAAGAAATGTATTTTCCTGACCTTCAAGGTTTTTGAAAACTTCCTAAAAGCATGAGAATTGTATGATTTGCTTTATTGCAGAAACTCTCAACCAGGGCAGCAACCAAAGCCCACCTCACTCAGCCACAGTGTCCAAGTTTAGCTTGTTTTAAATATTTTTTGCTCTTCAGTTAAATGAGAGTTTGTTCTCCCTTCCCCCCCCCCATGTATTTGAACAAATTAATACATGCCCTTTTTAGCACAACTACAGTGCTTGGCGCTGTGCAGATTGGAATACATTTAAGTAAATATATGGTGAACCAATTAGATCCAGTTCCTTCCCTTCACTAGTTGCTCATTCCACATGCACCAGCAAAAGCAGCCTGTTATTTCTAGTGCCCTCTAGTGGGCACAAGATTACTGCTTTTCTTCTAGTCCTGGATTTACCAGTGCACCCCTTCAGACGACACACTCTTTCCCATCTCTGTTGGGCACTTATACATAAACTGATTTGATCAGAATCCCCCAACTATATTGTTCACCTTCCTCTGTTCTTCTCAGTTGATACCAACATGGTCAATGCATTGATACTTTATTTATATGGAGCACTTGCAGCCCTCCTTTTCTCAGAAAGGATCAAGGCGAATTAACAACGACCATTCTGGCAACTGCCTGGACCCAGCAAAATGGCTGCCTGGACCAGAAATTATAATTGAGGACAGCTGCCAGAAACAGTGATGGAGATGGCTAGCAGCAGGCTGATTGGCTTCCTCTACACTTAGGATAAATGACCCATGTGCCCAATGGATAAAAATATCTGCAGTGAAAATGGTCTGCAATGAAAAATTTCATCAGTTGCTAAAATACTGTATTATGAATGTTGAATGATGTCAGCCAAAAGAGCTGAAAAAGAACATACACACATACATATACCCCATGTGGTTGCCTTCTTCAATTGCAGAGGGAATAATGATTTTCCCTCAGCCAAGACTGTATCTGCCTAGTAATGACTAAATTTTAAGTCATGTTGAGAATATAAAAAGAAAATGTAAGAAAGCACCAATTAATGAGCAATGCCTATAGCTCATTATTATTAGAAGAAGACTTGGGTTTCATACCCAGTTTTTTCCTCTATCCTATGGAGTCTCAAAGCGGGTTACAAAAATCTTCTTCCCTTCCTCTCCCCACAACAGGCACCTTGTGAGGCAAGTGGGGCTGAGAGAGTTCTGAGAGAACTGTGACTGGCCCCAGGTTACCCAGCAGGCTTCATGCAGAGGAGTGGGGAATAAAACTCGGTTCTCCAAATTAGAGTCCATCGTTCTTAACCACCACACCACACTGGCTATAAAGAAAGATTATATGAACTCACATGAAGCTGTAAATCAGGTCAGTATTATTTACTCAGACTGGCAGCAGATGTCCAAAGTCTCAAGTTGAGGTTTTTTCCCCCATCACTCGTCACCTGGTCCTTTCAAGTGGAGATGCTCAGGAATGAACCTGGGACCTTCTGAATGCCAAGCAGCCACTCTGCGACTGAATCATAAGCTTTAGCAGCATAGAATCTAGGAATGTTCATATGCCATACATCCAGTTACAAAGAAATACCAATGGCTTCAAAAATAAACCAGTTCAGATTTGAGAGCCAGCATGGTGTACTGGCTAGAGTGTCAGACTAAGTTCTGAGAGACTCAGCTTCGAGTTCCTGCTCTAACATGGAAGCTTGCTGAGTGACCTTGAGCCACTCACATACTTTCAACCTAACCTACCTCAAGGGGTTGTTGTGAGGATAAAATGGATGGGAACAAAATTATATAATCCAATCTGGGTCCCTGCTTGGGAGAATGATGGGGTACAAATGCAGTAAATAAACAGGCCCATCAGTATTTTGGAAGGCATTTCAGGATCTCAGAAGAGTACTGCTAGATCCGTTTGTCTGTGCTTTTTATGGTTACTAGGAAAACCCTAGCAGGTGCACGCTGAAAAATCAAGAAACTGTTGACTTTGATGACATTCTGGGAGCAGAAACCATCTTTGGTACCAAAAGATGGAAACTCTTAAACCTAGGCTTGCCAATCCCCAGGTCCCAGTGGCAGTTCTCCTGCTTTCCCAGGCTCCTTCCCACCCCAAGTCAGCTGGCTGGCGAGGGGAAGCCCCACCCCCACAGTCACCATGTGACTTTCCACCTCTGAAGGCTTCAGTCTCCAATTGGAAAGGCTTCCTCTTGGGATGGTGTGTCTGTGTTACTTTGAAGAAGTTGGCAGCAACTCGTGAGTAGAGATGCCAATCCTTCACTTCAGAGTCGCCAGAAATGGGGAGGGGGGAGGGAAATGTCTGCTGTGCACTTCATTATTCCCTATGTGGAGATCGATTCTCATAGGGTATAATGGGGAATTGATCTAGAGGCATCGGGGGCTCTGGGGGGGGGGCTGTTTTTTGAGGTAGAGGCACCAAAAATTCAGTATAGCAACTAGTGCCACTCCTCAAAATACCCCCCAAGTTTCAAAAAGATTGGACCATGGGGTCCAATTCTATGAGCCCCAAAAGAAGGTGCCCTTATCCTTCATTATTTCCTATGGAAGGAAGGCATTTAAAAAGGTGTGCTGTCCCTTTAAATGTGATGGCCAGAACTCCCTTGGAGTTCAATTATGCTTGTCACGCCCTTGTTCCTGGCTCTGCCCCAAAGTCTCCTGGCTCCACCCCCAAAGTCCCCAGATATTTCTTGAATTGGATTTGGCAACCCTACTTAAACCTGTGTGGACTGTGTGGGAGTGAGTCCTTCAATCATCCCAGAATGTTTGGATTATCTATCCTACACTTTTTAAAATAGACAAATTTTAGTCATTGAGGTTTAAGTTGATTAACTGCATTAATTAATTATTTAGATTTCATAGCCTCATGCCAAACCCATTCATTACTGGGGCTAAAGTCTCTTTCTTGCAAGTTTTTATTTTTGTGTTTGTCTAGTTGAAGAGATTCATGACTATGCCAGTTCAAGCATATTCTACCTTATTAATTTTTTTTTGTCTCACCTTCCTCCAAAGGGCTCAGGGTAGGAGAACCACTGCTTCTGAGCTCTGTGGAGGAAGGCTGGGATAAACAGGCCATAGATATTCATGTCTAGTGTTCAGAAATGTGCCTTGAATCTAATTTGAACCCAGTGTGGATTTGTTGCTTGCACCTCAAAAACGATATTATAGCATTGGAAAAAGTGCAGAAAAGGGCAACTAGAATGATTACAGGTTTGGAACACTTTCCCTATGAAGAAAGGTTAAAACGCTTGGGGCTCCTTAGCTTGGAGAAACATTGACTGTGGGGTGCCATGATAGAGGTTTACAAGATTATGCATGGGATGGAGAAGGTAGAGAAAGAAGTACTTTTCTCCCTTTCTCACAATACAAGAACTCGTGGGCATTCAATGAAATTGCTGAGCAGTCAGGTTAGAATGGATAAAAGGAGGTACTTCTTCACCCAAAGGGTGATTAACATGTGGAATTCACTGCCACAGGAGGTGGTGGCGGCTACAAGCATAGCCAGCTTCAAGAGGGGTTTAGATAAAAATATGGAGCAGAGGTCCATCAATGGCTATTAGCCACAGTGTGTGTATACATATATATATAACATATATATAACATATATATATATATATATATATACACACACACATATATATACATAAACATATACATATATATATACATAAATTTTTGGCCGCTGTGTGACGCAGAGTGTTGGACTGGATGGGCCATTGGCCTGATCCAACATGGCTTCTCTTATGTTCTTATTAAATCAGCAAGGCCTTTTGTTCTATATGTGATAATAGATATATGAATGTATTCTTGTTAGGTCAGAAGTCTAAATGTACATGTATTAATTATTTATCCATATTTCCATTATCTAACCACTATATTAAGCACCTTAATAGTCTGAGACCGACATATTTCCTGGTATACCCCCAGAAGAGCATTGTGCTCAGCAGATAAGAAAGAACTTATTGGTGGTCCTTGACCCAAGAGATATCCGGCTGTCCTTGAACAGAGCTAAGGCATTTCCCACCCTGGTTCCAACCTGGTGGAACTCTCTACCGCAGGCGTAGCCAACGGTAGCTCTCCAGAAGTTTTTTGCCTACAGCTCCCATCAGCCCCAGCCAGTATGGCCAATGGCTGGGGCTGGTGGGAGTTGTAGGCTAAAACATCTGGAGAGCTACCGTTGGCCACCCCTGCTCTACTGAATAACATTTGTGCACTTCTGCAGGGCCTATAAGACAAAGCTGTCCCACCAGGTGTTTGGTTGAGGACAGTGACAGCTCCATCTGTCTGGCACTCCTACTCCCTGCCTCCCCCCCAAGAGGCAGTGGTGCAACCAGGAGTATTTAACGTCATCTCTCAGGCTGACTGTTGTACTTTTAAAACTTTGTATTTATTATAGGAGTGTAGTTGTACACTGCCCTGAGCTCCATCTTTACAGGGGAGAGTGGTTTATAAATCCCATTAAATAAATAAATAAAATATATTGCACTGGGTCACATGTTGGAAGGGAGAAGTCCAGTTCACATAAAAGTTCACAGTTTCCCAGGGAGCAGATCCTTTCCCCGGTAGCACAATACGTTTATGTGGCAACATACTGACCTTGGATGTCAAAGTTACACTTTAGGAAATTAATCTTAAACATTCCTTTGATGTACAAAGGCCCTTGCATCTTGCAGACATTTATCCCTACATTTTGCTGTTCCATGCAATACCATTAGAGGGCACCAGCAGCCTATAGAAATCAAATGAAGATAATACTGTAGTCCCCCCCCCCCCCTCCACTGTTCTAGTGTCCTTCAACCAGAGCCCAAATACAAACAGTCTCTTGGTCAACCATGGGAGGCATGATCCTGCCCGCACAGAATGTGGCAGTTAGGTGTTTGCTTTTAATGCGTTGGGAAATACACCACGCACATTGGCTTTACTTTAATGAGAGGTCAAGAATTTATGGCAGAGAGTGTGAATGCCATGATCAAATTAACTTGCCCAAATATTCTTCTTTTTGATTTTTAAAAGCTGGCAGGCATGGGCAAGACAGTGCTAGCCGGTGATGGTGCTTTATCATACAGAGGTTTGGTGTTTTGTTTTTTGCCATCAAGTCACAGTAGACTTCTGGCAACCCTTTTGGGGGTTTTCAAGGCAAGAGACGCTCAGAGGTAAGCTACAGACGGTAAGCCCATCAGCACTGCTTTTCAAGACCAGTAAATTTTTAATACAGCATGACAGTTTTCCTGGCTCTCTCCTGCCTGCTCCATCTTAAAACTTAAAACTACTAGACTGGATTCCATTCAAAGTCAGGCTGAGTTCAGGTAGAGAGCAACCCCTGTTGCCCTTTTCCCTGGCTTCCTGCTCTGCAGGGGGTCCTCTTGCCCCAATGCCCATGTCTCAGCTGGTCATTTCTGATCCATTTGCTTAATTGTTCTTATGAAGAAAGTGCTGGTGTGAGAAGAATTTCTTGGCACTCAAAGCCTCTCTCAAGGTGCTTTAGAACAACCTGGGAAACTTGTGCACAGTTCGTTCCAGGAAAGTTTATCTGACTCCCCTGTTACTATGGAAGGTAAGGATTTGAACTGAAATAAGCAAGGCTCCATTCCCTTCTCTTGTTCACTCAAAGCTTTCTAACCCAGCAGTCTCCTAGCATATTTCCCAATTACTATTATGTAGTGCAAGCACAGCAAAAATCAGAAAAGCTAACGTAGAATGCAGTCGTAAACACGCAATGGATTGCAGAAACGTCAAAGTCTCCTATATTTCTGATTTAAAATATAAAGGGGAAAAGATAAAGCTTTTATGGCAATACAAATGGCCCTCATATCAGTGTGTACACTCAGCTGTTTAGCCTGGGGCTGGGTGTTCAACATTGGAGGGAGGGTAGAGGCTGAGGGTCAAACTGGATATGCTTGTTTTTGAAGAGTTGGGCACTGGTTCCCCCAAGCCAGGTCAGTTCCCTGCAGCCACAAAGCAGCTCTGAGGAATATGGCTTTTCAAAAACAAAGGAGAGGGGCCCCCAGCAGTTTTCCCGTGCTGAAACTGTGCTGGGGTGGGGGGGATATTTCCCCATATTTGTTGCTCCACAAGGATATTCTGTACACTTGGAATAGCAAAAAAAGTGTAACTGCTTAGGAAAATGATTTGCAGGGGGAGCCCTTCGTCTTCCCATGGCAGTGTTCCAAGCCCAAAAGGGCTATTCTCCATTCTAAAAACAAGCACATCTTATTTGACCCCAAGATCCATTGATAGGACAAACAAATACTCAACAGTATAAAGACATGAAGGAAATTTGTACAGTAGTTAGAATGTTAGACTAGAATCTGGAAGAACCAGGTTCAAATTCCACCCCCACTTTGTTTGTTTATGTTTAATTCGATTTATATCCCGCCCTCCCCACTGAGGTGGCTTACATCAAATCATAGTAAACTATGATTGCAGTCATAAAATCAATAAAACCATTAAACCGTACAAGTTAAAACAATCTATAGTTGGTGCTAACAAATCAGATGTTACCCATATTCTCAGGACGACAGTTGTTCCAGAATTCTCCTACAGTCGACTGAAGGCTTGCTGGAAGAGAGCGGTCTTACAGGTCTTTCTAGGGTTGCCAAGTCCAATTCAAGAAATATCTGGGGACTTTGGGGGTGGAGCCAGGAGACTTTGGGGGTGGAGCCAGGAGACATTGGGGCGGAGCCAAGAGCGAGGGTGTGACAAGCATAATTGAACTTCAAGGGAGTTCTGGCTATCACATTTAAAGGGACTGCACATCTTTTTAAATGCCTTCCTTCCATAGGAAATAATGAAGGATAGGGGCACCTTCTTTTGGGACTCATAGAATTGGACCCCCTGGTCCAAACTTTTTGAAACTTGGGAGGTATTTTGGGGAGAGGTACTGGATGCTATACTGAAAATTTGGTGCCTCTATCTCAAAAAACAGCCCCCCCCCCAGAGCCCCTGATACCCGCAGATCAATTCCCCATCATTCCCTATGGGAATTGTTCATGGTGGTGCATGATGGCTGTGGGGGTGGGGATTCCCCCGCCGGCCAGCTGGCTGGGGGAGGGGGGAAGCCTGTAAAACCGGGGGATCCCCCTCTGGGACCTGGGGATTGGGAAGCCTAGGCCTTGCGGAACTGAGCGAGGTCCCGCAAGGCCCTAACCTCTTCTGGCAATTGATTCCACCAGGAGGGGGCTGCCACTGAAAAGGCCCAATCCCTGGTGGTTGACAGTCTCGCCTCTATCAGCCCGGGAATCACTAGAAGATGTTGAGATCCAGATTTTAGTACTCTCTGGATGACCTGGAACCAGTCACACTGTCTCAGCCTACCCTACCTCAAAGGGTTGTTGTGAGGATAAAAGGGAGGAGAGGAGAACAATGTAAGCTGCTTTGGTTCCTCATTGGGGAGAAAGGTGGGGTATAAACAAAGTAACAAACTCACATCAGCACATTTCCACTATGGAACATACGTCTTCAAAAATCACTAGGAACACCATTGCTTGTTAGAAAAGCAACACACCTGGAGGATACTGTGTGTACCCTCCTGTTTCAGCTCACCCCTCCCCCCAACCAACTGCAGCAGAGAAAATCGTGCCTTCCTTCTCTCGACCTGAGAGACCTTGCCAGCTTCATTGAAGCACTGTTTTGAATTGAAACAAAACTGCCTTTAGAATATGTGACAAACCAAGACGAGTCCCTGGGAAATCAGGCCAGCTTCAGCCACAGATCTGCTCTTGCTCACGTCTCACCAAAGAATCCCACCAGCTCTGTAACATCTTTTTGTGTACTATAAAATATGTGCAGTTAAGGATGGGACCCTTGGTCTGGTTTTTTTTAAAAAATCTGTCATTTAGAAACTGGCTCTGAAATGTCATCTCTATGCATTGTGGTATCCAGAAATGCCTCATCCTGAACTGACATATGCACACTTGTCTAGGATCTTACAGCAATTTTCTATCAGGCAACACTGGGCATCTGGATTTGGTCAGATAACTGCCATGAGTACCCTGCCCTTGACACTCAGGGACAATTTCAACAAATATCTCAGCAAGTCTAAATGTCTTTGTACATGCAAAGACTAATCATATGTGTGGAGTGGTTTTTTTTTTAATTAAACAATATTTTCTATTCTTCTTTGCTTCTAGAAGAAATTCTCTTCTACCTTCCCCTCTCTTTTCTTTCTAGGAACAAAGATACCCCACCCCCATGTAGAAAATGAAAGCATTAACAGCTCAATCTGACCATTGTTTACTTGGAAATAAATCCCATTGATATTGTTTATGGTTGCAGCCATGCAGCAAAAACCTCAGAAGTGAGCCTTCTCCACAGTCAGATTCAATAAGAATTGCAGCGATAAAGTTCCTTGATTTTGGGCTTTGGATGAACTTTTCTCAAGCATCTCCATTGTGGTATTTTCCCCTTATAAGGAAGATTTCCTCGAACCCTTCTCTTTGCTCTGGTTATTATTCTTGTGGCTGAGGGCACTTGTTTTATATCCTTTGTGGGCTGGGGTTATCATATTGTGGGAAATGTCCTATGTCCTTAATGATCAGAAGCTTTCCCCCTAGACTACTTTACCAGAACCTGTGAACATATGAAGCTGCCTTATACTGAATCAGACCCCTGGTCCATCAAAGTCAGTATTGTCTTCTCAGACTGGCAGCGGCTCTCCAGGGTCTCAAGCTGAGGATTTTCACACCTATTTGCCTGGACCCTTTTTTGGAGATGCCAGGGATTGAACCTGGGACCTTCTGCTTCCCAAGCAGATGCTCTACCACTGAGTGTGTTCCTATTGTTTCATGCTAAAGCACTGATTGGAGTAGAATTTTTCCAAAAATTTAAACAAAATGATCACTGTCCTTCCACCCCAGCAACCCTGACCCCAATATATTTGAACACGATCACACTGAACTGGGTCATTGAGGAATATTACATGAAAGCATATGGCAGCAGTCTTCAGACATGAAGGAAGACAGAAGAGCAGGATCCTCCTAGATAGTCTCACACCTGATCTTGACCCATTAATTGGGCCACTTGCATAGTGGTGGCAATGTGCATGTATGCTGTAGGTGCATAGACTCTATTTGGAATACCCACTGGAAAGCCAGTTTGGTGTAGTGGTTAAGTGTGCGGACTCTTATCTGGGAGAACCGAGTTTGATTCCCCACTCCTCCACTTGCACCTGCTAGCATGGCTTTGGGTCAGCCATAGCTCTGGCAGAGGTTGTCCTTGAAAGGACAGCTGCTGTGAGAGCCCTCTCCAGCCCCACCCTCCTCACAGGGTGTCTGTTGTGGGGGAGGAAGGTAAAGGAGATTGTGAGCCGCTCTGAGACTCTTCGGAGTGGAGGGCGGGATAGAAATCCAATATCTTCTTCTTCACTCAATCCACAAAGATCAGGAACCAGGTTGTGAACATCATCTCTCCCCAACTACTGATTATACATGGAATTTCTGTAGTTTTGTAGCGTATATCTGCACTACAAATGTCTCTCTTTTATGCCAATTGAATTGTTATTTCTTTCCCTT